>NW_023425360.1:2400000-4800000 GCF_014108415.1 Molossus molossus | reverse complement strand
GCATCATATATTTTCCTGCAACAAAACCTGCTAAATTCCTTGTGACCCCAGAGTTGGGTCCTTACTCACCTCAAATGCTACATTTCGTATTCCTGTCTGCCTCCCCCACAGGAGTATGAGCTTCTAGCAATTGGGAGCCATGCATTTGTGTGATTACACAAATTCTTATTTTTTTTTTATCCTCACCTGATGACACTTTTCCATTTTTTTGTTCAGATAGAGTGGGAAGTAGAGAGAGGAAGAGAGAGAGAAACATTGACGTGAAAAGGGACACATCGAGTGGCTGCCACCCGTACAACCTAACCAGGACCGGGAACAAACTGCAACCGAGGCACATGCCCTTAGCGGGAACTGAACCCAGGTCTCTCTGGATCGCAGGCCGACAGTCTATCCGCTGAGCAAAACCGTCCAGGGCTGTGTGATTACACTTCTTCAGAGTGTCATCGATGCTGGGCCCATAAGAAGCCTTAAGAGACATCTGAGAATGAGTCAGTGAATGAATGCATGAAAGAAAGAGAGAGAGGAAAGGAGGGAGAGAGGAAGGGAGGGAGGGAGGGAGGACGAAAGAAAGAAAGAGAAATAAAGAAAGGTGATGCTACGCTGCTTTAACGACATCCCTTGTTATATATATCTTGGAGTATTCAGAATGGGGAGGCAAATCTATTAGTAGTAAATGTAGACTATTTGGAAGGTAAATCACTCACAACAAGTGAACAAAAAAATAACGAAAGGGGTGCTAAGCAACAAAGAGGCTGGGACCCTTTAACAGAACACACACATCTGTCCCTACGCACAAAGCCCAGGAAACCCGAACCTCCCCGGGGAGGCAGAGCCCTGGACATTCAGCCTGCTGCTAAGCCCCCAGCTCCTGCAGCAGATTTCTTGAAGGGAGGTCTGGAGACCACCAGTAACCCAATCAATGAGAAATTCGTTAAAACGCGGATGCCCAGGCCCTGCCCAGACCCAGAGACTATGCCTGAATATCTGAGATCAGTACCTGGACTCCACATTTCTAAGAAGTTCTCTGGTCCATTCTCAAGCACATTCGAGTTTGAGAAGCACTGCCCCAAGGGTTCCTGAGCAAACCCCATCCTGGCCACCTGCCGCCCAGAGCTGGGGATGGGCTCAGAGGGGCGGTCTCATCCCCATGCTCCCGCTATGAGCGCGCATCCCTCACCTGGGACCCATCAACATTGTACTGGAGAGAAGATGAAGCGAAAACAGGGCGTCAATTACGTTCCTCCGCCCCCCTCTCACCCCAGCCTTCCCCTAAGGAAGGCCCCAGCCCCAGGGACTGCTCACCGGGCATTTCAATAAACTCCGACTGGCCCTTTATCAGATGGTCCAGTCAATTAGAACTTCATCAGGAATCAATTTGTGAGGCCCAGCTGAGATGTAACTATAGATCAGGGCAATGGCAACTGATTACCCCGCTAATGGAATATTCCATTGATTAATTGAGTATTTAAATCTTTCGGAGCGTGGTCACGCTTGCTGCCATTGTCGCTGGATGAAAGGGGCATGGAGAGCATCTTGGTCAAAGAAGAAATGACGGCTCGTTCTCCACTGACTGGCTCTCAGCAGAGCAGGTCTGTCCTGGGCCCTCAGAGTGCGGGAACATCGCAAGGACCTCAGGCAGGATGCGGGAACCTCCCACCCGCCGGCTGAGCCGATCGGGGAAGATGGGTTAAAATCTCCATTTTCCGCCCAGCCGGTGAGGCTCAGTGGTTGAGCATCGACCCATCCACTGAGAAGACGCCAGTTCAATTCCCACTTGGGACATGCGCCCAGGTTGTGGGCCCGATCCCCAGTGGGGGGCGTGCAGGAGGCGGCCAGTCGATGTTCTCTCTCATCGATGTTTCTGTCTCTCTCTCCTTCTCCCTTCCTCTCTCTCTAAAATCAATAAAGAAAAAAAAATGTTTTTAATGAAAAATAAAGAAATAAATAAATCCTCCATTTTCCTACCGGGCTGTGTGCGCAGTGTCTCAAAGGCAGGTCCATGCTAGTGCCTCTCTTCTCGCACTAACCTGGAGACCAGTTCCACAGGTCTAGGGCGGGGCCTGAGCATCTGCATTTCTAGCAGTGTCTCTGGGACCACGCTGGTGTGGCACTTACCTCCAACTCATAAACACACGTCTTTAACAAGCAGCGAGGGCGGGCATCATCTGATACCGCCTGAGTTATGCTGGGGTCTGAAATGCTGGACCGGGCATCATCCATGCCTGGGCAGCACCAGGCACAGAGGTCATAGGCACACGTGCCACGTTGACGAGACGGCGGAGGCGTACCACACGTTTTACTGGGACCCTTGCTTCAGAGGGAGATTTTGTTTGGGGCTCACCCCCCACCCCCGACTCCAGTTCTTAGCTGCGCACATAAGCAACCTAGCTTCTCCAGCCTTGGGTTTTATTGTTCTGCCGCCACCCAGCCCTGCGTCACTGACGGGCTCGGGAAAAGAAATGACATGAAGTACTTCGCGCGGTGCTTGGCACCCAGTGCAAATGCAGTAGTCGGACGCTGTTACGGCGATGACCCTGATACCCAACACCTAAAAAGGTCTCAGAAGGCGGGCTCCCTTTGGGGAGAAGAGGGGAGGGCTGCTATTTGCCGAGGAGCAGACGTGTGCGTGAGGGATGGGGCGGAAGGGGAAGCCCCTCGCTCCTTGCACCAGCAGCTGCCTTGGGTCTTTCCCGTGCGACTGTGAAGTGTACGACCTGAGACCTTCCAAGGGGGTGACCAAACTTCCCCAGGTGGCTGACAGGTTGTGAGGGACAACAAAAGAAGAAAGGAAACTGGCATTATTGAGATCCTGCGATATGCTATGCATTTTTTTCACGCGTGATCTCTACTCTTTACTAAAACCTGGAGGGGTTGATAGAATGACCCCCCTCTTTTGGGTGGAGGAACTGAGACCCAGAGAAGCAAAGACCTTCAGCTGCTGGTGGGCTGGAATCGGAGCCCAGATCCGCTTGACCCTCAGACCTGTGACCACACCGTGTCCCAGTTCTGGGTGTCTGTGCAGGTGGAGGGGTGAGCGAGTGGGTGGTGCCACACTGTCATAAGACACACGACTGTGTGGGGGTGCATATACACACCACGCAGGCAGATGTAGGCCATCTGTACCCCAAGCATGCTGGAGTAAGCTATTCTAGTCCCTTGGAGTCAACCTATCCCCCTGAGGACGTCTTCACACCGGGGTCTGCTCCTTCCCTGACACATGCGGATTGCTGCATCAGTCCTTAAATTCTCATTTGAGTGACCTACAAAGCACAGAGAATGACAGCCCTTCCTGGATTGGTTTAGTCTGCAAACCGCTTCAGCAGGGGGAAAGATCCCATCCTCTGCCTCCCTGTGAGCTCTGCCGAGGAACACAGCCACCAGGATTCATGGGAAGGCTGCACTGCTTTCTCTGAAACGCCGATGAGTGATGTCCGATTTCCAGACAATACCAGAGGTCAACTATCCGTCCGTGCCACACCAAACGAGACCACTGTCATCCGGCGCCTCTCATGCTCCTGTCTGAGCAGCTCACGTTGCTGTGTTTCTCCCAGGAACCTGGGCCCGCGCCCTGGAAGGTAATAAAGAGCCTGAGAGGGTAAGACACTTAGATAAATCTGCCTGGCCTTAGCGCCGACTTTCACGAGCACACTTGCCCATGTCTTTATTTCAACTGTGTCGGGCACCCATGAAGTGAATCCAGGTCAGACGGGGTAACGGGACTGGTCCCACTAACCAGCTGGCACTATTAGAAAAGGGTCTGTCGCTCTTTGGGCCTCAGCATCCTCAGTTCTACTATTCCGTGATGCTGAAAGACCCTCTCCACTCGGCAGATGGGGTTTTAAGAGTCCTGCCCTTGCAGCCAGGGCTCTACACAGAGATGTCTCCTAAAGGGTAATTTGAGCCTGAGCACACCAAGGATGACACAGACAACCTTTTCATAGCTGGCTTGGGGGAAGGCAGGGACAGCATGAAAAATTCAAAAAGAAAAGATCAGAATTCAGCCAATGGTCTCGGACACACCCTCGCTAAGCCTTTCCAGACCTCTGCCATGTCCTGTGTGGCTTCTGAGCCTGCCAAGTGCAGGCTCATTCTGGCCAGCCCTTGAGCTAAGAAGGGTCAGCCACACCGCTGGTTCCGATCTCCGCTCCACTCAGACCAGAAGGACTTTTAGAGGTGGTCTGGGACGTGAATGCCATCTTCTAGGTGGGCATGGGGTCAGAGGAGCTACTTGGACAGTTTCAGGAGAGTAAGGCTACACCCTCTCTGCCCAGCTCCGTGGTAATGACCTTCTACCCTGGTGCCTGGTTCTTACTCCAGTTCTCACCAAGAACTGGGACCTCGCCTGGCCCTCCAAGGTAAACTAGTTTCTGCCAATCCCAGGTTCATCCCAAGAAGGTAGTGGAAGAACTGGAACTAGACTCCTAATCCAGTATTCTTCCCCCCACCACACACTCCTGGTGGTAGATGGAGGCATCAATATCCACCAGTTATGATGCTTTGCAAAGCTGCATGTGACAAAACACCCAATAAAGATTAATCAAGAGGGACATTTAATTACCTAATCTAACAATTACAGAAGCATGGAAGGTCAAAGGTCTATCTAGCGGTTCAACATCATCACAATGGAAGAAGCCTTTCTTTCCTTCTACTCTCCCATTATCATCAGTTTTCTTCGGGCTTGTCTCCTCATGGTCCCAACATGACTGCTGTGGTTCCTGGCATCACATCCTCACACATCCATATTCATAATAAAAGGGGGGGGGGGCATTCTCTCCTCGTGTGTCTCTTTTTATCAGGGAGAAAAACATTTCCCAGAAACCCCCCTGCACATTTCTTCTTGGGCCCCATTGACAAAGATGAGACCCCATTGTCCACACTCTTGATGCAAAGGAGCCTGATAAATGAGTATAGGACAGTAACCCTTGTATTGGAAGACCAGTTCTACCATCAGAGAAGGATTTGGGGTGCAGAGAGGTCTGTTAGCTGGGCAACCAACAGTGTCTGCCCAGCTAGTAAGATGACCATTTATCTGGGTAAAGTTGAGACATGTGGAATTCTTTCTTGAATGAGTTCAGAGTTCTGGGATGACATAGATACCAGAGACCAAGTTGGGACGTGAGAGATGATGCCCGCTGCAGGTACCACGCGTAACCACGTGGCAGGAAGGAAGGGCAGACCCACAGAGCAACGCCTGTTGCGGCTGGAGCTTGAGCAATGGCAGGCAGCGGGGCCGCCACCCACATGGGAGGCAGTGATGGCGCACAGAGTTTAAGAAGAGCTTGGTCACCAGGACAACTAGAGCCACTGTGGAACGTGCGACACTGCCCCGGGTCTCTGAGATTCTCCCCTCCCCGAGCACCTGCTCCCCAACCCCAAGTCTGCCATCCCTCTCGCCTCTCTTACCAGGCAAGGGATGAAAACGACCCTGAACCAAATCGAGCAAACCTCATGAATAACCTCTAGTGACCAAGAAGAAACCGTTATTTTTTGCATCACTTCTCCCTCACTCCACCCTTCGACCTTCGGTCCCACTGGGGCACAGATCACAAGGAAGAGACTGAAACTCATTGGGACAAAACCGAAGGTGCGGCCTCTCCAGTACGACCATCCCTACTGTGTCGTCGTCTGTGAGGGCCAAAAGCAGCAGCTAAGGGCTTGGCCAGGGAAAGTGAACTGGCCTCCGTGCCCTGCGTTAGGTGGGTGTTATTTTATTACAGTGGTGTGACTACGAACAGACCAGTACGGCATCTAACACGAACCTCATTCTTCATGGTTTCCCCACGCAAAGGGCAGAAAGACTTCCCTCCCTGTCTCTTTCAGGAGGTGGGGATGGGTTTGGAAAAGCAGCATGAGGTTCTGAGTGTGGGGATGGGGCTGAGAGCAGAGGGTATGTTGTGTGTGTGTGTGTGTGTGTGTGTGTGTATGAGTGAGTGTGTGAGTGTGTGTGAGAGTGTGTGAGTGAGTGTGTGAGTGTGTGAGTGATTGTGTGTGAGTGTGAGTGTGTGTGAGTGTATGTGAGAGTGTATTGTGTGTGTGAGTGTGTGTGTGAGTGTATGTGAGAGTGTATTGTGTGTGTGAGAGTGTGTGTATGAGTGTGTGAGTGTGTGTGAGTGTGAGTGTATGTGTGAGAGTGTGTGTATGAGTGTGTGTGAGTGTGTGAGTGTGTGAGTGTGTGTGAGTGTGTGAGAGTGAGTGTGTGTGTATGAGTGAGTGTGTGAGTGTGTGTGTGTGAGTGTGTGTGAGAATGAGTGTGTGAGTGTGTGTATGTGAGAGTGTGTGAGAGTGTGTGAGAGTGAGTGTGTGAGTGTGAATGTGTGTATGAGTGAGTGTGTGAGAGTGAGTGTGTCAGAGTGTGTGTGTCAGTGTGTGGCTCAACAGAGACGAGCACAGACCTCGGCGCCAACACTGTGGAGCTGTCACGGGAACACCACAGGTGCCCAAAGCAGCTGTTCAACCACTTGGGCTCCGGGCTGACTGCGGCCCCCTGCCTGCCCTGGGCCTGCCCTGGCTCTCTCCGGTTACCAGCCTCGGCCCCAGCCGCCCACTTCCACTCGCTCCCTGGAGCCTGCACAGCGTGGACCCCTGTACCAGCAGTGACACCAGCTCTGTGTCCGAGGTTCCCCTGATCTTGAACTCCTCGGCATAGGAGCTGTCCCCTCTACTCGCAGAGGACACGTCGAGTGACCTTCCAGGGGACGCCATCCACATAGGATGCAGCTAATGAGCGGCTGACCTTGGACTTGATGTCTGATCTTTCTGACTTAAAAGCCCTTCTGTGGGGCGAGCGCCTCATTCTCCCTGGGATCGGACGGAGGTTCTCAGGGCGCCGGAGGGTAATGGAAGACAGCTGCTTTGCCCACATGTGTCTGGTACATTTTTGCAGCGTGAGAAGCTCTCCTCTCCCGTAGCAACCACTTGGGGTTTTGGCTGCTGACCTTGTCATCGTCCAGGACAATCACAGTCTTCGCTAGGCAGGGCCGGGTTCCCCCACCCCACTCCGGCCGCTCTGTGCTAGTAAACCCCGGGTCCCAATTGTTTCTTCCCGGCTTCCCATTTATTTTTCCAAAGAGCACAATAAGCACAATTGATTTTAAAATAAAAACCTCCGGATTATGCAGAGGCATTATTCAGAAAGGCTAAAAATGATGAGGCATCATTTCCCATTATCCTTACTTCGTAACCTTGAACCTGAAACACCACAAGATCAGGGTGGCCTCTCTTGGTGGCATCCTGTGTGGGCAGCGGCTCAGGTGGGCGTGTGCATGGCCGTGCCAGGGTGTCCTAGGCTCCGAGTGGGCACACACCACCAAGGACAGAGACTGTGTGTCAGCAGAGGGAAGGGGCTCTGCACCCTCCGGCCCAGCGCCTCCCTGGCTGGCTGGGGAAAGTGATGTTCCATCCAGAGGGAAGGAAACCTTGAGACTCGGCGTCAGGGAGCAAAGAGCTACATGGATGTCTAGAGAAAATTCCATCAAAAAGGGGCCTCGGCCTCCCTGTGGGGATGAACAGTGTTTTCTGCTTCGAGATGCCCCACTGGGAATCCAGCGCATCCTTCTCTTCCTGTAGTGAGTGGCGTGGTGGAAAGACTTCTGGGGAGGAACGGGAAGAGTGAGGGACCCTCAGTCACTAAAGGGACTTCATCAGGCAGAGACAAGTCACCTGTGAGAGGGTGGGCAAAGGGGGGCTTCTGTGTTGGGAGGGTCTGAAGACAGTCCAAGGGGAGGGATTGCGCCTGGGACCTCGGTCCAGGGGCAGCACGCGTCTGACCCGACTCTGGCCAGCACAGCTGTGTGGATACAGGACATTTCTAGAGATGTCACCCAGGACATGACTTCCTAGGACCTGGAATGTGAGTGAGGGTGCACGGGGTCCCGGGAGATGAGACTCAGGTTGGGGAGGAGGACACCAGTCCTGATGCAGACGGAAGTTACCATCCCCCACAGAGCCTGTGCCCCTTGCCCTGGGCTGCACTGTACTGTGTGGATTATGATGGCACACTCCACAGTCCTCGCATTAGCTCACGGTGGTTCAGCACTGCCTTGTCTCTCCGACAAGACGAGCTCCTTGGGAGCAGGGTTCCCCTCTTACCAATACTCAATGGCCTACACACTCAGCCATCTCCCGGGTCATCGGGGAGCACTGGGGGTCGGCCTGAAAATTGAGCGGTGCCCTTGCTTGGCCTAGACATGTGTCGGGGGTGTTAAGACCCAACAGGTCTCTGGCAGAGAGGCTTGGAGGTGCCGGAAAGGATGACCAGAGGCCGGTGGGTCTCCCGGGCTGGCTTTTGCACCAGTGAATTCACCAGAAACCCGGATCTGGTCTTCAAACTGAGAGGCTCGAAACTCGATGTGAAAACACACTCGGAGTCAAGCTGTCACATGGAAACAACCGACACCAATCACGTTCTCAGATGCACATGCAAACTGGACGCTAATTTACTATTTTACGTAGAAAAGCAGGTAAACATAATGGCCATGCAGACTCAGCTGCCTGAATCTATGTGACCAGAGCCATCTCCCCGGTCAAGATCCCACCCATCAGTATTTAGACACGCACAAGTCTCTCACACTTGAAAAAGAACAACCCAAACAGCCTGACACCCTGGGCCTCACATCCTCCTTCGGTTTCTTCCTCTCTACCTCCCTTCCCCTTCAGGAGTGAAGTTCTATAAAGAACTCTTCATTGTCAGTATCTCTGTTTTCGCACTATCCACTTCGATATGGCTTCTGCTCAACAGTGACAGTCGATGTATCCCAGGCCAATATGGCCTGGAAACCAATCAACAAGCCATGGGGTTTGGGCGGGGTGCTAGAGACCCCAGTTGGCTGAGAGGTTAACTTTTCACCGGGCCACGGAGAGGTCAACCAGTGAGCCAGGGAAAGAGCCAATGGCTGCTGCGGGGTCACAGAGGGGGCTTGGCTGGTGGCTGTTTGCCAATCAAGATGCAAGCATTTCAATATTCTCATCACCCGCATGGCTCCATCACTCCACATAAATAGGGTCGTTAGTGACTAGATTGGTAAGGATATCTTTCAGTCCTCATCTTACTTAATCTCTCAACTGTGCCAGATGCTCGACCGTTCCCTTCTTCCTGCAACATTCCCTCACACCCTCCTGGGCTTCCGGCAACTCTGTTATCCGTCTCCGGTTCTAGCCCGTCCCGTTCCATCTGGCTCTGAAATTCTGGGATTCCCAAAGGCCCCCTCTCAAGCTCTGTCCTCTTTGAGCACTGCCCTTTCTCCCTCGGCGACGGCACCGCCTGTGCGCTCCCCTTCGGAGTGCGCATTCCACACCCGCAGCCCAGAAGCCTCCTCGGAGCGCAGCTCTGAGCACGTGAGTGTCTCAAAGGCACTTCGGGACAAAATTTTTATGAAACACGTAACTGATCAAGTGCTGGTACCCAGAATATACACGTAAAAGTTCTCAAAAGTTGCCCTGGCCAGTTTGGCTCAGCGGTTAGAGCATCGGCCCGCAGACCAGAGTTGCAGGTTCCACTCCAGTCAAGGGCACGTACCTTGGTGGCGGTTCGGTCCCCAGCCTTGGTCGGGGTTGTGCAGGAGGCGACCAATCGATGTGTCACTCTCACATTGATCTCTCTCTCTCTCTCTCCACACACACACACACACACACACACACTCGCTCTCTCTATCTGAAGATATGTGGAAAAATATCCTCAGATGAGGATAAAAGAAAAAGTGCTCAAAGGTTGACAATAAAAAGAAAACCCGGTTTTTAAATGGGAAAAGATCGAAACAGACACTTGAACCGGGAAGAGAGCCAGACAGCCGATGAGCCCACGGAAAGACGCTCACGTCACTCGTCATTAGGGAAATGTACAATGAGGCTGCTGCGGACCAATGGAAATGGTGAACCACCAGTGCCCACACCGGTGCCGCGGAGGACGTGGAGCAACGGGAACTCCCGCACCCTGCCGGCGGGAACGCCAGGGGTCCGGCCACGCTGGGAAACAGCTTGGCAGTTCTTAAACACACCCTAACCATCTGACCCAGCAATCCCACTCGCCTCGCTATCACTGTTTGCTCGAGAGAAATAAAAACATACGTTAACACAGAAACCTGTATGTCAACACTTATCATGACTTCGATCGTAACTGCCAAATCCCGGGAACAAGTCAAAGGCCCTTCAACCGGTGAATGACTAGACGAACGGTGATGCTGCCACATCAGAGAACAAAGGGAGGAACTGACACGTGGACCAGCAGAGGGGACGCTCGGACACCAGACTCAAGGGCTCCACACTGCATGAGCCTGTGCAAATGGAAGAGGCTAAACTATAGAAACATTCAACAGATCGATTGTTGCCACGGACCTGGGCAAGGGGCAGGAGGGAATTCGTTGGGGTGATGGAAAACAGGACCAACGACGTAATCCACAGGGCCCAGGGAAACATGAAAACGTGTGACCCGTCATTCAGAAATCATTAAGACTTTCAAGACGGTGACAGGAAGGCCTGGAACCAAGCACAGGGCCTTTCTGAGGACAGGGACTTATGCAACTACCCTGGTCACATACCCATGAAGCCAGCCCTGGGTGGAAATTTTCTGTTTATTTCTGGTGGTTACACAGTACTTGGCATTTGTCAAAACTCATGGAACCACACTACAAAGGATGAATGTTACTGTGTACAAATTAAATAAACCTCAGTGAACCTGACATAAAAGAAATAGAAAGGAGACTTGTCATGAGGCAACCTCCTGGCTCTGCAGGTCAAGGTTCACCCTCCAGGAGAAAGGCCTGTACTCATCAAAGTGCCCAGGAAAGTCGGGGAAGCACAGAGCATGCTCCAGAAGGGAGGGGACCTCAACAACAGGGCACCCGAACACAGTCTGTGTCCCTGGATGGGATCTTGGGCCAGGAAGTGCCCAAGCCATGACTGGAACCCAGGGTCCAGGGCACCCAAGTGCTGTTCCTACACCCCTAATAGCGACAAGCATGCTCACCCCAGGGGTGCTGTCCTGCAAGGGAGACGCAGGTGTTCAATAGCGGGAGGGCACCAGCCAGGGAGTCAGGCTGCCCCATGACAAATGCTGCTCCTGGCTCTTGAGTAATAGGAGCGTGGGGTCAATCACCCCGTCGTGCTAACTTTTCCTTTCTCATCAGCGTCATAATTGCTGGAAGGATTAAACAACAATTCATGCAAAGTAGGCAGCATATAGAAAAAAGCAGGTAGATAAATGTGAGTCACTGTAAGGAGAACGGAGAATAAGGAGAATATTCAATGAAATATTGCTGGTTTCCTCGGGCGTCCGGGAAGGGAGGGTAAGGCCCGCCCTGGGGTTGCCATCGCCATTATTGGTACAGGGAGAGCGCAGGACGCTCTCGAACCTTGAGTGCTGTGTTTATCATCTCCTCCCGACAGTCTTGCTGAGGCAATTAATTTACATCATCTCTGTTTTCACTCCCATTAATATCTCACCCTCCCCTTAATCAGACTCTCAAGATAGATTGATCTATTTTACTACTCTTTTCGAAGAACAAGCTTTGGGTTTTATTTATCCTTTCTAGCATACTTTGGTTTTTATTTATCCTTTCTAGCATACTTTGGTTTTTATTCCATTAATCTCTGCTCTTATCGCTACTAATATTCTTTCCCCAGTTTCTTTCATGTATTCAATTGTTCCTTCCTAATTTATTAAAACGATTGCCTAATACCACCCCTTTTTTGTGGGGGGAGGGTCTTTCTTCACTTAAAATGAAGGCATTTGAGCCCTGGCCGGTTTGGCTCAGCGGTTAGAGCGCCAGCCTGCGGTCCTGAGAGACCTGGGTTCGGTTCCCGCTAAGGGCATGTACCTCGGTTGCAGTTTGTCCCCGGCTCTGGTCAGTCGTGCGGGTAGCAGCCACTCGATGTGTCCCTTCACATCGATGTCTCTCTCTCTCTCTCTCTCTGTTCCTCTCTCTCCCTCCCACTCTACCTGAACAAAAAATGGAAAAATGTCCTCAGGTGAGGATAAAAAAAAAACAAAAAAAAAAAAAAAAAAAAATGAAGGCATTTGAGACTATAAATTTTCCTCTGAAAACAGCTTTCACTGCATCAGACAGACTTGGGGACTGACACCCTCTCTAAAAAAGGATTTCTGAACACAAGTAAACCTACATTTATGCCCTTTAAAAAGTGATTACAGACCAGCCAGTGTAGCTCAGTGGCTGAGTGTCAACCCATGCACCAGGAGGTCGCCAGTTTGATTCCAAGTCAGGGCACATGCCCAGGTTGTGGGATAGATCCCCAGTAGGGGCATGAAGAAGGCAGCCAATCGATGTTCTCTCTCATCAATGTTTCTATCTCTCTCTCCCTCTCCCTACCTCTCTTTCTAAAATCAATAAAGAAAAAGAAATTTTAAAAAAGTGATTACAGCTCTGGCCAGTTTTGCTCAGTGGTTAGAGTGTCAGCCCTCGCACCAAAGGGTCATGGGTTCAATTCTGGTCAAGGGCACATACCTGGGTTGCAGGTTTGATCCCTGGTCCCGGTTGGGGAAGAAACCAATAGATGTCTCTCTCTCATATCAATATTTTTCTTCCCTCCCTCCCTCCTTCCCTCCCTCCCTCCCTTCCATTCTCTCTGAAAATCAATGAAAAAACTATCCTCCGGTGAGGATTAACAACAACAACAAAAAAAAGTGACCACAAATTCAAAATTAATGAGATGCACAGCCAATGAGTTAATACTTGACTGTGTATCCTTAAGGCTTTTAATCTCTCCCAGCCCGGCTGCCCGTGTCCAGGCATGCGCCCTCTCTCCTTGAACCTGCACACCGGGTGGGATCTTTCTAATTCACAAACATGGCCTCGTGGTTCCTCTGCCTAAAACTGCTCAGAGCTTTCTTGCTCCAAGATCATTTTTAGCCCAGCAGATACGCCCCGTGTCTGACCTCCTGCCCATCTCCAGCCGTGCCCACCCTCTCTGCCCC
Organism: Molossus molossus; assembly: GCF_014108415.1. NCBI lineage: Eukaryota > Metazoa > Chordata > Mammalia > Chiroptera > Molossidae > Molossus > Molossus molossus. The sequence continues at coordinate 4,787,075 of NW_023425360.1, read as the reverse complement.
ACGCCCCCACCCCGATCCCACATTCTGCAGCAGAACCATAGAGCCAGTGCTCCCCTGCACCCGCCCTGCTTACAACCTCACCCCTGTGCTCTGCAGGCTGTCCTGCCCACTGTGCGCACCACGTCCCCTCTGCCAACCCCTGCTCTGCCACCATCTCATCTGCACTTGAGTGCCGTGGCTTCTGGGGGCTTCCCTGGTACTCTCCCTGTCCCCTGGCAAAGCACCCTCAGCACCCTCAGCCCCCACAGCTACCTGGGCATGCTCTTCCCCTTCCCTCACCACACTGCATTATAATAACCTGTTTGCACGTTATAGTGGGGCCAGGTTTTCTTTCACGTGAGTTCCCAGCCCCTCACTCAGGTGCCGAATTTGAACCCCTCTGATCCTGCATCTCTGAGCCGTTGGCCTTGAGGGGACCCTCATTTAATCCCACGAGGCATTACTCCCATTTTCCAAGGGGACACTGAGGCTCATCACAGTGATTCTCAGACCTGACTCTGCACACAGCCCCCCGGGGATCCGGCTGAGGCGCACACTTCGACGCAGTCCGGGCTGTGGCCTGAGCGGCTGCCCTTCCAACAAGCCGCTGGTGACACCGAAGCTGGTGACACCTCACTCTGAGCAGCAAGGGCTGCAGGAGCTGGGGAGGTCGGCAGGGAAACTTCCCGCAGGTGAAACGTCTGTCGTCTGCATCATCCACAGCCACCTGTGACTGGGGGACTGAATGTCTTCATTTGCATTTCGTTACAATTCACCTAAATTCGAATGTAAACATCCACAAAGGGCTAGTGGTGGCCACCATACTGAGTCAGTGCCAGTCTCGCGGAGCTGAGGGGAGGAGGGTTAGCCTTCCCAAGAGCAATCCAAGGTGGGAACAGTCAGGGGCTCGGGCGTGGATGCCTCGAGGGGGCTGGACTTCAGCGCGGGCACAGAAACCACCCAGAGCCTCCAGCCAGTAGCTGGGACAGGGATGGGCTAGAGCTGCCCATCTGGTCACTGGCACGGGAACAATGCTGTACCCCCATGAAGCCACCTCCCTCCCCTGAGTGTTACCTGCAGGAAGGGAGGGGGCTGCAGGGGAGGTCGGTGGCCCCCCAGCAGGCTGAGGCTGGGAACGAGGCCGTCACTGAACACTTACGCCGTGCCCGGCACTCTTGCAAGCATGGCACGTATCCGTCCATTTCAATAAACACAGCAACGATTTGTCCTTTGTACCGATGAGGCACAGAATGGTTAAGGAACTTGCCTGGGGTCACACAGCTTGTGGGTGACAGAGCTGGGACTCCAAGTGGGCAAGTCTGGCTGCAGAGCCTCCACTGCTGACTCCATGCTACCGCTGACTCGAGAATGATCGCGTCAAGAAATGTCCAGGACCTCTGACCTCCCAGAGTGGACCCTTCATCACAGCTCCCGGGCTCTTGCACCGCTTGGCCCAGTGAGATGGCAGGTCCTGGTGGAGGCCAGTTCTCAGGACTGAGGCCACTACCACCATCATCATCACCATCTTGACCCTGAGAGCCTGAGGCGGGGGAGCCCAGACAAGCCCTGTTCTCCTTCTCGTCCTCCACACTGGCCTCAGCCCTGTCCGTCAGCCACAAGGGTGCTCCAGCCTCACCCACCACCTGCAGTTGTAATGAGGGTCCCAGAGGACAAAGGTGAGGCCAGGTGAGGTGGCACCCACAGAGGAGAAGGCCCCATTCCACAGCACGCGGGTCGGAGAGCGGCTCCCCCCTGGCCTGCCTGGGAGCCCACTTCAAGAGGACTCAGGCAGCTGCTGGCCCTTTAAACGGAGGCAGCTCCCACTGGGCACTCTTAAAGCTCACTTCATTCATGAATTAAGTCCCTGACATCCCATATCTGTATGATCAATATGTTTGTTTATTAGCAGCAGCTGCTGTGTTTTAGCGAAGGTGGTGGGCCCCCGTGAGAGGGCCGCTCGGTAACCACAGAGCAGGGCCTGGGACAAGGAGAAGAAAGGCCTCCGCAGGCCGATGGGAGCTGGGGCTGGATAGGGTTTCATGGTAATGGTCCTTTAATTGAAATCACGGCTTCAGGAGGACTGCTGGGCAGGGAGCTGCGCGGAGGGCTGGGATGGGCCCCCCTGCGAGAGGTCCATTAACCGTGGATGGGGGAGCGGCAGGGGCGGGCCGCGGCTGAGGCTGCGGTGGGCAGGCCACGCTGCAGAGGGGACGCGAGCAGGGCCCGCTCTCGGATGTGAGACCTGCCGACTCGGCCTCCCTGGCCCCGTCCCAAACCCCGGCTCGGCCCGCTTGGCCCCACCCTGGGTTCACTTTGCCTCGGTGACTCAGGAACCTCATTCCTAGGCTGACTGATGTTTTTCCAGAAGGGGAAAAAAAAGACTCATCATTTTCCAGTTTTGATTTGGTCTGTGCGGATGATTCAGGATCCCCTGCCTCTTGTCTATTTGTGGTGCTGGAGGTCTGGGGAGCAGTCCCCAACCCCTGCTTCATTCATTCATTCGCGCATTTGGAAAACATCTAGTGAGCGACTTCTGTCCGCCAAGAACCTGGCTAGGTTCTGGGAACACAAAGATAGAATCGGGTAGTCTTGCCCAAGAGGGATTTAAAGCCTTATTAGGTAAAGCATGCCAACACGGACAATGCGAGAAACTGGCAGCTATATGGGGACGTGCGTGAGGCTCAGTGGGAGCAGAGGACATGGAACCCAGGACGGGGCATCTGATCCGAAGGAACCAGTCCTAAGTGTTTAAATTGGTAGGTTTTCAGCCCCACAAGGCTCTTCCATTTCTTCCAGATCCCCCACTCCAGTCTGGACTGGCAGGTCTCCCCCACACCCCAGAACGTGCACTGTGCACCAGACAGCCTGACAGACTGTGCAGCGGTTCCCAACTGGGGGTGCTCTGCCGCCAAGGGGCATTTGGCAATGTCTGAAGGTATTTGCGGTTGTCGTGGGGAGCGGGATGGGTAGAGGCCAGGGATATTGCGAACATCCTGCAACGTAGGGGACAGCCCCCAACAACAAGGAAATGATCTAGTCCCACATGTCCATAACGCCAAGGTCGAGAAACCCTGGGCCGGGTGAGGTCTCCATACTCTACTCTGAGTAAGAGGTGAACACGAGCGTCCTCACTGTTCCTGCCCCAGGTCGCAATCCGTCCATCACAGCGACTTCCGGGGCCACCAGCCCTCCCAGCGGCTCGGCAGGCCGTCTACCCCACCATCGCAGCGTCACCTTGGCCTTGGGGGCTGATGCTGGGTACCGTTTTCTAGGACAGGACCCTGGCTATGTCCGCCTCAACCTGCAGTCTTGGGGCTACCTCCTGAAAGGTGTTCCCAGCGGGTCACCCCATTTCCCTAAACTTGCACTCTACTGCCTCCGCTCCTACCCTCTCCTGCCTCCACAGGGCTGGGACCGCTGCTCCCCAACTCTCTCATCAAAACCCATCCTCCCCAAGGTCTCATCCTTCAGCCCTACAGCTCACTTGGGCACGGACACAGGTGGTCCTAGCACACCGACAAACCTGCCTGTGTGCAGAGGAGTCACCAACCTGCCACCCCACATTGCCAGTGCCTGACTTAGGGTACTGACCCAGGGATAGGTCTTCACCCAAAAGATTCCAGTATCTGTCTCCTTAAGATGTTATCATGTCCAAGAAACTGAGAGAGCCCATCGTCCTGATGATCAGTACAGGGTGCTCAAGAGACCATCTGAGATTATCAACTTACTGTCCGCTGGCCAAGTTCCAGGAGGTTACAGAAAATGCCAGCTGCTACACTTGAACTTTCTAAACCGGAGATGACAAACAGTCACCTCCAATAAATGGACCGTAGCTCCCTGGGGCAAAGTGCTGGGAAGGATTCTGGGGGCAGTGAGGACCAGGGAGGGTCCTTGGGGTGATCAATCATTTTATCCTCCGTTCTTGACCCTAATTCAGCTCTGATTCCACATTCTCACTCCTATTCCCACTAGGCAGCTGGCCCTAAGTCTCTCCTATGATAAAAATTCTAGAACCTTCACTGCTTAAGGCCAAAGTTCAGGAGGAGAGTCCAGATTAATTAGCGATATATTCAAACACACCGAGGTGAGAGGGAAAAGGGGCCCCTGTGCCAGATTCTCGGGTCTAAATGGAAAAGAAACCCTCACACAGCCCCCACGCTACTCTGTCACCGGACCTGATACAGCTCATGACTACGGAGATGGATTGCATTCTGAGTGAGGCTGACACTGCAGCGCTGCTGTTGGTTCACACCCACGGAGAGGCGCAGGGAACCTGTTTGGTGATATAATTAGAAAACGACTGTCTTCAATCTGCACATTTCAATGACCATTCATGGGAGAGGTGCCACATCAGAGACTTTGTTTCCCTGAACGTCAATACGCATGTATCTTAGGATACCCCAACAATCATGAACGTTGGAAGTCACCAAGCAGCCCTGGCCAGTTTGGCTCAGCGGTTAGGGCGTCGGCCTATGGTCCAGGGAGAAAGCCACCAAGTAGTTGAAGACACTCTCCACCGTTTCTGACAAGTTACACCAGCTTGTGTGTGAACAAATTCACAAATGAAGACACGGCCTTCTGCCCAGTGCAGTCCGTTGGGACGGAAGCAGCCGGAGCCTGGTTGTTTCAACATCTTCCTTAAAGGGAACGGAATCTACAGACCTGCAGCCCCAGTTCTCCCCCTTCGGGACCCTCTTTCAGACATGCCTCAGCCTTCTCGTGACAACATCCTACAGACCAGGGATCAGCAATGTACAAGCCTGAATCTGGCCCTCCACCTGTTTTTATAAATGAAGTTTCACAGAACGACAACCACGCCCACTCGTCCGTGGACTGCCTCAGGATGCTTCCACACTTCAACAGCAGAGTGAGAAGTTGTGGCAGAGACCGATGGCCTGCACAGCCTAAAAGTTTTACTGTTTGGCCTCTGACAGAAAAGTCTGCCAGCCCCTGCTGTCGACTGTGACTTCCCCAGCACTGTGCTGTCCAAACCAGCTCTTGACGGTGATCTCCGCGGGGCGTGGTTTGACCACTGTCCTTGCAACGGTTCCCATTCACTTGTGTGCATTTCTTCAAAGGGCCGGCTCAGAACTGTGCCCCTCGGGGGCTGCCCCTCTTTCTGGAAGACACACCTGCTTCCGCACAGCTGGTTTACAAGGTGTCCCCTGGCAACAACGAAACTGCACCTGGCTACCATTTACTCAGCACGGGCTACAAACTGGGCCGAGTGCGAAGTATTTCTGTCCCATCACTGCTCTGTGTCCATCCAACTACCCTGCGAGGGACGTCCTAGCATTATCCCCGTGTTATAAAGAGAAGAAACTGAGAGTTCAGAGAAGTTAAGTGCGTACCCAACGTCACCTGTGCACCGATGACAAAGTCGGCTTTCAAACTCGGGTTCCACTGCCCACGCCCCAAATCCTCTGATAGCATTTCCTCTTCCCAGGTTCCCGGACCTGGTTGGGTTACATTTGGTTACGGTTCTCGGAAAAGTGAACCTTGACTTTAACGTGACGATTTAACTCATTTCCATCTGTTACTCAAGAAATGGCCACTGGGCACCTCCTGTGCCTGGCGTTGTCCTGGGCTCTGGGATAATGGCAGCGAACACACGAGACAGAACCACTGCCCCAGGGAGCTTCCCTTCCAGTGGCGTAGAAGACAGGGGAAGAGGCATAAATAAAGTAAATAAGAAAAAATATCGGAAGGCGGCAAGTGCTATTTTTAAAAACGTAGCAAGGAAGAAAGAGCTTTCTGGAGCGGGTCAGGGTGATAATCTTGAGTAGGGTGGCCAGAGTAGCCTCGCTGGGAAGGTGAGCTGTGGCAGGTGCAGGACGAGTCACTTGGACACCCGGAGGAAACCCTCCCGAGCAGAGGAAGAGCAGCCACAAAGACCCCGAGGCAGGGGCGTGTCGGGCCTGGTCAAGAAATGGCAGAGACCAGTTGTCTGGAGCGAGACCCGGGGGATCATAAGAGGAGGTGAAGGGCGATATTGAATGTTTGTGCCCCTCAAAATGCATATGCTGCGCCCTGGCTGGTTTGGCTCAGCGGTTAGAGCGTCGGCCTGCGGTCCCGAGAGACCCGGGCTCGGTTCCCGGTAAGGGCATGTACCTCGGTTGCAGTTTGTCCCTGGCCCTGGTTGGTGGTGCGGGTGGCAGCCACTCGATGTGTCCCTTTCACATCGATGTTTCTCTCTCTCTTCCTCTCTCCCCCTCCCACTCTACCTGAACGAAAAATAGAAAAATGTCCTCAGGTGAGGATAAAAAAAAAAATGCATATGCTGCAACCTAACCCCCATGTGACAGTATGAGCAGGTGAGACCTCCGGGAGCTGACCAGGGCGAGACTTGAGCTCTCTTGTCCCCTCCACCATGTGAGGACAGAGTGAGAAGACGTCAGTCTGTGAATCGGGACGCGGGCTCTCACCGGACCCCCGCCTCCGCCGGCCCCTTGACCTCGGACCTCCCAGCCTCCGGAACCATGAGGAGCGCATTTCCGTTGTTTCTAGCCCCTCGGTGGAGGACACTTTGTTACTGCAGCCCGAGTGGACTGAGACAGAGAGAGAGGTAGCAAGGGGCCAGCCCCGTAGGCCTTGAGCAAGACGAGAAGGGATCAGCGTGAAGAAGGGACGTCATCTGTTGCTTTAACCGGCGCCCTCCATCCGCTGGTTGAGAAGAACGGACTTGACGGAAGAGTGGAAGCAGGCAGGGCGCTCAGGAAGCGACGGGAACAAATCTGCTGATGGCTTGGACCAGGGTCATCGCAGTGGACATGGGAGAAGTTCCAGGGTGTACTCTGAAGGCAGAGCCCATGGGGAGGCTCGTGGATAAAGCGATGGCACGTGGGAGAAAGGGGAGAGTCAAAGATGCCACCCAACTGTCTGGACGGAGCAGCGGCAGGACGGTGTCACCTGCACCTGGGGCAGGAGACGGCCACGTGAGCAGCAGGTCTGCGTTCGGACACACTCAGTCTGAAAGGCCTGTGCCATGTCCACGTGAGGCCCTGAGTAACCAGGCGGCTAAAAGACTGAGGTTCTGGGAAAACCGTGTTCATTCAGCCCTTCACCCACTCACAGCTATTTATTGAGTGCCTACTTCAGTTTGGCGAGTTGCAAAGGCAAAAACATAAACTCAGGCTTGTATTTAGATCAATACTAAATGGCACGTCCTACTATCTTAGACTATCCTGCGGCAGCAGCGGCACGCCCTCTACGCACACACGTGCACACACACACGCACACACACACATACACACCCAGGAGCACCAGCCACAGAAGCTGGGGCCCACACAGAGGAAATTAGGGAAGAGATGGATGAGGCAGCATGCTCTCTCTCAGAGCTCATTGCTTCTGCCCCCCGGTGCCTGACACTGAGCTCCTGACCCTCCCCAAACGCCCGCCACACCCCACCCAACACCTGCCTCCTGGCTCACCTGGCCTGGCTGCCTTCTCTACGGAATCACACAGCGGGCACCGCTGTCCAAGGAAAGTGCTGGGCCTCCTCCTAAGACTGCAGATGCTCCCTATCATCTTAGACAACCTCCCCCCGCTTTGTTCCCCTTTCCCAGCTTAATTACGGCTCTGGCAGAGAGCGCTCAGCTGGTGCGAGATCCACGCTCTGAACTCTCCGGCACTGAGGTTCCAGCCAGCCAGACCTGGGGAGACTCTGCCTGTGGACTTCGGCTGGGAGATGGAGACTTTTTAATTAGAAGTTGTTATTAATGGGAAGTGCTGCAAATTAAAACTAGGCCTCCTCCCTCTCCCTCCTTCCTTCCCCACTATATTTATCTCTGATCTCAATTAGAAAGTTCAGGGACTCGCTGCTGCACAGAATTTCTGGAGATGGAAGCTGCTGGAGACTCCAGAAAGAGGGCGAAGACAGAGCGGGGAGCAGGGTGGAGACTGCAGAGGGGCGCAGGGGTGGCCCAGGCCCGAGGGGCAGGGAGCCCACAGCCCCAAGCTCCCAAATAGGTCCTGGAACTGGCCCAGCAAAGGCCTCCTTAGCTCTGACGCCGGTGACAAATGTCTCCACTCCTCTGCAAGGGAACAACTAGTCACCAACACACAGATGAGACATCAGAGGTGGCCATACTCTGTGGCCAAGAAGAGTTAGTGACACCTTCAGTTTGGTTTGGCTTATACATTTTCAAGTGAAAAAAAAAAAAAATGACCTTTTTCCCCATTGCAAGATAATATATGCTTGCTGTTTTTTTTTTTTTTTAAAAATCACATATTACAGATAAGGTTAAAGTAGAAAAGAATAGAGTACAAATAATCTGAAATCCCACCACCTAAAAAAGATCTACACGGTTAACAGTTTGGGTGAACATCCTGCTTACTATCCATCTTTGTCTCTCTTTCACAATTTTATATCTTGGGGATAATGCTATATATATCAAATGTCCTGAGGCACGCTTTTCCCTCAGCAAAATATAGTGTGAGATATCTTTCTATAGCAATCCACATAAATCTATGTCATAATTTTTAATGGCTACATGGCATTCCATTCTGTGGGTGGATTATAATTGATTCAACCCGGCCCGTCTTGGTGGCCATTGGTTGTTTCCAGAGCCCATTCTTAGAAATAGCTCTGTGCCTTTTCTTTTTTAGAGAGCTGAGCTGGGACTGGCCCCCATTGCTCCCTCCATCCATCTGCAACAGGGGACTTCACAGAGTCCAATAGCTCCACCTACGGGCTGGAAGACCCCAGAGCAGCAGCATCTTCCCAGCGACCCCTTTGCTCAGAGTTGGAAACTCAGGGGCCTGCAGCCCTAACCTTCTGCCTGGTGGCCTAGAGCTGTGGGAAGTTGCATGAGCGGAGAATTTAGAGCAACAAGTAAACCTCCCCTCATGGGTTGAGCCCTTAGGTGGACCTTCAGAGGGACAACACCCCAGGCTCAGCACACTTGGTCTGGTTTGCTATTATTATGTTATCCAACCATGAGATGGTATTTGGAAGCATGATAATGATAATTCAATTGTACAAAAAAAAAAAAACAAAAAAGAATCAGAAGGAGGAGGAGGAGGAGGAAGAAGGAGGAGGAGGTGGAGGAGGAGGAAGAGGAGGAGGAGGGAGGTGGGAACCAGCCAGCCCGGGAGTAGCTCCTGAAACCTCTCCTGACTGCAGGGCAGAGGTCAAGTGCATGGATGGCCTCCCTGCGGCTCACTTTCCTCATTTGAAAATAAGAGCAATGACCCCTCCCTCGCAGGTTTACTTGAGAATGAGAAACAATGTGTTGAGAGTCTCACCACACGGGCAGTGCAGTGGTAGCTTTAATCACTACTATTAGCATTATTAATAATAGCATAATAACAACAAGAGATTAATAACATTTCTCTCCCTCATGCCTTCTGCTGGTCTTATGGGGAGTATGCACCGGACATGGCCCTGCCCTGGCTGCAGGCACAGATCTATCCGTAGGCAAGTCTCCCAGGACGTGGGTCCTTATAGAGGCACAAGGTGACTGTGGAGAGTGGGGGAGGTCTTCCTGGAGGAAGAGGCACAGAGGCTGGAATGAAAGGAATGTGTAGCACAATGAGAGAATTTGGGAATCAGGGGTCAGGGAGGGGTCTAAAGATCATGAGGTTCCCCGACCCCCGTGTGGACACTTACAACCTGCCCCACAAACTTCTGCTCTGTTTGCCCCGCTCCAGGGACGAGTCGAAACCACGCCCGGGAGGCAGCCCTTTTCCAGTGCCGCGCCAGCTCCGAATGAGAACATGCTCGCGCTCCAGCTGAGGACGCTCTATTGTGGGCTTTCCGGACTGCCAGGATGATTAAATGCAGACCTCTGGGGGCCAGAGAGATTGTGCAGTTGCACTCAGGGGAAGGGACCACAGTCCTGGGTGGCTTTGGTTGTCATCTGATAAAAGCGAGGACGAGTCCAGATGACCAGATGAGCTCCGGGCTGCACCAGCTTTGTGCCCCGTATTTTATAGACATGCCGCCCATGATCTGTGTTTGCAGCCCCGGCTGAGGTTGAACCGCTGAGACCCTCAGCGCTCAGCCATGGCGGCCAGCGTGGTGCTTGGGCAGAGCGAGGGGTTGGGACAATGGTGTCCTCTTCTCTCCATCCATGCCACTGTCCCAATTCAGACCTTTCCTGCCTCTTACGGCTGCTAGAGCGACACTCTCTCCAGCCATCCTCTTTCCACTCTAAGCCTTTCCCCCACACCACTGCCAGATTAATCTACTGCGGCTGCTCCCCAGCTCAAAAACCATCCATGGCTCCCTACTGCCTGCACAATGAGCTTCCATCGATCAACCCAGCGTGCAAACTCTCCATTACCTGATCCCAGCTCTCCCCCTAGCTCTACGCTCCTCTCCAGACGCAGAAATGTTTGCTGGCTCCACAGGTGGCCCAGGCTTCCTGTCTTTGTTCAGATAATGCCCGGTTAGCAGTCTGTCTCCTCCAGATTCCCACAGGTCTAAATTCCGTCCATATTCCAAAGTGGCGCTCTCGCTGGCCACCATTCCGGCTCTCCACTGGCTTTCACTGTCTCTTTCCTATGGAAGTAGGCATTTGACATCTCGCGCAATTATTCATGACTCTGAAGGAGAAGCCTGCTAGACTCCTCCTCGGGGACCGGAGTCCTGCATTCACATTTGTCTAAACATTGTAACGATGACTTCGAGGTGATACATGTTCAGGGAACACCCCTGGGTTTTAGGTCATCCTCTGACACTCGGCAACCATTTGTCCTCAACTAAGTCGCAATCGAAAGCCTCGGTTTTCTCATCTGTAGAATGGAGCTAGTGACACTCTTCCAGGGTTACTTGTCAACCCCACAGCTAATGGACAGGATCCTCCACTCCACAACAAAAGTGGCAGAGACCTCTGGGGAAACTGTGTGGAAAGGAGGAGAAAGAACCCAAGCAGGTTGTCTCTGCTGCCTTCCCCAAGCTTACGTCCTGGCAGGTGGGCCAGGGGGCCACTGGGAGGCTGGAGGCTTCCTGTCATCTCCCTCCTGGAGATCCCTGTCCTGCTGCCCCCACAGCGGGAGGGCCAACCCTGGTCCCACTCCTCTGCAGGGTCCCAGGTCTCACCTGCCCCCTGCTGGGCGACTCAGGCTCCCAGGCAACAAAGCCAAGGTGCACCCTCTCCCCACCCAGTAGCCCAGACTCTGCAATTACCCCTTGTCTGCTAATTGCTCACTGCTATCTCTCCCTCTCTGTAGGAATATCATTGCCAGCAATTAGCACAAAGATCCTTTCCCACTCTAGTTAAGATCCCAAGCTGCAGCTAAATGCTCCCAGATCCCATTTAAATGATTTCAAATGCAATTCATTCTGGCTCATTAAATAATTCCAGGGCTGGCTTTCATTGCTTTTACCACCTTAGAAATCTCTCTTTCCAGAAAAGAAAAAAAAAAAAAGAGGGAGGGCTGGTAAAGGGGGGCCGGTCCAGCCTGGGGAGGGAAGGGAGGCTGCTGTTCCCGACTCTCTAGCTCCTTGTCTTGCATTTCACTCGGGCCCTCTGGCTCCCACCCCAGCTCCCCCTCCAGCGCTCTCCCTCCATCCTTTTCTCTCTGAAATGACTTCACCTGACAGCTATGGATTTAGAGCTTTTTTGCCAATTACTTATGCCCAGTGAGAAAATAGGTTTTTAATGTCTGTCCTTGTTCCGCCCAGCCTGGCTACCTCCCCATGCAGAGAGGCCACAGCCCTCTCCCCCCAGCAGCCTGTGCTCAGTGCCCGCTGCCCAGGCTGCAGAGCAGGGGCCAGGACAGCTGGAAGGGGCGGGGACGGTGGGCGGAGACAGAGGTTCCATTCCAGAGGCAGCACCTTGGGGGCTGTGCCACTGACGGTGGACCAGCCTGTGGGATCCACACCGCCCTACAGCCCAGTTCAATGCTCATTCATTCGTTCTCATTCATCACTAAGATTTACTGAGCACTTACTATGTGCCAGGCACCAGGTAAGCATTTTACGGTATTAATTTCCTCCCTCCTTGAAACAACCCTGAAAGACAGATGCTGTTCTTAAGGCAATTTTACAGACAGGGAAATTAAACCTCCAGAGAAGACTAATAAATCACCCAAAATCACACGACCAGTGAATGCCTTACTTGGGACTGGAATCCGGGCACGGCTGCTCCTGGACAGGCATCCCCATCCCGGGGCACAGCCTCGGGTTGGTCACCTCCTACCTGTGCAGGGTCCTGTCACCCCGGGGGGGGCTTCAGCAGGCTGGGGTCCCTGCCACACCACAACTCACATCCTACTTGGGGAGGCAAATACACAATTTCTCTTTCACACGGCGCGCGGCCTGGCGAGGGCTGTGACACAGGTTTGTGCAAGGTGCTGTGGGAACATGGGGGCAGAGCCATTCATTCTGCCTGGGGAAAGAGGAGGCAGCCTGCCGTCCAGGCTTTGAAGGCTCAGGGGGAGATCAGGTGAAGGAGAGAGGGGAAGGGCACTCCTGGGGGGGAACAGCATGCACAAACGCTCAGAGGCTTGAAAGGGCCTGGCAGGGTTTGGGAGCATCATCCCGGGCAAGACACAGCTGAGGGTGGCAGGGATCAGTTGCGTAAACATTACTCTCGAACCCCGGGTCCCTGGCTCTACCCCTGCCCCCATCCAGTGTACTCTGAGCACTGTCTGGAGACACTGGTGTCTCAGCTGGGTGGTGAGATGCCACTGGCATCTAGTGGGTAAAGGCCAGGGTGCCTCTAAACATTCTGCCACGTGGGGACAGCCCACGGCCAGGGATGACCCAGGCCCCAGACCTCCACTGCGGCGGCAAACTCCTGGTCCTGAGCAGTGACAGGGCCGTGTCACTCAGAGCAAAGCCAGGTCCGTTCAGTTGAAGGAATCAGAAAAGGGTTCACGGAGAAGGGACCTTTGAGCAGCTCTTAAAAAGGGGCAGGGTGGACATGTCGGGGTCAGACACTCCTGACCGAGAAGAGAGCTTGGGCCGGACCCAGGAGATGGAAAGTGAGGGGCGTGTTCAAGGAACTGTCCAGCTTGCGGTGGGTTCGTGAGGAGCAGGCCTGAGAAAGGGGCTAAAAAGCTCGCTTCAGCCCGGCCGGCGTAGCTCAGTGGTTGAGCGTCGACTCATGCACCAAGAGGTCGCCGGTTCGATTTCCGGTCAGGGCACATGCCCAGGTTGTGGGCCCGATCCCCAGTGGGGGGCGTGCAGGAGGCGGCCAATCGATATTCTCTCTCATTGATGTTCTATCTCTCTCTCCCTCTCCCTTCCTCTCTCTCTAAATTCAAGGGGAAAAAAATTAAAAAATAAAAATAAAAACCTGGCTTCAGGTTAGATCTCCAGGACCTCGCAGCACTTGGGAATGATTCAGTAAGGCGACGAGGAGCCCAGGAGGGCTCTGAGCGTCAGGAGGCAGGACTGAGATACACTTTAATACATCAGGCTCTAGTTAATTAATCAGGAAATGCAGGTAGCAGCGGGAGGAAGGGAGAGCAGTTAGGGGCTGTTTCCAGGTCCCCAGCAGGACTTTCTGCCGACCTGACCTTGGATCGCACAGCCACAGAGAGAGGAGAGGACAGACCTGTGAGACTCTGCGGGGAGAGGAGGCTTGGCGGGTACAGGCTCCGGATACGGACTGCATGCACGAGAGGATGGAGAAGGAGGAGGAGAGGAGGGTTTAGGAGGAATCTCCATTTCCAGGGAGCACGGAGGAATGCAGGCCCCAGAATGGTGGGCGTGGAAGGTGCTTGGAGGAATGTTTCCCGCCGACCACGACCCACCTCCGGGGCAAAGATGGCAAGTGAGCGACACCAGGACCTTGCTCAGCTGCAGTCACACGGGTGGTGCAAAGGGAGGACCCAGCAGGGTGCAGCAGGAAGGCCCCCTGGAAAGGGCCTGAAGGCATCACCCTGGTGGAGGAAAGCGAGGACCGAGCGCCAGGTGTGCCCAGGACGATGCTGATGGGGACCGTGACGGTAACAGCAGCCACCCTGTGCCGGGCCGGGTACTGGACACAAAACACAAGACTGAGCCATGGCTGAGCCCTCTCTACCCACCAGACAGTTGCCTGGGAGATACAAAAACCAAGCTCCTGTCAATGAATTTAAAATTTAAATGTAATTTGATATTTCAGTTTGTTAAAACAAGCATGCATTCCTTTTGCAATTAAAAATATGAGAAGATTTTTAAAAAGGAAACTAAGATTCAGGCACGGATATGTTCATTAGGGCGCAGCAACGTGCTCACCAACTTCGCGCCGGCCCTGCGCTGGGTTCTGCCCGGAAACAAGCCACTGCTTTCTTCTTTCACGGGGAGAGTTTGCTTAACGGACTGGCAGGTGGAGCAGTTCAACGAAATGCTTTAAAAGCGTCATTTAACTGAGCCCGGTTAGAAGCAAGCAAACGGCACTGACTAGGACTGGGCCCCAGGTATAAATAAGTAAGAAACAGCAGACGTGAATCTGAACGCTGGGTCGTGCTGGGCTTGTCTTGAAAATGAGTCGATTTGGGGCTAGGGCTGCTTCCGTCCCTCCTGCCCCAGATCAGGTCCTGGGAGCTAGCGGAGCTGAGTCTATGACAGGGCACCGATGCCCCAGCAGGGAGGGGTCAGGAAGAGGGACACCGAGCAAGCGACAAGGAAAGGGAGAACAGGGAAAGCTTTGGTGACCCCAGGAGGGCTCCACTGAAGGACGCAGAACTCACTGAGTGCCCAACAGAGAACCTCTGTGCATACGGTGACAACGCGCCCTCCTCACTCCTGAGTCAGCGGGTCGGCCGGCTGGGGCGGCTCTGCTCTGTGGCTCATCCACCTGCCCGCTGGGAGCAATGAGCCAGCTGCCGGGTTTTTCTCAAGTCAGCGGCGGAAGCTCTGGAGGGCACGACCAGCTGCACCCAGGTCCTCCCCGTGTCAGGTCTGCTCACACCCAGCCGGCCCATGCTGAGCCAGAAGTCAAGGAGCTGAGATGCGCACCTGCCCCTCTGTGGAAGGAATTCCGAGGCCTGGAGGCCTCCTAGCAAAGGGCCTGGAGAGGGGCAGGGGTGGAGAATTAAGTAATCAATCCCGCAGTCTCAGCGATTTCCGACCGTCATACACCAATGTGCCAGAAGGGGGCCCTGCTGAGAACTAAGACGGGCTATGTGAGGGCGGATGAAGGCTCTCTCCTGAGACCCCGAATGAGGTGCAGGGAAACCTGCCCATGAGCTGGAAGCCTCGGGCCTTTCCAGTGTCCTTGGTGCTCACCCTCTGGTCCAGCTCCAGTGGACACTGCCCTCCCCCTAACCTTGACCGGAAACCTTCGACACTAGCAATCACCTTTTTCTTTGTAACACTCCTGTTCTTCTTTCCAGGACATCACTCTCTTACTGCGTTCATCCTGCCCCCGCCCCCACCCAGGCAGCTCCCCTTTACAGTCTCTTCCACGACCTGCCCCTGAAACTGTCCTTGAGAATTCTGCCTTAGACTTTATTTCTCACTCTGTACCGCCGGTGACCTTCAGAGTACCTATAAACGCCAAGAGAACGACTTACGCCGGTGAAATGTTCCTCTGTATTTCTGAATTGAGGGTTCGTCGGTTTCATAAGACTCATGAAGGGAGTCATGATTGCGGTAGGATACCAGCCACTGCCTGACTCCCACCCTCCTTCAGCCTGAACGTCACCCCTGCCCGGATGGCTCCTAATATTTTCTCCACGCAAACCTCTCAGCTCTCTGCACCCAACTAGGACTTACTTCCACCGGCACCTCAAAACAAATCCACAACAGAGCTTATCGCCTCCCCTTCTCATGGATCCCCCAACTCAGTGACGTCATCACGTTGCCCTGTCCTCCAATACACTTCGCAACATTGTCTTTGCTTTCTGTCTTGCCTTCCAATTATTTAAGCTCATTCCTTCCCTTCCATCCCAACTACTCGGCTTCAGTGTGACCCCAACATCTCTTATCTGAATATTCTCACAACCGGTTTTCTCGGCTCCAGTCCCCCCAGCCCATTCTCTCCCTGATACCAGTGGTTCCTTCCACAGTCCGAACAGGATAACGCACATCTCCAGCCGACAAGGCACCCAGGGTCCCCCTCTGCTTTCAGGGTCGAGTCCAAAGCAGGGCGAGGCGCAGAAGCTCCGGATGAGCTGGGTCCCACCATGAATCCAGCCCCACTCTCCGGATGAGCACGCGGCCAGTTATGAGCAGGACAGAGCATACCATGCTCCCTTCTGCCTCTAGACTGGTACGTGCTGCTCCCTTTACCCTCCCTCCAAACTCCCTTTCCTGTAAGTCTAAGCTCTGACATGACCTCCACCAGGAAGCCTGGACCCTAGGCTGGGCAGAGGCCCCTTCTCTGAGTTCTAATAGAACCAAGGACCCTTTCTGCCACAGCCCCAGTGTGGTTGTACCGTCCACTGATTTATAAACATCACACAGCAGGGATATTGTTTTTGCCTCCAAAAGGACTTAGAGCATAAGATACAACAGCAGGTGTTCTATAAACATTTGTGGAATGAATGAACAATAGATGAATGGATGAATTGTTGGTTGTACCTCTTACCTGTCTGGTGATACTGAGTAAGTCTTGTTATCTCCTGTGGGTCTCAGTTTCCTCATCTGCAAAATGAACATAATAGCCTAATATTAATATTGAACAATGCACGGTGGGCCATTCACATAACATGATGCTAAAGTGGAAAAGGCAGGATAGAAAAATGATGTAGACAGCGTGACCACAACTGGATAAAACGAACAACCGCACACAAGACATGTTCCAACATTTGTTCTTGGGCCTTGTGCCCACAGGGGATTTCTCCTTCACTTTACAGCCTATATTTTCTATGTTTTCTTTAGAGAATGTGCACTACTTTGATGATGAAAAATTAAACTTTCTTACCGAAATAAAAAAAAAGAGCGAGAAGAGCTTCCTAAGAAAAGAACCCGCACCCTCCTCGCTGGGCAATGGGTTGACTGGCCCCCAGCATTCTCAGGGGTGGGGGGTAGCATGTCCCTCCGAGGTCTTCTTATTCCTTATAGAAGCGCACACCCCGCCGCTCTGCGCATGCTCACAGGCAGTGCTTAGCCCCACGCAGGCCTATGCACCCCACGCCGCTCCGCGCATGCTCACAGGCAGTGCTGAGCACCACGCAGGCCTATGCACCCCATGCCTACAACGAACTCTGTCCCTGATAGGAAAGGCAACCGGGCTCAGTTACTTCCTGGGCCACTGAGTTCGCACAGGGGAGACGAACCTTCCTGAGACCTTGCTGGGCAAGAACACACTCCTGGGACCAGCTCTTCGGGCCTGTCCATTTTCAAGGCCTCAGCCTGTGCCCTTCCATCCTGGGCAGGGCATCCCATTCCATCTCCCCCGGAGCTGCCAACTGCTGAAGCAGGGACGGTGTTCCAACCCGCCACATGCTCACCCACTGCTGGGGGGAACAGGAAGTGGTACCGTCTTCCTGCTGGGCCTTTGGCAAGTTGCACGGCACCCTGATTTCCACTCGGGAGCATTTATTCGGGAGTGTGGCAGAGACGAGACTCAAAGAATGTTCATCAAACACTGCTTATAATATTTAAAAATCGGAAACGATGTTAATTCTAAAACAGCGTTGATTAAATAAATTATGATACAGCCCGGCTGGTGTGGCTCAGTGGTTGAGCATCGACCATGCACCAAGAAGTCGCCAGTTCAATTCCTGTTCGGGGCACATGCCCAGGTTGTGGGCCCGATCCCCAGTGGGGCAGCCAATGGATGTTCTCTCTCATCGATGTTTCTATCTCTCTCTCCCTCTCCCTTCCACTACCTCTAAAAATCAATAAAGAAAAAAAAATTATGATGGAATCATTGAAGGGGCTGCCATGCAACCATTACAATAACAAGGTAAGGGAGCTGCTAAGTTTGTGAAATGTTTGTGAAATATTGTTAGGTTATAAAGCAGATTACAAGGCAGTCTACGCATATGATCCCATTTTGCAGGATGTATAAGTGTATCTATCTATACGCAGAGCAGAGAGACTGATAGGATAAACAAAACACTGTTAGTGGTTATTTCTGAGTACTAAAATTTCAAAAGGCTTTCCTTCTTTTGGCTCATATCTATTTTCTATATTTACCGCAATTAGTTCAGATTGCTTTTGTAACGTGGGGGAAGAAAGATTTTAAAGAGTTGTATTTTTGACAACCTTCCAGCTCTCTTGAGCCATCGAGTTGTCTAAGTTTTGTGCTATGACGGCCCGTCTTTAGTTATGCTCAGGTCCAGGTTCCTAAGGTGTGAGGAGGAGCCCAGCTTCATCCACTCTGAGATACCACGGGAGATTCCTGAAGACTCTGGTCATTTCTTCTTCACCAGTCAGTTTCTCCTTCTCGGTTCAAGGGCTCAACGAAAGTAAGAGGACCCGTGTGTTTCAACAGATGAATTTAACACTAAGACAGTTAGGAAAGCGTTAGACAGCAGCTTGTAGTTAAATGGAATTTCCAGTTGGTTGTACTTCCCCATCCCTGGCTGCCTTGATTCTCAGTCACCACACAAGGCCCCCATCCAAGGGGCCAAGCAGAGACTGAACATCAGTCCCGATTCTGCTCAACGGGCCGCATGCTGGGTGCAGGGTTCTGCCCTTAAGGTGGAGGAGGCCCTTGTTAAAATCCATCCTCTTGTCAACCTGGGGGTCTGCACTGCTGAGTCTCCCTAGAGGGGGTGTTTTTCTAAATTGCACAAAAACATTGTGGGCTAGCAGTGCCCCTCTCCCGTCCAGTCGGCATCAACGAGCCGATATCGACTTCCTCCATCGGCCCAGGAGGCTTCCAAGAGATATCAGATCCCTTCCTTTCTCCTATAATCTCAAGTGCTCTCCAGCTTGCCTCTGCCCGGAGTTCCTCTCCCTCTTGCGTTTCACGCCCTGGAGAGGCAGTGGGTATTGTTCGGGTTCCCCACCCTGGCTGCACCTCAGAATCCCCCAGGGAGATTTTGAAAGTCCAGATGCCTCAGCCACCTCTCAGACCAACTCAGTCAGCACCCTGAGGTGGGGTCCAGCCAGGATGGAGACGCACTGGTTTCCTAGAAACAATTTGAAGTTTTCATTTTTAGGCGCTTGGTGTGTTGTTGTTGTTGTTGTTTTAAGTCTGGGTGCAAGACTCAGTTCCTCTGCTTATCACCACACAATCCTAGACAAGTTACTTCAGTTTTTAAAAAATTATTATTTATTTATTTTAATTTTTATCCTCACCCGAGGATATTTTTCCATTTTTTGTTCAGGTAGAGTGGGAGGGAGAGAGAGGAACAGAGAGAGAGAGAGAGAAACATCGACGTGAAAGGGACACATCGAGTGGCCGCCACCCGCACCACCAACCAGGGCCGAGGACAAACTGCAACCGAGGTACATGCCCTTAGCAGGAACCGAACCTGGGTCCCTCTGGACCGCAGGCTGACGCTCTAACCGCTGAGCCAAACCGGCCGGGCTACTTCACTTGTTCACAGTCCACTTCTTCAGCTAGGAGGACACCAGATCCATGTTTTCTAGTCAAAACTATACTGTAAACCGGAAAGCCCTAAAAATGTTCCACCACTGACCCAGAATGAGAGCGAAGGACACGAAGCCACTGTGGCTAAGACAGGGGGGGGCACCGGCCATGAAACCCTGTCGGGAAGGAAGGGCCCCATGCTCCCCGCGGTCCCTCTCATTGCCCACAGTTCGTCTTCCACACGGGTGTCGGCGGGCAGGAAGACAAACTCTGTGCTTCCCCACGGCTCGGGGATGGTGGGCGCCCAGACGTGATACGGTTTATTTGTTCCAGGTTGCTGTTACTGCCACCCCGTCCTCACTCCCACGAACCAGGCGAAGCTCCAGTCAGCTGGCTCCATTGAGAGACATAAAGTCGTCCGGCCAGAGAGGCAGAAACCCTTCAAGGATTTTTAGCAAACCTCCTACCCTTCCCCACTTTTTCAGCCCCTTCTGCAGAGACAAGGCTGGTCCCGTTTCCTCCCCGCCCCTGCCAGGAGCTTTCCCACAGGTGAGCTGACACAGGGAGAGAAGGCTGGTGATGCCCGAGGAGACCTGAGGCCAGGCCCTAGCCCCGCCACGTCCTAATTGCTAAAGAAGCCTGCCTCCCCAGAGCCTCAGCTTCCTCCCCTGTAAAGTGGGGGTGATGATATCTGTCCTACTCTCCTCACAAGGGTTTGTGGGGATCCGCTGATAACATGCCATTGACAGCCATGAATAAACTCTTACCTTGGCTAAGTCTGTCTGCCCAGTCCACACCCTCCCATCCCAGGACTCCGGTTTACTGGGCCCGGCCCCATCACCCTGGCCCTGCTCATTGGCTGAGGGATGGTCATGTGACTCCAGCTGGCCAGTGAGCTTTCTGCTGGTCCTATAAGAAAACAAGTTCTCTTCCTGCTGAAAGCCCCCTTGTCCCCACAGAAAAGAGGCAGTCCAAAGAAAGAAAACACGGAGAGAAACAGAAGGAAAGATGTCCAAAGACAAATGTCCAACGATGTCACTTGAGCACCTGTGTTGATTCCTTCGTCCATTCCTCCTTTCATTCAGCGAGTTCTTCTGTTCCTCCTCTGTCCATGTCCATTTCTAAGTGCTTGGTGTTGGGCGATGGACAAAAGAAAGACCCTACCCTCCTGGGACTTGCATTTGGTCAAGGACCCCCGTCAATAAACAGATGCCATGCTGATACATAATACAACGCCAGGAATACTATGAGTGTCATGAAGAAAAATTAAAGCAGGGTAAGAGAATGAAGACCGAGGGGAGACGTCATTGAGACAGAGATAGAATCCTGCTCTACCTCTGGACGTCTAAGCTTCATGAGCCCATAAAGTCTCGTTGTGCTAAGCCAGGGGGAATTGGGTTGCTATCAGTTGCTACCAAGCGTCCTGATACCGCTTTGCAAATGTAAGCATTGGTAATGATGCTAATGAGGATTATTATAATAGCAGCACAAAAGCCTCTTGAGAAGTGACTGGACCACACCCCTGGGAATCCCTGTCTGAGATTATTATGGGGATGGAACAGCCCAAGAACAGGAAGTTATCAAAAGTATTCTCCACAGAATTAAACACATACAAGGGTCATTCCTCTGGATTTATCCACTGCATTAGTTCACCTGGATGTCAGAAATTTAACTTTAAAAAATGTGTTTAGAAAGTCAGAGATGTTGGTTATCAATCAACCATTAGGCTGGTGATCTGTGTGGCCAGACGGCTATAGCAGTATTACCAGCACTAATACCAATCACTTCCGTGAACTGGAGGGAGACCCTCAAAGCCTTAGGAGAAATGCAGGGGAAGAGGGCCCACCACCAGCACCCCCACTTCCTGTAGCTCTTACAGAGTAGTTCGAGGCTGATAGCTGCCAACTCTGACCACGCACTGCCCGTCATCAAGAGGGAGTGCAAATGCCCAATGATACCATCATTCCCACGGAAGGTTTCTGAGTTTGGGTCCCTCAGTTTCAGATTCCTAACACCCAGGAAATTCTTTAACGTCTTATAACTCCCCTTTCCAACCCCCCCCCCCACACACACACACACAAACAAACTCTAGAACTCTTGTGTGATGACTAGTATTTGAGGGATGCCCCAACCATGGGGTCTTCCCAGCTTGAGCTCTTAGAATGACCCTGGAAATCTCTATACTGTTTTGATGCGTAGGATATGCAACTAAATAAAGAAAAATGGGAACTTCCATCATTGTCTCCTGGGCTGCCACACCCACACTGTGAATAATAATCGCCTTACTCAGATAAAGTCCTGTGCGAGCCAAGATGAGCCTACTCAGAAAAACAAGTCAAGTGCTTCCAGCACTTCCTGTAGCTGCTGGAACTTTCTCATGTTTCTCTTCCCTCCAATGTAACAATTGCGGAGATACTGTATCACCGGCCGGGAAGTGTGGTATCACTGAAATAGGCAGCACGAGGACCCTTCCCAGAACATCCAGCAGGCGCTATCTTCTGGAGCTGGGGTGGTGGAAAATGCTGCTCACCAGGATGGACATGAGCTCTGCAAAGCTGGTGTTCTGTGAGGAGCACTCTCGTTATGGTTTTGGGCCCCTTTTTGCACCAGAAGCATGACTCTAAGATACATCTGGTCTACTAGATAAGTCTATAAAGACATACATCAGTATGTCCCTTGTAATGTTGGAACACAGGATGTTACGGGAGGAAAGTGTTCCATGGTAAAGCAAGTTTAAGAAATGGTAAGTTAGCCCTGGTCAGTTTGGCTCAGCGGTTGGAGTGTCGGCCTGCGGACCATGGCGTCCCGGGTTCAGTTCCTGCTCTGGCCGGTGTGGCTCGGTTGGGCACCAAAAAGCTGTCATTTGGATCCCCAGTCAGAGCACATGCCCAGGTTGCGGGCTTGATCCCAGGTTGGGGGCGTGCAAGAGGCAGCCAGTCCATGTTTCACTCTCACATCAATGTTTCTCTCTCTCTCTCTCCCTCTCCCTTCCTCACTATCTGAAACTTAATTTAAAATTTTTTAAATAAGAAATACTAAGTTTAAAAAATATATATTTTCAAATGATAATACAATTTGGTTAAGCAGAGCCTCTTAAATGATACTACATATTGTGAATATCCGAGAGTGAGGTATGCCAGGATTCCCAAACTTATTTTATCACAGAAATAGAATAGGTGGGGACACCTGTGAACACCCCGCACAGCACAGTCTGGGACAAAATGAACTGTAATAATATTTAGTAGACGTCTCTCTTCCCCCAGACATTGGGGATTCAACAGAAAGAAAGAAATGAGAATGTCTGAACTCATACACTATGTAAATACATTAAAAGTAATTATACACTGGGTTTAACTTAATTATAATGGAATCCAACAAACTACAGATTAAAAAAAAAAAAATTCTCTACTTATGAATTTCCAAATTACAAAAGTATGTAGATGCCGACAAGCTACAAAACAAAATCCCGACAGATGGCACGTTACAGTGCGAGGTCCTGCCAGCCTTACCACAAAGTCCTTGGCTAAAAGTGGCGACCTACTGGCTTGTCCCTCCTCTTGACTTAGACTGTAAGCTCCATGACGGCAGGGTCTGGCACATCGTGGACACAGAACAACTGTTTGGTAGGTGGCGGACTGAGTGAATGACCCTCCCCTTGAAGTCCTGAGTAAGGTGAACTTTTCCCTCTGGACCAAAGTGGGCAGGAAGGTGGGAGTCAAAGATTCCCCACCCTTTAAACGTCCACGATCCCTGGTCTCCCAGCCTCCTCCCTCCCTTCGAGACTCTGGGCTCCTCTCCCCAATTTGGGAACTAAGTCTGTGTTGGCAAAGGGGCAGGTGCTACCTGGTGGGAGAGAGGAGCCGGAGGAGGAGCTCGGGCCTGGGAGGCAGATGACGCAGAGTGTGTGAGGGGAGTTGCCGCTGCCCCTGAGCCCTTCCCCACCTCCCGCTCCGCCTCCCTGCCCCCTCCCACCTCCTACTCAGAACCAGTGACTAATCGCTAGCATTTCTCTTTGACTTGCGTCACCCAGCAAAGAGCGGGTGGTTGTTTTTGCAGCTTATTCTTTCAGGGAGTCTAAGTGACATTCTGTAAGTGTTCTTCCCTGTCTTGGAGCAGCACACTCTCCTGACTCTCTCCCCCTCGCCTGCTGGTGAGACAGGAAGGGCTCAGAAGGCAGGGGCAGGCCCCACCAAACAGCAGAGACTTTCCTGCCCCCTGACCTTTGGGAGACCCAACAGGGGACAGCCCCTTGAAGGTACCCCCCACACACTCTGCAAAAGAGGTCCCAGGCTGCACAGAAGCCTGGAAGCCACACATGGGCTCCTTCCTCCCCGCCCCCCCATCCCCTCTATGAACATTTTCTAAACATCAGCTAAGTGCCAGCCCTAGTACAAAGTGACAAGCAAAACAAACACAATTTCTGCACTGGCGGTGATGGGTAGAGAGCGAGGTCCATTGTTATCCATCAGTAAACTGGCCATTATAACAGGATGGTGCTTGCCACAATCTGAAAGGCAGAGGACCTATTACATTGCAGTGAGTGGGCACCGCAGCTAACCTGGGGGAGGAGAGACGGCCACCGAGGCTTCTGGGAGCTGGTGTTACAAAACGAGGATGAGATGTTGTGGGAAGGGGGCAGGGACTGGACATAAAGAAAACAAACAAACAAAAAAACTAGCATCATTGCCCTGGCCGGTTTGGCTCAGCGGTTAGAGCGTCGGCCTGTGGTCCTGAGAGACCCGGGTTCGGTTCCCGCTAAGGGCGTGTACCTCGGTTGCAGTTTGTCCCCGGCCCTGGTTGGGTCGTGCGGGTGGCAGCCACTCGATGTGTCCCTTTCACATCGATGTTTCTCTCTCTCTCTCTGTTCCTCTCTCTCCCTCTACCTGAACAAAAAATGGAAAAATGTCCTCGGGTGAGGATAAAAAAATAAAAATAAAAAAAATAAAAAAACTAGCATCATGATTAGAATATAATAGAGAAGCCAAGGAGTGAGACAGCTCAAGCTGAGCCATCCAGCAACCATCTGGGGGCCTCAAGTTCCCTCCTCTATAAAGAAGGGCGTGGGCCAGGTCACCTCTAAACTGCTCTCTAGCTCTGAAACTCTGATAATCAGGATCTTCCATTGCACGCACATACACACACTCACACACACACTCACATACACACAAAACACACACACAACACACACACACATGCATGCACACTCACACACGCATGCTCACACAACACACACATGCACACGCACATACACACATACACATGCATGCACACCCACTCACACAACACATACACATACATGCACACACGCACACATACATACTCGCATGTGCGTGCACACATACACAACACATGCACATACACACACGCACACACACATACACAACACACACATGCATGCATGCATGCACACTCACACGCACACATGCACACACATACACATGCATGCACACCCACTCACACAACACATGCACATACATGCACACGCGCGTGCACACATACTCACATGCACATACATACACACTCACATGCACACACACACACGGCAAATGGAGCACTGTAGAAAAGAGCAGGCAAGCGGAAAGGGCACTTGCAACGTGTGGAACCCTGGGCAAGGCAGATAAGCTGCTTGAAGCTTCAGTCTCCTCGCCTATAAAATGGGGATGAGAACGTCCCCGATGTCACCGTATTATTAATAGAATATAATGATAACGAGAGAAGGTGTTTGCAAGTCTGGATTGCGCACGGGAGTGACTAAGTACTGAGCTACCGTTGCCAGAGTCGTGTCTACTGGCCCACACAGAAGGTTGAGGACGCAGGGATCTCTCTGCCGTTTGATTTTCCAGCAGGGACTCTGCCCATCAGAAGAAGGGGGTGCTTAAAACCCCACACTGCAGTGGCCAGAGAGCATGGCGGCACCGTCCTCAACCAAACATTGGTGACCTCAGCGGACCTGTTCCCCTCCTGAGAAAAGACTGAAAGGATGAGGCACTGTGATGTCACGAGACCCTGCCCAGGTGGGCAGAGACGTCCCAGGCCGGGCCGCAGAGCGAGCAGTCATCTCAGCGCGGAGTGGGCACGGCGACGAGATCAGAGTGGCACTCAGACCAAAACCCCGCATCGGGCTCAAACCCACTGAGCCAAGAGACCTCACCTGCTCCTCAGTGAGGAGGACACAGAGACCAACATCAGGACAACCCGGAATCTCTGCTTGTGGGGACCACAGGTCCACTGTCACAAGAGTGAGCCCTTCCCAAGAATGACAGCATTTGACAGTCTCCAGGTGGGAAGGGCCCCAGTTCCACGCACATGCCTGATAAGCGGACCCCGCCTGACAATTACGGTCAAGATTCCAGGGCCGAGAGAAAGCCAGGTGAGCCACCCCCTTCCGGAATTCTGTTTGGGGGTGCATTGCTGTTAAAAAATATTTAGCATAGCACTTGGCACACATTTGCCCCCAAAAATGTTACCTGAACACCATACGGTGTCTATTATTTACAAAGTGATTCTGCAGCCATCATCTCCCTTACTCTCTACAGTAACCCTCTGGGGAAGTTGATATACCGATATTTATTGTGGGACCCAGTAGCGCTGTTCACCAAACATCTCCAGATCTCCCTCTGTCTGGGCCGCACTGTAAGACGGTGCTTCCCTGCACCCCTGCATCCCTGCAGTGGAGGTGGCCATGTGACTTGTGCTGACCAATGAAATGTGAGCAGAGTGCCCTGTACTCCAGGTGGGAGCTGCAGGGACCACAGTGTCATCGTCTGCCTCCCGTCTCCTTGTGCCACTGCCACAGAAATTGGCAACATTTCTAACGGTACCTGTTTTGTCCATCTGAGTCCTAGAACCAAGACGGCGTGTTCCAGGGTCCTCGGCAGCCCCAAGAGGGACGTGAAAAGTGAGTAAGAAATGCATCTTTTCTGTGTTAAGCAACTGAGACTCGGGTGTTATTTGTTACTGCAGCATGAACCTACGCTGACTGAGACACGCGTGTCACGGGTAATGAAACCCCAGCGGACATAAGTGAACGGCCTTAAGTCACAGCAAGAGAGTGGCACACCGGAATTGGTTTGGGGTGTTCTCTCTGTCCCTAAGTCCACTATTGCAAGACTACTTTGAATCTTGACCTTCGCCTCTTTGGAACCAGAATTACAGAACTTCCTGTCGTCCATCCCCAGGATGTTGGCTTCTGGCAGGAAAGAACATATGAAACGTGTCCGTTCACGCCTGTCTTCACTGAGTTGGAACTTTCAGGAGGCTTGGAACTTCCCGGTCATTGCCAAAGCCTATGCCATCAGTAAGCAGATAAGCCCTAAACTCTGCCTCAGCGTCACTACTAATGGCAGACCAGAGAAGATAGCTTAGGTCACCAGCCCTTTCTGCTTTTCTGTTCCGGGTATGAGAGCAGACAAGTACAGGCAGACCAAATGACGTCTCCAGCGGCGGGGGGCCAAGGCCCAGCCCACGAAGAATCAGCATCGACCTTAGCCTCACACCAGTCGACCCCGCAGCTCTAGAGAACCCCAGAGGTCTGGGAAGGCTGGGGATCGTGATCAAAGGAGCTCAGTCATGAGGGACAAGGAGTAGACTGGAGCCATAGAGACAGGGCCGTGTTCAGCACAGACTGTTCCTCTTAGGGGAGGAACAGATCCAGCTCCATCACTTGGAGGTAAAAATAGCCCAGAATCACCGCTCTTGGCGTAGGCTGCTGGTCTGAGACCTAATGGAGGACTTGGGTGCACCACACAGCCAGCCTCACCCTGGCCCAAGCCTGCATAATGGTCTCCCGGGCAGCCTGTCAGATCTGTGGTCGCTCATAAACATTCTCTATAGGTGCCTCTGGGTTCCCTGAGCCGTGTCCAGCCACTCCAGCGAGCTAGGGCAAGGAGGTGGCTGTGCTCTCTGGCTTCGTGGTGTCTCGGCTCCCCAAAGGAGCACGGGCAGGACAGGCAGGGGCTGGTGCAAACCAAGCATCTACCGGGTGCCAGCACTGCCCGGATGCTTTACACACTGAAATCACTTAGGCTTGGCCACCTCCCTGTTGGAATGATGCTATTTTCTTCATTTTGCAGTTGAAGAAACTGAGGCTCAGGAGATAAGTAAGCTAGCACACGGCCTGCCAAGAATTAGTTACTCACAAAAACAGTGAATCTTCCTATCGCTGTCGTTGTCATCATCATTTGGAGAATCCAGACGTCAAAAGGTCCCGTCAGGATCTCCAAATTCGTTCTCTGAGACATCAGCAGACACTAGAACAAAGTTTCTCCAGTTCTGATGCAAACCTGAATTACTTCGGGAGTTCTTTACAAACGCATGTGCGTGCGTTGTCCCTCAGTCCAACTAAATACAGATGTGTAGGTTTGGGGCCCGGGCTGTGGCGTTTTTTCTTGCTTTCCAGATAACCTCACATCACTCCTCAGCTGGAGAACACGGATCAGAGAGCCCTACAGCCCCCATCTATACACCCACACCTCTGTCTCCCCTGTGCCCTGGGACGGGGTCCCTGAAGTCTGCTTCGTCTTGATGTGTATCTCGGAGGCCTGGTCTCTGAACACTGGGGTCCAGGCCTCCCTAAGGGGAGCGGCGTGTGTGACTGCTGGAGTGAGCGGCTTCTGAACTGGCCCCCAACCGGCTGCCTCCTCCTGATATGCTCTATATAGTCCCCTCTCCGTGAGAGTGGGCTGGACGTACTGACTCATTTCGGCCGAACAGAAGATGGCAGAAGTGATGGGATGTCACTCCCAGCACTGGGTTATAAAGGGACTGTGGCTTCCACCGTGGTCCTTTTCTGCTCCCGCGCTTGCTAACTCAGGAGGGACTCGGTGGCCCTCCTGCGCGCTGTCCTGTGGAGAATCTATGTGGCAAGGAGCTGATGTCTCAGCCAGCAGCTGCAGGGACCCTGGGATGCGGGTGCGCCCCATTCAGCCCAGCGATGGCTACAGCTCCCACCAATCGTGATCACAGCCTGGGGGAGACCCCAAACCAGGGTTTCCCGGATTCCTTCCCCACAGAAGCTGAGCAACAGTAAATAATCATTGTTTAAGCAGCAAGATGTGGAGGTCATTTGTTAAGTAGCGTTAGATAACTAACGCAGTGACTCTTGGGGCTAGAACTCTGGGGCCGGCACGTTCCAGTCCCTGCAGCCTGTGAACGTGTTACTTCCCATGGCCAGATGGATTGTGCAGACGTGACTGGGTGACAGGTCTTCCGATGGGGAGATCCCCCTGCCTTGTCCCGGTAGGCTCGCTGTAGTCACACAGGCCCGCAAATGGAAAGGAGGGACAGAGAGTTGGAATCAGAGCTATGACAGAGTAAAAAAGATTCAACTGGCCGTTGCTGGCTTCGAAGATGGAGGAAGAGACCACGGGCCAAAGAATACGCAACCAGCCTCTGCAAGCCAGAGAAGGCACGGAAAACGAGGGTCCCCCAGGGCCTCGCGGAGGAACGCGACCTTGCCAACACCCTGGTTTTCATTCAGCGAGGTCTGTTTCAGACTTCTGACCTCCGCCACTGTAAGATGATGACGATGATGATGATGTGCATTTTCGGCCCCGAAGTGTGTGGTCATTGGTTACGGTGGCCACGGGAAACCATGGCAAACCTGAGGAAGGCGGCACCGGGGAGCTTTTCCTACACTGATGCATCGTGCTGGCATCTCTGTAGGCAGCCAGGCTCCAGCAAATAAGATTATTGGGGTGAAGCTATGGAGTTACGAGAATAAGGAGAAGCCAACTGGAGAAGCTGTTTCCTAGCCTGGGAGCATTCACTGGACGCCCGTTAGCTGCCTCACTAAAACACGCCGCAGACTAACCCTTACTGAGAGGGTGGGACAAATTCAGGACAGTGTCAGCATCACTTGAGATAGCAGCAGCAGCATCTTCGGGTACCAGCCTGGCAGAGAGCTGCCCCCACAGCTCTCAACCAGCTTTCTCATGGGTATCACACGCTCACAACTTCTTCCCATCGCTCAGCTTCCAGAAGATGCTCTGTTAAGAGTTAAGGGCCAGAATCGGGGACCTCCCAGACTTCAAGGCCACTGGGGTGTGCACAGCCACGTTTGATCTTGTTTCACCCAAACACTCCCACCCCGGACCACCTGTAAGTCTTCTTAGCTACATCGCTATTATGTGAAGGTTTCTCACTTATCGGATCCAGTTTCATCCCTAGCCGATCAATGAAGTCACTGGAGGAGGCAAAGCTCGGGGGATTTAACGGATGGCAAGTCCAAGCCTGGAATCCGGATTTCCCGATTGCAGCCCTGCTATTTGCACCCCGAGCCCCACTTCTCCCCATTTTCAGCCAAAGAACTCAAAGTAAAACCTGACCGCCAGGGCTATGAGACAGAATGAGCTCCATGCCTGGGTCAGTCACAGGATTGCTGCCACTTCCTGTGCCTCCGCGTCCCCATCCGTGAAATGAAGACCTCGTAAGGACACGTAAGACAAGAGTTTGTGACCGTGTCAGGGGGCTGGGGAGGTACACAGAAATACCCCCAAAAGTCAGAAGCCAGCCCCACTCCGTTTTCCAGACTGGAAACCCTCGGGAGAAAACCAAAAAAATCTCCGAAGTTACTTTACACCAAACTTTGAACCGTGGCATGTGGGAGTGAGCCCTGCTTGAAGGGCTTCTCAGTGACACGTGGGTCACCTGTCAGGGAGCAGGGTCGGACGCCGGCGTTAATTACACTGACTATTGCACTTTCTTATGCAGAGGCACCATCTATTACCGTATTTAAAGGCATTACGATGATGTGTGTGTAAGAGGGAGCCATCCCCTGTATCGCATTAGATTCTACTAATTATAGGAGAATGTTTGCAGCTAAAATGTCAGCTTGTCATCTGGACGGCTTGTAATTCAGGATTTGCATTCTCAGACGGGAAGGAACTGACAGACACTGCACTGAGCTCGCTCAGCCGGCCTCAGCCTCACTGGCTCCCCAGCACACACAGTGCTGGTCTTTGCTCTGCCTGCTCCTGTCTGCCTTGGTGGCCGCTCCATCCTCTTCCTTCCCAGGGGGGGTGGGGGAGTGGGGGCAGGGAAGGGTCAGAGGGCAGCAAGCCACACCCACCTGCTGCAAAATAGAAGAGCGAAATCCCTCTTGAGGATCTAACCGCCCTCCTATCTCGTTCTCTCCCTAGTAACTGAGATTCTAAAAGTGGTGTTTAAAGAGATCCGGGCCCTGCCCTGGCCGGTCTGGCTCAGCGGTTAGAGCGTCGGCTCGCGGACCGATGAGTCGCGTGTTCGGTTCTGGTCAAGGGCACGGACCTAGGTTGCGATTCATCCCTGGCCCTGGTTGGGGTCTTCCTGGAGGCAGCCAGTCGATGTGTCCCTCTCACTCCCTCTCACATCGATGTTTCCCTCTCTCTCTCTCTCTCTCTCTTCCTCTCTCTCCCTCCCGCTCTATCTGAACAAAAGCGGAGAAAGTCCTCGGGTGAGGACAAATAAGAGATCCAGGTTCCAGAGAATGTGTGGTCTTTGGCTTTCTTGAAAATAGCGATCGGATTTGATTTCATTCAAGCCGATCACTGTTCCCCGAGCGGCTGCCGTGCGCTGCAGGGGGGCATCTGGCCTGCAGGCCCCCGCGGCAGACCGCCTGCCTCGGCCCCTGCACCTTCCAGGCGTGCACGCCAGTCCACACTGCTGCACCTCTGATTCCTCATCTGGAAGATGGGGGCAGCGTGGTCATTACAAGATGGAGAGAAATGACATTTGTGAAGGAGCCTCGACGAAGCCTGACATCCATTAAGCCGTCAACAGTGCTTAGCTGTCATGACAACCGTGAGTGAACAGGACAGTCCAGCGGGGCGTTCGAGGGAGGGCCCCCCCCCCTTGCAGGGGCGATCACACGGACGCTCCAGCTTCTCCTAACTATTTGCTTTGTAGCAATGTACTTCACCTCCTGTATCGCACTTGATCTCCACAACATGCATGAATACTTCCCTCTGTCAAGATAAACCCTCTCTCCGCCAAAGGGAATCAGGAAAACAGCCCGTCTGGACAGAAGAGGGTTCCTTCCCCTCGGTTGAATCCTCCTTTCTCCAGCCCATCTGCCCAATTCCTACCCAGCTACCGGCACACTGAGCCCCAACAGACCAGGGCTGGGGTATACCGACCAGTCCGCCCCCCAGTAGCAGATGGAGGATGCTAACAGCCTACCCAAGCTGGCCAAAGTCAGGGGGCCAGGATGAGCTGGGGCCAGGGCCTCAAGAAGAAACCATTCCCAGGCCTCTCTGGGCCAGCCGGCTACGGCTTGCTCCTCACTCAGCCCTCCTCCCGCCCACCTCTGCCCAGGGCCCAGCCAAGCTTTCTTGCACCTACTGATACCTCAGCGCTCCCTGTGCAAAGCTTTGGACCTTCCTCTGACTGCCCAGTGCGTTCTGAAGTGATGACCCCCAGATGAGACGGCACGCCTGCGTGGTGCCCTCAGGACTCGCACCTTGGACTGGTCCGTTCTCCTGGGTTGGAGAGCCCAACCCTGCGGCCTGGCCCACCTGGTCCCCTCTGCTGCCGTCCCGGAGCTCCCAACACGCTCAGGCCGATTGTGACCAAGCTAAGAGAAGCACCTAAAATACCAACGTTCCCAAAAGGCCTGTCAAGAACAGGGGGTTTCACCCTCCCCACCCCAGCTGCCGCCGCCACCTTCCCTCGGCTGCTCTTAGATTTTCAGGAAATCCGTGACGCTGTGCCAGTCTCTGTGGCAACAAGGGAGTGACCACATGCACCTCATCTGTCCCCCTGGACTTCCCTCTTTTATGGGGTCCTAGTGGTTGAAAGCAAAAATGTATCTAGGCCACCCCTTTTCCTGGAAGCAAAACTCTTCATCTGCACCCTTAAAGCTTCTCGTTCTGATTTTTGTAATTTTTCTTTTTTTTTTACCTTTAAAAACTATTACATGCCAAGAAAAAGTACTGAATGTTCATTATAGAAAATTTGAGATGTCCAAAAAAGTAACAGGATGGGGGGGACGGAATCCACCCATTAATCTTCAGCCAAGAGGCCACAACCATTAGCATTTCCTTATTGAGTTTTATAGGTACACATTTTATTGACTTTAGAGAGAGGGGAAGGGAGAGGGAGAGATAGAAACATCAATGAGAGAGAACATCAACTGGCCTCCTCCTGCACGCCCCCCACTGGGGATCGGGCCCACAGCCTGGGCATGTGCCCTGACCAGGAATTGAACCGGTAGATGCTCAACCACTGAGCCACACCGGCCGGGCTATAGATACACAATTTACAATTCAGTTAAATCACAGGCTGAGGCTGGACATTAGCTACACTCAGAGCTTTGAGGACGTGTGGACCCCACTCGTCTGTGAGGCAAACCTGATGGTCCACACTCCTCCCAAAACCAAGGTTTTCCTGGGGGCTGACACCGTTAGCAGGCCATGCCGGGAGGGCTACCGGGCTGTTTAGCTACATGCCACCTTGGTCCCTGGAGGGACCTGGGATGACCACCGCTCTGTGTCCCGAACCAGACTGTCTTGAGTCGTTGCTGTGGTCCGAATGCCCCCCAAGGTGACGGCATTAGGAGGTGGGGGTCTTCCGGAGGCGATTCGGTCATGAGGGCGGAGCAAGAATTTTTGCACACGGCAAGAAGAGAGCAGTTTATGAACCCGAAAATGGGCCACACCGGACGCAGACCCTGACCACGCGGGCCTGCAGCCTGCAGAACTGAGAAACACACTTCTGTTGTTCCTAAGCCAGCAGAGGAAGACAGCCATCCTCCAGGTTTCCACAGTCCCCTGCACCCCAGTGAGCACCACACCCCAGGCCCCAGCCACGCTCCTGAGCTCGGGCCCCAGAGCCAGCTGCGTTCTGGTGCCTCCTTCTCTCAGCCTACTGTGCAAAACTGAACCGCATCTCCACCTGGGACCCGCCCCTCCGCCCACCTTCCTCGCGCCCGCTCCCGCGCTCACCCAGGTTGGCAGCCTCCAGCGTCCTGACTCACCCTCCTCGCTCCAGTCACTCATCAAGGCCCTTGGTTTGGTGCGGGAATGTCTTGAACATCTTTCCTCTCCTCTCGTCCTGCCTCTGCCTCTGTTGCATCTCCTCGCCAGGGCCCTCGGCACCCTCCCTGACCAGCCTCACTGATGGTGCCTCTCTACCCGGCAGCCCTACCGTGTCCCGGGCAGTCCTGCACCTGTCACGGATGCCCCTCCCGATGACAAGGTGCTCATCGCTTGTCCTGTGCCACACCTGACAGCCCGGGGCTCCGAGAAGCCAAGCATTTCCAGTGCCTAGTGATAAGCAACAAAGCACCTAAACTCGGCACCTTGAAACAATGATGATTTTCTTTATTTCTCACGACCTCAGTCTAGAAGCCAAGTGGTCCTTCTGCATGTTGTACCTGGGATCACGCGGACGGCTGCGGTCAGCCGACAGCTCACCTGGAGCTAGAATGTCACCTTGCTCACACATCTGGTGGCTGGTGCTAGCTGTGAAGGGGACACCTCGGTTCTCCTCCACAGGGGTTCACACCCTCCACTAGGCTACATGAGCTCCTTCTCATGGTGGTCTCCGGGCAGCATCACAAGAGAGTGAAAAGCCAGAGCTACAGGTCCCGTAGGCACAGGCTCTAGAGCTCGCCTGGTGACACGTCCACCATATTCTGTTGGTCAGAGTCAGCCACGGGCCACGCCAGTGTGAAGGGATGGAGACGTGCGTTCTGCCTCTGACCAGGAGGCGTGGCAACAGCCCATTGCAAAAGGGACCCAGAGCGGCTGAATCACTGAGGGTCGTTATTGTCACGAGCTACCACACCCAGGATGGTGTCCGTAGCTGCTCATTTGAAAACCCCAGGATCTGAACCAGGTCTTCTGATGCCAGTGTCTTCTCGTTTCACATTTGCTGCCAGACTACCAAGAGGAAGCCACCGTGGATGGGTCACCAAGGGCAGGCACAGTGGTGGCTCTGGCCACTTGAGCAGTGCCACCCTGGGTGGGAGTGGACGTCGGCGGGGCCGGCACCACGTCCGCTCCCAGAAGCTCTGGCGGTGGCAGCAGCCGCCCAGCCTGCCCACCCCCTCGCTGTGTCCAGCTTGGCTTCAGCCTGCAGCATAATGCAGGCCCGGAGAACTCCCCCAGGTCTCCAGACTCCATTAAGGAGCTGATTAAAATTTGATGCTCCCATTTAACACCTATTAGCAAACACAGTGCCCCTCTGCCAGGAGAGAGGACTTGGAAGAGGGGCCTCCCCAGCTCCCAGCAGCACCCTTCCTGCCAAGGTGGCAAACCATTAGATGGAAGAACAATGAAGCAGGGGTAGATGGGGGAGGGAGGACCAACCAGCACCTCCTGAGTCCCAAAATGGGCCCGGGAGCTTGAGACCTCAAGTTCAAGTGTCCCACGGTGGACAGCAGACTGGGCCGCAGAGGAGAAATTGGCAGCCCCAATATAGCCCGAAGAAGGTATAGATCTAAATTGTCCAAGATCAGGAGAGGGAATTAATGTAATCAGGATATAAATGTTCCAGATTGAAACAATGGGATCTCCCATTCCCGTTCCCAAGGTCAGCTAAGGGAACTTCCCTCAAAGACTCCCAAGGGGAAGGGGACCCGAGCAAAATAGAAAGAATTCCAGCTCAGCCTTCCTACGCCCAGTGACACCTCTGCTGGAGCCCCGCGGCCCTCGGGACATGCGCACCTCCTTTTCACGGCTTAGAAGGTCTTCCCAGTACCATCCCTGCCTCTCACAATCTCACCACCCACCCTGCACCTACCGTCCAATCGAACGTCCCACCGCCCTGCAGTCACCCCTGCGCTGCCTCCCTGCAGAGCAGCTGCATCCCCCTCAGTGAACCCTTCATGGGCTTGGCCACCCAACCCAGCGCAGCCTTCCCTGGCGCCCTTCAGGGATCCACTGCTCTTCCCTCTGTGCCAGGGGTCTGAGAACTACGGGCCAGCTATGGCCCCAATCCAGCCGGGCCGCTGCTGGCCTCTGGACCACAAGCTGAGAATCACTGTTACATTTGAAAGTGTTTGGGAGGGGAAGAAGATCAACAGAAGAAGAATACACCGGGACTCATGAAAATGATGTGCAGTTCAGATTTCGGTGTCCCTAAGTAGTTCCATCCGCGCGCACATCTGTTTACATATTAATAAGTAACGAAGCACCCTAAAACTCGGTGCCTAAAACTCAGGGCACCCCAGGGCAGAGCTGAGTTGCCACAAGAGGCGGCAGAGCCCCAGGGTCTCAAACATTTACTGTCTGGCCCTTGACATGACAGAGAAGCTGGCTGACCCCAGCTCCCTGCTGCCTCCGTTTTCATTTCAAACAGCTCTTATCCTGGGACCATCGGTCTCCTCTGTGCATGATGAGACACTTGAGGAGGAATTTTGTTCAACTCTGTCCCTTGGGCCTGTTCCAGTCCCGGGCAATAACAGACCCTCAATGTTCGGTTCCCACCGGAAACACCTGTTTGCCCGCCCCAGCCCCCCCGCCAGCAGGCCCCGATGCCTGGGGTCTGGTATCATCACGTCTCTTCGCCCCTCCAGCCCTGGCAGTGGAAGGCTCTGCTGGAGACAGCTCCCAGCGCAGAGGGCAAACTGCCTAAGTTCATTTCGTCAGAAGGGCCAGAGCAGAGATTGAAATCCAGACCCTTCCCTGCAAACCTGACACGCCCCTTCACCTCGTGCAAAGACGACCTAGGGCCAGAGGGAACGGGAGAGCCCGCGGACTCTGGGGAGCTGGGGCTCCTTCGGCAGCAGCGTCCCGGGACCAGAAGCCGCTCCCCGAGCATGCTTGTTGCGTGGGGTTTATAAGCAGCATTTGTCTAATAAAGTAATTTCTGAACGTCTCGCATCCCCTAATTACTTGTCACAATAATGTGCGGCATCTCCCGTATGCTTGTTTCTCCCCGTTGCTGGCAGGGAGCGGCAGCTCCTGGGCCTGGGGAGCAGAGATAAATATAGCCGCTCACTCACTCACCAGTTGGGTTGCCTGAATGCACAGCAGTGCGCGTCGCCAAGCCCATGCATGCGCGTGTGGGGGTGATGCCGCTTGGACCGTGTGACATCGCCGATAGCTCCTGGACCAGGCCTGACTCGGAAAGGACCGTGCGTTAGGCCAGCATGGTGCCAGTGGGCCACAGCTGGGCCCCTGCCGTGAGAGGCGGAGTTGGGGTGACATAACGACAAGGCGTCGAAGGATGCTCAGTGCAGGACACTTTCCACCAAGTGAGGACGCATTAGCTTCTGGGGTTCCCATAGGTCCCAAGTCCAAGACATTCTGTGCCTAGAAATGTCCCGCCCGTCCTCGGAGGTCCCCAGGAGAGGGGCTGGGTGGGGGAGGGCGTGGAGGAGAGGCCGGTCAGCCCACAGCTGTCTCCAAACTCGGTCCCAGCCTTTCTGTAGGGGCCGATGGCAGGTTTTGTCACCGTCTCTTCCTCTTGGGAGAATCGGTAGCGGAGCCATGAGGTGGTGACATGTGTGGTCTCAGTTCTTTCCTTTCTGGGTCCACACTCCCACCCTCCCTCGGCCACCCCTTCTGGTGTGCCCCGTGTCCCCCAGGTCTCCCTAACTCCCAGCACCCCCTACGCAGGGCCTTGACCAGAACCTTTACTTCCCACATCACAGTTTGGAGGAGAGAGAGAGAGAGTGCGTGTGTGTGTTTCCCCTCTTCCCGTAAGTGTACATTAACAGAGCCCCAACCTGTCTAGAAAACGCACCCACCCCCAAGGTTTGCTTGCTCCAGGCAAGCCCCCCTACCCCTCCTGGGCTTGCGCAAAAGGCCCCTCTCCCTTGCAAGAACTGAAATATCTGGTATTTGTCCAGCTCATCCCAACGTGGGGGTTCATTCCTGGGGTCACGGGGCTCCTGCTCTCTGATGTCCTTCTGTGAAACGCTACAGTGGGGCCCTGGGAGCCCAGCTGGGTCAGTAAAACCCCACAGCACTTTCTGCACATCGGGCCTGGTGCCAAGAGGCCGGGTCATGCCCGTGTAGACGTCTCCCTTAGTCCCTGGGTCCCAGCACCTCTGCCAGCCACCTGGTCCACGAGGTACACCTACACCTACTCGGTGGCTTTTGCTTCACTGGTGATACCAGGAGACCCTTTTTTCTTATTATTCTCTCCCCTGTTCCCTTCTATGCCCTGACCAAGCTGAAGTTGTCCTACAGTCCCTTGGCGACCCTAGGAACCAACACAGAGCACAGAGTGAGCCCAGCTTGGGTTGAATCGTCTCTACTGCGTCTTAGCTGCGTCACCTGGGATAAGCCATTTAACCTCTGTACTCTGGGGGTTGTAATATCCGCCCCTAAGGGTCGGCTCTCGTTTTTGCCAAGCCGTAAACCAATCTCTTGTCTTCTGGAATCAATACCACGGCTCCATCACCACTGGTGGGCCCATGGCCCTGGCCCTGGCCGCAGTGCCCGGTCGGGAAAGGCCATGTGGCCCAGGCCAAGTCGGCCTCGGGACTCTGCACAAGCTCTTTCCTTGGAACTGCTGCAAAGGTAGAACAGGAGCCTGGAGCTGCGGGTGGCCACCTCTGCCTGAGGCACCCCGAGAAAGAGACCGACGCAGAAGAAAAGAGAGCTGAGAAACAGAGAAATGGTCTTAGGACGTTATGTGAGAATCCGTACGTGGCCATATCTGAAATTCACCCTTGAACTTCCCGACCACAGGAGCCAACGCAATTCCTCTGAGCTAGTTTGAGTTGGGTTTCTTTCCCTGGAAACTGAAAGTCCTGACTAATACCACCTCCTCGGGGCCCGTGTCAGAATCAAATGAAACAGCATATACAATCACCTACCCGGCTGCTGGCACATAATAGGAACTCATTAAATATTAGTCACCTTCCCACAAGACTGAGGGAGCAAGGAAGATGTGTGGTCAACAGAGCAAGAGCCCGGAGGAGCCAAGAAGGGGTGAGATCAAATCACAGGGGGAGGCTCGGCCTGAGCTGCAAACTAAGGTGCAGGGCGGGAGAGGAAGGTGGAGAGACATCTCAGTGGGGTGCTTGGTCTCCTCCAGCCTGAGGTTGGGGTCCTCTGCGGAGTAGGGCACGTGGGTGGCCTCGGAGTCTTGAGGACAATAGGGAGAGGCTGCGCCCGCTGCTGTGACTGGGAGGAGAAAGTGGCAGTTCGCTGCAGAGCAAGGGGCCTGTGGCACGCGGACTCGTGCCTTTGTTCCGGTAACGTTTCTTTGGTTCTAATTCTCCCTCCCTGTTGGGTCTTGAAAACAAGACACTGCATCCTGCTTCCCAGGAGAGGAGCTCGGGGACTCCCCCACCTCCAACACAGCCGGCCCGTGTTGGCACAGAATTCCGGTTGACCCCAGCCCCCCACCTGTCCTGCTTCTGCTAGAAAGAGAAATTGGTTCACGATAGAAGCCACTTTTCCACTTAAGCTCTGTCTCTGCTCGTGGGGTTCACCGTCTGCAGTTACCCCCCCAACACAACACACCAAAGTCTCATGCCTCCTGAGCCCCACTCCTCGCCTGAGGCCACTCATGGAAATCCTACTCAGCTCTCAAGGCCAACAAGGCAAAGCTTCTGGAATGCCCAGTTCGATCCCTCCTTCCTCTGAGCCAGAAGTTGGCGCCTTTTGTGTAGAGGTTCGTAGCGTGAGTATTTTGGGTTCCTGGGCTGTGTGGTCTCTGCCCCGAGCACCTACTCGACTCTGCAGCTGTAGGGCAGAAGCAGCAGCTGCGTCTAACAGAACCTTGTTTATGGACAATGCAATTTGAGCTGTATGTAATTTCCACATGTCATGACATCGTCTTCCTTTGATTTTCTGCAACAGTTTAAAAATGTAAAATCATTCTTAGCTCACGGGCTGCACAAAAAGAGCCAGAAGGCTGGATTTGGCCCATGAGCAGCACTGCCAACCTCTGCTCAAAACAATGAACAGACGGACTGCCGCGCACTGCCCCCTGCTCCACACAAGAGCGTCGGCTTCCGCACCCTGTCACTGTCCCCGCCTCATCCGGCCGGCAGGGCTGTCCTCACAGCATAATTTAGAAAACTTGAGCTTCTGTGGCTTGCCCTAGAGTATTGAGCTCACTGGATTCCACCCCAGGTCCATCTGCTCCCAAATCTCTTCCTTTCCGGAGCCTCCTCCTTGCCCTGCACACACTGTGGGATCTGTAGTCATCTGTAACCGGGAAGGTCTGTAACCTGGACTTATTCCGTGGCAGAGGGGTAAGCCCCCTGAGGGCAACAATGTATCTGATGTATACCCCTGTGACTGCCTGGCCCTGGGCCCGCCCATCTCAACAGGGCAAACCACACAATGAGGCTAGTATTCCATTCAGTG
The DNA here is from genome assembly GCF_014108415.1 of Molossus molossus. Taxonomy (NCBI): domain Eukaryota; kingdom Metazoa; phylum Chordata; class Mammalia; order Chiroptera; family Molossidae; genus Molossus; species Molossus molossus. The sequence goes on along the minus strand of NW_023425360.1, from coordinate 4,747,474 downwards.
CAAGACCACAGACCACACAGCATCCTCGGCACTGCCCGGGCATCCTAGCACACTTTTCTAGAAAGTTCTTATTGAATATGTCCTCTTCTCGCCATATCCTTCCTCCGTCCCCTGGCCCACCTGACCCTCACTCTCAGCTGCTGATTTTTTTTTTTTATCCTCACCCGAGGACATTTTTTCCATTTTTTTGTTCAGGTAGAGTGGGAGGGAGAGAGAGAGGAAGAGAGAGAGAGAGAAACATCGATGTGAAAGGGACACATCGAGTGGCTGCCACCCGCACGACCAACCAGGGCCAGGGACAAACTGCAACCGAAGTACATGCCCTTAGCGGGAACCGAACCCGGGTCTCTCTGGACCGCAGGCCGACGCTCCAACCGCTGAGCCAAACCGGCCAGGGCTCAGCTGCTGATCTTACCTGATGCCTCATTTAGAAAGAGAGGCCGTGCTCTGACACCCCTTAACTGCCAGTGCCAAGTCCACAAACATCCCTCCATCCAGGATGACCCCATTTCCCACTCTCCCCACACTCGTGTCCTCCCAGCCTCATTGCGCCCCACGTGGTTCCTCGGACAGACCGTGTACATCCCCAGCTCAGGGCCTCTGCCCTCACTGCCCCCCACACTCATCGGCCGCCTTCACCCCCTCCAGTCTCAGGCAAAGGTATTCCGCGGCCTCCCCTCCTCAAGGTCCCCTGGGCCACGCTGGCTAAGTCGTCCTCCCCCATCCTTCCACCCCACAACTGTGCTTTCTGTCTCTCCTCCCCAGGTCTCCCTCTGACGCGGTTCCACCTGCACATTCGCACAAGGGCGTCCTGTGTGTCTCCCAGTGGACCGGGAGCCCTTTAAGGGCAAGAAAGGACTCCGTCTGTCTGCTCAGTGCTGGATCCCCACCACCCAGAGCAGGCCCACAGAGCAGGGGCTCAGTACATACGTTCTGAACGCACAAAGAAAACCCAGAGTCTCTGGAAGACCTGTGCCAAATTCCCTTTCCTTAAACTTCCCATTCCTGCAACTCTCTCCCCGCGGCATCCCAGAGGCCTCCCCTCCTGGCCCGGCTCCCAGGGATCCTTCAGGGAACACGCTCCCCCCCTGCTGCCCGAGCACACAGCTCCAGGGGCAGCTGGCATCGCAGCCTGTTCCGGGCCTGGTAAGCTTTCTTTAACTTGGGAAGCCCAGAGTGGCACTAGAAACCAGCAATGCAATTATAGGGCTTTTAAACTGCCAGGTTCCGTGGTGCTCACCTCCCTGGGGCCCCTCCAAGGCCAGGGCTGTGTGAGGCCATGCGGCAGGAGGCGGGGGCTCGGGTTTGCTGGATTGAGCACCTTTCCAGCCAACGCAGCAACTGCTCGCTCAGGGCCCGCCAGGAGGGCAGCTCAGGGCCCAAGGTGGGTCCAGGGGCCCACATCCCAAATCAGAAGGTGGAACTGCCTGGGGTTCAGCTGGGGGCGGGGGGCGGGGCGGGCACTGACCTCAAAGCCAAGCCCATGTTTGGCGGAGAATCCAGAACTGGCCCTGTGCAGTGGAAGGCCATCGCAGCCCCGGCCTGTCCGTCAGACACCCTGTGACACTGCAAAACTCTTCTCTGGTCATGAGTCTGTCTTCCTCCTCTCCAGCCCAGAGCTGCCTCGGACTATGACGTTTATGTTCCCAGCGTGGGTGCTCAGCCATGGTTTGCAGGATGCAGACATGGCCCAGGAGGAGTGGGTGGGGTCTTCAGTGCATGGGCTAGAAAAGGGGTCCCAGAGTCTACCTCACATCTGGCCTGAAGTATCCTGGGCTGGTGACGGGGCCTGGCACACTGTGCCACCAGGAGCTCAGCCCCCAGGGCAGACGCGAGCTCCCCACCCCTTCAGCTCCTCTCCTGAGAGCGTGGACGTCCACGCTGGAGGGGACTCTGGGGTCTTCCACACCAACTTACTCTTTAAAACGGCAGGAAGCAGAGACCCAGACGCTCCTGGTGAAGCCTCTGGGGCCCAGCAGGACTGTTGGGAGGGGGGTGGGAGAGCCCCCCAGACACGGGCACCAGGGGAGAGGCCCTCCATCCCCTTCTCTCTCATCACTCACAGGGAGCAGCTCTGACCCCAGAGGGGTGGTGGGCCCCGTCTCTGCATTTATCACAAGCCCCTCAGGAGACGCTGAGACAGCCACTCCAGGGCTGTTTGGGAAGAGGCGGCGTGTTCTTTCTTGATAAATGATTCACGGCCTGGAAACACCAAGCGGTGCGGTGTGCAGACCAGTCCTTCCTCAGCCCCTCTCCCAGGGTCAGGGCTGGTCCCTCCTCGAGTTCCTCCTGGCGGGGAAGGTGATGGCCCTCAGGCAGATGGGGCGGGAGCCTGTCTGAAGCCACCACCCTCCAGGGTGAATGTGTCCCAGCTCCCGTGCTTGGGGACGATGGCCCACTGCAAGCCACACCCACCCAGTGGGGAGGCCCGAACCCAGTGCACGGCCCGGCCCGTGCTGGGCAAGGGGAGGGAAACAGGAAGCCCCCACTAGGCCCTTCACACCAGGTCTCAGGGACCATCCGTGGGGTGGCTGCGATGGCCCCGTTTCACAGATGCGGAAACTGGGGTTCTGACAGATGTGGCGGCTCCCCAGTTCGTCCATCTGGTATTCAGCAATGCCCAGAGCCCAGAGTTCCAGACCCGAGGCTGGTGTCCTCAGCTTCCCCCAAGACCTCATCCCGACTGCAGATGAGGCTGCAAATCCAATGTGTCCCTCCAAGAGGGCAGCCCAGTGGGCCGGGAGATGGCGGAGGGCGGGGAGGGAGGGCTGTGGGTGCTGCCCCCTGCAGAGCCTGGAGGAGCATCTAGACATCCCCCCCCCCCCGCTCCGCCGAGGCCCGCCAAGGGAACAGGAAGATTTTGGTGTGATGCACCTCCCTATATCCGGCTGCAAACCAGGACACAGACAGATCCTGCAGCCCTAAAGTGCTAGATGAAAGCCCATTAATACACCTCCTGGCAAGGCCCGACCTGGGCAGCGGGGTACGCCATTCATAAATCTCCGCTGCAGCACTGGCTTCTGAACCGCCGCCCGCGGGGACGCGTGACTGGGCTCCAGCAGCCACAGCAGAGGCGGGGAAGGAGCCGGGGTGTCCTGACCCCTCGGGCGCCCTAAGTGCCTCTCTCCGGACCCGACCCTGGGAACCACGGGGGACACCTGGACTGTCCGTATTGAGGGTGTCTGGGGAACCCACACACCTTACAGTTAAGAACTACCCCTGGCCTGGAGCTCTGGGGCCTCGGGCAGGTACTAAGCTGGTCTCATCCAGAAAATGCACCTGGTGACACCTAAGGCCCTCCCCTCCCCCATTCTGGAGACTAGGACTGCCTGGCTGTGAGACTCAGGGTCCCTCGCGAGAGGAGCTGACATGTCTAGGATAACCGCGGAGATCCAGGCACCCTGCAGGGGATCCAACAAATCCCCTTAATAACCCAACAAGGCAAGTCCGGTCACGATCCCCGCTTTGCAGAGGTGAAAACGGAGGCTCGCCCAAGTAAAATGACCTCCCCAGAATCACAGCTCTATCACATCACGGACTTGGCTCCTCAGGTCCCTTTGGAATATGACAGGATGTAAGTAAATGAAAATAACACAGAGGCAGGATTCAAACCCAGCGCCGCCCCGCAATGCCTTCCTCTACCCCACGGGTCCTCAGCGGGGACATGTGGCACCGTCTGGAGGCAGTCTGGGTTGTCACAGCTGGGGAAGCAGCACGCAGCTGGCATCGAGTGGGTAGAAGCCTCAGTGAACAGGACGGCCTCCCGCAACACAGGATTGTCTGGTCCAAAGTGTAAACAGCACCACCTCCGAGAAACACCAACTTCCAGCCACTGAAGACCAGACACACGCGTGCCCCGGCTCTGACCACACCGCCCCTCTGAGGCAGGGCCAGAGGGTGAGCCGGCGGGTCCCAAAATGTCCTGCGGGTGCACCGGGTATGAATGGCTATGGAGGGGTGAGCAGGGGTGTGGCTCTGGTTCTTGCAGCTTTGGGACACGATGAGCTTCATAAACCCAGGTGGCTTCAGTGCAGGACTTCCCAGTGTGTTCATTTATGAGGTCAGTTCTGATACATCACCTTGCTTAGACGAAGGCCCTGGTTATCCATTCAAGCACTAATCTAATGTTACCTGTAGGTATGGTATAGGTGTGACTAGAATCCATAATCAGTTCCCTTTAAGTAGCTGAGATGACCCAACACAGTCCGGGTGGGCCTGGTTCAATCAGTGCAGAGGCCTCGAGAGCAGAGCTGAAGCTCTGGAAGGAGATACTCCGCCTGTGGACTGGAGCCCCCCTCCCCGCCCCCCGCTCAGAGCTCCAGCCTGCCCTCAAGACTTCAGATTTGCCTGGCCCACCCCCAGGATGTAGAAGCTCCGTGTGATAAATCTCTGTCTGTCCTGCTGGTCCTGTTTCCCCGGCTGAACTGCCTGATACAATTTGTATCACGATTCATAATCTCCGAAAGCATAGAGCTTTATGACAATTCCCAAACTGACTCGGCCAGTGGGGCCTCGGAGTCAAGGAGCATCTCACGGGACTCCTGTTGGGCTGCATCCCCCCGCTCCCCACCCCTCTCTCTCTAGGAATCTTTGCCGGGGGCAAACTGGGCCAGCTGATCATGAGGGATCATCGCTCCTCCTGACAACGAGCGTGACCATGTGCTCTCACTGAGGGTACAGTGCCCTCGCCACAACCGTCAGCCGCCAGCTTCAGTCCTGGCTGCTCACATCGGGTCCGGCGGGACTTCCTGGGACACCTCTTGGGCCCGGATGTTTGCTCAAGCAGAGCTGCCGAGCCCGGGCTTTGGGGAAGAGCTGGGCCACGCAGCGCCCGCACACAGAGGACGGGGGGTGTGCAGTCCGCGCCAGCACCCCCTCCTCCCCCTGATGACGAGCGGCGCTGAAAGAGGCCTCCTACTATATAAGGTATGCGCCACGTTTCGAAACCACTCAGAATGTTCGGCTGTTGCCAAAGGATGCTACGGCGCTCCCCTAGGCCCGTGGCCCACCCTAAATTTAACAGGCCCGTGTTTACAAACCGAGCCCAGGCATCTCTGAGGCTCCCACCCTGTCCCAGCTGTCCTTCCCGAGAATTCCGCTGAAATTGTCGCTGGCAGAGTCACCACCAGCTGGTGCCTCTCAGAGTGCTCCCGACACTCAGCCTGGGCCCAGGCAGCCACTCATGGGTGGGAGAGAAGGGGACCAGGAGACCCTCGGCTGCCTGGGGACCACGGGAGCCCAGGCTGGAGGGTGCACGGGCTCTGAAACCAGCCACTCGTGGGTGGGAGGGAAAGGGGCCAGGAGACCCTCGGCTGCCTGGGGACCACGGGAGCCCAGGCTGGAGGGTGCACGGGCACTGAAACCAGCCACTCATGGGTGGGAGGGAAGGGGGCCAGGAGACCCTCGGCTGCCTGGGGACCACGGAGCCCAGGCTGGAGGGTGCACGGGCTCTGAAACCAGCCACTCGTGGGTGGGAGGGAAGGGGGCCAGGAGACCCTCAGCTGCCTGGGGACCACGGAGCCCAGGCTGGAGGGTGCACGGGCTCTGAAACCAGCAGCTCAGGGGCATAAGACGTGCCTGTCGCTCTCTGGGCTGCGACTTGTTCTCTGTTCTTCACTCTCTTTTTGCACACACGCACGCACACACACACGTGCACACACACACCTTCCTAGGACTCAGCTAGCCTCTAGCAATCCCAGCTCACCGAACGACAGCCGAGGACCAAGAAGAGACAGGTGCCCCTTCACGGGACAGAGCACAGGTCACGGCTGATGCCGTAAAGCGCAGGCAGTCGGCACGTGGGAGGGCAACTCGGCCCTCGCTCGGACCCTACCTATCCTTCCTCACAACACGAACGTGAGAGGCGTCTGCACACCAGCACGGCTGGTTGAACACAGACGCTGGCCCCACCTGCAGAGTTTCCGATTCAGCGGGTCTGGGCTGGGCCCAAGAATCTGCATGTCCAGCAAGTTCCCCAACGAGGTTGCTGCTGCTGGCCCAGGGGCCTCGCTTGGAGGACCGTCACCGCATCATTGAGGCGGGTCGCCTGGCCCTCAAGCCACAGCTGATGAGAACCCAGCTGGGGAGTGTGCTGGGCGAGGCAGGTGCAAGTAGCCCTGCCAGAGACCAGCTTTCTGGCGGCTGCAGGGAGTGACAGAGACAGCCGGAGAGCAGAGAGACAGCAAACTGTAGAAAGCAGACATAACTCACACAGCAAAGCTGTCTGCAGCCGACTTGAAGTTATTCTACACCCCCAAGTAAACCCTGAGGAGCACTCTCCAAGTGTCAGGCAGTCACGACAGACCCAGGGAAGGCCCTGGCAGACCAAGACAGCCACACTCTGCCTGCTCCAGAGGGCAGGGAAACAGGACATTCAGTCTGTAGAAAAGAAAGTCGACATCTAATTGGTCGGCAGCCAAACCAACTAGGCGCTCAAGGGATTGTGAACTTGGCAATCTGGAAAATTCTTCTGTATGTACGCATCCGTGCGCCTTGTTACCAGGCCTTTGCTTGGCATGTGCACCTGTGCGTGTGAGGCCACACGTAGGCACATGTACAAATCTCGCGTGAATGCCACCCCTCACACGAACTGCCGCCCATGCTCTCACCTTCAACCTCATTTCCGCCTTAACCCTCAAGGTTAAGTCCCCGGTGAAAGCCCCTTAGGTGGACCTGTGGCATCTTTAACTGTTCAAACTGATTCCTTGCCAGAATGTGAGCACTGTGAGGAAACTGGCTTGGGCCCACCCTTTTTTCTAGGTGTTTCCATCGCCTAACAGAGTGAAGCATAGTAGGTGCTCAGTTAATGGATGTTGACTGCGTGAATAGCCGATAGGTGGCGCTTTTCCTTCATGCCGTGGTGGCAACCCCCGCCCCACTGCCTGCTTTCCCAGAGGAAGAAAATGTAGGTCAAGGAGCACGGAGCACATGCCTTCAGGCAGCCCCACATTCTGAAAGCTTGTGTAACGTGCGCTTATTCCTGCCAGCAAGGGGCACAGCAGCCCTCCGGAGGGAGAGAGTGTGGTCCCTCCCAGCTCCAGCTTTTAATCAGTTGCATATTCTGGGTGAAGAGGGATACAAACTCAATTAGATCATTCCTCCCCACGTCTCCACCCCCAAACTGTTCCTAGTGAAGCCATCCTCTCTCCCTCCGTCACCTCCTAGACCAGCACACGCAGGCTCCTCGTACCCTCTGCTCCCAACTAACCACCGTGCGGAGGGCAGGGCTCAGCACCCCTGGCCCAGAACACCAGCAGATAGAAAACGGGACACAAGAGCAACTGCTACTATGAAGAGAAAACCTGCTTTCCATAAATGAGGCATTTGCCTATAAATAAAGAGCATTAATGAGAGTCAGCCTGAACTAATCATTAGCAGGAACCCCGATGGGCTGGTAGGGAGGAGGGAACTGTTCCCTCCCCACGTGACTGACTACATTAGCCAAGCAGGGTTCAAGGGCATCAGAGGCCTCCCTGCCACACCCCCAGCCTGCCCCCCATCCTCCTCTCCCGACCCTATCACAGCCTGTGAGCACGGGACCCCACTTTCTGAGAACTCTGCAGGACTCCAGAGCCCCGAGCTCAGGAAGGACCCCATGAATACAGACCGCAAGTGGGGAAAACCTGGCAGCCGCCTCAGCCCATGAAGATGGTTTTTCTCATTTCTTTCTGGGCCAGGATTCAAATGGGCAATGATTCTCCCAAAACTTCTACCCGAAAGGTTTTTCCGAGAGAGAATATCACTTTTCCAGGTAGATTTTCCTATTTGCCACTAGTCATCCAAAAGCACGCTTCTTTCCTCCCTGGTGAGGGAGGGTGTACTAGAGTATGCCATGATAACAAACTCCCTAAAACCTTGTCGACTTTCAGCCACAAAAGGTTATTGCCCATTCGTGTTGCGTGTCGGTCGCAGGTCAATTATAGCTGTGCTCCACGAACCCAGCTGGAGACTGCCAACCGTCACGGCAGAAGGACCGCGAACTTGGCATGCGCGCACACTGCGGTTTAGAGCTTCTTTATTGGCTACAGCAAGTCACATGGCCATGCTCAGGTTCCAAAGGTTAGGGATAGAGAATGCTTCCCCAGGGAAGCATATGCTAAAGAGAAGAAAATCGAGTAGGAGTTGAACAGATACACAATCACCATAACGCTTGACTTCCCAGGCTCCCATCATCCTCAAAATAAGTCGCCTCCAACATCACCCATTCCAACATCTCCCATGCCATCACCACCACCACTTTTGCCAGCCTCATCACAACCACATCAGCAGCCTCATCAACACATAATGTCCCTGGAGAGGAGATCCTGCCTGGGCTCTAATGTTTTTTGGAGAGTGTAGTCCAGCGGGAGGGAAGACCAGGCTAGAGAGCTGGCTCTTCCGCTCGGGGAATGACATGGTGAGCGCTGGCTCAGTCTGCTCAGCTGGAGACCACGGCCAAGGCAGAGTGAAGGTGTGGCCACAGGGGCCTGAGGGGACACACACACGGAGTCCAGTACATCCCGAACCTTGCGCCTTCCAGATCCACCCCTTCCCGTTCGTATACTACATATATCTCACATCAGAACAGACTTCCTCAACAGGAGGGATAAAAACCAGTTCTTCAAGGTGATGCTGCTGTGCATAGAAAAACTTCTAACAGTCAAGTTCCACTTACCCTCCCACCCTCTGTGCTGTTGTCATAAAGTTGCCTTCTTCACAACACACTGGTACTTTCGCTCTGCAGAGCTGTCTTTTAAATAATGTAAAAAAAAATCTTTCTACCATTTTCTACACTCTTTATTCCCTCCTGTTGATTCGAATTTCCATCTGGCATCATTTTCTCTTTTCCTCGAGAAGTTCCTTTAGCATTTCTTGTAGTTCAGGTCTCTCAGCCTTCGGTTATCTGATGACGCTGTTATTTTCCCTCTCATTGAAAATATGTATTTAGCCTTCATTTTTTTAAAGATTGTTACTGTGGATGTGGGATTTTAAGCTGACGGAATTTATTCTGATTTTAAATATGTCATTCCATTCTCTTCTTGAAATTGTTTCACAAAATCAGCTATTATTCTTATCATCATTCTCCTGAATGCTGCCTCCTCAGGCTTTTTATCTGGGTGATTGTAAAACATTTTTCTTATCTAACACTTTCATAATTTTAATCATGTGTAACTATTTTTCTATTTATCTTCTTTGGGGTTTGCTATCCTTTCCAGATCTGTAAATTGCTGTTTTGATCAAATTGGAACATTTTTGGTCAATATTTGTTCAAATATTTTTCCTACCCCATACTCTTGTTTCTTTCTCTCTCTCTCTCTCTTTTTTTTTTTTCTGAGACTCCAAGTATATGTATTCTAAACTCTTCATATTCCTTTAAAAAGTTATTGGCATTCTATTCTTTTATTTCCAATTTAATTCTATTCCAATTGTATCTCCCAGATAATTTCTGTTGACCTGTCTAGAAGTTCATTCATCCTTTTTTCTATTCTGTCCAATTTTCTGTTAATCTCATGTAATAGAATATTTATTTTGGATATTGTATTTTGTGTGTGTGTGTGTGTGTGTTAGCATTTCCATTTGGTTTGTTTTACAGTTTTCGTGTCTTTTGAAATTCCCCTTCTCCTCACCCATTATGCCATCTTTTCCTATAAACTCTAACATATTCATCACAATTATTTTAAAGTCTTGTCAGCTAAAACCGACATCTGGAGCAATTGTAGGTCTGTTTCTATTGACTTATTTTTCTCTTGACTGTGGGTCTCAACTTCTCATTTCTTCTCATGTCTAATAATTTTTTATTACATCCTGGACATTGTGGATGATATGTTATAGAGACTGTGGATGCTGTTATCTTCTTTAATGTTCTAGCAAGCAGTTAAATGACTGGCAGAAAACCTTGATCTACTGGAGACTTAATTTTAAGCTTTGTTAAAATAGTTATTTTCAGTTTTTTTCATTCTCCTAAGGAATAGCCCTTCATCCTTATACGTGGTCTTTATTCCTAGAGTTTGGGCCCTACTGGCATTTTAACAGAAAAGCTGAGGTGTCTGTCAAGTTCTTTTAACTTGGCTGTTCTTAAACTCCAAATTATGTGTCCATGGCACTGGGAAGTTGCTGAAGTGTCTGCTCAGTAAGAGCCCCAGAGCTTTCTTCTGGGGTCCTTGGAGTCTTGCCCCAGGTCTTCACAGTTCAGGAGCCAGCAATGGATTTGAAGAGGGATATTATGCAGATTTGGGGGCTCCCTTTCACATGACCCCCTCTTTTTTTATATATCCCCCCTTCAATTTTTAGCCACTCTGGAAACCCTGTACCCCAACCCCTGTCTCCTCGGTTCATTAGGAATTCTGTATGAGCTCTATTTTCATATATTGAGCAGGTTGAGGCAGCTCTCAGGGAAGAAACAGGTAAATGTGGATCTCACCTATTTCTCTTTCTTCATTGGTTGTAGCCCTTCCAGCTTCTGCCTGCTTCTAATCACTCTACAGTGCCTTCAAACAATTTTTTTTTTAAATTTTACCAAGAATTTCAAATTATTGTCACTGGGAAAGTTAGTCTGATATAAGGTCCTCTGCCATTATCTGAAACTAGAAATCTCTCGAAATATATTTGTTATACAAATTGAGCAACACCCTAGCCAGTTGTCCATCTATCTTACCACTTGAAACCCTGCCCTCCAGAGTTCTATTATTCATTTGGTGAACAATTCTGTATCCTTCCAGGTAAATCAATTTGGGTTTGAATTAACCACAGCAAGTACTGTTGTTTATAATAAAGGGCTGGGGTTAATACCTAGGGATTTATATTGACTGTATGTTGCTCAAATCATGACTATATGAGTAGCTTCAAAGACCTCTCCACAACCAATGGTCATCCGTGGCTCTCCCTGGATGAAAATATCACCCAGACCACTGCCACCTTTAATTTTCACTTTTTAAATTAACAACATGACTTAAAATGTTTATAATAATCATATTTTTGCACATGGCTAAGTGTATTCCCTCCTGATACCAATAAGTCATTTTACCCCCTGGCCTGGATGCTTCTTCCCTGGCCTCTTTACTCTGCATCATTTCTAAGAATCAGTAACATCCTCACCAAACCACCTGCCTTATTCTCTACCCTTGCATACACACACATGTGCCCACACCCAGACACACACACATCTTCCGTAGCCAGTAAGGCAGATGTGCCAAACTTTTATACCCATTCTTCCCGGTGGCAGGCAGAGAAGAATCCCAGATAATTTGTAAAGGAGAAAAGAGCTGTATACTTGGAACAGGGTGTGTGACACCAGCCATAGGAAGAGAGAATACTGTGAAAGCAGGCAAGCTGACCTAGGGAATTTCAAGACGTCCTCATGAACTCATTGGGTTGTACACTGTCCAACTATTTTCAGAATTCCAAACAAAGTGCTGCACTTGTTAATGAGTATCTTAATGACCCTTTAATTTACTCAGTGAAGACCAATTCATAAAATATTCACGTGCCATTATGCAGGATTTCCTCTGTCTCTTCGATGTGAATCTTTTTCTCCTGGGAGAGACTAAGAAGGGGAATGGACAAAGCTGTTTTGTTTTGTTGTTTTAACTAGGTTCCCGGATCACTCCTGCTATAGTCAAGAAGGGATGAACAGGAGAATGGATTTGGGTAGTAGACAGAACTAAAGCTAAGTCTCCACTTAGCTTCCTACTAATTGTGTGGCTTTGGGCAAGTCAACCATGAATGATAACAGCTAACACAGATAGAACAGTACGAGCTGTATACTTGGAACAGGGTGTATGACAGCTGACATAGGAAGAGAGCATATTGTAAAAGCAGGAAAGCTGATCGAGGGAATTTCAAGAAGTCCTCATGAGCTCCAATACTCTAAAAGTGTTATTTCACTTGGTCCTTCTAACCATCTATTGGGGCAGTACTATTGTTCCTATTGCACAGATGAGAGACCATCAAAGCATGTGGTCTGAGTCCTGCCATAGTGAACAGCCTTTGTTCATGGTGGGGCCCCAGGTTATGAATGAAAGCAGCGGCAGGCTTACAGCTATCAGTCTCCCTGTGTGCTTGGACATGTCTCCTGTCTGTCAGATCTGGCTTTGTGGCTTTCAGCTTGGGCCCTGGACCTTTTAGAAATTCTCTAAGCTTGTTGGTGCGTGAGTATGCTATTTCTGTTTTCTATAGCTGTGTAAGGCATTGCCACAAACATAGTGGCTTAAAATAGCACACATTGATCATCTCAGAATGTCCATGGGTCAAGAGTCCCCCACATTTTAGCGAGGTCCCCTGCTCAGGACCTAAGGGAAATCAGCCCGCAGCGTCCTCTTCAGGAGATTTGACTAGGGGAACATCCACTTCCAATCTCTCTCAAGTCGTTGGCAGGATTAATTTCCCTCTGGACATGTGAGTCAGCTGGGGGCCAGCTCCTAGACTGCTTTTGGGTCCTTGCCACATGGCTTCCTCTATAATGTGGCAGTTTGTCCCTTCAAGGCCAGCAGAAGGGCATCTGCTGGTCTTATATTTTAAGGAATAATCTGATTAGGTCAGGCCCACTCATAATAATCTCACTTTTGATTAACTCAAAGTCAACTGATTAGGGATCTTAATTACAGCAGTAAAACCCACTTTGTCATATAATGTAACATAATCACATGAGTAATATCCTGTCGTATTCAAAGTTTCCTCCCACACTCAAAGACGGGAGCTTACACAAGGCATGCACACCAAGAAAAGAGAATCTTGGGGACCATCTTCGAATTCTGCCTACCACATTGTCAAAGACTGAATGTCTGTGTCCCCCCAAAAATTCATATGCTGAACACCTATGCAACCTAATCCCTAATGTGAGGGTATTGGGAGGTGATTAGGTCATAAGGGTGGAGCCCTTGTAAATGGGATTAGTGCCCTTATAAAAGAGATCTCAGGGGGTTCCCTGCTCTTTTTGTGAGGAGGGGGTGAATAGATATCAGTCTATGAACCAGAAAGAAGGTCCCCACTAGATACTGAATCTGCAGGTGCCTTTATCTCGGACTTTCCAGCCTCCAGAACTCTAAGAAACACATTTCTATTGTCTATAAGCTATCTAGTCTGGTATTTTTGTTACAGCAGCCCAAACGGACCAAGACACACATAAGCTGTTTTAGTTGTCTTCACTTGTTAAAACTTGGCAAAAAAAACTCTTTGCAGGTGAACCCTGAGCAAAAAAAAGTAAATAGTAGAAAGAGCATAGGTCTTTGAGGAATCGAAAATACAGTACTAATAGGCTGACGGGGTAAGGATCTAGTTATCAATAAAGGAGGCAATACTGCTAGTTTATAACACTTGGTGACAAAGGGATTTCTTCAATATAACCTGTGCCTACCTGAACTGAAGAGCATGGAGTGGAAACTGTGGTGGTCAGACAGGCAACTATAATAAAAGACTGTCAGTGGCATGAGGCATACAAAAGCTGCAGCGTAGATGAGGGTTTACAACTGCACTGGTAAACTTAGAGGATAAAAATTAAAAGGCTGGGGTTTTAAGTTTTCTACCCCAAGTATGTCAGAAAGCTAGGGAGTTTCTGACTACCCAGAAAGAAGGAATCTTGTATCTCTAGCAGGGCTGATGCATCTAAAATGAAACCCAGAGTCTGCTACAGTTTGTTTAATTATGTTGAAGTTTGAACTCAAAGCCCTTCCGCGTCTTTCGAAAGGGGAGCTGTTAGAATACAGTGCGATCTCAAGAACCAGAATAGTGATAAGTGCCCACCTGAGGATACAAGAAAAGCTGATACACACCCACTTTGTGAATGAAACTCAAATGCATCGCGATGAAAGAGAAAAGGCAGTCTCGAAAGGCTACACACTGTATGAGTCCACTTACAGGACATTCTCACAAAGAAAACTACAGTGATGGAGAGCGGACTGATGGTTTCTGGGACTTAGGAGCAGAGGAAGGGTGTGATGACAAGGGGTGTTACAAGGAAGGTTTGGGGGTTGATGCACTTATACTGTAACTGGACTGTGGTGGTGATTACATGAATCTCTCTCTGTTAAAACTCATAGAACGATACACCCAAAAGAGACAGTCGATTTTGCTGAATGTTAATTCAAATATTTTTTAGGAGGAACGTGTGTGGGAGTGGAGCCTCACGGACCTGGAAGAGGAAGGGAGGAACATAACTTTAGATCAGGTCAAGTGTTCGATGTATGAACACCTAACAGAGCTTTCTGGGTGCAAAATATTGAGTCAGGCAACTGGGAAGAATTCCACTTGTTTGCTTAGCTGATCACTAAAACTAGAGTCAACGGTCGCCGATATGAATTTGAAATGCCAAAAAGAACTTGCTATAATGCAGAGGGAAGAACCAAAAAGCTGGGGAGATAAGAACAGAAGAGCACAGTTTCACGTGTTCACAACCTCCACCCCAAAAAGGGCCCCCCCTGCCCCCGAGAGGGTTCAGAAGACAGCCTCGTCACCACGGTATTGAGACACACGCCGATGATGAAGCGCACCGACACCGTTGGAAAGCACGCTGGTGGCTGTCCACTCTGGGTAGAGTACAACGGTGGGAAATGCTGCCGTTATAACAAGCGCCTTGATTTAATGACGATAATGGAAACGCAGGGTGACAGAGGTCTAGAACGTGTACTCAGCTACCGGGGAGAAAGCAGATTCAGTCACCATAATAGGCAGCGGAGCCAGAGAAACAAACAGGATGGTTGTACCTGCAGGGATCTTTGGAGATAATTAGGCCTCTGTGACTGAAATACATGGGCTACTCCCTAAGGTTTTACCTGATGGGCAGAACCCCCCAAAAAATGTTAGGCTTAGTAAGCAGAGAAGATTGATTGGAGCCACGATTATAGAGACTCACTGCCTTCCACCCAGTTCCCACACCCAAGTTCATTCAAAGAGTCATCGCTTTCTGATTGAAAAGGAGCCTGGGTATCCTTACAAAGAATTATGTAGCAACATCACAAGCATGTACCATAAAACTTTCACCTGACAGTTACCAAAGAAATGGAATTGTGCCCTGGGGGAGGGGAGGAGGTATTCCTACAACTTTGGGGGAATTACCTGATGCTGGCTCTGAGCTGCCACTAACCCCCGGCAACACAGACGATGGCCGTGGTCCGCTGCTGAGGCCGTGGAATAGGGTTGATGGAGTTGGATGGGGGTCCCTCTGTGGTTGCCTCACAGTTCATGACTGTATAGTAGAAACAGATAATACTCGCCCCCCGGCTGCCGGCTTCGTGTGGGATGCTACACCAGAGGCCCTGGAGTCGTGCCGGGTTAAGCTCTGCCACCAGGGTGTCACGGCTCAGTGGACCTGTGGCGACCAGCCACGTGGAGCCTGCGGCCGCCCCATATGAGAACCACAGGGGGGCCATCTGGGGCTCTGACACGTGGGCAAATGTTCTCAACAATCCACGGCTTGGGCCGCATAGCTCCCGGGTGTCCTTGCGAGCCCTTCTGGTCAGACGGGCCGGGCTGTAGTCCCCTGGTCGGGCTGCACCACCCACTTGTGTCTGCGGATGAACAAAGCAAGGGTCGGGACCACCACCGGGCCTTGCAGGTCGGAACTGGGTCTGCCTGGATCTGAGCGCTGGTTGCTGCAAACCCCTCCCCCCTTGTCCATCAGATTTGCAGTGGAGCTCCGCCGAGTCCCTTGCAATTCCTGTGGGGTGAGACTGGCGTGGGGCAACCCACCATGCTGGGGTGTCCCCTTGGGCTCTCTTTTCCCCCTGGAGGAACTGCAGGCTTGGGGGAGGCCTCTGGTGTGGCGCTGGGCCAGCCTGGGGTGGGGCAATGAGGCGAGCATGTGGCCGCTCCTCTTTCCCTTCTCCTGCGGCCTGTCTTGTCCCTGCGGTGCTGGTGGGTGCCTCAGCCTCCTGCCCATGTTCTAGGACTTTCTCAGGGGTGTCTCGTCCACGAAGAGTTGTTAACTGTTCTTCCTGGGAGGGAGAGCGAAGTCAGGGACAACTCTGTCGCCATCCTGGTGGTGTCCGCTCAACAGCTGGTGGCTGGTGCTTTGCCCTGGCAGAGACGGCAGGTCCAACTGCGGGCAAACCGGCGGCCTGGCGGCTGAGCTGCCCATCGTGAACGAGGGACTGTCAACCGGCATCAGGGTGCAGCCCAAGACACGTCACAATTTGATGGAAGTGGGAGATAACAGATCAACTTAGCTGACCCACATCCCATGGGACACAACAACATTGCATGACGATTGTTCCCATGTTACTAAAGGGAAGGAGAATGGATGCTGAGCCGACGGAAACACCACCACCCGCCCCACGGGAAGGTCCGGCCCCTCCCTTCGGATACAGACAGGGCGGCGGCTGGCACGGGCCGCAAGCGCAGACCCTGACTCTTCTCGCCATGTGATCCCAGCAGCACTCGGGGTTTTGCTGGACGGGCATTCAGAAGGCCTGCTTTCTGATGCTGACGTCTGTGAGCTGGGGAATCCCCCTGAACGTTGCTGGGCTTCCTTCCCCTTCTTCCAGATGAAGAGCTAGCAAAGCCTCCCTCGTGAAGGCTCAATGAGATGAGATTCCCCAAACTGCTTTGGAATCTGTTAAGCTCCCTGGACGTAAATGGGTTGTCTTGATTGCTCCACGGAAACCGGGGGTGAGCTGAGCCTTAGCTCCTCCCATTTGCGAATGACAGGGAAACTGAGGCAGAGGGACGGTAAGACCAACAGAAGAGTTTCGAAACACGGTCGCACGCCCTTCCCCATACAGACAGGCCACTCCAGCCCCTTCCAGCTGCTGAGCAGTCCCCCGAGCTCTGCCCCTTCCCTGGGTGAGAGTGTGAAGAGCTGGTGACCTGTGGCCAAAGGCTTGAACTGTAAGTGTGTTTGACACAGGCTTCCTCATTGAGAACATTTCCTCTGGGAACGGAGTTGGACGAAAAGGCAAAGATCCCCACTGAAGGAAATCACTAGAGCAATGAGTAGAATGACAGAAGTTGGAAAGCAAATGCCACGCAATAAAGGGCTGATTAGTAATCACACAGTCTGGCCGGTGTGGCTCAGTGGTTGAGCATCGACCCTGCACCAAGAGGTCGCCGGTTCGATTCCCGCTCAGGGCACATGCCCAGGTTGTGGGCCTGATCCCCAGTAGAGGGCGTGCAGGAGGCGGCCAATCGATGTTCTCGCTCATCGATGTTTCCATCTCTCTCTCCCTCTCCCTTCCTCTCTAAGAATTAATTTAAAAAAATTTTTTTAATAAATAAATAATTGCACAAATCACGGCATTCCCTCTTCAGTGGCATGCCAGGAGGGCATGTGAAATGTGATGACATGGAGGTTACAGAGAAGGACATCCAGGGTATAACCGCTGGAAAGAGCCTGTACATTAGGATGAGCCTGTTTCTATCAAACAAGCAGTCACATCAATGTATCCGTACGCATAGACAGAGACACACAGCGGAACCGCCTCATACGCATCTCCCTGCTCTGAACTCACACAGGCTCCCGAAGGTGGGGGGCGGAGACAAAGGCAGTAACGCAGATCCCGCATGCCGATCCGACATGCCGCTGCCGGCTCTTGGCCCCTCTCCGTCCCCGAGGGCCTCCCAGAATGTGGGCATCCTCCCATGCTCAGTGTGACTTAGGTGTTTCGAAGTGCGTCTTTTTCATACCACCTGCATGCAAGCCAACTACTTTTCTGGGGCTCAACCAACAAAACAGTGACCTGGTCCATCCCAGTGGGAAAAGGGCGTGTGGACGGCAGGTGGTGTCCCCCAAGGGGACACATTCCTGAGGAGCTGTCCAGGGTAGTGTCTCTCCTTACGGACTGGACTTCAGATATGAAAGGGCACAGTGGGGATCCCCAAGTGAAGCTGTTCCTTCTTCCCTTTATGGTCATCTGCAGCTCCACCTTGCCCAAAATGAGGACGCGTTTCTGAAAACATTTCTGAAGGAGAGGTAAGGCCCTGTCCTCGGAGGTACCTGGCTGAGCACCCTCCAGGAGTTCTGACGGGAGAGCTCAGCTCTGCCGGCCCACAGCGGTGGCGTCCTGTGGGGGTTCTGCAGAGCCCGCTGTCCCTCTGCAATGGTCTGCAGAGCTGCCCCCCTCCCTCACCCTTATCAACGAGATCTCTGTGGGTTATAGCATTAGCCGGGCTGGGCAGCATTGGATGGCTTCGGGGCCTGGGGTGCCAGGCAGCTCGGGGCCATCTCAGCCCATCGCTCCCGGGCTCCATCAACCCTTGTTAGTCCTCATTACCAGCCCGAGCCCAGACAGGCTGCCTCCACGCGGGGTCCTTGATTTTTCTATTTTGAGAGGGTTACTCGGGCCAAATCATCAAATCAAGTTATGCTCCTGATATCTTAGGTTTGCAGCACTCTGACAGGCCCCCTTCCCAGCCCCCGTAGGCTAGGGATGGTCCCCGGCAGCATATAAACACTCTCTCTTACACACACACGCACACGAACTCGCACACACACGCACAGACGCACAAACAGCCTCACAGGCTCACAAACACACTCTTTCACCTGCACTCATATGAATAAGCAGCCTTGGTCAGAGGGGCATAAACACCCACCCCCGGGGCTCCTCAGAGGCCACGAGACCCAGACCACTTGCAGCCTGAGGCTTCAGGAATATTAGAGAATGAGAAATGGCCACAACCAGGTCCCCATATTTGTTGCTCTTCTAAATGTTTACATTTAACAAATTATCATTGTGGGTTTCAAATGCAATTATAATTGTGTTCCCCCACGACATAATGATGGGATTTATGAACTGTTAATTCTTAGGGCACTGTAGGCAGCATGCTTTGGTAATGTGATGTGCTTGGAGCCCTGTGATGAATGTCTTTTCCTCTCCCTCTTGTCAGTGTATCTCAGGCTGCGTGTGTAACCTCATTTGGAGATAATATCGAGAGCCCATTGTGAGTGCGAGGCCCAGCCAAATGGCTCCTGTCAGTTCCTGAACTCACACACCAACACCCCCAGGACTGCCCACGCCCGCAGGGAAAAATCCCAAGTGCTGTGGCTTACTGGTCACCTCGGTTACCTCCTGACCATCCTGGAAATATCTCGGAGCTGAGAGGGGTCCTCGGGGCCTTAGGATCCAGCCCCTCTCAGGGAAGACGCTTCCCCAGGCACCCCCGGGTGGCTGACCACCTGACCTCAACTCAGGCTCTTTCAGCTCAATGTGGACACGGCAGCCTGGACCGGCTCTACTAGGGAGGGATGCGAAGCCGGCCACCCTGCAACTTCCTGGCATCAGCCTCCTCATCCTCTTCCGCCAGGAAGAGGGGACATTGACCAGGCCACTCCAGCCAGGGCTTCTGTCCTGTCCCCACGTCTGGGAAAGTGCTGCACACACTCCTGCTCACACGCACACACTCCTGCTCTCACACGTACATACACACTTTAAAAGACAGTGTGGCGCTGGGGGGCGACCCGGGCCTTTGGAAGCCCACGAGCCACGGTCTGAAGCTCTCTCCCACCCGCTAGGAGCGGCCACTTAAAGTCACTTGTCTGCTTGGAGCCTCGGGTTTCGACATCTGCAAAGTGGATCCAGAAAAATCCTGCCTGGGGAGTGAGTCATCCTAGGATCTGCCCAGATGTTTGTAAAAGCGCCTTGCACAGTGCCTGGGGCATGGTTCCTTGCTTTGATGTCTCTTCTCCATCGTTCCTCTGCTCGGGGTGGACATTAAGAAAGACGACTCCTCTTGGGGGGAAAAAAAATGCCCTAAATTCGGAGGAAAACTTGCTTCTCTGTGTAGTACGGAGCAGAGAGCATCAAAATGGGAATCTAATGTCTGAATTCTGGATTCGGTTGTGCGCCATTGGCAAGGTTAAGTCCACCCAAACTCGGTTTTCCCATCTATGAAAGGGGTCCATGGAGTGAACCCCGTGGGTCCTTTTCAGACAGGGGGTTGCAGACCTCTTCCCAGAGGCAACCAGCTGTCCTGAACTGGGGTGCTGAAAGTGTCCCCCAGTCCTGCTACCAGGTATGTCCAGTCCTGCCAGATGTCTAGCCCCTCAGCAAGCCCAGGAGTGTGTTGTGATACAGAACGTCTTACCTCTTCCTATGCCCTGTCCCCTGAGCCAAAAGGAAGCTAGTGGGAGGAGCTGGGTGGGAGGGGCAGCCAGGAGCAAGGGAGGTAGAGGGAGACTCCAAAGCGGAGCTCAGGGAAGAGGGAAAGTTGAATCTGAAAACTCGGCAGCGGGCCTATGGACTTGGGACCGTCTGGAGCATGGTGGCTGGGGCACGTGAAGAGGGAGAGAAAGTCCCTGCAGACTGCTTTGAGGTGGTACTAGCTGTGGGCACAGGCCACGCCCCAGACCACGGAGGGGTCGGCAAACGGTTGGCCAAGCCTGGGGGTGGGCTTAGCTTTTTCTGAAGCATAAAGATTGAGGCTGGGAAAGAGATGGTTTCCCCAAAGCATAAAGAAAGGACCCCCCAAGAGGGAGAGCTGGTGCTGGTAACATCCCTTATGCTGCTGTAGAATCCTGGACTTCCCTCTTAAATGACTCCACTCACGCTATTTAAAAAAAAAAGACACTTCCAGACTGAATTCCTAAAGGACAGGGACTCTCCTACCTTCTCAGTTCCTAGCAGGGGCTGGCATCTGCAGTGGCCCCGTACTTGTCTGTAAAGTGATCACATGACAAGCAGTTCCCTGGGAGGATCACTGACCAGGGGACCCTCCACCCAACAGGCTGATGGGATGAAGCTAATTAGCTGTCTGGATTCTGAATATAAACTTGAGTCCGCTAGGAATTTCCCAGGAAGCTTTTAGCACACAGATTTCTCGGCCTCAACCCCAGAGATTCTGATTCAGGGGCCTGGGTGGGGCCTGAGGGTTTGCCTTTCGGAGCTCCGGGGCCTAGTTTGAGCAGCACTGCTGGGGAGAACTACAGGGAGGCCCCGAGCATCAGCGGAGGGCGCTGTCCGGGCCACGAGTCAGGCTACCCTTCTGGATAAAACAACCGTATTCAGAACAGTGCTCCGGCCCCGCTGCATTAGCCGAGCGTTTCGGACGGCTCTGCTCGATGGGAGCTTGTGCAAGGACTGAGATGTTCAGAACTATCCGGAAAGATCTGCTCAATTAAACTGGTTCCGTTTTCAAAGGTATTTGTCCCTTTGTGAAGACAAAGCCATACTTCTGTCATTAAAGGCTAATTATGCGCTAATGTGCCCGTCTTACCACTTTGGGACAATGAGGCAGAGGGCGGGGAGGGCCTGGTGGCTTTCCTGGAAACCCCCAGAGTAAAGAAGAGATGAGCACTTCTGCCCGGTCCTCGAGGTCCTGCAGAGTGAAGCTTACACTGTGTCTTCATTCTTTCAACGAGCATCTTACGCATGTTAAAAGAGAGATTTTAAAATCTGACTGTGCCACTGCCTAGCGTAAGACGCTTCACGGACTCCCAGTCGCATGGGATAAGCACAGAAGTGTCAGCAGGGCCCATGAGCCATGAGGACTAACCAGGTTCCTCCCCACCCCCCCGGCCTCTTCTCGGAGGACGTGCTCCCTGACTTGGGGGCCAGCCACACCCGGCTCCTCTCTGTCGGCTCCTCTAATGCACCAGGTCTTTTCCTGCCTCAGGGCCTTTGCACATGCTGTTCCCTCCCCATGAAAACCCCGCCAGCCTCCGCCGAAATACCTCCGCACACAGACCTTCCCCGATCGCTCCTCCCTCGGCCTGTTTTTCCTTGAGAGAAGCCATCAATAAAACACACTTCCGATTCCAGCAGTATATCCAAATGTAAGTGGACATATAGCACGTGGTCTGCCTGACGTTTCCAATCAGTGGAACAAAAGATGCCATATTCAATCAATGATATTGGAATAAACTATGCTTCTACCTGGAAAGAAAGATTCGATCTCAACCTTACTCCTTACACCAAAATACATTTCTGATGGAAGGAAGGTTCAAATGTATAAAATAAAACCACGGAAGTATCAGAGGAACTTTTACATTCTTAGAGTGAAAAAGGTCTTTTAAAAATATGACACAAATGCAGAAAACCATAATAGAAAAGATCAATTAGCTTAGCTGGTGTGGCTCAGTGGCTGAGCGTCGACCCTGCACCAAGAGGTCACCGGTTCGATTCCCGGTCAGGGCACATGCCCAGGTTGTGGGCCCGATCCCCAGTGGGGGCATACAGGAGGCGGCCAATCGATGTTCTCTCTCATGGATGTTTCTATCTCTCCCTCTCACTTCCTCTCTCTCTAAATGCCATAAAAAAAATTGATTACACTAACTTCATAAAGAATAAAAGGATTAGTTATTGAAAAGAAAGAGTCGTAAGAAGAGTAACACACTGAGGGAAATATTTGCAGCATTTATCAGAGACAGAAGGCTAATTCCCTTAATATATAAACAGCTTTAACAACTCAATAAGAACAACAGTCCAATAGGAAAACATCGACAAGTTAAAATAGTTAACAGTAACCAAAATGAAATGGATTTTAAACATTAAAAATAAGATACAGTGCTATTTTTACTTGTTGGCCAAGCTGACTAAGCGTAATAACAGATTGTTGGCGAGAGTGTGAAGAAACCGGCACACTCAATGCGTGTGACCTTTAGAGAGGCAATCAACCATAATATTTAACATGCTCAGAGTCTTTAATCCAGCAATTCCAATTCCAGGAAATTACCCCACGGATATACTTGCACAGGTACAAAATGACATCTATGTAAGAATGCTCACTGTGGCATTGTTAAAAATTCAAAATATTGAAAACAAACGAAATACCCTTCCATATCAGGCTGGTTAAATACATTATGGTACGATCCACACAGCTGAATATTACACAGCCTTTAAAATGAATAAGGCAGCCCTGGCCGGTTTGGTCAGTGGTTAGAGTGTCGGCCCGAGGACCAAAGAGTCCCGGGTTAGATTCCGGTCAAGGGCACGTACCTTGGTTGCAGTTTGTCCCTGGCCCTGGTCGGGTCGTGTGGGAGGTGGCCAGTCGATGTGGCTCTATCACATCGATGTTTCTCTCTGTCTCTCTCTCTCTCCCTCCCTCTCACTCTATCTGTAGATAGATGGAGATGTGTCTTTGGGTGAGGAATAAAATAAATAATAACGTGAACAAGGCAGCTCCCATGAACGGACGTGGGGCATTCTCTCAGACACATCGCTGTGTGGATAAGCAGGCTGCTAAAGACGGTTGCATATCATGTGAGAATACATGTTTAAAAATAAAAGAGTATGCATGCGTATACTTATATGTGCATTGATTAACTCTGGAAGCAGACACAGGGGGCTGGTAACCAAGGGTGCCCTTCCAGGAAGGGAACTGGGAGCGGGGAGCCTTCTTCTTCACCGCGTAACCCTCTGGAACGTTTGAATTTGTATAAACTATGCATTAAAATGAATTTTTGATTAAGAATAAATGAATTAAAAGCCATTTCACAGTGGGCAAATACCAAAACCAAAAATAAAATAAATAAAAAAAAGAGGCAGACACACGATGTTACCAGTGACGGTGTGATGGTACTAGGAGTCCCTTTCCCTTGTTCTTTGTGTTTTTCTATATTTAACCCTATTTCTTTAATGAGCATGTACCGATTTAAAACGGGGAGAAGCGTCCCCTTTGCAAAGCCCTGGCAGAGCAGCTAATCACCTGCCCGCGGAGCCACTTGTGTTCCCAGCTGGAGCTGGTGTGAAACCGCCGGCCACCTCTGTGGACCCCGAGCCTCTGCGTGTGGCTTTGGGAAACAGGTCACCCAGCGGCGTCTCTGGCCCGCTCCAAGCAGGCTGGAGGCAGGACCTGTGCCTAAACGACAGCAGGGCTCCATCTGCTAGAGCCACGGTGGGCCCCGCAAACTTGGAGAGACCACGAAAACCAGTTAACATCTGAACGGCGCCCTGGAATTCGCCACAAGCACCTCCTGTGACATCGCGGCTGAATCTCACGGTGGCCGTGAGAGGTAGCTCGGATTACTTTCCCCTTTGGAGAGCTGGCAAAACTGATGTTCTCAGAGAGAAGGTGCCTCGTCCAGGCTCACACGGGTCCACGTCACAGGGCCGGGAGTTCACGTCTCCTAACTCCACGTGTTAAGCTCTTCCCGCTTAGTTAAGTCGCTGTGGTAGACGCGAAATGTGCTCAACGAAACTGACCTCTTTGTCCTGGGCACAGGGCTCGATTGCATTTCCCTGCCTTTCTTAAAGGGACGTGCAACCATTGCTGAGGAGTGCCTTTTTAATCTGATGTTTGGACAGCTGGGGCTTTATGACCCTGGGGAGACAGAACTCCCAGAGTCAGATTTCTAGAGATAATAATCTGTCCTAAGAGCAACCTCCCGTAGGTAAACTAACCAGTCCCAACCCATAACCCAGCCCCTGCTTTCTCGCTCTTCATCTGTGGGACACTATTCCTGGGTCCTACCATCACCGGGCCAGGCCCCAGACCACTAGGGGCCACCACGCCACCCTGAGCCCCCTGCAGTGATTCAAACCCGCCCGTTCTCAACCGGCTTCTCTGCCTCACCTGCTCCTTCCCACAGAGAGCACAGTGAAACCAGTCCCACAGTTCCCTGGCCCTCCCTCCGCCTCCTAACTGACCCTGCTGCTTCCCCAGGTGGTCCCTCCCAGCACACCTCATGCTCTCAGGAGCTGGGTAACTAACTGCCTGCTCAGTGCTGGCCCCACCAACGGGAGGAACGTGGTCGCAAGTGCAGGCTCACACTCCCAGGGCCGGTCTGCAGGAGCCTCTCCCCCTCCCTCCTCCCTCCCTCTCCCTCCCTCTCTCTCCCTGCCGATTGGCTGGATGCACAGCATCCCATCCAGCAGACTATTCTGAGGTCCTAGGGGATGGTGAAGCTGCAAAATGAAAGGAGTCTGGGTGTCTGAATTACCACATGGAAGGCCACCTGTCAAACACACATATACTGTCATCTGAGCAAAAAATAAATTTCCACTGTGTTACAACATTGCAATCTCCAGCTTCTCTGCTGTAGCCGTTGAACTAACCTGATTAATTCCGTTGCCACCCCAGCCAGCCTGCCTCCCAGACTTCTGTTCCCCTCTCCTCCATCCCCCCGAGGCCCTGAGTTCTGCAGCTCCCTCGGAAGAGTATGCTATTATAATACCAGGGATATTCTCCCAAACGCCATCCCGCAGAGGTCGCCTAAGCATCGACACAGGATGTGAAACAAAGGTTGCAGCCCTGTGAAAGGGAAGCAGCTACTGGAGGTCGGAGCAAGGCTGGGCCCGGGGGACCCAGGGCCAGAGCAGAGGATCCGCCCCCTTTAATTGCTAGGTATGCCAATTTCAACATTAACAAAAAAAGGAGATCGAGGAGGAAGGGGAGGAGAAGAGAGAGGATGCTACTGCAATTAATGGAGGCTCGAAGAATTGAGGCAAAACCAATCAGAGTCACCAGGAGAGAAAAGGTACAACGTGATAACCTCGTGTCACAGGAAGGGGGAGGCCCAGGGGTTCTAAAAGTACAGATAAGAACACAAGTCCAGCCACAGCCCATCCCACAGGGTTTGGGGGGACACTAGAGCTATTTGCCTTCTGTTCCAGAAACCGAGCCTGCCTTGGGAGCATCCCAGAAACACCCAGCGGCTCACCCTGCCAGTGCCTCCCGTCCACTTAAGAAGCATCTGTGTTGCAGCTCTGATCATGGGCCTGGGTCCGCGGGACCTCTGCATGTGCCTCCATCACAGTCACCCAACGGGGTTAGCAGGAGGAGCTGGAGATGCCAGTGTGCAGGACACTGCCCGAATCAGGGGCCACGGGGGGAAATAAGCTCTGGGAAGCCGATGTGTAGCATGGCGACTGTGGTTAACAGCACTGTGTTGCTTACTTGGAACCTGAAAGAGTATTGGAGCAGAGTCTCAACCCAGGACGTCGCTACCTGAAGTATGAGCTCCTTCCTCTCCGCTGTGGTCACCCACGGGAGCAAGGAGAGGACACCACAGTTGGGGTTTCTCCTGCGCTGGCCCAAAGAGTCTTGGACATAATAAACCACTTCCCACCCACCACCCTGGCCAGCAGAATCTCCTCCCTGCGGATCTGGAAATCACCCTACCTCCGCGTCACGGGCCGGGAGGCAGGAAAAAGTCCTGCACTGAGCGTTGCAGTGCCTCCACCTCCAGCTCCTCTCAGCCTTCCGCTGAGGCTGGGCCAGGGGAGGACGGAGCTACCAGCCTCATTTACTGACATACAACATCCAAAGGATTGGCCCTGGCCAGTTTGGCTCAGCAGTTAGAGCATCCGCCTGTGGACCAAAGGGCTGAGGATTCAATTCCCGGTCAAAAGCACGTACCTGGGTTGCAGGTTGGACCCCCAGCCCTTGTCGGCGTCATGTGGGGAGCAATCGATCAATGTGCCTCTCTCACATCAATGTTGCTCTCTCTCCCTACCTCCCTTCCACTCTCAAAATCAATGGAAAAATATCCTCGGGTGAGAATTAACCAAAAAAAAAAAAAAAGAAAAGGTTTGTTTCCCCAATACGCTGGTGAGTGGTTTTTTAAATAATGACCAGCCTCTGACAAACATGTCCGTCCCATTGGTGGCTGTCTCTGAAGCCTGTCTACTTCATGTCCCCAATTACATGTAGAGTCTTCACAGCACTGACGTGAAATATGCGCACCTATCTTGAACTCTATATAAAAAGTGCTTGTAAGAACTGCATGCATTTCTGGGTATTTACTTAATCTTCTAAATTAACTTTTGAATTTCTGCAAAGTGCTTCATTGAGCATGTCACTTCTTTTTCTCTTAACATAGGTACATAAAATAGAAGTACAAGAATCGCATTGTTTCTGAGCATTTACCTGCTTCATCAAAAGTTTTCATGTCTTCGTGCCTTTACTCAACCGACTGAAGGCTTCTATTTTTCAAGAAGGCCGAAGATGGCCAACCAAATGGAAGGGCTCAGAAACCACAAAGGGACACTTACACAACTTCAGAATGATATGTTCTGTCAAGAGCTTCATCATAGGGCTCATTACGTGTGATATTTGAGAAGAATAAGATTAGCTTTGCACAATGAGAGAGACGGAAAAGTATGATTTTATTCATAGCAGGTGAGAACTGTTGGAATAAAGTGTGATCGTTATACTGGGTACGGCTCACTTCCCATCAGTCTCTGGGGCTGTTTTCTACTTTCGGGCCCTTCTGATAGACTTCCTGATCCAGGCCTTAGGCCCTCACTGGACTTGGAGAAAGGGCAGGCGTACAGTCTGTCCAAGTCCTTGGGATTATACACCACAGTGTATTTGGTGATTTGGACTACTAGTTAGACCTACCCAGCTAATTATTTTTCCAAGTCACACGCACACGCACACGCACACGCACACGCACACACCCTAGCATCCTCAGTTCCATGTCTTCTCCCTGCCACCAGAGATCCCAGCCTGTCTGCAGCCAAGGTACGGCTTGCTTCGATCCCCGGATCTAAGTGGTTGGAGTGCCTTATCCAGCAGATTTTAATGTTTCTCCCCATTGTAACACCCCTGAGAGAGGTGACAAATAAGCATGGTAGGCTCCCTAAGTACAAGCAGATTTTAACAGAAGCCTCAGACTATTTTTCAGGGAAGTAAGGTATTACGATAAGTCACAGTTACCCCATCAATAATTATTTATGAATCAATAAATAATTTTAGGTCGATCGGGGGCTGCAAGTGTACGGCCCACAAAAGCATTTTCTCTCTGGCCTACATAACATTTTTTAAAGATTGGCATTTCTTGCTACCTTGAAAATGAGATAATTTCACACAAAAAGAACAAACATCTGGGCTTCCAGTCACTCTCGCCGTAACAATGAGGAAACATCAATAAACCACAGAATCGTATTTTGTAAACTCAACGAAGAGCCAAGGATATAGAGAACCCTAAATGAACGAAATTCTAGAGAGAAGCAAGCCTTTAATCAGTGAGCAGAGACTACTGGCTGTTTTTGCTCCTTGGTCACAGGCAGGCAGGGAAGCAAATCTGCAATAGATCGGGGTACTTTGCCGAATTAAGAGGAAACCAGATGAACGTATAATGAGCGTCAGGGCGAGCAGGATGGACTGGATTCTGATTGAGCCCTCAGGTAGGAGAGGCCAGTTCTCCCCCACGGGATGTTCATCAAGCACGCAGCAGCGGAGCAAGAGAACTCCCACAGAATGAACCTCTGAAAGCAGGAAAGGACATCACAGGGAGGTGTTATAATCATTGACCGTTCAGATCCCAGGGAGAGGCCTGATCCCATCCTCCAGGCATTGGAGGCCAACAACGATGAATCCTCTATTTTACTGCTGAGAAAAAGAAGCACATCATCTTTCTGGGAATAAATAGTGCCTGCTTCCGTTTCTGCCATTCTGTTTCACACACAACATTCGGGTTTTCATCCAGAATTACAATAAATGCAAAGAAGAATGACAACTCTAATCAAGTGAAAAATGGTCAATAGAAGAAGACCTACAGATGATCCAGATAATGAAATTAACAGACAAGAACTTTGAAATGGCAGTTATAAATATTTTTTTAATTGGTGAGAAGTATAAATGTAATGGGTAAACATGGAGAATTTCATCAGAGAAACTGAAACTCAAAAAAAAAAAATCAATGGAAAAGTTCAGACCTAAAACAATGAATAACTAAAATAAAGAAGTAACTTGATGATGCACTGGGCGAAGCAGAAGAATCAGTAAAATAAAAAACAGGTAACTAAGAAGAATAACAAAACTGAAACACAAAGAGAAACAAAAAAAGAGAGAGAATGTAGCATCGGAGTTATGCAGGGGGGAAATTCAAGTAGTATATATAAATACAACTGGAGTCCAAAGAGAAGAGGAAAGAGAAAATTGGGGCAAAAGAAGTATTTGAAGGGATAGTGACAAGAATCTTCAAAACTTTGTGAAAAATATCAACCCACAGATCCAAGAAGCTACATGAAATACAAATACAAATAGCAGCCTCTCTAAGCACATTATAGCAAAGTCACTGAAAAACAAAGCTGGGAAGGAGAGTTTAAACCAGCCAGAGAAAAGAGGGACATTAAAGGAATAACCATAAGATTTTTTTTAACTTACCTTTATTGTTGAATGTATTACAGATGTTCCTCCTTTTTCCCCTATTGATCCTCTCCTTCCCACTCCCGCCCCCCTCCTGCCTTCCCCCACACTGTTGTCTGTGTCCATTGGTTATGCATTTATGCATATAAATTCTTTGGTTTATTTCCTCCCACCCCTCACCTCCTTTCCCTTTGAGCTTTGTCAATCTAACAATCAATTTGTATTTCTTAATCCCTTCACCTTTTTCACCCATTCCCCCAACCCCCTTTCCATCTGGCAACCAACAAAATGTTCTCTGTATCTATGAGAGTGTTTCTTTCTGCTTGTTCATTTTGTTTGTAGATTCAATTGTCCATAGATATGTATTTATTGCCATTTTGTTTGTTCATATTTTTTATCTTCTTTTTCTTCATGAAGACCCTTCAACATTTCATATAATACTGGTGTGGTGGTGATGAATTCCTTTAGCTTTTTCTTGTCTGGGAAACTCTTTATATGCCCATCAATTCTAAATGATAGCTTTGCAGGATAGAGTAATCTTGGTTGTAGGTTATTGCTTTTCATCACTCTAAATATTTCTTGCCACTCCCTTCTGGCCTGCAAAGTTTCTTTTGAGATATCATCTGACAGTCTTATGGGAGCTCCCTTGTAGGTAACTAACTGCTTTTCTCTTGCTGCTTTTAAGATTCTTTGTCTTGAACCTTTTGCATTTTGATTATGATGTGTCTTGGTGTGGGCTTCTTGGTGTTCATCTTGTTTGGAACTCTGTGCTTGCTGGACTAGTATATCTGTTTCCTTTACCAAGTTAGGGAAGTTTTCTGTCATTATTGTTTCAAATAGGCTTTCAATTTCTTGTTCTCTCTCTTCTCCTTCTGGCACCCCCATGATGCAAATGTTGGTATGCTTGATGTTGTCCCAGAGGCTCCTTACACTATCCCCATTTTTTTGGATTCTTTTTTCTTTTTGCTGTTCTGATTAGTGTTTTTTGCTTTCTTATATTCCAAATCGATGGTTTGCTTCTTGGCTTTACCTACTCTACTATTGAATCTCTATAAGTTATTATTTATTTCCGTTAGTCTCTCCTTCATTTCTGACTGGTCTTTTTTTATGTTCTTGAGGTCCTCACTAAGTTCACTGAAGTTCTCACTAAGTTCATTGAGCATTCTTATAAACAGCATTTTGAACTCTGCATCTGTCAGATTGCTTATCTCCATTTTGTTTAGTTCTTTTCCTGGAGTTTTGTTCTGTTCTTTCATTTGGGAGACATGTTTCTTTGTCTCCTCATTTTGGCTGCCTCCCTGTGTTTGTTTCTATGTATTAGGTAGAGTTGCCATGTCTCCTGGGCTTCCTAGGGTGGCCTATTGTAGTAGGTGTCCTGTAGAGTCCAGTGGCACAATCTCCCAGCTGGGCCCTCGGGGTGCATCCCTCGTGTGGACTTTATACCCGTCTGTTGTAATTGAGTCTTGATTACAGTCTTGATGTGGCTTATTCTTTAATTTCATAGTTGTAGGACTTCCAATCAGCTTGATTCCAGGTGCTTTTGAATGATGGTTGTTCTGTAGTTTAACTGTAATTTTGATGTGGTTGTGGGAGGAGGCAATACCACGTTTACCTATGTGCCATCTTGAGCAGAAGTCCAGAATAACCATGAGATTTTGAGCAAACATTTCAACAATGAAAATACTGTTTACAGAAAACCATGGAATGACGTTGTGTAGGTACTGCATTAAAAAAAAACAACAATCAATCTATAATTCTATATGCTGTGAAAACATTATTCAAAAATGAAAGCAAACTAAAGACATTTTGAAAACAAAAAACAAACAAAAAAGAAGAATATTCAGCACTAGTAAACTGCACTTAAAAAAAAAAAAAAACACTAAAGGAAGATCTTTAGGCTGAGGAACAGATGGAGGTCCAGATCTCCAGAGAGGAATGAAGACTACAGAAAAAGGATAAATATTGGCAAGTATATATATATATTTATGTGTGACTATATATATATAACTATACATTTATATACATATGTATGTATATGTGTGTGTGTATATATATGAATAACTGTATTCATATATATACATATGACTATTGAAAGCAAAAGTAAACAACATTGAATTGTGGGGTTTGTATCATGTCTAAATGTAAAATACACTCAAACAGCATAGATGGTGGGAGAGAGTAAAAGGAAGCATACATATTTTCTACATTTCTTACACTGTTAAATGGAATAATACTAATTAACGATTTATTAAATGTGGAAAAGTTAAGAATGCATATTATAATTTCTAGAACAGATTTTTAAATGATATGTAAGGAAGTATAGCTTAAAAGCCAACAGAAGAATAAAATGAAATACTTAGAAATGCCTGACTATTTCAAAAGAAGGATGGAAATGAGGAACAAATATACAAGAAAGAGACTGGAAACATAGTAAGAGTGCAAACTTAAAACCAGTCATACCCTTAGTTATACTAAATGTAAATATACCAGACAGTTCAATTAAAAAAAAAAAAGATTGTCTAGATAAAGAAACAAGTCTAAATTGTGCTGTTTGCAAGAGACAAACTTTATTTTATTTTTTTTCCAGAGGAAGGGAGAGAGATAGAAACATTGATGAGAGAAAGAAGCATCAATATCAATTGGCTGCTTCCTGCACGCCCCCTACTGGGGATCAAGCCCACAACCCGGGCATGTGCCCTGACCAGTAACGGAACTGGGACCTCGCAGTCCATGGGATGATACTCAATCCACTGAGCAACACCGGCTGGGCAAAAGACACGATTTAAATATAAGGTCACAATTTGAAAGTAAAAAGATGGAAAAAGATATACCATGTAAGCCTTAATCAAAGGAAAGTTAGTGTAGCTATACTCATACCAGACAAATGTACCAAGTCAAGGAATATTATTAGAAATAAAGGAAACATGGTAGAATGATACAAGGGTCAATTCTTCAAGAAGATCTTACAATCATATATATGTCTATATGTCTAATAATAAAGTTTCAAAAGATGTGAAGCTAAAACTTACATGAGAAAAAGGAGAAATACGCACACACACAATAATAAATGGTTTTAATTGATAGAAATAGTAAAAAAAATCAAGAAGTATACAAGAGATTTGAACATTATCAACTACCTTGACCTAATTCATATTCATATAAAACAATATTCAACAACTAAGGAATATAACTTTAGTTAAATTCACATGAAACAATCACCAAAATAACCCATGTGCTGGGACATAAAGCAAGTCTTGATAAATCTCAAAGGGTTAAAATCAGAGTATGTTCTCTGACCACAATGCATTAAAATAGAAATTATTAACAAAACAAAAATTAAAAATCTCTAAATACGCAGGAATTAAGAAATACCCTTAAAACAAACAAACAAACAAACAAACAAAAAACCTCCAGGCATCACAGAAAAAGCCCCAAGGAAATGAAAAAATATTTTGAACTGAACAAACAGCACACAGTAAGCCCTCACTTAATATCATCAATAGGTTCTTCAGTTTTAAGCAAAATGATGTATAATGAAACTAATGTTACTATCGGTAAATTGATACAAACAAGAATTAAGTTCCTATGGCATCTCATCAACCTTATAATGAAACAATATTGAATGAAACTACATTATTCGAGGACCTGCTATACTAAAATCTGTGGTATGCAGTTAAAGCAATGCTTAAAGGAAAATTTATAGTTCAAAGGCATCTATTAGGAAAAGGATAAAGGTGTAAAATCAATAGCCAAATAATCTATATCAACAAGCTAAAATAAAAAAAGAACAAATTTAACCCAAAGTAGAAGGAAAAAAAGAAAACAGCAAAAAAAATAAATAAAAAAAAATCAATGAAACAGAAAAGAGAAAAATAACACAGAAATCCAACAAAGCAAAAATTTGTGTTATTTAAAGATTAATAAAATTGGCTGAGTCTAATAAGAATAATCAAGGCGAAGGAGATAAAGATAAAACACGATACTAATATTAGAAATAAAAATGAGACATGGGAAAGATAATAGAGAGGTAAGATGAAGAACTTTTATGTTAATAAATTTGACGACTTACAGGAAATAAAAAATATCCCTTGAAAAACACCACTTTCTGAAACTGATCCAAGAAGAAAGCGGAAATTCTATTTTTGTTAATTGAATGTGTAGTTAAAACCTCGTACAAATTAGACTTCAGACCCAGATGGCTTAACTGATGCATTCTACCAAACATTTAAGGAAAAAATAATAGCACCACCAAGAGAGTGAAAAGGCAAGCCACAGTCTGGGAGGAATAGTGACGGCACATATATCTGACAGAGGACATGTGTTCAGAATATACAAAGAATAGAGAATATACATATACAATATAATCTATGGTATATTGAAAAAATAATAGGGCACCCCAGTTTAAAAAGAGACCAAGGTCGCCCGACTGGTGTGGCTCAGTGCTTGAGCATCGACCCTGCACCAAGAGGGCTCCAGTTCGATTCCCGGTCAGGGCACCTGCCCAGGTTGTGGGCTCGATCCCCAGAGCAGCATGCAGGAGGCAACCAATTGATGTTCTCTCTCATCGACGTTTCTCTCTCTCTCCCTTCCTCTCTTTCTAAAATCAATGAAGAAAAAATATTTTTTAAAAAGAGGGCAAGGAGTTGAGAAGGAACTTCACAAAGGTAAATACTGCATTGCCAATCGACGTATGTCAAGGTGCTCACTATCTCTATTCGTCAGGGAGATGCACATTCAAACCACAGAGAGGTGCCACTCCACACCTACCGGAAGGGCCAAAGCTGCTGGTGAGAATGTGGAGCCTCTAGAACTCCAGTGCATTGCTCGTGGGAATGTAAACTGACACAACCTTCATGGAAAACTGTTTCTAATGAAGTTTCATAGACCTGTTCTCTGGCCCAGGATTGCCACTCCAATGTCTACACGAGGTGGGGCAAAAGTAGGTTTACACTTGTTCATTTGGAAAATAATACAATAACTAATCAATAATAATACAAGAGTAAACTCTGTTTCACATACTCACAAGTTGGAAATCTACTTTTTGCCACACTCCCTATATATCCGAGAGAAATGAGTGCCTATGTTCAGGTGAAAAGACTTATACATGAGGTTTGTAGTGGTTTTATCCAGAATAGCCAAGAGGTAGAAACTATGCAAATCAACAAGAGCGTGGGTAAACAAACTGTGATATTTACTCAGCGACAGAGAGGAATGAACTACTGATAACGTACAAAATGGATGATCTTGAGGGTTATTATATCAAACAAGAGAAGCCAGACATAAAAGAATATATAGTGTAAGATTTTATTTGTAGAAAGGTCAAGGTCAGACAAACTAACTTATGGATATACTAGTCAGAGGTAAGTTACTTTTTTTTTCTTTATTGATTTGAGAGAAAGGAAGAGAGAGAGAGAGAGAAATAGAAACATCGATTGGCCGCTTCCTGTACGCCCCTCACTGGGGATTTGGCCCACAACCTGGGCCTGTGCCCTGACCGGGAATGGAACCTGTGACCTCTTGGTGCAGGGTCGACGCTCATCACTAAGCCACACCGGCGGGCCGAGGTAAGTTGCTTTTGATGAGGGAGGGGTAGTTACTGACTTGGACAGGAGCACAAGAGAAATTTCTGAGACATGGAAATGTTCCATAGCTTTTTATAGATGGTGGATGCATATAGGAAATGTATACATATGTAAAAATTCACTAGGATTTGCGCATATTATATGCAAATTATTCCTCAAAAATACAACTCCACATAGATCTCGTTTCTTTTGAAAACATGAGCAAGTCTGGCAACAGAGGGCCCACATTTGGTCACAGCTGACTGGGGGGATGCACACGCCACTTTACCACAGACCCCACCACTCTCTGCTCTCACCCTCAACCCATCACACTCATTGCTGCGACCTGCCTGTCTCCCTACTGCTCCAGATCCAACCACCCTGGCACAGGGGTCAGGCAGGGAGTCCTGAGTGAGGTCACCCCAGCAGCCACCAACCCAGACCACCAGCCAGCAGACTAATCAGACTCCAGTTGCTTTTCCGCCTGGCGTTTGGAAGCGGTCTACTTCCTTCACGCTGAGCCAACAATCCAGTGTGGCAGGAAGTCTCAAAAGAGAGATCTTGAGCTTCTGAATAATAAAGATTGCTCAAGCAATTAATTGAAGAAACGAAATTTAAAAATTGACAGTATTTGTATTCCAAGCTGATGATGAAGCAGGTCGTACTGATGACATTTTTTAATCACTGAAGCAAAGCCTGTGCGAACTCTATTTTAACAGAGATGTACACTCTCTGTAGCCCAAGTCTGACCTCCAGAGCCAGGGCTCCTCCTCCCCGGTCTATGGCTGTGCCAGGAAACACTGAGGATGGAGCCTCGCAAGGTAGCTGACAGTGGGGGGCCAGGGTCACAGCCCACTGGCCTGGCGCCTCTAGGCTACAGACTTGAGATACCCAAATGATTTATCCACTGGGTGGCCCAGCCTTGACTGACCACAACCAACACTGGCCAAATCACGTGCGCAGGGTCTTCATAACTCTCGTAAAGGACCAGTGGGAGGTCTGGGAGGCTCAGGACAGGAAAGGCCAAGACTAACGAAGCGGTAGGAGGACTCTTGAGGCAGGGGCTATTTAGCAACCAGCATAAAATTTTACTACTTATTAAGCGGCCTTATCATACAGCGTTACTGGGCCAGAGCTGAGCCGGAAATCAGCTCACACCAGCAAGTGAGAGCCAACTGTGAGCACCTCCCCCCAGTTCATTTGGCGACGCCAGAGTGACGGCTCACGGCTGGCCGTGGTGGGGATCTTTACACCACGGAAATCGGCAAGTGCTGCAGAACAGAGCTCCCTGCCCACAGCCCGGCTCCTGGGGTCTGCTCGCCAGCACACCAAGGGTACTGGCGAAACACCAGGTATGACCCCACACTCGGGACACTCTCGGGACTCAGAGGAATTCTTCACACTCATGGAATCCTGGCAACAGCCCACAGGGTACGTCCTATTTGCGTCCTCATTCTGCAGGTGAGGAACTGAGGCGCCCAGAGGTCGAGTGACTTGCCCAAGTCCACAGCTCTTCAGAGCTGGGTTCAAACCTGGTGATCAGGATCCAGAGACCCATGAAATGCCTGACCCCTACATGACACTGCCCTTCCCCCTCCCCCCTTCACAATCTTCAATGGGCTCTGGGCTTTCTGTCAGTCATGAAAGCAGAGCCCAAACTCCTAGCTACAGCAAACCTTCCTACCCCGGGGAGGCAGGGAGCGTCCGGGGCTCAGGAGCACGCTCCATGGCTCAGGCAGACTTCTCAAGGAGGACGAGAGCGCTTTTGCAGTTGATCATGAGAAAAATTCCCCTCCCACCACCCCACCCCAGAAATGTGCCTAATGATGCCTTCTGAAACGCAAGGTTGCATTTTCATTACAGAACCAGGTGGGCTGTCCACACTCGGCGTTATCGGTAATGAATGGGTTTCCACATCCCTGCTCGGGCTGCAGACACCCGGCCTGGCCCTGCCTTCCTCTCTCGTGCCTGGGGGCAGGAACCCCTCGAGGTCCCTTGGAAAATCCTGGCCTTGCACAGAGAGCATGTCCAGCCCTGGCCCGAGCCCTGCCCAGGGGCCTGAGAAGGCCTCTGGGAGGTCCAGGCCAGCAGTGCCCAGACCAGATGGCCAGGGAGATTACTACAATTTGATTTGCACATAACCATAAACTGGAAGAACTAACATTCCTTCACACGCGTTATCTTGTGATCCCAGGGAGTGCCGTACAGAGCAAAGAGCCTGGCTCCCGAGACTCACAAGCCCCCACGTGCTGGCTAAGCCCTGCTCCGCTGAGCTGGGGTTTCGAAGGCCCAGGAGCCCTGCCAGGGGGCCAAGGAGAGGCTGTCACCAGGGCCGTGCTGGCTAATATTTGAGAGCAGGAAGGGAGGCCCCTGAGATTCCAGAAGCTTCCAGAAAGCACCAGATCCCACACTGGGGCCAGGCAGACTCCACATGGCAAAAGCCAGGGGCTGGGAGTCAGGACTCCCGGGTCTCCCACCTTTGCCTCTGATTCTGTGTGAGGCCTGAGACAAGAGGCTCTCCCTCCCGGGGTCTCCTCACCCCAAGTGTACGGAGGAAGCGCAAGCACAGGTGATCTCAGCGCACCTGCTCCACCTGCTGCCTCCCTGTCACTGTCGGATGCTGCTGTGCAGATAAAATCACCCAAGGCCACCCTGAGGCAGGGGCCCACCCTACTGACTGCTCCCCGTACCCAGGGATGTCCTTCCTCATTTAGCCCCGGAGTTAAGTCCCAGCTCTGCCACTTACTCGGTGTGTGACCAGGACCAGGCCACTTCATTCCCCCCGTCTGTCGATTAGGGACATTTACACCACCCTGCTTTCCTCGGGCATATTATAAAGTTCGCATACATTTAGGACACTGGACGACAGGCGGATTCTAGCGTATCAGTCTGCTCAAATAAAAACATATTAAGTTGCATGAAATATGTGTGAAAAGGCTCAGATTCCTTTCCTGGTGCAGTTTCTTTCCTGGCTCCGTCTTCCCTTTCAAATTGCACCTCTCCTGATTCCCCACACCCTCTTCACGATTCCGCGTAATCCCGTGAGCTCAAGCTAATTCGTTAATGACTCGGTTAGTGACTTGTGCCTTGCCATGCGTGACGCTGCCTATTTGCAAGGGTCTCCAACGCACCAGCATGCACGAGGCTCTGGGGAAGGGGCGGCCTGGGCTTTGGGACTCCTCCCGCAGCACAGCGTGTGGCCTGCAGTGCCCTGGGTGTGAATGCATTTGTGTATGGTGCCTCCCTGTGG
The DNA here is from genome assembly GCF_014108415.1 of Molossus molossus. NCBI lineage: Eukaryota > Metazoa > Chordata > Mammalia > Chiroptera > Molossidae > Molossus > Molossus molossus. The sequence goes on along the minus strand of NW_023425360.1, from coordinate 4,709,728 downwards.
ACACCACGTGCATCGCCTGGGACCCACCCTGATCACCAACCCGCCCCAGCCCCCACCAGCCTTGGGAATTCCTCAGGGGAGGAAGCCGAGGCCCCTAGGGGGCCATGTTCCTCGTTCAGGTCAAACAGTTCCTTGCTGAGACAAAGAATAACGTGCCTATGTCGGTTTCAGAGCTAGGAATTTAGATGTGGGGGCCAATGCTCCGACCACGGTGCACCCACATCATTAGGGAAAGGGAGACGCCCCGTTCTTTCCTATTGATCTCAGGCGTTAAGCACCTCCTTGCTTGTGAAACCACATCTGGCCTCCTGAGACTCCTTGACAGTTCCCATGACTCAGCTGAAGCCCACTCTTCACGCTCCAAAGAGGCTCTCGCCGAGACGGCCTGGCCCTCCATAAAGCCGGGCCATCACTGTCCCCCGTGATCCATCTAGAGAGGGCTGAAGACGCCCCTGCGCCACCTAGTTCAGGGGTACAAGCAGCTCTGTCCCAGGAAATCCCAGTACAGGGAGCGGGGCCACCGTGATCATTGATTCGACAAACACCGAACACCTGCTCGGACAGGATGTGCCCCCACAGAGGTCCAAGCACAGCCAGAAAGTGCCAGTCTGGGACGAGAGTATTCTGAGCGACACCAGGGTCCAGTTGGCGAAACGCCGCCCGTGCCAGGTAGTTCAGAAGACGGAATTTAAATACAGAGAACTCGTTACCAAAAGTGTTGAAAAGGCTGAACAACGAAAGCGGGGGGTAGACGCCGCCGCCTCTCCTAGGGCTGCAGGGACAGAGAAGGGGCCTTGGCCCTCGGCAGGAACCGGAATCGTGAAGAAGCCTGCCAGCGGACAGAGGGAACGGAGGGGATGCTGGGAACGCCACCCAGCCTGCCCCCTCGCCCTCTCATCTCTCGCCAGCACCTCTTACTGGGAAAACCCAGCTGAAACCCAGTAGCAAAAGAGCTTGGGCAAGGTGCCCGGCCCGTGTGGCTCACTGGCTGAGCATCGACCCTGCACCAAGAGGGCACCAGTTTGATCCCCAGTCAGGGCACATGCCCAGGTTGAGGGCCCGATCCCCAGTGGGGGGCATGCAGGAGGCAGCCAATCGATGTTCTCTCTCATCAATGTTTCTATCTCTCTCACCCTCTCCCTTCCTCTCTCTCTAAAATCAATAAAGGAAAAATAAAAAAAATTTTTAAGCTTGGAAAATGTAATTTTCAGGGCTTAGGACCCCCCTCAACACACACGCACACAGCCATGCACACGTGCATTGTAGCGCCCAAGAATGCGCCCGTGTGTTAGGACGCCAGTTTCCAAGGGGTGTGTGTGCAGAAGGTGCCTGTGTGTTTGCGTGTGACGCTTCAAGGCTGTGTGCATATCAGATGGATTTTGAGAGGCCGTATAAATGCATGATAGGAGCAAGCGTCAAGGGTGTGTGTGTGTGTATGTGAGAGGAATACTGAAGTGCGCGGTGTGTGTGCATGCCGTGAATGTTCAAGGAGGTGTGTGTGTGAGGTGCATGCTCAGAACGGGGTGCACGTGTGAGGTGAATATTCAAAGCCGTGTGACGTGATGTGCAAGGATGTGGGGGTTGGTTGTGAGTGGCTGTGCGTGAGAGACTGGTGAGAAGGGGGATGGGAAAGAGGAAGCGTACAGGGATGTTTGCTATGGACGTGGTAGAGAACGTGGCCACGGGTCTTTGCTGGGACAGAGATACGTGTAAAAACCTTTTGGTTCTTGCATAGGCACAAAAAATGGCTAAGAGGATGCCGTTCAGAGAGGGTCGTATATCCGGTGTGACTACAGTATTTTTTTAGCAAACATACTTTTCCATCCAAATAAGTGTCATTTGCTTCAAAGTACTCACCTTAAAGAGTTAAAGTCTCGCCCTGGCCGGTTTGGCTCAGCATTGAGAGCATCGATCCGATCCGTGGACCAAAGAGTCCCAAGTTCAATTCCTGTCAAGGGCATGTACCTCGGTTGAGGTTCGGTCCCTGGCCCTGGTCAGGGTCAGGCGGGAGGCAACCAATCCATGTGTCTCTCTCATATGGATGTTTCTCTCTCTCTCCCTCCCAGGTGAGGATTTTTAAAAAAAAGTTGCTCTGGCCGGTTTTGCTCAGTGGTTAGAGCGTCAGCCTGCGGTCCAGAGAGACCCGGGTTCGGTTCCCGCTAAGGGCATGTACCTCGGTTTCAGTTTGACCCCGGCCCTGGTTGGTCGTGAGGGTGGCAGCCACTCAATGTGTCCCTTTCACGTCGATGTTTCTCTCTCTCTCTCTCTTCCTCTCTCTCCCTCCTACTCTAGCTGAACAAAAAAATGTCCTCAGGTGAGGATAAAAAAATAAAAAGTTAAACTCTTCATTTTATTGAGGCAGCTCACGGCTGAATGAAGTCTGTGGGCTTGCTCTCAGTCGGTCTGTACGCCATACATAAAATCTATAGTCATCACTACAATCATCATATATTCAGAATGGCCAAGGCCAGCACTACCCAACTTAATCCCTTAATTGCTGGCTTGACTTAAGAATTGTTCCAGCACCCAAATCTCTCTCCTTTAGAAAAATGCTAGTTCGTCGCCTTGGAGGCCAAGCCTCCTCTGGGTATCCGGGGGGACACAGGCTTTGCAGCTTGATAAACAGCTGCTGCGGGTGGGAGGGTGCAGGGAGCCACGGACACCCCTGGGAACCAAGCGACCAGCACAGCATCACAGCACATGCTCTTTGACTTTTATGAGTTCGACCTATTGCACCGGGTTTTTTTACAAGTGAGACGAATAATCTGAAAGAGGGCCCTTCCACCCACGGCGGACGAGCTCACCGCTCCCGAGTGAGCCTGGAGTGGGCCTGGGGCGGGTGAGGCCCTCCACCTTGGATCCCGAACGCCCATCTTTGAGTGGGCACCTCGTGGTGCCGAGTTCACGTGATTCAGGATCCCCTTCATTTCTCCCAAACTGCCCTAGTTTGGGTCTCTCCTGGAGGGATGTCGACCTGCGGTCAACTGCCCCTCGGTGAGAGGTATGGGAATCCTAGCATTTTATCCAGAGGGTTCATCTTGTGCTCAACCAGATACACCACGATGGGTTCTATCGCTGGAGGAGGCTGGCCGGTTAGATCCTCCCAACAGGCCTGTGCCAGTCACCAGCGCCAAGCCTCTCTCTAAGAGACAGTTCCATGGTAACTTTGAACATCGTTTGCGACTTACATACAGGCTTCAGAATCCAGCCCCCAGGTAAGAGATTACGGAACTCACTCTTTGCCTTCAGACAAAACAACTCTGAGGCTGCTTTAAAACGCTGTGAAATTCCCACCGGCACTGTGCTCCAGCCCATCTCCACCCCCACAGAACTTCTTCCAGGCCTCTGGGGATCTAAACTCCTACCTTTCCCCCTCATCCCCGCTCACTGCACCTATTCTTCAGGCCTCACTGAGCCCTGACCGGCCCTCCCTGATCCCCTGCCCGGGTTGGCACAGCTCCCCCTGGCTGGGTCCGTTTCCGGCCCCCACCGTCGTGAGGACATTGGCCAGCAGTATTATGATCGCCGTTTTACCCCTGCTGCTTGGCTCTCCAACCACTGCCTCCACAAATTCTTGTTGAATGGTAACTGCAGTGTCTCAGAAATGCACTTTCATGTTGAGTAATCCTAAATGTCAAGGAATTCTTCCCAAAGTTCCTCCTACTGCATCTCAAGCGGCTGCCTCTCATGGAAAGGTCACTGATCAGCATCCCCCGTGTAAGTAACAGACACACTTGAAGAACATGACTCTGGTCATTCTCATCTCCAAATTCAGTAACCCCCAGTCTCCTCAGCCTCATTGTTATTTACTCCAAACCCTCTTCATAGTCTCCCAGAATGCTCCGGTGCGGGCCTTGTCAGGGGTCCATGAACCTGCCATTTGCACCCCTTGATGACAGGTGTGCAAACTCTGATTCAAAGGTGATGGTCCAGACAGCAGGGGGCAGGGGATGGCTTTAGAACTGCACAGCTGAGTTCGCACCCTGGCTCCACCACACCTTAGCGACGAGACCTCCAGAGTCCCTTCACCTCCCCAAGCTTGTCTGCCGATCCACACAGAGCAGGGGTCAAAGTCACCACACCGCGATTCTGGACTTAAGAATCGGGTGAGGCAGAGTAAGCGAAGGTGCCCCTCATCTGTTCTGGTTCGCTGCATGTCAGCCTCAGGCTGCCCCTGAACCCCGCAGGACAGGGCGCTGGGGGCTCTACGGAGTCTGCTAAGAAGCCTCTCGAAGGCAGAAGCCTAAGGCCAGGTGCAGTGAGGCTGCCAGGGACAGAGTGGCCGCCAGGGAGGTTCCACCACCTTGTGGTGCTCACGCATGTGCACCCAGCCCACCAGCCCTGAAGCCCCATCTTCTCCCCTCCACCTCCTCCAGGCTTCTTAGGCTGGGGGTGTCCTCTCCTCAGCCCTGTCTACCCCGAGCCTTCCCGACCTGGAGGTGCCCTCCCAAACCCTTTCCCAGGGTGTTCCCAATTTTGTCGACCCTAATAGCATGAGGGCTATTTTCCCCACACGGGGCCAAAGGAGAAGCTGGGGGTCTCTCCCTCCACCTTCTTCAGCCACTCGGGGCCAGGCCCCTGGGTTTTCAGTAACCAGTGGTGTCCCTGAACTGCCCATCCTCTCAACAAAACCTATTGCTGCCTCCTCTGATCCATCTGAGGATGGCTTGAGGCAGAGTGGCTGGTGTGTGTGTGTGTGTACATACACACACGCACCTATTCCTGGCTCCAGGTGTGTGTGTGTGTGCACATACACGCACGCACGCACCTATTCCTGGCTCCAGGTGTGTGTGTGTGTGTGTACATACACACACGCACCTATTCCTGGCTCCAGGTGTGTGTGTGTGTGCACATACACGCACGCACGCACCTATTCCTGGCTCCAGGTGTGTGTGTGTGTGTGTACATACACACACGCACCTATTCCTGGCTCCAGGTGTGTGTGTGTGTGTGTGTGTGTGTGTACATACACACACACCTATTCCTGGCTCCAGGTGTGTGTGTGTGTGTGTGTACATACACACACGCATGCACGCACCTATTCCTGGCTCCAGCTGTGTGTGTGTGTGTGTACATACACACACGCACCTATTCCTGGCTCCAGGTGTGTGTGTGTGTGTGTACATACACACACGCACGCGTGCACCTATTCCTGGCTCCAGGCTGGGAATGCCCTCCCTGGCTGTCCCCATCCCTGACTCCCAGGGGACCTCCCAGTGCAGCCCTCAGCTGGACCTATCCCTGAGCCTGCAGGGCCGCACCTACTCTGTACCCCTCTCCTGGGGGCAGAGCGGTCTCCTCCTTCGCGTCCTGTGGTGTTGAGCACGGTTCCAAGGCAAGTGGGAGGAGACTGACAGCCCCAGGGACTGGCTCCCATCCAGGCTTCCAGGGAATAGGGAAGGGCGGGGGCCGAGGCGGCCCGAAGGTTTCAGGCAAGCAGGCTGTATCTCACCGTGTGTGCTTGCAGCCTAGAGCTCTTAATGACCGGATTGCCGACCTTTCTGCTGCGTTTCTTTTTCCCCTGCTGGGGTAATAGAATGGGGCAGCTGGTCTACTCCGTCTTTAGTGCCCCAGAAGCCTGTGCCAACAGTGGCTCTGGATTTCCTGGCCCCGGGCGGGGAGGGGCTGACATGCCCAACCAGTTGGATGTGATTAAGGGACTGACCCGACACCCACCCATCTTGCGACTGGCTGATGGAATGAATCCACTGATGTCCAAATTGCCCCCGCCCCTTGTCAAACAGGTCAGAAACTCCTAGTTGCCACAAAATAGGGAACCTGGCAAAGGGAAGAGTGGGAGATGTAAACACTAAAGATGATACAGCGGAATTCAGGAGAGCTTAGGAGTCCAAAGGCTCCGGAAGGGGGAAACATTTACTGCGTGTTTATAACAGCCATGCACAGTGCTAAGTACTTTCACATACATTATCACATTATCTGAGAAAGAGTATCATCCGCATCTTACAGACGAGAAAGGGGAAGCTAAGAAAGGTTAGCAACCAGCTTTGTACACAGATCAGAGTTCACATTCTGGCCCTGCTGCTCACTAGCGAGTTACCCTGGGCAAGTTCACCTCTTGGTCTATGTTCCCATCCAGTGAACAGGAATATCGATAGTGAGACGCTGGCCCTGCCGGTTTCGGTGGAAATGGATGTTGTAGGTACGGGCCCTAGCACTCAAGGTCACACCACTGTTGCTAATAGTGATCGTAGTTGTAACCTGCTGAAGATCATAAAGCAGATTAAAACCCAGGTTTTCTGACTCCCAAGTTCAGTACTCACCGGGAAAGAAGCGATTCACTTCATTTTTTTTGTTGTTGTTGTTTAGTTATGGCCCTGAGGCAGGCTCTGCCCAAGAATTTGAAGGTCCAGTTAGGTATAGGAGCTGGACTAACGGACAACTCGTTGTCCTATAAAGTGCTAAGTGGAGAAGCACACACAAGGTACAGACGTGCCCAGCAGGAGGAAACTCTTGAGGATAAGTTACCAGGAAAACAAGTTAATATGAAGAGTGGCACTAGTTTCTCCATAGAACCGGCAAAAATGAAAAACAGAAAATCATTTGGGAAGGCAATGACCGGGTGGGGGCTAAACTCTGGAGGAATCTTCCAGTGAGCTGGGGGGGCCAGGGGTGGAGGGGTCTGCTTTATGTGTTACACACACCCCAGTGGCATTTCTCAGGGGGCACACACACAGCCCAAGCCGCGTTCCCTAGCCCATCACACACGCTGCCCCTGCCCTCTGCTGCTTTCCTTAAGCTCCCCCTAGAGCACAGAGACCATCACCCCTGTTCCCTGGCGGTCTTCTCCCGAAGGACACACTAGAAACAATTTTCCGGTCATGTCCGGCAGCCAGTGGAGGCTGGCGGACACTCAGCACACACAGGCATTTCTACGATGATGCCGGAAAAAACTTACCTCCAGAATTCTGCAAATTCCCACTCCGAAGAGAACAGGGCTTCTGGGAAAAGGGGTTTGGGGGAAGGCCACCTACAACCTATAGAATTGCCAGGGCACCGACGAAACAGAGTCAAGCCCACTGATGATGCTGACGCTGGTTAAGCCCCCCTGGCGTGTGTGCGGGTCCCTCGCGGCCTTACATCCTGGGCCTTCACTCTTCTTCCTGAGATGCGGGTCCACGTGACCCAGGACTGGCCTTCATGTTTCATAAAGCAAAGGGGTGAAGTATCTTTGCGGTGTCCACCTAGCCGCTCAGTGTACCAGACAGCCTAACACAGTGGAAAGGTGCACAGTGATTCTCGAAGCTCCTAAACCTGCCACTCCTTGCAGTAAAGGGAGGCGCTCCTATAACATTTGGGGCTTTTGCCCTGGCCGGTTTGGCTCAGCGGTTAGAGCGTCGGCCTGCGGTCCGGAGAGACCCAGGTTTGGTTCCCGCTAAGGGCACGTACTGTGGTTGCAGTTTGTCCCCGGCCCTGGTTGGTCGTGTAGGAGGCAGCCACTCGATGTGTCCCTTTCACGTCGATGTTTCTCTCTCTTTCTCTCTTCCTCCCTCTCTCCCTCCTGCTCTATCTCAAGATAAATGAAAAAATTTATATATATATTTCCGGCTTTCTTCTTAAGGTAATCCATCCTGTCCCTCCCTGGTCACTTGAAAATATTGATGTTCCGGGGAAAACCTCACAGACACTGACCTAATTCCGGGTGATCCTGGCACCATTTCTGTATTTACCAGTTGTATACATGCTACTTCCCTTTAAAGAAGCAACTTTGTAACAAAACAGACCATCTTAGGAATGAATGGTTACTAAGACTCCAACCTGTGGGCTTTCCCTCCACACCCAGCAAATTTCAGACACCAGCTAGTGTCCTGCAGTTCAACTCAATTCTGACGCGATCAACCTGGAGAGAGGGTCAGTCAGGTCCCATACATTCGAGGTTCAGTCCCACCAGACAGCCCTTCACTCCGGACGCCAATCACACATCCAGGTTATAAATTGGAGATGCCCCATGAACCCCTCCTTGGGTTTGACTAAGTTGCCGGAGCGGCTCACAGAGCTCAGAGAAACGTTTTACTCACGAGATGACCGGTTTATTACAAAAGGACGTAACTCGGGATTGGCCACATGGGAGGCGCACAGGGCAGGGGTGGGGCCGGAACCCAGCCCCCATGCCCTCTCAGACTGCCCAGCCCCCATGCCCTCTCAGACTGCGCCACTCCTAAATCTCCACGTGCTCACTAACCCGGGAGGCCTCCAAACACTGTCCTTTATGGTTCTCAGGGAGGTGTCGTTGCTATAGGCATAGTTGATGAGAGCACTGACCACTGGTGACTGAACTAAATTCTCTCCCCTCCCGCCTCCCTGGAGGCCAGGGGGTGGGTGGAGAGCTCCATCCCTCTAATCACGTGGTTGGCTCCCCTGGTTACCAAGGGGCTTTCCAAAGTCATGTCATTAAGAGACCTTGATTGCTCAGGAAATTTCAGGAAATTTCAAGGGTTTAGATGCTCCCTGTCAATGAATGGGGAAGAAAGTCAAATATTTATTTTATTCAAGATATGAGTCATGAGAACAATCAACCTCGCACCCAGGTCGTCCCTTCCCGTTACGGGTGAGTGGTTCCTGTGGTGAATACATAGCTCATTCACACAATTCACACCAAGACCCAGGGACAGAAATGCACCCCTGGTCCTAGAGCTGCCCTCGCCTGCTCCTACTGCCCAGGCTTCAGGCCAGAAGTGCTGCTGCCCACCAAGCCGGCAGCCTCGGCCAGAAACATCTCCCGTCACGAGGGGGAAGGAGGGGAGACCAGGACGAGGCACCGCAGCGTTGACCCCAGGAGGAAACGTCCCCGATCCTGCAGAACAAGAGGCTGCACCTGAGGCAGGAAATCCCATTTCACAACCGTGCGTGGTACAGGCCAGCCTGTTGAACCCGGAAGGATGCCTGAGGGGACCCAGGACCACAGACTGGCTACTGGAAGCGCACTGGGCACACAGAGGGCCGTCTGAGACCCTCCCTCTCTTCCATGCATTTAGCGAATGTTCATGAGTGCCTCCCACATGCCAGGCGCTGGGACCACTGGGACCCAAGAAATACAGTGAGGGGTCACGGGCCCCAGACCGGAGGCAAGGGCTCAGCACTCTCCTCCTGCATCATCAGCGCCGGACGGGAGGACTCGCAGCCAAGTCACACTCAGCCGTGATTCTCCACTTGATAAATGCAGAGGATACGCTGATGTGCTCATTTCACATGGCTGTTTGACATGTGAGCCCATTCTATTTAAATATAACATGGTTTAAAAAAAAAGGAAGAATGAGAGAAGAGAGAAGGAAGGAAGGAACTATTCCCTAGACTACGCTGATACACATTCACATAGCAGGTAGAAAGAAAGGGAGTAACAAAAGGGAACTTGGCCTAGAAAGCTACACAGAACGAGCTTGGGTTCCCAGTGCCTGGAAGCCCTCACGGCAAACACAAGGCGTTTAGAAGTCCGATGCATTTCCCTCTGCCCTCTCTTCCGGCCCAGGAAGCCAGGTGAGCCACTGCACTGTAACGCGACACTCGATTACCAGCCTGGGGAGAGGGGAAAGACACCCTGGGAGCCGGCCCTCCTCCCCGGGAGCAGCCAGTGCTTCTCAAAGGACAGATCAGCCGAGACCCACACGATAAACTCGTTTATTTCTCAGAACTCAGTATGCTTCTGGATATTCCCTGCAGAGATGGGGCAACCACAGAACGTCCCTGGGCCCACGTGCAGACTGTCCGAGCGTTGTCCAGAGGAAGTCCAGTCCATCAGAGGTCCAACAGAAACCTCCTAACCTGGGCCAGGTATTTTGGTTTCAAGTAGTCACCCAGCTCCTCCTTACTGACCCACACATGATGGCCCTTCTTCTCGGCCTGGGAAAAGTCTCCAGTTAGCAGTAGTGCTTTGAAGAAGAATACTTTGGCCCCGAGGCTACTTTCTGTCCGTATTGCCTGGGGGAACTTGAACTTGTAGTGGCCACAAGGTGCATTTCCCAGGAACTTGGCTTCCATGTTGTTTTCTGAGGGAGGAGGGGAAACAGAATTGCAAGATGAGGACACACCCACCTGTCGACTCTGGCTCCCACAATCTCTGAGAGAGTGATTTCCGGCCAAGGTAAAAGCAATCCTTGGGAGTGAGGACTGGGGTCATTCCTGAAGAGCCGATTCCCTGGGTCCATTCAGGTGCCAAGCTACTGCTTTCAGACCAAAGTCAGCAATGCAGCCGACACCCCACCTGGGAATCGGAGCACCGAGCGTCTACACTCTCCCCATCACCATCTGCTGGTGAAGGACCAAGACACTTGACATCTGTAAAGCAAAACTCATCACACTTTTCAAGGGAGTGTCTCACAGAAATCACGGAAAGGACTTATCTGACTTCTGTAGTGAAAACATCACAACCAAAGTTAAAAGACAAAGACAGATCGATAATTTCTGCAATGTATAACAATAGCTTTAATAATTCCAACCCAACATTTCAAAGGATGGGGAAATGATGAATTATGAAATGGCATTTGGAAAATTGGCAAGCTAAACAAGAAAAATAAAGTTGGATCTCCGCTCTCAGATTGATACCGTACAGATAAAAGATTCAACAGAAACTTTAAATTTTCATTAGAAGTTTATTCATTTTAGATGGTGGTTTCATAGATATTTAATATTTTAATTTTTCCATATTTTAAAATTTTTCATTAGAGAAAAAGAGACCATAGAGTACTTTCTACATCATTTTTGAGAGAGGAAGGCCTAGCCAAAACACAAAATTCAGAAATAAAATTGGGAAAAAAAAAGATATCCATTTACATACAAATTAAACCTTTCTTCAAGGGAAAAAAACAAAAAGCATAAAAAAGTCAGACAAAATGACAAACTAGAAAAAGTGTTTCAACACATTCAATAGAGAAATACCTTAAGGTATAAGAAGTACTTAGAAATCAATGAGGGGAAAAAACAACACAAATATAAAATAAAAAAAAAAAGAATGGGAAGCTCACATGAAAATCAACATCAATGACTTGCAAACTCACTAAAGTCTGCTCAATCTTACCGGGAAAGAAACACAGATTAGAAAAAGGACACGTTAATACAAAAGCTCACAGCCTGAGCTGTGCACGGCTCACCGGGCTAAGGAGAAGGGTCTCTTCTCCAAGGGAGTGAATCAGTGCAACTGCTACACTTGGCAAGAGTTACTGATTTTACCTGGACACACCCTTTGACCTAGCAACGCTGCTTCTAAACTACCCTCCCAGACACATGTACTGGCCGTGTGAGCCAGGATGAGAGTACAAGGATGTTCACTGCAGCTTTACTCATAAAAGCAGCAGACTGGCAGCAGACTCATAAAAGCACAGTCCGTACATATTACGAAACAGCTGGTGCTCAAGTGTAAGCTACGTCTTCGGTTGAGACGATTAAAGGCTCTACATAAGAGGAGAGAAAGGTATGTAACTGAACAAATATACTCCGACGGTGTGGGCAAAGGAAAGCTAAAATATGTGTTTGCCATTTCTAAAAGCATACACAAAAATCTGTTAATGGTGGTTGCCTCTGAGAAGGGAAAATTACTGAACCTGTAGTACATTAACTAGACACTGATAATTCTTCACCATATACAATGAAATGACTTTCTCAATATTAAAAAACACCACCACGCCCTGGCCGGTTTGGCTCAGCGGTTGGAGCGTCGGCCTGCGGTATAGAGAGACCCGGGTTCGGTTCCCGCTAAGGGCATGTACCTCGGTTGCAGTTTGTCCCCGGCCCTGGTTGGTCGTGCAGGTGGCAGCCACTCGATGTGTCCCTTCACATCGATGTCTCTCTCTCTCTCTCTTCCTCTCTCTCCCTCCCGCTCTATCTGAACAAAAAAAATTGAAAAATGTCCTCGGGTGAGGATAAAAACAAAAAAAAACCAAAAAAAACCCACCACCAGCATATGCAATACAAAATGTAAACAGTGGGTGTCTGTGAGCGGTGGGATTACATTGGTATGTTTCTTCATACCTTTCTGAAAGTTCCACTTAATTCAATGGATACATATCACTTTCCTATAATCTGGGGGAAATGGATTAAAAAATAATCAAATCAAGAAAATAAAAAAGAAACCATTCATTACAAACATGAGCAAAGAAACACAGGCAGTTCACAGAAGAAGAAATACAGTCGATAAACATGAAAAGATGGTCAATCTCACTAGCAGTTAGGAAAATGCTAACCCTTTTTACTGACTAGATAGGCAAAAATTAAAAAGAGACTGTTTCATGTTGGTGAGGCCTAGACAAACAGGCCCTCCTTTACACCACTCCTGAAATTTTCAAGTTAGGGACATTCTGCAGGACCCCCAGGCAGTACCTATCAAACACCTGAATGCGGCTACCCTCGCCCATTAACCCCGCCCCTCGGAATCCCATCTTGCAGAAGCACACGGACAGTGTGGTGCCAACTGGGAGTAAAGGAACGGGCTTTGACTTTTTTCATAAATATACGTTTACACTGCTTGAGCTTTTCTTTCCCATTTTAATAATTTTGCAGTAAATCAACGTATTTTATGTGTACCTATTTTTTTTCTTTATTTATTTTAGAGAAAGAAAGGGAGAGGGGGAGAGAGATAGAAACATTGATGAGAGAGAACATTGTTGGCCGCCTCCTGCCTGCCCCCCACTGGGGATCGGACCCACAACCTGGGCATGTGCCCTGACCAGGAATTGAACCGGCGACCTCTTGGTGCCTGGGTGGACATTCAACCACTGAGCCACACCAGCCGGGCTTGTGTGCACCTATTAAATGCAGCATATTTTCATGTACTTCCTTTCACATTTACTTCTGGCAGGGGAAGGTTAAAGGAGAGCGGTGCAGCGCCGAGCTGGAACACGGGCGGTAGAGCTGACTAAGCATGACTCATGAACATTTGAAGTCAGGGGAGCTGAGCATCTGAAACAATGATCCTGGCAAGAAACCCAGCTGCAAACTCCCATGTCATGGCTCAGAAAACCGAGAGCACAGCAAAGGTCCCCACCCATTCCCTTCTGTCGTGCTACCTCTCCTGCAGGCCACACAGGCCCCTCAAGGGGAAAGGTCAAGGGGGCACACACTGGCGGCTGACATTTCGTTAGCAAGTACTTAAGCTGGTAGCGGGGCCAGTAAAGAGGTTGAGCACTTATACTGCCAAATCCATCTTCTCAAAACCACTCAGCAAGTCCCTCCTCTGACGCAGGTGCTTTGCTGAGAGCTGAGATAATGCAGAGCAATGCATACTGCACATACCTTCAAGGGAGTCCGAATTCCGGCTGGAGAGGGAAATGTGTTAATAAACAATTCCAGAGCAGCGGAATAAGCGAAAGCATGTTCTCCACTAGGACATCATCTCCCAGGGAGCAGGAGTAATGTCCTGTTCGGCACTGTGGCCTCACTGCCTGGGCAGTGCCAGCAAATGGAAGGCGCGGGGTCAATGTTTGCTGCATACACGGAATAAGGACACATACAAGTGCAATGGGAGCCTACAGGGAGCAGTAGCTCTCTCCACCCACAGGCCTGGAGTAGGCTCCACCACAGTATGTTTAACGAAGGAGTTGAGTCTTAAACACTGAGCAGTCAGACCAGAAAGAAGTAAAAGCATCCAAACGGGGCCAGCATGCGTTAAAGCCGAGATGCATGCAAGACCACGTTATTCAAAGAACGCAAAAGGGTTGCTAGGTTAGAACCTAGCATTAATGAGGCACCATGGAAGACTGATGAGCCCGGGATCAGAACGAAAAGGATTTGTGGGCCATGCCTGAATGTCTGAACTTTTACGGGCAACCTTATGAGGCTCCAGGCAGAGCAGTGACGAGGGATTTGTGTCTACGCTCATTCTGGCAGCACTGAGGGCATGACACAAAACAGGAAACTTATTTGGAATCTATGTCATTAGCCCAGTGTAATGGCTCTCAACCACTGATTTCGCTTCCCAGGTGTCATCTGGCAACATCTAGGCACTTTCGGTTGTCACATTAGAGGGAATGGGGATGGGTTAGCAACGCTGGCATCTAGTGGGTACAGGACAAAGATGCTGCTAAACATCCTACAATGCACAGAATAGGGCCCACAAAGAATGCTCTGGCCCCAAATATCAATAGTGCCAAGGCTGAGGAACCCTGGTAAGAAGTAAAGGGGTCAGAGCCAAAGCAGAGGGAATAAGGAGGGAAGTATTTAGAACAGACCAGGTAGAATTTACCGGCGTCAGAATGAGCTCAAGGATAACTGAGGCCTCTGGCTGACTGACTAGGGAAGTGGTGGTGTCAAAGAGCAAGAGCAGGAAGAGAAGCAAGCTGAGAGAATGGCAGGAACATCCATGTTGAATGTACAGCTGACCCTTGAATAAGGTGGGGGTTAGGGGCACTGACCCCGACACAGCTGCAAATCCATGTATAACTTTTGACTGCTCTAAGACTTAACTACCAATAGCCTACTATTAACCAGCAGCCATACTGGTAACATAAACAGCCAACTAACAAACATTTCGTATGTACATATATTATATACTGTATTCTTACAATGCAGCAAGCTAGAGAAAAAAATTATTAAGAAAATCTTAACAAATACATTTATAGTACTATATATACTTACTGAAAAAATCCTCATTATGATTGGACCTGCGCAGTTCAAACCTGTGTTGTTCAAGAATCAATGTACATGCCCTGGCTGGTGTAGTGTAGTAGTGGTTAGAGCACCGGCCCTCGCACTGAAGGATCGCAGGTTCGAGTCCCAGTCAAGGGCATGTACTGGGGTTGCAGGTTCGATCCCTGGCCCAGTTAAGCACATACAGGAGGCAACCGATCGATGTGTCTTTCTCACATTGATGTTTTTTATTTTCTCTCTCTCTTCCCCTCTCCCTCCCTCTCTTTTTGCCCTCTCTAAAAATCAGCACAATAAATATCCTCGGATGAGGATTAACAACAACAGAAAAAAAGAATCAATGTACTAAATTTAAAAACCTCAGTGGGACAAAGATGGACTCTCACCTGATCTCAGGAAAATCCTTACCTTTAAAGTCATCCTCACAGTCAGCCTGCAAATTCTCGTGGGTTAGAGGGCGGCAGGGAACTCACCTGAGAGCGTGGCCAGGGCTCGCTCAGCTGTTCCTCGGAGGGTCTCCCCAGGCTGCCACTCTGCCTGGGGCAGCATCCAAACATCCTGGTCTCCAAGCTTCTCTTTGACCAACAGAACAAGGTTCCTGTCTAGCTTCCGGTGTAGTGAGGTTCGGTCATTCTTTTTGTCAGCTTCTGCAAAGAAGAGGGGGTCAGAGTAGACAAGGTAAATGATCTACCAGAACCAAGGAGATTAGAGCTTCACAGTCTTCCTTTGAGGTAGAGCCACAATCCTTGCTCTCAAAAACATATGCACTCGATTCCCTGATTTGTAGTTTAGCTTTCCGCAATTTCAGTTACTCACAATCAAATCACAAATGGAAAATTCCACAAATAAGCTATTCATAAGTTGTAAATTGTGCACCATTCTGAACAGCATGATAAGATTGTGCACCATCCTGCCAGGGACATGAGTCATCCCTTCGCCCAGCGTCTGCACGCTGTGTACACTCCCAGCCCACTAGTCACTTAGCCATCTCAGTTATCAGATCAACTGTCCCAGCATCATGTGCTTACGTTCAAATAACCCTTATTTTACTTAATCATGGCCCAGAGCACAGGAGTGGTGACGCTGGCAATTCAGATATGCCAAAGGGAAGCCATAAAGTGCTTCCCATAAGTGAAACGGTGAGTACAATACAGTAAGATAGTTTGAGAAAGACAGATCATACTCACACAACTTTTGTTACAGCATATTGCTATAATCATTCTATTTTATTATTAGCTATTGTTCATCTCCTACTGTGCCTAATTTATAAATTAAACTTTACCATAGATGTATGTGTATAGGAAAAAACATAGCATATTCAAAGTTTGGTACTATCCAGTTTCAGGCACCCATGGTGTGTGTGTGGGGGGGGGGGCACTTATAATTTATTCCCTAAAGATAAGGGAAGATTACTGTAATCCAGTAACAACCCTAACCCATCTCTCTAACTCTGACATCTTTCAAAGTAGAGTCTCACAATCCTGAGGAAACTAAAATATAAGAGGAAACCAAAAGTTGAACTTCTCCTTTGAAGAACGAACTATAAATCAAAGTAGAGTCTCACAATCCTGAGGAAACTAAAATATGAGAGGAAACCAAAAGTTGAACTTCTCCTTTAAAGAACGAACTATAAAGGATTTTGAGCCTTTGAAAAAGAAGCAACACTCATACTAATTCAAAACTTACTACTTTACTGGTTTTGACACTATGACTGACTGAACTAGCCCCCACTTTCTCTTCGGTATTCCTCTATGAAACAGGGTGAGAAAATTAACCCCCTGTTTTAGGAGGCATTTCAGATAAAGCACAGGGAACCAGTGGGAAAAGGTTTAATATTTCCCTCTCTCAGTCCAAACAAGGAGATAAATTCAGATAACATTAATAAAGTTTAACTGAGAGAGAAAAGGCTATCCCAACCTTACTTCGCATCAAAAATAACATAAGCCTTGCCCTGGCCAGTTTGGCTCAGCAGATCGCCGGCCCATGGACCAAAGAGTCGCAGGTTCGATTCCCGTCAAGGTTGCGTACCTCGGATGCGGTTGGTCCCCAGCCCTGGTTGGGGTCATGCAGGAGGCAGCCGGTCAATGTGTCTCTCTCACATTGGTATTTCTTTCTCTTGCTCTCTCTCTCACGTGTCTCTCTCACATTGGTATTTCTTTCTCTTGCTCTCTCTCTCTCTCACGTGTCTCTCTCACATTGATGATTCTTTCTCTTGCGTGCGTACTCGCTCGCTCTCGCTCTCTCTCTCCCTCTCTCCCTCCCTCCCTTCCACTGTATCTGAAAATAAATGGAAAAAAAAAAATAACATAAGCCTTAAACAATTATATCAGGAGCAGATGTGAGGAACAGGAAAAAATTTATTTTTCTCCCACCTGAAAAATGTTTTATCATCTACAGTTATCTGTTACTTAAAACACAAAGCAGGGTTAAGAAATTATCCTTTAGCCCTAGCCAGTTTGGCTCAGCGGTTGAGCGCTGGCCTGCGGACCAGAGAGTCCTGGGTTCAGTTCCCGCTAGGGGCATGTACCACCAAAAAAAGAAAGAAAGAAATTGTCCTTTGTTTGGGAACCAAAATACTACTCCCCCTTTCCTCTTACTGGCCTGAAAAGACCACAAACCTGTTATGCGAGCTCCAGGTTTGAACTGCTGGAATTTCTGCTCCCACATATCCTCCAAATCCTGTACCAGCAATATATTCTGTTCATCTTCATCATCATAGAGGTCAGCTTTCCTTTTTGCCAGGCGCTGGGCTTCATCCAAAGCACGAAGCTCATGGTCTGAATACCGGCTTCTCTCTATCTCAATCTGAGACAATTAAAAGGACCAAAAAACAGAGGCAGAATAAAACAGAGCTATAGCACAGTGGACAGGCTCAGAAGTTTACCATCCAACATACTAAGACATACAATCAAAACACCACAGAAAAAAATCAGAGAAGAAAAAGGTCACCTGCACTTTGGGCTTGAATTACGTTTACTAAAATGTTACAACGTGATTGGAGGTCAACATGGCTAATGACAGAGGACTGGGACAGGCATGTCTGCCCACTTACCACACTCCAGTCACGTCAGTCTTTGAGCAGAATCTCAGTCACCATGGACTTCCCTGCCCCATGGAGTTTACAGGTGCCGTTCTTTCTCCCTAGTTTTCCCTCTGGGAGATTTCCTACTTCTCCCTCAGATCTCAGTTTAAATATCACTTTCTTGGGAGAGATACTCCTTGAAACCTCCCACAGAATAAAAATTAGATGTTCCTGTTAAATTCTCTTACAGTACTTTGTGTTTACCTTTACAACACTTACCAGACTCTGCAATTATATGGTCATGTCATTATTTGGCTACTGATTGGCCCTCCTCCACTAGACTTAAGAACTCTGAGAACCAGAGTCATAACTGTCTTCTTCACACTGCATGCCTAGCATTTTAGCACAATGTCTGTACAGGTAAGTGCTCAACGATTATCTGTCGAGGGATTAATGAAAGCACTTGCTGAGAAAAGTAATGCACCAAGTAAAAAGTACTGAAGTGAAGTTCATCGCTCTCAGTATCCAAGACAAAAACATTTCAGATTCTAGAGAAGCATACTTCGGTCACTATCTGCGGGAACTAAAGACCCTCACAGCCACTACACCAAGTTTCTGCCCATGTTTCCTCTTTCGCCTCCCACACAAACAGTCCTGGGAGGCAAAACAGGACTGCCTTTATCACAGGCCTCTTACAGATGGGCCGCTGCCTTCTCCTAACACTCATCACATCAAAAAGACTCTCCTCGCCCTGGCCAGTTTGGCTCAGCGGTTAGAGCGTCGGCCTGCGGTCCGGAGAGACCTGGGTTCGGTTCCTGTTAAGGGCACGTACTTCGGTTGCAGTTTGTCCCCGGCCCTGGTTGGTCGTGCAGGTGGCAGCCACTCGATGTGTCCCTTCACGTCGATGTTTCTCTCTCTCTCTCCCTTCCTGTCTCTCCCTCCCGCTCTATCTGAACAAAAAATGGAAAAATATCCTCGGGTGAGGATAAAAAAAATAATAATAAAAAATAAATAAAAAGACTCTCCTCTTGCCCGGGCCAGGTGGCTCAGTTGGTTAGAGCGTCTTCCTGTACACCAAAAGGTTTCCGGTTCGATTACCCATCAGGGCACATACCTAGGTTTCGGGTTTGGATGCCCAGCTCGGGCCCTTACAGGAGGCAACCGGTTGATGTTTCTCTCTCAAGTCAATGTTTCTTTTCCTCTCTCCCTCCCTCCCTCCCTCTCTCTAAAAATCAATAAAATAAAATAAAAAATCCTCGGATGAGAATCTAAAAAGAAAAACATTCTCCCTCACTCTCCCCCTTCCTTTTCTTTAAAACCTCTCCAAAGTTCCTATGCTAGAGACTTAGTCCTTCTTGTCTACCACCGCTTCCCTCGCGTGTTGAATGACAAAGGAGTGTCTTCGCAGAGTTGGCTAAGGTAACAATAAAGGCCAGTGAAAACCAACTGCCTTTCATGGGACGCCTGCTGCGTCGCACACCAAGCCGCTCAGGTGTGCGCCCTTGTGCCGGTGGGCAGTGCCCTGGAGTTCTGAGGAGTGAAGGAACTTGTCCCAGGTCACACTACGCGGTGCCAGAGCCGGGGGGAATCGAGCCCGGGCCCGCGCGCCTCTCCTGGCGCCCGCCGGGCACCCCGAAGCCGCGAGCTGCAGCTCAAATCTACCTGCTGCAGCAGAGCCGCCATCTCTTCCTGCAAAGGGGTCAGCGCCTTCGAGACCACCGGGGGCCGCTGCAAGCACAGCGCCCCCAACAAGCGCCAGGGAGGCGCGCTGCTCGAGGGTGCGGCCGCCTGGGTCAGGCGGCGAGCACGCAGGTTAGCCGCCCAGGGCGAAAGCCGCCAGCCCCTCGCCAGCGCCAGCACCGCTCGCCTCGCCGGCGCCGCCATGTCTGCCCTCCCGCGATGCACCGCGGCCCGCGGCCCGGGCCAATCCTACGTTCCCACAAGGCCGCGCGGGGACAGCCGGGGGAGGGGGGAAATGCCGTCCCGGGACGAACCATCGCAGCGCGGAGGGGTGGGCGCCGATCTCGGGGGAGAGGTTAGGGGAAAGGGAGGAATTCTGCAGCTGAAAGCCGCAGTGATGGTTATTTATCGTAGAGCAAATAAATTGGGGGGAAACACTTAACGGGCTTCCTGGGAGGAAGCAGATGCCTTTGCCCCTGGACTCTGGACCCCCCCCTCACCGGCGCTCATGGTGCTGGCGCCGCGGACGGGAGCTCTCCGGGGTCAACTCCAGTCATGCACGTCGTAAGGAACGTGGGGTCTCAGCTCTTGCGGCCCTGGGCCTGGGCGCCCCCGAGCAGGTAAGAGTGGAGACCGCCGCCGGGAGTACGCTCCTGCGCGTGTCCCCTGAGCCGCCGGGCCGCAGTGGGCGGCAGGCCTGGGCCTCAGCGAGCTCTCCGTCCCGCAGGGCCGCGGCCCGGGCGCCGGCCGCCCCCGTCCACACGGGCGCCCCGCCGCCGCCAGACGCAGAGGCCAAGCTGGAAGAGAAGACGGAGGCTCCGAGCCACGGCAGCTTCAGGTGAGGGCCGCGTGGGTCCAGCCCTCGGGGGACCGGAACCACCGCCCCGAGTCTGAGAACCAGTGGATCCCCGACCCCGCCACTTGCCGCCGGTGCGACAGGATGCAAATCAGCCCCTGAGCCTCCGTTTTCCCGACACGGCGGGCGATCCCGTCGGACTAAACACACAGAGCGGGAAGGGAGAGGGGGTACACTGTAGCATGGATCGTGGCCCACTTTTTAGAGTTGGTCCAAGGTCTAGGGAAGTTCCTGTGCTCGGCCCTGGGAGCGGCATGTGCCTTCCACCACCGCCACCACCTCCCTGTGCTGGGACTTCCCGTCCATTTAACAGACACCTACTGAGCCTACTACGTGCCAAGCACCAATACAAATACAAATACAAAACATCGTCTCTCCCCACAGTAGGGAAGACACATGCAGACGTCTTCACCATTATCTAGTCAGTAGTATGCTGGAGGTAAGAACTGGTTTGCAAGTATATACGAAGGAGTGTCTGACTCCTGAGGAAATCAGGTAAAACTGCGGAGAAGAAAATGGGGAGCTGACAACTGAATTGGATGGGAGTTCAGCTGGACACGACGAAAGGGGTTGTTTCAGACAAAGCTAATGGTTGGTGTAAAAGCACGTGGTGTGAAAGGACATGGTGTGTTCAGGTGTGTGCGCGATGGCAGATGAAGTCAGCGAGACAAGAAGGAATCAATGCCGAGGGTCTTGTCTGTAACGGGGGCTTGTACATGTCCCCACTGTAGGCAGTGGGGAGCTTCTAAAGGAGTTTACGTCAAGGCTCTATTCTGGTCATTCAGCCTTGCCAGACACTGTTCAGGGTGTTAGGGACACACTGGTGACCACACACACACAAATCCCTGCCCCCACAGGACTTGAGGGATAGCAAATATGAAACAAGTAGAACATGGGAGTATGACCGATGTTTATAAGTAATAGCACTAAGGCCAATGTGGAGTGAGGAGTAAAATAAGGGGGGAAGGGGTCAGGGGTCTAGCAGATATGCAGGGCTACGGGAGGTCATCATCGTCAGAACTTAGCTTCTCCTCTGAGATGGGAAGCCACCAGAGAATTTTGAAGAGGGTTGACACAATCATGCTTACAGTTTTCAAGAGTCCCTTTGGCTGCTGTGCTGATATTGAAGACTGTTGAAACAATACAGACAAGAGCTGGCGGCTTGGACCAGAGGGACAGCTGTAGAAGTACTATGGTCGGACTGATACATTTAGAAAGTGGAACCAACGTGATTTGTTCATGGAAGGTGGAAGAGAAAGAGCAGAATGAAGGAACCCTAAAAGTTTGGGCCTAAACAACTAGAAAGATGGAGTTGTCATTAAGCTGAGGAAGCCTGTGGGAACTTGCAGTTGGGTGGCTAAGTTGGAGTTGCTTAATTAGCATCCACGTGAGATACAGTGTTGGCTATTAGAAATGGAGTTCAGGGGACAGATGTGGCTCACTCACCATAGATGATGATGACACTAGATCATCAAGAGAGTAAATGTAGATAAAGAAGAGAAGTCCAACGACTGAACTCTAGCCCGCTGACATTTACAGATTTGGCAGATGAGGAAGAATCAGCAAGAGAGACAAAAGAGAGGTAGTAAAAAAAAAAAAAAAAAAAACAGAAGAGATTTTAAATGTGGTTCAAGGGCAAAGGGCAGTTATGTCAAATGCTGCTGATATGACAGGTTGATAGGCTGATGACCAAATTGCTCCGTGCATTTAACATTGTGAGTTGGTCGGTGACTTCGACTAGAGCATTTTTGGAGGAGTTAATAGGGGCTAAAGTCTGATTGGAGTGGGTTCCAGGAGAACAGAAGACAGGAAGCAACAGCAGGTACAGTCAGTTCTTTAAGGGGATACTGCTTTATGGGTGGTACGGAAATGGCAGTAGCTCAGGGAGGCTTTGGGATCGAGAGGGTTTTGTTTGCTTTAGGTTGGAGACATGACAGCATCTTTTGCTGACGGGAAAGCAGAGGGGAAAGAATGATGATGCCAGAGCGGAACATTGCTGGAGTGATGTCCTTGAGAGGCTAGCACACAAGTGGAGCATCATAACAGGAGAGAATGCAAAGACCGCGGGCACAGATGTCTGGTAGTGGGAGCTGGAAGAACTTCTGATTGCTTCTGTTTCTCTGTGAAGGTCATCAGCTGTCAGTGAGGAAGCAGGTTTGAGGAGACAAAAGAAGGTAGGACATAGTCTTCCAGGAGACTGGATGGATAATTGAACGGGGGATGTGCTATATGATTGCCAGGCAGTACTGAGGACCTCCTTGATGTTAGAAGTCATTCACAGAAAGCAGTAGTTCTCAATCGGGTGATTTTGCCTCCAAGGGGACTTTTCGCAATGTCTGAAGACATTTTTGACTGTCGCAACTTGGGAGACATTAGGTAGTGGATAGAAGTCAGGGATGCTGAGTGTGCAGGACAGCCCCCCACAACAATGAATTATCTTACCCAAAATGTCAGTAATGCTGAGGCTGAGAAGCCATGATACAGGGAGACCAGTTGGCATTGCTGTGTATTTTTTTCCAGCCAGTTGTACAGGTGCACGCACGGGCTCAGAGTGCTGGAGAGATGGATTTAACCAGGGTTAGGGGTTTGCCAGGAGGTACAATGAAATGGGTTGGGGGGAGTGAGGGCGCGTGCAAGGAAGTGATTAGTGATCATTGGCCATGAATTTACTTGAGGTCAGGGCAGAACTGAAAGAAAGCATCAGGGGTGTGAGGGGAAGTGAAAAGCTGATAGAATCAATGGGATTGAAGGTTCCCAGTAGAGGAAGCCAGTGGGTGTGCCAGGAGGTGGGGGCCAGATTCCTGGAACCTAGGTTATGATGGGGCTGCAAGTATGGTAATGACAAGGGCTAATCACCACGGGAGTAAGTAGCCGGGGTAGGATACAGGATCGTTGGAGAAATGGAAGTCGAGAAACAGAAGCCAAGGTTGGAATTGGAATGTTCTTAACGAAATCGTGTGTGTGTGCGTGTGTGTGTGACAACAGTAGTGGTCCATGACTTATGACCTTTGTATTTTTCTACATTTATCTTCATTTCTAAAAATTACCTGTAACCACCTTTAGAAAATGGTTGAGTCCTGGCCTGTTTGGCTCAGTGGTAGAGCATCAGCCCGCAGACCAATGACTTTTGCGGGTTTGATTCCAGTCAAGAGCATGTATCTTGGTTGTGGTTCATCCCCAGCCCTGGCCGGGGTCGTGCAGGAGGCAACCAGTCCATGTGTCCCTCTGACATCAATGTTTCTCTCTCTCTCCCTTTCTCTCCTCTATCCCTCCCACTGTATCTGAAGATAAATAGAAAAATATCCTTGGGCGAGGAGTAAAAAAAAGAAAAGGAAGAAAATGGGTTGAGCCCAGCTGGTGTGGCTCAATGGCTGAGCATCAGCCCATGCACCAAGAGGTCACCGGTTTGATTCCCGGTCAGGGCACATGCCCAGGTTGTGGGCCCGATCCCCAGCGGGGGGTATGCAGGAGGCGGCCAGCCAATGTTCTCTCTCATCAATGTTTCTATCTCTCTCTAAAAATCAATAAAGAAAAAATTTTCTTTTAAAGAAAGTGGGTTGAAGACCGCGAGGCAGGGCCTTCTCCTTTGGGAAGTAGAGCTGCAGCTTACCCAGCCGAGGTCCCAGCACCTGCCAGGCTTGTGTCGGGGCCATTTCAGTTGGGTTGGCCCCGGGCTCAGCCAGTTCTCGTGCCTGAAGCACACAGGGCAGTCGGCCCTCCTCGACGAGCCTCAGCACGGGCGGCCCGCAGCCAGTGTCGGCCCTCCCCAGCTGCACAAGAGCAACGCCACAGGCGCCGGCCACTGTACGTTTCCCTGCTCTGAGGACGGGGACGAAACAGTCCCATTCTGGCTTCTGTGGAGTGAGCCATTTGTTCATTTGTACAGTGGACCTGGGAGGTTTAAAAGCCTCATATTGTCCATGCGTTCAATTAAATGGTTCAAGTTCTGAGTCCTTCCTAGTACAAAAACGTTGCTTTACTGTTTTTAATTACACTTTCCATCTCAGTGTGTAGGCTGATAGGCCAGGAGCCGGCTGAGGCACTCAGTCATCTCTTACCATCAGGCCTAACAGGAAAGAATACACTTGTAACTCTTGAATACCACTGTGTTGTTGTTTTGTTTTTTAAAAATATCTCTAGGAAAGTAGGTAGGGCTGAAGGGAAGACTGTTCTCAGATAGGTGTATTTTCTAGACCTAAATCCACTGTATTTCATGACGAGGGAGGGTACAAATACAGATCTGATTTGCACGTGTAGGCAGAGTGCAACAGCAGGTTCACTCACATCTCAAGTGCTTGATGACAACTGTGTGTGTTTGAATAAAAGAAAGCCCCGCATGGCAAGCAGAGCTCTGGACAGAGGCAGGCCTCCTAGGCCCAAGGCCGGGCTTCCCAGCTAACCCTGTTCCCTGATTCCTACCTCAGTTTCTCCACCTGAAAATGAAGAGTACTGACCTAGGATAGCCAGAGAACAGGTTGGCTCAGATAGCAAAAGATCTTGTATTCATTGCAGTGTCTGGGCCAGTGTTCTCAACCCTGAGTCCACACATCATTCACCTGGGGCATTTTTTAAAATATGTTTTTATTGATTTTTTAAGCAAAAGAGGAAGGGAGAGAGAGAAACATCCATGTCAGAGAGAAACATCAATCAGCTGCCTCTTGCACTCCCCCTACTGGGGATCAAGTCTGCATCCAGGGCACGTGTCCTGACCAGGAATCAACCAGGACCTCTCAGTCCGTGGGACGACACTCAATCCACTGAGCCACACAGGCCGGGCCACCTAGGGCATTTTAGAAGTAAGATTCCCAGATCTACCCAGAAGTCTGGAGTGGAGCTTACCCATCACAGTAACAGGTGCTTCTGCTGTTCAGAGAGAGAACCACTGGTCTAGGGTAGGGGTTGACAAACTACATCCCATGGGCCAGATCTGGCCTGTTGCGATAAAGTTTTATTGGGACAGCCATGCCCATTGACTGGCTGTTGTCCACGGCCATTTTTTTGCACTCTAGTGTCAGAGTTGCAACAGAAACCTCATAAAGTAGTGAGACAAGATATCTGCAGACAATGAAACAAGAATAGAGGTTTAACTTTATTTTTTAAATTGCAGAAAGCAGATCCTACAGAGGATTAGGAGGACTGATCTGTTGCATCAGAAGGGACAAGATGGGTGGGAGTGTGGGCTGTAACTTCCTCTAGCAGAGAGTCACTCCATGTGTCTAGAGCCAGCGACGAGGACTAGCTGCATGCGCAGTGCTCCTAGCTAGGGCGCCAGCACCAGGACTGAACGGGAATGGGGGGGCAGCTACCTCAGGAGCAGGTTTGAGGGGAGGGGGCTGCTGTTTTTCATTGAGTTTGTCTGTATTGTTGGATTATTTGTAACTATGTGATGGATTTCTTTGAATTTAAAAAAACATAATGACAATTTTACATAAATGTTCATTCTGATTGCAGCATATACCCTCCAATTCCAGGACAGGAGAGCTCCCTGAGGTGGGCAGGAAAGAAATTTGAGGAGATTCCTATCGCACACATTAAGGCATCCTACAACAAGTAAGTGGGGTGGGGAGCACCTGGCGGGTCTCGGTGGGCTCCTTTCCCCTTCACCGTGGAAGGGCAAGGTGGCCCTGGGCACCTGCTGGGGGCGGGGAGCCAGAGTGCCACATTCTACAGGTGGTGCCAAATCACGTGTTCTTTGTTTTGCGAAACCAGCTTCTGTCTTTATAATGTTCATTCAGATTTCATGAAAATGTGGACTGGGTTAGGCTTATCCTATTGATAAGACTGGCTTTCCTACAAACACGTGTCGAGGGAGTTCCCAACTGTGTGTTGGCAACAGAGGCCTTGCTGACATTAGTGACAACTTTGCAGGCCAGCCACCCCCACCAGCTCCCCCCTGCTCCGAGGTGGGTCAGTGTTTGGTCACAACCTGCCCCTGCAGCAATTTAACAACGATACAAGAGAATGTTGGTAGTCGCAGACACAGTGTGGGGCACAGGAAAGATGTCATAGGATTCACTCAGCATCCATAAGTGGCTGGAGCCCACTCTGTAGCTCCCTGTTTGGGCTGTCTCAAGATCAAGCAACTCTCTTGTGCTTCTGTTCAGTGTAGAAAACCCAAGAGGCTGTGGTAGGGAAATGGCAGCTGTAGCCAGGCCAACAAGCAGATGGCGCCAGCCCAGGGCTGACTCCATAACTGCTCCTCCACTTCCCTCTTCGCCGGGAGTTCTCCAGACCAGAGACAGGGTGATGATGGCCAAGGGGAAATGGAAAGCATGTCTATGGATTTCTAAAGTTATTCTTTTAAAAAAAAATTTTTTTTGTTTATTGATTTTAGAGAGGAAGGGAGAGGAGAGAGAGAGAGAAACATCGATGAGAGAGAACATTGATTGGCCACCTCCTGCATGCCCCCCACTGGGGATTGGGCCCACAACCTTGGCATGTGCCCTGACCGGGAATTGAACCAGCGACCTCTTGGTGCACTGAGCTACTCCGGCTGGGCAAGTTATTCTTCATTTTAAAAGTTAGAGATGATGCCCTGGCTGGTTTGGCTCAGCGGTTGGAGCATCGGCCTGTGGTCCAGAGAGACCTGGGTTTGGTTCCCGCTAAGGACATGTACCTTGGTTGCAGTTTGTCCCCGGCCCTGGTTCTGTCGTGCGGGTGGCAACCACTCAATGTGTCCCTTTCACATTGATGTTTCTCTCTTCCTCTCTCTCCCTCCCACTCTATCTGAAGGAGTAACATAAATAAATAAATAGAGGTGATTAGTAAAAATGTTTCACTTATTTTTAAAGAATTGATCATGAAATGGAATGTTATAAGCATTTGAAGTATCCATTAAGCCCTGGCCAGTTTGGCTCAGCAGTTAAAGCATCAGCCTGCAGACTGAAGGGGGGGGTCATGGGTTCAATTCCAGTCAAGGCCACATACCTGGGTTGCAGGTTTGATCCTAGGTCCCTATCGAGGCTGTGGGGAGGCAATCAATCAATGTGTCTATCACATTGGATGTGAATTAATAATTATTGAACCTGAGTGATAGGTCCATGGGAGTTCATATACTATTCTGTTCACTTTTGTATATATTTGAAATTTTCCCTAATGAAGAGTCTTTTTCTTAATTAGCTGGTGTATAAAGCATCTAAGCTTAGGGGAAATGCCAGGCGAGATCAGCACACCTGGTGTACACACTGGCTACAGGAAAGGCTCTAGGAGATGTGCCGCCCTCATTATGGAACTTACCTTAGCCTGCTCAGCTGCCATTGCAGAGCACCACAGACTGGCCTGAACAACAGGCATTCGTGTCTCAGGTTCTGGGGATGAGAAGTCCAAGGACAGGTGCCAACATGGAAGGGGAGGGGGCTCTCTGGAGGGCACTAAGCCCATTCATGAAGGCTCCATCCTCGTGACCTAGCTGCCTCCTAAAGGCCCCAGTTCCAAATACCATCATATTCGGGGTTAGGGTTTCAACATTAATTGGGGAGGGGGGTCACAAACATTCAGTCTGTAACAACTCTCTTTAGATTATATGACTTGTCAGTTTTCAGTGAGGTTTAGGGGTGATTCTGACCTTCCTAACACCTCCTGTAAACGTTCAGAAAACATTCCCTGGTGAGCTCCAAGGGAAAGCAGCTGACTCCTCTCTTTCAGGTCTGTAAGGGAATATAGGTTAGCGCTCTCTGAAGTCCTGAACAGTCCTGTTTACCTTCTGTGCTTCCCCAGCACACAGATCCAAGTCGTCTCTGCTGCGCACCAGCCCCTCGCCCGCACTTCCTGCGGCACTGAGGGGTTTCGGAACGCCAAGAAGGGCACGGGCATCGCAGCACAGACAGCAGGCATAGCTGCCGCGGCGGTGAGTTCTTTCGGCCCTCTGAAATGCGCTCCCCTTTCTGCATGGCTGATCACTGGTGACAGTTCTCCACGAACCAGCCGGTCAGAAGCCATGGGGTATATGCCAACTCCTGTTTGCTAGCTGAACACTGGGAGCAGTTTGAAGAGGTCTGTGTGAAAAGGCTTCCCTTTTCTCTTCCTTTTAGCTTCAGGAGAAGTGAGATACTGTCTTCCAGAAGACGTTAACAGCCAGGTGCTGAGGCTTATCAAAGCCTCCTTCATTTAAAGGCCAGTGGGGTGGGGTGGGGATTGGTGATAAGAGTCTCTTTGGGAAGATATGGTGTGGTGAAAACCCTCATGCAATACCAATTCGAGTGTGAGCTGTTGCAGACCTTTCTAGAAGCAGGTCAGCCCTGTGCCACTATTGGTATATTTATTGAGCATCTATACACCAGACACTACACTCATTATGTTGAATCCTCAGAAGACCCTCGGTACTATCCACATTTTTGAGCCAGTTCAGATACAGTGTACAGCTTGCTTAGAGCCATGCAGTCCTGTTAGCTCCCAGCACTGAACCCACGTTGGTCTGGAACCAAAGCTCATACACTGTGGCACAGGTTCTGACCAACCAAACTATTTCCTAGAGGAAACCCTGGACCTTCAAACAAAGCTCAGCGCCCAAAACTATTGATTGCTATGTATTAATGATCCCCAAAATGTGCTGTCCACCGATGGGCAGATTGTATACCCTTAAAAGAAACATGATGACAGTGGTTTCTGCAGGATGGGTTCTGTGGCATCTGTGTGTTTTCCAGTTTCCATCATGATGCCTTTTGTAAACAAGAAAGAAAAACTTAACTATTACTAAAGATTTAAAATGATAACACTTTGTAAGTGGGTATTTAAGCTCAGCTTTGAAGTCCAGGGCTCCTCCTCATGGTCTGAGATTCTGAGAAAAATTTACCCATCTGAGAAAAATCGGAGCGATATTTAGAAGTTTCCATTAGGTGGCAGTGCTGTCCTGGGCGAAAAGGGATCACAGTTGACTAAATCTGTTTCTCTGCTGGTCTCTGGCCTGCACTGGCCATCTGGCCTGCATTTCCTTCCTGTCTTCTGCCCGTCTACATTTGTGGGTGCCTTTTCCCTGGAGCTCACAGCCCTGTTGCTCCAGGGGGCAGTAGCTAGAGGTGTGGACGTAGCCGTTCTCACTGGGGCACTAACCACTTGTTGCTCCTCTCCAGAAAGCTACAGGGAAGGGTGTGACCCACGTCCGCGTGGTGGTGAAAGGCCTGGGGCCGGGGCGCTTGGTAAGTGGCAGTGACTCTCCACGGGATGGGCACTTGTTCCTTTAGTTAGACAGACGGGTCTTGAGCGCAGTATAAAGAGAGTGGAAAAGGGCCTTGTAGTGGATTTCCATGAGGGCTTGAAGTTTCTTTCCGCTGTTCTTATCATCTACTGAGCTTCTAAAAGCAAACACAGACCACTTAGTTGAATTCCTCAGACATTCACTGGGTGCCTGCTGTGTGCCAGACACTGGGAATAGAAAGGTGGTCCCTGGGGACCATCACAAATGGCTCCCTCAGTACAGACTAGGGGGTGCAGTTGTAAAGCCTGTGCCCCGGGTGCTACCAGCCCATTGGGTATGATCAGGAAAGCTTCCCCAAAGAGGTAACAATTCTATTGACTTTTCAAGAATAACATGGTATGTCCAAGTGAGGGGGACATTCCAGGCAGAGGGAAGACGTAAGGAAAGCTGCAGGAGTGTAATGCCCAAGGTCTGTCAGGGTTTACGGGGAGTCTCTGTGCTCAGATAGTAAAGCACAGTGGGAAGCAGCAGGTGACTGCGGAGCACAGCACTGAGCACCTGGGTGACAGGCTTGGTTGGGAGACCCTATGAGTAGAACAGAGCTGGGATTATAGGTATCAAGGCCAGTGAACCTCTGCACTCTCCTCCCCACCCCACCCCACCCCTCCCCCTGCTCGCTCTCCGAGCCCTGCTGGGCACGCTAGGTCATCACTTCTGGGACCAAGCCTCCTACCGTTCCTTCTGTTCCCTCCAGTCTGCCATCAAGGGACTGACCATGGGGGGCCTGGAAGTGATCTCAATCACAGACAACACCCCCATCCCGCACAACGGCTGCCGCCCCAGGAAGGCTCGGAGGCTGTGATGGGAAGGAAGCCTGCACCTGAACCTGACCTCCAGCCCTGTGGCAAGCACAGTCAGAGCTCCCTCCAGAGGTTTGCTGGGGTGCTTCCGGCAGTCAGGGACGGCTCTGCCTCCTTCTGTGGTGGCCTTTGCCGTGCTTCTGATTGGAGATCGGCGTGTCCAGAAGTGAAGACATCCCCTTGGACACAAGGGGAGCCACAGGAGCTGCTATGGCCCGGACCCCAACCAGTAAATGCTGCCCTGCTCTAAAAAAAAATAAAAGAACGTGTCTACCACCTGCAGTGAGTTGTGAGTTTTTGCTTCCAGATTTGCAAACAGTGCAAACTTTCTCCTGAAAAAGATTTTGAGTTGAGATGAACCCTAGATTGAAGGGCTAAATGTGAATGTGAGCTGCTGTTCACCAGACACCTTCCTCTTTGTTCCAGATATTTCTTCTTTAGACTCTTCACCAAGGTTTCCAGAGCTCATAGCAACTTTTGTTAACACCTTTAATTTGGCCCCAAGCTGAGAGCGCGTAGCCTCTGGCTCTGGAGCACTCTGGCGGGAACGAGGTCACCCTGGGAGCACACTTCCAGTCTGCCCTTGGCTTCAGCAGTCTCAGCACCCAGGACTGAGGGACCCTAACGCAGGGGGGGTAGAGCGGCATAAAACAGGATTCTCTAGAAAGGAGGCGGGTGGGGGACAAGAGTAGAGCCCAAATGGAAAAGTGCAGAAAAGTGGAACTGGACGGTGCTAACACCAGTGGGGTCACACAGCAGCCAAAGGCGAGGGCTTGCGGCCGAGCCCTCCTTGGACAAAGGGCCCAGGAGGAGGGCATCACCAGAAGAAAAGGGCCTGCTGACCACCTGGCGAAGGCACTGGGCTCCCCTCTGTGCCCAGCCAGGTAAACACTAATTCGCCTGAACTCTGTAGTTAAACCACAAATGCCTCCTAAATAGGAGAGTGGTTGTGCTAGTTAGAGAAGGGGGAAGGCCGTGACCTGAACATAAACGACTGACTAACGAAACCGACAGGAGGCTTCCTCTGTGAAGTCACTGCTGGAAGGAGTTACTATTTCACCATAAAACTACATGTAAACACGGTGCAAAATATCCTGGAACTCGAGAACTGCTCTGTGACTTCCTCTGGTTGGCCTTTATTTGGATAGACGGAGCCTGGAACAACTGGACAGTTGATCTCAGGGCCCACACGGAAAAGAAAAGATGGCTTGAAGGGTTAAGAGAGGTCGATGAGTTTCTTTCAGAAGTGTGGCAGGGTCCAGGGAATAGACAGATCGGGGAGGTATCCAGGCCTAACAGGAGCAGGAAGGGCAGGAAGCCTTTACCACCGGCAGCCTTCAGGAACGCAGCCTCTGCCAAAACCAGGGCCTGCCTGGCAGAGGGAGGTGGCAAATGCCCTGACTGGCCTCGCCTCTGGTCACCTCTGGTGTCCCCAGGGCCTGAAACCCAGCAAGAAGCAAGAGGGCAGGGGAGCTCAGTGGTGCGGTCCTTAATGTGTCCGCCTCCCAGCCGCAGCAGGGATGTGCGGGGGTGTGGACAACAGTAGGCATGGG
The DNA here is from genome assembly GCF_014108415.1 of Molossus molossus. Lineage (NCBI taxonomy): Eukaryota > Metazoa > Chordata > Mammalia > Chiroptera > Molossidae > Molossus > Molossus molossus. The sequence continues at coordinate 4,678,035 of NW_023425360.1, read as the reverse complement.
CATCGCGGTTTTAAAAAGTGTTATTACACTGAGGGCTTTGAAAAGAAAATCTCTGCACAGGGTCCCAGGAGAGCCTGCAAGCACCGAGGGGCACTGGGGACCCGAAGATCACGGGTCTTGGGCCCAGAAATGGAGGCCTGGCTCAAAGCACCAAGGGCCACCGTCAGGTGTGCTGCGAACACACACGCTTTATTGTCATGAGCTCCCAGTGCACGTGTCCAGGCTTTCAGTGCCCGTGGTGAAGCGTGTCCTCTCAGTTGTTCGGTCTTGGCCTCGCAGAGACTGGACCCTCGGGCGCCAGGCAGCGCACCGAAGGCTGACCAGTTGAAGCAGTTCTTGCTTACCTGCGGCCGGCCCACTGCCACGGCCCTCCTCGGCAGCCGCGTCTCGGCCCTGAGAACGCAGGTGGGCCGTGGGCCCGAACCTCCCGCAGGCGGAGGAGACAGAGCCTCTCGTCGGTCCTAAACATTTGCGCAAGCGGAGCATCGGCATCAGCTCGTGTGACACTTCTTGTGTCCTGGCAGCGGGTCCTAGGCTATTTCTCAGTGCACCTGCAGTTTCTGCTTCTGGCAGCTCAAAGCTGGTGGCACGGGACTGGCTACATAAGGGAAGCTTCCCCTCTCCTCAGACAAAAACACAAATACAATTTCTTCCCATTCAGCGTAGATGCAATGTTTTCCTTTCAGCCAAGCCATCACCTGACACCAAAATGTACCGTCACTGCCAAAACAAGCCTGTTGAACACTATAGTACCTGGATGCTAGCAGAATGACACTCAGCATGTTAGGAGAAACCATTTTCCAGTCTCCTCTGCCTACAACCTGCCTCTGACATGTCCATTTATTTATTTATTTATTTAATTTTTTATCCTCACCCAAGGACTTTTTTGCATTTATCTTCAGATAGAGTGGGGGAGAGAGAGAGAAACATCGGCGTGAGAGAGACACATCGAGTGGTTGCCACCACACAATCCCAACTGGGGCCGGGGACAAACTGCAACTGAGGTACGTGCCCTTAGCGGGAACCGAACCCGGGTCTCTCTGGACCACAGGCCGACGCTCTAACCGCTGAGCCAAACCGGCCAGGGCCTGACATGTCCATTTAAAAAAATTAAATACATCCCTTCCCCCTGGGCGCCTTTATTCTTTTCCTCTATTCATTGTATTTCCTATTCTGGATACACACATTGCTTTTTCAATCTGGGTACGATCAGCCCAAAGAGATGGACTGGTCACTGCCACAGCAGAAGTCGTCCATTCGACCAAACTGAGCAAACATGGGCTATTGCACAAACAGGCTGGGCTCTGGGGGGACAGATGTGACACCGCCACTACTACCCTTAGGTTCCCAGCCTAAGGAAGCGAGGCATGCCTGAGGATGAAAGAGTCAGAAGTCCCGTGAAAGGGGCGTGAATGGTATCGGTGTTAGAGTGAAGGAATGATCCCCTCAGTTTAAGGGATGGAAGGCTTTGTGGAGAAGGTGGCAGGTGAGACAAACAGACAGATCAATGGGTGTCCTTAGGGTCGGAAATGCAAACCATGAAGATGCTCAACCTTATTTGTAATCAAGGAAATGGGAATTAAAATGCATGACCATCATTCCCCAAATGATGCTAACTAATCAAAGCCATGGTGGGCATGAGATTGCTCAGGAAACAGCAGGTAATAAGGAAAAGACGACGACTGAATTGTGAATGCTGTAGAGAAGATAAGACTGCAAAGGACACCAACAGAGCTGCACACGTGGTGTCAGAAGCCAAGGGGCGAGCACTTCAAGAAGGAAAGGACCAAGTGCAGCTGCAGCTGACAGGGCCGGGAGCTCAAGCGAGAGGAGAGTGCCCACTGGATCTGGTAGTGTCAGATCTTAATCTGACACTGTGGAGGTCACCACCCACCTAGGCGGGGGAGGGTGGAGAGAGTGGGAAGTGAGGAAACGGAGCTATGGCTGGTCCTCCGGTAAAGGCTGTGTATGGTGACAGAATGCATGAGGAGACGGCACCCCGCTGAGACAGGCAGGCCGTGAGCTGGGGTGTGGAGGAGCCCTGGACTTAGGAGAGGAGAGGGAAGAGGATGAGAGCTGGGGAGAAGCAACCACAGCAAGGTGGTGGGAGGCACAGCCTCAGACAGACATCCAGCGAGGGGCTCCCTGTGACAGGTGTGCCCACTGTAACTTGAGAACAGCAGTGTCTGACTAGAACAACACGACGTGGGCAGTGACCACAGAAACAGAATGTCCTTACAATCAGTACACAAGGTCCATTTCTACTTCTCCCCAACATTCCATGTAAGTGTTTGAAATAAAAGTGTCCTCCCTCTCTGAGCTCTTACTGAGGGGGGAAGGGGATAAATAGCAAGAGCCTCTTTAGAAGGAAAGTCGGTAATCTGTCAACACTCAAGATGTGCAGACCTCTGGCTTCCTGATTCCCTCCTAATTCATCACGTGGAGCAGCGCTGTCCAACAGGACCCCTGCACTACGGAAGCGCTCTAGCCTGCGACTCTTCAGCACCTGAGAAAGAGCCAGCAGCCCTGGGCAGTTTGGCTCAGCAGTTAGAGCGTTGGCCCATGGACCAGAGTCGAGGGTTCAATTCTGATCAAGGGCACGTACCTTGGTTGCAGTTCAATTCCCAGCCCTGACTGGGGTCGTGCAGGAGGCAACCAGTCAATGTGTCCCTCTCACATGGATGTTTCTCACTCTCTCTCTCCCTCCCTCCCTCCCTCCCTCCATCCCACTCTATGTGAAAATCAATGGAAAAATATCCTCGGGTGAGGATTAAAAAAAAGAAGGAGCTAGCATTACTGAAGAACTGGATTTTACGTTTCATTTCATTCAAATGCATTTATTTTTTTTAAATGTGTTTTTATTAAGTTTTTAGAGAGAGAGAGAGACATAGAAACATCGATGAGAGAGAACATTGATTGGCCGCCTCCTGCATACCCCTCACTGAGGATTTGGCCCACAACCTGGGCATGTGCCCTGACCGGGAATCAAACCAGCGACCTCTCGGTACATGGGTCGATGCTCAACCACTGAGCCACACTGGCCTGGCTAATTCAAATGCATTTAAACATACATAGCAACTTGTGGCTGGTGGCTCCCACACTGGACAGTGCAGCTTAGATATTCTTCACGTGTGTAGCAAATATGCAAAGATACATACTCACTGAGGCACTGAGAGTTACGGTAGAAGATTGGAACCTAAATGTCCATCAATGGGACTAAAGAAATTATGTTCCACCCATAGAATGGAATATTAGCCCAGACACATGCCAAGATGTACTGCAAAGTACTTGGAATGATGTTTTCTTTCTTTCTCTCTCTCTCTCTCTCTCTCTCTCTCTCTCTCTCTCCCCGTCCCTCCCTCCCTCCCTCCACCCCTCCCTGTCTGTCTCTCTTTCTTTCCCTCTAAATATCAAAAGAAATAAAACATATCCTCAGGTGAGAATTAAAAGTGAAAGGGAAAAAAATGAAGGAGGGAGGACAATGTACATAGTATAGTCACTAGTTTTTATGGAAAAGGACAGATACATACACATAAATGTATATGTGCTGAATATCTGAAAAGACACCCCAAAATGAACAACTGGGACACATGTGGAAAGAAGACGTAACTTCTGCCTTTTTCACCTTTAGGAGAGGGTGCTGTGTACATTGCTGTTGCTTAGTCGGATTAATTAACGAACCACTTAAAATACAATAAAAATAGAAATAAAGAACTGGCTTACAAAAATGTATGGAAGCTGCAGTCGGGCATCATGTAAACTATCTACTGAAGTATGCACCTAGCACTTTAATGGACATTTGATACACATGGACCCTATAACATGCGCCCCCACCGCCCTGCTGGTGGTCCACTATTTGGGGGCAGACATCTGACTTGGCTCAGAAATTGGTTCTGGCAATTAATCTGGCTTCTCCCCTTGCCCACCCAGGTTCAAATTACATTGTGCACATACTCTGCGATTTAGCATAGCTAGTCTTGCCAGAAAAGTCAGCTTGGGTGTCATTACTGCCTGGCTGGAGGGAGTAGGCAGGCAGAGCACGGTGCTGTTTCCATAGTGCTCTGTGGCAGCTTAGCCACCCTGGATTTGCGTAATCCCCTTGAACCGAAGGAAATGTCAACTGAGGGGCAGCACGGTGTCCCAGGGGCCTGGCCAGCAAGCCACCTGCTGTCTAGACCCAGTTGAGCACACACTCAGCAGGCCATCAGGGGCCACATTCCCCTTCCCCAATCAGACCTCGATTTCCCCCTCAGGACAAAGAGGCTGTTGAGGGGGATGGGGCTCTGGCACTCAGGAATGAGGGTCATACAGCTCACTTGTGGGCGGGAGGCAAGTCTGAGTGACCAAAGGAGGGAGATCCTCAGAGGGGGGACAAAGGTCTGACCGGGTACCCTGGAAATGCAATTCGCTCTTCTCCTCTGTGCCCTTGCCAGGGCTCCCCCTGGCTGCCCATTCCTTCCCGCCTGCTTGGGGAGGGGGGTGGAGACACAGCCTGGGTTGGGATCCCAGCTCTTCATCAGCCTGAACCTCAGCTACTCCACCTCCAGGCCACTAGAGTCACATGCTGAGGCACTGCGTGCTCTGCTGAATACAGCGGTGCTCCTCTCATCCAGGAGGCCCCTCCCTCTGCCTGCTCCGCTCCCCGAGGGGTCCTGTCGGCTCCCCGAGGGGTCCTGGCCGAGAGCGCAGTGTGAGTGCAGATGCATGCCCATCTTGCTGCTGCTATGAGTATTATCACTATTATTATGATGATTATTATTAAAAGCTCATTTTGCCTGTGATTTTAATCAGAAAATGTTATGTAGGAGTCAATCATCCATCCTCCTACACCCTTTTAGCCAGTCAACTGTAGATTAAGCCAGGCTGTTAAAATTTGCAGCTAAAAATTAAGTTAAAAAGCCAAATGACTCAAGAATCATTCTTCAAAAGTCTTTCACCCTTCCCTCCTTCCTCGAAAATCCATTAATACTCAAATACAATCTGGTAGCCACCCTAAGCATCTTAGAGGCTAATGGGGAGAGAAATTCAAAAAAGCCCATCTGAATACCACCAGTGCTACAAGGGGTGTGTGTGTGTGTGTGTGTGTGTGTGTGTGTGTGTGTGAGAGAGAGAGAGAGAGAGAGAGAGAGAGAGAGAGAGAGAAGAGGTATCAAGGAACACTTCCTGAGCTCAAAATAAAAGTGAGCATTAAGAGGCAAGGGCGGGGGACCAGGAGCAATGCAGGAGTTTCCAAAAGAGGGGACAGCATGAGCGAAGGGCAGGGTACAGAAACGACACAGAGCATAATGGGGGGTCAGGAGGCTGTACAGACAGAATAATGGTCCCCAAGATAGCAGACACTAATCCTGGGACCTGTACACATCACCTTGTATGGAGACAGGGTCTTTGCAGATGTGATGAAGTTAAGAACCTTAAAATGGGGAGATTATCCTGGATTATCTGGGTGGACCCTAAATGAGATTACACACGTCCTTATACAGTGGAGGCGGAGATTTGACTGCACTGACCGCAGAGGAAAGGGCAAAGGTGGAGTGATGGAGTCACAAGCCAAGGACCGCTTGGAGCCACCGGAAGCTGCAGAGAAATGAATACTCCCCTCGAGAGGAGAGGAGAGGTGACAGGCAGACAGAACAGTGGCAATCAGGACTGTCGGGCAGTGCCCATCCAAGAGAGGTCCAGGAGGCAAAACTGCTCTTCTGGGTTGAAGAAGGCCAAGAAGCACTGAAGCTGCCTCGGGATGTCTAACAGAAGGACCTGTGGCTGCAGCAGCCCCAGCTCATCACAGGCACCCTGGCGGGGTGCGCCCTGCCTCTGAGGGACAGGTGGGCTTCCTTCCTAGGCTTCACATCCTGAGGGCAGAAGGCAGAGGGACCTCAGCCACTGCAAGGACCCCACTCTAGCCCTGTGGCTGTGCAAGCTGAGCACAAAGATACTTCCAGGAGAGGACAATCAGGGGATCCTGACAACATGACCCTGGGAGCCAGCAAAACACATTTTTTGTCCTAGTTGGGACTGGGATAATTGGGGCATTAACGAAAATGCATGTCTCACCATTTTCTGTCTGATTGAAAAGTACTTGCGGTTATTTAGAGCCCTCATACCCCCTATAATCAGAGCTCGTATCACTCAGACAGAGGCAGGAAACTGGGTCACCACGTGGGCTCAGCCTCCCGAGACGCGACAAGCAGAGGGCAGGCCCGCGGCCTCCTGGGCCCCGCTCCCCCCAGGACACAGGCGGCTCTGTGCAGCCCCTGGGGAGGGACGCGTTCAGGAAACATGCGAACTTGGAGTACTGATGGGATCCGACTTTATTTTTCTCCAATCATCTACGTCGATCACCCTTTCCATCTCCCTGAACCTTCATCTCAGGGAGAGTCCATGGCTTTCTGGCTACTTTGGTAGTAAGAATAAACTCCATTTTTATAGTTACAACTCTCTTGCAGGAACCTAGAAGTCCAGTCCTCTCTATAACACACCTTCACCCTCAGCCTTTCAGAGCGTCTCCCTCCTGCGTCTGCAACTTCCGCCTCACTCTCCAGGGCCGACATGAGGAGGGTGGAACGAGGCTGAACGGGCCAAGCGTGTCCCCTTGGCCGACACTGGCCGTCCAACTCCGTTGTGACACGCTGGCTCTCACATGGGCCCAGGGAGGGCTCTCTGGAGGCCAGTCCCCACCAACTTCACAGAGACCTGTGCTCTGGGCCTTTCTGTGATGGGCACAAAGTTGTGCTGCCCAGATCCCAACTCAAGGAAGTGTCCTCCTCAGCTGCTGGGAGTGTGTCAGCCCCGAGGACAGCTGCAGAGAGCTGCCGTGTCCCAATGGCACCCCCAATGACTGATGGCAGCCAGCAAAAGGGCCTGGCCACCTCAGCCAAACCGGGGCCAGCTCTGACAGCACTTCCAACCCCAGCTGAGCCCCAGGATTGGTGTGGGCCCTCAGAAAAGGCTCACCTTTTCTCTACCCAACCCTGCTGCCTGCCCCCCCTTCCATAGGTGTCGATCCTGGACCACGCCTGAATACATGTCCTATGCACAGGACTGTCGCAGTCTGCTCTTCGAAGAACCGAAACACAACCCCTCAGCAATGAGCACGTGCACTCTGTGGCTGGCCTCCCTCCCCATCTCAGTCCCTGGCCCTGTGGCCCATCCCACCCAGCCTCCCACTGTGGGACCCCTGAGCCTCAGCAGGTGAGTGGGGTTCCGGCGATGTTGGCTCCACAGTGCAAACTGAGCCACAACAACCTTGGGGATGCCCCACTTACCAGTACCCCACCAGATGCCAGCAGCAGGGCTCACCCAACTGCTGCCCCTCTCCCCTTGCCCAGCTCTGCCAGCCTCCCACCTGCAGGCTTCTGCTGACAAGGAGCAGGCACCATTGGCCATCTCCACCTAGCTCCGCCCACCCGAGCTCGGGAGAGGGCAGTGTTCTGGCCCCAGGCTCTCTCCGGCGGGACCCTGCGGTGCAGGTGGAGTGGGGCACGCTCACAGGCTTTCTGCAGCTCAGTGTGCTTCCAGCCCGGGGAACAGCTACCTCTCCTCTGCGGAGGGTACACCAACTACTCATACAACATGAAGAAGGGAACCTGGCCAGAATGTCATCCTAAGCTTTAAAGTATCCGACAGACTAGAATGATTCTAGAAGCCGTGTTCTCAAGAGGTCACTAGGAATCCTAGCATTACCCCGTATATTCCTTCGCCCCCAGATATTCCGCTGTTTTGTTGTTCTATTATTTTGAAGTATTTTTGAAAACTGCTTCAAATCCTTAATGAAATGAGGCAGGAAAACAGACAGAAGTGCAGACAAAAAAGGAAATCAAGAGACCCAAACCCAGGGGGATACAGAAGACACGGGAGAAAGGGGAGTGAGAGCAGAGCAGGAGATGCTGTTCACCCCAGTTACAGACGCTGTGCCCTCGTCCTAGTTCTGCACCTTGCTTTCTACAAGGAAGGTTCTCTGCTCATCTGGAAAAAGCTCCCTGGCCACGGGCCATGGGCCACGGGGAGGTGGGAGACGCAGAGCCTAGCGGGGGCCCCGCCACCTCCTGCTGCCACGGGCCACGGGGAGGTGGGAGATGCAGAGCCTAGCGGGGGCCCTGTCACCTCCTGCTGCCACGGGCCACAGGGAGGTGGGAGATGCAGAGCCTAGCGGGGGCCCCGCCACCTCCTGCTGCCACGGGCCACGGGGAGGTGGGAGATGCAGAGCCTAGCGGGGGCCCCGTCACCTCCTGCTGCCACGGGGATGGAGATCTGCAAACACTAAGCTCCCAGGGCCTGGCAGCGCTAGAAGGGCATCAGCAGGGCCCAGGACGCGTCTCGCCCAGTGGTCACTGAGGTTGCCGAGTGCACCTAAGCCAGCTGTCACCATGCCCTCAGCCTCCTCTGCAAACACAGCTGTCCAGGGCTGGCGCCACCGCTGCCCACCTGCCACCCGCCCTCCCTGGCCAGAGGTGTGATGCCTCTAAGACAGCCCTTATCCCATGGGCCATCTCCCTCGTCCCCCTGACGTGGAGTTATGGCTGAGACGGGATTTTCCACCCTGCCCACCTGGCTGCAGCTGGCGGTGTGAGTCCCAGGTATGCCATCTGCCCTCCTCTATCGCGGGTCCTTCCCCAGGACCCGTCACAGGCTAAGCAGCAGGCTCTGAAGTCCGACCTGAACTCTGGCACCAGTTGTGTGACCTCTGGCAAGTTACTCAGTCTCTCCGTGCCTGAGTTCCTTCTCACGTACAAGATGGAGACAACAATATAGGCCAACAATCTTCAACCCTTTTCATCTCATTGCACACATAAACTAACCACTAAAAGTACACGGCACCCCGAAATGATACTTTCTGCAGACCTGACAAGAAAATAGGAATAATTTTGATTCATTCACCCCAGACGGTTACTGTTGTGTTGGCTGTTGTCATTGTTTTATTTGACGATCTAAAGGGGAAGAGGGCAGTGCCCCGACTGAACAGTCAGGTGCGGCGTGTTTTCAGGATTCGGTGCACACCGGTGAAGATCACTGATGTAGGCACTTCAGAGCGCGGGGAGGATTCACATACGAAAGCATTTCAGTGTCTGCTCAAGGGCCAAGGAAGGAAGCTCTCTCAGCCACCCTGCGTCCCCGCTGGCCCGCTGGAAGGCAGCCTGGGCAGCAGACACCCACTTAACTCAAACAGGGCCTTGAACCCCGCCTGTTTACACTGAGAGAGAGACCGAGAGTCGGTTTTAGAACACGCTTTAGGAGGTGTCCTGAAAACTACGAACCTGGTGGAAAGAGCGAAGGCCTGAAGGGTAGTTCTGGCCTTGTCCTCACCGTCTCAGGTGGTTTCCTCTCCATCCTGTGGCGCTCATTCTGCCTGGTCCTCACTCCTCCAGCGGCAGAATCTCAATAATTTCATGCTGTTTCCAGATATGACGTGTGTTTAGAAAATGCAGTTTTGATACTAAAATGTTGGTATTTAGGGGCCACAGCCCTAAAGAGGAAGCTCCCACACCATCCCTCTGGGCAGCTGCCTCTGGAGTCTGGCAGAGCCTCAGCTGAATGCTCTGTAGGGGGAGCCAGTCTTTGCCCCCTGGTAAAACTCATAAAATGTAGAATCCCACAAACCCAAACAGAGGTTCGAATGCTGGGAGACTAAACAAATGCTGATGTCACTCGGGGGTATGAAGAGTTAGAACTGTGGGGGGAAGCCCACTCACATCATTGTACAGGTGGATGAAGGCCGTGAACTCGGAACTGTTGGGGGCCTCTGAACTGGGCAGGTGGCCTCCAACACCCCTGGGAGTCCAGACTCACTACAGTGACGCTACAGTGTTAGTCTGCCCTCAGTTCTGTGGCCCTGGAAGCACCAAGTGGCCCAAGCATGGCCACACTTTGTATTTTCTGGAGAAGGTGTGGACAGGACACCATCTTCCGCAGCCGCCCTATGCACAGCTGCCCCTGAGCCAGGCTCCCACAACACAAAACGCACACCTAGAAGGTGTCTGCAGGCTGAGACAAGGAGCCCTTTGCCTGGACAGTGGGGGACCTAAGAGGTGGTGGCTTCCTATTTTCACTTCATCGATAAGCAGCCGCTGGAAGGGAAGCCAGAACCAAGGGTCTTCATTTAACCTTGGTCTCTCTGGAAACGGGAAGGCGAGTCCTTTCTTGCCATGGGTGTGTGCTACGAAGGCAGGTCTCTCGGGAAGGAGGAGCTCAGAGATCCCTACACAGAGATACTTCACTTCCTGTGTCATCACAGCAGCCTCTTTGCTGGCCCTCCCTGCTTCCCAGGCATGACAAACTTTTGGCCTCCATGCCTCTGAGTGGAGGCCCCTCTCTTCCCTTTCCCCTTCTTCTCTGCTCGAATCACCAAGTCCTCTCCTTCAGAAGTCCCCTCAGGTGGCATCTCCGCCAGAAGCCTTCCATGACCCCACTGGGCTGGGCCAGGTGCCCAGGGTCTCTGCTCCCCTGGCCCCTTGTGCACCATCTGGCACCTGCTCTCAGTAAACCCTTCAGCCTGTTTCCTTGTCTGCTTCCCCATCTGGTCCATAACTCAGGACTAGCAAAGACACCTTACTGGTCCTTTCAATAGCTCAGCCTCTGATTCTCAGAAGCTCAAGAAATGTTTGTGGAACAAATGAATGAGTAAATCCAAGGGGACCCCTGCAGATGAAGCCTTGCTCCCCACTGTGGGTACAGATGGTGGAGGGGCCACACATCAGATGGACCCTGGATGGGTGAGGTGGGTTATGCAGGCTGGAGGCTCACATGCTCAGTCCCAAGGTGCCTCCTGACGGCAATATTAAAAAGCAGGAGATTTTAGCCCTGGCCAGTTTGGCTCAGCGGTTAGAGCGTCGGCCTGCGGTCCAGAGAGACCCGGGTTCGGTTCCCGCTAAGGGCACGTACCTCGGTTGCAGTTTGTCCCCGGCCCTGGTTGGTCATGCGGGTGGCAGCCACTCGATGTGTCCCTTCACGTCGATGTTTCTCACTCTCTCTCCCTTCCTCTCTCTCCCTCCTACTCTATCTGTACAAAAAATGGAAAAATATCCTCGGGTGAGGATAAAAAAAAAGAAGGAGATTTTAAAGACCTTCAAGACTGTGGAAACACCATGTATGCCAAACACAGCAGGTCATGGAGCAGCACCCCATCTCAGAGCATCCAGTTTGCAACATCTGCAGAAGCAGCATTTGGAAGAATGGGGTCTGAAGTCTGGTCCCTGAGCAGCCATCTCTCAGACCCCTTGAGTAATGGCAAGTTCAGGGTGGTGGCTGCTGATGACATTTCCCTTCCTTCTCCCTCTGTCCAAAGGCCCTGGAAACCCAAGGCAGTTAGCAGGCCACTCGAAATAAGGCTTTCCTTCCCCTTGCCCAAGACAGAGGGGTCCCACAGCCCCCACACACACTCTCATTCTGAAAGGCAGGCTCCACCTCCTGTGGGATGAGGCTCTTCTTCAGCTGTATTTCACAATCCCAGAGGACTTTTCTAGACCATGTTGCTCTGTGTTACAGCTGGGACATTCCTTCTACCTGCTCCAATCGTGAACATGAAGGAGAGCGTGAGGAAGGTAGTTCAAGGCTCAAGGGGTTTTAGCACCGTACCTGGCTTTGCAGGAGTAACAAATTCAAATCACTCACTTCCTCTGGACAATCAGCCCTAGATCCAGGGTCCCACCCCTGCCCCACCCCCACTGACCCCAGCCGTGACAGTAGGTGGACCAGTCACCCCCTTCTCTGGAGAGAAGCAATCAGATGTGAGTGCGGCATGTTGCTAGGAAGCAACTGGCAACAGCTGGCTGAGAAATAAGTTGTGTCCTTGGGAAAGCATGTTCCTGGCCGCTAATTAAATGTTGCTGAAGCGTCTCTTCCTTCAGGGAGCTATAGAAATGTGCTGAATTAATGCAGCCAGGAGCAGGCAGGGAGCAGCGAGTTCACAAGCCTGCTAAGGCCCCTCCTGCCTGAGCGAAGCAAAGACACAGGGGGCAGAAATGAAATTGCTAAGCCCCCAGGAGGCTGGTGAAGTAAAAACCATGGCCTCAGACTACTCAGCTCACTGGCCCACAGAGTGTCTCTAATACCACCTCTGCTGCTACAGGTGAATGCATTCATTAAATACGTTTTTAAAAGCTCATTAAAACCCACTTCTGGGTATATATCCAAAAAAATTGAAAGAAGGATCTCAAAGAAATATTTGCACACTCATTTTCACAGAAACACTATCTACAACGGCCAAAAAGTGGAAGAAACCCAAATGTCCTTTGATAAATGAATAAACAAAATATGGTATATATGTACAATGAAATATTATTCGGCCTCAAAAAGGAAACTCTGACACATGTTACAACATGGATGAACCTTGAGGACATGATGCTAAGTGAAGTAAACTAGACAAAAGAAAATAAATACCATATGATTCCACTTATGAGGTCTCTAAAGTGGTCAAATCCATAGAAGCAGAAGGCAGAATGGTGGTTGCCAGAGCGCGAGCTGAGAGGCAAATGGGGAGTTTCTGTTTAATGGATACAGTTTCAGTCTTGCAAGATGAAAAAGTTGTAGAGATTGGCCGCATAACAATGTGAATATACCGAACACTACTGAGCTATACACTCAGAAAGAGTTACGATGATAAATCATATTGTGTTTTTGGCCACAATTACAAATCTTTAAACACTCACTAAAAATTGTCATATGTGTTTACAATAAAAGAATTACAAAGAGAAAGGGAATCTGCTGAAAAGTAAATGTTCACCTTCCCTCTCCTGGGCCCAGTGTCCAAAGGTAACAGCATTAACAGCATCTTCTGTGTCCTTTCAAAAGGGCTCTCTACCAGCAGGTGTGTGTGTACCTACATGGGCTTCCACTTCACGTTGTAGTGTTTTTCCTTCTCTTTTTTTCCTCCCCACAAAATATGGGTGGGGCAAAAGTAGGTGTACAGTTGTTCATATGGAAAATAATAATTAATAAATAATAATACAACAATAAACTCTGTGTTTCGCGTACTCACAACTGTAAACCTGCTTTTGCCCACCCTGGACAGCATCACACGAAACACAGTTGTTCAATGACTATGTCTCACAGAGCTTTCAAAATAGTACGTATACATCTGCCCCATTATTTTTAACTGCTGTATCCCATCCCATTTTATAGACATTTCATAATTTATTTGGTCTGCCCTCTGTTCTAATTTCCGCTTTTTCATAATGAACATGTTACCGTGAAATAGCCTTGTACATGTTTGCTCACACATGCAAAAGTTTGGCCTTAATACATAGAATTTAACTGAGTTAAAAGAGATGCATATTTGTTATTACACTGCTCTCTGTCTTCAAGAAACCTGAATCGTCCAGCTGGTGTGGCTCAGTGATTTAGCATCAACCCATGCACCAAGAGGTCGCCGGTTCGATTCCTGGTCAGGGCACATGCCCAGGTTGTGGGCCCGATCCCCAGCGGGGGACATGCAGGAGGCGGCCAATCGATGTTCTCTCTCATCGATGTTTCCACCTCTCTCTCCCTGTCCCTTCCTCTCTCTCTAAAAATCAATAATGAAAAAATTAAAAAAAAAAACCTGAATCAACTTACACTCCCATCACCAGTGGGTAAAAGTACTCTTTTTTTACAAAATTGGGTTATCAAACACTGTTAACCTGTTAGTAGAAATATAGAGCCCTCTCTATTCTTTCAACAACAAAGTGAAGCTAAGGAAGAGTCTTTTTTCTAATCCTGGAAAGCTAATGACTAAGCTTGGAAGAGAAACACTAGTTGGAGACCAGAGCTCTGGTCTCAGGAAGCTGGGTGGGACCAGGGAGAGCTGCTGGATGTGCGGTCTGGGCCTGGGAGCCCCGCTCTGCTGTTAGTTAGCATGTGCCACGTCGCAGGCAGCTCTCCTGAGTGCTGCCAATGCTCCCAACAGGGACCTTCATCATCAGGGTTAATGAAACATTACGCGGAGAAGCAGTGGGCCGTCCACCACTCAGCTCCTTCTTCCTGACGCCACTCTGATACACTGAACTGGGAGCTTTAGTGATGGTGGGGTGGGTGAGCCAGAGAGAGGGCAAATCCCAAATCCGAGTATCATCTTTTTGAAGACATCTTAAGCAGCATGTACATTTAACACATGTGGTCTCACACCAATGCATATCACTCAGCAGGAATGATGACCACGTCAAGGGCACACTCAATTTGCACATGCACAAGAAAGCAGCAGTGACACCACGATGACTGCTGCTGGGCTGACACTGATAAGATACCCATCTCAGACACACCCCAATTCTACAAATGCATCTCAGAATCGACAGCTGATGTGCATACTTCCTTTACGAGGTGCTTAGCATAGCTTCCGACCCATTGTAAGCTCTTAAGAAACGTTCATTATCAATCAACAATATCAACATTATCAATCAACAACTCTCAGCAAACAAAGCTCCTTTTAGCCAATGTGTTTGGCTACAAAGGGGGTTAGGGATGTTCTGGTCTTTTCAGACTTGGGTATGCTTTGAGACCGAGGCTTTGGCAGAACCGCACCCCCTCAGATGCCACGGGTCCCTGGCGAGTAAGCAGGAGCAGGGCTTGGAGAAGGGGCTAGGTTATGGTGCTTGGTCATCATGGAATGGAGAGGTCCTAGAGGACTGGACGACTCTCTGTGACACTCGAGAGGCCAAGAGGTCTGGAGAGAAGAAGGCAGCTAGTATTGAGTACTTACTGTATTAAGAGCTTTCATTAATACTCATTTAGTGCCCACATCAAGCCTGCAGAGTAGAAGTCGTCCCCATTTTACAGAGGAGAAACTGTGTCTCAGTCAAGTCCCTGTCACACAGCCGGTAGGTCAGAGAGCTACAAGCAGCCTGAGCTGTTCCCATACTCCACCAGGACCCCGTGGGGAAGCAATCTGAGTCCTACTCTGCATAGCTCTGCCTCCTACATCATTTCTGCCTCTGGGAGTCAAACATTGTACGATGGAGCCTTCAGAATTTTTTTTCAAACAACAAAGGGTTATAGCTAATAAAGGATATACACCAAGCAGATTAATGTTGTAAACCAAACTGCCCCCTAGAACCTCAAAATCACTTAATATGCTCAACTGCT
This sequence comes from Molossus molossus, assembly GCF_014108415.1. Classification (NCBI taxonomy): domain Eukaryota; kingdom Metazoa; phylum Chordata; class Mammalia; order Chiroptera; family Molossidae; genus Molossus; species Molossus molossus. The sequence continues at coordinate 4,662,987 of NW_023425360.1, read as the reverse complement.
TTCAAAGCACGCACTGCAGAGAACCGTTATGCTAATTACCAATAATTATAATGTACTCATTAAAGAAAGTCCCAAAGGGCTTCCACAAAGGAACACTCATAGCTGAGATAGAGTTACGCTGTGTACTTGAAAAATAATGAATCTGCCGTTCTTTTAAAAATTATCTAATTTGGGTTTTTCACTGATTTATACGGTGCTTCTCTGCAAGGACTCTGAATGAAAGGGTTTTTGCTAAATGTAAATGGAACCTTTCAAAGGTCCACAGCTGCTTTGCCCGGATCATTGACATGTCAGCTCCCTGAAGAGTAAGGGTGAGCGAAGAGAGGTTCAGGGAAAAATTCAGATCTGAGAGATATGTTCCCCCAAACTTACTGCTTTTCTTAAACACTTTGGTCCCAAAGAACTTGTTTCTCCAAAGATTCCTGAGATCCACTAAGTATTTGTGGAGAGAAGATTTACTGAGAGTAGCCTTAAATCCTTTAGAAACAAAGTTAATACAAACAAACACACAGGAGTTGAGAACTTAATATGGGTCAAGTACTCAATAGGCTGTTTTATCTCCCATTTTACTTAAGTCCTTTTAGTTATAAGAAACTTCCAGGCCAGCTCAGGTATGGCTGCAGGGACTACAGGAGAGCCAGGATTCTTACAGAAATCCAAGGACAGGAATTCAAGAATAGGAATCACAACTGGGTGTCATGAAAATTGGAACTGAATTGTTACCCAGCCTTCAGGAATTTCATGACTGAAATTCATCCACAGGGGGACCTGCCTTTCTCTTTGTACCTATTACTTTTCTTTCAACTGCAAGAAATAGAAAACCTAATTCAAAATGGCTTAAAAGTAAGGAAATGTATGGCACCACAGAACTGGAAATCCAGATGGGAGGTGGGTTTCAAGGTTGTGAAATAGTGATCCATGTCACCTGTGATCCAGGTTCCTTCCTCTTCAGGCGGCCATCCAGCTCAGCTTCATCTTAAGGCTGATACTTTCCGAGTCTGATCACAGGGTGCTGGAGTGCGGAAATGTGGGCTGTGTGTTTCCTCACTGACATTTCAAAAGAGAAATGTTTCCCCAAAAGCCCCAGAAATCTTCACCTCATAGTAGCACTAACCTGAATTACGTCACATGATTCCTAAACTAACCCCTTATGCTGACTGGCCTTGGCCTACTTTTAATTCTAGTCCCTAGCAATGAGTATAGGACTTTCGTAATTGGTTTAGACTACTCAGAGGATCCCCTTGGAGTAAAGACAGATATGTGGGTGGTAGAGGGAACGGAGAAGGGATGAAAAAGAGAAAGTGAGAATAATTCCTAAGTTTTTAGCTCAAGTAAATAGGTAGATACTGAAGCCATGTGGGAAATCTTAGACAAAAAACAGATCGGCGGTGGGGGTGGGAATCAGGAGCGCTGTCTTGGACATGTGACTTTTAAAATGCCTATTAGAATCCAAATCAAGATGCCAAGCAGACCGTGGGATATATGAATTTGGAGCTCAAGGAAGAGGTCAGGACTGGAGCTACAAGCCTGAGAGTGATCACCATATAGCTAGGATTGGAGAAATCAACTGAATAAAGAATATACAGAGAAAAAGAGGTGAGGACCCAAGGCTAAGGGCTGGGACCCCAACATCTATCTACAGGTAGAGCAGAGGAGAAGGAGAAGCCAGCAAAGGGACCAAGAAGCAACAATCAGTAAGGCAGGAAGAAAACTGGAAACATGTACCGTCCTAAAAACCAAGGGAAGTGTTTCTTGATACAAAGAGAAACCAAGTGTGTCCTGTGTCGGGAGGCTGAGTAAGAAAGGGTCTGCAAGAGGGGAGCCCTGTACTGGCAGCTGGACACCGCAGTTTCAGTGGTGGGGACAGAAATCTACCTGGCATGGGCTGAGGAAAGATGGAACGTGGGGAAGCAAAAACTTAATTTCAACAACTGTTTGGAGAAGTTTTTCTGTGAAGGGTCGCAGAGAAATGAGCAATAACCAAAGGGGATTATGGGGCCAAAGCAAGAGTTTTTATTTAAAGAAGGAAAATCCTCAAGCTCATTTACATGCTAACGGGAATGACTTATCAAGAGAGAGAGATGATGCAGGAGAGAGAAAATAACTGCAGTAGCAAAGGCCTTCGGGAAGCAAAAGGAGATGGTGGAGCACACAGGGAGGAAGGTGCTGGCCTTTCACAGAAGCAGGGATCTTTCACTCAGGAGGAAAGGCAGAGAATGGCACAGACAGATGCACATCACATGGCTGATCCGGTAAAGAAAACAAAGAAAGGTTAGTTCAGCCTCACCAACAGGTGACTGTTTTGGGACCCTGATTTTGTCACGACCTGCAAAGAACCTAAGAGAATGTCCCAGGAGTCCAAGCCCTCCCATTCTCCTTTGGATCACCACCGACTTGTCTGGTCTCCCTACCTCTAGTCTCTATTCCCTCCAAGCCAGCTTCCAAGTTGCCCAAAACTCTCTGTGAAATTCATATTCTGCTCTACACTGCACAAAACCCTAGCACCCTGTGCAAGACCTCTCTTCAGGATGCAGTCACATTTCCCCTGCTCCCCACCCCTGTCGCACCTCCACCCACCCCACCAAGCTTGTGCTGTTCCACTGCTTGCCATTCCACAACCTGGCAGCCCTTTTCATACATCCATGCCTTTGAACATGCTGGATTTCTCCTTGAAACGTCCTCTGCCCTGGTTCACACAACACACGTCCATTTATCCAGTGCCGGTCTCCCTTCCCGAGTAGCTTTCCTTCTCCACCTCTCCTTCATCCCCTCCACTGTTTCCAGATATACAGTACTGGAGCTTTTACTGTTTTGCATCATCATTCCCTTCATTGGCCAATTTCTCTTCTCACCCATAAAATCTTGTCACGGTATCTACCTGACTCATAGTAGGTCAACACAGGTGGTCAAATCCCACGTTGAATGCTAAATGAGAATGACTTTAGCTGCTCCATATTAAATATGATGAAATTAGCCACACTTTTGATGGGGCTTAGCAACTCATCACACATTTCTTGTGTTCCCAAGGGAAGTCAGTCTGGGTGTGGAAGGATCCAGGATCCAGCTGTTCGCAGCCATGGCTCCTTTCACAGCCTGTTCTGGGACCCGACACTGCAAAGCCACCTTCCAAGTCAGATGTTACTACACAGCTACTAGTAAACGGTGGGTACATCACGAAGATGAAACATGAACAGCCTGACAGGCCCGCTGGAGGAGACCCGCTGAGAATGTGACAGAAGGATGCTGGCAGGGGCTGGCAGGTGTTTGTAGGATAGCTGTGATGCGCAACCGTCCAGGAGCAACCAGTCTGATCTCCTCAGGGACAACTGGCGCTGGCCAGCTCCCACCACCTAAATTGCAGTATGTGCTAAACAGTGTTTGTTTCTGCTATGGCCAAAGAGCTGCTCACTCTTCCACCTGCACAACACAGACGGCACAGATGGGAGCATGCTTCCGTGCGAGAATGTGCAATTACGCCCAGCCCCTCCAGCGGCAAGTTACCAGGAGAAAGCCCGAGGGAGGGGACAATCCTGCAGATGCCTGTCTTCCATGCTGGCACACACCCCTTACTCTCCAAGAGCAGCTGCTGGATCCACGGCCTCTAGACCCTTTCACAGTCCTCCCCGGAACCCATGTATCTGAAAAGCATTTCGTGAGATCAGAACATAAGGCAGTCATCAAACAGGATGTATTTAAGTAAGAAAATACCAAGGCTTTATTTTGTTTTCTTATAAAGACAGCCCTGCCTGTTGGCTAAGTAGAAAGGGTGTACACAGTTCTCGTGAGTAAACACGATTTACCTGCTACAGAATGTATACATAATGCCAAGGAAGTGATATGAAAGGGGTAAGGGTGTAATGCTCTCATAGTCATAGCAACAAAACGCAAACTAAAACAAAAAGTAAATGAACTTAATTAGTGCTGGACATTCCCACAGGGAAAAAGCAAGAGGGCTTGAAATCAATCAGTAGTACTTTGTATACAGTTCAAACTTCCACCAGGCTGAGCCAGGCTCAGTCCTCTCTCCAGCTCTCCCCATCTGAGGTCCACCAACCCACCTGGAACCCAGAGCTGGTGGTCAGGAGCTTTTGCTTTGGAGTCTGTGAGATCAGAGGGGAGTCTTGGAAGACCAGAAAATCTGGCTTTGGTGAGGCACCTACGTGCAGCAGTGTCGCATATGGAAGTTGACAACATACTCAGCATTAGTTCTCTGCACAGAAATAGCAAAGGGCTCAAAGGGGTGAAAGGTAAAGGCAACAAGGCGTCGCACTGTGTGGTTGATGGGGCGGCCCAGTAAGCCTGCCTGGATCTCAAACTTGAGCAGACCAGAGTCCCGGGCATAGAACCTAAACAGAACGAGAGGGAAAGAGGATGGTACAGATACTCACCACCACCTTGAAATCTGCACAAAAGGGGAATGTGGCAACTCGTTACTGTAGTTTGTCATGAAATCCCCTCTGACGTCAGGCCCGGCTTACCAGAACTGCAAAATCACCTTCATCTTATTGGCTCCTTTTAGGGACAGGGTGATTATGAACTTTGCTATATTGTCCCAATTCACTTTGTCACTGCTCTTTCCCAAGACAGCCCTGAGTAATAGCCTTAACTCTATCCTCCCCCTTTCCAGAAGCGACCTGCCCCACAACTGTCTAGGCCAGGGCCAGAAATGAGATGTGAGCCACGTCTGCAATTTAAAATTTTCAGGTAGCTGCATTAAAAAAAATGTTTAAGGTGAAATTAATTTTGATAATATATTTAGTTGACTCCAACACTGGTATCCAAAATATTATCATTTCAAACTACAGTCAATACAAAATATATTAATGAGATATTTCACTTTATTTTTTGTGCTGAACCTTTGAAATCTGATATACATTTGACACTTGAGCACATCTCGACTTAGACTAGCCACATTTTAGTGCTCAATAGTCACGTGTGGCTAGTGGCTACCATATAGGACAGTGCAGATCTAGAATCATATTTGAGTTTTTCGTTTTTAAAATAAATTCTTTTTTAATTTTATTAAATTTAAATTTATTGAGAATAAACTCTTTTGGAAAATTCTTCTTCTCACACACAAAACCAAAATACTAAGTAGTTTTTAATTTTTCATCTAATACAGTAAGACTAAAGATACTTCTAATCATCCCAGGACTTAAATACCCATAATGCAAAATAAGTGCCCTGTGGTACTGAGAACTACATATGATCAGTAGGGTTGAGGCTGAACTGGAGGAAGTTCTAGAAAAATAAAGAGCATGAATTAAAGAACTCTGTAATTTCCCCTTTGGAAAGCAGATATATAATAAAGATATTCATATCCTTTAATTCAATAATTCCATTTCCAAGAACTTATAACCTCAGAATTTAACTTAAATGAAGTAAATAGTGACATGAATAGAGATAGTACTATAGCATTAGCTCTAATGGAAAAATGCAGAAAGAGAATAAATGCTCAATAATTGGGGAATGGTTAAATAAAATATGGTACATCTATTTGATGGAGTAATAAGCCATCATTAGGACTGTAACTGTGAGGACTGTGTAACAGCATGGAAATACGTTTATAAAATAAAGCAGACTACAAAGTATCATACTAACCACCAATACCAAGGTGTAAATGTGAACATGCACACTGACAAAGACTAGAATGGGATGTATAATAAACGTGTGAGAGTCATGGCACTGCCTCTTCATATGCTTTTAATATCCTTACATTTCCCATTTTGAATTACAAATAAATAAGAATTACAAGAAAAAACCCTTTCGTTAGGAACGATGACATTTCCAGATGTGTTAATTAGGTTAACCTTTTCAAATTCAAAAAGCAAAGAAGTCAGAAAGGAGAGAAATGTATCTCACACTACTTGACTATATCAAATGAGGCCCATTATATGCTTTTAGTGTGTGAAAAACACATTCACTTACACGCACAGTCCCCAACATTCAAAGGGTTTATAATTTAAAGTGAGTTGTTTGAGCTTCTAAACCTAACTAGCAGTTCACAGGAAATATGGCTGAATGAGAAAGATAGAACTACCACTCTAGGAATACAATGAGCAAAATCTAGAATGTGGGAAACATTACAGGATGAACAACTGGTATCTTCAACAATTTCACTGCAAGGAAAATAAGAGAGAAACAGAACCTATAGAATAAAGAAGACTTAAGGAAATAGTGATCAAATGCAATGCAGGCACCTTGGTTAGATCCTAATTGGAACAAACAAACTGTAAAAAGAATACTTACAAGACAACAGGAATCTGTTGATATCTGATTAGATATCTGGTGGTCTCAATAAAGTTTTGTTCATTTTCTCCAGATGAAATAATGGTACTGAGGTTGTATTTTAAGTCCTTATATTTTAAAAATTCATACTGAAATATTTTATGAGTAAAGTGTTATGATACCTGGGAGTTGCTTCAGAATAATTCAGGGTGGCAGTCGGGAGTGGGGGAAGAAATGGCAGTGGTAGAAAGAGATGAAACGACATTGACCATGAGTTGGTAATTGCTGAAGCTGGGTGATGGGTACACGAAGGTTCGTTGTACTCTTTTATTTTTCATATGTTAAAAATTTTCCATAATAAAAAATTTAAACTGGTTTTGGAACTGGACTGCAATTTCCCAAAGGAAATGTTATAAATGGTGATTAACTGCACAGAATATTATACACACATATTTAATACACATTGAAGCTGGATTATGAAATACTAACTACACTGTTTCTATGTGAAAAAGACCCACGCTCCAGCTCGAGGCTCCAGGAACACATCTGTGTACCTCAGAATAACCCCAGTGGTGAAAATGGAGCCGATTCCTTCCCCCAGCACCTTTTACAGCACACAGAACAACACCAGCTCCCGACATGGAGACAGGTGGGTCTGCGAACTGGACATCTATGAGGGAGGGACTGATTGTCAGAGGTTAGTTTCAGGGTTTCAGCAATAATACTGAAATATTTACAAGTACTATTATCTGCATTCCAAAATTCTCCAAGTAAGGAAGCCTGAATTTCTCTAAAACCTTCTGTTCCCCAAATTGTCTCTGCCATCTTTTCTATTGGGTGACTGGGGAGATGAAATAATTTGAGCCAGCCCAGCCAGTGTGACTCAGTGGCTGAGCACTGACCCATGCACCAGGAGGTCGCTGGTTTGATTCCCCATCAGGGCACATACCCAGATTGTGGGCTCGATCCCAGTGAGGGGCATGCAGGAGGCGGCCAATAGATGTTCTCTTTCATCGATGTTTCTGTCTCTCTCTCCTTCTCCCTTCCTTTCACTCTAATATCAATAATAAAAAAAATTAAAAAGAAAAAATAATTTGAGCTAAATAAAATTAAAAAGCCTGAACCATAAACATTATTATGAAATAGTATTAGATTACTAAAAGGAAAAGTATGGTTTCCTTCCCTGGATACCTTTAAAAGGACATATGTACCTAAATTGGATGTTTTGATGAGAAGCAAAGAGTAAAAGTTGTTCATTTATGAGACTAGTGCCTAAATGATCAAAGCACCCACCACATTATAGAAATAGCCTGCCCTTTCAAGTCAACCCAAGTACAAAAGGACACAATCACTGTAACATGATGTCCAAGAAAAAAAGAAAGAGAAAGCGAGCCATTACCAGCCCTTTGGCAGTTTGCAGCTGCAGTAAAGATGCTGTACCTGATAGGATGATCTCCACAAGTCTTGGGCCGCTCCATGACTGACACCCACTTGTCATCGTAGCTGAAGAGAGACAAATCAAGGTAGGGGCTACCACTGTAAGACTGGGCACTGATGGGGAGCTGACCCAGCAGTCGACGTACTGCCTCAGTGTGCCCTCCATACTTGGCATTTACAATAGTGTCTTTAAACCTAAAATAGAGCACCAGTGATGAAGGCTGTGTTAGCGAACACACATTTTAAATGGACACATATTATGTCTAAAAACAATTCATTCTATAAATAAAAATCCCGATATTGACTGAAGTCAGAACTCACACACCTCACAAGTCTGACTAGTTTCAACTACTCTCAAAAACTAAAAAACAGAATTAGAAATGGGAAACATTACTTAGAAAAGTTAAAAAGACTCTACAAACAAGTGTAAAATGACTGTAACTAATCTGTGATGAGTATTTCTACTTGAATTTACTCTCCCCAAATAACAGCCTCAGACCGCACTGAGAAGGAGTTGCGGAAAGCAGAGAATCCTGAATAAAGCAGCCTCTCTCTGGCTATTCTCAGGATTGGGTGTAAGCCGACTTTCACCAAACCTTTTGACAAATTGCTCATTCTCTATTTGTTTAAATAAACTTTGAGAGCTAGCTACCTATACCCTGCAGAAACACTAGTGTCTTACAACCAGAGTAACATGGACAGAGTCACATATCTGACTTATCTTTAATAATAAATGATAATGGAATAGTTATTTCTCATAATTGTAACAAATACTAAATTTAAAACACTTAGACTTGACCAACTATTTCTATTCTGGAAATTTACCCTAAAGAAGAAATTCTATATGCAGAAAATCCTCTGTGCACATTTAATACGGCATTGTTTACAAGAATAACAAATTGAAGGAAATATTCAAAGGTAAATGGAAAACTAATTTTCAAATATTACATGGTAACAGGAGAAAGGTTAAATGGTAAGTAAAAGAAGCAGTCTACATTCTGTCTATATATTATAATTAAAAACAAAGAAAACAAAAACTCATGCCTACAGAAATGACTGGCAGAAATACACCAAAATGTTAACGGTTGTGTTTGTCTGACATTTTAAATTTCTTCCCTTCCTTTTCACTTTCCTATAGCTTCTTAGAAAGAATGGCAACTATCAGCATGTGTTTTTTTTTTTTAAATCTCTATAGCAAAGCATATCATAGTTTAACAATGAAAGGGAAAATAAATTTTTCTTAGTCTGGGGGGAAAATATAACATTGCATCTCTGAAATTAATGGAATAAAAACTAACAAAATAAATAAATAAATGTTCCTAGAGGTGCTAGGACCAGAAAGCCTGCCCAGGCGGTCTACCCTGCTCGCACTATTAGCCTGCAGTGCTGGATGCACACTGACACCTCCCCTCTCCCCGGGAAGCCCAGCTGTGTGCCTTTCCACTGCTTCTCTTGACAGCCGCTCTCGTAGCCTCAGTGTACTTCATAAAATAAACCTTAGGTCAAATAGAACTGTTTCCCCCTTTCATTTCAGCTGCAATCAGAGCTCCTGGGCTCTGTTGCTTTCAGCACTTTTTCAGCAAAGATCCAGTACTGCATGTCATCATCCACATGCCAACCCAGCCTGGCTCACTGGCTTCAAAAGGTACAATGTTGGGGGCTGGCCATGCTTTGCGATGATCACAAATCAAAGCCTCCGTGAAAATCTACAGATTGAACCAGTTCCTATTCCCCAACAGCACCCATCACCTCCACCCTCCAGGCTCCTCAGTGACTACAAGATAAAGCTATCACCCCTCTGACTCTCCAGTTTAGTTCCTGGCTCACTGGCACTCTTAATTTGTGGTGATTTCAGAAATCTCAGAGCTCACTCTTCTAACACCACGGCCTCCTAGTTCCTGGACCTCCTCTCTATCCCAGCCACCCACTGCCAAGGTCTTATCCTCAATCTCACCGTTACCAATGACTGCAACCCCCTGTCATCTCAGGGTGGAGCACCATACTCTCCAACCATTTCTTCTATCTTTCCAGCTCACTCCCTCTGCGCACCCCAGCTTCAACAATCCTTCAACCCCAATGTACAATCCATCAATTTTACCAATGTTTTGCCACCCTACAACCTCATCACGTCCTCCTTCCTTTCTTAGCCAGCTTAAATTCCAGTCAGTCACTCCATTGCATTCATCCTCAACAACCTTATCTTCTCCTGCTTTGTATCACTTGCTTAAGAAAACTACAGCTCTAGGTTCAACTCTGTATGTTCCATGCCTGTATGCACTCAGCGAGCTCCATGGCTGGAGAAGAACAATGCTCACTTTAAATGCACAACCATGACCCTCATGTGGGCCCTTAATGTTGCAGAGCACTCGGGCCACAGCCCACAGTCCAGGGGGTCGCGAATGCTCTTCAGTGACCATCCTCCTTCACGCTGACCCTAACCTAATGGCACTGCCTACTTTGTTACCGACAAATACAAGTAATGAGCAGAGAACTTTTTCAAGCTCCCATCAGGACATCTGCACCTATATAACTATCTGTGCTCCCATGTTAGGCCTATTGCTCCACTTGGCCTCCAGATCCCATCCCATCCCCTGTCATATACTTAACCAAATCTTTCCCCCGTTCCCCAAACTATAGGCGTCCCCTGTCTAGAGGATTAGTCCTGTCTGGGTACAAACATGGCATTCCCCCTACCATTTGAAACCAACAAAAAGAAAAACTTGACACCATTTGCTCCTCCAGCTAATGCATCATTTTCCAGCTTTCCTTTACAACAAAACTCCTCGGAATACTTTTTCTGGTACATATCTCACTGAAACCACTCTCTTACAAGTCACCAGTCAGCTCCAGGTTGCTAAGTCCAAGAGCGGATGATCAGTCCTCCTGGACCTCGACCTTTCAGGAGCAGCCGACACTCCTTCCACGGAGAAACCACTCGACTGCTCCACGGAGAGGACTTCTCTCCTCTACTGGCTCCACACGAGCCATGCCGTCACCGTTCAATGGTAACTCCCTCTTGCAAGCTGATTAAGCCACAAACATTAGAATCATTTTTATGCTTTCACAGTCCATATCCTATCCTCCCCCAATCTTTTGGGGTCTGTCTTCAAAATACATTGAGAATACAATTACTTACCACCCCTAATGTTACTACCCTGACCCTTCACCTTCTAGGTGCTTAGGATAAGCGCACAAAAAAAAGAACTTAAATCCCACTAGTAGGAAACAAAATACAATAATTTTATTTATTTGGATCATTGCAATAGCCTCCTACCTGGTGTCCCTGCTTCCACTTTACCCTCCTACATTCTCTTCTTAACATAGCAACACAGTGATCCTGTCAAAACACGGGTGAGACCATGCAGGTCCTCCACTCAAATACTACACAATCTCATCTACAGTTAAAGTCAAAGCTTAGAACGGCCTTGTGTCTGGCCCCATCTCTAACCACATCTCTAACCACTCTGCCTCCTGCTTCCTCCAGCCCAGCCATTATGGCCTCCCTGGCGTTCCTCAAATGCACAAGATCCACCTCAGGACCTTCAGATTTAACACTCCCTTTGCTTGGTGTATTCTTCCTCCTGATGTCCACACAGCCTGCTCCCTGACCTCCTTCAAACGCTTTGCTCAAATATCACCTTCTCAATGAGGCCTGTGTTGATGAACCTACTAGAACAGAACCGACAATCTCGTTAACACACCAAAACCACCAAGTGTTCTAACAATTTTATTAGTTCCTTGGATTCATCCTTCATAGGAACCTCTACCCTCCTGCTTCAACCTGTCTAGCTGCTGTCTGTCAACTTCCCTTTTACCATTATCCTTAGAATCCCCTCTGCTTCTCTCCAGTGTCAAACTATTTCCTGTACCATTCTTTTGTGTTTATTGGCAAAATACATATTCCAGATGCTTCCTTAGAAAAGATACACGGGAGGTAATTTTTAGAGATAGCATGTCTAAAAATGTCTTTGCTCCATCAATTACCTGAATATAGAATTCTAGATTAGAAGTCATTTTTTTCAGAGAAGTCCAAGGGCATGATTTTAACAGATTCAAACTTTTAACATTGTTATTGGTCAGTCCAATGCCATTTAGACTACTCTTTTACATGTGAGATGTATGTTTTTTCTGAAAATTTTTACAACATTCCCTTTACCCCCAGTGTTTCAAAGTTTCATGATGACATGGTGCAGTACGGATCTTTTTTTCACTGACTATACTGGATGCTTGATGGATCCAGTAATGTGCTAATAATGGTTTAATAATTATTTATCCAAGGGGGGAAAGTCGTATATTATAGCACTTGCTAATTTCTGTGGTGTAACTCCACTGCTGTGGTCAGTTTCAAGGCCCCAACATGACATCATGAACGTGGAGTTGTGCAGAGGAACTGCAGCACATCACTATGCATTTTCCCCATACAGATCAACAGATACAAACAACCTCAAGAGCATAATAGAGAAATAATTAGAAAATCATTAACTTTTAATAATGGCTATGTTTAGCAATCAGCTTGCAAAAATTCATTAAAGTTTAACTAACAACCAGTTAGTTAAACCAACTAGTATAAGCCAGATCGAGCGCACCATTAGATGGTCCTGCCAATCTGGAAATTTATGTTCTCCAGTATTAGAAAATCGTCTTACATTATTTCTTGCCCTTCATTTTCTCTATTATTCCTTCCAGAATTAGCCAGATATTGGAACACCTGGGCAAATGCTTTTTTCCCCCTCTTTTCTCTCCCATTTTCATTCTCTTACCTTTTTATTCTACTTTCTTGGAGGATTCTTCAACTATAACAAATTTTAAATTTCTAAAGTGTCACTGTTCTAGGAATGTTCCTGTTCTTATAGCTTCAATTATTTCAGGGAACACAATGGTGTTTCTTTATTCTGTTTATTTTGGTCTCTACCTTTCAAAATAACAGTTTTCCTTAATTGACTTGTGATCCTTGCTGATTTATTTTTTCTGAAACATTTCTTCTAACCTATAAAGGATCCCTTTTCATTTATTTTTACCAAAAGATTTTTGAAGACTACAAAATTGAGCATTTAGAGCCATGTGTTCCCAAGAAATAAAAAGTAATTTTAATTTATATGTACATTATATTTCCAATGCAACAAAGTATGGTAAAATGATTAATAAAATATGTTACATTAGGATACAATTCTGTGGGGGAGATAGAATAGACATATGAATTGGAGAATAAGACTGTAGTATGGTTTCCTGAAGTAAATGACTATTGGCCTAACCCCAACAAAATAAGAAAATCTAAGAAAAATTAAGCCTGTTAAGCTTGGTGGAACAGCTTACCGGCGTTGGATCTGCCTTGCAAAATTGTTGCTAGAAGCTGAGCAGGGAAACTGGACTTCACTGTGCAGGGTAGCATTACGGAAGAGATCACAGAAGTTCTCGAAGAGCTCCAGAAGCTCGTCTGACGTATTCTCAAACACAGCGATCACCTCTGTTGTCACCATGTTGTACACCACAAAGAAAGATGCCTACAGAAGAACAGAGAAGCTAAGAGACAGCTGAGTATAATGCAATGCCTAGCAAACTTATCACGGCTACCCAAGGAAAACATGCAAACCCCTCTTCTCCAGCACTAGTGCTAAACGTGGCTCCAAGTGGTTCTGGGAAAGGAGGAGGCCTTGGTGGGCTTTATTAATTAAAGGCCTCAGTGTTGCCAGATTTCCTACTGTATCTGTGCTGCTAAAATTATGGAATTGGCCAGTATATATGTATAAAAGGTTTTCAATCTTTCATTTCAAACTGTGCAAATTCAATATTTTTCCTTCCAAGTGTTTATTCTCTACTTGCTCCCCAACCCACCCTTAGATAAAAAACACTTTTTTTAAATGCCAGATTTAATTTCCATCCTGCTGAGAAAGTGATTTGCAGCCTGGAGTTGGCTGTTGACAATTTTTTTTCTCTTGTACACGTACAGTTGAAAGTTCAATTTAGGGGCCTTTATTTTTCCTCTTAATATTTCTAACATGCAGAGCTGCCTTAAGTACACTGTGTCCTAAAACTGCCCAGACAAGTTGTAACCAAGCAGGGCACTGCTGCTGAACAAATGAAAAATCAGAGGCATTTCTATTTTTTCTTCATAAATGTTCTTTCAGCCAAGAGCATTTGTAAGATACATTTGTGATTTATAGCAAATCTCAGAGGGGGGACTTGAAAAGCATTCAAATGCCACAGGTGGCAGAGTCGCTGCTCTTTCTGAATGGCCCTGGATGACGAGCCCTCTTCCTTCAAACCTCCAGTGCTCTGCTTGGCCTAACAGGGAAGCACCAGGAACCCATAGTTTTTGTCACAATGAATGTGACAGTATAAATCCATCTGCAAGCTTCCAACAGGACTCCAGAAGTTTCCAGGACACTGAAATTAGTAGTCCCCCTCCTATGATTAAGTTTAAATCTCCCTTACCAATTTCTGGGGCCATTTGGCCCACCTGTTTTACTAGTAATTAGTCTTTCCCGGAGCTTATATTACATGACTTTTGTGAACCCCTAGAAATTAAATTTGGCTGCAAATTAAAGAGGCTGGAGGGTAACCTGAGAATAATACCCCTAATATTAGCAAGGCTTTGTTTTGGATTTACTTTGTACTCATTAACCTTATTGGAACCTTTCAAATTAAACTGAGGCAGGAGGGAAAGACAACCAGGGCAGAGAGACTGGGTTTAAAGTTACAACCTCTGGTACGCACAGGACAGAGCCCCAGAAATATTTCTGGCCACAACTTATTACAGCTATCAGAGATATATAGGTCATATTTTAGCAAAGGAAAAAAAAAAAAGAATAATCTCAAATGCAACAATTACAGACATCGTATTCCCTCCAAAACAAAAAGGTAATTATAGCTCAAACCTAAATAAAACATTGACTCATGTCCTTTCTATAGACATGGACAACACTTTGATCATATCAGGGCTTCACCAAGGTCCACCTTAATTACGTGAACATAGAATCACACAAACATCCGCTAAGCTCCCCTGCAGGGCAGACTGGGAAATACAGGACAGGAGGCTGCAAAGTCAAGGGCTTCGCTGCCGGTCTCCCAAGATACGTGAGGTGAACTAGATGCCTCCCCAAATGGCTCCACGGTGACTTCACCATCGACAGAGAAGAAAAACAGTCCAGAAAAAAACTATCTTTAAGCCACAGTACCCCCCAATTTTAAAGAATTCATAAACTATGACTCAGAATAAAAATGTCATTTTACCACAAATGGCTAGTAAGGTCTTAGGAGACAAAACCCTGAACCATCTCTCTTAATGATAAAATCAGCGGCAGGTCAATGAGCAATACCAAACTCAGATGACTTTGTGGTTTATTGGTTTGCTTTCTGTTCAGAAGTTGCAAACTAGCATCTAAGAAGACAATCTAGAAACAGGAGAATGAAGGCAAAGGTACAGAAAAAGGGGTCTCTTACTTGGTCTACACTGAAATTGAGAGCTTAAAGGGAAATGCCCAAACTATCCTGAATTTCAACATAGTGTTTCAATCTAAGAGTCTTAGAGGTTTCCATGCTCTGACCAACATCTTATTTTCATTTGAGAAATGCCTCTCTCCCCTGCCAACATCTTTCACCCACAATGAAAAAAACCTCAGGACCTACAGTCCTGATAATTCACTTGGGAGACCCAAAATTTGGGCTTCCTTTTTATCTTTTCCTGCTCTACAACCTATCTTTCAGTGCTTGGGTAAGGTCAAGGTAAAGTCATAAAACTTAACTCTGTCAAATGAACTTGCCTATTATCTTCTTTTTTTTTTTTTTCTTTATTGATTTTAGAGAGAGAGGGAGAGAGAGATGAAAACATCGATGACAGAGAACATCAACTGGCCACCTCCTGCATGCTCCTCACTGGGGACTTGGCCCACAACCTGGGCACAGGCCCTGACTGGGAATTGAACTGGCGACCTATTGGTACATGGGTCCATGCTCAACCACTGAGCTACACTAGCCAGGCACCTATTATCTTTTAAAGAAGAGCTTGTGAAGAAGTATACTGACATTAACCATTTGAGTAGGAAGAGAAGCTAGATTTTTAGAGGACTTTCTTTTTTGTATGATAGGCTCATTCTTACTGTCAAAACTAAAGCAGTCAGACCAACAAGCACAGTCTTATAAAATCAAGGCAGGATTATCCACAGGTAGTCTACACCTTTGACCTTGTAGCATTTGGGCTTCCACCTCAAGGGTACTTAAAATGTTCTGCAGAAGGTAGAGGGTAACAATCACAGAGGTGACTATCTACATGTCAATGGCCTGAGGTTTAGCTTTCATTTATGCAAATAAATACATGTGGCCAGAGAAAAATGGAGCTGTTTTTAAGTTTGACTGAGCCCTAGGACAGCAAAAATGTAAGACTACATAAAACGTGTATTTCTGAGAGGCTGGCTACGTGCAAAGGAAAAACTGTCACATTCTGCCAAATTTCTGGGGTAACGGGCAGGAGAGCACCTGATACCTGTGATGGATCTGTGACCCGCAGGGTTACCACATCCTCACTAGTGTACTTGATAAACAGATGGTTTTCGTCCAGAAGCTGCATCTTCCACATGCGCAGCTGCCGCAGTTGATCAAAATACTGGAAGAAGCGCCTCTTGGCCATTGCACTCCCGTCCTGCTCTGCCCGGCGCCACAGGTACACGAGCAGCCGGTGTTTCAGGGAGTTGATGAAGGGATCCCTGAAAGGATTGGCCATGCCTGTCTGACTATCCCGCTGCACCTCAGGGAAAACAGCTGACACAGTGAGCAGGTCATCCTCATAGCAGAAGCGGCCAATGGTCCTCACATCAATGAAGGTGCCTTCTGGAGTCACCTGGAAGACATGGATGGTCTGCTGCTGCACTGACAAGATGGCCAGGATATTTTTGTACAAATACAGCCCTTGGTTGTGTGACAGAACCACTTTATCACACTTGAAGGTGCGGGTATCGCATAAGCGGCCAGTGTGGAGGTCAATGATGTGGAGGGAATAGTCCTCCGGAGGGGACCGTGGGTTGGGGGTCACAGATTCACTGTTCCGATACACCTCATAAAAAGGAGGGTGAGGCTCGTCCGGGAGGTAGGCAGCGGAGCCCACAATGACACACCGGCAGTCGTCAGTGAAAAGGCTACACTCTCGGTTCAGGTGCTCACCATTGGCCGCTACGTTGGTAATGTGCAGCAGGACAAAAAACCGTTCAAAGAGCCGCCCGCGGATGTTGACCGACCGCTGGTCATTGCCATTGGACAGGATCTCCCCCTCAGAGCCCTGCAGGAGGTCCTCGGCTGCTTGGCAGCCCTGGTACTCATAGATTTCAAGGGATGTCTGGTCCGAAGAGAAAGCAATAAAGTATCGCCCGTCGGGTGAGAATTTACGCAAGAAACAAGGCGGCTTTTCAACGTTGACAACTGTGAAGTTGGGGAAGACATTCTGGTGGAACACTCGGACCTGATGCCAGTGGGTGCCCGCCTTGCCTGAACTGATCCGCCGGCGTTCCAAGCGGTGAATGACATTTTGGTTCTGGATTCTTCGAGGTTTGATGGTGGAAACATGATGATCCATTATCACATCTCTACATGGAAAAGTCAAGTAGAAGAAAATAAAACAAACATTACCAAAACTCATACAAGTCAGAACATTTCCCTCCACATACCCTGAACCTAAGAGCTCCCAAGATAAAAGTGATCGGCATTTCTCCTTCCTAGACTGTAATCAGAAAGTGGTCCCCACATTTCTGATTCTAGAAACAGGTTTGAGATAAGGACCTAATTCAACTGGAGTATCTTCAAAGCATGCTTAGCTATTGGGGACAATTAACAGAAAAACCTACAACTACATCAAATCTGTTCAATGTAGGAGTCACATTCAGTGTATAGTCATTAAAAGATACACACATAGCCCTGGCCAGTTTGACTCAGCAGTTGGAGTGCTGGCCTGTGGACTGAAGAGTCATGGGTTCGATTCCCAGTCAAAGGCACATACCTCGGTTGCAGGTTCGCTCCCCAGCCCCAGTTAGGGTCATGTGGGAGGCAACCAATCGATGTTGGACATTTCTCTCTCTCACATGGACATTTCTCTCTCTCTCCCTCCCTCCCACTCTACCTGAAAAAAAATCAATGGAAAAATATCCTTGGGTGAGGATTTAAAATAATTAATTAATTATATGTGTGTGTATATTTGTGTGTGTGTATGCATATATATACAAGATGTCCATACTACCTAAAGCAATCTACAAACTCAATGTAATCCATACCAAAATCTCAACAGCATTTTTGGCAAATAGAAAGATGCATCCTAAAATGCACGTCATCTCATAGAACCCCAAAAGGCTAACAGTTTTGTAAAAGAAAACAAAGGTGGAGGACTCATACTTCCTGATTTCAAAACATATTACAAAGCTAAGGTAATCAAAAAGTGTGGTACCAGCACCAGTCAAACAATATACCAATGGAACAGAATAAAGAACCCAGGAATAAACCTTTTGTGTATCAGCCTGAGATTCGAGAAGTTCAGAGAATGCCAAACATAACAAACCCAAAGAAATCCATGCCCAGACACATCATAGTCAAACTGTAAAAAACTAAAACACAAAGTAAAAATCTTAAAAGCAACCAAGTAATACATTACTTTATAGGAACAATAAATGTCTGTGGATTTCTCATGAGACACTATGGACACCAGAAGGAAGTGGAGCAACACTGTTCAAATCTCAGGAAAAGTAGCAACTCTTCCAAATTTTTCCCCAACTACCTTACCTAAAGTGGTGCCTTCTTTCCATCCATATCAATCTATCATTTTACCCAATTTTACTTTCCTCAGCCCTTATCCCTTTCTGAAATTATCTTATTTGTTTACCTTTTTAGTATATGTCTCCCATATCAACTAGCAGGGACTTCACCTAATTCCTTGCTGTATCCCCAAGCACCTAGGGCAGTGCCCAAGGAACGTAAGTACTCATAAATATGTTGAATGAAAGAATCAACATTAGACATGGGCCTTGAAGGATAAAGAATTTGTTAGGCAAAGTAGAAGAGGAACATTTCAGAAAGAAGGTAGTCTACAAAATACCTCAGAAAGAGTATGGCATGACATATTTGGGAATCAGAATAAGTCCACATGGTTAGAGCACAGAAGATTGAGTGATAAAAGATAAGCCTATAAAAGCAGACTGGAGTCAGAATGGAAAACACTCTGTATGCCATTCCATGTAAGCTATTATAGGTTGTAAGCAGGGTAACCCAATTTGTATTTTAGAAATAAGGACATACACACAGTGGGGTATTTATTTATATTGTCTCCTTCTAAAAGGCATTTGAAATCTATATAAGTATTATTCTATCTAGTCCACTTAAAGATGTGCATACCTCTATGACCGAGCAAATGAAGTTTATCAAACTGCTAGTCACACTCATTATTAATGAGTGTGAAACCAATTACTGAAACCAATTTAGTGGATATACTGACATTTTTAAAAAATGGAACAAAATAGAAAATATCAAACTAAATCACACATAGTAAGAATAAGCACTGTTTTGCAAAACGTTTGTTTCAATTATATGAGCTATGTGCACAGGGTGAGGATATAAAATGTATTTCCTATTGATCTAGACTATAGCAAAAGACTTGCAAATTACTTCCCTCAGACCAAATCCAGCCTGCCTCCTGCCTGTTAGCCGCACCCATTCACTTACATGCTGTCTGGGGTGCTTTTGCCCTGCAAAGGTAGAGCTGATGAGTTGACACAAAGAAAATTTGGCCCACAAACCTAAAAAAATTTTTTTTAATTTTTGAAGTGTTTGAATCCTTATTTTTATTTTTTTTTATTTATCTTTATTGTTGAAAGTATAATAGATATCCCTCCTTTTTCTTCCCCCATTGACACCCCCCACCCTGCTCCTACCCTCACCGAGCCTAAAATACTTACTGTCAGGCCCTTTGCAGAAAAAGTCTGCCCAAGTGGGGCAATTTTGTAATATCTGGAGACATAACTTGGGAGGGAGGGGCACTATGGGGGTCCAGCAAATAGAAGACAGGGGTGCTCCCAAACATCCTACAGTAAAGAGAACAGCCCCTCACATCCGGCCCAAAATGTGAATAGTGCTAAGGTTGAAACACCCTGATCTAGAGAAACAAATGCACAGATATATAACATGAGACATATACAAGAATGTCCATTGGCAACAGCAAATATTGACAACACCCCAAGTGTCTATTAGCAGCAGACTAGATCGATTTATTGAGGCATATTCATGCAGGGAAATCTTATGAAGCAATGAATCAATGCACTACAGTTATACATAACATCATGGATGAATTTCAGAACACAATGTTGAATGAAGATAGCAAGCTGTGATTCCTTTATATAAGCTTCAAACAATCTCTAGCTTAAGGACACAAATATATGGGTATACAATTATGAGAAGCAGGGCAATTATAAAAATTCAGAACAGTGATTACTTCTGAGGAAGTAAAAAAAAATGGGATGGGAGCTGGGGACACATTGGCAATTCCAAGAGTATATTTTTCCTTAAACTAGTCTTGATTGCACTATTGTTCTTTAAATAATAAATAATTTTAAAAGTAAGTCCTTAGAATTGTTTTAAATTAGAAAACAATCATTATAATTGGAAAACAAAGGACAATTAAGATGAAACCAGAGGTAGATGGAATGCATACCATGAGGACCTTCAGGATTATAAAGCTTCTACTTTGGTTAAGACTTTCGCAGCACAAAGGCAAAGAGCAAAATACAATCTACAGAATTGCACTGCCAATAAGTAAAAAAAAAAATGTAGTAGCTGTTTGGACATACACAAGAGGTATACATGACATATACATGGCATATACATGGACATATACAAGACATATACATGCACAACCCTTTGCAGCACTGCAGTTTAAAAGAAATCTCTCTCACAATTTTTTGCAAAGGAACTTAGCATGATAAAGTGGGCCACATCCTCCACATCTGAATATATTCAATATTGAATTTCACACAGCTTACTCCTTGTAACATGTGGCTACTTTGATACAGCGTAAAAAACACACTATTACGTTTTCACCATTTAAAAATACCAAGTAATTCACCAAACTGCCTCACTCAGTCTCTGCCAAGGACAGCTCTGCCAACCTAAGGTGAGGATTAGACTCAGAGAGGGAGACCAGAATGGCATGCAAGAGGCCCAGGAATGGGAGAAGGAATAGGGATTAGATTAGACAGCATCTACCTGACTGACGTGATTTAAAAGTCAGATAAAATATCGTACAGTTGTTCAACTTAGAAAAAAGCACTGATCTTTTCAAGCAAAGGAAATGCCTAATTCTAAGATAATCTGTGTACACTCCACGTCTATATTACTACAACAATTTCCTACCTGGTCTCCCTAAATCCACTCTTGTCCACTGCCAATCCATTCCATAGCCAGAGTGATCTTTCTAAAACGCTTCTGGGATCACATCCTTTCCACTATGGATTAAAACAGGTCAGCATCGCCCTGGCCGGTTTGGCTCAGCGGTTGGAGCGTCGACCTGCGGTACAGAGAGACCCGGGTTCGGTTCCCACTAGGGGCATGTACCTCGGTTGCAGTTTGTCCCCGGCCCTGGTTGGTCGTGCGGGTGGCAGCCACTCGATGTGTCCCTTCACATCGATGTTTCTCTCTCTTCCTCTCTCCCTCCCGTTCTATCTGAACAAAAAATGGAAAAATGTCCTCGGGTGAGGATAAAAATAAATAAATAAAATAAATAAATAAATAAAACAGGTCAGCATCTTCCTCTGCCCTTACTGACAGAATCAAAATCCTTAACATGACAATCAAAGGTCTCAGCTCTGCTTCTCTGGCCTCATTTCCCATTTAATTCTAACCATTTCAACAGGTGTCTGACCTCCTGCCCCAGAACCTTGGCACTTACTGTTAACCTCAATCTAAAAAGAAAAAAAAACAACTCTTCTCCCTTTGCTAAGTTAACTCCTATTTCAGATATCCGCCTCATCACCCCCTTCTGGGAGAGACCTTCCTTCACCTCTCCATTAGATAAAATGCCAATATCCTAGCCGTTACCTCCCCTTCATTGCACTTGGGCCGCGGGCCAACTTCTGTCTCTGCGTTTTCCTTACTGTCTATGGCGGTAAGTGATGAGTGAGCTCCTTCCCGGTCCACAAACACTGCACTGTGCCCACCCCACGACTTGAGACCAGAGGACACATCGTGGCCTCCTTTCCCGAACGCTGGCCCTGCCTCGGGTCCGCAAGCTCTTTGCCAGCCCGGGTCTCCGCAGGGGCTGCCCCCCTCCGCCTAGGATGTATCTCCTCCGGCTCTTCCCATCACTTCTCCAGTTGCGGCGGAGGTGCCACCTCCTCCAGGAAGTCTTCCCTGACCACCCCGCCTGGAACTGGCCTCCCGTTCTCTCTTTGCTCTGTTTCTCCGGAATAACCATTTGCATCTGCACGTTTGCTAGCGTGGTCGTGTGCTTACGTGGCTGGACCCCCCCCCCCCCCGACTACCCTGTCCTCTCCAGACAGGAAATAAGCGTGTCTGCCCCCGTCCCCTCGGTTTTCCCGGAGCGCGGCCCTGGGGCCGGCCCGTCCTATGCCTTCTGTTATTCACGGAACGAAGGCAGCCTGGCTGAACCGGGCCACTCGCTCTGTCTCGGGCACCCCCACTTCCCGGGGCTGGGTCTCAGTTTCCCCAGGGGGGCAGGAGCGCACATCCCTCAACTGCTTGTGACCGCTTCCAGACCCTGCACGACGGAGGGGCGGGTGCACCCCTCCCCCACCAGGGGGGCGCCCCCGGACAGACAAGCCCGGGGCGGGGCGTCCAGGGGAGGGGGAATCTGAGGGCTGGCGGGAGCCGCGGGGCCTCGGCGTCCAGCAGGGGCAGCCCCAGGGCGGTAACCTGAGGAGGCCTCGGGGAGGGCCTGACGGGCTTGGAGGTTGGACTTAGAAAGAAGAAGTCCTCACCTGTCGGTCCCCGCTCAGAGGGCCGGGGCTGGGGACCCCCCAGCCGGCTCTGCACGCGCCTCCCCCGGCCCCGCCCCCGCCATGCCTCGGGACCCGGCGCCCACGACCTCAGGCCCCCGCTTCCGCTAGCCACCGGAAGTGCGGCGCAGCGAGACGAGAAGTGGAGATAGCGCGGCGCCGTCCAGCCGGGACTGAGAGTTGTTACAGCGCACCCTGGTGTCCGGAGGGGGATAGAAGCCACAGAGGCCCAGGGACTATGAACTCAGCGCTCTAACCAGAGCACAGGTGATCTCCTATGGCAATGTCTCTGCGCCTGCTGGGCACATTTGCAAAAACAGATATAAAAATTAATTTGCAATACCCAGAAGAGGGGGTGGTGGGGGAGAGATAAACCACAGAACTTATATGCATGAATAAATGAACAATGGACATGGACAACAAAGCTGGGGACAGGGCGGGGATGGAGTGGGAGGGGGGAATCAGTGGTGGGGGAGGAGAAATATCTGTAACAAAAATAACTTAATTTTTTTTTAATTTAATTTTCCACCTCTTAATTAAATGCGCCATTTTATGAGCTGAGAAACTATTTGCTTCTTGTTGCTCTTTCTAGACAGAGAGCTCTTCAAGGAATGGGACTGTACTTATCCCCAGCATGCTCAGAGCCTAATACATTTTCTAATACACACAGTGAACATACAGCGAAATCTTCTTGTACTAAATGAACCCCATAACCTTTTTACTTGACTTTCACTTATGTTATCTCATTCAGTCTCTTACAACCCGGTTCCTCCCTTGAAATTTTTGCTTTGTCCTCTATCTGGACAGCCTACCCCGACCCCCGACTTTTTCCATCAGCCTCCTTCAAAGCATCAGGACTCAACGCAAATGTCACCTCTTCAGAAGGCTTTCCTGACGGCCCTCATTCCACTGCCATCACGCTACTTCTTCACAGCACGCATCACTGTCTGATTTTACCTGGTTTGTGCTTTCAATCCGGAATGACATCAATGCCAAGGTCTGCCTTTGAATGGAGGAAGAGCATAAGCAAACTCATGTTTCAGAAGGTTCCCTCTGGCCCTGGCCAGTTTGGCTCAGCGGTTCACAGTCGATGTGTCTCTCTCACATTGATGTTCCTCTCTCTCTCTTCTTCCCTCTCTCCCTCCCGCTCTGAAAATAGCATGTCCTCGGGTAAGGATTAAAAAAAGAATAGTAATGGAAGGTTCACTCTGGCTGCCACAGAGAGAGGGCTATTGAAAGACCAGCCAGGAACCTACTGCAGTAGTTCAGACAAGAGATGGTGGTGGCCTGGATTGAGGTGACAGAGGTGGAGGCGGTGAGAAGTGGTCAGGTATTCAAATATATACCGAAGATGGACCCAGCCGGACTTGCCAATGGATTGGATAAGCAGTGTGAGAGAAAGACAGAGGAGAGGCAAAGATGTTCCAAGGTATTTGGCCTAAATAACTGGTGAATGCTTTTGCTTGACAAGTCGTAGAATGTTTGGATTGGGCTACGTTGCAAGTTAGCTCCACAAAGACAGGGACCATTTCTGTATTGCAACAATGGATCCCCAAGGGTTAACACAATGCCAGGCACACAGGCAATCGGCGAAGATTTGCCGAATGCTGATAACAGTCTTTTGTACACACAGGGCAGGCTTCGGTGGGTTAATCTTCAAGCACACCAGATGTCACCTTTTATTTCCACGGCTCTTCAGCCTGCCTCTCTCAGATGTTCCAGTTTCTAATTCCCTGCCAGTCCTTCCATTGTCCTCGCACCCAGGGAAGAACACTGGGTCCTGAGCTGCCGCTGCACCGCCACGGTCCTGTCTCCTCTGTCCCTCTCAGGAGTCCCGTGTACACAGGGTCCCTAAGTGAGTGGGATGACGGAGTGACAGGGAGGGACCTGAAGGGCTGGAGAGCTTTCTCTCCCCTCTCTCCAGTCCTCCTGTGGCTCTTCTGCCAAGGCTTTTAACAAGTCTGCCCGCCATCTGCATTAGCCACAGGCGGAGGGAATGGGGGAAGCAGCTTGAGAAGCTCGTATTCTTGCTCCCTTTCTGGAAGAGGTTGGCTCTTTCTGCCTCCATGTTGTGGCAGACGTCTCTTTCCCTAAGAATTATACCACCACCACCACATACTCATCATCATCATCACCACCAGTACTTTAATCAAAACAGTTGTGCCCTGGCCAGTTTGCTTAGCGGTTAGAGCGTCGGCCTGCGGTCCAGAGTCTGGGTTCGGTTCCCACTAAGGGCGCGTACCTCGGTTGCAGTTTGTCCCCGGCCCTGGTTGGGGTCGTGTGGGCGGCAACCACTCGATGTGTCTCTCTCACATTGATGTTTCTCTCTCTCTGTCTTCCTCCCCCTCTCCCTCCCATTCTATCTGAAGATAAATGCAAAACAAACAAACAAAAAAATTGCAATGACCACTGGGTACATATTTACTGCATGCCAGACCCTATGCCAATTATTTCACCTACATTACCTCATTTGATCCCTAGCTGACCCTGTGAGTTAGGTATTATTATCCCCACCTTACAGATGCAGAAACTGAGGCTCGGTTTGACACCCCCCACACACCCTATATTGCTTTACAAGGCTCACTTCCTCATAATAAGCCCTTGACTTCCATAAGCAGGGACTGCTCAGTTTCTCTTTGTAGTTCTTCAGCCTTCAGATTTCAAACCCAAACTCTTTTTTTTTTTAATCCTCACCCGAGGATATTTTTCTCTTTATCTTCAGATAGAGTGCGAGGGAGAGAGGAGAGAGAAACATCAAGGTGAGAAGGACACATTGACTGGTTGCCTCCTGCACGACCCCAACCAGGGCCGGGGAGGAACCGCAACCGAGGTACATGCCTTTGATTGGAATCAAACCCGCGACCCCACCCCACCCCAAACTGAGCAGAACAAAACTCATCCCACTGCCTGAGCACTAAGTCATAGGTGCTAGAGGCAGTGACAAGATTGTCTGAGAAACGCCAAAGGCTGCAGGGTCACTGAACCCTGTGGCAGGGAGCATTTAGCCCAGAGCATGGAGGGAAGGTACCTCTGCAGACAGTTGATAAGATTTGGGGTTTGCCCTGGCCAGGTAGCTCCGTTAGTTAGAGCATCATCCCGATACACCAAGGTTGTGTGTTCGATCCCTGGTCAGGGCACGTACACAAATGCATCAATAGGTGGAACAACAAAAATCAATGCATCAATGTTTTCCTCCCCCCCCCTTCCTCTTTCTCTAAAATCAATCAATCAATAAAAATACAAAATAAATCCCAGCTGGTGTGGCTCCATGGATTGAACATCATCCCATGCACCAAGAGGTTGTTGGTTCAACTTCTGGTCAGGGCACATGCCCAGGTTTCGGGCCCGCTTCCCAGTGAGGGGGCATGTAGGAGGCAGCAGATCGAGGTTGATGCTTCTCTCTCTCATCGATGTTTTTTTTTTTTTTTATCCTCACCCGAGGACATTTTTCCATTTTTGTACAGACAGAGTGGGAGGGAGAGAGAGGAAGAGAGAGAGAGGGAAACATCGATGTGAAAGGGACACATCGAGTGGCTGCCACCCGCACGACCAACCAGGGCCGGGGACAAACTGCAACCGAGGTACATGCCCTTAGCGGGAACCGAACCCGGGTCTCTCCGGACCGCAGGCGGACGCTCTAACCGCTGAGCCAAACCGGCCAGGGCTCTCATCGATATTTCTATCTCTCTCTCTCCCTCTCCCTTCCTCTCTCTCTAAAAAAAAAAAAATCAATGAAAAAATTAAAATTAAATTAAATTTTAAAAGCCCACAAGTCTAGTTGGAAAGGTACAAACAGTTCATTCCGAGGCGATGTGGTGAGCACCCAGCTGGAGGTCTGTGCCAGGTGGGTGGATGGGCACTTGAGCCAGCATTCTGAGAAGAGATGCTCTGGAAGACGCTGAAGGGAAGGTGACGACAGTGTTCCCGCCCGCAGGGACCGCACAGGCAAAGGTGTGAGATGCGAAACAACGGAGCGTTGACGGGGACAGAGCGCAGTGGGCATAAGGGTCAGATGGGCACCGACAGCAGGGGGGGATAACATCTCTGAGGTTCACTTCTCTTATCTCTAAAGGCAGGGATCATGTATTGCCTCAAACAATGCCCGATCCTGTCAGGTATTCAATCAACAATCGTTTCCATGTCCAGGGAGATTTGAAACTTCTCAAAGGCAGCTACCGTGTCTGAAAATTATATCCATGGACATAACTCACCTGGGCACTGGGCAGAATAAACTCTGCATGAAGTAAGCCGTTTTTGATTGTCTAGTGCTTAGCACAAACTAGAGGCCTAATGTATTGAATGAATGAATGAATGAATGAATGAATGAAAAGTTAAATCAAACCTGATGTTTGGTGTCCCCCTCCTTCTAGATGTGCCTGAAATACAGGGTAGGAAGAACAAGAGGAAGGTAAGGTAGGGGACACACCAGCATCATCATTCCTGTAGCTGTAGCTGAGCCCCATGGAGTATGTCCCTTAAGCCAGGGGTCCCCTGGGTGCCTCAGGGCCACCCTGTCCCACCTTCCACTCTAAGGGGCAGGATAAAGGAGAATGGCTGGAAATAAAAGGAAGAGGCTGGGGGCCGAGGAGGCAAAGCCCAGGGAACATAAAAAACCTTAGCTGCAGGGAAAAGCACTCTTCTTCCCATAAAAGCAATGAAATTAGAGGTAATTGTGAGACACAAAGATTCGATAAAACCAGGGAGGCGCGCAGGTGAGGGCGGCCAGGATGGCTGGGGAGCTGGAACAGCGGGTCCTCCCGTCCAGTGCCAGCAATCACCCTGTGTCTGGATGACTGAACAAACAGTCCTTCCTGACCCCGCACCCACAGTGCCCTGTAACGGGGCCACCCACAAGGCACAGCCTCCCTCCTACCACTGTCCCGCGCCTGGGAACTGTCCAGAGGAGTGGCTAAACTAGCATCGCCCTCCTGTCTACCTGGAGGCCACAGGCCACCAGAGGGCCTGGGAGGAGCCAGGGGCAATCTGTGGGGGAGGGCTAATGCACCTCTTCCTTCCCTTCCCCCCCCCCCATTGCCCTCTCTTTCACCCAGTGGTGAGAACTCACACGTAAAACAGAGAATGGCGTGTAGAAAGTGCTGGTCAGGGAAGCACAGGGCTTGGAGGGTACACACAGCAGGTGACAGCTAGCCCAGGGGTTCCTTAGTACGGAAGGTCTTCGAGAAGACGTGATGTCTAACTAGGTCTGGGCCACAGCCTTGGGGGAGGAGGCAGCAGCAGAGGACGGGACGGGTACGTGGGAAAGCCCAAGGCAACATAATATACACGACTATCACTTCAGGAGGTAGGTTTTGAAGGACGTTGCTGAAGGGATGGAACCATGATGAGCCACTCGGAGGAGAACAGCATCGCTCCATCACTCTGACCGGGAATGACAAGGACAGGTCTTAGGGGAATCGAACCTTCTGCATCAGCATGTTCACTGCAACCAAAATGTCCTAAGCGGTTCAGTAACTAACAGATTCTGTGCCGCACCTCCGGGTATATTAAGCATCTTTCAAAGACAATGGTAATGACAAGTAAGTCACAATATTTTATAAGTTTTGTGTTGTTTTTTTTTTGTTTTTTTGTTTTTTATCCTCACCCGAGGACATTTTTCCATTTTTTTGTTCAGATACAGTGATAGGAAGAGAGAGAGAGAGAGAGAGAGAGAAACATCGATGCGAAAGGGACACATCGAGTGGCCGCCACCCACACGACCAACCAGGGCCGGGGACAAACTGCAACCGAGGTACATGCCCTTAGCGAGAACCGAACCTGGGTCTCTCTGGACCGCAGGCCTACGCTCTAACCGCTGAGCCAAACCGGCCAGGGCTATAAGTTTTTTTCGTAATTAAAAAAATGCAAAATAAATAAAACATTTTTTTAAAATGCATTGATTGGTTTTTTGTTTTTGAGAGACAGAGAAAGAGAAACATTGATTTGTGGTTCCACATTTTTATGCATTCATTGGTTGCTTCTTGTATGTGCCCTGATAAGAAATTGAACCCACAACCTTGGCATGTTGGACAACACTCTAACCAACGGAGCTACCTGGCCAGAGCTAATATTTTGTAGGTTTATAATTAAATTGTTTTCTTTATTGATTTTAGAGAGAGAGGAAGGGAGAGGGAGAGAGAGATAGAAACATGGATGAGAGAGAACATCGATTGGCCGCCTCCTGCATGTCCCCCACTGGGGATCAGGTCCACCACCTGGGCTTGTGCCCTGACCAGGAATCGACCGGCCACCTCTGGTGCATGGGTCCACATTCAACCACTGAGCCACACCAGCCGGGCTATAAGTTTATAATTAAGTAAGTATCAAAGCAGGACTCAAATTGTGCACACGCCGAGTCTAAAATGTTTTAACAAAAACGACTGGGCAGAACAATGCCTGGGAGGGAATATGACAGAATGGTGGTGCTTGGGTAACCGTCATGGGTGGAGAAGTGTTTCTTTTATTTACATTTTTTAATAAATCAGTTCTATGATTTACATTTCCACTTTACTTCCATAAACTAAAAATGTTACATCTGAAGGTGAAAACTAGAGAAGCATCTATACCAAGAAGGGACTCTGGTCAAACAAAGGACAATGGAATATCAGACAAGAATATGACGAGAGCAGCATGGAGAATGTGGGCCCCTAATTTAAGGGGAGACCATTTACATGAATGATAAAAAGTCAGCAAGTTGATACATTGATCTGTTCACAATGCTTACTCCTGGGAGAAGTAAACAGGAGTTTACTTTCAACTTTATACCCATCTCTATTTTTTTATTCATAACGAGCATGTTTTATTTTAACAATTGGCAAAATCAGTACAGATATGATGCTCAAAGTATTCATTGCACCCCCGCCCATGTTCATTGCAGCATTATTCATCATAGCCAAGACATGGAGGTAACATAAGCATCCATCCACAAATGAATGAATAAAGAACATACGCACATACATAATGGAATATTATTCAGCCATAAAAAATAATGAAATCCTGCCATGGATGGACCTTGAGGGCATTAGGCTAAGTGAAATAAGTCAGACAAAGAAAGACAAATACTGTATGATCTCACTTATATGTGGAATAAAAATAGAAAGAAAAGAAACCAATTCATGGATACAGAGAATAGATCGGTCACTGCCTGATGGGAGGGGGGAGGAGGCAAAATCAGTGAAGGGAGTCAAAAGGTACAAACTTCCAGATATAAAATAAATAAGTCCTGGGGATATGATGCACAGCATGGCAACTATGGTTAATAATACTGTATCATGTTTATGAAAGTTGCGAAGAGAGTAATTCTTAAAAGTTCTCATCGCAAGAAAAAAATATTCCGCCACGCTGTGTGGTGACAGATATTAACTAGACTCACTGTGGTGATCATTTGCAAGACGTACAAGTATCAAATCGTGATGTCCTACACCTGAAACTAATAAATACAATGCTGCATGTCAATTACACCTCAATTTTTTAAAGTCTTGAAAATAAAACACGAGTGAAAGGAAAAATGGTAAGTTGAGGAAAATGCTGAGTTTTCAACCTGCTTATAACACCCCTTTTTCCTCAGAACAATGCCATCTGTGGCCAGAGCATCTTGGGGAGGACAAATTATGTTTCCTTCAGTCCACAGAGCAGAGACACTGCATTCTGCTAAGCTCAGCTCACCTCAATGAGTCCCCTATGTGAGCATATTCTATGCTTAGGTCACCTGGCTAGGCACTAGGGATGGGGGATACAGAGAGGGGACACAAAACAAGATGAGACCCCATCTTCAGTTTGACTAGAGTATAGGATTGAGGGAGGAAATTTGGTTAGAAAGAAAAGCAGCCCTGGCCAGTTTGGCTCAGCGGTTAGAGCGTCGGCCCGCGGTCCAGAGAGACCCGGGTTCAGTTCCCGCTAAGAGCATGTACCTCGGTTGCGGTTTGTCCCCGGCACTGGTCAGGGTCATGCAGGAGGCAACCAGTCGATGTTTCTCTCTCTCTCCCTTTCTCTCCCTCTCTTTCCCTCCTACTCTATCTGAAGATAAATAGAAAAATATCCTCGGTGAGAATAGAAGAAGAAGAAGGAGGAGGAGGAGGAGAATTATTATTAACCAATGAATGCAGAAATAAGTGGAATAACAAATCGATGTTTCTCTCTCTCCCTCCCTGCCTCCCTCCCTCCCTTCCTCTCTCTCTAAAATCAATCAGTAAAAATAAATAATAAAGAAAGGAAAGCATGGGGGTCTTTTGGAGGACAAAGTGACAGTCGGCAGCTAAGAACCTCGGGACGGCCTTCTGACCAACATGGACAGGTTGAAGAGATGGGAGGAGGGCAGAGAGGAGCGGGGACACCTTACCCTGCCACCTTCACAGAACATTACTGTCGGCTGAAGGCTGGGCCCCTCGGGCATCTGATAAGGTTGTTACGTTAGCTGGAACACCTGCCCCGCCATCTGGCGCTTTGATCCTCTGGACAGAGCCACTCAGACCTCCTTGCCCACCTCCTCAAGGCCAGTGGGCTGCAGAATCCCGCAAGAATGAACCACCCACCAAGTAGCAAGGGCTGTAGGGCAGATCTCTGTGTTCCCAGGTGACACCTCAGAAGTACTTCTTGGACCTTGCGAAGAGATGGGTCTCTAGCAATGATGTGTGCTGTGTGGGGCCCTCTCTAAGGCTCATGGGACTTTAAACACAGGTTGATTCTGACCCACTGAGATAACAGAGCTGTGTGGTCGGGGGCTGGAACAGGGAGAGTTTAAACAAGGCTGTGCTCTCTCCCTATCAGCGGCCCAGGGACCATCAATCATCTCGAATGCTGGGCTTTGGGAGCTTATCAGCTGTGCAATCACCTCACCCCGCCTCTTCTGGGCTCCGGAAACCATAGCATTTGGGGAGAAAGCATGGTACCTATGTTAGCAAATCTCCGGAGGCTCTGTCTAGTGGCACGGGACCCATTAATGTATATATTTAGCTGTTCCCGTAGAGTTCTGATGTGTGTTAAGAAAAACACAACTGAGGGTTCAGGAGATGTTCTGTAGGCTGGCCCTGGTGATGATTATATAGCTGTGTGCATGGGTAAAATGTCACCCAGCACATGCGTAAATGTCCTTTATACATGTGCTCTCTATACTGTCCCTCTGGTTATAAAATTAAAAGAAAAAAATCTATTAAAAAAAGAATGCAGCCCAGCCAGTGTGGCTCAGTGGCTGAGCGCCGACCCATGCACCAAGAGGTTGCTGGTTTGATTCCCGGGCACATGCCTGGATCCAGGATCCGTCCCCAGTGGGGGACATGCAGGAGGCAGCCAATCAATGTTCTCTCTCATCAATGCTTCTATCTCTCTCTCCTTTTCCCCTCTCTAAAAATCAATAAAAATATGTTTTAAAAAATAAGTAAAATAAAAAACGAGAAATGCATAATCGAGGGATGCTAAGCTCTTGGGTGTAACACCTCACCCCACAACCATGTCGCCCTGGCTGGTTTGGCTCAGCAGTTGGAGCCTGTGGATCAGAGAGACCCAGGTTCGGTTCCCGCTAGTGGCACGTACCGAAAAAATAAAAATAAATAAAAAATAAAGACAACCATGTCTCCATCCTCAAAAGGAGCCTTCTCCAGTGGAAAGATTCCCCTGTCCCTTCAACAGTAGCTCAGACACGCATCTAAAAAGTTCAGTCCTTGCTATGCCCTGGCCTGGGCTCCATCCGGGAGGCGGTGAGAGGTAAAATAAAGAAATGATGGTTACTTGCACCCGGGCTCGGGGCTGTCCGCCATGCTGCACCCCCGCTCCTCAACCCCCTCTGATTGATTCCTGGTTCACACTAATTAGGCCTTGCTTGGCCAGTGACAGGAACAGAGCTTTGCCATTTTTCTTGAAGGAAACCGAGTGAGAGGCCGACCTGCTGGTGGTTGCCAGGCAACCTTGATGATACTGCAGGAAAGGCAAACTCTAGAGAGGCCAGGGCCAGAGCCTAGTTAGCAGCTATTGAATGTGAGTCTGTGTTCCGCAGAGAGGTGCGAGAAAGACCTGGCTGGCATGGACTCCCATCGTCCCACTGTAGCTTTAGGTGGTGTGTGTGTGTGTGTGTGTGTGTGCGCGCGCGCGCGTGTGTGTTGGAGGTGCCTACACAAAGTGAGTCAGGAAAGAAAAAGGTAGTGCTCATCCTTCAAACGAAATCATAATAACAAATACCAGGGCAAGATAATTTATGAAATCGTAATTTATCTGTTGACCCTTTCATTTTCTTTCCTGCTTCCTCAACTCTA
Organism: Molossus molossus; assembly: GCF_014108415.1. Taxonomy (NCBI): domain Eukaryota; kingdom Metazoa; phylum Chordata; class Mammalia; order Chiroptera; family Molossidae; genus Molossus; species Molossus molossus. Next base: position 4,630,106 of record NW_023425360.1, on the reverse strand, counting down.
GAGGTGGGGCGGGGCTTGCAATTTACTTACTTATTTATTTTTTTAAATGTTTTTCTCTACTGATTTGAGAGACGGAAGGAGGGAGAGGGAAAGAGGGATAGCAACATTGACGAGAGAGAACATCGATGGACCGCTTCCTGCATGCCCCCCATTGGGGATCCAACCTGGGCATGTGTGCCAGTCTCTTGGTGCATGGGTTGATGTTCAACCACTGAGCCACACCAGCCAGGCTAGACTTGCAATTTCTTACCTCAGAACAGGACCGAAAGCAGAAACAGCTTGTAGGCAAAGGCCTTTTCCCTCTTATAAAATATTAAGCCATAGAACAAGGGATAATGTGAGGAGTCAGAAGAGGCCGGGAGACGTGTGTGGCGTTGGGGACAAGGGATTTCCTGGGGTCTGGGAAGGAGACAGGCCTGTGTCACTCTACTATTCAAGGACCCGGGCACACTCTCCAGCAGTGCCCCTAAGGTGATGGTAAGAATTCAGGTGCTCTGGGCACCTGAGCTCCCGATCTCACTGAAGAGTAACCAAACCACACGTGGCCAGCAGCTCCTGACCGGGAGAAACCACAGCGACGGGCAGCACAGTGCTGCTCCAGAGAAACCCTCGCGGGCCGAGGCCCTGCAGAGGGGCCACCCCGATGCCTTAGCATCTCCGACGTCCCAGAACCTTTGCACGACAATGATAGACAAGAGGAAACAGTGCCTTAGACTGTATTTCTCTCCCATGGAGGACTGATGGGAACTCAGAGTGGAATGGATTTAATATAGAGTCATTAGAGCTTTGTAGGTGGGCGATTTGGTAGTATCCACCAAATTTTTGAAGGTCACATCCAGTAATTTCACTTGTGTATTGTACCTTTTTTGTATCACATTTATTGTACCTGTGCCGGGCAGTGTTCTGAGAACATTTTCTAGTTACAGTCTAACCTACAATACAGGAAGTGTTTCTACCTCTCCAGCAAACTTGCCATCACAGAATGTGACTCATCAATCAACACTTTGCCTGTCTGTTGGGGAAATGGCCTCTCGTTGTTGTTTTAATATCCAGGGTGGGGCAAAAGTAGATTTCAAGTCGGGAGCATGCAAAACACAGTTTACTCTTGTGTTATTATTTATTAGTTATTGTGTTATTTTCCATAGGAACAACCTACTTTGGCCCATTTTGTATATAACCCTGAGTAGTGATTCTTCATTTCTCTCTCTGTACTGTTTGCCTTTTAACAATGAAAATGCATTTGAGTATTAACGGGTATATAAAATGAATGTAAATAACATTCATGATTTCTGCCCTGGCCAGTTTGGCTCAGCGGTTGGAGCATCAGCCTGTGGGACAGAGAGTTCCGGGTTTGGTTCCCACTAGGGGAAAATACCAAAAAAAAAAAAAAAAATTCATGATTTCTTACACCCTTAAGAACATGGCTTTGAAACAGAGAGAGCAAAAATGGATAGAAAAACAAGGCAAAATTAATAAATCTACATGGTGGAAGGTTTTGACAATATTTATCAGATAGTAGGTAAAAATAAAAGATTTGATATCAATTAAACTTGATCAAATATAAATGTATATTGTATATGTATATATGTATGTTTATACACACAAAAATCCAATACAGACACACACACACACACAGCATACAGGAAACAGTCCCCAAAATTGACCCTGCCTTAGACTACAAAGGAAAACCAAACAAAGTCTAAAAATGAAAAATCATGAAGAGCCCCTGATCTCTGAACACAATGAAATAATATTCAACATTAATCATTTTAAAAGGATAACCAACACATTATCTGCCAAATAACAATAACTAATACCCTCCTAAATAAATCTTAGGTTAAGAAAAGAGAATCAAATTCCAATTTACTTAGAAAGGCAACCAATTGGTTTGAAGATTTAAATGTAAAGAAAAACTAGACAAATTATCAGTAATTAAAAAAAAAAATCTCTGCTTGGAAAAGCCTTTCTAAATATGACCCAAAATGTGTAGCTCCCTCACTGTGATCTCTTGAGTCTGCCCTTGACAGAGGATTTGAAAAAAATTAATATAAAAAAAGACGAAAACGTAAAAAAGAAAATAACAGCCTGCTTGGTGTGGCTCAGTGGTTGAGCGTCGACCCATGCACCAAGAGGTCGCCGGTTCAATTCCAGTCAGGGCACATACCCAGGTTGTGGGCCAAATCCCCAGTGGGGGGTATGCAGGAGGTGGCCAATCAGTGTTCTCTCCCATCGATGTTTCTGTCTCTTTCTCCCTCTCCCTTCCTCTCTCTCTAAAATCAATAAAGAAAAAAAATGTTTTAAAGAAAATAACAAAAAACCTATGACACATATATCAGAAACCCTCAAACATTAATACATGCAATCACCTAAGAATAAAAAAATTTGATCCTGGCTGGGTTTGCTCAGTGGTTAGAGCAAAAACCCTTGGACCAAAAGGTCATTGGGTTCAATTCCGGCCAAGGGCACATACCTGGGCTGCAGGTTCCATCCCCAGCCCCTCAGGCAACCAACCCATGTGTCTCACTCACATTGACATTTCTCTCTTTCTATCTCTATCTACCTCTTACCCTTCTTCCCTCCCTTCCACTCTCCCTAAAAATCAACGGAAAAAATACCTTGGGGTGAGGATTAACAACAACAACAACAAAAAAGAATTAAAAAAAATTCTATATGGCAAATGAAGAACTAGGGAAAAATATTTGTGACTTATATTACAGAGGGGCTAGTTTCCTAATATATGAAGATCTCCTAGAAACCAGTAATAAAATTATTTGCAAAATAAGACTGCACAGAGGTGTCAAGTTAAAAAAGTGGACACACTGGACGATCACATTTACATAAACTTTGAAAACAGACCAAACTAACTGAAGATGTTAAACGCTGGGATGGTGGTTAACCTGATGGGCAGGGAGCCAGGCTGGTGAAATTCTCTCTTTATCTGGGTGCTATTACACACAGGAATTCTGGGTGCTATTGCACACAGGAATTCACTTGGAGAAAAGAATGGAGCTGTACACTAATGACTTGTACACATTTCTGTATGTGTGTTCAATGTCAGTAAAACTTACTTTAAAATACTCCATCAAGATATAATTTTTCAGCCCGGCCAATGTGACTCAGTGGCTGAGTGTTGACCCATGCACCAAGAGGTCACTGGTTCGATTCCTGGTCAGGGCACATGCCCAGGTTGTGGGCCTGATCCCCAGTGGGGGGCATGCAGGAGGTGGCCACTCGATCACCAATGTTTCCATCTCTCTCTCCCTCTCCCTTTCTCTCTCTCTAAAAATCAATAAAGAAAAAATATTTTTTAAAAAAGATACAATTTTTCACCTATGAGGTTGGCAAAGATCTACTCATTTGATGATGTATTATGTTAATAAGGATGTAGGAAAGGGGGCTGTCTTATATATTGCTAATGGGAGTGCAAATTGATACAACCTAACTTAGGGAATGCTTTATTAGTTTGTTTGTTAGTTTGTTTACTGTTGTTAATCTTCACTAGAGAATATTTTTCCACTTATTTTTTTAGATAGAGTAGAAGGGGGAGGGGAGAGACAGAGAGAAACATCTATGTGAACCACATCAATTGGATACCTCCCACACCCCCCTGAACAGGGCTGGGGATCGAACTTACAACCCAGGTACATGCCCTTGACCAGGAATAGAACCCACAACCCTTCGGTCCATGGGCCAACGCTCCAACCGCTGAGCCAAACCGTCCAGGGCAGGAGATCATTTATTAATATCTGTGGAAATGATCAATGCATACGCCCTCTGCCTAGAATTCCCACCTCCAGGAATTTACCTTACAAGTAATACTTGCACCTCTCTGAAGCTACAATGCATTCTCACACCACTGAGATCAAAAGATTGAAATCTACCTAAACACCCATCAACGGGGGACTAATTAAACAGTGCAACCCTTACAATGAAATGTTCTGCCACTCTTAGCTCTAATGAGGATACACTTTATGTACTAATAAGGAATGATCTTCAAAGTGTATTTGAAGTAAAAATGTAAATTAAGGTGGAGAACTTGGTATTTACCCAAATGAGCTGAGAGTATATCCACACACAAACCCGCAGAGATCACAGCAGCTGTTTTTCACAATTGCTGACACTTGGAAGAAACCAAGATGTCCTTCGCTAAGTGAATGGATGAATAAACTGTGATCCACCCAGACAATGGAATATTATTCAGCATATTACTAAGCAAAAGAAGCCAATCTGAAAGGTCGACATAGTGCATTATTCCAACTGTATGATATTTAGAAAAGGCAAAACTGGAGACGGTACAAAAATTAGTGGTTGCCAGGTGTTGTGGGGAGGGAGGGATAAGGAGGCGGGGCATAGAGAATGTTGGGGGGCGGTGAAAGTATTCTTTAGGAATTACAAACGTCATTATACATTTGTTAAAACCCATAGAATGTATAACACCAAAAGAGAATCCTGCAATAAACTATGACCTTTGGATGATAATGATGTGTTAATGTGGGTTCATTGATTATAACAAATGTACTACAGGGGGGGCGGGGGGGAGGTGCAGGTGGTGTTGACAGGGAGAAGGCCAAGCAAGCATGGGAGCAGGGGCATATGGGAAATCTCCGATCAAGTTTACTGTGAACCTAACCCTGCTCCAAAATATAAAATCTAAGAGATTATAGGTGTGTGGTGGACTTGACATAAATTGCAAACCTCCATCCAGTTCACCCCTGAGTCTCCTCGAGTCAAAAACTCATGAAGGTCATTGAGCCCCAGCACCTGCAGCAACAAGACATTTTTTACCAAGAGGAAATGTTATTTTGGAATGAAATCCTAGCTGAGAAAGCCAGGGGCTATGGAACGCAATTCCATAAAACCAAGGTCCTTGGAGGGCTTAACGAGATTTCCACCTGATGATCGGAAAACAATGATTTTATCGCGATTTCCCCCAGGTAACAAGTCCCTCCCAATCGAGTTGGGAGGCTGAGATCATTTTAGTAATAGTAGCAAGGATCCTAAGCAGTCGGTCAGCCAGGGCTGTATCTTCTGTGCATGTTAATTAACTCATCAATTTCCTTCCCAAGGGCAGGACAAGATGAGCTGCTCAGAAGAGAGTCTGGCAGGACTTCCTGTCCCAGGAATGTCGAGAACTCACCTGTAATCTCTCTCAGATGATTTGCCTTTGTGACAAAATAACTGATCACTTCTACAAGCTGCCGCCTCTGCCATTTCTCATTGAAAGGCTACTTTGATGGATAGCCCGGTAAACTGCCAAAGGAGTGATTAATGTTCACCGTTAAACCCTGGACCTTCTCACCCACCTCCCTGGGCAAGTGGCCTTTATCTGCACAGCTTAGAACACCCTGGGGACAAACAAAGGGGAAATTGAGTGCCTTCTATTTATCTATAACCTAATTCAAAATTAGCGTGGGCTCTCGTTGTAAATCTCAGGTTGAGCCGTTTTTAGTTCATTATGTTTTTGCCATTTCATTTTATGTGACAACAATAGTATCAGCATTAGGCAGAATTTATAGTTTTCAAAGTGCTCTCTTGTGTGTGAGCGGATTTTATGCTCACCAAAACCCTATCAGGTAAAAAAAAAAAAAAGGGGGGGGGGCGCTATCACCATTGAGTAAAGAGAACCTGTAACACAGAAGTTGAAGGGCTCCCCAAAGTCAAACATCAATTTCTACCATCAAACAATCTGACGCAGGTGATTTTTACTATAGTCACAAGGTTGTGCAATGATCATCACTATTTCATTCCAGAACATTTTCATCCCCCTAAAAAGAAACCCTACACCCATTAGCAGTCACTCACTATTTTTCCCTCCCCTTAGTCCCTGGCAACCACTAATCCGCTCTCCGTCTCTATGGATTTTCCTAGCCTGGGAATAATTTCATAGAAATGGAATCATACAGTATGTGGTCTTTTGCAAATAACTTCTTTCTCTTAGCACAATGCTTCAGGTTCATCCGTGTTGTAACATGTATCAATACTGTAGTTCTCTTCATGGCTGAATAATATTCCATTATGTGGATATACCATCTTCGTTTACTCATATCAGTTGGTGGACGTTTGGTTGTTTCCACTTTTTGGCTGTTACGAATAACACTGCCATGAACACTTGTGTACAAATTCTTTGCGTCAATCTATGTGTTCAGTTAGGTTGGATATATATGTAAGTGTGGAATTGTTGGGTCATATAGTAACTCTAGTCAACATTTTGAGGAACAGCCCAACTGTTTTTCCAAAGCAGCTGCACCATTTTACATTCCTACTGGCAATGCAGGAGTGTTCCAATTTCTCCATATCCTTGTTTGCATGTGTTACTGTTCACTTTTCAAGTTATAGCTATCCTGGTGGGTATATCTCATTGTATCTTTGATTTACATTTCCCTAATAACTGAGCACATGACCATCTTTTCGTGTGCTTGCTGGCTATTTGTATACCTTCTTTGGAGAACTGTATATTCAAACCCTCAACCCCTTATTATTATTATTTTTTTATTTTATTGATTTTAGAAAAAGAAAGGAAGGAAAGGGGGGAGAGAAAGAGAGAGAGAGACATTAATTTGTTGTTCCACTTATTGATGCATTCATTGGTTGCTTCTGTTTTTTTTTTTGTGGGGGGGGTACATGCCCCTAGCGGGAGCCAAACCAGCTAGGGCCATTGGTTGCTTCTTTTATGTGTCCTGACCAAGGATGGAACCTACAACCTTAGCGTATTAGGACGACGCGCTAACCAACTGAGCTGCCTGGCCAGGGTTCCCCCTGCCCGTTTTAAAATATGGTTCTTTTTATTGAGTTATAAAAGTTATTTAAGGATCCTAGGCCCTTATCAGATATATGGTTTCCAAATATTTTCTCCCATTCTGCAGGTTGCTTTTTTTTCATTGTCTGGGTAGTGTCTTTTGAAGCACAAAAGTTTTTAATTTTGATTAAGTCTAGCATCTGTTTTTCTTTGGTTGCTTGTGCTTTAAATGTTATATTTTAGAAATCTTTGCCTACCCTACGTTCACAAAGACACCTATGTTTTCTGTTAAGAGGTTTGTAGTTTTAGCCCAGCCGGTGTAGCTCAGTGGTTGAGCATTGACCCATGCACTAAGAGGTTCGATTTCTGGTCAGGGCACATGCCCAGGTTGTGGGCCCGATCCCCAGTGGGGGGCATGCAGGAGGCAGCCAATCGATGTTCTCTCTCATCGATGTTTCTATCTCTCTCCCCCTTCCTCTCTCTCTCTAATACCAGTAAAGAAAAAAATTGTTTTTCCAAAGAGGTTTGTAGTTTTAGCTCTTACATTCAGGTCCTCGATCCATTTTGAGTACATTTTTGCATATGGTGTAAGGTAGAGGATTACATTTTCTCTCTCGTGCCCTGTGATGGGCAGGGGAGAGGGAATACAGGAAATATCCCTGTGGAAATAAAGCTTTCTGTCTGCTCACCCTCTGGGAGTCTCCTTGAGGTCAGACAGCCCCTCTCCTGCCCTGCTCAGCCCAGCACAGGAACAAGGTTCAGGACAGAGAGGTGGCCCCTGGACTAGCTCCAGTGCCTCCTCCTCGGAGGGTAAGTCTGGCTTCAGCACTACTGCTAAATTTACTCCAGCTTCTATCCCAGGGGAGCCCAAGATCCTGGAGAGGGAAAAGGTGGCTAGCTGCCAGCCTGAGGACCTCCCAGAGCTGTTGCCATGGCCACAGGGGACTTTTGATGTGAAGCTCAGTGACACCCCCCCCCATTTCCCTTCTCCACCGCCTTCTGGATGACGTCATGAACGTCCCTGGCCCTGACAGGCCACCTGTGGGTTGGTCTCGGCTTTAAAGCAGCTGTTCACCCCGGGCCCCCCCTGAGCCCCAGCGGTGACTATGCCTGCACCCGGAGCACCACCCTGGGACTCTGGACCCACCTCCAACCCTGGCAGTACCTGCCCGTGCTCTGAACAGAACAGATTGCAAGAGAGGCAAGTATTCAAGGGGTGCTTCACAAAATACCTTCTCCAACCCTCAACCCTCCCTGCACCATCCCTGCCCCGACTCTGCAGTTCTTTCCACGAGGAGCTAGCAGCCAGATGGTGAGGGGTTTTCTTCTAGAAGGAAGTGGAGAGCAGCCGGCTTCCTTCTGCGTGGTGGCCACCCACACAGGTAAAAAGTTAGGACCGGGGTCTCCTGTCCAACCCTCCCCTGCCCGGGACAAGGGGTCGGGATTGGAGGCGCAGCGTACTGGAGCTGGGATTCTGGAGCTTGAGCCCAGGAGAGAAGGGGGCCGCCAGTCTTGGCATCTGTCAAAGGTGCGGTGCCCGCCCGCCAAAATCATCAAGAGGAGGGAAGGCAGTGAGGGCGCCTGGGAAGAGGGAGGGGGCTCCGCTGCCCAGAGCTGATCACTCCTACAGGGTGCTCGACCAGCTTGAGTTGTGGGGTGCCCACCCTCGCGGAGCTGCCAAAACCCGCTTGCCATTTTTCTGGCTCGGTCGGGCTCCCCTTCGGAGATGGGCAGCCCCACAGCCTCGGGAGCGCCTGCTGTTGGGACCAGCCTCCTGGAGACCACCGCCACCTCCCCTCCCGTGCTGATGTTCCTCAGATCCCAGAAGCAGCAGAAAATCAGTGGGTGTTCCAAGCCTCCCCTCCCTTCCTTGCCCGTCATGACCCGCCACAGATTTGAGCACCTGGAGTCCCGGACTTTTCCTGCTGACTCCCCAAGAACCCAGTTCAGAAGGAGAAACATGGAAAGTGCTGGGAGGCAACTGGGTAATCATCCCGGTCCAAAGGGCTCTTCCTACCCTCCCTCTGCGATTGCAGCAAACAATCCCACTAACCTGGGGAGGGGACATGGGAAGTGTGGGGGGTTGCACCCTGGAGGATGCCCATGCTGCTGGGGGAAAAAAAAGCGAATCTGGTGCAAACACGGCCAGTTTCGCCTTTTCCCCCAGGCGGACAAAGCATCTGCCTTAAGGGTCCCTACCTCGGGTTCTGAATCGGCTGCTGTAGGTCCCCAGTGCCCCTCCGCGGCGAATCTGAGCCTCCAGCTTCAGCACCAGAGGCTGGACAGCGCCAAGCCCGGAGCGCCCAAGGTGTTGTACGTGGGGATCTCCCGCCTAGCCCACCCTGCGCTGTTTGCGGTCACAGTCCCTCACACCCCACGCGGAGGTGAGGAAGGGGGAAGTCATCTTCCCTATTTCTCCAGGGGTTTAGGTGTCGGATTCTTGGAGGGCATTCTAGCTCCCCTTCGCTAGGACCAGCTGGAATAACTTGGTGCCCGAGAGAAAAGAGGCGCGCCCCGTAAGCGGTAGTGTAGGGAGCGAGCGGGACAGCGGATCTACCTGGATCCCCAGGCCCTGAGCGCTGTGAAAAATCGCCACAGCCAAGCCGTGTTCTCCCTCTCCCCACCCCCGCTCCTCCTTCTCTCCCTCTCCCCACAATCTCCATGCACCTTCGCAGATGAATGAAGGAGAAAGCGTGGGATGGAGGGAAAAGATGTTGAGACATTGAGGCCAAAATAAGAAGCGTATTTTATCTGGGTGTAGATGAAATCTGCCCAAAATGACCATCAAGGTCCACATTTTTAGCCAAAAGAGTCCAACTGCCTTTTGCACGAGGAACAGAATGACTGCTTGGCCCCGGGGAGGAAAAAAAGCATTGGAGGAGGGGGGAACATTATCACAAAAGGGCTAACAGAGGTGGGGGAGGAGGAGAGCGGACAGGACCCTGGCTCTAGAGTGTGGTTACCAGGCAACCGGCCTCAGCTTCCTGTTGCCTTGGTTGCAGTGAATGAAGGGGCTTTGGCCACTAATTATAGGTGAGCACTTTGATTCTGTAAAATATCTGCTGGGGTGAATTTTTCTTTTTAAGTCAAGGTGCTTGGTGGTCAGCCTCTCCCCTGTTCCCTTCAGAGAGGTAATCAAGTCCTACCCCGCCATTTGTCTGGGATTTACAATTAGGGTTTTTATTTTTAATTTAGATCTTTCTTTAGATGGAGGAATTGCTCCCTACCCCTTCTCCCCCTTTAAATGAGCAAAAACACATTTGTTCTTCTGGGTGAACAGGAGGGAGGTCAGGAAATTGTCTCAAAGGTGTCTCTGGTAAACAGACTTTCTCCTAGGTTTGGCAGAGGTTGGGGGGGGGGGATTCTCTTCCTCACCAGCACTGCCTTCGTAATTAGCAAATACAGCGCTTCAAGCTTCCAATCCTCTGATCTTTTCCTTTTCCCTCGATTGACAAACACTTTTTCCCTGCCGCCTTGCCTCCCTGTGTTCATTTGTGATATGGGGATGGTCCTCTTACTCATAATTTTCCTAAGGCAGCTGTACCATTCTCAGAATGATTTAAGGGGGAACCGCTAATAAGTTAACGGAACAACTTGCGTTCTGAGTACTCTTTCATCTAGAATACTTCTTAAAAGCCATGAAATTTCTCTTTCCCAAACAAAACCTTGTTTTAAGCTGGGCTATTACTTGACGGGACAGGAATGGAGGAAATTTCTGTTTCCAGCGGTAACTAGCTTATCTTTATCTGGGATGCCCTGTACCAGGAAATACACATTTGTTTTCTTTTCTCTTCTTAACCCTTTCCTTCATCAATTGCTAAGAATAAGAATAAGAATAAGAATAAGAATAAGAATAAGAATAATAACTTGTTTAATCATTATAATTTCTATCTAAGTTTAAGGCCAAAAATACCTTCATGGATTGGCCAAATATCATTTTGGGGAGATTTACGTGAAAATGCTTTTCTCCCCTCTCATGTTATTGTAGAAACTTCTTTTTAGTCCAGACCAGATAGCTGGCATGTTTTTTGTATTTTTCTTCCCCCAAAAAGTACCTTCCTTTATGAGTTCTCTATCATTGATCACATCAATAATGTCCCATAGCAACAGTGGCTTTTCTTTTTAATGATTATTTCCTTTCTGCTCATTTTCTTTATAGACAAAGGGTCTACTTTCCTTTCAAGAAGAGAACTGATATTTTATTGGCCAAACATGGAGAAACATTCTTTCATTGGTTGGTGTGTATTCCCTTGTCAACCAATCAGAGAATGCCATTTATCCCTTTCTGACTGGCAGAGTGAGCGGGGTACCCAGAACTATTGCATCTGCCTTAGTTCCATCCAATGGCAAAGGATGGAACTCAGATTTCTGGGAGCCAGCATCTGGGATTTGCTTGAGCTAGTCTGGATTACATTTGACTTGCAAGAATAAATTTTGCTACCTTGTTATTTGTCGCTTACTTGACTACACCTAAGTAATACACTGTTCTATGGATTTTTTTTTTCACTTAAAAATATACCATAATTATCGTTCCAAGTCAGCGCAAGTGACCAGGATCTAGGACCTTTGTCATTTCCTCTAGAAGTACAGAACTGGCCTCCATCCTGGGGGATTTGGTGAAAACTTCTGGGGATCAGGATGGGACGCTTGAAGAGGGAAGAGCTGTGTTACCTATGACAACAGTTAGTTCCGCTTTTAAATGTCCTCTGCTGAACTCTGGTGTCTCCTGCTAGTTTTGTTTGTTTTTCTACATTAATTCTTCACAGCTACCCTTCTGGCCTTCATTTTCAGTGACCAGTAGAAAAGCTGCATGAGTGGAGATGATGACCCTCTAACTCGGTGTAAGAACAGATCCCTCCCTCCCCAGGAAGGCTTGTGACAGGTAGGTGATGGAGATCTCTGGAACTGGAGAGTATCTCGGTCCTTCGCGGCACCGGAGGGCAGGAGTTTTCCTTCTACCTGCACCGAATTGTCCTATTTAGGGATGCTGGCATTAGACCACTTCTCTAAAAGGAAGGTGCATCAAGTCCCCTCTCTCAGGACAGAAGCTCCCTGGAAAAGCCTTACTGTGAGTACAAACCCCTCCCTTGGTCAATCTTTTCTTGGTTCTTGACTGGAGGGGACAGGCGCTTGGTCCTGGTGGAGCTATCAAGAGCCACCTCCTTGAATAACCCCATCTGGGCCAGGGTTTCAGTGGGATCATGAGCCCTGGTGCTAGACTATAAGCCCTTCCTTCGATACTAGGGGTTGTGTCTCATACTCCTTCGATTCTTTAGAGTTTGGTCATGCTTAAAGTAGAGTCTCAACAAACATTTGCTCTGAATCTCACTGGCTAGTATTAGAAGTCTCTTAACTTCCTCTTTGAGACAATGACAGCTCTAACCATGGACCCTCCCCCACCTCTCTGGTCCAAATGCTTCATATTCCCTAGCTCTCGTCACAAAAGATAAATGAAGGCTTGGTTAATTGTTACCATGGTTACGTGCACTGGCCACACCGAGGATCCCTATCACCCATTACTGTCAAGAAGAAAAAGAGAGGAGGGGCTTGGGGGGATCACTGTCAGGGAGGAAACCATGGAAACAAGCGTTGCTAAGGGGATGGCTCTAAATTCAGAGGAAAGTAACTACAAGTGGGGAAGAGGGAGTTGGTGGGCTCGTGGGGAGATCATGTTCCCCGAGGTTCATTTCTCTGAGGCCACAGCAGCCTCTTTTGGGGGTCTGCCTCATCCCCCAGCCCACAGAGAACCCAGAGTTACAAAACTTTAGAAAACTGGGGCCACTGTGGGGTACCAGTACCTCTTCATTGGTCCTGCAAGGAAAAAGCCAGTGAGAATGGATTTATTGTGTTCACACCTCATGATCCTTCTCTATCTCTTACTCTGTCTCTCTGCCGGGCTGTGTGCTGGACACCGGCATGTAACAGTGAGCAGCATTCTGTGGAACGGATAGCAGGCTTCTCTCCAAACTCTCTCTGTAACCCCTTTAGCTCATCAAGTTAATGGAGAGCTCCCTGAGGAAGGCTTGAGTTACTAGGAACACCCAGGGTCCTAACTCCTCTAGTTAACACCTCGCGCCTTAGTTAACCTGGTTTTTTAATAAGCACTCAGTCTTTGTCTCTGAAGCCAGACACCAAAGGTGACTGACTAACTCTTTCTCAACAGGGCCCAAGAAGCACAGGTTAGTATCCTTTTTATTTTAGGAGAATTTAAAGGCCACAAATTTCTCTCTCATTAGATGGGGAGGGGGGTCCTTGGCTTCCTGCAGCTTGGAGTTGAATACCTAGCACCCTCCCCCGCCCCCCAGGAATGGAGAGAAGGGGATCTTAGCCTCCTGGGGAGTGCGTCTCCCCTACATCCTCCACCTGAGAACTTCTTGGGCCCACCTACTGAGGACTGACCGTTGAAAGGGGCTGGGTACAGCCAGTGGTCTCCCTGTCCCCTCCTCTAAGTCTCCAGACAAGCCCTTCCCCACTCTGGGTGGAGAGAACCAAACAGAAGGGTGGAGGGCTGGGCCACCGAGGAAGAGTTTTCAATTAAAAGGAGAAAAAAATTGAAAGCGGCACCAATAGGGGAGGGTAATTATCCTTCAGCTGCTGCAGAAACACAATTAGGGCTGTGCTCTCGGAGCCACCAGGATATTGTGGCTTTTGCTAATTAAGAAGCGGATATGTCCTGCTAGTGCAATTAGAGGCTGGCCCAGGCCGAGGGGCCTCTCGCCCATCCACGCCCTGGGCTGGGGAATTAACCAGGGAGCCCAGTGCTGGGTCTAGGGGAGTGGGAGTGGGGGACTGGGGAGCAGGGACAGGATTCCACCCTTCCCCTGCCCACAGCCATTTTCCCTTGCCCTCTCTCCCTTCTGTTCTGCTGCCCTGGTACCCTGTCTCCATTTTGGGAGCACTGGGAGGATTTTCACCCTGGGCCAAGGCCACAGACTTGCAGGTGGGGAGGGGGGACCTGGCAGAGAGGGGTCACCATTACCTGGAGCTCTTCCTTTGTTCCCTCCCCCCAACGGTAGGCTCTTTGTGATTAACGAAGAAAGATGGGAAAATGAGCCACCCACCTGCCTCCCTGCAAAAAATAAGATCTCCTTATTAAAGGAGGTGTGTTAAACTCCGGAAGAAAGGGAAATAAGAGCTCCCTCCCCCTCATTCTGGACAGAGGTCGCGGAGGATGCTGGGGTTGGGGAGGGGTGGCGGGAGAAGGCGACCCTGGCAGGGGGGCCGCTGGGCTGGCTACCTGAGTGCCGGTGCCGTGAGGGCCCCAGGTCCCCACCGCCTCCGCAAAGCAGTGGCTGTGGACACGGACGGCCAGCCCCATCTGGAAGACTAGTGATTTTGTTGTTGGCTCGCTGCATCAGCAACAAGTCCCAGTCTGCCGCATGGTGTGCGCCCTGGCGGCAGGGTGGGGAGGGGCACACCAAGTGTCCTTGCTGGTTCTTTCTCTCTGTGTTCTTTTGGGTCCTTCTCTGTCTCCTAGAAAACTCCTCTGGGAACCACCCTGGACAGCCCTGGGCACACCTGGGCAGGGCACACCTGGGCAGGGCACACCTGGGCAGCACACCCCAGGTGGAGTCTTCCAGAAGCAAGGACAAACAGCGGTGAGTGGAGAGCCTGGGTGAGGTAGGGGTGAGGGACCAGGCAGGGTTTGTGTCCTCGGAGCCTGGGCTGCTACAACAGCAACAACTAAAGGCCAGGGAGAGATTTCCCCTCAATTACTCAACGATTTGCCCAACAACCATTTTGGGTTGGCACCCGCCGTATGAGGTACCCTCTGGTCCCACACCCAGGGGCTCACCGCCTGGTTGTGTTTGGCAAGAGAGAGCCACCCAGGTGTGTGCGGGTCATAAAAAGTCACGTGCTCCTGACCAATGATGCCTGGTGCCTTGGCCGCTAAGTAGAGGACACACCTGACCTGGCGCTGGTCTGGTGCCTCCACCAGGGTTGAGAGTGGACTTGTGTGTATGGAACATCTTCTTGGCTCCAGAATCTGCCTTGAGTCCCAAGGTGTCACCCAGGGGAAAACTGGGGTGGGAAGCTAAGTCCCCTAACTGTGCTTGGGGACCGTTCCCCACTGTAGCAGAAGCAGTGATCATAGACACCATTTCCTAGCCCTTCTACATGCCTCTGAACCGGGGTCGCCTTGCCCTGCGGGGGTCATCAAGTCCCTATGACAAGACCCTCAGTGGAGAAAATTTTTCAAGCAACAAACTCAAATGCCCTCTTCACTTCTTTCCAAGTGTATTTTCTCCTCAGCCCACACAGCAGGCACAAGGCACCCCGGGGGTCCTCAGACCAGAGAAGGGAAGGGTTGATCAGCAGGATCCAGAGGCAGAGAAGGCTGGGAACGTCTTTCCTTTAGAACACTAGAGCCTCAATCGACAAAGCAATAAAATAAAAATGTTAAAAGATGGGGAAAAAAGAACATGAAAGCATTTATAAACCTAAATTGGGGTGGGAGTTGTATTCCCTTAGGGAACACTAAAAATGCAACCATTAGCTGAGTTCAGTCACCTCTACCACTTGCTGGCTGTGTGACCTTTGGACAGGCACTTAACCTCTCTGAGTCAAAGCAGCCCTGTCACTACCTCAGTGGCTCCTTCTTCCCCATTTCCTGTCTTTTAAATTTCCTCTTTACTTCTTTTTTTTTTAATTATTTTTTTATTGATTGATATTAGACAAAGAGAGAGGATGTTAGAGGGAGAGAGAAATAGAAACATCAATAAGAGAGAACATCAACTGGCTGCCTCCTGCATGCCCCCCACTGGGGATCAGGCCCACAACCTGGGCATGTGCCCTGACCGGGAATCGAACTGGCGACCTCGAACTGGTGCATGGGTCGATGCTCAACCACTGAGCCACACAGGCTGGGCAATTTCCTTTCTACTTCTAACCCTGCCTGAAGCCAGTAGGCAGCTGGTCCTATTAGAAATCTCGTTCACACTTGAGAAGGCTGAAAATTGGTGTGACTCAGTGGGTGTCTGCCCTTCAGTGGAGAAGAGGGGCCTGGATGAGCAGGAGGAGAGCAGGAGAGAAGGATGTCCCTCCCAGGCAGCCCTCGGTATCCAGGGCTGCTGTGGAACATCTGGAAAGGGAATTGGGATGCAATCCTCATTTGAGAGATGGATAAGAGAACCCCTGTTGATATGTACCAGGGTATAAAACAGGGAGCTGGGCACTTCCTGGAGGGGCCAAGTTGGGGGGAGAGGGAGTCTTGGGCTTTGAAGTCAGACACACTCTAGTTCCAGGCCTGGCTTTACCACTTACTGGCTGTGTGACTTTGAGCCAGTCACAGAACATCTCTGAGCATCAGATTCCTTATTTGTAAATGGAATCCATCACATCTATGATGCTCGTTGTTATGGTAATTAAGAGAAGAGTCATGATACAGAATGGCATATGTAAATATCTAATAGCAGTCTGCCTGCTCTTTCATGATTTTTCTCTCCCCCAACCCTAGGAACACACACAACCCCTCCATGAAGTAGTAATGAATGAAAACCACCATCTCTCTACTAGCCTCCCTTATCTTGGCGCAGTTATATCCCATTTGAAAGTTTATCCTTTCCCTACCCACATCCGCATCTTGTCCATTTCACAAGACTCAATGTATGTTGAAAGAATGAATGTAGGTCAAGTCCCCCCCACCCTTTCTCCTTAATTTTAAAAATGCAGAAATCAAGGCTTAGAGAGGTTGTGTTGCTTAGCTCTGGGTCACTCATCAAAGTAGACAGTCTCAGAACACAAAAGGGTTAGTAAGCCAGGGGTCAGGGCATCTAGGAACACCTTACCCTAACTGCAGGCACCAGGTTTATACAGCCAGCAGTAATGTTCCCACGCTTGCATCGGCTTCCCTGGATGAGCAGGGAAGCAGCACCCTCTAGTGGACCCTCCAGGTAACGGAGCTTTAGTGGTGATTCCTGACCTTGGCAAGCAAACTGGGTCACCTAGTGAGCTTTAACAATCTATGTTCAGACCCCGCCCCAGACAGTTAAATCGGAATCTTGGGGTGTGACTCAAGGAAGCGTCAGCATTTTTTTTTAAAGCTCCTCAGGCTATTCCAACGTTCACCCGAGACGGAACCACAGATTTAAGGATTAATTTTACGTGTCAAGAAACTAGAATGGAACAAGCATTGGTAGAAAATAAAATTCCCCCGAATCAAATCTCTCCCATTTTCCCATTAAACTATCAGTCATGTGAGACCTAGCCTGGGTCTAAGAGCCCTGGACATTCTCAGAAGTTGTGGGAAAGTGTCAAGGTACCGTAAGTGTCTTGGGGACAGGCTGTATCCAGGTAGGTCCAAAGTTACTGTTGGATCAAGGGTGCAGATACAGAGAGGAAATCTACTTGAATAAAATTAATGAATTATTTGCATCTAGCTCCCAGAGGTTTTTTTGCCAGCTCCACATTCTCTCAACAAGGAATCTTAAACTTGAGCATGAATCAGGAAGCTGTCCATCAGCTCGGTCGGATTTCTGGGCCCCACCCCCTGAATTTCTGAGCCAGTGAGTCCAACTGATTCTCAGGTGATGTCTAGGCTGCTGGTCTAGGACCACATCTAGAGAACCACTGCTTTAAAAAATGACCAGATCAACACCCCCTCCACATCTACACCTGGTCCAGCAGCATCCCCAGTAGGTCCTCAAAACAGATACACAAGACAGGCCGAATGGCACTCTGACTGTGGCAATAATTATTTGTAGGCACAAAACAGATCAAGGCCTACATCTTGAATGCTTCTGGATTGATAAGGCGGGGGAGGAAAGGGTGGGGTTCATAGGGGCAGGGGTTGGATTATGAACTTTCTCCCACCGAGTCCCAGCTCAAAGGGGTTCTGTTATATGGAAACCCCAGTCTTTGTACAAGCAGGAGAAATTTTCACCTCAGGAATGAACGGGTGAGGTCCCTAAAGGTGGGGTTGGGGATACTGCCATCCACAGTCATGATGCCAGTATTGGGTCATCCCTATTATATACCTGGGGACCTTTAATTTTATTTGATCATTTTTATCATAAGTCGAAGTAGCTACAAAGAATGTATTGTAAATAATGATATCTTTTATAGGAATGCAATGGAGTCTGAATACCACAGAAGTTTGATACCAACATTATCCATTTTAAAAGTGCATGGAGCCCTGGATGGTTTGGCTCAGCGGTTAGAGCATCAGCCTGCGGTCCAGAGAGACCCGGGTTCGGTTCCCGCTGAGGGCGTGTACCTCCGTTGTAGTTTGTCCCCAGCCCTGGTTGGTCGTGCGGGTGGCAGCCACTCGACGTGTCCCTTTCACGTCGATGTTTCTCTCTCTCTCTTCCTCTCTCTCCCTCCCACTCTACCTGAACAAAAAATGGAAAAATGTCCTCGGGTGAGGATAAAAAAAATAAATAAAAATAAAAGTGCATGGAAAAAGGAGAAACATCTGTAACAAACATAAATTAATTTAAAAAATTTTTAAGTGCATGGAAAGAATTTAAGGCATAAGGAGAAAACTTCATGACAAAGTAGGCTGTTTAGGAACATGGATGGACCCCAAACTGACAGCTGCAGAACAGGGGCCCCAGTCCTATAACTGTTAGCTGACAAAATGATTAAATCCTCCTTGGATCATAGTCTAAGCTAACAATCAGAAAATACCTGCCTTACAGAAGGCTTCTCAATAGTGACCCGTAGGTAGAATTGCCTTATTGTTTTTCCTCTCCGAGACTACTTTCATTTTCCAGGGTAATGCAGCAGGGCAAGGTTTAGAATGTCTGTGTGTGCAACTTCCCTTTGGAATGTGGGAGACAGCTGCATAAAAGGTGTGGACATAAAGGAGCCACATGCTAACCTGACAAGCTCAAGGAGGCCTGCGTGGCGGCCTTGCAAACTCAAAGACCTAAACCACAAAGGATGGTCTGAAATTAGAACTTTTTAACTAAAAGCAGTTTCTAGCAGGCAGTCATGTCCTCAGCCAGCATCTTCCCCGACAAAAGGTCAGTCTTTACCTTAGCTGAGCCTGTCTATTGTCTTTTTGCATCTATGATAACATATCTTTGGAATGTCAAAGTAATTTTCCTTTCTCCGGACCCCTCAAAGCACAAGCATCACTCTACGGAGACCACAGATCCCCTCATTGTTATCTAGTTAACTGTCGCCTGTTAATTATCCTATACCCACCTATGTAAAAGATGTATGTGTCTGTCATTTTACTTTTCATCCAATCCCAGAGGTCCCCCTGCCCCCCCCTTTGCTTTCTCCCACCTCCCTAATCTATCACCAGTGGATTTCCTGCGACTCATTTGCATCTTCTCTTTTGATTGTAATGTATAAAATAAAGTGCAAAACTGTCATTCTCTGGAGCATTATCTCACTCTGTTGAGATTTTGCTTTCCTGCAATGGTCGACAGCTTTGGCTCAAATAAACTCACAAAAATTCTTCGCAGGTCTGAATGTTTCTTACATTGACAAAGGGGAGAAGGAAGCTGAACTTCAAGGACTCCAGATTCTCAGCTCCATGGATACTGACTCCCTTGACCCAAAGCCACCTTCCAGAAAGTCTCCATGTGTGAAGACAGCTGCTCAACCTCCCTTCCCTGTCACCCTCTGTCCTATCAATGTTGCCTCCTAAGAAGCTCTGGACTCTGTCCTTAGCTCTTTGTCCCCTCTACCACTCTGGCCACCAGGATTTTATCTTGCCTGGATGTCATACAGCCCCCCCAACCCCCTTTTCTCCAGGCCTGATCCATTCCTCTCTCTAATGCAGCCAGAGTGAGTTTCCCCAAATGCAAACCCACACTTGAACCCGCTCTAGCTTAAACTCCTCCCAGCTCCCTAAAGCCTTTGAGTCTGAGCAGAAAGACTTACCTCTCTAGTGGCCTTATCCTTTGGCCTGCTTCCCTCACATCAATACATACTCTGGTCAGAAATAGTGCGTTCCTTGATACACGTACTCCTGGCCATCTGGGTACCTTTGTAATGACATTTCTGTTTGCAAAATGCAGCTAGGGGGAGTCGGGCTGCTTCCTTAACGGTCTTTGTTTGAACCCTAGCTGTTTCTCCTTCATTTATTTTTGTCAATTTCCTTAGCTGTACCACGGCAATAATAACAGTACGTATCTCATATCTTGCCTGGCACACAGTTAGTGCTCACAATAAATGTGAACTGTTTATTATTGTTCTCCTTATTATTCAAGTGGCATTGTATTCTCTATTAACCACGCTGTTATTGCTCCAGTTCTGTCTGAGCAACTAGTCAGGGATTGTGCCTATTCTGTGTATCCCAGTGCTCAGCCCATAGTAGGAACTTCTAATACTTATGAGTAAAGTATTGCAAAAAGATAAACATGCAAGGAAAACAATTGTGCTGAAAGAGCACACCCGACTTCTAAATTCTTTCTTTAGTGCTCCTCCAGTATATTATTTCACTGAATGCTCACGACAACCCAAGACGTAGAGGTATGAACTCTGTAAGCCATTCTGCCTTTGGTGGCACAGAGCTCATAGAAGCCCACGTCCCGACCCAAGGAGCGGGGTGCATTGGAGCGGGGGCGGTGGTACACGGATGGGTGCAAAACCCAGGCCAGAGGAGGCCATACTCAGCTTCGGTCTCTTTAAATTTCCCGCGGGCTCTGCCAGCTGGAGGTACAAACCACGCCCCTTTCGTAATCTCCGCCCCTTTCCCTGCCGCGCGCCAACCCGCAGAGAGCCAGGTTCTCCCAGAGAGCCAATCAGAAGAGGTCTTAGGCGGGTGCTGCCGTTCAGCCGACCAATAGGCGGGTAGCCGGAGTGGGGCTTGCCCGGGCATGTGGGAACCGCCGGCAGCCGGGACGCCACGTGCGGGCGGGAGGAGAAGCGCCCGGGCTTCAGGTGACCACTGGGACCCTTCCAGGGACAGCGGGGTCGAGCGGGCCGGGGTCGAGCGGGGTGTCCCCGCCGTGGGGCCCCGCGCGTGCGTCCACCCAGGTCTGCGGCGAGGGACACCCGGACCTGGCCGACCGGCTCTCCGGGTTCCCGGGCGTGTAGGCCGAGCCCGGGGCGCCGCCTGTGCCGCGTCCCCGCCCTGCTCGGGGGTCGCGGGCCTACGGGGACGGCGCTGGCGATGGGCGAAGGGACTCGGCCTGGCGTGGGCCGGACCGCCGCGGCCAGTGAGTGACCAACGCCCGAGTCCCTTCCGGGGTGCGGTCAGGCCTCCCACGCGTCACTCGGCCGCCGCAGGGGATCGGGCGGGGCCCCTGGTCCCGCGGACTTGGGACAACCCAGGGTCGCATCCCAGCAGGGCTCCTCCACTGCGGGCGATTCTCAGTCTCAGTGTCGCGCCCTGGGGGTGGGGTCGCGCGCTCTCCGCCACCCCGATCCCCAGGCCCTCCCTTCCCCCACTCGGCAGTTAGGACGGTGCGGGGGGTGGGTCTGGACCTCGGCGTTTTAAACCGACGTCGCATGACTGTGCCTGGTACCGACCTGCCCTGGGGTCGTCCCTAACGCTCGGTTTCGTAAACAAAGCCCGCTTTCCTGGTGGGGGGGGGGGGAGGGGGCGCGCCCTGGGCCGGTGCATGTCGCCCCTTAGTGGGGCGTGTAGAACGGCCCGCCGCCTCCCCGATGCCACTGGCGATTCTGACTTCGTGGGCACATGGCTCTGAGGAGTCCGCTGCAGGGGCCTGCTGGCCGCGGATCCCCAAAGCCCCGGGTCCGGCCGGAGAGAGAGACCCACATGAGCAACATTTCCCCCCAGCCTGGCTGAGCTCATCGGGGGGCCCCGGAGGGGGAAGGTGTGCCCCAGATAATTGTGGGTTTTGACACGTCAGCAAGGTCCGGCCTGGTCGAAGGGGGCTGTTTTCCCCTCTTACAACATATGGCCACGGAGACCTTTTCTCAGGGAGCCGGATTTCTGGCTCCTTTGAAACCGTGCCACACAGGGTCAGGGGGGACACCGACCCGGGTCGCGGCCTCGGCCCCTGCCCCTGCCCTGCAGGGCCCTCTGCTCACCCCTTGCCCACCGAGGTCGGTGATGAGCAGCCTGGTCGCCAGCTTCTTCGGCTGCGTTGTCCCCATTGCTGGGCCGAGGCTGATAGGTTCTGTGTTTATCGGCTCTAATATGTGTCTTGATGTAAGGAAGTTGGTTAGAGTTAAGAGCCATTTGAAAGAGGAAAAGGCTTTTTGGGGAAGGGGTGAGCAAGGAAGGAGAATGAGTCAGGATGGGTCACTGCCTTACCCTGGCCCAGGCATCACCAAATGGTACTATTCCTGCCTTTTTCCTCCCATTTCTCTTAACCTGTGCTGCTGCTGCTCGGACCCTTGTCTTCTCCAGACCTCTTCCTATAAGGCAGTGACCCTGAGTCTCTAGGGAGATTGATGGTTCCCAGTCAGTCTGTGGATTAAGCCCGAACTCTGACTACCGGCCAGCAGTTCTCTCTCTCTGTCTCGAGGTCCTTACTTTTCAATTGCTGCACCAAACTCCTTCCCCTCCCACAAGGATGTGCTTTGCCTCCTGGACTTGGTGTCAGCGTTTTCTCCGTCTGGATGCCCTTCCCTCCCTGGGCTCTTGGCAGACCTTCCCGAAACCCTTCAAAGTGTCCCCTCCACTGCCAGGCCTTCCCTAACCAGGTGTTTCTGCCTGTTCCGGTTCCTGACCAGGTGAGTCAGGTGCCTGTCCGTAGTCCATCGCTCCCATCCTGAGCGAGCCTCTACCTCTCCACCAGAGTAGGAGTTCCCTGTGTTCAGTCATTTCCAGCTCTGTAGGCCCCACAGTCTGGCTTTTGTCTCTTATTAATAGAGCAAGTGCTTAACCACTCCTCTATGCCCGTTTGCGTACCTGTAACAGGAGGATAATAATACATTGTTTGGTTGTTGGAAAGATTGATTCCATGGAAAATATTCAGAGCAGTGGTTTGCATGTGTTGTTGACTGTATGAGGGCAGTTATTCAAATAGGTCCCCGACTCAGTCCAGGAGCCTGAGACACAGTACAGGCCCTAGGGCAGTGGGCAGGAACACTGCAGGAGGGAGGGAGGGCTGGCCTGGCCCATCCTCACCCAACCCCTCTGCCCCGTGTGTTCGCTCTCCAGGGTGCTGCCCCATTGGAAGATCACCTTGCAGGCTTCCCTTGCCCTGAGTGGTGAGCAGATTGGTATGGTGCCTGGGGAAGCCCCTGAGCCTGCCCAGTGCCTGTGCCCTTTGTTGGCCAGCCCAAATGCCAAGGATGTGCTTCGGAGAAAGCATAAGCGGAAGAGCCGACAGCACCAGCGGTTCATGGCCCGGAAGGCCTTGCTGCAGGAGCAGGGGCTGCAGAGCACACCCCCCGAGCCAGCATCCTCCCCACCATCCATGCCATCAGGGGCACCGCCAGGCACTGAAGCTGCCAGCCATGGGAGGCAGGGTCCAAGGGCTGGATCTGGAGGTGCCCCATGCAGCAGAAAGCCCAGCCCCAGAGAATCCACTGTGCCAAGCAAGTGTGTGGCTATCGACTGCGAGATGGTGGGCACGGGACCCCGAGGGCGGGTGAGTGAGCTTGCCCGCTGCTCTGTGGTGAGTTACCATGGCGACGTCCTCTACGACAAG
The DNA here is from genome assembly GCF_014108415.1 of Molossus molossus. Classification (NCBI taxonomy): domain Eukaryota; kingdom Metazoa; phylum Chordata; class Mammalia; order Chiroptera; family Molossidae; genus Molossus; species Molossus molossus. The sequence goes on along the minus strand of NW_023425360.1, from coordinate 4,606,844 downwards.
TACATCCAGCCCGAGATGCCCATCGTGGACTACCGCACTCGTTGGAGCGGCATCACTCGGAGGCACATGCACACGGCCATCCCCTTCCAGGTGGCCCAGAAAGAGGTGAGGGCGGGGGCCCTGTTTGGGTTGGTGTGATGGGCTGCGAAGAGCCCTGGGTTTGAGTCCCACTTAGCCACGGGAAGCGAGAGACGCTGGGAAAGTTACTTAACTTCTCCAAACAATGGATTCCTTCTCCATGGAAAGGGTGAGTAGTCCTGACCTTCCTGCGTACGAGGATTGCTGGGATGTCCTACGCCATCACGTTTTTCTTTTCTGTCATTAAATATTACATCTCTGTACAAAAGTTGTAAGGCCCACAGTGCTACCACCTTCCGGTGTTAATATTTCGGTATATGTTCTTAGGTTAGTTTTTCAGGACATCGAAAAAAATTAATTGGTGGCTGGGACCACACTGATGTGCCAGAAATCCTCAAACAAGCTTAAGTGTAAGAACACCTCAAGCCTTATTCATCGTGGGTCCTTGTCCCCAGATCCCTCTGTGCCCTGATTCCCTAGGTCTCCAGGCCTGCAGAGGCTCTGGCGTGTGCGCCTAAAAAATCGTACACTGTGTAAACCGGCACAATGAAAACCTCAGAGCTCATGGGGAAAATGGGGTTAGGGACACAGCACTCAACACGTCATAGTGACACCCCCAAAATAAAAAGATGGCGACCTAATAAACAATAGCACGGTTTTGCACGTGCTAAATGGTGCAGAAATGCATACGCGCACCCGTATCGATGGCACTTTACCTTGAAAAGACCTGAAGTTTCCTCGTAGAGGTGGATGTCGGGAGGGCAGCAGCTTGTGTTATGGTGAAGTGGCCTAAGAAGTCACCTGCAGTCAGATGGGAGATGGGGACACCAGGTGAGGGGGCTGTGGCTCCTCACACAGGTGAATGGAGGGGTGTGTATTTGTGCTTTCCCGTGTGGCTCGGTTCACCTGGATTGTTTTCTGCTTTCACTTCGTGTTTCTCAAGGGCGAAATCACACATTATTCTCAAATCATGTTCTAATGTATCAATCAAGTTGGGTCATTTTGCATCTTTAAAACAAGCATTATAGCAGAACTAATTAATGTTTCTGGGTTATTCTTGGGGTCAGATAAATTCGGGGAGTACTGGTATACAGCATCTTGTGTCCCCGTTTTTCACATCATATACAACCTAAGCATTTGTTTCAAAAGATTTGAAGCTCTTTAATCAGGCAGGCTGATTAGAACAGAAGCAACGAGAAGGGAGGTCTGTGGCGAACCCTCAGCTCCTTGGGCGTGACCTTGGCTTGCTTGGTGGCACCCCAAGATCAGGACCACTTTTTCCCTACTCAGACTCTGAGGCAGTGTGGAGCATGCTAGATCCCTTCCCCCCGAATGGCTGGGGGGTGACGCGGGTGACTAAAGTAGTGGCACGTCCCTACCACTGACGTCTAAATGCACCTTATCCGCCTGCTGTGAGGCTGGTCCAGCGACAGTCCCTGTGTTGCCAGCAGAGCGGCTGTGGGAGGCTGGCGCGGTGATGAGGGGCCTGTGCCCCTGGACACGGCCCCTCTGGAGCCTGAGGCGGACGGAAGGCAGGGAGAGGTGTGCATCCGGACTCAAACTTGGGCAGCGTGGTTGACTCCTGGTCTCCCTTCTCCATGCTGCCCCCCTCCAGAGGGGTCTGTGCACCCACTGATCTTGGGCCTGCCTGACCGGGGGGCCTTCCCGACTCCTTTCTCCGCTCACAGATCCTCAAGCTCCTGAAGGGCAAGGTGGTGGTGGGGCATGCTCTGCACAACGACTTCAAGGCCCTCAAGTACTTCCACCCTCGGAGCCAGACCCGGGACACCACTTATGTCCCCAACCTCCTCAGCCAGCCCGGCCTCCACACCCGGACCCGGGTCTCCCTTAAGGACCTGGCCCTGCAGTTGCTGCACAAGAAGATCCAGGTGCGTGGTGGGGGGAGTGGTGGTGGTGGTGGGGGGGGGCGGCAGGGCTCCGCCTCCAGCTCCTTGTCGGTCCTGACCCGGCCCAGGTGCTGGGTCTCCTGCACGCACACGCAGCCCTGGGTGTTCCTCTGCAGCCTCCTTCCCCAGTGTGCACGGCTCCCAGCTCCTCTCCAGGTCTGTCCCCTCCCAGTCCCAGGCTCTGCCTGCCTTTGCAGCCACAGCCGCTCATAACTCCTCCCACTGGATTCACCTCCATTATCCCCTCTGCTCTCTGAGCCTTTGAAGGTGGCGATTTTCACCTCGCTTTTTTTGAGGACACAGGCTAGAGAAGCTAGATGGCCTGGCTGTGGCCGAGGTGCCCGTGCTCACCTGTCGGGAAGACCCATGCCCTCTCACCCTTCTGACAGTGCAGGGTGTGCAGCCAGTACACAGCCTGGTGTGACAGGCCTCTCCGGGGCGTGGGCAGTGACGTGCGGGCTCTCGTCCGCAGGGGGGCCGGCATGGGCACTCGTCGGTGGAAGACGCCGCGACGGCCATGGAGCTGTACCGGCTGGTGGAGGTGCAGTGGGAACGGCAGGAGGCCGGCCACCTCTGGACCCACCCCGAGGACAGAGAGCCTGACAGCAGCGCGGACGTGGAGCAGTATATGCAGGACCAGTACTGGCCTGAGGACCTGGGCCCGGGCACCAGCGGGGGAGGGGGGACACAGGATAGGACGGTGTGAGGGAGGAGAGGCTTGTGGGTGGCCTCCGGTGAGGGGAGTGGGGCCAGGAGGGCACTGGGCACCTCACCTGGACAGGGCACGGGGCAGCCAGCTTCCCCAGGTCCGAGGAGTTGGGATCATCTGTCCTCTGACCCCCTGTGCCCTTTCCAGGGCTGTTGTCGCCCCACCCCTGTGGTTTTGCTAATGGCACTTTATAGACACCGTGGGCTAGCTGCTAGAGCCCCGCATGAGCAGGGTCTGCGCCAAAGGACTGTCCCAGGCTCGCTCCCCAGCCCGGGAGGAGCGGTGGGCGTCATCAGCAGGTTCAGAGGAAGCGCCCTGAAGCTCCAGCGTGAAGACCACTCTGGGGCCCTTCCCCGTCCCTCCGGTGGAACTCTGGCCGCACCGTGGGAGGAGCTGGCGCCAGGCTCCGGTGGAACCGCAGGGGGACCTTTATCCATGAAGAGCAAGGCCGCCCGGGAGCAGAGTGCAAGTCAGCTGGGGCGCCGGAGCCTCGACTGCTGCCCCTTCGGGCGCTTTGATTGACAGTCACTGCGGTGGCTGGGTTTTCTCCAAATCTCCCGTCAGGATGTCACCCCTTCCCCCTCTTTCCTTGTTTCCTGAGGGGCAGTTTGGGGTACTGGGGTAGTCAAAACCTTAGGTCACACAGACCTTTGAGCTCCATCATTGCTTGTCCTTGTCACTGAATAGCGTTGGGACCTCAGGCAACTGTGTGACTTCACGCTTGAGCCTGTTCCCGGATCTGTGAAGGGGACAGTGAAGCGCCCTGCCTCGGGCCGCGAGGACGCAGGCCAGCGCGGAGCAGTGTCCGGCACACGGAGCCCTGGGCCACCCCAGCGCTGCTGTCTTGAAGGGCTAGTGTCAGCCTCAGGGTGACGCCCGAACACGCCCCAGCTGAGGGACTTTGCCCCAGCAGAACTACCCGTGCTTGGCTGTTTGAGCAGGTGGGGTAAGGCCAGTGGTGAGGTACTACGTGGAGGTTCAGGGTTCTCTGCTCGCCACCGCTGCGTGACCCAGGTGTCCTGGTCCCTGTGCTGTGTGCTGGCAGTGACTGGTCTCATGTCGGTCTGAGCGAAGCAGCAGGACCAGGGAGGGAGACACAGACCACACCGCTAGGACCCCACGGCCATAGAGCACTCACTCAGCCATCTGTCCCCCAGTCGCAGAGTAGGGAGCTGGCGAAGTCACGGACCACAGCTGGGCGGTAGCTTCTGTTCTGTCTGTGGGTGGAAGGAAGATGAAGCTGTTACTGGTCCAGGAATGGGCCGGGCTGCACATCGGCATTGTTGCAAAGCTGTTCTGGAATAAATCTCAACCGGAAACGTAGGTGAAGCGGCCTTTTCTGTGGATCCTCGGGCTAGGGTGAGGGATCCAGGGTGGAGGGGTCGGGGTGCTGGGATGCCCAGTCTTCTGGGAGCTTTGGCCTCTGCAGTGGTCGGCTTTCAAGATGGTGCTTGGGAAGTGGCAGGAAATGTTGGAGCTACAGAATTTATCCCATATACATACTTGAAACACTATGTAACTGCCCTGATGTATAGCATACATTTATTTTGTTTCTCCTGGAAGCTATATATTCACTTTTTTTAATCATAATTTTTTTTTTTTTTAGTTTTAACTGGAAAATACACAACAAAATTTATCATTTGAACCATTTTTCAGTGTAGAGTTCAGCAGTGTCAAGTGCACTCAAACTGCTCTCCAGAGCTTGTTTATCTTGCAAAACAAACTGAACCCATTAAGCAATAACCCCATTCCTTCCTCCCTTCAGTCCCTGGCAGCCAACATTCTACTTTCCTTTTTTTTTTAGTACGTGCCCTTAGCAGAAACTGAACCTGGGACTCTCTGGTCCACAGGCCGATACTCCAACCGCTGAGCCAAACCGGCCAGGGCTCTACTTTCTCATTCTATGAATTTGACTAAATACCTCATCTAAGTAGACCCCTACAATATTTATTTGCCTTTTGTGTTAGGCTTATTTCACTTAGCATAATGTCCTCAAAGTAAATCCACACTGTATGTGTCAGAATGTCCTTCCTTGTTAAGCCTGGACGATGTTCATTTGGACTTGTGGGCCACATTTCACCCATTCGTCCCTTGAACATTTGGGTGGCTTCCCCCTCTTTTTATTTTATTTATTTTTTTCTTTATTGAATTAGAGAGAGAGGAAGGGAGATAGATAAAAACATCAATGAGAGAGAACATCGATCGGCTGCCTCCTGCATGCCCCCCACTGGGCATCGGGCCCACAACCTGGGCATGTGCCCTGACTGGGAATCAAACCGGCGACCTCTTGGTGCATGGGTCGATGCTCAATCACTGAGCCACACCGGCCAGGCTGGCTTCCCGCTCTTGGTCATTGTGAATCATGCTGCTATGAACATGGGTGAGCAAATATCTTTTTGGGACCTTGCTTTCAATTCTTTTGGGTAAGTATCCCCTTACGGGAGGTTTTATTTCATCAATTGCAGTCTGAAAATAGCATGCAGAATTCCAGGAATAAATAACTCAGGAGTTTTATAAATACCTCACCGCTATTCTGAGTGGTGTGCTGAAACCTCACACTGCCCAGCTCCATCTCACCCAGGACGTTGGGAACGGTCCCTTTGTCCAGCGTCCCCGCCGTGTAGACACCCCCTCCCTTAGTCATGCAGTAGCTTCGGTTACTAGCAGCTGTCCTGGTACCAGGGTTCGTCATGGCCCCAAGTACAAGAATGCTGGTGCTGACCATTAGACGGGCCAAAGAGAAGCCAGCCGGTGCTTCCTTGACGGGAAAAGGCGCACGTTTTCGACTGTATGAGGAGAGAGAGAAAATTGTATACCGAGGTTGCCAAGATCTACGGGAACGAATCTTCCATCCGTGAGACCGCGAAGAAGGGGGAGTCCGTGCGGCTCTGCCCCACCGCAGACGGCTCGTTTCCCCCGTGTGTGAGGAGCGGAGGCTGGAGAAGACGGTGCACGTGCGGGAGGGGAGATGGACAGAAAGCCCGTCTCAGCTGACAGCGCGTGCTGTGAGCCTCTGAGGACCTCAGCCGGGTGCGCTGCCGTGAGCGTGGCCAGGCACCTACTGCAAACACGGGACGGCCACGCAGACTAAACTACTGCAGGAGCCGCGGCAGCGCTCATGGGGCTGCTGCCAGTTTCTGGCAGAGGTGAAGGGGTGGGTCAGGGCTCGGCAGTATCCTCACCGTCAGGGTAAGGGGCACTGCTGTCTACCCATTCTAAGTATTAAAAATTTTTTTTTTTTTTTTTTTTTTTTATCCTCACCCGAGGACATTTTTCCATTTTTTGTTCAGACAGAGTGGGAGGGAGAGAGAGAGAGAGAGAAACATCGACGTGAAAGGGACACATCGAGTGGCTGCCACCCGCACGACCCAACCAGGGCCGGGGACAAACTGCAACCAAGTTACATGCCCTTAGCGGGAACCGAACCTGGGTCTCTCCAGACCGCAGGCTAATGCTCTAACCGCTGAGCCAAACCGGCCAGGGCAGTATTTAAAAAAATTTTAATTGATCTTACAGAGAGAAAGAGAGAGAGAGAAACATGTACCGATTGTTGCCTCCCATATACACCCCGGCTGGGGATCGAACCCACAACCTGGGTATGTGCCCTGACTAGGAATCAAACGCCCAACCTTTCGGCGTACGGGATGACGCTTCAACCAACTGAGCCACCCGGCCAGGGCCCCATTCTGTTTAGTTTTCTGAGGAACTATTTTCCATAGAGGCCGCTTGTGATTTTCTGGGGTGGTGTCTGACCATTATGACCTGTGCCCTGGGCTTGGTGCTGGGTGTTCCGAGAAGGCCACACAGTGGCAGCCCTTGTTCCTGCTCCTGTCACAAGAGGTAGGCCCACTGACCCAGGGAGATCTGTGGGTGGTCTGGTCACAGAGGACACCAGCTCAACCTGGGAGGCTGGGGCAGGGATTGTCCCTAGACTCTCACTCACCAATGCCTGTGTCCAACCTCTGAACACACAAGGCCCTTGAAAACTCAGTATGACTCAGGCAGGGTTCCAGGTGCCGGGGATCCCACAGCAAACCGAACGAGTGGGAGGGGAAAACAGTGAATGAAGAAGGAAAATACACGGTCTTTCAGATGGAACCTGGGGAGGGAATAGGAGGTGCAGTTTTTTTGTTTTTGTTTTTTTTTAAATATGTTTTTATTGACTTTTAAGAGAGAGAGAGAGAAACATCGATGTGAGAAAGAAACATCAATTGGCTGCCTCCTGCACACTCCCTACTGGGGATCAAGCCCACAACCCCGGGCACGTGGCCTGACCGGGAATCGAACCAGGACCTCTCAGTCCCTGGGACAACGCTCAATCCGTGGAGCCACACCGGCCAGGGAGGGTGCAGTTTTGATAGAGGCCAGGAGAGGCCTCCTTGGAGACCAGAGGGGGAGGGAGCAAACTGCATCCATAACCGGGGGCAAGAGCTTTCCACACAGGACAGCAAGTGGGGCCCCGGAGACGGAGACAGCCAGAGGGGAGGGAGGAAGAGAGGAGAGGACCTGACTGTGGAACAGGCACCTCCGCCTCTCCCACCTGCAGGCGCAGACCTATCCTTCCCTCTGGCTCCGGCCCGGCACCGGGGGGCTGTGGATTAAGGACCCACACGATGTTCTGGGGGAGGCAGGGAGGACCTGACATGGTTTGGGAGGAGTCAAGGGTCTTGGAAACGGCACAGGAAGTAAGATGTGGGTTTTGCTTTGTTTCTTGTTGTTTTGACAACAGGAAGTCACTGTAGGTTCTTGAGAAAAGTAGCTTTGACAAACAGTGCCAAAGATTAGACTTTGGTATCGTTAATCGTTTAGGATTGGAAGGACGGTTTCGAGCCGGGCATGAAGGTGGAGGCCAGGAGACGGAGAGCCCCGGGGAAGGTGAGGGTGGGAGGGGAGGGGGCGTGGAGAGCCCCCCGGGAAGGTGAGGGCGGGAGGGGAGGGGCGTGGAGCACGGGAGAAACGCAGGGCAGACTTAAAGCTGCGGATTCGGAGCACACCACAGAGCAGGCTCAGCACGCATGGGGGCAAGAATTAGAGGAACAAGACGTGTTCTAAGACTATGGCGGTGCCCCGGTTGGGAAACTCAGTTGTTTAGAGTACATCCCCATACACCAAGGTTGTGGGTTCAGTCTCTGCTTGGGGAACATACAAGAAACAACCAACAAATACATAAATAAGTGGAACAACAAATCAATCTCTCTTTCTCTCAATAAATAAGAAAATTTTAAAGACTCAGGAGGTTCCTCGGTCAGTTGGGCTCAGAGGTTAGAGCATTGGCCCAAGGACCAAGGCGTCCTGGGTTCGGTTCCTGTCAAGGGCATGTACCTTAGTTGCAGTTCAGTCCCGGCCCTGGTCAGGGTCACGCAGGAGGCAACCAATCCATGTGTCCCCCTCACGTTGATGTTTCTCTCCCTCTCGTCCCCTCCCTCCTACTCTATCTGAAGATAAATGAGAAAGTATCCTCGGGTGAGGATTAAAAAAAAAAAAAGTCTGAGGAGTTGAGTCAGATAAGGGGTTTCCCAGCAGGAAGTTGATGTGTGCAGACTCCCAGGGGGCGCTGGGGTGCCTGCGGGGATGGTAGAAACAAAACCTCCAATGGGAGCTTGAGGGGATTACTTTTTCAGTGTAACAGGAATTTTGCTTCATTTCCCCCGACATCAGAGTACCATGTTGGCAAAACAAAGAAAATCTCCAGAGTCTGAATTTGAGTAAAATTTGCTCATTCAGAATGGGAACCAAAAGGAACCTCCGATACCTCCCATTTGAACCCACTGAACAACAAACAGGAACAATACCTGATCATTCAGACATACTGCAGTATCCGGTTTTCTTTTTGAGGTCTCCCGTGTGAAAACACCCTGGACTTGGGGAAATTCCTTTTCCAAGCCACCAATCTCTGCTCCCACTGGGGGCAATCGGATCCCACAGCCTGGTGCTTATTCTGCATGGATCTGGGGAGGATCAAGATATGGGGTGTCGACTCTGTTCAACCCCACTACAGCCCATGGAAGCTGATTCTGTTTATACCCTCACTGCAACTCATTCATTTATTCAACACATACTGAGTGCTTCCCCTGTGCCAGGCACCATGCTAAGGGATCGAAGATCCAGTTTGGGAGAGAGTAACCAAGAGCAAATAGAGCCAGGTTTTGGGGGGGGTCCCTCCAAGCCTGCTTCTCCTTGTCCCCAAAGAGTGTCAGTTGGAGGCAGTTTCTGAGGCACCCTGAAGCAACAGACCCTAAGTCTCCGTCGCCGCTTCCTTGCCTTCCCTGGGCTGGGGGCCAGCCCCCCTCACCTCACCCCTTCTGCCCTTCCCCTGTCCCAAGTGCCAGCTCCCCTTGCCCCATAAAAAAGCCCCCCAGAGAGTTACAGTCTGTTCTCTGAGTTCGTGTGTGTCCCCCTGCCCATGCTGCCTGGATGCCCTCCCAGAACCGCCACTCGGCCACCACCAAAGGAGGTGGAGAAGAAGTCACAGCAGGAGCTGATGACCCTCATGATGTCTGGTGACAAAGGAATTCCTGCCTCCCCTAAATCAGACCACCTTTTCAAACGGGTGGGGACCATCCACGGAGCAGCTGGCACAGTACACAAACACCTGCGATACAAGCTCTCCCCAGAGTTCCCCAGTGGCTACCCATACAAAGCGCCCACAGTGAACTTGCTCACGCCCTGCCACCACCCTCACGTAGACACCGCGGTAACCTCTGCCTGCACATCCTAGAGGACAGGTGGTCCACCCTGTCTGACCTCAGGGCCATCCTGCTCCCCATCCAGAGCCTGCTGGGAGAGCCCCACATCAATAGCCCACTGCACACACAGGCTGCGGAGCCCCGGAAAAACCCCACCCCTCTAAGAAGTACCTACAGGAAACCTATGCAAAGCAGGTCTCCAGCCAAGGGCCCTGACCCGGGCTGTCCAGCCTCTCTCCGTGTGCTGTCTTTTTATTTTTCCTTAGATGGTCTGTCCTTGCCTTGATTTCTGTATAGGACTCTGTATCGTCAGCTGTGGTGTCTTATTTGTTCTGTTTTTAAAATTTATTTATTATTATTATTTTTATCCTCACCTGAGGACATTCTTGCATTTATCTTCAGATAGAGCGGGAGGGAGGGGGGGGGAAGAGAGAGAGAGAGAGACATCGATGTGAGAGAGACACATTGAGTGGTGGCCACCCACACAACCCCAACCAGGGCCGGGGACAGACTGCAACAGAGGTACATGCCCTTAGCGGGAACCGAACCCGGGACTCTCTGGTCCATGGGCCGACGCTCTAACCGCTGAGCCAAACCGGCCAGGGCTTGTTAGTTTTTTAAATTAAGTCTCTGCCCTGGCCGGTTTGGCTCAGCGGTTAGAGCATCGGCCCGCAGACCCATGAGTCTCAGGTTCGATTCCAGCCAAGGGCAGTTGGCCTCTTGCCATCCCTGCTGGTGTCCCCTTGGTGGCAGTCCGTCCGTGGCCCTGGTCGGGGTAATGTGGGAGGCAACCTGTCAATGTGTCCCTCTCATGTCGATTGTTTCTCTCTCTCCCTCCCTCTCACTCTACCTGAAGATAAATAGAAAAATAACTTTGGGTAAGGATTAAAAAAAATAAAAAGTTAATTAAGTCTCTGGTTGAGCCCCTGTAATGAATATATTAAATAAATACATTTTTGTTTCAAGAAAAGCCTCCCAGAGCATGAGGCTGGTAGCACCCGAGAGACTGTAGGATATTCCCTGAGCTCCAGTCCTGGGGATGTTTACTCCAGGGCGGAGGGTAAGGAAGGGAAGAGAAAATGTTGCAATCCACGTCAGCAGCAGCCGCTAGCAACAGCGTCAGCTGAGCGATTAGCTGGAGGACAGGGGCAAAGGCCGGACGGCCCGAGTGGAGCCTGCCCTCTTACTCAGTCCTGACTCAGGTCACAGAGCTTCCCCATCTTCCGGTAGGTGATGGAGCACCCAGCTCACGTGCTTCACTTGAAAACGAATCTGAAACTGAAGCAGCTGGGCAGGGCAGGGTTCCCCGCTGGAAGTCAGAGGGGAGTCACTGCTAAGAACAGCTGGAGCAGCTGAGCAGCCAACAGACAGGCAGAGGCGTGAGCCTCAGGAAGCAGCAGGTAAGAGCGAGGGCCAGGATGGCCGGTTCGAGGCACGTCTCCGGGGTGGCAGGCCAGAGGAGGTGGCCTCCTGGTCCTGAGGCTGCCAAGCAGGGCCAGAGTCCCTGGGACCGGCCAGGCGGGGACACCAGCAGGGATGGCAAGAGGCCAACTTCCCTTTGCCAGGTGGTGTTAGTGATAAAGGCAGGGCAGAGGACGCAGGCTGGCTGGGCGGTGGCTGAGGATCCCTGGGGCCCCGGCTGGCCCCGGGGTGATGCCCTTTCTGCTTCCTGTTCTCAAGCACAGCTGAGTGTCCCGGCGAAGCATGGCAAGCAGCATGGAGGCAGTGGCCATGGACTGTGAGATGGTGGGGCTGGGGCCCAGCCGGACGAGCGGCTTGGCTCGCTGCAGCCTCGTGGACGCCCAGGGCTCCGTGCTCTACGACAAATTCATCAGGCCCGACGGGCATATCACCGATTATCGAACCCGGGTCAGCGGGATCACACCTCAGCACATGGAGAAGGCCGTACCCTTTGCGGTGGCCAGGCTGGAGGTGAGTGAAGGGCCGTGTGCCAGCCAGGCCGAGGGGGGCTGCACACCCCACTACTGACACACACTTACTTCCCCAAGTGCCGGATCTGTGACCTGTGCCACCCCAGCACGGGGGGCTCCAGGGTGTTGGTTCTCCATCACATCCCTGAGAAGAAAGGCTTTCTGCCATCAGACAGCGGCGACCCCCCTCTGGGAGCAGCTGGTCAGTGATGATGAAACGGGGTCCCGCCTGATGTTCCCCACTCTGATTTGGGGGCTGGACTCTTCCTTCTTTCCTCTACACCAGGCCACCCCTGGTGAGCCCTGTGTGGCATGAAGGCGCGTCCGGGCGGAGGCCTTCATTGATTGGCCCTTGCAGGGGGCCCCCCTGGCCCTGGAAAACTGGCCCAAACCCTCTGGGCCGAGGGGAGCACTGCTCCAAGACCCACCGCAGGCAGGTCGGCCATCAGTCCATCAGTCTGTGGTCCCCAGGTCTGCTTCCTCCTTTGGCTGTCTCTAAAGATCTCCAGGTTTAACTTTCTGTTTCTCAGAAGTACCAACCAGAAAGGAAACTCAGCCACTCTCAAGGAGGCCCCCAGGTTAGTCACTTTGGGGAAGGTCTAGAAGGGCAAAGAAACCACCTCATCAGTTCCCAGCTGGTGGGGCCTGGGGATGGCCAAGTAGAACAAAAAACTGCAAGTTCAGCTCCCCGCGCGCTGCTGAGCCGGGCTCCAGGCACTAGACATAAAACCACAACAATCGCTGCTGCGCGTGTGTGTGTGTTTTTATCCTCACCTGAGGATATGTTTTTATTGATTTTAGTAAGAGAGAGAGGAAGGAAGCGAACATCAATCAGTTCCCCACCACCTTTTGGTGTACGGGACTATGCTCCAGCCTCCTGAGCCACGGGGCCAGGGCACTATAGCTCCTGTTTACTGAGCTCTGGCTGGGTGCCCTCCTGACACTCAGTCTCCGAGCTCATTCACGCGTCACTCACACCTCCCCGGACAGCCCGCCAGGAGGGTTCTCGGGAAGTAACTCGGTTCGAATCCCGGCTGGTTACTTACCAGCCCATTTACCCGGTGCAAACTCTTCAACCTCTCTGCACCGTTTCCATGCCCAGCAAAGAAAACAGGATGGTAACAGTAGCAATTTCATAGGATTCTTGTGGGGATTCAGACAGGGCCAGGAGAGAGGGCCTCTGATTACTCACGCTAGCTGCCGTGATTGTCTGCCCTGGTGAGCCCTGTGTGGCATGAAGCCGGGTCCCTGAGTTACGGAGAAGCAAACAGAGGCTCGTGGACTGAGGTATTGATTGGTTGGCTGGGGCCACTGCAACAAAGTACCACGAAGTGTGTGGCTTCCACAGCAGAAGTGTGTGGTCTCAAGATCAAGGACTTGGGGGGATGGCTCCTTTTTTGAATTGAGAGAGAGAGAGAGAGGAACACTGATTTGTTTTCCACTCGTTTATGCATTCATTGGCTGATTTCTGTATGTGCCCTGACCGGAGATGGAACCCGCAACCTCAGCGTATTGGGACGACGCGTTAACCAACTGAGTGACCCAGCCGGGGCCCAGGGTTGGCTCCCTCCGAGGGCGGTGGGCGAGAACCTGTTTCTCTCTCTCCTAGTTCTAGTGGTTGGCTGGCCATCTTTGGCGTCCTTGGCTTGTAGAAACAGCACCTCGACCTCTGCCTTCCTGTTTGCGTGGTGTGTGTCTCGGTACCCAAATTTCCCCTTTTTATAAGAATGACAGTCATTTGGGTTAGGGGTTCCCCCTAATTGCATCGGTAAACACCCTGTTTCTATGTAAGTCACATTTTGGGGAACTAGGGATTTCAAGAAATGAATTTGGCTGCGGTTGGGGGGCATTGTTCATGACACTGAAAACCTTGCACAGATTCAGAAATAGAATGGGGAAACGGAAACATGGGCTCAAAACCTCCGGCGCTGTGTGTCCAACAGGGGCCACCAGCCGCATGTGGCCAGAGAGTGCCCGAAAAGCAGCAGGTCCGTGCTTCGAAGTGTCGCGAGTGTACATGGGATTGGAAAGACCTCTAGATAAAAAAAAAATTCTTTTTTCTTTATTGATTTTTATAGAGAGAGGAAGGGAGAGGGAGAGAGAGATAGAAACATCGATGAGAGAAAACATCGATTGGCCGCCTCCTGCATGTCCCCACCAGGGATGTGGCCCACAACCTGGGCATGTGCCCTGACCGGGAATTGAACTGGTGACCTCTTGGTGCCTGGGTTGATGCTCACTCACTGAGCCACACCAGCTGGGCAAGACTTCTAGATTTTTTTTTTTTTTAAATCATAAAATACCTCAATACTTTTTTTATAGCGATGGCATGTTGAATGGTAATATTTTGGATCTATTAGGTTAAATAAAACCGTTAAAACTAATCTGACCTATTTCTTTTTACCTTGTTAAATATGGCTATTATTAGATTACCTAAAATGACTCACAAAGCTCCTGTTATATTTCTATTGGAAAGCACTGACCAAGAGGTACTAAGAGGGTGCTGGAGAGCCCCGAGGAGGGGGCACAGTACATCACCAGGGTCCTGGAAAGACTCCATGAGGTGGGCGGCATGGGCAAGGGGTGGGAGGAGTTTGTGTATGCAACCGAGTGGGCCATAGGGAGCCACTGAAGATTGTTGAGCAAGAGCATGGTAGGATCGAAGCCAGTTTCAAAAAACACTATAATGTGGGGGCGTGCTGTGGAGGAGAGATGGGAGAGAGGAAGACATGACAATGGGGATAAGAGCCAGAGCCCCTAGGGAGCAGCTACGGGGCCTGAAACATCAGCAGCAGAGAGAGGACGGGAAAGAAGGAAATGTTAGGATGTAGGAGACCAAAGGAGAGCCACCAAGAAGGGGAGAGCAGCAGAAAGAAGAGGTGGGTCAGCTCAGGTGGCAACGAGAGGCCCAGGGACACTGCAAGCACCCCCACACTCAGATACCCACTGAGCACTCGGGGGGACGCACGGCCTCATGCTTCTCCCTCCTCCCCAGCCTCCCTCCCATCAGAAGTGCAAACAGCCTGGAGCAGGGGGGACAGGAAGCAGCAAAGAAACGCATCTCACATCCCTGGGCCCTTGATAATTATTCAGATAATTCCCTGGACGCCCTTGACCCTGACCTGGCTCCTCGTCCAGACTTGGTGCAGAGATGCTTTGGTTCTGCGTGGGAGCTTACGTCAGGTCCAGGGCTTCTCTGCGTGGCATGAAGCCCTGCCCAGAGTGGGCACTTAGCCGTTCCAGGGGTGAGGCAGGGTCTAGAGTGGGTCTCGGGAACCACGGCTGGGGTTCACACTTCCTGCCTCATCACGCACTGGTCTGCGTGACCTTTGGAAAGCTGGGCACCCTTCCTGAGCCTGTTTTCTCCCAGGGACAGGGACGGACCGACGTCTCCTCCCTTGTCCGGCGGTGGTTAGATACAGTGATGACCTATAGCCTCAAGCTCAGTGCCTAATTCACGACTGAGGTTCACTGATGTGCCCGTGGACAGAGGGTAGAGACCCAGAGTATACGTCTGAATCCCCTCTCTGACTCCCCTTGAAAACGGAGGTCTCATTTGCTGCCTATCCTGCTGCCAGAGAAACGTCCTCGGGCCTGGCTCAGATCCCAGCCTCCCACCCCCTCTAAGTACCCCCCAGGGCTCCCCACGACCCAGGGTCCTCTCAGCCCCAACCTACCTATTTCTCCTGCCTTCTCTCATAGTTCAGCCATCACCCACCTGTGACTCAGCCAAACGTCTACTCATCCCGCATCCCTGTCCCTAGAAATCCTACCATTCTGGCAGGCCCAGGCCAGGGGAGGTCTTTGCGATGTCCCTCCCCACAGATCAGACTGTCAGCACAAGAAGGAACTCATGAGCAGATGAGGTCCAGAGAGGGTCGATGATTTGCCTAAGGACACACAGCAATATGGGATGCAACTTAGTGCTCAAATCCAGAGCTCTTACCTGGCAGATTAACGATCTTTTTCTTTTCTTTTTTACTAATAGTAATTTTTAATAGCTTGTAACTCATTTCTGTAAGTTAATGCTCTCTTTTAATGTTAGCCCAGTGTGGGGAGTAGCATCTACCCCGTAATGGGGATTGGGATCATTGCATTTTCAGTTTGCAGACCAGGGGACTGCATCCCTGAAGCATTGTGGTTTAGGAGGGAGGCAGGACACAGAAGGAGGCCATGGTAGCTTGTGAACCGGAAGCTACTCCATCTGGAACGAGCCCTCGCCTCGGCTGGAGGGCTGCGCAGGGCCCTGCCACCAGGCGGGTGTCTCTGGGCTCGGCCAGATGGAGGACGACTTCAGCATCCAGGTTTCTCCAGGGTGAGCTGCCTGTGGGAAGAAGGCACAAGCAGGGGACAGGAGGAAAGGCGGGGACCAGGGTCCTCTTGAAGATGACAGTAAACGAACTGGGCCTCCACAGGGACAACATTCTTTAGAGTCACTGACAGACACCTGTCCCGGCAGCCAGGAATGAATGAATGGATACAAGAACTAACAGGAGGGATGAATGGATACACGAACTAATGAAGGACTGATGAATGGATACACGAACTAATGAAGGACTGATGAATGGATACACGAACTAATGAAGGACTGATGAATGGATACACGAACTAATGAAGGACTGATGAATGGATACACGAACTAATGAAGGACTGATGAATGGATACATGAACTAATGAAGGACTGATGAATGGATACACGAACTAATGAAGGACTGATGAATGGATAGACAAAGGAAGGAACAGATGAATGGATATACGAACTAGTGAAAGACGGATGAATGGATACACGAACTAATGAAGGACTGATGAATGGATAGACAAAGGAAGGAACAGATGAATGGATATACGAACTAGTGAAAGACAGATGAATGGATACACGAACTAGTGAAGGATGATAAATGGATACATGAACTAGTGAAGGATGATGAATGGATACACGAACTAGTGAAGGATGATAAATGGATACATGAACTAGTGAAGGATGATGAATGGATACATGAACTAGTGAAGGATGATAAATGGATACATGAACTAGTGAAGGACAAATGAATGGATACACGAACTAGTGAAGGACTGATGAATGGATACACGAACTAATGAAGGACTGATGAATGGATACACGAACTAATGAAGGACTGATGAATGGATACACGAACTAATGAAGGACTGATGAATGGATAGACAAAGGAAGGAACAGATGAATGGATATACGAACTAGTGAAAGACAGATGAATGGATACACGAACTAGTGAAGGATGATAAATGGATACACGAACTAGTGAAGGACGATGAATGGATACACGAACTAGTGAAGGATGATAAATGGATACATGAACTAGTGAAGGACGATAAATGGATACATGAACTAGTGAAGGACAAATGAATGGATACACGAACTAGGAAGGATGGATGAATGGATGATGGAAACTGCAGCTCTGAGCTGCTCCACAGGCTTCGGTGCAGGGATGTCCACGCTCACCCCACGCACACCAGGCCCTGGAACACTGCCGAACGCCCGCCCCTGCGGGGTGATTCAGTGGATTCTGCAGTAGGGACCTGCCTTCTGGATTTTCAACAAGGGTCCCAGGTGACTTTATTTGATTTGGAAACACTTGCAACGAGAGTGAAACACCGTGGAAGGAGAGGACACAGGCAGGCACCTGGGCCCGTCCCTCCCCGGCTGTGTGACGTGGGTACACGCTGCTCTGTGGCCCCTTTCTCTGTCGGTCTCACGGTATGACGATCCTCGCCCTCCGGAAGCTGCTTTCTTGGTTCAAGAAACCTTCACCCAGTGTTCTGCTCTGAAATTAACGGTGCTAATATAGTCCACAGTTCCCGGTAGTGGTAATAATAACAACCATAAGAACAGTGACAGGGTCGGGTAGATCCAGGTACTGCATCTCAGCTCTCGACTCCCCCGCTGTGTGGCCTGAGGGAGCCTCTTAACCTCTCTGATGCCCGGCCCCATCCTCTGTAAAATGGAACTAAGAATATTCTTGAGACGCCTCATGCCGAGGTGAGCAAAGTACCTGGCCCAGGGCCAGGATGATAGATAAGTGTCCCTGCCCTGCTCCCCTCCCAGCCCCGCCCCAGACAGCCAGTGGAGCCCTGACTACTAAATGGCCACCGGACCCTCACCGTACAAATGGGGGACGGAAGCCCAGAGATGGTCTTCAACCTCCCTGAGACCCCAGAGCAAGTCCCAGCATCTTTGTCCTGCAGGGTTGTTGGTATCTGTCTACTAAATAGGTTGTGTTCCCCTTTACCCTGCCTTCTCTTCCTTCTTCTGTGTGTCCGCCCCCGTCGTACGCTATTTGTCTCGTGGTGAGTCCTCTGTTACTGAACACAGGCCCCCCGGGGACCCTCGGGCTCAGGAAGTGATGAGTTTCCCAGGAGTCCACCCTGCGATGACCTGGCACTCTTATTTCTGGGACACGGGGGCTGTCCCTGGAATGGCAGACAGTTCCCTTGTGTGAGCTGGGCCCTCGCCAGCTCCGAGTGGGGGGTCTGGGGGGACAGGCCACATTGTTTGCAAACCAAGGGTGTCAGCAAGAGGAGACACGTGGCCCCCAGCCAGGAGCACGGCTCCCCGTTTTCTCTGCGTGCTGGCCGGTGACCTTTCCTCCAAGCACCAGATTCTGAGGTCGTGTGTCCTCCCCACTCAGGGGGACCCCAGACCCATACCCTCTGTTAGAAGCTCAGAACCCAGATTTCACTGAGATGCCCAGGGGAGTCCTCACCCCGCGCGAGAAGGTGCTGGCACCCACAGGAGTACGCAGCTTTGGTCCTCAAGTGGCTTCCCCAGCCCCTATGCCGAGCACGGGCTCTGTCCAGAGGCGGCCCCCACAGCACCCCGAGAATGGCGGGGCAGGCTGGTGGCATTGCCTGTTGATGGCGGACGGACAGACCCTGTCTCCAGCGCTGACTGTCGACAAGTCACCTCACCTCTCTGAGCCTCAACTTTCTCTTCTGTAAAGTGGCCATGATGTCCCCCCGGTCTCCAAGGGAGAGCCCACCAAGGGCCCCACAGGAGGTCCCAGGAGGCCACTGGCGGCAGAAGCAGGCTGAGGGAGGGCGTTAGCCATCAGGAGGCTCCTTCCTGTGGTACAGACCTGGGTCCTGGGCTAGCACAGGGGGAGGGATGCTGGCCGCCCCAGAGCTCCCAGAGGCGGGTCTGACCGGCCAGGTGCTGCCCCTTCAGCCACAGCTGGTCCATGTCCCCAAGTGTATTTCAGCCCCCTTCCCGTTATCTCTAATGGCAGCCAAGGAAAAGGAAGGGGCTGACCTGTGTGGCCGTAGGGAGGCTCTCTGCGGGGCCACCATGGGAGAAGGGGCGAGAACAGAGGCGAGAGGAGAGATGACACATGCACAGGGCGCCAGGCTGGGGCCCAGAGCAGGACGGCAGAGGGTGGTGGCTGCTTTGAAGGCCGATCTGCCATGAGCTGTGTGATTGTCCCACGCACCCCGAAACCTAGTGGCTCACTAGGTCAATATTTACTTCACCTGTGTCCTGCAGTCTGGGCAGGGCTTGGCACACAGGGCAGCTGGGCAGCGGAGGCATCTTGCAAGCCGAGGGCTGGAATCCTCACGAGGTCTGTTCGCCTGCCCGCGTGCCGTCTGGCTGTGCGCTCCTCAGTCTCGTCTTTCCATCCCCACGTGGTCTCTCCAGGCTTCGGGGTAGATCAGGGACCCAAGGACACTGGCCCCATAGCCGAGTCGGAAGTCACACGGGCCGGCTGAACGCCCCAGGTCCCGTCGAGGGGAGTGTCGAGAAACCAGCCAGCTTCTTTTTGACATCGTCAGAGCAACCCTGAGCACATGCCTTCGCTTCTTGGTGCTCCGGTTGTTGCCATGTACAGAATCCGCTTAAATGCAGCCCGCCCTCCTGGCTCTGTTAGTTTTCTGCAGGGGCTGCAACAAAACCACCAACGTCCCGGTTTTCATCACCTGACTCGGTGCAGAAGTCCTCCCGAGAGAATGGGAGGCGGGGCTGAACGGGCCAAGCCTCCAATCATGGCTCTGGCTTTCCGGTGACCAGCCCCCAACCAGGAGCCCACCCAGAGTTGCCTCATTAGTACAAAAGACACACCCGTGACCCAGGAAATCCCAAAGGTTTCAGGAGCTCTGTCAGGAGCTGACAAGAGACAGATAGAGGTTCTTCTATTCTTTCACCCATTGCAACTCCCCATTGAAACCACCAAAGGGCCTTCAGCACAGAGCTGAACCATGGAGAAGATGGTCCCCTTTTCTCATGTTGTAGATGCCATGTGCGAAGCTCAGAGAGGGACAGTGATTTGCCCAAGGTCACAAAGCAAGTCAAAGGGGGGTGGTTCCCGCATGATGGCGCCCAGTTGCCCCAGACCCACGCGGAGGACCTGGGTGATGTGTGGGATGCCTGTCTTCCCGGCCAGATCCTGCAGCTCCTGACAGGCAAGCTGGTGGTGGGCCATGACCTGAAGCATGACTTCGAGGCCCTGCAAGAGGACATGAGCGCGTACTCCGTCTACGACACGGCCGCCGACAGGCTGCTGTGGCGCGTGGCCGGCCTGCAGCACTGCAAACGCGTCTCCCTGCGGGTGCTCAGTGAGCGCCTCCTGCAGAGAAGCATCCAGGTGAGGCCCCCTCCCTCCCCAGGCCTGGGGCAGCCCATCCAGGGCATCACTCGGAGGGTCTGTTTGGGGGGCCTGGCCCTTCCCTCCAAGACTCTAAACCCCACTCGTGGTAACAGACCAAATACTTGGTCCCAGACATGCTCCGACCCCCCCTGATCCTGAGGGGCTGTGTACTTTTGAGAAGGGCGGTGTCTGCATTAGAACCTCCAAGTCAACAGGTGTTTATGACGCAGCTGCTGACCCAGATGCTGGGGACATCAGGTGAGCAAGGCCCTGTCCTTGAACTCTTGGTTCAGTGGAAGGTGCCCCCACCTGGATCATCAGCACACACAGTGGGGAGCGCCCGACGGAGGGAAGGGCAGGCGTCCTGGGAGCAGGGATGACAGCAGGGTGGCAGCCAGGATAAGAGACCAGATCTGGACGGAGTTTGAAAGGTGACTGTTAGTGGAGGAGGCTGGAGACAGGGTGGGGAGGGGACAGCTGAGCCCCAGCCTGCTTGGCTGGGGAGCAGGGATCATGTAGGAAGCAGGAGATGGGCCTGGCTCTGGGCTCCTCTGTTGGGCCAGCACAGTGATCCACTGAATAACACCGTCTCAACGTGCTGAGCAGGGAGGCAAGTGGCACTTTAGAAACACCTTTGCAAGCTGCTCCTCGGTGCCCAGGGGCACCCTGCAGAGGCTCAGCCCCTCTGTGTCCTGTGGAAAGTCTGCAGTGTCCCCATCCGGCACCGAGTGTGAGCACCCTGAGGGCCCAGCCCGGCTCTGAGGATACTGGATGTGGTGCATGGTCGTATCTGGGCCCTGGTGGCCCGGTCCCATATCCAGGCCTGCTCCAGCCCCCAGCTGAGTCCAAGGTGTCAGAGTCCTGGGGAGACCTACCCACTGACCCACCTCAGGGGCTGGAAGTCGGGGTGAGAGCAGCGAAGGGTGGGGCCTCTGCATCCAGCCCCTCCCCCCAAGTCCCCATTCGGTCCATGTGTCTGCAGAACAGCCTGTCTGGACACAGCTCTGTGGAAGACGCCAGGGCCACCATGGAGCTCTATCAGCTGTCCCGGAAAATCCGTCGCTGAGGGCTGCCCACCTGGCAGAGTCAGCTCGCTTCAGCCCCGCCCCAGGGGCCAGAGCTCTTTGTCTCCTCAGGACAGCGACTCCCTTGCCTTTGGAAAACGCACCTTTCGTAGTAAAACGCCTGTATATTTTCTCCACTCCCGTCTCAGCACTCTCCTTGTCTTTTCTGTCTTCTCTCCGAGCGGGCACGGCGGACGCGACCCAGTCTGCGTGGTGGTGCGGAGAGGCAGTGAAGACTTGAGTCGGGACGTGGGGGACAATGTCCGTGTCCTTAATACCTGGAATCCTGGGGGCCATGTGGTTTAACTCACAACCCTTGTCCCTGCCTTCCTTTACCAGGTGCTTCCATGCCCAGAGGGGTGGCCCTGTTTCTGGGCACCCAGCTCAGAGGCCCCCCATCCCATCTTGAAATTGGTATCACAATAGTGAGACTCAAGCAAAGCACCGGAAGTGTGATGGGTGCCACCCTGGTGACCTCCACTGAATCACCCCTCCTCCTACTTGTAAAGTAAGGACCTGGAGCTGGTGGACTCTGGAGTCTCAGAGGAGTGGGTGCGAATCCTAGTTCTGCCATTTGGTAGCTACTGAACCTCCCGGTGCCTCCGTTTCTCCTTCCGTAAAATGGGGAATTCTAACAACTCGTTGGATGCTTGGGAGATGTTGCCTACGAAATCCCATCACTGCACCCGTCCGAGCCCCCGCACCCACGGGATGCAAATAACTGGCGGTTAGTCTCTGGACCACCTGAGGAGCCAGGGGACCCCAGGGAGAGTGGCCGCACTCAGAGAGCCACCAGGCAGGACTCCTGCCACCCCCCACCCCCTTGACTGCCTTCTCCTGCAGAGAAAGGGCCGCATGTATCCGAAATAGCCCCACCGCAGGTAAGGTTGAGGACACAAGGGATTCAAATGCAGGCCCGTCGGACCCCAAACTGGAGTGCTTTTCCCTCCAACTGCTTTGCAATGGCTGTGCCTCACACTTGCACCCTAACCTCTGCCGACCTAGAGGGCCCCTTTTCCCACGTGAGGGGTGGAGAGGTGCTGCTTGCGGGTTCAGGGCTCTCTGCTGCCCTCTGCTGTTGCATCCTTTTTAGGGACCGCCGCAGCCACCAGGTGCGGCTGCCTTGTCTGGCCGTGACCGGCCACCAGGTGGTGCCCTTGGACCGTCTATCAGCCAGGCTGCCTCAGGCAGAACCAGCAGCCAGAACACGGGGGTGAGGTGTGAGGGCGGAGTCTGCAAAAATGGGCTGCTGGAGGGGACCTTTGCAGCTGTCCTCACTCAGCCACTGAGCAGAGGCTCAGGGAGGGACGGGGCGGTGATGCAGCCACGCCGGGAAGGTAACCCCAGGCTGTCCACAGCCCCAAGGTGCTGGGATGCCTCCAGGGGAGAGAAAACCTGGGGAGGCACCCACCCCAACTCCCAGGGGGGCGCCAGGACCCAAAGGGCAATGTGGGCCTTTGATTCTGGCCCTGGGCACATGGGCTCCTTGCTTTCGGTCCAGTGCTTTTCCAGTGGGGTGAAAAACAGTCACAGAAACACGGACGTTAAGTGCTCTAGAGAACACCTGCTTTAGAGCCAGGGCGACCTGGCTCAGGTGTCTCACCACTGAGGGGCTCAGTGTTCGCATCCATCACATGGGCCGAGAGGAGACCTGAGACTTCATAGGCAAGGTGCCCAGTCGTGACCCATAACTAGCACCCACCACTCATGATCATAATAAAAACAGAGCTACCCTGGCCGGTTTGGCTCAGCGGTTAGTGCTGACCCGCGGACCAATGAGTCGCGGGTGTGATTCCCGGTCAAGGGCACATACCTTGGTTGTGGTTTGTCCCCGGTCTGGGTCGGGTCGTGCGGGAGGCAACCAGTCGATGTGGCTCTATCACATCCATGTCTCTCTCTGTCTCTCCCTCCTTCCCACTCTATCTGATGATAAATAGAAAAATATCCGCAGGTGAGGAATACAAAAACAAAACAAAAAACAAAGAGCTGCCCCTGGACCACCCCTCTAGACCCCCGACCTCGCTGGGCCCTAACAGAAACAGTCCATGCCTGAAAATGTTGGGTTTATTTTATTCATTTATTTATTCACTTATTTGTTTATTGTTTATCCTCACTGGAGGACATTTTTGCATTGATCTTCGGACAGTCCTGGGTTCGGTTCCCACTAAAGGCACGTACCTCGGTTGCAGTTTGAAAATGTTGGGTTTCTTCAACGAGGTTGTAAAGGGTGTAGGAAGGGAAGACGGTGTTTGTGAGTGGCGGCTCTGTGACCCACACTGTCATCCCTCAGAGCCTTCCCTCTGGTCTCTACCCCAAACCCTTCAGCTGCCCCCCTTGACTTCCCTGGGTGATTTCCAGCCTGCTTCCCCCATCGGTGCTCAGACCCACAGATGCTGTATTCTCCCCTGGGCCACCCCTCCTGGACCAGGGGTGTCCCCATTCCCAGAGCACCTGCTGAGGTGCCCTTCCCAGACCTTAGACACCCTGGGGGCCTATCTCTGCTCCAGGGCAGGGCAGCCAGGTGAATGACTAAGCCCCGGAGTAATGAGTGCCAGGCCTGCCCGCTGTGCGGGGCGGGAGGGTGTGCCCTGCTGGACGGGGCGGTGGGCACTCAGCCCCGGCGGACTGTGGCTGGCAGAAACGCTGGCCAGTGGGAACATCCTGAGGGCTGTCTGAGCCACAGGCCACCAGTTTGAGACCTACGCTCTAGTCTAACTCTCACCTGACACCGGACCCCTTTTGGCTGGGGGGATGAGGGACCAGTCACCCTCAGCCTGGCCGTGTCCAACAGCAGAGAATTAATCCACGGTCTCAAAAGCACCCCTTAGAGGCTCGGGGTCCTCATTTACACACGCATTGCTGCTCCACGGAAGCTCCCACCCAGGACAAATCCACGCCCACTCCGACATGGCGACCTGTCTTCATGACTCTCGTTTCTGCCCCATGATGCAGCTTAAATGTCCCCCATTTCAACATTTTCCCTTTGCGCCGGGCTCCTCCCCATTTCCCCTCTGCCTCACAATCACCCCAACTTCCTTGCGCCCCCCGCCCCTTCTCTGCCCACTTTCCCCACCCCATTCTCCGTGGATTTCTAACAGATGCCGAGGACGTGGAAAAATACCAGCGCTCGGCTGAGTGAAGGGAATGAGCATTGTCACCCAGCCCAGGGCTGGCTTTGGGAAGAACCGAGTGGTCCTCCGGCTTTGGCAGAATGGACCAAGGCAAGGGATCATCGCCTGCCACCTAACCCTGAAGGCATCAGGAGTTGGGGGCAGTGGGGGGGCTTGCTGGAAATGACAGTCTAAAAATAGCCCGCCGCGCACACCTGAGTCACCTCTGACTCAGACCACTCTGCTGCCACGGGGTGAGGGGCTTGGAAAAGTCGCCAGTTCCGCTCAAACCCCTTGGCCGCCCCACACCTGCATGGACAGAAGTGCTTCTATCTGGGGACGGGACTCTCTACCCTGACCTGCTAACCAGCTTCCGGCACAGCCAGCCCCTGCTGCGCATTGTCCCCACCCCACCCGATGGCCACTGTCCCGAGGGTGAGGCGCCCGTCCAGCCCGGTTCCCAGAGCCGTAACGGACGCTGCCCTCTTCCTGCCCGGAGTGGCAGCCGGGCCAGGCCCCGCGGCCAGGAGGCTTACTCAGCGGTGAAACAATTTCTCCTCTATATGGAAAGAACACACGTTTCCCGCGGGGGAGGGGTGGGCCGTGAGCGGCTGGCTGAGGCGGGGACCAAAAGGCAAACCCAGGGGGACGCTGGTCGGGACCACGGCTTTCGGACACTGAGCTGGTCCCTGGCCCGGGGCTGGATGTCTTTCTGTCTTCATCACCACTGAGCTGGTCCCTGGCCCGGGGCTGGATGTCTTTCTGTCTTCATCACCCTGTTCCATCCCCTTGAGTTCAGGGCCCACAACCTTGATGGCTTAAAATAACAGGAGTTTATATTTTCTCGCGGTTCCGGGGCCAGATGTCTGAAGGCACCGAGGGGAAAACTGTCCCCGCCTGTCCAGCTTCTGGTAGTTGGTGGCACTCTGTGGTGTTCCAGGCTTGTGCCAGGTTGACTCCAATCTCTGCCTCCGTCTCCAGGCGCCCTCCTCCTTCCTGTGTTGGTCTGTGATCTCCCTCAGCCTCCCTTTTGTAAGGACACTTGTCAGGGCCCCCAGGGGCCACCCAGACAATCCAGGGTTAGCTCCTTATCTCAGGAGCTGTAACTTCATCACACCTGCAAATCCCCCCCACCCCCTGGTGTAACGACATGGATATGTTTGGGGAGAGCCAGCCAAAGGGAGTGATTGAATTTATATATTTTTTTTATCCTCACCCGAGGACATTTTTCCATTTTTTGTTCAGGTAGAGTGGGAGGGAGAGAGAGGAACAGAGAGAGAGAGAGAGAAACATCGATGTGAAAGGAACACATCGAGTGGCTGCCACCCGCACAACCGACCAGGGCCGGGGACAAACTGCAACCGAGGTACATGCCCTTAGCGGGAACCGAACCCGGGTCTCTCTGGACCACAGGCCGACGCTCTAACCGCTGAGCCAAACCGGCCAGGGCGGGAGTGATTGAATTTAAGGGAATAGGGATTTGGGGGGCTATTGCCCAGGGGAAATTCAGAAAGGGACCAACAAGAGCAGAAAAGGGGATTGCTGAATAACAGTGAAACTGACCCGAATCAACCGGTATACATTTTTTTGGCAGGATTTTTCAACAAAGCTCATGGGCTCAATTTTGTGCCGTAAATCTTATTTTCTGTGATTCCCTTATCACTTTGATTAGCAAAAAAAAAAAAAAAAAAGGAAACATTTGCATAGATTGTATACATTTTAGGTGTGGAGGTGTGGCAGGGAATAAAAAGATACAGAGAAACATACTTTAGGTAAATTCGAGTAAAACCTGAGTTACAAATTTAAATTCCGACAAGCAGACTCTGAGCTGGCACGCATCATGACACAAAGAGAGAGTTTATGAATTGATAAAAGGAACAAAAAGAAGACATACTAACGCAAACATAGGTGCATCGAACTACATGGCCTTCAAATACATAAAGCCAGCATTCCACTAGAACTTTCTGCAACATAGAAAACGGTCTATATCTGCACTGTCCAATATAGTTGCCACCAATAATATGTGTCCATTGAGCATCTGAAGTGTGGCTAGTGCATCCGAGACACTGAATCTTTAATTCTATTTAATGTTTTAAAATATGCTTTTATTGATTTCAGAGAGAGGAAAGGAGAGGAAGAGAGAGAGAGAAAACATCAATGAGAGAGAAACACTGATTGGCTGCCTCCTGCACGTCCCCTATTGGGGATCGAACCCACAACCCGGGCATGTGCCCTGACAGAGAATTGAACTGGGACCTCTCAGTCCATGGGATGATGCTCAATCCAATGAGCCGCACCAACTGGGCCATTTGGTTAGTTTTTAACTGAGTTTATTGGGGTGACATTGGTTTGTAAAATCATACAGGTTTCAAGCGTACAACTCAACAAAACATCACCTGTACATTGCATCAGGCGCCCGTGGTCCCAAACAAAGTCTCCTTCCATCCTCATTTCCTTCAAATAAATCCCTTTTCTGATAAAATTAGCCAAAGTCTACTTCTGTTGCTTACAACTAGGAAGCCTGTCCCCAAACCCAAGCCCCTGAATAAGGCAGCCAGGCCCTCGGTGGGTGGCTTCCATCTCCTCGTCAGGTACCCTCCAGGTGTGGTCTCTCTGCATCATTCACTCCAGCCTCCAATAACACACCTAACAGGCCACACCTGGACGGTCCCTCCTCCTTAGACTCACCTTGTGCCACCTCTGAAGCCTCCCCCACCATCCCCATGCACCCCGCCTTCCGTGGTCCCTCATCCACTCTTCTCTCGCGCTACACTAAAACGTGTCTAACCCAACACTGGACAGAAGCCACCGCACAGCCTGGCCCTCAGTAGCAATGTGCTTGCCGCTCTCAGCCTCAGTTTCCCCTCTAGAACACAGAAGGAATAGCCTTTAATTATTTTATGTATTTTTAATTTTTGTTTAATCCTCCCCCGAGGATATTTTTTTCCATTAGAGTGGGAGGAGAGGAGGGAGGGAGAGAGAGAGAGAAACATCGATGTGGGAGAGACACATCGATTGGCTGCTTCCCACAGGTGCTCTGACTGGGGCCGGTGACAGAGCCTGCAACCAAGGTACGTGCCCTTGACCGGGAATTGAACCTGCAACCCTTCTGTCCACAGGCTGACACTAACCACAGAGCCACACCAGCCAGAGCAACAATAGCCTCTAATTTTAGATACCAAGGGTCTTGATTTCAACCTGCAGTAAATGTCTCCTAGCAACTGAGGCAACATGCTAGAAGGGTGCTGGGTCGCTTGGAGACACGTCAGGGAGGGACCAAGCTCACCCCACGAGCAGGGAGGAGGGGTGCTGGGCAGCCAGGACACAGCCAAAGGAAGGCCGGCCCAGGCACTGCGGCCATTAGGCAGCACACGGACGTCACCGCAGGCCCCAGCAGAATGAATTCCGACCCGATCTTGTATCTGTGTGTCGCTTACTCTGCAGGTGTGTGTCCAGACGCCACCTGTGGGGGCAGGTCAGACACATCCCTGCCTCTCATCCAGAGTGAGGCCCAGTGTCTCCCCAAGACTCACGCAACGAAGACGTACTCAGATATGGGGGGAGGAATCAGGGGCTCAATGACTCTGCCCCAGGGAGATGCCCGTCCCACAATGCCCCGGTGTAGCGGGGTGATGAAAAATGACACAGTGTGTGACCCAGTCATCCTCCCACATTTCCGCTCGAGGCCGAAGGCATGGCACCTGCCCCGGTCAGGAGGTCCAGTCTGGAACCTCAGGCTGTCCGCTCACAGTATATTCACTCAGCAAGACTTTGCCACGTGCTGCTTCTCAGCACCGCGGAGCCGTCGGCGAACACGAGACATACAACCCCACATGCTGAATCTGCGTTCTAGTGTTTATCTTTGAAGCCTTGTGGGTGACACGGAGGTGGGGACAGATCTTTGCTCTAGAACAGGACCACAATATAATAACACATGCAGACGATGTCAGGATTATTCCCACGCAGAAGCCATAGCTGCCCACTAACAGGCAGGGGGCCACCCCACCCTGTTTGCTTGAAGATATTAAAAACTGTCTTTTTTTTAAAAAAAAATTTTTGTTTCTTTATTGATTTTAGAGAAAGAGGAAGGGAGAGGGAGAGAGAGAGAGAAACGTCGATGAGAGAGAACATAGACTGGCCACCTCCTGCACCCCCCACTGGGGATCAGGCCCACAACCTGGGCATGTGCCCTGACCGGGAATCGAACCGGCGACCTCTTGGTGCAGGGTCCACGCTCAACCACTGAGCCACACCGGCCGGGTGAAAACTGCCTTTATGTGCGTATATTTAAGCAAGTTCGAGAACAAAGCTTAAATTGAGTTTGGGGGAGGAGAGAAGAGAAAGTCGGGGAGCCAGGCCTCCTGGGAGTGAGGCAAACAGCAAGAGAGAGGATGGAAGGACCCAGGGCCTTGCCAGGGAACAGAAACAGAATATTCTCAAAGTCCCTCCTCATCGCCTGAAGCACCAGAAAGAACCACACGTTCTTTCTTTCAAGGGGTTTTTGTAAAGAGCGGTCGCAGCCCAGGAACCGCAGTCCTGGGGAGATGGGCAGCTGGTCCCTGGCTCCGCGTGGACTTGGACTGCTGTGGTCATCAGGCGGCTGGGGGCTGGCAGCAGTGGGCAGCCGGGAGCCGAGGGGAGGCAGGCGGTAGCTGGGACAGGGGAGTGATGTCCCTTGGCAGTATTCCCTAAAGAGTGACACGGCCCTAAGGTGTGGCAGGGCCAGATGGAGGGTGGGAAGGAGGCCCAGAAAGATCCACCCGCCCCAGGAGCAACCTAGATGCCCAGCTGTGTGTTTCTGGAGGGCTCTGTTGCCCAAGGAAACTCGTTGGAGTGATTTATGAAAACCAGACGCTGGCTGGAGTCGGGGTGAGGGGATGGGGTTGAACTGGGTCAGAGCAGACCCAGCCTGGCTACAGAAGAGGCCCTCAGATGACAGCACACACATTTTAGGATTTAAAAAAGGCTCCACGAGGACTTTGGCGGCAGCGGGGTAACACACGAAGTGCTCCCCGCCTGCCGGGCACTGCAGTCCTATGAATTCTGTACGCAATGTCCCCATTTGCACCAGAACAGAGAGGTTAAGCAACTGGCCCAAGGTCACACAGCAAGTGGCAGAGCTGGGATGTGAACCCAGGCCCTTGGGTTCAGGATTTTAAACACTGGCTGGCACTGACCTTGCACCCTATGCCCAAGAGGCAGAGGGTACCTAATATTTTTTCCAGCACCCGCTGACTGACGAGGTAATTTATTACCTTCGTTTAATCTTCAGAGAGATTATTATCGTCATCCCTATTTTACAGATGATGAAACTGAGGCTCAGACAGTACATGATGCAACTTGCTCAAGGTCACATAGTTGCTCCCTGACAGAGCCTGGATTTGACTCTAAGTCTGCCTCACTGCAAAACTCGGCACATAGTAGTACCTCAATAAACGCGGAGTCCCTTCCATCTTCCAGGAGTCCAGGAGTCATCTCCTATACTCATGTCTCTCCTGGTCTGGCTGCAGCCAGACCACTTACTGTTGGCGAGCCAGCCAGAGAGAGTGCGGAGACCTTAGACAGGGGCTGATTGGAGTCTCACCACCCTCCCCTCGGCCCACCCACCTCCCTACAGAAACCTCAGGACAGGAGCCAGCGGCACAGACAAGGGCCGCATGGATCGGCAGCCGGCGGCTGGCCCCCGGGGCGGGCAGCCAGGTACCCGTGGCCGCAGGAGAGAAGGGCCCCTCTTCTCTCCGCTCAAAGGTGGATTGAAGAAGGCTGGCTCCGTGATTTTTCCAAGAAGCTTGTCTAGAGCCAGAGAATGGGAACATCTGTACCGTGGGCTGTGTTTTGGACGAAGCTCAGGCCACAGTCTGGGGCTGGCGTCAGTTGGAGACAGCCCTGCGTGGAGGAGGCTCTGGCCCGCTGGCCCGCTGGTGGGGCCCTCTGGCTGGCCCGCTGATGAGGGCAGCCGCTGGCCTCCTCCCCAGACACAGGGAGCCCAGGCCAGGGAGGGGACACCTGGGTACCATCACGGCTACAGAGGACTCTGGACATCATTGTCCGATTAATTCTTCCCCTCACCCTTTTTACACACTTGATATTACACATTTTGTTAATGCTCACCTGAGGATATTTTTCCATTGATTTTTTTTTTTTAGAGTAGAAGGGTGCTGGCCGGTGGCTCAGTGGTTAGAGCGTCAGCCTGCGGACCAAAGAGTTCAGGTTTGATTCCGGTCAAGGGCATGTACTTCGGTTGCCGTTCGGTCCCCAGCCCTGGTCAGGGTCATGCGGAAGGCAACCAATCAATGTGTGTCTCTCACATCGATGTTTCTCTCTCTCTCCCTCCCTCCCTCCCACTCCATCTGAAGATAAATGGAAAAATATCCTCGGATAAGGATTAAAAAAAAAAAGTATCCTGGTTGGTGTGGCTCAGTGGTTGAGCATCAACCCATGCACCAAGAGGTCACTGGTTCAGTAGCCGGTCAGGGCACATGCCCATGTTGTGGGCCAAATCCCCAGTGGGGAGCATGCAGGAGGCGGCCAGTTGGTGTTCTCTCGCATGGATATTTTTATCTCTCTCTCCCTCTCTCTTCCTCTCTCTAAAATCAATAAAGAAAAAAATATTTTTTAAAAAAGTAGATAGAGTGGAAGAAAGGGAGGGAGGGATAGAGAGAGATACATTGATGTGAGAGAAACACGTTGGATATCCTGGAGATACTTCCTTATTGTTATTTTTGAAAGCACCCTCATTTTTCCCAGCTGTGTAGTATTCCTCTTGGTGGCTATTTTGTCGTTTATTAAACCAGCATTCTAAACATAAGCACACGAGTTGTTTCCAACCTTTTCGAGTTTATTTTCAAATAAAGTCTTGTGTGGGAGCTTGATTCATGCCAGGCTGCTCTGGTTAGGGAAATGGTGAGTGGGTTGCCCTGGCCAAGTGGCTCAGTTGGTTGGAGCATCATCCCAGGAACCAAAACGTGGCAGGTTCGATCCCTAGTCGGGGCGTGAATGGGAGGCAACCAATCAATGTTTCTCTCTCTCTCTTTCTCTCTCCCTTCCTCTCTTTCAAAAAAATCAATAAAAACGTATCTGCGGGTGAGGATCAACAACAAAACAAAAAACAAAAAAAGAAGTAGGTGAGGCTAGTGTCCTACCTATAACCTCCACCACCCCTGCCAGGCCTGGGAGAAACCTCTCCAGAACCGTAGGCACCCGGGGAACACAGCTTGAAAACCACCATCTCATAAATGGGAAACTGAGGCTCCGAACAGGGACAAGACTGACCCGTGGTCACAAGAGATCCTGTGGCAGAACTGGAGCTGGAAACCACACCTCTTGGACTCCGCGGGCCACACGATTCATGGCGCTTTGCCAGGGGTCCCTGACTAGGGCTCTGGGGCCATCCGAGTGGGCTCAGAAGCAGAGGTCACTGTGGGCCCCGCCGTGGATCTCGGATTCACCTCTCCGGCCTTCCACGTCCTGGTCCACCGCGCGGGGTCAGCCCCTGCACACTCCCCGGAGAAAGGGCTGTGAGTTCACTGGAGGGAGGATGAGCTACCCACTCCCGGAGGACTCGGGCAGCTGAGCCGGACTCCTAAGAAGTGCAAAGTCAAGAAGAAGGAAGTCTGGGAGGCCTCAGCCTTTGGAAACACAGGCGAGGGATGTGTGTTTCCGAAAAGAATCACTGGCGAGGTTTACAACCAGTAAGAGACGGAGGAAACACCTTTTATGAAAGAGAAATATGTTTACCACCAGGCAAAGGTCACGGGGACGGAGGGTCTGTCTAATCAGGAAGGATTCAACCGATAAACAGGCTCTCAGCCGGCCGACGGGAAAACAAGCAGAGAGGGTGGACGGAAGGGAGGGGGCCAGCTGGCATCTGAAAGACTGGATCCCCAAGCTGGCACAGTCCAGGGGCACGAGGAAAGGCAGGGCGTGCGGGAGCCAGGGGTCTCTGCCACCTTGTAGGTCAGAAAGGTGACAGCCAGCCTGGGGGCCAGGAAACCGGCTCCTGTCTTTGACTCTGCCCCACGCAGGGCCACTGTGCACAAACCACTTTCTCAATGACGAGAGGGTTGGACTCAGAGGGGTGGGGGTGGGGGGCTGTTAAACTCTCTTTTGAGCTCCAAAGCGAGGGGACTTGGACAGATGACCCTTAACTCCCATCCGACAAGGAGGGACTCAGTAGCTGCCCTCAGGAACCCCCAGGGCTTGGACAGTGAGCGGCCCAGACGAGCCTGTTCCTCCGCAACCCTTTTGCTAAACCACAGAGGATGGTCTGAGACGGAATTTCTCATCACCTGGGTAGGAAAAGACAAGAGGATGAGATTCCTCTCACCCAGACCGGTGGAGGAAAACACACTGGCTTCAGATCGGCCTGCCGCGGGGACCACCCTGTGCCCCTCCCCCAGCTCACCCCTGTGACACAGGCTCTGAGGTTCTGTAGCCCACGATCAGGCAGGAAGAGGTTTGCAGCACCATCCTGGAGGAAGTTGCTTCACTAGTTACTGTCAAGGACTCTGGCGTGGACACACATACACGCACACGCTCCGCCCACGCATGGCAGCTCGCATGCTTCACGAGAGACATTTAAGTGCCACCAGGTCCCCTTTAGGAGCCAAGCGACAGGTGTAGGACATCAGGGTGGGGCCCAACTACGGTGTCCCCGGGATGGGCCAGCCCCTGGCGGAGGTGGGGAGGGGCTTGCAGAGAAGGGGTGTGGGTGAGGACGGAAGAGCCAACCATCCCTCAGGCAGCCTCCGAGCTCCAAGCAAGTGTGAGACCATCAGGATCTGTAGACTCTGGATCAACGGCTCAGACACTTGGGTAACGGCACAGCCACTCCAGAGTCATCTCCCCTCCCCTCCCCTCCCCGTCGGCCTTGTCGCGAGTCTCGTCTCAAACCTCACAGCTGGGTGTGGTCTGGCCTGAGCCATGAACATGTTGGATCTCGTGATGTGCCATTATCTACGGAGAGACGGGGTCCTTGTCTATAACTCGAACCTCCAAGGCTCTGAGTACTGAAAAATAATTTAAAGAATTTTTATTCTGTATTGATTTTAGAGAGAGGAAGGGAGAGGGAGAGATAGAAACATCGATGAGAAAGAACATCGACTGGCTGCCTCCTGCATGCCCCCCACTGGGGATCGGGCCCACAACCTGGGCATGTGCCCTGACCGGGAATCGAACCGGCGACCTCTTGGTGCACGGGTCCACGCTCAACCGCTGAGCCACACCGGCCGGGCTGAGAAAGCATTTTTAAACAATTCATTTGGTAACAAAATTTGACCTGAACGGACACAGAGCAATTTATGGTCTTTACTCAGTGCAAACGTTTAAAAGTTCAGCTGCGGAAACACTCGTGTCTGATGACAAGGTGCTTCCAGACCCCGTTGGGTGAACGTCGTACGGAGCACGTGTGCAGAATCTGCCTTCCCAGTTTCACATTAACAGGTGGCACTTGCCCGTCTGGGGAAGAAGACAAGCCCAGCGCTACTGCACGGCAGAGCATCGTGGAGGAATCGCAGAAGAAAACAATAGTGTTTGCCTTTTAAGTTCCAAGCCTGCCCCCTAGGGGTGAGTCTGCAAAGGTCTCGGAGGGGTGCTAGCTGGGGGAAGATTCTTCTGCCCCGGGAGATGGGTTAGTAGCCTCCAATCCAGGGAGAAGAGGGGAGTTGGGAATGAATAATGGAGTTGTATGGATGCTGGCGTGGGAGACTTTCACAGCGTCCCAGGGGCGGGGGTGGGGACAACAGGCCCCCTTGGAAGGGCAGGATCTGAAGGAGGAGGTGGCAGCCCTGAGGATGTACCCAGGACTGGGGCGGGGCAGGGGCAGCAGAATGGAGACGGCTGGGTGGGATCCTGGGGTCCTAGTGGCCCTGAGACAGGCCAGCAGGTGTCTTATGATCCAGGAGGGTATAGGAATGTAGCCAACCTCCCCACACTACAAGGAGGGGCTGGTATGTAACTGAGAGAGAGAAAGAACCAGGAGCCTAAAGTTTAAAAATCTGGCCAGGGACACCCACAGTGAGGTGGCAGGGACCATTGTTTTAGAGACCAAGTGCCCAGAGCACTTGGCCAGCCAGGGGTGCAGCGATAGGTACCTCGTCCAGGGGGTCCCAGGTAAGGGGCCGGGGAAGGAGGCTGTGTTCTCTCTTCAGGGAGAGCTGCCCAGTTTCAAAGGAACTGTTTGCAAAGAGGCACCGTTGGGGCTTCAGGGCCAGCACCCCGAGCCAGCAGACAGGCTGCAGCCATTAGGGCCTTGTCACTTTTGCTAATAATAAACCCCGAGGAGGAGCGGTAGCTAGAAAGAGAAACAGAGCAAACCCCGAGAATCTGCCGGGACTCACGAAGCTCCTTCAGCCCCCAAACGCCTGTGAAGCCCTGGGGCCATCTATCTGCCCTCCAGTGGGCAGTGCCAAGGGGTGGGGCACAGGGCAACGCCCGTGAGGGAGGTTGGGGATATCACACCATCTGTCCTCTTGTTGGCTCCCTGCCAACCTCCCTGAACTCATCCCGTGACTTCCACCTAAGGCTCGAAGACAACTTTGGATCCATTTAATGCCACAGACTGAGGGCTTGGGGAAGAAGAGGCATGAACGGTCCAGCTGTGTGACCCTGGGACAGGCATGTGCCCTCTCTGGGCTTGAACTCCCCAACTGTAAAGCAGTAGGTTTGCCTGAGCTTCCCTAGTGGCCCCTTTCCCATTCTGACCTGTGAGCATGTCAGTGGGGTTCCCAGCGAAGTGCATCGCAGATGTGGCTGAACCCTGAATCCAACAGCTCTGCCCTTGAACTTGGAAGACAGGGAGCTGGGCAGACAATGGCCGGGGCAAAGACATGACGGAAGAGGTGCAAGGAGGGCAGAGAAGGCTGAGGTGAGATGGAACGCCCAGAGTTACAAAGAGGCCATGGGCAGGGAGGAAACAGTAGCTGGGTCATCCCGGGCAAGTTACTGAACAGAGCCTCAGTTGCCCTGTCTGTGCAATGGGCTGAATACCTACTTTGTGTCAATTCATTTCAAATTAATTACGGAACTAATTACATCTCTGTAAGGATCCTTATTCCAGTCTGGCCGGTGTGGCTCAGTGGTTGAGCGTCAACCCACGCACCAGGAGGTCGCCAGTTCGATTCCCACTCAGGGCACATGCCTGGGTTGTGGGCCAGATCCCCAGTGGGGGGCGTGCAGGAGGCGGCCAATCAATGTTCTCTCTCATCAATATTTCTATCTCTCTCTCTCCCTCTCCTTTCCTCTCTCTCTAAAATCAATTAAAAAAAAATTTTTTTTTTAATCCAAAACTCCTGCAGAGGCTGATATGCATCCTTGTCACTTTCTCTTGCTGACAGTCTACCCTTGCTCTGAGGCTGCAGACCATGTGGTCCTTGCTTCATGAAAGTGTCTCAGGGTCAACTCTACCTTGTGCCATCCCAAAGTCTCATTTCCTGATGCTCGACGCATAAGGGCCACCTCCAGATTGCCACGGTCAGCCTTTCCTTGTCTTTCCTCCGTCCCGTCCTTCTACCCAAGCGGCAGTCACCTCAGCTCTGCCACTTAACGTCCACGAGATCCCGGAGCAAATCATTTAATCCTAAAACCCCTTCCTCTCTTCTTTGCCTTGTTGAGATTGAACTCCGGGCCACCTCCTCCAGGAAGCCTTCCGGGATTCCACCAACCCCATCTCCCGTTGTTCCAAGACTGGCGCTTCTTGAACCTTGGCCCTGCTGTGGAGCAGCATGGCCTGGGCAGGACATTGCCCGCTCCTGGGTCTCACCTGAGCATAGTAAGTGAGGTGGGAAGTAAAGGAGGTGTTGCAGGTGCCACAGATGGGGCCCAGCGTCATGGGCCTGACTGCCAGGGACATAGGTTGGATTTCGGCTATAACGGACGATGCCTCACTGACACGTCCTAAGGAGGGGCCGCTCGATCCGATGCCCACTTTGAAACTATCGCCTGGCTGCGAGGAGGAAAACGGAATGAAGGCCACTCAAGAAGCTGGGCGGCAGTTTGGAGGCTAATGCCACCATCCAGGTGTGTGATGCTGGCCTTGAGCACAGGGTGGAGGGCGCGGGAGGACTTATGAAATATTTAGGGGGCAAACATTCAACAAGCCCTGATGATGTGGATGGGGCCAGGAGCGTCAGACGTGCGATGCTCCTGGTGACAGCTGGGACCTCCCCTCTCTCTCCTGCCCCATTAACCATCTCAGACCCACTCCAGGTGCTACCAGGCACCCCTTCCTGACTCTCCCCACCCCTCCGAGCACTGGGACACTGAGTTCTTTGGGTAGGAAATCCACGAAAGGGGTACACAAGCTGGGGCTTCAGAGAGGCAGCCTGGGTCCCTGCCTTCTGCGGTCTCCTTGAGAATTCTCCCGAATCAATGTATTCATCCTGCCCCTACCTGCACCTGGATGCTTGGCTTGTATGTTTCAAGATGGTTTGAATTTTTTCAAAAAATTAACATTCTCTTCCAGGCAAGCCAATCCCGGTGAACGACCACACAGTGAAATGTGACAAGGGCCTCTTTCACGGGCCTCAACTGCCCGGAGCTGGCCAGGCGGCCGGAGGCGGCTCTTCATGAATCAGGCTATGTTAGTAGGTCAGGGACTCGCTCCGCCCTGGGATCTGCCTGCAGAGACAGATAGAGTTGGAAGAGGAGTCTGTCTTGTCATCCTACCTCCATGCCTGATTTTTTATTTTAGTAATACAAACAAGTATTTCTTTATGTCCACGTAAAAACTTGTTTTCACATTATCCTCATCATTGTAATGTTTGATTTTGCCTTTTGAGACCTTATCATCATTTTTCCATGGAGGGCTTCTCATGATCTTTTTATTCTATTGTTTTCAGTTTTTATTTGTTGGTTTTGTTTCTTTTTAGGGAGAGAGAGAGCAACATTGATTTATTGTCCCGTGTATTTTTGCCTTCGTTGGTTGTTTCTTGCATGTGCCCTGACTGGGGATTGGACCCACAACCTTGGTGTATCCGGACGATGCTTTAACTAACTGAGCTACCCAGTCAGGGCTGGCTGGCTTTATTTGTTTGTTTGTTTGTTTATGTTTGTTGGTTATAATAAGGCAGGACAGGAGGTTATAGAGAGGTTCATGGAGGGAGGGGTTCAGAGAAACACTTAAAAAAATTTTTTTTTCTTTATTGATTTTAGAGAGAGGAAGGGAGAAAGAGAGAGAGAGATAGAAATATCGATGAGAGAGAACATCAACTGGCCGCCTCCTGCATGCCCCTCACTGGGGATCGGGTCCACAACCTGGGCATGTACCCTGACCGGGAATCGAACCGGCAACCTCTTGGTGAATGGGTTGTCGCTCAACCACTGAGCCACACTGGCTCGACAAACCTTTTTTTTTTTTTTAATCCTCACCCAAGGATATTTTTCTATTTTTATCTTCAGGCAGAGAGAGGGGGACAGAAAGGGAGAGACAGAAACATCGATGTGAGAGGGACACATCAACTGGTTGCCTCCTACACCATCCCGACCAGGGCTGGGGAAGAACCACAACCCAGTTACGTGCCCTTGGCTGGAATCAAACCCGGGACTCATCTGTCCCCAGGCCAATGCTCTACTGCTGAGCCAAACTGGTCAGGCCCCTTTTTTTGTTTTTAAATACTAACCTAAGAACATGTTTAGAGAGAGGAAGGGAGAGTTGGTTGTTTCTCATATGTGCCTTGACCAGGGATCAAACCTTCAACCTTGGTGTATCAGGACGATGCTCTTAACCAACTGAGTTACCCAGCCAGCGCTATCTTTTTATTTTTTAAACCAATTTACTGAGGTATAACTGATATGTAAAAAGCTGAAAATAGTTCATGTGTACAACTCAGTGAACTTGGGAATAAATACACACCCGTGACACCATCACCACCGTCAAGGTCACAGACATATCCGTCACCTCCAAGAGCTCCCCCCAGCCCTCTTTATGATAACTATTTTCTATGTATGTGATAAGAACACTTCCTTCACGCCATGATTACTGATTTCAGTTGTTCATCCCATCAGAACCGACTGTGTCCAAGCCATACTGTATATACACTGTGCCAGGGAATGTTCTAGGTCCAGAGACCCCCTGCTGACGACAGAGGCTAGACCCCTGTCCTCAAGGAGCTCCCCTCCAGTGGGGCATCAGAGGACAAACCCACAAACTTGCTCACCCCTTTAACAAGACAACTCCGATGACTGACACGCACCAGGAAGAAAAAAAACAAGGGATGAAGCATGATGGGCAGGGGCCACTTTTGGACGGTCTTTCTACACAGGTGACATTTCAGCTGAGAACCAAGGGACAGGAAGGAGGTGGCCGTGCGCCGGACAGAGGGGACAGCCTGGGCAAAGGCCTTGAGCTGGGGACAAGCTGGCCATCAAGAGAACATTAAGAGAGTCTTGGAAGAGTCAGGAGTGTCCCAGAAACAATGAGCATTTGAGATGTTAGATCACAGGAAATGCAGGAGCCAACGTGTGTGGCCCTGTGGCTCATTAGTGAAGGCAACCAGGACAGTGGGGGGTCTGGAGACGGGGGTACATTGAGGTATGCATGAAAGAACAGTGGGAGGCTCTATTCATTTGTGCACCAAGCAACTATTTCAACTATTTTCCATGCGCCCACTGTGCGCCAGGCCCGGCAGATACAAGCGAAGCCCAGTGCCTGCCCAGAGACGCACCTGGAATAGTGCGGAGACATTCCGTCTGGAGGATGTGAGAAGAACAGACCCAAGGCGCGTGAGAATGTTTCAGAGGACTCTCCAGCAGAATAAGGGTTGGGTTTGTTCTGTGCAACTTTGGAGTGCTGGGGGCCGGGGGTCTTTGCACCCCCTAAGGTATGAAAGCAGCCCCCCAAATGAGATGTGCCACTGTAGGAAGTGACAGAGCCTTCCAAGCCAACACTGGGCGACCACTTAGGGATGCCCAGAGAGGCTACCAGATGTTTCTGGACACACCTCCCCTGGCGCTAAGGGAGCCCAGTGCTCGAGACGGCCACCTTCGAGAGAAACCTCAAAGCCATGGTCCCTGACCGCCTCTGTTTGGTTCAACAAGAGTAGGAAAGAAACACTACTCCTTGGAAGCTCTTAACCTCTCGTGGCACACAAATCCCTTTGAGGATATGGCTATGAACCCGTACTCAGCAGTATGCTTCCCCGTGTACCCAAAATACTGCGTTCCATTACAGGGCTCTCATAGACCTCCTGTTATCCATCCCAGGACATTCAAGGGACCCAGCCTCAGGTTAGGAAGCTTGTCTTGGAGGAACATCCATTTGTCCCTGCACTGTCTTCCCCTCGGGTGTGAGTCCTGGGATCATTCTCAGGACACCCCCTTGAGGTACCACCCAGTGCCAGAGATCTCTAAACAGGCAGGACAGTCCCCTTGAGGCATGGCCAAGACCCTGAGTCCTAACAGCGAGGGCCCACTTCCAGCCTCATGGTCTCCTTTTCCTTGTATGACTCAGGTGGTTTTGGGAACCCCATCGTATGACCCCGGAGAAGGTGATTATTGGCACCTTTTGGGAAGGTGGATTGCTGTGGTATTCCTCAATGTTTGGATTTAAACCCTTTCTGGAGAGCTGACTGTGGTCTGGGGTACGCACTCAGAGGAAAGAAGGGGTCCCTCTTCGAACTAGGGCTCTGTTGGGGGGTCATTTTTCAAAGAAGCAGCAGAAGCAAAGGGCAGAGAGAACTGAGCAATATGTGAGAGAGAGAGAGAGAGAGAGAGAGAGAGAGAGAGAGAGAGACTGACTTCGTGGGAAGCCACTGCTGATTTATAATCAGGACTGTAACATTCACTTACTGAGAAACCTCTGGGATGTCTCCCCCTCTAGGAAACTTGCAGGTTTCCAAGGAGGAGTCTTCCAAAAAGGGAGGGAGGGACCCTGAGCTCAAACTCATGTCTGCTGTAACCAGACTGCTGTAACCAATCTGTTGTCAGTAGGTACAACCTGAGGAGCAAGAGTGATTCATTTTAACTTCACAACTACTATGAGGCAGAGATGAAGATGCCCAAGGGATATGTAGCCTGTGTGTGTGTGTGTGTGTGTGTGTGTGTGTGTGTGTGTTTCTAGCAGCAGAGGAAGTTACCATGGCCACCCTTGGGAGAGCATCTGTGATACAATGGAAGGGGCTCCTAGGGTCCCCTGGAAACAACCAGATCACTCAATGTTAGTACAGTGGCTCAAGAGCCCTCCTGCCCTGGAAATGCTGTGTTTCACGAGTCAGAAGGGGATGGCAGCTGAGCCCTGGTGTCAGGATCCCCAGGGAAGGGCAGGCTACAGGGAAGCCCAGAGCCCACAAGCAGCCCATCGAGACCAGGGCCGCTTGGGTTGACTGTGCCCATAATGATTTCATGACCCCTGGCCAATGGGTCACAGTCTGCGGCGTTTGAAGACAACGCCGAGTCCTGCCTCCATGTTTTCAGTAGGACTGGGAGACTTGCTCAAGAACACACAGCCACGAACGGCAGGGTAGGGCACAGACCCTGGGCTTCCCGCATCCAGCCCACTGCTCTTCCTCCTTCTGCACCTCTGGGAGCCCCAGAAAAGACCCTCCCACGGAGCAGACACCCTGGCATTGTAGGGAAGAGCAGCCTGAGGAAATTAAGGCTAAAAATGCAATCACAGCCCAAACTCATGCAGAGACAAAGGTACAACTGGCGAAATAGATGAAAGGGGCATCCAGGTCAGCCCAGTCCATCTCGTGCAAGATGAGAGTGCCCCCAAATAATAAGGACATTTGTAGCCTCTTTATATGCACTGGGCTTCAGTTGGGTAATAAGATAGCTTGGCATCTGCATGGCAGGGAATGCACAGCTCAGAGAAGGCCCCGGCGGGAAGTCTCTACACAGCCATGGACATGTCCCTCGACAGTAAGGTGCTATGTTCACCACCTCGCCTGACAGCCTAACATCCCGTTGCTTTGCCCCCCAGCACCCCACACACCCTTGGGATATCCTTGCAGACATGACAGAGCCAGCCTGGCCTGCAGGACAAAGTGTGGTGTCAAGGACCTGTGCCAGAGCCATTACTCAAACAAACCACCAAGCTGAGGGCCGAACTAGGAGCAATTATTTAAGTATTCTTGGAAACCCTGAAATTTTCTTTCTCTTAGCCTGTACTAATTTTTTCCTCTGGTCTTCAGAACAGACTCGCAATTGTCAGCACAACCTCCCCCATTCCACCCTCCTTTTCCCCAACACACCACACACACACACACACACACACACACACACACACGGAAGAGGAACCCATGCAGGCAGTGTCTTCTGAGGCTTTGGAGAGAGCCCATGATCCCAGGGAACTTGGGATTCTTATGGTAGAACCGAGTTTCCCTGCGAGACGCAGCAGGTAGAGAAACCAAGGCTGGTGGAGGGGGACTGGTACTGGGGACATGGCTGGAGAAAAAACTCCTCTCCAAACAGTGCAAACCCCTGGAGAAGGGGCCCAGCAAATTTAGCCAGATTCAGTTTCTTTGCCCACAGTGCATCCAGTCAGAGAGAGGCCCCTGATCTCCGGGGCCAGTAGGCGGCGCCCTTGTGTCTGTTACCCGGCTTGGAGGAGACAGAAGCTCCCACCTCTACTTGAGCTGTGTCGCGGCTGTGCCTCAGAGTGACCAGTAGCTGCCACTTCAAACCAGCTGCTCTTGCTCCTCCATCACCAGCCAAACACGCGGGCCTCTGCCGGCCTCTGTCGTCACGTCACCCAGCTTTTACCTGGGGTCTCCAGTGACATCAC
Organism: Molossus molossus; assembly: GCF_014108415.1. Classification (NCBI taxonomy): domain Eukaryota; kingdom Metazoa; phylum Chordata; class Mammalia; order Chiroptera; family Molossidae; genus Molossus; species Molossus molossus. Next base: position 4,565,025 of record NW_023425360.1, on the reverse strand, counting down.
TTTCTCCCCATCATTCACTCATTTTCCAGTCGGCGTGCCCAGAGCACCAGGGCTAACTCAAACAAGACGTGGATTTTCACGTTCAAGCGGCCTTCAGCCGGGAGGCCTGGGCTCCTTCTGTAAGATGTTAACGCTTCCCTGTTGGACGCCAAACCCGCTTGGAACTGAGCTTCAAACAAAACCTCGTCTGTAAAATGAGGGGGTTGGACGCTCCCAGAGAGCCATGCTGGCTCTGACCGGTTCTGCTCCTACAGAAAGAAAACCCCATAGATCCGTGGGCGGGGGGGGGGGGGGCGCCGAGAGCTACTTCTGGTTGTTTGGCGGTGGTGTCACACGTAAAGTGGTTGTGAACCCGTTTTTATTTGGGGCCTTGCAGCTGATAGATTAATTTGTATTTTATGGGCCATCCTCTGCATAATTCCAAGAAAATCACTCCCTCAGAGGGCTCCGCTGACATCACCAACCACCACATTGGAGGCCCCAGGGGTACAAACCTCAGGCTGATTCCCTGTTCGAAGACTTGGCTCCAGGTGAAAAAGAGGCTGTTATGGATGCGGCCCCCTTGTCGCCATGGAGACCAAGTTTCTCCCTCTCCATCCACCTTCAGGAGGTTGGAGCTTCCGAGGGTTTTCCACCTACCCCTCCCCAGATTTAAATGTAATGGGTCCAATCTTGGGCCAAGCAAATCCTTCCTCCCTGAAGGGATCCTGGAGATGGATTGACAAAGAAAGCTCTCCTGTTTGGAGAGCCCAGCTAACTGTACTTGGAACGGTCTGGGCTTCACTGCTATGTAATTTTGACTTGGGAGTTCATTGTTTGTTTATTTCCTTGTTTGTTTCTCTAACTGTTTCTTATAGAATTTCTCCATGTGGGTACAGTTTCCCTGAGCTCTTTACTTTTGCTTTTGCTTGCACACCCTCCCCCCCAGTTTTATTGAGATATAATTGACATACGACACTGTTGAAGGTATTCAGCGTAACAACCTGACTTATAGATATTGTGAAATCATTACAATAGGTTTAGTTAACATCTATCCTAGGCTCTTTGTTTGGGAAAGAAAAAGATCCCTTTCTTTCTTCTTTTTTGAAACAGAAAGGAGAGAGGTTTTATAGCCATTTCGGTTGGAAGGCCAGAACCACTGAATAAAAAAATGTGTTTAGAGGAGACCAGGCAGGAACGAGATGAACCACAGCTAAGCCCAGCGGACGGTTTGCCAGCGGACAAAGCAGGAACTTTCTCTCCAGTCCAGTGCTAAGTCAGAATCCCGGAGCCTCCTCAGTGGGAGACACCTGGCCTACAGGAACCTCCTTTCCTTCCTCCTTGGTGATGGTCACCCCTCTCTACTTCAGTAGACACACAATTCTATGTTCTTGTAACTTGTTTCTTTTTCTCAATCCTCACCCAAGGATATTTTTCTCTTTATCTTTCGATAGAGTAGGAGGGAGGGGGGGAGAGGGAGAAACATTGATGCGAGAGGGACATATCGACTGGTTGCCTCCCGCACGACCTCGACCAGGGCCGGGGATGAACCCCAACTGAGGTACGTGCCCTTGACCGGAATCAAACCCGCAACTTTTTGGCCCAAGGGCCAGTGTTCTAACCGCTCAGCCAAACCGGCCAGGGTGTGTTTCATTTTTTAAAAGTCTTTTAAAGTTCTTAGGTTGAGCTGACATCGGCCTCCCTTCGACTTCCATTGGCAAGTGGCACGTCTGTTCTCAGGAGACCCACACAGGGAAGAAGACCGACCTTGACCCTCTGTAACACCAGAGTGCTCAGGCCTCCGTCTGCTCTGGCTAATACCCTCCATTCTTCTAACCTCATTCAAGGTCATTTCCAGACCCTTCACCATCCTGGCCACTCACCTCTGGACACCTTCCAAGTTGTCAGCCCCCCATTACACTGTGGCTGGGGTCTGGACCCGATGCTCCCTGATTCTGCACCCATGGGCTGACAGGTGTAGGGCCAAGCCCAAATCCAAAGTTGCAAAGCCATGTGCAGAGGTCACACCTCAACCTGGCCACAGGGACACAGCCTAGCCTTTCACTCAGGATAACCTTTGACCAGCTGGTGCACACTATTCCATGTGGTTGGCCATAAGAGCCACATGCTACACATTTTGAAATGTGTCTCTAGACCAGTGGTTCTCAACCTTCCTGATGCCGCGGCCCTTTAATACAGTTCCTCATGTTGTGGTGACCCCCAACATGAAATTATTTCCGTTGCTACTTCATAACTGTAATTTTACTACTGATATGCGACCCCTGTGAAAGGGTCATTCGACCCCCAAAGGGGTCGCGACCCACAAGTTGAGAACCGCTGTTCTAGGGAATCAGCATGTGGTTGGAAGTGATCGATTTTCACTCAATGAACACTTAGTGTTGATCTTCTCAGATCTTATCACTGATCATCGCACAAAGGCAACAGAGCTGTGACAATAAACGACCCGTCTTCCCTCTCAAGGAGATTCAACTGCACGAGCTGGCAAAGGCCTAACTGCCCCAGGTGTGCTGGCTCTCAGCGACTTTGGACGAACTCTGCTTGTGATCCAAGAAGCATAGTCCCAGACGACTGCCGATGGAAGGAACCTCGGAAGCTCGGGGTCCCCTCTGTTGGTCTATAGATGGGCAAACGGAACTCCAGAATTCACGGTCCGCCCACCTAGCCTTTTGTCCAGACTCCCATTCAGCAAGTGTGCTCCTTGAGCAGCGGCAGGGAGCAAGGTAACATGCCTGTGGGCACCCCACTGTGAACAGCATAAGGAGTGGTAAGTAACCTCGCTGGTGTCTAGGTAAAGAGCTCTGGTCAAACCATCTGGCCAAGGGAATGCAGCTGGTTGGTATCAGAGGGAGAAACAGAAACCAGGTCTCTGGACATCTGACACAGGGCTCTTCCCAAGGCACCACGCGACCGCTCATAAATGACGAGAGGGTAGACATAGGCCACCATCGAGACAATAGATGTATAGATGTGTAGGCTACAGCGCATTGGCTCTCCGTCAGGGGACTGTCCTGACGGCATCCTATGTAGATACTTCAGGTGGCACCAGTGGAAAGCAGGAGGCTGGCGCTGGAGGCAAAACCATCCCGCCCATTTTCCAGGAGCAGGGGGATCCTGCTCATCAGCCCCTTCGTTCACGACTTCCCCTTGCCAAGAGCCCCCCAAAGCGCTGCCCCAGGCCCCACCGGAGAGCAGTTCAGCTTGCCTTCCTGCTCTTTGGGCTCCACAAGATTGGATGCTATTTCCTTTTTGTTGTTGGTTAATCCTTACCTGAGGATATTTTCCCACTGATTTTTAGAGAATGAGAAGGAGAGGGAAGGAGGGGGAGAGAGAGAGAGAGAAACATTGATGTGAGAGAGACACATTGATTGGTTGCCTCCTGCACAACCCCAACTGGGGCTGGGGATCGAACTTGCAACCCAGATACGTGCCCTTGACCGGGAACTGAACCCGTGACCCCTCAGGTCGTGGGCAGATGCTCTGACCACTGAGTCAAACCAGCCAGGGCTTACGGACTTTCCTGAAACCTCCTCCCTTCTCGGTTCCAGGAGGCTGCATGCTTCTCCCTCCTTGCTGACCACCCCCCAGTAGACCCTTTCACCACGAACATCCATGGGGACCTGTCCTCATTCTTCTTCTCTCACGTCAATGTCTCTCTTTCGAAGACTGACGCGTTCACAGAACCTCCACTACCATCTCTAGGTATGACATTGCCAAATCTACACCCCGACCTTGACAAGGACCCCCTGTTCCACCTGACCTCCCTTTACTGCTTCCAACTCAACAGGGCTCCAGCCAAGTCATCCTCACTCAGTTCCCACTCTCCTGCCTGCCACACCTCCGTCTCCTATCCACGCCCCCAGCTTCTAGACTCGTTCTCTTAGTCCATCAGGTTTAATCCACCCATACTTCCATCCATCCATCCACCCATCCATCCTTCCATCCATCCACCCACGAAGCCTTCCATCCATCCATCCATCCATCCATCCACCCATCCATCCACCCATCCATCCTTCCATCCATCCACCCACGAAGCCTTCCATCCATCCATCCATCCATCCATCCATCCACCCATCCTTCCATCCATCCATCCATCCACCCACGAAACCTTCCATCCATCCATCCATCCATCCATCCATCCATCCATCCATCCATCCATCCATCCACCCACAAAACCATCCATCCATCCATCCATCCATCCATCCATCCATCCATCCTTCCATCCATCCATCCATCCATCCATCCATCCATCCATCCATCCATCCATCCTTCCATCCATCCACCCACGAAACCTTCCATCCATCCATCCATCCATCCATCCATCCATCCATCCATCCATCCTTCCATCCATCCACCCACAAAACCTTCCATCCATCCATCCATCCATCCATCCATCCATCCATCCATCCATCCTTCCATCCATCCATCCGCCCACCCACCCTTCCATCCATCCATCCACCCATCCATCCTTCCATCCATCCATCCATCCATCCATCCATCCATCCATCCATCCTTCCTTCCATCCATCCATCCATCCATCCATCCATCCATCCATCCTTCCATCCATCCATCTACCCATCCTTCCATCCATCCATCTATCCATCCATCCATCCATCCATCCATCCATCCATCCATCCATCCATCCATCCATCCTTCCATCCATCCATCCACCCACCCATCCTTCCATCCATCCATCCATCCATCCATCCATCCATCCATCCATCCTTCCTTCCTTCCATCCATCCACCCATCCTTCCATCCATCCATCTATCCTTCCATCCATCCACCCATGAAGCCTTCCATCCATCCATCCATCCATCCATCCATCCATCCATCCATCCATCCATCTATCCTTCTAGTCATCCACCCACGAAGCCTTCCTTCCATCCTCAAGAATACTCCAGCTTACGCTGGGATGACTAGGTCATGCTCCAAGAAGCCCTGTCCCCCAAGCCCAAGGTGACACCATGTCTCAGCTAAGGCTGTTGCTATGAGCATCCACCAGGCGCCATGCCAGCCCAAGTGAATCTGGCCCCTCACGGATGCCCCCACCCCACCTCTGAATCTTCTTTTCTCCCTTGAGGACAAGGTCAAGGCCAAGAGCAAATGCATATTCACCAGCATCTTTAACCTCCCAGGAGCCTGGAGGCAGATGTCCGGGAGAGAACCCCTTTCAGGCTGTGCCGGGGCACATGGAGCTGCCGGCATCCCAGCACGACCTCCCAGGTACCCTTGAAAAGATTTGTAGTCTGCTCCCAGTGATCTCTGCGTCTGGGTTCCTGGATCCACAGAAAATCAGAGCTGAGAGGGCCTTCAGAGACCAACCAGTGCAACGCCCCATTGTGCAGATGGAACAACCAAGGCTCGGGGACTTCCTGCGTCGCTCGGTGAGGCGGAGACAGAGCTGGCACCAGGAGGCAGAGGGCCAGCCCAGTGGGCAGGTCAGCGACAGAGTGACACTCGTACTGAGACAAGACCCCACCGCAGCCGGGGGCTCTGGGGCTTCCCAGCCCCTGACACTTGGGGTCAGACAGGCTGTGCTAGCGGTGTCCAGACAGGCGGACACTGTGAGCACGGGATGGGGGCGGGGGCTGAGCGGGGGGCACGTCCAGTGAGAGGCAGCCGTGCTTGGCCCGGGAGCCTGGCACTACAAGAAACGTAGGGAACAGCCCAGCAAGGACTTGAACGTCATGTTCCCTAGCAGGGGCCTGATCAGCTGGGGAGCCAGCCAGCTGGGAGAAGGACCCCCTTCCTGGCCTCCGCTGACTCCCACAGCTGCTCGGCAGCACCCGCCTGCGACCCTCAGCCCTCCTGTCCAGAACATGCAGGGTGTGGGCTCCCTGCCAGGGGCCCTCACAGGGCCAGACCATCCAGGTCCACATCCAAGACCTGGGGCTCCCGGTGAACTAAGAAATAAAGAAATGCCCAGCCCTGGCCGGGTTGGCTCAGCGGTTAGAGCGTCGGCCTGCGGTCCGGAGAGACCCGGGTTCGGTTCCCGCTAAGGGCATGTACCTCGGTTGCAGTTTGTCCCCGGCCCTGGTTGGTCGTGCAGGTGGCAACCACTCGATGTGTCCCTTTCACGTCGATGTTTCTCTCTCTCTCTCTCTTCCTCTCTTTCCCTCCCACTCAATCTGAACAAAAATGGAAAAATGTCCTCCATTTTTTGAGGATTAAAAAAAAAAAAATGGGGGTGTGTTCAAACCATTTCCTGCGAACAAACTAACACTCTTTACACACACACACACACACGAAATAAACATAATGCACAACACAATTGTGCCATTCACAAAATAATCACAGAAATTACACGAACGTGAATTACGAGGCCCCCTCGGCCACGTGGCCCAGCAATGACATGAACTTAAGGTTGCACGGTGACGGTGTCCTTCCGCTAATCTCTGTGACAGATGCAAAACCTCCCCCGAAGGTAACATCTCGGGTTGAAATGTGAGGCCCTTGCGGACAGGAACCAAGTCCCTCTCTTGTGTCCCACCCCTTGGTCAGCTCTACCCCTCAGGTGTTGAGACCCTTCCTGAAAGTGGGCCCGGGTCTCTAAGGGTGTAAGATGGCCATCTCCCATGGCCACACGTACCCCCAGCCCCAAGGGGTATCTTGCAGAGAAGGATGGAAACCAGGCTGTCCCCAGAAACAGCACAGGAGCTGGGGCAGCCGGTGGACAGGCGGCCGGAGCTCAATGGGGCCTTTTCACATCACACCCCACAGGAGGGGGACGTAACGCCTCCCCAGCCACACAGAGCGCTCTCGATCTGCAGCACAATGCACTGTTCACACAGCTCAGGAAACAAAATAAATATATTCTCCCCAAAGACCCCACAATGGGGCTTTTTCACGGCAGGGGGTCAGGAACAGCCCCCTGATTCCTCCTGACAGAGGGGCTGCTGGTCCCTGCAGTCTTTGCCTGACCTGCCGTGGGACCCAGACTCCCCCGGCCCCGCCTGGCCCCGCCTGCCCACGCTTTGTCATGGCCTAGTATGGACAGTGGCCCTGTGCATGGGTATTGAGCAGAGCCTGTACGTGTGAAGGGACAGGAAGGAGACAAGCAAGGAACCCAACGTTTACTGATTTCCTACTACGTGTCAGTCAGGCAGAGACCCAGCGAGGATACCCCTGCTTACGGATGAAAGCCATCTGCAATCAGATGCCACAGGGCTGAGGGTGGGGGCACCTACTCCAGGCGACATTCGAGACTCCAGGTCAACGCTGCAAAGCTCCAGGCCAAGTCGTATAGTTAGGGGAGCCTCCCAGAGTTCCCTGACCACCCCCCACCCCCTCATCATATCTGGCCCAAAATGTCCCATGCCCTCAGACCCTTTGAGAAGCTTGCCTGAAAAGACTTCCTCCGTACTTTGCCCCACTCCCCTGGGTGACAGCCAACATGCGGCTCTCCAGCATGCCCACCTGTCTCGGGTGCTGCACCTCCCTCTGTCTGGAATGCCCTCTTCCTTTCCGCCGTCCTTTAAGATCACGAGTAGCAGTAATAAATAGATAATTCAGTGAGTACTTTCTGTGGCCAAGCACTTATCTGAACTCAAGTATCACCTCCTCCAGGAAGCCTTCCCTGACTTCACCCAGCATGTGACCATCTGTCTAAGAGTCCAACTGGATGGAGAGGGCCTGAAGGATGGGGCCTCACTCCCCATCTCTGGGTGTCTGGTGCCTTCCCATGAGATAACCCCTAGAGGTTAGGTGAATAAGGTCACCTCTTCTGCCCCCACCAAGTAGAGGTGCCTGCACAGTACCTTGACCTACCTTGAGCCCTGAGCCACCGAATGTGACCGTGACGGTCTAGGGATCAGCATCCCAATTGTGTGGTCTAGGCACGTCATGAACCATCTAAGCTTTCTTTTTTGCTTGTTTTTGTTCGTTTTTCATTTCAAGTGCAGCACATTGGGTTAATTATATCCTTTTAGCTCAAGGTGTATTATCATCGTTAGTCATGCAAAGCCCTCTTATTTCACGCCTTTACAGCTTTGACACAGAATACACTGTACATATTTAAAGTGTACAATTTGATTAGCTGTGGGGTGTGCATACCCCTGAGAAACCATCACCATAATTAAGGCAATTTATAGATCCATTACCCCCAAAAGTTCCCTCCTGCCCTTTGGTAATCCCTCCCTCCCCCCTCTCTCCTCTCCCTGCTCCCCACTCCGGAGGTGACCACTAGCTTGCTTTCTGTCACTATAGATTAGTTTGTGTTTTTTAGAAGTTTACATAGATGAAATCATACAGTCTGGACTCTTTTGTTCAGCATAATTATTTTGTAAGTCGTCCATATTGTCATGTGTATCAAAGGCCTTCTCTCTTTCATTGTTGAGTGGTATTCCATTGCATGGTTATAGTACAATTTGCTCATCCATTTATCTGTTGCTGGACATTGAAGTTGCTTCCAATTTGGGACTATTCCAAATAAATGCATATAGAAATCTTGGTGTGGACATATGCTTCTATTTCTCTCTCAAAGTAGAATGGCTGGGTTGTATTTTCTTTTCTTTTTCTCCTTCATTCCCAATCTTGACTCTCACTCTCCCTTAAACACCCACGCTGGTCTTTAACAGTGTCCTTAAATATACACACATCCTCGCACAATGCACAGAGCTGTTGTGTGTATGTGGGTTCATTTACATACATGGTATCATGCGGTAAATCTAGTTCTATTTCTTATTTGTTTTACTTGATTCTGTGTGTTGTTGTATTTTAATCCTCGCCTGAGGATATTTTTCTATTTATCTTCAGATAGAGTGGGAGGGAGGGAGAGAGACACAAAAACATCGACAGGAGAGAGACACATCAACTGGCTGCCTCCCCCATGACCCAGACCAGGGCCTGGAATGAACCGCAATCGAGGTACGTGCCCTTGACAGGAATCAAACCTGCAACTCTTTGGTCTGCAGGCCGACGCTCTACTACTGAGCTAAACTGGCCAAGGCCACTTGATTCTGTTTTTTGAGATTCATCTAAGCACATTCTGCAATGTGAAGTTTGTTGCTTTTAACCTCTACAAAGCATTCCCTACCGTGTTACTTAATCCTGCCTGTGATGAACACCAAGGGTGCGTCCAACCTGTCCTGAAACCTCATAAAAATAAATCACAAATCAAAGGAATACCTCCCAAAATGAATCACACACTGTGTTCTATTTTACATCTGACTCTTTTCACTGAATATTATCTGTGAGAGCCATCTATGTAGTCTGTAGCACTAGGTCATTCTTTTACACTGCTGTATAATATTCCAATGTGAGCCTATACCACAATGTATTTACTCTTTTTCTTGTTGATGGCTATTTGGATTGTGTCCAGTGTAGGCTATTATATATGAATCAAGTTTCTGTGAACATTCTTGAACATGTCTTTTGGTAGATATAAGCACTCAGTTCATTTGAAAATGGGACTGTGACATCACAGAGATTCTGTAGGTTTAGCTTTAATGGTCACTACCAAACATTCTTCTACAGTGTTTGTGACAATTTTCACCCCTACCAATGGTGTGTGAAAATTCCAGTTGCTCCTCATCCTTGCCAATACTTGATATTTTCAGTCTTTTCAATTGTAGCCATGCTGGTGGGTGTTCTACGAGATCTCTATATTCTAGGAGACTTACCTTTTTAGGGTTTTATAAACTGTAAATGTACATTTCACCCACCCATTTTCTTAGTCTACTGTGTATGCTGTCTGTCTCCTCATCTGTAAATGGGGGTAATACTTTCAAAGACCCGCCAACAGCGGGTGCTCAATTCATGCCACTATACTATACTTCCGTCTCCACCACTCGCCGGGGACTCTTTCTGGGCAGGGACTGGATCTTAATTTGTGTAGCCCCCAGGACCCAGCTTGGGGCCAACAAGAAGTCATTTTTCAATAAACTTGTTCATTGAATAAATGACGGAGCCTCCAGAAAGCAGTCTTCAGAGCGCAATTCAAAAGTCCGCGCTGTAGCAACGAGGCAGGAGAGAGCATTTCCCTCAGTTGGAACTGGCCCACCATGGTCAGCCCCTATGCGGAGGAGGATGGGGTAGGAAGAGGGGGAGAAGGAGGAGAAAGAGGAGGGGAGGAGGAGAAGGAGGACCCAGCCCCAACCCCTACGTGGCCGCTGGAGCCTTCCTCTGGCTTTTGTTGACCAGAGAGGGCGCTGCTGGGCCACATGGAGCCTGGAGCCGGAGCCCTAGTTGCTGGCAGCTGGGCGGAAGCGCCTGGCCACCTCCCCACCTCCGCACCTGGCTGATGCACCACCGCCTGCCCTTCCAAAGCCGCCCCTCCGCCCCTCCTCCTGCAGAGCATCCCGCTGGGCAGCCGCTGGGGCGCCTGCCTGGGCCTCTGAGAACATCACCTTCCCTGGGTCAGCTGCACTGCTTGGCCAGAGGGTTCGTTAATCGCGCGGGAACCCCTCTAGACTTGCTCTTAGAGCTCCGTCCACGCCCCTCCCCTTTTTACCCACCAGAGCCTGAGGACCAGGGAGGTACAGTTGGTCTAAGGTCACATGGTGAAATAGGAACAGTCAACCCTAGGTTCTAACCTCAAATCCGCGCCCTCCCTTGCCTCTGCCCCGTGTCTAAAGCACAGGCAACCCTCCCATTGATGCTTCCAAATTCCTCGTGACCCACCAGCCCCTCTCCCTCTGCTGCTCAGAGTAAAAAGGCGGGGCCCCTGTGTATCAGTATCACCTGGAGGCTGGCATTAGACTCTCATGGGTCTCCTGCCTTCCCTCCTGTCCTCCTAATATCCCCGTCTCATCCAGCAAGCCAAAGTGATCTTTTAGGATACGAATCTGACCACCACACCCCGTCGCTGCCCGAGCACCGGGATTGCAGACTTAAGCCAACCCCAAATCCCAGGTCTCTGCTTCCACTCCCCTCCGCCCGCTGAGCTCTGCCCCTACCCTCCAACCTGCCAAGTTCATTTCCAGCCCAGGAACTCGGCACTGGCTGTTCCCACCTCCCCCAAACACTCCTCCCCTCGGGGTTCTCAACCAGGGGGTGCACGGACGGAGCTGGATTGCAACTTAACCGTTTTCCTATGACCCGCTGTGTGTGTTACACTCTGCACTCAGGAGCCTCGTTTTGGGAAGAGTTGCACAGGCTTCCTCAGACGGCACAGAAGAGTTTAGGGGTCCGTAGACCTCTGTAGGGCTGGCTCTTCCTTGACATTCAGGTCCCAGCTCAATGGCACCTTCTCAGAGAGGCCTTCCCTGGCTGTGACATCTAAGGCTGCCCGCCTCCTCATCCAGTCATTGCCTAGCACAGTGGTTCTCAAAGTGTGACCCCTGGACCAGCAGCAGCAGCATCACTCGGGAACCTGTTCTTAGGATCCACTCTGGACCCACTGAGCCAGAAACTCTGGGGGTACAGCCTGGTACTCTGTTTTAACAAGCCCTCTAAGTGATTTGGGTATTGGATTCTCAACTTGGAAAACCACAGACCCAGCATTTCATCCCTGTTATCAGCATCCAGCCGAGGATAGCTGGAACCCAGGGGCCTGAAAGGGGGGAGACAATGGGGACAGAGTGGGAAGGGGAGCCGGCTGAGTGCATTGGACCTATAGCCCACAGAGGGTCAGGCTGTCTTGGGGAAGGTGCCCAGGTTGACTGCAGCCAGAGTAGGGCTTGGAGAGCCTGGTATTCTGCCTCCTATTGGCTGCCCCTGGTCAGCATCGAGCTGGAGAGGAGAGAAAGACCCACATTCTGGCTCCCGTGGCAGGAGAGGAGTTCGCATCCCCTTGGGCACTCACACCTCCGCCCTGGTCTGAACATTAACCAGTGTCCTGAGGTCCCATTTGGAACCAGCCACAGTCACTCCCAACTCATACCAGTCTGGTCTCCTGGCCTCTGCCCCAGTGGCCACAGGAAGTTCCAGGGCAACCCCAGGGCCCTCCCATCCTGAGCTGCTTCCTTTGCATTTTCCAGAAGGGCCAGATGTTCCTGCAACCTGAGCCGGAGCCCGTTCTTCCGACCTGGGCGCTGTTCCCTGGGAGCTGCCTGCCGCTGCCTGCAGACGGCTCGGCGTAGCCTGCAGCCTCTGGCTTTGGTTGTAAAATGGGATTCATGGCCCTGTTCCTGTTGGCCGCTGGTCTCTGGCCTCCGTGCAATGCTCAGGCTCCCAGGGGGGAAAAGCAGACACTTTTAATTGACTTCCCCAATCTGATGATAGAGTATTGGGTATCAATAGACCGCAGGCGAGCTATTTTCATCCATGATTTCAGACGGGTACAGAAGCCCAGGCTGCCGCCACGTTCTTGCCACACCACCTCGGCGTGGATGAGCTCACCGCTGTCTGCTAACACAGCAGCATTTGCTGAGGCCAGGCCGTCTGATGCAAGACCTCCCAGGGAAAGTGCTAGGAAGTGGGGGTGTAAGCAATTACAGCAGTGTGCCTGAACCAGAGCCTGCCAGAGGCCAGCCTGGAGTCGGGAGACCTCTTCCTCGCTGGGGAACTCTGGGCACATGACTCGACCAACCTATGCCTCAGTTTCCTTACCTATCGAGAGGAGGTTGTCGTTGATGGCGGCGTGGGTACCAGAATTCTACAGTGAGGCCTGAGTACTTTTCTCACCCTTTCTTATCAATTTTTTTAAAAATAAATTATTTTTCTTTTATTGATTTCAGAGACAGAGGAAGTGAGAGGGAGAGATAAAAACATCGATGAGAGAGAACATCCATTGACCGCCTCCTGCATGCCCGCACTAGGGATCGGGCCCACAACCTGGGCATGTGCTCTGACCGGGAATCGAACCAGCAACCTCTTGGTGCCTGGGTCGACGCTCAACCACTGAGCCGCACCGGCCGGACTCATCAGTTTTGTGTGCAGTCATCAAGGTAGGAATCACCAACTTGATAACATTCAGGGGTCCTGGGTGGGGTTCCAGCACCCCCACTTGAGTACTCTTCCTGACCTTGGCCAACCCTCCTGGGCACGGGATTGGAGAGCTCATCCCCAAAGGGTTTAGGGCACCTCAAAGGTATATGTCTGCATTCTTGGGCCAATGTGAGCAAGCATAGATTGAGGAGGTGGAGGTATGTCCAGGAGGCTGTGGGCTCCCTGCCAGACCACTGTTCTAGACCTTTCCCTCAGCATTGTCCTGTCTGACTTACATGCGGCCCCTCCCCAACCTCAGTCTATGAGTTCAAAGGCAGGGAGGGGATCCCGTCCGCTCAGTGTCTAAAGGACCCTGTTTGAGCTCAATGAACGGTCACGGAACAAATGAACAGTGAATGAGCAGATGGATGGATGAATGGATGGGTGGATGAATGAAAGGAAGAAAGAAACCCACAGCAGGCATGCTTACTCGACACTCTGTGTATGTGTGTCGTTGCTAGGTGGGGGAGAAGACAGGATTACTCACAGCCAACTAGGAGGGGGCTTGATGGCTCTGCCTGGAAACCACCCCCAGCCCCAGCCCCACCCCAGTCACGGTCTGCAGACCCAAGAACAGGGAGACGCTTTCCTGCACGAGAAAAACCATAGAGTCATGGAATGTTGGCGCCAAGGGAAAACCACAGGTCACTTAATCCGCGCCCCTCCAATGGGGAAGCGAAGGCCCAGACAGGTTCAATTCCTGCCTCTGCTCTGAGCTCATCATGGAAACTGTTGTTTTTCCATGAAAAAGGAGCCCGGAAGGGGGGGGGAGCAGGGGCACAGGGCAGAGTTGGTATTAAACAGGCAAACGTTAATCACAGAGAAAGTCTGTGCCTTCCAGGGGCAGAGGGCTCACAGAGGAACGGGGGGTGCCAGCCTCGAGGGGTGCCGGCTGGGCCGGGCCGGGCCATCAGGCATTACATAACCAAGCCAGAGGCTCCAAGAAACACCTAAGGTGTTCATCCTGGAACGCGGTTTCTAGCTATTTCCTACAGAGGGAGGTTTTGCTGAGCACAAGGTTTTCTGTATTTTCCATCCGTTTGCTATTACAGAAAAGCCGAAGACAAAATATAAAATCCTTCCCGGAGGTTGCCAGCGATCTCCCAGTTTTGAAGAAGGAAGATGTTAAGCTTCATCCCATGGTCCCTAGAGGCCTGTGTCGGGAGCTGACCCCAAGGAGAAATCTGCTCCCATAGGCTGCTCGCCTCAGGCCTGGTGGGGAGGAGGGTGCTGAGTCCCAGAGCTTTGGCTGCTACGGATACTCGAGCTCACTGCTCTGGGGGGAGAGAAGGTGAGCACAGGGGACCAGCCAGGAGCATCGGGGACTCTGGAGGACAAAAGCCCTACTTAGACAATTTAAGTCGGCTTTAGAGAGGTTGATACAGGACCTACTAAAATTTCATTGGCACCCCCCAAAAAAATCATCACTAAAATTCCCATCTCCGTCTTATTTTTATTTTATTTATTTTTTATTCTCACCCGAGGACATTTTTTTTTTTTTCATTTATCTTGAGAAAAAACGGGAAGGAGAGAGGGAGGAAGAGAGAGAGAGAAACATTGATGTGAGAGAGACACATTGACTGGTTGCCAACCCCAGGAGCCCAGCCAGGGCCAGGAACAAACTGCAACCGAGGTACATGCCCTCAGTGGGAACCGAACCCGGGACTCTCTGGTCCGCGGGCTGAAGCTCTAACCGCTGAGCCAAACCGGCCAGGACTCCCATCTCTGTCTTAATGTTATGTCTGCAAAAAAGCCTCACACAGGGAAGAAGGACAAACGTCTCTAATGCATTCCCATGGGTTGGGCACCTTGGAAAGCTGGAGACTCCCTCCCTGGGGGGGAAGATGAGTCAAGAAAGGTCTGTCCCCCAGAGGAGGGCGATGCTGGGGATATCAGCTCTTGGGGTCCTAAGAGAGCTGGGGGATCAGTACAAGGAGCCTGCCCGGACCCCTCCACCCAAGGATGGGAGCAGAAAGCCCTCACAAGGATGTACCTACACTCTGGGTGCAGCGAGCATAAGTTGAGGAGGTGGAGCTATGTTGCAGATGTCCTCACATCTTCCCTTCCCAGTCCATCCCCTGGTCCTCAGCCCCCCACTGCCCCCCGCACATATGGAAGGCAGTATAGACAATCTGATCATCCAGGGTCAGCCACCCAGCAAGATCACCGCTGCCCCTTGCATTCTATGCGACCCAGCCAATAGCTGACTTCTCTCTCTGCCTCTGATACTTCATCTGGGAACAACGCCAGCACCTGGAGGATGTGAGGATGGAGATAAAGCAGCAAAGCGACTAGTACAGCTCTGGGCACGAGTCGAGTGTAAATGTTAGCTACTGGGAAACTAACTAACTAACTAGTCCTCCTGGGGCTGAATAAGGACGAGTGCAGCCCATTCAGCTGGACATCTCTGGAGCATCTTCATTCGCAAGCAGCCCACTGGGCACAGAAGTGGGGTGAGACAGGGGACCCCAGGGGTGGACGAGAAAAGGGCGTGTTCCCTGCAACGGTAGGAAGTAAAGTATGAGCCTGGGTTAGGGTGGAAGCAGGAAGTAGAATTCAGGAAATGCTGCCTGGAGAGGGCGCCGGTTCCCCAGGGAGGACTCCGTTCTGGGACCACAGGAAGCTGGGTCCTGACAACCAGCATCATCCCAGGCCATGTGTTCCTACAGGACCCCCACGGGTGGTAACAGCCCTGACCCCGTCAACCCTCACTCCTTGCGAGGTCTGCCGAGATCTGGCTGCCAAATGGAAGAACCCAGGGGATTTTGGGCCATAAGAGGAACTGGTTCGAATGTCCCCTCCCTCTTTTGGGTGACTTCCCTGAAGTTTTACATGAGCTCCCCAACCCCTGTGTTCCCAAAGTGCCTCATCCTTAAGCGTCTACACACCAGCATCACAGTGCACTGTGCACTGGGTTCTGACGTCTCAGCATGGGACTGAGTTCCCTGAGGACAGCGGCTGTGTTGTCTCCCTGCCCAGCTCAGCCTACCGGCACACCGGCACAGCAAGGGCACACACACATGCACACAGAGTTTTTTCCAAAGTTGGAGTTTTGACATTTCTAAGACAGGCATCAAAGTCCCCATCAAAGAAAAAAATCAGAATGCTGTTGGGTTCCCTCACAGTTTTCTTGCTTCCGTGCGGTTTTCACGCAGATTTACATAGGGGGGCATATTCTTTTCGGTCCATGGCCACTTTCAAAGTTTCCACCAGCCCTACTTATGAAACATTTCGTCTCCTGTTAGGTTTCTCAAAATGGCATCTGGAAAGCGTCTTTAGCTGTTTGCCAAGCAAACAAGCAGCCCCAACGGGGACTTCTCGCGGAGTTTTGCGGTTTAAAAGAATATGTGTGTGTGTGCGCGTGTGTGTGAGTGTGTGTGCGTGCGTGTGCATGTGTGTGTGTGATATATACACACATACACATTAGCATAATAGCTAAACACATCATTTCTTAAGACAAAACCCATGATTAAGAAGAGCATTTTGGAGTCAGATCTGGGTTTGAGTCCTGGCTCACCACTGGATCAAATGACTACTTGAACAAATTACTTAATATATTTCATATAACAAACCCTAGGAGCCCTTTGACTCTTCACCTAGTGATTCATTCATTCATTCATTCATTCATCATTCATTCTGTGTTTATTGAGTGTCTACTGTGTACAGGCACTATTGTAGGTGTCTGGGATACTTCAGCACACAAAGCAAGCTCTTGGTGGTGCTCCCATTCATTAAGGGTTGGGGGGACACAACAAACAATAATCAATAAGTAGACGGTAAATTAGAGAATGACAAATGAAAAAAGCAAAGGAGGAAGAAGACCGGGTGCCGAGGGCAGGGGCGAGGGGCAAGTTGCAGTACGAAATGTATTTGCATGTAAAACATCTTGCCACAGTGATGAAGCATATGGATTCCGGAGCCAGACCTGGATTCAGATCTTGGCGTGTACTCGCTGTGTGACCTTGGACAAGTTACTTAACCTCCCTGTGCCTCAGTTTCCTTATCGGTAAAAGGGAGGTGATAATCCTAGTAGGGACCTCATGTGGGGATTATTACAAGAATTAAAATGAGCTCATCCATATGCAGTGCTTGGAACAGGCTGGCACACAGCAGATGTAAGCAGTGGAAAGCGTTGACTAAATGCCAGTGTTATAATAAACCTGGAATCCTAAAACTCACATGACTTTTCTGGGCCCCTTCAGGTTGTGGGTGTGGGAAAGAATAGGCAAGAGGCCCTTCAGCCCCTTCAGCTCAAGATCCAGCTAGAATAACTTTCCTCGGCTTGACCATGTAGGGTGGGGGCAAACCCACCAGGTCTGGACCAAGCTGATCTGGGTTTGAACCCTGTTTTGCTCCATCAGCTAGCTGTGTGACCTTGGCCAAGTCACATGACCCCTGCAAGTCGGTTGCTCATCTCTAACGTGGAGATAATAGTAACTAATTATTCGCCATGGCCCAGGCATTATTCCAACTGCTCTACAAATACCACTATTTCATCCATGTCACAACCTGCGTTACCTTTTTTCTTTTTAATTTTTTTTCTTTATTGATTTGAGAAAGAAGGGAGAAGGAGAGAGAGATAGAAACATCAATGAGAAAGAACATTCATTGGTTGCCTCCTGCCTGCCCCACACTGGGGATTTGGCCCACAACCTGGGCATGTGCCCTGACCGGGAATTGAACCAGTGACCTCTTGGTGCACGGGTGGACGCTCAACCACTGAGCCACACTGGCTGTTTCGTTACCTTCTTTTACAAGTGAGGAAACTGAAGCTCAGACAGATAAGAAACTCACCTAATAGATAATCCTAATCCCTCTGCCTGATCTCAGAGCTCACCCTGTCCCTTGCTACAGTGCCATCCAGATGGGTGCAGAACACATACAGGCGAGGCCCAGAACCTGACATCTGTCACCGCCCCTGACATCTTCACTTCCTTCCCCATGAGTGGCCGGATGGAAGGGAGTCATTTGGGCCCAGGGGTCATTATGCTCTTGTTTGTACTTTCAAAAATTCTTTCAGCAATCACTGTGGGCTCCAAGTTTGCAGGGGGCCCCCTATCTTATATCCTGCACCTCCGCCACCTGCCCGCAACCCAGTCTCTTTGCTACATTGTGGCATTGAAACAATTAGACATGAATAACCGACTTAAGCTCAGGCCTCTGAGAGGGACTTGGCTACACCAGAAAGAAAAATAAAAAATAAAAATAAAAAAACACCTCATGGACGAGGTTGTTTGTTTGTTTTAATGAAAACAGCAGTGAGACTAAAACGGCTGGGGAGGGGTCAGGGAGGTTATTTGGGGTCAACGGGGAAGTGGAGTCACCCTCCAGAGAGAATCCCAGAGGGCCATTGTGGACCATCAGAAATAAACCTGTCTGCGCTTATTCCAGCGCGTGGGGCTTTAAATAGAGCCCCGGGTGCGATGCTGTGGGTGTCGGACGAGGTGTCCCCTCTGCAGGCTGTTTTTGGGACTCGGCAGTCCCAGCCTTCAATGGGCTGCTTTGTTGTGTGTCTGCTTGCGCAGCCGCAGCGGCTCCAACGCTCCTTCTGCCGCTTCCCTTAAACAAACTCCAGAAGCCACGGGCAGCCTGGGAGTCAGACTTGCGCAAGAGCGATGGGGCCCCGGCGGTGGCACCAGGGACCCCCCAGGGCTCCCCAACAAGGTGCACCCTCCTGGGCCTCCTCAGAGGAGCTGCTCAGGAGGGCCCTTTGGTCCGTCAGTGCCCTGCTCGTGAGGGGCCAATCTGGCTGCTGGACCCCTAACGGGGGGCCCACGCAGGAAGGTGGCGCTGAGTCAGCCCTGCCAGCCAGGGGACAGGCAAACGTCTCTCTGCTCAGTCTTTCTCTGTCTGTCAGTCACCCACACTCTGAGCTCCCCCTGCGTGTCGGGCCCTGGCTCCATAATCACCATAAGGGCCACACTGCCTGGGCATTCACGGCCTACCTGCCCCACGCTAAGTACCCGGCATGCCCTCCTTCTGTAACCCTCACAACCACTCTGAGTGTTCTTAGCATCGCTTCATCCTTCCCATTTCGCAGATAAGCCCCTGGGACTCCGGGAGGCCAAGTTCCTGCAGTCAGTCAGAGAGCAGCCTGGGACTCTCCCCCAGGTGTTCAAGGGTTTGGAAACACATGTTCTTTACCCAAAGTCTGCAAACGCCACCCCTGCCCGCCAGGAGCTGAGCCTGGAGGGAAAGAAAAGCAAGAAAACAGACCATGGCAGAAATACTAGCTCATGCCCTGGCAGGTTTGACTCAGCGGTTAGAGCACTGGCCCGCGGACCAGAGAGTCCCGGTTCGGTTCCCGCTAAGGGCACGTACCTCAGTTGCAGTTTGTCCCTGGCCCAGGGCCATGTGGGTGGCAACCAGTCAATGTGTCTCTCTCACATCGATGTTTCTCTCTCTCTCTTCCCCCTTCTCTCCCTCCCGCTCTGTCTGAAGATAAATGCAAAAATGTCCTTGAGGGAGGATTAAAAAAAAGAAATACTAGCTCAGGAGAGAAGCGGAACCCCATGTAGCCCAAACAGAGAGTAGGTCACAAACAACTTAAAGAAGAGATGATGTTTGAGTTCAGTCTTTTCTTTTCTTTTTAAATTTTTTTTTATCCTCACCTGAGGACATTTTTCCATTTTTTGTTCAGACAGAGCAGGAGGAAGAGAGAGAGAGAAACATCGATGTGAAGGTACACATCGAGTGGCTGCCACCCGCACAACCAACCAGGGCCGGGGACAAACTGCAACCGAGGTACGTGCCCTTAGCGGGAACCAAACCCGGGTCTCTCTGTACCGCAGGCCGACGCTCCAACCGCTGAGCCAAACCGGCCAGGGCGAGTTCAGTCTTTTCTAAAAAGTGAAAGTGAGCCAGATGGAGGAGACAGATCGGCTCCCTGACTAAACTGAAAAACCTCCTTGGGATGGGGGAGGTGTGTGTGGTGAGTGTGCGTGTGAGTCTGACTGCTGACACAGCGAACAACGGGACGAGACATGCCATCCCACTGGAGACTTGTGGGCCTTCAGGAGATACTGGGATCTTGCCATCAGTGCCTTCGACTACTGACCCTGATTGTGTGACAGCCACACACATTGACTAAGAACCTATGTTAGCGACGTCTTACCCATCAGCACAGCCTCGGGGGTGTCAAAGCTCAGGTGGCGCCTACCACGATGCGACCCAGACACCTTCAGCTTTCCGGATGGGGAAACAGAGGCTCGGTGAGCTCAAGAGACGTGCCAACGCGCGTGTTCCCGACACAACCGCAGGACTTCGAGTCTCTCGAGGCAGGACGACCCTGAAAGAGTGTCTGCTGCAGTCGTCCCTCCAGATCGAAAGCCCCTCCAAACATCCCTCCGTGGGGGTTGCCACACCCCTTGTCTGAACACTGAATGGAAGACCACTCGTATCTTCTATAACGCATCATCTGTCCTCTGGGCGAGCTCACAGTTACTAACCATTTTTTCCTTATTGTGACTCAGGTTCTCTACCCAGGTCCCTCCGGGGGCATACAGAGCAGCACCATGCTCTTCCAGACGTCAGCCCTCCAGAAATTCCGAAAACACACGGGGGTGCTGGCCCGGAGGCCTCAGACATTCGGCGAGGCCGCCCTTGGGGGCTCCCGTCCCACCACTACAGACCTGCCCCGTGCATCTGCCCTGGCATTAAGCCAGTGCGTGTCTGATTCCAGCACACAAGGGGGGCTATTGCGACGCTGGTGCCTCTGCCCAGTGACCTCGCCCCGGGGGCATTTGCCCAAGCAGGTCTGTAGACTTGCCCCAGCCCGGTGTGGTCCTTCCCTGGGCCAACTTTGCGGAGAGTTCTCTCCTTTCTCTCCCCGGGCTGGTGAGAGGGTTCGGAGCAAGGCAGCAGCAAAATGCCCTTCTGTTCATGCCTGCCACCCGCCCCACGACTCTCCCAGGACGTGTGGCCCCTGAGTCACCGGGCCCGCCCTGGGTAAACGTCCCGTGCTGGGACACAAGGAGCTGTCCGTTCGGAGCGTACATTTCCACGAGGCCCAGGTATGACTCCCAGAACCGCAACAGGGGAGGACCCACACTGTGCCCAGTCCCCCTTGCTCAGGCCAGTGTTGACACAGGAGTGAGTAAGGCCGGGGCCAGGAACAAGTGGGGCCGGGAGAGAGACCCCCACCCACCCCCAACAATGGCCCGCCCCTGAGAACGTCTCTTGCTGGGCGCAGGAGGCAGCAGGTAGATAACAGCCTGCCCTGGCACCTTCCTTCCCTGCCAGTCCCTGGGTCAGACCACGGTGGTGAAGGGAGGCCTCTGCCTCTGGAATCTTCCAGGCCTCCTGCTCCCTCGGCTGGTGTATTTGTCTTGGCTGCCTTCACCTGTGCTTTTTAAAGCAGATTTTCTTTCCTTTTCGTCCCCAGCGCTGGCCTCCTACACAGCCACAGAGCAAGGCCTGTCGTCCAGGAGCTGCAGGACCCGGGTCTGAGCCCGTGTCCCTCTAGGGCCACAGGGAGCAGCTATGAGGGCAGGGGGCGGGGAGAGAGCCTGGGACCATAAGCCAGGAGGGGGCACTGGGAGGCTGAGGTGGGCAGGGGCAGGGAGAAGCAACCAGCACCCAGCCGCCACTGGGCACCCTTATGATGAGACTGGTTGAAGGAAAACAGGGATCCAAGAAAGAAAGGCAAGTCCCCAAACCAAGTAGAGAGAAAGAGGAGACCTGAGCTAATCTAGAGGGAGACCCCAGGAAGGGGGGCTGCGTTCAAGCCCTCCTCTGCCCCTTCTTATCCACAAGCTTCAGGCCCTGGTGCCCTATGCCTGATCTGTACTGTGGGCATAATAATATTTTGCTTACTGCAAAGTAAGGAGCTGGACTTCTTGAGGTGCTTTCCTATGAAAACCTATGACTTAATAGTTTTGTTTTTCCAATGCCAATAAAAGGTTATTTGTGTGCAAACAGAACATGGACACGGTGCGCCTGGGGTGGGTGGGGGCACGGTTTTCTGCCTGGTGACTTTCAGATCGATGGTAAGAATCGAAACAGTTATAAATTATAGCCAGTCTTCCGGCGGGGAGGGCTGGTTTCTGAATGGAGGGGCCTTCATGGTTCTCATTCTACTGCCCAGTGCTGCCCTCCTCTGCTTCGAGGGTAATTCGGGGCACACACTGGAGGCATGTGCCTCACACGTGCCCAAGCCTGAGATTCAAGAAGCCGGGGACCTGTTGAAAGGTCCCGGCTGTCCCGTCTCCCATGTCGTGGAGGGAGAAACACCCCTCACCCTCAAGGCCCAGCTCCCAGTGCACCATGCGATGCCCTCCTGGTCAAATTCCCTTCTGGGTGTGCTGGTGCCCGTGCCACCCCCCATATCCCAGCTGAGTCGTTTCTTTCTTCTTTTTAAAATGTTTTTTTCCTTTACTGATTTTAGAGAGAGAGGGAGTGAGAGGGAGAGAGACATAGAAACATCGATGAAAGAGAATATCGATTGGCTGCCCCCCGCTGGGGATCAGGCCCACAACCTGGGCATGTGCCCTGACCGGCGACCTCTTGGTGCAGGGTTGATGCTCAACCACTGAGCCACACCAGCTGGGCTGAGTCAGCATTTCTTATCCTCCGCTGCATCTCTGCAGGACACAGGTCCTTCCCTCTATGGATCCCTGGCCCTTACTGTGGCCTCTGGCTGAAAGACTGACAGCCCAGGCATCGTCCTCACTGCCTCATGGCTGCTGGCCTGACGCGGCCCAGAGAATCCTGCCACTTCCCACTCCAAATCCTACAGCCTCTGCACTGCCCAACGTGCTCACTTCTCTTACTCAGTTCCAACATTCTATTCCTCGCTACCTGATCTACCATCAGTTCTCGTTATTTGCAGTAGTTACATTCTATCAAGTCACCACTGGTGCTGAATTAGCAGATGCTGAGCCATTGCCCCATGGGTCTAGGGTTTCTGGGAGCCAGGTGGCAGAGTCCCTGATTCTAGGTTATCCGGACCAGCTTCACCTCGCCCGCAGAAGACGTCCCTGTGGGCATGACATTTCTGTGCACCTTGCTGAGGACCTCCTGGGATTCTGTCTCCTAGAGTCTCAGCACAGCTGTAGACACAGCGGGATTCAGATCCAGGGGAGGGCAAGGACTCCCAACAGAGGCCTGTTGCCAACACAAAGCTCTGATTCCCAGGGAAGGAGCTACGAGGCAGTGGGCCAAGTGAGTTAAAAGGAAACTTAATTCCCAGACCCCTTGAAATCCCACCATACAGATCTGCCTCTATGGTTGAAAGCGGCCACAATGTGGGAGCCCAGGGCTCTGACCCCATGAATGTACGTGTGCGCACGCATGCACGTACAAACAGAGCCTCATAGTCTTCGGGGCGGAAAAGGAATCTCGTGTCGTTTTAGGGTTTATTCTCAACATGTCACTTTTATCTGTAAGGTCTCCACCCAATAAGGAAAGATTGAGAAAATGTGGGACATGAATTCTGGGGCTCCAGGGTTGGGAGGAACCGTGGATTGGCGTGAAGCTGAGTCATCACTCACACTTGCTCATGAACCTTCTACAGGTCCATACACAATGGAGCCTCACACCATCCTTTAAGGTTGGGCTCCATGAGGGGAGCCCAAAGGGAACTGGCCCAACACCACAGAGAGGACAGAAGCCCTAAACGGTAGAGAAGATGGGAGGGGAGCCCCATGGACAAGCTCCGGGAGAGCACCCTCCACACCGGCACTTCTGGAGGTAGCTCCCACGTGAATGGGACCTCTGTGACCAGAGCAGACAGGGGAGAACCCATGAGGATGCCGTGGGCTCCAGACCCCACTGAAACAGAAGACCAGGACCACTCAAAAATCATTGAGCATTGAGGTCTACAACAACCAAGTGTTTGAGAAATGGAGGCTCCAGACCCCACTGAAACAGAAGACCAGGACCACTCAAAAACCATTGAGCATTGAGGTCTACAACAACCAAGTGTTTGAGAAATGGAGGCTCCAGACCCCACTGAAACAGAAGACCAGGACCACTCAAAAACCATTGAGCATTGAGGTCTACAACAACCAAGTGTTTGAGAAATGGAGGCTCCAGACCCCACTGAAACAGAAGACCAGGACTACTCAAAGGCCACTGAGGTCTACAACAACCAAGTGTTTGAGAAACAAAGGCACCATACCCCACTGCAACAGAAGACCAGGACCACTCAAAGGCCATTGAGCATTGAGGTCTACAACAACCAAGTGTTTGAGAAACCGAAGCACCAGAGTGGCAGGTGATGAAGACCCAGGCAGCCCTGAGTCGGGCAGACATGGCTGTGTGACCTGGGCCTATCCGAGCTCCAAACTTTTCACTGTACCATGGGCTTGCACTAGCACCCCTCACCCAACAGGCTTGTTGGGAGAATGAACTAGATAAGGGTTAGCATAGTGCTTGGCATGTAGTAAGTCTGCAGAACCTCAGCAGCCTTGATGACAGAGATGATAAGGATAATAATGGAATTCCTTTAGCTCTTGGGAATAAAAGTGTACATTAATCTAAACTATCATTGTTGCAGACCCTTTCTTGTCTATTTCTTGTCTCGTCTACAAAATGAGATGGCTCAGCCAAGTGAGTCTTAAGGTTGCTCCTTAGAGTGAAGATTCAGGACTCTGGGGGTTTATAAATTCTGAGATGCTTCAGGCCCTGATATGGTCTGGAAAGGTCATTGCCCTGGGACTTCTCAGAGCAGGGATAGGAACATCTCCACTAAGATGTAAACAGGTAACATTACTCTGGACTTTTAACAGCCTCTTACTTGGTGTCTCATCTCCTTTCTTGACCTTTACAGCCAGGATGACTGTGCCAACGTAAAAACAGTGCCTCATAAACCAGCCTACCCAGTCAACACCCTCCTGGCAATGGTGACCCACTCTTACGACTTTTATCACCATACATGCGCTTTGCCTCATATGAATGGAACCAAACACTATGTGTTCTGTTTTCTCTATCTCCTTCCCTCAAAATAAATGTTTCTGAGGTTCATTCGCATTGTTGTGCAAATCCACAGTTCATTCTTCCTGTTGCTGAGTAGTATTCCATTGTCCGGATGTACCACAATTTGTTTATCCATTCACGGACATTTGGGTTGTGTTCAGTCTGGGGCTCTTATGAATGAAGTCGCTAGGACTTACAACAAAAGCCCAATTGACATCAGTGGAAGAAAACTGTCTTGCAATAAATGGAACTAGCGTAATCAGATATTTATTTGGAAAAAATGAACCTTTACTCCTAATGTATACGTCGCACAAATATTGATTCAAGATGGCTCATAGGCCTGAGGTGGGAAGGTAAAACAATTTTCTACAAGAAAACGGAGACTATTTTCAGGGACTTAAGGAAGGCAAAAATGTCTTAAACCGGGCACAAAAGGCATTAACTATTAAAGAAAAAAAAAGCCCAGATGGTGTGGTTCAGTGGCTGAGCGTTGACCCATGCACCAAGAGGTTGCCAGTTCGATTCTTGGTCAAAGTGCATGCCCAGGTTGTGGGCCCTATCCCCAGTGGGGGACATGCAGGAGGCGGCCAATCAATGTTCTCTCTCATCGATGTTTCTATCTGTCTCCCTTCCTCTCACTCTAAAATCAATAAAGAAAAGAAAGAGAGAAAGAAAGGACAGGAAGGAAGGAAGGAAGGAAGGAAGGGAGGAAGGGAGGAAGGGAGGAAGGGAGGAAGGGAGGAAGGGAGGAAGGGAGGAAGGGAGGAAGGGAGGAAGGGAGGAAGGGAGGAAGGGAGGAAGGGAGGAAGGGAGGAAGGGAGGAAGGGAGGAAGGGAGGAAGGAAAAAAAATCGAAGAAAGTGGACTTCATTAAAATGAACAATCTGGCCCTGGCAGGTTTGGCTCAGTAGTTAGAGCGTTGGCCCACGAACCAAAGAGTCACGGGTTTGATCCCGGTTCAAGGGCATGTACCTCAGTTGCGGTTCATCCCCAGCCCTGGTCAGGGTTGTGTGGGAGGCAACCAGCTGATGTGTCTCCCTCACATCAATGTTTCTCTCTCTCTCTCTCTCTCTCACTCTCTCTCTCTCTCTCTCCCCCCCTTCCTCCCTCCCACTCTATCTGAAGATAAATAGAAGAATATTCTCGGGTGAGGATTAAAAAAACAACAACAACCTAGTCATCAAAAGACATCATTAAGAAAATGAATAGATAAGCCAAAGACTGGGAGATGTTTGTAATACATGCATCTGGTAAAGCAGTACTATTCAGAATGTTTATTTTTAAAACTCTACAAATCACCCTGGCCGGTTTTGCTCAGTGGTTAGAGCGTTGGCCTGTGGTCTGGAGAGACCCGGGTTCGGTTCCCTCTAAGGGCACATACCTCGGTTGCAGTTTGTCCTCGGCCCTGGTTGGGTCGTGCAGGTGGCAGCCACTTGATGTGTTTCTTTCACATCGATGTTTCTCTCCCTCCTGCTCTATCAGAATAAAAAATGGAAAAATGTCCTCAGGTGAGGATAAAAAAACAAAACAAAACATAAAACTCTACAAATCAATTATGAGGTGAGAAATAACTCCATTTAAAAATAGGCAAAATATTTGAACAGGAACATTAAAAGAGATACCCAAAATGCCTACTAAGCCTGTGGAGGGAAAATGCTCAACACCATTACTCCTCAGAGAAATGTAAGTTAAAACCATAATGAGGCAGTACTACGTACCCACCAGAAAGACTGACATTAAAAAGACTGACAATACCAAGTGTTGGGGAGGATGTGGAGCAACTGGAACTCTCCTATACCTCAGATAGGAGGGTAAGTTGGTTCAGCCACTTTGGAAAAACATTTGGTAGAATCTACTAAAACATACCTAGCTCTCTATGGCCCAGCAACTCCACTTCTAGGTATATAACTAACAGAAAGAAGTATGAATCGTCCCCGAAAAGACATGAACGAGAATGTCTAGAGCAACTTTATTCATAATACCCAGCATATTTTAATCCAGAGAGAATAGAAATGTTTTCTTCTAGGGCGAATTTAGTCTTAGGTTGGAGAGGACCAGAAAGGACCATGCAGGAGGCTACACACCTCTGTGCAGGGAGGAGACTGATAACTTCAAGGGCATGAAAGCAGATGGTCCCTGAAGGCCACTGCTTATATGATGAACCTGGAGGTGGGGTGGTCCTGGTTTGAGCTAGCTAAGCGAGCCTTGCCAAGTGATATGTGAGCTTGAAGGCAACAGTTCTAAAATTGCCCTTTGAATGCTTAACCAGTATATATGTGCCCTGCTGGAAAGGACCGGGGAGAGAACTAGGTCCCACTAGACAAGCCAGAAAAGAGCGAGGCCCCTGAGTCACCAGTAGGCGCCCACTACCCAATGAGACTCTTGAACACTGGGATCCAGTGCACTGGTCTCAAGCCACACTGGAGCTGCTTTTCCTTCCAGAGAACGTGACCTTCAGCCTCCCTGCTGCCCATCCAGACTGCTCAGCCCTTCTCCCACTGACACAGGGACGGACAGCGCTGGGTGCGGGTTCTGAAAATGCCTGCACCGGGAGCCCCATGTCCACTCACACTGGTCGTGCAGGTCCCCGTGACATCTTTTCCGAAAGCAGGAGTCACCTCTTTCGAACACACAACGGAAGAGATGCTGGACGAGGAGATACACAAGCACCACCCAGGGCCCGCACAGCGGTTTTGGAACCCACAGGGAAAGGGCGCCCACGGCGCTTGGTCCTCCGTAGTGACCTGGACCTCGCACAGGAAATAACTGGGTACACCTCCCACCTGAACACACACACTGGAAGAAGGTCTACCTCCTGGCGATAGGGGGAGACACGGATGAATCTGTCATTTTTAGTAAGAGGAACTATTGAAAAATATTGTTAGGAAAAAATAGAAATAAATAGAATTTTTTTTTTCCTGTGTTAAGAGTAAATAGTGCACAGGAAGCCACAAGACTATTTAAAAGTCCCATACTGAGAGTCCAGGAAAGATGTGAGCTAGGGCTCCAAAGGGGTAGCTGCTAAAAATCGAATGTGTCTGGCTGGGCTGCTGAAAGCGTGGGTCATCGTAGTGGGAAAGGTGTCTTTTCAAAAATGGGACGTGGGTCTGAGCAAGCCCAGGAACCCAGAAGTCCCCGCAAAGAGGGAGCTGCTGCTCCCCAGCCTCAGCCCACCCCAGCACACCAGCACCACTCCCGGACCCATCCAAGCTTCCCACATTTTCCTTCTCTGTGCCCTCTGACAGACAAATTCCTCTCTGTTCGAGGGAAGCCCTGAATTCTCCCACCCACAAGCCTCTTTTCTGTGGGCTGCCTTGATAAGGTTTATAGGTCAACACATGATTCAAGGAACTTCTTGGATGAGCTATTTCAAGTCAGCGATGAAGTCATGAAGACCTCAGTTTGGGGAAGGATGACCCAGCCGGAACGGGGGTGACTGACAGTCACAGTGGAGCATGTTAAATGCTCCAACTGAGGGAACACGGGGGCTCTGGGAGCCCAGAGGAGGGTGGAGACATCAGTGCCTGAACTGGGTCTTGAACCAGAAGAGAAGGGCATTTTGGGAGGGGACGCACTGCGTACAAAGGCAGAGAGGCGAGAGTTTAGCAGGTGGCAGGGGGCCTAGTTTGGGGAACAGCGAGGACAACTATCAGAGCACGGAGCGACGCGCACTGAAAATAGGTTTAAATGTGTGTCTTGTTTACTCTCAAGAGAATTGAGAAGAAGAGAGAACGTGATCGCGTCGTGAAGACCATGGAGAAGGTTCAGCACTTCATCATGGGGGAAGCAGGGAGTACCCTCAACGAGCTTAGAAAAGGATGCTCTGGGAGAAATAACGGGAGGCAGTACTTTAACCCCAAAACATCTGGAATTAATCCACCCTAGAGACGGTGGGTAGGAGGCAAACAAAAGTCGGTTGGAGGAGGGTTTTGACGATTTCAGGGGTAGGAGAGTCACAGTGATGATTAAGGGAAGCTGGGGATGTTTGGGACTCAAGCCTAACCACTTGAGGTTGGAGTGTTGGAACACCAGCCTGCTTTCCCAGCAAGCCTCGCAGACACAGCAGACCCAGGGTTGGGCCGGACTGACCACTCATCCAACCCGCCTGGCACTGTTCCAGCTTCCTGCATCACTGGCCTCCAGCCCGGCTGACCCTGGTTCCGATAATGATGGAGATGCAGAACTCAGAGTGGGAGCTAGGGAGCCCCCGGGCCCACCCGCAAAGGGCTGTGAAGGTCTCTCAGGAAGAGGCTCGTTTTTACATAGATTTCAAATATGGATAAGGGCCAGATGTGAGGTTTCTACGTTCAGCGTCAGAGGTGAGGGACATGGAGAGGGCTAAGAAAAATCTGATCATCATAAGGAGGAGCTGAGGAGAGAGAAGACAAAGAAATGATGACAGTACTATTGGTACAAGGAACAGGGGTTGTGATGGATGATCCAGTTGACAGCTGAGATTAAGCCTTGGAAGTGAAGATGGAGAAGATAGATGTGGAGGCGATGAGGATGGAGGTGGAGATGGTGGGCATGGGGGCGGCGTAACGGAACAGTAGTAGCGGAGGTGATAAAGGAAACGGAACCAGTGAAGGTAAAGGTGAAGACGATGGTGACGGTGGTCTCAGTGGAGGTAAGGGGAGAGTGCTGGTGGAGGTGAAAAAGCAGATGAAGACACTGGAGGTGGTAGTAGAGGTGAGTGATTGCAGTAGAGCTGGTGAATCAAGAAGAAAGTTCATGCCCTGGCTGGTTTGGCTCAGCGGTTAGAGCGTCGGCCTGCGGTCCCGAGAGACCCGGGTTCGGTTCCCGCTAAGGGCACGTACCTCGGTTGCAGTTTGTCCCTGGCCCTGGTTGGTCGTGTGGGTGGCAGCCACTCGATGTGTCCCTTCACGTCGATGTTTCTCTCTCTCTCTCTTCCTCTCTCTCCCTCCCACTCTATCTGAACAAAAAATGTCCTCGGGTGAGGATAAAAAAAAAAAAAAAGAAGAAAGTTCATTATGAGCTAGACCAGTCAGGGAGGGATGCCTGCGAGGTGTGGGTCTTTCACCAGAATTTACAGACCAGGAGAACTTAGATAGGGGAGGTAGAGTAGGACATTCCAAGCCAGGTAAATATCAGTGGGAATTTTCAGGGATAGAATTAGCAAGTTGCATTTGTGGGGTAGCAAGAAGAGTGTTTATCCTCCCCTGGTGGAGGGGAGGATAAACACTGGACTGCCATGGGACATGAGGAAGAACAAGAAAGTAAACCCGGGCAGAGGTGGTAGAATGGAGAGCCCCTGGGACCTCAAGCAAGGACGGGCTGTTAGCAAAGAAAATGGGCTGTAGGCAGCTGGAAATGGTGAGCAGCTAGCTGGGAGGGGGTGCATTTGGCTTGGAGATAGTGGGACCCATGGGGAGCACAGTGATAACAGCTGTGACTCAAGCTGTGAGGCTCATTCAACCCTAAGTCTGAGCTAATCGGCTCCTTCTTTCCCAGGGTCCAGGTGGTAACCGCCACCGCCCCTACCTTAACCCTAATTCAGTGACTCCCAAAGAATCAGGATGCATTTTGTCCAGTCCAATCAGAGTGGTGTGCCGCAGCCAACTGGCATGGGACCACCAGAGCTGTTTACACCAATGTCTTCCTAGCTTCCAATTTAGTGACATCGCGTTGGTCATTTGGTGGGAGTACTCCTGCCACAAAGACCGGCAGATGCTACAAATTGGCTTTTCTATTCCTGGCGATCCTGTTGTTAAACATTTAACTACACACCACGGATTGCACCCCCAGGAAACTCAACATGAGAAGCAATGATACTGTCCAGGGCACATGGCACGTTCCCGCATTCTAATGTCACTTACGGCATATTTCAAATCTAACCTGTGTTACAACAATTTTGAACACATGAGAGGAAGCCCTTTCAATCTGGCTCTTGTGTTCTTTTTTAATTTTTTAATATATTTTTAGGAAGAGAGGAAGGGAGAGAGAGAGAGAGAGAGAGATCGATCGGCTGCTTCCTGCACGTCCCCTACTGGGGATCGAGCCTTCAACCCAGGTGTGTGTCCTGACCCGGAATCAAACCCGCAACCTCTTGGTGCATGGGTCAACACTCAACCACTGAGCCACATGGGCCGGGCTGTAAGTTTTTTTTTTTTCTTTTTTCTTTTTTTTTTCACCCGAGGACATTTTTCCATTTTTTGCACAGATAGAGTGGGAGGGAGAGAGAGGAAGAGAGAGAGAGAGAGGGAAACATCAATGTGAAAGGGACACATCGAGTGGCTGCCACCCGCACGACCAACCAGGGCCGGGGACAAACTGCAACTGAGGTACATGCCCTTAGCGGGAACCGAACCCGGGTCTCTCTGGACCGCAGGCGGATGCTCTAACCGCTGAGCCAAACCGGCCAGGGCTGTAAGTTTTATTTTCTAAATGTCTTTTATATTTGTATCTCTTTTCTCTTATATTGAAAGTCTTGGTTCCTAGTTAAATTAATGTATTTTCATATTGGCTTTTTTTCTACAAAAATAAAATAGTTTTCAAAATTGCAATATTAATATCACTTCTAACAATAAACCTACTAAATGAAATCTACACTGTCTTTGCTGATGTTCCTCTCCTTAAACTATATTCCACTCTAGTCAGACTACTATGTTAAAAAGTCATCTGAAGTAATTATTTTCCCCATGATCAATTTAACATGGAGTTAGGCTCACTTGTTTCTGTTTGTGTTCAGTTTTAGGCTTTTCTCTTTTTCCTCTTATCTTATTTTACTTTCAACTACGTAAAACATTTACATAGTTCACAAGTTAAAATGATATAAAATGGTGAACTCAGAAAAGTCTTGCTACCATCTTTATCTTTGCCAGCAGCCCCTCTCTTGCTCACTGAATATGTAATTATTCATTTTAGTTTCTCTTTTACAAACTAAGCAAATGTGTAAATATCTTATTATTATTTACATTTCTTTTTTTTAATCCTCGCTCGAGGATATGTTTTGAGTGAGTCGAGAGAGAGAGAGAAACATTGATGTGAGAGAGAAATATCAAACGGTTGCCTCCCACACATGCCCTGGCTGGGGATTGAACATGAAACTTAGGTATGTGCCCTGACCAGGAATCGAACCCACAACTCCTTGGTGTATGGGATGGCACTCCAACTAACTAAGCCACCCGGCCAGGGTCATTTCTTTCTTAAACAAAAGGTAACACTATATACTCTGCTCAGCATATTGCTTTTTTCACTTAAAAATATATCTTAAAAATAACTATACATGTATTCATAGAGATTTTCCTCATTCTTTCTTTTTTTCCCCTTTTTTTTGGTACATGCCCCTAGCGGGAACTGAACCTGGGACTCTCTGGTCCACAGACTGACGCTCCAACCACTGAGCCAAACCGACCAGGGCTCCTCATTCTTTTTCAGGCCTGCGTGGTACTCCTTATATGGACCTACCAGAGTTTATTCAACCAGTTTCCTATTGGTAGTCATTTGGGTTCTTCCTATCTTTTGTTTTCACAAATAATGCCACAATGAAAAATCATGTACTTATTTGTTGAATTGTATCTTCAGGGCAGATTCCAGAAATGAGGTCGGTGTGTCAAAGGTTACTGCATATACCACATGGTTAGATATTGCCAGATCCCCACCATTTCTGCACTCCTGTCAGTAATGTACAAAACAGGGCAGCCTTGAAGGCAATGGTCAAGCTTTTTTTTTTATCCTCAGCTGAGGACATTTTCCCATTTTTCATTTAGATAGAGTGGGAAGGAGAGAGAGAAAGAGAGAGAGAGAGAGAGAGAGAGAGAGAGAGAGAGAGAGAGAGAGACATCGATGTGAAAGGTATACATCGAGTAACTGCCTCCCACACGACCCAACCAGGGCCACAACCCAACCAGGGCTTGGGATAAACTGCAACCGAGGTACATGCCCTTAGTGGAAACCAAACCCGGGTCTCTCTGGACTGCAGGCTGACGTTCTAACTGCTGAGCCAAACTGGCCAGGGCAAGCTTTTGGATTTTTACCAACACAATTAGTGAGAAATGAAGTTTTGCTACACATTTCTCTAATTGTGAGACAGTTTCGTGTTTAAGAACCATTTACTTTTTTTTAAAAATGAACTCTCTGTTCATGTCTTTTACCCATTTTTTTCTATTTGGGTTTTGCTCTATTTCTCCTTGATTTCAAAGACCTCTTTATATGTCAACCCTTCACCTGGTATACAGATTGCAAATATTTTCCCCCAGTGTGTCATCTGTCTTCTTTGTTTATAGTGTTTTCTGATTGGGTTGATTGTTTACGGTGTATTCTGATTGGACTGGTTGCTTATGATGTGTTCTGATTGGATTGGCTGTTTACGGTGAGTTCTGATTGGGTTGGTTGTTTATGATGTGTCCTGATTGGATTGGTTGCTTATAATTGGTTGATTGTTTACAGTGTGTTCTGATTGGGTTGATTGTTTATGGTGTGTTCTGATTGGGTTGTTTATGGCGTGTTCTGATTGAGTTTTATTCTTTGGGAAAAGAAAAAAGCAAAAGGCCAGAAGCCATCAGCACTTCTTCCTCTGTGTCCTCAGGATCTCAGGCCACTTCTGTCCTTCCCCAGGCCAAGAAAATAGCCCAAATTAGATGTGTGATCCTCCAGGAGCTTGTGAGAGCCATGAAGACCAGCATGAGTGTGGTGATGGGTACCGTACCTCCTCCTCCCCCAAGAGCCCAGGATCAGGTCCCTCCACAGGCTGGGTTTATACAGAGGCTGTGAAATTCCTCCTGAGCTCAGCAGGACGTGGCATTTGGACTCCGGGTGAGCAGAGCATTCCAGACGCCACCCAGAATGAGGCATGAGGGAGGCCAGTCAGGAGAGGGGAGGGGCTGGACCCTGAGTCAGTCTTTCTGAGTGGGACCCTTGCTGACTCACCCAGGCTGTAGGGTACTCCTGAACCTGGGAAGAGAGAAAAACACCAGAGAACCCAATTCTAGGACTTAAGATAAGTTGGCTCTCCCAGCTGCCTCTCTTAGAGCACAAAATCTGAAAGCTAATGTTATAATGGATAACAGTGTTACTATACATTGGCACCTACACCGTTCACAGTTTGAACTGTATGAAATTTCCATTGGTGTGGGCCAAAAATGGTTGAGTATCCACAATTTCACGTGGCTCAATTCCAAACGTACTAGAAATGCTCAAAGTGCGCTTTTATGTATCATCTCATTTGACTCTCACAACTCGACAAGGTAGATACTCATCTGAGGAAACCAAGGCTCAGAGAGGTGAGACACTGTTAGCCCCTGGCTCCTCTCCTTATCTGTCTGCACAGCGAAGGGGTCGACATGAGGAGGTGTGGTATCTCTCTTAATTATGCCGGGGTGGGGACAGCAAAGTGATTCCAGGACCCAGAGAGTAACCCTGTTCAAGTACAAGAGCAAAAATTCAAATGATGGGCATTTCCCCTTCCTTTTTGGTCCTTCCTTCAGGACTAACGTGGTAATTCCTCTGGGTCTTGTGTCAACTTCTGATGTGGCCACTTGTCTTCTGCATTTTTAATAGGTCAATGATGGCAGGGACTATGATGATTTAATCCACCAACCGGTGCATGTGAGTGTTGACCTGAATGTCCCCTTTAAGAAGAGGAAGGATGGATATTCATTGAGGGGCTACTCTGCTAAATGCTTAACATGAGCAGTCCTTTTCAGTCCTCATAAGAACACTGACAAATTAGTATCAATAGCTCCACTTTATAGATGAGGACACCAATGCCCAGTGGTTAGTGCCTAAGGTCACTCAGCAGCAAGCAGGAGTCCGGGCTGCAAACCCCACTGTCTACCTTCCCAAGCCCGTGTTCTTCCAAAGTTCTATACACTTCCTCTCAGGAGGCCGAGCACTGTGTCCATTGACACTGCCACAGCTCATAAACCCTCTTTAGGAACTGTCCTTAGAGCCAAGAAAACCAGACTCACCTAAAATTGGGTTTTAAGTTATCGGTTACCTGTTTGCCTTCTCCCCTTCTCCCAGCAAGCAGCAGAGGGTGGAGGTGAAACAGGTAGACTTCAGTATCAGACCCACTGGGTTGGAATCTGCTTCTCTGATGTGTGATCTTAGACAAGTTACTTCAACTCTCTGTGCTCCAGTTTTCTCCTATGTGACCTGTGGACAAGCGAGTCCTATTGTATCTCCCCAGAAAGGCTGTGATAATAAAGCAAGATCTTTAATCCCTGCCGCGTCTAATACGTAAAGAGTGCTCAGTCAACATTGGCAATGGCTTTCATCTTTTCCAGGAAAGCCCTCTGGCTGATTCCTGTCCCTTCCTGTGTGGTTGGGGCCCTCTACTCTCTGCCCCTCCAGCACCCCCAGGCTGCCTATCATTGTACTTCCCCCCTAGGAACTGTCACTGCCTGCCACTGTTTCCCAGGTATCAGACATGAGCTGTGCTCTCTGAAGGCTGGATCATTCCCAGACCAGGTGGGCCAGGGGTTCTTAGAAGAATGACCAGCTGCTCAATGGCTGGCCAACCTGTTGATCACACCTAACGAACCATAAACACGTTCAGTATATTCTCCTCTCCAAACGACAAGAGCAATGCCTGGCCCCCAGGAAAGCGACAGATGAATGAGCTCCAAAGGACTCTTAGTTATTTTTAATTTTAAAACATCAACCATCCCCACGGAGAATACTCAAGATCGCTTGGAAGAGTTCCTCAAATCGTGGCAGCCTCCCTGGCTGTGTGAGTACCCAGCCTCCCCAGGGAGCAAACTCATTTGCATGGATAAATTCTGATGTGTGGTTTTTCCAAGTCAGTACTTCTTTGTGTCCCTCACAGGGCCATGCACACAGTAGGAGCTCAATAAATAGGTGTTTATTTACTGAAGTACTCCAGAGCCCCTGCATTCGAAAACAGAAACCAGAACTGGAGCCTCCTCCCTCGCAGGCCAGGCCTTGGTCCATCTGGGCAGACAGATGACCATTCACTGGCCGGCTTCCTCTGGGAATACTGTCCCAGCTCCAAGAAGGGCTGCTGAAAGGGGGCCATTCTCTCATCTCAGAAGGGCCTCAGACACTTTATAGGGAGGATCTTTTTTCTCAACTGCCTCACTCGACCTCTGGGCCTCACGGGCAGTGGGTGAAGCCTAGGAGAGGTCTGTACCAAATGACCTTCCACCAGCCCACGACTTACTCTGCTCTCTTGGACATCCCATTTGGTGCTCTTTGGGGCTCTCTGGGACCTTGGAAGAGACTGAAGACCACATCCCCCCCCCACCCCGGATTGGTGGCTGGTCTCCACCAGAAATTGGGAGGCTCCTTGCCATGGCCACAGTACCTGGGCCACCCTTTCCAAAATCCGCCGTAGGCAGGGGTCATGGCATTCAATTATCCTAAATTATAACAACGGGATGGACTGGCTGGTGTGAGGGCTCCACAGAGCCTGGGCAGATGGCTCACCTCCCCCTGCACCATGGCTCCATCTCTGAAGACTGGCCAGCGGAGGGAGAGAGGGTGCTGCTGGCCACTGCCCCAGAGACGGGTGGTCCGTTGAGGCAGGCGGAAGAAGGCGGGGCGCAATGGAGCCAGGTAGAAGTGCACGGAGTATGGGCACGTGTTGGGGGAAGAGAAAAAGCGTTAACAGGAGACACTCTGGAGTCTCCCGAGACACCGGGTCAACTGGTCCCGTCTTTTGCTTTCAGTATCTCGTCTCAAACTTCTAGCATTTTCATAAGGTCATTTACTAAAGGCCACACAGGCAGGACACAGCTCCATGATCCCACCTAAGTTCCATGTCCCAGTCAAGAGTTTAGGTTCTGGAGACTGAGAGGCCTGTGCTCGAATTCCTATCTACCAAGTGAGCTTGGGTGAGGCAGGTACTATTCACAGTGTCAGTTTCCCGATCTGTCTAAAGGCAGGTACTAACACTTCCTACCTCGTAGCTGTGGATGAGGAAATCTCAGGACCTAGCACACACTGAGTGCTAAGGAAGTATTGGCCACCGTGATTATCAAGCGCACAAACAGCGGGGTACACAGGGCACAACAAGTTGTCCTGTTTGGCCGGAGCTAGGAGCAGGCGTGAAACATCATGTGAGATTGGACTGAACAGATAGCTCGGAAGTCCTGCTACAGGCACAAGGAGAGGAAGAATGCAAACAGGGCTGGTATCAGGGAACGAGGTGAGAAGGGAGAGTTTACAGACAGAGGCGGGTTCAGCCTACAGTCTTGTCCCCAGTGCCCTTGTGTTCAGATCATGCCCAACGTACTCAGTAAGCAGAGTCAGCCTTGACGCTGAGGACCACAGCTTTCGCTTCCCTGCCCTCTGGATGCGAACGCTGACCCTTGCTCGGATTTGCTGAGTCAAAATAACAGGGCTCGGCGAGAAATAGCAGGTCTGCACTTGTTTCCAACCAGGCTCTGGTAGGATTTAATGCTGATCTGGCATGACTGTCTGGTTTCCACACACTTCTTCTCACTGCCCCGGGATTATTTCTTTCTCCCCTCTGCAGTGCCGGTTGCCAGTCTCCGATAAGGACATCCTCAGCAAGTAGCTGCAGGGACCTGGCAGTCTGTCCCGTGTACGGGTTATGTTCGATCTGTACGTAGGGGATGCTGAGGCCAGCGGGGAGTCATTTGCCAAATGGAGTAGCAGCGAGGGAACAGGCACTGGAGTCGGGCCATGGGCATCCGGAGGACAGAGACTCGGTCTGCCTTGTTCTCGGATGAACTCCCAGCCGGTGGGACAGGTGCTCAATAAACAGATGCTAAATGAAGTGAATGGCGCATGGATGCCCATCATGAGTGGGGGAGTGTGAGGCACGCCCCGAGGGCCAGGACTGCCTTGCTGCCATTTGCTGGGCTTTGGAGAGGGCCCCACTCTCCGCGGTGTGTGGTGGTCAGCGGGCAGGGGGCAGGTAGTTGACAAAGAGGTCGGTGGCCGGAGTGTGTTGGCTGTCCCAGTCTGAGCATGAGTCTGGCCAAGGCATGCTCGGAGTGGGATACTATGTCAGCACACAGCATGGGGACCCAGTACCAGTAGCCACCTCTGCCACACCCCACACCCCCATCTATGCCCACTGCGGAGGTAACCAGTGACAAGGGCACTTCTACTGCCTCCCTAGGTGGTGGAGGCCCATGACCCACAACTCGAAAAGCCCACGGGCAAAGGGCCAAGCAATCAGACCTGGGGCCCGGCCTTCCGTGGCCAACCAGAGCCCAAGGCAGGGCCCCAGGGGCTCTGGCAGAGCGCACCCCCCCCCCATCCCGCCCGGACCAGGAGTCCGCGGTGGGCCGCACGTCCGCCCCGCGTGGTCAGGACTCACGCGCGGGCCAGAGAGGACCCGGGAGGTCTGAGCCCAGAACACGAGTCCGAGGCCCCCAAACAAGGGCGGGCTTTGTGCAGCAGGAGGGCAGCAGGGCGGTGAGTCCCCGCGCCCCTCCCCGCAGGTCCCTGCTGCTGCCCACGGATTCCTGTGGCCGCTGGGTCCTGGCAGCGTGGCGGTGGGTGGTTGCGGCCTTAGCCTCGGCCCCTCGACCTGTCCTCCCCCCAGACCTCCGAGGGATGCAAATCAACCACAGAGTCAACAGATCTCAGTGATAGGAGCGCAAGTTTGCATTTCAGGGGGGTGGCCCAAAGGCAAATACAGGGTCCCCTGGGCTGCTCTCCCCATGGAAGGAGCCAATGCACTTCCAATAGGGGTGCTGGGGGGTGCTAGGAGTTCCTCCTGCCTGGCCCCAGCGCCAGGCCTGGCCATGCGAGGGGGTGTGCACACTGGGACACCTTAGTGTCTTGGACTGTCTGAGCCGAGCCTGGTCCTGCTTCCCTGGGAGTCTGTGTGCTGGGCCCACCGCAGGGACAAGCAGGTAGGCACCTGAGGAGGGTCTCTCAGCTTCTCACCCCAAGATCCCAGTCCCAAGCCACACCCATCCGCGCTCCCAGGAACCCTGGAGGCCTGCCTGATCCCCGCCCCCTCTCCTGGGTCCGACTAGGGTTCTGTCTGAGGCCTGACCTGCAGGGGCCAATGTGGCCTTGGGAAGGGACTTGCTGGAATGTTCTGGGGGAGAGGGGGGTGTTATCACACTCTGCTGGGAAATGTCCACAAAAAAGAGTGTGACATTTCAGGAGGCAACTTGGCAACATCTGGCAAGGTCTTTAAAAATGGCCTTCCTTCTAATCAGCAATTTCAAGGAATTCATCCTCAGAGAGGAATGATAAAGGTGCACAGAGATGTTGTGGCACCACTATAATAATGAAGCAACTGGGAACAGAGTCATGGCTATCCATAGATTGTTATATAGACATGACAAGGCATGGCATGAAAAAAATTGTCATGCTATATCATTAGGGGGGGAAGTAAAATACAAACTGTACATATTCAGCATAAGAGCTCTGATAGGTCAGTATCTAAGCATGTAGAAGCCGAGAGCAAAAATAAAGAGAAACTAGGGTTTCCAAATACACACCCATGCCTAATAACATAGAGCACAATGTTTTCTTGAGGACCAAGTGAAATCATAATAGTCAGCATTCGGTAAGTGCTTATGATGAAGATGGAAAATTCTAAAAACTAGATAAAAACAATAGAAGAAGCAGAAAGGGGGTAAAAGATACATAGGAGACCTGGCTGGTCTTGTTCAATGGTTAGAGCATCAGCCCTCAGACTGCAAAGTCACAGGTTCGATTCCCAGTCAAGAGCATGTACCTCAGTTGTGGGTTAGATACCCACCCTGCCGGGGGTCGTACAGGAGGCAAGCAATCAATGTGTCTCTCTCACATCGATGTCTCTCATTCCCTCCCTCCCTTCCACTATATCTGAAAAAAAAAAAAAATCAATGGAAAAATATCTTTGGGTGAGGTTTTTTTTGTTTTGTTTGTTTTTAATGATACATAGGAAAAGCAAGATAAATAAAAAAGCACACAATAAGATGGTAAAAATAATAAATATTTTTAATTATTACAAATAGTAAACGTCTAAACTCAACCTTTAAAAGTGAGCCAGATTTGCTTAAAAAACTATGTGCACAGGCCTGGCTGGTTTGGCTCAGTTGTTAGAGTGTCGGCCAATGGATCAAAGAGTTGCTGGGGACAAACTGCAACCGAGGTACATGCCCTTAGCGGAAACCGAACCCAGGACTCTCTGGTCCGCAGGCCGACGCTTAACCGCTGAGCCAAACCGTCCAGAGCCAGACACTCTACTGGGCTTAGCCTCTGACGCTTTTCTGCACTTCACTTGAAACTCTTTTCGGTACTTTACTTGAAAAAAATATATATCTTTTTTTGGTACTTGATACTTTTCTGTAAGTCAAAGAATAGGTAAAAATAATAATAATAATTTTCACTTAAAAACCTTACAGGATGCAGCCAGAGTAGTGCAGGACATTTTATAGCCTTACATGTTTATATTACAAAAGAAGATTGAGAATTAATCAGCAAAGTACCCAGGACATGTGAGAAAGAAAAACAGAGTAGACCTAAGAAAGGAGAAGGAAGGAAATACTAAAGATAAGTGATGGTAAAGTCATGAGGTCATGTCAACACTTCTACAGTTATGCAGAGAGTGTAACTTGATACAACCAATTTGGAAAACAACTTTCCTAACCTGGTGAAGTTTAAGATGGGCACAACCTCTGATTCAATAATTGCGCTCTCAGAAGCTTCTGTGTGTGCCCCAAGAGACAGTACAAGAGTGCTCTTTTCAGGGTGGTTTGTAATAGCCAAAAAATGAAAACAAATAAAATGTCCATTTATAGAATGGATAAATAAACCGTGATCTATTCATACAATGGAATACTGTGTGGATCAGTAAAAATGAATGAACCATAGCTACACTCATCACCACGAATGAATTTCAAAATTATAATGATAATAGACAATCCACTGGTGACAGCGAATTCATATTTTGAATCTAATAATGCATATTCTAAAAACATAGGGATAATGTATTTATGCATTTGGGGCTGGGAAGAATGTCTTAAATAAGACATAAAAATTCATGCAAACCATACTGTGAAAAACCGATAAAATTGATACTATTAAAATTAAAACTTCCTGCTGGGCTGGTGTGGCTCAGTGGTTGAGCATTGACACATGCACCAAAAGGTCACCTGTTCAGTTCCCGGTCAGGACACATGCCCAGGTTGTGGGCCAAACCCCCAGTGGGGGGCATGCAGGAGGCAGCCAATCAATGTTCTCTCTCATCGATGTTTCTCTCTCTCTCCCTCTAAAAATAAATAAAGAAAAAAAAATTAAAACTTCCTACGTGACACGACATTATAAGCAGGAGAAAGAGAAACCACGGGCCGGGAGAAGATATTTACAACGTATTTATCTGGCAACAGACTAGTCCCTCAAATGCATAAAAGAATGATTAAATGTCAACCAAAGTCAAACTCAATAGCAAAAAAAAAGGGGGGGCAGAGCTTATAAAGTTCCAAGTTAGAGAAAAGGAAGGTGGGATGCATGACAAACTTGAGAAAAAGCTGTACTGCTCCGGAGACAGCAGGTGCAAAGTAAACCTCTGAGGCTTACAGCTCAGCTCCCTGCACCAGATGCTAAACACCATTGCTAACCCTCTGCAGCCGCCACAACTCATCCAGGATACTCATCTTCAGTCCCATGGGCTGCTGACCACACCCCAGCATGGTACTGCCCCTCCTAGGTGCCAGAGGTCACCTGTCCTGCCGGTGGTGTACTCTGTTACAGCTGCTTAGGTCCCCAGGAGTGAGATCCACACAGCCCCTTCCTCCCCAAGCCCCATATCCACGTCCGGGGGCGGGGGGCTGGGCTCAGGCAGGTTCAGGTCACCGCTAAACACTGTGACTAATGAAATGCTGGTCCCCTTCAACACTCCACCCCACTGCAGAGTCCGTTTCACCGTGGCTTGTCCTGCTTTCTCGGTGGCGGATTCCCTTCCAGGTCCTTCATCCCCCTGGCGACTGTCTGTCAGCTTCTCCCCCCGACTTCCTGTGTGTCTGAACCCCCAAGCGTGGATGCATTTTGAGATGGTTCCCAGAAGGCTACCCAGTCCCTATCGCTATCAATGGACACCGAACATAATTCATGCCTCAATTTCTTTTTTTCTTTTTTTTTCCTGAGATAAGTAGAATTCTATGTGAATTTTTCATGACGGTAGAAAGTGGAAAACAAGGAACTTCGGAATAGCCAAGGTCTGATGACATCAGGCGCGCCCTCCTGCTGGGGGACCTAAGGCTTGACTTTGGCCAGTTGTGTTACCGCTACAGCGTGCCTAACACTTCTGCATGATGCCTCTGGGAAAGGAGTCAGGGAGAAGAATGAAACCGCTCAAGAAATACATGCTTCTGTCTCAGTGGGCCGTAAACAAGCCACAGAACTAGTGAGAGTCAGCTGCCACGCCACGGGAACACAGCTGTGTGTCATCGGTTCAAGCCCTCCACAATGTCCCTGACCTGGTGACAGTGACTCTGTCCCCAGGACAGAGAGGTAAAGTCTGACAATACCAAGAAGGGCGTCCCCAGCACCCTGCAGGAGACATGGCCGACTGGGGGGCGCTCAATCTGTATCTGCTGAGCAAATTAAGCGGAGTTTTCATTTACTGAAGTATTTATTAACAGCTTCATTTGAATGCGGTCTTTGACTTATTAACTTTATTTTGTGACTTGGAATGACATTTCT
Organism: Molossus molossus; assembly: GCF_014108415.1. Lineage (NCBI taxonomy): Eukaryota > Metazoa > Chordata > Mammalia > Chiroptera > Molossidae > Molossus > Molossus molossus. Next base: position 4,522,639 of record NW_023425360.1, on the reverse strand, counting down.
GTATTTTTTTTACACAAGGGTTACATTTAGAATCTAACCACCCTCAGAAAATAGCTTTTGGCAAATCTAAAAATTCTCAAGCTTGTTGTTTCAATGAGACTGGAAACAACATTTCTCTAAATGGTTTCTTTAAAAGCCGACATAAATCAGCCCCACTTCGCTGGCTACGAAAATACTGATGCAACTAACGAATTAAAAGTTATTTGCAGATTGTAGCAGGCTAAATCTGTCCTAAATATCTACTCATGTCACCAAATATGGGTTTCTCTATAGTACTAAAAAAATAAAGTTATTTTTAAATGTAATGCAACCCAAATGTCAACGATCCCCTCACCCCTCCTCATTATTTCCTTTCCTATGTCCTCCTCAGCAGTGCATGAGAATACAATTTCTTCATGCGGTTACATTAACAGTGCATAAAATTCAGAAAAGAAAAGGAAAAAATTACCAAACAAATGTCAGCATTTTTGTTCCTTCCTTCCTTCCTTCCTTCCTTCCTTCCTTCCTTCCTTCCTTCCTTCCTTCCTTCCTTCCTTCCTCTTACATACATTTTTGTGCCCATTTTTATTTTCTGGAAAATGCCCTGCTCCCCATCTCTCAATGTCAAGTCCTGGTCCTTCCCTCTTTTCTCTCTGTAATACCCTCAAGGGCAGGGGTCATAGTCTCTCTGGAGCACTGTTTCGGGCACACTATCGTGTACTCTCAATAATCTTCGCTAACATCACCATATGCATGGGTCTCAGCATCACTGTGAGGAAGAGAATGTCATTTTCCCCACCTAGTAAGTGACAAAATTCAAATTCGGAGAGCTTAAATCACCTGCCCCAGGTCACCCAGCTGACAAGTAGCCCAGGGAGGATTTAAGTGAGATGACAAATGAGTTTTACCCTTTTACGTTGTCCTTCCCTGTAGTATTCTCCAAGGTCTCCAAAATGAGGATGTACTGATTTCCCAACCAGAGAAGAGAACACTCTCAAGGTGTTGTGGGCTTCCTCTGTTTTCTTAATGAGGTCTAGTCCCTATATCTAAGACATGTCTAAGGTTTATGGCCAGACGTTAACTCTGATGAAATGCTCAAACCCACTGCCGAGTTCTCATTTTACAGTCCCAAACTCTAAACAGACAATGGAAATACAATCCGAGATCAGTCTAATGAAGAGAGGTGCAGGCTGAAGCTTGGGGGTGGGGGATGGGGGTCTCTCTGGAGGCACAAAGACACAAGGAGCCAGTGACCCACTTCCTGAAAGGCTAAATCAGAACCTTTTGGGTACGATCCAGGCTTAGCTGGTGGTCTCTCCTTAAGAGCTATTGACCCCTAAGCATGCAAGGTTGGCGTGAGCACTGGTGGGCAGAGGCCCCTAGGACTGGGTCTTTGGTCACTGCCATCAATTGCTCTGTCTACAGCGGCAAGAATTCATGTGTCCCAGATACACGTCCTCAGGCCTTTCATAATAGACTTCAACCGTCCAATGGACATCGATTGCTAACATCCCAAAGTCAGGGTGGAGTCAACATATCCAAGGGAGGGCTCACCCTGGCCTTCTTGTTTATGTCCGATCACATTAAGCACATCGGCATACATTATCACATCCCAGTCCTCCCTACCCTTAGAAGTCAGCAGGTCAGGCTGCATTAGGCATTTTCAAAAGGGAAATAATCACTGAATACTTAAAAAAAGTGAAGGGAGTTCCCCAGGGCTGCGGTCCCTGAGTCATGCTAAGGCTGGCCCGAGGCTCTGATGCAGGGAGGTAAACAGACCTCAGTTCCTTCACGATCAGTGTGTCAGGAGAGTAAGTACAGGGGGATTCAGAAGAAACAGCCTCTTTCCCAAGACGGAGCACCCCAGGCTACCTGCTCTTCAATACAGGAAGAACTGAGCAGCTGACCTCCGACATGCAAGCTGGCTTTAGGATATCCATTCTACGTTCATCCTCATTCCATTCAGCACTCGATGGCTTATGCTTTCTGAAAGCAAATCAATTTCACTTCTTATGAAATGCTTCATCTTCCTTCATATAAATGCTGGTGAATATGAAGCTGTAGGTCCCCAGAGGGACTTTATTTTCCACGCCAAACCGCACTGCCTGTTACATGACCAAAAAAATTGGCCGCTTTAATCTTCTGATGGCAGCTATTTAGAGATAAATGCAGAGGGCGGGGGAGGCAGTAAGCCAGTCAGGATCAGGACATCACCCCAAACCTTACCAAGGCTTTGAGTCATCTTCCCAAGCAGGTTTCCAAGTCTCCAAATGAGCCCAAGGACTTAATATCCCATAATCATCATGTTTATTGAGCACTTATTATGTGCCAGTTACCGTTCCCCCAGCTCTCGCACATTTATTTATTGAATCCTCGTAACAACTCCATCAAGTTGTTATTATCTGCATTTCACACACGAGGAAGATGAGGCACAGAAAGGGTAGGTAACTTGAACCAGATCACACAGCAAGTAAGTGGTGGCGCCAGGATTCGAACTCAAGCCTCCAAGTTGATTTATCAACAATACACGTTGGCACGATTTATAATCAATAGAAATGAGAAATTGTGTGATGGGATGAGCATATTGTCACTGTGCTAGGTGATATTTTGAAATGCTAACTATGGTTTTCTTTCTCCTTTAAATCTTCTACCTCTGCCCTGGCCGGTTTGGCTCAGCGGTTAGAGCGTCGGCCTGCGGTCCAGAGAGACCCAGGTTCAGTTCCTGCTAAGGGCACGTACGTTGGTTGTGGTTTGTCCCCGGCCTTGATTAGATCATGCAGGAGGCAGCCATTCGATGTGTCCCGTTCATGTCGGTGTTTCTCTCTCTCTTTCTCTTCCTCTCTTTCCCTCCCGCTCTATCTGAACAAAAAATAGAAAAATGTCCTGGGGTGAGGGAAAAAAAAGAAAAAGAAATCTTGTACTTCTTTGTACCCCCGACCCTATTTCAGTAAACATAGCCTGTTCCACTCTTCGTTTCAGAGAGGAATAATAAAGTAGAATGATAGAGAAAAATGAGTGTTTTCCTGGATTCTGAGATGAGGCCCCCGAGGTAATGGAAGGGAGGTGAGCAAAGGCGACCGGGTTTCGGAGAACGTACACCAGTGTGGAGGCTGGATGAGCGGAGCTGGAGCAAGGGAGAGAGCAGTGGCGGGTGAGGACAGAGTAGGAAGGTAGAGACAGTGACATGGGGAGGTGATGACTGGTTTTGAGTAAAGAAGTGCTTTGGCCCTGGCTGGTTTGGCTCAGCGGTTATAGCGTCGGCCGGTAGACCAGAAGGTCTTGGATTCAATTCCCGGTTGAGGGCACACACTTGGGTTGCAGGTTCGATCCCTAGCCCCGGTAAGGGTCATACGGGAGGCAACCAATCAATGTGTCTCTCTCACATCGATGTTTCTCTCTCTTTCTTTCTCTCTCTCTCCCTCCCTCCCTCTCTTCCAAGTCTACGCAGGTGAGTCTTGCTTCCCCAGGCTCACTTTTAACCTCACCTCCCCATGCTTTCTGCCCTCCCCTCATCCTCTTCCTCATCCTTCAATACCCTGCTCACATGCCACCCCCTCCAGGAAGGCCCCTCCCAGTCAATAGAACTTCTCTCTCCTTTGGATTGACATAGCAATGGCTCTCCCTCCTAAAAGCATAAGCTACAGGCTATTATATTCCAGTTGGCTGAGCGCATTTCCCATGAAACAAAGGCTCCTTGAGGCTGGAATTGGACTTAGTCTGTCTCCCTAGTACACCCAGCACAGGGCTGTAACTCAATAAAGCCTTCTGAATTGACTCAAAGATGCTCCTTGTAACTATCTGCTTCAATACCTACCTCCCGCCCAGCCGGTGTGGCTCAGTGGTTGAGTATCGACCCATGCACCAAGAGGTCACCGGTTCGATTCTTGGTCAGGGCACATGCCCAGGTTGTGGGCCCGATCCCCAGTGGGGGGCATGCAGGAGGCAGCCAATCCGTGTTCTCTCTCAGCAATGTTTCTATCTCTCTCTCCCTCTCTAAAAATCAATAAAGAAAAACAAAATACCTACCTCCCAAGCCCCAAGCCTCGTTCCTTAACCCCAATACCCAACCTCTACCCAGTGAAGTAAGGCCCCCAGGGCAGCCTTTGGGACAGTGACCCCACTCTCCTGGGGAATCCAACGCATTGCAGCTCAGGGGCCCAGGGCACTGTGGGTCAGAGAACGAGGCTAAGCTTTAAAAACTGCACAGGCTATAATAATAAAAAGATTAAACAGGAATGTTTTTTCTCCAAACACTAGACTCTGGTCATCTTCAGCATCAAAGCCCATCTGAGCTCTTCCCTAGCACTGACTGGGCTCAGCTCAAGAGGGACAGCATGTTTTACAAGTGTTTACAGGAAAAGGGGGAGCTCAAAGGAGCCAAAGAAAGACCTACTGTTGGGAGACCAGATGGACTGAGGTGACCAACTGGGGAAGGTCAGCATGTCTGGTCAGCTCTAGGCCAGGGCAACAAGGTCACAGAGAGGAGTTTGTCCTTCAGGTAAACAATATGGGGTGTTTGCCGCTTAAGAGAGACTTCTGTAACCAACACTATTCAACACTAACCCTGTCATCAGGAGGTGGCTGGGATGTGGAACCCGGGGTGCAGCAAAAGGGGTCTTTTGGGTTGGATTTTACAATCACAACATGCTTCAAAAGAAGATTCTGGAAGTTCCCCCCCAATGTGGCTCTTTGCATAGGCACAGACACCAGCTGCCAGGAAGAACAGAAGACAACTGTCACTGGGCTTCGATGCCCCAGGACAAAACCACGGAGCACTGGTGAAGATTACGGTTTTATAATCCCTTCGTTCTTGGCAAATAGCGCGATTCCACTGTGTTGTATTTTCTTTTTCTTTTTTTTTTTTTATCCTCACCCGAGGACATTTTTCCATTTTTTGTTCAGATAGAGCGGGAGGGAGAGAGAGGAAGAGAGAGAGAGAGAAACATCGAGTGGCTGCCACCCGCACGACCAACCAGGGCCGGGGACAAACTGCAACCGAGGTACGCACCCTTAGCGGGAACCGAACCCGGGTCTCTCTGGACCACAGGCCAACACTCTAACCGCTGAGCCAAACCGGCCAGGGCCACTGTGTTGTATTTTCACAAAAGCATTGACGTATGTCAATATTTTAAACACGCCACAATTCCAAGAAGCAAAGGCACTCCAGGAGCCATGAGCACACCCAGTGCTTAGACTGTGGTCTTTTCACTAAAAGGAATCAAGGTACCATAAAGAAAAGGCAGGTTCCGGGCCTGGAGCAAGGTTGGTACAAGAAGAGCCTGGAACATCTTGTTATGCCAGAAAGGAAGGGCTCAGAAAATGACGGATGCACGTCCTCAGGACACGGGACCAGCTTGAAGGGACAGCTACTGACTAGGCCTCCTACAATTTGAGCACCAAAGGAATTAAGTATAGTCATGAATGATAAACCCTTGGGGGAAATGGGAATTCATGAGTCCATACTGATAATAAATTGGTACATAAATGAATAGGGGACAGGAAGGACCCTGGATTAACTAGAATACCGAGAGTTGACTGTTAAATGTGTTAGGAGGGCTGGCACTGAGGAATCCTCATTTTGCCACCATCCTAATAAAGACTGCATCAAGCAAGAAGCCTTCATGGATGGTAAACCGGGGGGAAATTTGATAAGGAACCAAGTATTTACATGGTCTTACAGTGTTTCCCCATAGAGGGAGCATTCATTACAAGGGAGAAAATACTAATTATACAATGAAAAACTCAGATTAACACCTAGACTGGGGGTTCAAAATTAACATCATCCGCGGGCGACAGATGGGTATCGTGCCTCCAGATGTGATGCGTTGAGGACGTTATCACCTGTGCAGTATTCCAGACTAGAGTACCAGCCACGGTGTAGTCACCAGGAAACAGCAGGCAAACACAGAATGAGGCACATTCTGTTAAGGGGGGGGAGGGCAAGCTGTATTCCTTAAAAAGAGTCAGTGGGCCCTGGCTGGTTTGGCTCAGCGGCTGGAGCATTTGCCTGCAGACCTATGGGTCATAGGTTCAATTCCCGGTCAAAGGCATATACTGGGGTTGCAGGTTCGATCCCTGGCCCCTGTTGGGGTTGTTCCAAAGACAACCGATAGATGTGTGTCTCTCACATAGATGTCTCTCCTCTCTCTCTCTCTTTCCCTTGCTTCCACTCTCTCAAATAATAAAAAAATAAATATTATTTAAAAAAATTTTTTAAAATGTCAATGGCATACAAGACAAAAAGCTGTGGAATGTTCCGGATGAAAGGCTAAAAAGACATGGCATTTCAACCTTGACCCTAAGCTGGATCCTATATGGAAAGAGGGAAAATGCTATAAAGGATATTATTGGGTCAACAGAAATGCAAACAGTAGATTTTATGAAAGCATTACATCGCTGTTAAATGTATTGACATTCACAGCCATGCTATGGTTATGTATAAGAACATCCCTATTCTTAAGAAATACACCCTGAAATAAGGCCATGAAGTATGTAATTTACATTCCAATGGCTCAGAAATCACATAGATGGGTGAGGGATGCATGGATGGATGGATTAAAAATGGACGGACGGATGGATGGATGAACAACAGACAGATGATAGAGGGAGAGGAAAGACGGAAAGCAGCTAGGTCACCTGTTAACAGGAAGAGAATCTGAGGGAAGGGGTACAGGTACATTTGCTCGGATTTTATTTTTGTATGTTGTAAGTTGGAGATTATTTTCCAAATAAAAAGTTTTTCTAAAATCACCACAAGTCTGGAACCAGGCTTTGGAATTTATTCCTCTTTAATACAGCCTCAGTCTCCAAAAACATGGAAGAGGACCAGACCCCTCCACCTTTCAGTCCCAACGGGCTCTCTCACCTTACATCTCGTCCTCTCTCTCCGGAGAAGGGGAGGGGCAGAGACCCCGCAGGGAGGCTTGTCCCTACTTGGGCACCAGCTGAATGACAAGAGACTCTGCAGGCTCCATCCAGATTTTCATAAATTGGAGACATTCAAGATTTTGTGAAGGTTCCTAAGCTGAGAAGGTGTGAACTTAGAATTCTTACACATCACTAGGTACCTCCTCACTGCTGGTCCTCTTTTTTTTTTACTTTTTTTTCTGTATATATTTTTAAAGAGAGATTGAAACACTGATGAGAGAGAACATCGATTGGCCGCCTCCTGCATGCCCCCATGGAGGGGGGGCATTGGCCCACAACCGGGGCATGTGCCCTGACCCGGAGTCGAACCGGCGACCTCTTGGTGCATGGGTCAACGCTCAACCATTGAGCCACACCAGCCGGGCGCCTTTCTTGTCTCTCTGTACCCTTCCCCTGGGCAAGGTCATCCTCTCCACACCTTTCACCCACCATTGACAAGGTGCTGACTCCCCTGCTTATATATTTGGCCTGAACCTTTTCTCTAAAGTCCAGGCTTTTATATCCAACTACCTCCTTGGCAACTGGCTCAGAGGTAGCTGAACCTGGTCCTTCTCCAGGGTTCCTTCTGACAGAAAAAGCATAATGCAGTTGCCAATGCCAAGCCCTGTCTCCAAAATAATCTGCCCAAGCCGTCCATATCTAGAGATGACATAGATATGTCACCTCTCTGTCAACACCAAAATCATCTCCTGTTCACACTCATGTCCATTCTCCAGCAAGGACCAGAGGTGTCTTTTCAAAATGAAAATCATCACCCGGCCGGTGTGGCTCAGTGGTTGAGCATCGACCCATGCACCAAGAGGTCTCCAGTTCGATTCCCAGGCAGGACACGTGCCCAGTGGCGGGCATGCAGAAGGTGACCAATCGGTGTTTTCGCTCATCGATGTTTCTATCTCTTTCTCTCTCTCCCTTCCTCTCTCATATCAATAAAGAAAATAAAAATAAAAAATGAAAATCATCATCAGGTCCCATCCCTCTCTACAACCCTCCTCCTGGTTACTCTTGCAATAAAATCCAAAAGCTGCAATGAGATCTATTCAACCACAGTCCTCAACCAAGACCTCGAATGATTTATTCCAAGAGCTTCATTTCACATCTCTCCACCATTGTCCTCCACACCCCAACCTTCGACCGTGTTCAGATGCCTGGGGTTCGCCGTGTTCCTGGCTACCTCACATCTTTCCAGGGACGGTCCCCTGCACAGGGAAGGTGCTCCGGCTCACCCCACTCCCTTTCACCCAGCGAACCTGCATTCATCCTTCAACTCAAGGCTCACTTCTTGTGTGCTCAGTATTCCCTCTGACTAATTCCCTGGCGTAAATTATGCTGATCACTGTGGCTGTATCTGGGTTGATGGATGCAGGAAACAAGAATTGTGTGGGAAAGGACATAAATGTAGAAGTAGGGAAAACTGGATAAAGGACACCGGGTGGTCAGGGAGAAATTGCCTCCCCAAAGCAGACAGGAGACAGACCTTCTAGAATAGGTTGGTCAGTCCTAGAAAGAAATGAACAGTCAACCCGAAGAGACTTCATAATCTGAACAACAAACCTACTGGTTTTCAGGGCCATGTGGGGGCTAGCTGGCGGGGGAGGAGCAAAGCCAGGGTCAGCATGGGGGTGCTTGGAAGTGGCTGTTTGGGCCTGAGTGTGAGAGAGGGGATAGGGGTGCAGGACTCAGAGGTCAAAGTCCTGGTGGAACTTCCGATTTCAAAGTGTCCTTAGAAGTCCTCAGAGCTTTTACCACACCATTTCTCAGAGTGTGGCAGATTGCATTTTCCAACAAGGAGCACGACAATCTCTCCCATCCCGTGTGCTCTCCTGAATGTGACTTTGACACCCAAAGCTAAGTCGTAAAAGGCCTATAACTTCTGCCTGGGTGTCCTGGAACACTAGCCTTGGAGCCCGGAGCCACCACATAAAGAGTCCAACAACCCAGAGGCTGCTCAATCCGAGGCACATGGACAAGCCACATGCGTTCCAGCTCACAGCCCAGCTAAGGCCCCAACCACAGCCAGGATCACCTGCCAGGCACATGCATCTGCCCCCCTCCCCAGCCTTACAGTCCCCCCCAGCCTTTAAGCCTTTTCCGAGGAGGCCCCAAACAGCTTGCAGTGGAGACAAACCAGCCCCTCTGTGTCCCGCTCGAGTTTCTGACCCACAAAATCTGTGGGCATGTTTGTTCTCTGCCACTAAGTTCTGGGACGGTTTATTATGCAGCAATAGCTCTGGAACACACAAGGTGTTAATAGATATTATGCAAAAAGGGGGTGGCGGTTGTTCCTGTAATTAAATGTTTTGGAAAGCACTTCGGGACACAAATTCCAAGTAAAACAGAGTTTTATTTTATTACAGCCTTTTCATATACAATGTGCACTGTGAATCTCCAAGAGGGAGATAGAGTATTTGGTGTTCCCTAAACCTTTTTTTTTTTTTTTCCCTCCCGTGGGCTATCATTCTGCAAAGGCTGCTGTTACAGCCCGAGTCGCATGGAGAAAGAAGCCCGTTAAGGCTCAGAGACCTGCCCAGATACGTTGAGTCAGGACTAGAATCTGGGTCACCCCAGGCCTGGCTGAGGGCTGCTCCTGCAGGGCAGCTCCGTGCAGACTCGGGGGGAAGTGTGCAGGGGCTCCCTCCTGTCGCATGGCTGACCCCAGCCCTCAGCCTCCCCAGGGGCCTGCACCTCTCACTCTTGCCTGCTTCTTCCCCCTTTACCTGCTCCCCCCAACTTTTTTTTCTCCTAGGATGACTGTCCTCCTCTATAGGCAGCTGGAGACCGGGGGAAGGAGAGACAGACGTAGGCAGCAGTTCCCACCTCCCCCCCACTCCCCTCCCCCAATGCACACACCACACACCCCACACACTGCCCACCTCCACAGCCAACCTCAGCCCCTCACAGCTGGGCCTGTCTCGGTGAAAGCTGCCTCTCTGCCCTGAACACTGCCTGTTGTCCCATCCGCGGAGCCGCTCGGCTCCTCCTCCTCCTTCCAGCCTGGGCTGGGAGAGGAACACAGCCCTCCCTTGTCCCTCCTCTTGATATTTCCAGTAAAAGCACCTCGAACACAATCTTGCTGCCACAGCCCTAATTATGTGTGAAATCATTTTTTTTTTAGCTCCAAACCAAAGCAAACAAGCACACACAGAGAAGCCCATTCTCCCCGGCCCAGGAGGAGCGGCCCGCTCCTGTTGGGTTACCTCAGGCCTGCACAGAGACCCCGCTGTGTTTTGCAAGCTGTCCGCCTGGTCAAGGTGCCTCCCAGGCCTGACCAGGGAAGCGGTCCACCCCCTCAAGGGAGAGAGTGGGTTTCAGTCTGTTCTGAACTCCCCATGCAAGCTCACAGGAGTCTCACACAGGCCTGGTCCATGGTGAGGCCACAGGAAAAACGCCCTTTGAAAAAAGCGGGGTGCTCAGGAGTCTCCCCAGAAGACAAGGAACTCTTTTCCTGAGCCAGTCGAATAAGTTTTCAACGCGGTGGGGTCTTGACCATTTTATTCTATTCGATTCTATCTTTGGATTTCGGGTACCCCAAAAGTAGAGATCATACATGTCGTTGTTCATACCTGGCCACTCTCTGTTTTTTTCCCTCTCTTTCCCATATCCACTCCCGTTCCTTCTCCTCAACAACCACATTCAGATGCGTTGAATATACGTTCTACCTATCTGTGCCTTTGAGAAGCAATTGCTATGGTGAGTATATGCAATTTTCATTTATATAATTGGTCCTTTTATTTTTTTATTATTATTATTTTTTAAATCCTCACCCAAGGATGTTTTTCCATTTATCTTCAGATAAAATGGGAGGGAGGGAGGGAGAGAGAGAGAGAGAAACATCGACGTGAGAGAGACACATTGATTGGCTGCTGCCTCCCACACGACCCTGACCAGGGCTGGGGATCGAACCTGCAACCCAGGCACATGCCCTTGACCAGAAATCCAAACCGAGACCCCTTAGTACATGGGCCAATGCTCTAACTGCTGAGCCACGCTGGCCACGGCCACCTAATAGACTTTTATTTTACCGCTTTTCTAAGTTACATGCACAAACACACACACAAAACCTCAGTGTTCGAAATCACATTGGATACAGATTAATTAAAGGACAGTTTACATCATTTCAATGTTAAATTATCCCACCCAAAATCGTGGTCTGCCACTGTGGAACAGAAATATAATGTGAGCCACATATATCATTTAAAATTTTTAGTAGCGACATTTTTTCCCCCAAAGTATAAAGAAATAGGTGAAACTAAATTGAATATTACATTTTATGTAACCCAGTCTATCCAAAATGTCATCCTTTCAACGTGTGATCAATATAAAAAACTTTAATGAAATCCTTCGCATTCTTTTGTTATATATAGTACGTCTTCAAAATCCAGAGTTTTTTTTTATACTCACACCATATATCAATTTGAACTAGCCACACTGCAACAGCTCACATGTGGCTAGTAGCTAAGGATTGAAGAGCACGGGTCTCTCTCTTCATTTATTCATGGATTTATAGAAATTAACTATTTACCTTATTGTGTCTTAGGTGACAATGTTTCTGTAGTATTATGACGCCCAGGGACAGGACTAGGGGGAGGCAAGTGAGACATCCAGGGGGCAAATTTAAGGTGGTGTTCACTCTCGGGGTGGCAGAGTGAGCACCTCCTTAAATCATGTGCCCTACACACCAGTCTCGCCCTTGCCCAGCTCTGATGGGGCCACTTAAGGGGTGGTATCATTTTAAGACCAGAGTTTAAAGAAAAAGGAATTATTTTATTTCAATTTTTTTTCTTTTTTCTTTATTGATTTGAGAGAGAGAGAGAAACATCGATGAGAGAGAACATTGATCAGCCGCCTCCTGCATGCCCCCCACTGGGGATCGGGCCCATAACCTGGGCATGTGCCCTGACCAGGAATTGAACAGGTGACCTCTTGGCACATGGGTCGACGCTCAACTACCGAGCCACACCGGCCAGGCAGGAATTATTTTAAATGTAGACATTATGAGCTCTTATAAAGCCCCAAATGGGTTGTTACAGCTCTTCAAACTAGAAGTGAAAAACCCACAGACGCATCTGACAAAATCATCAAGCTGCATTCACTGAAAGATACATAATGTCTTGCACATCGCTGAACGGACCCTCGGTAAAAGACGGAACAGCACCGCCACTCCCCATGATGCAGCCACTTGTCAAATCAAAGACTCAGCTGCAACCATGAAAACAGAGGTGATCTCTCATTGGCAGAACCGTAGTCCCGCCTTACACATGGAGGGATGCACGGGCTGGCCGGATTGCTGTGTTGCTTGTGTTTGTCCAGGATCCCACTCACTAATCACTGAAGATGTTTTATGTGAACGCTTGGCAGCAAACACCGAGCGGTGTTGAAATCTTCAATGTGCTGAAGAACTGTTTTGAATCCCGAGTTTGGGTGATGTCTACAGTTAATGGTGTGTGAGGGAAAAACAAGTCTGCAAAGGAGACCGAGGTAGAGGGGTAGACGGCAGAAACGTCAAAGGAAAGAAGGAGAGAGCCAAGGGCCGGAAGAGGTCGACTATGCCTCATGCTTCAGAGAGGTCAGGAAGACTGAAAAATTCGTCAGAGGCGGTAACCTGGGGTACAGGTAACATCCTCCAGAGCTGTTTCAACAGAATGATGGAGGTGGAAGCCAGCGGATGAATATACAAAAGAGAGAAGGGATCACAGTGTGAGGCCACGAGAAGATGTTGGGGGTAAGGCATGGGTGCTCCAGAAGATGGGGAGGGAAACACCTCTGTGACAATGGGAAGGTCCAGCCCGGCCAGTGTGGCTCAGTGATTGAGCATCAACCCATACACCAAGAGGTCACCAGTTCGATTCCCGGTCAGGGCACATGCCCAGGTTGTGGGCCCGACCCCCAGTGGGGGGCATGCAGGAGGCGGCCAATTGATGTTCTCTCTCATCGATGTTTCTCTCTCTCTCCCTCTCCCTTCCCCCTCTCTAAAACAAAATCAATAAAGGACATTGGGAAGGTCCAAGAAAGGATGAGTGGGCAAGGGGCAGAATTTCAATCTAAGACTTCCATGTTCTCTATGAGATACAGGCGGGGTGCAGCAGTTTAGTGGGCTGGCAAAAGTGCTGCTGACATGACCGGCTGAGTAAGAGGGACGGACGGACGGAGGGGGCCGGATGCCAGGAAAAGGCGAAGGTCCCAGAGAGTGTGCAGAGATAGGCAGGCGTTGGGAGGGTGCACGGGGGCCGGAAAGCAGGGTACCTGGTTCGGGGACTTGTGGGGATGAGAAGCACAAGGTGAGAATCAGGATGTGAATGGGTGAGGTGGGCACAGGAGAAGCTAAAGAGGGGTGCCACCAGGTGAACCAGCCCTCCCGAGTCTCGGTCCTACCTACCACCCCGCCCCCCGTCATCACCAACCAGAGGTATCACAGCAGAGCGCTGAGGACTGAAAACACAGTCAAACAAACCCTCTGCCCTCTGCACCCTGATCCCAGCCAGAGAAAGTACATTTTACACCCACAAAGTGGTCTTAGAACCGGACACTGGAAGAGTATTTGTCAAGCCGGGAATAGAAGTTTAAAGAAAGAGGGGTGATACCCCTGTAATTTTAATCAAAAACTAAACAAAACAGAGAGTGGTATGTGTAGTCCAAGGAGGCAAATCGGGTTGGTTTCAGATCCTCATCGTCTGCTTTACCACCTCTGGCTGAGGTTGGTTCCTTTAGAGTAGCTGTTTTCACACACAGGAGTATGTTTAAGTCACTGCGGAACTTAAAAAATACCGCTGCCACCCAGTCGGTGTGGCTCAGTGGTTGAGCGTTGACCCACGCACCAAGAGGTTGCCAGTTCGATTCCCGATCAGGGCACATGCCCAGGTTGTGGGCCTGATCCCCAGTGGGGGGCATGCAGGAGGCAGCCAATCGATGTCCTCTCTCATTGATGTTTCTATGTCTCTCTCCCTCTCCCTTCCTCTCTCTCTAAAATCAATAAAGAAAAAATATTTTAAAATATACATTAAAAAAAAAAAAAATACTGCTGCCCAGGTCCCACCTCCAGAGATGTCGGCTGCATTGGTCTGGACACAGCCTGGGCACCAGGGGCTGTCCAGGTCCTCAGCAGCAGCCAGGGCTGAGAGTCATCCCTTCAGAGCAATTTCGGACCTGGAGCAGCTGTCTCCCCAACACACGGACCACATCCACTTCCAGGGCAACTGTCCTGCTCCATTCTAGAGAACGACAGAGTCCCCTCTCCCTACGGAACTGCAAAGCTCTGGCCCAGGCCAGGAGGAAGCCACGCAAAGGTTAACGTCTCCAGGACCTGGCTGCCCAGCTTGTTTAGCTGGGTTTGCACATTTTGAGCCGTCGGGCTGAACAACATCCCCAGAAGCACTGATCAGGTGGAGGAGGGCAGGGAAGAAAGGCCAATGGCTTCAGGTGTGGTGTGAAATCTGGGCATGAGGGACAGTCAGTCTGACGAAGAGGAGCAACCCAGACAACAAACAAACAGGGCAGGGTGGACCGAGACCAAGTTCGGCGGACAGCTCAGCGGTCGCCGAGCTCCAGCGGGAGCCAACAGAGCGGCCTTCTCTCTGCATCTCCGGAGACCGAAACTTTCCACTGGGGACAGAGCATGTGAAGACAGTGTGACGTGGCCGTCCCGAGACAAAGCCAGAAAGTCCGCGTTCGTAGGGAATGTGACATGAAGCCTTAAGCTCAAGAAGAAGCTTCACACTCAGACTCTAACCAGCATGGGGGTCACTGTAGGACAAAGAGAGGTCCCCAAACTGCAGCATCCACAGTGGCACCCAGGACCACCAGACTCACCCACTGTTCCCTCAGGCTTTGTCGACCTCCCACCTGCACCCCACACATGGGGCTGCACTGGCCTATTTGGGCCTCTCTGCCTCTACCAAACCCTATTCACGGTGGCACCTCATTGTCTACCAGAAGCTTCAGTGGTTGTGCGTCTAATGAACATACGAATGAAAAGGAAGGAATGGTTTCACTGTTCTTAAGCAAAGAATCACCAGCTTAGTCAGGCGCAGATGTTTTCGGGGACCTTACTCCAGATGTGTTCAATCGGACCCTTTGCAGGTGGGCTCTGACAATAAGTGATTACTACTCATAACCCTGATTAGGAACCACTGCCCTCAATCTAAGGGTGCCATCTTTAGCAGCATACGAATCACCACAGGTGCTGCCCTGGCCGAGTAGCTCAGTCCCAATGTGCCAAGATCGCAAGTTCGATCCCCAGTCGGGGCACATGCAAGAAGTCAACCAGTGAATGCATAAATGAGTGGAACAACGAATCGATGTTTCTCTCTCTCTCTCTCTCTCCTTTCTCTCGCTCCAATCAATTTAAAACAATCATCAGAGGTATTTCTGGGTAAAACTGCAGACTTGAGGCACGAATCATTTGGAAAAAGAAATCTAAAAGGTAATATCATCCAGGAGCACTAAAAATCCTGCTCCATTCACAGACGAGTGAGCAAACAACCTCCATGTTGATTTTCAATGAAGGTAACTCAGTAGGGAAAAACTAATCTTTTCAGCAAATGGTGCTGGAAAGAGTATCGGTAAAAAGAAACATTAACCTTAACTCTTACCTCACAGCACACACAAAATAACTCAAGATGTATCGAGACCTAAACACGAAAGTTAACACTGTAAGACTTCCAGGAGAAAAATCTTTTTACATTGATAGGAAACAATTTCTTTGGACACAGAAAAATCACTGTAAGGGGGAAAGTTGAAAATCTAAGCTTTTTCAAAGCTAAAAACATCTGCTCTTTGAAACTCTTTGTTAAGGAAAAGAAAAGGAAAGCCACAGAGAGAACATCTACCACACTTATATTCAAGAGAGGATTTGTATGCAGAATACATAAAGAACTCTTAAACTTAACAGGAAGTTAAACAACACCCCTACACACACAATGGGCAAAATATTTGAACAAGCATCGGAAAGAAAAGATCTACAAATGGCCACTATGCACACCAAGAACTGATCAACATTATAGTCATTAAGGATATGCAAATTGAAACCACAAAGAGGTACCTCTATACATTCATTTAAATAACTAAAATTTAAAAGACTGACAATGTGCCAGGCAGGTGTGGTTCAGTGGATTGAACATCATCCCGTGGACTGAGAGGTCCCAGTTCGATTCCCCATCAGGGCATGAGCCCAGGTTGCGGGCTCGATCCCCAGTAGGGGGCGTGCAGGAGGCAGCAGCTAGATATTTCGCTCTCACATCGATGTTTCTCGAACACATCCATGTTTCTATCTCTCTCTCCCTTCCTCTCTCTAAAAAAATCAATAAAAACATACTAAAAGTAAATAAATAAATAAAAGACTGACCTTGCCCAGCTGGCGTGGCTCAGTGGTTGAGCATTGACCCATGCACCAAGAGGTCGCCGATTCAATTCCTGGTCAGGGCACATGCCAGGTTGTGGGCCAAACCCCCAGTGGGGGGCATGCAGGAGGCGGCCAATTGATGTTCCTTCTCATCAATGTTTCTATCTCTCTTTCTCTCTCCCTTCCTCTCTCTCTCGAATCAATAAAGAAAAAAATAATTTTTTTAAATAAATAAATAAAAGACTGACTATGCAACACTGGCCAAAGTGGCTCAGTTGGTTGGGCGTCATCCTGTGCAGTGAAAGGTCACCAGTTCAATTCCTGGTCAGGGGATATTTCTGGTTGCAGGCCCAATCCCCAATAGTGGATGTGCAGGAGACAGCAAGATATTTCCCTCTTCACATCAATGTTTCTCTCCCTCTCCCTCTCCCTAACCCTCTCTCTAAAAGCCAATTTAAAAAATCTAAAAAAAGAACAAACTGATAATGCATATATAATAAAAGTCAAATGTGACAGAGATTAGCACGGCCCCTGTGTAAGGTTGACCTGCACATTCACGAAGCGTTCCATATTTTCTAGTGGCAAGACTAGCTGGTAGGAATTGTGAAATAACATTGGAGGAGTTATGTTTTGGTTTCTAACCCTTAAAAGTGAAGAAAATAAAAATGGAAGATTTCAATAAGTCTACCACTTGACACTTGATACTTGACATGAAATATCATCTGGTTCATATTTGGATAGCTCTAGAAATAAAGTTACTCATTGTATTTTCTGATCTCCCACTGACATTATAGTGTCATCTTTGTGCATCACTCTTCCTGTAGGAGGAAAACAATGCCTTTATGCCCTGGCCAGTTTGGCTCAGCGGTTAGAGTGTCGGCCCGTGGACCAGAGAGACCCGGGTTCGGTTCCTGCTAAGGACACGTACCTCGGTTACAGTTTGTCCCTGGCCCTGGTTGGGGTCATGTGAGTGGCAACCAGTCAATGTGTCTCTCTCACATCGATGTTTCTCTTTCTCCCCCTCCCCCCTTCCCGCTCTCCCTCCTGCTCTATCTGAAGATAAATGCAAAAGTGTCCTCAGGTGAGGTTAAAACAAAATTTGTACAAGTAAATGTTTTCCCAGTAAAGTTAAATATGTCATTTATAATATTTATATATATATTATATATATGATATATATATCAATTAAAGTTGCATTATATATTTCCATTTATTCTATATACATATAATACATACACAACTATAATAAAAGACACACAAAATCAAGTGTTGCTGACAATGTGACGTAACTGGACCTTCCTCAAACATTGTTCATGGGAATTCAACGTGGTACAACCACTTCGGAAAGGGATTGGGTCGTTACTTCTTAAATCAAGCATACACTTACTGGATCACCCAACAATTCCACTCCTTGTTCCCCTCCTACATCTGCTCGAATCTAGTTTCATGAAGCCCTTCCCTGCTCTCCAGGTGGGCCCTGCCTGCACAGCCCAGGGGCTCCGTGGATGGGCAGGTCTTACACTTCGACCTGGCTCCTGATCCCCTCCGCCGTTCCCTATCCCTGGCGTTCCCTAAGCCTCCGTTCTTCAACTCCGAGATGCTCGGGTATAGACCCCAGGCCAAGGCTCCAGGGCCTCGGTGGACCAAAAATGAAGCAATTCAAAGCTTCTCAGACCCCAGTCCCAGAACGATGCCCTGGATTCGGTCCTGTGTGCCGTAGCCAAGGGACGCAGCCTGGGATCGCTTAGCCCTTGTCCTCCCCAGCTCCCAATACGTTGGGAAGCTTCTCCCTTACCCCTCCCAGCCTTGCTGAGGTAAGGAAGGGCAGGCTTCCTGAAGCCAAGTCCACACCTGGACTGGGACAGCTGGAACCTGTGCCCGGGTGTGCCTCCCTGTGTCCTTGCTCTCGCCGCACGGGACGCTCCACTCTTCGCTTGCATCGTCTCTCGGAAGTGAACAGAGCTCACTAGCGGAGCAGCTAGGCCTGCGACGAATCCCGAGCTGCAGGGTTGCAGCCAAGTGGTGCTGCCTCCTCCGTGTGGAAAGCGCAGTGGCCTCCGCGCTCTGGTCCCAGGACACAAGGACCAAAGCCACGAGGAAGGAACGGGGCCCTCTGAGGAGCTCGCAGTCCTAGAAGGAAGAGAACTCACCCTGGCAAGCACTCTGAGCCCACCTCCTTGTGTCAAAGGCTTGGACCCAGAACATGTCCTAAAGGGGAGCTCCGGGTCCCAAACGTCCTGGTGAGGAACAGCCAAGAGGAGAAGGCTTCCCTCCTCTCTTTCCAGAAAGAGGCCTAGACCACGGGCAAACGACTCTGAGTCCCTGTCCTCATGGAGCTCGCAGTCTGGTGGGAGGGGCGTGGATACTACACCAGTAAACAGACAAACTAGACACCGGCGGGTGTGGTCCGGCCCAGGGAGGGAAGGAACAAGGTGCTGTAATAGAGCTGAGGGGGCAGAGGAGTTGGGGTGGTGGGGGAGGGCCTCGTTGATAGTGAAGGTGCAATGTGATGTTGAAATGGAGCTGAAACGTAAAAAGGAAGCATAAGGGAGCCCACGGGGAGAGGAAGGGTTAGGGTTCGGGTGAGGGTTGGGCGAGAGTGTCAGGTGCCCTGCGTGCAACCAGAAGCCACTGGGTGGTTGTAGGCCAAGCAGCAGTGAGGACCCTCTTGTACAGAGCGGGAAACTGAGGCCCAAGATTCCATCGCTGGTAAAAGGTGCCACCGGAACTCGAACTGGTCTCACAGGCCCTCGCTCAGAGGACTTGCCAGTCCACCCCGCCCTTCACAGTCACCCTAGTGTGTGTGGCAGGAATATGCGTCACGCGGCCCACCTTGTGGCCTCCGAAAGCCCCTCACCTGCTCGTGGGCTGATGGCACCTGGCTTGATTGACACTCACACCACACCCAGGACCCCGCCGCGTACAACAGGGTGACCGGCGACCGTTTTCAGGCCAATGGCTTCTGCAAATGAACGGCTTCCCCACCACCTTTTCCATCCCCCACCACCACCAGAGTTGACACCCCCGCCCATGCCAATAAACACAGGTAAACGTGTTTCTCCCCGGGACACGGAGTTAAACACACAACCACAGAGATGTGTCTTGGGCCCAGAATGGAAGGGGCCAAGGTGCCAGGGATGACAAATCCCCTGAGAATCCAGCTTGAAGCTCCCCGGAGAGACACCCCTCCTCAAAATAGGCAGAGTAGGTCAGGAACACCCATGCCAAACAGCTGATCCACAAACCCCCACTGTGCCCCTGGCTTTCCCCACCTCGGCCCTTTCTATTTTTATCAGGAGCGTGAGTGGGGGGGTGCCAGGTGGGGCCGCGCTGCTGTTTATGTCTGAAATGTGAAAAGATGCACAGTGTACTTGGGAGAAGGCGTTTGCAGTGAAAGGGATTTCGGGGGAGAATTTCAAACCCAGCAGGGTGAATAGGCGCCTTGTGCTCAGGCTTTTGACTCTGGAAAAGCCACATTTCCAACCAAGGCCTGCAGAGGGGCCAGGGCTGGGGAGAAAATGCTCCGGTGAGAGATTCGGGCAGCAGCGGGACCCAGCTCACCTGGGCACAGGGAACAACTGATTTTCCAACGGGGGGAGGGGGGAGCGGCATGGGGAGAAAGTCCTTTTGCCCCCCCCCAGTGTCCTTTCTATTTATTCACCCCTCAATTAATTCCTAGACTCCTCTTGCTCCTTCAGTTTTGCCTGCTTAATCCCACTCGGCTCTAGCCCTTCTCTGCTACGCTCTGTCATCTGTCTCCTCTTGGTCAGTTTTACTGAGTATTAATTTTCTCGTACAGGCCTTGGCCAGGTCGTCCAGTGGGTTAGAGCCTCGTCCCCATGTGTCAATGTTGCAGGTTTGATCCCTGGTCAGGGCACATACAAGAATGAACCAATGAATGCACAAATAAGTAGAGCAACCAATGGATGTTTCTCTCTCTCTCTCTCTCAAAATTAATAAGTAAAAAAAAATTTTTAATTGTTTGTCATATGTACATATTTGCTTAAGGCTTTAATTCACTCCAATTTGTCAATTTTCTGTTTCCTGATTAAACGGGAGGTATTCCTTTGATGGTTATTCTTTCTTTCGTTCTTTTCTTTTTTTTTTATCCTCACCCAAGGACATTTTTTCCATTTTTTTGTTCAGGTAGAGTGGGAGGGAGGGAGAGAGAGAGAGAGAGAGAAACATCGACGTGAAAGGGACACATCGAATGGTTGCCACCCACACAACCCGACCAGGGCCGGGGACAAACTGCAACCGAGGTACGTGGCCTTAGCGGGAACCCAACCCGGGTCTCTCTGGACTACAGGCCGACGCTCTAATGGCTGAGCCAAACCGGCCAGGGCAATGGCTATTATTTCTTTGACACACACACACAACTTAGAGCCTGGTTGAGAATTTTACTCTGTACGCACTACAGAGAGACGTAACCAGTCCTATTCTTGCAACGGCGGAAAATGGGAAGACAGGAGCGACAATAAAGGGACACACACCCCCCACACACAAAAGTGGATGAATTTCATCGTCTCTCTCCTCTCCTTCATCCTTCAAAGGTAACACTGGCTCTGACATAGCTCTGTAGAGAATGTCCAGCCTGAACTACCTGCATGGTCCTCACTGGGGTGACTTGCAGGGGGCCGGATTTCTGACTTGATTTGGAATCTAAAATGGACCAGACGACAGAGTTCAGGGGTGAGAGATGGCCTGTGTCTTTAAGAAGACCATCGCTGTTTAATCTCATTTCCTTGGGCCAGGGGTAATTGCCAAGAAGCACCCGCCGTGTAGCTGCAAAAATGCAAGATTTAAACAAATCCTTAGTATTTATTAGGACAAAGTCCTAGTACCCACAAGAGGCTGTTGCCACACAGTTAAACGCAAGCTCAAGCTCACCGCGTTACGTTTGTCTACATTTCTTTTTCTCCAGAATCCCCTGATATGCATCACTTTTCCTTGGGTGTGTCGGGGTGTCTGGCATCCCCTCCCTACACTTCTGGGTGTCTCTCTCTTAGGATCCTTGTATCCAGTAGCCTTGCTTCTCCTGCACCTTGTCTGCCCTTCTATTTTCTCCCTTAATTGCTGAGAGTATGCAATTAAAGTGTATGCTAGCTTTTTTTTTTTTTTTTGAGTAGAATTTAACGTTCCCTGTTCTTATTTGAAAACCAGATGTGTGGAATCTCAGGCTGAGTGTTTCCTCAGGCCCCAGGCCCGCATTTCACTCTGCCTGCTGGCCTCCCCCCCCCGGACATCCTCCACCCTGAAAACCCAGCCTGCCGACAACGGAACTCACTGCTTTTCCCCTGTTTCCTGACCGTGACAGCCACAGGGACTCCCCAGTTCCCAGTCACCCCTGTTCAGACGTTTGAGGCCACGACGGATTCTTTCCTCTCTCTCTCTCCCCGGCGGGATCCAGTGTCTTTAAGTCTCCCTTGCAAGCATCCTTTCTAGTCATTATCACGGTTTATCCCTCCACGGGCAGATGCATGGTGCTGACCCTCGACTGTGCTGACACACTTACATATTTTTAAATCAGTCCTCATCGAGTCTTACATAAAAACCCAGCTATTTGGCTTCTCGCGGCAAACAACAGCAATCACGACGGCTATTACTACTACGACAACGTGATCCGGCAGCGATGAGCCTGCATTCCTCAATGGTGACATTCAGCTGGAGCTGGGGAGCGGCGATTCCTTTGGATGGGGCATACACTCTCCAGTTTGGGGGAAAGAAGCCAGATATAACAGCAATAGACAAGATGGGTCCATCAGTGAGGTCAGACTAGTGGTCTCCCTGGGTGGGATGTACTGACAGGAAGGGGCACCCAGGGAGCCTTCTGGGGAGCTGAAAATAGTCTACATCTTGATTTGGTCGTGATTACAACGGTGTTTTATATATGCAAAAATTCCACTGAGTTGTACACCTAAGATACACTCCATTCTATGTACATTATATATTAAAAGAAAGAAAGGGAGGGAGAATAATGTTGCTCGGGCCCAGCCAGTGTGGCTCAGTGGTTGAGCATCGACCCTGCACCAAGAGGTCGCCGGTTCGATTTTGGGTCAGGGCACATGCCCAGGTTGTGAGCCAAATCCCCAGTGAGGGGCGTGCAGGAGGCGGCCAATCGATGTTCTCTCTCATCGACGGTTCTATCTCTCTCTCCCTCTCCTTTCCTCTCTCTCTAAAATCAATAGAGGAAAAAAAAAATATATGGCTAGGTGCTCAATAAGTGGTTGCTATTAATTTTTATTTTTTTTAAATATGAGAGCTCTAAAGCCAGGTGGTCTGGGTTGGATGCCTAGTTCTACTACTCAGCAACCATGTGAACTTGAGCACCTTACTACACTTCGCTGTCCTCAGTTTCTCCACCTGGGAAATGGAGACAATGAGACCTCGGAGGGTCCTTGTGAGGGTTAATGAAGTGCTTAGCACAGGACCTGGCACATCGCGAGGGCCTAGTAAGTGTTGGTGTGAAGTAAAATTCTGACACCTGCTACCACATGGATGAACCTCAGAAACACTATGCGAAAGTGAATAAGCCAGTCAATAAGGGACTAATACTGTGTATTTCCAGTTATACGAGGTACTGAGAGTAAATTCACAGAGACAGAAAGCAGGAAGGTGGTGATCGGGGCGGCGGGGAGAGCGGAATGAGGAGTTAGTATTTCACAGGTACAGATGAAGAAGTTCTGGAGGTGGATGGTGGTGATGGTTGCACAACGGTGTGGATGTACCTAACAACATTAACCGTATACTTTAAACGATAAATTTTGTGTTATGTATATTTTATCATAATCATAAGCAAACAAATAGGACCATGATGATGAGGCTATGCTAACCCCCAAAAAACTGACATTCCATTTTTTTAAACTTGAGATTTTGAGACTAAACAAGGTACCTTCCAGCATTTTGGTAATGCCTATATATTTTTTCTTCATTGATTTTTAGAGAGGAAGGGAGAGGCAGAGAGAGAGAGAAACTTTGATGAGAGAGAACAAGGCTGAGGATAAACCACAACTGAGGTATGTGCCCTTTACCGGAATTGAACCCGCGAGTCATTAGCCCGTGGGCCAACGCTCTAACCACTGAACCACACCGGCCAGGGCTGCCTATTTTCTTTTAATATGTTTTTATTTTTAGAGAGAGAAGGGAGAGGGAGAAAGAGATAGAAATATTGGTGTGAGAGAGAAACATCAATGGGCTGCCTCCTGCATGCCCCCTACTGGAGATCAAGTCAGCAACCTGGGCATGTACCATGATGGGGAATCGAACCGGCGACCTCTTGGTCCGTGGGTCAACGCTCAACCACTGAGCCACACCGGCTGGGCTGATAATGCCTATTTTTTAGTGACAATTTCAATATTAGAATGCTAACAAGTAAATGTCCTAAGAACAAAGATAACCTAGTTAAATACTGCTTTTTTTCCCTTTTATACCCTGGGTTTTCTCCCCTTAAAAGAATACACATTAAGAAACCAAATAGATCAAGAGCAACAAGTAAAATGTTCAGCTAACTATTCCCCAGCGCTGTACTATCAAATGAAGGCCAAGTTTTACGGGGTAACGTCATGCCTGTGTATTAGCCCAACATTTTCAAATGATAAAGTCGCTGTCTGTCCATCTTGTATTTCATCCCTAGCAATTGTACTTGCGAGAGAGCATATTTGTTCATTTTGTACATATGTTTTTTGTATCTGGGCTATATTATGTAAAAATGTGGAAAGAAAATATTTCAGAATGATCCAGTGTTTATCACTCAAAGAAAATAAAAACATCGAGTGCGATGTGACACGGGCAGGGTGCTCAATCCCAAAAGACGCCGCTGGCTGGAATAGAGGGAGCAGAGAAGGACCAGCTTGGGTCGGAGTGTGGGGACCTTAAACAGCCAGTTAAGATCCAAGATGGGCCCTGGCCGGTTTGGCTCAGCAGTTAGAGCGTCGGCCCACAGACCAGAGAGGCCCAGGTTCGGTTCCTGCTAAGGGCACGTACCTCAGTTGCAGTTTGTCCCCGGCCCCGGTTGGGGTTGTGTGGGTGGCAGCCACTCGATGTGTCTCTCTCACATTGATGTTTCTCCCTCTCTCTCTTCCTCCCTCTCTCCCTTCCGCTCTATCTAACAATAAATACAAAAATGTCCTTTGGTGAGGATTAAAAAAAAAAAGATTCCAGATGGGTGCCTGGCCAGTTTAGCTCAGAGGTAGAGTGGCAGCCCACAGACTAGAGTCTCAGGTTCGATTCCGGTCAAGGGTACATGCCTCGGGTGCAGTTCGGTCCCCGGCCCTGGTTAGGGTCATGCGAGAGGCAGCCACTCGACGTCTCTCTCTCACATCGATGTTTCTTCCTTTCTCTCTCTCTCTCCCCCCCTCCCTCCCACTCTATTTGAAGATAAAAATGAAAAAAAGTATCCTTGGGTGGGGATTAAAAAAAACCCACAAGATTCAAGATAGGGGAGAGAGAAGGTGAGCAGGCTCCCAGGAGCCTCAGGGACTGGAACTGCCTTGGAAAGCATCCCCCCCCCCCCCTTACCCAGACCTGCTTTGAAAATGTAGGTGGTGATGGTGATGGTGATGGTGATGGTGATGGTGGTGATGGTGGTGATGGTTATAGTGGTGATGGGTGATGATGGTGGTGGTGATGATAATGATGGTGATGGTGATGATGACGACGATGATGATGATAATGGTGATGATGATATTGATGATGGAGACGATGGCAATGGAGGTAATGAAGATGATGGTGGTGATGGTGATGATGATCTAAATCAACCCAGGAACACCCTACTCACCATCATTCCCACCGTATTCTCAGTGATAAAACCACTAATGAGTCAGGACTAAAGTGCTGACCATATATATACTTTTTTCCTTTTACAAATGGCAAAATTTTATTGAAATTAAAATCTCCTTATGAATTCGGGGGGGGGAGGGGGGAGTCCAACTGAATATTTAAGAAATGAGTTTCCTGAAAGGTGACCTTCTGTGTCTTAAGTGACATAGCACCTTCCTATAAGTGTACGTCATTATTCCACACAGACCTAGGAGAATTGTAAGTGTTTCATTAACTTATCCCACGTTCTTTATTATTAGAACATTTCCCTCTGAGTTTGTCACTTGCACAGTGTTGAGCTAATAAAACTGCACTTTTCAAATGTTCCACTAGTGCTCAGAAGACTCCATTCCCTGGCCCAGTTTTGCAATAAGAAGGCTTTTCTTTATTATGTTTCTATGGTCCTTTGCTTCCAGAAAGGCCCACAATGTTCTCCACACGCATTACATATAGTATTTATCATCGCCACGCTTGTATGAGTGGGGTATTTTTAGCTTCTTTTACAAACCCAGAAAGCAGCACACAGAAGAAAATGTACTTGCTCAGAGACATCAAATAGCAGTGGATGGGGGAAGGAAGAACATTAATCATTTTCAGCCGGATTGTTTGCTAGGTGCTGACATCCCATCTCTTACTCGGTTCTCACAACAATTCCATAAGTAGCTCCATTTTACAGGTGAAGAAACTGAGACCCAGACATGTTAAGACATTTGCCCGAGGTCCCTGTGCCAGAACTGGGGTTCACATCCCACACTATTGAACACACAGGGAACCTCCTCCTTGCTCAACTCTGTTTCACTGCTTGAGATGGACAGGAAACCCTTTCATGACAGGTGGCCAGCGTGATGGTCTTAATTGTCCTTAAGCTTCGCTATCAACCAAAAGTGTGATGTCTATAACTCTGAGACTCAACAGTGTTTGGCCACACCAGTAGGATTAAAATGCCCAAATGGTGAGAAGGAAGAGCTAAAGGGTCTCCAGGCATTCCACTGTGAGAAGGGACATGGAAGAGTGACATGAGAACTTGTCCTGTAGAAATTGAGACAGACGTGTTGTCCCAGAGAGCAGGTTGGCCTTCTTGCATGCACAGGGGTATTGGAATTCTGCAAACACCTTCCACTGAACTTAGCAAGGTACTTAAATGGTGTCCCACATAAGGGACAGAAACAAGCAGTCTGTGGTGACACAATTAGATGGACTGGGATACTGGCCATCCTTCTTCTAAGAATCAATTTAATGCCGTGCGGAAGTCAGCCTCCAAGATGCTGCCCAGTGGTCTCCCTCCCCCGGGAGGGAGTCACACCCTTGTATGACTCCTTCCACACTAATTCAGGGCTGGCCCTGTGTGACCAATAGAATACGGTGAAGGTGATAGTGTGTGACTTCCAAAGCTAGGACAAGAAAGCACTACAACTTCCATTTGGACTCTGGTACCGCTCACTGTGGCGGAAGCCAGCCACCATGCCATGAAGGAGCTCCGCTGAGGCCACTGGCCAACAGGCCACACCAACGTGCCAGCCTCGTGAGTGAGCTGCCTTGGACCTGGATGCTCAAGCCTCAGTCGAGCCTTCCGCTGACTGCAGCTGTAGCCGACCACTGACAGCAACCCCATGAGCTAACCCCAGCTAGAACCAGCTGGCCAAGCTTCTTCCCAATTCCCAACCAGAGAAACCATGAGATGTAGGAAATGACTCGTCTTCAGCCACTGTTTTGGGGTGATGTGTTACCCGGGCATAATGGAATACGGAGCCGTGGCATCCAGGAAGGCTCTCTCCAGCACCCTGCAGAACTCAGCCCCAGGCTGAGTGAAGATCCAGAAGCAACACACTAGTCAGCTTTGTAGAAGGTCTGCTGCTGAGAAGACTAGCAACGTATATAAATAATAGAATCAGGATCCAAGACGGTCAGGAATGTTGAGCTGCATTTACCAGGGTAATTTTTAAGAGAGGCAAAGAGAAAGTCTCTCACTTAGATTAGAAAAACCAATTGTGCCAGGACAAGCCAAGGGCGGACAAGGCAAGGAGGTGGAAAGGGGGCTGTTTTGCTCACTGTTGAATCCGTGGTCATGGGCACCAGTAGGAGTGTCTCCAAAGGCTGAGAGCTGCCTACACGGAACCACGTGAAAATGGAACATGGCCTCGGAAGGGAGTCAAACTCATGGGCATGTCAGAGGAGAGTCCGATGTTCCAGTCAGGGGGAACTTTGTGGAGAGGATGACATGCTGTAGAAAGAGTTCTCCTCACGATTCTCTAAGAGCCCTTCCCAGCGTGGAGGCTCTTTTCTGTGATTCGGTAATTGAATGGGTGGAACCTGGTGAATGATGCCGGCACAGTGCTTCTCAAACGTCAGCAGGCGTATGCAGCACCTGGTGGACCTTATAATGATGCAGCATCTGAGTCAGTAGGTCTGGGGTGGGCCTGAGGTTCTGCATTTTAAACAAGCTCCCACCTGACACTGCTCATCTGTAGACCATACTTCGAACAGCAAGAGGTTAGAAATTGCCCATGATAGCACATCGAGTCAGACGGCCAGGAAAAGGCATTAAGCCATTGTAAAATCTTTGAGCAGAGGAGGGATGACCAGCATCAGAAATATCACATGAGGACCAGGACTCCTGCATTGAACAGGGGAGCATCCATGTGCCACCCAAGGGCTTTGATTCTCTGACCTCGCTCTTTAAAGTGTCCAAACACTTTCCCATAATCTTGGGTTTTCTGCAGCCTGTAAGGGCAGGCGGTGTGGAGCAATGCCTCCTACACTCATTCGCTACCTGGGAGGCCTGCTAGTCTCAGTTTCTTAATATGTGCAACGGGAATAAAATCTACCTGCGAGGCCATTGTATCAAGCAGCGTCTGGCACATAATAGGTTATGTTTTTATATATTTCTTAGCCTCACTACAAAACTAGAAGGATGATCAGGAAACATTCATTCCCTTCATTACCAAGATCAATTACCTACCTAATATGTGCCCTTCAAATAAACGTCCTTTGCTAATCCTACATGTCCTGGGATGTACGTCAGATGTGATCCCATTTTACAGACGGCATGGTTTGTTCTCACCTGGAGCGTCAGGCAAATATACCAGCACGAGAATCCATGACCTCTCCGGTCGGAATTCTAAGGATTGTTGTTTTAATGGCCATTTCCCCAGGGCCAGGCTCTGGGGTCAGTAACTAGATTTCATCCCATTTCTTTGTCGGAGAGTGAAAACTCTGTTTCCCCCTCAGAGACTCGAGTCACCACCATGTCAGCACTGCCCAAGGTGCTCTGCAAGTTAGAGACCTGACCGGAGAAACAACGGACTCGGGTAGAAAAAGGGTAGAGCCGAGAACCGCCAACCAACGGAACACCTTAGCCACAGTTCCCGGGACTAGCGGGTGAACTGGGCACCATGCCCTCACCAGGCTTCACGGCCTTGTGCAGGGCAAGAGCAGGGAGGCTCCAGAAAGTGTGCTGAGCCAGGGCCTGTCCTGCCCCCTAGCAGAGATGGCCAGTAAAATACCCACACGATTCCAGAGGGGCCACCGTTGGGGAAACTGAGGCACTGCACTTCCTTTTAATCAAGGAAAAACCTGGTCTACAAAACTGGATGGATGATCAATAAACATTCATGCCCTTCATTACCAAGATGAAGTACCTAACTAATATGTGCCATAATGCACAGCCCACAAAGATCCTACTTCATTCAGTCCTCGCCCAAGGAGAGGGTCAAGCAGCTCCTACCACACTGAACAAGGCCACTAAATCTTAGCGCCAGACACCACCAGCTTCCTCCGTGAGGACCCTGAAGACCACCAGCCAGCCTGGGTCCCCCGAAAGTGCTGGGGCTGAACCAACAGTCTGTGTAGCAGAGAGAGCATGACCTTTGGTTTGAATTCAGACCCCACCTGGAGCAGGTAACTCAATCACTCTCTGGGCCTCGGTTTTCACATCCTGGGGGGAGGGGGCGTACTGTAATATTTACCTCATTGGGCTCTTTGGGAAAATTAAGTGTATGAGGTTAAGCAATCAGCTCACAGACGGTGCTCATAAGCTGTTAGTTCTTTTAGGCTTTCGCCCGGAAACAAAATGAGGAGGGTGGTCTCCGGAGCTCCGGGAGTACTGGAGAATTCCTGCTTCCTTTGAGGTGTCCTTGGTCTCTCGCGGGTGTTGAGCCCTGAGGTTCCCAGCCCAAGACACCCCCCGCTGCCGCCTACCCTCCGCTTCTCCCCGCGCTGCCCTGCCATCCGGCGCACCCCATCTCCAAAACTTTCAGCCACCTCCTCAAGAGGGTCCCTGCCCACCGGGGCCAGCGAGGAGGGGGCCGCGTCCTGCCGGCCTCGGCTGCAGACCCCGCGCGGGACGCCCGGGAGCCCCGTCCGGCCGCGGCGGCTGGGCCCGCTGGAGGCAGCCGTGCGGGTGCAGCCTTCCCGGGCCCCTCCGACTGCGGAGCTGCCGACCGCATTGCAGACACCGGCTCTCGGCCCTTCCCGCGCCGCCTGCCTCCTGCGGGCCGGGAGCTGCGGTCGGCGCCGCGGCGGGAGCGCTCCTCCTGCGCCCTGAGCGCCGGGCCGGAGCCGGGGTCCAGCGCGCGCCAGACGCCGCCGCGCGCCCCTCCCCCGTCGGGTCCCCGGGGGTGGGGTTTCCCTGGGCGCGCGCCCCCTCCCCGCCCGCCCCGTGTATATGTGTCACCGCGCGCCCTGCCCGCCCGCCCGCCCACCTACCTACCTCCCCGCGGCTCCCGAAGGGCTCTCAGAGCTGAGGACGCGCGGCGCTGCTCAAGGTCTCTCTCCGCACCTCGCCGGCCGGCTCCTGACGCGGGTGCCAGGGGACTCCGGGCACCCTTCAGTGCGCCTTCTTCCCTCCGCCAGCCGGGACTCCGCAAACCAGCCGCCGCCGCTGCGGCCACCGCCTGGGGACCTGCGGGCAGGACGCGGGCAGGAGCCGGGGCGCGGCGACCGCCAGAGCGTCTCCCCGCTGCGCCGCGACACCGGGCCTCCCGGGCCCAGGAGCCCCGCTGCCGGGCCAGGCGCACGGGACCGAAGTTCTTGGAGAAGAGAGCGCAACTCTTCAAGGTAACTGTCTCCCTCCCTCGGAGAGCGGCTCGCCCGGGACACCCCTCTGGGCTCGCGGGGCGCTGCCTCAGTCTCCCCTCGGGGAGGGGTGTGCTGGGGACCCCACCTCACAGCTGTGGAGTCGCTCAAACTTTTTGGCTGTCGCAGACTCGGAGCGAATGGGGCGAAGGAACACGCGAGGAGGGCCTCTGGGCCTCTGGTGCCCTGGTCCCGGAATTAAGGGAGAGATCAGGGAGCTTTGACGCCAACTCCGGTGTGTTGAGTCCCGGGGTGTGAGAGGAGCCATAGCTGGCGGAGCAGCGGCTCGAAGTGCGGGTTCAACTCTCGCGGTGCTACTTGTGAGCGGGCGCGTGGTTTCTCCTCCAGCCTGGGGTGCACGCTGTTAGTGGGGAGGGGGCTCCTTGGCAGCCTGGCCGGGGCTTGTACTAAGTGACTTGGGTGGTGTGTCAGATATACAGCAGGTGCCTAAGAGACGCAGCGAGAACCCTTTGGTCCCACTTCCTTGACCACTTGGCCTGGTCCAGGAGCCACAGGGCACCTGAATAGGCGGGAGGAATTGGCAGAACCTGTGAGCTGCCCGCAAGGGAGACACTAGCAGCCCTCTGAATCTGCCCCCACGAAGGTGCATTTCTCAAGGAAGAGGGAAGGAGAGGAGGACGCACGACCCAGGGCAGTTTTTCCATCTCTGGAAATGATGGAAGCCGGTGATGGCAGAGCAGGAACTGTTGCTAACCTGTGCCTAGGGTGGGTGGCTGTCAATATGCCAACACACCCACATTCTAGGAGCGCAAACTGTGACGCTGGGTGGTCTCCTGTTGGAAGACGGGATCCAACCCAAGTGTTTCCATCATTCTCTTCCTTGAGGTCATGAGCGGGATTCTGGTGAGGTTCTTCCAGGGTTTCACCCCTTAGAAGCCCAGGTCCCTGAATTTTGGTTGATGCGTAAACTCCAGTTCTGTGGGGGTGGCTGGAAGGGAGGGAAAGGAGGGAGATGCACAGCTGAATTGGCTTAGTGTGTGGTTTCTGGTCCTAGATGCTGCAGTGGGTGGGTGTCCAGCAGTGTGAGGGACCCTGGACCTTGGAAACACACCCACGTCATCTCATGATGAGGGAAAGTCAACCCAGAATCATGGGATGACTTTCTAACAGCCGCCCCGTGACTTAGGAGCCATCCTGATTTAAGAGGGCAGAAGTCGGGGCTGGAATTTTTGTCTCTCTTCCTTGCTGTCTGGTTTGCCAAGGAGAAGGAGCAGTCAGGTTGCCTGTGCCCCTGGGCAAGGGATTTAGGAGGTGCTGTGAAGATCCATGTAGGAGTGTTGGCCCGTGAATCACTGTGGGGGAAGAGACTGCCCAGGAATGGAAGGGCGATGGGGGAGGAAACTCAAAGGCGTGTTGGGGAGGGAGTGGTGGAGTGAGATGGGGGAGACGATTTCTAACCTTGGGGGGGGGGAGTTATGGATCCAAAGATCTCTCAAGTTTAAAAAGTTTTGGGTGAAGGAACTATCAAAAGGAAAAAGTATCTCTCGGAGAAATGTTGGGATTCCTCCAGTTACATGGAGTTGTGTTTAAATTAGATGCATTCATGTGCCGTTTCTAGAGCAACGCTGATAGGTTCATTCATTCTCCAGTATCTGTTGAGCGCCACCTAGGAGCCAGGCTCTGCTCAGCGCTGGCCCATAGCAGGTCCTCAATAAACAGTAGCTGTGACATGACCCAGACAAAGCTCATAGAATAGTATCTGCCGCTGGGCAAGTACTCAGTAATTATTTGATATTATTACGAATAATAATATCAAGTAGAAGATTTTCTTTTCCTCAAATTTTCCATGAAAATCAGACTTAAACTGGGATTCTCTATTATTTGAAAGCTCTCTGGCCAACACAGGAGTAAAGAATCTAAGGGGAAAATGATGGAAATAGTGTTATTTATTTGGCGGCCGGCTCTGTACGCTTGGGCGTTGAGATCTTGTGCTGTCTAGTGTGAGCCACACAGGACCCCGTATTTTGCCCCTGCTCACTATCTCTGACACATGCACCCCATCCCAGGCAGCCCATACCCCTGCATGCTGAAGTGGGGCGGTCTCCATCCTCACATGCCTAAAATGGTCTGTCCAACTCCCTAGTCAGAGAGGGAGCTCTAAGAGAGAACTCACCTGCCCAGATGGTGATAATGAGTAGCCTGCCAGGCAAGTCAAATCCGGGTTAGAATCCCAGCTGGGCCACTTAACCTGCCCCATGACTTTGATGGTTTTACCTAGCGGCTCTCTGATTCAGTTTTCTGTTCTGTAAAAGGGGAAGGGAACCCGAGGATTGAAAGACAGAATGTGGGTGCCTTGTCCAACATTCAGCAGGAAATACAAATCTTAATTCCTCTCTTCTAACGGTTCACCCCCTAGGGGTCACCAGTTGTAAATTCAGGATAGTACCAATTTTGAAGAGTCTCTTAGTAAAAGGCTAGGTGTTCCAAATTTTGGTGTGGATTTTTTAAATGATGCCTTTTCTTCCAAAGTCTTTCTTGTTGTAAACTCAGAGGCCCTCAGCTGAGCCAGGGGAAGGCCGCAGGCCCCTGCTTGGACTGTCTCTTTTAGTCTGTCTCTGTTCCCACAGGAACTTTTTTTTTTCCTTTACTGAATTTTAGAGAGAGAGGAGGGGAGAAGGAGAGAGAGATAGAAACATCGATGAGAAAGAATATCGATTGGCCACCTCCTGCATGCCCCCCACTGCGGATCTGGCCCACAACCTGGGCATGTGCCCTGACCAGGAATCGAACTGGCGACCTCTTGGTGCATGGGGTCAACGCTCAACCACTGAGCCACACCAGCCAGGCTCCTGCAGGAACTTCTAACACCGAATTTGTTCCATGGCAGGTTGTGAAACCAATTTAGTGGGGTTTTATGACACCGGAGAGTATAATCTCATAGTACCACTCATGTAGAAGAATAAGTATCGTTTCTGGAAACTCTTGATTCTAGAACATATTTTGCAGTCCTATGTGAAGGTATGTGTGTTTATAATACATATATATATATACACACACAAATATATACAAGTTTGATATTTGTATAATGTACTTCTTACTGCGGGTTATGGTCAAGAAAGTTTAAAAGACAGTATCCCGATGATGATTCTGTCTCTAAGAAATTCCTGCCTCATGGCTCCAGGTGGCAGGCACTGTGCTAACACCTGGGTGGACCCTTCCCATCTTGGGAGTGAAGGCAGTGACAGGTGGGAGCTGCAGGTGGGAATGAACAGGAAGTTGGAGGGAGAGGACCTAGAATCAGGGAAGTAGCAAGGGGTGGAGGAGAGGCCTGCTTGCAAGTGGAGTAGGGGAGGGGACAGGGCTACGGGGGCTGCCCTGCGAGAGGGGGCTGTGGGTGGAACCCATTTGGAAACAGGAGCTCACTGGCTATCCTTGGCCATGCTCTGGGCCCTGATGGAACTTCACTGCCATCCTCCTTCCTTAAGGAAGCCCTGTTTGATAGGGCAAGAGAGTGCTGTCTCTGTGGCATCTCCCCTGGCGGTGCCTGTTCTCCATCCCCCAGACCCCACAGGACAACCCCATCCCTGCGAAGATGAGTTGAGATTGCAGAGGAGGGGCTGTTGCAGGGGTGGAGCAAGAGGCGGACCAGGGAGAGGGAGAATGTGTAGGGAACGGTAAAAAACGCTTCCTTTCTTCAAAAGTTGAATCAAGGGCAAGAACGGAAACGGTGGAGTTTACTTTTAAAAACTCAGAGCCTCCTTGTAAGCAGCTGAGAGTGTGTGCGTGTGTGTGTGTGTGTGTGTGTGTGTGTGCTGGTAGGGCGGGCCCTGCGGGCTGGCCTGGGCCTGTGAGAGGTGACTTTTCTCCCTCTCAATGGCCTTACAGTGTATCCTAAAGAAGCTTTTTGTTAAGCTCATGAATAGGTGAATTTGGGGTGTGCGATGCTGGGCATCATGATTTGGCTATTTGGTTACCTTTGAGGTTACATGTTTTTCCTTTTAAGATACACACCCAAAAAAGAAGCCACCTCTCCTGCATAGGGTTGCTTTTCTGGGGAGTGTGTGTGTGTGTGTGTGTGTGTATGTGTGTGTGTAGGGGGGGTACTTGCCTCTCTCTCAGTAATTGACTTGCCTTGAAGGGCAAGGGAACACTCAGGACTGGGCAAGTCTGCAGTGTCTGGCCTGGGAAGCAGCCCCTTCTCAGCCCCTGGACTCTGGGTGTCTGAGGTACAACATGGCTATTCCCAGACCCCAGAGGTCCAGGGCCTTCAGGGCCTGTGATGACCCCCATTTAACAGAGCCCTAAGGGCACCGAGGCCCAGAGAGGAAAAGGTGTATGACTCAGGCCAGCCTAGAGCAGGATGGTGAGGATCTGGATGGGAACCAAGGCCTTTAGGCCCTCGTCTTAAAATGTACCACGTCCAGGGAAACCATTCATTCATTCATTCATTCATTCATTCGTTCATTCATTCATTCACCTTTCAGCAGCACTTGCTACATGTTTGTCACTGCACTCGGTGTGGGTAACACAGCAGTAAATGAAATAATTTACTCTTCCTGCCCTCCAGCTGCTCCCAGTCTCATAGGAAAGACAGGCTATAATCGACGTCACCCTGACCCCTCATTTCTATAAAGCAGTGATTCTCAGCTAGGGAGCTATTTTGTTCCCCAGGGAACATTCGGCCATGTCTAGAGATATTTTTTCTTGTCACCATGGGAGAGGTGTGATACTACTGGCACCTTCCCCTCAACACTAGAGAATTATTTGGCCCAAAATATCCTTAGTGCCCAGTTGAGACACTCTGCTACAGACCTTCATTTAATCATGGGGCCAGGCCATGCCGCAAAGACTGGACAACACAAAAAGAAAGAAAAGGCTGCCCTGGCCAGTTTGGCTCAGCGGTTAGAGTGTCGGCCTGCGGTCCGGAGAGACCCGGGTTCGGTTCCCGCTAAGGGCACGTACTTCGGTTGCAGTTTGTCCCCGGCCCTGGTTGGTCGTGCGGGTGGCAGCCACTCGATGTGTCCCTTCACGTCGATGTTTCTCTCTCTCTCTCTCCCTTCCTCTCTCTCCCTCCCACTCTATCTGTACAAAAAATGGAAAAATATCCTCGGGTGAGAAGGAAGGAAGGAAGGAAGGAAGGAAGGAAGGAAGGAAGGAAGGAAGGAAGGAAGGAAGGAAGGAAGGAAGGAAAGGCTGAGATGACGGTAGTAACGTAGAAAGAATTTGGACTTTGGCGGCCCAAATCTAGGTTGCAATCCCAGCTGTGCGCTCGAGGGCAAGTCGCTTATCCTCTCTGAACCTCAGTTTCTGCATTTGTGAAATGGGGCTCGTAGGATGATTGGGAGAGCTCAAGATAAAGCAAATGAAGGACCTGGCACGAAGTAGGCCTATGATAAAACAGCAGCTGTTATTATTATTATTTTTGAGGCCTTTCAAGGTCCCGAGATGGAAAAGTACAGCATCAGCAGGTGTGGACATGTGATCATGAGGCCAAAGAAGGTTGCTGTTTGGGGCACGGTTGGCATAGTAATGCCATCTGTTGGGGGGGGGGGGGGTGCAGGTCAGCATCTTCCCACACACTTAGCTCCCAGCAAAGGATGAGAAGAAGGGCAGGGGTTTGCTCAATGTGTGTGCACTGGGAGGAGCACTGGACTTGGAACCACATGAACTGGGCACTGACTACTGTGTGATGTGGGGAAATTGCTTTACCTCTCTGGGCCTTGGGTTCCTTATCTGTAAGATGGAGATGCTAAGATCTGCCCTCACAGGTTAAGATCCAGTAGGAAATCACTGTCTGGGAAGGTGCCTTGTGGGGGCATCTATGAAGCCTAGACAAGAAACTTGTATCTAGTGTGCATTGTACCTAATCTGGTGACACACACAATGAATGAATGAATGAATGAATGGACCATCACACTATAAATTCCTTTCTAGTCTTGACAAGGATAGTACCAACAATACCCAGATGGGCAGTTCTCCACTTTGCCCTTCCTCCATCACAAGCAAGCCAGGAGAAGCCGAGACCTCTGGTTCCCAGTGTGCGCCCAGGTCAGAGTATAGCACCAGGCAACAGCGCCCTCTAGAGGGCACTGCACATATGGCAGTTAAGTTGTGAGTCCCAAGGTGGGGATCCTGTGGGGAGTAAGAGGTACAGGCAGAACATCAGAACCAAGGAGGGCCAAGCAGATGAAAAGAGGACCAAATCGGGATCAGGAACCCAGAGACTTATCTCAATGGAGACACATCATCAAATACCTTCATTTTTCTTTCTGTAAAATGGGCCCGTTGCTCCACTAGATGGAGGGAAGTCACAATAAATTAAGGCCTAACTAAAAGCCACTAGCCAGCCCTGGCTGGTTTGGCTCAGCGGTTAGAGCATCGGCCCGCAAACCAGAGAGACCCGGGTTCGGTTCCCAGTAAGGGCACAGACCTCGTTTGCAGTTTGTCCCCGGCCCCGGTTGGAGTCACGTGGGTGGCAACCAGTCGATGTGTCTCTCTCACATCGATGTTTCTCTCTCTCTCTTCCTCTCACTCTATCTGAAGATGAATACAAAAAAATAAATAAATAAAAAATAAAAGCCACTAGCCAAAGGAGTGAATTAGGAAAATTACCAAGTTTCCCTGAGCAGGGAGGGCTCTTGGTTGGACTGGGCTGCACAGGCATTGCACAGGCTGCTCTTGGCAGAGATGAGGCTTCTGTTGGGGCTGCTGAATCTCTTCCGTCCATGTCACACGCCACATTCAGACCAGGCAAAGGACGCACCAGGTCAGGCACACTGCGCCATCCCTTCAGAACCCAACTGTGGACAGATTTTTCCTGGGGTCACCCATTGTCCACCCTTGGGCCACCTTCTGCCTCTGCCCCTCCAGGGTCTTTGCTGATTTCAGGGCTGCTTTTAGGAAGAAAGCCCTTTATAAGAGAAGTGTCCAAGGCAAAAGGGAGGCCAGCATCCCATCTCCCTCCGAAAACTCCAGCTTCCTTGTCCCAGCTCCCACCTTGCGTCATATGAAGGGGCATTTTCACCAGCAAAACCTGGACTTTGGCCTGACCTTCCCTAATACTTCCCTCCCACCACCAAATCCTGTCACTTTGACCTCATGTCCAGATGGTGCAGGGGAACACCTGGATTTTAGGATGACTCAGGGATGTAGTGGATGTTTGTCAGCTTTCCAAGACTGAAGAGGGGCCCGGAGACCATCATCACAAGTAGCCTTCAGTCCCTAGAACCAGAATCATTTGAGGAGCTTTTGGAAAACAGGGAAGCCTGAGCCCAAATGTGCCCCTCAGGAGGCTTGAACGGGGGCGGGGCTAGGAATCCGCATTTGAAACACCCCAGGAATTTCGAATGCAGTTCAGTTTCTGAACTCCTTAATTTAAAGCCCCAAACGATTCCTCTGGGTGCAGTTGGTCCTAAGCCCCTCCCTCTAGCCCTGTCCCTGGGGGTCACTTGCCAGTTTTTCTTTGCAAGCAGAACTGTAGCCTCGAGTCCTCGTTTGTCCTTTCAGGGAGTGAGAAGGTCACACGGCCTGCTTCCCCATCTCCTGTCCCCTGCCTGAGACAGGGGCCTGCTTCCTTCATGTAGTTGTCCTTGACCCTGGATTAAAGTATATTTGTCCCAAGAGGCAGATGAAGCCAGGCCAGGGTTCCCTAAAGTGGGTGCCACGGAACATTTTTTGGAGAGATCATAGGCACTTTCTGTCACAAGGGTCTCATCCCCAAGGGTTAAACAGAATAAAACGGGTCCCTTTCCTGCAGGAGGTCTCAGTAGGCTGATGGATGCTTCAATCCCCATCAGGCTGCTCACGTTGAACTTGACCAGGGGACTCTCCTTTCCTAGAGCAGATGGAGGGACTTCCCGAGAGATGCTGATCTAGGCAATCATCCAGGTCTGATCCTGCAGCAGGAACGAGGCTTTGCACCAGGGCCTCTGAGCTGTTCAGGGAAAAGGAGACCCCCACCAGGCAGGGCTTAAAACCCCAAGTCTCAAACATTCACTGCTCCAGCAAGCCCCCTCCCTCCCAGTACAAGGCTGGGTCCAACCTCTCCTTGTCCACCTCCTACCTGCCACCGTCCCTTTAAGGGTTGGCTTGTTGGATGCTCATTTTAGTTCCATTGGTCCTGGATTTTTTTTTTAATGGGGAGAGAGGTGGAGCACTCAGTGTGGTTTCTGGGGGGAGGGGCCTGCTCCTCAGCTGAGTCCTGCCTCTGGATAAGTTCTCTCTCCAAGCCTGGCCGCTCCCTGCCCATTGCAGAACCCCCTACACACCCTGCAGTGGGCCCAGGGACTAGCCCTGAGTATTCTCCTTGCTCCAGCCTCCTG
Source organism: Molossus molossus (assembly GCF_014108415.1). Classification (NCBI taxonomy): domain Eukaryota; kingdom Metazoa; phylum Chordata; class Mammalia; order Chiroptera; family Molossidae; genus Molossus; species Molossus molossus. Next base: position 4,484,227 of record NW_023425360.1, on the reverse strand, counting down.
GAAGTCTCTGTGAATGGCTGCCCCAGAACTGAGCAAAGAGGTGCCCTGTCTCCATGCTTGTCTCTGTGCCCCGTCCTCACCACTCCAGCCATTGGGTGTCACCCCCACCCCAGGCCCACACAGCCAACCTAGGGGTCTCTTCATCCCTGCCCTCAAGCCACAGTTCTCCGTACAGCACCCTGAGTCTGAGATCCCCACTCGCCTCCTCAGCCCGCCCTGCAGTGGCTCCTGCTGTAACTTGCTTCGTTAATGTTTCAGCAGAGCGGTCCCCATGCTGTGGGGAACCCGATTGCTTAGATTATTGTCACACCCACTCCAGAGGGAGAGGAGTACGACATAGGGCCAGGAGTGGGGGTGGGAGCCGCTTTGTTAGCCAAGGACAGCCTTAGCATTGGCTTTCAGCCTCGGCCTCCAACTGGCCCCTGGCCCACCTGCGCCCTCCCACCCCTCTGCTCTCTGGTAACTCCATCTGTCATCTCGGTGCCTCAGGGTGCCAGGCGGGGGTGTACCCACAGGGTCAGTAAGACTATATACACCCGGTGAGGTTCTGGCAACGGTTCAGCGGCTGCAAAATGGTAACTAAGTCCCACTGTCCTTAATCACTGCAAGTATACTGTGGAATGGCCAGTGCTTAGAGCATGCACCAGTCCATGAAGGTCACTGGTCACTGTCAGCCTCTGGGAAGGCAGAGGCTCTTAGCAGACCTTTAGATGGGTCCTGTACTCTTAGAATGAAGCCCAGTCCCCTTCGTTGGCCCACAGACCCTCAGGAGCTGGTCTCCTCTGCCCCCAGCATCTACAATGCACCTTCCCCTTACCCACCACCCTCAGCTCCTAGATTTCCATTTCATTCCCACCTCTGGGCCTCCCCTCCTGGATGCTATTTCCACGTGGCTTTGCATGGCTGGCTCATTCTGGTCATTCAGGTCCATATGTCACCTCCTAGGAGAAGCCTTTCCTGACCACCCAATTTAAAGAAGATACACACCCCCACCCCCATGGCCCAGCAGCAGGCAGATGAAGCCAGGCCAGGGTTGCATTTTCGTTGTAGCTCATCACTCTCTTAAAGTGTCTGATTGGTTGGTTTCCGTGGTGTTGGCTGCCCCCTCCTCACCCCACCAAGAAGAAGAGCTGCACAGGTCCAGGACCCCTGTCTGTCTTAATCATCTTCCATCTCTAACGCCTAGAAAATGCTTGGCACAGAGTAGGTGCTCAGTAAACGTCTGCTGACTGGACGAGTAACTTCGGTCTAGTTCTATTCAAACTGTGTTCCAGGGAGTCAGGGGGGAAGGGATCTATGACAATCCACAGTGACCGACTGCAGGGGCGAATCTAGAGGGGTGATTGGGGGGGTCCCTGTGTCAGATTCTATCAGAATAACTCCGATTTTATGTCTTTTGAAAGCCACTGATGTGGTGCATTCTGCTTTTGTCAGAGACAAGGAAGCTGTGTCCTACCATGGGTGTGGCACTGAAGGGTGTCCGATCTAGAACTGGTTCCCGATTCCCCAGCTCCCAGAGCTCTGTTTGCTGAATGGGCAGTTGTCTAAGAGTAGTCCCCACCTGTCCCTGTCACCTCAGCAGCTACGTCTCCCCCTGGCCAGGGCTCAGGGACTCTGCACCGTCGGAACGGCCACCACCAGGGCCCGCTCAGGTTCTGCCACCAACGGGAGGCACCAGTAGCCCAGCCAAGGAGAGGAATGGCCACCCTCCATGTGCCAACCCCATCTTTCCAGCTTCCTTTTTTATTTTTTTCAGAAAGGCGAGATCATTTATTATTTATTTATTTATTTATTTTTATTATTATTTTTTTTATCCTCACCCGAGGACATTCTTTTTGATATTTTGTTCAGATAGAGTGGGAGGGAGAGAGAGAGAGAAACATCGATGTGAAAGGGACACATCGAGTGGTCGCTACCCACACGACCCAACCAGGGCCGGGGACAAACTGCAACCGAGGTACATGCCCTTAGCGGGAACCGAACCCGGGTCTCTCCGGACCGCAGGCCAACGCTCTAACCGCTGAGCCAAACTGGCCAGGGTGAGATCATTTATTATTTATTTAATTTTTACCTACTGATTCCAGAGAGAGAGAGAGAGGGAGAGAGAACCAGCGATTGGTTGCTCCACTTCTTACTGATGCATCCGTTGGTTGCCTCTTGCATGTTCTGTGACCGGGGATCGAACCCACAACCTTGACACATCGGGACGACACTCTAACCAACTGAGCCACCCAGCCAGGGCCTTAAAAAAAATACATTGAAAAGAAGAAGAAGGAAAAGGTAGCTTTCTTCGCAGGGGACTGTGTCATTGAAGAAATCCTGGCTGGGAGGGGCTGAGGGGCAGCCCACAGTGTGAGTCCCTGGAAGGTGCTTTCATGAGGTGGCTTCTGTGACATCCCACTGGGAGGCTTTGAGCCACTGTAATCCCGACAGCCTTGCAGGAGACAGTCACACAGCCTGGAGAGGTTGGCAGAACCGGGGACATGCCCGAGACAGCTGGAAAGGGAGGAGACAGCAGGGGGAGCAGCATCACATCAAGTCACTATTCACAGCCCTTCGCCAACTGGAACAAGGCAGGAGTCCGAGGGGGGTCTGTGAGGGGCTCAGAGACCAGGCTCTTCGGGGTTTCAGCCTTATTCCCCAGCCCCGAGGTGCCTCGCTTGAGTCCAACTTTGAACTCAATACCTAATCCCTAGGAAGACCCCTCCTGTAGCAGGCACCCGGCCAACGTCTGCTTATGGAACCCAGGCTTTAAAGTGGGCTCCATCCTCAGCACCGATCCCTATTCCTGGCACGTGTGTGGGACGCAGGGAACCGGCTAGGAGCCCTCCTGTTAGAGTCAAGACCGACCTGGGTTTGAATTCTGACTCTGCCACCCCCTGGCTGTGGGATTCGAGGTTATTTGCCGGCCATGAACCTTCATCTCCTCCATTCTAAAATAGGACGGGTCACGGTGCCCCCTCGCAGCACGATGGGAGCACTGCATGAGAGGGTGCATCTGTTCGCACTGCTGTGAGACACCAGGCTGGCTTGGGCTACATCTGCAGCACGGGGCAGTTTTTCGAGGAAGTGGTGTGTTAGGTGCTCACGGATGAGGGAGACCCAGAGACGAACAGGCTGATGAACAGTTGTGGGCACAGGCTCCTTGCAGAGGCAGAAAATGCTACAGATAGTGGGTGCTCCTGCTGTGATGAGGGGGGCTCACACACTCATCATGGGGCAACCAAGGGGACTTCACGGAGGAGGGGTCGGCCAGCAGCGATAGTGGAGATGCAGTTTCCTTCTGACACAGGCTTCAGATCATTCCCCGAAGCCTTAAGAACCTCTCCATCACCTAGAGCATGAAGCCGGACTCCTTAGCCTAAGCATGGAGGCCCTTCAGGGTCTTTATTTGATCCTACGCCAGCTGGATCTACTCCTTTCTCCACGCCTTTGTTCCTGCCATCCCTCCTCCTAGAAGGCCCATAGTGTCCCCGTCTGTCAAGGCTCAGACCAAATGCCACCTCCTCTTCAAAGCTCTCCCATGTGCCCCAAACAGGAGCGGTTTCCGCCTCCTCTCGGCTTCGGGACCAGCGCTCTCATTGATAGAGGCTGTCCCTCTTATGTTGTAGGGCGACCCACATGTGTCAGCTCCTGTCCCAGGGGTGGATACAATTTACACAGCAAAGGGGTGCAGCTCAACGTCCATCCTCGGATCCCTCTCTCCACTGCCTGCAGGGTTTCCCACATGGTGGGAGGTGGACAGAGGAAGGGAGGGGGGAAGGACAACCAAGTGCTTGGAACTTCTCCAGATGAGAAACAATTATCCCTTCCCCACACCGGCCAGAAGAGAGTGCTCTGCTTTTCGGACCTCGTGCCCCAAAAGGGGACGCAGAGTCACTGAAGGACGGTCGTGGGATGATGAGGTCTTGCCCACTGTCCACTAAGCCAGCATGAACCTCCCTGGGCATTTCAGGAGGTCTCCCAACCCCCGCTGTGGTTCAGATGTCGTAGGACTCACAGAACCCAGCAAAGCTGTTCTGCTCACGGTTACAATTTACACAGCAAAGGGGTGCAGCTCAAAGTCTGCAAAGAAAAGAGGCATGAAGGCAGGATCCAAGAGACACCAGGCACAGAGCCTCCAGTCCTGCTTTCCTGGGGGGAAAGTGCTTACTGGGGTCACAGCACACACAGAGGATGACCAACCAGGGAAGCTCACCTGAGCCTTGTAGTCCAGGTGTTCATGGGGGGTTGCTCACATACATGTGGCCGACCTTGGTCTCCATTGCCTCCAGAGGTCAAGTTCCTACCCCGTGACCCAAGACCCACACCATAAATCACACTGTGAGCCCTGGCCGGTTTGGCTCAGTGGTTAGAGCATCGGCCTGCGGTCCAGAGAGACCCGGGTTCGGTTCCCGCTAAGGGCATGTACCTCGGTTGCAGTTTGTCCCGGCCCTAGTTGGCAGCCACTCGATGTGTCCCTTTCACGTCGATGTTTTTCTCTCTCTCTCTCTCTCTCTTTTTCTCTCTCTCTCTCTCTCTCTTCCTCTCTCTCCCTCCCACTTTATCTGAACAAAAAATAGAAAAATGTCCTTGGGTGAGGATAAAAAAAAAAAAAATTACCCTGTGAGCATGGCTACCCAGTGTGGCCCAAGGCCCCGCAGGTAAATAAGGGCTTATAAGTGACCTTCTGGAAGCCAGATCCAGCTCCCTTTGGCTCTCGAAGAGAAGCAAGACCCCAAAGGAGCAAAGTGGAGGTTCTCTATGACGTCTTTCCCAGGCCTGCCAACAGGGCACAAGCTAGGGTCCAAAGAATGAGGTTTGACTCCAAATAACCCATTTTCTTCCTTACTTTTTAGACTGGCCCTACACTAAATTCCAGGAACCTGACTATCTGCCCCAAAAGTTTAAGAGATTGGGCCAGTCACCCCGTGTTTCCCCTTGGTCGCGTCCCAGGCACCTGGCCCTCCACTTTGCCCAGGAATTCGGCTGTGACTCCAGACACCTGATGACTCTTTCTGGCAAGCCGTGGTTTCCGCCAGGACCCTTGACGTCCAGAAACCTTTCCCAAAGATCATTTTTGAAGCCTGGGCTCAATTCCCACCCAAGGAGGTCACCGAGGAGTCCCTCTGGGTCCCCAGCCCCTTCCCAGATCCCTGCAGGAAGGAGTTCTGTGCCAGGCCGGGTTGGCGGTCAGTAGAAGGAACTCAGCTCTTGGCCCGAGATCCCTACCCCAGGAAAGGTTCTTGTGCCTGATGGAAAGTTTGGGCTGAAACACACTCGTTTCCAAAATCCCAGATCTGATATTTACACAACGTCTGAAATTAATTCAAGAAAATCTCCAAGTGCCCGGGCTGGAACGGAAGGCTGAGAACAGGAAGGGGCAGGTCTGAAGTACCAGGGTTTTTTCCACAAAGAGAACAGGGCAAAAGCTAATGTCCCCGCCGAGTGACTCAGGAGCGATTAATTGTGCCGTGTACCTCTCCGCTTTAAACTGGTTTTACTGGGGATCTGCCCTGGGGAGTAGGGAGAGGTGGGATTTGTGGGCAAAAGCTGGTGGCGGTGAGTTGAATTCTTCCCGCAAGTGCCCGCCCTTGTCCAGGCAGATGCCTTGGGGCCAGGATGGCTGTCGCCACCCCACCCTTAGGAAGCACCTTCCATGGCCAGCCTTCCTTCCCAGCTCCTGGCCCCAGCCTCATGCCTGGCCCCATGGAAACACGGCCTCCCTCAGGCTTTGAGTTCTATTTTGTCCCCGAATACTGTCTCTGGAGTCACCCATAACTCCCTGCTTTGCCCGTCCTGCCCCCTGCTGGACACCGCCAGATAGGTTTATTCTGGCTGGAAGATATTCATTGATGCCTAAGGGTAGAGAAAAGAAGGCTGACCTTACTCGGCGACTACAGAAAGGCTCTGAGAGTGACAAGCCTTGTGTCACTGGAGAGGTCAGTGGCAGCATTAGGATCTTACCTAACAGTCCACCTGCTATGTGCACCCAGGCTTGGGGGTGAATGCAGAAGTGAGCTCCAGGGTAGCCAGGCAGGGGTGCCTGTTGTTTGCTATCATTGTAGGTCAGTTGACCATCCACATGGAGCAGCATTTAAATTAGATCTAGGGCCCGGCCAGTGTGGCTCAGTGGTTGAGCGTCGACCCATGCACCAAGAGGTCGCCAGTTCAATTCCCGATCAGGGTACATGCCCAGGTTGTGGGCCCGATCCCCAGTGGGGGACATGCAGGAGGGCAGGAGGCAGCCAGTTGATGTTCTCTCTCATCAATGTTTCTCTCTCTCTCTCTCATTCTCCCTTCCTTTCTCTCTAAAATTAATAAAGGAAAACATAAATAAATAAATTAGATCTAGGGTCCTGGCTGGTTTGGCTCAGTATTAGAGCATCAGCCGAAGGACTGAAGGGTCAGGGATTGATTCCCAGTCAAGGGCACATATCCGTGTGGTGGGTTTGATCCCCGGCACCAGTCAGGGTCATACGGGAGGCAGCCAATCGATGTATCTCTCTCACATTGATGTTTCTCTCTCTCTCTCTCTCTCTCTCTCTCTCTCTCTCTCTCTCTTTTTCTCTTCCTCCCTCCCTCTCTATCTAAAAATCAATGGGAAAATATCCTTAAGTGAGGATTAACAACCAAAAAAATTAAAATAAATTAGATCTAAGAGCAATTAATAAAATAGGAATAAGGAAATCAGTTATCAGTTATATGAAAAAAGACAGAGAGGAGGGCGGTAAGGAAGAGGAGGAAGAGAGAGGAGAGGAAATTTAAAAAACAGGATTAGCATCCCCAAGAATGACCTCCTCTGTTTTCCTGCGGGTGAAGATTGCATTATGATTCTCGTTTACAGATGGGGAAACTGAGGGCTTCCATGAGTCTCCCTGTGAGTTAGGACGGAGATAAGATTGGAATCGGCTTCCAGGCTCCCCATTTCCACACCATCCCACCATGTCTGCTTAGAACACGTGGGAAATTAGCAGGTACAGTCGGGGCCACTCTGGCTGCTGTGTCCTTGGTGTGGGACCCCTGCGCTGGATTTAAAATCTCATCTCGGGTACATAGACCACTGCTTTCATGCTTAGGTGTAGGATTGGCCTTGTTCAAGAGGAGAGACACTGTTGGGAGCTTGACCTGCAAATAAGTGATGCTCTAGAGGCCTATAGCTGGGGGAATGGGTGACCTTGGTCCTTTCCAACCCCTCCCCTAAGACTGAAGTCACAGACACAGAGCCACTTGGTTACTGGTAAATCTTACTGGTCAACCAAATTCCAAGGTCCCTTCATTCATCCAACGCATAGATGTCCAATACCATTTTTTGTTGTCCTGGACACGGCGTGAGTTAACACAGAAGGGCTTATTTTGTAACTTAAGGCTTGACTTTCAGCCTTAAGAAGGTCACGGTCTACATGACGAGGCTAGCGTATGTTAAACAACAGGCCAGAGAAGCAGTCGCAGTCGGAGAGCAGGACCAGGGAGCAGAACGGAGAGACAGGGCCTGCTGAGGTTCCCGGAGGACACGGGAGCCCTGCAGGGTCAGGGCAGGGGAGCGCTTACGTTCACTCATCCAGCCAACGTTGGCTGCGTCTGCACTGATGTGGCAGCACCAGGCTGGGCGCCAGGGTGTGACATGGAGGCGAACATGGCCCTGCCCTGCCTGGCTCTAAGGCTAGCAAACTGGCCTTGGTTTCCGGGTCAGCTTTTGTGACCCTGGGACTCCTGCAGCACAACCACTGCAAAGGGAAGCTTCGTGAGACAGAAACAGAGAGGTACCCCTGATCCTACCCCCAGGTTTTCTCTTCATTTATTATTAGTTCCTCCCAGTAGTGTGCCGGTAAGCCCACTCTCAAAAAGCATGGGGGAAGCCCTGGCCAGTTTAGCTCAGCGGTTTGAGCGTCGGCCTGCGGATCAGAGAGTCCCGGGTTCGGTTCCCACTAAGGGCGTGTACCTCGACTGCAGTGTCCCCAGCCCCTGTTGAGGTCGTGTGGGTGGCAGCCACTTGATGTGTCTCTCTCACATCGATGTTTCTCTCTCTCTCTCTTCTTCCCTCTCTCCTTCCCACTCTATCTGAAGATAAATGCAAAAATGTCCTTAGGTGAGGATAAAAAAAAATAAAATAAAAAGTGTGGGGGGAAAAGCCCTCGTTCTTAGTGTTGGCTGATTTCCATGGTATATAAACCCCCACCAATTTCAAGCTACCAACATGATGTCAATGAATGCGCAGTTGGGAAGAGATGTTTAAAGAGGGCCCTGGAAAGCCGGTGCACACCGGCCACAGCACACCTTAGGTTCTGGGGACCTGGGAAGGGAAGACCCTGGTTGTCACACTGCTAGGCTGCACGTGGACTGTGACCTCCCCAAAGTCACCTGCTGTACTAATGTGCTGGCGTGAATCAGCACAGCCATGCACATCCCAAGTAAGCAATATCCATATATCTCTAGCTGAGATGTATTGAATGCAAAAAAGAATGGGCTAGCCCAGCCCTGGCCCGCTTGGCTCAGCGGTTAGAGCATCGGCCCACGGACCAATGAGTCGCAGGTTCAATTCCGGTCAAGGGCATGTACCTTGGTTGCGGTTTGTTCCCAGCTCTGGTTGGGGTCATGCAGGAGGCATCCAGTCGATGTGTCCCTCTCACGTCAATGTTTCTCTCTCTCTCCCTCCCTCCCACTCTGTCTGATGATAAATAGAAAAATATCCTCGGGCGAGGATAAAAGAATGGGGTACCTCAGAGGGCTGTGCCCCTCATAGGTGCTTGACAGATGTGAGCCTCCAGGTTTACCCCTCCTCCCTTGGAGGCGTGGAGTTGAAGGAAATGATTTCCGAGGTGCTTAGACTTCCCATTTGTCCATTTCATTCATTCAGCAGATATTTCCTGGTGGCTTCTCTCTGTGCTGGGCACTCTGCTGGGAGACAGTGAGGAACAGTCATGCTCCCTGTCCCGTAGAGCTCCCAAACACGGGATTCTGATGGCCAGGCCCCTAGAACCGGTTCTGGTCCTGGCGCCGTCTCCAACTTACTCTGTGGCCTTGAGAACACCGCGGAAGCCCTCTGGGCCTCAGTTTCTACAGCTGTAGCATGAAGGAGGGAGACTCGATGTTCACTCAGGTCTGTCCAAGCTCTGAGCTTCTGTGGCTCCGGGAGGGAGGAGAGGTTTGGAAGCCCCGTGAGGAAGGAGTGAAAGAATTGGGAACATCTTCATGGGAGGAAAGCAGATTGGACCCCTGAAAACCTGTCGCGAGTGTCATGAGAGAGGAGCGTGGTCCCTGAGGGTAGAAGTCCTGCGTGGAAATTATAGTAGCCGGCAGGTCATTTTGACTTTCTCTTGGAAGGTCTTGAGCACAAGGACAGCGACCCAGCCGTGGCACGGGCCACCTTGGGAAAGAAAGGACACCTTCTCCTCTATCGGAGGCTGAAAACCTCGGCCACGCAGACAGGACCCCTGGCAGGGAGGTCATGCCTATAAAACTCCATAACCATCAGTTCCGAAAGAACAAAAAGAGAACTCATTTGGTCCACTGCGTTACACGGAAAAAGCAATGTGACCCCCAAAAATTCGACAGCCCTGTGAAACACAGGCAGACGCCACAGGAAAAGACTAGAGGGAAAACCATCAAAGCACAGTGGTTGGATTGGGATTGAGGGTCATGGAGATCGGTATTCTCTGCTTCCCAGGATGGTGATGTTTTTGAAACAAAGGCAGTTTTATTCTCCTATTTTATTATTATTTTTTTTATCCTCCCCCGAGGACATTTTTGCATTTATTTTCAGATAGAACGGGAGGGAGAGAGGGAGGAAGAGAGAGAGAGAAACATCGACGTGAGAGAGACACATCGAGTGGTGGCCACCCACACGACTCCAACGGAGGCCAGGGACAAACCGCAACCGAGGTACATGCCCTTAGCGGGAACTGAACCTGGGACTCTCTGGTCCACGGGCCGACGCTCTAACTGCTGAGCCAAACCAGCCAGGGCAAGGTAGGTTTATTCTTTTTTTTTTTTTATCCTCACCGGAGGACATTTTTCCATTTTTTGTTCAGGTAGAGTGGGAGGGAGGGAGAGGAACAGAGAGAGAGAGAGAGACATCGATGTGAAAGGGACACATCGAGTGGCTGCCACCCGCACAACTGATCAGGGCCGGGGACAAACTGCAACCGAGGTACGTGCCCTTAGCGGGAACCGAACCCGGGTCTCTCTGTACCGCAGGCCGACGCTCTAACCGCTGAGCCAAACCAGCCAGGGCAAGGTAGTTTTATTCTTTATGGAACGGACCTAGTCCAGCCCTCATCCCAGGACAAGGAGCCTCCCGACAACGGCTAACCTCTCTCCTGGTCCCCACCTTCGGAGAGGGTCACCCAGGCCCGACACCAGGGAGCAGGGAGGAAACACATTGCTGGATGCTGGCTGAGTGCCAGACCCAGGGCTGGGGACCAAGCCAGACACAGTCCCTGCCCTCAAGAAGGGGGTGTGGCTGGCACCATATCTCGCTTAGTCTTTGAGACAGCTATGGGGGTGGGTCCTGTGTTATTAGAGCAGTGAGCTGAGCCAGAACCAGGACCCGGGGCTGGGAGTCTTCCCCGCACTTGAAGAAGGTTTCAAGGCAAGCAGTAAGCCACCTATTCAGTCCCATAACTTGATGGAATAAAGGCCAAAGCTCAGCCCGGCCGGTGTGGCTCAGTGGCTGAGCATCGACCCATGCATCAAGAGGTTGCCGGTTCAATTCTCAGCCAGGACACATGCCCAGGTTGTGGGCCCGATCCCCAGTGGGGGGCATGCAGGCAACCAGTCGATGTTCTCTCTCATCGATGCTTCTATCTTTCTCTCCCTCTCCCTTCCTCTCTCAAATCAATAAGAAAAATAAATAAAATTTTAAAAAAGGCCAAGGCGCTCTGGCCGATTTGGCTCAGCGGTTAGAGCATCAGCCCACGGACCAGAGAGGCCCGGGTTCGGTTCCCACTAAGGGCACGTACCTCGGTTGCAGTTTGTCCCCGGCCCTGGTTAGGGTTGTGGGGGTAGCAACCACTCGATGTGTGTCTCTCACGTCGATGTTTCTCTCTCTCTCTTCCTCCCGCTCTGTCTCAAGATAAATGCAAGAAAAGAAAATGTCCTCGGGTGAGGATAAAAAAGTAAAGAAAGAAAGAAATAAGAATAGAAATAAAGAAAGACCAAGGCTCAGACCAGGTTGGCAGCTATTGGACAAAGTCTGGCTGATAAGGAGATGAAGGTTTCCCTGTTTCTGACTATGGCTCTCTCTCTCTCTCTCTCTCTCTCTCTCTCTCACACACACACACACACACACACTAGCCTTCACCCAAGCCCTTCTTCCACTTTATTTCAGGTTCCCCCTTTCCCCTCCTCTGCCTCAGGTACACAGTCCCCTCGCCAGCACCTCACTTTGCTCCCGGGGAGAAAGGCCTCCCTGTTGCCGGGCTGGCAAAGTCTGTGTCCTCACATAAAAGACTGAGTGAGTCCTGGAGACACTTGGAACCCAGACAGAATGGAATTTCTCCCTATTTTCTTTACAGCTAAGAAAACACACACAAACACAAGAGCATATTTATTGCAATATTTCTATCCCAAAGTTTGTCTTGAAAAAAAAAAAAAGATGAAATAAAATTAGTTTTTCTGCCCACTCCACCCCGTCCACCCCAAATCCCCGCCCTTTCCATTCCTGGTCAAGGAGACCAGGGAGAAAAACAGAGCAGGCCCGAGCCCCACAGAGAACCACAGCCCCCTGGACAATGTCGGGCTTGTTCAGAGAGCGAGGGGAGAAACCCAGCTCCGAAAACATACACAAAATGTCCTGGAGAAGGGTGTTTCGAAGAGAAAGGGCAGGCGGGCCTTGGGTCTGGACACGGAATCCCCGGGGCTCGGGGAAGACGGGAGCCCACAAATCTAGCCCCCTCTTCATAGCGGAGATGACACCTTACCCTTTGAGCCACCAAGGAGCACCATGGACCCAAACGGAAGTGCCACAACTCGGTGGCCTCTCACAGGGCCAGAACCTGGAACCCCAGATTTATTTTTAGGGCAGCATCTAAGGAGGACAGTCCTCAAGGAGAAGCAAGGGGCTGCTCCTTAGGCCTTTGAGGTTTTCCAGACTTTCTACGCGGTGAGGAAGACATGCCCCCCACATTCATCTCGCTGGCCCAGCAACACCCACACAGGCAGCCCTTTCATCTCTAGGGTGACGTGTAGATGTGGAATGAATGACGGACTGTGGTGGAATGATCTCTCACAACGACAGACCTGAGTCACCCAAGAGGGTCCCCCAGAGGCCTGGGCCCCCCTCCCCCTCCCCCTTGAATTCCTGGGATGGGAACCTCAGGCTGCATAGGAATCCCTCCCGCCCCAGCGAATAGTGACTGAGCCAACAGCGACACCTACTGGGCCATCAGACTCTTGGGAAGCTTTCCAAATGCCTGAGGACACGGCTGAAGCCCAGGCGGTGTCCATGTGTCACCGCAGTTGAGAACCACTGCTCTGCTTGATCTCTGTGGCTCCTTTGGGCTTTCTTGGGGTGTGCCTGCACCTGTCCACTTGGGGTCGGCGTCTCAATCATGCAACAGATGCCCTTTACATGATGGTTGTCACAGATGTGTGGCATCTGGCAGATGACAATAAGGAAGATTTGGCCCTGGCCGGTTTGGCTCAGCGGTTGGAGCGTCGGCCTGCGGTACAGAGAGACCCGGGTTCGGTTCCCGCTAAGGGCACGTACCTCGGATGCAGTTTGTCCCCGGCCCTGGTTGGTCGTGCGGGTGGCAGCCACTCGATGTGTCCCTTCACATCGATGTTTCTCTCTCTCTCTACCTCTCTCTCCCTCCCGCTCTATCTGAATAAAAAATGGAAAAATGACCTCGGGTGAGGATTAAAAAAAGAGGAAGATTTGTTTTTCTAATTCACATGAAGTCATTGGGCCAGCAGGAGGGGTCGAGGGCTCTCCTTTCTCGACTAATTATTAATCTGCCCATCCCACAGCCTCCTCGGAGCTCTCTCGGTGGGCGTCCTTCCCCTGACCGAGCCTGGCCCATGAATCTTGCCCCAACCTTGGAGCATTCTTCATTCTAAAACATGAGATTCCCAGATTTGAAGTTGGTGGCAGGTCTGGACCTTACCAGGGAGGTTGGCTGACTCATGTCACTTCTCTGGGCCTGAGCGTTCTCCAGAAAGACCAAACCAGTCGGATGTGTGCATATATAGACCGAAAGAGATGTGTTAATGGAATTGTTTCACATGATTGTGGAGGTATTCAGCAAGCAGAGACCCAGGAGAGTCAGGGTGCAGATCCAGGCTCAAGATTCAGGAACAGCCCATGTTTCTGTTCAAGTCCAAAGGCAGTTGGAAGGTCATCGGGCAAGAGGAGTTATCTTTTATTTGGGGAGGTTCAGCCCTTTGGTTTTATTCAGAACGTCAACTGATTGGACGAGGCCCACCCACACTAGCAGGGCAATCTGCTTTACTCAGGCTACTGATTTTCGTTAATCTCATCCAAAGACACCCAGCCAGACACACCTAGAATAATGGTGGACCAAATATCTGAGCACCCCCTGGCCCAGTCAGGTTCTGAGAAAATCAACCATCATAGGGTCCTTTAAGACGGAGCCTTTGCTGGTTGGAAGATGGGGTGTTCCCTAGAAAAGCTAGGGTCATGTTTTCAGCCCAGCCCCTGTCATTAAAGCAGGACATTTGTGAAGGTTTTCTGAGGAGAAGTTTCTTGGAAAAGATATCTCTTGGGCCCTGGCCGGTTTGGCTCAGCGGTTAGAGCGTCGGCCTGCGGTCCAGAGAGACCCGGGTTCGGTTCCCGCTAAGGGCACGTACCTCGGTTGCAGTTTGTCCCCGGCCCTGGTCGGTCGTGCGGGTGGCAGCCACTTGATGTGTTCCTTTCACACTGATGTTTCTCTCTCTCTCTCTTCCTCTCTCTCCCTCCCACTCTACCTGAACAAAAAATGGAAAAATGTCCTCGGGTGAGGATAAAAAAAAAAAAAGAAAAAAAAAAAAAAAGATATCTCTTGGGCATGAAGTTTGTCATCGTGTGTCATATGACACGTCACCCACCTAGACCTCACTGCGTCTGAACCCCCCAGTAACACCTTTTCTTCCTCCCTTCTTCCAGGTGAACTATGACCACTTTACTCTTGGTGTTTGTGACTCTGAGGGTCATTGCTGCAGCCTTCTCAGTAGAAGTATCAGGTGAGTACATTCCCACGCGTGTCTCATTAACCCAACAGGCACCGAGGACTGGATGCTGGGCTCTGGGCACTGAACCTGGCGCTGCTAGACCCAGGGATAGAATCTCCCTTTCCCTGGCCTTTTTCCGGCCCTCCCCCTTTTCTATGGAAGGTCAGCCTTCCGGTAGTGATGGAGCACCTGTGCATTTGAGCACACACGTGTGCGTCCAGGTGCCCTCCAGCATGGACAGCTGAGGGGGAGCTCCAGGCAGGTGCCCACCTTCCCAGGATCCTCTTCATGGATGTCACCTAGACCTGCTGCACACTGAGCTTGGGGTTGGGGCAGGACAGAGATAAGCCCAAAGAGAAAAAGCTGCTGGAGCATCAGAGAAAATTGAGAGAAGCCCCAACTGATCACACGGCTATTTGTCTTTCTTAGCAAACCATCCTCGGGAAGTCCCCAGCCTGGTCTTTTGCATGTGGCAGGCACCAGGTAGATTTCTGATCATCAAGCCCTGCGCCAGATGAACAGGATGGGCTCGCCCCAAAGTGGGCTGTTTCTCACTAAGACCCAGGAAGGCCCCTACTCTGGGCCATGCACTTTATTTTTTTTATTTATTTATTTTTTTAATCCTCATCTGAGGACATTTTTCCATTTTTTGTACAGACAGGGTGGGAGGGAGAGAGAGGAAGAGAGAGAGAGGGAAATATCAATGTGAAAGGGACACATCGAGTGGCTGCCACCCGCACGACCAACCAGGGCCGGGGACAAACTGCAACCGAGGTACGTGCCCTTAGCGGGAACCGAACCCGGGTCTCTCCGGACCGCAGGCGGACGCTCCAACCGCTGAGCCAAACCGGCCAGGGCTGGGCCATGCACTTTAGATTCCTCCCCACATCCCCTTCCCATGATCCTTCTCCAACCCCAATGCTCCCTAAAGGATGAGGAGTCTGCAGGGCCAATGAGACAACCATCCAGATCAATGTACCCCCTTTAGACCACACTCTGGGTACCCAGGATGCCCTGAATTCCCTGCCCGGGTGGACCCAAGCCACTTCCAGGCCCACATGGGTCTCTCCTCTCGGTCCGTCCACTATGGGGGATCATGCTTCTGGTGTGGGCCACCCCTAGGCTCGAGGGAGAGGCTAAGCAGTGGCTGTTTGTGTAGGGTGTAGACAGAGCTGAGATGAACACAGTCCCCTCACAGTACAAAGCAATAGTGGAAAAGAAGGGGCCCGGCTCCCCCTCCCCCAACCTTGATGCCAAACTCTGAGGACTCCAAGAATTCTACCTTCGAATCTGGCTTTTCCTTTTGAAAGGTATCTTTGTCAAATAGGAAGACAGAACGTATTTTATGTAACAACCTGTCAGCTTGACTTATAACTCTTAAATATTTAGACACAGGGCACCTGGCATTCCTGGGTCCTCTTGCCTGGGACCCAGCCCCCCGCTGTAACCTGCTGTGGTTTCCCAGCCAGGCACATCGGTTCACTCGGGTTGGTTGAGAGCTTCCCAAACGGCAGAGCTGGGCACTGTCACCACTTTAAGCTCTTCCCGGAGGACCACCACCTCTAAACCCACGCTGTGTTGTGGGGCATTGAAAGGGAGATTTTTGTGGAAGGGCCTGGTGGTAACTGCCCAGGACATCAAAAGGTTAGGGCTGGACCCCAAACATTCTTGCCCCCCCGCCTCGTTCCTTGCCCTGTTATGTACCTATCACCCACAAATATCTGAAACATTTTTATGTTCAACCCGTAGCCTGTCCTGGAAAAAGGGTCCCCTAAGCATATGACTCGCCAGTGAAAGGTGCCATTTTTTTCTAAGGCGGTTTCTTTCCCGTTCCGGGAAGACCTTTGGTGAAGTCCTGCATCTTTCCTATGAACACTCTCTATGATTTGTTTATTGATTTTAGAGAGAGGAAGGGAGAGGGAGAGAATCGGCCGCCTCCTGCCCGCCCCCTACTGGGGATCGAGCGTGCAACCCAGACATGTGCCCTGACCAGGAATCGAACCAGCGAGCCAACAGCCACACCCACCAGGGCTCTGTGATGTTATGGAGTCCAGTCATATCCCACCCCCACCCCGTCTGACTCTTTGCAGATTTAAATGTCTGATCTTCTCTGGTGCTTCTCCAATTAGACCCCTGATTCCCCAATAGCAGAAGAGAATGACATCCTCCAGCAACGCCAGGACGAAGCTCAATGCTGACCTCATTCCAGGGGGCACATCTCTGGAGTTTTGTCTCTCGGCTTTAAAAATTTTGCGGATTTTTTTTGGTCTTCTCCATAATAATTTGTCTACCCCCAAATACTGTTCCCCTAAGTCTTGGAGTCAAGCTGTCAGTCCAAAAAGATGGATTCTGTTTATCTGATGGCTTGGCACCCCTTGGGGCACCTTAGTGTGAGAAGCAGAGAGACTGTCTCGACTCTGAAGTACCCCCCGCTTCCCCTTGACGACCCTTTTCTGGTTCCATAGTTCCCGACTTGAGGTGTAGACACCAGGGGTCTGGAGGAATACTGCTCTGGAAAGGGTGTTGCAAGGACTTCTGGGAATTCCATATGGTTCAGGAGTGTCCCCAACACAGACACACAGGCTCATTGGATTCTGCTGGGGAGGCTGGGGAGTCCTCTCTGGGCACTAACAGGTCTGTCTCTCCCACAGACCCTGACAACTCATTGAGTGTCAGCATCCCTGAACCGTCCCCACTGCGGGTCCTCCTGGGGACCTCCCTCACCATCCCCTGCTATTTCATCGACCCCATGCACCCCGTGACCACCGCCCCCTCCACTGCCCCCCTCACCCCGAGAATCAAGTGGAGCCACATTTCCAAGGAGAAGGAGGTGGTACTGCTGGTGGCCACGGAAGGGCAGGTGCGGGTCAACAGTGCCTACCAGGACAAGGTCTCGCTGCCCAACTACCCAGCCATTCCCAGTGACGCCACCTTGGAAATTCTAAACCTGCGCTCCAATGACTCTGGGATCTACCGCTGTGAAGTGATACATGGCATCGAGGACAGCGAGGCCACCCTGGAGGTCGTGGTGAAAGGTGAGAGCCAGCCACCCACCCAGGGATCCTGGTTCACCTGCAGAAAGAACCAATAGTATCCTCCCCGGGTGGACCCAGACAGGCTGACTTTCAAATCCCAGCTCCTCCCCACCTCGGTCAACTTTCCCAGCTTCAGTTGTAACAAAGAGCTGGTCGTATTCTTTCTGGACTTTGAGGGGATTAACTACTTCCTGGCCGCAGTCACATGGGAGTAACAATTGGTGCTTTGCCACGATCCTGTGACTCCGTGGGCTGTGGGATTGTCCCCATTGTACAGGCAGGCTAACTGAGGTTGAATGACTTGCTTGGTTTCCCTGGACGTGAACCAGAGCAGCCTCCTGGCTCTTCATCCAGGTGTCCTTTCCCTCCCCCACCTCCCCCCGCCCTCATTCTCGGTTCTAGAAGCCAAAGAAAGGATGAAGATGCCCTGATGCCCTTTTTGTCCACGGCCCAAGGAGCATGCTTGTGTCCTTGGTCGGCTTCAGGACTTTGGTCAGCACCAGATTTCACCTGCTGGGAGACCTGTCAGAGATGGCCCACTCCTGGGGGTGCTACAAACAGGTTCCCACCAGGATTTCCCCGGGCTTAGGGTACCTCGGCTCTAAGCATCTCTTTCCCCAAAGCAAATGTGGGGTCCTGGAGTGACAAGAAAAAATTATAAGAAGGCAGCGTTTCGTTCCATGTAAAGAACTTTCCGATTATCAGAATTACCTGAGGTATTCAAAAAAGATGCCTTGTGAGGTAGTGAGTTCCCCATGGCAGGAGGTGTTCCAGCAAAGGCAGAAAGACCACACGCACGTGTGGGAAGGAGATTCACACATCCGCTAGAGGCCTGGACCAGCTGATTGTAAGGTCCCTTGGACTACGGCCGTAATTCTGTGAGGCCCTCGGTGATGGGCCGCTGTGTCTGACCTGCTCTCCGGCCTGCACATGTCTTGCAGGCATTGTGTTCCATTACAGAGCCATTTCCACGCGCTACACCCTGGACTTTGACAGGGCGCAGCGGGCCTGCCTGCAGAACAGCGCCATCATCGCCACGCCCGAGCAACTGCAGGCCGCCTATGAGGACGGTTTCCACCAGTGTGATGCTGGCTGGCTGGCCGACCAGACTGTCAGGTGAGCTCCCAGGCCACCAGCCGAGTGGGGTGGACAGTGGGCTGGCATGTCGCTGTGGCTAGCCTGGGTTGGGGCTGGAGGGATGTCTTGGCCAATGCAGCGTCAGGCACCCGATGAGCAGTCCCAGGCCCTCGTTATTTATCTTGCGGAGGAGGGAGTGGCCGCGAGCAGCTTCGCCCTATAGGAGCGTTCTGTCCATGCAAATTACATGCACGTCGTCATTCTTCCAAAAATCAAAACATTTACTCTCTGGCCATTTACAGAAAAGGTTTGCAAGTCCCTGACAGAACATGTTTGATGTCGATACACATTCAGTAAAGGAGCTGCCTTTAATCACCCATAGCTATGAAAAGACATATATTTCAGTGAAACTGGAGGAAAACTTGTAAAAACAAATAGTCCACACATTCAGGGCGGACACTGGCCAACGCATCGATAAGTCACTGCTTCCTCCCACAGGGGAGGAGGATACAAAGGCATAGGCCCCTTCTGGCCCCTAGTGAAACACCCTACTTCCGGTTCCTGGCAGGTACCCCATCCACGTTCCCCGGGAAGGCTGCTATGGAGACAAGGATGAGTTTCCCGGCGTGAGAACCTACGGCATCCGCGACACCAATGAAACCTATGACGTGTACTGCTTCGCCGAGGAGATGGAGGGTGAGGCCACCCTGCTCTCTTCCCAGGAACCCCCTTTTCTGTCCCCTTCACCCTACTGACACTTGGGCTCCGGGGCACGGTGCTAATCCAGGGCACCATCACTCAGCTCCCTCTACCATGCCTGGAGAGGGTGGAGGAGAGAGGAGGGGGGAGGGGAGAGCAGGGTTCTCAGGCCTCAGTGGCTCCAGGCTCCTACAAACTGGTGTCACCACGGAGCTGAAGAGTGTTTGCGGCTGGTCCCTCACCTGGAACTGCCCCTCCCAGCCAGGACCTGCTCTGACCTGCCATCATTGTCCCAAGTTAGAATGTGCTCAAGACCTGGAGGCCCCTCAGGGACCTCCCTGGGGGCAGGGGGCAGGGGGTAGGAGGGAGAACCTCACCCTGCCTTCTGTGTCCTTCACAGGCGAGGTCTTCTATTCGACGTCTCCGGAGAAATTCACCTTCCAGGAGGCTGCCAATGAGTGCCGGCGGCTGGGCGCCCGGCTGGCCACCACGGGCCAGCTATACCTGGCCTGGCAGGGCGGCATGGACATGTGCAGCGCCGGCTGGCTGGCCGACCGCAGTGTGCGCTACCCCATCTCCAAGGCCCGGCCCAACTGCGGGGGCAACCTCCTGGGCGTTAGAACTGTCTACCTGCACGCCAACCAGACGGGCTACCCCGACCCCTCATCCCGCTACGACGCCATCTGCTACACAGGTGCGGCTGGGGCTGGAGGCTGGCAGGGGACCACACCAGCAAAATTGGGGCCCGGAGGAAGAGGTCTGGGAATGGGGGCTGTTTTTTACCCCATCAAGGGGCCACTGGGTACCTGAACCCCATATTTTAGCACCACCTGTTTTTATTGGTTCCTAGGAGAGCTAATATACAGTGGCTGGAGGCTGCAGGGTATCCAGCCTTGTCTCATGAGCCCAGAATGGGTTAAAAGCATGAGCTTTAGAGTCTGTGTTTCCTCCGGTTTGAATCTCAGCTCTGCCACCTGCTACTGTGCAACCGTGGGAGAGCCAAGGCCTTGAGCCTCAGTTTCCTCATCCATCTAATGGGTAGATGGTGGCACCACATGGAAGATGGTGGGGCCTGACACGAGACCATGTCCCCACAGGGGGCACTGTTATCTGCCATTGAAAAGGGGATTCACTCAACGTGTTACTGAAAAGATTGGGATAGGGGTCCAGTGTCACCTCAATAAATTCAGTAAAAAGGAAACAAATAAATGGATCATGTCAAAAAAGAAAAGAAAAGAGCAGGGAAAAGTTTGGACAGGGGCTTTGTTTTGAAAATTTAGACTAAAAGTTTTTTTTTAATCTTATCTGTTACGCAGTCCAGGTAGTAATTACAATTGAATGCTAATTCTTGGAGGGACAAAAAACAGTGGATGATACAGAGGTGCATCAATATTATGAAAACATTGTAGGTCATTTCATGTTGACTTCCACAGCCTGATCTTTCATGACACGGATTATTTTTGCAAAAATAATTAGGGTTCCACCCTGGCTGGTTTGGTGTTTGGCTCAGCAGTAGAGTGTCGGCCCTAGGGCCAAAGAGTCACGGGTTCGATTCCAGTCAAGGGCACGTACCTCGGTTGTGGTTCGGTCCCCAGCCCTGGTCGGAGTCATGCGGGAGGCAACCAGTCGATGTGTCCCTCTTATGTCGATTTCCCACACACACACACTTTATCTGAAGATAAAAATAGAGAAAAGTATCCTCGGATGAGGATTAAAAAAAATAAAGTTAGGGTTCCCCCCAAAACCTCTCTGGAACTTTCAATATCCTTACCACCCTCTCAAAGTCATTGCACCCTCATGGGTGTGCTCCCTTCATTCAACTGGCTCATTTCTGCCAGACCCTCAGATTGTCATGAGTCGTCCTCTCGTGTTTCATCCATTCCGTGAGCACCTGCGTTTTCGGCGAGAGTTTTCCGTTTCCCTCTCTGACAGTTTCACAGTGCCCCATTGGCTGGTCAGGAAGGTGCTCAGAAGGTATGTAAGGAGGCGGCTGTGTGGACCAGGAAGAGATGCTGGAGCTGGACACACTTTATAAGCAGTGAGATGATTGGTCCATGTCTTGTGCTATGATAATTGTATGTTCTTTAGCAATCTGGAAACTGCGGGGTCTCCTATAATGAATATCCACAAGGACCCCAAAATGGGCCCAGCAAGGTGCCGAGCACACAGTGCTTCCCTGGCGGAGAAGGAGGCGCAGCCGATGCTCACCTCCCTCCTGTCTGCAACGATGAGGAGGAGCTAACGCTGAGCTTTGTCCCTGACCCAGGTGAAGACTTTGTGGATATCCCAGAAAACTTCTTCGGGGTGGATAATGAGGAGGACATCACCGTCCAGACAGTGACCTGGCCGGCGGTGGAGCTGCCCTTGCCCCAGAACATCACCGAGGGCGAAGCGCGGGGCAACGTGATCCTCACCGTGAAGCCCATCTTTGGGGGCTCCCCCACTGCCCTGGAGCCCGAGGAGCCCTTTACGCGGGCCCCTGACATAGAGGCCACCGCCTTCCCGGAGGCTGAGAACAGGACGGGAGAGGCCACCAGGCCCTGGGCCTTTCCCGAGGAGTCCACGTCTGGCCAGGGCCCCTTCACCAGCGAGGACCTGGTCGTGCAGGTGACCGCAGCCCCAGGTGAAGCCGAGGTCCCCGGGCAGCCACGATTGGCCGGGGGTAAGTGCCTACTGCTTGGGGGCTGCAGGGGAATAGAGGCAATGAACTTGGCCTGGTGGGGAAGGTCTATGCCTTCGACTTAACCTGGGACCTGGGATTGGCCTCTCTCCTCTCAGATTCCGTTCTCCTTATCTGTGAGACGAAGGGATGGGCCGGGCCAGTGGTATCCATACTCTTTTGCCACAGAGCATCTCTTTTCAAATGAAGCCATAGGTGGGACCAGTGTATATATCAGGCAGGTCAAGGTGCCCATGCGGTCTAGGTGAAGTGGAGTGGAAAACTGGGGCTCTTCTGCCCAGAGCCCTCCTTGCCCCATCAGGCACCTCCACAGATTAGAACCACTGAAAACGGCCACACGGGGTGACCCTCCACGACAGGGGTCTGCAAACTGCAGCTCACAGGCCAGAGTCAGCTTGCCGCCTGTTTTTGTACAGTTCGTCAACCAAGAACGGGATTACATTTTTAAATGGCTGGCGGGGCCCTGGCCGGTTTGGCTCAGCGGTTAGAGCGTCCCCTGCGGTCCAGGGAGACCCAGGTTCGGTTCCCGCTAAGGGCATGTACCTTGGTTGCAGTTTGTCCCCGGCCCTGGTTGGTCGTGCGGGTGGCAGCCACTCGATGTGTCCCTTTCACATCGATGTTTCCCTCTCTCTCTCTCTTCCTCTCTCTCCCTCCCACTCTGTCTGTACAAAAAATGGAAAAATGTCCTCGAATGAGGATTAAAAAATAATAATAATAAAAAAATAAATGGCTGGCGGGGGCAGGGTGTCATAAGAAGAAGAATATTTTGTGACATGTAATAAAAACTAAATAAAGTTCAAATTGCAGTGTCCCCATTGGCTAGGAAAAGGGTGGGAAGGAGGGAAGCCAGGGCTCTCTGTGCACACCCACAAAGCCTTGAGCACTGGGCTTGAGAACCTGAGCCTGCTCCGTCTCTCCTCCTCTCCCTCTCCTCCCCACCCAGGGGTCGTGTTCCACTACCGCCCTGGCTCCGCCCGGTACGCGCTGACCTTCGAGGAGGCGCGGCGGGCCTGCCTGCGCACCGGGGCGGTGATCGCCTCGCCGGAGCAGCTCCAGGCAGCCTATGAAGCAGGCTACGAGCAGTGTGACGCCGGCTGGCTGCAGGACCAGACCGTCAGGTGAAGGACCAGCTGGGCTCCCCTCTCAGCCCAAACCCAGCCAGGAGAGGTCAGGCTAGGGGAACCACAGCCTGGCCCTACACCCAGAACAGAGCGGGCACCTGCGACACTGCAGGTTGCTTCCTTCCCCAGAACCAAAGCATATTCAGAGAGGGTGAGGAAGGGCCCCAGGTAACATTAGATCCTAGGTCAGTTCCCCCATCCTCAAGGCCCCCAGTCCCTTCCAGTTTGACCCAGTGCTGTTCCAGGCAGTAATTCCCCCAGGGGCCCCCAGACCTTGCACCCCGGATGAGGGGCTTCTTCCTGGTTTAAATCCACCTGGGCAACTAAAGACCCTCTCTGCCCGAGTCCCCCAGTGGTCTACCAGCCTCACCCAGCATCCCCCTGAACAAGCCCTCATTTTCCCCTCCCACCCTGCTTGCAGATACCCCATTGTGAGCCCGAGGACCCCGTGTGTGGGTGACAAGGACAGCAGCCCGGGAGTCAGGACCTATGGTGTGCGCCCACCATCAGAAACCTTTGATGTCTACTGCTACGTGGACAGACTCGAAGGTACAGGTCCTTTTCTCAGATTTTGAGCCTCAGATGGGTGGGGGCTGTTGGGGAGACACAAAAAGGGGGGGATCCACATCCACCCCACCCCCACATTTATCTATGGATAAATAAATCTATTTTTTAAATATCCACCATCTGCTTCATGGAGAGTCCCAATGCTCAGGAACAAATCAAAGGCTCTGAGAAGTCCTGCAATAAAAACAAACAACAATGAAAAAAAACCTCTTTAACTCTGCTTAATCCAACCTTGCCCAAGCTTATTTAACCACAGATTCTTTCCTTTTGTTTCATGTTATTTATTTTCATTTCAATTAAAATCACCAAATTACTATTCCACTGAACCCCATTTTGAAAATGCTGGCATTCTAGAAGGATTTCAGCACTGCCACTCACTTGTCCCAGGAGCTGAGTAAGTTAGTTAACCACTCTAGGCCTAAGTTTCCTCATCTATGAAATGGCCGATTTATGCTCAGATCGGAGGCTTTTTTGAGTACTAAGTGAGATGTGTATGAAGAGTGCCTGGCACAGTAGGTATTTCGTGAATGTGAACTTCCTTCCCTCAAATCAGACAGGGCCCCCAGGTACAGTTCTGGGTGCTGGGGCCCAACCCCCAACACAGGACCTGGCTGCTGCACTGGATGAGTTCACGGGGCGGGTGGGCACGGGCTCATGGCATTCACAGTGCTTGCTGCCAAGTGCTGTAGTGTTGGGGAGCACAGCGGGGTGGGAGGGGGGTCCTATCTGAGCAGGGAAAGGCGGTGCCTGAGGGTGCCTAGAGAAATTAGAAAGACGCCAAGGAGGGAATGTAAGTGACCCACACCCTCAGTTTGGCTGCAACTTAGCTGGTTTCAGCACTAAAAGTCCCAACTCCGGGGACACCCCAGTTGGTCACCTATTTCCCAGTGTCCCAGGAGATCTAAGGAGGAGTGGTCAAAGAGAGGCATGTTTGGGCTGGGCAGGGTCTTTAATCTATGCCTGTCATGGCAGGTGTCCCCCCTGCTGGGAGGTGGCAGCCCTGCCCCGTGTGAGCGGGGGCCGCCCTGGCCATGGATGTGAAGGGTGACCCCTGCTGCCTGCCTCTGCCCCCAGGGGAGGTGTTCTTCGTCACACGTCCGGAGCAGTTTACCTTCCAGGAAGCCCTGGAGTTCTGTGCGTCCAACAATGCCACGCTGGCCTCCACGGGCCAGCTCTACGCTGCCTGGAGCCTCGGCCTGGACAAGTGCTACGCCGGCTGGCTGGCCGACGGCAGCCTCCGCTACCCGATAGTCACCCCTCGGCCGGCCTGTGGCGGGGACAAGCCAGGCGTGAGGACCGTCTACCTCTACCCCAACCAGACAGGCCTCTTGGACCCACTGTCCCGGCACCATGCCTTCTGCTTCCGAGGTATGTGTCTTCACCTCTCCTCCAGCCCCCACTTCTGCCTGGGGGGGGGGGGTGACTCCCCAGGGCTGACCCCTCCTGGCCCCTGTCCACTCTCCCTGACCATCAGAACAAGGAGGAAAAAGTCAGTCTCTCTGAGTCAGGGACAGCTCTGGAGCTAGCGTGACCTTGGGCTTTGACCCCAAGGCAAATGTATCTTTGTAAGGTTTCCCAGAGACAAGTAGAAAGAAGTAAGTAAGAGCCTGGCCTCTAGACTCAGGCGGACCTGAATTTTAATGATGACTCTGCTGTTTAGTAGCTGTGTGACCCTGGGAAAGTCACTTGACCCCTCAGTTCCTCTGCTTCATCTATAAAATTGTGATACAGCTGCTGTCAGGATTAATGGAAATCGTGCACAGCAAATGCTTGGCAAAGTGCGTGGGACATAGTAAATGCTCAATAAATGTGAGCTTTATTTTCAGAAATAATGTGTACGTCTTTATCAAATTCTGTCCTGCTTGTAAATATGTTTTGTGATGACTCTGTCAGATTGTTCCATGATTCTCATCTGAACATCAGCAATTCATGCTTTTAATTGACCCATGCTGCTGGGTACACACCGCTGCCTTGTCACTAACTTTACCCGATAGAGTTCTGAGGGTGATGTCATCAAACAACTGAGTAGGCGTGGCCAGGTGGTATCCACGACAATGCTGGGCTCTGATTGGATGAGTTCTTACAGGGTCCTTAGGTCTAGGAGCACTGACCAGAATACAGATTGTAATAACAGCTTGTGAGCCCGGCTGGTGTGGCTCAGTGGATTGAGCATCCGTCCCATGGACTGAGAAGTCCTGATTCAATTCCTGGTCAGAACACATACCCAGGCTGCAGGCTCCATCCCCAGTAGGGGGCATGCAGGAGGCAGCCAATCGATGTTTCTCTCTCACATCAATGTTTCTCTCTCTCTCTTCCTCTCTCGCTAAAAAATCAATAAAAACATATTTTTTAAAAGTAATAATAATAAATAACAGCTTATGTCATGATAGACATCATTTTATATAAGATTGTGTATACATTTTACACATTATGCATCAAAACCAAGGGTCTCTGTAACTTCCTGTGAATCTATCATTATTTCAAAATAAAGTTAATGAAAAAAAATACCTGAGTGTCCCCAAGTTTCCCAGACTCCCAGGGTCACCTTTTCAAACCCAATTCAAAGAAAGTTCCGCCCTACCGCACCAGGCTCAAGAATAGAGAGCTGGGTGGGTCAGTGGTAAGAAGGAATCCTCACCACCCACGTCCCCTTTAGGTGTCTCAGCTGTGCCCTCTCCAGGAGAAGATGTGGGTCGCACACCCACACCACCCTGGGATGTGGAGGACTGGATCACCACCCAGGTGGGACCTCACGTGGCTGCTGTCCCCTCGGGGGAAGAGACAACTGCAATCCCAGGTTTCACCATTGAGCCAGAAAACCAAACGGAAT
This sequence comes from Molossus molossus, assembly GCF_014108415.1. Classification (NCBI taxonomy): domain Eukaryota; kingdom Metazoa; phylum Chordata; class Mammalia; order Chiroptera; family Molossidae; genus Molossus; species Molossus molossus. The sequence continues at coordinate 4,458,070 of NW_023425360.1, read as the reverse complement.
GGGAACCAGCCTACACCCCAGCGGGCACCTTCCCACTGCCAGGTCTGTGTGGCCTTCCCTGACTCAGGGGGCTGGCTTTTGATGAATGATTCTCACACTCCAGCAAGCATCAACATCATGGGAGGGCTTAGCTCACCCCAGAGTCTGATTCAGTGGGGCTGGGGTGGGGTCTGAGAATTTGCTTTTCTATCACGCTGTCAGGTGATGCTGGTGCTACTGGTCCATGGACCACACTTTGAGAACCATAGGTTTAAATAAGATGAGGAAGTATTCGAAGGGTGACCTTGATGGCCTTCAGTGATAGCCAGGCCCCCACACCCAGTGGGTTGTGTGAATGGCACCCCCTAAAGTCTCACCAAGCACAGCCTAAGGGTGCTAGGGAGTTTCTTGGTCTTGTCCCTCCCCCCCTCTTTGATTCCCTCCCCTCCCTTCTTCCCTTATTTCTCCTTTCTTTCTAGAGATACTGTGCAAGGTTCCATTAGAAAATGTCTGAACACATCTCTGAGCTCACTGGGAAAGGAATGGAACTCAGCTTCTCTGCATGAGCTGAAAATGGGGCAGTTACTAAATCCCCACCTTGTCTTTCTCCCTCCAGGGGTCCCCTCTGCATGGCCTCCCGCTAGCACAGCAACGGAGGAGAGCCCAGAAGGCCCTTCTGCAACAGAAGTGCCCTTGGCCTCCGAGGAGCCAACCCTCCCTGAGGAGCCATCGCCCTCCCAGGAGCCGTTCACACCTCCACCCCCAGTGCCCAGTGGGATGGAGCTGCCAGGCTCTGGGGAGGCATCCGGGGTACCCGAAGTCAGTGGTGACTTCACAGGCAGTGGAGAAGCCTCGGGACACCTAGACTTCAGTGGTGTCACCTCTACAGTGGGCTCAGGCCTGCCTGTAGGAAGCGGACTGGCCTCGGGGGATGAAGATGGAATTACGTGGACCGGCACTTCTACAGTTGGTGGGCAGCCCTCTGGTGGTGAGGGCCTAGAAGGCTCTGCTTCTGGAGTAGGGGACCTCAGTGGACTTCCTTCTGGGGGAGAAGGTCATCTGGAAACCTCTACCTCTGGAGTAGGGGACCTCAGTGGACTTCCTTCTGGGGGAGAAGGTCATCTGGAAACCTCTACCTCTGGAGTAGGGGACCTCAGTGGACTTCCTTCTGGGGGAGAAGGTCATCTGGAAACCTCTACCTCTGGAGTAGGGGACCTCAGTGGACTTCCTTCTGGTGGAGAGGTTCATCTGGAAACCTCTACCTCTAGAGTAGAGGACCTCAGTGGACTTCCTTCTGGTGGAGAGGGTCATCTGGAAACCTCTACCTCTGGAGTAGGGGACCTCAGTGGACTTCCTTCTGGTGGAGAAGGTCATCTGGAAACCTCTACCTCTGGAGTTGAGGACCTCAGTGGACTTCCTTCTAGTGGAGAAGGTCATCTGGAAACCTCTACCTCTGGAGTTGAGGACCTCAGTGGACTTCCTTCTGGTGGAGAGGGTCATCTGGAAACCTCTACCTCTGGAGTTGAGGACCTCAGTGGACTTCCTTCTGGTGGAGAGGGTCATCTGGAAACCTCTACCTCTGGAGTAGGGGACCTCAGTGGACTTCCTTCTGGTGGAGAGGGTCATCTGGAAACCTCTACCTCTGGAGTAGAGGACCTCAGTGGACTTCCTTCTGGGGGAGAGGGTCATCTGGAAACCTCTACCTCTGGAGTAGAGGACCTCAGTGGACTTCCTTCTGGTGGAGAAGGTCACCTGGAAACCTCTACCTCTGGAGTTGAGGACCTCAGTGGACTTCCTTCTAGTGGAGAGGGTCATCTGGAAACCTCTACCTCTGGAGTAGAGGACCTCAGTGGACTTCCTTCTGGGGGAGAAGGTCATCTGGAAACCTCTACCTCTGGAGTAGAGGACCTCAGTGGACTTCCTTCTGGGGGAGAAGGTCATCTGGAAACCTCTACCTCTGGAGTTGAGGACCTCAGTGGACTTCCTTCTGGGGGAGAAGGTCATCTGGAAACCTCTACCTCTGGAGTAGAGGACCTCAGTGGACTTCCTTCTGGGGGAGAAGGTCATCTAGAGACTCATGCCTCTGGAGTAGAGGACCTCAGTGGACTTCCTTCTGGGGGAGAAGGTCATCTAGAGACTCATGCCTCTGGAGTAGAGGACCTCAGTGGACTTCCTTCTGGGGGAGAAGGTCATCTAGAGACTCATGCCTCTGGAGTAGAGGACCTCAGTGGACTTCCTTCTGGAGGTGAGAGTCATCTTGAGACCTCGGCTTCTGGAGTAGAGGACCTTAGTGAACTTCCGTCTGGAGGAGAAGGTCTAGAGACCTCTGCTTCTGAAGTAGGGGATGACCTCAGTGGACTTCCTTCTGGAAGGGAGGGTCTAGAGACCTCTATTTCTGGAGCTGAAGACCTCAGTGGGTTGCCTTCTGGAAAAGAAGACACGATCGGGTCAGCTTCTGGAGCCTTGGACTTTGGCCGAATACCTTCTGGAACTCCAGGAAGTGGCCAAGCTCCAGAAGCCAGTGGGCTCCCCTCTGGATTTAGTGGTGAGTATTCTGGAATGGACCTTGGAAGTGGCCCATCCTCTGGCTTGCCTGACTTTAGTGGACTTCCATCTGGGTTCCCAACTGTCTCCCTAGTGGATACAACATTGGTAGAAGTGGTCACAGCCACCACTGCAAGTGAACTGGAAGGGAGGGGAACCATTGGCATTAGTGGTGCTGGAGAAATATCTGGGCTGCCCTTCGGCGAGTTGGACATTAGTGGGGGAGCTAGTGGACTCCCTTCAGGAGTTGAGCTCAGTGGCCAGCCATCTGGATCTCCTGAAATCAGCGGGGAAACATCTGGATTATTTGGTGCCAGTGGCCAACCATCCGGATTTCCTGATATCAGTGGGGCAACATCTGGGCTCTTTGAGTTCAGTGGACAGCCATCAGAGTTTCCAGGGCAAACATCTGGAACGACTGAGCTTAGTGGACAGTCCTCTGGACTACCAGATGTCAGTGGAGAAGCTTCTGGGGACCTTTTTGGCAGTGGTCCACCATTTGGCATAACCGACCTTAGTGGAGAAACATCTGGGGTCCCCGATCTCAGTGGGCAGCCATCGGGGTTGCCAGGGTTCAGCGGGGCCACATCAGGAATTCCTGACCTGGGGTCTAGTGCCATGAGCGGCAGTGGTGAATCTTCTGGCATTACATTTGTGGACGCCACTTTTGTTGAAGTGACCCCAACCACATTTAAAGAAGAAGAAGGTTTAGGGTCTGTGGAACTCAGCGGCCTCCCTTCTGGCGAGACCGATCTCTCAGGCACATCTGGGGCAGTGGATGTCAGTGGACAGTCTTCTGGAGACATCGACTCCAGTGGGTTTACATCCCAGCCTCCAGAATTCAGTGGCCTACCAAGCGGAGTAGCCGAGGTCAGTGGCGAAGTCTCTGGAGCTGAGCTGGGGAGCAGCCTGTCCTCGGGAGCATATGACGGCAGCGGGCTTCCATCGGGTTTCCCCACCGTCTCTCTTGTGGACAGAACTTTGGTGGAATCTGTAACCCAGCCTCCAACAGTCCAAGAAGCAGGAGAAGGGCCCTCGGGCATTTTGGAACTCAGCGGTGCCCTTTCTGGAGCCCCAGACGTGTCTGGAGATCATTCGGGATTTTTGGACCTCAGCGGGCTGCAGTCCGGGCTGGTCGAGCCCAGCGGAGAGCCATCAGGTACTCCGTATTTTAGTGGGGACTTTTCTGGCACCATTGGTGTGAGTGGAGAGTCCTCTACAGCCACGAGCACCAGTGGGGAGGCCTCAGGACTTCCAGAAGTTACCTTAATCACTTCTGAATTTGTGGAGGGTGTGACTGAACCAACTGTTTCCCAAGAACTTGGCCAGAGACCCCCTTTGATACACACCCCCCAGATTTTTGAGTCCAGTGGGGAAGTATCTACATCGGGGGACACCAGTGGAGCTACACCAAGGTTCTCTGGGTCTGGGGTAGAAGCGTCATCAATCCCAGAATCCAGCAGCGAAACATCCGCCTATCCTGAGGCTGGGGTGGGGGCGTCTGCTGCTCCTGAGGCCAGCGGAGGAACTTCGGGGTCCCCTGACCTGAGCGAAACCACCTCTGCCTTCCCTGAAGCTGACCTGGAGGGAGCCTCAGGCCTGGGAATGAGCGGCAGCACCCCAGCCTTCCAGGAAGGACCCACGGAGGGCTCCCTGCTAGGAATGAGTGGTGAGCCGACCGCCACCTACGATGTGGGCACAGAGACATCGGGTTGGCCTCTGGTCACCCCCATGGCTTCTGGAGACCGAACTGACACCAGCGGAGACCTGTCTGGTCACACCTCAGGGCTGGATGTTGTCATCGGCACCAGCATCCCAGACTTTGAATGGACCCAGCAAACCCAGCGCCCTGCAGAGGCACATCTAGAAATGGAGTCCTCAACCCCCTTGCACTTGGGAGGAGAGACCCAGACAGCCGAAACAGCCATCTTCCCAACGGACGCTTCCATCCCAGCTTCTCCAGAAGGGACAGAAGACACGGAGGCCACCACTGCAGGTATTGTCGGCATCTCCTTCCTTGAAATGTGTTTGGGTAGTTCAGACGGTAGCAGAGGAGGAGGCCGTGTAAATTCAAGGTTCTGAGCACAGCCCCGCCACAGATCAGCTGTGCCGCCTCAGGCAAGTTTCTTAACCTCTCTGATCTTCATCTGTGACATGGAAATAGTACCAGGGAAGATTGAACCGTAAATAAATGTGTCAAGCCCTGAGCATCATACTTGGCACGTAGTCCACCCTCAGAAAGAGTAGTGATTGTTACCATTCGAGTGAAGTTACATCATGAGAACGTGTATGTGTGAACTCAGTGATTTGTCCTTGGCACAGGGAGAGAGAAGGGTGACTATGTACATAGCGCGAGAAATTGTCCTGCCCCCTTCCCATGGAGTGAGTGTGAGATGAGAGAATGATCCTCCTGGTGACCTTTAGGCCCAAATATTTACTTTGTGCAGGGTTCAAACTAGCACTGTTGAGGGAACGATGAAGTGCTATTTTGGCCGAGTCCTGACTTTAGCCCTGTGTCCCCACCCCCACCCTGGTATAAGTGACTCCTGTACTGTAGCGATTGTCCCACCTCAACAGCATCCCAGCACCGGGCACCAGGAGCTGATCCTTTCCCACATTTTGTTTGGGGAGCCCTTGCACATTGCTGTGTGCTTTCCCAGGCAGAGCCCAGCCTCCAGATGCTAGGGCCAGGTGTCCAGGAGGGACCCCAGAAACATGCTGACCCCAAGTCAGCCTCATGAGCTTGGGGGACCTCGTGCCCCAACCTCGAGGTCTTGGAGCTGTGCTGCACCCCGGCGGCTGGCTTCTTGATGCTCAGCCTCTCCCTGGGGTTGCAGCCTCCCCCAGGTCCTGTGCCGAGAATCCCTGTGGGCCTGGGACCTGCCAGGAGACAGAGGGACACGTCATATGCCTGTGCCCCCCTGGCCACACTGGCGAGCAGTGCGACATAGGTAAGACCCTCATCGGGCTGGGGAATGCAGACAGGGGAGGGAGGGGTGTTCTTCATCCCCAGAAGGGGCTGCAGGTGGGAGGAGGCGACCAAGGTCACCTGAGGTTCAGGCTTCTCAAACTGGGAAGGAGAGGTGCATAGTGATGAGCAGGGGGAGAAGCCACAAGAAAAACAGGGCACACTTTTCTAGAGCACCTGTTCTATATGGCGGCTTAAGAGAAAAAAATCGTGCTAAGTCATTGCACTGGAAGTAGTTAGTCGTGAGTCAAGCCTGTGGTTGTGTGAGGAGCGGAATGCAAAAATGTGCTTGAATTTTGAAGATAAAACTTGAGACTTCAAAGAAATGTTGAATGAGGGTGTGTATTGGGTATAGCTGGTCACGCCCCACAGTCCCTGGTGGCGACACTCAGAAGGGCCGTTGTGCATCGTGGAGAGAAAACCTCTCCAGGAAAGTCCCCAAATCTGGGTAAGGTCTGGGTCCCCTTCTTGCCCTGAAAAACTGTGCTTGTCACTGAGCTCCAGCCGTAGGTCAGGTGTGACCCCGTGGTGTCCTGCCCCTGAGCACACGTCACCCTGGGGCCTTGGCTTGTCCTTAGCCATGAGTCAAGTAGCTGTGGGACAGGTGAGGGTGCTGGGGGATTCTGATTGGACGTGGCTCCCCAAAAGAGATGACTGGAATCTACCTGTTGTTCCCTGAACACTTTGATGAGGGCGTTCCATCCTATCAACATCACCATCCTTGAGGGAAGAAACGCCCAGTTACCCCCAAGTTCATATTTCTGGGGTAGCTCTGCAGTACTCCACGCCTTCACCCCAGCCTGTCCAAAGTCAGGAATCAGAGTCCAGGGTCTTTCATAAAAGATAAGACCCTCATTCTTATCTTTTAAGTCCTACAAGGTAAAGGGTACCAGGCAGCTACCCTTGACATCAACACAAAGAAGTGTGTGTTTATATACATCTGTAGCTACTACTATCTATGCAGATTTACACCTCGTGCCGTATACACCATGCGATGTGAATAGGCTGCACACCTGGCATGCATACAGGAGGTATATATGTGTGGATAGATGTGCAAGCACCAGGTGGGCCCTAGTCACTCCCTCCCCAACTGGGGTCAGGCCCTGCCCATGTGTGGGGCCCTGACTGAGGACACTGTGGGCCCCCGAGGACAGAGAGGGTGGACTATCCTAGGAAGGTTTGACCTTAGCACCAAGGGGACAGTATTTCCATGAGCACAGTGACCCCAGGGACTGTAGCTGTACTCCTCCATCATGGACCCCCATGGGAGGGTGGAGCTGTGCCTCCATCCTGGGAGGGGCGCCCTTGAAGAGCACTCGGGGAGACCCTGTGGGTGCTTTCAGCCAACCAAGAGAGAGTCCTCAGTCTGCCATGGGCGTGGCTGTCTGTCCCGTGAGCAGCACCCCTGGTGGACAGTGCAGGACTGCACACCCTTCCTCCTGAGCGTGCGAGTGGAGAGCCCCCGGGCACCTGTCTCAGATGGAGTGTTATGGTGCTCAGCTCAATGGGCCAGCTCAGCCTGGGTCAGTGAGGAACCGACCCAGAGCCCAACAGGACCAGAACCCCCTTGCCCTCTCAGTATTTTCTGACACCCCTCCTTTTTTTTTTTTTTTTTTGCATTTATCTTGAAATAGAGCAGGAGGGAGAGGCGGAGGAAGAGAGAGAGAGAAACATTGATGTGAGAGAGACACATCTAGTGGTCGCCACCCACACAACCCCAACCGGGGCTGGGGACAAACTGCAATCGAGGTGCATGCCCTTAGCGAGAACCGAACCCCGGCCTCTCTGGTCCATGGCTGATGCTCTAACCATTGAGCCAAACCAGCCAGGGCTTCCCCTCCATTCTAAACAGCCCCTTCCCCAACCTGATACTTGAAGCAAACTTGTGACAAGAGTCACAGCTTGTATCCTGGAACCCCTGAAATTAGAAACAGGTGACAGTGGACCCTAGCTAATCGAGTGCAAAGACAGCCTTTCTCTAATTATCCATTTTTAAAAGGCTTTGTTTCCCACAGTCTCTGCCCAGGCAGCTCTGTGAGTAGCTTGGTCACCGCCTGTACAACGGCACAGTGACTGACGTTCCTGCCATGAGGCTCTTAGGGGGATAATGTGTGTGTGAGACGTAGCATCTGGCTCAGGGAAGATTTGTGAGAGATACTGGGCCCCTCTCTTTCCTCTCTTCCTTCTGCCCATTGCCCAAAGCCCTCCCCATTCTCCACGTGCCACCACCTTGTCTGGGGTCCCCTCTCTGCACTCCCTCACGGCAGAACCCAACCCAACTCCTCTCGTGGTTCCAGAAAACAAGCAATGTCCTAACTGCCGTTCACAGAAAGAGGCAGCAATGCAGGGCCAGTAAGAAAGCCCCGCCCGGGACCCTCAGCCCTCTTCCTACTGCTAGAGATGCTGGCTCTCGGCCTCCCTCAACTGCCCCTGGGGCACCCACAGGCGGTCTGGTCTTTAGGATTGTGGCCCTTCTTTCCCTCGTCTGTGAATCCAGGGCCTGCACCAAATCGCTTCTGAGCCCAGGAACTGGCTCCTTGCATTTCAGTCTCCGCCACCTTCTCAGATTTTGTGTCCTGGCCAAACACAGAAGGAAAAACAACACGGCTTCCTGGACCTCAGGCCACCTGGGGGTGGGTGATGTGAAATAAGCCACTGGGACACCTGCAAGCCACCTGGCCTGGCCTCCCTCGGGGCCTCTGCCTTTCCTGCCCTCTCTTCCACGGGCTGGCCAGAGGCCCAGGGTTGACGTCTGGCCCTTCTCCCCACAGGCCACTCCTGTCCCCCGCTCTGTACGACTGCTTCAGCGCCTCCGTTTGCTTAATCTCCCCCTGCCCAGTGCTTCCCACCTCCCGTAATGATGCTAATGGACAAAAGAGAACAGTCGCTTTCCCGACGCAGGAGGGCCGCCCCCAGCTTCCGCCCGGCCCACCAGCCTGACCTATTGCTGCTACTGCTGCTGCTGGGAACCCAAGTGCATGCTGGGATTTCAGTCGGTTCCCCATGCATTTTGGTTTTGCTTGAAACAGCTCCAGACTTGGAACTGTTAGGTTCCTAGTCCGTGGTGTGCACTCCTCGAGATGAAGAAAGAGATGCCTGAGGGACTTGAGATTTTTCAGGCTACGCGTTGCATAGACCCAACTCTGGTCTAGACGACGTCTACTGGGCACTGGTGAAAAGGATCCAGAAGAAAGTGCCTTTGCCTTCTAATCAGAGGACTGGCTTTATGGCGTAGTCTGCCCTTGTGAGAGGCAAGAACTAAGTCCTGGAACAGTTACTGCTCACGTAGAGACCACCCCTAGACGCCGCGTCCGGAAGGTTGTATGAACACACATATACCAAGGCTAAGCCACCTACCGGGATGTCCCATGAACCAATGGAACCCATTCATTGCAGACTTTTATTGATCTCCTGGGAAGAAGAGCTTCACAATAACTTCTCTCGTGTTCCCAGGGAAGTAGCCCAGAAAAAATCCAGCAGGAGCCTTTGGAGTACAAAGACAAAGGTCTCTGGCTTCTCAGAAAGATGCAGAAAGAGCAGATTAGGAGGTTCAGTTCTTACCTTGGCCAATGGAGGAAGATTTGAGGCCAAGGCCAGTGACTTACCAATTCAAGTCCTGCAAAGAAGTTGGATCAGAAATAACATGTTGGACCAGAAAAACAGGAAGGGAGAGAATTGCCTGGGATGAAGGGGCTGGTGGGGACCTGCCTGTGTCCCACACTGGTGGTGTTGGGCGGCCACTACTAAGTATCTCACCGGCTTCAAACACTGGTCTCCCATTGGCCAGGATGGAGCCCCTCTAGAAGTTTTGATTCACTGGAGTTGTCCACGTTCGGGGCCCTTAACCTCAAAGGAGATTGCATGGGGAAAATGAGCTGGGTTTCTATCGCTCCCCCCAAGAGAACAATGCCAGCTCCGTCTTCACAAGATAGTCTAGAATCTTATTTACTAAAGACAAGAACGTTCTCTGCAACCCAAATATGTCCATGAGTCCCATGCAAATGTCCCACACTGCCTGCCGTTGTCTGACGGTTCTGTACTCTGCAGACCACGTATTCAGTCTAGGAAAAGAAGGAGCTCTAGCCAAGCTTCAAGAACGTGACTTCCAGTGTCCTTGCTCATCGCCATGTTGAGCCAGGCCAGACCCCCATGGCTTCTCGAAATAGTCTCAAGAGAAGGCATCTTGGAGGAATTCTGTGCACACTCTCCCCAGTAGGCATTCGGCTTTGGAAGCACCAAATCTCTTCACCCAATGGGAAACCGGGCTCCCCCTCTCAGCTTGCCAATCAGGAACCACGCACATTGCTGGATCTTTGCTGGATCTTTGGCTCAGCTCCAAGACGGCGGCAGCAGCAGCAGCAGCAGCAGCAACAGTTCTTAGGAAGCCCAGCCACCCCTTCCCAGGGCTCTGGAGAGCCGCAGGGCTGGCCACCCAAAAAGAGGCTACAGTGCTTGCAAAGCTGGAGTCGCCGGTGGGCGTCCTAATGGTGGCCCTTGGTTTCTTGCAGACATTGATGAGTGCCTCTCAAGCCCTTGTCTGAATGGAGCCACCTGCGTGGACGCCATCGACTCTTTCACATGCTTATGCCTTCCCAGCTACCGAGGGGACCTGTGTGAGATCGGTACGGCCGTCTCGGCTTCAGCTAATGTCACTAACTGCTGCACCCCTCTTCCTCCCTCACCCTCCCCTTCTAACCACAGGCTCTAGGCTCTGGCTGGGGCCCCCCCGGCCCATCCAGACAGCTAATCAGGAAGCACAGTGAGAAGTCTGCCCCATTCATTCCTGCTCCTTCTCTTGCTGTTCCCCCCAAAACCCCACCTCTGGGGCATTGGCTGATCTGACCACAGGAGAGTCGTGCAGGCCGGGCTCTGAGGGACCTTTAAAAACGCTAACCTTCTCCAGGGCTTCCAGATGCCACCATCAAGCCTGGTGCACGCATCAGACTAAGAGGACAGAGCTGATCCCGTGCATTTTTCTTGAAGGAAGCTCTGGGCGGGAGTCACTGGTTCTTGCTCTGGATGACAGCCACGGACCTTCCTCGCATGGTCATGGGTGTGTGTCTGCTGCTTTATTGCCCACAGGACTTTGGTGGCCTCTCCATGGCTTGGGGAGCCACTGTGCCACACTGGCCAAGCTGCCCCTTTCTTCTTCTCTGGCAAGAGCTGTGGTTTGTCTGCCTGAGCTCCCATGTCACCAGCATGTTCCAGTCATGCATGAGCAGGGACTGCTGCATGTCACCGTCTCCTCATCGCCAACATGACCACTGCCATGTCACTGCCACTCTGGCCCAAACTTCCTTTCTCCCTGACCCTGTGCAAGGCAAAGGGCTGGCCCGAGAGAACGGAGCCTTGTTGCAAGGGGCGGGGGCTGAGTTTTGCCTCTTGGGTTTTGCCAACCCCTCTGCTTCTGCACCTGGCCCAGGCTCTGCCAAGGGGAGCTATGTGCCAGGCTGAGCCCCCAGCCCCCTTACCAGGAGCCCCATGCTCCTGGATCTCAGGGCCATTCCAACTCAGAGTGGGGGAGGTGAGAATTATGATTGCTCGTAGCAACGGCCCACGTAGAACTGGAAGAGTGCAGGGGCTTAAAACCATTTTTAATTAACACTCGGAAACTTCCAGAAAGCAGCTGACACTCCTGGGAAGTCTCCCTTTGGTCCTAAGCAGTGTGGGAGGCAGCTCTGGGTTGCATGGTCCTTGGAGGCCTGGCCAAGGTCACAGACTGCGGAGAAAAGGCGTCTGCGGGAAAAGGCCTGATCCTGGAGCCTCTCATCCTCATTTCCACCCCATGGCCCTCAAAAATCGGTGCATGGGGTCCTGGCTGGGGTGGGAGAAGAGAGTTATAAGGAATGTCTCCCCGGGATGCTAACATATTTGTCATCGGGGAGAAGGGTCTGGGAGGTCCATGCAGACGACAGCTCTCGGGCACCAGGCTGGGAGAGGAGGTGTCCTGGGAGTGGAGGCGGGGTGCTCACGGGGCTCTGCATTGCATGGAGCAGAGAGAAGGTGCCAGGGCTGCCCAACTGGGCCCTGGGCCTGGGCGCCCGGCTCAGCAGGCTGCAATCTGTGCTCTCATTCCAATCCTGAGCCCCCACCACCCTGCAGGTCCTCGTGCCTTGGCTCTGGCCCTCCTGCGTCTCCCAGCCTCCCTGGGGTGCTGTTTCCTCCAGGGCCTCCACCCCGCACGGCTCTGCCCCTCCCAGAGCAGCTGTGCCACCCAGCTCGGCCTGCCCAGCTCAGCCCTCAGACACTGAGGTGGCCCCAGAATGGACCCCACAGCCAGCCCTGGGATGATGTGGGGGCTGCCTCACGCCAGGCCTCTGGCCTTCTTTCCAAACCTTTGCCCCAGGAGGCATCGCCCCCGGGGGAACAGTGGCATCCTCCTCCGCCCTCCTGCAGCTCTGCCTCTTTCTCAGCCTGCTGGCCCCTGCTCTCCACTCTTCCCACCAGCCAAGCCTGCACCCCTTCAGCCTAAACCTCCCCCTGCAAACCGGTGCTTCCTTCCTGGGACAGCCAGACTCTCCCGGAGGCTGCCATCCAGCCTGAGGGTTCATGGCCCTCGACTGAGCCCAGGGCCCTGGGGGCACCCCTCACCTGGGAGGCCCAGGGGAAGAGGGAAGAGGGAGTCTTGGAATTCCGTCTGTCCTGTGCTATGCTGGCAAACCTTTCCCGGAGAGGAAGGGGCAGCCCTCACCTGTAGCACCCCCCAACCTCGTTCCTGAGGGATAACCCTCCTGCAAAGGCCCGTTTAAAGCTACCATTGTGATGTCATGGAAGGCAGAGTTGGAAAGACACACACACAATGGCTCTCCCACGCCTGAAAAAGCCCCATGGGTCTGCCTGGCCCCGAGCCGCCCTGAGAGCCGCACTCCAGCCCCGTGTCCAGAACCCAGAACGCGTTACCCAGAGAGCTTCGGGAGGACGGCGGCTCTTCCCCGCTCCTCACCTGCCACCCAGAGAGAAAACAAAAGGCCAGGACCCCGGGTTGGCTGCCTCGCCCTTCCCCTTCCAGAGGCAGCCCAGGGGGCTGAGCTGGAGCCGGCTCTGACCTGCAGCTCTGCGTCCTCTTCGGACTCAAAGCGGACTTGTTTCTGCTCCTGTGTCCCCATCCCAGGTCCCGTTTTGGGCCCCAGCTCTGCCTGCTGCTGCTGCTGCTGCCTTCACACGCCTCCCAGCAATTCCCTGGAGACTCTCAGAGCCTCTGAACCAGGTTTTTTGCCTTAAAGCTCCACAGTTCCCACCTTCCCACCTCTTTCGGCGGAACTCTGCCAGCCCAGCAGCGCAGGCATCAACGGGAGAGACGCTTCGGTGGGGAGGGGACGACATCCAGGCATTTCCCCGAGAGTGGGAACACCCCCAGAGGCTCCAGGGGCCAGGGCCGGGCCTCCCTGGCTTCCTCCTTGAGCCTCCATCCGCTGGGCCTCTCCCCTCCTTTGAGGGCGACACTGGAGGCGGGGTGGATGCAGGGACCTGTGTCGTGAGACGGGCAGGCTCGGCCCCTCCCTTCAAGCCCCTGCCCTGTGTTGCAGACCAGGAGCTGTGTGAGGAGGGCTGGACCAAGTTCCAGGGCCACTGTTACCGCCACTTTCCCGACCGCGAGAGCTGGGTGGACGCTGAGAGCCGGTGTCGGAAGCAGCAGTCACACCTGAGCAGCATCGTCACCCCCGAGGAGCAGGAATTTGTCAACAGTGAGTATGGCGGGGAGAGTGGTCAACAGACTGGGGCCCAGCGAGGCTGCAGGAGGATTGGGGGGGGGGGGTTCCACAGCCCAAGTTCCCTGGGAGAAGAGGAGAGAAGTCTGTGGGGCCAGTGGCTTCCACCGCACCCAGGACAGCCCACTGTCCGAGCCAGCCCCTGAGTAACCCTGTGGCTATCACAAGCCCACGCCAGCTCGGGGAGGTAGTCCGATGGCACTCCAACCATGCGTGGGCTGAGATCCTAGTCAGGACCTCAGAGACAGGTGGCACGCCCCTCGGAGCCCGCCCACGTCCCGCCATCCCTCCATCCCCCCTGCCTCTATGAGCAGTTTCTCAGACACCCCAGGGTGCTCAGCGCCACCCTAACACCTTGCCCTCACTCCAGACAACGCCCAGAACTACCAGTGGATCGGCCTGAACGACAGGACCATCGAAGGGGACTTCCGCTGGTCAGATGGACACTCCTTGGTGAGTTCTGCCAGGGGCCCCGGGCAGAGTTGGCCGCCCCGAGGGGGAGATAAGGACCCCCAGAGAGAGATGCATGCAAACCACATGCAGACAGCCCTGAGCAGCTGCGGCACGGGGCACACAGATACTGTCTCGTTGTTCATCTCTGCCTGTGGACACCAGCCCAGGGCTGGCCGAGCTGAGGGCATGACCCGGTGAAGGAAGGAGGGCATGAGGAAGGCAGGGAGTGAATGAAGGCAAACCACGAGAGACTATGGAAGCTTTAGAGGACTTCCTTGCCCACAGAGGACTCGAGTCTATTCAAGGACACACACAGACAGACAGCAACATGGAAGCCAAATGAATAGGGTGACAGGGGAGGGGACTCTGTCCCGGAGCCAGGATAGAGGGAGAAGCCTGGGGGCAGAGTAGACACCGGAGCCATGCCTCTGCCACTCCAGTCCTCTAGAGGGCATCCTCGTGACGCCCAGGATCATCCTGACCAGACTCCCAGCATCCTTTGTACTGCTGCCAGAAGACAAAGGAGCCACGGGTGGGGCTTGACAGGGGAGAAATTGGGGGTCAGGCCAAGCCACATGGCTCCGGCCCCCTCCTCACCTCACCCCCACGCCCCCACAGCAATTCGAGAACTGGCGCCCCAACCAGCCCGACAACTTCTTTGCCTCCGGAGAGGACTGCGTGGTGATGATCTGGCACGAGAAGGGCGAGTGGAATGATGTGCCCTGCAATTACCACCTGCCCTTCACGTGTAAAAAGGGCACAGGTAAACCCGGCCTGGGAGGGGCCCAGGGGGAGGAGCCAAGACTGAGGTTCCTACTGTGTGAGTCGCCTGGTCTCCTGGCTGCTGGTGTCAACTCATCGCCACCGAGCAGACCGGAAGTGGCTTGGGGAGCCCTCCCAGAAGCAGCATCCCAGGGCCCAGGGCAAGGGCAAGTCCGCTCCTAGGTGCCATTTAGGTCCCCTTTCCCCAGCACCAAGATGTTTTCATCAATAAGTCACAGATGGTCTTCCCGGCTCTCATCCTCTTTCTCTACCTTTCTCCTTCCCTTTGACTTGTCCTCATCCCCTTAAGACTCTCCTTTTATTCCCTTCCTGCTGCTCTAAGTCATGGGGGAGCCAGATGGTTTCCAGATTCTGAGCGCTGCGTGAAAACGCCCCTTAGCCGGCAGCTGGGGCGCGCGGCTGGGTGTCCGGGCTCCATGCCCGTCACGGTGCCTTGAGTTCCAGGCTGTTGCATCACAGCCAGAGGGGACCACCCTGGCTCGTCCTGGGCATGGGTCCTCACGAGGCCCCCCGAGGTCCCTCTCTGAAGGGTGTTTGCCCCTCAGTGGCCTGCGGAGACCCGCCCGTGGTGGAGCATGCCAGGACGTTTGGCCAGAAGAGGGACCGGTATGAGATCAATTCCCTGGTGCGGTACCAGTGCACTGAGGGCTTTGTCCAGCGCCACGTGCCCACCATCCGGTGCCTGCCCAGCGGGCACTGGGAGGAGCCTCGGATCACCTGCACAGACCGTGAGCATCCTCCCTCCTACCCCTCGCTTACAGCCCACCCAGATGTCCCCTTCCCTGTCCCCCGAGCATGAAAGTGCTGGCCCTCTCCCGGGGATCCTGAATGTGGACAGAGTCGTCTGTCACTGCCCCTGCTCCCAGGGACAAAGGAGAAAGCAGGCAGCCTGTTTTCCTTTTCAACACCAGCCCCAAGACCCTTAGCCCACGTTGGTTCGGAAGAAATCAGGAGACAGAAAAACCTCAGGCTGCCTTCAGTAGCCGCGGTTCCCGCAGCGAGGGCGGCCAGCGGACAAAAGGCAGACAGGGAGAGCCTAGGCTGGCCCGCTTGTTCCCGGGGTTCACCAAGAGTGTCCCCTCTCCCTTCACCCAGCCGCCACCTACAAGCGCAGACTACAGAAGCGGAACTCGAGGCCCCCCAGGAGGAGCCGCCCCAGCACCGCCCACTGAGGGGAGCTCCTAGGACGAGCCCAGGATGCTGAGCCCAGGAGTCTCGCCAGGTTGACGTCCCATCAGATGGTGTCCTCTTCTTGTCGCTTTCTGTCATATAAGGAATTCCATTAAAGACGAAAAAAACTAAATCCCACCTATTGTATGCACCCACCGACCCCCACCCCGAATGGCCAAAAATGCATCTGACTTTCCCCCCAAATGCCAAAGCAAAGCAAACGTATTGTAACCCGTGGACTGAGTTTAGATACATGTCTTCACTCTCTCGTTGTGCCTTTCCAGGGACCAGTGCAGGGACAGGGGGAGCAGGGAGGGGTTAAGTTAAATAAAGAAGATTATTTTTTGTTTGCTGACTTTATCCAAGAGCAGTGCAATCGTTGGTTCTTTGACCTCCACGGAGAGCTAGGGAGGAGGGAGGAGGGGCAGGGGAAGCTGGAAGGGGCAGAGGCCCAGGGTATGAAGAACTGGGGACCACAGCTGAATGTAGGGGATGAGGGCTGCACCATCCGTGTGGGGGGAAGCCTGGGGTGAGCCCACAGGAGGGAACCACCAAGGAGTCTTCTGCAGCGTGGGGGTCGGGTTCCCTCCAGGGGTCTCCCTCCCAGCATCCTCTCTCCCGGTCTGCCACCCTAACAGGTGTCATCTCTCTCGGCAGGGCTGAGTGGGGGGCACTTCCTTCCCTGTGGAAGTGCCCCCCCACCCCTCTCCCCACCCTCCCCCACCCCCGGGACCGTGCGGGCACCAGGGTCCCGTGCACCTATTTATATTTTTGAAAATTGAAGATTATGATAATTATAATAATAAAGACATTGGAAGAGATCTATTTCTTTTCCCTTCTTCTTCTTCTTTTTTTTTTTTTTTTGTAATTTAAGGAGAAGGCAACTATGGTCTAGGTTCTAGAACAGGGGCCCTTAGGAAGGGTGGCCATGGGGACATGTTTTGATCAAATAACCCCAAACTGGTGTGAATCCTATGGGTTCAGAGAGCCTGGGACAGTCATACCCACTGTGCTTTAATTTTACAAGGGTATAGCAGGGTTTGATGGAGTGTGTGTGTGCGTGTGTGTGTGTGTGTGTGTCAGTTGCACAGTTGGCCCTTTGACGTCACACTTCGCTCCCATGGGGGAGTCATTGGCAGAATGCAGTGCGGAGCAGGACAGAGGACGGCTGCGGGGGAGGCAGGGACACAGCATCATTGATTGTCCCAAAAAAGCACACACCCCAAATTGGGGGAAAGAGCAAATCACAGACTTTGAACGGAGAGAGGGGAAGAATGGGAGGGGCGTGCCTCCCTCCCCTGGGACCTCACACAGAAGCCTGGGGCGCGAGTCCAGCCCTAGCTCCTCGGAGGGGCAGGAGACTGCAAGGCCCAAAGCCCAGCTCAGCGCCCCTGAATGTCCTCTCCCTCCTCCAGGCTGGGGCAGAGGGAGAGCTGCAGCCACCATGCCCTGATCCCGGGCTCACTGCTCCCTCTGCACATCAGAGTCCTCATGAGCCCACGAACCTCAAATGTCCCAGAAGAGAGAGGTAGGAGGAACCCCGGTTGAGGGAACCTTGGGATGTTCACCTGAGCAAAGGGAGGATTTGAGATCTGTTGGATTTACAAAAATAGTCTTTTTTTTTTTTTTTAATTTGAGTTGAGAAGTATCAAAACAATAGGAAAATAGCCCCAACCGGTTGGGAAAATGAACCACTCAATAAATACAGCCTGTGAGGGGAGGGGCAGGCAGGCACAGCGCTGGGGCCGGCTCTAGCGAGGATGGAAGCAGTAGACACCGTACTTGCGGCTCCGAGGGTCTGGGAAGCCGAAGCTCCGGACGCCAGGCGTTAAGGGCCCGCAGTTGGGACGTGGGTGAGCCACGGGGTAGCGGGCACTGCCATCAGCCAGCCAGCCAGCATCGCAGCGGTCCAGGCCGTGGAACTTCCAGGCGGCAAAGAGCTGGCCCACCTTGGCCACCTGGGCGCCGTCCTCCCGGCAGGCCTCCTTCGCCTCCAAGAGCGTCAGCTTCTCGGGGTGCTCCAGGTAGTACACCCGCCCTGGGGGGAAGTGGGATGTGAGGGCTGGGCAGGGGAGGGGACAGCTGGAGAAGACAGCCGGGCCTGCAGCAGTGTTTCCTGTCCAGATGTCACCAGCCAGACCCCACAGATCTGTCGGCTGTCTGAGCCCAGGGAGCCACCATACAGTGGGCATCTGCTTAGACAATTTGGGGAGCACTTTCCAGGTCCTCACTCTCTCTCTGAGAGCTTCACTCCACCTGCCATGGGGCTGGGGTCCCTCCTGTCATAGCTGTACTCCCCCAACCCTCCCCTAACTGCACCCTGGGTGGGCACCCCATCCAGGCGGGACCAGAGTCTCTCGCTGGCTCAGTCATTTACTGAGCACCTACAATGTGACCGGCGCTTTCTAGATGCTTGGGGTACAGCACCGAACCAGTCTCTCTTTGCACTTGTCTACCTTTCCCATGAAATGAGTTGCTTTTCCGGACAGACTGTTGCCCAGTGTATCTGTGCTGCCCAGAGCCCAGCCCAGGCCCTCGCCCGTGGCAGGCACTCCGGCAACCTTTGATGAAGGAGTCCATGAATGACTGGCATGCACAGCAGCACCAAAGCCCTCAAACTCAGCCGCCCACTGTGACGCTCCAGGTGGAGGTGCCCCAGGGCAGGCGGAGGGGGCCCGAAGCTCCCCAGGTGCTCCCTGCCCCCTGCAGGCTGTGCTCAGCCACCCCACTCACCCTTGAGGGCAGCGGCGGTGAAGCAGAACACGTCATAGCGGTGCAGGTGGCGGTGGCGTGGGCCGTAGCTGCGCACCCCCGGCGCCAGGCCCAGGCCGCCGCAGGCTCCCCGGGCCAGCATGATGGGGTACTGCACCGAGGCATCCTGCAGCCAGCCCGCGTTACACCAGTCCAGGCCCTCCTCCCAAGCCCGGAACAGCTGCTCGAAGGAGGCCACCACGGCGTCCTGGCCCTCACAGGCCTGCTGGGCCTCGTGGAAGTTGAGCTGGTAGCGCCCCTGGGGGGGCTGGTAGGGAAATACCACACCTGGGGGGGGGGAAGAGAGCTTGGAGGGGTGTGCAAAGGCCCAGCTGACTAGAGACCTCAGTCCCATGCCCCCACCTCCTCAGGGGCAGATATTCCCCCAACACACACACATGCGTAAACCTGTCACCTCCTGCCCACTGTCTAAGTCCAAACATAGACCATACGACACCTCCCTTCTAGAAACAGGCTGGCGAACAGCACACCCAGCAAACATCTACTGGTGTGTGGAGGTAACGAATCCATCAGCCAACTCGTGTCCCCAAGTACAGGAGGCAAGTAATACCTCATTCACAGGGCTGTTGCAAGCACCCTAGCGCTGCGGTCTCAATGTGTTCCCCAAATTCCTATGTTTAAGTCCTAACCCCCAAAACTGATGCTATGAGGAGTTGGGGCCTTTGGGAGGTCTTAGGTCATGAAGGTGGAACCCCCACGTCGGGATTGGTGTTCCTATGAAAGACCTCCGAGGGCGCCCCTGCCTTTCTGCCGCGTGAGGACACAGCCAGATGTCTGTGTCCTGGCAGAGGGGCCTCACCCGACCACGCTGGCATCTGGATGTCAGACGTCCACCCTCCAGAGCTGTGAGAAACAGGCTGTGGCACCATCCAAAAGGAGGGTCTCAGCAGTGTGCCCCAGTCCCCACTACTCCCTATCACCTCGCACCAGGCGGCCTCATTCACTCGTGTTGCCTGCAACCCTGCGCTGTCTCTAATGAGCTGTGTGACCCACTCCCGCTTGCCTCTGTCAGAGTGGGGTGTGAGCGAGAGGGAGGCGAGGGTCACAGAATTGAGCCCGAATGCCTGGGCTCAAAGCCCTGCTCTGCCATTTGTGAGCTAGGGGACCTCAGGTAAGTTACCTGACCTCTCTGTGCCTGTTTTCCTCCTCTGTAAAATGGGGGTGATAATAATAGTAGCTTCCAGCCCGGCCTGTGTGGCTCAGTGTGGTTGAGCATCGACCCAGGCACCAAGAGGTCGCAGGTTCGATTCCCGGTCAGGGCACACGCCCAGGTTGTGGGCCAAATCCCCAGTACAGGGCATGCAGGAGGCAGCCAATCGATGTTCTCTCATCGATGTGTCTATCTCTCTCTCCTTCTCCCTTCCTCTCTCTCTAAAATCAATAAAGAAAAAAATAATGTTTTTTAAATAATATTAATAGTAGCTTCCACCCTGGCCGGTTTGGCTCAGCAGTTCGAGCTTCAAACCAGAGTTGCGGGTTCGATTCCGGTCAAGGGCATGTACCCTGGCTCTAGTCATGGTCGTGCGGGAGGCAACCAATTGATGTGTCCCTCTCACATTGATGTTTCTCTCTCTCACCCACTCTGTCTGAAGACAAATGGAAAAGTATCCTCAGGTGAGGATTTAGAAATAATAATAGTAGCTTTCTCATGGGGTTGTTTGGAGGATAAAATGTTTATCTGCCTAACGCACCAAGGTCTGGCTCCTTGTCGGGCCCCTCCCCCCGGCCCCCAGGTCCCGGCATCACGCGGCCCCACTCAGGGTCTCACCCCGAAGCTCCAGCTCCACCAGGCCGCTCTCATCCTCCAGCCCGTCAATGACCTCACAGCGGTAGCGCCCGTAGTCCTCCAGCCGCAGATCCCGGATCTCCAGCGACACTTCGCGCTCCTCAACCTGCCGCAGGTGCACGCGGCCCCGGTAATCTCCAAAGGAGCGGCGCCTGCGCCCGATGGCCACCAGCACGTCCTGCTCCGGGGCCCCGTTGTCCAACAGCTTCCACCATTTGATGCGCACGGGCCTTTGGGGGACCAGGTCCGGCTCGTAGTGGTACCAGCAGGGCAGGGTCACATTGGCCCCTTGGTGGGAAAACAGGGTGTCTTCGGGCGTCTCCACCACCAGCTTCACTCCATTGAAGGGGCCTGGGAAGAGGTGGGTGCAGATGGGGACCTGCTGCAGCTCAGCTGTACCCCTGCAAGGGCCACCCCACCCGCGTCCCAGCTCCTGCACGCTCGGGTGTGACAGCCAGGGAGAATGGCCGCAATGCTGCACCCCTCCCCGTACCCGCAGGCTCTGCACTGTGGCTTCACAGGCACACGAGTGAGCCAGCCCTGACTGCCAATCCGTGGAAACACGAGCAAAGCAGATGCCTGTCGTCTGAAGCCACTAAGTTTGTGATGATTCGGAAATTTCCTTGAATCTCATTAAAGTAATGCTTGGGCCCTGGCCAGTTTGGCTCAGCGGTAAAGAGCATCGGCCTGCGGTCCAGAGAGACCCGGGTTCGGTTTCCTCGAGGCGCATGTACCTCAGTTGTGGTTTGTCCCCGACCCTGGTTGGTCGTGCGGGTGGCAGCCACTCGATGTGTCCCTTTCATGTCGATGTTTCTCTCTCTCTCTCTTCCTCTCTCTCTCCCTCCCACTCTATCTGAACAAAAAATAATAATAATTAAAAAAAAATAAAGTAGTGCTTGGACAACAAAAAGTCTGGAGAAAAGGGGGGTGGCAGGTTAAATCATGGCTCACCAAAATCTCCAGGACCTAATCCCCAAACGTTGCCTTATACGGCAAAATGAACTTTGCAGATGTGATTATATTAAGGTTCTTCACAAAGGGACCGTGTTTAGCCTGGATTTTCCAGATGGGCCCTAACTACAATTCCAAGTACCTTTTTATTGTTGTTAATCCTCACCGAGGATACTTTTTCCATTGATTTCTAGATAGAGTGGGAGGGAGGGGGAGAGAGAAATATTGATGTGAAAGAGACACAGTGATTGGCTGCCTCCCACGCAACCCTGACCGGGGCTGGTGATGGAACCTACAATCCAGGTAGGTGCCTTTGCCTGGGAATCAAACCTGCGACCCTTCAGTCCTCAGGCAGGGGCTCTAGCCACTGAGCAAAACCGGCCAGGGTTGCAAGTATCTTTTTTAAGGGAGGCAGAGGGAGCTGTGACCACACTGAAAGCCACGTGACCACAGAGGCAGAGCCTGGAGGGAGGCAGCTACCAGCCAAGGGATGCTGGCTGCGGAAGACACAAGGAGCGGGTTTCCCCCAGGAGCCTCCGAGGGGCGCTCACGTCACGAGCAGGCTGGGCTACGTGTCGTTTATCTTCTCCTCCTTCCACAACCAATTCTCAGTGTGGCTTCTTAAGATGTGTGTGCCCTGGGCACCTGCCTTCACCATCTCGGCCTCGGTCTCCTCAACTACAATTTGGAATAATACAGGGAGTCCCCCAAACATGTATACACAACCTGAAGCACTTATAAAGCCAGTGTTTATTAAAATACATTTCATTTTCAAAATATAACAGAATCTATAGTTACCCTGTATACATTTTGGGGGGACACCCTGTACATAGTATCTGCTTTGGGGGCTGTGAGGACACCCTGCTTTGGTTTGGCCTGCTCAGTGCCTGCACTACACCGATTGGTAAACATTTTTATTCTCACCTTTGCCTGTGTCACAGGTTTTTATTGTTGTTGTTGTTGTTTTTGGTACGTGCTCCTAGTGGGAACCAAACCTGGTCCTCAGACCAACACTCCAACCGCTGAGCCAAACCAACCAGGGCTGTGTCACAGTTTTTGTGAAGATTATATGACACAGTATTTAAGAGACCTTGAAGTGTGCATGACGCATAGTAGGTGTGCAAAAACCGCTAACTAAAATGCCACCTGCCCAAAGCCACATCGCTAGAAAGTGGCACAGTAAGATTCAAACTTGTGTCTGTCTAACACCAAAGCCCCTTTGCACGAGGAAGACCAGGGAAGGTCACTTTTTTAAATTGGATCTTGCCCTGGCTGGTTTGGCTCAGCTGTTAGAGCATCGGCCCATGGACCAGAGAGACTCAGGTTCGGTTCCCGCTAAGGGCACGTACCTCGGTTGCAGTTTGTCCCTGGCTCCGGTTGGGGTCTTGTGGGTGGCAACCAGTCGATGTGTCTCTCTCCTGTGGATGTTTCTCTCTCTCTCTCTCTCTTCCTCCCTCTCTCCCTCCCTATCTGAAGATAAATGCAAAAATGTCCTCGGGTGAGGATTTAAAAAAAAAAAAGTAAACTGGATCTTGACAAATTGGCAGGACTTTGGGGAAGTATAAAAAGCAGAGTGATCGACCTGAAGAGCATCGGGCTCCATGTCTGAAGGATCACAAGCACAGAGTCCCTGGAACATCTCTTCTGCTTGTCTTAGAAACGAGGCTGGTCCACCGCAAGGGCCCAGATGGGAAAAAGGCTGCTGGCTCCCTGCCCAGTCCTCTGTCCCAGCCTTGAACCTGCATGTCACAGCAGGAGCCAGTGGAGGTCTTGCTCACCCTTAGGAGCAAAGAGCTGGACCCAGGAGGCCACCCACCTTCATCCTGGCCCGGGTCCCGGCCACGGGGACTGTTGGAGTAGTAGAAGCCATTGTAGAAGGGCAGGCCAGAGACCCAGGGCAGCAGGAACAGCAAGACCAAGAGCAGCAGGTCCATGGTGTCGTGCACAGTGGCAGCACCAGTGTGTCCTGGGCAAGGCTGTGGTCCAGCAAACAGGAAAGAAGAGAAAAACACACCAATTAAAGAAGCCCCTCTGCAGGGGACCAGGACCCCTAGGTTCCAGCACCCACTCACTCACTCACTCAACAGGTCATTGTAGAGCATGCCGCGCACTATTCTTGGAGCCCAGGTCTTACTGTGTGATTCTGGGCAGATTTACTCGTTTGCGAAATAGAGATCATCACTAACCCAGGATATTTTTCACCAATGTGGTCTCTTTGCTCCTGTAGTAACAGAGTCCTAGACAGGTGTGCGACCAGTTGACTGAAGGCTGTGTTTCCCGCCTCCCTTGCAGCTAGAAGCTATGGACTCGGAGCTGACCAGGGGCAGTGAGCAGAAATAACGTGAACCAGATGCCGGTCTTGAGTACTAGGGATAGCCTTTCCCTGGTACTCTTTCCCCAACCTGCTGGCCACCAGAATAGCTCACCTGGTCTAGTCTCAAAGGTGAGAACCAGACTGACGGCAGAGCTCCCACACAGGGATCTTTGTACACCTGGGGAAAAGACGTATATTTTTGCAAAATCACACATTTAAAAATAACAAGGGTGGCCCTGGCCGGTTTGGCTCAGTGGTTGGAGCATCGGCCCGTGGACCAGAGAGGCCCGGGTTCGGTTCCCACTAAGGGCACGTACTCGGTTGCAATTTGTCCCTGGCCCTGGTTGGGGTCGTGTGGGTGGCAACCACTCGATGTGTCTCTCTCACGTCGACGTTTCTCTCTTTCTCTCTCTCTCTTCCTTCCTCTCTCCCTCCCGCTCTATCTGGAGATAAATGCAAAAATGTCCTCGGGTGAGGATAAACAAATAAATAAAAAATAACAAGTTTTTTTGGAGGGATAAGGTTGGGGCAGACTACTCAAAACATGCAACCTGGGCCAGATGGTGTGGCTCAGTGGTTGAGCATTAAATGCACCAAGAGGTCACCGGTTTGATTCCCAGTCAGGGCACATGCCCAGGTTGTGGGCCCGATGCCCAGTTCGGGATATGCAAGAGGCAGCCAATCAATGTTCTCTCTCATCGATGCTTCTATCTCTCTCTTCCTCTCCCTTCCTCTCTCTCTAAAATCAATAAAGAAAAAAAATTTTTTTTAAAAAAAACATGCAACTTGGTAATCAGAGTGCTAAAAACAAGAATAATCCTAATGGAAAAAAAAGCACCAGTAACAGCATTGAGGTTGGCACCCTAGGCCCGTCAATCAGCCCTCTGCAGCCTTTGCAATTGGGCCGGAGCTTCTTCCTTTGGAGTGTATAGGTCTTGGGGGCATTGGAGTCCAACAGAATCCGGATTTACCAAAATTAAAAATCTGACCCTAGTAGGGTGAAGCTATCTTCTTCGATTATTTTTTTTAAACACAGGGGAAATCTTTGCAACTTCATCGGACTCCAAGTTTTATCGGAAAACGGTATGTTGTTAAGTTCTGTGAAGCAGCAAAACCAGCCACGCAGGCGTCCTGCCCTCACCAAATGTATTGCACCCTTGAGTCAGGATGTTGAGCGTCTGGATATTGAGAATTGGGAGAACTCGGGAGGAAGAGATGCTGCATCGGCCGATCTATTTGGTTCCTGAGTTTTGGACAGTGGATAGCACGTGTCTGGATAGTAAAGGACATCTGTTGTTATACTAAAGAAAGAACTTTCTCCAGGACTTCTGTGTCAGCATTTATCTTAAGGAAGCCATACATTGCTATGGCTTGATCTTTAATTGTGAGAAGTCTTGTTACAGTCACGCCATTACATAGGCTGCTGGGGGAAATGGCCACTGGACCACTGTGATTCCATGTAATGTTGACATTGTTCCCCATGGCTCTGACCAATCATGAATTAAGTATTCACGGTTCAGAAACATGCACTGAGGCACAATGGACTGTAGCCCCTTCTGGTGTCCTCCAGCAGCTCCCTCAAGCCTCCCAAGAGCACCCACCCAGGTCAGCAAGGAGAAATTTATTCTCCGCATTTAATCCACAGGTGAACAGGGGCACAGAGGCATGAAGCAACCCTGCAAAGACCACACAGCCAGGAGGCGGTAGAGGCAGGACTCTGTTGAGCATTTTGTAGCCAACTCCCACAACGATCTGTCATATTTAAGGACTGCTTTCTGCTTATCAATGCATGTTCATGGACGTCACTGCCTGTGAACCTCGCATTGTGAGCATGATTATTCCCATTGTACAGACGAGAAAACTGAGGTTCAGAAATAACTAGGTTGCTTGGCCACCTGGATTCAGTTCTGGCTCCACCCACTTACTAAGTCTGTCATTGGACAAGTCACTGAGCCTCGCTTTCGTCATCTGTAAAATGAGAGTCACGACAATACTGACCAGAAGATATTTTTTTGCAGATTAAGGGAAGGAAGGTCTACAGGACACTAGAATACTGCCTGGTAGGGGGTAAGCACTAAAAGATATTAGTTATTATGTCTGTGAACGGTTTGCAAAGTGAAGTCTCACGTGATCTCAGTGGTTTTCTCCTCTCTCACTGCCTGGAAAAGCAACCCCACTGTCTTCTCTTTACAGTTGGGGAAACTGAGGCCAAGGATGTACCTTTGCTAAACAGGTAGAGGTTAGAGGAAATTCGGGTCTCCTGATGGCCCAGACTTTGCTTTTCCCAGGACTATTTGCCGGGGGGACCCCTCCACACACCAGAATAAACCGAACACCTACTTGGAAGGGAGATGGAGCCTCACCAAAGTACGAGGTCCCCAAGCACCAGCAGAGGGCACCATTGCCCTATGGGTCTCCACCCGCCACCTGCAGGAATTGGACTTCGGTGCCCCCAGTTTAGACAAGGCCTACGAGCGCCTTTGAAACCTGCGGCCCCAGGGCGAGCGGAAGCCGGAGGTGATTCCTACCAGCCGTCCCGGCCCGCTGGCCCGCGCAGGGCCCGGGAGAGGGGCCAGGGTGCCTCACCTCCCCCTGCGGCAGGGAGCAGAGGCACTCCCGAGGGTCAGCGCTGGGCACTGCCGTCCAGCCTGGGCCACAGGCTGGTGACAGAGCCGAGGGAGTCCAGTGCCCCTGCTGTCTCCTTCCTGGCCGCTCACAAGCCCCGAATTCCCCCCTGAGCGACCCATGTCCCACCCAGGGCTCCACCCTTCGCCCTCCCTGCCCTTTCAGGGTCTCGCTGTGCCCAGAGCAGAAACCCCAGTAAACTGAGGCCTGAAACCGAAGGGCATCCTCTGCGTTTGCCCTGGGACTGCAGGTCCGCCCGCCGTGGGGGGTCTCCAGCCGCACCCCCGGGTTCCCAAGGCCCTGGGCTGAGCGTCCGGCAGACGCCCCGGGGCAGGGTGGGCACGTGGTGCGCTGTGCTGGCGGCTGCAGGACACAGGACGGGATGGGAAGGAGTCGGGGGGCCCCGGTGGGGCGGGGGCTGGACCCGGCGGTGGTCCCGGAGGCTCCGGGGTGCGCTGTCACTGCCTCCCCCGGGGTGCGCGATCAGCACGCGGGGGTCCCGCGCGGCTCTGACCTCAGACGCCCGGAGCACCCACACAGGACGGGATGGGAAGGAGTCGGGGGGCCCCCAGTGGGGCGGGGGCTGGACCCGGCGGTGGTCCCGGAGGCCCCGGGGTGCGCTCTGTCGCTGCCTCCCCGGGGCGCGCGTCCGGCATGCGGGGACCCCGCGCGACCCTCACCTCACTGACGCCCGGAGCACCCCCGCCGGAGTCCACAGCCCGGCTCCGGCCCGGACCCTGTCCCAGCAGGCGTGGGGTCCACGGGGGACTCGAAGCCGGGAGGGAGGCACGCAGCCCCCCGCGGCTTTCGGACGGCTCGAGCGCGCTCGAGGGTGCGGGCTACACAGGTCCGAGAAGAAACAGGCGGATTGGGGGACCTCGATGGCCAAAAGGAAGCGGCTGCGTACAAACCCCCGCGCTCCCGCCGGGCCTGCCCCTTAAAGGGATACACGCCCCTTCCCTCCAAGGGCCCGGCCCAAAGGGAGGCGGCGCGCGGAGTCGGGCTCGCTCCAGACTGGGCTGGGGACCACTCCAGCACCTCGGGAGTGCCCAGGAGCTGCGGCTGTCACATCTGGGGAGGTGAGTGGGGAATGGAGGAGTGCTTGCAGAGGGGTGTCCCGTTAGGACCCCCCCTTACCCTAAGCAGTGGGACTAAGCAGGGGGAAACTCTCTCCAGCTATGGCTGCCCCCCACCTTCGGGAGAGAGTTCTATAAGCCTGCCTTTCCCTCCTTGAGTTTGGCCATCATGAAATTGCCAGTCTGCACGGCTCCCAAAGTTTGTTCCGGAAAATTCTTCCCGTGTTCCAAGGCCTTGAACACTAGGGTGGTTTCATTTGCCCCTTTCCAGCTAGTCAGTCAGTCCCTACTCTATGGCCAGCCCCTTTCACCAGGGCACTGGCCTGCCTGCTCCCCCACTAGCCACTTCCTGATGGCCCCTGCCCAGGGCATGGATACGCCAGTGGCCTCCCAGAAACCAGTGTGCTCAGCCAGCAGGCCCTGCGCCCGCTTGGCAGAGTCCTGGTCCCTGGTGGGACCTCCCAGCAGCCTCCTCCTTCCTCCAAGTGTTAAGCAATCCGCAGGCAGGCAGGCAGTGAGAATGCTGGGCTCTGGGAGGCTGGGGATGGAGGGGGGACCAGCACAAGACAAAATCCACTTCAACACAGTGACAATGAACCACAACGCAAGAGCTCCAGGCAGTGACATAAATATATTTTGGAAGCTGCCTGTGCCCTCAAGCCCCCCCATGCCCACCCATCTTCAGTCTCTCCACAGACCCACCCCACCCCCTTCTGTCTTTCTGGGCTGCAGCACAAGGGTCAAGAGGGGTCTCCAGGGAGATAAGTAGGGAATGTCAGAGAGCTCGGTGGTGGCATCAGGAACGGCAGCGTCATGCCTCAGGGTTGAGGGCAAGGAGACTTATCTCCAGCGTGTCGCCTCAGGGCCGTCCTTCAAGGCTATGGGAGCATGGGGTAGGGGAGGCGGGCTATGGAGGACCGGAATCGGGGATCTGGAGAGGTGCAGGTAACCCGCACCCCTGACTTCGCTCTTCCCTGTCCATCCCAGACCTACTCAACTCCCATAGTGCCTAAGAAATGGGATGGCATGATAGCTGAGCTCAGGGGCAGGTGGGAGGGAGGGGGGGCAGGTGGGAGGTGAAGTGTGAGGACAAAGGGAGAGAAAGGTGGCTGACCCCGCCCCTCCACAGCACTACAATCAGGAGGGGGGTGGGTAGAGGAGGCAGCAGGACCACAGAAGGTCAGGAGGACTGGGGAAGGGGCAGGTGCCCCGCAGCTGTCCCGGTCACTTTAGCTGGGCCTACGAGCATCCCAGCAGCTCCACACGCAGGGTGATTCGGTTGTGCCAGGCTACGGGCAGGATGCGCACAAAGCGAGCCATGAAGGGCGTCTCAAATATGTTCTTCTTGTGGGAATTATTGTCAAAGTTGCCTAGGAAGACCTGGAAGCAGAGAGGGGATCAGGAAGGACCCCCGACCAGCCCCCCATCTCAAAGAGCCCTAGGCTTAACTCGAAGGGTACCCCAGAGTGGTGAGGGGCGGGGCAGCTCACAGGAACTCACCTTACTGTCTGCGGCTCCCTGTTCCCTGTACTCAGTCCAGTTCCTGCCATCATCACTGTGGGCCACCTTGTAGGCTGCCACATACTGGATGTGGCCAAAGTCACGGGCCCCCTGTGTGATGATGCCACTCACTTGTTTCTGGGAGCCCAAGTCGATCTACGGGGGGGAAAAATATCAACTGTATTTTCTTTGCTTGGACCCTTTCCAGTAAAGTGGAAACAGGCAGACACCCCAGGACATTAATTGTAGTTTGGTGAAAGCTACTTCACTTGGCAGAGCCTCAGTTTCCTCATCTATAAAATGGGCGTAAATACCACCTCGTATGTCAGACACGGTGAGGAAATTCACTGCAATGGAGCTCAGATTTCAGAACCTGGGCCCTGGCCAACCCCCAGGCATGAACTGCTCCCGAGGTTCCCTGTGGGGCTGTCCACTGCCTGACCTTGGTCCTGAGCAGTCCAGAGGCAGGCAGGCAGCTCCTCATGGAACCCAGCTCCACAGGCTAATGTGTTCTCTGGCGCCCAGAGACAGACCTTCTGCTTCCAGTCCCCAACCATCCTGGGGAGCCAGCTACCTGCCCCTGCACAGGCCGTCCCGAGGCCCAGGGTGCAAACTCAACTCACTGCCAACCGGCAGATGAGCCCCAGCCAAATCCTCACCCGGCCAGGACTCAGTTTGCTCATCTGTAATATGAGCGGATGCTCTGGCATTCCGTGATTCTCGTGTTCCCCAATGTCAATGAAATCCGAGGGCTGTCCCATGACGTGTTCTCAGACACCGAGCCAGAGAGCATGGCTCTGTGCTCGGGCTGAGAAACCCCAAGGTGCCTGTCTCAGGTGTCCCTCCTCACCCTGCTCTGCTGTCCGTGGGCTCAGCCTTGTTCCCCTGTGGCAGCCAGTGGAGGTGGCTCTCCCCCTACTGACACACACACACAGATATAGACACACATAGACAAGAGACACAGACAGACACACACACAGATATATAGACACACAGACACAGACACACAGACAGGTATACACAGATACACAGACACACAAAGACACAAGACAGGTATACACATACACACAGATATACAGACACACATAGACACAGACACACAGATGGGTATACACATACACACAGATGTACAGACACACATAGACACAGACAGGTATATATATATATACACACACACAGATATACATACACACATAGACACATAGACACATACGAGTATACACACACAGATATACATACACACAGATATACAGACACACATAGACACAGACAGGTATATATATATATATACACACACACAGATATACAGAGACACAGACACACACACAGGCATACACAGACACACAGATACACAGACACACATACACCCCTTTCTCCACCTGGGCTGGGGGCCTCAGTGGAAACAGCAATACACCCCTCACTCTCCCCCCGGGACTTACAGAATCAAGAGGAAGGTACGACATGTAGCAGCAGGAAGGAGCATTAAAAAACAAGGCTTTTCAGAAATTCCCTCTTAGGGAGCAGAAGCCTAGGCTGTGAGGAAGTCAAAGACCTGGGAGCCCTGCCCCCCCCCCCGCCCCTGCCCCCCCCCCGCCCAGCCCACCCCAGGGGCTGGCCCACCTGCAGCCACTCAGAGGCAGAGTTCTTCTCCGCAGTCCAGGCATTGAATTTGCCCTGCTGGTCCAGCCGCGCGTAGAAGGGGTACCAGCTGAACGAACTCAGGCCCCAGGTCTTGTAGATGCTGGAGGCCGTGATCTGCTTGTCGAGGATGGTGTTGTCCTTCAGGCCCAGGGGTTCAGCGCATCCTGCTAACGAGAGGGACTGTCACTCAGATTTGGGATCCACAGCCTCCCAGGGGCATGAGCACAAAGTAATGCGGAGGGAAAAACCGTGTGGATCTCACCAGCCCCTGGCATCCTCTTGGACAACAGACGGACGCTCTTGCCTTTTAGAGCCAACCATCCTGTCTCACTGCCTGCCCCAGCCACGCCTCCCCTCAGCCAGCTGCTCTCAGCTCCCACCCCCACCCAACTTGCCCATCACAGATCGCCCACCACTCTTCCTCCTCTGCACCATGCCAGGCCCTGATCTTCAAGGCCTATGAGCAACCTCCTCCAAGAAGCCTGCCCTGACTACCTCTCTTGGGCAGGACTTATCCCTCCTATGAACTCACAGCACTTCCTATACCACTTCTACAGGACTGCTGAGTCTGAGATCATCATCCAGAACATGACTAACAATCTAATTGATGCAGTGCTTACTTTAGTCGTTGATCTACCCCACAGAAACCTGAAGCTATTAACAACCCCACTTTACGGAGGAGAAAACTGAGGCCTAGAGACAAGCACTGTACCAAATCACGCACACAAACTCCCGATCACCACACCACACTGTGACATCATCTCTACCACCCACACACCCACCCAGAGCCAGGGAGGCCTGCCTAGTGGTGCCCCACTGATGAACAGCACTTCCAGCAAGTGGAAGTCAGAGAAGTCAGATTTTCTGGGGCTTAGGGACCATCCTATATCCTTGCCCAGCAGCTCCTCCACCGGTGCAGAGTCCACAGTCAACAGCTGGCATGCTGTCAGACGGGCCTGTGCGGGCTTGCCCCAGAAGCAGCCCTTGGTTTCATTCAGTCCTGCTCCAAACACGCAGGAATGTGCCAGGCTGGTGTGTACTATTCACATGTACCTTCAGGTGGCCAGAACAGCTGAAGACTCCCATGGGAGTGAGGGGTGTGTCTCACATCTGGCTGAATCCGCCCTCCACAGCTGTTCAGTCCCTTTGGGGAACTGGATGGGTGAGGGCACTGGACCTAGAAAGCCAGCCGACTGGAATGTCTACGAGGACAAGGAGATGGTGCAGACAGGGCAGCTCCACTTCCTGGCTTGCCAGCCTCACCCTTGCTTGGCCTCAGCGGGAGCCGGCTGGGACAGGACCATGCAGACAACTGTAATTGCTAAAGGCTTCACCCTAGGACAGGAAGCAGGGAGGGACTCCAAGGAATGGGGACCCCCAGACCTGCTTCTGTCCTTTACCAATCACCAAATTTTCCTTTTAGCAGAAGGCAAAGTATTTTTTGATTGAATTTATTGGGGTGACTTTGATTAATAAAATTATATAGGTTTCCAGCGTTGACCTCTGTAACACATCATCTGTATATTGTACTGTGTTCACCATCAAAAGTCTTGTCTCCTTCTGTCACCATTTTCACTCTGGCAGTCACCCTACTGTTGTTTGTCTGTGTCAGAGTTGGTGTGTGTATATGTTGTTGTTTTTTTACTTATGTTTTTCACCCAGAAGGCAATTTAACTCCCCACTTAAACGATTAGACTCAAAAGGCAGTGGCCCTGGGGAACAGACTTACTTAAAAAAAGAAAAGACTAAACGCAGCCAGGCACACAGAATTCAGCTCTGAATGAGACTGGGTGGTATCGGAAATGAGATAAAGGGGGAGCAAAGGGTGGGTCTTGGGTAGATGACACAGGGAGAGCTACTACCTCCCTCTGCTCTGCAATCTGCCTTATGAGACCTACAGTTCCGCCAATGGCCAGCAGGTGGCACTGTGGTTACAAAAGAGGGAACTACTCCCGAGATCTGAGAGAGAAAACTGAGCTGGGTTGAAACAAGTTTTTGGTCAGTCCAACCCCTGCATGCTGAGCTCCCCCAACGGTGAGTTTTTCCTGGCTCAGAGGAAACCTGTCCCTTTCTGATCCCCATTCCTCTATCCGGGACTGTCTCTGGAAATGGCAGGAGGAAGCACCAGCTCCAGCCCTATGACCCTAGGAGCCCTGTGTTTCTCTTGAATGCAGACAACAGGAGGTTGAGGAGCCGGGGGCAGTAAAATACTAGATGGGTGGGTGTCAGAAGTCCAGGGATCTAGACCAAGTTTTAATACCTACCAGTTGTGTGCCCTTGATAAATGATTTGTCTTCACTTTCCTCATTCATTCACTCACTCATTCATCACCCAGGCGCTGTTCTAGGCTCTGGGAATGCAGCAGGGAACAAACCAGACAAACTCCCTGCTCTCTGCAGGACAGAACTAACCCTTCAGGCTCTAGAAGCTCAAGGAACCAATCAGAATAAGGGGAAATGTTTCGAAAGCGGAAGTGCTGTCTCTTTTGTTCTCTGCTCACCAGAATGCCACGGGTTGGCGAAAAGAGAATACCTGGGCAGGACTGCTCATGGCCAGAGGATCCCTCTAGTGTACCTCTGCTGTGTGAGCCCAGGTCCCTGGGCCTTGCTGCCGCCCTACCCAGCTCAGCGGGGCTGAGAAGCGAGGCTAACCCCTAGCATGGACCACAGCCCCTAGCACTCACCATTCAGCTCACAGCCAAGGAGCTCAAAGCGCAGGGTGCAGCCCCGGTGGCAGGTGACAGGCACCAGCCTCACATACTGCGCTTCCAGGGGGAAGTCAAACATGTTGGTCTTCTCTCCGTTATTGTCCTTATTACCTGTAAATATCTAGGAGGAAGAGGCAGGTTGGAGGAATGGTTAATGGGGGCAGCCCCCCCGCCCCCGCCCCGGGGTTGCCACACTTTCCTCTTCAGGCCTGTGGGATGAGAGGAGGGCTAAGTAGAGCCATCAGGGACTCGGCCTTTGCCATGGCCACCCCACAGGCCTCAACAACCCAGATTCCCCCTGTCACACCTTCCTGGTCATCACGGTGCCTGGGCATAATCCCCCGTCTTTTACACAGGGCCACCTATAAATCTGCTGGGTACCTCTGCGCAAATTAGGAAAAGGCACTCCTTTCTCGAGATACTTTATTCTAATAATTTCCCCACAGACAGAAGTACACAAGCACATGTCTACGTTGTGAATGGAGCTCACCTCCCAACGACATCCTTGAGCAGTGTACAACCTGCACGGCTGTACACGTGGCCCTGAAGGCTCAGACGGCCTCCCAGCTCCACCACTACAACCACCCGCAACAGCTCGCTGAGCCTTTGAGCCTCAGTCTCTCATCTATAAAGTGGGGCTATTACTTGTAACCACAAAACACGGGAACAATCTAGGTTCCCCCGTTTCTGGGGACCAAGATGCACCTGAAGACCCCACCCCCCTCATGGCCAGTCTCCCAGGGTACCCTCAAATAACGCTGGAGCCCTGGGATGCTGACCACACAGCCTTCCTTAGGGCCCATCCAGCCTCACCTTGTCTCCTGAGTCCCCTTCTGTCTGGATGAACCGGAACTGTTTCCCATTGAGGCTGTAAGCCACCTTGAAAGTCTTCACATACTCGGCAGTGCCTGCGCGGCTGGCGCCCTGCGTCACGACCCCCGTCACCCGCATCTTCCGCATCAGGTTCACCTGGGTGCAGGGTGGGGAGGACAGTGCACTTAAAATCCCGGGCTCCTACGACCCCCTCTCCTCCCCGCACCCAGAGGGACTAAGGCAAGCAGAAGCAGCGGGGGCTTTCTCATCCCGCCCCCCGCAGGGCTGGAGACTCAGTGCTCGGGGAAACACACAAGGACAGACAAGGCCCTCAGAAGCCTCGCCCAGTGCAAACAGCCCCTCCACAGCCTGGGGCCTGCTCCCCCTCATCCTGCCCGCCCACTCCAGGCCCCCCAAGGCTGCCCTCCTCTTACAGACACTTCCTTTGAGGGTACCTGTTACCATGCTACCTGGGTCCCCATTATGAACCAACCCTCCCATGGTGACCCCCAAATGCAGGCACACTCATCCCACTTTCTCCCCTCCCACTGTGCACCCCCCCCAGGGCTGTCTTTTCCACACCTGGATCCAGGGGTTCTTATCGTAGTTGCTGGCTGTCCAGGCATTGACAATGCCCGTGCGGTGCAGGCGGGCCAGCTCCGGGCCCCAGCGCTGCAAAGCCATGAAGCCCAGGTGCACGGACGAGGCAGAGATCTGCCAGTCAGCGATGGCACTGGTCTCCATGCCCAGCGGCGTGGCGCACACTGCAAGAGGGGCACGGTGGTCAGGCGGCCACCCAAGCAGGCAGACCCAGAGGACGAGAGACTAAGACAGAGTGGCCTCTGCCCACAGCTCAGAGCAGAGACCACCAAGGGACAATGAGGCCCAAGAGGTGGTGGCAGGAAAAGGTACATGGTGAAGTGAAAGGCAGCAGGTAGAGTCCATGGGGGACAGGACCCAGGCCACTACTCAGGCCGCTGTGACTGGCAGCTGGAGTCTCCTGCCAGGAGGTCCACTGCACCCACCCCAGCCCCTGGTTCCCCCAAGATGGCTTTAGGAGAAGGGGTACCTCAGATGGTAGTGGACTACCCATAACGCAATAAGCGAATCAATAATCAAGTCTGTGTGGAGTTTTCTAGAATCCCATATGCAAGAGTTTTCTGGCTGGGGCGTGAAGGCATTCTGTTTTCTCTTGGACCCTCTGCCCTTTCCAACTGCTGGTCTGACCCAGCCACCTGCCAGGCTGCCCCTAACCAAGGCCCCATCACCTTCACCGTTACCCCAGCGATGTGGTCAAGGGGGTAGCGAACCATTCTTCTGGTTCCCAAAGAACCCAGGGTCAGATCACCCTGGTGCAGCACCCCAGGCTCACGCGGAGAGAATGAGGTGCAAAGTGAAGCCACACACTCGAGATCAGAGCCAGCCAGTGGCTGGGCAGAGATCTGAACCCAGGTGTGGACTATCCTCACACCTCATGTGTCCTCGCCCTTAGGGATTCAAACATGTATGTAGGGTCTGGCTGGTGTGGCTCAGTGGTTGAGCGTCGACCCACGCACCGGGAGGTCGCTGGTTCAATTCCCTGTCAGGACACATGCCCAGGTTGTGGGCCCGATCCCCAGTGCGGGGCATGCAGGAGGCGGCCAA
This sequence comes from Molossus molossus, assembly GCF_014108415.1. NCBI lineage: Eukaryota > Metazoa > Chordata > Mammalia > Chiroptera > Molossidae > Molossus > Molossus molossus. Next base: position 4,422,635 of record NW_023425360.1, on the reverse strand, counting down.
TCGATGTTCTCTCTCATCAATGTTTCTCTCTCTCTCTCTCTCTCTCTCTCTCTCTCTCTCTCTCTCTCTCTCTCACTTCCTCTCTCTCTAAGATCAATAAAGGAAAAAACATGCATGTAGACCCCCAGGAAACATAGCATATAACAAGGAGGGACTGCAAAGGTCCCTCTGGAGGGCTGCTCTGCCTCTGTGGTCACTTCCTACCTCTGTCCCAGGTGCCACCAGCCTGGAACAGACCCCAGGCCAGAAGCACAGAAGGCTAGGTGGGTAATTCCAACTCAGGCACACCCATGGTTACCTCCGCTCCCAGCACAGTAATTAGTGGGCTCACCTGGCCCCACCCAGCGCTGTCTGCCTTGCTGAGCCCCCATCCACACGCTCCCCCCACATTCCTGCACTCAGGATGTCAAACACATTGGCCTCGCTCAGGTCGCAAGGCACATGCCTGTGAGGTGAAGGGCATCACTTTACCTGTTCTCTCCCCGGGCCCCCACCCCCACCCAGCTGGCCCAGCCCTCCCTCCTCCTCCTGTAGGTCAGCAAACCTCACAGTGATCCCACCTCTGCCTGAGGACAATGGCCTGGCTCCTGCCTGACATGCTCAGTAACAGACCCCAAGGACGACAGAAGTTTGCCCCACCCCCGCATCCCTCCCTGGCCTATGTGTGGACTTTGGACTCCTGGTTTGGTGGGAGGGACTCCAGCTGGACCAAGGAGGCGGACCTGAGAGCCACTGTGGGCAGTGTTGCTGGGCACCCATCCAGGGCCATGCTGTGGTCAGGTGGATAACCCCTTTGCACGTGCCAGTCTGACTTCCTGACTGAGGGGACAGCCCAGGCCTCTCCCTCCGCACCGACCTCTATAATGAGGCCAGAGGTCAAACACGGGCCAGGAGCTGTCAGACCCTGAGGCCTAAGCCTTATTTACTGACCTCCCAGGCCCCAAAAGATTAAAAATGTGTTTTTTTCCCCTCTTGGTAGAAAACCCCAAGACTGAACCTTAATGACATTTGGCTGGTTCACGGGGACCCAGGAAACAGCACTCCCATGATTCAGGGTCCCCCATCACCCCTTACTCCCCTGCAGGGACATCAGGCCTGGCCTGCAGTCCCCGGAGAGGGGGCCAGGTGGAAAGAAGCCAAGGGAGGCTCTGTCCCACCCTCGGTCTACCCAGAGGAGGCCCTGACACAGGGAATAATAAGGTCGCACGTGGCTTGGGCTGCCAGGACTGTAGCTCAGGGTCTGCCCCTGAACCCCGCCAGAGCAGGCACCCCCAGATACTCACTGGTCTCACAGTGGATGCCCGAGTAGCCCGGAGAGCACTCGCAGATGTATTGTGTGAAGACATCGCCTCGGTGTGAGTCATCATCAATCTCCTGGCACCTGGCATCATTGTGGCAGGGGTTTGGGAAACAGGGACCTGGGTAGGAGGAGGCAGGTAAGATGGGCAGGTGATCAGGAAGGAGCTGGGAACAGAGAGAGACAGCAGCAGTTGGACCTAGCCCAAAAGGACCCTCCGCCCAAACTCAGCCCACTGCCTGTCTCCCTCCGCCACCCCCTCCCCCTCCCTTCCTCCTTCCCCCACTCAGCCTGATGGAACCTGGGCCAGCCTGGCACCAAGGAGGGTCGTGCCTCGGTGGCTCAGCCCAAATAAAGGAAGTACCCAGCTTTTCAAGTGGCTCAGGAGTGTCCAGGGAAATGCTGCCTGACAATGGACAGGTGCTGGGGACACTGTCCACTTCAGGACAGACCCACTCAACCCAGCGGCCTGGGAGCTCGGTGCAGGGAGGCAAGTGCAGCCCACGCAGGTACCTTTCTCGGTCTCATTGCAAATGAGGCCCGTAAAGCCTTCAGGGCAGAGGCAGTAGAAGGGGATGTCGTCTTGGCCTGACAAGCAGGTCCCACCATTCAGGCACTCGCTGGAGTCACAGAAGTCACCTGCAGTGGCAGCTCTGACTCAGGAACAATTCATTCATGCAGTCAATAGGGGGTGCGGGGGGGGCAACTACCACGTCCGTATATACTGGGCCCACAGACGGCAATCAGGCACAGTGGGGGCCTCAAGAAGCCCCGGGGAAGAGACAGACAAGTCAACCGGGGTGACAGGCACCATGAGCTGACAGAAGCCTGCACAAGGGCCACCGGGGGTGTGGTTTCTACCAAGGAGACTGCAGTTTTGCAGGAGGGGTCATGAGCTGTGTGCCAAGCTGGGGAATGAGGGGAAACGTTCTAGAGGAAAATCAGAAGCACAGAGCTCAGCGTGTTGGCAGAGCAATCAGACAGAGCCGAACAGGTAGGCTGGGGCCAGCTGGGAGGGACAATAAGAATGACTGTCATTGAAAAGTTCAGACATTTCAACCTGCAGACCAGGAGCTCTTAACCTTCCTTCAGCCTCCCCAGCATGGTCCACCGGGACAGAACAAATCAGAGATTCTCACTCATGAGATGGGAATGGGGAACTCGGTTCCAGGTCTGAGAAGGACATTGGCATCTGCGGACATGGGCTGGACTCGCCTGGGGTGGGGAGGCATTTTGTGGTGACACAAAGGTCCCTCTGGTAGCTGGGTGGACAGGGATCGGGGAGGTAGGAGACCAGGAGAGCATCAGGGAGGGTGCGCCCAGGCCTCCCAGTAAGAGAAGTCAGGAGGAGTGAGGAGGACGCAGGGGTGAGGAGCACAGGCGGATTTAGGAAGCACTGGATGAGGACTTCAGAGCTGAGAGGACATCACAGCTTCTGGTTGGGGGCCTACCTGGGTGACCAATGTGCACTATGGCACAGAGCCCCTTGGCTCTTGTGATTTGGGTGAGCCAGGCTTATAGTAGGGTCTTCTAACATCCCAGACAGCTGCCTGAGACCCCACACCCATTTGGGGTACAACATGAGAAATTCTTTTTCCTCCCCATGAGTCTCACCATGCCAGGATGGAGGGCCCTCCTGAAACCCCAAAGTCCCCGAGAGATGGGCCTGGGCTCCAGGGAAGGGAATACCGTTAATGAGCAATGAGCCCTCAGAACTCCACCTCAGTACGGGACTCAGGAGCTTAGGCGGCTCCCTCCCGAGGAGCTATTAGTCACTGGCTTTAAATAGCAGGTTAATCCCCTCCCCTGACCTGGCAGGCAGCACAGGCTGGCCGCAGACAGAGGCTTGGGAATGGCCAGAGTCCTGGGCTCCTGTCCCAACAAGGTCCAACTACTCTTCTTCCCTCCCTCAAGTATCCTCCGGAGCACAGTGGGAAAAAGGGAAAGTGACAAGGTGTCCCCTACCTGGAGGGCCTTAGACTGACTCACCTGCACACAGCAGCCTGGGTGCTTCCTCTTTTCAGCAAAAGCCAGATCACCCCTCTACTAAACCACCTTTGGGATTTCGGGGTCCTGCCCTTTTGGTAGATCTCCCCAGGGCCATTTTGCCAGGGCTCAGGCAGTGGGGACTCAGAGGAATGGAAAGGGACAAGACCAGCAGTCTCTCAGGGTTGCTGAGGAGAGAGCCGCCAGCTCCCAAGTATGTGGGAGCTTCCAGTGCCCTTAGCAGGCCCCCCGGGGGTCAGACTGTCACGGATGGCAGAGCCAGGCCTCGGCTGGGATCCAGCCCCCTCCTTGCTTCACTCAATCCTGGTTCTATGGGAAATGATGGGGAAGAGGGGTGCTTGATGAGTCCTGACCACCACCCACCCCTTTTTCCCAGTCCTGGAGGGGGACTGTGCGGCCTCCCGGTGAAGGGGATGGGGCATCCCCAGGACGGGCCTGCTGGAGGCCCAGCGGGTGTTGGGAGGCCTCCTGGGCGGGGGAGGAGCACCAAGGAAGATACGACAGCAGACCAAGGCCGCGGAGAGTCAGGAGGCGGCAGACAAGCCGGCAGCAGCAGGAGGCAGCCCTGCCCGAGGCCTTCCCCGTGTGGAACCTCTCCTGGGCCCCACTCCCCAGCCCTCCCTTCCCTTATCGGCAGGACACTGCGGGGCGCGGGCGGAAATCTCCAATGATCGGAGGCGGCTAGGGCTTGGGAGGGAGCTGCCCAGGAGAGCTGATTGGAGACTCATCAATACCAGAGTTTTAGAAACTTGCAGTAGGAAGGCATGCGCGCGTCGGTCACAGTGCAACGGCCTCATTTTACAGATGGGAAAAGAGAGGTGCACAGCGGATTCCTTTGTTATGGTTAAGCCTTGGGAATGGCCGGGGTGTCACCCAGTGTCCGGAGCCACCGCCCGACCTCTAGCGTCTGACCGGCCCAAACTCCAGGGCTCGGAGATGGCGGGAGAGGCTGGGCGCATCCCGGGCCACGGGCGGGACACAGCCGGGGAGGTCGCCCCTCGGCCCTGTCCGGCTCGGCTCTCTGCCCAAGTTCGTCCACGGTGAAGGTGGAGGGGAGGCGCCGGGCTCCAGCGGGAGAGGAGGGGCAAGGGCGGCGTGATCACTCACCGGAGGCGGCGAAGAGGCCGGGGGCGCAGAGCAGCGCGCAGCAGAGCGCGGCCAGCAGGCGGGGGCCCGGCATGCTGGGGGACATGCTGGGGGCACGCAGCGCGGGACAGGGGACCCAGCCGTGCAGACCGCGGGACTCTCGCTTCTGCTCCTGGACTGGAATAAATCAGGCAGCGCTGCGCCTCCCCCTGGCCGGCGTGCTCCGCCCAGGCCCGCTGGAGGCGGACTCGGGGCGGGACTCAGCCTGGAGGGAACCGGGCACTCGGGGGTCCGAGCCTCCCAACTCCAGCCCCGCCCCGCCCAGCATCCTGCCGCCTCCTGATTGGGGCCGGGGCCCCAGCGCCAGTTCTAAACACACTGGCCCGGGAAGAGCTCAGATGGCCTTGTTTGGTTTTTCGTTCTCTTTCTTAACTTTGTTTTAGACGGAGGTAGCCAAACCTTATTCGTAGCAATAATGAAAATTACAAGTCCAATGAGTACCAGTTTCACTTATCAGATTGGCAAGGGGCAAATTATGAGCACACTGCCCTAGTGCGAGGCTGTGGGAAGCAGGCCCAGGCACGCACAGTTGGAGGGAGTGTGAATTGGATCCGCTTCCCCAGGGAGCTCCTCCGTAAAACCTGTCGAAGTGACAAGTGCTGAACCCATGAGACCTAGCAATTTCACGGATGGGAATTCATTCTACAGAAGCTCACACGTGTAAAATGACATGCGTACCAAGATAACATAGCACAGCGTAGCAGCGTCCTTTGAAACGGAGCTCAAAAGCAAGGGATAAATACCAGACATGTTTAGAAGTTGAATCAACAAGATTTTGCAGGCAGATGGGGTGTGAGGGGTTAGGCAGGAGAGGAAGCAAGCAAGGGTGATATCCAGGTTCTGGCCCGAACAACTAAGTGGATGGTGGTAACTTCTTGAAATAAATTGCCTCTTACTTATCTATTTCATTCCCTACCCCCCCCCCCCCCAAGGACTGGGCACAGGACTGGGCACAGTGCCTAACACAAAGGAAACACCCTTAAAATACGTAGACCCAGAACCAGAGTGTGGAGGTGATAGTAAAACAACTGTATAGAAGAAAAGGAAGGATTCTCTCCTATGAATGCAGCTATGTATGCAATGGGGGATGAGCCATTGGGGGGTGGGCTCCCTGTGACTAGAGGGATTTAAGCAAAGGACCTTGTATGAAAGGACCAGAGAGGACAGATGATCCCTGAGGTCAATACTGTCTCTAAGATGCTGGCTGGCAATTATTGGTCAACACTTTCCAACTCCATCAACATAAACTGCCTGGGGCCAGCCCCTCCTCCTCTGCTTTCCAGCATTTGTGAAGCAGGCACCACATGAACTTGACCAGAACAGCACAGCAGCCCCACACTCACACCCTTCAAACGGACACCCTTCAAAGCAACTGCTCTGAACACACATGATCTGTGAGCAAACATCCCTGCCCAGGCACCAAACAACCCGCTTTTGTTCACAAGCCAAAGGCCAAGGGCCAGGGGCCAGTTCTAGGGAATAAATATGCTTTCAGTTTAAAAATGCAAAAGTGTTTTCTCACTGAAACCAACAGGGTAGGTCAAATTCTGAGGTTCCTTTATGTGATTTTTTTCTTACTTCGGTTGGGGCTTCAATTAACCACTGTCCTCCCTGATTTTTCTGGCGACTCCCCCATCCTCATTTCTCCTCTGACGCCTCACACCGGACACGCAGAACCAGCCAACGGCCTCCTATTCACCGCTGAGTGGCACCCTGACATCTATGCTCACTGGGTGCTCCACAGGAAGATGTATTTACTTTTTGTTTGTTTGTTTTTTCTTTATTGATTTTTAGAGAGAGAGGAAGGGAGAGGGAGAGAGAGATAGAAACATCGATGAGAGAGAACATTGACTGGCCATCTCCTATACGCCCTACCCTGGGGATCGGGCACACAACCTGGGAATGTGCCCTGACCGGGAATCGAACTGGCGACCTCTTGGTGCATGGGTCGACGCTCAACCACTGAGCCACAGCTTCACATCTTACCTGATAACCTCTGCCAAGCTGCTGGGCAGGCACCTTTATTTCCTTCGTTCAGTTTGTCCTCTTTCTTCCTTCCCAAGAGGCTAATGGCATCAAGGGGAGTTGCTTCACCAGCCCAGAACGGTCCCAGAAGCCTGTATCTGCTGTGGAAAAAAAACACGCCAACACCTGAGTGGGTTTTTGGTCTGCAGAGCAGAAAGAAACGCCTTAGAAAGATCTCTCTTTTTTTTTTCTTTACTGATTTTAGAGAGGGAGAGAAACATCAATGAGAGAGAATATCGATTAGCCACCTCCTGCATACCCCCAATGGGGATTTGGGCCAAAACCTGGGTATGTGCCCTCACCGGGAATCGAACCAGCGACCTCTTGGTGCATGGGTCAACATTCAACCGCTGAGCCACACCGGCTGGGCTGAAAGATCTATTTTTATAGGGCTCTGCTCAAAGCCTTTCTAACTGGGACAGCTGGACATCTGGACAACCCATCTCATGCCTGAGTACAGAGCAAGGCCATTTCCGGAAGAACATCAAGTCCTTTCTTGGAAATTGAATACAGGAAATCCTGGAGCAAGAGCCCCAGGCTGGGCAGGGTTGAGAGGTGTCAAGTAAAATGCAGGCCAGGAGAGTTTGTCAGTGGCTAACCCCACCATCACCACCACCACCAGCCTCTTCAATTCCTCCCCTCTTCTCATCCCCCAGCTGACAGTGAGGGAGGAGAGTAAGAAGCTAGGAAGATTCGCTGGCCAGGGGAAACAAAGACAGAGTAGCTGAACTGACTGGTTGAGCAATTTACAGCCAGATAATAATACAGTAATGCAACATCTTATCTTCCCTAACCAAGGACACAGGAGCAAATGGTTCACACATTCCAGATCGGGCCGGGGCAGTATCCTAAGCCCTTCCTTAGATTCACTGTCCTCAGCTTTAATAAATGTACTGTCAAAATGACCTAGACTTGCCCTGGCCAGTTTGGCTCAGCGGTTAGAGCGTCGGCCTGCGGTCCGGAGAGACCCGGGTTCGGTTCCCGCTAAGGGCACGTACTTCGGTTGCAGTTTGTCCCCGGCCCTAGTTGGTTGTGCGGGTGGCAGCCACTCGATGTGTCCCTTCACGTTGATGTTTCTCTCTCTCTCTCTCCCTTCCTCTCCCCCTCCCACTCTATCTGTACAAAAAATGGAAAAATATCCTCGGGTGAGGATAAAAAAAAAAATGACCTGGACTTGTACTTGAAATCTTTCCTGCATGAAGTCAAGAACCCATACACTACAGGCTGGCCCAAGGCAGACCTGCTCTGGGCCTGGTCCCTTTCCTGTGACCGAAGGAACTCTCCTCAAGGGTCTGGGAGTCTTTTCCAGGCTAAGATCCCCAACCAGTTTGGGAACTAGATGTCAAATCTTTCTCTTACTGCCTCCCTTTTCAAGTGAGCAGCCCCAGGAGAACTTGTCAGACATTCATTTTCCCATTTCTTTCAAGAAAAAGTCACTCTCTCAATGAACTGAGTTGCAGACTTAACATTTCTAACTTCTTGCTCCAAACCCTACTTCTCTGTCTGTAGCTCTGACCTTGAAGCCTCTTAGAACTCGACTCCAGAGTCCTAGCAGATGTCAGGTGAACTTCTGCAAAGTTGCCAGTGAACAGGTTGGTGGGTCCAGACTTTGCCAGATTCCAAATGTGCCACTGAGCCCAGAGGGAGCTCAGCTTGGCCACATGGGGCAACCTCCTCAACAGGGAGGGCGAATTTGGCCTTGATCTCCTACCCCAACCCCTATGCCACAGGCTATGCCATCCAGTATTATCTTCCCTACTGTGTTCATTCATTCATTTAAAAATATTCATTGAGCAACTGCAAAATTGTGTGGTGTGAGGTCCCACTCAGAACCCCAGAGTTGGTACAAAGAGTATTTTAAGCTGAAGACTTTTGAGATTCAACAGACACAGAAAAAACCTTCTGGGAGCTTCCCTATCTGACTACAAACAGGAACTTCTGAGAACCAAGGACTGCCGTCAATTTCCTCTTTGGGGTGGGTTTGCCCCCAGGAAGGAGACTAAGTAAACCTACTAAAAATCCTCATCTCTGGAAGAGTTTGTTTGGCCCTGAAGGAGACAGAACGACCACTCGTACCTAAGGTACAAACATTATCGCAAACATTCGCATGTCCCCTTTTGTTCTAAAGAAACATATTCGATGTGTCTCTCTCACATCAACTTCTCTCTCTCTCTTTCTCTCTCCCTCCCGCTCTATCTGAAATGCAAAAATGTCCTCAGGTGAGGATAAAAAAAATAAAATAAAAAATAAAGGAGTACCAAGAAACATATTTGTTCCTACCATAGGAGCTTTTTATTCCCCTTCTCTTTCCTCTTCTAAGTTAAATATATAATCCCTAACTTTTTTTTTTCTTTATTGATTTTAGAAAGAGAGGAAGGGAGAGGGAGAGAGAGAGAGAGAAACATCAATGAGAGAGAATATCGATTGGCTACCTCCTGCCTGGGGATCAGGCCCACAACCTGGGCATGTTCGAACTGGCAACCTGTTGGTGCATGGGTCGACGCTCAACCACTGAGCCACACCAACCGGGCTATAAGCCCTAATTCTAAACCCTACTTTGAGTTACTCATCATTGAGCAATCCTATGTAAATCAATTCTTTCCTCTTGTTAATCTATTTTTCTAAATTTAATTCACAGCCCCTCAGATACAGAACCTAAGAGGGTAGAGGAAACTGTTTTTACCCCTCCCCAACAATGGTTTGTACTAAATCTTGTTTTACCTTCCAGTTCTCAGCAGGGCCTGGAACCCCTAACCACCTCACCTAGCATTCCCAGCCTTTTGATCCTAAGACATTAAACCCTTCTCACGAGGCCCGTGGAGTATCTCAGTGCTTACTCTCCAAGTGTCTACTAACCTCAGCAGAGGAACTCCCTAGGACATAGGCCTTCAGTCAGAATCCACTCCTTCCCCAGTGCATCCACAGGTCAAAGATATTTGTCTTTTTAGAACTTAGTTAGTCTAGTTGTCTTCCTAGAATCTAAAATGCTGATTAATGCCCTGGGGGCTTCTGCCAGACAGTGGTGGTCTTTGGACAGGGAGCTTTGGCACCCCTTCAAAGTATCACCAGCACAGTGACTTGTAGAAAGCCTCTGCATTTCTCCAAGAATCCAGCTCAGCACTGCTGAATCAGATACCCCCACATTTCCAAAGACTCATTCTCAGAAAGTTTCACCTAACCCTTAAGGACAAGGCTTCCTAAGGGGGCCACCCAGGCTGTGAAAGTGGGGGCCCTCCCTTGGAGGTAGATGCAAGGAGAAGACAGAACCTCTAGCAAGGTTGCCTCTCAGATGCTGAGTGAGTACTTCACACCACCCCTCCACCAGCCCAAGGGCCTGCCAGGCACAAGAAAGGTTCCCAATGAGCCCAGACCTTTAAAGGCTGCTCTGGGCTACACACACAAAGAACCAGCTGAAGCTTTGAAATGACCACTTGTAAAGGTGCAAACACCCTCTTAGCTGAGGGCGGCCCTCCTCCTCCTCTGCCATTGTTTGGGTGTGGGGTGGGGGAGGGCATCCTTCCGGTGTTCTTTGTGTTTGGGAATGTAAAGTTGAAATGCGTGAGACATCCATTGAGTTGGAAATAAAGCTCCTCTGGGAGCAAGTTGATCCATACAGAGAGATAGATGTGAAAATCCTCGGCTCTAAGGGGGCCACCCAGGCTGTGAAAGTGGGGCACTCCCTAGGAGGCAGATGCAAGGAGAAGGCAGAACCTCTGTGATTGCACCTGAGGGCTCTGTGAAGGTGCCCTCATCTCTGCCCAGCTCTCCTGGATAATTGAAGGACAACAGGCAGGAGGGAACTGTCAATGTAAGAAATGTCCAAACCTGCAGAGAATTTGTATGAGTTTATTTGAGCCAAACTGATGACAATCGCTGGGAAGCACAATCTCAATGGGCTGAGAAAAATGCTCCAGAGAATATCAGTTTTGAAGCTTATTTTATACAGTAGAATCAAAGAAGGAGCCATAAGGAGGGTTACATGAAATCTATTGATGGTAGATTAAGGTGGTGGGGGAAAGCAAAGCAGGGAAATCTCTGGGATTGGATAAAACGTAAAATTAAAAAGGCACATACATCTTTTACATTGGTGAGTACAGGAGAGTTAACAATGAACACTTACAGCCTATAGAGATGGTATACTAGAAACGACAATAGTGAGTGGTTCTGTGGTCTGGCACACGCTGAGTTGTGCCCTGAGGGGTCTGCAATAAAAGATTACTCTGACATTTCAAAGACGTTACCTTAGCCGCAAAAAGACAATAGATAGAGTCACTTAAGTAAAGACTGACATTTGTCAAAGAAGCTACAGGCCTGTGATGGACTATCCACATGACCATCTTTTAGTTAGCAATTTCAGTCTCTGAGTATGTAGAGCCTACCATGAGAAAGGAAGTAAAATAAGGAGGTATACAAAAAACAAGTCAGACCTCTCAAATTACAGGCCACAGTTGATCCAGATTATGTATCTACACTTGCAAAGTGGCCCTGGAAAGTACAGATGATGCATTAAATTCTTCCTTCTCATGTTGAGCATTTAGTATCTGCCAGGCCTCGTGCTGAATGCCACAGGGACACACAGATGACCAGAAGGAGTTGGAAACCCAGCAAGGAAGCAAACTCATCTAGGGCTAACGAGGCAGATGGTGATAATGAGACAGGTCAGTGAGCCAGGACAAGTGGAATAGGAAAACTGAGACAGAGCTGAACAAACTGGCAGACCAATTTACAGCAGATACAGAAGGTCATTGGAGCTAGGCCTCAGTTGTATTTCAGCTCCAGATCCAGAAAAGCAGCAAAACCAGGTGGGCAACACCAGGACCAGATGCAATCACTAAAACCCCCTTGACACTGACCAATCAGTGAAGACCACGACACTGAAGGAGCACACCTAGAAAACTGATGGATATTCTGTTGAAACCCTCCCCCAAAACCTCCCCTAAGATTCTGCCTGCAGGAAAGAGATAAAAGCCTCAAGACAAAGAGCCCAGCCCAAGCTCAACCTCTAGGGAGCAGCCCCTGTTGTTCCCTTTGCCCTCTACTTCCCTCACAGGGATGCATCTCCTACAACCTGGCTAATCCCCTAAACCTGTCCCCAAGGCTCCCTTTTCTCTGTATTCCCAGAGAGCTAAGGCAGCCAGTCTAGGCTCTCCTGTTGATTCTATGCTAAGCCTTTTCTTGGTTTACTGTCCCCGGCTTTAATAAACATTCCCTCATAGCCACCTGGACTCCTGTTGTGAAATTTTTCCTACACGAAGTCAAGAACCCACACACAATCAGCTGGCCCTAGGCAGACTCATCAAGGGCAGGTCCCTTTTTTGGTAACAATAAGGGCCCTGTGAAGCAGTCTTAACAGAGACCACTGGCTCTCAGAGAAAGGACAAACCGCTGGAATTGCACGCCTCACACTCCATTCGTCTTTTCATGCCTTCCGGCAGCAGCTCTGTGCTTCTCAATGTCCGGGTCTCAGCAGAACTCTGAAAACCCATTTCCTCCTTGAAGTAGCAGGTGGAGACCCCTTGTTGCCTAACCTCCCTGATGCACGTGGGGAAAGGGGGGTCTCCCAAGGCCCTCCCCCTTGGAATGGCATTCTCCTATTTGCTTCCCCAGCACCGCCCATCGACTGTCCTGGAAGCCCTCCCCAGGGCCAGGTTTAGGGGCCTACCTCTCCCAGGGGACGATTGTGGACCCCGGTCACCAAAGTCCTAGCCTCTTCCCACAGCGCAGCAGGCCCCTCTACTTCTGTTCTTCCAGCTAAATGTATCCCATTGGAGACTTACTTGGCTGTAGTCTTGTTCTCTCCTTGCTTCATTTGGGCACCCCCCGCCCCCTGCAAATCTCCTTATTGTGCTGTGCACCCCGAGAAGACAGATTCATTTGACGTGAACCTCCAGAAGGAATTATCTGCTGAGATAGGGTCCCCAATGGTGAACGGAGAGCCCAGATTTTATAAATAATGGCATCCTACACAGGGGCTCCCCACGTACTCTGTGGACCGGGAAGGACCTCGGACCCAACTCTCGGCTTCCCGCGCTTGGCCCCTGGCTCACACCCTTTGAGTCAACTCATATAGGAAGGTCCCGGTTTTGTCTTCTGACCAATAGACTTCGACCTGCGTGTCCAATCAGAATTGCACTACTGTGTCCTCATTTGCATCTAAACTGGCCAATCAGAACTGCTCACGTAACGCTGACCAATCAGGACAGCCCAATGTCTTCTTCAGGGACGTAAACCGGAAAGTGCGCCCTGGGCGGGAAACGTCGCTATAAAAGGCGACCCCTCCTGCGAGCGAGTTCTCTTCCGGTTCCTACCGAGACTGCTGTCTTCTGGTTTTGCAAACCGTTCATTCGAGTAAGGTCTCTCCTTTTGGGGGGAATTTGTGTTGACAGTGCCCATGTCACAGTTGGGAGGGTGAGGCGCAGAGAAGCCCCCCACTTGGTGTTGGCTCAGGGCGCCTTGCCGGAAGCCCAGGCCCTGCGAGCGAACAGAGTAACTCCTGCTTTGGGACCGGGCTCCCCGGGGAAGAAATCCCGGAGCTCTCCGCACTCCGCTCGGCCAGCGAGCTTGGACTGGGTCAAGGCACCCAGGGAAGCAGGCACACCGGCAGCTGCCTGCAGCCTCCCCGGGGACCTTGCAGACTGAATGGTTTCTGAGGAGAGACCCAGACCCTGGGGGAGAGCAGGCGACAGGTAGGCCGCAAGTGGAGCCCTCTATAGGGGAAAAAGCAAAACTACACATTTAACGGGGGAGGGGCGGGGGCGTTCAAATGTTTACCTCTCCCTTATAGAATTTAAATTTGGGCCCTGGACGGTTTGGCTCAGCGGTTGGAGCGTCGGCCTGCGGTCCGGAGAGACTCGGGTTCGGTTCCCGCTAAGGGCATGTACCTCGGTTGCAGTTTTTCCCCGGCCCTGGTTGGTGGTGCGGGTGGCAGCCACTCGATGTGTCCCTTCACGTCGATGTTTCTCTCTCTCTCTCTTCCTCTCTCTCTCTCTTCCTCTCTCTCCGTCCCGCTCTATCTGAACAAAGAATGGAAAAATGTCCTTGAGTGAGGATAAAAATAAATAAATAAATAAATTTGGGTCCTGTCTAGTTTGGCCCAGCGGTTCCAGTGTCCTGTCGGCCGGTGGACCGAAAAGTCGTGGGTTCAATTTCCGGTCAAGGGCACAAATCTCGGTTGCTGGTTTGATCCCCAACTCCTTCCCTTCTCCCTCTCCCACTCTATCTAGAAATCAATAGAAAGATATCCTGGGGTGAGGATTAAAATAATTATAATTTAGATTCAGTATCTTACCCATTAAGGTTCATCGCCAGATCCTCTTTTTTTTTTTTAATCCTCACTCGATATTTTTCCTTTTTTTTTTTTTTGTACAGATAGAGTGGGAGGGAGAGAGAGGAAGGGTGAGAGAGAGAGAAACATCGACGTGAAGGGACACATCGAGTGGCGGCCACCCGCACGACCACCCAGGGCCGGGGACAAACTGCAACCGAAGTACATGCCCTTAGCGGGAACCGAACCCGGGTCTCTCCGGACCACAGGCCGACGCTCCTACCGCTGAGCCAAACCGGCCAGGGCACCAGATCTTTTTTTTTTTTTTGACTTGTCTAGAGAACAGGGAAACCTTCTAGTTACTGAACATTTATCTGATCTCTTTTTAAAAAAATTGATTTTACAAAGAGAGAGGAGTGGAGAGAGAGACATGAATTTGCTCTTCCACTTATTTATGCATTCATTGGTTGCTTCTTGTATGTGCCCTGATGGGGGGTCGAACTCACAACCTTGGCTATCAGGATGATGCTCTAACCAACTGAGCTATCCCGCCAGGGTGAACATCTGCTCTTACTGTTCCGTGAAAGACCTTCCCCTCTGTAGAACTAGGTGCCTTACCTCATCCTTAACTCAGAATGTCAGATATACTTCATTTTCCCTTTGGTCTCTGAACCTCTCATGTACGTGGGCTTCCTATGCCTATGTATGCAGTTAAATTTGGTCATTTTGTCTTGTTAATCTGTTTCATGTCATTTTAATTATTAGACCAGCCAAAAGAACCTCGGAAGGTAGAGGAAAGTTTCTTCCTCCCCACCTTACCAGTGATATTTCCTCATTAGCCCGCTAGCCAGCTCTTCCTGAAAGTTGCGCCAACCCCAGAAAGCCAGTTGGCATGGAACATGGGCACCGAGAGTTCCTTCCCAGTGTGGCAGTTAGATCCAGACATGGGAGCAAATGCACATTCTCAGAGAGGCCAGGTCCCAAGGCCTTGGCAAGGACCACAACAGCTGCCCATCACCAGTAAGGCTGTCAAAAGGAAGTGAGGCGTGGGAGCGGGGCATTTGGAGGGGCCACCACAAGACCCGCTGTCAGGTCTTGGCAGGAAGAGAAAACTTTTTTGCTCTTACAGAGAATAAGGAGAAAGGCGGCGTGGCCAGGCAGGCCAACTTCTGCCAGTCTGCTGGGGTTGGAAAACAAAACCCTTTTTTCTCCAGGTCCTTGAACCCTCTGCCAGGCCCAGCCATTGATTGGTTCTTTCCCAGCTCTCTTAGCACTGGGAGGTGTGGTGATCAGAGCTGCCCAGGGCCCATTGAGGAGAGACCCTGAATTGGCACATCCAGGAGGCCCAGACCAGCTGCTGCTCCCTCCTGGAGTGAGAGCCTCATGGGCTTTGTATTCTGAGAGACCCACAATCACCATCCAGGCTCCATGATCCTGGGAACCTCAGGGTCCTCTTATTAAAAATAATGATAAGCCCCGGCTGGTTTGGCTCAACAGTTAGAGCATTGGCTTGCGGACCAGAGAGTCGCAGGTTCGATTCCAGTCAAGGGCACGTACCTCCGTTGCAGTTCATCCCTGGCCCTGGTTGGGGTCTTGCGGGAGACAACCAGTTGATGTGACCCTCTCACATTGATGGTCTCTCTCTCCCTCTCTCTTTCTCCCCTTCCCTCCAACTCTATCTGAAGACAAATAGAAAAATATCCTCAGATGAGGATTAAAAAAATAAATAAGATGATGAGAGGGCATATTAAGTAAAAAGGGCAAGGTGCAGAACGCAGGTATAGTGTGCCACTATTTGGGGAGGGTGGGAGGAGGGACATAATATTTATACATGTTTGCTCATAAAGCGTTTTCTGGAACAATAAACAAAAAATAGACTGTTTGGGTGGCCTCCAGGGAGGGAAATTGGATGGCCAAGGTACAGGAAAGGAGAGAGATTTTTTAGAGAGTACCTTTTGGAGCTTTAAAACTTAGACCTTTTTTTTTTTTTTGCTTACTATATATTGAGAAATAGAATTTGAATAGGTAAATAAAACACAAGGGTATCAGTGAATACCTCACTGGATTGCTGTGAGGATGAACTCACCACCCTGTATCTTTAAGGCACAATTGATCCAATTTTAAGTCCTGGTTCTGTGTACCAAATTACTTGACAACGTTGCCGTAGAGTCAGGATGTGGGTGGGTTAGCGGTTAAGATCTTAGAGATGCCATAAAGCAAGAGATGCAGGTTCTATTTTCCTTTCAAGAACATTGGGTACTGAAGGAGTCTGAGGGTGTGTTTTCTAGGTTCTGTTTACTACAAACCCAAACTGTATGTCTTCACAAACCAGTTCTTCTCACTCACTGTCTTAGGGTTCCTGTTTGCTCCTGTGTTACTTTGGGCAAGTTACTTAACCTCTGTGTGCTTCAATGTCCTCACATATAAAAGTGGGGGTAAAATAATACCTACATGAGAGGGTTGTTATGATAATTAAATGATGTAAAATCTATAAAATACTCAGAACAGAACTGGCATCTGGTCAGTGTTCTATGCATGTGCGTTCTCATGCTCAGAGAGGGTTTATGATGATGAGTTGGACAGACATGGCTTTAAGTTTTCCCTTCACCAATTACAGGCTATGTGACCTTGGACAAATGACTTACCTCTCAGAAATTAATCCTGAGAGGACAGAGGAATAACCATGCCTTTGGCATCCCGAGCTGCTGCTGAAGAGGCTTCTCTCTCCCAGACCAACCCTGTCCTTTTGGAAATTCCAAAATTTTCTGCCTGATCCCCTCCCAAGAACAAAGCCACACACAACTGACCACAGCTTGAGATAACATTCTGCCTTAGCTTCCTGGTTTGGCAAAGAGCTGACCTGGCTCTGGACAAGGTGAGGGCCTAGAATCAGATGGCCTTCAGGCATACCAGGGCAAAACTTAAAATTGGCTCATGGGCAATGTGGGATGGATGTCCCCACTGTCCCTGAAGTTCCCTTCCTGGATCTCTTCTCTGTCCCTCCCTGACTGTGGCCCCCTTCTCTACTTTTCACCTCCCCTTGCTCATGGATCCAGCCTCTTGCCATCCTAAACCAGAATCCACGTGAAGAACCCATCTTTCCTGTCTGGGGGCATTTCACACCCAGCTTTGTCCTCCCTTCCTGCTTATGTGGTCCCTCTGAACATGCCCACATGCCCTCAGGCTGCACCCACATTTTCTAGACCAAACAGACCCTCCAAAAGTAAAGATACCAACCCCCAATGATTCTAGGTAACAGAGTGGCAAGGGCACTGACACCCTGGGCTTCCATCCCAATCTCCCTTGTGTGGGCTTGGCTGTGTGACCTCAAAGAGTCATGCAAATTCTTTCCGCAGTGCCATAAAGTGGGGGTAGTGATACCCACACAGCCCACCTAGCTTGAGTGTTGTGAAGATGAAGTGAGTTGCTGTGGGGGAGAGTGTCTTGTAAATGGAAAGGTATGTAAGAAAGATAAGCCGTGGCCGGTTTGGCTAAGCGGTTGGAACGTCGGCCTGCGGTCCAGAGAGACCCGGGTTCGGTTCCGGCTAAGGGCATGTACCTTGGTTGCAGTTTGTCCCCGGCCCTGGTTGGGTCATGCGGGTGGCAGCCACTCAATGTGTCCCTTTCGCATCGGTGTTTCTCTCTTCCTCTCTCTCCCTCCTGCTCTATCTGAACAAAAAATTAAAAAAAAAAAATGTCCTCGGGTGAGAATAAAAAACAAAAAAGAAAGAAAGAAAGATAAGTTGTGATGACAAATTTGGGAATTTCAAGTCCCTGCCTGACCTGGCACATTCATCTTCTGTCTTCTGCAGTGACCTCAAACGCTGCTTGGACCCTTTCCCTTATCTGAGGGAAGACATATCTATATGTTCCAGGCCATTGTTCAGAGAGACTTCCTCTGTGCCTGGGACCTCTTGAGCATGTTACTCTGACCACCTTCTTGGGACACCACTCACCTCTTATCCCGATTTCCTGCTGATGCCAGGCCCTGGCCCAAGGATGAGCCACCAGAAGCCAGCTCTCTAATAGCTGAGTGGCCTCCCAGACAGTGAGAGAAATCAGCTTCCCATAAGAAGGTCTCAGAATCCCCATCTAATAAGAGTGTTTCCAAGAGAAAAGAGTTCTGTGGTTGAAAAAGTTTGGGAAATTCTGCTGACCCAAGTCTAACCTTCCCCTCTCCCCTACCCATCAAGGAAACAGGCAGCCTGCTGAGTTGAGAAAGCACAGTGGGGATTTTTTTAAGGCAAGTTTCAAATACACACAAGTACAGTGAATAGTGAAATGAACCCTTTGGTGTGTCGTTCACCTTCAGCAATCATCAACATTTAAGAACATGGGAGACTTCCTGGCTGGTGTGGCTCTGGATTGAGCATCGTCCCATGGACTGAGGTCCTGGTTCAATCCCCAGTCAGGGCACATGCCCAGGTTGCTGGCTCGATCCCCAGTAGGGGGTGTGCAGGAGGCAGTTGATAGGTGTCTCTTTCACTTCGATGTTTCTCCCTCTCCCTCATTAAAAAAAAAAAAATCAATAAATTTTTTTTTTTTTTTTAAAGAGCATGGGAGACTAAGGGTTTGGGAAGCATCCTGATGTCGGAAGTCCAGTCCCACCAGCAGTTAATACTGGACGCTGGGCAAGTTATTCAATCTCTCTGAGTCCGTTTTTATGCATTAAGTGGGAATGCTACCTCAAGCCTGAAGGGATTGTCCCGGAGTAAATGAAAAAAGAAATGAAATAAGGTAGTTTAGCTGAATGTCCCCCTAAGGTGAGTGCTCAGTCAACAGGAACAATCACTGCTAGAAGCAAGGTGGTGTAGGCTAGGAGTGTGGGTTCTGAAGCCAGATTTCCTGGGTTCGAATTCCAGCTCTCACTGCACCCCAGCTGTGTGACCTTGGACAAGTTGCTGACCCTCTCTGTTCCCCCAGTGTTTTCATAGCAGTACCTACCTCATGAGTGTTTTAATAAGGAAACTTCCCTTCCTGTCTCAGCTGTTCAGCTGGTCTAATAATAAAATTGACACAAAACAGATTAACAGGAGAAAAACATTTAATTTGGCACATAAAGAGTGAACCCAGGCTGGTTTGGCTCAGCGGTTAGAGTGTTGGCCTGTGGATTAAAGAGTCATGGGTTCGATTTCAGTCAAGGGCACATACCTCAGTTTCAGTTCATCTGGGCCCTGGTCAGGGTCATGTAGGAGGCAACCAGTCGACGTGTGTCTCTGTCATCAATGTTTCTCTCTTCCTCCATCTCTCCCTCCCACTCTATCTGAAGATAAATGGAAAAATATCCTCAGGTGAGGATTAAAAAAAAAAAAATTAGTGACCATATCTTTGTGATCAAAACAGGTGGCTTTTATACCATTTAAACGAGAAAACAATAAATTTGGTGAAGGATTGACAAAACAAAGGGTTTAGGTTTGTTTATAGTCTTCTCAGCCTGAATTCTGTCTCTGGTGATAAGGATGCCTTATACTCTCATGGTGCAGGGAGGGTACCTTCACATGAGAGATTTATTTCCAGCTTTCAGGGGGATAAAGGAGGGATGCCTTCTCTCTGAAGCCTCAAGGGGCTTTAGCTCACCCTTAGCTCAGAGTGTCCTTCTTGCATAGACTGTTTCTCAATAACTTTCATTCAAAATAATAAACCAAAGTGGCACATTTAGGGGTGGCATATTTTGCTCCCCTTTAGACATTAAGAGTAGTGGGAACAGGTAGTGGAGCTTAATAAAGGTTGGTTTTGTTACTATTAACTCAACCTACTGCATTTTATTTAATTTGGCATTTGGTAAATCCCATTCACACCTGTAAGCACATTCCTTCTGAAACGGAATCTCAAAGTACCCATTTGGGGAAATGAAGAAAAAAAGTCTGAGGAGTCCCACTTCTACCATTGGTGCTCCTGCCATGATCCCAGCAAAAATGTCAGAGCCAAGAATTATGTGCCCTGATTTGCTGGCTCCCTGTGTGGGTCATAGATTATTCACAGGACATCCAGAAAAGCTCTTAGGTTAAGTTGATGCAATGTGGTTAAGCTGGAGTCACAAACAAGGGGCAGTTCATGGTGCTCCTCCCCCACCACTAGCTGAACAAAGAGAATCCCAAATCTTGTAGACATTGAACTGCTGTCTGACCCTTCACCAGAAGACCTGCTACCTGGAAATCCTGGTGTGGGGCTCATTGATGAGTCCATTCTATTATTCGTCCCTCATGGTGTGAACACACCCAGTCCCTTCTAGGTGCTGGGCACTGGGATAACAGGATGCAGCTGCCTGGTTTTCCCTAAGGCACCTTGGGCTGGTCACTTACCACATCTGGGCTTTTCTTTTTTCAAATCATCAGCACCCAAATGATTTCCAGAGTCCCTTTCAAATATTGCCTTTTATGTTTATATAATTCTATTTTTAATCTGAATTCCATTCTAATAATCTGGTTCTTTTGCCCAAACGAGGGGAACAAGAGAGAAATCAGGGGCCTGTGTCTTCCAAAGAAGAGCGTGGTTCCCCTTGCAGCCTGCATCTGCCCACCCCACCTCCTACATCCAGATGTTTATAGCAGCTGAAACCACAGTACTTCCTTAACTTTTAGGCAGTGTGGCCAGCTCATCCCAGCCGACCCTTTGCTTTGTTTATTAGGAAAAAAACACCCAAAAATTCCAACTATCGAAGTCCCAGACAGGCTGAACCTATAACCTCAGGGAGGGCAAATCTCCTGAGGCTGTGCCAAAGGGAAATCACAGTGGCCCCAAGGACAATTGGCCTCCTTTTGACACCCTGGCTACATTGTTATGAACTGGAAAGAGAGCCCCTATTGCACAATTTCTGAGCTTTTCACACCAGAGTCTAGCTGCTGAGTTTAAGGTATCTGTGAAATATCTGTATGGACAGGGTGAGCAGGTAGAAGGAAATTTGAGTCTGAAGCTTATGAGAGTTGCAGAGAATGGCATTGTGGTTTGGACAGGACTCAAAATGCAGGAGAAAGGTAAGGCCGTAGGAGTGGATGTGGTCATCCAGAGAGGAAGTAGTGTGTGACAAGTAATATTCTGGCTGGCTGCTGGGGAAATTTCAGCACTTAAAGGACTAGCAAATAAAGAAGCTCCAAAAGGGGGAAAAAAAAAAAAAGGACATGAAGGGCAATTCATCTGGAAGTTTCAGAAATGGAGGAGTAAGGAAGGAGACAAGATGGAAATAACAGAAGAAAATTTCTGTGCATTGAAGAAACGTGACTCTTCATATTGAAAGGGCTCAAGTGTCAACAGATAATATTTATGGTAGAGGATGATCCTTGTCTCCCCTTCAGTAAAAAAGGGGAACCAATACAAATTACAAAAAAACCTAGCCTAGCCTGTGTGGCTCAGTGGATTGAGCGTCATCCCATGGACTGAGGTCCTGGTTCGATTCCTGGTCAGGACACATGCCTGGGTTGCAGGCTCGATCCCCAGTAGGGGCGTGCAGGAGGCAGCTGATCGATGTTTTTCTCTATCATTGATGTTTCTATCCCTTTCTAAAACAAAAATCAGTAAAAACAGTTTTTTTGTTTGTTTTTTTTTCAAAAAACTCTAGGAAAACGTTATGTAAGGAAGCCATGACCCACATATGAAGCAAGCTATTTTTTTAAAATAGAGGGATAATGTACATATGGAAAATGCTCAGATCTCAATCAGTTTTGACACTCATTTTCACCACTATCAAGATGAACATTTTCATCACCCCCAAAATTCCCTCATGGCCCTTCCCAGTCAATCTTCTCCACCCCAAAGTAGGCCCTGATCTGAAACAAGCTCATTTTGAGAAATAGGTGAAATGTAATAAACAAGAGTCTATTTAACCTTGATTCTTAGTACAAGACACTATCAAAAAAGCGAAAAGAGGCAAGCCACAGAATGCAAGAAAATTCTTGCACATCACATGTCTAATAAGGGTCCAATATCCAAAATAAAAAGAACTCTTATAACTCAACAACAGAAAGACAACCCAAGTTAAAAATGGGCAAAGGATCGAAATAAATATTTCTTTTAAAAAGGTATACAAATGACCAGTAAGCACATGAGAAGATGTCCATCATTATCAACCTTTGGAGAAATGCAAATCAAAACTACAATGTGGCTTTTGCATCTCAGCCACCGACATGCCATTCAGACTGAGGAAAACCAGATCTTCAGGGCCATGTGAACCATGACCATGGCCCCATGAGCAAGCACAGAAAGCGTCTGGGTGGCTGAGGTCATGATGGTGGCTTGTGTCATCGCGGGATCAACTTTGATCAATATCACCCGATTTAGTTTGGGAAAGATGGTCTGAGGCATTACCCCTTAAAGACAAACCAGAGCTTCTGCCCAATGGTCGACCATGATAAACATGGACCTTGATCAGTGAGCAGACACAGGTAAAGGCTGCCAAAAGCAAGACTGGAGCTGTTCCTATCACTGATGTGCAATCGAGCTACTGCACATTTCTGGGGAAGGGAAAGCTCCCAGCAGCCTGTCATTGTGAAGGCCAAATTCTTCAGCAGAAGAGAAGAGAAGATGAAGGGTGTTGGTGGGGCCTCTGTCTTAGTAGCTTGAAGTTCATTAAATGCTCACAAGTTAAAAAGAAAAAAGCCACCATGTGATACCACTTCCCACCAACTAGGATAGCTATCAACAAAAAGACAATAAAAAGAGTCAATGAAGATGTGGAGAAATCAGAAGGAACTCTCATACATTGCTGGTGGGAATATAAAATGGTGCAGCCACTTTGGAAAACAGTCTGGAAGTCCTTCAAAATATCAAGCATAGAGTTACCATATGACTCAACAAATCTACTCTTACTGTATACCCAAGAGAAATGAAACCGTTCACACAAAAAACAATGTTAGTAACATTGATAATAGTCAAATAGTGGAAACAACCCAAATATTCATCAACTTATAAATGGATCAACAAAGTGGTATGTCACTTTGGAACACTATACAGCTATAAAAAGGAATAAAATAATATATGCTACACCATGGATGAGCCTTGAAAACCTTATATTAAATGAAAGAAGTCAGCCACATTACTTATATGATTCCATTGATATGAAATGTCCAGAATGAGAAATTTATAGAGACAGAAAGTAGATTAATAGTTTCCAGGAGCTGGAGGGAGGAATGGAGAGTGACTTCATGGGTATAGGGTTTCTTTTGGGGTGATGAAAATATTCTGGAATTAGTGGTGATAGTTGCACAATTCTGTGAATATATTAAAAGCTACTGAATTGTATACTTTAAAAGGGTAAATTTTAATGGTTCGTGGAAAAGAAAGGAAGGAATGAGGGGGAGAGAAAGGAAAATGAATGAGAAAAAAAGGAAAATAGGAAAGGTTTGAGGGAGAAGGGAAAGACATTCAGGACTTAACTAGGCCCTTTATTTTCTCAACAAAACAGTCATTCGTTCCACAGAATGAGTTTTGTGTGGAGCACTTAATACTTGACCCAGCAGAGGCTCTGTAGCTGATCATTTAACAAGAAGGCAACAGGTTTTGCTGATTTAGAAGAAGGGGTGAGGTTGAGGATTCAAAGATGGGTACTTCTCATGGACACTTCTAAATGCAGGAGAGTACCCTTGGTGTGTTAACCATCCTGGGCCATGATCTGTCTGTTGACCATCCTGAGCTATGGCCTGTTGCCCAAAAGGCTTTTTAAGGGGCAGGCATCCTTTTCTTGGCTTCTGGAATGAGTTGCCTTGCCAGTGACAACATCAGGGCAGCAGTGGAAAAAGATGTATTTCTAGTTCCTGGGTAAAAATTTCCTGGGTTTTGGCAAATAAGTTCTTTTGCCATTTTCTCAATAAGTGATTCATTCTCCTAGAAGCAACTCTGTGGCACTTCCTGGACACCCACTCACCTGGAAAAACTGAAGTTGCTCCTGTCCTAAAGCAGGTCTCTTGCTGCTACCTGCAGACAAGACAAGCAGCCCATTGTAGGTAGAAATGGCTGCTTTCTCTCTCCTCCACAATCACCGAATCCTCATATGGTCTGGGGAACCCGCCCTCAGTGCCAGAGTGAGCAGAAGGAACATAGATTTGTCTTAGGGGCTAGAGAACTGATTAGGACAAAGAGGCCCAATTTAGAATTTTAATGAGGCTAAGAAACATTGTTCCAGGGCTGCTGGAGCTTAATCACAGAGGTGGAACTTCCCTGGCCTTCCCTGGTAGCAGAAGCCACAAAATGCCCCAAGCATAATTCTGGATGTTACAGCTTTGTTCCCACTCAGTCACTGCTGGCCATGTGCCTTGGTCTCTGTCTGCAAAGGTGGCCCCTCTTTTGGCCTTTGAGAAGATGCAGTGAGGAATATGTGACACCCCTGTTTGAGATGTCTCGCTCTACAGTGCCCTCTAGTGACTAATCAGACCCACTGCTTTCTTGCCTCCCCGCAACAAACCCAGCTCTGGTTCTAGGATATGAAGGACCCTTTTGTAAGTCAAAACACTTCCCTGGTGATACCACACTCTCACACATCCAGTGCCACCCTATCATATTCAGGACAGTAAATGTGCTTTTAATATCCATTGCTGGAAGAAATGTCTGAGAATTTGCAGTTACATAAGGAGGTAAAGCATATTATCGGTCTACTGGCAACATCCTCGGTCTATGTACTTGTGTGTCGTGTGTGCACCCAGCTCCCTCACTCTATTTTCAGGAGCCTCCCAGGGCCTTAGGAGAGGGACCCAGTAGCCAGGCTAGGCCACTCTGGCCCTCATGTTGAAATCAGACTTTGGCTGTAGCCACTGCTGTCAGTATTTAGGTTCTCACTGCCCATTGCTTTATTCACTAGGGAAGTTCCGGAAGCTGCCCTATTTAGCCAGGGCTGATTGAAATTCCTGAGGGAGGAGGAAGTGCTGTGGGGAGTCATGTAAACTCTCAGCTTCCAGGCTGGACCTCTGGCACAAGGGTCTCTTGTCATGTGACCTTGTCATCCTGTGACTCATAGTCTGTAGGTGGTGCCAGCATCGACCAGGTGTCTAAAAATGTTACAATGTGTGAGGTCAGTGGGCTCCTCATGATGCAGTCATTTCAGTCCTTAAGGTCATCACAATCTCCAGCATTTTGTGGGTTCCTACTATGTGCAGAGTACTTTCCAGGAACTTTTAAAAAGTAGAAAACAGTCTGGCTGGTGTGGCTCAGTGGTCGAGCATCGACCCATGCACTAAGAGGTCATCAGTTCAGTTCCCAGTCCGGGCACATGCCCAGGTTGTCGGCCAAATCCCTATTGGGGGGCATGCAGGAGGTGGACAATCAGTGTTCTCTCTCACTGATGTTTCTATCTCTCCCTTCTCTCTCTCTAACATCAATAAAGAAAAAGAATTTAAAAAACAAACAAACACAAAACAGTGGAGCACTTGTGCAAGGACTTGTGGAAGGCATTTTAAAGTTGCCTTAAAAGAGCTTAGTTAGAATCTTGTGGGGACATTAAGAATGAAGAATGGAACAGTATTAAAATATAAGGGGTCAATGGTACAAAGTAGGTAAGGTCATGTCTGTACTAACCAGGACTTTCTACTGCAGATACCAGTTAGTTAGTCAACTCAAACTCACATGAACAACAACAAAAAAGCATTTATTGGTTCATTGAAAGGATAGAAAGGGTAGGAATGGGCCAGCTTCAAGGACCGTTGGATCCAGGACTGAAATACCAGGAGGACTCTCTCACCTTTCTGGGCTTCTCTTTCTGTGGCTTACACAGAAGGGCTTTCTCAGCAAAGCAGGAAAAGGGCCCCAAGCAGATCTGGACCCACACCTTTGGCTCTCGACCAAAGAAGAAAAGAACTCTTCCCTTCTGCTTCCATTGATCAAAGGAAAACAGAAAAGGACTGGATGTGCTCACTATTCTGGGAAGAGTGGGATGCGGTACTTTTTATTAAAAAATGTTTTTTCCTTTATTGATTTTAGGGAGAGAGGAAGGGAGAGGGAGAGAGAGATAGAAACATCAATGAAAGAGAACATCGATTGGCCACCTTCTGCATGCGCTCCACTGTGGATTGGACCCACAACTTGGGCATGTGCCCAGACCGGGAATCGAACTGGTGACCTCCTGGTGCATGGGTCGACACTTAACCACTGAGCCACACCAGCCAGATGGGGTAGGGCACTTTAATTGGTAACCCATCTAGAGTCAAATAGTTGGAGTGGGGAGTAACATGTGCAGAGGGTCTAGGTGATTTGCCTAAGATCACACAACTATGAAGGGGTCCCACATTGATCTGATGTAGGTTGAGGAAGGGGCTATGTAAGAAGGGTCAAAACCTGATCCAAAGGTTAGAGTCAAGACAAACATTTACAAAATAATGATTGAGTACCAGATGAAGAGAGTGTGGGGAAAATAAAGCATAGACTGAGTTGAGGCTTATTTAAGAAAGAAAGAAAGAAAGAAAGAAAGAAAGAAAGAAAGAAAGAAAGAAGAGAGAGAGAGAGAGAAAGAAAGAGAAGGAAGGAAGGAAGGAAGGAAGGAAGGAAGGAAGGAAGGAAGGAAGGAAGGAAGGAAAGAAGGAAAGAAAGAAAAGAAAAGAAAAGAAAGAGAAATTCACCCTGGCTGGGTAGCTCAGTTGGTTAGTCCGTCCTCCTGATACATCAGGATTGTGGGTTCAATCCCCAGTCAGAGCACATACAAGAAGCAACGAACAAATGCATAAATAAGTGGAACAACAAATTGATGTTTCTTTTTCTCCCTCCCTCATCTCTCTCCAAAATCAATTTTTTAAAAAACCCTCTAAAGTCAACAAGGGCTGCTTTGGTTAAGTTTCAAGGCCTCATCAGTGTTTTTAATCTTAGGAATTTGTAAGAATGGGTGAGGCACCACCAAACTAGAAATGGCAAATGTTGTTTTGATCTTCCAAGAGGAACAAGTTGATTGTTCCAAGGCTGGTGACCTGGGCAACGCTCCAGCGTGGGCTTAAGAACAGGTCATGCCAGACAGGACTCATTTCCGTTTTTGAGAAAGTTATCATCCTGGCAGTTTATTCTGGAGGAATATGCTAGACTCTAAGACTTCTGACTTGTGAAATCTGAAAAGAATCTTTAGGAATTAAAAAGCCAGGGGTGGCAAACTAGTGACCCCCCACCTGAATCCAACCCTCTGACATTTTTAATAAACGAGGACATCTTCCATCAAATCTGCCTTTCTGGCTTCAGAATGACACTGGTCTACATTCCCGCCTGGCAGTGGCTATCATTGTCCTCAGTAGATAAAGCATAGCCATGCCCATGCCAGTTCACCCCAGACTCCATCATTGCCTCACCATTAGCCAGCTTCCTTCATTAGTGAAAGCCTGAGTATGTGACCCTGATCTATC
The DNA here is from genome assembly GCF_014108415.1 of Molossus molossus. Lineage (NCBI taxonomy): Eukaryota > Metazoa > Chordata > Mammalia > Chiroptera > Molossidae > Molossus > Molossus molossus. Next base: position 4,395,595 of record NW_023425360.1, on the reverse strand, counting down.
CACCCTTCATTATTTTATAGACTCAGAGGAGAGAAGTGGGGTTGGGAGCATCCACCTGGGGGTAGAGTGGACCAAGACAGGAATGGGAGGATGGGCTGGCAGAGATCTTTTAAGTCTTTCTCTTGCTTCTTCCCCTCGTTGATTGGGACAGTTCGTGTGACAGGAGTGATAGCTCAGGTTTCAGGTGTTGGTGAGGTAATATCAGGGTACCCCAGTAGCTCTGCTGGGGTGAGAGGCTGGGGGAAACAGGATGTGGAATATCTGACCAGGTTCCCTCAGATATTCACTGGAGGAGATCAAATGTCTTGGAGAAGGTGAAAGGAGCCAGGCACCCTCTCCCCTCAGACGCTGGACCTGAGAGGAGGGGGAGAGGTCAGGACTCCCAGGAGCAGTGCAGACCTGGCCTGGCTCCCTCACAGACCCCAAAAGCTGTACACTCGACCCCAGGGAAGGATAGCAGGAGAGTGTGTCTAGTTTAGATGAAATTTGCAGAGTTTCTGGGCCTAGGGTCTGGGGGCAGGGATTATGGACCGTTCAGCAGTAACCATTTGTCCAATGGGATAGCTTGGATTTAGGGACTGAAGAGCAACCATGGGGTGGAGTAGGGGAGTCAGCAACCCATCTCCTTGAAAACTGGGGTTGTTTCCCCAGGCTAGCAGAGTTGATTTTTGGAAAGCAAAGTTAACCTCACATGTACGAGTTGGCAGACTGAGATTTCCACCCAGTGCACCTTCTCACACTGAGTCTTGGGGACCCAATCTGTTCCTGTTCCCAGCCATCTCACTGGGTTCCATCTGCTGGGGTGGAGGTGGAGAAGAGAGGGCTGGCTTTCCCTCAGACACCAGATGACAGTTCCCCAGGAAGTGCAGCCCTGAGGGAGGCAGGGGCAGCATGAGTGACATCCATGGGTCAGGGAGCTTGGAAGAGCACGCTCCAGGGTCCAGGAGAAGACTGAGGGAGAAGCTGCATAGTGTCATAGCAGGGGACTTTCAGTCCACGTTAGAATTACCTGCTGAGCACCTACCATGTACCAGGTCCTAGGCTAGGTGCTGGGGGATGAGTAAAAGAAAGAATGCTAGAAAGCATGCATCAGAACTTGGCCCATACTGAGTGCTTCAGAAATGCCTTGTACTCTTCCTGAAAGGATAAAAGATGACCTTGGCCGGTTTGGCTCAGTGGTTAGAGCGTCGGCCCGCGCTCCAGAGAGTCCCGGGGTCGGTTCCCACTAAGGGCACATACCTCAGTTGCAGTTTGTCCCCTGCCCCGGTTGGGGTTGTGTAGGTGGCAACCACTCAATGTGTCTCTCTTAAATGGATGTTTCTCTCTCTTCCTTCTGCTCTATCTGAAGATAAATGCAAAAAATGTCCTCGGGTGAGGATAAAAAAAAAAAGAATACAAAGATGAAGAAAACAGAGTTTAGCCCTCAAGGATCTTAGGATCCTATAAGAGATCAGGACCCTTGCACACAGCTCTCTGTAACCTGGGCAGAGCAAGGTAAACAAAGATCCAGGGGTTCAAGGCAGGGAGAGAAATGTGGTTGAGTGAGGTGCCCTAGGAGAGGAGAGCTACCATGTGAGGATTGAGTGTGTCTAGGGGAGCTGGGAGGTGAGGAGGGGGCAGGGGACCAGACTTGTGGGAAGCTATGGGAAAGCTTAGCTGCAAGGGAACACACTGGGGCAGCCCCTAACCTCCAGAGGGAAAATTCATGTGCAAATCAGTTGTTTGGAATTTGGAATGCATTTCCCATGGGAATAATACCGTAAATGGAGGCTCAGTTCTTAGGCCAGCGGGTGGAAACTGGTTTACCCCACAGTGTTATTCAGCTAGATTACTCATAGCTCCTCCCTAAGTCAAGATTCAGAGAGAAGGGAGCTCCATGGCGGAACTCCTTTCTGGGGGACTGGGCCTGCCGAAGGCCAAGGTCTTTTTGTCTGGGGTTTGGTGTGGTTTAGAAGGGGATTAAACTTGGGGAATCATAGAGCTAATTTTAATTGTATTTCATAACAAACTGTCAGCCAACATACATTTATAATTACACGTTAAAGGAATAGTCAGTTTGCAGGAGATAGAGATGACTAAATTACTATCGAATCAGCAGGCAAGCTAGTTTTAGAAGTTCATAGTGGCCCAAGCAGTCCTGTTCGATATAAATGCCTTTGAATCCCTAATCCAATATGACTGGTGTTCTTATAAAAAGGGGTAACTTAGACAGTTACACACACAGGGAAAAAATAAAAAATAGAAACTCATATAGCTGTGGCCATGGAATCAGGGAGGGGGCATGTGTGGTGCACCCGGCTCTCAGAGGCTGCCCCCCTTGGAGTAAATGATCCCTCCTGCCATTCCCACTCTGGCCTTAGGGTGGCACTGCTCCCTCTTCAATGATGGCCATGGACGACTGCCACACAGCTAAACTGTAAACCCAGTCTTTCCAAGGAGATGGTCCTGAAGGCTGAAGAATAACAAAAAGAAAATAGATTCAGGGTACTATGAGTTTAAACTCTAGCTCACCAGGTCTAGCTTATTCCCTGCGGCTCACAGCCCTTTCCCCGATCACTGGGGACCCCAGGACTAGGTTCTTTTTTCTGCTGGGGATCCCCCCTCGTGTCCAGTGATTGGCACCAGGGAAGACCTTACCTGCAGGCAAGATCACAGTGGCTGACACCAAAGCCTTTCTCTCTGAGCCCTCAATAAAAACAGCCACACAACGTTCATATGATCATTAGAGTTCTACAGTAATGAGGGGTGGGGGCAGGAGCTGTTCTTTTAAGAGTACAGCGTGCCCTTCCCCTCAGGGAACAGATAATTCCTTCCTTAATGCGACTCTTCATCTGCCCAGTCTCCAGCTGGTGGGAAATCAGGCTCCCGAAGCAGCCTCAGTGAGAGATAAGGGCTCTTTGCCTGAAATGAAAAATTCATGAAGAAAGACTAGGGATCGGGCACTCGGATAGCTGCCACGTTGCTGTGCTCTGGGGACATGGCAAGGAGATGAGAAAGCCAAATGGAAATTGTCTCTTCTGTCCAGCACCTCCCATCTTGCTTCCCTTCCATGTTCAGTGGTCCTCTCTTTCCAGGTCACACCTCCTCAGTCTCATTTGAGCCCCTGGACCAGCACCACCAATGCCCATTTCCAGGGCATCAGGAAGAGGCCAGTTCAAGTCTTCATCTAAGTTAATGACTTACTTCCTCTTAGCTTCCTCCTTACCCAGACCAAGCACCCACCAAGCCTCAATAAAATGTGCATTGTTGCTAGAGCAGTCTGGAATAGCCCTGACCACCTGGCACCCCAAAACCTGGAGGCACCCCAAACAAGCTATTATTTGTCCCTGGGAGGATGCCCTAGAGATTACTTCCTATTCCAATTCCCTGACCCACAAATCTGACCGGTATTCATATGGTTGGTCAGGTGGTCATAACTCACAACTTGGGAAGGATCTTGGATCTCATCACCATATTGGACGGACAACAGTTTGGATACAGTTAAAGGCATAAAACCCTTGAACTGTAAGAGTTGGAGAATTTGACTCTAATGTAGGGATGGACTTGAGAAGTGTGACTGGCTAGCCTGTGATACGCAAGATGGCACAATAGTTGCAGATACCAGTCCAGAGATGGTGAGCACTGGGGCAGTGGCGGGTCCTCAGAAGTCAGGTAGGAGGGCAGGCTGCCATCGCAGAGGAATCTGCCACAAACAACGTCCACCAGACTCCACTCAGTGGGAAGGGGGAGCTGCAGTCTCCTGCTGCAGAGCTGCAGTGCTCCCTCCCACCCACAGGGGCCGCTGGTCCATGTCTGTAGGAAAATCTCACTCCACTGGCCCCCCAAGGCCAGCGGGGACCCTCAAAGGAACACGTCTTCCTCCATGAGCTTGGAGCTCTTCTCAGACTCCCAGTGCCTTTGACTGTTGATTCCCAGTTCTTTCCGTCGTTTGCACAGCCTTTCCCATTCAAAGAGGAACCTGGGCTCAAGCAACTGCCTCTCATGAATAGCAACCCTTGTCCCTCCTTCTCATCTCTGAGAATCTGTTTTTTAACACCAACTCCCCAAAACAAAGAGTTTGTTCAGCCATTTCCTCTGTGTTAGAGCTCCATCAAAAGAACGCAGACCTCAAAAACCGAAGGGCTGGGGGGTGGGGAGGTGGGAAGAGATAAACCAAAGAACTTATATGCATATATACACAACCAATGGACATAGACATTAGGCTGGGGAAGGCAGGAGGGGGTGGGAGCGGGAAGGAGGGGTCAATGGGGAGAAAAGAGGGTCATCTGTAATATTTTCAATAAAAGAAAATAAATTAGTGATTTCAAAAAAACACCAAAAGGCTGATCTGCTCACCACCCCACTCCAACATGGAGAGGAACCTCTCACACAACATCAACAAATGACAAAATGCAAATAAGGTTCTCAATGATATATACTTTGAAGACTGGCCAGTTTAGTCTAGGGCACCAAATACATAATTTTGATCAGGAGTCTTTTTCTAAGGTGTTAATACTACTTCACAAACATATCAGTGGCTGAATACCCATAATATGCATGTGTCACAATTTGGCTGGTCAGTCCTCTGCTCTTGGACATCCAGGTTGCTTCTGTTGTTTGCTAATTTAAATTATTATGTGATTCCTATTTCTGCATAAATCCTTGTCCATCAATTTAGAGTATGTCCTTAAAAGAGAATCCTAGAAATGGAAGTATAAGGTCAGAGTCCCAAAGACCATGAGCATTTTCAGGACCTTCATTCATATTGCCAAGTGGCTTTTCTGGAAGGTTGTACATACCAGCAGTGTATGAAAGGGCCATCTTTGCAAGACTTTATTCTAAACCCCACTGGGTTATAAGGCCAAAGCTGCACCAGTTAGGAGTGACTGGGGCACAACTGAGCCTTGCGGTAAGGGAGCAGTACACGCAGCCACGAGGAGCTCGGTCAAGCAGAACTAGCCAAGTCGAGGCTCACAGAGACCACCAAAGCTTGAGGACACTTTTAAGACATGAATTCTGGAGGATACAGGCACACAAGGAAAGAGAGGAGCCTTTCGGACCCCAGGGCTAACAGGAAAGATGGCTGGAGTCCTGAGGCCATGCTGAGGTCCAAGAAAAAGCACAGCAAGTGAAGAGGGTGTTGAGGGCCCCAGTGCTGTTGTTCATTCAGGCACATCAAGGTGGTTTGGCATTTGGGCATGATGTGCACTAGGGGTAAGTCTGGAGGAGGTCAATGAATTGATGTAAAGACATTTAGGAATGGACTAGGGGTGGTGGTTCTAAGGCTGGCGAGAAGAAAATAGTAGTTTCAGAGGATGTTCTATTATAAAAGAGGCATGAATATGTCAAAGAAGAGATCTGTAGCTGGCCCATCTCACCTTGTTGGTTTCTACTGCTTACTGAATGAGTCGCTTTTATTGGAGATTAATTTCCTTTTATTTTTTTGATTAATTCTCACCCAAGTATTCTTCCATTGATTTTCAGAGTAGAAGGGAGGGAGAGAAAGAGAGAGAAACATTGATGGGAGTGGGACACATTGATTAGTTACCTCCAGCACAACCCTGACCAGGGCCGGGGATCGAACCTGCAACCCAGGTATGTGCCCTCAACTGGGAAATGAACCTAAGATTCTTCGGTCCGCAGGCCAGTGCTCCCACTCCTGAGCCAAACCTGCCAGGGCTCCTTTTAATTTTTTAAATCTTGCTCATTTGACTATATCAAGTCTCTTTAAATAATAACAACAGCTGCTTGATAGAAAATGGAATTCTTTTCTTTTGAAATCAGGTTTATTTTTTTCTGATTACACATCTAAAACCATATGCTGTGTCACACCGGCAGGAGCCTCATACATATCGTGTTTACTGTGTCTCTTGATTGCATCATTTTCTCTTCTGCTTGATTTAATCTCATGGGGTTTTTTTTATATATATATAAATTAGTGTGGCCTCAGCATGCAGTGTTTATAAAGTCTGCAGTTGTGTACACTAATGTGGACCTTCAGATTCACTCACCAGTCTCTCACTGACTCACCCACAGCAACTTCCAGCCCTACAAGCTCCATTTATTTATAGCAAGTGCTCTATACAGATGTGCAGTTGTTTGTCTTTTGTACTGTATTTTTACTGAACCTTTTCAGTGTTTAGATATGTTTAGAGACACAAATACAAGGTGTTACAGTTGTCTGCGGTATTCAGTACAGTAACATGTTGTACAGCCTCGTAGCCCAGGAGCAATAGGCTGTATCCTAGAGCCTAGGCGTGTAGTGGGCTGTACCATCCAGGTTTGTGTAAGTGCACTCTGTGATGTTCGCACAAGGATAAAATTGCCTAAATCGCCTATTTCTCAGAATGCATCCCCATCATTAAGTAGCTGTAACAAGCAAGTAGTAAAGAGATAAGGTCAAAATTCTGTAGGTGATATACAGATGCCTGGAGTTTAGGAGGCCCGGAGCCTGCTGTACACTGTGCTAGGATAGCCAAATATTCGGGCAGCTAAGAGGAAGCCATTAATTTAGACGAAGGCATTAACTGGCCTCTGTCACTGGCTCTGTCTACCTTTCCATCTTCTCTCCTACTGAGTCTGCATTTGGACTCTGCTGTAAACAAACCAGCCTGTGTTCTTCTACTTAGAGACCCGTGTTCCTGGTGACCTTACCATCTGGAAAGCCATGCCATCCACACTCCAATTTCAGCGCCAAGAATCTAAATCGGAAAGAGTAATGGTTCATAACACTGATTACTCTCTGTTGCTTACTGAGCAGTTCTTTTAGTTATCTCCAAAGTGTGTCCTCTTTGTCCTGTACAGCAGTGGGACTTTGCTTTATGGTTCTGTCTTCCTCTCTAGTACTATACATCTTGCTCAATAAAACTATTTACTCTCTTGTTAATTAATTCAAATATATGATAAAACAATACAGGGATATCTGGCACAGTTTAAACAGCTTTAAAATAGCTCAATAACATGAAATTATGCAAGAAAGGGTATGTGATGCCCTTACTATTTTTATCTTTTCTTTTATTGATTTTAGAGAGAGAGGAAGGGAGAAGGAGAGAGAGAGAGAAACATCGATGAGAGAACATTGATTGGCTGCCTCCTGCATGCCCCCCACTGGGAATCAGGCCCACAACCTGGGCATATGTCCTGACTGGGAATTGAACCAGCGAGTTCTTGGTGCATGGGTCGATGTTCAACCACTGAGCCACACCGGCTGGGCGTTATTATTATTTTTTAAACATTAAAAAAATTTTATGTCCTGGCCACTTTGGCTCAGCAGTTAGAGCGTCGGCCTGCGGTCCAGAGAGACCTGGTTCGGTTCTCACTAAGGGCATGTACCTCGGTTGCAGTTTGTCCCCGGCCCTGGTTGGGTTGTGCGGGTGGCAACGACTCGATGTGTCCCTTTCACGTCGATGTTTTTCTCTCTCTCTGTCTCTCCCTCCCACTCTATCTGAACAAATGGAAAAATGTCCTCGGGTGAGGATAAAAAAAAAAAATTTTATTCTCCCTGGTTCTGGTTGGGTCGTGCGGGAGGCAGCCACTTGATGTGTACCTTTCACGTCGATGTCTCTCTCTCTCTCTCTCTCTCTCTCTCTCTCTCTTCCTCTTCCTCTCTCTCCTTCCCACTCTATCTGAATAAAAAATGGAAAACTGACCTCAGGTGAGGATAAAAAAGAAAAAAATGTTAATACTTGTCCTCACCGGTTTTGCTCAGTGGTTATTGCGTTGGCCTGCAGACCAGAGTGTCCTGGGTTCAGTCCCCGCTAAGGGCACGTACCTCGGTTGCAGTTTGTCTCTGGCCACAGTTGGGGTCGTGTGAGTGGCAACCACTGGGTGTGTCTCTCTCGCATCGATGTTTCTCTCTCTTCCTCTCTCCCTCCTGTTCTACCTGAAGATAAATGCAAAAATGTCTTTGGGAGAGGATTTTTTAAAATGTTAATAATTTATTAATTTCTTTATTACAGATGTCCCTCCTTTTTCCCCTTTGACACCCTCCTCCCTGCCCCCCCCCCCTTGATGTCCTTATTTAATGTATAACTTTTATTGACTTGTTTTGAGTTAACAGCATGAGGAACTCAATCTTTATTACTGTAATTAAGGATGTTGTCAGAAAGAGGAATGCATGGTAACTAAGAAGTCATCTTTAGCCAATCACTAGTCTGATAGTATGTATGTATTTGATTATAAGATTGGAACAGCTTTTCATCACATGTGTTTTATGAGCATTTTCTGTGCTGGATCCTATGTATGTAAGTGTACATATTACCATATATTTTGTCATCCAAACTCTGAGACTATTTGACTATTGAAAGTTTGCCAAAGCAGTAGCCATAAACCAAGACTGTCCTGGACATAAAAAGCACCATATGATTTTTTAAAAAATGTTTTTCATTGATTTATTAGAGAGACATAGAAACATCAACGTGAGCTCTGGCAGGTTTGCTCAGTGGTTAGAGCATTGGCTTGCGGTCCAAGGAGACCTGGGTTTGGTTCCCGCTAAGGGCATGTACCTCGGTTGCAGTTTGTCCCCGGCCCTGGTTGGTCATGCAAGTGGCAGCCACTCAACGTGTCCCTTTCACATCGATGTTTCTCTCTCTCTCTTCCTCTCTCTCCCTCACATTCTATCTGAACCAAAAAAAAAAATGGAAAAAAATGTCCTCGGGTGAGGATAAAAAAAAAAAAAAAAAAGAAACATCAAAGTGAGAAACATCGATGGGCTGCCTCCTGCATTACCCCTACTAGGGATGGAGCCCGCAGCCGGGGCATGTGCCCTGACCAGGAATCCAACTGGAATCTCTCAGTCCCTGGGATGACACTCAGTCCACTGAATCACGCTGGCCAGGCCACCCTATGATTTTATTATAGACAACTTCACACATAGGTTTAAGGAAGCAGCCCAAATCATAGACAAGGTGATTATTCATCACTGTTTTTGAATGGCCAGCAGGAAGCTTTTCCAGTAACAAAAGGAGCCAAACCCTTGAATTTCATCAATTTGTCATCATGGAACTATTGCCTGCTGGGATTTAGAACTTCTAAACTTTATGTCCATAATCAATAGGAAGCTGGCCAGAAGGCCTGGCCATCAGCATTCTGAACTCACTGCCTAGTTACACAAAGGCAGCACTGGGTGTGGCAATAAAGTGACAATTTTGAGTTTCTCAGAGCCTGTGCTATCTCCGGCCTTCAGAGGAATGTTATGAACATCCAGGCCACAGCTTTTAGTCCTGTTCTCTTAGCGACAGCCTTTCCCATTTCCCTCACAGTGATGAACTCGATGAGGGCTAGGCTCAAAAATCTCAGCTCAGTCCTCAGAACCCACGTTTGGTGAGGATATTCCAAAGGAAAACTTTCTCTCACCAGGTGGCAGATGTTGCTAGTAAAAAAAAAAAAAAAAAAAAATCCTCCATGTGTTGGGGGATGGGTAAATAGGAAATTTGTGTCCGATTTTGCTGTGAATCTAAAACTATTTCTAAAAAGAAAGTCTATATGAAAACATTAGAAAATGATTTAGTATCTTAGAGAAAGGTCCTTAAATGGGCCCCTGGAATAACATGGCAAACATTTATTAAGAGCTCAGTGTGTGCCAGGCTCTGCTTGATGCACTTGAACTCATTTGCTCTTCACAGCACCCCATGAGGGAAGCACAATTACTGTCACCCAAATTTTACAGAAGAAAGTGGGGCACAGAGAGGTGACATACTTGCCCAGGTCACAAGGCTAGGAAGTGCGGAGCCAGGATTCAGGCCCCAGCAACAGAGGCTCCAAAGCCAGTTGCTCTCAACCATCTCTTAAGGATACAAAAGAATGAAAAGAAACTTGATTTTGCACAGAGAATAAACAGCGCACACTACCTGCCGTGGCCACTGCTGCCTTCTGTCTCCAAGGGGACCTGGAGGACTTTCCCAAGGGTTAGGAAACCCTGCTGAGAGGCCCCAGGAGAGGTTAGGGCCAATTCCACTTTAATAAATTCTCTCATTCTCTTTATAACAAGGCACTGACATGCTTTCAGAAAAGTACTTCATAGCCTCGTCCTAACTACGTACTAGTTACCCCAGGCCAAGCCTCACTAACTTGAAGGCAAAAATGAGTCCATTCTATCTCCTAAATGGCCTCCCATAGAAACGCTTTATAGAATAAAATAATATGATTCAACAAAATATGGCAAGAGCCAAAGTAGAGGGGAGGAAACAGACACCATAGACAAATGAGAAAGCAGTTCTAAGTGTCGCAGGTGGTAATGGATCAGTGGTGAAGCCAGCCAGGGCTCCAGAGAGGATGTGTGTGTCCTTTCCTTCTCCTCAGCTATCTGGGCTCATACTGTTTCTTATTCAACCTCTGTTAAAGGATTGTGTTTTACAATTCCTGAACTGGATGGACATGTCCCTTTCTGGACATCTTGGCTGAACCTGTGTTCCTGATCTGGAGGGAAATCTATCTGCACAATGGTAGGTCTTTCTGCAGTTTACTCCTCACAGCTGCTTTCTGTGCCTTTGAATCAAGCTGGAGACATCTTCCCGGATCTCAGGAGCCGCTTTCAGGACCTAACAAGACATCTGTCTCCTTTAGCAAACACAAGCGGAGGCAACTCTGTATTGGGTTGCCTGTTTCCCTAGCACACATGCAGACATATGTGTGGCCACCAAGCAGAACTATTTAAAGACACAAGAACTGGAAAACAGTGGAGCATAACCAAATGTGTGTGTGTGTGCGCGCGCACACACACACACATACACACACACCCCACCCCCCAACTGGCAACAGATCTAAAGCTCTTTTCAGGAAGCCCAAACTATTTTAACACAAAGAGTCGGAACTATAGGGGTCCCTTACTAAAATCCTTTGCTATTGAAGTCTGGATTTTTCTTTCCCAAGATGGAATAAATAAATGCAGAGGTGAATATTTTTAAGGTAAATATGACAGCTGAATGAAAAATAGAGCAATGGCAAAAGATTCTTTCTTCTCCTTCATCCTGGAATATCATGGGCCTTTCAAAGGCAGACCTAAAGGGTCTGGGGCTAAATTCAGGCCAGAGAGACTGTTTCTGTTCAGCCCCTAGGATTTCCACACCTTTACAAGGAGGAATGGGTTTCAGGAGTCTCTGGCAGATAGACTTTATGCAATGGTTTCTGGTTCAGTGCTGATCAGCCTTCAAAGGATTATTTGATCACAATCCATGAAACTTGAGCCACTGGACACTTGGATGGGTGAACAGGATAAAGGAAGTTCCATTTTCCTTGTCATAATTCTAAATATGTTGGAAAAAATTGACCTTGCTACAATACCACTTCCCTTCTCTGGCTAAATTGCTCCTCACATCTTTTCCAGCCTATTGTGCCCTGGTAGGGTGGCCCTGTCTGCCCCAAAGGGTTTTCATTTCAGGTCAGTCAAGTGTTCTATTCTTGGTATTCTTGGTAAAGCACATGTCATTGCAAAAGCAGTTTCAGGCTCATAGAATTTTAGCACTGGGCCTAATTCCATAGACCTATGGGGGTGAGTAGGTAGGGAAGCAGCCCTGACTGAATGCCTGCTGAGTGCCAGGCACTGTTATTGTTTACATAATTCTTTCATCTTCTTATTAACTGCTATTCTTTCAGGCTGATCTGAGCGAGGGTGTCTTAAGGGCTGAAAGGACAGTGGGACAATTAACTGAGGTCCACACTGCCTGGCATGTCCTCATCACTCTTTCCTAGCTTCCCTAGCAGGAAGGGGCTGGAGGCCGCCGCTTCCCCACCCTTTCCACTTGCGGTTTATTCACTCACTTTCTTCCCTCTTCTATCCCCAGGTGGGACCCTCGGTTCCTACCCCTTGTCCCGGGCTACAGGTGAGTCAGCCGATTACTACCCCTTGTCCTGGGCTACAGGTGAGTCAGCCGTTCGGCCTGGAGCCAACACATCCCGCAACTGAGCCACCAGCTGGCCTCCCTCCTCCCAGCCACAGACGACACCAGACCTTACACAGCCCTCCTTAACCAGCTTGAAGTCACAATCGCCTCCCTCTCAGGGCCACCCGCCCCCAGCAACATCAAACACGACCCATCTTGTAGCCCTCCTCCCTGTTCCCGCCCCCTCTGGGCTGGCCTTATCCAATAAGGTCTTGGCCCACAGGCCAAAGACGTCAAAAATAACCAATGGTCTTCGTTAAGGTCCTGAGGGGCAGCATCGCCGACCAATGGGCTATCTTCTGGGTGGAATAAGCGCGCGGGGCTTGTAGAGCAGCGGCTGAGCCACCCAATGAGCCGGCGGGTTCCTGTGTTTAGGGGCGTGGTAGGAGCGGTCGTCAGGGGCGTGGCGGCAGTTGCTTGGGCGGGGCCGGTAGCAGCGGGAGCTGCACTGGCCAGGGGTTCCGGCTGCATTTCCATGAGCGCCGCGGAACTGCAGGAACCGGACCGGGGACAAGCTGGGCCTCTGGAGTTAACCACGCACAGGTAAAGCCATAGCCGAGCGAGTTCTGCTAAGCCGGGATCGCGCCCTGGATCCGTTCGGCCAAACCCCTGAAACCCCGCGGTCCTCGTCGTGGCTCGGCCCGTCGTGCCGCTGCCTGCCTGCCCGGGATCCTCGGGGCCTGTCAGCTGGCGCCGCGGGGGTCCCCAGGGCCCATTCGCAGAGTGGCCGGGAGGGAGGCAGCCTGGACCGCAGCGGGTGGGATACGCGTTCCTGAAAGCCCTTTGTCCCCTCCTGCCCCAGTTACCGAGGTTGGGGACATCCCCGGCTGTAGCTAGCCTCTCTGCCGGCTATCCCTCCATCGGTGCACACTCTGGGGACCTCTGGCTCAGGCTTGGTGATGGAAGTCCAGGAACCGCACCTGGAAGGAGAGGGCCAAGGGGCCTGAATATAGCCCCGGATATCCGAGGAGCCTCTGTGTTTCTGGGCTCCAAGGGTGCACCCAGGACCGGTGGGTTAAAGTAGGAAGGCAGCTTTTGATCCACTTGGAGTCATACTTATTGAGCTCATCTCCTCTCTGGGCACTGTTCTAGGCGCTTCGTGGGCTTTCCCCACAACTAGAGCTGTCCAGCAGGCACTGGTGGACCTTGGAAATGTCCAATAAAAGACCAGATGACAGCCACCTGTCAGGGATGCTTAGAAAGGGTTACCAAGGGAGAACTCCATGAGCCACCTGTAAGGCGTTTCTCCACTCACTGACGCATCCTGGGTGACCTTTAATGCCTAGCTTGAGAAGGATGCTGGTTAGTTTGCAAGTGGATGTTGCATTCACCCACAGTGAATTCTGTGGTTTCAACTCTCAAGAGTGGGTGTTAGCAACGAGAATGGACTATACCAAGAAGATAAGGCTTATTTTGCCATCATGGACCTCCTTAATTTGAAATGTGGACTGCCTCTCTTAATCTTCCAGTTCTTCCCACTCGGCATGTCAGTTTCACCTACATTCCAGTAGCCGAATTTGACCCAGTTCAAAAAACAGGCTCATGAGAAAGGCCTGGGGAGACTGTAGGTTTGGCAGGGTTTGTGATCTGTGCCTAGAGCTTTTTGGGGGCCATTTTATTAAAACCACGTTAAGTAGAGCCCAAAAGAGAAACCATACAGTACCACTTGATTATTCTCTGTCATATGCCTGAAGAGAGAGGTCATGATAATCTTCTGAAGGTCAGGAGACAGGGGACCTTAATACCACTTGCTGCCTGGTTTAGGCTGAATTAACCTCTGAATAACCAGTCAGAAAGCAGATCAGTCCTTATACAGCATGGACTTGTGGCATTTTAGAGCTGAAAACACCTTAGATAGAGCTCATCTAATCTGTCTTCTCAGTGCACACGTGAGGAAACTAAGGCCTGGGGAGGTCACGGGGCTGACTGGTCATCACAGAGCCACGAGTAAAGGATGCTCTGTTGACCCTGGGTCTATCAAGGTCATGACTTGTGTTTTACTCCCAGCCTAGTTATCTGACTCATGATGTTTAAATTCTAGGGGAGTCCTGAGAGGTTAGGAGCACAGATTTGGGTGTCGTGGTGCCTGGATTTGAATCCTAGCCCTGCTTCTTTCTAGCTGTAACTTTGGACAAGTTACTTAACCCCCCCCATGCCTCTGTTTGCTCACCTATAAAACAGGCATAAAAATGGTAATTAGAGTAGAAGGCTGTTTTGAGGAGTACATGAATTATTATATCTGAAGCACTTAGAGCAGTGCCTGGCACACAATAACCACTATGGACTTGCTATATATGATGTTCTTTTGCCCTTTTAATACAGTTTTTCTTCATATTTACCACCCCATATTTTCTACCAGGATCTTCTTTTTTTCCCTGCCATCCCCCCTGCGATTCATTAAACATATTCCAGATATTATTCTAGCACAGACATCTGTGGGGTTTTCCAAGTCACGTTGCACTTTATTTATTTTTCTCTTATTGAATCAGGGTGTTCATTTTTCTCTGTTAGTCTTCTCCTTGTAATTACACTCTTTTTAGACTCCAAATCTGTTTTCTCTTTAAACTGGGGGGGGGGGGGGGGGGGATATCCCTCAAAGTGATAGTCCTCAATGATACCAATTTCCATGCATTCTTCCAAATATTTCTTCCCTCTGCTTGGCCCTCCTTCCCAGTTGTCAATGTGATGCAGCTTGATTATAAATGGATGAACATTTTTAAATTAAGATTTCATGAGCCACTGTACTAAGTGCTTTTCGGAAGTTCAGGGATCGTGTGTCAAGTGCATTTAAGCCAGTTACTTAGTCATTCGAGCAGGGGGCGCACCAGCAGGGCTTTCTTGCCAGGCAGAAACACAAGTGCATGCCTGGTTCTTGCTGGTGAGCTAGTTTGTTCACTGGTTTTCCTGCGTGTTTCCTGTTCTTTTCTTGAGCTTGAAATAAACCAGATGGCACGTGCCATGGGGCAACAGTCTTCCTCTCATTTTAGTTGGGGATATTCCCCCTCTTTTCTTTTTATTTTCACCTTCTTTTCCTTCATCTTTGCAGTTTTGATAAACACCTACTCTGTTTGCCAGCCAGTTCTCTTTTAATTAGGAGATATTTGTCACCTTTGTTTTTTGCAGGAATCCAGTCATCTTTGGTTTTTCCTTCTCTGTTTTTTACATGTTTGTAGAATAAACCAAAGATTGTCACTGTTCATTGATTGGCACCTTCTTAGGAGTTGATTCTGAGTTTTGTTTTGTTTTGTTTTTTGTTTAGGACATTCTAGAGCACGGCCATCTTAGAATAATTGCTTTAGTTCCATTGTTTATGTATTAATAATGGGCCCCTTTCTCTCTGTCTCGCTCTCTTTTTTAGCATCCTGGTGAAAGAGCTTCTTATTTAATTCTTCACTCACACCTTCCTCCTGGTAATCTCTGGCAGTGCCCACAAGGAGAATAGGGGTTCCCCACCACCCTTGTCCAGAGTTCGTAACATTTCTTTGGTCCTATGGAAGACGGGGGCAGAGTCTGTCTTATTTTTTGCCTAAAACCTAGCTCTTTGAAAAGCTGTAGCAAAGAGAGACTTCCAATATAATGGAACTCCATGTGGCAGAACTCCAGTATGACTTGCTCCTGACAATATTCCAGGTCATTTTCATATCTTCACATTCACTTTTGTTGTCCGGGTTCCAGGGCATTATGTTTTTGTATGAAACGTTTTCTGTTTGTATAAATGGCTGATGTGCACAGACAGACCTGTTGTTGCCCTTGAAGCTTGTGCCCTGGACTCAGTTGGGTACGGGCCTTGTTACACAAGGACCCATTCTCTGCTCTTTTGTGGTAAAGGAACACACAGGTAAAAAGCTTATTAGAGGATTGAACACTGAGACCTTCGGGTTTGCCTGGTTTCTGATTTTCTTTTGTTCTCTCTAAGTGGAGTTCCATTAAGTTCGGCAGACTGAGCATCTGGGGTGTGCCAGGATCACAGCTGTCCAGATTAACAAGTGTGTTTGGTTTGCTGCATAAAGACTATTTTGTTTGCATTTTACACTTTAAATTTTTTTATGTTTTTAATTCAAAAATAATTTTTTAAATAGGTAATACATTTACATGATGAAAGAAAATATTCAAGAAGCACCGAAAGTTAGTAAATATATCTCTGTCCACCCGATTCTGCCACCTAGTTTTGTTCCTTAGAGACACCAGTGTTACTGATTTTTTTCCATCCGTCAGAGGTGTTTGTGCACAACCAGAGTATTTTATACATCTTCCCTTTTATGCAAATGGTAGCATGCTATGGGGAACCCTGCTTTTTTCTCTTAATATTTGTTGGCAGTATGGAAAGAGCTCCCCTCTCAGTTTTTATGAAAGCCGTTTATTTTAAAGGCCCGTTTTGTTGTTGTTGTTTGTTTCTAAGGACTCTAAGAACTAATCTTATTTGGGCAGCAGCTTTGCATGGAGGTCCTACAGCATTTTATGGATATTTGGGGGCAGATACTTTTTTGTCTACAAACTGCAGCTCTGAGCCTGGGAAGAGGCTGGGGGAGGTGGAGGGCTTCTCCTGCAGGTCACCCTATGCTGGGAGACTGAGACATGTTGGAGATTGAAGGTCACTGGACCTTAGGCCCTCACCTTGCCTTCTGTGCTGCAATTGCCGGGGAAAGCTTGCTGTGGTTTCTCTGGTCTTTAGAGAAGGCTCCAGCCTTCCTGATGCACATGTCAGCATCTCCCTGACTCGTCCTGGGTCCTGCACCCAGGCTGGCTCTGTGTGCTCTCACCCTTGGGCAGCAGAATGGAACCTACTCTTCATCATGGGACTTCCTGCTTGGGTAGCTGCGTTAGATGCCCACCTCTTCTTTTCTCTCACTCCAGGAAAGTCAGCTCTCACACCTGCACCTCTGACCCATGTTTCCCAAACCAGCATTTGGGAATAGAATTTCTGTTGCTCTCCTTATTGGTGTTTCCCAAGTTCTCCAAATCACTTGACCATTTCCAAGGTCTGAACCTGACAGGGCCTTGCTAAGCTTTCACTAATGATGACTCTATAGGAGTTTTGGCCCTGGCCAGTTTGGCTCAGCGGTTAGAGCATCGGCCTGCGGTCCTGAGAGACCAGGGATCGGTTCCCGCTAAGGGCATGTACCTCGGTTGCAGTTTGTCCCCAGCCCCGGTTGGTCGTGCGGGTGGCAGCCACTCGATGTGTCCCTTTCACATCTATGTTTCTTTCTCTCTCTCTCTGTTCCTCTCTCTCCCTTCCACTCTTCCTGAACAAAAAATGGAAAAATGTCCTCAGGTGAGGATAAAAAAAAAAAAAAAGAAGAGAGTTTTGGGTTCTTCATGTTTGAATTTTCTGTGACTGCACTTAGGGTTTATATGACCATATGGATGTCAACATGGTCTTATGGTTTCTGTGGCCCCCATATCTTGCCTTTGCTGTGTTTTTCTCTCTCCTTTAATGTGCCTTAATCTGCTTTTATTTACCTCTGAGTCTCATTGAGTCACCTTGAAATCAAATCGAATCTTCAAGATGTTAGTCAGCCTTTCTAATCGTCTAGACTCATGACCTTCTGGTCTTTGCTCCTTGCTGAGTGTCCACATTACCAGTCAGTGGTACCGCAGATACTGTGTGATGTAATGCGAGGAGAGTAGCTCTTCATCCAGTCTCGCTAGGGTATAAAAGAGAGAGAAACTTGCAAAAATTGCCCCATTTGTGTTCAGCCCCTCTACTGCGCTCTATTTGTGTGCTGTGTACTTAGTCCTGTCAGCGAGAACAATAAAGAACAAATCAGGAAGTCCAACATGGGCTTGCAAATAAGAAAAAAAATACCCATTAGCCCTGGGCGGTTTGACTTAGCGATTAGAGCGTCGGCCTGCAGACCAAAGAGTCCCGGGTTCGATTCTGGCCAAGGGCACGTACCTCGATTGCAGTTCGTCCCCAGCCCGGCTGGGGTCATGTGGGTGGCAACCAATCTATGTGGCTTTCTCACATCGATGTTTTTCTCTCTCTTACCTTCCCTTCCTCCCTCCCTCTCACTCTGTCTGAAGATAAATGTAAAAAAAAATACCCATTATGGCCGTAATTTAAGAAAAGATTTTTAAACACCCAAACGTAACATACTTAGATTGATTTTAAAAAAAAGGTTGAGTTGCCCTGGCCGGTTTGGCTCAGCAGTTGGAGCGTCGGCCCGCGGACCAGAGAGACCCGGGTTCGATTCCCCCTAAGGGCATGTACCTTGGTTGCAGTTTGTCCCCGGCCCTGGTTGGGATGTGCGGGTGGCAGCCACTCGATGTGTCCCTTCACGTCGATGTTTCTCTCTCTTTCTCTCTCTCCCTCCCACTCTATCTGAACAAAATATGGAGAAATGTCCTCGGGTGAGGATAAAAAAAAGGCTGAGTTAATGGGAATTGACACATGGCATTTAGTCAGTGGGACTAAAGTGATTGAGCTCCATCCAGCTCTCCAAAGGGCCTCTGCGACCAATGGGTGCCTCACTTCTCTGCGTTACTAGAGCCTTCCCCAGGGCCTGGCACAGAGAGGGTTCTCGGGCCTCAACTTTCTCGCTTGCATTAATAATAACTCACAGAATTGTGATGAGTAGCAAGTGAGGTAATGTCTGCGAATGTACTTTGTAAACAGTAAATTCTGTAATTGGTCTTAACTCTCCGTAACAGTGCATTTCGTGACATGTTTGAGGAGTAACTGAGGTCATATATTAAAATCACAAGCCTTTGATAAACTGTAGAGGAACACAAATAGAAACTTTTACCACCATCTAGTTCTGCTTTCTCATTTATAAAGATATGGTGACTTGTTAGCATCAGCCAGAGAACACTGCTGGATCCCAGGGTGAGGATCTTTGACCCCTCACCTGTCGTTCACAAACTTCGTATTTTCTCTGGGTGCTTAATAGAGAAGCTACAGGTCTGGCATGGGGACGGGAATGTATACAGGCTCACAGGCAGGTCCAGGATCTGGACTGAGTAGGCTTGAAGACACAGACCTTGGACTGTAGACCGAAGTCCTCTAGCCATGTAGGATAAAGCAGACCCCGCCTTTGCCTTTTCTGGTGAGCACAGCACTGCCTAGTAAGCATTGTATCTGTGTTTTTAATTTTTTTTTTTATCCTCACCCGAGGACATTTTTCCATATTTTGTTCAAATAGAGTGGGAGGGGGAGAGAGAGAGAGAAACATCTACGTGAAAGGGACACGTCGAGTGGTTGCCACCCACACGACCCAACCAGGGCCGGGGACAAACTGCAACCGAAGTACGTGCCCTTAGCGGGAACCGAACCCGGGTCTCTCCGGACCGCAGGCCGATGCTCTAACCGCTGAGCCAAACCGACCAGGGCTGTGTTTTTAATGATTATTATAATAGCAGGACGCTCTTATTATCCCCATGTAATGGGTAAGGAAACTGAGGTGCAAAGAGGTTAAAAGTCACACAACCCAGTAAATGGTAGAGTTGCAATTCGGGCCAGATCTGTCCTTCCCCCAAGCCTGTGAATTTACCCACCCTGTTGTGAGCAGCCTCGAGACCCCAGCATCAGTGCACACCCGCAGAAAGCATCTCAATGAAGCAGAAATCTTTGTAACGACAGTTGTTCCGACCTGTTTCCACAGACCCGTTTCAGATACCACAGATATCTGAGAAAGAATTTCTTCGTTTTCCTTGGATGTTGAAAAGGATCCCTGTTTTATAGTAACACATACGTCTCAATCTAGGTTAACCTAGGATTCGTCGTAATCAAGTTTATATTTTCTGGATCACATAAGTTCATGTCAGATGGAAAATACCACAGACAGTTTTGTTGCACTGATGTCGGCACGAGTAGCAGAAAGCATGAGTCTGCCAGTGGGATTTCAGTGTTTATCTGAACGCCAACAGTCAGTAGGTGAATCCTGTCTCCCCATCTTTGAAGACTTTTCCTTCCTTCTGCTGTTTCAAACAGCCTGTTTTTGCTTTGGATTCTCTTTATTTGTGAGAAGTTTCTGAAGCACATTTATAATTCTTTGAACCTAGTAAGAGGTGCTTTGGACAAACAGGGACAAGGGGAAAGAAGTATGGCATTGGACGGTGGTTTCTGCAAGTGGTAGAAAATGGAAAGCTGTCATTTCGATGGATAGTTATTTGCCTGAACTTTGAGATATTCTTTAAACTCTCCAAAAGCTGCTGACACCCAGGTCACATTGAGCTTTCTCTCTCTGTCCACAGCAGCATGGCAGTTACTCATAAAGGCCCGTACTTCTCAACTCAGCCCACTGCAGTTATCTTGTAGGAAGATTCTGCTCTGGAGATCAGAGTGGTGATCCATTAGACTTTTCCCACAGACTCAGTCAGTAAATATTTACAGAGTGCCCACTGGGTGCTCAAGACCATCAATTTTAAACTTGTGTAGAATTTACACACGAGGATTGAATTAGATGGGCATAGACCAGAATCCCCAACCGAGATGAAAGGGATGTATGTGAATCATCACTTTTATGTCGAGATAAGACGTTCAGATTATCTGGATATGAAAGGGTCTTCGCAAAATGCCAAGGTGGAGATGGTATGATTTTTAGGGCCTGGAGGGGATGGGCTCCCAAATGAAGGTTCCTATATAGATTAGCAGGTTGTACAAAACTGCCCGGATGCCATCAAGGGCTTGCAGTGATGTTCAGAGGGTGAATGACAATGTTTGTCCAGCGTCCCATGGGTCAGGTTACACCTACCCACACCCACTTCAGCCCAGTATGTATGTGTGACATACGTGTGATGCCTTCTTTCAGGCTGACCCCTGCAATTCCTCTTGTAAGTAAAGCCCTGAAGCTTTGTTCCACAGTGACTCATTCCCTCTGCTTCCAAACCTGACCTTCTTGTCCTGTCTGCTGGTCTCCTAATTGCCCAGCATTCCCGGGCCTTGCCTCAGCCTGTGAGCCCAGCCTGAAGTCTGCGCCATCCCTCCTTCTCACCCCGCCTCTGTTCCAGGTCTTCTCGTAGCTCTCAGCTGTCTGGGGCCGCTCCTCCTCCTTTCTGTCTCCTTTGTTTGGATTCCTCTAGGTGCTGCTTCAGGGTTCCATAACTATGCATGGATTTGCACTGTTTTCTAATTATCTTATGGATGCCCTGTATTATGCTTTTTTCATAGCCCAACAGAGCTTAGAATGGAGCTGATACCTTTGGTACCCACGGGAAATGGGCTGAAATGTCAGAAATGGAGTGTAGTTTTGCAAAACATCCCCCCAGTTAGGGGCGGGGGGGGGTGTGTTTCTGCCCTTTTCATTCAGCCCACTGCATTATCCATGAGGGCACTCCCACTCCCAACTTACACGGGTAAATCCATTTGGGGAAATGCGATTACTCTCCCAATGTGGAGAAGATTTCCCTCATTTCTGATGTGATCATCTTCCTTGGTGGCTGGTTCCTTCCAGCATGGGGATGTGTCCCCAGGAGAGGAAGAGCTGCTGACAAAGTGAGCTAGGGGCCGAGTCCCTGCTCCTTGTGAGGTGCACCTGCTTCAGAGTGTGCGTGGGCACAGGGTTTACCTGCAAGGAGGAGGAGCGGGTGATGGGGCAGCCTTTCTGTGGGAAAGGGGGACCCTTGGCAGGAGAATGGGGTCTGTGTCAGGAGGAGGGTTCGACACAAGGACACATTTTGAAACTGTTAATGGAACTTGACGATGGACACTTATTACTCAGTGATTTATTAAGTCTTTCATCGTTCCATTGTACAAGAATCAAAAGTGTATCCTGGGATTAATTTTAAACTTGTTGGAGGAGGCCCGAGCAGTCAAGTCAGTCAGCTAGTTATCTCATTGTTCATGAGGCCTCTGTGTCTGTTAGGAAAGAGTATCTTTGCAGCAATTTTTATCATTTGGATTGGGGAGTTTACTAAGGCAAAATGGAGGAGAGTTTAATAGTGGTGCTGGGCGGGGGATGGGGAGGAGGGTGTCAATGGGGTAAAAAAGGAGAAACATCTGTAACAAAAATAAAACTAAAAAATAAAATAAAATAAAAAATAGTGGTGCTGGTATAGCTAATATTTTGGGGGCACTTACTGCATAACAGGGATTTTAAAAAATACTCTCTATGTATTGGTATACATGTTCAGATGAGGCCCAGAAGGGTTAAGCAACTTGCCCAAGGACGACTGTTGTGACGGGTAGGGCCAGGATTTGACACTGGGCTGTCTCACTCCAGGGCCTGAACCTAAACAAAATCCACATTTTCAACCAGATTGGAATTGGAAGAGAGACATTCTTTAGGAGTTTGTTTTGTTTTGTTTTTGAGAGGTATTTGCCATGGGACCCACATAAGTATTGCAGCTTGTTTGGTCCTTTGGGTTGCCAGGAAGAGAGATGCCCTTCCCCAAGGCGTCTCACTGGTCTGCACTGAACACAGGAGAGGAAAGACGGTTCTGACAGCTGAGGCACAGAGGCACAGAAACAAAGCCAGTAATACCTGTGCACAGAATACAGAAGCAAGGGGGCATTTGTGTCGTTCGCTGGTTACGTCTCTTCGTTGGAGCTTGCTGAGTAACGGGACCTTTCAAAGGGATGTGGTGAAAGGTTTCTTCAGCCTCTAAAGGACGGGGTGTGCACCTGCTGAGTCAGCAGAAGTGATCCTCGCAGATCCTCTCAGTTCTGGAGCCTCGGAGCGTGAGGTCACCGGCAGGTCGGTTCCTTCCCCAGGGCTCTGAGAGGAACCTGTTCTGAACCTTCCTAGCCCCCGGTGGTTCCTTGGCTTAGCGATTCATGACTGCAATCACCGCTTTCATCTTTCTTCTCCTCCGGTGCCCGTGTCTGTGTCAAGTCTTCCTCCCCGTGTAAGGACAACTGTCATAGGGTTAGGGCCACTCTAATCAGCGTGACCTCGTCTTAACTTGATTACATCTTCAACGAGTCTCTTTCCAAAAAAGGTCACGTTCACAGGTTCTACGTGGACATGAATTTTAGGGGGATACTATTCACCCCACTGCACAAGGGAATGAGTTTTCTGTGTGTGAGGTCTCTGCGCAGATTTTTCTCTCCACAGTCAGTTTTGGGTTGGAGGGAACGTTAATATTCCAAGGCGACAGTCATCACTTGCCCACGCAGGTGGAATGAACATGATGGAATTATTGACATAAATGGCACAGCTGAAAATCTGTCACTGTTTAACTTATTTGAGGAAAGAACAAAGGCCCAAAGGGTTGTAGTTCTTTGGTCCCCAAGGTAGGCGGGGAAACAGCTCTCCTGTCACAGAGCTCAGAGTTTTTTCCTGTGCTCTTCAGCCAAGGACTGCAATTCTATCCCCAGAATCTCAGAAATTTTGAGCTGAAAGAGACCTTTGGTATTATCTACTTCTAATGTAACCCTCTCATTTTACAGATGAGGTCTTTAGGGCCCAGAGAGATTAAGACTCGTTCAAGGTCACCAGCTAGGAAGGGGCAGAGCAGGCACTGAGCCCCAGGTCTCAGAACTGTGGCCCCATGTCTCCCTGCGCCTGTGCCTCCATGTCAGTACTGTTGGCCATGAGAGAGGAGCCAGTCCAGCATCTGAGAGACCGAGAGCGACACTGACTGTTCCTTTCCTGTTGGGTGTCTGGCAGCACCTTGGGTTTCTTTGCTGATGTAGAGACTGCAAATGAAATTTCAGCTATGATTTACAGCGTCTAAATTTTACTCATAAAAAGACTGGGGTGGGAGCAGGTGAGGTGTGGGGCTGCCGACCTCAGGAGGGCCTGGTCAGGTAGGCACGCGTGGGTGGGGTCGGGGGAGAGACCTTCCTTTTCGCCTTCAGCATACCCAGCCCTCTCGCCATTCTGGGTGACAGATTCCCTCTCTTGGTGGCTGCCTGATGTCCATTTTCACTGGGTTTCACCCGCCTGGAAAGGGGACAGGGGCACACAAAATAATGCAATGAAAGCTAAGTTTGTTATATCCGGAACAAATTCAGAATATTAATATGCAGTGGCAGGTTGAACTTGGAAAGAAAGAGCAACATAAAATAAAATGCAGCAAGATAAGTTAAAGTTAATTTCACAGGTTTTTTGTTTGTTTGTTTGTTTTATCTTCACCCAAGGACATTCTTCCATTTTTTGTTCAGGTAGAGTGGGGGAGGGAGGGAGAGAGAGAGAGAGAGAGAAACATCAACCTGAAAGGGACACATCGAGTGGCTGCCACCCACACGACCAATCAGGGCCGGGGACAAACTGCAGCTGAGGTATGTGCCCTGAGTAGGAACCGAACCCGGGTCTCTCTGGACCGCAGGCCGACACTCTAACCACTGAGCCAAACCGGCCAGGGTTAATTTCACGAGTTTTGTTCTAAAATTTCCAGTTGATTATGGGCTATATATTCGTACACACACACATACTCATTCTCACACACACACTTGTAAATCCTAAGGCCCAGTTTTAGACTTAGCTGCTCCATAAGTCCTCCCATGGTTGATTATTTTCTGGAGTAATTATTCGTGTCCCCAAGTTTCTAAAGTATATATAGCTTTAACAGAAACTTCTTTTCTCCCCAATTAAATGAGAATTCTACTTAACTATAGTACTATGCTTAGCACTATATATATGCTTAGCATAGTACTAGGCACACAGTAGGTCAAGTCCTTAAACCTAGTGAAGTCCAAGGGTGGTGGCCCCAGTGACATGTGGTAGAACTGATTCAGAGTCAAGCCCTGAGTCAAGGCTGCATATATGGACCATAATAATTACAAACCTCTCATAGGATTGCCTTCACGGAATTGAATTCCACTCTAAACCCTTGTCATTTTTCAAGGGTTAAGTAAATTAATTCTCTATTGCATTTGCTATTTTTAAAAAATTGTAGGAGGACACTGCCTATCACATCACTCAAGGTCCCTTTATATCGAGTCCCACAGATCTTTTTTTATAATTCCATGCCTGAAAAGCGCTGCTTCCCCTGCGTAGCTGTCATGTTTCCCGGGGTAAGAACACAGTCCATGTTAGTTCTCTTCCCATTTTGGAGAACTGCGGGGTCTAATTGGGTTTCCCTCTTTTCTCTGGCAATCAGAAACCTCAGATACATTCTGGGCTTAGTCACATAGGTAATTGTGTATGTTGACAGATATTTTTCTTGTTCAGAGTTCCTTAATTTCTTCTTGGGTTTTGCTAGTTGCTGTTTAAATTATTGTTCTAATAACAAAAATATCTGTAGTCATTAGGAATTTTGGAAAAGAAAAAAATCCCTATAATAGAATAATTCAGCAGTTGTAGCATCCATAAGACTTGGGTGTGTAGAAATTGCAGACTAGCCCTGGCCGGGTCATTCAGTTGGTTGGAGCATCATCCCGAGGTACCAGGGCATTGGGTTTGGTCCTGGTCAGGGCACAATGAAGGCATGGATAAATGGAACAATGGATTAATGTCTCTCTCTCTCTCCCTCCGCCCTCTCAAAAATCAATTTAAAAAATATTAAAGGAAAGTGCAGACTAAAGTAGTCTAGAAATAACTGTGGCTTAAACATGCAGGGGTTTATTCTCTCAGGTAAAAGAAATCCTGAGGTAGGCGGTCTCGGTCTGATATGGTGGCTCCATGAAATCATCAGGGACCCAAGCTTCTGTCTTTCTACTTTACTGTCCTCTTAATGTGGCTTCAAGGGTGATCGCAAGGTCACTTCATGGACCAAGATGACTGCTGGGTTGCAGCCATGTTGTCTGCATCCCAGGGATGCAGGACGAGAAAAGGGCCAAATAGTGAACTCCCTGCCTTGTAAGGAGCGTCCCCAGAAAGCAGACTAGCCCCTCCAGAAGTGGCCAGAATTTTGTCCCATGGACTCAAGACCCACCTACCTGCTAGGGAGGCTGGGGTTTGTTTTCCAGCAAGGCACATGCTCCAGGTTTTTGTTACGAGGAAGGAGGCTCCTTTTGGGGAAGCAGTAGCAGACTGCCACACTTCTGCATCTTTCTCTTTGCATGTTGCGTATCTCTTCAGTGTTTATTGAAGAGGTAGAATACAGTTTGTGGAATGAGTTAAGTTATAAACAAACATCAATATAAATACCAATAATAAAATGTACTACATCTTGTTATCTGCCACTCTGTCGTTCCATAGTCCTTTCTATGAACTTATCACCTATACATATACTGATAGTGTATGTTGTGAATATTCAGTCAGTACAGACTTACCCAGGTCTAGAAGGGACCTTGGGCAGATTTCTCCGAGGGTTGCTTGTTCAGATGCCTGCAGGAACCACTCGGGTGCTGTAAATGGTTAAGGAGGCCAGGGGTGAGTGTTGAGGACCACCATAGGAGTGGTGGCACTGTGGCAGCCTGGAGAGAGCGTGCCCTGTCTGAAGGGGGCACTGCCACTCAGCAACATTCACCGTTGCCTTTTTTTTTTTTCCGAGAGAAACCAGAAATCCAGATTTTTATCTGAAATCTCCCGGCATTTATAACTTGGCAGCTAATAAATTTAAATTAAAAAAAAAAAAAAAATGCCAGCCAAATGCAACGCCATCTCATGGGCTACCAATTTAGGATCCATCCCTTGTTTTTCAGTTGGCAGTGAAGGCCAGTGGCTTCTGATAGGGCTGGAGACTTTGCTCTTCAGTCCCCACCACAACAAAACCTGGTCTTCTGCGGCTCATTTTTCTCAGAATACAAAGAAATAAAACAAATTTGCAGCTAAGCAAGACTACTCCTAAGGTTAATTGACTGTCCCATTCATCTGGCTTTCCTTTTCTGTTTAAATCATTCTGGGGTGGCGGAGAGAATATTGGGCCGGAGCCCCAGCTCAGCTAGTTCACAGCGGTGTGGCCTGGGCAAGCCCCTGGTGTCACATCTGTGTTCTCTGCACCATCCATTTTCTTTCGTGCTTGCTTCTCTCTCCGCCTCTGCTTGCTGCTTTCAAGTAGCACAGTGCAGTGGTTAAGACAGGGGTCTCTCTGCCCTGGCCAGTTTGGCTCAGCGGTTAGAGTGTCAGCCTGCGGTTCAGAGAGACCCGGGTTCGGTTCCCGCTAAGGGCACGTACCTTGGTTGCAGTTTGTCCCCGGCCCTGGTTGGGTTGTGCGAGTGGCAGCCACTCGATGTGTCCCTTTCACATCGATGTTTCTCTCTCTCTCTTCCTCTCTCTCCCTCCCACTCTATCTGATCAACAAAATGTCCTCGGGTGAGGATTAAAAAAAAAAAAAAAAAAAGACAGGGGTCTCTGGAGCCAGATATGAACCCTGGCTTCTCTGCCTACTAGCTGTGTGACCTTGGGCAACTTACTCAAGTTTTCTGTGCCTCAGTTTCCTAGCCTGTAAAATGGGGATAATAATAGTAGCTACCTCCTAGGATGTGGTAAAGACTCAGTGCATTAATATATGTAAAACATGAAGAACAGAGCTTGGCACACAGACAGTGATATATGAACACCATCCTCTTTTGCTTCCTCTGCTGCTTTGAAAGCCACAGATCTTCAGCACAGTGGGCCCGGCTCTAGCTTCCCGTTTCACAGGAGACTTTTAGCTCCCGGGGCTTCTGCCCAGCCAGCCTCCTGCCCCCAGTCTGGGTGCAGGCCCGGCAGGCCGTGCGGGTCCCCACCCACTTCTGTCAGTCCCGTTCTGTTTCCGGTACCACGTTCCTGAGTCTGTCTGTGCCCTTTTACTTTTCTCAGCTCATGTTTTTTCATCATTGCTATGTGTTTACAAGAGAAGGAATGAGTCAACTAATTGCTGTCTTTTATTTATCTTATCCTATTTTATTTATAACATCAACATTTATCCCCTCTATGGCCTCTTCTACCGCCACCCACCCACCCTGACTACTGTCCTGACCTAAAGCCTCATTAAATTATGTCATTAGTTACACAGGTGTTTCTGAAGATTATGTTACGAGATACAGGGTGAAAGGGTGAGTTTGCTTTAGGCAGAGTTCTGAGCGCAGCAGGTAGCTCGTCCTGGAAACCAGAGCCGCCCATCAGCCCGGGGACAAAGGCTTCTCCCAGCAGGTTTGCTCGGACAGCCAAGAGTGCGGACACATGTTAATTCCAGAAATTCTCTTTTTCTAGAGAATTGAAATGCAAACATAAATGTGCTTGTATTTCAATTAAATTGCTTCTTTCTTGTCACCAATCTTTTCAGCTTTCAGGTAAATCTGAATACGAGATCTGACCTGACCGGCCCCGCTGTACAGCGTCTCAAGGACAGTCACTGTTCCCGTTAGAGACGGACGAAGAACATAGGTATGTATCATCCAGACTTTTATTTTTACTTCTCCCACCTCCCTCATGGTAGTAGTGAGTGGAAGAACGCAGAGAAGGACCTATTTTATTTCTTATTTGATAGGTCTGCTCTGGACCAACAGGGAAACGGGGAAGCCACCTGCTGCTTCCCTCCGTTCTCTTCCCAACAAAGGGACACGAAAGGGCACCTGTTTCGGTTCCATAGCACCAGTGTCCGGTCAGAAAAATTTTGGAGTTTCTTCTAGATTTTGTCTCTCACTAGACTTAAAAATCCATATCAGTGAGCTGTATCATCTTGGATGTTAGTTTCTCATTAGCTTGTCTGGCGCAGGTGGCAGGGCTCTGATGAGGTGAGGGATGGAGCCACGGGGTGGACCCTGCAGCCTCTCCCGTGTGGTGCTGTGAACGCCGTTAGGCCGCAGCCCCTCGGGGAGCTGATGGCCTCTTCAGACCCCCTTCCATTACACGAGCTTTCACGGGGTTCCTGGGCCTAGAATCCTTAGGGGAACTGCAGACCCAAGTTAAGAATCCTTGTTTTAAGAATTTTTAAATAGCTAGTCTTTAGCGGGGGGACATGTCCTCAGAGGTTGAGTTTTAAGGAAACTGTCAGTTCTTAAAAGTTCAAAGGTGCTGCTGCAGCTGAACATATATTCGGAGGTCCAGCCTGGATGTGAAATTGCCGGATACTTTTTCTTAAATTGTTTTCTTGCCCTGATGCTGGAAGGCGAGTTAAGGAGCTGCAGTCTTTGGTTGCTGTCCTCACTGATAGCAACCTGAGCCCTGCCAGAGGCCAGCTGCAGTGTGGTTAGGTCCTGTAGTGGCCAAAGTCACCTTGACTTTAGAAAAGGGTTTCTGCGTCCCCTCTGGCCTTGCTGTGGATCTCGAGCGAGTTCTTTGGTTATGCCTCAAACATGTCTTTGGGAGATTGTTTTGTCCTGCCTGTTCTGTCTGCACTGTTGGCCACCAGAGTTCTCGTGCTGACTGTTTTTAGCAGAGGCTGTTTGAAGCCCTTCCAGGGGAAGCCGTTGCCATGGCTACCTTGGCTGTGAGAGTTCCCATTTTCTCCTTTTTTGTTAGCTTGTGGTTTCCCTGATTTTTAAGGTGACAGCTGATGATCTGTTTTTCTGCTGAGCAGCAAGGGAAAGACTGGATTTTTGTTGCTTTTGTTGTTGTTGAGGTTTGTTTTATGTGTTTGGAGGTGTGTGTGTGCGTGTGTGTCTTGTATATGTGGTAAGCTACCTCAAAAGATAACATATTAGGGGAGCTTGGGAAAAGCAGATACACGTACACAATTTCTTACTCTGACTTTTAAAAATTTTTTTTTTTCTTTATTGATTTTAGGGGGGGAGGGAAGATAGAGACATCGATTGGCCGCCTCCTGCATGCCCCTACTGGGGACCAGGCCCACAACCTGGGCATGTGCCCTGACTGGGAATCAAACCAGTGACCTCTTGGTGCAGGGGTCGACGCTCAACCACTGAGCCACACTGGCCAGGCCTTATTCCGACTTTTAATTTTGGCTTAGTGATTGGATTTGGTTCACTTTCAGCCTACTTTTGTAAAACTTGGGGAAAAAATTAGTTGAGTTTCATTGCATATTGCCCCAAGCAATAACAAGGATCCCTGTGACCTGGGCTAGGTCTGAACTTCACACCAGTGCCCTGAGGAGCAGATGGTGAGTCAGGTCCCGGTGGCTTTATCTCATTCTGCTCTAAAAATAGAGGGGTGGGGCCAACAGGCAGTACAGCCACACCTGGGGGCCACGGCAGTCCCATTGCACATCTGTGTCCCAGGCTGTAAACAGGGACCTTCACATATACCTGGCACAGCGCATGTGGGTTCAGTCTGCAGAGAGATCCAAGGCTGCCTGTGAACAGACACCAAAGTGTGATTTCTGGTCCCACTCATGCTCTCTGACCTGCACTTCTTTCCCTCACTCTGACGGATCCTGTTTTCAGCATTTTCCAGTTTGCTTATTTTAGAAGGGGTCATTAGATTCATTCATTCATTCATTCACGTGCCCCTAGCGGGAACCGAACCTGGGACTCTCTGGTCCTCAGGCTGACGCTCAACGGTTAGAGCGTCGGCCTGCGGTCCAGAGATTTAAATAAAACAGTACCCGCCCTGGCCAGTTTTGCTCAGTGGTTAGAACGTCGACCTACGGTCCAGAGAGACCCAGATTCAGTTCCCACTAAGGGCATGTACCTCTGTTGCAGTTTGTCCCCGGCCCTGGTTGGTCGTGCAGGTGGCAACCACTCGATGTGTCCCTTTCATGTTGATGTTTCTCTCTCTCTCTCTTCCTCTCTCTTCCTCCCACTCTATCTGAACAAAAAATGGAAAGGTGTCCTTGGGTGAGGATAAAAAATAAATAAATAAATAAAACAACACCCTACCCAGCTTATCAGTGTTCAGAACTGTTTGTGGTTTGGGTTGTTGCCAGTCCTTTGGTGGCTGTAAGGCGCTGGTGGCAGTCCACCTGGGCGGGCCCCGTGGACACATCTGGATAGGACATGTCATCCCTGGCTTTCTCCCCTGATGTGTGGGCTCCTCCCTCCTCACCGAGCCCTAAAGCTGGTGCTGTGCCTCTGCTCCCCAGATCAAGATGAATGCCATGCTGGAGACCTCCGAGCTGCCGGCCGTGTTTGACGGGGTGAAGCTGGCGGCAGTGGCCGCCGTGCTGTATGTGATCGTCCGCTGTTTGAATCTGAAGAGCCCCACCGCCCCGCCTGACCTCTACTTCCAGGACTCGGGGCTCTCGAGGTTTCTGCTCAAGTCCTGTCCTCTTCTGACCAAAGAGTGAGTCGGCCTCTCGCCCATTGTATTCCCACCTAAGGAGCTATTTGGCTTGTGCAGTGTTCATGTGTCCTCGAGGTGGCCATGTGAAATAGCGTCGTGGCTGTCGGAATAGCCACAGTCTCCATGGAAGTCTGTGTTTCAGTCCTGGAGGGTGGGAGACAGAATCCGATCTTGGTTGCCTGGAGTCATCATTCATGACAAGGACTTTGATAAGCAAAAAACACAGATTTACGAGTTGGGTACTCTCCATCTCTCTTATTGAAAAGTGGACTGTTGGTAGCTAAGAGAATCCACCACCTAAACGGGATACTTCATTCCAAATGAACCAGGTGTCCCTGCATAAGGTCCAGGTCTGTATTTTGGGTGAGTTTCTGAGAGAGGAAACTGTGCTCGTAATGGGTACATTTTAGGTCACACAAACTATCTTCAAGAGACACGTGGTTAACTGTTTTCCTGTTGATGTCTTCTGAATAGCTGTGTCTTCCTTAGGGCTTGGGCCGAGCCTCATGCTTGGAGCACTCCATGTCCCCGGATCTGTATCCCTCCTCTCCTCACTGGTCTCGCTCTGTGCCTCTTTGAGCTTAGTCCATTCTGCCGGGGCCACCTGATCACCAGATTGAAGCTGCTTGGGGAGCTGTCTACTCACACTGTGTCCCCTCAGCGTGTGACCCACACTCAGTGGAGTTTCTGATACTCAGAGGCTATTAGCAGAAGCTTTTCCCTCTGTCCTGATATCTCTCCCCACCTCTGTTGGGGACAAATGTACAACAGAGAGCTTGGGTCCTTGCTTGTGTCGTTTGATGGTCTCGTTCATGTTGTTCGCCAAGGGTGAAGAGCCACTGTGAGCTTTGGGTGTTTTGTACATTCGTGTGCAGTATTCTCGTAGTTGTGACAGTGATGCCATGACCCAAAAGCTACTATTAAGTCAAAAGAGACGTATAAATGGATCGCGTTACCTGATACTTGTGCAGTGCCATGTGCAATATAATGTCATCATACTGAATTTAGAGCTGCCCTTGCTGAGGGGTCTCCATCCCAGTGGCTCTACACTGGGTGTTAGACAAGAACATGTTGTTATTACAAAGCAGTGTGTGTAGGGAAAACTCCCCTTCCAAAGACGGTGCACAGAATCTGTGTGCCTTTTTTTTTTTATCCTGACCCGAGGACATTTTCGCATGTATCTTCAGATAGAGCAGGAGGGAGAGAGGGAGGAAGAGAGAGAAACATCAATGTGAGAGAGACACATTGTGTGGTTGCCACCCATACAACCCCATCCAGGTCCGGAGACAAACTGCAACTGAGGTATGTGCCCTTAGTGGGAACCAAACCTGGGACTCTCCGGTCCGTGGGCTGACACTCTAACCGAGGGGCCAAACCGGCCAGGGCAATCTGCGTGCTTTTCAAATTGTCCAGCATCTTTTTTCAATACTTGATGTAGATAATTCACTAATCTGGATTGGCAAGTAACATCGGCAGCTTCTTTCAGACTGTGGGACCCAGTAGCTAGACCCAGTTCCTTGGCCATCTCATTTTTAGAGCTTTTGGAAAGCAAGGTGTTAAAAACCCTGTACATGTACCTAGGGATGAGTGTGTATTTCCACCCAGCATCGGTTCCTGAGCAATTAGAGGAAGCTGTGGAAGAGCTGCTATTGTTCAGGTTCCAGAAAAACATCACGTAAGGTTTGCCTTTTTACTAATAGTTCAAAGTGAAAAAAAAAAAACCCGATTATGGCTTTTTTTTTAAAGAAAAAATCTCTTTTCTTGTTTTCCTATACAAAAACAAACAACCCAGGGACATTAAGTTTCATGGTTTCCCTTTGCCTCTTGTCCCTCCCTGGCACACTTTCTCCATGAGCTTAAGGTGCTGGCCTGGCTCCATGGGTCCTCTATGGTGAGGGCCCCCACCCCTCCTGGTATCAGTCTCTTTGGACCTCGTGACTCTGTCCACCACCTCCAGCCTCTACCACCCCCGTCATTAGCGAGTTGCATGCTCCCTCCTGTGAAACCCAAATCACAGAGGTGTGGAGGTCAGCCTCAACTACTTAGCTGTGGTGTGAAGGTGGGTATGAAGGGACAGATTCCCCAGAAACTATTTCCTTTCAAGATTTGGCCTTTTTTTTTTTTTTTTAATCCTCACCTGAGGACATTTTTGCATTTATCTTAAGATAGAGCCGGAGGGAGAGAGGGAGGAAGAGAGAAAGAAACATCAACGTGAAAGAGACACATCGAGTGGTTGCCACCCACACAACCCCAGCTGGGGCTGGGGACAAACTGCAACCGAGGTACGTGCCCTCTGGTCCGCGGGCCGAAGCTCTAACCGCTGAGCCAAACCGGCCAGGGCCAAGATCTGGCCTTTCAATGAGAGCACCGGCCCCCTTAAGGCATGTTGGAACATTACTTCAGAAGCTAAATTCCAAACACCCAGGCTTTCTCTGACTTGGAGATGACAGATTATTAAAGGGCAAAGGGTGCACTTTCCCTCCATCTTTTCACCAGCCTCTCACTCTGCATGTAGATGCCAGCTTTAGGAATGCCTGTGCCCTGCACTCATGGGACATATGCCGGGATGTTTTCATGTTTCTCTGTGGTCCGCATCACTGCATTTTACATTTGTGAAACACCCTCCTAGGCATCATGCCTTGTAATCCTCTTCACAGCTTTGAGGTGGGATTCTGTTTTCCCTTCATTTTGAAGGATGGGGAAACCGAGAGCAGCAGAGAGGGAAAGTGAACCCAAGTTTGTGGCTCCAGACTTGGTCCCCTTGTTATCCTTGGGGAGGTGGACAGAGACTGTTCTCGGGGTGCAGGTGAGGGAAGTGAGGTGGGGGCAGAAAGGGGCCATCCTCAGTGAGTTTTTCTGACCCCAGAGTGGCCCTCCAATTCCCAGTGACCCTCTTTGTGTCTTACTCACCCTGTCGGAAGCCACCGCCCTGTGTTCTTTCTCCGTCTTGCATTTCTGTCCGAGCCTCCCATCTGTTTGAAGCTGAGGGCAGGAAATATGTCTGTTATGGGTAAAAGTGTTTCTCCGGGACTTGGAAGATTTTTTCTAGAGGAAGCCTGTCTGCAGCCTTCACCAACAATCGTCTGGGCTAGAAAGTTCAGTTAATTGATTTACAGCAGGCCAGTGATGTGACTCAGTAACCCTGACCACCGAGAGCAGCCCGCTCTTATGACACGTGCAGAATTAGAGCATTTCCTCTCGCTGTTCTGAAATAGAAGAAAGTTGATGAAAGTTGAACATTGAAAACAGGAGAATAGGGAATGTTTTTTCCTTTCAGCATTCAAGCCAGTTTTAAAATCTGTGCTAAGGTCATCTGTCCAGCCATGCATCAGAAGTGAATCTTTTCAATGTCGAGGAAAACGGCTTAGATGGGCTGATGTGTTTCTTGTTCACTTAGCAACAGATCAATATTTACCTCGGGATTCATTTTTTTGTTCTCATGAAGTATTTGCTTTTAGCAAAACTCGCTAAAAGCTCAGTTCAGAATTATGAGAAAATCTAGATGACGACACAAATCTCTTTTTTTTCCTTAATAAAATATTGAATGCATACTTATTTTTTTAAATGTTTTTCTCTTGCATCTTTTTTTTAATTCTCACCCAAGGACATTCTCGATATTTTGTTCAGATAGAGTGGGAGGGGGGGAGAGAGAGAGAGAAACATCAACGTGAAAGGGACACATCGAGTGGCTGCCACCCGCACGACCCAACCAGGGCCGGGGACAAACTGCAACCGAGGTACGTGCCCTTAGCGGGAACCGAACCCGGGTCTCTCTGGTCCGCAGGCCGATGCTCTAACCGCTGAGCCAAACCGGCCAGGGCAAGAGCCACACTCTTGATGAGACAGACCAGGATCCCTAGGGGTTCCAAATTCTAAGCGTAATGCCGTTTTGTCTTATCACCATAGAGAGAGAGAGAGAGGTGAGGGATGTCCCCATTTTGACAAATGCCATGTGTGCTCCGGTAAAAGAAACCACACTGTCCCCAGCCTATGCAGTCAGTGCTCTGGGGCACCAGGGAGTCAGGTGCAACTTTAGCTCAGAGTTTTGTTTATTGGGAAGCCACTACCCAGTCTCTGAAAAAAGATGGATTGGTTTGTTTTTTGTTTGTTTATTTGTTTTGGCCTTTAAGTCAGGACAACCCCAGGTATATGCACGAAAGCAGTTTGCAGCCTCTGCCCTTCCCTTGGCTGCAGCCGAAGTCTCCATTCTCCAGGTCCTGGTTAGAAAGCAAAGAGGCAGAGCTACCCGGCCTCGGGAAGCCTGTATTAGAACCTACATATTCCCTGTGGGAAGCCAGGCCTCGGCTACTTCACTCATTAGCAGGCCTGCCAGTGTGGGGCATGGTGTAGCTAAAGATACAGGCATTTAGGAGGCGCGTGATGGAGGGTTAAGCTAATCCAAAGCCTAGAAACAGGAAGCTGGGGTGTTTTTATTGGGACACCTATGAGCACCTGCAGGGTCCGAAGAAGGGAAACAGTGTGATGAAAGCCACTGCCACACGTTTGTGGGGCCTTTCTTCCCCAGAGACAAAAATGTCATAGCTTTCTTCGACACTCAGCTGCCACCTGTATTAATAAAAACTGGGTGTTGTTGTTCTCCATGGATTAGAAATACCTGAAACTTGGGGATGAGGATCCCACTCATTCCAACACCAAGCCAAAAATAGTTCCATGGTGCCCTCACTGCGCATTTCCTCACGGGCCAGTGGCAGACCTGGTAACCTTTCCAAAGGTCGTGATGGCTTCATCTTCTGTGGTTTCCCCTGTTTCTCTCTTCACCCACCAGAGTACGGACTCCAAACAAGAATCTGATGAAAATGTTGTGCTCACCCTAGTTAGTCTGTGTGATTAGAGTTGGGAGGAAGCCCCAAAAGTCTAAAATCAGGATCGGTTCTGAAGCACTGACACGCAGCCTTACACAGGCAATGTAGCTGCTCCCAGTGGGGCCAATGGGGAGAATCCACACCCCTCCCAGGACAAGGATCCGTTTTTCTGTGGGTTAATAGTAAAACCACATGGTGGGTAGTCACCACCAGAAGGAACAATGCATTCCTAAATTATCACACTTTACATTCACTAACCTCCTACCTGGGGGCATGACGTTTATCTTTGGGTGGTTTGGGGGTAGTCAGCCAAGCCTAAGATGACAGAGAGTTAAGAGTCCAGCATTTCCCAGACGCCTTTGCTGCTGGAGCCATATTGCATCTAAAGCGAGTTCCTCTACAGTTAGTTTCCTGCAAGGAGTCCCCCATTAGTCTTGGTGAATGAACCTTTGAAGATCCACTTCCTAACAGTAAATACTCATTTTTCTTTTATTTTCCCCAAATAAAAGCCTGTAAACATGCCGTATTTGTCACAGATGTGTGAGACACACTGTTTTCACCCTGGCGTACAGAAGGACATATATAACATTAGACATACTCTGCAGGAAAGCACTAATTCGGGTCTCTGATGTGCAACGCGTGGAGTAGTTTCCCAGACCTAAAGGGCACAGGCCTCAGTGTATGTGCTACTGCACTTCCTGCCATCTCCTTCCTCCTTTCCTTTTTGCAAGGCTGTCTGTTTGCAGTGGAGGCCCCAACGGAGAAGCAAGGGTGAGGGACTTGGATGTGGGCAATTACTGTTTTCTCATTCTTAAATAAAACATCATGTAAATGCAGCTTCGTACACTCCTTTCTGGTCTTATCTATCGCCAGCACTAGACCCTTCCTAGGCAGAAACTTCAGAGCCGACACAACTTGTTTATGGCGAGTTAAAGTTGAAAAGGATTTCATTGTCTCGGGCTTAAATTCCTCTTAATTTCCTCTTGCTCACAGAGACATTCCAGATCAGATTTAGACCCTTTCCTCCTTGGCTGAATGCTATAGCTTTGTCCTTTTTTTTCCCCCATTGATTTTCAGATAGAGTGGAAGGGAAGGAGGTAGAGAAAGAGAGAGAGACATCGATGTGAGAGAGACACATCGATTGGCCCCCTCCCGCATGTCCCACACCAGGGCTGGGGATCACACCCACTACCCCTCGGTCCATGGGTTGATGCTCTAACTGCTGAGCCAAACCTGCCAGGGCAGCTTTGTCCTTTTTATAGGACAAACTTGTAATTGCCAAGAGTCTTAATACTGTTGACCTGCTTTTATCCATTTTAAGAACTGTGCAAATATTTCCTAAGATGCTTGTGGTAAGCCAGTAACCACTGATAAGAGGGTCTGTGTTGCTCTGATGCCTGTGTTTTGTAGGCACCAGACCCTCAGAGCACATTTACCTGAAAACTTCCATTGTAAGAGAGTTCTCAGAAAATGAAAGACTCAAAAATCATCTTCACTGAGACCAAGGATTGATGGTTAGCATCAGTGAGGTCACATTTGTCAAGTGAATTCATCTTGGAAGTGCTCATGTTTCTGATGAAATAGCCCAAACCGTTAAGGTGAAAGGTTGGGTTGCTAAATCCGGGCTACTGTCCTCTGAACTTTGACCAGACATCCGGTTTTCCCAGGACTGATAGGTTTCCCAGAAAGTGGGATTTTCAGTGCTAAATGAGGAAGTCTCAGACAAACAGGGATGAGCTGGGTACCTTCTCTGTTACTCACTGTCTTCTGCCATCAGGGGATGAGGTCTGTATGAGTGGATGTTCATCTGGGGTGGGTGTTTAGCTCTAACTTGACTCTTGGGTGCTGCCCACCTGCACTATGTGCTCCAGGAGGCCCCCAAGCCGGAAAGGAATGTGCTGCCATCTTTGAGGCCTTATTGTTGCATCAAGATGACCAAGCTGAGTCTGTGGGGAAATCCACCACTTTCTCTAACCTAGGTACAGATGGTGGCTGCTTGGTAGAGACTCTGTCTTCATGTGGGAATTGCTAAAAAGTCCAGCAGTTTCAGAATCCAAAATGTTCAAGATTCCCTCCATTTCGTTGAGACGGAAGGAGGTTCATCCCCTGTGCCATGCCATCCTTAAATCAATCAGTTCCAGATTCCACCAACTTATGACCAACCTACTGTGCTGTTCATAATGACTGAGGGTTTTTTTCTTCGGGGCTCTACTGTGTCTTCAAAAAAGCAAAAGATGCCCTGGCCAGTTTGGTTCAGTGATTAGAGTGTCAACCTGCAGAACAGGGGTCTCAGGTTCGATTCCTGGTCAAATGCACGTGCCTCGGGTTCAGGTGTGGTCCCCGGCCCTGGTATGTATTGTGCAGGACGCGGCCAGTCGATGTGTCTCTCTCACATCAATGTTTCTCCCTCTCTAAGAAAAATCAATGGAAAAAATATCCTCGGGTAAGGATTAATAAAAAATGAAAATAAATTTTAAAAAGCAAAAGAAGCCCTGGCCGGTTTGGCTCAGCAGTAGAGCGTTGGCCTATGGACCAATGAATTGAGGGTTCGATTCCGGTCAAGGGCACGTACCTTGGTTGTGGTTCGTCCCTGGCCCTGGTCGGGGTTGTGCGGGAGGCAACCAGTCGATGTGTCCCTCTCACATCGATGTTTCTCTTTCTCCCTTTCTCTCCCTCCCACTCTGTCTGAAGATAAATAGAAAAATAAATAAATGAATAAAAAGCAAAAGAAGCATATGGTACAACTGATCCCATCACATGGTGTCAAACCAGCACATACGGATGGGCCTGGGCTCCATGTGAGGCTCCCCCATCACTGAGTCACCTCCTCACTGAGTCACCTCCTTTCCAATCTTGTCCATTCTAGGCTGCAGGGCCCATGTTCCTTAAATGGGCCCTGCAGCCCAAGTTCAAATTTACTTGTAATTTTATTTAAACTATGTTAGTTGAACCAAATTCACTCTCCAGGACTTCTCTGGGAGCAGATCCATTTTTGTGGTCTTTATCAATAGATAGTTGACTGAAAATTGGTCTAATATCCAGGA
This sequence comes from Molossus molossus, assembly GCF_014108415.1. Classification (NCBI taxonomy): domain Eukaryota; kingdom Metazoa; phylum Chordata; class Mammalia; order Chiroptera; family Molossidae; genus Molossus; species Molossus molossus. Next base: position 4,356,938 of record NW_023425360.1, on the reverse strand, counting down.
GTGGGAACTGGATGGTGGTTTTTAGGAAGTCTAATATGTCCAAGTGTAGCCAGCTTTCATCAGCTTCTCATGTTCCACTGGTCCCGTAACTCGGTGGTTACCAAGCTTGATCTCAGCTTCCTTTTTCTCCGCCTGCTCCTCGGCACGTCTCCCGTCACCTGGTAGACAGCACGCTGTCAGAACTGAGATTGGACCCGATTCTCTAACCTCCAAGTTCTTGTTCTTTTCTCTACACTGTGTGTTCTCACTGCTCAGTATAGTGTCCTGCACACAGTAGGTACTCAGTAAATGTTTACTGAATGACTACATAGATCATAAATAAAGGAGTGAAAATGTTGATTCCACTACTATGAAGTTAATTCAAATCATTTCAACTAGGATAAAAGAGAAACCTGATTAAAAGTGGCAAATTGAACATATTTTTTCCTGAATCCCCATTAAAATGATCATGTAGGATAAAGAAGCACAAATTCTCAAGAACTTAGAGAATAGGAGGAGATGGGAGTAGATGAGTGGAAAGCAGATGAGCAAATGGACACTGACTTGAAGACCAGAGAAAGTGGACACCCCAGCCTGCGGAGGGGAAACCCACGGGAATGAGGCTGATGTTGAAGGCTCGGAATTGCAGGCACCAGTACCTCTGAAGATGGGGTGTGAAACATGTCTGAAAACATGAAGCCTGGCATTAAGTCCCCAGTCTCCTTCGCATCTCACACGCCAGGGTCTGCCAGGGTCTGCTCCAGCAGAGAGGGTGGAGGGGAGGCACGGACCATGGAGTCTGCCTGTGGAAGGTCCTCGACCATACCAAAGAGATGCGAGGATTTCCCCCTGGGGAAACGGACAAGCCCAAGAGACTTCTGGGGACCCTCTTAAAGGGTGGCTGGAACCCACAAGTTGGCAGGCCCTTTGTGGACAGACAGCTCCACGACAGTTTCTGAGTGCCTCACCCTGTAATACGAGCAGACAACCAGGAGTCTCTGAACGTGGAAGACAAAGATACACAGTGAGCAGAAGAAAAGAAATGGAGAACACACATGAAAAGAGCCAAGCTAAACTTGAGCAAGAAAACCTGCCGTGAGCATACTCGGAAAGAAGGTGTTCATCCATGTGGCAAGAAGAGACATCAAATTGGAACATTCCAAACAGGGGGAGGTAGATGGATTAGAATATAAAATTGAGGATCTTTTCCAGAAAGTAAAAAAAGAAGACAAAAGATGGAAAGTGGAAGAGAAATTAGAGAATCAGTCTAAGAAATCCAACATCCAAATAACAGTAGTTCCAGAAAGGAGCTAGAGAAAGTGGAGAGAAAAACATTACCAAAGAAGTATCGCTTAGCTGTGCTGTCGTGTAGGACCTGAAACTCCAGACTCCAAGAGCTTCTGAAACCCTAGCCCAGACCTCATGTAGCTGTTTCAAATTGACATCAAGTAAAACTATGAGGGCTCCGAATATACATTTCATCCTTCAGAGTTTTGAAAGTCGTGTATAGTTTATTGCTAGTAATAAGCATAAGCACTGACACTAGCCACTGTCTTTGGCATTTGTTCTTCATGTGTAAAGAGAGAGGGACTTTGCCCGCTGGTGTGGCTCAGTGGTTGAGCATCGACCTACGCACCAAGAGGTCGCCAGTTCGATTCCCAGTCAGGGCACATGCCCAGGTTGTGGGCCCGATCCCCAGGGGGGAGGGCATGCAGGAGGCAGCCAGTCGATGTTCTCTCTCATCAATGTTTCCATCTCTCTCTCCCTCTCCCTTCCTTTCTCTCTAAAAATTAATAAAGAAAAAGAAATAAAAAATAAAAAAAAGAGATGGCTTTTGCTGTAGCAGAACTAAATAGAATCTGCTTATTTCTGTGGTTTAGTGATGCTCTCCTGGTGTGTGGGCAAGGATGAAGATCTGGTGCCTAAGCTTCTGTGAGTTTTCACAAGGGTGGGGCTGTTGACTGTTTGAGGAAATATTTTAGTGTGTTCTCACGCCACAGGAGAGGGCTGCCATTTCAATGGGGCTAAACCACAGCCGTCAACAGTAGCCTCTTTCAGCTTTTTGGAACTGCGTAAGTTCCAGGGCAGCTGCAGCGTTTCCTTCCTCTTGCAGTTCTGCTCAGGGCTCAAGAACGAGTGGCTGCGTCCCCATGGCTCTCTCAGTCAAGGTCGTAACAGAATCTGTGACCTTGCTTTCTCCTTCAGTGATGCCCTTGCCGTCAGTAGACTCCTGTGTTTATCAGCGTAGATGTATAATAGTTATGCATATCATAAACATCCTTAACCCCTTTAGAGCTTATATTTCTTTTTAAACAACAAGTCATACATTTACATTAAAACACCCCCCCCCAAAAAAAAGAAAGAAAAAAAAAAAATTTAAAAAAAACACCCCCCAGCCACTGTTCAGTTCTCTTCAATTAATGTTTTTAGTTTCTTGATGGCAAAAACAGCAATTACACACACACACACACCTTTCCTTTTATTGCACAAACAGCAGTATGCTATATACTGTTCTGCACCTTGCTTTTCTTCATGAAATATCACTGATTCTTCCATAAGAGTATAAGAAAAGCTTCCTCTATTTATGTCTTGGCTGCTTAGCGTTACATAATGGACTATTTGTCTAACCTGTTTCCTGGATGGAGGTTTTATTTATTTCTAATCTTTTGCTTTCCAATGCTGCAATAAATACTTTTGTATTTACACCATCTGCACATGTCAGTGTAGGATAAATGGGAAGTGGAATTGCTGGGTCACAGGTTACATGCATGGGAAATTTTGTTAACCGCTGCCCTTAGGCTATCCCCACAGGCACCGAATGAGTTTCTGTTTCCCTGAAACCTTGCCAACATGAGGGGTTCTCCTACTTTTTGATATTTGCCAATCTGGTAGGTAAAAACTTTTTTGTCACAATGGTTTTAATTTGTATGTCCCTTATGAGAGAGGCTGTGCCTCTTTTATACACTTAAGAACTGTTCGTTTTTATTTCCTTTTTTGGTAACTTCTGCCCTTTCTTCTGATGGTCATCGGTCTTTTTCCTAATCATTTCAGAGAGCCCTTTTTGTACTAGAGAAATAACCTTTTGTGTTTTGAGTTGCAAATATTTGTTCTCAATTTGTCATTTGTCTTTTGACTTTGGCCACAGTGGTATTTACTGTGCGGAATTTTTTTTTAAATGTTTGCATAGTCAAATTTTTCGATTCTTTTATGGCTTCTGGGATTTGTTTTCTTTAGAAAGGTCTTCTTCATTATAGGATTATAAAAAAAATTCTATACTTTCTTCTAGCACGTGTATGGTTTCATTTTATTTTTAATTTTTTTTTTCTTTATTGGTTTTTAGAGAGAGAGAAAGGGGGAGAGAGAAACATTGATGAGAGAGAACATCGCTTGGCTGTCTCCTGCATGCCCCCCACTGGGGATTGGGCCCACAACCTGGGCATGTGTCCTGACCAGGAATCAAACCGGCAACCTCTTGATGCATGGGCCAATGCTCAACGACTGAGCCACATCGGTCGGGCTGGTTTCATTTTTTATTTTAAAATGTTTGATCCCTCCCTGACTGGTTTTGCTTAGCGGTTATAGCATCGGCCATCGGACCAAAGAGTCAGGGGTTTGATCCCAGTCAAGGGTGTCCTGTGTGCTGGGCCTCAGCGTATGTCCTGTTTGGTTAGCACTGGCAGTTCCTCAAATCCTTAAGTTAGCAATAGTAAAGGTGAGGCAATGTTTTCCATCCAGGAGCAATGTTTTCTGCGGACAGGCTGGGCAAGCAGAACAAGTATAAGAGCTTCGCACTGAGCATCTTGGCTGTGGTCCAGGAGCTGGGGTGCAGTCTCCCAATTAGGTAGCTAATAGTTGACTGGCTCTTTGCAGAACTGGTTCCTCAATGGATGGCATTTGTCAGGCAGAACCCCGGATCCTCTTCATAAACTCCAAGCTCATGTAAAGCATAGTGTGAAGACCAGGCTGAGACATACTGGGGGGTCGGGGGTGGCAGGGGAGTCTGACCAGTCCTGAACCCTGTTTGTGGAACAGGGAGATAATAGGATCAGATACATTTAACATGTGAATATAATCCTGAGGCATTTTAACTGATTTCCTCTGAACTTTAAAATGGAGTATATTTTTCCTTGGAGTGAAAGAGTGGTTTTTTGTTTTGTTTGTTTTTGTTGTTGTTCAGATAGAGTGGGAGGAAGAGAGAGAGAAACATCGATGTGAAAGGGACACATCGAGTGGCTGCCACCCGCACGACCAACCAGGGCCGGGGACAAACTGCAACCGAGGTACATGCCCTTAGCGGGAACCGAACCCGGGTCTCTCTGGACCACAGGCCGACGCTCTAACCGCTGAGCCAAACCGGCCAGGGCTGTTGTTGTTTTTTAAAGCAGTTTTATTGTAATGCATTCGTGTACCTGTTCTCTCCAACATTTGGGTTTTATCGCTCACATGATGGGTCACAGAGGTGCTAGCTTGCCCCCATGGCCTCTGTTCGGTATTTAGAAACCAGTTACAGAAATAGAAGATGTTCTCTCTCTCTGTCGTACGGCCACTTTTGGTCATTTCAGGCAAAAACAAAACAGTCTCTGCTTTGGAATTTTCCTGTGCAAAAGCCTGCGGTTCAGGCATAGAATGTCTAGCCACAGTGAAATGTAATGTGTGACAGCTGCGAAGGATTCGCTCCAGTGGGGAAATGCTGTGTTCACAGCGTACTTCTGATGAGCCTATTAATGAGAAGCTGAATGTGCCACTTGCCAGTTGAGATAAAAGACCCAAGAAGTTTGTTTCCGAAGTTAATGATGAACCCAGCAGGACTGGGGTTACTCAGTGCAGAGTCCACTCCACATCTGGCCTCCTGAGGAGGAGGGGCTTCAAGGGGGCTGTGTCCTAGCAGTGAAGGGGAGCCCAGTGGGGTGGGCTCACGAAAGATCGGCTGCTGCCCTCCTGGCTTCAGAGAGGCCATAGAGGGAGCCATAGGGGTCTGTGGTAGGAGGAGCAAGAGTCCCGGGTTCGAGGCTCATGGAGGGGAGGCTCTGGCGGGTCAGGATCCAGGATAAGCATTTACAAAATGTTCCCCTGAACTCTGAAAGGTTTTGCCTCATCCCTGCTTCCTCACCTCCCCTGTGTGCACACAACCTTGTGCATGTACACACATGTACACACACGTACACACACACGTGCGTGCATGCGCCTGGAGCTGTTTTCTGACTTCTGGAGCTGCCACAAAGCTTTGCTCCCAGTGTCCCTACCCCACCCCCACCCCACTGGTGCTCATTCTGATTAGTTTATTCTCACTCATTAAGTAGAATAAAAATTTTTCCTCAAACCAGACACCTCTCACCTTTCCTGCAGCACCTGCATCCTCTCACTCTGCTGTCGTTCCTCTCCTGGGCCTCATTATCTTTGGGAACATATTTAGTATGATTTTATTAACATTTCGCCTCATCATAGGAATAAGCAAATGTGAATATTCTCATTAATTACCCTCAGATGAGGCTTCTGCAGAAAAACGCTAACATCAAGAAGTTGGCTAAGTTGTACAAAAACATGTAAAATCAAAGAAATGGTTTTTTGTTTGTTTAATGTAGTACGTGAATAACACCAAAGAGAAGTTTCAGCAAATTTAATGATCAGTTTGGATAAATGAAATTTAATTTAAATTCTGATAGTGGATCAGACAGGAACAAAACGGGCACAAAGTGGTCATTATTTTAACCCCTAGTCGAGGGAGTTGATGAAAGTCTTGAGTGCGACATAGGAAGAAAAGGTCTAGACAGAACTCAGAGACCTGACCTTGAATCTAGACTTTGTGGCACCAGGCAAGTCGAGACTGTTTCTCTCCTCTGTAAAATGGGGGTGATGCCATTGCTCAGAGTTGTCATGAAGACTAAATGAGAGACATGACTAACTGAGATCGGGTGCTTAGAAACGTCCTCATGCCCGGCCGCTGTGGCTCAGTGGTTGAGCGTCAACCCATGGACCAAGAGGTCACCAGTTCGATTCCCAGTCAGGGCACATGCCCAGGTTGTGGGCTCGATCCCCAGTGGAGGGCGTGCAGGAGACGGACAGTCGATGTTCTCTCTCATCGATGTTTCTATCTCTCTCTCCCTCCCCCTTCCTGTCTCTCTAAAATCAATAAAGAATAAATAAAAATAAAGTTAAAAGAAACGTCCTTAGACCCCCTCGGGCTGCCGTTACAAAATACCACAGACTGAGTGGCTTGAACAACAAATATTTGTTTTTCGCGGTTCTGAAGGCTGAGAAGTTGAAGATCAAGGTGCCGGCACATGGGGTTCCTGTAGCGGCTCCCCCCTCCTGGCTTGCAGTCAGCCACTTTCTCGCTTTGTCCTCACATGGTCGGGGAGCTCTGGTCTCTCTGGTCTTAGAAAGGCATCAACCCCATCTTGGGGGCTCCACTCTCAGGACTTCATCTGACCTTAATTACCTTACAGAGGTCCCATTTCCAAATACCATCACACTGGGGGATAGAGCTTCAACACATGAATTTAGGGGACATAAACTTCAGTCCATAACACCCCCCATCACGCACTGAGATTGGTGCTTGTAATTCCTCAACCAAGTCAGCAAGTCTTCCCTAATACCATCCTTTCTGACCCCATTACCCACTCCTTAGGGTTATGCTAGCATTAAAGAGTTTTCTTTGAGAAAATGTTTTCTGAGATAAATTCTACGGAGCCAGTTTTCTTCCATGATGATTTTTTAATACAAGACTTAAATTTTATTTTTATCCAGTTTGTTTTCCATTTAGATTTTACTACAAAGCTTGGAGTTAGTTTTCTGTTCATATTGTATATTACTGACCATAGGTTATTCCATAGCAAGTTCTGTTGTTGCTCGTATTTCCACCAAGTTCAATTCTCTAGGTTAAATTTTGCAAGTCTGAGTGGTTTTATGAAACTGGGTTCTGTCAGTTTTTAGGCAATGCTCCATCATGGCACGTGCAGTCTTAACCACTGCCAATTGTACTCTGATCAGTTACTCTACCAGCAGTAGCCATTGTGAAACAAACAAGAGACTGATGATATATATGTATTAACTAATTGATTTTAAAATTGTGATTAATATGCCCTGGCCGGTTTGGCTCAGCGGTTGGAGCGTCGGCCTGCGGTACAGAGAGACCCGAGTTCGGTTCCCGCTAAGGGCATGTACCTCGGTTGCAGTTAGTCCCCGGCCCTGGTTGGTCGTGTGGGTGGCAGCCACTCGATGTGTCCCTTTCACATCGATGTTTCTTTCTCTCTCTCTTTCTCTCTCTCCCTCCCACTCTATCTGAACAAAAAATGGAAAAATATCCTCGGGTGAGGATAAAATTGTGATTAATATTAGAGATAGAAACGGAAGTAGAGATAAAATGGAAGGAAATGGCCTAGTAGGGATGCTCCATATCATTAATCATTTAGAAAACACAAAACCACTTCAGCATCCCTCTGATGCAATCTCTTTTTAACTTAGAGTCGGGTTTGGTTGCTGTAACCAAAGCATCTTGTCTGAAACAAACTTAAAATGCCAAGGAATAGCTGCTGAGGGGCTTTTGGTTCACTGGAAAGGACTTGGTAGGGGTGGGGATGCTCAGTCTCAGGCTGAGCATCTAAAAGTATCCTGTGCGCCAACCTGTGCCAACTTGGTAGAGAGGTATGGGAGAGAATCAGGGAGTAACAGCTAAGTCTGGGTTCAACAGCTATAAAGTGGTTTGATCTATAGCCAAGGGACCTGGGTCTCATCAAAAGAATTGGTCACCCACAGATTTAGGGCAAAGATGAGCATGAGTCACCCTTTTTTTTTTTCCCAACTCTTTTTTAAACAGCCCATCAACCATTTGTCCTTTCTGGTGTGAACTCCATCTATGTGTGTAGGGCAGTGTGTGTATGGAGGGATGGGGCAGGAGGGAGTCCAGATTTTCCCTCGCTGTCTTTCCCTTGGCATCTGTTAGTATCGCCAGCTGTTGATTATAAATAGGTTCAGAAGATAAGGACAGGCCGCCGGGCTCTGCATTGTGCTGTGGTCTAGCTGCTGTTAGTGACGAGCATTCACTAACCACTGGCTACAGCACAGTATTGGACAGAACCCCATATGGTTAGTAAACTAGGAGTTAGGGCCTCTATTTTCAGAGAGTTAGGACTGAACATGCCCAGATGCTAACTCTAAGAATAACTTAAAAATATATATAGAGAGAGAAATGCATGCAAATTAATGTGGTAAAAACTGAGCATTGACACATGTAGCAAGCTATAAAATTTTACTGTAGGACATAAATACCCGAATAATGGAGAGATACACCATGCTCCTGAATGGTACAAGTCAAAAGTGTACAGATGTCAGTTTTCCCCAAGGTAAAATGTGACTGGTGTGTTTCCAGTGAAAACCCCAAGATTTCCACAGAACACGCTGCTCCTATAGTTCATCTGGGAAAGAAGATGCCAAGAAACTTTGAACAAGAACAGGGGAGGAGGCCTGCACTGTCAACTCTAGGACTATCATCGAGCTGTAGTAATGGAAGCAGTGTCGTGGTGGCGCAAGAATAGACAAACAGATCGAAGGGCCAGAGTAGAGAATGTAGGAACAAGTCTAAGTATCGCATTGGAAACTTGGTATACATTTAACATGACAGTTTAAATCAGGGAAAGGATGGGACATTTATGGTAGAAAGACAATTAGCTAACAGGAAAAAATGCATTAGATATTTACTTCTCATCATTTACAGAATAAGCGGATTTAAGGGCAATATGTTTTAAAGACTGTAGGAGTAATAGGAGGAAATATTAGGGAATATATTTATAGTTGGGAGAATAGCTCTTTTTAAAACAAAATACAAAACACAAAGGTTTCCACAGGGGGGAAAAAACAAATTTAGACACTATATAAAAGTTATAAGACAAAAGATAAAATTAAGATATATGATAGACTGTGCAAAAATCTTTGTAATATTACAAAAATGACGATAGAGGTGATAAAACAATACCTACAAATCTAAAGGAAAATAGAAAAACGGACAAAGGACATGAACAGATAGTTCACAGAAGAAATACAAATGATTAATAAATATATGAATCAGAGAAGTGAAAATAAGAAACTTCTTTTTAACCATAGATTGGATCAAACTTAAGAAATACAAGTTGAAATAAAATACCCATTTTTTTCCTTATCAAAGTGGCCAAAATGTTAAAGATTCATAACATCAATTATTGATAGAGATGAGGAACCCAACAGGTACATGGTGGGAGTGTCGATTGGTTTGTCTTGCCCGGCTGGTGTGGCTCAGTGGTTGAGCATCATGCACTAAGAGGTCACGGGTTCAATTCCCAGTCAGGGCCCAGGCCCAGGTTGTGGGCCTGATCCCCAGTGAGGGGCATGCAGGAGGCGGCCAATCAATGTTCTCTCTCACCGATGTTTCTCTCTCTCTCCCCCTCCCTTCCTCTCTCTCTAATATCAATAAATATGAATGGATGGATGGATGGATGGATGGATGGATGGATGGATGGATGGATGAATGAATGAATGGATGGATGGATGGGTGAATGAATGAATGAATGAATGATTGGTCTGTCTTTTGAGGGAGGCAATTTAGTGGTCCTCTAAAATTTGAAACGCAAATAGCTCTCAGTTCCTTTCGTGTCCTCTAGACCCGGTCTGTATTACCTCTCCTCACAGGGTAGTCGAGTCCCCGCCTCCTTCCAGCGTGGTGCCAGGTCCAGGACATACTAGAAGAAGCCTCCAGGCCTGTGAAAGGCCAAACCCAAATCTAACAACATTCCTTCCACCACAGTCTGCCAGCCCAAACCCGTCACAGGACAGCCTGCTCTCATTCAGGGTGGGCAGATATCCAGCTCCTGATGGGACACATGTCTTGTGGGGACAGGAATAAGTGGAACTTGGCAGCTATATTTTCAGACAACTACTACATAGGTAGTTAGACTAAGGCATATTCCTCCAAGTACCTTTTCAGTAGCATCTCTTAAGTGTTTATGTGTTTATATAAATTCTAAATTTTCATTGTTTTGGTCCATATTTCCTCCCTGTCCCTAAACCAGGTGACTAGGCACCTATTCTGATTTTTTGTTTTTCAATTTTTTTGGTGTGATCTGTGGATGAGTTACAAAAACACACACACAAAAAACCCACCACAGTAAATGCTGTCCATAGTTTCACTTTGTAAATCCCAGTGTTGTGTTATTGTGAAGTCAACGAACAACAGTGTTTGATCGATATGTAGTATTGTCATAAGACTGAAAATTGTGAAACTTCCACTGAGCACAACGGAACTTACACAGAACTGAGGTCTCAGGTGATCCCGAGGCATCGCTTACTCTCTCTCTCTCTCTCTCTCTCTCTCTCTCTCACACACACACACACCCCTCGAGAGTGTTACCCCAGTCTGGTCTGAGAATGGTGCTAGAAGGCCTGGGAAGAACACAGTAACCAGTCACTGCTGCAGCCAAGTTCACATTGTTATGGTGCATATTATTTTATAAGCATATCTTTGTATTTTCAGACTTACTAAGTGGGTGTGTACTGGGTTCATTCAGCAGGTCCTCCCTCATGCCTACTGTGCCCTGGGGATAGACACAAAGGTGAGTGGGCTTGGCCCCTGTGGGTGGCAACAGCAGTGTGCTGGAAAGAGCCTTTAGACTTACCAAGCCCCCTGGTGCCCGGACAGAGCTGCGCACAGGGTGCCGTCCTCCAGGAGCCATCAGTTTAGTGTCTGGCCCACTCCCCTCCCCCTAGGCACAGTGTATCATCCAAGTTGATAGTCTCAAACTGTTTATAAATCATGCATTTACGCCCAGCCAGTGTGGCTCAGTGGTTGAGCGTCAAGCCACGCACCAAGAGGTCGCCAGTTCGATTCCCAGCCAGGGCACATGCCCAGGTTGTGGGCCTGATCCCCAGTGGGGGGCATGCAGGAGGCGGCCAGTCAATGTTCTCTCTCATCAATGTTTCTATGTCTCTTCCTCTCCCTCCTTCTCTCTCTAAGATCAATAAAGAAAATAAACTTTTAATCTTATATAGTATTTAGTTGTCCAATCGACATTATTTTTATAAGCTTGTTTTTTGTTGTTATAAACCACCCATCTCTTATAAATGCCTTCGCCTGCTTTCCCAACGCCACGGCTTCTGCTCTGAGACTGGCACCTGTGGTGTCATGCTGGCAAGTGGCTTTGTGTTCTTAGGTCGCAAAATGCTCTTCCCTCTCCTCCCCCCCCCCCCCATCCCGAAAGAGGACGCTCCTCTGGAAACCGGAGCTTCAGGTGCTCGCTTCACATCTCTTAAGTTTGTGTAGATTTAATGAGTTAAAAAAAAAAAGTAATAAGCTGGCTTTAATTTAAGAAGCACGTATAGGATCATCTGGTCTGATAGAAATGATAGGCATAAATTGACAAATGGGTTAAGGTAAACTATTAATAAAATGCTCACCACTGTGATACAATACAGAGGTGAAGGGTTGATATCATTCCACTTTATATTATATGACTAGTTTATATAGAACACAAACCCTGGCCAGCCATCAAGCTTGGGCTCAAACCTGCAGGAGAGAAACCAACAGCAGTTTCAGTAAATGGGGTCCTCTCGCACTGTGGTTGTAAAAGGTAAACATTTCCTAAATGTACCTTGGAGTGTCTTATTTTCCTAGTGTTTAGTTTCTGGGTTTTGCACTTTTCTACCAGGGACCAGTCACTCTGAGTTTTCACAAAGAATGTTTGTTAGGGTTGCGTCATGCTTTGCGTAGGCTAACCAGCCTTTATCCTTCAATAATTCAACAAATATTTACATTGCTCTGCCCTTCCCGCACATTCTCTGAGGCATGCGATGCTTCGCAGCCCCGACACACATACGCATACGCTTGCACATACGCGCACATACGCGCACACACGCGCATAGGCACTTGGTAGAGTTTGCAGCCCTTCCCAGGGTAACAGCAGGTTTGGTGAATGGAGTAACCACTGCAGCCAGGACTGTCTTGTCAGGGGAAGGCAAGGAGGTGAGCATTTAGTGAGTGCAGGCTCTGTGCTACTATTTTATATACATTAGCTCATTTGATAATGAGGCTACCTTGTCATGTAGCATGTGTTTAGAATGTATTACTTGTTTTCTTTTTATTCTCTGCTATGGAAACAACCCATGTTGAATTACTGAACACCCTAAATTTGAAATCCTGTCCACATAAGCATGTCTTGGTTGCTTTCTAAAGCTAATCTGATGCAGGATGTATTAATAAATGGGGAAGAGGATAAATCATGGCATGGATGTAAGGTTTAAAAAAATCTCATTTCTATTTAGTGTACGTAATTTGTCAGGAAAAATCTTAAATAGTTCTAAAGACTTGTTCAAAGGTTTTTTGAGTATTATGCAAGGAAAATTGACCTCTGGTCTCCTTTCTTAGATACATTCCACCGTTGATCTGGGGGAAAAGCGGACACATCCAAACAGCCTTGTATGGGAAGATGGGAAGGGTGAGGTCGCCACACCCGTATGGGCAGCGGAAGTTCATCACCATGTCCGATGGAGCCACTTCGACCTTCGACCTCTTCGAGCCCTTGGCTGAGCATTGTGTTGGAGGTGAGTGAGTGTAGGCCGTATGATTGGCAGTCACTCGGAGAAGAAGCACTGATCAGTGAGGGAGCACAGTGTACACACTCTGCTACCAGCTTTACTGTCCGTCGTTTCCAGGGCCCGGTGGGAAGTCTGCTGAGATACGTCACTTAGGAGCCAGTGGCAAGGATTAGCTCGGCCATGTGCTTGCCAGTCACCATGTACAGCTTAAAGGCATTGTTGAATATAGTTGTTAACACTCCTGTGAAAGACAGAAGCTTGGTGGAAAGTAATGAGGGACCAGGCCTCTGGTGTGATGACAGCAACAGAAGCCAGACCATTCTACGTGCTTTATGTATACTGTCATTTCATTTAATCCTCATCAGGTCGGTGCCTTACTATCCTATGTGACTGCAGCTTAGCGATGCAGCGTAGGCTGGCTTTGTTTGTGGGATAACAGCAGATAGCAACGGTACCCTCTGCTTGGGTGTCCATGGACAGAAAGACACATTAAGATCATATTTATCAAGCAGGGATCCAGGGCACCTGTTTCTCAGGAACACCTCTTATTTCCATTGTTCTCTCCAGCCTGCACGATAAACATTTATAAAGTGCTTCACAATGAGGACTTGAGGCAGTGGAGTTAGTTGGCAGTCCTTTTTAAATGCCGTTTGGACCAGAAGAGAACGTGTCTTTTGAGCTCTGTAGTATGCAAAGGTACTTAGATTTTTTATGGGAGCTCAGTCAATATTTATGGGAAGATTCTAATAAACATATTATAGCTTTCAGTTACTTAAAGAAATAGAACTGCTGAGTAGTTAGTGATGAAGGTTTAATTTATGTTCAGTCTGCCTGGGATGCTTGTCCCCAGACTTTCACATTGCTGCCTCCTTTTGTCATTCAGATCTCAGCTCCAATGTCACCCCCTCAGAGGCATGGTCACTGCCTCCCCGAATGAGTGTTTTCTTCCCAGTAAATCCATCGTGCCTTCCCGCTTTGGTTCTTGAGGGTAACTGCCACTCTCTGAACTTACTCCTGTAGTTGTTTATTGTCTGTCTGCTGGAACGTAAGACTCCCCAGAGTCCAGAACGTCGGGTTCCCAATAAACAGTCACAGAAGGAATGAATAAATGATAGGTTAGGAGTTCACATTGTGTTTATAAGTCTCAAAGCTGATCTTTCAAATATTTATACCTCTGCCATAGCCAGTTACATGTTTTCTCTCGTCTCTAATACTCATTCCTCTTCTACCATGAAAGCACAAAATGTGATTTAACCAGATTGCTCTTCCCACCCGGACGGAGGTGGAAAGTGGAAAAGGGGAAAACCTCGATTCTTTGTTTTACTCATTGATGTCTTTCTATCACCCCGTCCCCAGAAAGGGCTAATGATGGTGGGTGGGGGGAAGGGAGGATTCCATCCAAGAATGCTCTAGGAAAAACAGCCCTTTTTTCCTTTTATGATCCCCACCCCGATTTTTATCTACAAAAGGAATAAATACTCATGTTAGAAATTTTAGATAATACAGAAACATTTTTGAAAGAAAACAAGAATCTCCCATAATCCCACCACCCGGCATACCATTGTTAACATTCTGTTCCACTTACTTCCTGTTCTATACATTGTTTTTCCAAAATTTGAATTTTTATACATTACATTATAAATATTTTTCCATGTCATTAAAATTCTAAAAGTCTTTAAAAACATTATTTTAATGATTAGTTAATATTCGACAATGTGGCCATACCATAATATTCTCCTATTGTTGGCTTGTTTACAATTTTGTTGCTATAATTAATTCTCTGATGAGCATCCTTAATTATAAAATGTGAGGCAAGATTCTAAGAACTGGAATTATTAGGTCAACATTTCTAAAAATTTTAAGGTTCTTTATGCATATTACATAAGAGGTTTTGTGGGGTTTTTTTTAATGTTTTTTTTTGTAATCCTCACCTGAAGATATTTTTCCATTTATCTTCAGATAGAGTGGGAAGGAGGGAGGGAGAGAGAGAATGAAAGAGAGGGAGAAAAAGAGAGAGAGACATTGATGTGAGAGAGACACATCAACTCCCACGTGACCCCAACCAGGGCTGGGAACCAAACTGCAGCCGAGGTGCGTGCCCTTTACTAGAATCAAACCCGAGACTCTTTGGTCTGCAGGCCAACGCTCTTAATCGCCGGGCCAAACTGGCCAGGGCTATTACATGAGAGTTTTAAATTTTGGAAGGAAAATTTACGATCAGATCTAATAACTTCAATACCACTTTTCTTTTGAAGGAAAAATATGTATTCATATTTTCAAGTAGGTAATTCAGGCTCATGAAAGAAAAATCAAAAGGTGCCAAGGAGGACACAGTGAAAGTATAAGTCTCTCTCTTACCCCTACTCCCCTTCCCCACCCCTCTCCCACCCCTCCCCAGCACCCACTGTTAGGTTATTGTATATGATTCCACACTTAGGGAATGCATCTATAAACATAGATGTATTTTTTCACCCACAGAAATGGCAGTGTATTGTAACCAATTTTTTCACATTGCTTTTTAAAAAAATTTAATACGTATTGGAGAACCTGCCCTATTAGTATATATAGAGATGTCTCATTATTTTATTATTATTATTATTATTTTTAATCCTCACACAAGGATAATTTTTCCACTGATTTTTAGATAGAGTGGGAGGGAGGGAGAGAGAGAAACATTGATTCGAGAGAGACACATTGATTGGTTGCTGCCCGCATGACCCCAACCAGGGCTGGGATGGAACCACAATTGGACTACGTGCCCTTGACCGGAATCGAACCCATGACTCTTTGGTCCACATGCTGACGCTCTAACCGCTGAGCCAATCTAGCCAGGGCGAGATGTCTCATTATTTTTAAGGGCTACATAATACTCCATCACTGGAATGTGCAATAAATTATTTAACCAGACTCCTACGCCTGGGCATTTACGTTGTGTTTAGTCTTATCGTTACAGTCTACACTGTACCTATATTGTTTTGCATATGTACAGGTGTATCTGTAGGATGAATACCTGAAAGTAAAATGCTGAATCAAAGAGGCCTGTGCAAACACGACTTCTTAGTTTCCCATTCGGTCCTTTGTTCATTCACACGGAATTTCATACAGAGTAAGAGTAATGTTCAGAAGCCTGTTTAGCCATTTGGCAGAATAGTTTTATATTTGTTAACTCTAATAATTAAAACATTGAGATTTATATGTTTTCTTCATTTCATTTTTTTAGTAATTAATTTTTATTGTATTTTTCAAAAGTATCTGTCCATGACAGATTAGAAATTTTAAAAACCAGCCCTTCCCCATAAAAAGTTTGAGAGGCACCGACATAGGCAGCTCCAGCTAGAAGGGGTATTCTTTCCCAGAGAATTGAGGGAAAAGCCATATGTTCAATTTCCTCCTATTGTTTTCTTTTTTTATTACTTTATTTATTTTTGTTACAGCTGTTTCTCCTTTTTCCCCCCTAGACACCCTCCTCCCCATCCCACCCCTCCCAGCATTGTTCATTATACTCCACAAATAAGTGAGATATTTGCTTAGCATAATACTCTCCTGTTGTTTTCTAAGCCAGTGAAATGTGTGTCGATTTATTGTGTCACTGCTTATTGGATATACCAGGATCTCTTTCTCCGCCCCATAGATGACATCACCATGGTCATCTGCCCTGGAATTGCCAATCACAGCGAGAAGCAGTACATCCGAACCTTTGTTGACTATGCCCAGAAAAATGGCTACCGGTGCGCCGTGCTCAACCACCTGGGCGCCCTGCCCAACATTGAACTGACCTCGCCACGCATGTTCACCTATGGTAAGCAGGGGACGCGGCCCCGTGGAGTCTCGCTGTTTCTGTCCTCACTGCAAGTGCACTGTGACTTCCGCCTTCCTCTTCTCAGTTTAGAATTTATGCCCAGCTGCGAGAGTCGGCGGGGCACACAGACGGCCTGTAAGCACCCCCATCTCACAGGGGCAGAGACTGGAGCTCGCAGGGGGAGGTTGACTTTTGTTTCTGCACCTAATGGCCATGATTGGTTCGTTGTTGCTTTGTGGCGTGGCCAATATCCGATAGCGCTGACCCAGGCTCACTGCTTCTTCAGGTGTGCTTTTGTCTCCCTGGCCTTCTCTTTCCCAGTCGAACTTCAGAATGATTGTGTCAAGGTCTGTGCTGAATTTCTGTGTCGGTCTAAATGGACTAGATTATGCTGTAGAAACAACTCCCAAATCTCAGTGGTGTGAAAACAGATTTCTTTCTTTCTCATACTACACATCCATCGTGGGTTTGCTTGAGGTTCCTGTGTCTCCGTTGTCACCATCCTCACACAAGGACCTGAGCTCATGGGTCGCCACCAGCCAGAGCTGACTCACCCCACAGAGTAGGAAGAGCTTTACACTTCGGCCTGAAAGTGATGGAGATGCACCTGCTCACAGTTGATGAGCCAAAGCCTATTGCAGGGCCAGGCCTAACTTCAGTGGGCTGGGGAGAGACCTTCTTCCCAGGGAGGAAAAGTCAGTTTTGGTGAACTCTAGCACAGTGTATCACTATTTTTAATCACTATTTTTAATCGGAATTTTGATGTCTAAGTTAACTTGGAAAAGTTTATTTTTATGGTGTTTACTTTTTTTTTTTTTTATCCTCACCCGAGGATATTTTTCCATTTTTTGTACAGATAGAGTGGGAGGGAGAAAGAGGAAGGGAGAGAGAGAGAGAAACATCGACGTGAAGGGACACATCGAGTGGCTGCCACCCGCACGACCAACCAGGGCCGGGGACAAACTGCAACCGAGGTACATGCCCTTAGCGGGAACCGAACCCAGGTCTCTCTGGACCGCAGGCTGACGCTCTAACCGCTGAGCCAAACTGGCCAGGGCTATGGTGTTTACTTTTCTTGGGCAGTAACATGGTGTGTTTTCCTTCAGGTCTCCCTTTACTTCTCCCGTAAAGAACTCTTCCTCTCTCTGTGTAGGTCGGTGGTTGCCCGCCCCCGGAGTCTAAGGCCCCGGAGGGTTGAGGGCCATAGACACATACAGGTCTTTGCACAGCCCTTATTTCCTCTCCAGGTTTTTATTTAACTTTTTATTATGGAAATGTTCAAATTATACACAAGTAGAGAGAATACTAAAATGAACCCAGGATAAACCCCTATGTACCCATCATTCAGCCCCAACAATTACTTAGCTGAGGGCCAATCTTGTTTCATCTGCAAGCCACCCCCTTCCTGCATCCCCGTTTCAAAGACGATTTTGGAGCAGGTCCCAGACAGCCTGTCATTGCATGCGTGACTATTTCAGTGTGTAACATGAAGATACACAGACTCTGTAAACTGTTTCAGTTGGCGCCCGGCCGGTGTGGCTTAGTGGTTGAGCAACGACCCAGTTCCCGGTCAGGGCACATGCCCAGGTTGTGGGCCCGATCCCCAGTGGGGGACATGCAGGAGGTGGCCAATCGATGTTTTTGTCTCTCTCTTCCTCTCCCTTCCTCTCTAAAAATCAATAAAGAAAAACAAACAAACTGCTTCAGTTTGCTAGGACTTCCATAACCAACTACCACAGTCTGGGTGGCTTAAAAGGCAGAAATTTATTTTCTCGCAGTTGTGAAGGCTAGAAGTCCAAGTTCAAGGTGCTAGCAGGTTTGACTTCCTCTGAGGCATCTCTCCTAGGCTTGTAGATGGCCGTCTTTTCCAGGTTGTCACAGAGTGGTCGCCCCACTGTGTATCCCCGTCTGTGTCTCTCTGTGTCTGTGTTCCGATCTCTTCTCTCAAAGATACCGGTCATATTGGATTAGGACCCACCCTAACGACCCCATTTTAACTTAATCATCTTTTTTTTTTCTTTTCCTTTATTGATTTTACAGAGAGAGGAAATGAGGGGAAGAGAGAGATAGAAACATCAATGAGACAGAACATCGATTGGCCGCCTCCTGCATGCCCCTCACTGGGGATCAGGCCCACAACCTGGGCATGTGTCCTGACTGGGAATCGAACCGGCGACTTCTTGGTGCATGGGTCAATGCTCAACCACTGAGCCATACTGGCCGAACCTTAATCGTCTCTTTAAATGCTCTTTCTCCAAGTGCAGTCACACTCTGAGGTCTTGGTGTGCTCTCATTCCACATGATTCAGATGTCCTTACCCTGCTAACTGGTGACACACCCACCATGTGCCCGGCCCAGGCCTGGCATGCAGGATACAGCGATGACTCAAAGTCTCTAGCCACAAGGAACACCATGTGTCCGGGTTCCTGAATTTTAACCTATTAGTCATGTTAGTGACGTTTGAAATAGTAGCTTTCGGGCAGCCTTCGCCTTGCCTGTGCTCAGGAGTGGGAGCTTGAGAAAAGGCTCTCCTGTTCTCAGCAGGTTGCGTTTCCAAGACGGGCCTGTAGTCCTCTCTCTACGGCCAGGTCAGTGTCTTGTATTTCATCTTGGCTCTACGAAGCTGCAGTAAGATTAGAGACCTAAATCTTGTTACTGGTGCTAATCCCATGGGGATTAGATACATAGAACCTCATTAAATTCCTCCTAGTATTAAAAAACAGATTGCGGTAGCTCTTAGTGAAAGAGCCCAGGGAAGGGCTCCCAGACGCTAAGGGCTTTCGGTAACTGACATCCGGTGGAGATCGATCCCAGGAGGACCCAGCACGCACCTATCAGAAGGCTGGAGCTGGGCAGACACCGTGTCCTTGCCTGTCCCTTGCCAGGGAGAGATGGCAGCTCTTCACGAAACACCCAGCAGCTTGTACGGCATCAGGCAGGGCTGGCCCTTTATCCAGATCAGACGTGTTTGCATTTAATTACACCGAGGCTCCCAAAGTGCCAACACAATTAGCTGTAATTGCTCCTCAGTAGTGTAGCAAATCTGAGGTTTGTACCTGCCCCAGTGACATCTGAACATCTGCTCTAGGTCCCAGGTAATTAGTCTCAAACCCGAGTACAGATATTTGTGTCTAAAAGGAATCAGATGGCGAGAAAGTAAGACTCTTACTAAAAACAAACCCCTGCAGTAATGTTACTTGTAAATTTGGGATACAAGGCACAGGACTTAGGCATTGAGGTTTGACGTGGTCCAGAGTTCGGCACTCCTAATTGCTCACTGTGTGAGATCGGGCCAGTCACTCATCCCTTTCAACCTGCTTCCTCGTCTGTGTGAGTCCCTAGAACACGCCTGGAACATGCATCGTCTCTGGTCCCTCCATTTAGGTGACACTGAGTGAGTGCCTGGCCCAGGGGTGCAGTGGTGAACAGGACCAAGAACAGCTTTGCTTTATGGACTTGGAAACCTAATAGAGGCTCATTCAATGTTAGAACAAAACATAAAGAAAGAAATAATTAGCCAAGAGATGAACGAAATTAGGAAAAACTCCAAAGAAATGGTGGACAATTAAAGGTTTTACTAACAATTTAAAATAAGTCCCTTGGTACCATTTCTTTTTTTCTTTTTTTCAGGAAAAACAATTATTTACTTTTTTATTTTTTTTTAAGTATAGTAAAAACTTTTTTTAAAATTATTTTTTAATTAATGTATTTTTGTTACAGATGCTTCTCCTTTTTCCCCCATTGACACCCTCCTTCCGATCAACGCGCCCCCATCCCCAGCATTGGTGTCTGTCCATTGGTTACCCACACATGCATTTAAGTTCTGTGGTTTAGCTCTTCCCTCCTCTGAGGTTCGTCAATCTGTTGGTACGTTTCTTAAGCAAACAGACACTGTCCGATCTCGAGCTGCACCAGCCACTGCTGCAGCACAGGGGAGGCTGCAGTGGACATTCTTGCAGTCATCTTTGCACACGTGTGTACAGCTTCCACACCTCTGCAGTATAAAGTCCCCAAAAGTGTAATTGCTGCACCAAAGATCTATACTTTTAAAAACAGGCACAAAATCCAAACTCTCTTTGTCGGTCTGTCTTATGCTTGTTTCTTGCCGCAGGCCTTAACTTTCCGTGTTAGGTTTTATTTTTGGTTGAGTCTGGGGTTGGGCTTTAGAAGGATGTGATGAGTTCCTTCACCCATGTATGGCCACCAGCCTGCTTCTCTTAGCAGAGCTGCTGAGACTTAACATGGCTTCCCCGGCTTCCCAAGGGCCCCCGTTGAGGTCATTCCTCCTGGGTAAACTAGGCCCAGCACCCCGCTCTGTTCATCGGTCTCCGGTGTGTGCTTCTGAACAGGCCGGCCTCCCTTGGCACGCTGTCCTTCCGTCACCAGGAGCACTTTTTCCGAACCCTACAGAGCATCCTGGCCATCCCTCTGGACTGAACTTGTTCTTTCTTCCCTCCCCACAAGAAGATCCTGTAAATAACATCCATCTGGTACTTTTCTTACCGCCATGAATCATAATACACATGGGTACAGCATCCTATCCTGTTTTGTAGTCTAAGAAGCTAATCCCAAAGGGTTTTGCTGTTGGTTTTGTTTATATCTGTGGGTGTACATACGTGTTCATGCACACTCTGAACCTCTTTTGATTTCCATGAGCATCTGGACAGATAACCTTTGAAGGAGCATCACCCATGTGTTTGATACCTGGTACCTTTCTTCATGGGCACTACTAGTGCCCTGTTTCCTTATATACTGGGGGGCAACTGGGAGCTTCTCTCCAGGTAGCCAAAGAGACCTGTCTACACACACGCACACGCATTTTTCTCTCTGTTAATATCTTGGTATCTGTGTAGTACCCTCCAGCCCACATTTTCTCCAGTCTCTGTCGCACCTGACATGATGGCCTGTCCTTACCTTTCTGCCCACAGGTTGCACCTGGGAATTTGGAGCCATGGTGAACTACATCAAGAAGACATACCCCCTGACCCAGCTGGTCGTTGTGGGCTTTAGCCTGGGTGGCAACATCGTGTGCAAATACTTGGGGGAGACGCAAGCAAACCAAGAAAATGTCCTATGCTGCGTCAGCGTGTGCCAGGGGTACAGCGCGCTGAGGTGAGCGACCCCACCTCACTTCTGTCATCCGTCGGGTCCTTCCATTAGTGCCTGTTTGTTTAGATGCCCCAGGTTACCAGACACTGCTCCGTGAAGACCGTGGGAAATGTGGCAGAGGTTTCTGGGTCGTCTGCTTCCACATCATACACAGGAGTTGTCCTGTCACACTCCTGAAGCCTGGGATTTGCAGCTGCATTTTGGGATCAGATCCGTAGTTGAATGTGCCAGAGCTCCCTATAGCTGCTGTCTCCCTTGGGAGTCTTTGTGAAAAGACTTAATCTGTTTATGCTCCAGGAGTTTCATGCAACTGTGGGTTATGAAAGGACACGGGAGATAGGCAAACCAGAGTGACAGCTGGGCCTTACGATCCCAGATTCCTCCTACCTGCGAAGACTTGTCTCAGGTGGCATCTGAAGGGATCTGTAGAGTCATGTAATCCGTGCCCTCGTCTCTCTCAGGCGTCCCAGAATCACCACAAAGGACCTGCTGGTAAAGGGTTGCCTTGCCCCTCAGTCTCCTGCTAGCAGAGCCCCACAGGGCAAGTCCTGGAGGGGAAGCTCTGAGTCTCCTCGAGACAGGTGTTACCTGGATCTCTCTCCAGTCACCACACACACCTTCCCAAACTCTCCAGATCCATTCACAGTGTTGCCTATGCTCACTCTTCATTCAAATGTCTTTTGTAGTACTAATGGGCATGACCAATTAGAAAGCGAGTCAGTAACTATTAATATCATCATCCTTATTCAATATAAAATAAGAAGTGGATCACAAAGACCCATCTGGTGAACTAGTGACTAGCTCACTTCATTAACAGTTACTTGGGGGATCGCGTTAAGAATAAATTCAGCTTCGTGGGCCCCAGCCCTGGAGATTCTGGTTCGTGAATCTGGGGCATAGGCCAGGAATCTGCATTGGGAGACATATCACCGTGGTCTCTCCAGCTCTAGCACGGCAGGACTAGGTTATAGTCCCCTGCTCCTCCTGTTGGTACCCCTCCCCTTTGCTCCCTGTTACTCTTGAGAGGGCCAGCTAAAAAGACATGTTCCTTTGTCTTGACTTGACCAAAAATATCCAACTCCAGTTCATGGCCAGCAGGTAACCAGAGTTAACCAAAGTCCCATCCTGCGCAGTCTCTGGGACAACAGGGCTCAAGGGAGCAGGGCCTGGCCTGAGGACTTTGCTCTCACCTGACACACGGGCCAGTTTTTGGCAAGCCCTCAATCATCTGTAAAATTGGAATCTCTATAGAGTCCCTTCCTGAACCAAGTGCGCGAAATTACTGTGCACACCAACTTTGTGTTCAGAGAGCCCTGGGTTTGATAAGAGAGGGTTAGGACGTTTCTTTTCATGTTTTGTTTTGTTTTGTTTTAATTTTTTTCTTTATTGATTTTAGAGAGAGAGGAAAGGAGAGGGAGAGAGAGAGAAACATCGAAGAGAGAGAACATCGATTGGCTGTCTCCTGCATGCCCCCCACTGGGGATTGGGTCCACAACCTGGGCATGTGCCCTGACCAGGAATCAAACCTGCGACCTCTTGGTGCATGGGTCGAGGCTCAACCACTGAGCCACACCCGTCGGGCTTTTCATGTTTTCAATGAACAAAATCTTAAACGACAACAGCCTTTTATCATTTTGCTGCAGTAGCGCCATCTGCTGTTGGCAAGAGCACATGATCAGCCCTTCTGATGAGCTAAGGTGTTGGAGTTAATTGAAGCTGAGGTGGTTTAAGAAGCTAAGAACATAAACTGATGGTTACCAGAGGGGAGGAAGGTGGGTGGATGAACAAAGATGGTGAAAGGGAATAAGAGTTACAAAGTTCCAGTTATAAAACAAGTCACAAGGATGTCGTGTACAGCACAGGGAATAATAGTCAGTAGTATCATAACTGTACAGTGACAGACTTATTGCAGCACTCACTTAGTAAGGTATATAAATGTCGAATAACGGTTGTACTCCTGAAACATACAATATAATATTGTACGTCGGCTGTACTTTAGTTTCTTACAAAAAGATGTAAAAGAAGAAGCCAGGAAACTAGAGTCTGAGACGTTGTACATTTTGCAGAGAGAGTCCACAGCGGCCCTCGTTGAGACCATAGTGACCTCCATACTCATGATTGCTCATTGTCACAGCACCTTCCTGCAGTGACGGGAGAAAGAGGCGCCTTTATCCTCGGGAGCACAGAGAGCTAAACCAGGGCTAAGGCCCGGTGGCCTGCACACAGGGCCTGGGGCATTTCAGGGAGACACCACTGCCCTGCGTGTGCTGGTGCTGCCCAGGGCTCAGGTCCCCTCAACATTTTAAGTTGTTTTAGGATGCTCTCTGCTGCATTGTACCTCTCCACACCCACCACCCTTTACACACTCCCATTATTTAGCCAGAAAAACGTGTGCAGGTAGGAAGCCAAACAGAGAGGGGTGAAGCAGACTTTGGTACTGGCAGGTTCTGTGAATAAGGAGAGGCCAGGGTACTGGAAGAGGGTGCTGGGAGCATCACCAACAGAGCCTGTGTCCCCGCAGAGGTTCCTCGTGTTTCCAAGGTTCCCGTACAGATGGTCTGAGTGCCGCAAAGCCCCGTTCCGCCATAGGGAGCCGGTGCTCTCTGCAAGCACCTGTCAGCGGCGAGAGCCATCTTCGCCCGCTGCCCCCGCCCCACGTCCTCTCCAGGACGCAGCCCCGTCACTCTCCTGTGGTTCTTTCAGGGCCCAGGAGACCTTCATGCAGTGGGACCAGTGCCGGCGCTTTTACAACTTCCTCATGGCCGACAACATGAAGAAGATCATCCTCTCGCACAGGTGCGTCACCTTCCACTCGGGAGACAGCCCCTTCTCAGCTCATTTTGGAGTCACTAAAAGCCAGGCCTCTTATTTCCCCAGGGCAAATAAAGGAGTGGGGGTGGTGGAGATGCTCTGCTGACTGCTTTGTGACTTGGTTAGAAACAAGCTGTTCCAAGCTCCCAAGTTCACCAGATCGCTTTCTGCTTTCATCGTTCCCAGTAAATCCAAGAGAGAGTCTGCTGCTACACCATTCTTTCCTGAGGATGGCTGTCCTCAGGCAGTCCTGAGGAGGCTGGTTATTGGCTAGGAGCCTTTATCCTTATGATGCTTTGTGTGGGGGGAGTCTGACCAAGCAGCACAGTGACAGGAGCCCAGCTCCTGGTGCAAAGTGTGGGATCAGATCTGCTCAGAATCTTCTGGTGGTTTGGCCCCTGATGAATAGCATGATTTATCATGATGGTTACTGTCTGATATCTTCTCTCCCCGCCCTCTGGCCTCTGCCATACCACTGTGCTCTTGGGAGAATGCACATCATCTTGTCCAAACCGACCCATCCTCTCAGATCCATCCCAGTTCCCTTCCTCCGTGAAGCCAGCGCCTCTAGCCCCAAGTGGGTTTTCTGTTGCTTCCCTGGTATGAATCCCGCTTCTAGGACTAAATGTTAGTGCCCTGAAGGCCTTGGGCTTGTTTTGAGTCCCAGAACCTGGCACATACTGGGCTCTCAAAAATACATTTTTAGGGTTCTTTTGGCACCACCATAGGAAAGGCAATCTGACGAAATGATCAGTTTCTTTTTTTTCAACAACTAAAAATGTGGTATTCGTAGTCCTGGCCATGCACCCAGATTGGGTTTCGTGTGGATGGGTTCACGTGGCACCTGGGCAAGGGGGCTCTCAGGCCCAGGTCCTGGTACTGGGTGGTGGAGGACAGCAGGAGACTTGTGTCCTGGGCTGGCTGGACATAACTATTTCACTCGGCCCGTGGTGTCAGAACATCAGTTCGTGCTGGGCCCTGAGTTGGGTATGGCTCAGCTGAGGTTTGGATGGGTTTGGGGATTTGGGGAGGTTCCAGAGAGGTGAACACAGGCCTCTGACACCCAGTCCAAGCCCTGGGCTCGCCTTCCCACACCTCTGGGACGGACAGCGACCCCTCCCAGGGAACACTGGATTTGCTGCAGGCCCCCGTCTTGCCACTAATTGATTAGTCCCCGAGGTCCACCATGTATGTCTTAGCAAATTGGAAGAGTCCTTTGGATGTGTTCTAAATGTATGTACATTTTTTAAAATTTACTACAGAAAGGTAAACATCTAGAAATTTCAGGAATACTTTTTTTTAATCAACATTGTACTTTTAAATGTTTCCCAGTTTTATTGATATATAACATATATAGTACTGTATAACAGGGACACTTGAAATTGTAAGTTCTACCCCATAGGTATATAATCTTCCTAATAGTCTTATGGGGCAGTGTGCGGGAGAATGCTAAAGAATTTGTTCCTCATTTGGCTAGTGTGGCTCAGTGGTTGAGCATTGACCCATGCACCAAGAGGTCACCGGTTCGATTCCTGGTCAGGGCACATGCCCAGGTTGTGGGCCCAATTCCCAATGGGGGGCATGCAGGAGGCGGCCAATCGATGTTCTTTCTCATCGATGTTTCTGTCTCTCTCTCCCTCTCACTTCCTCTCTTTCTCAATAAAGGGAAAAAAAATGTTTAATGTAAAAATAAAAAAAGAATTTGTTCCTTTTCTTTGGAAGAGGTTGTGAATGGAAACCAGAACATTTCAGTTCCATAATGACCTTTTCCCACTGAAGGGCCAAACCTCAAAGCAAGTTCAGTCTTCCTCCACCTGTGGGTTGAGAGCCCTTGCTGGGAATGGGAGTCTAAAAGGGTACATTTGACCTCTACCTTTTTTGTCACCCTAAATAGAAATGATTACCGAGTATATGTATTAGCTTTTTAGCTAACACTTTGGAGAGCCATTAATTTACCCAAATGCTAAATGGGTTAACCATTCTCCCTTGTTAAGAGACAGAAACAGCCCTGGCCGGTTTGGCTCAGTGGTTGGAGCGTCGACCTGCGGTACAGAGAGACCTGGGTTCGGTTCCCGCTAAGGGCACGTACCTCAGTTGCAGTTTGTCCCCGGCCCTGGTTGGTCGTGCAGGTGGCAGCCACTCGATGTGTCCCTTCACATCGATGTTTCTCTCTCTCTCTCTTCCTCTCTCTCCCTCCCGCTCTGTCTGAACAAAAAATGGAAAAATGTCCTCGGGTGAGGATAAAAAAAAAACAAAAACAAGAGACAGAAACACCTCATGAAAGGAAATGGAGGGGTTTTGCTGGGGGGGGGCAGCGTCACCACCAATGTAAAGACGAGGCCCCCACAGTTTGGCTGACCGCCCACCACGCACGGTGTGACTGCCCTCCCGAGATCTCCCCTGCAGTGAAGGCTTTGTAATGGTCACCTAGGCTTAGCCTCCGTCTTGAGTTTGTCTAGCTGCCCCTGAAAAGGAAATTGAGGTCTTGACATCCATCTTCCCGCAGTTACTCACAGGTCACCAGCACCAGCTCATCCTGAGACCATCTGAGGTCTGACGGCATCCGCGTCTAGCTCGCCTAGATGCTCTGTCAGCCTGCCCCCGGCCTGCCTCTGGGCAGGGAAGCAGCTCGGCTCTGGTTCTTTCTGCTTTGGAATTTTTTCAATTAAAAACTGTTTCCAGCTGTGCTGCAGTTTCGCTGACATGAAATGGGGGCTTCTGAACGTTCTGGTTTCCAGTGTGCGTGACGCTTTGTTTGGTTTCCCATTCGCATTTTATTCTGTTTGCTTTTGTGTCTCATTCTAGACAAGCTCTTTTTGGAGACCATGTGAAGAAGCCTCAGAGCCTGGAGGACTCGGACTTGAGCCGCCTCTACATGGCCACGTCCCTGATGCAGATCGATGACAACGTGATGAGGTATGTCCCCACTTGCTCAGCGACGGGCCAGGCGGGAGGCCCAGGCCAGCACTGCCCAGCACGAGGGTTTTTCTCTGCCCCCGTTAGTGTTATAACTTTCCCAAAAAAAAATAAATGTCCAATGTTTAAAATCAACAGAAGGTTTCACAGAAAATGAAAATTCTAGTTTTTCTTGGAAAATAGGAAGAGGCTCTGCCCCCTCGTTCTGCACCCCTGCGTGGCAGGACTGAGCTTGAACTGGGGCCGGAGCATCCACGCCCGAGTTGTCCACGGTCCTCTCCCCGCCTGTGTGCTCCGTGCTGGGCAGGGCTCAGGAGCCCCATAATGTGCCTTTGCAGCGAGGGAAAGGAAAAGGAAACGTTTCTTGTAGCTCTCTGCGTCTCTGTCGCAAGTGAAAATAGACCAAGAGGACTGTGCGTCATAGGAAAAATGGACAGCACCTCTTTTGGGGGCGCGAAACCCTGTCCATCTCCCTTCGTCAGCCCTTCCCTGCCCGGCCCCTCCATGCCCCTGAGGTAGAGACCCTGACAGTGCCCTCCTTCCTGGCTAGTTTCTGATTGAGGTTAGCCTTAGGCTGGGGAAGGTCAAGTTGATCTCTGACTTCATCATTCTCTTTTGAAAAAATTGCCCTTTTTATTTAATACTTTTAGGCCTGGTCTGAAGCAAGCTAACGTTCATTCGGTAGATAGGCAGGTACTGACCTGAACATACGAGATTGGTACTTGTCTTTCTTATGGAATCTTAGTCACCTTCTTATGCCAAGTAACCTTGAAAGACGCCTGTTGAGACACTAGGAAATTGCTGGTGTGTTAGGAGGCGAGAATGAATTCCACCCACCCTCGCTTGAGACAGGTGTGTCTAATGAGAAGAAAAAAACCCCAAACTTATTTTGATTTCCCATTCATCTTCTGGATTTTTTGAAGCCCAAAAGAGAATGTTCTTTAACCCTCTCTGACATTTTAGCCATTCTGACAGTGCTGGGTAGTAGCCGCTTGAATGATCTTACCAGTTTGGGCAGCCTCTTCATAAGCCTGTCACTGGTGATCCTGGAGGACTGGAGGGCTTTCTCTGTCCCCTGAGACCACAAGGGACTGATTTCAGGAAGACACATGTCCTGGAGGTGATCAGCATGTGGTCTCCTCCCTGTTGACAGGATCCCGATAATCCAGCCTGAGTTTTCTGGGTCCTTCCCAGGCAGAGGTGTGTCCACATCCTCTTGCAGGAAGAATCCACAGCTTTGGGGAGGAGAGATATCTTGAAGACCCCAGTCAGAATAGAAAAACCGGGAGCCCTATCCTGGGTCAGGAAGAACTGAGGTTTTCAGAGAGCCTCTGGCCTGCGGCTGACTCGGCCTGCTGGTATCAGACTCCTGGCCTCTCAGAGCCCAGGGCAGACCCACACTGAGGCTTTGTTCCACGTCAGTTTCTCTGTGGCTGCTGCTCCATGGCTGGGCAGAGCCGGTGGCTCTGCACCTCTTGTTCTCTTACTTAGTGCAAACTTCATTCCAGGTCAGTGCTCAGGGTTACTCTGCCAGGGCAGGTTCTGTTGTGAAGAAAGTTCTGGTAAATGCCTTTGAATTTCAATTTGTGTCTCTAGTGACATCTGGCTTTATACTGCCTCAGAAGATGTAACATCTGCCAATAATCACTATAGATAACACTTATTGAGTAATTACTCTGGGTCAGTAACCGTGCTGGTACACACTTGAATGTCATAAACCTCACAGCACCGTTAGGGAAGGTCCTGTCCTTGTCTTCGTTTTACAGAGGAGAAGTTCAGAGAGGTTGAACCCTTTCCCTAAGGTCACACAGCCAGTAAGTGGCAGGGTCACGATGTGAACCCAGATGCCAAGGCCAGTTAACCTGAACTCTGGTGCCTATATATGTTCTCCTGATGTGACCAGTTAGCACAGGAACTGGAGCTGGATTAAATCCCCTCAGCGTTCCGATCTTCTGACACGTTTTGTCCTTGTCCTCTGTGTGTGTCCCAGGAAGTTTCATGGCTACAACTCCCTGAAGGAGTATTACGAGGAAGAGAGCTGCATGCGGTACCTGCACAGGGTGAGTGACAGCACCGGCGTCAGCGCCCTCGTCCAGCCTCACGCCCGGTCACAGCTCCCTCCTCAACTTCCCTCCTCAACTTCCCCAATGGCAGCTGAGCCAGAACCTGGCTCAGACCGCTCCAGCTGTTAACTTGGGTTTCTTACTGAACCAGACCCTGTCCCTCTGTGACCTCCACGTGTTAATCCCCGTGCTGCCCCTCAGTGCAGTGCAGGACCAGTCTGCTCCCCTGTGTAAAAGCCCTTAAAACACCCATTTCCCGTTAGCCTCCTCGACAGTGTAACCCTGCCTGGTTGCTGCCGCGGCTCCTCCTGGGCGATCCGCGTAGATTTCTGACGGTCCTGGACCCTTGTTTTGGCCATCGTGTATTTTGTTAGCATAGTGCTGAGACTGAATTCAAAAGTCCTGCCATGGGCTGGTGATCACAGTAAAATAGGTGTGTTTCCGTATGGGAAGGAGGAGGAAATGTCGTTGACAAGGAGACTGGTTTATACTAAGGCAGTTTCTAGCTGCTTTAAGGAACTTGATGTGTATTAAATTTTCTGGCCAGCATAATCTCCTATGTTTTTTGCCTTAACCACTACCAACCAGTCTCTCTCATTCCATCTTTGCACAAATGTTCTTTTTACTCAAACACAGGACTTCCCATTCATCCCTGTTTATGCCTACCTGTTGCAAACTGGTAGCCCCAGCTGAAGCAGGTCCTTGTGGACGGCAGTTCAGCCGTGGGTCACGTGAGCCACCCCTCCTCGCTGACATCAGCACCCAGGCTTCTGGTGTCTTCCTTTGCACCGTTACAGAACTGTGGGGCCGCCCAGAGCCGAGGCCAGAGAACCCAGCTGAGCACAGCAGTCACACACACCCTGGCGTGGCGGTCCCCGTGCCCCAGCAGCACCGTCTGCCAGGGCTGGAGTCACAGCAGCAGCTAGCAGTCTTGTCACTGCCAGGGGACCCGGTGTCCTTAATCCACCTATTCAGCACACTGGGCATTGGCCCCCTACCCTTTGCCTCAGAGACCTGTCTGGTAGTGAATTTGAGCCTTGAATCAATGAGGTCTGCAAAAGGGAAGTGATCACTTAATTCTTTTTTTATTTTCTTGGTTCAGATTTATGTGCCTCTCATGCTGGTTAATGCAGCCGATGACCCCTTGGTACATGAAAGTCTTCTAACCATTCCAAAATCTCTTTCAGGTAAGTGTTTTTTCCTGCTGCTTCCTCAGCCACTCAGCAGACTGCCAGTTATTCTGTCCCCTTCCCCGTGCTGTCAGCTTCCCTGTGGTGCCTTATTCAGACTGGCTGACAGTCCTGGGCTGCGGTGGGGCCTGGGCAGAGTGTTGTCATGTTGTCCTGGTGCAGGAGACGGCCCATTGTCTATATCCATGGACAAGAGCCCAGTCCCCTGCTGCTCTGAGGTTGTCTCAGAGTTATGGTTCCATTAAGTCTGTGAGTTTGACTTAAAGAGATATTTATACTTAAGACTTGACCTGAAAAGCAAAAAAAAAAAACCCACCAAAAACCTCTCATGACAGTCGGCTTCTCCTTCAGCCTTGAGGATAAAAATACAAAAATACAAGCAGCTGAAAAGACAACTGTGCTCACCAGAGCATTGCCGTGTTTCCGGCCAGTGCAGGCTCACCCGCGCCAGCTAGAGGCTGAAGGGGAGATGGACGGGGCGCAGCAGGAGGGAACCCGTGGGGCTTCCCAGGACCGCACCTCCCTCCACGTCCTCTGTGGTTATGTTCCGTCATAAACATCCTGTGTGACCCGGAGGGAAGAGGGACACTGCTGGTTCTCTCAGGACCCCGAGCTAGAAGAGCCGATAGGACAGCAGAGGACCCACGCCCGGCCGCCAGAGAGCCCTGGTGCAGCACTCCGTGCATGCTGCCTGTGTGATGGGACACGGGCTCTCTCCTGTCACCCCCCTGCCCCCAGAGAGCTCTGGTGCAGCACTCCGTGCATGCTGCCTGTGCGATGGAACCAGGTCTCTCCTGTCACCCCCCCTGCCCCCAGAGAGCCCTGGTGCACCACTCCGTGCATGCTGCACGTGTGATGGGACACAGGTCTCTCCTGTCACCCCCCTGCCCCCAGAGAGCCCTGGTGCACCACTCTGTGCATGCTGCACGTGTGATGGGACACAGGTCTCGCCTGTCACCCCCCTGCCCCCAGAGAGCCCTGGTGCACCACTCCGTGCATGCTGCACGTGTGATGGGACACAGGTCTCGCCTGTCACCCCCCTGCCCCCAGAGAGCCCTGGTGCACCACTCCGTGCATGCTGCCTGTGCAATGGGACACAGGTCTCGCCTGTCACCCCCCTGCCCCCAGAGAGCCCTGGTGCACCACTCCGTGCATGCTGCACGTGTGATGGGACACAGGTCTCGCCTGTTACCCCCCTGCCCCCAGAGAGCCCTGGTGCACCACTCCGTGCATGCTGCACATGTGATGGAACACAGGTCTCTCCTGTCACCCCCTGCCCCATCAGACTCAGTCCCTGCACAGGACCGAGTTGCTCACTCAGCCACGCTGGCAGCAGACAGAAGGCAGCAACGTTGGCTTCCTTCCCTACGTCCAGCCTTAGCTCTACTGCTGTCACACAGAAACGTGTGCAGTAGTGACCGCAGGACAAGAAGATAGGGGTCAGGCCCGGAGAGAGCCCGGGGAGCCACAAGGGTGCGGGCCAGGAGGCGCCGCAGAGGCCCAGAGCAGTCAGCAAGGGACTGCTGTCAGTTATGCCCCATATGGTACCAGCTGCCCACACCGTCATGGCCTTCGCTGGCCACTTACCTAACTCATGAAGCCTAGCGCTCGTCAGTCCTCAGGATGGCCACTCCGCGTGTGCCGCGAGAGCGTGGGCACCTCCAGCACCACTGCAGCTTATGTTTCAGTCTTACAAGGTGAATGTCTAGTGAAAAGCCATCGAGTCCCGAGTTCACCTTGTTCCCCAGTGAGTAACAGTGTAAATGCTGGACTGCGGAGCCTTCCTCGGCCCCCTCCCCGCAAGCAGCCTCAGCGCCGCCGGGAACTTGGGGGCAGAGCAGAATCTCAGCTCCTTCCGCAGGCCTGGGAAAGCAGCACCTGCATTTTAAGGCGATATCCCAGGGGTTCAGATGCACAAAGTTGGGGAGCGTTTGGCTGTACAATCGAATCACTTGGGGAGCTTTAGCAGTATCAGCAGCTGGAGTCCACCCCCCCCCCCCCGAGATTCTGACGTCATTGGTCTGGGCGCTGCACAGGGATCTTTACAAACCCCACGAGTTCTCACGTGCAGCCGTGTCTGAGACCCACATAGAATCCTCAGGCTCCCGAAGCGGGTGCCTGCTGGGCCTGCCTCACAGTGTCCCTCCCACCACGGCGGACCGGCAGCCAGCAGAGGTCGGATGCCCTCCGAGGTGACCCTCCGCCTGTGGGGAAAGCCTGGGCCACCCTCGCCGACTGCTTTCGCACCTGCTGCCCTGGAGCTGACCGGGTGACAGCGACTCACACGCTGCCTTTCTCCTGCAGAGAAACGGGAGAACGTCATGTTCGTGCTGCCTCTGCACGGGGGCCACCTGGGCTTCTTCGAGGGCTCCGTGCTGTTCCCCGAGCCGCTGACGTGGATGGATAAGCTGGTGGTGGAGTACGCCGACGCCGTCTGCCAGTGGGAGCGCAGCAAGCTGCAGTGCTCCGACGCCGAGCAGGGGGAGGCGGCGCTGGAGTGAGGGCGCCCTGCCGCCCTCCCCGGGACGGGCCTCCTCGCCACCGCTTCAGGTCTCCCCTCCCTCAGTGACCTGGACCCAACCTCACACCGTCAGCGGGCCCCACACGCCTGTCTGGGTGGGCGGCTGTCCCTGGGAGCGCCAGGCTATTTTTGTGCTTAGTTACTGGTTTTCTCCATTGCATTGTTAGCCGTGGTGACAGGCGGCAGGCTGCTCACCCTCCTGTCCAGTTTCAGCATCACCATCATTGCTCTTAAGCCAATTACATCTAGTTTCCCTATGAAAACTGTGTCAGAACAGCAGTTTTGCTTTGCCGGTCAAAAGGCTTTCCCCCAAGAACAGTGAAGGATGTCTGTTATTTTGTGGTGGTCGGACGTGTCCTTGTGTAGACCTGGAAAGCGCTCACAACCTAGACCCTGCCGAGATGCAGGTCAGCTCTGGAGCCTGGGGACCTGGCCTGCCCGGCCACAGTGTGGCTTCTTACATGGCAGAAAAACTCCCTGAGTTACAAGCCAGGTTCCTCCCTCGCTGTCTCCTGGTTCCCTGCACGTGCTGGTGATGAGAGTGACCGGGGCGCTTGTCAACACTGAGCCTCCCAGGCCCCTCCCCGTGGAGAAGCTGATTCCGTGGGTCTGGGAAGGGTCTGGGGATTTTCATTTCTGACAAGTGCCCCTGGTAGTTCTCATCACCAGGCAAATTTGGGAAGGACTGTCCTGCAAGGCCTTCAATGTAGAAACATCTTGGCAGCTCGTTTTATGACGATGTGTGGTCAGAGGTGTCACCTGGCCCCAGAGCAGCTGCCCCTTGCGGCCAGCGTGATGGCCTGGACAGGACCTGAGCTGCACCGGCCCTGCTTCTCACTGACTCTAGGACCCCGGAAGTCCCTTGTACATGAGTTTCTCCACCTGTAAAATGGGGGTCTTGGACCAGGTAGATTGCTGAGATCTACTGGTCCTAAAGTTCAATGACAAGCTCACTTTGCTGAGGTTTGAGAGAACGTCCCTCCAGGGCGCCTGGAGCTGCCCTCCCAGTCTAAACATGTACCTGTCCTCCCTGCCTGCCTCCTCTGTTTCCTTTTGTTGTTGCTCCTCGTTTCATAGAAAGAAGTTTGTGGGGGTTTTGTTTTATTATTTGTAATTCTGTCTTTTAACCCAGGTCTCTCTAACTCTGGTTTTTGATACCAAACAGTTCAAAAGTTGGACCTGAGTTGGGAGAAAGCTCTTTCCAAGTGAAGCGGGTGTTGTTTCGAAAGCAGTTTTTCAATTTAATAGCCTGTTGCAGCCTGTCGGAGAGTCTTTCCAAAGGGTGTCTTCTCAAATGAAAACGTCACTCTAAGTTTCAAGTACTTCTTTCCTCCAGTCCTGTAGTACTTGACTATCTAAAAACCCTGCACTTTGAAAAATCAGCAGTCGCTATGCAGAACTGAATGGGACCATGCGCAAAGCTGCCTAGATGCTTCAGAACTGTTCTGTTTCATCTCCTTTGCTCCGGGGCAGACAGGAGTGGGAAAAGAGGGTCTGTGTCGTCGTTCAGGGCGTCGAGGGAGGCACTGGGGCTTGGATGCCAACCCTTACGGCCACAGGTGGATGTGGGGTGGATGTTGACCCCAGTGGCTCCGACAGTAACGTCTGTCCCCTGGAGAGATCATTTGCTGACAATCGCTAGATCGTCCTAACAAATAGCATCAATGACAGCCATTCTCTGCAAAGATTAGGATGTCTGTGATCTGAACTTTGCTTTGGTTTATACTTACACCAAATTCGTTGTCACGACTTTTCCCTCAAGTAGCTGTTCCATGTTCCAGCACAAGGGGCACTGTCTTCTCCCTCAGCTGGAAAGCTAGTCCTCCCGTCACTTGCCCGACAGCCACCGCTGTGTTCTAGGAGACCCGCGGTCATATTCCCCACAGCTCCCTTCATTTCTTAAGCCTTTTTGTGGAATTGGGTAAACGAAGCAATAACTTCATGGATTTGTATGACCATCCCAGGAAGCAAGAGGCTTCTTCTCATTTGCCTCGGGTCATCTCGAGAGAGAAAGTGGTGGCCGGCTACCACCTTTGTTCAGGAGGAAAAAGACAGTCCTGTTGCCACACTCCAGGGTGCAGGGGACAGAAGTCCTTGGAGCCTGGTGTGCAGGGCAGAAAGACCCAGGTGTCCCATGGGGGAGAGGCAGGGTTTGGGGCATCTCCTTTCACCCCCCTCCAGACTGCGAGGGCTGTGTCCCAGCTGAAATCTTCCTAGCGTGGGACCCTGAACGGTACTTACATGCCACTGAAGCCCTTTGTTCAGAGTCAGGCTGGCCGGCATGGAAGCGAGAGTGGGTCTGTGGTGTCTTAGGACGCTCTTGTTCGTCCCTGAATGAGCGCACAGAGGCGTTGAATCCACAGAGCTGCAAGCTTGCTCGTAAACAAGGAGGCGGCATTGTATATGTAGGTCAGCTTCTTCCTCCCTGTAGCTTCCCGTGGCTTCTCTCCCTCCAGTCATTCATTCCTGATGCCTGTGCGAGTGCTCGTAGGGTCCTGCCTGGGCTGAAGCCAGGCCGGGTTGTCAGAGGGCATTTGATGCTCTTCTTTTAAAATCAGATTAAGGATATGAGTTGCATCGACCTAGATGGTTCTGTTGCTGGAATAACACGTTCAAAACCAAGAAGGGGGGAGGCACCCACATTCCTCCTGGTTGTACTCTGCCTCCTAAACAATTTGAAAACATTGATGAGTAACTGATTCGAGTCAAATTAGGATTTTCTGAAAAATGGTGTTTGGTCTCCTTGATGCATTTATGTTAGAGGACGTCTAACAGGCTGGAAGAAAACCTCCCAGCTCCCTGCTGTGAGTGACCCCAGCAGCCTGGAGCAGACAGTGGGGTAGAATCGTTATACTCGTTCACCTCTCTGCATGTCACACGTGCAGGGACCCCTGTGGCAGAGCAGATGAGGGGAGATGTACCCACCCGGAAGGGAGCACATTCCCTCCTTGGCATGGTGTTATGGAGGCAGGTCCAGGAGCCCTGGTCCTTGTCCTGTCCCTGTTCACACTGGATGGGGGCAGCTGCTTCACCTCCCTGAGCCCCAGGGACCCTAGACCATCTCTAAAACCACTTCATCTGTGCACACATCTCCCAGACATTCCCACGGCCTCGCGAGCTCGTGCGTGTAGAAGGGCTACGTCGAGGCCCCCCTCACCCGAGGGCCTTGGAGAGGGAGCTACTGCCTTAGGCTTTGCGGGTGAAGACCCTGATCTTGCCCTTGCTCCGTGTCCCCTGGCTTCCCTTCGGCGTCTCCGCCCTCACCTGTGCCCTTGCTATTGCAAGGCCGGTCGTGTGACTGGGCCAGGTGTACTGCTGGAGCGAGGCAGATGCCCCCTCCTGTGCCCCGGGCAGAGCATCGAGAGCTCCCGGGCAGAACGCCTTCCAGCCCGGCTTCCTCCTCCAGCTGCTGTCTTCATGAAGCCGACCTCTCCGGTGCCGCTGTGCGCATGAGAGTGCTCTTTGTCCCCGTGTGACTGGAGATCGCTTTGCCAGCTCCGGGGAGATAATGCGTGTGTTCTTGTTTGTGTTTGCCAGGCAAGCAGATGTCTGAGATGTGAGAGGCTTCTCTTGTCCTGTGGCATCGATTCTGACTTAGAGCCCAAGTAAGGAGCACGGAAACACACTGAGCTGAAGGCGCCGTCAGGTCCTTGTCCTTTAGAGCGGACAGCAGAGCTCCGGGAGGCACTCCCCTGCAGCGCCCGCTCACAGTGTCATCGGGAATCACTTTCTTTGACCAGAAAGCCTTAACTAAACATCCCCTGGTATCACCACTCTACCGTGGCATGAGAATTCACACTCTCCTGCTGAGGAAGTTTGAAGTGTGAAGCCACAAGCAAAACCAGAGAATCTCTTCCTGTGGCCTGTATGCGTGTTATGTCGGGCACCCCCACCCCTCAGCCAGGAGGGACCCGGAGCCTGCGAACCCTTCATCTCTACACCTTTCTTCCTCGCGGCCTCACTTGCTCAGAGCCACTCTGGGTCACTTGGCTGCTGCCAACAGCTGAGAAAGTGGCCTGCCCGGGGCACGTAGAGGCCCCGCTATGGAGAGAAAGGTTTGCTTCTACCTCTGTCATCTAAGCAGAAGGAAGTACCCCCTCCTCGTAGAGTAGGATTAGTTTTGCCAAATTGCACTTGAGGCTGAGGGAGGGGAAGTGGCCCAGCCGGCAGAGGGACCAGAGTGCTCCCAGAGAACTGCTGCCGCCTCTTGCCTGTCGCTGCTGTCGCTGCCGCCGCAGCTGGGCACCCTCGGAGCAGGCGCGGGCCCAGCCCCAGCCTTCTCGGCTTCCAGGCAGCACACAGCTGCCCCCTTGGAAGAGTTAGCCCCTCACCCCGTGTTTTCTGAGTTGTTTTTCCTGGCATGTGTGTGGGTATCTCTAATGAATAAAATGACATTAATTTCCAACTGGTAGATTAAGCCTTTCAACTCAACTCCTTTGTAAATTAGCAACGAAATCGATATTCTACGTTCTCCCCTCCCTGGTCCCCATAGCCAAGAAAATCTATTGCCATAGTTGGGGGCAGTCCACTCACAGCACCTGCAGAAATACCCTTCATCTCAACGGGCATTCTCCTTCCAGACCACCCACACTGAGCAGCCAGCTGTCCCCTAGGACGACTGCTGTCCGAGTGGGCGGGCCAGGTTCCTGGTGTAGAGGTAGGTCCGTCGGGTTTGGGTTTGGCCTCTAGTTTCCCTAAAGCACAAGTCCGTGTGGAACCCGTCACCTCTGCACACCAGTTCCAGGCGAGCTGGGCCTCCCGCTGCCTCAGGAAGACCTTCACTGTACCTGAGCTTCTGACTCCTGCCACTGCAGCTGCCTTAGTGACCCGGGGGGGAGGGGGAGCCCGCGGGCGTCTCCCCTTTCCTGCGTAGACTCCCGGCAGCCACGTCCTTCTCTGGCAGACCCGCTTCCAGACTGGTTTTTGAGAACCATCACTTTCACATTCCTGATTTCCATTTTGTTTCATTTTGTTCGGGTTTTCTGAAACTTAACATGCTGCCCCGAAAATAATGTAGTTCTGAGTTTGCGTTCCAAAAGCCTCCGTGCTGTGGATGTGGGGGAGAAACACGGGGTCCTCCAGCACTGAGGTGTTTAAGACTTGCAACTAGCAATGCAACTTTTCTAAACATGAGGATATTTACCTTTATTAAGAACTTATAAACAGTGGTGTCCTTGATCATTTTATGTTCCCTTATTACTTTTGGTCCCATTTTGATTCTGTGTGGTGGTAAACAAAGATCATTACAAATAAAAGCTGTAATTTTGTTATCTTTGATCCAATGGAATTTCTTTACTTAAAAAAATAAAACACTAAAAATGTGGCGTGGCTGCGTGTTTTTATGCAGTGGGGCTTGTTCTCGAAACGGGTTCTCACCGTGTCTCCGCCGAAGCGTGGGCTCGGAGGAAACGGGCCCAACACCAGGTTCTCGTGAGGATGGACTAACCCAGCCTCGCAAACAGACACCGGGGAGAGGACCCACCCGCAGGCATCTCTACAGGCCCGTGGCTCCTGTCGAGAAAGCCAGAGCTGGAGGTAAGCGAGAAGCCAGCATGGCGATCTATAAAGCGAACCACGCAGGGGAGATGCAGATGGCCGTCGCCATGGGCGGTTCGTATGCTTCCCAGTGGTGTTCTTTGAACAGACCGGGTGAACGTCACCTGCACTGAATGATGTTGGGTTGGTTGAGTGATGGCGGTGGTCTCTTCTTGATGTCTGTCTGCATCCAAGCTCAGTCTCCCAGGGCCGGGCCCCGGCCCCGCCCGGAGCATCCTCCAGGCTCCCTACCCCAGGCTCCGTGTCAACCACCTAAGAATGCCCAATATCACACGTCCAAGCGCATCCCCCTCTGGTACGGAGCTTCTCCCGACTTCGAATCCCTCACGAAATAGCAGACTCTTTGGATCCAAGAAAACCTATGTGCTGAGGATACTGCCTATCAGAGGTACCACGCGGAAGACATTTCAGGTCCAGGGTGTTGGGGGGGGGGTGCCAGCAGCTTGCCAACGTGGTCGGCTCACGCTGTGCCTCTCAAGGATTGGCTCTCGGTGACATTCATCTGCAATCACTCTATGGTCCCGATGGACTAATATCGTTATCATACCTTTTGCTAGCGGCCCCTCAGCCGTAGTCCTGTAGGGAGTACTTGCCAAACACCTACCTGGATGGCCCCCTGCAGGTATGACAGCCCCCCTCTTTTCTCTCCCGGGTATCCCCCCTTCCCCAGAGGGCGGTACCTGTCTGGTTGGAAGACATCCCAGGCACATTGACCTGGAACTGCCGAATCTCTCTCCTTTCTGCTAGGGGCTGTGTGTGCCAGAGGTTTTTGTTTCACACTTTCTACCTCTTTGGAGTTATCCCAGCGTCTCTACCGGAGGCTGTTTGGTTTGTCCCTTTATCTAATGAGGTTGGCGAAACTGACCTGGATTAAGCGGTGTTTCCATTTCATTGTTCTCTGCCCCTCCTACCTGTGCCTCCTCTAGCCTCGGAGGTAGATGGACGTTCGAGACAAAGCCTGAGTAGTTAACAGCTAAAGGGACCTGGAGTCAGAGTTGCTGGGTTAGGGTCCCACCCTGGCCACTTCCTAGTTCTTTAGCCTGAGCAGGATTTAACCTTGAGGTTTTCTGTTTCTCTTTTCTTTTTTACCTGTAAGATGGGGGAAATTATAGTATGAATGCCTATCTCTGGATCTTGAGAGATTCTTTATCACTAGCAAGCTCCCAGGTGGGCAGACATCACCTTCCCGGGACCAGCACTGCCGAGGGTCCTCAACACCAGCACCACACCGAGCACTGGAAGTGGGATAAAAATGGCCGGTGTGGCTCAGTGGTTCAGTGTCGACCCTGCACCAAGAGGTCGCCGGTTCGATTCCCGGTCAGGGCACATGCCCAGGTTGTGGGCCCAATCCCCAGTGGGGGGCGTGCAGGAGGCAGCCAGTCGATGTTTCTCTCTCTCTCCTCGCCACTTTCTCTCTAAAATCAATAAACAAAATAAAATGGTCCTATTTACCCCATAAGTAACTCGTCAGCTCTTTTCCTGGCTGGCTTAAGGCCTGGGCATCCCTCTTCCGGGAGGACTTGGCCAGGTCACCCTCCAGCATCCCTCTGAGCAGTAACCACTCTCGTCAGAGGCTCTCTGAAGCGGGGGGCCCATTTCCCTACCGAGACCTCCACCCACACCTGAACCAGTTGCCCCCATCTACTAACCCTGTCTCCCAGGGGTCCGCACGGGGCTGGCAGAAATGCATCATTACAACGTCCCAGCCCTCGCTCTGTTCAAATCACCTGAACGTGGCAGAATTCCTGCCTCTTCCCAGGTGTCTCCAGAAAGGAGGCTATTCTGGGCAGCACATGGTTGTCACTGAAGTCAAGTTTTGTTGTCCTCCGCCCTGTATTGGATGACTTCCAAAATAATATTTTACTGTCCCTCTTCCTCTCTTTTGAATGTGGTGACGGTGGCCGCTTGTAGGAACCCAGCGTGTAGGCAGCTGAGATTTCATGAGGCTGAGCGGGTCAGGTTTAACATTGACATACGTCATCTTGGGACACTTTCAAAGGCAGCACCACCTTCCTTCCAGGGCCCAGCCTGGCCCAGCCTGCCCACTTCCTTTCCTGCTGTTTGTCTGAGTGTGGAGGGGCAGTACCCAGGCATGGCCAGCAGGGGGCGGTGCCAGCCCACAGTCAGCAAACGCATTGGGTCCCAGCCCCATAGCTCTGCTTCAGAAAGCCCCAGGTCCTTCTTGTCAGACTCCTGCCTTCTTAGCTCGAGATGTTCCAGGAGTTCCCTCAGGAGGAAGCTGTTGAGTCCCCCCCCTGCCTTTTTTTTTTTTAATTCTCACCTGAGGATATTTTTTTCCATTAATTTTTAGAGAGAGTGGAAGGGTATGGGGGAGAAGGAAGGGGGAGAGAGAGATTGATGTGAGAGAGGCACATCGATTCATTGCTTACCGACCGCACCCCCACTGGGGCTGGGGATCGAACCTGTAACCCAGGTACATGCCCCTGATGGGGAATCAAACCCGCAACCCTCTGGTGCATAGACCAATGCTCTACCCACTGAGCCAGACCAGCCGGGGCTAGTTCCACTCTTTTTAGGCTTGAATACTAGCGTGCCATTAAGATTTGACTGGGAAAAGCGGAGCTTCAACTTTCAAAGGGTTTGAAGAAATCCTCAGTGCTCAGACACCCACAAAACTTTGCTACGATTCCTCCCTCGGCTCCACAGTCCTATGCAAATATCATTTCCGACCATGGACTGTTGACTGTGACTGTTACAAAGACGGGAGTAGCTTGGGAGGTGAGCGTCCACTGGAAACCCTAGAGATGAAAGGAAGGACGTAAGGAATCAATGCACGTTAACACCCCTGCGTCCAGGTCCACAGCCACGCTGGGAAAGAAGAAGGAGAAGCTCCCACGGGAGTGAAAGCAGAAGGCATTGGATTGAGCCCACAGGTGGGTGCAGCCCCAAGGGTGCTTCGTGCCCATAAGAAGTGGGGTGATCCCCCTAAGCAAGAGCAGGGAAGCCTTGGCATGATTACTGGGGTACCTCAGTGGGAGCAGCCGGCCAGTTGACACCCTCCCACCACCACCAGCCACACGGGAACGAGCGTCTGCATCCAGGTGGGATCTTGGGGGTGCTCCTGAGCTCCGTGCCCAGAAGCAGCCAGACCTTCCCCACGAGGGAGCAGCAATCAGAGGCCTCGCATCACACCGCGAGTCTGAGACGAGCATGAGCACGCTCAAAAATCACCAAACACTGAGGCACGCCAACTCCACATTTGTCACACTGTGCAGAGCTGGGGAGTAGACGTCTGTCCCTGCAAAGTGCCTGAGACTGAAGGTCAAGAAGACCTTTCACCAGATCACCTGAGGGGTGAGTGCTGAGAAAACACCATCTGTAAGAGTATCCGGGAGGCAAGGGGTCTGGAGGGACCCCACAGACAGAAGGAGGGGGCCACACGTGACCATCACCGCATGCACCAGACTGCACCTTACTGAGGGCACCAGGCCACCCCAAAAGGGAACTGCTGCAGGGCTGCCTCCACCCTGGAATTAATTCCATGTGGAAAACCCCTCACCGCCCATTGGCTGCCAAGGTTACGGTGCCCACCGGCTCATTTGTACTTATATCCCCCTCCTTGTCTGTTTTCACAGACTCGAAGTAGCAGAACCCTGTTACGAAGGAAATCGTTAAGAAAATCAGAGTCTTTGAAACAACTGCACACAAATTACTACCCCAGCGCTTCCAAGTCAGTAGGAATGGAACTGTTCCCCATTCTTGTTCAAGCGAATTCCCTCTGCTTTATTGCCCCGAACTAGGAGGAGGGTGACACCTGAGGTCACCCAAGCTTAGGGAGGGCCAGGGGACCCACAGGCAGCCCTTTTCCCAGCCTTCTGGGTGCAGGACACTGAGGAGAGGCCCAGGGATGCCAACTACGGGGCCGGCTGGCCAGAGCTGCCCTCAGAAGGCAGTGGTCTGGGCTTGGGCCCGGGGGCCAAAGAGCTGCTCAGCAACAACCTTGCCGTCATACTTGGGCAGTGTGCCCCCAAAGTCGGTGGGCAGGATGTCCTTGTCGATCTCCTGGAAGAAGCCGGAGAGGTCATCTCCATGGACAAAGACCTGTAGGAGGAAAGAGACAGAGCTGAGCAGGGAGGTGCCCTATGATGAGGGGTGGAGGGGAGGACAAAGACAGTGTGCCATCTCTGCCTGGGGACATCCTTCTCCACAATCCTTGTTGTGCTGTCTGTGGGGTCCACTCAGTTCAGGACGACAGGAAGAAGCCGAGGAGAGCTCAGGCGGGGTCCCCTTGTCCCCCCACCCTCATCCCTCTTGTCCCATGAAGCCTCTCCTGCTACAGCCCCGCCCACTCTGCCCCCCAGCCCGTCATGAGCCCGTGGCTGCGGGGCCAGGCACTCACCCTCTGGAGCAGCTTGCTCTTCAGGAAGGGCCTCACCACGTTGTAGGTCGTGGTGAAGTACCACGGCTGGTGGATGAAGTGGATGGCTTTGAACCGGGCTGGGAAGGAATCCTGTGGTGACAGAGAGCGTCCCACCCCGCAGCCCCGTCCTCAGCGGTTCCTCTTACTCCCCCACTGCCTCTCACCGTGGCCCGAGGACAGCCCCAGGCCACCAGCTGGGGACCCCTG
Organism: Molossus molossus; assembly: GCF_014108415.1. Taxonomy (NCBI): domain Eukaryota; kingdom Metazoa; phylum Chordata; class Mammalia; order Chiroptera; family Molossidae; genus Molossus; species Molossus molossus. The sequence continues at coordinate 4,313,848 of NW_023425360.1, read as the reverse complement.
GCTTCACTGTGGCTCCAAACTGCAAGAAGAAGCCGCAGAGGCCATCGGGCCCAACGTCCTCCCCGCTGCTGCCTAAAACCGTGTGCTGCGGGGGAGAAGGGGTGAAGCGGGAGCCCTGCTTGGTGTTTAGGGGACTGAGTTTGTCACACCCGCCTGCCTGCTGAGTGGACCACAGGGATGCCGCTGTCATGCTCACAGTCCTTCAACCCATCCCCGCCTTCCTTCCCAGGGACACAAACAGACTGAGAAAGGACCCCGACACACAGGGGTGAGTGTCAGGGGTTAGCAGGTCAATTCACGTTCAGACAAATCCGGACAGAGAATGGGATTTCAGGTCAGAAGGGGTAAGTTCAAGTCCAGCCTCTGCCACTTCAGAGTTTTGTGACCTTGAGAAATCACACAGATCTCTGAGCCTCGTTTTCCAGGTTTTGGTTTTAAAAAACTTTTTTTTTTAATTGATTTTAGAGAGAGAGGAAGGGAGAGGGATAGTTAGAAACATCGGTGAGAGAGAACATCGAATGGCCACCTCCTGCACGCCCCCTACTGGGGATTTGGCCCACAACCTGGGCATATGCCCTGACCAGGAATCGAACCGGTGACCTCTTGTGCATGGGTTGATGCTCAACCACTGAGCCACACCGGCCAGGCAATGTTGCAGGTTTTTTAGAATGAAGCAGGGGCGCAGCGAGAGACTGCTCTCTCAGGTGAATGAGTGAATGAATGAGTGAATGAATGAATGGATGGATGGTAATACTTGGTACACTGTCAATCATCATGCGAGTGTCTGTGTTTCTCATTGCTCTTTGCGGCGCCAGGTGGTCATATTCTCAGGTCCCTGCCAGTAACATCAACCAGGACGCTGGGCCCAACCTCCCAGCCTCCCACCCGGTCATCAGCTGCAGGGCACAGTTCCGAGGCCTCACCTGGAGCATGTCCACCATCTTCCTGAGATCCACAGCCCGAAGCCCAGCGGCCTGCTGCATGGTGAAGCCCTTGAAGTTCTCAACGATGCAGAAGCCGTTAATTTGGGTTTCCTCGTTCTCCAGTAGCTTCTCCAGGATGAAACAATATGCCTGCAAGATCTTGGCACAGAGTGAACAGGCTGAGAGCCCCACCTACAGGCCAAGGTCCTGAGGGGAGAGCTAACTGGTCCCTTACCGGAGGTAACGCATCACAGGCTTAGAGCTGGGACACTCCTCTGTGAATGTATCCCAACAAAATAACCTTGAATGGCACGGCCACGGTTAGATGCCAGAGTGTCTATCCTTGCACCATTAAAATGTCCAACTTATTTTTTTTTTTATCGTCACCTGAGGACATTTTTCCATTTTTTTTGTTCAGATAGAGTGGGAGGGAGGGAGGGAGAGAGAGAGAAACATTGACATGAAAGGGACACATCGAGTGGTTGCCACCCGCACGACCCAACCAGAGCTGGGAGCAAACTGCAACCAAAGTACGTGCCCTTAGTGGGAACCGAACCCGGGTCTCTCTGGACCGCAGGCCAATGCTCTAACTGCTGAGTCAAACCGGCCAGGGCAAAAATATCCAACTTATTAACAGACTGGTGAAATTATGGTACATTCATGCCATAGAATATTCTGGAGCAGTTAAAAATATATATAAGACTAATGATACAGGAAATGTGCATTCATAGTATATTATTATAAGGTATGACCCCATTTTCACAAGAAAAAAATGTGTGTGTGCATACATGTATGTGTGTGCATATGTGCATGTAAGTGTGTTTGTAGATTTCCAGAAAAAAATAGATTGGAAGGATGTCGGTGGTAGAATTGTGGTTAATTTTAAATTTGTGACACTTTTAGTATTTCTAAAATGAGTAGCTAATCACTTATATAATAGGAAAAATATTTGTAAGTTTCTTAACATATATATACGTTATATCATGTATATATCTATATGTATATGTGTATTTATATATATCCCCCCCAAAAATATATATATATAAAATATATATGCCCTGCCCTAAAGCCAGTATCTTATTTAGTTGAAAATAACACTAAATTTTAAACATTATTATTGTCCCTAATAAGATCAGGATGTTGACTATATCCACCACCATTTAACTCTTGTTAGAAGTCCAGCCAATACAATCAACTTTCTTTTAAAAAATCAGGGGCATAAGAAGTAGAAAAGAAAAAGCAACCTTCTCTATTTACAGATAATATGAAAGTAATCTTGGAAAACCCAAGAGAATCAATCATCAAGCCAACATAAAAAGACTCAGCAAAATACCAAGCCATAAAATTAACATAAAAAGCAATAATCATATGGAAACAATAACCAATTAGAAGACATAATGAAAGAGAAAGCCCCGTTTACAGGAACAACGATACAATAAATACTTAAGACAAGCTTAATGAGAGGTGTGCAAAACATTTAGGAGGAAAGGGCCCCGAAGGGGCAAAGGCAGGTCTGTAAGAGAGAAGGAATCCTTGTTTGTGGCTGGAACTGGGTGTGGACGAATTACCATGTATAAAGAGCCTAATTCTTCCCGGTGTGTTGCATTTAATGTCATCATAATGTAACTCCTAACATTTCTCCCGGAGCTAAAGAAGTTAAATCTAAAGCTCATGGGAAGGTCAACATACAAGCACAGCTAGAAAAGCCCAGAAGGTGAGAAGCAGGAAGGACAGACAAGCCCTCACAGAAATGAGACATTCTTTTTTTCTTTGTTTCTTTATTGATTTCAGAGAGAGAGGAAGGGAGAGGGAGAGAGAGAGAAACATCGATGAGAGAGAACACTGATCGGCCGCCTCCTGCGTGCCCCCCACTGGAGATCGGGCCCACAACCTGGGCATGTGCCCTGATCGGGAATTGAACCAGCAACCTCTTGGTGCCTGGGTCGATGCTCAACCACTGAGCCACACTGGTCGGGTGAGACATTCTATACAATCTGTGTAATTAAAACAGTGTGCTCTTGGAGCAAGAATAGACAGAGACCGATGGAACAGAATAGAAAGTCCAGAATTAGACCCAAGGACACAGGAAAATACAGAATATGATAAAGATGGCATCTCAAGTCACTGGGGGGAAAGTGGACATTTAAATAAATGTGGTTGGGACAACTAGACATCATATTCTAAAATGAGTTTGTGTTGCCCTGGCCGATTTGGCTCAGCAGTTAGAGCATCAGCCCGCGCACCAGAGAGACCCGGGTTCAGTTCCTGCTAAGGGCACGTACCTCGGTTGAGGTTCGTCCCCGGCCCCTGTTGGAGTCGTGTGGGTGGCAACCAGTCGACATGTCGATGTTTCTCTCTCTCTCTTCCTCCCTCTCTCCCTCCTGCTCTATCTGAAAATAACTGCAAAAAAAATGTCCTTGGATGAGGATGAGGATAAAAAATAAAAAAATTAAAATAAATAAAATGAGTTGGTGTCTTTTTTTTTCGGGCTTGATGGCATAAGCCAGAGTTCTCCTGAGACCAACTGAATTCCCGTTTAGAATGAGCTTTTGAAGGGCTTGACCAGTGACGTCGCCTACATATAAATGTGAAGAAATCAAGCTGCTAAATTGGTTGGAACCTGTTCTTTGCAGAAACTCTCCCAGTTCTCCCCATTCTGTTGGTAGCTCTCAGCTCTCAGCATCTGGCAGGGCTGACCCCAGCTCGTGGCCCACAGCTGCCACCCCTTCTTGGCGGGGACACCACGTGTTGGCCAGTGAGCCCTGCCTGCAAAGCTGCTGGGCTTTCCAGCTGCCCCGGCACACCCCAGGAATTCTGCGCCCGCCCGGAGGGCCTGGGGGCATCGGCTGCTTGCCTCCCCCTCTAGACCTCCGCCCTGGGGAACCAGGGCTGAGAACCCTGCAGTGCTGGGGGCGGGAACCCTGCCCCGAAGGTGGGAGGGAGCCAGGTGAGCCCCCCGCTGACCTCGTCAAAGGTGATTTCTCCATAGTCCCAGTTCTCGATGTTGAAGAGCATGACCACTCGGCCATACTTGTCGCGACTGGAGAGGACACCAGGGTAGCCGGCCTCGATGGTGCAGCGGACCGCCTCCAGAGACAGGCTGTCGAAGAGCTCGGGGTGCTGCAGCCGGAAATGCACGTAGCCTGTCGCAGGGAGGACAGAGGAGCACCCTCAGGGAGCCAGCCCATCCTGGGTGGGGATCCAGAGGCCTGTGCATGACCAAGCAGGACACTCCCTCTCTAGGAGAACTGTCGGTCATCAAACGAGATTCTAGGCGTGAACATCATGTGTAAACTGCCCACACAGGAGGTGTGACCCTAAATCTGAGGATGACTATTACTGGGTCTTTCTCTCGCCCATGGGCAGAGGCACAGGTTTCTCAGGGGGACACAGGTGAGCTGAGTGGGGGTTGGGGGAAGACAAACTTCAAACCCAAGCAGGACACAGTGGCCCTTCCAGATGGAGCACCCCATCCTTGCCTGTCCTGGACAGGCCCCCGCCTCTCTGTGGCTGTCCCCACCACCAAACTCTGGGGGGACCAGGCCCAAGGAGGTGTTGGGGAGCCTCTGCCCAGAGAATTCCTCTGGCCCCCTGAGAAGCTCCCGCACAGCCCCATCACTCAGCCTTGGTCCTACTGCTAGACACATTTCCTTTGGGTTTTTCTTCAAAAAGTCCCACTGTGCCCTGGCCAGTTTGGCTCAGCGGTTAGTGTTGGCCCACAGACCACAGGGTCTTGGGTTGGATTCCCGGCCAAGGGCACATACCTGGGTTGCAGGTTCAATCCCTGGCCCCGGTTGGGGTCATGCAGGAGGCAACCAGTTGATGTGTCTCTCTCACATCAATGTTTCTCTTTCTTTCTCTCCCTCTCCCTCCCTTCCACTCTATCTAAAAATTCATGGAAAAATATCCTCGGATGAGGGCTAACCAAAAAAAAATTCCCATTGTTCTAGGGCCTTCCACTTTACCTAAAACTTCAACCCCTCAATGTATTATCTCCGCCTCCTCTATTTTCTTTCGGTATCTCTTCTTCCTATCGAACACTGCATATTTTTATCTAGTTTATTTCCACCACTAGAATATAAGGTGCACAAGGGCAACAGTTCTTGTCTGCATTGTTCTCGGCTGCACCCTGTGGCCGAGACCAGCAGATGGCACACGTGGCGGTGAATGTGCCTGCTTAGTGCCTGCTCGGACACCACGGGCCACCAGCACCCAGGACTTGATTTCCGGAGGAAACCTGTCTGCATCCAGCCAGCAGGGACAGTCTTCTTCCTGGCACCATCTTCACGATGGTTCCACTTTCTGCATGAGCTTCGGGTACCTGCGGGGAGCCAGGCACCCTGTACCCACCTTCCCTGCAGAGCTCCAGAGCCAAAACTTGACTTGGGGTGGGGGTGGGGGTGGAGGCAGGGGACTCCTCCCCTCCTTGTACATCCAATTTGGGTGACTCAGTTCTACTCATTGAGTCCTAAGACTACGAGAGAGGAGAGGAGCTAGATCTCTAGTACTCTGGCCCTGCCCCACTCATTCATTCATTCATTCATTCATTCACTCATTCATTGTCAGAGCTGAGGGGGATCTCGCTGGCCCACCTTAGAGCTAAGGATAGGAAGGCTCAGAGCCTTGATGAAGGGGAGGGAAGTGGAGGGGTCGGTCTCCTTGGTGGCTGCTGCGTGAGAGTCAACATCAGCCTCATAACCTCCTCCCCACAGTCTTCCCAAGACTTTCCCCTGCAGGGCCTCACCTCTGAGCAGCTCATAGGCGCGCCCCACGTTGAACTTCCGCGCGCGGATGAAGCGCAGAAAGAAAGCGCTGTCCCTCCCCTGCGCCTTCTCGGCCACAGCGCGGGCCAGCTCCTGCCCAGATGCCGCCTGCACCCGCACCAGCTCCTGCAGCTGCCGTACCACCTCCTCCCGAGTCTCCTCCCTCTCGTTCAGCTCGTCCTTGGCCTGGAACAGAGTCGGGTGGAAGCAGGAAGTCACAGGTGGATGCAGTTCGGGTATGACACACGCACACAGGCTGAGAGACCTTGGAGGGGTCTCAGCTGGGCCACCGCTGCTCCGCCCACCGGGCAGCGCCTCCATCGGCCAGTTGTATTTGGAGAACATCAGGTCCAACTGCTCATCCTGGGTTGTTTGCAGGAGACAGCCAAAGGTCTGAATGATTCTCACTCTAACAGCCTGCACTTACTGGAGCCCTTGGTTCGCTCCCTGCCTGGTCCTTTAAACCTTGGCCACGACCCATCACAATAAGGTTGATACTCTCCCCATTTCTCAGGATGAGCAGACTGAGGTTTGTAGAGTGACGAGGTTCTTGCCCAAGTTCAGCCAGATAGAAAGGAGTGGAGTTGAGGTTGAAAGTCCTACTCAGGCTGGACTTTGAATCACTTTGCTGATTCCCAGACTTAATTCTGATCTTTTATAAAACAAAGGTACCCAGCAGATGGCAGCCTGCCCCCTACCCCCTGCCCCCCAAGCCTCACATTGCTCCCCTAGGCTGGGGCTGGAGAACCCAGCTTGTCTCAAGTTGATCTCTCCTTGCACAGCATGAGGACAGAAGGCAGAGGAGGGGGAGTCAGGTCTGGGGGAAGCTCAGAGCGTCTTTCCCTTGAGATGCTCAGGGAAGCAGACATAGAAGCCAAGAGCCCAGCTCAGTCAGCTCAGCCCCCAAACAGCCCTGCCAATCTCCATCATCTGATCATCTGATAATCAGAGCGCAGTCTGATCATCTCTGGGTTGGTCCAACAACTTTTCTTCGTCGCTTCAGAAGGCAAGACCCAGAGAGGGAAACAGTCTGCACAAGGTCACACAGCACGTTGGAAGTAGTTCTGATTCTCGAACTCAGGCCTCTTTCCTATCCAGTGGCAGCAGCCATTGGGCCCCTGTCCCCCAGGGCCACTTGCAAACCAACATTCTTAATATCAGAGTCTGGGATGATCCCTGGTCAGAGGCCCAGGTCCCGGCATTGGTTTCTGGGAGCCCTGTTGGTGCTATAGTCTTGGATTAGGCTGGCCCGGATGTCTCAGGCCAGTTGCTGCCATGGCGCCGACCTCCAGGAGGGCCCCTAGAACAGGCCAGGCCATTAGGTTCAGGATGACATTGAGAGCTGGGCTGGTCCCTTTGTACAGGAGAGAGGAGGCTGTCGACATTCCCACCTTGTTGCCTCCCTAGCCTGGCCCTCCCTGCACCCTAGGCCCCCTCACCTTCTGCAAAGTGTGGGGGGGCAGCTCACTGCAGCGGCCAAAGACAGGCCCGTGGTCCTTCGTCGTGAGCCGCTCCAGCTGGGCGCGGAGCTCCCGTTCCTCCTCAGGGACCACGCGGAAGGAGCCCGCCTGGGCAGAGAGGGGTCAGGAAAAAACAGTGACAGGTTCCCATCAGCCTGAGCGAGCCAAGCAAAGGGCTTTTGCCCAAGGCTGCTGCTAAGCCTCCTCCCTTTGGGTGGGCTCCAGGATCCCTGAGAGGTTGTGGGGCGAATGCCTGTCACTGTGGGTAGATCAGATCTGGAGAAGCAGGGAGTGGGAGAGGGAAGGGGGGAAGGTGGATGGAGGGGAGCCCCAGGGTGCAGGGGTACTCACCCCCTCTGACATGCTGCCTCTGGAAGATGGAGTCCTGGTCCTCGGAAGAAGGAGGGCCCACTTCCTCTGTCCTCTGCAGGTGGCCTCTTCCCTAGGAGAGGGAGGCAGGGCGGCAGTGGATGGAGAAGCTGCTGATACTGTCTCAGAACAGCGGAGCTCAGACTTCCGCGTGCACCCGTCACCTGGGGCGTGTGGTGGAAATGCAGACTCCTGGGCCCCATGCCCTGCGACTCTGACTCAGGAGGTCTGAGCAGGGGCCCTGGAGTCCGTGCTCGCTCACTCTCTCTCTCTCTCTTTATTATTTACTTTATTGATTTTACAGAGAGAGGAAGTGAAGGGGGGAGAGAGATAGAAACATCCATGAGAGCCCTGGTCAGTTTGGCTCAGTGGTTAGAGTGTCGACCTGCGGTCCAGAGAGACCCGGGTTTGGTTCCTGCTAAGGGCATGTACCTCGGTTGCTGTTTGTCCCTAGCCCTGGTTGGGTCGTGTGGGTGGCAGCCACTCGATGTGTCCCTTTCATGTCAATGTTTCTCTCTCTCTCTCCCTCCCACTCTATCTGAACAAAAAATGGAAAAATGTCCTCGGGTGAGGATATAAATCTTAAAAAAAAAAAAACATCGATGAGAGAGAACATCAACTGGCCGCCTCCTGCATGCCCCCCACTTGGCATCGGGCCCACAACCTGGGCATGTGCCCTGACTGGGAATCAAACCGGCAACCTCCTGGTGCTGGGTCTACGCTCAACCACCGAGCCACACCGGCCGGGCTAGCTACATAATCTTTATACTTGGTACATGTCCTGTGCTTTGTGATACAAAAGTATTTTTAAATCCGGTACTCAGAGCTGGGCTGGCATTATTATTTCCATCCCACATAGGAGGAAACAGGCCAGGAGAATAAGTGACCTGTCCAACGTCACACCGCCAGAAATAGCCAGGGATCAGGAGCCCACGCTGTGACTCTGTCGGCACCCAGAGGCAGCCCGTGTGGCATACAGGGACCTGGATTCGAATTCTGTCTCTTCCACCTACAAGCTGTGTGATTGAACCTGAGTCAGGGTTGTCCCCTGTAAAAGGGAGACGGAAGGGTTGTGAAGGTTAGTTAAATAGTGTACACAGAGGCAGTGCTGGCCACCAGAACGAATCTCGAATCTCGCCCATTACCCACATGTCACCTTGCTCACCCACTGAGTCTGGGGAGACAGCTTTCTGTTTCCAGATATTCTCCTCTCCCACCTAAACATCCCCAGGGCCTTCAGAACCCATCACCACCCTGCTCCTGCCTGTGACCAGGAGCCCGTTGGTCATTTCTGTTACCTAGTCACTGTTTGTAAGTGGCGAGGCGGGACTTGACTTGTTATCTGTCTGACACCAAGACTGCTTTGACACCTAGGGCCAAGCCATTCCCAGGCAAAACCCCTAGGGAGAGCTGGTGTCACCGAAAACCCTTCAGGGTCAGAGACTCTGGGATTTGAGTCAGGCTGTGTCATTTACCACCTGTGTGACCTTAGGCAGGTTATTTAACCTTTCTGAGCCTCGGTTTCCTCATTTGCAAATTGGGGATCAGAACCGTACCTGCCAAAAAAAGAGTCGTGATGACGATCACAGGATTTCCGTAAGGGACCCAGCACAGTGTTCCCCCTTCCTCTCTCAGCATCATCCTGATCATTACCCCAACTGGACAGAGGGACTTGGGGGGGTCCTAGGGAATATCTGAGGGTGTCCCCTTTCCTGCCTCTCACTCTGCAGCCCCAGACAGGGCAGGGACGTTCTCAGGGCTGTAACCCACCCACAGGAACCAAATTTAAGCCCTCTCTCTGGCAGGTAGACCTGCAAATACGTGGAATGGAGACAGAGAGTCTGGAGTACTCCGTGCTCTCTCTAGGGTCTTGCTGGAACAGGAATGGAGAGGCTGGTAGAACTACCTGGAGCTCAGACAGCGCAGAATGCTTGAGAAGCCAGATCAGAGGACAAGGTCCTAGATCTGAGAGAGAGAGGGTTACAGTGAGAACAGGAACGCTTTTCAAAATAGGCCCAATCTATTAACTTGGATTTTTTTTTTTTAAAGTACTGATTTCTGACTTGTATTCAGTGAAAACATACCCACCCCTGTCTCCACGTCCCTGCTCTCTGGGGTTGCCAGAAGGCTCAATTACATGTGAATTTCAGATGAAGGGCAAATGCTTTTTAAATATAAGTATAGTCCAAACCTTGCATGGGGCATACTTATGCTTCAAGAGGATTTGCTGTTCGTCTGAAATGCGTGTTTAAATTCACATTTATTTGCTAAATCTGCCCCCCGATTGGTCTGGTTCATCCTGGAAAGTAGCCAGATGGTTTCAGTGTTACTGGTGTCTGGGATGTGCCCCCCTACACCCCGACTCTTCACCATAGTCCAGGACTCCCCGGCCCAACTGGACCCCGGTACTGACTTACCTGCCAGGTCCGCGGCTACTCCTTGGAGACACCTGGTGCCTGTGTCCTCTGAGGGCCCTGGAGGTGGCCTCCGAGGGGGGCGTGGTCTAGTCAGCAGGCTGGGATTAGTGTGTCACAAGGAACTTCTCAGAGGCCAAGGTTTTCTGTTAAATCAGGCTCACAGGAGGCCCAGATGGGGGCAAGCAAAGGGGGGTGAGGGGATCATTCCGGGCCTGGCTGGAGTGGCCGCAAAGCTCTCCTTTGTGTGGTCCGCTCAGAGCTCCTGATCAGTCACATGGAAGCCGGGTTTGGGAGGTGGGATCCAAGCCAGCCCTAGTTCCTCATCCCGTGGGGGCTCTAGGAGATCACAGCCAGAGGAAGAGATGCAGGAGGCACAGAGAAAGTTTAAATGTGACTGCTGATGCAACGGCGGCAGCTGCGGTGAACCCAGACCTGTCACCCTGTCCCCTAGCTCAGCAGGGCCTGGCGCGGTAGTTGTCACCTCCACAGTGGGCGGGGCCAGTGGGGGAAATGTAGCTGGTTAGGCTGAGTGGGGGAGGGGACAAGACAGACCGACCCACCTTCTAGGCAATTTAGTGAGGTGGTAGGATCCAGACGGCCCACTTTTTAAAAATTCTTCTTCTTCTTGCCCTGGCCAGTTTGGCTCAGCGGTTAAAGCGTCGGCCTGCGGTTCGGAGAGACCCGGGTTCGGTTCCCGCTAAGGGCATGTACTTCGGTTGCACTTTCTCCCCGGCCCTGGTTGGTTGTGCGGGTGGCAGCCACTCGATGTGTCCCTTCACGTCGATGTTTCTCTCTCTCTCTCCCTTCCTCTCTCTCCCTCCCACTCTATCTGTACAAAAAATGGAAAAATATCCTCGGGTGAGGATAAAAAAAAAAAAAAAAAAAAAAAAAAAAATTCTTCTTCTTCTTTTTTAAATCTTCACCCAAACAATTTTTTTTCCCCATTTATCTTCAGATAGAGTTTGGGGAGAGAGAGAGAGAGAGGAGTATCAGTGTGAGAGAGACACATCGATTGGTTGCCTCCCGCACGACCCCGACCAGGGCTGGGGACCAAACCACAACCCAGGTACGTGCCCTTGACCAGAACCGAACCTGCGACTCTTTGGTCTTTGGGCCGACGCTCTAACTGCTGAGCCATAAAAACTCCAGCTCCAGCCCTTCCAGCTATGAGAAGTGACTTTACCAGTGGCTCAGTTTCCTCCTTCGAGAAGTGGGGACAATCAGAGGACAAGGCTCATGGCTTCCGTGAGGGTGAAATGCACTCAAGTGCTCAGCACAGTGTCTGACACTTAGTAAGTGTGAGTGCATGTAAGTGTGGGCATTCAGGGCAAATACAGAATCAACAGGCATCTGGGTGGAGGGGACTCATACTCCCCACTCTGCAGCCCCTCAGTAGCTGGCCCCTCAGTTTCTGCTTTGCTCTTCCACCAGGTGGGTGGCTGGGCATCGCTTTAGAAGATTCTTTCTCCAGCATTCCAAGGTCAGGGAGCTCCCTGTTTCCACTACTAGACAATCCTCCTTGTTTTAAAACTCACCCTTGGCCGGAGCCTCAACCACCTTTAATAATGTCACCCTCAGTCCTGGTTGTGCCTCCTGGAGGTGCCGGGGCAGGGCTAAGTTCTGTGCACGGGAAATTCTCCAGAATCCGTCCCCAAAAAGCTTTTTGGTTTTCCCCAGAAACTGCTTTTGCTTTTCAACCTCTTCCTACTTGGGTAGGTTTGGGATCTCTTCATCCTCCTGTGCCTTCTCCAGACACCCTGGGGCTTGTGAGAGTTACTGAAGGACCGTGTCCTGGGGCCAGTATGTGACTCCCACCTGCCTCTCCGAACCCTTCAGAGCAGGCTCAGACGCCTGGGGTTGGATCTCAGAGCGGAGCTGAGTGACCTTGAGCCTTTGCTTGCCCTTCCCTGGGCTCCTGCAGTGGCTGCTGTTGGCTGTGGGGCTGTTTCCCTCCCAGGTCCTCCCTGGAGCTGGGGAAACCCTCATTTCCAACACTCTGCTCCCTGCCAGTCTAGGCCCGCACTGTCCAATACAGAAGCCGCTAGCCACATGTAGCAACTTCAGGACTTGAAATGGGGTAATGCGACCAAAGAACTGAACCGCACATTTTATTTCATTGGAATCAACTTCCATTTAAACTCTGACACTGGATTCAGTTATTGGACAACTTTTAAGTATGTTTGGAATAACGGAGGTGTGTGATTCTACTTTGTCCACTGTAAATTTTGTGATAAAGTATGTCTGATGAAAATTGAGAGTCCAACATGAGATATGCTATAAATATCAACTACCTACTGGATTTTGAAGACTTAGTACGAAGTGAAGAGTGTAACATTTCTCATTAATGATTTTTTAAAAAATATTTTTCCTTAATTGATTTTTAGAGAGAGAAAGGGAGAGAGAGATAGAAACATCAATGAGAGAACATTAATTGGCCACCTCCTGCATGCCCCCCACTGGGGATCAGGCCCACAACCTGGGCATGTGCCCTGGCTGGGAATCGAACTGGCGACCTCTTGGTGCATGGGTTGACGCTCAACCACTGAGCCACACTGGCCGGGCTCATTAATGATTTTAATATGGCTTAATGTTCTGCAATGAAAATAGTCTGGATGTTTTGGGATAAAAATATATTAACATTGCCCTGGCCGGTTTGGCTCAGTGGTTGGAGCGTTGGCCTGCGGACCAGAGAGTCCCGGGTTTGGTTCCCGCTAGGGGCATATACCAAAAGAAATATAATAAAATAATTAAAAAAAAAAAATATATATATATATTAACATTAATTCCACACATTTCTTTTTACTTTTTTTGGACATGGCTATTAGAAAATGTACATTTTTCCAATTTTAGTTTAACTTTAGTGGCTCCTATTCTAATGGACAGGGCTGGTCCAAACCTTGCTCTTCCTCCACGTGTGGCCCATGGACCAAGGGCATCAGAACCAGCTGGGAGCTGGTTAGAGATACACAGTCTGAGGCCCTTCCCAGAGAGGTTGCATCAGCATCTGCCGTTTAACAGGCCCTCATGCGATTCCTGTGCATATAAATATTTATTTATTTTTATCCTCACCTGAGGACATTTTTGCATTTATCTTCAGATAGAGTGGGAGGGAGGGAGGGAGGAAGAGAGAGAGAGAAACATTGATGTGAGAGAGACACATCGACTGGCTGCCACCCACATGACCCCAACCGGGGCTGGGGACAAACTACAACCAAGGTACGTGCCCTTCGCGGGAACCGAACCCAGGACTCTGGTCTGTGGGCTGACACCAGAGAGAGGGGGACAGAGAGGGAGGGTCTCCTGACCTGATTCCAGGCCTGGCACTGCCTACGACATCCACTGACCTTCTCAGGCCTCAGCTGCTATACCTTTAAGATGGTGTTATGGGCTTAATGGTGTCCCCCAACTTCATATATTAAAGTCCTATCCCCTAGTACCTCAGAATGGGACTGTATTTGGAGACAGAGACTTTAAAGGTAAATTACCTTAGTTTGGGTCACCAGGCCGGCCCTAATCCAATGTGCCTGGTGTCCTTGTACAGAGGTGCCGCACAGATGCCCAGAGGGGAGATGGGGTGAAGACACAGGAAGAAGACGCCGTCTGCAGGCCGAGGAGAGAAGTCTCAGAAGGAGGCAGCCTTGCCTTGATCTTGGACTTCTGGCTGCAGAATTGTGAGAAAATGAGTTTTCGTTGTTTAAGCCACTCAGTCGGTAGTATTTTGTATGGCAGCTTTAGCAAACTAATAGAGTTGGGATATCAGATCCCCCCCCCCCCGGGTATTTCACAGGGAGATCATCGGGAGGGGGGTGAGATCTCAGGCTGCCCCATGGGAAGGACCCATAGAGGCTCCAGAACAGTCTCCATCAAAGCTGGGTGATGGACTCCGTCCTAAAGAACATGCCTGTGGTCCAGCCAGTGTGGCTCAGTGGCTGAGCGTCGACCCATGCACCAGGAGGTTGCTGGTTCGATTCCCGATTGGGACACGTGCCCAGGTTGTGGGCCTGATCCCCAGTGGGGGGCATGTTGGAGGCGGCCAGTAGATGTTCTCTCTCATCGATGTTTCTGTCTCTCTCATCCTCTCATTTTTCTCTCTCTGTAAAATAAATAAAGGGAGGAAAAAAGAAGAACATTACTGTGCACCAAGAACACTTTGAGGTAATGGCACCGCCCTGACCCGAGGGGGCCACATAGAGCCTTTCAGGATGCTGACAGGCACGAGGCCCTTTTTAGGGAGCAGAGCTTTCTTTGGCATTATCTGCTCTTCACATCCCTTCTCCGGCCTCCGCCCTGTCCTCCCCCGCTCCCAAGAGTCACATTCCTGTTCGGCTCCCCTGGCTGGAACAATAGTACCACTGTGAGAGGAGAGACGCTGCCCTCCTTGGCCCGGACACCTGCACTGGCCACACCGGCTGACAACCGCGGGCTCCCAGGCTCTCTCTGCCCGGCCTCAGGCGGGGATGGAGGGGCCCACATTGCCGTTCCCCCTTTCTGTACTGTGGCAGGGCCTTATCAGCGTTCTCTCTTCTAGTCCTTCCAGATGCGAGGCAGAGAGTGTAACCCCCCTTTTTACAGAATACGGAACTGAGCTCAAAGCAACACGGCTGGTAAGGAGTGGAGACCCGGTCCCTTTCAAACCATCTCATCATTCAGTACACAAGGCTGCCCTGTCCTCTAGAAGTGAGAGCCACACAGGCGTGACTGCCCAGGGACTTCACAGCTGCCCCCACCAAGGTGACATCACCTTCCTGGGAGCAGCCGTAGGGGGAACCTAGTCACTGCCTTTGGCTAGTAATAGTTCTCCCAGACCAGGGAGGCCCTTAAGAAATGCCTGGGCCTCAACCCCTCCTTTGAAAAATGGGAAAACTCAGGTCTGGGGCTGACCCGCAGGGCTGGCGGCCACCTCACTCCAGAAGCTGCAGTTCCTCCAAGAGGCAGGCCCATTCCACAGAGGAGGGTCTGCCCTGGGGCAGTGCAGGGTGGAGGGTGCTAGAGATTCAAGGCAGAACAATAAAATCCATCAGTATGCTTGTTCAAAGAGTGTGTGCAAATTAAGTAGGTTGAACAAGATGGGGGAAAAGAAATGGGTGCTCTTCCTGGGAACTTGGCTTGAATTCCCCACCACCAAAGAAAGAGATGGAAGCAGTTGCTATGGACTGAATGTTTGTGTCCTCCCCAAATTCATATGTGGAAACCCTAACCTCCATGTGATGGGAGGTAGGGCTTTGGGGAGGTAATTCGATTTAGATGAGGTTATGAGGGTGGGGCCCTTGGGATGGGGTTAGTGCCCCATATAAGAAAAGGAAGAGAAACCAAACCTCTTTCTCCACCTGAAAACTCTGAAAAAGGCCTTGTGAGAGCCCCGCGAGGAGGCAGCCATCTGCCAGCCAGGTCTCAGAGGGGTCTCACCAGAACCTGACCATCTGGCCCCCTGCTCTCATACTTCCAGCCTCCTAAACCGTGAGAAAATAAGTGTCTGAGGTTTAAACCACCGGGTCAATGGTATTTGTTATGGGGGTGTTTATAGGTGAGTGAAAGGGTTAGTAACATTTTGAAGGGTAAAGGTAAAAATTTGCAAAAGGCAGAAATTGTGAAAATTGTGTTGCTTGCATGACCTTTGCTCAGCCTTCTGTTGAATACGGATAAGGATTATCTGGATTTTCCGCAAGACCATGGATAACCGTGCAGATGTCGGAGGAGATACCAGGCCAGTCTTACCGCAAAGTGGACAATGGGCCAGACAAAGTACATCAGCAGGAACTGCCGGAAGCTAAAAGTAGAGTCTATAACCGACACCCCAACCCTGATTCGAGGCTGAACCCTTTTTGGCTCAGCCCACCTGCACCCAGGCGCAGGCAATAGAGCCATTTTGCTCTATATTGGCCTTGTGTTGTGGATGTGATCTCCCGCCGGCTCAGACCTTTTGGTGGGAAGCTGTAGAAAGGGAGAGATTAAAGACTGAGGTCAGAGTGGGGTAAGTGACAGTAAGGTCCTCGCTGAGAAGATGGAAGAGGGTGGGACTCGGTGTTACAGTAGAGGTACCAGGCTTGGCCTGCAAAGTTGAACATCATCCTATTGCTCCGGGAGCTGAAGGAAAGAACTGGGGCTGAGGACGTTGGGAAAGCTGAGGTCATCTGCTGAGAGTTAAGGATGAGATGGAAAATTCTGAAATAATCCTCCTGAAGAAACGAATAGACAATAGGCTCTCTGCCCTCCCCTGCATCGCTCTTTGCTCTACTGTACATATTTAACAAATGTTTACTGAGCATTTACTGCTTTGCCAAGCTGTGCACTAAATGCGGGGATTTCTCACCGGAAACCCAGGGCCCCGTGTAGCTTACATATGAAGACTTACTGGCACCTCCAGGGGCACAGGAGGTAGGACACCTGCCTCTGCCTTCCAGACCTTTCCAAATGCAAAGACCTGCGGAACCATCACTTGATTCGTCCCCTCTCTGCATGACTCTAGAAGGGCTTAATCAATCAAGTCATCGCGCCGGGCACGCCTGGCCCACACTGCGCATGCTCGCTCTGCGGTCCGGAATTCGAGTTCTAAGGCCGCGCCTCCCCCCTGACTGTGAGTGGGAACGTCCGAGGACTCCAGACGGTTCCCCCGCCCTTTCTGCCTTAATGGTACAGCCCACCGCGAGCGCCCGGCGGCGGAAGTGAGCTGCGGGGGGCGGGGCCTGTCGTTCCGGGTGGCGGAAGTGCGGGGGCGTGCAGTTGAGCGGGAATTTTGGAACTCGGCGGCGGAGCCCAGGTAACCGGGCAGGCGTGCTTCGCGCGCGGCCGGGGCGGTGGGGTTCAGCTCCGGGGAGGAGGGAGCGGGTCTGTGCGGACGGGAGGGTCCTGTTCCGCGGTGGCCTGGGAGGTCGAGGTGCGCCGCCGTCTCGCGCTGCGTCCCGGGGCTTTCGCGGTTCCCTCCCCCCCGGGGCGTGTGACCCTTCGGCCCTCGCGTTCAGCTCTTCTGACCTTCGAGGTTGAGCGTCCACGTCCGAGAAAGGTCCCTAAACCCTCGTACAGGCTTCTGTCGCCGCCCCCCGAATTGCCCACTCCCCTCCTGGCCGCTGCTGCTTGCGCGGTGATGCCCGATCCGGTTTCCTGAAATGCTGTCTCCACCTTGTCGGTTGCTCTCTGGCTCCAAAAATGTTTCTGGCTCTCTATTATTTGCAGAATAAAATCCGAATTCCTCAAACTGGCATTTAAAATCTTGCACAGTGTATTCCCTGCCTATCTTGCTTAGCCTCCCGACTCCCTCCCCTCCTTGAACTCGCTACTAATTTTCCAGAAAGAAGTTTTTCCGTTTCCCATATAAATGCTTTTGTTGATAATACTCTCCTTCCCAATAATGGGTAATGAGCACCATCTGTTTATCTCGACGATCTAAATTTAGTCTATAAGTTCCAGTTTCTGCTTTCCTCTGCTTGGAGGATTTGAACACATATATTTATTTAGCCTTGATAACATCTCATTTTGGTTTTTTTTTTAGTCCTCACCCAGGACATTTTTCCATTTTTTATTCAGGTAGAGCGGGAGGGAGAGAGAGGAAGAGAGAAACATCGATGTGAAAGGGACACATCGAGTGGCCACCACCCACATGACCCAACCAGGGCCGGGGACAAACTGCAGCCAAGGTACATGCCCTTAGCGGAAACCGAACCCGGGTCTCTCCGGACCGCAGGCCGACGCTCTAACCGCTGAGCCAAACTGGCCAGGGCATCTCATTTGTTTTTCTACCCTACATTTAATTGGCCTTCTCATTAACAGTGCTGTTTATTATTTTTTTAATCAAATATTACGTTATGCTTATAATACCTGTTTTTGTCTGTATACTTATATATTTGATATACGGTTAAAGAACAGCTTTGTTCTAGGCAGTGTCCTGGGTAAGATGCTAAACTATATATAAAAATGTGGGCCAAATTATGAATCCACTTGATTAGAATAAAAGTTTCTAATAAGGGACTTCCAGGGAATTCTTGAGATGATTTTGTTTGGATACTAGTTAGTAGTCCTTAGCCTGTTGAATACCCACTGTGTATGTAGTCCATAATATCTGTGAAGTTCTCAGTTAACAGGTAGGGAAGTGGGGAAAAAAGATCTTGTTTACTTCTGGAAGTTTCATCGGCTGTGAATCCTTGCCTTTCAGTGTCCTGATATGCGCAATAATGGACCAGAAAATTCTGTCCTTAGCAGCCGAAAAGACAGCAGACAAACTGCAGAAGTTTCTTCAGACCCTGAAAGAAGATGATGTGAGTACTTCGAAGGATGTTCTGCTAAAAGCAGGTGTCAAGCAAGACGATAAATTCAAAAGACATGTTAGAATAATTATTCTGCCACTTCATCTACTCTCCACTATCCTTAGGAGACAAGGGTTTATGTGATAACAGCTCATAGATATAAAGAAATGAGGAAGAGAAATGGACAGCTGAAGGGCATTTGTGTGCATTTATACAACTATGGAACATTGAAATATTTATGCAACTGTATGTACATGAGCGAATTAGTATACTTTTGTGGTTCTTAGGACAATCCTATTTGAAGACGATATCCAGACTGCAGTTACTGAGGCATTAGATTTATCCACTGGTGCCCCCTCCCTTCCTCCCTCCTTCCCTCCTTTCCTTCCTTACTTCCTTCCTTTTCCCTAAAGAAGATAAATTCATAAGCAGTAAAATATTTTGAAATTATTGGAGAATACCACCATGTCTTCACTGTAGTTATGATTATAAACTAGGACAATAATTGCCTTATGTTAGCCTGTTTGTTGTTCCTTTCTTAATCTTCTTACTCTCCCGATCTACTCTCCCTATAATTATTAATATCAGCTTATTCAAATCCCTGCGTGGAGAAGAATCCCTCCTTAAGAGTAAGCTACTCTAGCTGAAATTGTCTCCCTTTCCTCGGTTATTGCCTATGTCAGCCTTCGATTTGTTTCCTTTACACACTTTTGTTCTGATTTTTTTTTTCTGTCACCCTTTCCCCGCCTGCTCTGTTGTGAACTCTTTGATTCACATGATCCTGTCCATCTGGTTCATCCTTGTATCCCTAGCGCCCAGGAAAAAGAACATGTTCAAAATGGTTGTTACATATATCTCCCCAGAAACACAGCTCAATATCTAGTGCTGATTAGGAATGCCATACATGAGTAAATTTCAGTCTTGACAGCCCAGCATAATGTAAAGATCTACCCTGGTCTAGCTAAATAAATGTGTTATTTCTAATCCTTGGAGTCTCTGAAAGATACGAACCTGACAGATGGGTATTTTTCATATTGGGAGGTTAGGTCATTGTGGTAAAGAAATTGTTGCCAGAGACGTGTAGTTTTCTCTCTCTTTGATCGCAGCTAGCTAATCTCCTTCAGCATCAGGCAGTGAAAGGAAAAGCTGTTGGAACACTCCTGAGAGCCATCTTCAAAGGTAACAGTAATTAATGCTTTTCTGTCTCCCTTGATTCATCGATAGAGTTGTTTACTTTTGGCACATAGTGCTATTTTTCTTACTGTTTGCAGCCCCACTGAGACTTTGCTGTGTTTGGCAGATTTTACAGAATCATCCTAAGCAGCAGTCTCTTGTCTTGTGGGCTTAGGTCATTTTACTGAAGGAGGTTGAAGTGGCTGCCTGAGATTGTATTGCTTATGGGGGCCTGTGAAGGATGCATTTCATAAAATCAGCTTTGGTTTACTTGTGCTTTTAAAATTACGGAGAAGAGAATAGCAAAATTTAGCATCTAATCTGCTTAAGGGGAGAGGAGTTCTGGGGTTTAATAAAATGGAATATAGAGATTCTTAATCCCCAGTGGGACATATTTGTTTCCATATCTTGAAAAGGGGCCAGTTCAACATTTGTGCAGATTGTGACTCAGACTGATTTCAAAAATTGTGCTGGAATGACATTCTGCACGGCAAATTGAACTGTGGCTCTCACTCCTAGCAGGGTATTTTAACTTGGCTTCGTTTTCTTCCCCCCTCAAGTAAATTGAATCTCTGCTGCAAGGATCTAAAAACACAGCTTCCTGTTCATGACAAAGAGCTTTCAACCACTCATCTACTTCTGTCTCTGTTCTGGATATTTCGCATAAATGGAATCATGCAATATGTGGTCCTTTGTGACTGGCTCCTTTAACTTGCTGGGTCACCAAAATTCATCCATGCTGTCGACTGTATCCGTATTTCATTTCTTCTTATTGCCAAATAATATTTTATTCTAGCCCTCCTAACGACTAGGTTTTGATTTGCATTTCCCTGATGGTTGACAATGTTGAGCATTTTTTCATGTGCTTACCGGCTGTTTCTATATCTTTGGAGAAATGTCTATTCAGATCCTTTGCCCTTTTAAAAATTGGGTTATCTTTTTATTATTGAATTGTAATCGTTAGTCCCATATTCTAGATACAGGTCTCCTCTTAAGTACATGGTTTGCAAAAAAATTTTCCCGTTCTGGATTGTCTTTTCACTGTTTTGAAGCACAAAGTTTTTTATTTTTTAAAATATTTTTATTGCTTTTTAGAGAGAGGAAGGGAGAGGGAGAGAGAAACATCCATGTGAGAGCACAACATTGATTGTCCTTCTCCTGCATGTCTCCCCCTGGGGATGGAGCCCGCAACCCAGGCACGTGCCCTGACCGGGAACTGAACTGGCAACCTTTTGGTGCCCAGTATGATGCCCAGCTGACTGAGCCACAGCGGCTAGGGCCAAAAGTTTTTAATTTCGATGTCCAGTTTATTTTTTGTAGCTTGTACTTTTGGAGTTATACCTAGAAAATCATTGCTTAATCCAAAGACGTGAAGATTTACACCTGTGTTTTTATTTCAAAGCTTTATAGCCTTGGCTTTTACATTTATTGATTCATTTTGAGTTAATTTTTGTCTACGGTGTGAGCTATTCATCCAATTTGATCTCTCCTCATTTTCAGTAGCACCCTTACTGAAAATGAATTGCCTGCAATGTGAGGGTTTATTTCTGGACTTTCAGTTCTGTTCCGTTGATCTGTTTGTGTCTCCTAATGTCATTACCACACCATCGTGATCAGTAAAGTTGTGTAGTAAGTTTTAAAATCAGGACATGTGAGTTCTTCAACTTTGTTTTTCTTTTTTAGAATTGTTTTGGATATTCTGGATTCCTTGTGTTTTCATATGCATTTTAAGATCAGTTTGTCAGTTTCTACACAAATGGAAACTAGGGTTTTGGTAGAGAGAGTGTTGAATCTGTATGAATCTGAGAAGTACCGCTATCCTAATACGTCTTCCACTGTGTGAACATGGAGTGTCTTTTCATTTGCTTAATTCCTCTTTCATCTCAGTGTTGTTTTATAGTTTTCAAAGTACAAGTCTTACACTCCTTTTATTAAATTCGTTTCTAAGTATTTTATTCTATTTGATGCTATTGCAAATGGTTGTAAATACAGTTGTTTTCCCTGTGTGGTTAGCCTTGTAGTCAACTAATGATTGGGAAAGAATTCCTTAAGTGCCAGGAACCAGTGAGTGTCGAAGCCTTTGCTGAGGGGCCCCATGCAGGTCAGTAGCATACCTTCAGTGATCAGGCAGGTGGTTTATAACTCTTCCTTATCCTTTTGCTTGTGCAGAGCCTCAAGGTCAGATAAAGGTGAAAGCTTAGTGTCTTTGTGTCTTGCGTGGCCATACAGAGAGCCCAGTCCGTACGCCCTAAATATCTGCATGGCTTTCTACATTCCCCGGAATATGCCAACGTTTCAAATGCCCCATCCACATATTCTCCAGGATTTCCTTTTTAATTTTTCGGTCAGCTTGTTGCTTGCCCAACTGTTATTGCTGCCTGAAGGCAGCTAAAATATTAATCATTCGCAACTGATTTAGTCAAATGCCCTGGGTTAAAAGGCTGTTTGCACCGGGCAGGTTCTAAGTCAGAGACTAGCCTTGCTAGTGAAACTTACAGGGAGCAGCCAGACAGGTCAGATGATGGCAGTTATCTGGGAACCGGGCTTTGGAGGAGCTCCCGCCATGCCCTTCCCCTCAGAGGCTGCTGGCTTTCACCGTGACTGTGGGGCTATTGGCCTTTAAAGATTACCAGGCTGGTGGAGGGCAGGGGGATGGGACGAGGGAATGTTAAAATGCCAAGCTCAATATTCTCACTAAGATGCTGCTGTTTTTCTTAAGTACTCCCTGGATGGTTAGAAGCCTCTGGTTCATTTCCAGAGTTCTGAACAAGTTGGTTTTCACTACTTTCGTCAGTGTTCTCTTTTTGCTTTTCTGGAGGGAAGGATTTTCAGAGATCTTCATGACTCTGCCATTCCTGCTGACATCACCCAGCAGTGACATTCTGAAGTATGTCAAAGACATTTAATTTGGGTTATGGACCCAAAAAAGGGTCTTCTTCCACCTGAGGCCGGTGGAAGAAGAAAAGATGGCATTTTCAGCCAGCTGCCCAAATTGCTTTTTCAAAACTAAACATTTCTGTTCTAAACACCATAGTGATCAGTCTTTTGATCCTTCTGTTTCTGTGTTAAACTACAAAGCGGTATTTTTTTTTTTTCTGTTTATTAACCCTTCCACCTTCTAAGACTTTTTTCATTTCAACACCTTTTGAAACAATAAGGTTCCCCCTGCTGTGAGGAAGCTGGAGCTCTTAGGAGACTTAACATCTACACCTGTTGCATCCAGTTGGTGGAATCGGGAGACCTGCAGAAAGAAGTGGCATCTGAAATCATAGGATTGCTGATGCTGGAGGTACGGTGGAAAACAGACTCTTTTGGCTTTGGGTGGATTCCGGGGCGGGGGAGGTGTTAATTTGTTGATGTGCCAGACTTAACATAGGTTATATTTATTGATAGGAACTATTAAAGGACAAAATAGTTGATGGATGGGCCATAAACAGCCTAGATGTTTCTGTTAATTTCTGGTGTCATGGACATGCATCTCTTTGAAGAGGTGGTGTATTTGAAGACATCAGGGAACTAGCTGGTGAAGGGTTCTGACCTTTGAAACCCTTTATACGTTTGTACCAGAGCAGAGCGGTGCCCTGAATCCCTTATAAGACCAGTTCTGGTGTCATTGCAGTTCTGTTAATTCAGCAAAAGACTCTAGTTTTTTGAAAGCAATAACACACATACAGATTTCTGCATAATATTTTCTTTATCCCATGAACTTTTAGGCCCACAGTTTCCCAGGACCATTATTGGTTAAATTAGCCAATGAGTTTGTTGGTGCAATCAAAGAGGGCAGCCTAATGAATGGAAAATCTCTGGAGTTATTGCCCATCATTCTCACTGCCCTTGTTACCAAAAAGGAAACTCTGGCTTATGGAAAAGGTAATTTTCTTCCGATTTAAGTGGCCTTTTTCTACTCACGTAATCAACTTTATTTCTCAGTGTATTTTGCTTTTCTAGATGAACTGAGTGGGGAAGAATGTAAGAAGCAGTTGATTACCACCCTCTGTTCTGGCAGGTGCGTCTTTCTCATTAAAGGGAGAACTTTCTCACGACTACAAGTGTCAAGAGAAAGAATTCCCGTTTGTTATAGGAATTCATGTCACTGAAGTTCGTTTATAATGAACCACTTGTATAAAACCACTTAGTCTGTGATGAGTTTTTGAGAGATGATTTATTGTACTGTTTGTCTAAGATTATACATATAATTTCTATGTATCTGACTGTCCATCTTAACACAGCAATTTAGTCCACCAGCATAATTTGGAGTCCTAAAGTTCTTAAGGCTAGGAAATCACCCTTCTGCTGTATCTTTTTTATCTTAATGTTTTAAAAATATGTTTATATTGAATTTTTTTTAGAGAGAGAAGAGACATCAGTGTGAGAAACATGGATCAGCTGCCTCCTGCATGCCCCCTACTGGGGATGAGCCTGCAACCTGGGCATGTGCCCTGACTGGGAATCAGATCAGAACCTCTTGGTCAATCCATGGGACTATGCTCAGTCCACTGAGCCACACTGGCTGGGCTTATGTTTATATCTTTAAACCAGAAATATGAAAATTACCCTAAGTAAAGAGTCCAACATAAAAGAAAATTCTCTACATGAACATGGTCAACACAGAAAGTTGTGACCAACTTCAGCATACAATAATATAGGCATGAAATTTATACCCATTAAAAATGAAATGTATGAAGACATACACTAAAGATGAAAAATCTTCACTGTATAGTCAGTGAAGTATAAGGAGAATAATACTAACCTATATAATACTATGGTTACACTGGTATATATTAAAAAGAACCAGAGGGGCCCTGGCCAGTTTGGCTCAGCGCTTGGAGCGTCGGCCTGCGGTCTAGAGAGACCCGGGTTCGGTTCCCGCTAAGGGCACGTACCTCGGTTGCAGTTTGTCCCCGGCCCTGGTTGGTCGTGCAGGTGGCAGCCACTCGATGTGTCCCTTTCATATTGATGTTTCTCTCTCTTCCACTCTCTCCCTCCCACTCTATCTGAACAAAAAATGGAAGAATGTCCTTGGGTGAGGATTAAAAAAAAAAAAGAACCAGAGTGAATACCTAAGATTATCTAAACCAGAGATGACCACTTTAGTGATTCTTTACATAAGATCCTTTTATATAAATGATTTTAGGCATATATCAACACATGTATAATTTATTGATTCATTTGTTTTTAATATGTTTTTATTGATTTTTTTTTTTTTTTGAGAGAGAGGAAGGGAGACATGGAAACATGGATGTGAGCCCGACCAGTGTGGTTCAGTGGTTGAGTGTTGACCCATGTACCAAGAGGTCGCCAGTTTGATTCCCGGTCAGGGCACCTGCCCAGGTTGTAGGCCAAATCCCCAGTGGGGGGCATGCAGGAGGCAGCCAGTCAATGTACTCTCTCATCGATATTTCTCTTTCTTCTCTTTCTCTCTCCCTCTGCCTTCCTCTCTCTCTAAAATCAATAAAGAAAAAAAAGAAATAGGGATGTGAGAGAGAGACATTGATCAGCTGCCTCCTGCACACCCTTTGTTGGAGATCAAGCCTGTAACCCAGACATGTGCCCTGACTGGGAATCGAACCAGGATCTCAGTTCATGGGCCAATACTCTAACTGCTGAGCCAGACCAGCCAGGGCTACATCATTTTTTAAAATAGTTACATAGTAGCTTTCATAGTAGTCTACTAATTGGCTAATATCCAATTGTTACATTATTTTTTTTCTAGTAAATAATATTTGGTCTTTTGTGATTTTGCTATTATAACGAGTGTTGCAGTGAACACGTATCTGGGTTACTTCCTACAAGCATATACAGGGAATGTCTTTCTAGTAGGGTGTTGGGTGGGTCTGTGTGTGTGTGCATCTTTTTTTTTTTACAATTTTTTTTATCCTCACCCGAGGACATTTTTGCATTTATCTGCAGATAGAGCAGGAGGGAGAGAAGGAGAAAGAGAGAGAGAGAAACATCGATGTGAGAGAGACACATCTACTGGTTGCTACCCGTACAGCTGGGGCTGGGACTAACTGTAACTGAAGTACATGCCCTTAGCGGGAACCGAACCTGGGACTCGTTCTGGTCCGCGGGCTGACGCTCTAACCGCTGAGCCAAACCGGCCAGGGCTGTGTGCATCTCTAAAGTCACTGAGTATCGCCAGCTTGTCCTCCCAGAAGGGGTATGTCAGTGTCCACCCCGTAACAGCAGGTGAACAGTGTTTCCCTCTCAGAATCTCACCAGCACTGAATATCAGCAGACTTTGATTTTTGCAGGTCTGATAGGTTAAAAGCATTTATTTCATTATTTTAAATGTTATTTCTTTGATCTTGTTTCCCACTGGTACGAAACCAAACTTGATATAGTCCTATTTTTTTTCCCTCCTTACTAATTTTATAAAGTAATGTGTAAATAAATTAAAATGAGATGAACTTACATATTCTTTGTCATTATCTTTAACCAGATGGGATCAGCAATATGTGATTCAGCTCACCTCCATGTTCAAGTAAGCAGCCTCATTCCCTTTTCTCCTGTCCTGCGGTGTGAACTTACCGGTTAGGAACTGACATATCCAAGCCCAAACCCCCTCTCTCCCCAGTAAGAGTATTGCCACCGCTGTTTTCTGTTACCAGATTTCCCCCACCTCCTCTCTTTTGCTTTAATTGCTTGCTTAAAGTATAATTTTATGATTTTTTTCCAAGACGACTTTGCTTAGGTAAGGTTGTTGGTTTCCTTTAAGGTTCTCTGTTGGAGAAAATTCAAAAGGGGGCAGTTACGCTATTCTAGTATTTCCACATTAGGCTCTGGTGTAGTTTGGCTCTGACCTTTAGAATCTTTGGTCCACAGGGATGTGCCTCTGACTGCAGAAGAGGTGGACTTGGTGATGGAGAAAGTGTTCAAGATGTTCTCCAAGTTGAATCTTCAAGAAATACCACCTTTGGTCTATCAGCTTCTGGTTCTCTCCTCAAAGGTATAAATAAAAATACTGTTTTTGTGGGGTTTTTTTTTTTTTTTAGCTCTAGTGGAATGACCAGTTGGGGCCGCTTAGGTTATTCATACTCTTGATTTACATACTGGGGCGTGGTTGCTTTTATTTCACGTTTGATGATTTGACCAGAGAGAGGTCGTGCTCCTCAGCCAGGGGGGACAGTTCGTCTCTGCACTGCTCATGGTTTGTGTGGCAGGAAGAGGAATAAAGATCTCAGAAAGTCCTCTTAAAGTCTGGCTTTAAGATGCATTTTCAACCCAATGTTCACATCAGAGTGTTCCATAAATTCTCTTTGTGACTCTAGGTCATAATTTGTTTATTTAAATTCATACTTGAGAAGCCTTTAAGCTGAAAATTTCAACTTGTTGAAATTATGGGGAGACCTCACCTGCCTCTTTTCTTTGCAGGGAAGCAGAAGGAGGGTCTTGGAAGGAATCATAGCTTTCTTCAGCGAGCTGGACCAGCAGCGCAGAGAGGAGGAGAGCGGCGATGAGTGAGTGACAGAAACCACGCCCCCTGTCGGTTCCCCTCCTCGTTGTGTGTGGTGTCACTTCATTGCTGTGTAGCCTTTCAGCCCTGCCTTCACTGCACAGCACAGGACTTCCCTACCCCCCTCCCCGCCGAGTAATTAAGTGAGAAGGGCGAGTCCTCATTCTGTCATTTCCACCTTCCCAGGAGTGTAGCAGCCATCGTTCTGTGCGTTGTAGGTTTAAAAGCTGTTTATTAGGAAGTGTCTACTCTCTGCCAGGAACTGTTCGGCCAGGGTCTGCAGTGATGGACCAGTCAGCCAGACTTGCAAGGTCCCTGCTCTCATGGAGCTTAACTTTCAGTGAGCAAAGAACAAAATGAATGTGAAAGATGATAGAGTAGAAAGTGCTATGCAGATAATTCGGGTGATGTGGTAGCGGCAGCAGAGCACTTTGGGTCGGGTGGCCAGGGACACCTCTGGGAAGGTGCCCTTTGGGTTGGGTGGTGAGGGACACCTCTGGGAAGGTGCCCTTTGGGTCGGGTGGTGAGGGACACCTCTGGGAAGGTGCCCTTTGGGTCGGGTGGTGAGGGACACCTCTGGGAAGGTGCCCTTTGGGTCGGGTGGCCAGGGACACCTCTGGGAAGGTGCTCTTTTAACTGAAGCCTGAATGATAAGAGCCACAGTATGTGGATCAGGGAAAAGAACATTTTTAAGTTAATGGAAAACTTAGTGCAAAGGCAGGAGACAGCATGGCATGTCTGAAAAAGAGGGTGTTTTTCTTACAGCAAATATTTGTAAGTACGTATCTGTTTTAAGCCCTTTAAACCTCACAGAAACCTTATTTTGTCTCTATGTTTTGGATGTGGAAACCAAAGCACGAAGAAATTAAGGAATTGCCCAAGATCAGATAGCCATGGTGCGGTGGGGCTGGGTTTTGAATCCAGGCAGTTTGGCTGCAGAATTCACACTGTTAATCCTGTTGCAGCCTGCTGCTTCTGCTCTAGGATAACCTGTAGTTATTTGGCCGAGCAATGGATGAGAAAGTGGTCTTGCATACTTAGGAAGAACTGACAGAAACGTAGATTTAGGGGGAAATAAGCCCATTTGTGACCCTGTTAAGTTTCAGCTGTACATTAGCATTCCATTTGGAGCTGTTGAGCAGGCAGTTACGTTGTAGGGAGAGGTCAGGAGCGGAGACAGAGATTGGAAGGGATCAGATGGGGTCACCTAGGGAAAGTGTGGAGAGAAGAGAAAGAAACCCAAGACTGAGCCCAGAGGCATCCTGCCATTTAAAAAGGAGGATGAACCAACAACAACAACATTTGAGAAGAGGCCAGTGACAATGCCCCAGAAGCCGAGAAGAAAGTATGTCGAGAAAGAAGTGGTCAGCTGTGTGAAATTTGCTGAGACTTTAACATGGGACTCGATTATTGGCTTTGGCAACACAGGGGTCATTTGTAACCCTTGCAGAAATAGTGGCATTGGGAGGGGACAGAAGCCTAATTGAATTGTGTTTACCTGGGAAGAGATAAAGAAGTGGAAACAATGACTAGACACTGTCTCAGGAAGTTCTGTTGTAAAAGAGAGCAGAGAATGAGGGGAGTGTCATGACTGCCTTTCCAGTGGCTGTGAGTTCAGCCTGAGTTGGTCCGCTTGTTCATCTGAGCATCTGCACTACTGTTTCTCGTTCATGCATTTCTGTTCTATCTTTCAGGCTCTTGGATCTTATTACTGTGCCGTCAGGTGAACTTCGTCATGTGGAAGGCACCGTTATCCTGCACATTGTGTTTGCCATGACATTGGACTGTGAACTAGGCAGAGAACTCCTGAAACACTTAAAGGTAGCACCAGACTCTTGAGGCGACCCAGGATCTCTGTGAGATGGGGGATGTTCGAACTCAGGCCTTTTATGCCAGTTAACGTCAGGAAGCAAGTAGAAATGTTGTAGAATGACACTGGGTCTAGAGGATCTCTTTTTAGACTTTGAAAGTGGGAAATATATGATATCACCACATTCGCAAGCAAGTTCCTTTTTGTTTAATGTTTAAGAGAGAGAAACATCAATGCCTGTTTCTCTCAACTGCCTCCTGCACACCCCCTACTGGGGATTGAGCCCACAACCCTGACCGGGAATCGAACCGGGACCTCTCAGTCTATGTGATGACACTCAGTCCACTGAGCCACACCAGCCAGGCAGCAAGTTCCACTTTAAAACCATGCCTCAGCCCTGGCCGGTTTGGCTCAGCGGTTGGAGCGTCGGCCTGCGGTACAGAGAGACCCGGGTTCGTTTCCCGCTAAGGGCACGTACCTCGGTTGCAGTTTGTCCCCGGCCCTGGTTGGTCGTGAGGGTGGCAGCCACTCGATGTGTCCCTTCACATTGATGTTTCTCTCTCTCTCTCTCTTCCTCTCTCTCCCTCCCGCTCTATCTGAACAAAAAATGGAAAAATGTCCGCTCGTGAGGATAAAAAAAATAAATAAATAAAAATAAAACCATGCCTCAAATGTTCTAGTGTTTAAAAAGAAAAAGAGATGAAAACCATTTCGTAGAAAACTGAAAATTTAATCTTAACTCCACTAATATCTTATGTGAACTTCAACCTTGACCTGTTTCCCCATTTATGAATTGGGGATCTTGCCTATTTCTAGTATATTTTGAGGTTTTGTGAAGCTAAGCCATTCATTAAATATTTGTATTTGTGAAGTTCTAAGATAGAGATCGGAAGTGTTTTGAACTCTTTTGAAGAAAAGTGGTATACAGAAAAAGGACCTATTTTCCTCCAACATTTTGTTTTGAAATTTTTAACCTACAGAAAAGTTGAAATACTTTTTAGCACGATGAACATCTATAAACCCTTTACCGAGATTTACCAATTATTAAATACTTTGCCCATTTGCCTTATCTCACGTTCTCTCTCACACAGTCATGTTTTTTTCCTGAACCATGTAAAAGAGGAAGTCATGGCACTTTAGAATACTTCTGCATACATCTTGTAAGAATAAGGATTAGTGTCCTTTGAATTTGGGGACGCATCCAGTGTAGTTGCCTTGTGTCTCACATTGTTGGATTTGTCTGATTGTTTTCTTGAGTTCAGATTGAAATTAAACATTTTTGGCAAGAATACTTCATGGGTGATGTGTACTTTCTCTTGTGGGGGTCAGCAAACTTTCTGTAAAGGTCCAGGTGCTATTTGAGGCTTTGCAGGTCATATCGTCTGTGTCATGGCCTCTCAGGAAAGGGATTTACATTAGTGATTGCCTTTTTTTCTGTGAAAAGAGTCTTCCTTCCCTGCCTTTTTTTTTTTTTTGAGAATGTCATATGCACCCATGGACCTTTTTAAATTTAATCTACTCATGCATTACTCAGAGTGACCCATATTTGGCCAATTGGATCCTTCCAGTTTGCTTGTGTGTTCTTGTGACATGACCCCTTTAGTCTTTGAGCATTTTTGTGGCATCAGCTATCTAAGGCTCACCTTGTACATTCCTTGCCCCGTCCTGATACCAGCCATTTCTTTTTTTGATTGTCGTCTTAATTGAATTTAAAGAATTCTTTTTGGCCCTGGTCGGTTTCGCTCAGTGGTTAGAGCATCAGCCTGCAGACCAATGAGTCACAGGTTCGATTCCAGTCAAGGGCATGTACCTTGGTTGCAGTTTGATTCCTTGTGTGGGAGGCAGCCAGTCAATACGTCTCTCTCACATTGATGTTTCTCTCTCTCTTACTCCCACTCTATCTGATGATAAATAGAAGAATATTCTTCCTCAGGGGAGGATTTAAAAAAACAGAGCAAAAAAAGAATTCTTTGTATATTCTGGGTACAAGTCCTTTATCGTGTGTGTGTGTGTGTGTGTGTGTGTGTGTGTGTGTACATATATATATATATTTCAGATATTTTTCCTAGTCTGTGGCTTATTTTTTCATTTTCTTGGAAGTGTTTTTTATCCTCACCTGAGGACATTTTTGCACTTATCTTCAGATAGAGCAGGAAGGATAAAGGGTGGAAGGGAGAGAAACATTGATGCAAGAGAGACAGCGACCCTCCGCCACCAACACAATTCCAACCGGGGCGGGGGACAAACCACAACCGAGGTATGCGCCCCCAGCGGGTTAGAAGTGTCTTGAAACACAAAAATGTTTTTGAATTTTGATAATGTCCATTTTATCTACTTTTTCTTATGTAAATTTTGTTTTTGGTATTGTGTATAAGAAAATCTTGGCCTAATCCAAAGTCTTGAAGATTTTCTGCTATGTGTTCTTCCAAAAGTTTTATCTCTGACATGCAGGTTTCTGATGTATGGAAAGACCTTTTTTTTTTTTTTAAAGTAGGCTATGTTACACTTCAGAGCTGTGAGTAATGACTCCCTTTTTGTGTATGTTTTAGGCAGGACAGCAAGGCGGTTTCAGTAACAACGTGTGTCCCTTTAGTGTAGCCCTCCTGCTCTCTGTAGCAAGAATACAACGCTTCGAGGAGCAGGTATATATTAACAACTTTTTTATTCTTTCTGTGATTGATTAAGGAGTACAAGAACCTGTTTTGTGTTACTGTTGTCATTTTTCATTGTCCTTTCCTAAACAATCCCCCAGTCCCGCCAGCAGCCGATTCCTCTGTGAGACAGGTAGGCCCACACTGTTGTCTGGGGTCGCTTGAAGACTTCTTCAGGTCCCGAGTGTATACCTCTATTTCCTAGTTGTGGCAGGCCGGGCGGTCACATGGAAATAAGACTGGAAACATCACGCAGTGAAGTAGCAAGAAGAGGAAGTCTAGCTGGGTTTTCACCAGCAGTTCTATTATGTTGTAGCTTTCCAAGAAATTGTCTCTGATTGAGTTGAAATTAATGGGAATAGGTTAGTTTCAGGGATGAAAAGATAAAAATCTTTGCCCTTTTTTCTCAGGTGTTCTCTGCTTATGGGAAGTATTGGTATTGATTTCAGCCCTTTTCTTTCTTAAGGCCTATTTCCAACTCTTAAGTTCCCACTGGAAGTCGTACATTTCCTACCGTACTCGTCTGGTGAAACTGTTGCCAGGGGTTGTGAGAATGTGGCACAAACAATAACAATTACAGGGTTAAAACTCGGTGGAATGGGATATCATTTTTTGCTTCATTTCCCTATTTCTTTCATTATATTAGGTATTTGACCTTTTAAAGACTTCGGTTTTTAAAAGCTTTAAGGATCTTCAGCTTCTCCAAGGCTCGAAATTTCTTCAGAATCTAGTCCCTCATCGCTCTTGTGTTTCCGCCATGATCTTGGAAGTGGTAAGGAATAGGTGAGTTCATGAACCATACCCTGAGGTGTTTAGAGTTAGAAAAGGCACTGTGATGCCACCCCTGTGGCCCATCAGAGAAAACTGCTGACGACAGCTGCTGACTTCACATATCACGGTGTAACATGGTCAGGCAAGCTCTTCCCTGTGAAAGATCCTGGAACCCAGGGCCTGATGTCTTGGCCACCTTAATAGCAAGAGTACAGAACTGAAGTCATACTTGACTCATTTCATGATATTACAACTCTATAGGTGAGTAAAAAACATTAAAAGTTTTATTTACTTTGTTGAAGTTTGGGGCTGATGGATGGAATTGAATTAGCAGCTTTGGATAAATAGATTTTAAACTAAATTGAAAAGACTGGTAACCTTCCTGGTTGTTATTTTAATTTCAAGATATACATTAGCTGTTGTAACAGTCTTAAATGTTCCATGCTTGTCTGTGGATGAAATGCATGTTAAAGCTTTATCATTTAAACCATTTCACGTAGGTCTCATTCCAGCGCTGGGAATTCTGACTTGGATCAGATGGTGGCGCGTAAGGCAGATGTGAGATTAGACACCCTGTTTCTGAGTGGCTTACCCACTGGTGGGCTTTAAAGTTTCTGTATCTTTGCCTGCCCAGTGTGGCTCGGTGGTTGAGCATTGACCCTGCACCAAGAGATCACCAGTTCGATTCCCGGTCAGGGCACATGCCCAGGTTGTGGGCCTTATCCCCAGGAGGTGGCCAATCGATGTTCGCTATCATCGATGTTTCTATCTCTCCCTTCCTCTCTCTCTCAAATCAGTAAAGAAAAAATAAAGTTTCTGTATCTAGTTACTCCTCTTTTTCCTAAGGTTTATAGTCGAATCTTCAGTATTCCCCCAACCCACGCCCTTCTTGTTGGGCTAAAGGAACACGCCTCTGTTCAGCAGGAAATTCCTGGAGAGCTGCCCTTCTCCTGGCGGCCCCAGTCAGCCAGAGGACCCGGAGCCTCCTCCGTCAGTAATTAGGCTGCACAGGCATTGCCACTAAGTTTGGACCAAATCTCAGTAGGGAGGGATTTGGGTAGCATGATCAGGCCCCCTAGAATAATCAGCTGGTTAGTTACACACCACTGCACTACTCAATTAACCTCTAGATAATGTGTTCCACATTTTATGCCCAGCCCCTACTGGAGATCAGGCTCACAACCTGGGCATGTGCCCTGTCTGGGAATAGAACTGGCGACCTCTTGGTGCATGGGTCGACGCTCAACCACTGAGCCACGCTGGCCGAGCTACCTCTGTCTTTTGAATCTCCTGTTCTTCTCTTGGAAATAGTCCGTAGGTATATGACTTTTGAGGTCATCTTTTCTGATACGGGTTGCGGATAGTAAACTTAATCTTGAGTCTTGGCATTTTGAAAAAGTCTTTATTTTGCCGTCCCACCTGAACAGTAGTTTGACCAGGTATAAAATTCTAAGTTTATAATTATTTTTCATGGTCTTTTTGCATCTGGAATGACATGAAAAATCTAGTGATTATCTGATTCTTTGTATTATTATAGTTAATCTATTTTTCTTCGTGGAAACTTTCCAGACTTTATTTTTATCCTTGATATTCTGAAATTAATTACAGTTGATGTTTATGTAAGTTCCTTTTTAACTTATTACTACTTGGTACTTGGTGTGCCTTTCACTGTATAAGAATTCCTAAACTCTGATTTTTTTTGCCTTTTATTTTCTTTGAGTAATCCCTCCCCTTCTCTCTGTTCTCTTCCGTTAGCTGTTGGAATTTCTTGATCTCTGTGTCATATCTCTTAATTTTTCTTTCATGCTTTTCATATTTTTATCCTTTTATGTGACGTTTTACAGAAATTTCTTAACTCTTCTAATTAATTTGTTCTTCGGCTCTGTTCATTCTACCCTCAGGTCCATCTCTTGAGTCTTTCACTCCAGCAATGATGAATTTTGTTTCCAAAATTTCCAATATTTTTATAATAGTCTATTTTTGTTTCATGCTATAATATTCTTATTTCTCTGAGGATATTCATTATACCTTTAAAATTTTATGTGTTCTGTTAACCTTTTCCCTCAGATATTAGTTCTCTTCATTGAATTCGGTGCTTCTCTTTCAAGACGGTATTTTTTTTCTTGCATTTCTTGTGATTGTTGGTTGTCTTCTTATGTTTCTGAAGTGCCCGTTCGTTTGTCTGAGAGTGCCGTATCTACGTAACACAGTCTAGCTCCGCCTGGAGGATGCTGGTCATCTCGGGGCGGGGCCTCCCGCACGCTCCAGCTGCTGCTGTCCTCTCCGAGTGCTGTTCTGCCTCTCAGGCCCAGGAGCCTCCGCTCACATCCCAGCCCAGGGCCGGCCTCGTTGTTGCTCACTTCTCGGCATAAACTGGGGACATAGTGGGTTTTGGGAAAGAAGGTAGAGAAGGACACTGTATCCATAAGGATGCATGAAAGGTTCAGGTGAAGACTGTTGTCCAGGTCAAGTTTGGGAACTGTGTAACGTGGCAATGAAGATAAAGGTACGGTGTTTTCCTAAGCTTTGCTTTTTAACTAAGCTTTGCTTTCTTGCAGTGTTCATAGTTGGGATCATGTTACTCAGGGCCTGGTCAAATTTGGCTTCATTTTAATGGATTCATATGGGCCAAAGAAGATTATTGATGGAAAAATGATTGAAACCAGCCCAGGTCTTTCTAGAACACCAAACCAGCATGCATGTAAGCTGGGCGCTAATATCCTGTTGGAAACTTTTAAGGTGAGACTCTAGTTTGGCAACCGTTTCCTGATTTTATTAAATTATATTATAAATGGGGCATGAAATTAGCCTGGAGTTTGGAGGACAAGGAAATTTGAGTTCTAGGAACACAGATTGGGATAGTAATTGAAACATTACAGTTCCAGTTTAATGAAATTCTTTCTTGTCTCTTATTTATATGAGTTTTTCGTCCTATTTTTAATTCTTTCTGATCATTTCTTGAAGCTTAAATATAAGTTAGCTTTGGCATGGTTTTTTCTTCTTCCAGCAGTAAATCATTTCTGTTTTTTTTAATGCTATTTTTTATACAAAAGATGATCTTTTATGTCACCGTAGAATGTCAGACTTGAAGAATCATGCTTATTGGTTTGTTGTTTTTTAAGAACACAAAATAAGGAATTTACCTTTTAAAATTCATGGCCATTTTATGGCTATCATCTCAGTCTTAATTTCCAAAACAGCTTTGAAAAATTTCCTTTCAAGTAAAAAAAAAGAAAGCTGCATCACATCCGAGACTAAACAGTGTTGCTTTGCTAATGATTTCTCTAAGTTCATCTTCTTGATGTTCAGTTGTTTAATGCAGCTACACACCAAAAATGTGTGCTGAAATGGTTATTTGGATGGTAATTGAAATGTAAATCGGTGTCCTGATCGGGAACCATGAAGTGAATATCATAGAATCACCCTTGAGAGTTGTGTATTAGATGATACCCCAAAGTAAGTCAGTTCATGCCCTGGCTGATTTGGCTCAGCAGTTAGAGCATTGGCCTGCGGTCCAGAGAGACCCAGATTCTGTTCCTGCTAAGGGCACGTACCTCGGTTGCAGTTTGTCCCCAGCCCTGGTTGGTTGTGCGGGTCGCAACCAGTCGATGTGTCCCTTTCACTTCGATGTTTCTTTCTCTTTCTCTCTCTCCCTTTTACTCTTCCTGAACCAAAACAAAAAAAAGGAAAAATGTCCTTGGGTGAGAATAAAAAAAGTAAGCCAGTTCAGGTAAGAATTTTGACTAGCATTTAAGTGAAAATTCAAAACAGAATTTTCTCTTTTTAGGTAACTATTGTGCTTCTAGAAACTGAGGAAGAAGTTGGTGAAGATATTTTAGGTTTCCAGAAATTTTCACAGGCTTTAAATTTTAAATTAAATGTGCGTACTATCAGAAATGTGGATGTTGGCATGTGATGGATCCCTAAGTAGAGTCATTCTCGTTTGATGTTGGACCTTGTATGTAGCATTAGTTTCATGGGCTCTCTTGTAGGTTCATAAACATGGTAGCATGTCCTGCTAGTGCATATTCTGAGCACAGAATGAGTGTAGAGTTAAGTGATCCTTTCTTTCCAGGTGAATCACGTTGTATCTGTCTTTGAAATAAACACGTTTTATCCATGTCCAAACTGTTCTTCATTCTGCCTAACACACATTGATGCAACTGTAAGATGGAAGTCACCAAGGAATATTTTATTAGTTCTTCTATTCTTTTTAGGTCCATGAGATGATCAGACAAGAAATTCTGGAGCAAGTCCTCAACAGGGTTGTTACCAGAGCATCCTCTCCCATCAGCCATTTCTTAGGTATTGAACTTTTAAAAGGTGGTTAAAGTTCTCAGGAATATTCTCATTTAAGTGTCATGATGCTTTGGTCTTGGGGGAAAAAAACTTAATACAACAGTTTAATGCAATGTCTTTGATTATGATGTCAGTAAGACGTAAATCTATTTATCTTGTCTCTGGTTGTCCGGACAAAAAGCGTATAACCAGTGAGTGAGACTCTCGGGTTGCATCAGCCTTTGTTCTGTTTAGTAATTCTCACGAGTGCCGTCCTGGTGCTGCCCCCGTTGACCTCCCAACTTAACGTGTGTGTCTCCAGGCTCGTTCCAGCAGCTTTCTCTCCTGGTCCTCTGCTGGGCCTGCCTTGTCTTTCCTGATTCTCTGCGCCGTCCCTTTAACTCAGGAAGACCATGGACTGCGTTTCCCCCCTGTGCTGCTGCCTAGAAATTCTCCAGCCAGTGAGGTGGGGCAGGGACGAGGCCTCATGTGTTTCCCTCCTCTCAGGGCCATCGTGGCGTTTCCGTTTAGTGTTTGTTTTCCCTCGTATCTCAGATGCAAGATAGTTTCTTTCAAACAAATCCCCCTTTCTATTGCCAGTTTCTATTATCTGAGGCCTGGCTGTCCGAATACCAGACGCTAGAATTCCTTTTCATCTTTTCTAATACACTTGGTGTCTGAATTCTCCCATTCTTTCCCTCATACTGTTACTTTTTCCTTCTTTTTACCCGCCCCCCTTGCCTAGTTCCCACCTCATCGCCTTGTACTTCCCGCGCTTCGGCTTCCTAGCCGGTTCCCTGCCTCCTCTCCGCTGGGCAGCGGTTCCGCCTGCTGCCGCCGCCAAATGGGTTTTCCCGAAGCGCCTGAAAGGCACTGATCCCTTCTGCAGTCACTCCTCGGCTCTTTATCTGGCACTTCAGGGCCTCGGCAACGTGCCCAACATTAACTTCAGTTGTTTGTTTGTTCTGAACCAGCGCCCCGACTGCGCAGATGCCCCACTGTCCGCTTGGCATTCCTGTACCCGTGCTCCTGCGTCTTCCTGCGTGTAGCAGGCCGTTCTTGCTCTTGGCGCAGCTGAATTGTGGCCCGTCTTTCAGAACCGGGCTTAGTGGCCTTCTCTTTGCTTTGCTGAAGCCAACGCATAATGGTCTCTCTGTGGGCTCCCTGTGATCTCTTCTTTATGATTTGCTAGGCAATAAACTACGTTGGAATTGTTAGATATTTGGTATTATTTTGTTATTTACCTCTTATTCTTTAAAAATATAATTACTTGACTTCCAACTAAATTAAAATTCTCAAAGGGAGAGAGAGCACGTTTTATGCTTTTGTACATTCCTTGTAGGACCATAATATGTATGCTTACACATAATCCAGGTTTGTAGGTTTTTATTGATTTCGCTTGGAAAGATGAGCACGTTATGTGCTACTTGTCTTAGAGGTATAATGGGTTTCTTTCAGCCAGGGTAATTTTTGTAGTCGGGTACTATTGCAGAAGAAATTTAAAGTGTCCTGGTTACAGTGACCACAGAAAAACAGATAAGATCAGTAGAAATTTATATTGCAGTAGATTTGACTTGAGCAAGGAAACAAACCTTTTACCATTTCTTTCCTCGTTTTAATTTTCCTTTTACATGAAGTAGCTTTAGTTATTTGAACCAACTCATTATCGATTCTCTCTTTCAGAACTGCTTTCAAATATCATCATGTATTCACCCTTAATTCTTCAGAGTTGTTCTTCGAAAGTCACAGAAAGTTTTGACTATTTGGCCTTTCTGCCCCTTCAGACCGTCCAAGGGCTGCTGAGAGCTGTGCAGGTAAGTCCCCGGGAGCGTGCCAGCGGAGGGGAGCGGGGGGAGTCTGATGTGTTTCTCTACGACTCTGTATGTCTAAGAAATCCCATTTCTCTTGATTTGAAAACATCAAACTTTGTATTAAAAGGGCAGGAGCATCGCTTCTCGGCCTTTTGGGTAGGATCGAGTGTAGCATCCGTTCTTATCAGTGTAAAAGGGCAGGAGCCCCGAGCTCTAGACTCTTTCCCACGGTTACCTGTCTTCCCAGCACAGCTCTGTCCTTTGACTCACTTTCCACTTCGTGAAGGAGCCAAAAGGCTCTTAGGAAAGTGCTAGTTGAGGACAGCAGTTACAGGCATTCACAGCTAGTTCCGATGTAGTGTTTCAGGTACACTGTGGTCCTTATCACTAGGTGTGACACACATCGAAACACGAAAAGACAAACGTAACAGTGTGGGTGGAAAGGAGCTAAGGCCAGTAAACAAGCTTGTTCTGGTTTTACCCACTGCTTCTTCCTCTTCCAGCCCCTTCTCAAAGTGAGCATGTCCATGAGAGACTCCCTGATACTTGTCCTTCGGAAAGCTATGTTTGCCAGGTACGTAGCTCCCGGGAGACTCAGGGACGTAGTGCGTCTAGGGTTACTTAACGCCCTCTCTCCATTTCCTCGTACAACCTGATCACAGTGGGTGTGCAAACTCCTAACCCAGCAGAACACATTCACCCAACGGTGTTGTGTCAGGTGCTTTATCACCAAGTCTTCAGAGCAGCAGTGTGAAGTGAGAATGACTGCAACTCCCATTTCACAGAAAGTTAGACGGTAGCTGGTGATGGAGCCTGAATTCGAGCTTGTGATCCGAGTTCTCTGCTTTATACTCTAGAACAGCCTTCACATTAAGGTTCTGGTGCCAACTGGCAACAATTCTGAAGAGGAAAGCACCTTCATTAAGAAGAAAATACTCAAAACGTATTTTAGTGAACATCAGAATTGTGGTCTAGTGACTGTAGACCAATTATTGAGGGTTCTCGGTCTGTGTTTTGGCTTAGCCAGTGCCTCCTGACCTCTCTTTATTTCTTAGTATATAAGCTAAAGATGATAATACCATCTCCTACAAAATTTTCTGAGACAAGTGATAGGTGAAAATCATTTGGTGCTGTAAGTGTAAGATGCCTAATCAATATCACGTTGGCAATATGTTGTCCTCATGGAACAGCTAATACCACTCCCCCGTTGCAGAATTGACAACTTTTTGTTACTCCTTACCCAGAGGCATGCCTGTTAGGCTACGGTTGTCTGTAACATGAGTTAATCATAGAGTCTCTGTGAGATGCCTGGACCATTTTTCTGGTTGGAAGGTTTAGAAGGCACCCGCCACTCCTCTATGCGGAAGGAAGGTGCTCCTTCAGACCAGAGGAAATCAACTTCCTTCGCGGCCCAGCACTTACAGCCTCGGCCTCTCGTGCTCATTCCCCACGTAGACGGGTCAGGACAGAAAGTGTAGGGAATGTCATGGGGTGACGAACACATCAGCCGAGTTCCTGTGCTGCTTACTGCTGTCAACAGCCGACTCCTTATCTGAGTATATAACGTATTCTGCTCTGTGTTTCACTGTTGATACCTACTGCTTCTCTGTATAAAACTAACTGGATTTTTTTTTTTTGACCCAGAAGCCTATTCCTGTGAAAGTCATACTGTTTGTTAACTGCTTCTCTGTCTGCTCTGAGCTAGGCAGCTTGATGCCCGAAAATCTGCAGTGGCCGGGTTTTTGCTGCTCCTGAAGCACTTCAAGGTTCTGGGCAGCTTGGCGTCCTCTCAGTGCAGCCAGTCCGTCGGCGTGACGCAGGTGAGGCTGTGCGCCTGGCCGGTGTGTGCGCTTGGCTGGTGTGTGCGCCTGGCTGGTGTGTGCGCCTGGCCGGTGTGTGCGCCTGGCCGGTGTGTGCTCCTGGCTGGTGTGTGCGCCGGTGCTCGAGGGGCGACGTGCAGACGAGCTCCCCTCCCTCCTGTTCTGGTTGTACAAACAGTCCCGAAACAGTTCTGATGGTGGTGGTGCTGATGACATATCCGTTAACACCTGCTAGTGGCAGATCTGCGGTGTGCCAAACTGCCATCCAGGGCGACAGCCACTAGCCTCGGTGTGGCTATGGAACCGGACACTAGACACGCGGCTAGTCCAGACTGCGTT
Organism: Molossus molossus; assembly: GCF_014108415.1. Classification (NCBI taxonomy): domain Eukaryota; kingdom Metazoa; phylum Chordata; class Mammalia; order Chiroptera; family Molossidae; genus Molossus; species Molossus molossus. The sequence continues at coordinate 4,273,570 of NW_023425360.1, read as the reverse complement.
CTGCTGTACGTGTAAAGTACTGGATTTTAGGATTTTTTTTTTTTTTTTTATCCTCACCTGAGGACATTTTTCTATTTTTTGTTCAGATAGAGTGTGGGAGGGAGAGAGAGAGAGAGAGAGAGAGAGAGAGAGAGAAACATCGACGTGAAAGGAACACATCGAGTGGCTGCCACCCGCACGACCAACCAGGGCCGGGGACAAACTGCAACCGAGGTACGTGCCCTTAGCGGGAACCGAACCCGGGTCTCTCAGGACCGCAGGCCGACGCTCTAACCGCTGAGCCAAACCGGCCAGGGCTAAAGTACTGGATTTTAAAGATATAGCGTGAAAATGAAGAATGTACAGTATCTCATTAATTTTTTATTTTGATTACACGTCAAGATAATATTTTGGGTATGTTGGGTTAAATACAAAATCAAAATTAGTCTTACCAGTTTCTGTTTAAATTTGGTTACTAGAAAATAATTACGTATGTGAGTTGCATTTGTGGTTTATCATGTTGGACACTATGCTACATGTTTTACATTTATTTTTTTAATACGGTTTTATTGATTTTTTTTTAGGGAGAGAGAGAGACATTGATGTGAGAGAAATACATCAATTGGCTGCCTCCTACATACTCCCTACTGGGGATCGAGCCCGCAACCCAGGCATGTGCCCTGACCAGGAATCTAACCGGGACCTCTCAGTCCATGGGCGATGCTCAATCCACTGAGCCACACCGGCCAGGCACATTCATTATTTCATTTACTCTTCACAGTAGTTCTCAGAGGCAAAATACATTTATTACCTCCATCTTTAGTAATTTACTTATTTGGTACATGAATATCTGTTAAACCCTGTAATCTAAGAAGACAAAACTTTTTGCAATAATTTGGTAATGTGGGTTTCTGAACAGTAAAATTGTCTTTATAATTTAAATTATATGCTGTATGACTTGTACACAACAGACACGAATATAACAGTTTCATCAGGAATCCTTTGTTGCTCTAGTATAACTAGACAACTTTTGTCTGGAACTATGACATAGATTAAATACTATGGGTATCGCTTGTGTATTCCTATCATCATCGCATTTTAAGGATAAGAAAACTAAGGCAGAGAGAGAGAGAGAGAGAGAGGAACTAACTTGCCCAAGGTGATATAACCTGTAAAGAGTGGAGCTGGAATTTGACCCCAGTTCGTATTAATTACCTTGCTAAAATGCCTGGGGTAAGGATTAGGAATTCTTTGTCTATAATTACTGAATTACGTAAATCAAAAACGGGGTGGTGTTGTCATGTGCATTTCTGAATTCAGAACCATCCTATCTCTAACACACTCAGAAGTTTTTGGAAGCAAAAAGAGCTAAATTCTTCTAGCTACTGAAGACATTTAAGGAAGTCTTTTAGGCCTTTTGGGTAAAATCGGGTATAATATGAATTACTGGATTCTAGTGGCATGAAATAATCTGTGTCTTCCTAAGCAGCTGACATGGACAAGAGAAACCTGAAGGGCTGGGTAAGAGTTCATTTTGTTGAAATGCTTGAAAATTCTCTTACTCCAAACCAGAGTAAGAGTGACTTGTCATAACCCAGTGATTATCATGTCTGCCTCAGTCCTGGGTTCTGGCATGTGGGGAAAGCTAACTCTGAGTTTCTTAGACCAAGAACGTAGGCTCATTTTATCTCCGTAATGGAAACTGCTTTGGTAAGATAGAACCCGCGTGTCTTTCAGGTCCACGTGGATGTCCACAGTCGTTACAATTCTGCTGCCAATGAAGCGTTTTGCCTTGAGATCATGGATAGTTTGAGAAGATGCTTAGGCCAGCAGGCTGATGTTCGACTCATGCTTTATGAGGTAAATCAGCAGAGTGGAGGGAATATGGCAGTCTCCCAACTAATAATCTTTTTATTTGACAACAAAAATATTTTATTGATTTGAGAGAGAGAGAGGAAGGGAGAGGGAGAGGGAGATAGAAACATCAATGAGAGAGAACATCGATTGGCTGCCTCCTGCATGCCCCCCACTGGGGATCGGGCTCACAACCTGGGCATGTGCCCTGACCGGGAATCAAACCGGCGACCTCTCGGTGCATGGGTCGATTGCACCAGTGCATGAGCCATACCAGCTGGGCAGAGAGAGTGTTATTTTAAAGTCTCAATCGCTGGTGACTCTGTTAAAGAGTTTATTTGTTCTCTATTTGATTCCTCTTAGGGGTTCTATGATGTCCTTCGAAGAAACTCTCAGCTGGCTAATTCAATCATGCAGACTCTGCTGTCACAGGTAAGAAATATTTTTATTTTTATTTATTTATTTTTTTTTTATCCTCATCCGAGGACATTTTTCCATTTTTTGTACAGACAGAGTGGGAGGGAGAGGAAGAAAGAGAGAAGGAAACATCGATGTGAAAGGGACACATCGAGTGGCTGCCACCCGCATGACCAACCAGGGCCGGGGACAAACTGCAACCGAGGTACATGCCCTTAGCGGGAACCGAACCCGGGTCTCTCTCGACCGCAGGCCGACGCTCTAACCGCTGAACCAAACTGGCCAGGGCAGAAATATTTTTATGGATATAGAAAACGGATAATGGTTGCATTGAAAGGCGACTGACATTTGCCAGACTTCACACTATAAAATAATTCCCAAACAGTAACTGGTCATTGTGGACATGCCTCGGGTATGTGATGCTGTCTTGATGGTTCTCTTTAATTAACCGTTTGTGTGCCTGCCATTTGCCGTGTCTGTCAGTGATCCCTCTCGGTTAGCAGTCTGCATCCTGTCTGAAGGATATTTTGAAGAGCCATTTGTACAAGGGTTGTCAGCAGCTGTATCTGTTTTCTTTCTAAAAGAGAAAAGAGTGAGAGATCGATCGGGAGCGAATGTAGCAAAATACTGCCACGTGTTAGGTCTAGGTGGCGGTACATCAGTGTCTGTTAGGTTGTTTTCTGTACTTTTCAGTTAAAAAAGATTTTTAAATTATGAAATATTTCAAAAGATAGGCAAGATGGGAAGAATTCATCTGGAGAATATCTGGTATAACTAGGATCTTTTACCCTTAATACTTATTCATTAAACATTCATTTGACTTTTTTAAATAGCTTTATTGAAATATAATTTATATACCATACAACTCACTGGTTTTTAGTCTTCGTAGAGTTATTCAGATTTACCACAATCAGTTTTTGAACATTTCATCACCTTAGAAAGAAATTTCACGCTCTTTAGCTACCACTTAATTTTCTCATTTTTTCCCCTACCCTCCCAGCCCTAAGCAACCACTAATCTACTTTCTGTCTCCCTAAATTTGCCTATTGTGGACATTTCATATAAATGCAATAATATAATATGTGGTCTTTCATTTAACAATGTTTTCAAGACTCACCCATGTTATATCATGTATCATTCATTACTTCATTTCTTTTTATGGCCAAATATTTCATTATATGGTATTTGAATCTTTTTGTATATTAAGAGTTCTTTGGGGTGATGAACACACAACACAGTGTACAGATGATGTGTTGTAGAATTGTGCACCTGAAACTTGTATCATTTTGTTAACCACTGTCACCCCAATACATTCAATACAAAGGGAAAAAATAAAAATTAAAGAGTTCAAGATGCTATTATGTACTGATAGTAATAAGAATACCTGTCTGTGTTAAAATCCCACCTAAACAGCATTATAATTTTTGGTTTAAACAGTTATATGTATGTCTTTTATAGAAATTAAGAGAGGAACACACAATTCTTTATATGTGCCAACTCTGTACCATTACTGATGCTCTTCATTCGTTCTTAGTGATTCAACTTTACCATCTAGAATAATTTCCCTTTATCTGAGGAACTTCTTTGAGTATTTCTGTTGTGCAGTTCTGCTAGCAATGACTTCTCTCCATTTTTGTCCATCTGTATATCTTTATTCGACTTTCATTTTTTAAAGATAATTATCACTGGGTGTAGAATTGTTGGTTGACAGTTTTTTCTTTCAGTACTTTGAATATGTCGTTCCAGTGTCTTCTGGTTTCCACTGTTTCTTAAGGGAAGTAAGGCAGAAATTGTAACTTTGTTTTCTGTGTTTTCCATGGCATTTTTCTCTCGCTGCTTTAAAGGTTTTCTTCTATTTGGATTTCAAGAGTTTGACTGTAACATGTTTACATGTGGGTCTCCTCTCTGTTTCTCTCCCATTGTAGTTCATTAAGCTTTTTGGATCTTTCAGTGGATTCTTACCGAGTTTTGAGAAATATTCACTCATTATTTCATCAATTTTTTTTTTCTGCCCCCTTTTTGCTTTTAAAGTTGAGTTATTCTTACTTCTGCCACTTCAGATCTATTTTATTCTTGGATGTGTGTTAGGTTTTATCGCTTGCATTTTTGTATCTATTGAGATTACTCTGTGATTTTTCTCATTTAATCTGTTCCTGTGGTCAGTTCTATTATTTGACCTAAACCAACATTGTAGTTCTGGAATATACTCAAATTGATTATATTACTTTTTTTGTACATTACTGGATTTCTTTTATTAACATTTCATTTAGAATCTTTACATATATATTTACAAGGGGGAATAGCCTATAATTTTCATTTCTCTTACTGAATTTCCTTGGTGTAGTGTAGTATGAGCTTAAATATGATTAGAGAATGTTTCCTCAGAGTCTGATCGGTGTGGCTCAGTGGATTGAGCGTCATCCCATAGACAGAATGTTCCCTCTTTCTAGTTTATGTAAAATTTGAAATTGGTAATTATTTTCTTTATTTCCTTTATCCCCTTATTTGGAAGTTATACACTGTCTTTCTTAAACTTGAAACTAAATGTTTGGCTTTTGATTTTTCAGACCACACAAGTAGTGTGAATTCTGACCCCAACTACATTTAGGGACTAGCTTATGGCTAGAAAACCCCAGGTGAGGCCTTCCCCTCCACCCAGCTTTCTCCGTGTGGGGGTTTGTGGTTTTAGGCTCATCCACTGAGGCTGCCTCTTTCTGAGAAGTCCAGCTTCACCCCACGAGGCCCTGGGCTTTGTCTGCAGTTCCGTGAGTCCTACAGCTGGATCCGGGCCTGGGGCTGCCAGGGGCTGCCCGAGTGCACATGGGTTCAGAGCTGTGTTACATTTTCCGATATAGTCAGACCTCTGAGGACTTCTCTTACTTTCCCGTGATCTTAGCTCTCTATTTAGTAGTAAATATATATAAATTTTCGTGCAATATTATCTTCATTTTTCTCATCCAAAAGGGTTTCTCTAGACTTTTATCCATCATTTTGGTAAAAATGGAAGTTCTTTCTTTCTCCCTCTTTCCTCCCCCCCCCCCCACTTCACCTTTTGTCTTGCTTTCTGCTAATTCTGCTGAAGGAGCTTCATTTGAAATTAAGGTCTCGGACGTATAGAAATTATTGGGAAGTCCTATACTGTTCATCGAAAGCTTTTCCTTGGGCCTGATCCTGTATAAAATACACAAGCTGTTTGCTATGTGTCTCCTTCTAACTGAATGACCAGCCTGTCTATACTCACACCCTGACAAGAACAGAAAAGTGTGGATAAAGGCATAGAGCAATGCTTCCCAACTCAGGTTAGTATGCACCCAGTAAAATTCTGCAGACTCCAAAAGCAAAAAGGAGAAAAATAATACCTAACTTTTTTTTTAAGCTCTATTATGTGCCACATAGTATTTAAAGGACTTTATACATGTTGACATGTTTAATCCTTAAACAGCCTTACACATTTGTATTAATAGTATCCTCATGTCACAGGTGAGGAGCCAAGGCATACCTTTATTAAAATCACTAGTAAGTGGTGGTGCTGGGATTTTGGACTCGGCCATTCTGACTCTAGAATCTATATTCTAATTATCAAGCTGTACTGAAAACGTTGCTTGCCCGTGGAAGTTCGGGAGTTGGTGTGAGCGCGTATAATGCCAGCAGGAGGCGGAATAGGAAGGATCTCGGTACAGTGCCTAGAGCAAGGGCGAAGGATGTGGGGGAAGCCAACGCAGTACGGGTTTTGCTGCCTTCTTCTTCGGACATTTGGGAGTACGCCTGAGGAGGCGGTATACATTAAAAGTGCCATTCGCGCCCTGGCCAGTTTGGCTCAGTGGTTAGAGCGTCGGCCTGCGGTCCAGAGAGACCCGGGTTCAATTCCTGCTAAGGGCGCATACTTCGGTTGCAGTTTGTCCCCGGCCCTGGTTGGTCGTGTGGGTGGCAGCCACTCGATGTGTCCCTTTCACATCGATGTTTCTCTCTCTCTCTCCCTTCCTCTCTCTCCCTCCCACTCTATCTGTACAAGAAATGGAAAAATATCCTCGGGTGAGGATTAAAAAAAATAAATAAAAGTGCCATTCGCTTGACGAGGTGGAAAAATGAAAGCATTCATGAGCCATGGTGTCTCCTTCCCACCCGCAGCTGAAACAGTTTTACGAGCCGCAAGCTGATGTGCTGCCTCCTCTGAGGTTAGACGCTTGTGTTTTGACCCAAGGAGATCAGATCCTTCTGCAAGAACCACTGGTGAGACTCTTGTTCCTCCATAGCCCTTATCTCTACTGTCAAGTTAAAGCATCGACTCTGTTGATAGGGTGGGTCTTCAGAGACACCTTTCCCTGTGAAGCTCTCTGCTCCTGCCAGTGAGCTTTTACTCTGAACTCTTCCCTGCTTTTCCTTCCTGACCCTTCGGCACTTGTGTCCGTCGGTCCGTTATCTCTGGGTCAGCATCCACCACTTCCCCCAGAGAGCGTTTTGTCCCCACTTGTGGTTCTTTGGTTATACTAGTAAGTAAATATACTTTAGAATAGGGGAGAGAGATCACCTAGTAGCAGATGAACCCTGGGGACCTGCTTCATTAGTCTGAGGGAGGGAGTATATGATTTAGGCTGAGCTGAGTTGGTACTCTCTTCACCCTTCAGAGGGACTAGGACAGGTTGGTTTCCTGTTCTTGCCTTCTAGCCTCAGAAAGACGGGGAAGAGAAGATAAAACAGCTACTCTACCACCCCAAGTGATTTGGAGCTGATGGTCATGGAATTGTCATGGTCTGCCTTCATGCATGGACCTTCTCTGCCATGCATTGTCCTTAGCCGAGGAGATGCTGTGTTGTTCTCCCAGAGGTGCCTTTAGCACAAACCCCCATCTTTAGAACAGCCTCTGGGACTCAGAGAAGCTGGAGAGGATGTCACTGCGTGGCCTGGCAGAAGGAGCGCATCGGCTGTTGCATTCTGAGGTGTCAGTTACTTATGAAGCCAATTCCTTTGGGGAAGGTCAGAAAACCATGCCTCTGTCAGTTTAGCTTTTTCCATTATTGTTCATTTGGATTGACTTAATTTGTCATGCAAATGAATAATTTATTGTAGCCTTATGGGCAAGAATTATATGTTGATTAGCAGCAGCTTCACAGGTTAACTCTGAACACTCAAGAATATGTCATTATTGCCCAGCTGGTGTGGCTCAGTGGCTGAGCGAGGACCCTGCACCAAGAGGTCGCCGGTTTGATTCCCAGTCAGGGCACGTGCCCAGGTTGTGGGCCCGGTCCCCAGTGGGGGGCATGCAGGAGGCGGCCAGTAGATGTTCTTTCTCATCGATGTTTCTATCTCTCCCTCTCCCTCCCTTTCTCTCTAAAATCAGTAAAGGGGGGGGGGGGGAGTATGTCATTATTATTTTCTTCTGCAGGATCATCTGCTGTGTTGTATTCAGCACTGTTTGGCCTGGTATAAGAGTCGTGTGATGCCCGTACATCAGGAAGAGGAAGAGGAGGAAGAGGAGGAAGGATTCTACCAAGAATTAGATGATATGTTGGAGTCTATCACTAATAGAATGATTAAGAGCGAACTAGAGGACTTCGAACTGGTAATTGCTAAATCTCAGTTATATTTTTAATTATTATTTTAAAAGTATGTTTTTGTTGATTTTCTTTAGAGAGAGAGAGAGAGAGAAACATCAGTGTGAGAGAGAAACATCAATTGGCTGCCTCCTGCACGCCCCCTACTGGGCCCACAACCCAGGCACGTGCCCTGATCGGGGATCCAACTGGACTTCTCAGTCCATGGGATGATGCTCAATCCACTGAGCCACACCAGCCAGGCAATTACTATTATTATTTTCTAATTGATTTTGGAGAGGAAAGGAGATGGCAGGAGAGAGAGAAACATTGATCAGTTGCTTCCTGTATGCACCCCAACTGAGTCCTCCAACCTGGGTATGTTCCCTGACCGGGAATCAAAGCCGTGACCTTTTGGTGTACCAGACAAGCTGTAACCAACTGAGCCACCTGGCCAGGGCCTTAGTTATATTGAATAATGGAGGTTTTTGGTAGCTTGTTAGTTTTTATTTTGTATCTTTTAGGATAAATCAGCAGATTTTTCTCAGAGCACTGGTACCGGCATCAAAAATAACCTCTGTGCTTCTCTTGTGATGGGAATTTGTGAGGTTCTAATAGAATATAATTTCTCCATCAGTAATTTCAGGTAAGGTGTTGCTATGACTCTAATTGCGGTTTCCCTGATACTCCATTTTACGGGCCGGGGGAGGGGTGCTGTTTTTCTTTTAGCTGAACAGGCCTCAGACCATGACGCTCTCTCTTGAGTAGACGTCTGACCTAAAAGCAGACGGTTCTTTCAGCCCGAGAACACCAAAGCCTGTGCCACAGGCTGGCGAGGGTCGGGCCTCTGGCGGGCTTTCAGTCCCCCAGAATTCCCAGACCCTGAGCTCAAGAACTGCACGTTTACATTGGTGGCAGTGTTGGACTGTGGTGCTCTGCGTTGACTGGTCTAAATAAAGGGGGGTGGGGGGAATAACACAGACAGATTGGCATGTTAACGAAGGCTCATTCATGTATAATGTGTCCAGATAGCACCTGAAGACACACTGATTTCCTCCTGACAGCATGTGACAGGAAACTACAGCATTCTGATGCTTGTCCTTGGTGGTCTCTTTCCTTTTACACAGTAAGAATAAGTTTGAGGACGTTCTGAGCTTATTTATGTGTTACAAGAAACTCTCGGACATCCTTAACGAAAAGGCTGGCAAAGGCAAAACTAAAACGGCCAACAAAACGAGCGATAGCTTTTTGTCCATGAAGTTTGTGTCTGATCTTCTCACCGCTCTTTTCCGGTAAGGTCCGGGGCTGCCGAGCGGCCGCCCCGTGCTGCTGCTGCAGTGAGCTTGGGGGCAGCGTTATCGAGGTTGGGTTCATAATTCTTACTGTATGTATGTTTTTCTGAGTTCTGTGAGAGCCGTAATAGCAAATTAATGGAACTCCAGTAGGGGGTTGTGGAAACCATTGATTGATTGATATTTATCCTCACCCGAGGACATTTTTCCATTTTTTATTCAGATAGAGCAGGAGGGAGAGAGAGGAAGAGAGAGAGAGAAACATCGACGTGAAGGGACACATCGACTGGCTGCCACCCACACGACCAAACAGGGCCGGGGACAAACTGCAACCGAAGTACATGCCCTTAGCGGGAACCGAACCCGGGTCTCTCCGGACCGCAGGCCAATGCTCTAACTGCTGAGCCAAACCAGCCAGGGCTGATTTATTTATTTTTTAAAGATTGATTGCCCGGCCGGTTTGGCTCAGTGGATGGAGCGTCATCCCCGGGACTGAGAGGTCCACGGATCGATTCCCAGTCAGGCCACATGCCAGGTTGTGGGCTCAGTCCCCAGTAGGGGGCGTGCAGGAGGCAGCCAATTGATGTTTCTCACATCGCTATTTCCATCTCTCTCTCCCTTTCTCTCTAAAAAATTAATAAAAACATATTTTTAAAAAATTGATTGATTGATTGATTGATTTTAGAGAGGAAGGGAGAGAGAGAAACATCGATTTGTTGTCTCACTTATGTATGCATTCATTGGTTGATGCTAGTGAGTGCCCTGACCGAGGATGGAACCTGCAACCTTGGTGCATCGGGACGATGCTCTAACCCGCTGAGCTGCTTGGCCAGGGCCGAACCTCTGATTTGTAGCCAGTCAGTCAGAAGTACAGATAACAGCCTGGACTTACAGTTAGCATTTTGAGTTGTAGGAGCCATTGGAAACTGATCTGCAGCTGGTGGGTCTTTCAGAACCTGTGGCGAAACTCGGGTGTTACTGGGTCTTGCAACGGCTGCCTGCAGCGGGGTGGGCAGTCTTGTGGGACTGGGCCCTCAGCCTGTGGGCTCTGATACTCTCTGCAGGTAGGTGGTGTCAGAACTGAGCCGACTTCTTGGACATCTGAGGTCTCTCATTTGGAGCTCGCTGGATGCTACTCTGAACAGTCCCTAGAAAGCCACATTCCAGGCCCCACAAGCAGTAGGAAACGTCTTTTTCTCTCTCTAGGGACAGTACCCAAAGTCATGAAGAGAGCCTGTCTGTGCTCAGGTCCAGCAGTGAGTTCATGCGCTACGCCGTGAGCGTGGCCCTGCGGAAGGTGCAGCAGCTGAAGGAGACGGGTCACGTGAGCGGCCCCGATGGCCAAAACCCGGACAAGATCTTTCAGAGTCTGTGTGACATAACTCGGTGAGTTCCGGGGGTGGGTACACGCTTCACCCTCAGTAGCCTGTTGCCCTGGCAGTGCAGTGTCCGCGAGAGGAGTCATCACGACGACTGAAGCCAGTTTGAGATAAAAGAACAAAGCCGACTCCCGCTCCCTGACTGCAGGTCTTACGCAGAACATTGCTGTGTTTGAGATAGTGTAGTATCGGCAGAATCGGTGGAACACAGTGGACAGTTCAGACAAGCACAAATAGGGTTATTTGTTATTGTTTTTTTAAAACTTATCTTTATTGTTGAGTGTAATACAGATGTCCCTCTCCCCATCTCACCCCCTGCCCCCCTCCTGCCTTCCCCACACTATTGTCTGTGTCCATTGGTTATGCGTATATGCATAGAAGTTCTTTGGCTTCTCTCTTCCTGCCCCACCTTCCCCCTTCCCTTTGAGGCTCATCGGTCAAACGACCAATTTGTACTTATTAATTCTTTCATTTTTTTGCCCATCCCCTAACCCCCCTCCCATCTAGCAACCAACAAACAGTTATTTGTATCTAGGAGTTTGTTTCTATAAAACCACAGGGGCAGGAATCCGGTCTGTGGCCGCTTAGAAAATCGGGGGCAGAGAATTGACCGCAGAAGAGCATAAAGGAGCTTTTGGGGAGCTGGAAATATCCTGACTGTGGGGATAATTACACGCTTCATACGTTTGTTGAAATGATACAGCTGTCCGTCAACGGTGTGACTTTTACTGTGTGTACAGTCGGGGAAGCTGACTTTAAAGCCTCTACTTCCCGCCTCAGGGTCTTGCTCTGGAGATACACGTCCATCCCTACGTCCGTGGAGGAGCCGGGCAAGAAGGAGAAAGGGAAGAGCATCTCCCTGCTGTGCCTGGAGGGTTTGCAGAGAATCTTCAGCGCCGTGCAGCAGTTTTTCCAGCCCAGGGTCCCCCTGTTCCTCCGCGCGCTGGGTGGGCACCTCTGTGTTGATTCGTGCGCTTGATCTGGGCTTCCCTGTCTCAATCAGACCTCTTGATTTGATTTGCTAACCTATCAGGTCTTCTGAGGTCAGTCCTAAGTTTCTAGGCGTGACATTTAGTGGATTCAGAATTGGCATTTGCTGGATTGTGCTCGACCACACATAATATGACGAAATTGCCGAATGTTAGGAATGTATTTAAATCTGTCTCTAGACTTTTGGCTTTCTAAGATTTTAGCTCTTAAAATGCTAAAGAAGCACAGTCCGTTTCAACGACAGTGGAATCCTTTCCCTTCCCTAGATGTCCCGGGTAACGAGGGAGACGGGGTGGAAGTCACTGTCACCCAGAGAGCGACGTTCCAGATCCGGCAGTTCCAGGTGAGAAGCCCTGGGCGGCTGCTGGCCTGGCCTGCGCGGGGCCAGCCGGTGAGAGCACGCCCCGGCGAGCAGGCAGGCGGCCGTTCCTTCCTGGGCCGTCCAAGCAAGACGGCATAGCTCAGAGTGGAGACTGATGCGTTTAAAGGGTCCTGGGACTGGTGTGTGCAAAGCCCCCCACCCTGCCCCAGCCTCTGCCTCCACAAGTCACTGTTTGAGTTGACACACAGGTGGCCAGGGGCCATCAAGGTGTGGAGTTATGTCTGTGTTGTGTAATCAGATTGCATAAAGACTGAACAGTGAAGTCTGTTAGTTTCTAACTAGTAGATTAGTTGTCACAATATTGGGATAATTTTAAAGTGCCTGCTCTGTGCCAGGGACTGTGCCAGGTGCTGGGGGTATAGCAGGGAACAAAAGAAATGAAATCCTTGCCCTTGTGGCATTTGCGTTGTACTCTGTACAAAATACAGGTGGTGAGAGGAATAGGGAAAAGGAGAGTGGAGGGTGTGTAGGGAATGCTGGGGTCGGGGTGAGGTCTAAACCTGAGGTCACGGATGGGCTCTGGGGAGCCGTGAACCACCCAGAATCGGGCATCGTCCCTCCTCATGTGCGTGGAGGAGGGCCCGTCTGAGAAGGCCCACACGGACGCTCTGCAGCGGGGTAGGAAACGAGCTGTGCTTTTGAGTTTGTGTTCAGATTTTGTCCTCTTGGAATTTGGTAGCTTTGAACCCTTCTCATCCCAGCCTCCTTGGGAATCTCTGGCTAGAGGTTCTTCTCCCTGGCAGGAACTTGTCTGCTAATGCGTCTGTGTGTGCTTTCCTTCCCCAGAGGGCCTTGTTGAATTTACTCAGCTGCCAGGAGGAAGACTTCAACAGCAGAGAAGCCCTCCTCCTCGTCAGTGTTCTGTCCAGCTTGTCCAAGCTGCTGGAGCCCTCCTCCCCTCAGGTACGAGCCCACTCATTCATCCCACCGAGCATCCCGCAGGAGGTGAGGGGAGTTGGCGTCTTAAAAGAATGTATCTAGCCCTGGCCGGTTTGGCTCAGCGGTTAGAGCTCAGCGCTTAGGGCGTCGGCCTGCGGACCGGAGAGCCCCGGGTTCGGTTCCTGCTAAGGGCACGTATGTTGGTTGCAGTTTGTCCCTGGACCCAGTGGGCGGCAACCAGTCAATGTGTCTCTCTCACATTGATGTTTCTCTCTCTCTTCCTCCCTCTCTCCCTCCCGCTCTATCTGAAGATAAATGCAAAAATGTTCTTGGTTGAGGATTAAAAAAAAAAAAAGAATGTACCTAGGCCTAACCATTTTGGTTCAGTGGTTAGAGCATAGGCCCACAGACCCAAGGGTCACTGGTTCGAGTCCCAGCTGAGGGCAAGTGCCTGGGTTTCATATTGGATCCCTGGCCCTGGTCGGGGTCGTGTGGGAGGTTGGGTGAGGATTAACCAAAAAAAAAAAAAAGGAATGTATCTAAATGTCCTCTTGAAGCCTAGCTTATTTTAAATTGTATCTTCGTGCCCCTGAGTGGACGTGAGATCGCGGAGGCTGCCCTTTCCCGCGTGGCGGCCCTGCCCTGGCATAGCCGCAGCCTGCAGGCCAGAGATCTGCTTTAGTTTGGCCGCTGTCGAGGGTCAGCAGTGAGCACAATAGGAAAAAACCTTATCTTTGGTGCCCTCAACCATCTTGACCTGTGTTTTTACTCAGTCTTATTGCTTCCTCTTTTTTAAGTTGAAAATATGTTAATTATTAAGAAAGCAGCTGACATTCAGAGTTGCCTTTCTGAGCAAGGTTAGCTGGTCCTGACTTTGGGGGAAATTCAGCCAAGGGTGATGAAGCCGGAAAGCGTGGCTACAGTCCCAAAGCAGAAACAACTCTGCTGAGATAAGTGGTATGTGCATGTGTGGGTGTGCACACATGCATGTACAGCTGTGCGACCACATGTGTGTGCACACAGAACATAAGGGCCACGTTTTGTGGGTCTGCTCCATCAGGAGGCGTTTCACAGGATGACAGAGCATCCTCGGGTGCCCGGGCTATGCTTCTGCCACGGGGACCTCCCGGTCTGTGGGGGATGGTGGAGCCCTGGGCTGCAGGCTCCTGTGTGAGCCTTGCTTCAGGAAGACTTGCCTGGGGCGTGGGCGTTACGGTGTTGGCTGCAGAGCTGACCTGATGTCCTGTCCTCCGGGTTCCGGGCCCAAAGGAAGTCTCTCTTGCCAGCTCCTTGCTTCGTCCTAGAGCCGAACAACTCATCCCCGCTTTACTTTCAGCTTCCCTCTTCCACCCACCACTGTGCTGCAGAAGAACAGGGCTGGGAAAGAAATACGTGGCAGCATGAGGCAGGGGACGTTTGAGGGAAATTCAACAGACTTGGAAAGGCTAATGTATACAAGAAAGTTTTTTTTTTTAATTCATCACTTCCTCTAACTTCAGGTAGTCTCTTGTTTTTTTAAATTTAATATTGAGCAGGTAATCAAGTCCAGTTTGGAGAACCAGAGATTATAGAGATTTACACTCAGTGGTCTCCCTCCTGTCCTGTTCCAGTTGCCTGCCTGGTTTGGCTCCTTTTCTCCCAGATAAAAGTAAATGCCTTTTTAAAAATTGCTTATAAATCCTTCAAGAGTTTCTTTTTTTTTTTATCCTCACCCGAGGACGTTTTTTTGGTGGTGGTTGTTCAGATAGAGCGGGAGGGAGGGAGGGGGAGAGAGAGAGAGAGAAACATCGACGTGAAAGGGACACATTGAATGGTTGCCGACGCTCTAACCGCTGAGCCAACCCGGCCAGGGCTCAAGAGTTTCTTTATTCCTGGAGAAACAATACGAATATCGATTCTTTTTCCTGGCCTCACACCTCTTCACGCAGGAACGCCTTCCGCAGCTGCTGGTTAATGTCATGCTGCATCTGTAGACCTTTTTAGATCAGGTCACAGAGGGAGTTCAGAAATAGGCTCCCAATTTACTTCTCCCTCAGGAGATCAAAACTGATTTCTTACTGGGCATCCTGTACTAGGTGTGACAGCACCTGGGGCCTTTGGCTGAGGCCTGTTGGAAGAGCTGGAGCAGAAAGCTCGGTGTACCTGCAGCTCAGGCCTCCTCTTCCACCTAAGAAACTGCTGGGGTTTTGCCTCTTTTTAAAATTTTTTTTTTTTATTGATTTTAGAGAGAGAGAGAAACATCGATGAGAAAGAACATTGATTGGCCGCCTCCTGCATGCCCCCCACTGGGGATCAGGCCCACAACCTGGGCATGTGCCCTGACCGGGAATCGAACCGGCGACCTCTTGGTGCAGGGTCGATGCCCAACCACTGAGCCACACCAGCCGGGCAGTTGCCTCTCCCCCCTCCCCCCACCCCCTTCTCACCTCCTCTGGCCTCTTGGCTCCTAAAAGCCAATTGTACTGTCTTTGTGGCCTGGATCTTCCTCTCCTACACCTCTCCCCTCACCGCGCACCCTTAAAGATGCCCAAGGCTGTGGGGCATGGGCAGGAACAAAGGAACTCCAGCCCCAGACCTGGTGGGGTAGGGGAGGCTCGGGGTAAGGCCCAGAGCCGGACCCCAGGACATGCGGCCTTCACTGAGGGCGTAGACTTCGGGGATTGAGTTGTGTGCTGTGTTAAGAAAAGTCTCGGTAGTTCTCATAACTGGAGTATTCTCATGTGTTCTCGGTAGCGGCTCCTGCAGATCCAGGCCGAGGCTGGGGGATGGCTGGGTGTGGAGAGGCCGGGGCTCCTGCAGATCCAGGCCGAGGCTGGGGGATGGCTGGGTGTGGAGAGGTCGGGGCTCCTGCAGATCCAGGCCGAGGCTGGGGGATGGCTGGGTGTGGAGAGGTCGGGGCTCCTGCAGATCCAGGCCGAGGCTGGGGGATGGCTGGGTGTGGAGAGGTCGGGGCTCCTGCAGATCCAGGCCGAGGCTGGGGGATGGCTGGGTGTGGAGAGGTCTGGGGCTCCTGCAGATCCAGGCCGAGGCTGGGGGATGGCTGGGTGTGGAGAGGTCTGGGGCTCTTGCAGATCTGACTCTCGGGCGCTTCGGTAATGCCTGGCGGTCTCTAGTTTGTGCAGATGTTGTCCTGGGCGTCCAAGATCTGCAAGGAGAACAGCTGGGGTGAGTTGCCTGCCATGTTTCCCCTCGGGCTTTCTTCAAGTCACCATCACTGAACAGCATTCACTCCTTCAGCAGAAGAGCCACCACGGGCCAGAGACACGGTGCCTCGTGTCGGGTAGAACGGCGGGGGGTGTGAGCTGGCACCTCCGCCCCGGAATGAGACGTGTGCTCAGGGTGCAGTATGCTCACGGCAGCACTGTTCTTCTTTCTTAACTTTAAACAGTTCACTGGAGATCAGATTTTTTAAAAATATGTTTTTATTGATTTAGAGAGAGAGAGAAAAGCACTGATGAAAGAGAACCACCAATTGGCTGCCTCCCGCACACCTCCCACCTGGGATGGAGCCCAAAACCCAGGCATGTTCCCTGGCCGGGAATTGAACCGGTGACCTCTCAGTGTACAGGACACTCATCCAACTGAGCCACACTGACCAGGGCACAGCAGCACTTTGTTATTGTTAATCCTCACACGAGGGTATTTCTCCATTAGTTTTTTGATAGAGTGGAAGGGAGGGAGGGGGAGAATGAGAGAGACACATTTCGATGTGAGAGACACATTGATCGGTTGCCTCCTGCACAACCCTGGCTGGGGCCGGGGATCAGACCTGCACCCCAGGTGCATGCCCTTGACTGGGAATCGAACCCGAGACCTTTTGGTCCACAGGCTGACGCTCTAACCGCTGAGCCAGGGCAGCAGCGCTATTTTAGTAAGCAAAGCAAACCCACACAGCAGCAGCGGCAGAGTGCTTGGAGGGGCTGGGCTGTGCACACACTGTGGCCCGTACACGCAGCGAGCAGGCTCAGGCTGCGCTGGCGCAGACATGCTGGACAGGGGAAGCCCGGTACAGAAGCGCCCGCCGTATGACTCCATGTAGATCGAGTTCAAAGTCAGACACGACCACGTGAGGTCAGAAGTCAGGACAGCAGTTTCCTGGGTGGGGCGATTAAGGCAGGTTTCTGGGTGCTGGCTGGTAGCAGGAGAGGTCCCCTCCTTCGGGCACATGGAGAGAAGCGCAGGTCGTAGGCTGGCTGCCTGGTCGGGGGCAGCTCCGCCGGGGACATGGTGAGCTAGGTGTTCTAGTCCGGCATCCCGCCCTCGAAGCACTGACTGGGTTGTCGCTCAGCCTCTAACTCTGTTTTCCTCCTGCTGCAGAGGACGCCTTGTCTTGCAAGGGCATGATGAACTTGCTCTTCAGCCTCCATGTTCTGTATAAGAGCCCTGTGGCCCTGCTGCGCGACTTGTCCCAGGACATCCACGGACACCTTGGGGACATAGACGAGGTACGACAGCAAGCCCTCAGTGCAACACCCCGGCCCCAGGTCAGGGGCACAGCCTGCGGCCGTTACCGCTTGCTTCCCTGTCGCTCCCCAGGACGTAGAGGTGGAGAAAACAAACCACTTTGCAATGGTGAACGTGAGGACAGCGGCCCCCACCGTCTGTGTAAGTCGTGATCTCGGAGCCGTGAGGAACGGCCGTGTCACCCTTTCCGTTGTACTCCACATGGAGTCTGAATCCCAGTGGCTGTGTCCTGCGGCCTGTGACCCTCGCCGTGGCCATGGTCACTCTGTGACGCCGGCCGCGGGGTGCAGTGACCATGCAGGCCTTTCCTCCCACAGTTGCTGGTTCTGGGTCAGGCTGAGAAGGTCCTAGAAGAAGTGGACTGGCTGATCAACAGGCTTAAGGGACAAGTGAGCCAAGAAACCAT
Organism: Molossus molossus; assembly: GCF_014108415.1. Lineage (NCBI taxonomy): Eukaryota > Metazoa > Chordata > Mammalia > Chiroptera > Molossidae > Molossus > Molossus molossus. Next base: position 4,255,997 of record NW_023425360.1, on the reverse strand, counting down.
GTCAGGTGAGCGAGAGGAGTCCCAGGAATTGCGAGGAGAGCACAGTCAACCAGAGTCCATGCTGGGCCACGGCGTGAGCTCATTTGTCGAGCCTAGGTCTCCGGTGTCTGAAAGTGGGCAGCTCCGTGGCTTCTGGCCGTGGTTGTCACCTCGCTGTGCGTGGGAGTCAGTGCTCGTTTTCCTTAGACTTCTAAGTCACCTTCACTCGAACACGAAAGTGAGGCCAGTTGGGTTGAATGTGCCGATTTCATTTCCCTCCAGAAGAGGCCTCTTCTCAGGCAACCCTGCCAAACCAGCCGGTGGAGAAAGCCGTCATCATGCAGCTGGGAACGCTGCTCACCGTCTTCCACGAGCTGATGCAGACCGCCCTGCCGTCGGGCAGCTGTGTGGACACCTTGTTAAAGGACCTTTGCAAGATGTACACCATTCTCACCGCACTTGTCAGATACGTGAGTACCGGGGGGCCAGCGTCACCAGCACTGCTCCAGCCAGTGGGGCCGGGCCCGTCCCGGCATGGGCAGCAGGCAGCAGGCGTCTCCACGGGCCAGGAGATGACATGCTGTTAAACCTGCTTCTAGAGGCCCCGTCTCCTTGGCATACGGGTAAGTGGCACCTGATGGAGAGGGAAGAGTGAATGCCTCTTCCAGCGTCTTCTAAGACCTCGTCTGAGCTCTGGCTCTGGAACTCAGTCTGATTGCCTGTTGCCCAAAAATGACGCTGTTCCGACCAGTCTGGGCGCTGAGGAGTGTTCACTCCTTCTTCCTTCGACGAGCAGATTCCAGTGCATCGCAGGTCAGGTGCTGGGGGGGGAGTGTAGGTTTTAAAAACACAGGGCATGTAAACAACAATACAAGGCATATTCTGCTTTCAGTTTAAGTCAGTGTTTCTTAGGATCTGTTAAAATTAAAAAAACAAAAACAAAAACTTTTTTTTTTTTGGTATGTGCTTCTAACGGGAACCAAACCCGAGACTCTCTGGTCTACCAGCCGACGCTCCAATCGCTGAGCCAAACAGGCCAGGGCAAAAACAAAAACATTTTTGTTGTTGCTGTTAATCCTCACCCAACAATATTTTTTTCATTGACTTGGAGTAAAGGGAGGGAGGGAGGGTAAGAGACATTGATTGGTTGCCTCCTTCCCTCGCACCAACCTGGGCCTCGGATCAAACCTGCAACCCAGGCATGCGCCCTTGACCAGGAATCGAACCCACAACCCTTCAGTGCGCAGGCAGACACGAACCACACCAGCCAGGGCATGGGAAAAGAATCTGTTCTTGCACTTGAACGTCGTGGTCCTCGGCAGACATGCAGAGGGCAGCGAGCCGTATCAACCGCTGCGGCACGGGCAGCCCCAGAACGGCGGTGGCCGGCAGGGCCCCCTCGCGGCAGGGCCGCTGTCTGAACGTGCAGCTCTGGCCGCACTGCGGCCGCTGAGCTCCGGGGGGAAGTACTGGGAGCCTCTTCTCTGTGTTGGCTTTTTCTTTTTTAAGGGAAAACAGCAGGTCTGGTTTTCTAGACATAGGGACTGTCATGCTGAAATTTCAGAGCGACGAGCTGACCAAGTCCAAAGCAAACCCGTCCTCGCCCGTTGCTGGCGGAGTCGGGAGCCTTGAGGAGGGAGAGGGGAGCCTCGTGTCTGGGAGTCTCTGGCTGCAGTCGTCCTCGGTCAGAGACATGTCCCACTCCATTCCCTTTGGTCCTGGGACATCTGTCAGGGTGACACACTCAACCCCGAATCTTCTGTCAGTATCTCCAGGTGCATCAGAGCTCCGGAGGAATTCCAAAAGTGATGGAGAAGCTGGTGAGCTGAGGATGCTTTTCTCGGGAGTGGGGAGCTCTCTTATTTCTACAGTTACATTGGTTTCCTCTTCCTTTTCCTCTGCTGCAGGTGAAGCTGTCGGGTTCTCATCTGACCCCTGTGTGCTATTCTTTCATTTCTTACGTACAGGTAAGCGATTCAGCGCGTGCCGCCCCTGCACCGCGGGCAGACACCACACCCTCCTGTCAGCCCCCTGCCTCATTTAGCCCTGGCCGGTTTGGCTCAGCGGTTAGAGCGTCGGCCTGCGGTCCGGAGAGACCCGGGTTCGGTTCCCGCTAAGGGCACGTACCTCGGTTGCAGTTTGTCCCCGGCCTGGTTGGGTTGTGTGGGTGGCAACCACTTGACGTGTCCCTTTCATGTCAATGTTTCTCTCTCTCTCTCTCTCCCTCCCACACTCTATCTGAACAAAAAATAGAAAAAATGTCCTCAGGTGAGGATAAAAAAAATTAAAAATAAATAAATAAATAAATAAATTCAGTTTCTGAGTCCCCATCTCGTCGTAGTGATGCCCGCGCAGGGCCGCATTCAGAGTGCTGTGTAGACCGAGCCGGCCCTCTGGAAGGAGGGTTCTGGGAAATACTCGTGTCTCAGGTTTCTGAGAGGGTGCCAGCGATGGGATGTGCTCAGAGGTCGTTCTCAAACCTTTCGAGAACTTCTGTTCTGTGATAATGAATACTACTCTTTGACAGGTGTAGCATTTGGTAGAGTATAGCTTGGGAAACACGGCTGGAAGACCGTTGTCACTGGCTTAGAACAGCTGACCCCTGCCTGGTCCTCCAGCCCTGCCTGGTGCTGTTCCCCAATTTCCACCCATCGCCTGGTTCGCCCTCAAGCGACGGTGACTGGCAGTTGTGCCCTTGTCAGTGATGAGAGGTTAGAGAGGTGCGCGCCAGGGCCGACGGCTCATTCAGTGGGAGCTGAGCCTTGAACCCCGGTCGTTTGACTCTGACAGGTCAGCAGACTTTTTCTGTGAAGGGCCAGAGGGCAAACGTTTGGGTTTCACAGGCCGTACTGTCACTCACTGTCACAGCCACTCCGGCCTGACAGTAGAGCACGAGAGCAGCCGCAGCCAGTGCACAAATGACGGGCTCGGCTGCTTTCCAGAGGGCGTTCTCTCCCGGAAGTTAACTGGCAGGGTTTGGCCAGTGGAGGGCAGAGCTGCATTCGCAGGTCTTCAGAGAGCTGGGCACTCTCAGCCCTCCTGCCGCCGCACGGCCCCGGTGCTGTGACTCTGTCTGCTTTCCATTCTCTTCGTGTCCCACGAGCATGGCGTGTCCGGGCCGAGAAGGCCTCGGGGTCCTGCATCTGTGTCTGTGCCTCTCGTTGGGGTGGCTGCTCTGCGGCTCAGGCCTCTCGCATCAGAACCCCGTACTTCTGTTCCCTCGATCAGTTCTTACTCTCCCGGGAGCTCTCGATTCTCCGATTGCTGCAACATGGAGAGGTGTTCTGTGACTTAAGTCCTCGAGCGTAACCACGTGGCCTACAAGGCACATCTGGGCGATTGCTCTGGGTAGGAAGCCTGCAGGCCCAGGAGCAGCCTCCAGCTCCTGTCCTTACGGAACCCTTCTAGCCAGGAAACACCGGTTCCTGCCACCTCTCTGACATCCCCCCCACTTTATCCCTCTGTCCATTTACGTATTTATTTTTGTTAATCCTCACCCGAGGATATGTTTCCACTGAGTTTCTGAGAGAGTGTAAGGGAAGGGAGGAGAGAGAGAGAGACAGTGACAGAGAGGAACATCGATGAGGGAGAGACATCAGTTGGTTGCCTCCCGCACACAGCCCGACCAGGGCAGGGATTGAACCTGCAACCCAGGTACATGCCCTTGACCGGGAGTTGAATCCGTGACTTTGGTGCATTGGCCAGTGCTCTAACCACTGAGATCACCAGCCCTTGGCTGGCCTGTAACGGTGGGGTCTGCCCTCACCTCCACGTGCTCCTCCAAGAGTAAGTGTGAGGATTGCAAGCGTCTTCCACACCGGCTGCAGGACGGTCTCCTTGCCCAGACTCCGCCCCGGGGATTCCCCATGCCCGCTGTCGTCGCCTGCCTGGAAAGCAGCATCAGCCTGCGGGTCCTCAGGAGTAAGGGTTGTTTCTCTTCCTCTAGAACAAGAGCAGCAGCCCACAGCACACCGGAGGAAAGAGAAAGAACTCGGCCACTGTGGCCGTGGCCATGGTAAGCTGCCGACACGCTCACTGCGGTGTGGCTGCTGGTGCGAGAAGCCAGTCACAGAACCAGCAGATCGGAAATGACAGACAGTGGGTTACGGTTGCCTAGAGCTGGGGACCCGACTGGAGAGACTGGGGAGGTGCTAAGAGGGGTGCATCTCTGCGGGCGTGAAGGTGTTCTGCTGTTTCTAAGTGGTGATGGTTGTACAACTCTGTGAACATCCTGAGACCAGAACTGTGCCGTGTGAAGGGGGTGTTGTATGGTGTGTGAGTTACATCACCGCAGTGCTGTTACGGACTGTGAGGCTGGACAGGTGTGGTGGTTGCTTCTTAGCTAACGGATTTTATGTTCAGATGGAACATCGTTTTCCTCTGAACCAGAAAACATACGCTTTATTCAGGAAGCACCAGAAAGTCTTGAGCTTTCTTTAAAAATAGAAGTGGCTTAGGGTGTGCGTTGGGGGTGCGCACTGGGAGGGGTTCGTTTAGGAAAAGTGCTCCCTCCTCCGTCCGGTCTGAGAGCTGCTCCGGGCACAGGGAGGCAGGCTCCCGACACAGGTGGGATGAGCACGAGTCCTGGGCACGTTGGCAGAGCTGCTGGATTTCGGGAGATCTGCACACACACCCGTGACGCAGCACTTCACTATTAGGGTGTTGTCACTGAGAGACGACTGGCCAGATGGGTTTTGGTACATTTACACTAGAATACTATGCAGACATGAGCAGTACTAATCTAAATGCTCAGAGAATTACCTCCAAGGTGTTTTTTTTGGTTTGTTTGTTTGTTTGAATACGTTTTATTAATTTTTTAGAGGAAGGGAGAGAGAATCATCAATGTGAGAAACATGGATCAGGCTGCCTCCTGCATGCCCCCCACTAGGGATGGAGCCAGCAACCGGGGCACGTGCCCTGACTGGGAATCAAACCAGGACCTCTCAGTCCATGGGACGATGCTCAATCCACCATCCACACCAGCTGGGCTCCAAGGTCGTCTTTGTTTTTAAATCCTCACCTGAGGATATTTTTCCATTTAGCTACCTTCAGATAGTGTGAGGGAGGGAGAGAGAGAGAACCATCGACGTGAGAGAGACACATTGATTGGTTGCCTCCCTCACAACCCCAACCAGGGCCAGGGATAGAACCACAACATGCCCTTGACCAGAATCGAACCCGTGACTCTTTGGTTCGCAGGCTGACGCTCCAACCACTGAGCAAACCAGCAAGGGCAAAGGTATTATTTTTTAAAAAGAAAATACATAGGAAGTATCCTCATTTGTTTTGTTTTTTTAAGTACACAGAAGCATATCTATATGCCTAAGAAACGGCTGGAAGGATCTACAAGCTATAATTGAAACCGGGGAAGATACTGTAACCTCAGTAGTGAAAATTCACGTGCCTTCTGGAAGGAGGAAGTAGAGCCAGTGGGCTCCTTGTGTTAAGATTATCACGTCAGAGAGGCACCCAAATTTCTCCAAATGGCCCCTCAGCCTCTAGGCAGCAGCTACTCGGGAGTTGTAAGTGGGAGGACTCGGTGCAGTGTGTTGGCATTGAAGTCCTTTGATGAGGTGGTACTGCCCCAAATCTTAGGATACTGGCCACTAAGTAAAACTGCGTTTGACCGGAACACGGCCCACCGTTCCCCCAAAGCGCCGAGCAGTTCTGACGGCTTTAGGAGATGCCTTCAGGAGCCCTTGAGCCTGGGATTGGGTCTGCTCTCTGCCCGGTAGGCCCGAGTTCTTCGGGAGACCAAGCCGATCCCGAACCTCATCTTTGCCATCGAGCAGTATGAAAAGTTCCTCATCTGCCTCTCCAAGAAGTCCAAGGCAAGCACACCCGATTCCTTTCTACCGCTCTGTCTTCCTGGTTCTGATCTGACGTCACAGGGGACGGGTGGGAAGGCAGGGCCAGGGGTGTGCTCGCTAGTGGGAACTGAAGGCTGGTCGGAGCTGAGCCTGCCCGTCCGTCCCGTCCAGGTGAACCTGATGCAGCACATGAAGCTCAGCACCTCGCGAGACTTCAAGATCAAAGGGAACGTCCTGGACACGCTTCTCCGGGAGGAGGAGGACGAGGACGAGGAGGAGGAGGAGGAGGACGAGGACCGAGAGGTCAGTGTCTGCTTCTACCAGGAGCAGCAAGCCCTGGCCACCCTTCCTGACAGGTGGCTGGTAGCCTGTCTGGGAGCAGGCAGGTCAGTAGTGGGGCAACCACCAGCCAGACAGAATGGGCTCAGAGGGGGCCAGGTCAGACCAAGATGAAACTAAAACTCAGGAGGTTTGTAAACTCTGAGCCACACCCAGGTGGCCCAACTCGAACATGTTTCGGGGCAGTGACAGGACAAGGTCTGCCGGGGTGCGCCCTGGGCGGAGCAGCCCTGGCCTCTGGCTCGGGACCCGCTCTGCCCCCTCTCCCCCCTCTCCCCCCTCTCTGCTCAGGCCTGCCCCTCTGAAGCAGGGCCCAGCCCTGGATGAAACATGCTAACTTCTGGCTTCTCAAACATTCCGCACCCATGTTCTTGAGACTGTCAGACTCCAGGCATGGTGCACCTGGCCCTGTGCACCCCTTTCCCTGCGTGGCACTGGAGGGGAGCGTTCTGTAGCCTTTGAGGCTCCTCCTCTGTCGCCTTGCCCCCGGCACCTCCCCAGGTTAGCAAAGTCTGAAGGAAGGGCGTGCGCTCGGGCCTGGCTGCCTGAAGACCCCCCCTCCGCCGCGTCCCTGAGTGGGCAGGGGACAGAGCGTGACCACACAGGCTTCGATGAGAAGATAGAGGATTTGTGTTTATTTCCGGTGCCTCTGAGCAGGCTTGTCCCACTGAAGCATTGTTCTCCTCTAGGACACTGCGTCAGAGCACGGGGGACAGGACGAAGAACCAGCCAAGAAGAAAAGGAAAAAAGAAACGAAATGCCTGAGTTAATGAGAACTTTGGGGCTTCTGCTTTCTTTTTACCCAACAAGCAACACTACCCCCTTGTCCTACAGCCTACACCGGCGCTGGCGTCTTCTTCTGAACCCGTTGAAATCAACTGCGCCTCCAGTGACAGGCCGCCCGGCGGGGCCTGCACTGAGCCGCGCAGCTGGAGCCTGAGTGCGGGCGCCCGCCGCCCAGAGGAAGCTCCACGGGAGCAAGTAGGGCGCTCGGGGCGCTACGGCCCGGGCTGGCTTCGCCTTTCCAAGGAGCCTTTGGTGAGTTCGAGTATCTGGTAAATATCCAGCGCTTCACCTGCAAGACAGTGCAGACTGGTCACGATGCTGGCTCGGGGACGCACGCGGGAAAGGCGCTCAGCGCGAAGGCCGAAGAGGAGGGCGGGGGTGAGAGGACTTGCCACGCCTCACGTGGAGGCCCGTGTCCCTTTTGTATGAAATGTTTGCCTCCGGCACACCTTATAGAAACGAGGCTTTCTGACTGTTTGGCATTCAGAGCACAATTTCCCCCTAAGAATGCACTTTGACTTTGCACAATAAATCTTTAAACATTTCTGGTGTGGCTGAACAGAAGGTCCGGACGGAAGAAACCAGCTCTCCCTCCCTTGCCTGTGTCCGCTCTCTAGAGGCGCCCCCGTGATCTGACATCACGTCCACGCTGGGCCCAGGGCACGCCACAAACTAACAGCAACCTGTTTGCTGAGAGTGGGTCCCGTCCCCTCCGGGGCCCGAGCTCCCTGTGGTGCAGACGCTCCCTAATGTGCCTTACATCCCACGCGTAACGAAACCCACGGCTCACCCTGGGGAATCCCGTATCTCCTTTCCATCCCAGTGGGGTTGGAAGGGGTTTCACAATCCATGGTCACTTCCTTCCTGAGGCACCGGTCAATGTCGACTGCGCTGAAAAAGGCCACTGACTGGGGCAAGTCGTTCAGGCCCAGCTTGTAGGCAAACAGGCACCTGGAAGAGACCGACCTCCTCTCAGTGACGGCCCTGCCCCAAGCAGTGACCTGCATCCCGCGAGCAGGCACGCGACCTAGGACTCTGAAGGGCCAGCACTGCCCTGCACCCGCAGCACCTCCGGAGAGGCCTGGAGTGCAACGACGGACTCAGCACCTGGCTCACGTCTCTGACGGGAGCCCCCTTGATTACTTGACTATACCAGGACTTTCTGTTGGCTAGCTGAGCAGGGCCCCCAGGACGCAATGAAGAGGGCAGCGGGGACAGTGTCAGGTCCTGTAAACACTCGTTACTTATCCAGCAATCAGGGAAGGTCACGGTTCCCAAACGGTCTGAGCAGCAGATCCACATGGAACTGCAGGGTCATTTAATTCCACCATGAAGTTAACTTTTACTGAGAAATTACAACCCAATATATAAAATGTAAATTACTTTTAAGTCACACTTGAATTTCCTCATTAATAGTTTAGTACTCTGTTAGCAGTCAGAATAACAAACTTCTGACACTCAAGAAAACATTTACAGATTTAAGAAAACCTGCTTTCTATGAATTGAGACCCGCCGTCTGTGAAACAGGCGTGTTTCTCGGGGAGCACAATTTCAGAGCGACTGAACAGCTGCACTGACCTACCTCCTCACCGCCCCGGTCATCCAGTCTCAGAATATGACCCTTTCAGACCAAGAAATCTTTTCCAAAAGTTGAAAGCCAGTCTTGAACCTTCAGTTGTTTTGGGGAGGTGAAGACTCAGACCACACCCAGCCTGCCCACCTGGTCAGCAGGTTGGTGATCTGCAGGGCCAAGGCAGCGCGGTGGCGGTCCTCCTCCCGCACCAGGTAGCGCACCTCGTCGTGGATGCTGATGCAGAAGCGCCCGTCAATGGCAAACTCCTCAAACAGCCACTTCATGGCCACGAGCATGAGGTGTAGGTAGTCCACGGCGGAGCTCTGCACCACCCAGTTCACACGGCTGGTCATAAACTGGGGGGAGGTGGGCACCGGTGAGGGATCCTTGGAAAGGCACCCCTCTCTCCCCGGGACCTCCCCATGCTGGGAGGGTGCAGGATACCTCTCCCCGGGCCACCAGGGGCTCCAGGGCTCGGCTGATGCGGCAGCCCAGCACCGGGGTCCGAGGCTCGTCGGACATGGCGATGCTCTCCAGCTTGTTGAACATCTCCGACTCGGTGCCCCCACTCCACGCACGCTCGGCCACCACATCCCACTTCTTCCTGCGGGACCTGGGCCACGGGGAACAGACACGTTGTCTTCAGTACCTCAGCTAAGGAGCATCCCCGCCCTCCTGGGCCCGGCCCAGACGCTCCCTCCATCCTTAACACACACGGTGCTCACTTTCTTGAAGCCTCCCTCTGGATCCTGCGCAGATCCTGCAGGGAGACGCAGCCGTCCTCCGTCCTCTCCACGGGGACGTGCAGCTGCCTCACCAGCCACTCGCCCTCCTCTGACAGCCGGTACCTGGGGGCAGTGTCGCCGTCACTCCCGTGGGACCGAGCCCTGGGCTAGGAGTGTTCACCCAGCACTGCACTCCATTTCCACAGCCCCCCGGCCTTCCTGTCCCCTAAGGCTCAGAAAGGCTCGTGGGCTTGGGTCACAGCCAGGGAAAGCAGAGCCAGACAGGAACCCACGCTTTGGGTTGCCACGGTAGCCCAATAGAGGACGGCACGAAAGCTGTCACTGTCATCCCCATCCCAGTGCCTTGACGCTGACAGATGTCAGTAACCCTGCGAGGAAACCTGCTCCAGGCCAACTGTTCAGCAAATGACACAATCCAAGGACAAACCATCCTGAGCTCAGGCACGTCTGAGGGGGAGGGGCAGTAAGGGGGGGCAGTCGAAGGTAGTAAAGCAGGCCTGAGGCCCTGGGGGCCGGTGGAGGGCGGGCTCTCACCTGCGCAGGCCCTTGGTGGCGGCATACATCTGCTGGGCCTTCTCGGTTGCCTCCTGGCTGGTGAGCCGGTGGTTGAACTGCATGAGCAGGCGCTCCGCAAAGGGCTGCCCTGCGCCGTAGATGCGGCCGTAGTTGAAGACCTTGGCGTGCTCACGGCTGATGCCCACCGTGGCGGCCGTCTTACTGTGCAGGTCGGTGCCCCTGCTCTTCCGGCCCTGCAGGGTCATCCACCCGAAGGCTGTGCAGCCTGGAGCAGGGAGGAATGGGGCCGGAGGCTCAGGAACTCTGCCCCAGGACCGGCGCCAGGGGTCAGGCTGCCCGCTGTGCCAGCCCTGGCTCGGGCTCACCGTGCATGCCGGCGAAGTGGGCGTCTCCAAGCACAGCTGCGATCCACAGCTCCTGCGAGTCCACGTCCGCTCCCACCAGGACGTAGCCGGGTGGGGCCTGCACCATGGCCTTCAACTCACTGCCTACTCGGTCGGGCTGCAGGGGAAGACACCCCACTGCAGTCAGGACGGCGGTCTAGCAGCAACGGGCCGACAGGTGAGGGGATCCCTCCCCTGTGCCTGTACCCCATTTAACCACAACAGCCGCGGCAATCATGCTGTGTCAACATCTGCCCACAGCAGGTGCCCAGAACACGCACGTTTATTGCGACTGGACGATGGGGAAGCTAGACTGGAACCCGAGTCCTGCCTGACTCAGATCTTGGGGCCTTTTAATGCTCTCTGAAGGCCCTCTGTGGCCCCAGCTTCTAAAGACTTCAGAGAGGAAGGGCAGGGACCAGGGGTGCAGGGGACATGTACCCGGGCGTTGCTGGCAGTGAGCCATGTGGGCTCCACGGCCCGGCGGGTGATGGTGCCAGCGGTCACCACCTGGGGCAGGATGGCCCCATAGCGGCCTTCCTCATCGTAATCGGGGTGCCTGTGGTGGGGGAGAACACGAGCCTCAGCAGCTTGCTTTGATCCTTCCTGTCCCCAAACCCAGTTGGCAGGCCATACCTGGTCACAGCACGGGGCAAAGACGACTTGGGCAACCACACCACCATCTGGGAGCTGTTTGGACAGACAGGCTCAGCACAACCACGGGGCAGAATCCAACCCCTTCCCGCTAGGGCCCTCCCTGCCCAGCTTCGGGGGCTGCTGTGCCTGCCCCCTCCTTGCCCAGCCTCCACCCTCTTCCCACTGACCTGACTCAGGTGGGCCCTGGCGGGACCCTAGAATCTACCAGGCAGAAGCCTGTGCCATCTGGGAACAGCCAGGCCGTCACCAGTGCCTGACCCTCGCACTCTCTTCCCACCACACTGCTGGGGCACCCACCTTGGAACCAGCCTCCAAGGTGAATCCAGCTACCCCTCCCGGCCCCCAACACAGGGCCACCCTGGCGCCCAGCCACAACCCATGGCTCCAGCAGTCACACCAAGGGGTCCTTTGTGATCCGGGAGGGGCCGCTATACACACAGGGCAGCTGAGGCTGCAGAGGGAGAGACGAGGCTGCAGAGGGAGAGACGAGCCTGGGGACTACGAGCAGCTGGCGTGCAGACCACAGCGGGGCTGTCCACTGCAGCACCGGTGAGCCGGGCACTGGGGCAGCGGGGGGAGTCCCAGTGCGGCAGAAACCTGGCCAGGGGCACAGACGTGTCTGCCCTCCCGTGGTGGCCCACCTGATCCTCTTATGGGCATTCCTCCAGAAAGAGATCATTTTGTTGATTTCCAAGGCACGGGGCCCACTGGCGCCTCCCGGGCCTGCCTGCAGGGTGCCGTCCTCCATCTTGGGCAGAAAGTCCTTGGCAAAGGGGCTGCCCACGTTGCAGCTGTTACCGTCCTGCAGGGCAACGGAAGGAAGCAGGGCTGGGCAGGTGGCAGACCCCTGGCCGGGGAACTGACGTCCTGTGCACTTGGGCTCTGCCCAGCAGCCCAGAACCTGGCGCAGACCACCTGGGCGGATCCCACCCTGACGGCCACACACAGGCAGGCGCTGGGACAGACAGACCCGCGGCCCTGGCTCCCTCACGGTCACAGCCGCCGTCAACAGAACCCACCACGCAGTCTGCAGACTCAGTGACCCTGACATGCCCTGTCGTTCAGTTCCCACCTCCTTCTCACAAGGAGAACAGGCTCAGACAGACGGTGCTATCTGTCTCGAGACCCTGCCCTGCCCTCCCCCTGCCACCGTCATCCCTGCCAAGGGGCAGTCCCCTGGTTGTCACTGCAGGCCTGCTGAGCCAGAGGACACACGGATGGCGAGCCCCAGACACACACCTTGTGAGGCAGCTTGAAGAACCAGCAGCCAGGGATGTCCACGTCGTGGTAAGGTCCGTTGCCATGGTGATAGGCTGGCTGGCTGGCTTTGGGGCCACCAGCGCCAGTCTGTGGGCCGTACACCCAGGTCAGGCCCTGCTCCAGCGCCTGCGTTCAGCGCGGGCCATGGGGTGGGGGTAGGAAAGGGGCCCGAACGCTGAGCAGGCACGCTGGGGAATGACAGGACAGCCACCAGGTCTCAGGCTTCCGCCGTGGCCTTCCAGCAAGTGTGGGGCCACCAAAGGCAGGCAGCATCTCCCAACCTCCCAGGACCTGGGGGACTGGTGAACGGCTACTGCGGCGTAAGGAGGACCTGGCCGCTCAGACCCACCCCAACCCTGAGCACGCGCCCTGCTCACCAGAGTTGGGGGTTGACCCGGAACTGCCGCTTCCAAGTTCTCCACCTTGGCCTCATCCTCCACCTCTAAGCAGCCCAGTTCTTCCACCTGATGGGCCCAGGTACCAAGGGAGTGAAGCAGGAGGCTGGGTCAGCCGGAATCCACCAGCCCCTCCCTGCGACACGCAGACAGCCCAGGCCGGCCTGGGGTGAGAAGTGGGCACACCCCGTGCCCCCAACCCCGCTTCCTGGGAAGGGAGCAGCAGCCCCGGCCCAGCGCTCAGGCTGCCGCCCGCCCTCACCGTCTGCCACTCAGCGAGCAGGAACTCCTCGGCCAGGCGCGCCTCCTGCGGCTCCAGCTGCTGCTTCCCCTGCTCCACGCGCTGCTTCCTGTACAGGAGCTCGATGGCTCTGCGCAGAGAGCAGCCCTGGTTGTGGGCGCTGCTCCAGGCCGCGCAGGGGCAGGCCCTCCCGCTCCTCCCCTTGTTTAGTCCTCAGAATTGGCTGAGGCCGAAGTGGGCAGCGCTATCCCTGGGTGTTTTATTTTTGGTACGTGCCCCTAGCGGAACCGAACCCAGGACTCTCTGGTCCGCAGGCCGACGCTCCCACCGCTGAGCCAAACCGGCCAGGGCTGTCCCTGGTTTTTAAAGCACACTAGCGGCAGGCTGGGGTTCAAGGCCTGGACGGACACAAACCTAAGGTCCTCTGTGCCTCAGAGCTGCCACCTCCCCCAGAGAGCTCTGGGAGCAGGGTGGTGGGGAGTCAGGCCCAGCCCGGCCCGGGCCCTCGTCTGAAGGCCCACACGAGGCTCAGGCTGCCTGCAGAGCCGGGCTCTCGAGTCGGGGCCACGTCGAGTGCTGTGGCTTCTCCCTGGCGCCTGCCTGTCGGAAGCTCAAGGTCTGATCTCAGATCCACTGGAGCCCTGGCCTTTGCTTCATCAGCGCTGCAGCGGGGACAGGCTCCCTGCCTCGGGAGCTGCTTGGGATGGAGCGAGGAGGCCTGGCCCAGGGTCACTGCCCCAGACGTAATTGGTGCTCGCTCAGTAAGCTACACCCGGGGCGAGCCAGCCACCTCCCCTGCCACCCCCACAGCCCTCTGCACACACCTGTGAGGGCGGCTGTGCCATGGCCAAGAGCAGGACTCCGCCCCCCACTCCAGTCCTCAACCCACACACAGGGCTCTGAAGCCCGACGGGGAGGGGCCACGGGAGAAAGTACTGGAACCCAGACTCTCGCGCCAGGGCTCCTCCCACTAGCCTGAGCTGGGCTTGGTTTCTCCAGCAAGGAGAAGGGTCCGTGGACGCCTGGTCCTTCCTCCCCTGAGCCTCACCTGTAAGGACAGGCCGCCCCAGTCGAGGCTCGGGCGGTGCCCGTTGGCACCTGGGCCAGGTTGTCCTGCCGCCCGGGCACCAGGTACCCCCAGCCGTGCCGCTCTGAGAAGTGCAGAGGGAAGCCGTCCCAGGTCAGCGCCATGAGTTTCGGTGTGACCCGCATCTGCAGGCTCAGGAGGCTGGGGCCCGGGGCCCACGCGGGGTCATCTAGCCGAGGACAGAGTTTCCGGTACCAGCTGTGCCGCCGGAAGAGAAGTTGTCACAGTGGTGGCTGCGAGGGGAGGCTCTGCCCATGGCACGCTCCACCCACCCTCGAAGGCCCGTGACCTCAGCCTACAGTCACCATTCTCTCCCTCGGGGGTGTGGCCCGGACCCCATGGCGTCCCACGGAATAATTCAAAGATCTCGAAAGAAAAGACCCCTGGTCAGCCCCACTGGGCCCAGGGCGGGATTGCCCCCAGCTCCAGTTCCTGCAGGATAAGTGGCCAGAGGACCGGCTGTGACACACCCCCGTCTCCGAGCTCCGTCTCCCTGCCATTCCCCAGGGCAGACCTGAGGGCGAGGCACCCAGGGCTCATTCAAAGAGGCCTCACTCTCAGGGTTGTGCAGATGTGCAGCTGGCACCCTGCTGTTGCCCTGGCTGCCCCTATTTTCCCAACTCTGCCACTCCGTGAGGCTCAAGTGAAGGGTCACCTCCTTACGGAAGCCTTCCCTGATTTCCCCAGGCAGAGCTGGGCACTGCCTCAACACGATTGCTGTGTGTGACCCTGAATGAGACACCAGCTGCGCGGGCGGGCCTGCATGCCTGGCTCCTCCGGGGTGAAGGGCTCCTGGACAGAAGGAGCTGCGGCCCCCAGGGCTGCCGTGGGCCGGGAGTCAGAGGGAACTAGCCGGGAGCAGGGATGGAAGTCAGCAGGAACGAATGGCCGCACACCGCCCGTGCTGGGGTCCAGGACGGGGCCTCCTGAGATGGAGGTGAGGGGGACAGGGCTCACCCAGGGTGCCCAGGAAGGTGCTGGGGCCGCTTGGGCAGGAGCTCTGTGGTCCCCTTCAGCTGCTCCAAGCAGGCGCGGGCTGTGACCACCTGTTGAAACTCCTCCTCCTCACTGGGGGGGCCAGGGTCTGCACAGGGTGGGGAGGCCGATCAGAACCAGGGGAGGGTCTCAGAGAGACCTGCCCCGCCTACTGATCTCGAAGGCTGGAGCAACACTCTCCCGGGGCCCATCCCTGCCCCGCCTCCCACCCATGCTCCCCACCTTCCTGATCCTCGGGATCTCCAGGGGCCCCAGCACCCTCGACGGGCAAGCTGCTGGCAGCGGCTGGCTCCTTCTTCTTCACCTTCTTTGCTTTCTTCTGTTTAAACTCTTGCAGGTCCCACTCCAGGTCCCAGAGCCAGGGGTCTTCTTTGTACCTGCACAGCCAGTCCACCAGGGCAGGGCTAAGGCCAAGCCAAAAGCCAGACCCACCTGCCTGTCCCCTGCCTCAACCCTGCCCGCCCGAGGCCTGGCTACCTCTCCCCGGAGAGCAGCTGGCAGGCGTCGTTGGCCAGGTCCATCAGCGACTTCTTCATCTCCCTCTGGAGCTCCTCGTAGGTGCTCTGTGCCTCCGCCAGGTAGCGCTCCCAGTTCTGGTTGACGGGCAGGTAGGAGACACCCATCTCCAGCATGCCGGCCAGAGTCACCGGGTGGGGACACCTGGAGGCAAACACCAGGGCTGCCATAAATGACAGCCTGGCAGGCCCCAACCCACCCACCCACGCAGCATCGTTCTACAGTCAAACACGGGGGTTTAACCCCAGCTTTACCACTCCCCTGCCATGAGCCCCTGGAAAAGTCACTTTACCTCTCTGAGCCTCAGATTCTTCATCTTTAAAATGGAAATACAGCCACGTGCTGCTTAACAACTGGGGTAGATTCTGAGAATGGCATCGTTAGGTGACTGTCACTGTGTGAACACCACAGGGGACACTTACACAAGCCTAAATGGTCCAGCCCACCACACACCTGAGCTCTATGCTACAGCCTACTGCCCCTGAGTACAGACCTATACAGCACGTTACTGTACTGAATACTGTAGGCAACTGTAACACACTGGCAAAGCATTTCCTAGACATAGGAAAGACACAGTGAGAACACAGAATAGAAGATAGTGTGTGTTTACACAGATGACATGACACTGTATAACGAGAACCCTAAAGATTCAACCAAAAAACTATTAGAACTGATCAGTGAATTCAGTAAAGTAGCAGTATACAAAAATATGCAGAAATCAGTTATACTTTTATACACCAATAGCAAACTATAAGAGAAATTAAGAAAACAATCCCATTTACAATCGCATTAAAAACAAAACAAAACCTAGGAATAAAGGAGGTAAAAGACCTGTACCCAGAAAATTATAAGACACCGAAGAAATTGAAGAAAATACAAATAAATAGAAGCATACACCATGGTCATGGACAGAAAGAATCAACATCGTTGAAATGTCCATACTACCCAAAGCAAGGCAGAGATTCAACACAATCCCACAATGGCATTTTTCACAGAACTAGAACAAATAATTCTAAAATTTATATGGAACCACAGAAGACCCAGAATAGCAAAATCTTAAGAAAGAAGAACAAAGAACTTCATGATATCAAACTATACTACAAGGCCAGAGTAATCAGAACAGCATTTTACTGGCATGAAAACAGACACACATCAGTGGAGGAGTAGAACAGAGAGTCCAGAAATCAATCCACGCCTTTGTAATCAATTAATATTTGACAAAGGAGGCAAGAACATACAATGGGGTACAGACAGTCTATTCAATAAATGGTATTGGGAAAACTGGACAGATACATGTGACGTATCCACACTTTCTTACACCGTATACATGAATAGACTCAAAATGGATTAAAGATTTAAATGTAAGACATGAAACCATAAAACGCCAAAAGAAAATATAGGCAATATGACACTGCTCTTAGTACTGTTTTTCTGGATGTGCCTTCTTGGGCAAGGGAAACAAAAGAAAAGAAGAAAAAATTGGGACTTCCTCAAACTAAAATGTGTTTGCACAGAAAAGGAAATCATCCGCATAATGAAAAGACAACCCACTGAATGGGAGAACGTATTCATCAATGATACATCTGATAAGGGGTTAATATCCAAAGTATATAAAGAACTCAGACAACCTAACACCAAAAAATAGTCCAACTAACAGGTAGAAGGCATGAATAGACACTTCTCCAAAGAGGACACACAGATGGCCAATGGGCCTATGAAAAGATGCTCAACATCACTAATCTTCAGAGAGATGCTAATTAAAACCACCATGAGCTATCACCTCACACCTGTGAGGATGGCTATCAATAAATCAACAAACAACAAGTGTTATCAAGGATGCAGAGAAAAGGGAACCCTTGTGCACTGTTGGTGGGATTGTAAATTGGTGCAGCCACTATGGAAAACGGTACGGAGTTCCCTCAAAAAGTTAAAAACAGAACTATTTTATGATCCAGCAATTCCACTTCTGGGTATTTATCCGAAGAAACCCAAACCCTATTTTGAAAACATATATGCACCTCTATGTTCACTGCAGCATTATTTACAATAGCCAAGCTATGGAAGCAACCCCCGTGCCATCAATAGACAAATGGACAAAGAAGAAGTGGTGCATATACAGAGTGGAATATTACTCAGCCATGAAAAAGAATGAAACCTTGCCATCTGCAACAACATGGATGGACCTAGAGGTGTTATGCTCAGTGAAACAAGTCAGATGGAGAAACATAAATACCATATGATTTCACTTATATGTGGAACCTAAAATAAATGAACAGGTGCCCAGTGGGCGGACAGCATACTGAGTCTCCTCTTCTATTTAAAAACCACCCAGAGCTAGCAGTAATTTCAACATCCATCAGGGTTTTCCTTCAACAATGCAAACAAACTCCTTGTTTATAACCCATTATAATCGTACGGGCCCACTATCCTATATGCAGTCCATCATCATACAGCACATGCCTGTAATCCCAACCCATCCTCAGGGGTACTGTGGGAATTAAAGATCACAAAATGAAAATGGGTACCATTTGCTGAGCAGTTACTAAGTGCCAGGCACCGTGCTCATAACTCCATACACAAAAAAGATCATATGTGAACCTCACAACGGGGTAGTCAAGTATATCTCGTGTTTCACAGATGAGAACATTGAGGCTCAGAGAAACCAAGGAACCTGCCCAAAGTCAAATGAGCTGGACACCACAGTCAGGATTTGGACCAGGTCTGGCTGACGCTTACGACTCTCACCACATCCTGACTGACTCCCTAGCAAACGTAACCAGGATGGACGGGAAGCCCTGAGCGCTGGACCTGGGTCACGCGCGGGTGCTTGTAAACCGAGACCACACACAGGACGCTCCCGCACAGCCCTCGGCCCTCCCTCCAGGACCTCTGCAGAAACCCAGGGCCTGGGTGGCCACCACTGGACAGAATGGCTCCAGTCTTTCAGCCCAGAAAGGATAAGGCCCTCAGCCTGAGAACGGCCCAGCACCACCTGGTGACAGTGGCCTATGTCCTGGGGATGCACTGACCCCAGGTTCCCACAGGGGCCCCACCTCACCTCTCCAAGAAGAGTGGCAGCTGCTGCTGGAAGACCTCATAGGTGGCCCACACGTCCTGGGCACAGTACTGCATCAGGTCCTGGCACAGGCGACAGGAAGGCGCTGGGTGGGCAGCCGTCCCACTACCACCGCCGGTCTCAGGGTCAGGTCTGGCAGCGATGCTTCCCGGGTTCAGCTGGGGGCCTGCCACAGCCCATCTCCCCAGAGCCACCTCCAGCACCATACCTGGAAGTTCTCACGGACGTCCTTCATGCTACCCTTGACAAACAGTTCTCGAGGCTCCTTCTCCAAGGGAGGCCCCCCGACGTAGAGGCTGTGCACGTCCGCTAGGTTATTGACACTGCTGATGTCCAGCCAGTCCCACGATGAGATCTGAGGGGCCAGAGCAAGGGACATGGCAGATCAGCTCGGCCTCAGGTCAGACGGGCGGGCTGGGGAAGGGGTCCCAAGCCCCCCAGTGTGCCCTCACCGCTGGGCCGTTGGCTTTGCTCGCGGACTTCTGGCGTCGCTGTGTGACGTGCTGGGCCTTGTGCTTGCCCTGCTTGGCTGCCATCCACAGGCTGCGCTGGAAGCTGCTGAGCCCCGAGATGGCCATGTGCATGCTCATCGTGTCCAGGAAGCGCATGCGGGAGCCCTGCGGACAGGCTGCAGCTGAGAAGCCAGCCCTGCCTCGGCTCCTTACACAGCTCCCTTCCCATCATACAGCTTCTGACAAAGACACAGAATTCCTCCGGGCTTGCTCACCCGTGTCCTTTGACCTGGGAGGGGCCTGCGCTCCCAAATTCTAGCCACCCTTCAAGAGGCAGACCTGGCTCAATCCCAACACACAAGTCCTTCCAGCCTCCAGCAAAGCTCTCAGGGGCACCTTGGGTACAGAGTGGCCCAAACAAGGTCTTCTGCGCCATAGGGCTCGACCCCAGCCCCACCCACAAGCTCTATGGCCCTGGGCAAGTCGACAAGGCTGAGCCTCAGCGCCCTCAGCTACCGGCGAAGGGGCTCTCCCTGCACTGTCAGGAGAACACAGTGACAAAGCGCTTTTCATAGAGCTAAGAATGGCCACAACTGTACACCAGGTTTGGCTGCCAGTGTCTGACCCTCTGAACAATCCTATGAATGAGACAGCTGCTGTTATCTCCCTCCTTTTACGAATAAGGAAACTGAGGCTCAGGGACGTCGAGGCGCTCGCTCTGCTCATCTATGGCTGAGGCGGGATGTGAGCCCAGGCTTTGTGGCCCAGAGCCTGCAAAGACCCATACTAAGCTCTACCACGCCACACAGGGAAGGGCATCTGTCCTGACAACTCAGGTTCTGGACCAGGCTGACCTATGCGAGACCAGGGCTCCCAGCCCATCATGCCAGCACCTTACCTGGATCAGGTACTGCTCCCTGATGTGGGCTCGGTCAAAGGAAACATTGTGCCCCACCACTAACTGCTCCTGCCAGTCTCGGGGGGTGGGGCCGCTGGCACTGGCAGGGACCTCCAGGGGAATGAGGTCAGCCGGCGACAGCTGGCTGGTCCAAGAGTAACGCTCTTCCACCAGCCGCCGGCTGCACCAGGAATACCTGCGGAGCAGAGAGGCAGCACGGAGGCATGAACTTCCGCTCCGCAGCACCCACGCCGACCTGCCACCACGGGCCAGGCTGCTCTGGGGGCACCAGCGAGACCAGTGGGTGCCCCTAACCCTCACAGAGTGAGCTCGCGGGGGGTGGGGGGCAGTGTATGTGCTGGGGGTGGTCACAAAAGCGCCGTCACTTGCACAGGGAAAGTTGGTGTGAGCGCCCCGGCACAGGAGTCCGCTCTCGGCCTGAGCTTCGGCCCCAGTGTTCACCTGGCCTGGCCTTGGCTCTCAGGTGCTCTGCAAACGTGCCCCACCCCTCACGTCTATAAACACAAAACAGCTAGTGATCCAAGTGCCAGTACATGACAGAAACTGTTAGGATAGAATCCAAAGTGGAGACTGGTGGTGTTTTTGTTTGTTTGTTTTTTATCCTCACTCGAGGACATTTTTTCACTTTTTGTTCAGACAGAGCAGAAGGGAGAGAGAGGAAAAGAGAGAGAGAGAGAGAAAAACATCGACGTGAAAGGGACACATCGAGTGGCTGCCACCCATACGACCCAACCAGGGCTGGGGACAAACTGCAACCAAGGTACGTGCCCTTAGGGGGAGCCGAACCCAGGTCTCTCTGGACCGCAGGCTGACGCTCTAACCGCTGAGCCAAACCAGCCAGGGCTGGTTTTTTTTAATTGAAAGTTGCAAAAAAAACACAAAACGGTAAATGGCCTGACAGGGATTCGGAAAAGGCTGGAGTCTGCTCAGGAGCCACAGGCTGAGCCTGGGGACCTGGCCACTGAGGAAAAGCCTGCTGTGCACACAGATTATGCCAAAGGGTCAAGGCCGGTCAGCACCAGAGAGTGACGAGGCCACATGTGTGGCCGCCACAGCTGCAGAGGAGCTTCCTGTAACCCTTATGGAGAGGAGGAGGCGCTACTTGCCAACAGTTTCAACAAACATGGGGGGCGGAGGTCAGCAAAAGGAGGTTCCTCGTTTTAAAACTGGTAAACCTCGCTCCCACTCCACGGGGTGGGAACATGCTCAGGGACTCAATCTGAAACCTCTCCCCTTCCAACTGAGCCTGTGAAAGCCCCTCAAAAACAACAGGAAAAGGCTGAAGAATGTCCAGTGTTTGAGGCCCCAGTGATGACAGAAACTCCAGTTGTGATAAAAAGTAGTACTGGTGACAAGGACCAGGTCAGCGGCTGAGCACGAGAGCCATCTGAGTAGAAACTTATTTGTGATCAAAGAAAGAAAGGAAGAGCCCTGACCGGTTTGGTTCAGCGGTTAGAGCGAAGGGTCAAGGGTTTGATTCCTGGTCAAGGGCACATACCTGGGTTGCAGGTTCGATCCCCGGACCCAGTCAGGGTCCTGTGGGAGGCAGCCAATTGATATGTCTCTCTCACATTGATGCTTCTTTCTCTCCCTCCCTCCCTCCCTTCCAAACTCTATCTAAAAATCAATGGAAAAATATCCTCAGGTGAGGATTTAAAAAAAAACACCAAACCACAGACACTTTTGATAAATTTAAGATGAGTCAGAATGAATGCCATTCATACTACACTTACCCTGTGAGTCTTAGATAAGTCTGACAGCCTATACAACGTCCCTCTTGTCTGAAGACCAAAGCCCTTACCAGCAGCCTTCGGGGAAACTGCCCTAAAGGCTGTCCGAGCCTCTCCCTCTCACTCCCCACCCCCACCCCAGTCAGACTCCCAGGAGGAAGGTCCCAGTGTAAGCCTGAGGCCTCTGCACCTGGGCAAACAGCAATGCCCCAGGACCTCCGGCTAGAATGGAATGAGAATAAGAGGAGGATAGGCAGAACAGGAAGAAAGTTAGGAGAGGAAGGAGGAGGAAGTGAAAAGGGGACTTCACTTAAATTGTCCATAAATGGCCAAGAGACGAAAAGGTAAGCCTTTCTTGTCAATGGTTTCCTAATTTTCTTTCAGCCAACACAGCCTGCTTTACCTGCTCAAACGATGGATGGTATTCCCCTATGTGACCACCGACTTACATGGTAAGCATTGAGATTTTCATCTTAACTGGAACTGAATCAATGCGGAATCATCTAGCTTTGCTCTTTCGGCCATTAATGCCTACCTTATCTATTTGGCCATGTTTTCACCATTTTCAACTGCATATTTTACATTTCTCAGCTTTCTTTACAAAGATGTAGTTCCCAACAGGGAATAGAGAAACTGCCAACTTTTTTGCTGGCCTGAAAACGTTAAGGTTGTAAATAGTATTTTAATCCTGGAATGAAGAATGAAAAAGGGGAGAAACAGTACTGCCATCACTGTTTGAGAAATTTGGGTAGCACTTAGAAAGTTACTTGAAAAGGAAATTGGATCTACCTTTTGGGGAGCAAAATGCCTGCTTGGGGGCCTGAGGGAAGAAAGCAGCTGTTTCTCAAGCCGGGTGCTGCTACCTCTAGGGGGCATTTGGAAATGCTGGGGGGAAGGTCGGGCATTTAAGGGAGCAGCAGGGATGCTAAATGTCTTACCCTGCCTAGGATAGTCCCCCAAAAGGGAGATTCCTCCTGCCTCAAATATCTTATAGCATCCCCAAATAGAAACACTGTTCAAATGTCTTAGACTAACTTCTCAGAAAGTTATCAGGAACGGGTAAAGGTACCAAATTAGGGTGGTACCAAATTAGGGTGATCTCAGTCCGTCTCCTGTACAACAGTCTGCTGTGATTCTCCACTAACCCGTCACCCAGCACCTAACATCTGCCGGGTGTTTGTTTACAGCTCGTATCTTCTATCCACGGAAGCTGGGGTCAAGCCTATTTTAGCTCACCACCCGCTGGCACATAGTGGGAAGGCAGTAAATGTTCACTGAACCGAAGTAGTAAGCTGGGCCCCCAGGTGTGATAAAGTCCCCCGACCCCAGCCCGCACTTACCAAGCCGAGGGGGATATGGCCACCGCCAGCGTGGGGCAAGTTCCCTCTGCCAAGCAGACCTCCACGTCGAACACCAGGGCCGGCTCCTCGGGGATGGCCACGGGTTCGGCCTCCCCCGCGGGGCCGTACCGGGTCCAGCCCTCCGCCCAGGCCCAGCTCGGGGGCCTGGGGGGCAGCTGGGCCTGCAATAGCGAGTTGGCCGCCTCCAGGTAGGGCAGGCTCTGCTTCTGGGCCAGGAGGCGGAAGTGCTGGTCCAGGCTGCCCCCGTAGAGGGGCGGCAGGCGCAGCTCCACGTCGGGCAAGGGCGCGGCTGGCTGCCCCCAGAGCCCGTGCTTCTGCAGGTGCTCGACGCTGCGGCGCACCGCGGCCTCGCCGGGTGTCTCCCCGCCGGACCCGAAGATTTGCTCGTGAAGCCCTCTCGAGAGCATCTGGATGTGCAATGGGTTGTGCCGCAGCTGCCCGCCCTCCGAGGAAGGCACTTGCGGCGGCGGCGGCGGCTGCCCGGCGCTGGGGACGGGGTCGGAGGCGGAGCTGGAGACCCAGCGCCCCGGAGCTGGAGCTGGAGCTGGAACCGGCCCTGGCCCGACGACGCAGGAGCCGACCACTTTCTTCCAGAGCAGGCGGCTCATGGTGGGTGCAGGGAGCCCCCCGCTGGGATTCAGGACATCTGGCTTTGGGCTCCAGCTTGGCTGCTTTTACCGGCTGAAAGACGTGCAGAGAGACACGTCTCGTCTCTGGTTTCCTGTCAGTGAAATGGGCCTGACCATGCCTGCCTTCCACCCACAATCCTAAAGGAGATAGACGATATGAAGTATTATTACATACGTGTCACCTGTTATATTAGAAGCCATCATTCCTTGAGCACTTATTGCGTCCCACGCAACGTGCCGGGCGCTTCTCGGCACATTGCCCGTTAAGCCTCACACAACCTGGGGAAATAGCAACACCCCCTCCTGAGTAAACTGAGGTTCCCGTAGGTGCAGCGGTGAACTTGGGGACGGGGACGGCACACGTGCTGGTTAAAAGCCCAGGTTCTGAAGGGGGACACGGGTCTGAATCCCGGTCCTGGCTCTTAGGAGCTGCGGTGACCTTGGGCAAGCCCCTTAGGCCCCGATGTCCTACTCTGTAAAGTGGGGTTACGAAGTCGGTCACACAGGGCTGCTGGGTGGGTGACGAGGGAGAAGATGTCGCGCGGCCCGGCCCTCGGCAAATGGTGGCTGCCATGGTCGCGACCGCCACGGCCCGAGGGCCCAGCGCCAAGAGGTGACAGCACCCGGGTTCGAACCGGCCAGGCGAGCCGCCATCCCCGGGGGCCCCCACCCACGCCCGGCCGCTCGCTGGTGCCCGGCGGCGGCGCCGCGCTGCGCCCCGGGACGCGCCTCCGCCCAGCTCCGGGCCTCGCTCCCAGACCGGGGAGGGAGGGGCCGCGCCGCCGCTCCACGACCCGGCCTCCCCGGGGCCGAACCCGCCGGAAACCTCGGTCCGCCTAGTGCCTCCGGGTCTGCGGCTCCCGACCCCAGGCCAGCGACGCGGCTTCTCCCTCCGCGCGGCCTACGCAGCCTCGGGGTGGCGTGTGGCCTCCACCCGAGCAGTCCGCCTCGCTGGCAGCCGCAACTTCCCGTCTGCGCCGCGCTGGGTCCCGCGGCTTACCCGAGAGGCAGGCGGGGAAGAGTCCCCGCGCGACCAATAAGAGGGCCGCAAGTGGTCCGGTCCGCCCGCGGGGGAAGAAGGGGACTTCCGGGTGGGCCCTCCCTGTGAAACTCCGGGAAGCAGGGTCCAGCCTCCCCTGCTCGAGAAGCAGGTGGATTGGTCCCAGGCAAGCATGGTAATGTGACTCTTTAGCTTATTCAAAGAGCTCCAGCTATCGAGCGGCCGCGTGGCCTAATGGATAAGGCGTCTGACTTCGGATCAGAAGATTGCAGGTTCGAGTCCTGCCGCGGTCGCAAGGGGTTCCGGTCATACTTTTTCGGTTCCTTCCACCCCAGGAATTAAGTATTCAGGCAGCTCGGGATGTGTGCCAATCACCCCCCACGCTGAAGCCTGGGAACGCCCGGGTCTGCGGAAGCAACGGCTCCCGCACACCACGCGTAGCTTGTCCCCTGTGCAATTGCTCGCCTACGTGTCCCAGGCACACGCCGTGGTGGGGTTGCGCGAGCCCGGCGTACCCCCAGCGCGGCGGGAGGAGCGTGGAGAGGAAGCACATCCTCTGTGGAAATCCCGATTTAAATTCAACTGATACACGGCGGAAGGGGATCCCTCCTCCCTCGGGAGCCCGGTGCGGCCTCTCCTCCTCCTGGGCAATTCTGATGGGTAAAAACGCTCCCTTTTGTTAAACCCGAATCTGCCCCCCGGTTGTAAATTCCTCCCCCACCCCCGCCCCCATCCCCCCGCCCAAGGGCGCCCTGCTCTCTTCAGCCTGGGGAGCATCCAAAGGGTGCTTTTCCGCCTTTGCGGCCTCTGCATAGACCTCCTGTTGCTCCAGGAGCCTCCACAGCTGGGCTCTCCGCGCCCCGTGGCTGCTAACCTGCGAAGGATCACGCAGAATGAGGCCCACGCGAATAACGAGAGCGTGGGACCCAGCTGCGCGGATAGGAAAGCGAGGCTCAGACAGGTCGCGTAGCTGATTAGGGACAAAATTCAGGCCTCCCTGAAAGTCAGTCCCCACCTTCCTGCCCGCGCGTGTGCCAGGACACCGCGATCTGACTTGAGACACCGGTATTTTTCAGGAGTGGGCTGCAAGGGGCCCAGAGACCTGCATCCCTCAGCCAGCGGGGCGGGCCGATCCCGCCCCCGCCCCGCCCCGCCCCGCCCCGCCCCTCTTGCTGCCCTGAGGCAGAGAAAAGCCCTACTGTTCTAGGGGTATTAAACACACACACAAATGTTTTCTTGTTTGTTTTGTTTTCTTTTGGCCAAAAATACAATTAACTGAAAATTCAACGTTTTATAATCTGCCTCCACTACCACCACCACTTAACCTTGTATCGTTGACATTTTTACAAAATACAGAGAGAGGTTCTCAGCATAAATCAGGGAGTCCCTGAGTGGGGAAAACATTTTCATTACTTATCTCCCACTGAAATTTAGCATTTCCTTCAATTACGAGATTAGGCAACTAGCCATAGTGGTATTAACAGTAATATCCAATAGCAATCATGGATATTTTCATAACACGTTAGAGTTGCTGTAGATTTTTCCATGTATTGTTCACACTAATTGTACTTCAAAATATCAATGTTACTAGGCCACTGCTAGATCTCGTAATTTAATGAGTTAACCAGAAAATACATGTCACCTATTCTTTCTAATATTTCATTATCTTTGCTTTTCTGTGTAATCCTGCGCTTTATGCATTTTATTTCTTTATTGATTTTAGAGAGAGAGGAAGGGAGAGGGAGAGAGAGATAGAAATATCAATAAGAGAGAACATCGATTGGCTGCCTCCTGCATGCCCCCCACTGGGGATAGGACCCACAACCTGGGCATGTGCCCTGACCGGGAATTGAACCAGCGACCTCTTGGTGAATGGGTCCATGCGCAACCATGGAGCCACACCAGCAGGGCATGCATTTAAAGGCATTGTTCTAATAAGGTGTCTATGACACAAACAGGCTAAGAACCTTTGGCCTAATCGAATGTCACTTGCAGGGGATGCTATCGTTGGGTCTGCCTGATATCTGTTGGGAGAACAACCTAGTGCCAAACAATGTCCATCAAGATGCCTGCCCCTCTCACAAGGGGACTTCAGGCCAGGCAGGTGCCCTGCCCCTGGAATTAGAATCCTCAACAAGGACAAATGGTTGCCACTGATTCCTACTGAGACCCAGGCACATGAGCCCTTCCTGCCAAGCTGCACCAGTTCCAGGATTCTGAGCCCAGCTGCTCCACCTTCCCTCCCTCTTTTTCTGGGAGCTCCCCCATGCTCCACCTCTGCTCCCCCCTTTTCTGGGAGCGCCCCACATCCTTGTAGAAAAGTCTGCTTCTGCTGGGAATGCCTGAGAAAGCAGATACATTTCTCCACAATTTCCTGGACCTGTCCTTCCACAGAGGAAGAGTCAACAAGAGTCAAATTTCATTAGGAACCCTGTCTTTTTTTGTTTGTTTTAAATATGTTTTTATTGATTTTTTTAGAGAGGGAGGATGGGAGAGAGAGACAGAAACATTGATGTGAGAGAGAAACATTGATCAGCTGCCTCCAGCAGACCCCCTCACTGGGGACCAAGCCCCCAATCTGGGCATGTGCCCTAACCAGAATCGAACCCAGACCTCTCAGTCCACGGGACAACATTCAATCCACTGAGCCACACCGGCTGAGCAGGAACCCTATCTTAATCAAAACACCATGCACTTTCTTGCAAAGCATGTATCTCAGTTATAACAAATGCTGATTTAAAACAAAAAAATCTCCCCTTCTACTACTGTAAATTCCCCTGGAGACTGACCTTGTGTCTGGTTGTATGCTGTATTTCTGGGCCTGGCTGGAGATTGGTAATCACCACCAACACTTTAGATGCTATGCTCTGTGCTAAGAGTTCACACAGTCAACTAAATTAATCCTTGCATTGACCACAGGATAGAGGTACTATAATTATTCCCTTCTACTGATGAGGAAACTGAGCACAGAGGGGTGAAGAATCCTGCCTAAAGCCCTACAACCAGGCTAAAAACGTTAGAGTATCATCTCTTTTAATCCTCTTAATAACCCCAGTGGTAGGTACTATGGGTGCATAGGTACAGCCATTATTCCATTTTACAGAGGAGAAAAGAAAGGCTCCAATAACAAGTATAAGGTGAACTCATCCAAAAACTACTCAGTGAGTCCAGGGCCTAGATTTAGGACCCAAGAACTATATGACCCCAAAGTCACAAGGTATTTCTGCAAGCCCACTAAACACCCCACAGTCAAGAAAGCAAATTTGAGAAGACAGAAAGCCAACCATATCGTTAGTTTGCTACTGGTCCACACCAGAGTGGTTGGCGGAAGATCCCAGGTCATGCTGCTATCTGCCCCTCCGATATTTGTCAGAAAGCAACATGGGAGTTTATTTATGAACATTTTTCGTGAGACTTCCTCCTTTGTGCTCAACCAATGGGACCCCCAAGAGATCCTCAGACCTAATGAGAAGGGGCTTTTAATTCTTAATTTTCTGAGGTCCTGCAGGTAGAAGAGGGACCCTAGCTGAAAGAGCAGATGCTGAGATGGGAAGGACGAAATGCCATGGGGACAAGGGACACAGATGCCTGGCTGCAAGAACGCTGGGGAAGAAGGTCCTGAGCTTGCCCCATCCACCTCAGTCTACCTGGGACCTTCTCGAAGGAGACCAGGATAGCAGAGGCCCCAGTCAAAGAGGAGGTGAGCTGCAGGCCTGGAGTCTGGCTGCCTCACTCACTGTGAGTGCCTGTTTCCTAACTGGTGGGAGGGTCTCACACATGAGTGGGTGCTCTTCGTAACAGGTTGAGAGGCAGAGAAGAGCCAGAGGGAGGAAGAGGTGCCCGGCTCATTTTAGGCTACTGCATCTCTGTCCCCTCTATCCAGACCGCAATCCATCAGACCCACGACCCGCGGGTCCGGAGTCTTTCCCGCCCCACCCACAGCAGCCTAAATAAACCTTGTGCGCCTGCAGCTCCCGGGAACCCCCGCCAGAGAGCGCTGTTGGACAGCGCCGGGAGCCGTGCTCTGGGGCGGATATTGGCGAGGTCAGGACTGTCCCAGGGAGGACACGGGGCCCGTAGGTAGGACGGAAGGAGGAGGACGTAGAGGTAGGATCCTCAGGAGCTCCTGTGTTCTGCAAGAGCCTTGTCGTAGTCCCTCCGGGTCTTGGGGTGGGGGTGAGGGGGTGCGGTGAGAAGGGGCGGGCTTCGGCCTCCCAGCTTCAGGTCTGGAACTCGCTAGGAAGGGGGATGGCAGGGAGGCATAGCGCGCGCTCCATCACCGACGCCAGGGGGCGCTGGTCAGACCTCCGCTGTGCATTTAGGCCGCGGTGGGTTCCGCGAAGTCTCCGCACCCTTTCTCCCCGCGGTCCTGGTTCTTCCGTAGGTTCAAGCTTTCCGTTCCGTCTCTCTTAGGTCTTTTGTGGGCTCAGAGAGCGTTCACCTTTCTACCGAAGCTGAGGGGCGCTCTCTGGGGCGGGCGCTCCGCAGGGCACTGGCGCACGAGCGGTGGAGCCGATCCCCAGGCAGGCACTGAGGAGCTGAGTTCCCTGGGGCCCTGAGGCAGAAGGGGGTGAGGTCTCGGGAGGAGGGGCGGCCCTGGCACGAGCCCTGGTACCCCAGAAGCCTGGAAGCCATAGCTTGGATCAGGACGCCTCTTGTCCTCGCCCCAGAGAGCCATGCTGGGGAGGCCGGCCTTTGAGAACTGAAGGCACGTTGCGCTCAGGATAGAGCTCCCTGTGCACCCCCCTCCCCCCAAACCCGGCGGCCTCCTTCACACTCTCAACTCAGAGGAGGCTTGAGCCAACTGGAAGCTGGGGGTTTGGGCTCGGAGGAGAGAGGAAGGGGGGAAACGCCGGCTGCTGGAGCGCTGGAGAAGGGGGAGGAGGTGTGATGTTGGCTGTACCTCCACCCCCATTCCTGAGGTCTGGCTTCCCCCTCCTCAAAAGCTGCCGGGCAGGTCCAAGAGCCCAGTGGAAAACAACAAGGTGTCCGCAGGACCCTGAGTGAGGGCATGCAGACTGGGACAGAGTTGGCAAGAATCATGCTAGGCCTGCACCGGTGCCCAGTCCCTCCAGACAGGGTGAGACACAGACAAGGCCAGCGCGGACTTGCAGCCTCCCCTCACTCCACCGCAGCATCCCCAAAAGACAGGAGAAGTGGAGAGGACAAGAAGGGGCCTCCAGCACCCGAGTTTGGCAGGAGCCTCAATGGGCCGCAGGGGCCAGAGTAGCGGCCTAATGGATTCAGGCCGGCCGGGCAGAGGCGCACCCGCCCTCCCGCCCGAGCTCTCAATAGTGGACAATGGAGTCCCGGGGTGACCCGAACAAAGAATTTGGAAGTAGTTAAACTGCAGAACACGTTCTGGGCCTGGGTGCCTCCTTTCAAAAAGAGTGCAGAGGAAAGAAAAGAAAGCACTGGGGGGTGGAGGGGGTGAGAAAATGCCCAGGGGAAAAGTTGGTAGGTCGCCCTAGTTGCCGCCAGCTACCAGACGCCAGGAATTCAATAGGAAATTGGGGGAGGGGGAATGGCCCGACTGGGCCTGACCTCTGGGAGAGACTGAGAAATTTCTCGGGGAGATGGCTGGGGTTCCCCAGCAGGGCAGAGCATTTGCCTTGCTCAGAGACACCCACTCACCCAAGGCTTCCACTCTGGGCCAGGCTCTGGATCCGGGCTGCCAGGGAGGGTCGGAGAAGCTTCTTCTGGGCTTTGGAGACTAGAATGGGGCCAATGGGTGGAGATGGGGGAGGGGGTGCCGGGGCCTCTTCTGTTTCCCCAAACGCAGCTTCTAAATGTTTTCTCTCTCTGTCTCTTTCTCTCTTTGGGTCCCTGTGTCTAGCCCTTCACCGTGCTTTGTCTCTCTGGGGATCCTCTAGCAAAATCTCTCTGGACAGGTCTCCCTCTCTGATCCCTTTCTCAGAGCTGCTCCCCCCCCCCCCCAGATCAACAAGGCTAGGTGTGTCTCACCCCGCTCTCTCTGCTCGCTCTTCCCCAGACAACCCGCAAGCCAGCCTCTTCTAATGAGAATATTCTTTTGTTTTTCTTTTAAAGTCAGGCCTCTAGGTGTAACAATTAAGGCCAATCAATATTTTCTCTCTTCTGTTTTTCTGAACTTTCTAATTTTTCCACGCACAATAAGCACAGTCACAACACGGAAGAAGGGAAAGACATTTACACTGGTGTCAAACTAATTGAGACAAAAAGAAAACAGAGCGGTTAAGAAGACAAACGTGTGAATAAAATGACCAGAAAATGCATTGGTGGGGGAGGGGGAGACACGTCCTCTTTCCCACTTCTAGTCCTTTCCCGGAGTTGTTTAGGGAAGATAGAAGTAGGGAAGAAGAAAGGAGCAGAGGCGGCTACTGCTTCTCAGAGGCACTGCGTCTGGAATCAGAGCGCGCCCACCAGGCGGTTCCCTCCTGTGGGAGGCGCTCGGTTTGCAAGGGGTTAACAGTGTTGCTCCTGAACTTGGCCTGTCTGTCTGGCTCGTGATGGATGTTGAGACCCGCTGACAAGTTCAGCTCGAGGAACGTCCCCTGCTGTGGCGGCGGGAGAAACACATAGGCGGAGGGGACCAAGGGCGAGTGGCCAGGACGCACGGGGAAAACGGTGGTTCAGCGTGGTAGGGCGACCGACAAGGAGCGTTGCTCTGCCTGCCTTCTCTGCTCCCACCTCCACTTGACCGCTCACCTCCTCCCCCGAAGCTCTCCGATACCATCCCGAGGCACTAAAGTTCCCCGGGGCTCGGCGCTCGGTGTGCCAGAACCTCCTGTGGGCCCCTGTGGAACTCTCGGAGGCCGAGTTCAGCATTTGGACAGCGGCTCCGGGGTGCCGTCAACCCAGCGGGTGGAGTTTGCAGGTGCACAGCCCAGGCGAGTGGGGATGGGGGCGGCACTGGGCCTGGAGAAGCGGGACCCAGCCTGGAGGGCAACCCTGGCTCAGAATGGGACATGTTTCCTCCGAGCTAAAACACCCTTTCGGAGCTCACCTGGGGGCCCCTGGATCTACCAATCCGGAGTGGATACCCTCACCCTGACCAACACTTTTGTAGGGGAAAGATAAAACGCTCCCTTTCAGTCCAGAGAGTAGATGCCCCCTCCATCCTAACACCTCTCCATTCTCCCCAAAGCGGCCGGATCCCCAAGCTTCGAGCCGCCAGCGAGGCTTCCAAGCCGCCTCTCGCTATCACCTCCCAGGTTGGTGGCGGTGGCTCTGGATGAGCTTGGCAGTGCGGGGGTGATGAAGGGCTCGAATGGCGCTGCGACTCCCCGGAAAGGCCGGGAGGCAAGCGGAGCGGAGGAAGGAAGCGCTGGGAAGCGGGGCTGAGCGCCCCTCACAGCTCGCCTCCGCCCCCTCCATTCCGCACTGGTCCGGGTGATGGGAGGGGGGCGGGGGGAGCCGCGCTGACGTCACTGCGGGCCGTGCCCGCCCGAGAAGGCGGCGCTGGGAGCAGCTCAGAGCCCCGAGAAGCCTCGCATTGCTAGGAGCCCCCGCGCCACGGTCACCGTGCCCGCCTCCCGCGGTTCTCCGCCGCCGCCGTGCGTCCGCCAAGGGCAGGGGCGCCTGGAGAGCGGCAAGATCTGGGGCCGCGGAGCCGCTGTCCCCGCCACCGCCCCACCCCCGCCGCTGCCTCGCGGGCCCCCGGCCCCCTTCCCGGTCTGTAAGTGCCGCTGCCTGCCGTGTCTCAGCGAGGCTGGGGAGCGGGGCTCGGGCGCGCGCGCTGTAGCCTGGACTAGGGCAGCGTTAGGAAGCTGGTCTGGACTGGGAGGGGGGCTGGGGCATCCCTGCTCGGCTCCTTTGGGCTGCACCGGCGGTTCGGGCTGCCCATCGCCGCCGGCGGGGTGAGGGGTGCGCTCTGACTGCGCGTGGAAGGTGGGGCTCAGTCTCTGGGGCTTGATCCATCATCATCCCCAACAAGTCGTCAAGGCCAAGGTCAAGGGTCTTGGGGCAGTGGGATGCGCCCAGAGGTGAGGACTCTCTGCGTGTGCAAAAGGAGAAGGGGAACGGAGCCAGATAGAAGTTGTGGGACTGCAGACAGGTTTAGCAGAAAGGAGGGAATGTTTCCAAAGTGAGGTTCTGGGGAGTTTCCAGACCGCCCCCTTTCTCACCTCTGCCTCTAACTCTCCTCTGTCTTCTCATCCTCTCCCCAACAAAAAATAACCCAGGAAGTGGCTTCCTGAAAAAAAATAAAAATAAAGAAATAATGCAACACAGGGCACCCTCTCTAGACAAGATTTATGGCGTGCTTTCTGCCTCTGTAATGGGAAGTTGTTGGGAAATTCTCTCTGTTCTGCTCCCCGCTCTGTGCCCCAGAACAGGCCTGGTGGATCTGTTTGAGGGTGTCCCTGCAACCTCCTCCAGTCCAGGCTCCAGAGAGTCTGGGGAAAATGAGGGCGTTGGTGGAGATTGAGGCTGTGGTGAGGGGCTTCTCTGGGAGAAGGCTGGGGGTGGGGGAAATTCACACTGGCCTGGAGCTAGGCAGGAGGGTGGCATTAGCTGGGAGAGGCTCTAGGGTCAGGTCATAGGAGGCGTGCATGCATCCAGAAATAGTCTTTGTGACTGGGGAGAAATGGAGGTGCTGGGACTGAAAGGGGGCCCCTTTATGAGCCCCTCCTCATATCCTGGAGGAGGTGGGCTCTTCAGCTACAGAGAGGAAGAGGATGGAGTTTGAGGGTCTGGCTTTCAATCAAGGGACCACAAGGTAGGCTAGGTGGACACAGTGGGTGTCATGCAAGGTTCCATGGAATACCAGTGGCTGGAAAGTTCAGAAGAGGGGTGCTGCTCTGCTCAGACCTTTACAGGAGGCGCATTCCTGGGTTTCTGCCCAGACTGGGCCTCCCCAGAGCCCACAAACTGAATGCCTACACCTCAGCTTGAGGAAAGGGAGGCCAGATGTGAAGGCCAGAGAGGGCATTACAGCCCAGCTGACCGCATGTTCATGAAGGTGGGTGTGGAGGTCTTGGGGACCCCGGGTGCAGGAAGCTGGGTCCATCTGAGCTAGCTCAGTGCTGTACTTCTAGACTCCAGACAATAGAAACATCAGCTTGATCACAGCTCAGGCTGGGAGGGAGGGAGCAGGGGAAAAGGGCACCCTGGGCTTAGCCTAGGTTGTCACCTAACTGGAAATCTGTCTCATAATGAAGCCCAGAGAAGCTCAAGAAAGGAGCCCGAGTCCCAGGCCCAATGGTGGGTCTGGGCTGGAGCTTGGGGAACTCAATGGGCCTCAGGCTCTGAGCCTCAGGATACCAGTGCCTGCCTCGGGCTGTTGTCTAAAGTCAGAACTGCCCGCTCTCCTTTCACGTAACCCCTTAACTCACTGTCCTGAAATGGGGTGGCACACTCCAGTGGGTTGTCATGCCCCTGCACTGAGTTGTGTAACCACCAGCAGGAAATAGGAACTTGGGCCAAAGTCAGCCTGGAACCCTGGCAGCGGAGGTTGCCAACGGGTACAGAGTGCCTGTGTACACATGAGCATGCATGGGCAAGGTATCTGCCACCTGCCTTAGGCCGGCTGTTAGATGCATGTTTGGGCCAAGAGTGTGTGTATGGAGGTGGGGAGCTGTGAGTTGTGTGAATCTGAAGGGGCACAGGGCACACGTGTGGCTACTGCAGGAGGAGGCATTTCTGTAGACACAGGTATGGGGGCTCCAGAGCCTGTCTGTCCTTTGGTGGAGGTTTGAATATGAAAAATGGAGTCTGGCCTTCAGTGGAGGCACCTGGGAGGGGAGTCTCCTGTTGAGGAGACACCTGACACTGGGGCTCTCTTGGCCCCTGTCCCTCTGCCCTGGTAGCTGCTGATTCCCCTGGAGCTCAGGTTTGGGACTGTGGGGGGATATCAAGGGAGCTCCGGTAAACGGAGCAGCGGTGGAGGCCCGGAGGGCGGCTCTAAGCACCATGGCCCGGGCCTGGCCACCACCCTCAGTGCTTTGGTCTCTTCACCCAGCCCCCAGCCAGACTCAGTACCTGCTTTCCCGTGACCTTAGGGCTCGTAGGTCAAGGTTAGGGGCTTGGTGTGGGAGAATGGCGCAGAACCCAGGCCCATTCAACTTGCATGCGAGAGGGTGATCGGGAACCAGGGATGGAATCAGCTGCCACCCTTAGCTGGTGGTGCCCAGCCCACAACATGTGCCTCTGGCTGGCATCACCTGGACCACTTCCTGCCTAAGCTGTACGCGGAGGCCAGCCACCAGCCCACAGACTGCAGCCCGCCCTGGCCCAGCAGAGCAGCCTCAGCCCCACAGCCTGAAGACTCCGTCTCACCATGGCCTTTGGTGGACATGGAGGAGTCGCTGATTCCAGCACAGTCCCACGCGAGCAGGGCGTGGGAGCTTCCCCGGCCAGCCTCACCTGCTTCCCACCAAGGGACTCAGTTTCCCAAAAAAGAGAGTAGAGATGCAGCCCTTGTGACCGTGCCTACCGCATCTGAACTGAATCCAAATCAGGCTTTTAATTTTTTCTCCCAGAGCCCCCACCCGCCCTCAGCTTGCCAGTCGGGCCTCAGCGCCGCTGTGTTCCCGTGAGCCTCGCCGAGGAGCCATTTTGTGAAGCATCCTGCTGAAATCACACTCCGAGGGTCTCCTTTCTGCTCTCTTCCCCTTCGATCCCACTCCCCCCTCCCTCTCTCACAGGTGAACCACGCATCCCTGCCCTTTCCCACCTCTGCAGCCCCGTCCTTCCCACCTGGGGCAGCCTTGAAGGACTGGGGCTCTGGAGGCTGCCCACACACACACACCAAGAAGGGGAGACAGTGCAGGTTCCAGGAGCTGCAGGAGGAGGGGAAGCAAGGGGCGCCTCCCAATTATGGTAATGCTTTGGAATTAACTGTCTCAGGCCCAAATTCGGGTGGTTCTTTCCCCAGGGCTGCTGCTGGCCTCTCCCTGTTTCTCTAGTTGCTGCTCTGTCTGGCTCCGTTCAGTTCACCTTCTGGAGAAGGGGGTGTGTATGTAAAATGGCATTTGGATGGAGAGGTGTAAGTGCCAGGCCTGATCTGGCTCAAGCTGCAGGGATGGGTGTAGGACATAGGCTGCTTTAGATTTAGGGTCAGGAGAAAGATACAACAAAGCTGGGATAAGCCGTGTGGCAGCGGGCACATGATAAAATCGGGGACTTGACAAAATGGAGATGGATCACTTTTAGGGGAGAAAGGGATATTTAAAAATCATTAAATCCTTCCCAAACCATCCTCCTCCCCTTCTTCTTCAGAACCCATCCTGTGGGGATTTGCCTGGCCCAGAGCAGCTCAGTGCCCCAGGCACTGCTAAAATGGACCCTCATGGGTATCTCTGCCCAACCTCATGGTGCCCTACAGCCGTGGGAGTCTGGGCACAGAAAACCCGTGTATTGACCACTGAAAGCCGGGAATCCACCCGCCTGTCCGCTGCCAAGTCTCTCCCTAGCTCTGCTCTGGGTGCAAAAATGTTGCATTTTTCCTATTTAATCCTTTGCCTCCGCGGATCGGCTGGTGGGGGAAAGGTGAGTCCCAGCACTCAAGACTGGAGGGTAGCCACAGCATCAAGGAGGAAGCGGGTGATGGCTGGGTGAGCAAGAAGGGCACCATGGGCCGCTCACCTCTGGAAGACTGTAATGAGGCCTCCAGGTCTGCTGTCAGGCTCAGTTGGGGTGATTCTAGGCTAGGGGATCCAGCGTAGGAGCCCCTTTCCCCTGTTAGGCCACTTGCAGTGAAAGGGTCGGGTGGGTGCGAGAGCCCCAGAAGGAGGGCAGAGGCTCCGCTTTGTGCGTTCATTTTTCCGTGGAACGTGAATTTCACTAGCAGCCTAGTTCAGGCCTAGGGCATCTCCAAGGGGCCAGGCACAATCGGTTGTAGGTTCCTAGATGATCTCAGAGAGAGGAGGGACCCGGCCGTCTGGTACTGAGCGCCAGTGTAACACGGTTTGGGACCATTTGCGCGCCAGGGACTATGGATGGGACACCGACCCGTGTACACCAGGACACTTTAGTCCTCCCTCCGCTCTAAGTCTACGCGCGTGGGCTGGGTCTGCTGCAAGGTGCAGGGCGTGGGGAGAGCAAAAGGGAAATTAAAGGTGAAACAGCGCCTATTCTCGGCTCTCGGCCTCCCAAAGGCGCACTCGGCCGCCCTATGGAGACCTTCACCCCGCCCCAGCAGGCGCGTCCCCAAACCTCTTCACTGGAGCTCCCTAACTCTGATGGTCTGCGAGGGCTGCCGGGCTTCCTGGGGCTTTAAGGGAAGACAGAGCAGTTTGGAGGAAAGGCCAGACGGTGCGTACCCAGGCGCGCAGCCCTGATGCTTTTGAGGGCAGAGGGGGCACTGCCCTGCCCTCCGGGAGGGGAAGCCGTGAACGCCGAGGCCATTGTAAGGCTGGGTGGTGCGGAGCGCGGGAAGGGGGCTGGGATTTGAATGGGAGCCTGTGATTGGCCCATCCCTGGACTGACGTCACTTCCCCGCGGGGCGATTAGCCTGCTAGAGGAGGGCTGGCGGGCCAGTGCGCTGGGGGCGGCCGGGGCGCCCGAGGCTGCTGGAGCGCGTTGCACGGGCGCCCTGAGAGTGACCCGGGACGCCGTCGGAGCGGGCAGCCGGCGCCGGCGTCCAGACGCACAGAACCGGGAGCCGGGAGGAACGCGCAGGGCGGGCTGTGGAGGGAGGGAGGGGACTGGGCGGGGGCTGCCGGCCTTGGCGGTGGGAGTCAGTGTGTCTGTGTGTCTGTCGGTCTCCTCTGGCTCTCCGCGTGCCCCCGGGGCTCCGGGAGCGGCGGCCGCTCCTGTCCCCGAGCCTGGCGGGCAGCGGCACGTGGGGCCCACGGCGCGGCAGCGGCGGTGGCGAAGGGAGGCCCGTTTCTCTCTTTGGTTATCTAGCTGTATGAGTGCCACAGAGCCGTCATAAAGCTAGATAACCGAAAGTAGAAATGACTCTCACAACTTCTGCGTGCGAGCGCCCGCCCCGCCGGCCGCCCCGGCCCGCCCGAGCCACAGGAGCCCAAAGGAGCCCAGTGCCGGCCCAGCGGACTCCAGCCCGGAGGAGCGGCCGCGCCCGGACCAGGTACCTGACCTCGGCTCACTCTCCGGGACACTTTCCGTTCCCGGGAGGAACTTGCCAGCTGTTCCCTCCTCCTCCTCCTTCCTAGCCCCCACCACATCCCCCAGCGCCGAAGCAGGAACCCCAAAGTGGAACGGGCCGGGGGGACGGAGGGGGGTAGGGTTGCAAAGGGGTCGCTGGCGGGGAAGGCGCCAGCCTTCGCCTTCACCCCATAAATCAGGCTGGAACAATCCTCTGCCCGAGCCTCGGACGTGGATTTTGGGATGCAAATGCGATGGGAGAGAGGCAGCGGCCGGTAGGGGGTGGGGGTGCGGGGGAGTGAAGGGGTGGACAGGGGGCTGCCCCGCCGCTAACAATGCGGCCTTTATCGAATTATTCGACGAGTCAGCCCTGAGCGCCATTAGCATACGGCTTGGGGGTTGCCGGAGCTTCGCCCCTCAGTGAGGTCAAGTTCTTGATAATTTGATCACTTTTCACGGGCTCTGGCAGCTGCCTTTGTGTGCAGTTGGGGGGTCTGTGTGCAGCGTGAAGCGGAGCAGAACTGGAGAGGAGTGAGCTCAATGGCTAGGGGCCGGGGCAGGGGCCTCCCTCCCCGACGGGCCGGCCCTGCCCTGCATACAAACCAAGTGAAGGCGGGTGGGCGGGAGGGACCGAGCTCAACCCCGCGCCACCTCTGCGCCAGCCCTAGCTCACCACTCCCGCCCGCGCCTCCCCAACTTACCCCAGTGGTTAAGGTGCAGGCAAGCTCCCGACAGCCCCCCCCCTACTCCCCACCCCCACCCCCATGGCAACATAAGATGTATTACAATGTCTAGCAAATAAAAAAGCAATTGGGGGAAATCTGCATTCCGTTTCCATGACAACCCAATGCTGCACACCCGGCCACTAAGGCTCCCAGTCCCTCTTAGCTGGGCTTGGGGAGTGGGGCATACCCTTGCTCACTGCATAGGGATCTGAGCCCCACATAGCACACAGCGCTTGGGTCCCTCTTGAGTCCTTATCTACCTTTAGGTCACTCTCTTCCCTAACACCCCATGTGGTCCTGAAGCTTGGTTCCTGTTAGCTTGGGGAACACTTGGGCGTGAGTGGCTGTAGACCCAGTCTGCATCCTGCCTTGACTCAGAGAAGAAAGGATCTGATGTGGATTCATTGCCCCTGATGGTTTGGGGGGCTCTTTAGGTATGTGGGTGTGTGAGTGCTAAGACAGTCAAGCTGGCAGGGACTTGAGCCACCACTTAGACACAATCCCCTGTCCTCTTTCCCTTGTATAGATGAGGAAACAGATCGGGAAGCCTGAAGTGACTCCTCCAGGGTCACATAGCTCAGAAGTAGAGTGGGGCCCAGTTTCCTATATAGCCCATCTTTCCTAGTCCCTACCGTGCCTTGTAATGACAACCTTTTCCCATTTTCATTCCTTTAAGCCCCCCCCTTTGGTCTTTGATAAACAAGAGTATTTTGAAAACAGGTTATATGTGTAAAAGGTGGAAATTGAAACAGTACAAAGGGAAATCCGTTGTCCCTGGAGTGAGGAACTGCCAGGCTAAGGTGGAGGGCAGAGGGACACTTTTTACTGTATCACCCTCTGAATTTTGAACCACGTGAATATGTGAGCTATTAAAAATAAAATTTAAATGAGAAGAAAACAAAAGAACAGGCAGGAAAAGTCCGTTGCCCTCCCCTCTGTCCCTGGTTGTCCTTCCCAGAGATAATCACCAGGTAGAAGGTTTTCATGGATCCTGGGTGGCATCCCCTCCCCATTTTTAAAGGTCAGTCTCCCTTTTTCCTGGCAAGAGGCTGGTGAAAGGTGACCAGTGTGTTTCAGGATCCACCAGGCAGGCCATGGGCAGCATCCCCTGGGCCACCCTCCCTTCCCAGCGCACCTGGGAGCGTGTGCGCAGCTCGTGACCTGGTTTCGGAGGAAACCAGAACAGCTCTTCCCACCCCCTCACCCTGCGCTTCTGCCTCCCTTCCTAGCCAGTTGGCCCTGGGCCCATAGCTTCGATCTTCCCTTCCCACTACCCCCATCCTTTTGCTATTTTGCAAGAACTAGTCCTACTAGGAGCCCAGTGGCTTTGCAGCCTGCCAGCTGTGTCTACACAATTTCAAATGAGTTTGGTTGTGTGTGTGTGTGTGTGTGTTTTAACATCAGGGTCCCAAACCACCCGGGTAGTCCTTAAATCTGGGTCCAGGGATGGAAGAGTGAGAGGGTGGGAGAATGTGGTTTTCTTTCCGCTTTCTACGAAAATCGGTTGATGCAAACCTCCGGAGTCTCAGAAAGGAGGGCAGAGAGGGCTGGAATCTTAATCTCCCAGACTCCACTCCACACCACTAGAAATGGCCCTGGAGAAGGGCCAACCTGCCTGATTTGGGTCTGGGGATATGAATGATTATCCCTAACAGGGCCGTGTTCAAATCCCCTCTGGACACCTCTAGGCTCAAAATTAAAGCCCCATCAACCTCTTCTGGTTTACCCGGAGATGGAGCTGGCTGGGCCTTGGGCCTTCTCAGCCCTTCCTCCCGTTCCCCAGGGAGACCGTCTCCCAACCTCTTCTAGCCATTCACTCCCCATGTTTGGGCTTCACTTTTGTGGAAAAGTTTGCACTATTCCCCCAAACCCAATCCCAAACAGGTTCTGGGGAGCCTGACAATGCAATTGAAGCTGCAGTTTGGAAGCCGGAATTGGTTGGGATCTCAAAGATGTTCTTCACCCAACCCCCTTTAATTTGACATCTAGAAATATATAGCTCAATAAGGCCCGGTGGCTTGCCAAAGTCGCCCAGCAAGCCACTGGCCGGACACGGATCACGGCAGCCCCCGTGGTGAGGGAGGCGTAAAGGGCTTTTTGTCACTCGTGTGGGTACTCAGAGCCCTGAAAGACTGTTGGACCAGGTAGGCCTCTGCCCCAGCGAATGAAAACCGGGCGTCTTGAGCGCCGCTGAAAATCAGGCTGCGGCGCGGCCAGAGGCCTGATCCGGGCTGCTCAGGGCGCTGTCCGCGGCCACCCTCCGACCTCGGG
The DNA here is from genome assembly GCF_014108415.1 of Molossus molossus. Classification (NCBI taxonomy): domain Eukaryota; kingdom Metazoa; phylum Chordata; class Mammalia; order Chiroptera; family Molossidae; genus Molossus; species Molossus molossus. The sequence continues at coordinate 4,215,521 of NW_023425360.1, read as the reverse complement.
CAAATTGGACCTGAGCGCGCAGGGAGCGAGGCCGGGAGGCCTCCCAGGGCCCGGCGGCGACTCTGAAAAGCATGAAGGGTCGGAATTAGGCGCTCATTTAGCGAGCGTTACTAATCCGAAGTTACAGCGCTAATTCCCTGATCCGGCCGCTCCCACACGCAGCGCCGGGATTAGAGGCGCGGCCGCCGCCCCGCCCCGCGCTCACGCCCCAAACGCGCCCGCCCCGCGCCCTCGGGGCTGCGGGCTCCGCTAATCCGCTGCGCTGCGCTCGCCTGGCCCGAACGTGCCGCGGGGCGGGTCCGGGACAGGCAGGGAGGGGTCAGCCCTGAGCCCTGGAGCAGCCCCAGCGGGATGCATGCGCCCTTCGAGGCCCAGGCGACGCGGCGCGGACCAGAGAAGCGCCCGGATTTCTCCAACCCGGGTATGCGCACCCACGGTGCGGCCCCTTGTTGGCCGCGGCGCCATTTTAATAGCCCTCGACTCCCACCTTGGCATCTCTCGCACCCGTGTGTGTCAGGGTGTTTCTGTCCGAATCCCGTCCTGACTTTTGCCCCTCTCTGGCAGCCTGGATAGAGTGACCAATCAGCGCTGGCCTGGGGTGGGATGCTCGTCACCATGGCGACTGCCGGGGCGCCCAGGCAGAGCTGCCCATCACAGAGGGCGAGTCTCCACTCCGTCTGGACGTGGGTGTGAAGGGAAGGTGGGGACGAGTGGGGGGTTGGAGAAAGCTGTGGCACCTCATCCCCACTCCCAGCCCCATTCTGCCAGGGTTGGTTCATCTTGAGTCAGGCAGGGGAGAACATATGGTGTGGACAGGGCCTGAGCTTGTCCCAGGAATGAGTTTTTCCATTCCCCGAAATCGGACACCCCTCCATCTTTCTTGTCTAGGTGCAAAGGTCCATCTTGATCTATCTTTCACCCATTCTCTTTCCAGGAGCTCTCAGAGGGTTCCCCAAATTGCCTTGCTGTGAGTGCTGTGATTTGGGGCAAGTGACGGCCCCCGTCTGGGTCTTAACTTTTCTCACCCATAAGATGGGCTGGTCTGCAGGCTCCTCATGGAAAGCATCCAATGCACAGCGGGTGCTCTGTGGATGTTAGAGCTCCTTCTCCCTTAGCAGGGAGGGCGAGACTATTGAGGGCAGAACTTGGGGATGACCCTTCTTTCTGGGGAAGCCAAGTTCGGGTGTCTCCTGGCTTCCTAGAGCCAGCTTTTCATCCCTCTTCCAGACAGCTGGGAATGGGAGAGTTGGGGAGGGTTTTTAAAAACAGAGCCAGGGAGGGGACTGTGGTTGGAACAAAACCTTGGTCAGTGGCTCTGAGAATGGGCCACTGCAGCTCCGCTGGCTCCTTCCTTCCAGACCGGTCCGGCTTAAGCAGCACTTTAAGTGGCCCGGGTATTCACTGGCCAGCCCCTCACCGTAATTGAGCCGCAGGGGTTTGAAAAGAGGGCCAGGGCCTCAATGACAGGACCTTGGGCCAGGCTAATTGGTTTTGGTTCAAGGGGATACTGGATTTGTGAAAAGCTCCAAACTGTCTTTCCCACGCCAGAGCCAGGCCATGGCTTTACGGAGAAGGGTTCAAGGAAATTGGGACCAGGCGAGAAAGCTGGGAGCCAGGTGCCTCCAGCTGACGATCCCTTGATACTGGCCAAGACATTCCTCTGCTAGGAGGGTGGGGAGTCATTCCAGGGTGCAGGAAGGTTCTACTAACCCCTTCACACACATATGTAGTTGTACCAAGAAATGTGCCCCCTCCTCTGAGCACCTGGCACATCTTAGTTGTGAAGGGGTCTCTCTTTCCCCACTGAAACCATCCAGTCAGGGAGAGCAGCAATTGCTGCTTAGTTAATCACTCTTGCCCTGGGAGCTGGACTAAACCTGGGCTTTGACTCTGGGAAAATGCTGGACTCTATCCTGAAGCTGAAAGTGCAGTTGGTCTCAAGATAATCCACTTCTGTGTCTTGGAATGTCCCTAAACTAGGCCCCGGGAGGGCAAACGAGGTAAAGATGAGAGAAGGAGCCTGTGTGGTACTTAAAAAAAAATAATAAAGTGTCATCTATTTCTTTACATTCAAAAAGTAATCACTAATTGTATTACAACTTAAATCTGTCATCATTGTGGATAATATTAATGTGAATGCTTTGGAGCATATAACTTCAGGTGTACAGATAACTATGGGTTTCGACCAAATGATTACACATTTGTATATATAATATACCCATTCTTGTGTATATGTGACCTACATACCAAGTTGTCCGCTTATATGACAGTTTATGTTAAGGATGACTACAGGGTTGGGTGGCAGCTATAAAAATATCCATCCCATTTAAAATGACTTTGCATTGACTGAGACCTGTTTTTTGTGGTTCATTATGTGCTAAAGAGACCATCCCAAGTAATCACTAGCTAAAGAAACCCCCCGCCCTTTTTATTATCTTCCAAATTTTCACCATGTTTGCCCTCTTGAAGCATATAAGTAGGAGAAAGGTACTTTGAGGAGATATAGAACTCTGTGTATCACATTTTTTCATTTTTATTTCAATTTTAATTGCCCAGAGCCTAATTTCTTTGGGCCTCTGCTGATTTGCACATTTGAGATTCATGTGTAAATATGCATGTGGCATGTGTGCACGCCTGGGCCTCCTTATCACAAAGTGTGCTCTCTCAGTGTTTAAATACACACATCCACCCCGACACACGATTATGGGCTTGCATATTTGCCTCTTCTCTAGAATCGGGTTAATTTTCCCTTCGCTAATCCTCAAACCCATTAAGTTCTCCACACCCCCATCCCCACACACACACAAAATTGCAAACCCTACCACAGACCAGTGGTCTCACCCCACTTCTCCAGCAAGCAGCTCTCCAGGCGGGGTGCTGGAGTGAAGGCTCCTATTAGGCAGACTTCATTAATATTACCAAATATACCCCAGCACGTTTACTCGTCTACTATGAAGTATTATCATCAATAATTAAATTAAACTGCACTTGTCAAAATAAATGAACAAAGTAGAGTTAGTGATGTCTTTGCCTTGATTTGCTTGTCTTGGGTTTGCTTATTCACTAATTTGAAGAAAAGAAGAGAGAGAGGGGGAGAGAAAGAACAGGCTGCTTTGGAAAGAGGAGAGAAGATGCTGAGACCAGGAGAGACAGAGAGAGGGGAAGACCCCTCAGTCACTGCCCTGGAGTCTCCAGTCATTAGGGCACGCTGGGAGGCTGGAATGCAGTCTCCAATGTCAGCTCATAATGAATATTGAGGTGTGGATGTGGAAGGAGTGATTTCTTTGTTTACCGAGGAATGGTCATGGGAATGGGGGAGAGGATTGCCTTTGGGGATTAAGGAGTGGGCTTTGTTTTTATGAAGGGCCTTCCTTCTTTTCTGAAGTTTTCTGCAGCTAATTGATTCAATTCAGACATTCCTCCTCCCTACCCGGCCAGCCAAGGCCCTGTGTTTGTGAGAGGTGCACAGCCCCGTTTCCCCATCTGCTCTGGCCCCTTTCTCCACTGTGACCCTTGAAAAGGGTGTGAACCTTCACATCCAGGAGATCACAGGCTATGGGGAAATCCGTCAGGGGCCGAGACCTTTGCATGGATATATGTGTGTGATAGACAACTACACGCACACACACCCACATGTATTATTAGAAGTCAAATTTACATACAGAAACAGATCATAGGTATTCAATTCTATGACTTCTGACAAATGCATTTACACCCATGGAACCAACACCCCAGACAGCATGTCTCTCCATCCAGAAACTTCCCTCCTTCCTCTGTCAATCTTTACCCACACTCCTTCTGATTTCTCTTACCATGGATTCATCTGACCTATCTAGAGTTTCATCTACGTGGAATGTACGCCAGGACTTTTTTTTTTTTTTTTGAAGGGAGCACTGTCCTCAGAGGCATGGCTGAGCGAGTGTCCAGATTTTGTTTATGGTCACATTGGACTTGTGTTAAGCACTTTCCCTGGGATGGGCCCAGAAGTCAGACCTGTAATAAGGCTGAGGGTGGGGGTTGGTTTCGGCTGATCTTCTCGGACAGCCCTGTTCTCACCCGAGGTTTGTTAATGAATAGGGGACAGGTGAGCCTCACACATCCCTACTTGCCTCCCTTCCCAGCCTCCCGGAGCTGATGGAGAGCTATTAATGGAAGGTGCCGGCTTTGTGCTAATTAAACTTCCTTTCAGCTCCATCTGCATCGGCACTCCCCTCCTGGTCCACTCACCACCACCCCCATTCGCCTGCAACCTAGTTTTTGTTACCCCCATGAATCAGGGGGGTGCTGTGCGTGAAGCTGCTCTCCTCTGTTTCTGGCCAAACCCCGGTTCTTTGTGTGTTGCAGGGATAACCAAGGTGGCATTTCTGCAGCCTGCTCTGTCTTATTAGGGTGGAGGAGGACTGAAAGGGGTTGGGCATTACAGGCCTCCTTCAGCCTAGGCCGGTCTTACATCGTTGACTTGGGGTTATTTTGAAAAGGACCTCTCTCCTCTTTGCTCTGGAAAGCTCGGTTTCAGACACTGTCCCTTTCCCCCCTCCTCCCAATTCCTGGGTGCCTTCAGTCTGCTGTACACACCCCATCTCAACCTGCAGCTCTTGGCCTCCCAGGCCGCCCGGGGTGGGGGCTGTCACCCTGGATCTCTTTGGAAGAAGCCAAATTTTAAAATTCATTTTGCTTTTGATTTCTTTCACCTCAGGCCCAATGGACATAGTTTTTTTTTTTTTTTTTTTAAATGGAGGTTGTCTCTTACAGAGGTTTCATTGAAAAAGAAAACATTAACGTCACACGAACGTCATTTAAAGAAAAAGTACCTCTCAGCTTAGAGGTTGGGGGAGTGCGGGCTTCCTGCCTAATTATCAGTTGGGATGAAATCTCTATTTCTCGATTGGAACCAGAGAGGGGGGCATCGCCTCTAAATGATCCTCTTTTTAGCTCCTGAATCCCCTCAGGTCCCCATTGGTGTTGTGTGTAAAAATAGCACAACCTTCCTGCCCCTTCATCTCATTTTCTCCTGCTTGAATTATCCTGATAGTAATACAGGTCACCCACTTCTTCGACTGTGTAGACTGGGATTCCTAAAATCAGGAGTGGATTTTTGGCCAGCGTGAGGCTTTGCCAGTTTTTCCCAAGGTTGTAGACCCAGGCTAAAGAGGGGTGGGGATGTCTCTGGTGTGTTCAGGGGCTGCAGAAATTCCCCATCACTGGCCATGGGGAGAGCAGGAGGACTGGCTGCCTCTGTGGCCTTTTCTGACTCTAGGAGCAACAATTCCTGAATGGAGGCACTAGTGGAAGACCCAGCACTGTCTTGGACTGAGTTACTAAACCAGCAATCCAAATTTCAGAAGGGCAGCAGCTGGGGGAAGAAGGGAGAGGGATGCCCTTGCCTAAGTGGTGGGTTTTTTGGAGCATGCTTTGGCCATTACAAAGTGTATCCTTGAAAAGTCACGTCACCTGTCTGGGCTTCTGTTTCTTTCCAGAAAATGGGGTTAATAGTACTTGCACCTCCAGGGGTCATGTGGAAATTAAAAGAAACACACAAATAAGGTACTTACATACAGTGGGTGCTGAGAAAGGACAGCTCTTTCTGCAGGCTGGGACCGGGGTGTACATGAATGTCTGGGTCTGAAATTCTAACCTCCCCTTGCTAGAGACAGTGAAAGCACCAACGATGCCCCCAGTGTCATGAAAGAACTGACCAGTGCCTGTCATGCCCGCTGCACCCCCAATAGGGAGATGAACCAGGACTCCAAGGAGCACCCCTCTGGGTCAGGGACAGTGGGACACCAATAAAGTTCCCAGCTTGGCTGGCTGGGGAGAAGGGCATATAAATGTCTTTAGAGACTTGAAGGGAGCAGGATAGGGATTGACTTGCTTGGCCAAGAAGGCATCGCTAGAAGGCCCATATTAGCTCGGGGTTCAGGATTTCTGATACTAGGTTGTTGCATCTGGAAAATGACCTGGGGTCCCTGGCTCTGGCAAATACCCAGTGTCAGGACAGGGTGGTCCTGGGCAGTCTGGCTCTCAGCGCTGCGCTGGGCCCCAGGTGCATCCAGGTGTCCCACCTCCCGGGCCTCCATTTCCCCAGCTTCAGCTCTGGCTGGAGCAGGGGTTCGCTCCAGAGTGCGGTCTCCAGCGACAGCCTTGAGGGTGGCTGGATGCCTGGCCTGCTGGCAGGTATGGAGCCCGGAGCCGGGCAGGGACCCCCCTTAGAACCCCACCGGGCTTCCCTCCCACCTTCCCCGGCTGTGGCTGTGACCTGGAGGGCGCACGTGTCCCCACCACCACCTTCAAATGGAAGGGGAGCGCATCTAGGCGGGAGTCGGGGGCGACTGATGTTTCTCTCTGTTTTACAGCTACTGCCCTGCCTGCGCCTCCCTCCTCCACGCCATTCGGCCTGTGCTCAGCGTCCCCTTCGAGGGCACGAACTTGCCGTGGGCACCGGCTCTCTCATCCGTGGGCGCGCCGGGGAAAGGTGAGTGCCGGGGCAGCCGTCTGCCCGCACCCCAACTGCGCCCCAGTGTCTCCGAGAACGCGCTCGAGGGCCGGCGCCTCGGAGCTCGGAGGACTCCAGGACCTGGTCGGCGGAGTCGCTGTTTCCCTGGGTCACCAGAAAGGCGACCCCCTCGTCCCCAGTCCGGATCCGATGTCATCCCTACCCTGTCCTCGACTCCCTGCGAAATGGCGCTGACAAGACACTTACTGGCTCGTGGTGTTTTGTGATTCAATCCTGCAGAGCTGGAGCGCGGCACGGAGTGTTGCACACAGTAGGCGCCATGTAAGCGGCGACTCGGAAGGTTCTGCCTCCGACGCGGCGCCTGCGCCACCCTGGCCGGCCCTGGGCGGTCCGCGGAGTCCTTGCCCCTCCGGTGGGGATGGCGCGCTGCCTCCCGCCGGCCCCGAAGGGCTCGGGCCGGCGCCCCCTCTGCGGGCTGGAGGAACCGAGCCACCTGCCCAGGCCTGGGCGCAGCGGGTGGCGCGTCCGCACAGCGAGTGGCCTCAGGAGCCGGCACAGCTCCTGGGCACCCGGGCGGGCGCGCGCCCCGGCGTCGGCCTTGGAACCCCCAGTGCCCGCGCGTGTCCAGTGGGCCGCGCCGCGGGCCGGAAGCCATCTTGAGAGCGTGGCGCAAGATGGCTGCGTGGGCACCAGGACCAGGGCGCGGCCGGGGCCCCGCGGCCCACGGGAGCGCAGCGCGCGAGGAGAGTTCCGGCCCGCGGCGCCCGTGCTGCCCGGTGCGGGTATCAATGACCCCAGGAGGCCGCAGCACCGTCCCCCTTCCCACCCGGACCCAACGTCGGGCTCCTGTTGCCCCCGGGCGCTGCGTGGGCTCCCCGCCGTGCGCGCTCTCGCCGGCTTCTGCGGGCACAGAGGCTTCGGTCCGAGCCAGGCTCGCTAAGGGCGGACACGGCCTCCCCGAGTGGCCCGAGGGGACGCCGGGCTGGAGGAGCAGTCCCCCAGGGCAGTGGCGTCTTTGGGGCGCCGTGGGCGCTCTCGCCTTTGGGTTGTGTCCGGGCAAAGTAAGCGCCTGGCTGACGCCCGCTTCTTCTTGAAACGGGGAGGCCGGAGGGGGAGCAGGCCGAGGCCGCCCTTCCCGGATGGGTGTGGGCCGTGGCCAGGGCCTGGCGAGGGCCTCGGTCTCCACGTGGTTGGGGCTGAGGACACACCTCGAGGTTCCCTTCGCTCCTCCCGGGCTGCAGCCAGGTGGGGAGGACGTGAGCGGGGCTGACGCCCGGAGCGAGCGGCACCTCTGAGCTCCACCTCCGCAGGCCTCCGCCCAGGGGTCAGAACTGTGGCTCCTCCGCGCCCGCCCGCCTTCCACCTGGGTGAGTAATTCCAGCGCAGTCGCTGTTGCTCCGACTGCTCCAGTTGACCCACTGCTGCTGGCCTGAGGCATGTCCCTCGCATGTGCATTTGTTCAGAGTGACTAAAAAACTCCAGGGAGGTTTCTTGGTGCTTATTGAGTCGCTCTTTGTGCCTGGCCTGGTGCTAAGCATTTCACATTCAGGCCTCAGTTGGACACGGGTAGGGTGATGGTTCCCTTTGTGATTTTGGCATAGAGAGGATCCGGCCGTCTGCCTGGAGCCTGGCGACTTCACCCACTTCACCGCACATTCTCCTCGCACAAACACACGGGCCCATCACCTCTGTGATCTTATCTGGCAACTGCCAAGCCCCCAGCCCAACACAGCCTGTCACTCCCCAACCTCCTGGCCTAACGCTCTGGCCTTAAATAGATGTTAGGGTTTAATATTGTGATTATTCTGAGTCTCCTGGCAGCCAAGACAAAGAAGAAAATAGGATGATTTATAACCTTGTTCAAAAAAAGGAAGGTCATCAGGATTTTTAGAGACGTGAACATTTTTTCCTCCAGAAGATTTATAGAAACTTAAGGTTGGTGAGTAGGGAGGTCAACGGCTCGTGTCATGGATGAGGAACCAGGCCCAGAGAGGTTAAGGATTTCCCCCCAGGATCATGAAGTTAGCTTGTAGAGCAAGGACTGGGACCCAGGGGTCCTGATTCCCATCCTCTTATGAGCAGGCTTGTCAACAGGGAAATGGTTTAGTTGTGTTTAGTGGCCCCTCTGTCCCCCACAGGAAACTCCTTAGACCTGTGTGCTGGGTTGTTCCTTCCCTTGCCCCATTCCTAGTGCTGGGCTGGGCTCATTGCACGGGTCTGTAAATATTTGATAAATGAGGAGCGGTGCCCAAAGGCTAAACCTCTGGACTGGGAGATGGGGTGGTGGTGGAGTTCTCTGGTGGGACTTGTGTTTTGAAGGTTGCATTTCTGAGCCTAGGAATTCCTTAGACCTCTCAGCAAGTCCTGTGAGCTGAGTAGTGTATTTCTTCCTTTGGCAGTGGCCTGGCTCCTAACGGCCCTTTCACCTCCTTGTTGGACCTCATGGGAGGGCTGTCTCTCTACGGAGGAATCATGCCATCAGTGAGACCTATAAGTCCCTTTATGGGGACTAAGCAGGGTTTCCTGATGGCACGGCCACAGTCACCATGAGACCTGGCACACCCGTTTCTTTGTCCTCTTAGGGTGGAGAGGCAGCCTTTCTGTGCCTGCCCGGGTTTGGCTCTTGTGGCTTGAGTACAAATCGCAGAATGTGGTTCATCAGATCCCCAGAACTTACCCAGGTTAGTAAATTTACATGGGTCCTAAAAGGTGACCTTTGAACCAGTAGCATGATCACGGTAGGCACTGAATAAATTTAGTGAGCAATTTGTACTGGAAAAGTTGTCGCCTCTGGGTGTGGGGAGGCAGTCGGCTTATTGATGAGTAGCCCCTGTTGGCAGGAAGGCTCCAACCACCAGATCCTGGCCAAATCCTGCCTGTTGTCTTTGGGTTGGCTCTGCCCTGGCAAGGCAGGGTGGAGGGCTGAGGCCAGTTTATAGCAAAAGCCTCAGCTGTGGAAGGAAAACAGGGTTCAGCTCCCCAGATTAGTTACTGTCTACAAGGATTAAAGGCCCCAAATAATGGCTGGCCTCTCCCCTCCTCCGTGCCAAGGGAAGACATGTAAATTCAGCCTCACGCCAGCTTAGGCGGTGGATGTGTATAAATCGAATTTAGCAAATCAGATCATGGTTTAAATGCACTATTTAAAGCAGTCCTGCAGTGAAGCCTTTTACAAAGAGAATAATCATTTTGTGATGCTAATCATCAGCCTCCAATTTATCTCCTTTGTAAGTTCAGATGTTGGTGCACTGGGCGTTCTGAAATTGGGGCGCTCTTGTGCAGGGTTCGGTGATGGCTGTCTGCCTTCCTTTTCTGACCTCTGATTTTAAATGGGTGTATGTCCTCGTTCTCGCTGGGGGCCTCAGGATGCTTGTCACTTAGCCTGATAGTTCTCATCCATCCCACTCATCTTTTTATAATCTGATAGAGCCCGCCATTCAGCTGTCCCTGGCTCCTTTTCTGAGATTTGCACCCTTCCTGGGGGGAGATAGAAGCCCCGCTGTTCTCAGGGTATTAGACCCAGCTCCCTCTCTGATCTGAACCTTCTTTTGTTTTCCTGAGCTTCTGGTGCTGATCGGCAAGAAGATCTGAGAGTCGACCAGACACACATCAGCCCCTGAATTTAGTAGGCGCCCAGTGGCTGAATGGGCCGTGTCCAAAATATTCTCCCCATTCACAGCGAAATAACTGAGGCCTGGATGTCAAAGTGACTTTTCCCACAAGTTGAAATCGGGACTCAAAGGAGAACCTGTCTCCTAATTGCTATAAAAGTGTTTTATACACTGAGCTGTGGTGCCTTTCTTTGCAGAGAGAATATAATCAGGGACCATCTGGGTGGGATAGAGAGAATGAAGGGAAAGAGATGGCTCTGAGTGGAATAAAGGAAGTGGGCAGGAAGCTGGGGGGCCGCGAGGAGCCTGACCTTGCTTAGCTCACAGGGCCTGATATAGTGTCTTTGTCAATGCGGCCACTATTGGCGCGTTCCCCGGTAATTATGACTGTGTGTTGGCATGGCGACTCGGAGTAAGAAGACTAGAAGCACTGGTAAATGCACGGCTTGTTCTTGCCCCCCAAAACAGAGAGCTGCTTTTGTGGGTCGTTCCTCCAGGGAGACGTGGCAGAAAATTCACCAGACCCAGGGCTGGGGCGTGGGCATTTATAATCCATGGGAGCCAGGTGGCCTTGGTTGGGGGTGGCACACAGAGGTCCTCAGCCAGGCTCGCCTCCTGATCCTTCCTGGTGGTCTTTGTTTCCGAGCTTGAACTGTCAAGTATATCCGTTCCTACTCCTCTGCGGGCTCTCTGTTGCAAATGGGTTTATGTTGCAGTCCCCCTGAATTTGATTTATCGTGAAGTGATCTATTTCATAGGCCATGAGCATTTGTTAGGAGGCTGGAAGGAAGGACTGAAGGGCTCGGCTGTTGGGGTGGATTTGGGGCTTCCCTTTCACCGTGGTGTCCTCTCCTTAGATCCTTGAGCCGCACCCTCACCCAGCAACGGGGAGGTTATTGGAGGCCAGAGCTGCGCTGTCCACTCTGCTAACCGCGGTTGGCCTCATGAGATGCGGTCAGTGTGACCTGCTGCAATCATAATACTGGGTTAGGTAGAAGGCATTCTTAAAATTAGTTTCACCTGTTTCTTACTTTGTAATGTGGCGTCTAGAAAATTTAAAATGATAACATGTAGTTCGTATTTTCATTGGTCCAGACTGGAGAATCAAGACCTCGTCCAGCCCCGTGCTCAGTAGCCAGTCCTGGTCTACCCCTGGAAGGTCTCTGGCCACAGAGAGCTCTGTGATGGAGCAGCTCAGCCCTCACGAGGCTTCTAGGGGTACCTAGTGTCGCCCCTTAAGTGGGGGTGACCCCTCAATCCTTCAAGGAAGGCCTGAATCTGCAGGCAGTATCTTGTTTTTCAGGGGTGAAGCGAACCAGTGGGTAAGCCCAGAGGAGTCTTTGGATGGAGGTTTAGCGGTGCCCCGTGGAGTTTGTACGGGCGCAGATGTAGATGACAGGAGGGTTGTCCCCAGGGTAGAACACCTCCCCGTCACCCCCTCCCCTTCCTCACGGTGATTTCATCTCTCCCAGATGTGCGGGAAGCACGGGGCATGGGCAAGCAGCTGTGCACCCCGGGTTCATGCCAAACCTACTTTAACCAGGTTTCCTTTGGCCCCCGGGCTCCTCGTCGCCCCTCTCCCAGCCCCTCCTCCCCTCAGCCTCTGCTGTTCTCTGCTGAAGCTTCTGGGATGCGCCTTGGCTCAGAGCCAGCGTCTTCTTGGAGAGGCCTCCTGCCCTGGCTCTCTGCCAGGCCCTGAGTCTTCAGAGAGATTTTCTGGGGAAGCGCTGGGCTCACCCTGCTGCTGGAGAGCGGAGGGGCCTCTCACTTCCGAGGACTCCTGGGTCCAGCTGCTTTCAGACCCCCGCCCCCCGCCCCTCGCTCTCCGAGCCTCCAGCTTCCCGACCTGGAGAGCTGGACTGGGGAAGGGCCACCCAGCTCCACTGAGCCTCGAGTTTGTGAAAAGAAGGCTCCTCGCATGAGCCTGGGAGGTGAGAAATGAGTCATGATAACGGTGACAGGAACCGCTGATGGAGCACCTAGGCGGTGCCAAGTTCCGTGCCAACGCTGGGCACACTTGTCTTCCCTCAGCTCGTGTCTGGGGGAGCAGAGAGAGTGGTAGAGGTAATCTAGGGTCTGCTCTTCTTTCCTAAGCCAAAGGCCGCCAGGGTGATTCCTTGGGATGCACCCCAGAAGCAACGGCCCTGGGGTAGATGGAAGTCTGAGTCCCTGTGGGGCCTCGTCCCCAGGGTTGGCCTGGGCTTTGGGAAGCAGCATGAGCTCATCTAGGGTGTTAGGAGATGACTCCTAGCATCTCTGGCTTTGGGCTGGTGATATACCTGGAGAATTTGGGGATAAGCACTCAGGGCTGGGCCCCTGGGAGCCCTGGAAGGTGCTAGGAAGGGTAAGAAGCATCCCACCCAATCCTGGCTCTCTCATTGTCAGTGGGATCCATAGCCCGTCTATGCCTCAGTCTGCAGAATCTGGGGTGGGCCCAAGCTTGCCAGTCTGCCTGTGGAGCCAAGGGGTTATACCTGTCCAGGTGAGGCTGAGCCTCTGCTTTTTGCATCGTGACCTCCCCTGAGGCAGAACTCAGTCTTCTGCAGGAGGGACAGGGACCCGCATCCTCTGTCAAGTCTCCCATGGTCCTTAAGCAGGAAATGGTAGACCTTCTTCCTATCCGCTGTTTGGTGGCTCAGGACCAGAGGCATAAGAAATGCCTCTGGGGGTACATCCTTTCCTTGGGAGAGCCAGAGGAGACAGGAAAGGGAAGGAGGTCTCAAATTTATAGTCCCCCCTCTTCTTTGGGCCTGCAGCTTCCTTTAACCCATTTTTGGCTCTTTCTAGTCAGTTCTTCTCTCTTCTGCTGCAGGGTCACAGGCGTCAAGATCCTGGTGGTGTGTGAGGTGGTGCGGGTGGACATCAGGGGTCTGCCTAACCTAGGTCAGACCCCCAGGCACACTGTTTCCCTTGTCTCTCTGAGCCAGTTTTCTCAGCTGTAAAATGGGGGACAGTAGTGCTCACCTTGTGGCACTCAAGAAGGTTCCGTTTGTGGCCCCGTCTCCTGCTCGAGAATGGGGGGAGTGTTAGGGGCAGGGCTGAGGGCTCTGCGGTGGGTGACTGTCTCACCCCTGGGCCGCACATCTGTAAAGAGCCAAGGCACAGGGAGGGTGGCAAGACGGGGCTCAGCTCTCTGCCAGTCAGTCTGCAGTAAGTCAGTGGCGTTTACTGGTCATGCATGAGTTCCCCCCTCCACGGCGGAGAGAACCCAGGAGAACCCTGGGCCTGCTCCCTGTCCCGTTGGAGCAGAAGTCAGCCTAAGGAGGCAGCATTCAGGGGGTAGACGGTTCGACTCAGGCCATGGGAGTTAAGAGAGGAGGAGTCGTTTGGGGTGTAGTCATCAGAGAAGGCTCACTGCACCCAGACAGGACCCCCTGAACAGAGGTCAGAGGTGGGGGTGGAATGGCAGGAATGAGTCCTGCAGGGCTGCTCCAGAGATTTGGGTACGGACAAGCAGGTCAGAGGGTGGAGGCCCAGAATGACAGGGGTGGAGGGCAGGCTACGGGTGTGGGGGGTCCACCCACCCTGAGGCAGCCCGGGACACCCTCCCTGGGCCTCTCACCTCTGACGGCTCTTGGCCTGGCCCTTGGCACCCCCAGGGTTGTGCTGGGAGCCGTATCCCAGTTTTCAGGGGACCATGGAGCTCAGGAATTGGAAGCCTTCCTGCACCAGACTGTATGTTTTCTACTGTGTTCATTTCTTCATTTGACATTGACTAACCACACGCTGTGTGGGGTCTCTGGGCAAGGCCTTGGGGGTACAGAGAAGCAGACCAGTCCCTCGCCCAACACTTTAAGCTTGTGTAGGATGGAGTCTCATCCATCCAGGGCCGGAAGGCCAGCCTGGGAGAGGGCTGCTGGATTAGTGGGCACTGGGGTACGACAGTTCTCCCCAGTCTGTGGCTTCCTGGCTTCCCTGCCCCTCTCCATGCCCCAGGACACCACGAGAGCAGGGTCAGAGGCTGAATTGTGCTTTGCCTGTGGTGACCTTAAGCTGCCATGTAGCTCGGGCTGAAACTTTAATTTCCTAGATTCCATTTGCTCTGCCCAGAACTGTGACATCCCCGTCGCCTTTCCTTCGTTCAAAAAAAACAACTTTGATCTTGCGCATCAGCATGGCAGTAACTACTGAGATTTTGCGTGTGAGGTTGGAAGGGAACATCTTAAATGCGGTCAGATAATAAATTTCATCTGGATGAATTCAGGTGCAGAGGTTTCTCCTCCTCGGAAGAAATCGGACGTCGCTTGGGGCACGGAGGCCTGAATTCTATCCTGGTTCTGCTCAGACTGGATCCTCAGAGTGGTGGTTGGCAGGTGAGCCCGCACGTGAGTTGGCGACAGTGGGCACCCAGCTGCCTTCTCTCAACACACCTGGAGTTCGGCAGAGGCACCCATGTAGCCCGTAGTTTGGGGGATGCCCTGCAAAGGAACCCAACAGCGCTACCACCCCGACTGCAGGCTCTGTCCTTGTCCACTTGCCTCCAGGAGCAGGAAGGCCAAAGTATTTATTGTTACTGCTTTGGTGGTTTTCTGGTTGAGGTTGCTGTATGTGTGTGCGCGCGCGCGCTTAAAAACATAAAACTCTAGAAGTAACATAGCATTCGTCGTTAAAGCATAGTTGACCCTTGACACTCTGTAGGGGTGAGGGGCACCAATCTCCTCTGCAGTTGGAATCCATCTATAACTTTGACTCCCTGAAAAGTTAACTGCTGATAGCTTCCCGTTGACCAGAAGGAGCGTCCAGCACCGCTTATAACATCACCGATAACATAAGCCACCTATCAACGCGTTTTGCACGTTACATGTGTTATGCACTGTATTGTTACCATACAGTCAGCTAGAGGAAAGAACACGTTACTAGGAAAATCATAAGGAAGAGAAAACACATCTACAGTACTGTGTGTATTTATTGAGAACAAATCCGCGCATACCTACACCTGTGCGGTTCGAACCTGGGCCGATCAGGGCTCACCGGTACCTGTCAGAGAGGCAGAAGGACCATCTCCTTGCTGCTGTACAGAGCAGGGCAGGTTTTCCTCCCAGACCTTCCTCCTCTCCCTCCCTGGACCCCAGAGAGACGGAGGGTGGTTTCTCAGGAAGAAGCGTGTGCTCCGTGTTCTGTGACAGTGCGCGATGAGGCAAATGGACAGCCACAGGCTGGCACAGAGTGGGCCCTCCCTATGCCGGGTGGCTTGGGCGCCCTTCCGGCTTCCCTTGTGTGGGTGGCTGTCTTAGAGCCCGTTTGAATGAATGCCATCTGCACAGAGACCAGCTTGGGTCTAAATTTGGAGGCCAGTTGACAGCACAGGCCGTTGTCATGAAGCTGTGTGGTGATGTTTCCTCCTGGACAAAGTAGACGCACAGACCTGTGCTAGGCTCTGACGCCCCCCCAGAGGAGACGCCAGGAGCTGACCCTGCTGTCCTCTCCTGCCTTTCTGTCCTCTGCAGGTCATGCTCCACAGGCAGGGGGCAGAAAGGTTGGTCCTGGCCCGACGCCGGCCACAGGTGAGCATGTGTGACGTGGTGTCACCATCTATTCCAGCAGCCGCCCTGACCTCTCTGCACCAAGAGGTTACGTAGACGGGTCCTGGATAATTGTTATTTTTCCTCCAGGAAAAAAATAACCCAGTCTGGGGAGAAAATTTTAAAAAGGGGAAACACCCCCAGTGGTTCTTGGAGCCAGCTGCCTGTTCGGCTGCCCCATAGGAACTTTCTCTTTTGTGGATCCTGAATATTTCAAATGTTGCTAATTTCAGACGGTTCAACCGAATACATTTCCAGAGCTCTGGGCGGAGAGGGAACCACCCCTTCTGTCTCCCCTAGAAACACATTTTAAAGAGTCTCTGAGATCTGAATCACTTGTGTTCCTTTCCGTCCTATATACTCTTCTCAAAATTATTTTAATTGCAGGAAGGAATCACCCCAACCTGTGGACTGTACTGCAAGGGACCACCACCCCAGCAGGGCTTCACGTGGCTCCGACTTCAAGACAGGTCTAGAAGTGCAGGACGGTACGATGACTTTTAAACACCCTTTCTTTCCATATTAGAAAAAGGAATTCTCCGGGGCGGTTCAAACCATCCTGACCAAGCGCTAAGCCCGGCAGCAAACTCTCGTGTCTCAGGAGGTACCGGCTTCCATCTGGATGCTTGAGTTGGTATTTTCCTTCCCCTCCTGGGTGTTGGAGCCGGGGAGGAGGTTGTTCGGGGAGCTGCTCCGAAGCCTCTTCGGTACCTTTCGGCCATCCTGGTGCTGGGCGGCCAGCAGTGTGGACTGAAGGGGCTCGCTGTGCTGCATGCATCACACCATTGTGAGTGTGCGTGTCTGGGGCCGCCTCCAGGGGTGTGTGGTTCTCTTTGTGTGTTCGAGTCAGTGTGAGGGTGTGTGTGTCTGTTTACATGGCCTGTCTGGGCGTGCTGAGTGCCACACGGCGCCGGGGGTGTTGGTAGGAGTGGGAGCATTCCACAGCCCCAGATCCAGTCTCAGGAGGGAGAGAGATATATACGCATATACACATACAGGGTGGGCAAAGTAGGTTTGCAGTTGTGTGAGTACGCGGAACACAGCTTATTCTCGTGTTATTAGTATTTATGTACGATTGTATTTCTGTACGAGCAGCTGTAAACCTGCTTTTGCCCACCCCTGTGTGTCTGTGTGCATATGTACGTTTATATACGTAGATTATATACGTTGGCTTTTTTTTTTGATGCCGCAGGGTCTGACCAGGTGTGGTGGGAGCAGCCGCCGGCTGGGTGAGCCCCATCTGCCGTGAGCTCACAGACTTGCCCGCCTGCTCACCCGTCCGTGGGGAGCCTGTCCCTTCGCAGATCACCGTCTACTCTCTAATTTATGAGCTGGGAAGGAGGAGAGAATGAAACGTTGGAAGACAATGGCAGAGATGGCAGGTCCCACCCGGCACAGCAGCCGACACCTCTCCCCCAGCCCTGTCTCCTCTGCAGTCAGTACAGCTCCGTCTGAAGTAAGGGAGAAAAGAACCCCCAAACCAGTCTTTGAGAGCTGTGTCTGGCCCTGGGCATACACAGATACCTATATAGACTGTTGATCGTGGGGGAGGACAAGGGGAGGAAGGTTGGAGCCAGAGTTGTATCTGCTGGCCCAGGCCTCATCCACGCTGGCCCCCACCTCTGAGTCCTGGGCCTTCTCCAGCCACTGGGGCAGGGGAAAGGGCCCCAAGGCAGCTGCAGGGCTGTGTTAGTAAACACTTTACTGGGTTCCCATTTTCGTCACCCCCCCTCCCCACTCCTGATGCCCCGTTACACGCCGCCCCCCCCCCCCCAGCATCCCCTTTTCTGTGTCCTGCACAATGAGCTCATTGTCCTGGGTGTGATTTGAATAAGGGATCGGCAGGCCTGTTCCCAGCATTGTCCAAGGGGCTGGGAAAAACCCCAGCTCAGGCAGGAGGACCAGACCAGACAGAGACAGATGCCTAAATTAGCAACAAAGCTTTGTGCACGTCCCCCGGACAAGGGCTCGCCTTGTTTGCGTGGACTTGAGGGTGTGGAGCTGGCCGGCTGCTCGCATGTCTCCCCATGTTAATTAGTTTTGCATGCATGTCTGAGAAGGTGCCAGGGGAGATGTGTTTGCCTTTCCCTGGGAGGGGGACCTGTTTGTGGCTGTGGCGTGAGCCGGGCTGGGCCTACCTGGGGAGCCCGCCTCTGAGCCTGGGTTGGAACCGCAGCTCCCCCATCCTGCTTTTCTGTCTCTCTGCCCTTTAGGGGGCTTGGCTCCACTCCCCAAGGCCCTCTACTGCTACCCTGCCAAATCTCAAAGTTGTTAGCTCCGACTATAGAGAACTCACTGGCTTCTACCCAGACCCAGGCCAGTGCCTGTCCATCTGGCAGTCTGTCTCTCTCAACACAGGGCCCCCCGGGAACGGGCAGCAGAAGTGGCTAGTCTGGGCTCTCCTCTGTCCCCGAGCCAGATGGCCAGTCTGTTTATCGCATTACGGCCTCCCCTGGCCCCAGACCCCTGCCGCCCACGGTTGGGCAGGATCTTGTTTGGGATCTGATGGCGAAGCCCCCTCTTAGGCCCGTCCTGGCCCTGGGCAGGGAAAAGGGTCTGGTAGACAGGACATGAAGGCTGTCCTTGCCACTGGTGTGCTGTGTGGCCTTGGGCAGGCCATGTCTCCCCAAGCCCTGGGCCTCAGTTCCTCCTGATGACATGAGCGAGTTGAACTTGGGGAATCTCCTGGCTCCTTCTGGCTCAGAAAGTCTGAGATGGTGGTGACACTGCCCACCTGTGTAGATGTAGGGCCTGCTTATAGAGCAGTGACAGGAATCGGCCCAAAGAATTCTGGGTGGGGTGGGCGTTGGAGGAAGGATTTCATCTCTGTTGATCACTGGAATATCTGGAGGGACAAGAGACGGGACAAGAGAAGGGACTGTTTTTGGCTGGAGGAGAAGAGCGAGAGCGGGTGGCAGAGTCTCTGTTTCCAGGTCTTCGCAGAAGGCCCCCTGGCAGCCCAAGCCCTTCTCCCCCCGCCCCTACCCTGCAGTGGGGGGAGGCCAGCCCTGGCCCAGTGGAAGGGAGCTTGGCAGTGCAGCAGAGGACAAGCAGAGGGCAGCTGCTGGAGGTCCTGTGTGGCCTGGTCGGCCTCCAGGCGACTTTCTGGGTCGCACCTTCAGTTCCCAGCTCTTCACAGCCCCTCACGATAACCCCGGGAGGAGGGAGGAGGCTCAGGGGCATGAGGCATGGACCCTCGTGTTCAGGTGCAGGGGTCTCAGGATGCAGTGACCGTGACCAGGGGGTCCGGCTCCCAGGCTCTTCCTGGGCTTCCCCCACTCATCCCCAATGCCCGGTCTGTCTTCACAGCTTCTGGGGAATTCAGAGGCCAAACCTGGGACACTCCCCACCCACAGCCCTATGGCAAAACCTCTAGTCCTTTCCCGTCGGGTTTTTGTCCTGGATGGACCTATCCTGTCTCGGTTCTTGCAGATCTGGTGACTCCATGTGTCCTGTGTGTGTGTGTCCGAAACGATTTGGGATGCTGTGGTTCATTCAGGAAGTACTGGGGCTTTAGGTAAAGCATTGGAAGCCCACTTCCTTCTCTTGTCCCTTCTCTTGTCTCTTCTCTTGTCTCTTCTCTTGTCCCTTCCTTGCCAGGCTTCCCCATCTCTGCTGCTGTCTCCTCCGATGCTGAGTGACCTCTGGGACCTCTGGGATCACCTGTGGGGGCTCAGTACAGACAGGGAGGCCCTGGGTCTTCCCTCAGCCAGCCCCCACCCAGTACACTCACTGCTTCCATCCCAGATGCTCCTCCCCATCTACCTCTCCCCCTTCTACTCCTCTGTCTGGGGCCTGAGCCCTTTCTCTGTCGCCAGGTTGCTCCTCACTGCGGCTGCGGGTCTAGAGGAGCGTCCGGAGTTCATTGAGGAAAAAAGTCTGTGGAAGTTAGAGCTCTGGGCAGGGACGGAGAGCAGGGTCCCCAGCAGAAGTGACGGGAGAGACAGGGTGGCAGGGTCTTGGGACAGCTGCCCACTGCTCTCCTGGCCCCTCCCCCCTCCTCCCTCCGGGGTTTTAGCTGCCTCAGCTGTAGCCCTGAGCTCCTTAATCTGGTGATCAGCGTGGTGCTGGGGGGTGGGCTGGCAGAGGCTTTAGGAGGTGACAGGGGATCTGGGGGCTGCACTGCGCTGACAGAGCGTCATGCAAAGCCAGGGAATCGCATTCCAAGCGCGCTCCCATCCTGAGGCTGGACCCTGCTCGGCACGCGGGTGCCCAGTGGAGGGCTGGGGCACGGCGGCTCTTTGTTCCTCGGGAGGAAAGTTTCCGAGACTGTGGCTCTCCAGCCCTTTCTGCGTGGCGGAGGTTTTCTTGTATGGTCGCTGCACAACCCTTACCCTGGCCCTGCCTCCGGTCGCTCCCTATCCGGGTTAGAAGTGGCATTTCTTCCCGCCGCCAGCCCGCAGCCAGGAAAATGCTGGTGGGGGTGGAGAAGGGTCTAGAACTCAGCAAGTGTGCTGGGAAGTATGCCTCCCCCGCCTCGCAAGAGAACCCAGGGAGTCAGGAAACAGGCTCCATACTGAGCACAAGCCCTAGTGCTGGAGGCTTCTGGCCCACCAGCTTGGTTGCAGAGCAGGAGTGGGGAGGGGTGCTGGGGACCCAGGCCCCGGTTGTGGAGCAGACCCCTGACTGCCTTGGAGCCTCTAAACCCTCCCCTGTAGCTGGGAAGGATCACCCATTCCCTCGGAATTACTGTGAGGATGGGTAGGGGTCATTTTCCTCTCTTTGCTTTCGGTCGGGGCAGGTAAGAAGGGGGTGAGCTCCCCCAGGCCATGTCAGACAGCTGCGACTTGGGGGAGCAGGACAGCAGTGACGTGCAGAATAGTCACCCGTGGGCACCAGCCCCGCAGAATGAATGGCAGCTGGCCCCACCATCAGTCCAGGGAGAGGGCACACACGGGCTGAAATCAGTTCATTTGTCTTGTGTCCTCCTGTCCCACCGAGGGTCTGTTCATCAGCACGCAGAACCCCCTCGAGGGCAGCTCCTGACGGGGTTCGCAGGATGTGGGGCCCCTGGATTTCCTTTGCATTCTGAGCAGGTCAGGTCTGCCTGGCATGGGGCACCCCCCTGGCAGAGGACCCACCAGCAGAGAGCGGTAAGCCGAGGTCCTTCCCAGCACCGGGCCCCACCCATCAGGCTCTGCCTCTCCCGGACCCTCTCTCCTGGGGCGCTCACCTTCCTCGCTTCCCCTGGAGCTGCCCCTCCTTCCTGACCCTGCTTCTCCATCAGCCAGAGGAGGTCATGCTTCCTGCTGTCTGGCTGTGGAGTGTGGGTGTGTGGTGTGGGGGGCCGTGTGGAACTGGGGTCTGTCATCGGAAGGCAGCATCTGCTCCCAGCCCCCCACTTCCCAAAGCCACCCTTTGACACGTGGTGTGCTTTGCCAACAGCGGCTTCTTCCCCCTGGCCCTTGTCTTTGCCCCGTTGGGTGAAATCCCTGCCTCTCACGGCCCAGAGTGGCCCGGTAAAGTGACAAGGGCTTAGGAAGACAGCCCCGCCTCACCGAAAGTCAGACGCTTGGACCCCAGCTCGCTTCCTGAGGAGTAGTCCTGGGCAAGGCCCCTCCCTTCCTGGTCCTCGAAAAGGAGCATTGGATGGGATGGCGTCGAAGGCCCCTTTTAGCTCCGACATCTTATCATCTGGAAGCTCGTCCTGCTCTTGTCCCCTCTGTCACCTGCCAGTAACCCCAGCCCCTGGCTCACAGGAAATCCCGCCAGCTGTATCCCCTTCAGGCCGCCCTGGGGTGCAGGGAGGCACCTTCCACCAGAGGCCACAAAAATGAAAACCCAGCTCACTGCCGGCCAGGGTGAGGCTGGATGTGGCCACAGAGCACAAGTCTCAGCTGACTGGTGTTCCCATTTGCCCTGACTAGTGTTTGCCCTGGTGGCTCTGTTGGTCCCCAGGCAGCCCCCAAGGTGCATTTGCAGTGTTCCCCTCAGGACTGGTCCAGCCCCACTCCCTAGGCAGGGCCTTTAGACTCAAGTCCCAAACCCCAAGAAGCAGCCCTTGGGGGAAATGCTGCTTCTGGGCGCCGGTCTCTCCCAGCACCCCGCCAGGTGGTCTGTCCCAGAGCAGCAGACACGTTCAGGCGTGGGGTCAGGTGGACGCGACCTCAGGTCCTTGTCTGACCAGTGCGACCTGGGCCCAGCCCTTAACTCCTCTGAGCTTCTGTCCCCTATTTCTAAAACAGGATAACCACACCTGTCTCAACGTTGCAGCGAGGCGTAGAAATAATGCAGGTAAAATAACCCGAATCATATGCTTTCTGACTCCTAGGCCCAGCTGAATCCAGAGGCTCCAAAGGCCGCAGACACGACCCTGCCTCTTGGTTGAGTCTTGGTCAGGCCTGCTCTGCTGGGGAGGTTCTGAGACAACCTCGGGGAGCTCCTCCCCCCAGCTCCCCGCTCGCCTTCCCCAGGGAGCAGAAATACCTACTTCCAGCCCTAATAATACCTGAATGAGATTTGTAGGACACCTTCCTCCCCAGAGTGCAGAGCTCCTTCTCACGTATCATTGCTCTTTAGATCGTCCTGGGAAGGGGGCTGGGGCAGCCTCTTTGCAGCGTCTCTGAAAATGGAGGCAGAGAGAGCTGTGGGTCTGGCCAAGGTCACAGGATTGGAATACAGAGCCCTGCCACCCCCGGCCACTCCAGGTCATCAGGACGGGGAAAGCCAGGCAGGGAGGGAAGGTGCAGGAGCCTGTCCCCAGGTTCCAGCAGTCGGGGCCAGGGTGGAGGAGGAGCACCTGGGCAGAGGGCAGAGGGCGAACTCTGCTCCCATCCTGCCCACCTGGAACTGGGCAGGGGACCTAGGGAAGCACACCCCACCCCAGCCACGGGGCCTTTGCTTTGGCCACCATTCTCCCCTCGGCACACCATGAGCCTATCCCAGGTCCGGGGTGCACTAGCCCGGCCTCTGGAACTGAAGCTCTTTACGTCCACATTTCCTCCCCAGAGGGTGGGGGCTCCGGCGCGGAGGAGTTAACGACGCCCTCTCCCCAGCTGTCCTCCCTCGGTGCTCTTCTTCCTCCCTCCTGCTCGCAGCGGGCAGGGCCCGGACCTGGGAGCCAGGCTGTGCTGTTGCCAGGGGCGCCGGGAGGCAGATCTGAGCTATGCAGGGAAAAGGCCCGGCCTGTCAAAGTGTCTGAGATGAACCGCCGCAGTCCCTGTGCAGCTGGGCTCAGACGTGTCTCGGCTCTTGTTCTGTGCCTGAGAATGGTGAAGCCCAGTGAGGTTCAAGGGCAAACTCACTATTCATTAGTCAGGGGTTCTTGACATCCCCTCTCACCCAGGGATGGGTCCCCCCCTTCCTCTTTCTCTCTTCCTTGTGACACATTCCTGGGTTCCTTTGGTGCGGACTGCATACCCTCCTCCTCCTCCTGCCCAACCCCCTCTCCAAAGGCCCCTGAATAAACCCCCCAAGAAGACCAGGCAGGGCAGAGACAATGGCCGCAGGAAACCATTCAGGCGGGACACCGGCCATGCTGGCCTACCCTTCACTCCCAGAGCTCCTGCGGGCCCCGCTCCCCTCTGACTCAGGACACCCCTTGGTCACCAGCCTTTGTGGGCCTCAGGGCACCAGGTCAGTCCAATGCTGTTCTCAGGACTCCCTGCACACCTCCAAGGACCGTATCTCACCCGGCTGGCCACCTTGGGGCCTTTCTCCACCATCGTGTGTGTTTTAAGACACTCAAACGCTGTTGATTGCGGAGTGCAAATTGTATAATATTTCCTGGAATGGGCAATATCAAAACGTTAAATGCACATGCACTGGATCACAAATTGCACTGCTAGGCCTATTTACTCTGTGGTTAAATATGTAAAAGTTCCCAGAGAGGTGTGCACAAGGATATGCGTCAAAACATTTCTTTTTAGGAATGTACAGAAATGGAAGCGAACCTGTGGTCCATCCAGAGCGTGGAATACTATGCAGCTGTGAACATGAATGTGGTGGATCTCTCTCTAAGCTGTTGTGGAAGGTTGGCCAGTATATACTGTTGGGTGAACAGACTAAACTGCAGAACAGGCAGTAGAGTATGATCTCACTTGTGTGTGTTTAAAAGTCAGTCCTAAGTATACTTCCATGTGAAGAGTTTCTGGAAATACATATTGGAAGGCTCTGGGGAGTGCGGATGGATGGTGACCTCTTCTGTACTGTTATGTTTTCTTTCCATGCTCGTGGGATACTTTTATTGAAAAATCTAAAGAGGCTTGAAGGAAGGAGACTTGACTTGGGGTAGTGAATGCACAATATAACAAAGACGATGTCATAGAATTGTACCCCTGACACCTATTTAATTTTATTGATCAACCTCACCCCAATAAATTCAATTAAAAAGTTTAAAATAGTTAAAGAAAGGAACACTTTAAGGAGGTTATTAAACATAAAAGGCTTCATCACATCTATTAAGCACCTTGGGGTAGGAGCTCCAAGAGGATGGTGGGGGTATTGCAAGAAAAAACCCCAGAAACTCCACCACAGGCCATTTTCTGCCTGTTAATCACACCTCAGCATCATGGGCACAATCGTTCATTTTTAAAAGCCTACCAAGTGCCAGGTTTAATATCCCCAGGTCTAGCTTAAGCGGGTATCAGTGTTCCAGTTTCCCTGGTGCTGAAGCATACTCAGTTGTCCGGGCTCTTCAGCAGGGCTGGGGCTGGGAGGGGGTTCCTGTCTCACTCTGAGTAGATGAGTAGATGTTGAACTCTGCCTTCAGGAGCCCCTGTTTTGTGGAGGGGCCCTTGGAAGCCCCACTGCACCCTACTCCGGTTGCACATTGGTCTGTGGGCCTGGTGAGCAGAGAGACACCCCCACCCACCAGAGCCCAAGAGAGGTGTCACTGTGCCAGGGGCCTGTCGGGCTTGGGTGGGGAGGACTGGATGGGGGCTGTGAAAGGCCCAGAGAGACATCATCCTACCCGTGAGGCTGACTGTCTCCCCTGCATGCCTTACCCCCAAGAGTAAAGGAGCGGGGAGGACAGACCACGGACCAGTCCAGGGCTCTCCATTGGGCCCCGATGGCCTGGGAGGAGTCGGGGAAGAGGCGTATTGTCCATCTGGATCCAGGAGCGGCCTAGAGGGGCCTGGGAAATCCGTGGAGGGCTCTTGGGGAGATATTGTCACCCCAAATCAGCTGTGGGGCCTATGGAGAGGGGAGGGAAGAAGCATTAAGAATGACCACATGTGACCCAGCCGGTGTGGGTCAGTGGATTGAGCATCATCCCATGGACTGAGAGGTCCTGGTTCGATTTCCAGTCAAGGCACATGTCCGGGTTGCAGGCTCCATCCTCAGTAGGGGGTGTGCAAGAGGCAGCCTATTGATGTTTCTCTCTCACACTGATGTTTCTGTCTCTCTAAGAAATCAATAAAAACATATTTAAAAAAAGAAAAGAATGACCAAATGTGGAGAGCTGCCAGGTCACCAGGCCAATGCTTTATAACTTTATGGACTGTGGGTTCCACTGGTACACCCATTTTACAGATGAGGAAACTGAGGCCCAGAAAAGTCACATTACAGATCCCCAGTCACACAGCTTTAAGTGCCAGATCTGAGATTCAAGACCAAGTCTCTTGCCCTAGACGGTTTAGCTCGGTGGTTAGAGTGTTGGCCCATGGACCAAAGAGTCACAGGTTCAATTCCAATCAAGGGCATGTACCTTGGTTGTGGTTTGGTCCCCGGTCCTGGTCGGGGTCATGCAGGAGGCAACCAATCAATGTGTCTCTTTCACATTAATGTTCCCCCCCCCCCATCTGAAGATAAATGAAAAAATATATATATCATCGGATGAGGATTAAAAAAAAGACCAAGTCTCTTTCAAGTTTGTACTCCTAGCCCTCAAAAAATCCTATTTGGCTTGGCCAATTAAAGGAGGTCCCCATGGCTGCAACCCCTCCTCACCAACCCCATACATGGAGACATTAACCCTTCTTTACAAAGTCACCCCAAATAGTCCCTAGCCTGATGTCCTCCCTCATTGCACCTAATGCCATTTATCTCCTGCAGTGAGCCCAGCTGGACTGGGCAGTGGAGGAAGATGGTAGAGCCTCGAACCGACTGGGACCTCTGTCCGGTTAGTATCGCCTCTCCTCCAGTGTTGTCCAGACGGGCTTCCTAGGGACGGTGACCTGGAGACAAGGATGCAGCCCAGCGGGTTAAGACAAGCCTGCGTGAGCACTGGGGAGCGGGGGCTGGGTCCTGGGAAGGCCTGGGTTCTCCACCTGGTAGGAGGTGGGAGTGGACAGGGTCTGAAGGTCTGTTAAGTCCCCTGGCTGCTGTTCATCTGCATTCCTGTATACTCTACTTCTTTGGGGCCCCTGGTCTGAAGGGGCCTGGCAAAAAGATGAGGACACTTCTGGCCTGCCCCAGCACTTTCCAGAGGCTGGCCTGATTAATGGGAGCCCCCAAACTCCTCCTCGACTTCCATTAAATGTCTTCTCATTTAATCCTCATAATAACCTCACAAACCCTACTCCCATTTCACAGACTGGGAACCTGAGGCTCAGGGAAGGCTGATGCTGCAGAAGTGGGAGAGCAGACACCTCACTAAGGCAACTGGAAACATCGGGACCCTCCCAAGGCCAGTGGGTCCCCCTGGGTCACCCCGAGGGAGGGCGAGGGCACGTTCTGGGAGAGAGGCTTCTTCCAACCCTATGAACCCTGCCTCTCTCTCCCCAGCCCACAACAAATAAAGTTTCTTTGCAAAGCCATCCGTGTCTCTCGTCAGTTTTTCTGGGGACACATCAGTGAAGGAAGTGAGACTCAACCGCAAGCAAAGACATTTCATGGTGTGTCATTGTGATGGGGACCCTGGCATGATGGGAAGGGTAGAAGATGCCTCCCAGGGCTTTGGGAAGTCTGTCTCCCTGACCTGGGCTAGAGTCCTTGGGGTAAGAGGAGGAAGGTCGCCGGCTAGCTGGCTGGCTGGCCCAAGAGCTACCTCTAGCCTTGAGGGTGGCAGTCACAGGTGTACTGCCCTAAGAGAGGGGCTCTGGAGGTTCTGGACTATGAGGCAGCCCCCAAACTCCTCCTCAACTTCCATTAAATGTGTTCTTGTTTAGTTCTCACAATGGCCTCCTAAACCCTAGTCCCAGTTTATAGATTAGGAACCAGAGGCTCAGAGAGGCCGAGACGTCTGCAAAGCCACACAGCTGGGAAGCCGTGGAGTTGGACTCCAGCTCTCATCTCTGACCAGAATGGGATGCAGGGGCTCCTAAGTCTCACGAAAGCCCCAACAAGTTCTTCCACGTATGTGCCAAGCCACAGCACTGGGTCTCACGAGGCCCTGGGACCCCGGATTAATAACCCACACTTTTTGGTGCCAGGCACTGTACTAAATGCTTTTTCTTGTCCTAAAAGCGTGGTTTAACCCTCAGTCTTCCGTATGCATAACTGAGCACTATCCTGTTCAACCAACCCAGAGAGTAGGCCCGCCGGTGAGGGTGTGCGGGTGCGGGTGCAGCCTGTCTAAATGCCAGGCGCTCAACCACTGCCCACCCTGCCTCCCCACTGCCTCTCGGTGCCCCCGGGCCCAGCGCGAGGTCTCGCACCCTGCCCCAGGCATCCAGGCGCGTTCGGCCCGGGGCCGCGCGCGGGGTTTGCACCACCGGCCGGCAGGCGGCGCTGTCCGGGGCGCCCGGCTCCCCCCGCGGGCCGCGCTCCTCCTGGCAGCGGGCTCGGGCCCCAGGTCCCCGGCGGGACAGAGAGGGCTGAGCGGCGCGCGGCACAAAGAGCTTTTTATTTAAATTTGTTTAGAGTTTCGCGAATTTGCATGAAAAATGTGTGAGAAAAGCCAGCTCCAGTGACCTCATCCGCACCTGCCATTAACGTTCAATTAGCGGCTGAATAGCGGCCGCCGACGCGACGTGAAGAGAATCCGGCCGGCCCCGCGCAGCGCCGGGCCCGGGCGGGTCGGGGGTGGGGGCTGGGGGCGCAGCCCGGCGGCCTCGCGCCCTGACCGGGGGCCGCGGGGACCCCAGAGCCCGGAGCCCAGGGCAGCCTGGGGCGCACCGGGGCCCCTCCCTGGGGCCGGCGCTGCTCGGTGCGCCCCGTCCCAGCCCAGAGGGGCTCCCTCGCCACCTTCGGGACAGTGTCAAG
Organism: Molossus molossus; assembly: GCF_014108415.1. Lineage (NCBI taxonomy): Eukaryota > Metazoa > Chordata > Mammalia > Chiroptera > Molossidae > Molossus > Molossus molossus. Next base: position 4,187,847 of record NW_023425360.1, on the reverse strand, counting down.
TACAAGTTCAAGTTCAGGGCCAGCGGGGGGGGGGGGGCCTCCCCGGCTCCCTTTGTTCTTCTAGATAATCGCTCCCGAGTCCCCTCCGGGCGGGGCCCGGCAGACGCCCCCGCCCCGCCGCGCCCCGCAGGAGCCGCCTCCTCCCGTCCCGGGGCCCGGCGCCCCCGCTCGGGGCCACCGAAGGGTCTGGGGCTCGGGTGGAGGTAGGCGCGATCGGAGCCCGTGGGAGCCTCCCCGGCCCCGCAGTCCCAGCCGCAAACCGAGCTCGGTCGGACGGACGCTCGCGCCGAGGTAAGAACCCTTGGCTGGCCCGCCGCCCCCGGGTGCCCCGCCCCCGCCCCGCACCCTGCGACCTGGGGACCGCGGCGGAGGGCGCTGGGCAGCCCCGCCGGGCCTCCGGGGGGCGCGCTGCTGCTCCGGGGCTGGGGAGGGGCGCACCGGGGCCCAGGGCGCCGAGGGCCGGTCTTCCGCGCGGGCGCCTAGCTCCCCGCTCTCGTCCGTGAGCCCCGGGGTCCCCACTGCTACGCCGCTAGTTCTAACTCACCTCCTCTCACATTCCGGCTGGAGGGACCCCCAGGCCCCGAGGAGAGTGGAGGGGTGTGTGTGGCTCAGCTCTATGAGCGTAAGTTGTGGGCATCCCTCCCCGCACCATCCCCAGCACCTCAATCAAGGCCCTGGGACAAGTGGAGGAGTGGGGTGCTCTGTAACTTAATGGCAGGGCAGGGTCCTTAACGGGTCCTCTGTCTGCCCGTAGGACCTCCTGCTATTCCTGCAGGCCTGGCTCCTGGATTCGTGTGGGCACCGGTGTTAGCTTGTACCACACCCAACCAGCACACTGCCAGCAAAGGGGGCACGGAGGGCTTCTTCTGAGTGGCCCCAACCTTGTCCCCCATTCCCACCTTTCAGTCCGAGGTCTTTATACGCAGTTCTGACATCCGGGATACCTGGTTTCTAAAATCACAGCAAATTAGAAGTGGCCAATGTAAAAGGGAGCGATGGCCTTTTCCCTGAAGCCACAGTTGCCCCCCTTCTGTCTTCCTTCCCCTCTTTTCTGTGTGATCCCCAAGTGTCTGGGATTTTACCCACGATGACGTTTCTGCCTTCAAGAATACACTCCTTCCCGTGTCCTCTTGGCCAAACTTTTGCAAAGTGTTTCCTCCTCCAGAAAAATCTGCCCTGATTTCCCCCACGTCTCTCTCCTCTCTTAACACTCTCAGCTGCACTGCCAAGTGTTCCGTAGATGATAAATGAAATAGTTTCTGGATGAAGTAATAAAAAAAATCAAACATGCACATAAATTTAAAAAACATTGAGGGTTGAGGGTTTTTTTGTTTGTTTGTTTGTGGGGGGTTTTTTTGTTTTGTTTTTTTGTGTTTTTTTAAATAAACATTGGCTGCAACTGAGCTAATATCTCCCAGGGGCTCCGCCTTCTATTCCAGTATATGCAAAACCTCATTCACAAGCAAGAACCGGCAGGAAAAGGCTGGTTCCATGTACTCTGTTAAAAAAGAAAGGAAGTCTGCAAATTGCTTTAAATTTTTTTTAAAAGAAGAAATGCTAGAAAGGAGTCCCTCCGCCTCTCTAAGGCTCCCTCTCTATCTGACTGGGTCCTCTGTGGGCCTTGGGGGTGCTGAGCTTCCAAGCACTGCATCGAACTTTGGGCCCTCCTGCAAGGCCTCATTGGGGCCACCAGGAAGTTGACTAAAAATGGAGAGACTATGACCTACCTAGTGCTTGTCTTTCCACTGGAGATGATTCATCACTGACACGCTGATGTCGGAGGAGCCCAGGAAGATGTTTACATCTTTTTTAAAAGGGAAACCGAAATGATTTTTTTTTTCTGCAAAACTATCTGCAAAGGATGCTCTAGAGTCTAGACCCTTTCCCGCCCTTATGGGAAGAGTCTCCCTGGAATATTGTGATATCTTAGACAACCCACTGTTTTTTACCCCTATAGCCAAGATTCCCAACTCATGGACGGGTAGAATGAGGAGACTTAGGCAGCAAAGGGCAGAGTAAATACTGCTTTGTGATAGATGAAAAAAATTAATCTATGAACTCATTTAGTCCTTCTAACTAAAGGAAAGGGATCTTGTTATTAGCCCTCTGTTACAGAAGTGGAAAGGGGTGTGGGCTGTTAAATAAAGTACCTTCTGTGTCAGCTGGAAAGGGATTCAGGTGGGTTTTGAACTCAGGCAGGCTGGTGCAGATCCCATGTGCTTGACTGTACTACCAACATCCCAGCTTTGTTCCTAAGCTAGTGGTTGATACTGCTTCCCAAATCACATTTCATGTGGATTCTCTTGTTTTTCTTATCACCCAGAGACAGAAGAAGGGAGAGGGCGGGGGTGAAAGACCCGGGTCTTTGGAGTGTTCAAACCCTGGCTCTCTCCCTCACCAATCGTATGACTTTTGCCAAATCTCCATGTCTTCGTCTGTTAAATGGGCTTGTAAATCAAGCTCATGGGCTTGTTGTGAAGGTAAAATAAGATGTTGTGCTTGGCCCAGTGCCTGAGACATTGTACGTGGATCCATGAGTGAAAGCCATTATTATTATTTTCACAGTAACCACCTTTAATGACAATGTTACTGTCACTTTGCATTTTCAAAAAACAGCATCCCCCTCCAAAAGAAAAAACGGACACAGTTGGTCTCCGCATGCTTTAACCAAGCATCTGGGGAGCTGCCTGGATTGTGGGGGAGCAGCAGCTCCATTCTGTAGGCAGATAACCCAAAGCCCCAGGAGGGAACATGGATCCCTCATGTCCTTGAAGGTGATGAATTAAATACAGACCCTTGAAATCTTGTCTGTCCTGGAGCCTGACTACTTAGGGGTATATGTGTGTGGTGGGGTAGGCAGTTGGAAGAAGGACCCCTGTAGGTAGAGATCTAGAGGCTGGACAGAAGACTGTTAAGGAGATAAATCAGCAATGTCTTGTTTGGTTTTTTTCTTAGCCATAAAATCTGACCATCACCTTCTGATGAGGAAACTAATGACTAGACCCGCTGCAGAAGCCGAGTTGGTGAGTGGACACTTCCTCCTTTCATGGAGTTAACAGTGCTTGTTCTGTGCCGGGCATCATTTTGTAGGCAGTGAGGATACAGTAGCGAACAAAACAGAACAATCCCCCTGCTCTTGGGGAGCTGACATTTCTGTGTGTGACATGTGTGTAGAGAGAGGAAGAAAACCAAAAAATCAATAGTTCTGTGCATTATAGCCCAACCTGCCTCTGAGCAGGATCCCTCATGGTGGAGACGGATCAGTTGGGTCTCCGTCGCTCTCCCATCCCTTAAGTCAAGAGCACACGTTTTCACATCGCTGTCTCTGCCTGCGGTTGGAATTGAGGAGAGAGAAAGGGAGAGAGAGATGGACTCAACATCCTTCCATGTTAGAAAATAAGGAAAGAGGCAAAGATTCCTCAGGCAAAGTGCGCACCGAGCAGGCATTCTGCCCTCCGCACCCGCTTCCTGGGGTCTGGGAACCAGGGAGGGCAGAATCCTGACTCTGGTGCAGGGGCTGAAATGGTGACGGTCAGTGGAGAAAACCAGGAAGACAGGAAAGGGTGTGGTTGCATCCAGGGATCTGGGCAACACGTAGGAACAGCTAACCAGTGCCAGGCATGCTTCTAAGTGCTTTGCATGTATCAGCTCAGATAATCCTCACCAGGGCCCTGTGACATCGGTGCCGGTTGCTAATCTCTGTTTCAGAGATAATGAATTTGAGGCACAGAGAGACTGAGGGAAGTGGCTCAAGGACCCACAGCTAGTGAAGGGCAGATCTGGGTCTGTGCTCCCAACGACACTACCAAACTGCTCATCAAAGGATGTTTCGGAAAGAAATGTGCACTTTTCTGGGGGGTGCGACCAACAGTCCTCAAGACTTTCCTTGTTCTGCCCTCACTCAGGACTTCTTGGAGCCCCAGGTTAGAGGTGTTAGGAAACTTCTTATACAATCCTCCTCCCTTGGCGGGTGAGGAGACAAAGTGGGCGGGACTTCCCCCAAGGTCATTATCAAAGTGGACATCAGAACCATAGTCTCTGGGCGGAACTCAGCACACTCACTGCCACGTTGGGGCTGCATGTCAGGGTCTTGGGGTGAAGAGCTGCTCCCCTTACTGGAGACCCCCCAAGGGTCCTGATCAGAGAAACCTCAGTCCTTTCATCACAAACCCAGAGAAAGGATTGGAGATGACCAAGGAGGGGTGGGCTTCCTCTGAGCTCCCCCATAAGGCTGCACTCTGAGGGCTGTCTTTGCGCTCTCCTTGGGGGGGAGTTACAGCAGGGAGGAGGAAGCTGGGGTGCAGGTGGGCCGACACACACCAAGCCAGACAAGTCAGGGAGTCTGTCCTTTAGCCTGGGGCTGGCTCTCAGGTCAGAATTTGAATTCCAGGAGCACCCACGTTACCGTAGTCACTGGGCTGGCGATGAGGAGGATGCCAGGTTAGTGAGATAGCTATTTCTCTTTTTTTTCCAGAAGGTTGAGAGTCTTATCACCAAACCACTGAAATACAGGCATGTGTGATGTGATAGGTGGAGTAACAAAACCCACTGGAGATTTCTGCAAAGCAGATAGGGCTCTTGATACCATACCTGGTTGGTCTGAGGTTAGAATTAGGGGCACCCAAAGGGCTCCGGCTCGGCAGGCCTCGGGGCCAAACTCTCTAGACTGCCTGAGGGAGATGCACAAATCAGAAGCCAGGATGCCCATACCAGCCCCGAATGCATTTGCCCAAATAGCTTCCTTAGAAAAGTAAAAACTTTTAGCCTTTGGATGTGTCTTAAAGGTCTTGGAAATGGAAAATATGAAAACGGCTTTGCGATGCATCATCTTTAGTTCCCCCCCACTCCACCGTTCCCATGTATCTTTTACTTCCTGCCTAAACTTGGGGCTCCATGGAGGGCTGCTGGTCTGGACAAGGGAAGCTTCACCGGATCAGTTGCAGGCCCACCACGTGGTAGCCTCTGGCGCCTGACAGTCCCGGCTTTGCGCCTTTGGGTGTAGGGATTGGTGACATTTACCCAAGGCCCTCATGCTATGAGGCTGTTTGCACTTCGTTGGCAATGCTGCAGTGCGCCCAAGAGGGCCGCATCTGGCATCTCAGCCCTCCGTGGCTAGCCATGTGGTCCTACAATCCCCCGTGTCTTCCTGGAGCAGCTTCACCCCCAATTCCGATCCCTCAATTCCTGGCAGGAGACTCCAGGGCTGACTTGCTTCTCTGGTGATCTCTTTAAACTAATCTCAGCCACCCCTGCAGGGTTGGGAGCTGACTGTGGGCACGGAGCACTTTGGGTTTGTGCTCACATCCTGGAATGGTGATTTTATATCTGCAATTTATTCTAACCCCAAGGTTCAAAAAAAAAAAAATCTGACTGCTAATATCTATAATCTTCTAGTCAGTCCGCATGGAGCAGGAGAACCGTGGGTTTTTTCTTGGTGGGAATAAACAACAACAACAACAACAACAACCCGGCTGGTGGTCGGTCACTTCAGGTTCCTGCCTTTGTTTACCCTCATTCTCAATGAATTTTCTCCTCGGAGAGAGTCAAACTTGTTGGAAACACAGATTTCTCTTCTTTGGTTCTGCGGATTGAAATTATCTTGGTCTGGTTTTTGAAACGATGAAAAAAGAGACACACACAGACAACTTGGGCAGGCCCCAGAATTCAGTCGGAGAATGCCCACATTCCTACAGAGGTTCCCCGTAGGCCCCCCAGAAACGCTCCACCCCTCCACGTTCCTAGGCGCAGAGACCCCTACACTGGGGCTCCCAAGGCCCCTGAGCAGTTAGTTGCGCTCTCTCCGGTCTCGGTGTGCCCAGCCGAGGCTGACTATCCATAGTGGGCCAACGCTGGGGGTTCCTCGGGATTCTGGAGCCGCCCTGAGGGCGAGATCGGGTTTGTCCCACGACCTTGGCCCCAGGAAGCTGTGGAAAGAGACAGACCCCAATTTTCTCCCCTTGGAGTTGAAACAAAACCTGAAAGCCCGAGGTTACCCGCGCGGCCAGAGGTGGCGCCTTGGCGGCGGGGGGCACCCCTGAGCCGCTTGCCGGCGCGGTTCCCAGGCCCGGTTCCGTTTCTTTCCTAGTTGATGAGTTAGTTACCTAGCTGGCCAGCTCATCGCCAGCTCACGGGCAGCGTTTACCCCAACGCGAGCCTGGTCTCACGCTGAGTCCCCGCGCCTGCCAGACCAAGAGGTGCCCGGCTGGGCTCCAGGAGGAGGGACGGAGGGGAACTTTTCGTAATTAGAGGGGAGGTTTTCCCGGGACGCCCCTTGGTGAAGTGGCCTTGGCTTTGGAGGGGGAACAAAGGGCTAAGGTGCCTGCGAGCGGCGGGCCCTCGGGCTGGGCCAGCACAGCCGCATTCACGCCCCTCCCCGCGCCGCCGCTGCTGCGGGCTTTGTGCGCTCCGGCCGCGCGCAGCGCTGCACCTGCTTGGCTTTGAGTACCTTGGCGAGGCGGCGCGGGCGGCTCTTCTAATCGCCATCTCCGAAGTACCTGCTCATGAATAAACACCAGCCCCATTTATCAGGTACTTAGCGCTCATTGTGAAGGGGAAATTGGCCCTTTTCTGTAAATGTCTATCCTCAACCCATCTGCACAGTCATGGCTGCAGAATTTCCCCCACCATTTAGTCACACACACTCACACACTCACACCACGAGGCTCCTCCAGGCTAAAATAAACTCGCTTTTCTTCCGGTAAGTATGTGATTGAACTGTGACAATAGACGGAGAGGGGGAGGCCGCTGGGTCAATAGCCCACGTCTCTCCCATTGATAGGAAAAGTCAGCAAGCGGAATGCCTGGTCTTCCCAAAGCCTTGTCCTGTGTGCGGGCCACAGGGGCCCGCGGATACTCTTGCACAAAGCCCCATGGGTTCCCCAAACATTGGACAAAATATTGGGAACGGTGGCCCCTGGCGCCTGCCAACTTCGACAGGGTAGGCCCCTCCGACCCAGCTGCACCCTCCATCCTAGCCCTACCCTATCCTGAGCTACTCTCTCCAGTCGGGTCCCTCATCTGGGCCTGACTCTTCAGTGGTAGGCATGCAGGACAAAGGATTTAAGAATTGGGCAACTCGATTTGGCAGCAAAAGTGGCTCCTCTGGGCCCTGGCTGGGCCGAATGGTACTTTCCCCTGATGCAGCAAAGGTATCTGAGTGTTGGGAGGCAGAGAAGGGGGAGAAGCTCCCCCGGGGTGGGCTGGGTATACACGTGCACATTTGTAGATGCCCACAAAGTCACGCCAGTGAGTTTAAAGGCGTTTGCATCCAGAGAGAGCTTGCTTGTTTGCTACTCCGTGCATTCCTTCCAACAGATGTACGTGGGAGTGCATTTCCGGGGCTCTGTTCCCTGGGTAGAATTCCCCCAGAAACACGATCGATTTTTCTAGACCCGAGTAGGGAGGGCCACAGGCAGTTCAGAAAAGGAAAGTGTTCACTAAGAGTGGAGATTTTGCCAATCGAGCATTTTCAGATGGCTTTGTCTTCATTCAGCTCTTCCGATTTCATCCTGTGTTTTAACAAATAGAAGCCGGCAGCCACTGCAGGGGCTTTGGGGTCCTGTGGTATTGCTGGTGGACGTGCCTAGCTTCCCTCCGGGGAGGCCTTCAGGGAGGACTGGGTTCTCCTCCAGAGGCTGGCGGGCACAGGGTGTCTGAGCGTGAGAACCCAAGACTGCTGCAGGGTGGCTTTGGGAATGTCGAGCTGCGATCCCCGCCCCCACCCCCGCAGAAATGCTGATGACCCAGAGTCCCCCCTCCACACACAAACCTTCCTCACCATGCCAGCGCAAGGCCCTCGGAGACCCTTCCCGAGCCCCGACAGCGCCAGCGCCATTTCATGCCCAAGAAAACAAGCTCAGCCCCGCTGGAATTCGCCCAAACACAGTTGCTCTTTTTTTGGAATATTCTAGAAAAAAAACAAGACCCCATTTTTCTTGGTGATTAAAGGGAATTGATGGGGTGGGCCGTTTGCATTAGGTCAGACCCAGGAACAGGGAGAACAGCTTTGGAGATACTTCAAACTAGGAACACCTCAAAAAAATTCCTCTGTCGAGGGCCAGGCAGTTCCTGGGCTGGGAGAAGGGAGGGGGGGTTGCATCTCGGCTCCTGGGCCACCTCCAGCCCACGCGAGCTCATCTTGTGGCAGATGGGTGCCTTCCTCACCCGGAGAACGAGGGCACCAGGCCGGGAGACCACTGAGTGGAGGGGTTCACTCCAACCCTGCAGGGCACCCAACAAACCCCTTCTCCTCTGGTGCCTGTTCTCCACCTCAGGTCTAGAGGTTAAGCTCCAGCCCCTGAGGCTTTATTTTATTTGGAGGAACTTCTAGAATTCGAATTTGTTGCTCGTGTCTGTGTTGAATGCCAGTGTAGCCTGGGTGTGTGCACTTCCCAGGAAGGTATGAATTTCAGGGCGGCTGGCAGGTCACGGGGTTTGAGGGATAGGAACAGAGGATGCCTGAGCATCCTCCCCAAATGCTGGGACTGGCCACTGAGGCACAGCTGGACATCAGTAAGGGGTTCAGTCCTCTCCAGTCCGCGGCACCCCCATTTACTTTCTTCTCAGCTTGTCCTTGGGTCAGTCCCTGCTGTCCCACTCTGAGGCAGGTCTGCTTACCCGAGGCCTGGACAGCTGTTTGGGAAATGCTGGGGACTCAGTGGGCAGGCCCTTGGGGTTAGACTTGGGCCCTCTCCACACAACGCAGCTGGCTTCCAGTCTCTTTCTCTTCCTCTCATCCCCCCCCCCCCATTTCATCTTGGTCCTTCCGTGGGAGTGGTCTTAGGAGTTTCTCTGTCTCTGTGACAGGAATGCATAAGAAGGCTTGTGGGGTGCAGCCTAGATTAGCCTGGAAAAGAGAGCCCCGTGAGCCCCGCAGGTCTGGGGAGGGAGCTGTGCAATGGCACAGGTTGAGAAGGGAGCTTGGGAGGCACCTTCAGGAAGCCTGTTATTTGATCTCTCAAGTAGGCTTCAGCTGATCCATTCTCTCCCATCCCATCCCCCCCAATACAATGGCCCCTGGGTATTTCCTTGGGCCCCTTGGAGTGAGTGGGGAGGGATCTCCCCCACATTGTCTCCTCTTCTGAAACCTCTGGGTTCATTGAAGTAACTGAGCCTACAGATGTGCCTCCATCTTAAAGCCACGGTCCCCCAGCTGTGCCCCATGATGCCCACCACCAGTTAGCCTATTGGGGTGCCCAAGCCTGGAGAATCTCAGTTGTACTCCCTTCATTCCACTGTAGCTGGGGATTGTGCCCCCATTGCCAGCCGTAACCATGGGGCCACCCTCCAGGGACAAAGGTTGGATGTGGCCTCTGCTCACCCCGGGGCCCCAAGGGCAGTCTTCTGGGGATTTGGGGACTCCTGCCTTTTCTGTGTGGGATAAGGGGGAAAATTCCAGACCTTTCTGGGGCTCTTTTACGGTCCACGGCCCAGATAAAAATACTGAGGCTGATTGGCCCAGGTTGGCCAGCAGCCGGTGTGAGACCGTAGGTGTGCCCACCCTGACCCTGGCCGGCTCCACACACCCAGTCCCACTGGCCTTCTGCAGGGTGCTGAAAGGAAGGGGTGCCCCTAGAGACTGAAGGGGAAGGGGCTGTGAGTTCAGGCCTTGCTTGTTTCCACACTCCCTCTGCCTAGTTCACTCTCGCAGCGTCTGTTCCAGCCTGACCAGCGTGTCCCTGAGTCCCCAAGCCGAGTACCCAGGGGTGTAAGTTCCACTGCACCGACTCTTTAGGGGGGTGGGTACTTTTGAGGGTCACGTGGGTCAGATCTAAGAGTCACGTGTGTTCACTGGTTAGGCCTCCAGACGCACCTGACGCCTGTTCCAGATCTGCTGGGCAGGGGGAGCTCTGGGCCAGGGAGGAGCGTATTAGAAGCTTCTCCTGGGTTTAGGGCGCCACACTGTGGGGCTCGATGGTTCAGGTCCACACCTGACTCCCCTGTGTCCCAAACCGGCGAAGTCGGGCCCACAACTGCACAGGGCTTAAGGAGGGGGGCAGAGTGGCGGTGCCACCTGCAGGGGGAGCTGAGTGGATTCAAATTGCCAACCTGGGAGAAAATCACTGTGTATGCTGTGCAGTGGCTGTGTGTACACACCTAAGTGTGTAGAGGCAGGGAACGGGCGAGAGGAGGAGCCCCTGACACTTGGCTCCTAATTTCTAAGCTGGAAGGGGTTTTCTAGAACATTTAGTCCAAGCACCTCGTTCTAACGGCAGGAAACTGAGGCCCAGGGAGGGAGGCTCATCCAGGGCCCGCAGCAGTTGGACAGAGGGCTGACTCTCCACAGTCTTCTCCACCCGTGTCCTCTGCTGTCACACACGGAAGCTACACTAGAGGGTGGCTGTGAGGGCCACATGTGACGGGTTATGTGTGTGTGTGTTCATGTCTGAGAAGGAACGTGGGGCCACACGTGGAAAGTGTGGGAGGCCAGTGTGTACTGGTCCACGAAGAGGTATGAGTGGGTCTGCGAACTGTGTGCCTACAAACGTGTGTGTGGAGGAGGGAAGGGATATTTGTGTCTGAATGGTGTGTGTACGTGCCTATAAAGGGGTAATTGTGGACAACTGCACCATTGAAAGATGTGTGTGTGTGCACACTCATGCACATGCACCCTGCACCCCTCCTCCTGCGCTGGAACCCCAAGGCCAGGCCCCCAAAAAGGAGGGAGGGGTAGGAAGGCCAAGGTACACAGGCTCCAGGGTGTGGCCCTGTCCTGACGCCCAGCAGGCTGTAAGGGTCGCAATTAGGCGATGCTTCTCCGGGCTGGAGGGGAGGAGGAGGAGGAGGATTATGGCAAATTCATTTCTATTTTCCAGCCCACTAAGCCTGCAGTGTGTCCCTGCTGTTAGCATGAGAATGGGCCAGGGCTCCGTGTGCCCCCTCCCGACCTTCTGACCCCTCCCCACCACGTGAATAGCGGGGCTCACAGCCTCTCCAACCACCTTCTGCAAAGCCACGACTCCTAATCAGGGTAATTTAATATATTTTAAGCCCCCGGTGGCTTTATTTTCCCTCCTTTTCGAGTTTGTTTTAGGCATTCACAGCTCTCACCCCGTCATTAGAAAGCCTTATTTGACGGATGGAAGGAGCTGCTATGAGACCACAGCCCTTTGTGTCCCCCACATAAGCTGGGCTTCCCTGTAATTAGAATGGTATTCCCAGCCATTGAGGCCTTTCATGAGGCGGAACAAAAACTCCCCGAGATGAATATCCCCCAACTCTCAGCCCCCTGGCTGGGAAAGGGGCTGCACGTTGAAGGGACTCTTTGGGGAAGGCAGTTTGGAGCAAGGACAGCCGAGGTCCTGCCAGGGTGAGGAATTCAGAGGCCGTGGGGAATGGGCACCAGACAAAGGCTCACGAGGTTGCCTGTCAACACCAGTGACTTATACACACTTCCCACGCGCTCAGCCGGCCTCAGAACCTGCCTGAGCTGCGTGTCTGTGGTCAGAGCACCGGCATATGTCCGTGGGGTCAGGGGACATGGAGCCCGGCTGGGGGGTGCACGTGAAACACACACACTTGCCGAGTCATCCAGACCCAGACTCAGATGTGGCTTCTAAACACACAGACACACACAGCCACTCAGGCTGTGTCATTGCATTGTGAACACGCAGGCATACGTGCATGCAAGCATGTTCAGACACAAGACCACGGTGTCATAGAAGCAGGTTGTAAGTGCTTGTAAATAAGCACACACACCACATACACTGTCACTCAGACATAGAAGCAGACCTCAGTCTGTCTGTATTTGTGTACACACACACATGCACCATCCAGACGGGGGCTTGCACACACTCCTGCTCACTCATATACATGCACACATCCAGGGTCATCCAGACCCCATTTTCTCTGTGGCTGTAAGGCAGGCCTTCACCTCTGGGTGCACGGAGGGGTGATACCCCCTCTCTCCTCCAGGACAGAGGCTTACTTCTGTTCCCATTCTTGGATCCATGCCTAACCTATGTTCAAATACAGAAACTGACATGCACATACATGCATGGACACGTGGACATCCCCTGGCTCACGATGACGTGTGTGCACTCAGGGAGACACTGTGGAACTGAAATGCTGTTCGTGTTTCGGCACACCCAGGCCAGCCTCTCCCAGACACTCCTGACCAGACATGCAGAAGGGTTTCGTGAGGCGAGTCCCCCCACCGAACTACACACTGTGCTGTGAACCCCCCCTGGCTAGATGCTCCTCTGGAACACAGGTGGGTCTCCCCATGCCCTTTGGGAAGAGAAATCTCCCTCTTCAGGATTTCCCCCATGAAGGCAGGTGCCTGGCTCTCTGGTACATCTGTAACTTTTCCCCGGTCTCAGGAAAGGCTCAGGCAGTGATACTTTGTTTGAAAGGCTGCGGGAGGGCCCAGCCCACCACCTGATCCACAGGGAAGCAACCCCATGGAGAAGTAGCAAGTGCCCATTACAGGGAGGATTCAAATAGGGGCAGGACGGTCACCAGCCAGGGATACGACAGGGAATTTATTTATTTATTTTAAATCCCCACCCGAGGATATTTTCCCACTGATTTTTCAGATAGAGTGGGAGGGAGGGAGAGAGAGAGAGAATCATCAGTATGAGAGAGACACACCAGGGGAAAAAAGAGAAACATTTGTAGCAAAACAAAATTAATAAAATTGCAAAAAAAAGAGAGAGAGAGAAACACATTGATTGGTTGCCTCCTGCATGACTCCAACCAGGGCCAAGGATTGAACCGCAATCGGGGTACGTGCCCTAGACTGGAATCGAACCTGCAACTCTTTGGTCCAAGGGCTGTTGCTTTAACCGCTGAGACAAACCAGCCAGGGCACGACAGGGAATTTATTTAATTCAGCCCCTCCTCTGTGTCAGTTCCTGTACTCAGAGCTGGGAGTACAGTGATGAGTAACATAAAGCCTATCTTCAAAGGAGCTTAGAGTCTTAAAAGGGACAACCAGACACACACAATACAGGGGTCTGGGACAGGGGACAGGGATGACACCGGGGCCGAGGGGAAAGTGGTGTAATGGCTTCTAGTTTCCACATCGAAATATCACGGTCAGGGACTGCAGTGGCCCATCTACTGTCCTGTGCCAGAGGCACAGTGGGGTATCTTGGAAGTCCAGGTGTTCGGTCAGTGGTGGATTAGCTGGTCTCCAAGTCCTCTCTCCTCTCTAGGATTCCTGGCCTCCTGGTCTGGGTCCCTGGGCCTCTCTTTCCAAGGTGGGTGGGCAGTCCCTAGCTCCCTGTGCAGTGTACCTTTTTCACAGTGCTTATCTGCACACCAGAGCTGTGCGCAGGCCCCTGGCGAGGCCACGCAGGGCCCCAGAAATAGAGAAGAAGCTCCGATAGAGTGTGATGAATCCACCTGGATGGATCCATGTGAAAGAGGTGGTGGGAGGTGGTCAAAGGGCAGTAGGTCAGGTTCCTTCACGGTTCCTGGCTTTTAGGAGTGAAGAACAAGCTACCAAATATTATTAAGCTTCATTATGTTCTCTTGTGGAAGGAAGTACAATTTTGAAGGGGTGGGGTGGGGGTCTCAAACTGCTACTGATTTGGCATGCTTTTATTTTATTTTATTTTTTGAAACACAACCCCAACCGGGGTCGGGGACAAACTGCAACCTGCAACTGAGGTATTGCCCTTAGCGGGAACCGAACCCAGGTCTCTCTGGTCTGTGGACCGACACTCTAACCACTGAGCAAAACCAGCCAGGGCTAAAACTTTATTTGCTTTTGAAATGTCGGGAAACCATCCTATTCTTCTGTGCCCCAAGCAAACCCATAATCAGGAAGACACTAACCTCTCTGTCTAGATAAAACAGTCATCCGTTTCTCTTTCTAGGAGAAACTCCCCTGGGAAATTAGGGACGCTTTGAAGCCACATCCAGCGTCCTTTTTGTTTGTCTAACCATCCTGTTGCATGGTATAATGTAGTGGTTGGGGGCCTGGGCTCTGGATACACCCAGGTTCAAAGCCATATACCAAAACACACACACACACAGCCATATACGGGCTATGGGTGACCTTGGACACATCACTTGGGCCTGAGTTTCTTTAGCTGTAAAGTGGAGATAATAACTGTACCACTCTGCTAGGGTTGTTGTGACGGCTAAATGAGCTAATACAAGTAGAAAAGCCAAACAGTGCCTTGCATGCAGTAAGTGCTCAATCAGTATTAGCCAAAGTGATTAATATCAGAGTACTCAGTAAATATTTGTTGGGTAAATGAGTACACTTTTTTTTTTCATTTTGTTTACATTTAGGATAACGTCATAGGAAATAAGATCTCCCTGGAAGCCTCTTGCGTGTAACTTTGGCAGGAGGCGAGGAAGGGGTCAGGGTGGGCAGAGGGTGGTTGGGGTCGGTCATTCACAGCTTAAAAATATCTTTCCAGCGTTCGGAGCTGGTGCTGGCTCAGGTTGTTACCGTGGACGCCAGCAGGGGGAGCCTGAGTCCTCACCGTCTGAATGGCTCCTGCAAGGGGAGAGGAAGGAAACTTGATAGAGCACCTACTGTGTGCAGGGCACATACTGGGCAATGCCGCACCAGCAGAAAGTAGGGGCGCAGGTGGAGCAGTCAGGTGCCCTAGAACCAACGTAAACGTGGAGACCAGACTTCTACAGTGGGAGGGGATTGGGTTTGGGACCTGGAGGGGCCTGGGCTGGGGAAGCCCAATTGGTGGGGACCTACCCACAGAAGGCCACCCTGTGCTCTGCTTCCCTGCTGCACCCTGGGCACCCATCTCGAACCAATGGGCTGAGACCTGCCCCATCCAGTCAGAACTATACAAATTGTATCCTAATTTTCATCTATACTGACCAATCAGAACCGTATGATTCAAAAACTTCGTTGACATGAAACAGACCAAAATGGGAACTGTGGGTGGGGAAATTTCTCTATAAAAGGTGACCTCTCCTTTATCGGCACAGAGCACACTTTTCATTTCTAAGGATGCTGCTTGTTTCCTCAGTTTTCAAACTGTTCACATGACTTAAAGTATCTCTGTATTGTAATACTCTTTGGGGGATTTTTTTTTTTTTTTTTTTGGTACGTGAACCGAACCCGGGACTCTCTGGTCCACAGGCAGATGCTCCGACTGCTGAGCCAAACCGGCCAGGGTGGGGAATTTATTGTTGACAGAAGTTTCTAAAATGGGGCAGGGGAGGGAGGAGAGGCTAGGGGTCAGTGTGTACTCCTCCCCGGGCTTGGCCTGAGGAATTGAAGTGGACCCTGGCAGAGCAAGTCACCTCACTTTTCCCATCTGTGTAATGGGTGTGAACATGCCTGCCCACCACTCCTCAGGGGAGGTGGCCAGTTGCCCTGACACAGACATTTAGTGACATCACGGCACTTATGGGGGCTGTGATAAGAGGTTTAATTTGTCTCAGTGACCAGAGGAACTACTGTCCCCCCTTTCACAGGTGGAGAAGCCCAAGCTGGGAGCAGTAAAGTGGAAAGGTCACCTAGGGAGTGAGGAAGGAGCTAGGGTTTGGAAGTCCTGCTTGCTTGTCTGCCTCATTGTCCCCTGAGGGCAAGGTGGTCTTGTGGGAGCGTGGGCTCCTGCCCTTGTTCAGGGAGAAGCAGGCTGTGGGCCGGTGCTGAGTCTCCCACCCCGTAGGGGAGAGAAGGGAAGGGAGAAGAACAGGCAGGGCAGGTGGGGTGGCCTGGGACCTGGGCAGTGCCAGGGAACCCCAAACCCAGAGTCATTTTAGAGAAAGAAATCCGTGTCTTTGCTGGTTTCTCTGACCCAAAACCGCGCCTTCAGGAGCCCGAGGGGACACAGCAAGATCCCTTCCATCTGAGGACCCCAGGGTATTCCTCAACTCCTGGGAAGGAAGGCGTGCTGCCCAGAGCTGCAGTGTGGAAACCAAACCCGTTCCAAGGAGTGCAGAGAACCCAGATTTGGTCCCCGGGTAGGGCGGGGCCACCCTTCCCGGGACAAACTGGGCAGGAATGACTCACACTGACTGTCCAGCTCTTAGAGCATCTTCCTGGTTCTCCAGAGGTGTGTTCCCCGAGCTGTGATCCCAGTGGCCCTGCAACAGGAGCTGCGCGGGAAGCGCATTGACGTTAGGTTCTAGCAGCCCCTTCCCCCTGCATTTTGAATTCTCCAAAGACAGCGCAATACACTGGGGAACTGTAACCGAAAGTATTTTAAGGGGCCAGCTCTCTGGCAGCCCCTCCATCGGCGTCCCCAAGCCCGAGGTGGCGGACTCCTCCGCGCTCACAGCGGCCTCGTGTGGCGGCGCGTGGCATTGCTCCCTAGCAGGGTTCCTATGAAGGTGAAAAGCGAGAATGCGCTTACAAAAAGGGCTTACTTAGGACAGTGTCTACTCTTATGACTGTGACTGTGGTCGTCGTTGTTGTTATTACCTTGGCTCTGAGAACGGGGAGGTGGCGGGATAACTGCGGCTGAGAATTTTCTGCTCCATCACCCGTGCCAGGGGCCAGAGGACAGAGGGGGGATCGCGTGACTGCCCGGGCTGTTGGGCAATTTACTAGAGGAGCTCGTTTGGTGACTCTGATTCCAAGTTAATTAAAGATGGCCGCTAGGGGTCATTGCCATGACGACAATTAGGCCAGGAAGGAGCCTCGTTAAGGAGCAGTTTTAACAAGGCCTGTCGTTTTTACCCTGAGATCCATGCGAAAGAGGAATTCTTGGGGGTGGCTTCCCCGTTCTCCATTTGCTGTATTTCAGATCCATTTCTAGGGAGGCGCTGAGTAACAGGGAGATAGGAGAATTCCTGGGTTGAGTCTCTCTGAAGAATCAACGGGGCAACAGGTTTCCTCTCCCTAGTACTGCTGCTGCATCTGAAAGGCCTGGATGCAGAGGCTTAGAGAGGGAGGCGAGGGTGGAGGCCACAGGTCAGAGCAGGAGGTGAGGAAGGAGGATTTTATTTAAAAATGGAACTGGGGCTCGGCTAGTGGCTCAGTAGATTGAGCACCGTCCCATAAGGTCCCAGTTCCATTCCAGGTCGGGGCATATGCCCAGGTTGTGGGCTTGATCCCCAGTAGAGGGCATGCAGGAGGCAGCTGATTAAGGTCTCTCTCTCACATCCATGTTTCTCTCTCTCTCTCTAAAAAATCAATAAAAACATATTTTTAAAAAAAATGGAACTGAGGGCCTTTCCTGGAACTTAGAAATGTCACTTCTGCTGCCCAATCTGCTTCTCAAACGGGGGGGGGGACATGGAGGGGCACCAAGCCTGGTTCCCGAGAGCCCAGAGAGGAAGTTCAAGGCCTCTCTTAATTCCAAGCACTTTAAAAATGCATGCATTTCCCTTCTCTCCATAGTAATATATGCTTATTGAGAAAAAAAGAAAGAAAATCTAGAAAAGCACACACAAAAGAAAACCTCCCCTGCAGTCCCACCCCCAGACATACGACTGTTAACATTTTTGGTGTGATAAGAAACTGAGCAGAGTCTACAGGGAGCTGCATTGAGGGGAGGGGAGGGGGAGTGTATATTTTTTTCATTTATATACCCTTTTCTACTGTTTGCATTTTTATCAGGGGAATGTCAAATAAAACCAAGTTAAAATAGCACATAATGCAACCCACTGAAACAACGTATGCATTCATCTCTACAGAAATAAGGGTCATGTTTTACAATTTTGAAATCTGAATTTATCACTTCAAGATTACAAGATATCTTGACTGCTTTTCCAGGGTGTTACATTTTCTTCCTGACTTTTTTTTTTTTTTTAAAGAATAGTTTATTAAGCCCTGGCCGGTTTGGCTCAACGGTTAGAGCATCGGCCTGCAGACCAGAGAGACCTGGGTTTGGTTCCCGCTAAGGACACATAACTTGGTTGCAGTTTGTCCCCAGCACTGGTTGGGGTCGTGTGGGTGGCGACTACTGGATGTGTCTCTCTCTCACATCGATGTTTCTCTCTCTCTCTCTTCCTTCCTCTCTCCCTCCCTCTCTACCTGAAGATAAATGCAAAAATGTCCTCGGATGAGGATAAAAAAAAAAAAAAAGAATAGTTTATTGATTTTTAGAGAGAGGAAGGGAGATCAAGAAAGTAACATCCACATGTCTACCTCCTGCACGCCCCCTATTGGGGAAAAGCCTGCAACCTGAGCCTGTGACCGGAATCAAACCAGCAAGTTTTTGGTGCCCCAGGAGATGCCCAACCTGCTGAGCCACACTGGTCAGGGCTCTTCCTGACTTTATTTTTTTTATTTTTTATTCTCACCAGAGGACAGAGGACTTTTTCCATTTTTTGTTCAGATAGGACAGAGGACATTTTTCCATTTTTTGTTCAGATAGAGTGGGAGGAAGAGAGAGAGAGAGAGAAACATTGACGTGAAAGGGACACATCGAGTGGCTTCCACCCGCACGACCCAACCAGGGCCGGGGACAAACTGCAACCGAGGTACGTGCCCTTAGTGGGAACCGAACCCTGGTCTCTCCGGACCGCAGGCCAATGCTCTAACCGCTGAGCCAGACCAGCCAGGGCCTTTCCTGACTTTTAAAAAGCATATTATAAAATGTTTCAACTGGCCCTGGCTGGCTAGTTTACTTGGTTAAGAGTATCGTCTCAATATACCAAGGTTGCAGTTTTGATCCCCGGTCAGGGCACATACAAGAATCAAACAATGAGTGCATAAATAAGTGGAACAGCAAATCAATATCTCTCTCTTTCCCTCTCTCAAGTGAATCAATACAAATTTCTTTTAAAAATGTTCCAGTTGTACAAAGAGTAGACAGGAAAGGAACTCTCCAGCCTGGGTCCTCTCCCTTGGCCCCTCATTTGAAGGCAACCACTGCTATCAGTTTCTTTTGTATCCATCCAGAAAGATTCTATGTGTGAACAAGCCCACACATTTTCTCTATGTATCCTTTTGCACAGTCAAGTTAGCACACGATTAGCCCTCTCCTGCACCTTCCTTCTTTCAGTTTACAGTATGTGTTGGAGATGGTCCCATAGCAGCATGTATAGACCTATCTCATTTTTTTACAGCTGCGTTCTATGCAGTTCTGGGTTCTAGTGCATGGAACCAGTCCCCTGCCGCTGCACATTAGAGATGGTGCATAGTTGTATCTGATGTTGGAGTCCTAATTAAGACTATTATCCCAGCCCTGGCCGGTTTGGCTCAGTGGTTAGAGCGTTGGCCTGCGGTCCTGAGAGACCCGGGTTCGGTTCCCGCTAGGGGCGCATGCCTTGGTTGCAGTTTGTCCCCAGCCCTGGTCGGTTGTGCGGGTGGCAGCCACTCGATGTGTCCCTTCATGTCGGTGTTTCTCACTCTCTCTCCCTTCCTCTCTCTCCCTCCCATTCTATCTGTACAAAAAATGGAAAAATATCCTCGGGTGAGGATAAAAAAAAAAAAAAGACTATTATCCCATCCTTTTTTATGGTTTCATAATATTCCTGTATGTGAATAGCCTTGATGTAGTCCACAATTCCTTATGCATGGACATTTAAATTATTGCCACTTTTCACAATGGATTAGCCACAATGGTGGGTGAGGAGCCCACAGTCTGCTGCGGAGGAGACAGACGGGTGAACGAGTCCACGTAGTAATACGTTGGGTAGCTGCCACAGTTGTGGTATGTCCAGAAATGGCACAGACTCACAGACATCAGGGAGGAACCGGGCTGGGAGTCGATGGAGGATGGCAGGGCTCCAGGCAAAGATCTGAGGTATGAAGTACTCAGCAGGCTGCTGGAGCAAGGAGGCTTTGGGTATGAACAAGGGGTGGTCCCGGCCCTTATGGAGCTTACGTGGGTGGTCTTGAATATGCTTTCATGCCCGGCGTTCAGCATAGTGGTCATACATCGTACTCAGTGAATGTTTTGGATGAATGACTAAGTGGGGAGTAGAGGGAGAGGAGCTGGAGAAGTGGGCAGGGCTTTGATGACCAGGCTGAAAGTTGAAACTTTTTCTGGCCAGGGGCAGGGTCTCCCTCTGACCGCCCAAAGGTCCTCACATGGGAGCAGGCACAGTTAGATCTGCTCTCCTGGAGAGGTTCCTCCGGGAGCCCAGGCAGAACCAGGGTGGGCTGATTCTAGACTGCAGACTGGTGTGGGAGACTGTAGTACTGTGTTGTCCATTCAGTGTCCCTTCCTTTATTGACCTTCCCTGCAGGAGAATTACATATCCCGACCTTGGGTAATGTAGGCATAGCCAGTGAAATATGAGTGGAAGGGATATGTAATATTTTTCAGGCGCAGCTTCGAGGGACAGTTGGTTTGGGGTTTACTACATTCTCATTTCTCAGCCTTGGGGGTCATGGAAGTATGGGTCCATAAGGAGCTCCCTGCATTCCTAGGTGACTGTAGTGGGCAGGGGCCCCTTGTTCATCTGCAATGGGCATGTAAACATGAGTGAGAAATAAACAGTGTTGCTTTAAGCCACTCGGATTAGAGGGGTTGTTACTGTAGCACAACACTGCCTAACCTGACTGATATACAAGAGAATTGGACTCAGTAATTCCCAAGTCCCATCCTAACAGTCCCTGACTCTGCCAAGCTGCTTCTCTGTGGCTTGGACTTATCAGTCTATTCTCGGTTTGCCCAGGGACACTCAACCTCAAGTTCTTACGGAGACCTAGACTCATGGCCTTTCTGCTAGACCCACTTGGACCCCCACAAACATTTTCTCAGAGGGCGAGAGCACCTGTGGCCGAAGTCCACAGCAGCTGCTCCCTCCTGAGACATGGATCCTGGTGGGCTTTAAAGGGTCAGAGACATCAACAGCCATGTTGCTTTCCACAGTAAGAGGAGGGTGTATCCTTGCTCACTGGGGTTCCCTCTTTGTGACGGGGAAACTGAGGCTACAGTGCTGTTTTAACCCAAACCCCTCATGTGATTATACCCAACACTTGGGTACCACTGCCTGCCTGGTAGAGACATAGCTCACAGAGCTGGAGGTCCTTGACCATCACAGCATCAGGACCCAGGTCCTTCATCTCCATCCTCCATGTTGGCTTTATCCTCAGGAACATCCCCCTTCATGATCAGAAGGTGGCTGCTGTTAGCCATCAGGGCTATGTGATTGCCTGCTCGTGCAGAGAGAAGATGGGAGAAAACACTGCACCAACCCATGGACCCATGTCACCAGGCCCAGCTCCCCCTTTGCATAACAAATATTACTCTCCTAGTGAAATGCATAGAAAATAGAACCCACTGAAATATAATCGTAACAGTATCAATGCAACACCCTAACTATAAAGGAAGAACAACAGGAACTGTACCATAAAATAATATGTATTTTCAAGATCTATGCTTAGGCACAAGTATCCGAGAGGAGCCGATGAAACAATCAGATACAACTGTTTTGCCTGCACATCAAGTCTGTGACTACGGCAGCCGTGGATGCCGACAGTTATAGGTGATTGTCTGGGTGACTAAAAAGCCACTGCTACGTGATTGTGTTGAAATATTAACTCTCAGGAAGATTGTAAACACAGAGGGTAAGCTTCCTTCGTGTATACAGTGGTTGTTGTGCAGTATATATTATATAATATATTCTATTAATACGTCAAGTGGGACGTATTACATTCTAGGCTTAAATTTTTCCTAAACATACACAGAAGAATGTCTGAGGCTGTCTTCCGAATGACTCCAGTCATCCCAAAGTCCCAGCTAGTCTTGCACCTGTCCACTGACCCCCAACTGGACTGTCAGGATGACACAGCAGGCAACCCCCGCAGAGACCAAGCTCTCCTGCGCCCACCTTGGTTCACCCCTTACACGGAGCTAGGAACATGTGTCCTTGCAGTGGTTCTCAACCTTCCTGATGCCGCGACCCTTTAATACAGTTCCTCGTGTTGTGGTGACCCCCAAACATAAAATTATTTCATTGCTACTTCATAGCTGTAGTTTTGCTACGGTTATGTCTTAGGCAACCCCTGTGAAAGGGTCATTTGACCCTCAAAGGGATTGCAACCCACAAGTTGAGAACCCCTGCCTTAGAGCAAATAGCCTGGGAGATGGAGAGACTGCAATCCTGGCCCCCAGAGACCCATCTGGGCCCCTCCCCTCGCCCCACCTCTTTGGGTCTCAGTTCCAAGTGAGCACAGTAAGTCCAGTTAGACGCTCTCCCTCCCTCCGAACACAGCCCTCTGCAGGCTTCAACGCGAGCCCCTCCAGGCCAACAGGATGAGCCTCCTGAAAGGTCTTCAGAGCCTGTGGATGAATAGGTAGGGGGTGGAGTGGGGGCTGGAGGCGCTGAGCCGAGCTGCTGGGAATCTCGTAGCTTCAGATCAGGAGGGAGCAGGCCTGACTCACAAAGAAGGTGACAGTCACACTTCCTTCCCAGCTCCTAGGTTCCCAAGGCAGGGTGGGGTGGGCCGGGGGGAGCCTTCATTTCCTGAACAAAGGTCAGCTCCTCTTGCCGCTGATGCTCTTTTGGAAGCCTCGGCTCTGGCCAGCAGGGAAGAAAGGCTCCTTCTCTCTGGGTGGTGGCAGGCCTGGCACAGGGAGCCTGGGACACAGCATCCAGTGTGTGGCTCCAATGGGCATTCAGAAGCCCAGCGCCTGGCAGGCTCTGCTAGATGCTAGAAAAAAGGGGCATTATCCCACCCTCCCCTGAGCCACCGGGGCCTTCCCTCTGCTGCTCTTGGGGGCCCGGTGGACTCCCTGCTCCCTGGGCAGGCTGGGACCCAGCTCTGAGCTTGGAAGCTTTAGTCTGAGCGCTACTGTTGGTGCAATGATCATCCCCCATTCACATAGAGCCTAAGAAATATTTGCAGCCTGTGTGTCGGGGGTCTGACAGCCACCACCTCATGTAAGGTGCTCCCGGGGAAATAACTGTCTTATTCAAGCACTGGTTATCCATAAAGAAGCCACGGCTCAAGGGATCATGGAGCTTCTGAGGCTATGTGGCCAGAGCTGCAGTGCCCGGGCATGCCAACTCCCCAGTCTGGGCGCTTTCGGGGTGCTTTCCATGATGCCAGGCCCCTCAGGTGAGATTCCCGTCTGACATCTCAGTTGGCTAAGGACGTGGGTCCTGTTGGTGTGATCAGTCAGTTGACGGGGGCAGGAGTCAGAAAACGAGATGTGAGATGCGTCTAAGTGTCCTGAGCTGCACCCTGTTTGCAAACCAGCCAGCCCTCAGGAGGAAACCCGCTCGTCTGCCCGCAGTTCCTCCTGCTTCCCAGGGAATAAGAAAGCGGCATTTTAGTTCCCCCACCTGCCCTGACTGGGGGCTCCGCTGGTGCTTTCCGGGGGCCGCTGGGCCAGCTGGGGGTGTTCTCTCAGCTTCCATTAACTCTCAGCACAGCTGCCCAGGCAGTGAGTGGCTGGAGCCCAGCTGGCCCCTCGTGGCGGGGTATTGGGAGGATGCCTGGGTGGGCGGCCAGTGAGAGCTGGCTTCCTGGGGCCTCCCCGGGTGCTGAGCAGCGTGGCCACTTCCGAAGGCCCCTTTGTTTGCCCCTTTATCCAGAAGAGCGGCTGCAATTGTGTAGGGTACAAAGCCCCCAGTGGCCCTGACTTCCCACCCCTGCCTGTGGCCGGGCAGAGAGAGGGTTTCCCAGGCTCCCTGTGAAGGCAGCCTCCTGCCCCTCCCAGGCAACGGGAGACCCTCTACTTCTGGACCCAAAACCCGTTCATCTAGCCCACATCAGCTCCCCCGCCCGCCAGGGACCCGGCCATTCACACAGGCCACCCGCTCTGCTCCCTGGTCCTCCCTGGACACACAGCAAGTGTTTCTATGCTAGATGCCAGGGGAGACTCCGGGAAGGTGCCATGTGCTCCATTCACCTGCTGCAAAGTGTTCTCAGAGGGCTTTTTACAGGTTGGCAGCTCAGGGTGCACTGAGGATGAGCCACCCCAAGAGGCAGCTAGAAAGTGGGGCAAGGCTGGGGACTGGGCAGGAGGGTATGTCTGCAGGGTACTTGTGCCAAATGAGGGAGAAGGGAAGAGGAAGGGAGGAGTCCTCCCGCCCCCCACTTAAGCCCTTTGTGCTCAGTCCTGTTCCACACTGCGTGCTCCCCGTGTTACCCTGTCCTCAGGCGGAGAGAAGGTCTCACAGCTGTCTGCGGAAGTCAAGGCTGTGGTCTCTAACCGATAAGACCATGCTTCTAACCACTGTTCAGGAAAGAGGGCAGCAGACTGCATGGCCAGGGCTCTGCAGCTGAGGGCAGGGAGCTCCTGGAAGAGGCCAGCAGGGAGCCTGGAGCATCCTCCTCCCTTCCGTCCGCCCACCCAGGAGTCTCCCGGTGAGATGTCACATGAATTCGCGTTGACAAAAGCCCAGGGCAGAGGTGGGAGCGCAGCCACAGCTGCGGGGATGAGGTGGGAAGGAGGGAGGCAGCCAGCCAGAGATGTCCCCAACCCCCAGCTGTCCCCGGGAGCAGAAGGGGGCCTGTCAGGTGTGGGAGGACAAGGGCTGTGCCCTGCTGAGGGAAGCTCAGAGCCCAGCTTCTTGCCAGCCTTGGAGAGGGCCTGGCCCTGACTGAGCCAGTTTGGGGCAGGGTACCCGTTTTGGGGTTGGGGTTGGTACAGCAACAGGTTCTTGTCCTTCGTGTGGTGTCCCCTGCATTCGTAGGCCACAGGCCTCTGGGTGCGGGGCAGTAAGGGAGCTGGGCAGCAGCGAGTCCCTGTTGCTGGCCTGGTCAGCACCCCAGAGTAAATATGGGCAAATGTGTGCAAACACCAGAGCCTGAGAGGAGGAAGCCCATTTGACAGAGGAGGAAACTGAGGCCCAGGTATGGGAAGGGACTTCTGTGATTTCACACAGCAAAGGGCAGGCAGTCAGGGCTCCTGGCTCTCAAAGGAGAAGATTCAGGTAGGACCACCAGGGGTCCCCTCCTTGTCCCACATTAGGTCACCAACCCAAGAGGGCTCAGAGTATACAGGACAGAGGTAGGTAGGCTGGGGCAATGCCTTCCCAGGACAGGGTCTCAGGTCCAGAGGGAGTGTTCATTGGGGATCTTGAAGCACCTGCTAGCTCATGGTACGTCTGTGTGAATGACAAGAGCAGACCCCTTTCCGTGACACCTTCCTGCTGGATACCTGCCACACCCAGACTTTCTGACCTCCCCCAAACATACAGCCTGTCTTAAAGGTCACTTCTTTTAGGAGGACCCCGCGGTCCCTCCAGGGCCTTGCCTTGATGTACTCTGACACGACATAGCTGTCTGTCCCCCAGGGGACACAAGGCTTCTGGAAGGGGAGAACCTGTCTGTCTCCTCCCAGCTGCATCCCTGGGCCTAAGCCCATAATACAAATTGCTACTATTGAATAAGTGTGATGAGATTCCTGCGTGCCAGGTGCTGTCAAAGGCATTACCCAAAACACCGCGGTGGCTCTTTAAATGACCCTTTGGATTCTGTTACTAAAAATTAATAATAGCCTGGCCAGTGTGGCTCAGTGGTTGAGTGTCGACCCATGCACCAAGAGGTCGCCAGTTTGATTCCCGATCAGGGCACATGCCCAGGTTGTGGGCCTGATCCCCAGTGGGGGGCATGCAGGAGGCAGCCCATCGATGTTCTCTCTCATCAATCTTTCTCTCTCTCTCTCTCTCCCTTTCTGTCTCTAAAAAGAAAGAAAGAAAAAAATTAATACTAGACACTAATAATTAGTGATAAATGCTACTTTTAAGCCCATTCTACAGTGAAGAAACTGGGGCCCAGGGTGGTTAGGCACTTCCTGCTGGGGTATGTCTGAGTCCTGTATCACACGCACTGCCTCTGGGAAGTGGGAGTTGAATGAACTGGTGACTAAACGGCCAGGGTCGGCATGGGTGGGCCGCAGGGTCTGGGATGTTTCTCTCACCAGAGGGCGGCACCAGCTCTGATCCCACTGGGGACTGTGTCCCAGCCCAAGGGGCTCTCTCGGGACCCTCTGAAACTCGCACTGGGTCCTAGCCTCAGCTTTGCCAGCTCTCTGTGTGTCTCCAAGCTTCTTCAGTACAGCTGTAAAACAAACATCGCTGTCCTGCCCTGACCCCCCTGCAGGCTGGTTTGAGAGACTCAGACAAGTTCATGGGTGTGAACGTGCTTTGCAGATGCAAAGCTTCATACAAACAGGAAACAGCCACCTGACCCTCTGGCTCCTGCTGCCGTTCACCCAGGACCCAGAGCGCTGCAGAAGGGGGTGCTCCTGCTCCCCTTCCTGACTGGGCCCAGATACCCCGTAAGTCTTCATGGAGGTGGGTTGTCAGCCTGCTGGAGAGTCTGCCTGGGAGATGTAGGTAGGACAATGGGTTCTAGGCCCTGGAACAGGAGGTGTCAGTCTCTCCATGTGTAAGATAACAACCTGCCTATTTCAGGGCTTATCGTGAAGACAGAGGTGGGTGAGGGAGTTGAACATCCAGTCCCCAAGCTATGTGCCCTACGGCAGCATCTGCCCAGAGAGGGAACCCTTTCCCAAATTCACACAAGACTGTCTAGCCGGCAGCTGGCATGGACAAAGGCCTTGTCAGGAGAGAGCACACTGGTACCCCAAACCTCTAAGACTCCCTGAGGTTAGGGCACTTCCCCAAGCGTGGGCATTCGGCAGGTCTTGGAGGCAGACAGGTCAGGGTCGGCCTCCCCCGTACAGGGCCCATGAGGAGCCTGGGTAGGTGACTTGTGCGTGGAAGTGCGACCGGCAGGCCGTGGGCTGTGATCTGCCTGCCATCTGTGGTCGGACCTCCACCTGCAGAGGTGGTTTCGGAAGCCAGGCCTCCTTCTCCATGCTCCAGTGCTACTCTCCTGGGAAGAACGAGAAACAGATAATAAAGTTCTTATTTCCATCACATTTGCCATTTCCTGGTCTAAGTAAAGAGTGTCAGGAGCGTGACAAGCTAAAAGCTGCTGATTACTGTAGCTGCATGGCAGCCGTCAGTGCAAAGAGCCAACATCAGAAATAATGTGGCCCAGCCTGTTTTGGGTGCCTAACCCTGCAATTAATCAGCACTGGAGTGGGGGGTGGGAGGGCTGTGTGCTTACTCCCAGGAGGTGGGGAACCTAGCAATTAAAGGGACAGACACCCTCTCCTCTCTGGGGGATGGTGGTGAGATGTGAAGATGCCTTGAGGAGAATCACCACGGAATCAGTCTGGTTATTTTGAATTCAAACCCATATCGTGAGTCTATGGCGTGGGTCTCCTCCCACCGTCCCCCAGAAATCCCTGGGATTACCATTGAATCTGATTTAGCAGCCTGCCCTCTGGGGGCCAGTGTTAGAAGACACATACACACACACACACACACACACACACACACACACACACACACACACACAGGCATTTAATCAATCTGACAGGAGGGACTGTTTATAGAAGAGATTTTATTTATTTTACTCCCAGTATTAAACAAGGTTGGCAGGGAATACACCTTTCCTCTGGGTCGGCTGGTAAACTTTGCAACTTACTTGCAAGCTTGTTGGAAGCATGTAGTATCACAGGATTGAGGGTCGCCTTGGCCTGGCTGCAGCTCGCACTGACCAGTTCGATTCGTCCGAGTTGTTAGTTTTGATGGCACGTGTGATGTCTGCCACACTGTCATCTGGATCCGCGTTTCCAGCATTCCTGCGGCTGGCCCTGCACTCCTGGAGCCCCTGTGTTGCTGGGCTGTTTTCTGGGGTTCAGGAGCTGCCAGCCAGGGCCCAGGAGGAGGTTGGAGCTGCAGGTTGGGTCCCTGGGGGCTGGCAGCAGCACCCTCCTCAGTGAAGGGATTGTGCCCGAGCCTCTGGGTGGAGGACGAGCTCCAGGTCCCTTGTCAAAGAAGCCTGAGGTCACAGGCACTTGATCTCCTGATCTTTGGCCTCTGAGGGTCAGTAAATTAATCCACTAAAGAGGCTCGGTGGTTTTTATCTCGCCCCTAACACTGCCCCGCCCACACTCAATCCCCTTTGTACACCCTGGGGCCTGAGAGACTGGCCGAGACTAAAACCCACAGAGGGGTCAGAGGGGAGGGACTGGCAATTAACCCCACATCCTGAGCAGGGTGGGGTCAGGGGTTATTGGGGTGGGAGGAGGAGCTGGCCACCAGCTGCCCCGCCCAGGAGGAGGCCTCCAGGGGCACCCACAGGTGGGATTCCAGCCAGGCCCTGGAGCTGGGGAGAAAGAGGGCAGGAAGTTCTTGCTCTGCCACCAGCCCGCAGACCGCTGAGAAGCATCCTTTCCACTTTGCTCCAGCACCATGGCCAGGGCCTTCCTGATCCTGGTGGGGCCTCTTCCTGGGGTGGGACCCTGCCCACCCCCACCCCCCATCTCTGAGCAGCAGCTGATTCTCCCCCATGGTTCCTCCCGCCTCTCTACTTTTGGAGGAGAATAACCTGTGATAATTTCTTCTTCTTTCTGGCAACTAATGGACTCCTTAAATAGCAAAAATTGCGGCCTGTAATTAAGATCTTGCTTTTTAAATGATTAATCATTGTAACCCCTTTGAGCAGCATCCTAGTTTCCACTCTTCTCACATTGAAATGCAGATGGTTGGCAAGGGAGGGAGGCGCTCCCGAGCCACCGAGGAGCAATTAAACCTCCCCAGCTGTCACTCGTCCTCGGCTGCCTCCTGGCCTGTCCAGACGCCTTGGAGAGAGAGCACGGGCCCCTGCTCTGCCTCCACTCACCAGTGGCCTGGCAGGTGGGGCGGGGGAGGGGGGTTCCAGCCGGGCCGCCTCCAAGCCTGACCCTGGCCACTGGCTCTCTCTCGGAAACTCCTAGGAGCAAAGATAACATTTGTCAAGCACTTTCTACACACGCAGCACTTTAGTAATAAGATCTCTTTCAATGTTTACAGTAGCCACCCAGGAGAAATGTGACGGAGCCTCATTTCTCCAAAGGGGTGGACGGAAGGTGCAAATTTACCAAATGAGTGAGCGGGCCCAGCAGGACTTCAAACAGGGTCAGGATGATCTCCAACCAGCGCTCCACTGACGTCTCTTCTCTGTGGTGAGTAGGAGACCCCGGCCCACCTCGCCGAACACACAAGCGGGCACTCACTTCCTCACCAGCTTGCCATGGGCTCTCTGGGTCCATCGCCTTTAAGCCATCCTTGCAAACAGGGCCAACGGTGATTATTAGCCCAGAAGTATTGTCAAGCTCTTCCTCCCTTCCATACCTACATGGACTGGCAACGTGATTCTGGCATGATGCGCTGTTAGAGCTAGAAGGGGACTTGGAAACCCCTGTGTCCGCATCCCATGTCTTACTCAAGAGGACACGGGGGCCCAGAGGTTGAAGGACTTGCCCAAGATGACATATCGTACACAGCACTTAGCGAGAGGCCACGCCCATCTCAGGTGCTCCCAGGTTCATCGAACGAGTAAACCTGCCCTGCATGTTTCCAGAGGGATTCGTGCATGTGTGCGCGGTGGTGGTGGGTGCAGGGAGCATCCCCTTAGAAATTGTTCTAGAGGAAGAACCATGTTCTGCTGGCCAAGCCAAGATGTGTGCGCCCACCAGTCAGTGCAGCACCCTTGCTAGGAGCCTATACGCCATTTCCTGGGGATGGGAGGTGGCATCTGCCCCATGGATGACAATTTGGCATGATATCGCCAAGTCACAAGTGAACGTGAGCTTTGGCTCAGTCGTCCTTCTGGGAATGTGCCCTACAGATACCCTCTCACTTGTGAGAACTGACTGGTGTTCACGGTTAATTTGTTGCAGTGACATTTCCAAAAGCAAAAGGTTGAAACAATACTAGGAAGCTGAGTGCAAAGAGGGAAAGATAAGAATACAAGTTTAGAGGTCGGCCTGTGGTCCGGAGAGACCCGGGTTTGGTTCCCGCTAAAGGCACGTACCTCGGTTGCAGTTTGTCCCCAGCCCTGGTTGGGTCGTGTGGGTAGCAACCGCTTGATGTGTCCCTTTCATGACGATGTTTCTCTCTCTCTCCCCCCCTCCCTCCCTCCCTCCCTCCCACTCTATCTGAACAAAATATTGAAAAATGTCCTCGGGTGAGGATAAAAAAAAAAGAATGCAAGTTTGTATTGGCTTGTTGATGTATGAAGAAACTCCGGAAAGATACATAAGAAACAAATCACAGTTATTATCTTTTCTGGGAGTAGTGAGAGCCGGGCAGACAGGGGACGCGGGCAGCAAGGAGACTCCTCACTGCAAACCTGATTTTTATACTAGGTGAAAGTATGAGCTATTCAAACAAATGAAATACAAACGACCTTCAGTGCCTTCATCAATATGGCCCATGCTTACACAGAGGCCTGTATAATGTCCCACCCACTCAGCTGGTCCTGGCTCTCACAAGGGCCCACGCCCAGCCTAGTGGGGACACACTCCCGTGGGAGGTGCAGAGGGACTGACGTACATTTCCCTTTTCTTCTTCCGGGCTATCCCAGCTTCCTTGGCCTTTTACTTAGCTGCTCTTGTGTTGGGACTTACCCATAATCCAGGTGTCACTGTGGCCCACCTTGACTCACCCCTGCAGAGCGTCAGAGTGGCTGGCTCAAGGCCCCAGCTGCAGCCATACGTGCCAATGGCAAACACACACAGTTGTGTAGCACACACACAGGCCTCGCCTGGGTCAGCGCCCAGGTTCCAGATGCCTCTGCCACCATCAGGAAATGGGGACTGAGGACTGGTGAGCTCAGGAGACAGGGAGCTGGAAGACTCGAGGGGACTGGGCTCATCTGTCCTGGGCCATCACCTCCCACGGGCCTAGCCAGGTGGGGAACGGGGCTCTGCATCCCTTAGGACCATGAGAAGTCGAGAGGATGTGAGCTCGGGAGTCAGCCACCCTCGACGCATACCCCAGCTCTGTGACCTGCTCAAGGCATGCCAGGGGCTGTCCTAGAGTGAGTCGTTAGCATTGGCAGGTCTGCAGACGGGCACAGAGAAGTCAGCTGGCTCCCTAAGGCTCCCCAGCTGGGAAGTGGCAGAGTCAGGGCACAGCTGGAAGGCTGGCTCAGGGCTGCGCCTTGCCCTGCACCCCACTCAGCTCGAGGGCCCTTTGAGGTGTCTGTGCATGAACACACCCAGACGGGGTTGGGTGCACCATGGGTGCTCCGGAAGCAAGAGGGTCATGATTAGGGAGTTTCATTCTTTACCCTGCATGAGGCATTGCACTGGCTTTTGATCAGAGCATACACATGGCAGCCAAAGGGTCAGTCACCTGGTCCTGCCGGGCAGGTTTCAGGACAGGTGTCCCAGGGAACTGGTAAGAAATAACTCTGCTCCCAAGAAACCCCCAGGGATAAGGGCATCTCTGGGACCACCACCAGCCAGGAAAGGGCAGCCCAGCTCAGTGTGCCCACAATCAAAGCTCTGCCCCAGGTCCTCACATCCCACCATGGTTATGTCCCTTCCCTTCAGGGTAGCTCTGAGTGGCACAACCCCTTCCGTCACTCTGAAGGTGCCAGACCAGGAATGTGAGCCCTGGGCTGTTCTCCTGTGTCAGGCAGGATTATAACCAGCCCCAAGTACCTGACAGCGTGATGGATGGGGCAGGCTTGTTTCTCTCGCAAAGTAAGAGGGCTGAAGGGGGGTGTCCCCAGGTTGGCTCGGCCAGTGGCTTGGTGACATCAGAGAATGGGTTTGGCATCTCTGGTAGCCCTGGGACTTGAACCTCAGGCTCTCATTTAAAAAATCAGTTTAGCCCTGACCAGTTTGGCTCAGTGGTAGAGCGTCGGCCCGTGGACCAGTGGGTCTTGGGTTCGATTCCAGCCAAGGGTATGTACCTCAGTTGTGGTTCGTCCCCGACCCTGGTCGGGGTTGTGAGGGAGGCAACCAGTCGATGTGTCTCTCTCACATCGATGTTTCTCTCTCTCTCCCTTTCTCTCCTCTCTTCCTCCCACTCTATCTGAAGATAAATGGAAAAATGTCCTCGGGTGAGGATTAAAAAAACAACAACAACTTGTTTAATCCTCACCTGAGGATGTTTATGGATTTTAGAGAGAGGAAAAGAGAGAGAGAGAGAAATATCCATCAGTTGCCTCCCATATGTGCCCTGACTGGGAATTGAACCCACAACCTTTAGGTATACAGGATGCTGCTCCAACCAAATGAGCCACCCGACCACGGAGAACCTCAGGCTCTCTCTCTCTCTCTCTCTTTTTTTTTTTGTGGTACGTGCCCCTAGCGGGAACCGAACCCGGGACTCTCTGGTCCGCAGGCCAGTGCTCAACCACTGAGCCAAACTGGCCAGGGCCTCAGGCCCTTTTAATGCTGTCCTCTCAACACGCATCCCAGTAGCCTTTAGGAGAAAGGTCCGCTGAACCCTGATCCCAGCCAGTAGCTTCAGGGGCCTGGGACCACCTTGGCACTGACACGGGCTGGGGGGAGGCCTGGCTGATATGGGGAATCTGGGAATTGGGAGGGAACGAGGGACTGGCGTGGCTCCCAGATTGCCCCTTCCCATCCCCAAGCCTGGCCTGGAGGAGAAGGGAAAGGAGATGAGCCGCTCCTTTCTCTCACCACCCCAACCCCGTCCGCATTCCTGGACTCGCCAGCCCGGCCTGTTCCCAGCCTCCCCAGGAGTGATGAATGCCAGGGCCTCGTATAGAGTCACAATCGCCAAATTAGGTTGCCAAAGGCATCCCAGGCCCGGCCTGGACACACCTCGGCAGCTGGAAGGAGGCGTCTGGACCGGGCAGACATCTTTATTCCGCGGTAATTGACGTTTCACAGACGCCCGTAACTCCGTCTGGAGGGACACAAAGCGCCCCCATGCTCAGCCCGGCAGCCTCTTTATGTCGTCCCCCCTTTCATCTGGCAGTCAAAAGTGTAGGCGCTGCCTGGGCCGTCCCACCCGGTCCTGGGCCCCCACAAAGGCGGTCGCTGCACACAGAGGCCTCCTGGTGGGCTTTTACCTCCCGGGGCGCCTTATGCTAATCCAGCGTCAGCCTGAACCCCTCCTGCATATGGATGGGCGGCTCGGACCACCGCTGGGGGTGGGAAGACTTCCAGCTCACCCGGAGAAGGGCGGCCCAGGCAGTCAGATCTGAGCGGGTGAGGCCACCTGAACCCAGACTCAGTTGGTTGAGCCAGAAGAAGAGGGAGCCTTGGCACTGGGGAGGGGTTCTTAGCCTGGCGTCCATGGCCTCCAGGGGGAGGGGCATGTGAATCTTTCAAATCATATGCAAATCTAAGCACAGGGCCTTTTCTCTAGGAAGAGGGTTCATATCTCTCCCTCCTCCGATGCTCAAAAGGGTCTGTCCTAAGGCTGGTCTCATGGAACCTCCCATTTTACAGATGGGAAAGTCGAGGCCCAGAGAGTGGACATGCCTTGCCCAGTGTCACACCAGAAATGAGTGCTTGTACTTGAGCCTCTTCTCCCGTCCAGAGAATCTCTCTCTTGGCTCAGATGCCAGGCAGGTATCCAGGTTCCAGGAGGAGGGGCCCAAAGGACAGGGGGGTGAACAACAGCCACAGGCCCCTGTTGCCAGGTACTCGAGAGAAAACAGATTTTTTTTAAAAAATATAAAATTTGCCCTGGCCAGTTTGGCTCAGCGGTTAGAGAGTCGACCTGCAGACCAGAGAAGCCCGGGTTTGATTCTCACTAAGCACATACTTCGGTGGCAGTTTGTCCCCGGCCCCAGATGGGGTCGTGTGGGTGGCAACCACTTGATGTCTCTCTCTCACATCGATGTTTCTCTCTCTCTCTTACTCCCTCTCTCCCTCCCATTCTATCTGAAGATAAATGAAAAAAATGTTCTCGGGTGAGGATAAAAAAATTAAATTAAAAAAAAAAAAATGAAATCTGCCCTGGCCAATTTGCCTCAGTGGTTGAGCGTCCACCTGCGGGCCAGAGAGTCCCGGGTTCGGTTCCCGCTAGGGGGCACGTACCACCAAAAAAAAGAAAGAAAGAAAGAGATCTGCCAATTTAAAAGTGGAGCTTCATATTTTAAGGCTGCGGTGGGGATGACATAGTGGCCCACTGGCTGCTCAGTTTGAGACCTTTGCTTTCTGATCCCTACCGTCTGTTCCCAAGACTGCAGGCAGGGACAGAAGACTTCAATGTGGCCACCAGCCCAGGTTCTCCCTGCACACAGGTCCCCCCTTGTCCAGAAGTCAAAGAGAGTTGTGATACAGCGCTTCTGCCCTTGGTGCCCTGGAGCAGTCTGCAGCCCTCTGACTGGACGGCTTCTGCCTCCAGTCATCAGCCCGTGCTGAGACAGATGTCCCTCTTCCAGTGACACTCGCCTTTCCTGAGCCTGCTGTTTCCTCGTCAGAGGCAGCAGTGACAGGTTAATGTTAGTCTATACTGGTCCCTGCAGGGCACCCTGGCCTTCCCTCTGGGCTTGGCATGATCCCACAGATCACCCTCCAGACAGGGCGAGAAGAAGGGGGGAGGAGAGAGGGAGGAGGGAGACAGAGACAGAGAGGCAGCCGTAGAGAGAAGAGAGAAGGATAGGGAAGCAAGGGAAAGAGAGAGAGAGAGAGAGGAAAAGAGAAAAAGAAAGAGAGAGAATTGGCTGATCGAGAGAAATCAAATCAAAGAGACAGAGCAGAGTCTGGGCATGGGGTGGGGTGGAGAGACATGGAGAGAGAGACACACAGAGCAAATCTGGCTCAGACACAGATGAGCCAGAGAGATGGACAGGCAGGGACAGAAAGGGAACACAGAAGAGAAGGTTGGGGTGCCAGCCCAGGTGTCCCCCAGTCTCTTTCCAGTCTCCCTTGGCAGGGCTGTCTTTGAAGTCCTCAGAGGCTCGGGGGGGGGGGGGTGTCAGTGCCTCCTGGATGATTTTCTCTTTGTTCAGAAACCCATGGTGAAGCTCAGGTGAAGCCTGCAGTCCCCCTGTGCTGCCCAGTGGCAGGCTTCTGGGACTGACCCGAACCAGGGGCTCTGCAGGATGGGATGGGGGCTTTCGCCAGCATCCAGAGAGACCCTGAGAATGGGGAGCTCACCAACCAATCAAAGGAGTTTACATATATTTGGGAAGGGGTGAGACAATTTTTCAAGTTCTTAAAAAATGTTTTCAAATGTTATTAGCTTTTAAGATGATACATGAAAACATGTTGGTGGTGACAGCACAGGAGGGATCCAGGGAAAAGCAAGAATTCTCCTCCTGGCAACATCCTCAAGCACAGTAGGGGACAGGGTCAAAATGCTGAGTCCTCTAAGCTAGGGGTTCCCTCCTCCTTCCCTCCCCTTGGCAGATGGGGTTGGGGCCCTTGGTTGGCATTTGTGCCAGCTTTGCTTGCCGGACCCCATGGTGGCATCTCTTGGGGACATGCAGAAGGGGCAGATCCTTAATGAAGCTGATTTTCACAAGTACATATGTACAAACATCAGCACACAGGCGTATACATGAACACCAGGTGCAGCTCCTGGTGTGTCCAAGGGGTGAGCCAGCTCGGTGACCTTTCATGGTAGGACAGAGAGGCTAGAACACAAACTGTGGGCTGCTTGTAACTGTGGCCTTCAGGACACTTGACCTGCGTGTCTTGGTGCCTGGACTCAAGTGGGGAAATTTCAGGCACAAGAGAAAGACAAAGTGCTTGGCCAAGGAGGGAGAGGTTTGAGGGGAAGGATGAGCAGATGGACCAGCCCTGTCCCTTTGTCTATTCAGTGACTAATCTCTTCTATCAAACGTGGACAGTGTGGTGTATCTTGTGTGATTTAATTCTGTGCATAAATGCTCAAAATGTTATTTATTTATTTATTATTTTTTATCCTCACCTGAGGACACTTTTTGCATTTATCTCCAGATGGAGTGGGAGGGAGAGAGGGAAGAAGAGAGAGAGAGAAACATCGATGCGAGAGAGACACATCGAGTGGTTGCCACCCATGCGATGTGTCCCTTTCATGCCGATGTTTCTCTCTCCCTCCCACTCTATCTGAACAAAAAATGGAAAAATGTCCTCAGGTGAAGATAAAAAAAAAAAGGAATGTACAGCCCTGGCCAGTATGGCTCAACAGTCAGAGCATCGAAGGACCATGGGTTCAATTCCCGGTCAAGGGCATGTACCTGGGTTGCAGGTTCAATCTTTGATTGGGGCATATGTGGGAGGCAACCGATCGATGTTTCTCTCTCATGTTGCTCTTTCTCTCTCCCTCTCCCATCTTCTCTCTCAAAAATCAATATCCTCAGCTGAGAATTAAGAAAATAGTTTACAAACAATTTGAATGTGTACGCTGGTATACTACCTATTAGTACATCAGGTATTTGTTTATACCTCTCTATTACTTCTCAGACCCGTACGTATACACTGAGTTGCTGGGCAAGTTAAAGGCCTCCCAGGGATAATTTTAACTACATGGATGTGTTGACTCTAACCTCACAAAAGAGAAGACTCCACTGTACCTATTTGGTATTCTGTGCCACACCCTCCACGAGGCCCTGGGGATCAGAATCAAATGTCTCACCCTGTGGATGTTGTACAGGCATATGCAATATTGTGGGGGCCATATGGGCACTGTGATTCGTGCTGTGTGGGAGGTGTGCTCATGATGACAGGGTGCCCAGGAAGGCCTTGTAGAAGGGAGACACTGTAGAGAATTCTCAGAGGGGGACTAAGAGTGGTTATGGGCAGTTTCGGATGGCTGCCTGTTCCGGATGGCTAGGCACCCAGGCCGGGTTCCAGTCCTGGTTCCCTACAGACTAGCAGTGTGACCTTTGGCCAGTTTCCTACCTTTGTGCACCTGACGTCCTCAGCAGATGCTGCCGGTCACCCACCAGCAGCCATTCCCTCGCCCCCAGCTTAGGGAAGGGAGCCCAGCTCTAGCCCCCACCCCAGCCTCATTGGGAGAGTTCTGGAAGGTTTAACTCACAGATGTTTTTATTGGTTTAGGCATCGCAGTGGGTCGCACCACGGCCCGGTTCTCTATCATTACCAAACCGCCTCAAACAACAGCCACCATTTGTTTTGCTCAACAAATCAGTAGCTGGGACAGAAATGAGTGGGGACCCCTTGTCTCTGTTGTGGTTGGTGTCACTGGGCAGTTTGGGGGGCCGGAGAATGCGTCGTTGAGAGGGCTCATGCACACGGCTGTGGGTGCTGGCTGTGGGCGGGTCACTTGGTCCAGGCTGTGGGCCGAAGGCCTCATGGCTCCTTGCTTGGACTTCGTCTGACATGCAGCTGGGTTCCCAGAGCAAGTGCCCCAAGAGACCGGGAAACCGGTGTAGTGTCACTTTTGTCTTGTTCTATTGGTCAAGTGGTCACCAAGCTCAGATTCAAGGGGCATAGACCCCACTTCTTGACGGGAAGAGTATGGAAGCATGAGACATGGGGGTATTTCGCTGAAAGGTATGTTTGCCCCCAAAGAGAGACATAGCGTAACTGAATCACAAATGACAGGACAACGTAAGAAATAGGACTAACCAATAGGACTGGCCCTGGCAGGGTAGCGCAATTGGTTAGAGCGTCATCCGATAAGTCAGGGTTGCAGGTTCAATCCCGGGTCAGGGCACATACAAGAATCAACCAATGACCCTGGCAGGTTGGCTCAGCGGTTACAGCATTGGCCCGTGGACCAATGAGTCGCAGGTTCGATTCCGGCCAAGAGGACGACCTGGGTTGCAATTTATCTCCGGCCCTGATTGGGGTCGTACGGGAGGCAGCCACTCGATGTGTCCCTTTCACATTGATGTTTCTCTCTCTCTCTGTTCCTCTCTCTCCCTCCCACTCTACCTGAACAAAAATGGATAAAAAAAGAATTAGGTGAGGATAAAAAAAAAAAAAAAGAATTAACCAATGAATGCATAACTAAGTCGAACAAAAATCGATGTTTCTCTCTCTTCCCCTCTCTCTCTGAAAAAAGTTAAGAAAAAAAAAGAAAGAAGATGATTCCAAGAACAATTATGTTCTTAGTTTCATAAAATTTGGGGAAAGCAGAAGACCATTATACTATCTCCTGCAACTGTTATGTTTGGGATCACAAAAGAGCCTGCCCAAAGTATATGTAATTATGTGAGTTATACCTAAAACCAGGCAGCGTTTCGATATTTGATGGGAAATCTTGATACTGTCGAGAAGTTAGTCCTTTTCTAAATTAAAACATATAGACAGTGCAGGACCACAGAGGTGGAGTTTCGATGCTGATTCTGAAGTTCCTTTGGGAGAACAAATGTGAAAAGTGAACCAGGAAAAATCTGAGAGGGAAGACGTGTCCTCACGGGGTGCATACACACACAGCAGGGGGCGCATTGTAGTGCGCACCTTTGAAGGGCAAGGAATTGGAGACACCCTGAAGGTCCATCAGCAGTGGGTTACTTACATAAGTTAGAGGGCTGGGTCTCAAACGGGGGCGGGCACCGGGCTGACTGACAGCTCCCAGTGTCTGACTCAGGCTAGGGGAGGAAGGACTCATGGATTTTGCATTACAAGTTCCCAAGTGACGATGAAGCTGGGGGTCCAGACCACACTTTGGGAACCATTGGCTTCGAGGCTCTACTAGTAAATACTCTGAAACTGATCAGAGGACAAGGTGGACGAGCTGCAAAATATAAACAACCCCAACCCCACCCCCACCAAAAAATACATCAGGCCGGCACTGAGGATCCCCATGACATTGCCCTCCCTGGGTCATCTTAGTCTGCATCCTCCGTGCCTCACAGACCTGAGAGGACACAGACCTCAGCTCCCATTTGCTGCTAGGAGGAAGGGACGGACTCCCATGGTGGGGGCGGGGCAGAGGGGGCAGAGAGAGCAGGTAGAGCTGGGTTCCCATTTCTGCTCCTCACTGACGGGCTGTGTGTCCTTGGGCAAGTTGCTTAGCTTCTCTGAGCCTCACTTTCTCCATCTGTGAAATGGGAAGCCCAGGACCTGCCTCCCTGGATTGCTATCAGGCTTAAGGAGCTGCTTGCTGTGTACAAAGTAGTATCGTCAGGAAAAAAAAGAAAACAAGCATTAAAGCCCTGGCTGGTTTGGCTTAGTGGTTAGAGCGTCGGCCTGTGGTCCAGAGAGACCCGGGTTCGGTTTCCACTAAGGACACGTACCTTGGTTGCAGTTTGTCTCCGGCCCTGGTTGGTCGTGCGGGTGGCAGCCACTTGATGTGTCCCTTTCACATCGATGTTTTTCTCTCTCTCTCTCTCTTCCACTCTATCTGAACAAAAAATGGAAAAAATGTCCTCGGGTGAGGATAAAAAACAGAAAACCAAAGTAGTATCGTCGGGTGCCGACAGAGAGGCTCAGTAAACTGATGAGGACTTTCTCCAGCCTCCACACATCCCTGAGTCGCTGCGTGCTGTGACTGTCCCCTTCTGGACTCTGTGTCTCAGGCGTCTCCCATGCTGCCCCCAAACTGTCCAAGCCTCAGCCTGGCACACATGGGACCTTCACCCTGAAGGAACCTGGAGGCCACCTCTCTGTCCTCTCTTGGGGTCCTTGCCTCCTTGCCCATCCTCCCTCTCGACAGGCCCACAGGACACCCCAGAGCACAACCCAAGCTGGGAGTTACACACTGTGGGGAGGATTCCCAAGGCCTGGGTGCCCCATGCCCCTGGGCTGCTCCTGGGAGAAGGGTCCTGGTACCTCCTATTTTCCCAGCCAGGAGGCCTGCCGGTTCCCACATTACCACATGAATGGGGCACAAGCCCCCCGTCCACTCAAGCAAACAATTTGGCTAGCAAATTGACATAATTATGAGAGACAGAGAGGGAAGAAAGCGGCCCCCACCCCACGGCCTCCGGCAGGCGTCTCCCACAGAGCTCCTCCCAGGCTTTGTAGGCGCTCAGGGCTGATTAGAAGGCTTGTGGCCTTTTCAAGAACCCTAAGTGATTGGCCCCCTTAATCTGATTACAATTTGCAGAGCCCTTCCAGCCGGCTCTGAAGGGCCATTCTCAAGCACCCTGCTTGATGGTGTGTGCACAGGAGTACACACACACACACACACACACACACAGCACCCACTTAGGCCTGCAGGTGGGAGGATCTGTCTCTTTCCTCGACACGCCAGGGTCCTAGTCGCTGTCCTGAGTTCTCAGCCCCCTCCAGGGTGGCGCTAATCTGCAGACACACGCAGGAGGCTGACGCTGCCCCTAGCACCCTGGGTCACCTATGCTGAGAGTGTCCCACAGGGGCACCCCCCAGACCAGGGCACGTGTGCACACTCACACCCGTGTGCACACTTCCCCGCCGCCCTCAGCATCCAGGTGCAGCCACCCCGCCCCATCCAGGGCAGCCCTGCCCCCACAGCAGCCGGATTTCTGGGGCTCCTCCGGCTGCAGCTCTCAGGGGTCGCGGCCTAGCAGGCAGCCTGGACACCGCGCAGGCACAGGCTGCTCCAGCCACCCCCTCCGGAACGCAGCTCGCGGGGGCTGCCGTCAATGGCCTCAGCCCTCCTCATCCACTTTGTAGCTCTTAATCCCCGGGGCTCAGCCACAATGGCTCCCTTTCCCGTACTTGCATCTGGCCCTCGAAGGCCCCAGCCTGGCCTCCCACCCCAAACGGAGCCCTCCCGGGCAACAGCTCAGGATGAGAGTGGGGTGGACGTAAGTCTGGGGTCAACACAGAAAGAGACAGAAGAGGGAGCTCTGCCCTTGTGAGCTAACCACCTCCACCCCAGCAGGTGCAAGTGAGTCCCAAGTGACCCCCAGCCTGCTGCACCCCCATCTTCCAGGCCGCTCAGCCTGGAGGCCCTGAAGAGGGTGTTCTCCACTTAGGAACCCTCTCTCAGACTGGCCTCAGGACTCCTTCTCCTGGCTGGGCCCAGGTTCAGACAATGGAAGCAGAGGGAGCTGGCTCACCCTCGCACCACTTTGAATAACACTGTGACCTTGGGCAGGTTATGTGTCCTCTCTGGGCCTGTGACGTGGGTGTGTATGAGTGGTCTCTCTCGGGGTGGCTGGGAGGTTGTCACAGGGCAGTTAAGGCACTCAGCGTGGTACCCAGCACATTCTGTGTGAGTCAGGGACAGAGGGGACTTGGGGTACAGCCATCAAACAGTCAGATGAGGGGCAGTGTCGGGGTGTGCCCCGGCATCCCTGCTGGCAGCTCCAGGCTCAGCAAAGCTCAGTGAGGACCTTTGCAACCAGTTTGCCAAGTCAAGCCTCCCGGTGGCCAGCATTATTATTATTATTATTTATCCTCATCCGAGGACATTTTTCCACTTTTTGTTCAGATAGAGTGGGAGAGAGAGAGAGAGAGAGAGAGAGAGAGAGAAACATCGATGTGAAAGGGACACATCGAGTGGCTGCCTCCCGCAGGGCCCAACAAGGGCCGGGGACAAACTGCAACCGAGGCACATGCCCTTAGCGGGAACTGAACCCAGGTCTCTCTGGACCACAGACCGACCCTCCAACCACTGAGCCAAACCGACCAGGGCCAGCATTATTTTTTTTTTAAGTCCTCACCCGAGGCCATTTTTTTTGCATTTATCTTCAGATAGAGCAGGAGGGAGAGAGGGAGGAAGAGAAGAGAGAGAAACATCGACGTGAGAGAGACACATTGAGTTACCACCCACACAACCCCAACCGGGGCCAGAGACAAACTGCAACCGAGGTGCATGCCCTCAGCAGAAACAAGCCCCAGACTCTCTGGTCCACAGGCCGATGCTCTAACTGCTGAGCCAAACCGGCCAGGGCAGTGGCCAGCATTCTTAAGACTTCATGGTCTTTGATCATGTCGCCCAGAGATAGTTTAGGCAACGGGCTCAGGTCCCTGTCTCTCCCTCCAGAGGGCCTCCCAGTGCAGTGTCAACGTTGCCCAGAGGTGAGTGCCAGACCCCCGCCCTGGGTGCCCTCCATGCACAGCCTTCAGGACCAAGGTCATGTAATCAGGGGCCCCTGCCTCTGCCCCAAAGCCTGGTCCTGTGTTGGGCATAGTTTACTACATTGGGAGAACCGCTAGCTGCCCTGTCATGCAGGCTTGGGGGACCCCCTCCACCCTGCACCTCTCCCTTGCCAACAGGCCCTGCCCAGGCCCTCCGTGGGCGTGCCTGGCGAGATCAGAGCGGCATCAGATGAAATCAAAGCGCCGGTCCCCCCCAGCGCTGTGCCCCCGAGCACTGCACACCTCCTCCTTTGTCACAATGTTTTCAATCCGATGAAGCAAACTGTCCAATTAGAGTCGGGGCCTCCAGCTTCCATCTTTGCCGACATTTAATTAACATGCTCCTCTTGGCAGCTGCTGACAAGTTCCAGAAACAGGTTGTAAAGGGTTTTTGTCTTTACCCAGCACGGAAAATGAGGGGTGTTCCATCGCCGGAACATGAATAGGTTGCATTTCAGCTCCCTCCTCCCCTCCTCCTCCACCCCTCTTCTCTGGCAAGGAGAGTGAAGGCCTGAGTGTATGTGTGTGTGAACTGTAACAGAGGCAGGGAGGGCAGATTTGGAGGCAGGAGAGACCCTCTCCTCCCTTTCCCCTCACCCCTTCTTCTCTGGAGTCTTTGCTCCCCAAAGGATCCGGATTCTGCTTCTTAGTCTCCAGCTGCCAGACTTTTGCCTTACGTCTCTTTTAGCCAAACCCAACCTCACCATGTTGACTCCCATCCCTGAGTCTCTGCCTATGCTGTTGCTTTGCCGTTCTTCTGGTAAACTCCTATTCAACCTCCAAAACCTTACTCAGGTGACCCACTCCGGGAATCCACCTGGGCACTGAGGGCCTGTCAGAGTTCAGGGTGGATACTGGGTGTCAGGTGGTTCCCCAGCTAGACTGAGTCGCCCGAGGGCAGGGGCTGTGTGCTACTCTGCCCAGGGCAGTGGCAGGCCTCATTAAGTGATGGGCAGTCTAAACTGATGACCTTCCTCTGCTGTGGAGGGAGAGCGAGGCTGGCTTGGCAGGGAAGAAGGGAATGGTTGGGGGAAGGAGACTGGCTTCAAAGAGCCCTTCCACCCCACTCCCCACCCCCAGCGCCCTTGAAGTTGAGTCATACTGCGGGCACAGGAGGATGGCAGTTTCACAGTGGGTGAGTTTCTGGGATGGTTGATGTGTAATAGAGTGGGGAGGGGCTTGGGGAGCCTTGCCAGGGGCTCCAGGCAGGGGCAGGTTCTTCTGCCTGGGATTATTTTCCTTGCAGTGTAGATGGCAGCTTGGGGTGGGGGGTCAGGCCTGGGGCAGGAAGCCAGGTCTCTTGGGTCCTGTTCTTCCTCAAACTGGCCCTGCTGGAGTATTCACACCCAATTTACAAAGAACACCTAGAATGTTTATTCACAGAGGCTGCCATCTGCATATGGCACAGAGGTCTGGGGGACCAGGGAATATGGGATGTGCAGGCTGAGAGCCCAGCATGGGGGGAGAACCCAGCAGTTGATGACTGGCAGCCAAGTTGTCACCTGGGATGGCTCAGGTCCACTTCCAGGCTCAGCCCCCCTCCTGCCTGCTTTTCTTAGGATGGGGCCACCAAGACCCCTGGAGGCAGGCCCTCTGCAGCAGGCACCTGGCTTGGATGCCACTTTGTCTATTGCTCCTCCTTCTCCATCCTCTGGAGGGGTGGCGGCACCCTGCGCCACGCCAGCAGGCGGGGTGCTGCTCCCCTTGTCCTTGTGTACCCAGCTTTGCCAGCACCAGCTCCTCCTGAAGCACTGGGAGGTCTGTGAAGCCTGCAGGAAGAGAGCCAAGGGCAGGGGCCACTGTCAGGTCCTGCTGCAGCCTCTTGGGCACTGTTTCCTTTATGGATGGGATGAGCACTACCAGCACCTGGCCACAGCCTCGCTTTTCTCTTTCCTTAAATCCCAGCATTCTCTCCCGCCCCATCATTCAGACCTTTGCCCCAGACACAGCTCTTTCCAAGGAGCTCAAATAGTGATAAGAGCAATGATAATGACCTGGAAAAGACCCCCACTGCAAGCTGCGTGACCTCGAAACGGAGAACCTCTTTGAGCCTTAATTCCCTCCTCTATTAAGTGGAGGGAAGTAACGGCACCTGCTATGCAGGGAA
Source organism: Molossus molossus (assembly GCF_014108415.1). Taxonomy (NCBI): domain Eukaryota; kingdom Metazoa; phylum Chordata; class Mammalia; order Chiroptera; family Molossidae; genus Molossus; species Molossus molossus. Next base: position 4,144,212 of record NW_023425360.1, on the reverse strand, counting down.
GGTTGGAGGGTTAGATGCAGAAGGCATGAGAAGGGGCTTGGTGCCTTCCCAGAGGGGCAAGGAAATGTTAGTTGGTAGAAAGGAGGAAAGAAGGAAGGGTCTTGCTTGAGTCGATCAACGAAATGGAGCCACTCCTATCCTGCCCACTTTTATAAATGCGACTCAGTCTGGGGAGAAGAGATCCTCAAAGCCACTCAGCCAGTAAGCAGCAAGGCCAGGTCACCATCCATCTACTCATTCTAGTCCAGAGCGCCTCCCACATATTCCTGCCTGCCCAGTGTACACTCCGTCTGACTCTGAGCATCTCTCCCACCAGCGCCAGCGTGTCCACTCCACTCCAGGCAGGAGGGGTAGAAGCACACGTCCTCGTTTTTTGATGCTTTCTTTTGCCCCTTTGCTAGTGGTATCTGATTCCTAGGGTTGGGCCCCCACCGGGAGAACCTGCCCATTGCCCCCCACTGACCATGCTTACCTGCTTTTCACCTGCCCTGGGAGCTTAAGGTTCTGATGGCTTGAGGGTAGAGTCCTCAGGATGTAAGGCAGTCTCCTTGTGCTCCTCAGGCACCTGCAGAAGAGGCAGTTCTGAGGGCCTTGCCCCAGGCTGGGCTGGTGTCCCTCAGGGAACTGGACAGCCCTGGAAAGTCAGGAGCCGCAAATGGTGTGTGGCGGGCGCCACCTAGTGATCACCGTGCAGATTGCACGGCGAGGAGCAGGACAGTCATTCATATCTATCCCGCCTCAACTTCACGTCCGTGTCACTGTCCAGGGTGCTGGGCACTACAAGGACCAGACAGAATCCTTGCTGGACTAGAGCAATGGGAAAACATTCAAGTGTTGTAAAAGCGCGCAAAAGGCTGATAACCCAGCTTGGGGGAATTCCAGCTGTGCTGAACCAACTTTTGAAAGGTGTGTAGTAAGTTGTGTGCCAGGTGGGAGGCAGGCAGCATGGTAAGCTTCCTGGACTGCAGGCAGGTCCAAAAATGAGGTGGAGGAGGCGCCGGAAGTGGATCAGTAGGTTGTGTCAGGTGGAGAGGATCAGCCCTGCCTCGGCCTCAAGGCTTAGATTTAATCCTAAAGACTGCTGTCTCAACCCTACCCTGTGCGAAGTCATCCTTCAGGTAAACCACCCAGTAGCTGGAGGGGCAGACATAGGACACCCCGATAGTGGCTCACTTCCTCTAGCACTGAATTATATTAATCAACACAGAGTGCGGCTGAGGGACATATAGCAGGGAAAAGGTGTGAACTTAGAATAAAGTATACAGATAAAAACAGAACCTCGTGCAAACATCTAAGGGAATCAACAGCATTTTTCAGTTTGTTTCATTAGCATTAAATCCCTGTGGTCTGTAATTGTGGTGTCTAAAATAGTTTAAGTTCTGACTTTAAATATAGAGTGAAAATAGTTATGCTGCTAACAAAGAAAGCTTATTAAGAATTAATAACAGCCCGGCCTGTGTGGCTCAGTGATTGAGGGTGGAGCCATGCACCAAGAGGTCACCGGTTCGATTCCTGGTCAGGACACATGCCCAGGTTGAGGGCCAATCCCCAGTGGGGGGCATGCACGAGGTGGTCAATCGATGTTCTCTCTCATTGATGTTTCTATCTCTTTCTCCCTCTCCCTTCCTCTCTCTCTAAAATCAATGAAAGTGTCTGGCTGGTGTGGCTCAGTGGTTGTGTCGACCCATGCACCAAGAGGTCGCCAGTTCGATTCCCGGTCAGGACACATGCCCAGGTTGTGGGTCTGATCCCCAGTGGGGGACATGTAGGAGGCGCTAGCGCTAATCAATGTTCTCTCTCATTGATGTTTCTCTCTCTCACTCTCTCTCTCTCCTCTCTCTCTCTCTCAAATCAATAAAAGAAAAAATTAAAATCAATGAAAAAAAATAAAAATAAAGAATTAATAAGAGAGCACTTCTTATGATAGCTAAAGAGAAGGTGTAAGATACCCAGTTGGCTGTGTAACATCATCTCAGCTGTGTAAGAGAAATCCAGGCAGAATATATATTTTTAAAGATGAAGAAAATATACTAAAAATATTAACAGTGCTTGAATTAGGGTGATGGAATTTCTTTCTGTTTTTCTTTATTTCTAGATTTTCTGTACTGAGCTTCCATTCGTTGTATAATTAAAAAATAGTTTAAAGGGAATGATTTAAAAAGGCATATTCATTACATACATGAAACTGGCGTATAGTGAATATTAGTTCAAATGGCCCTGAAAATCTTGGTGTGGTTTTATTTTAATTTTATTTTTTAAATATTTTTTCTTTATAAAGAGAGGAAGGGAGAGGGAGAAAGAGATAGAAATATCATTGAAAGAGAACATCAATTGGCTGCCTCCTGCACACCCCCCACTGGGGATTTGGTACACAACCTGGGCATGTGCCCTGACCGGTAATCGAACTGGTGACCTCTTGGTGTATGGGTTGATGCTCAACCACTGAGCCACACCAGCCGGGCTCTTCATGTGGTTTTAAAAATACAGAACCAAATGAAAGGCGGTGATGGGCAGACTCTCATCTCAGGGGACACAGATGCAGGCTGGGTCCCTGCCCTTGTCATGAGAGGGAATGCAGGAGACAAGAAGGTCTCTCTGCCATCCTCCATCATCTAACACAGGTGAACACCTCAGTGTTCAGTGACTGGTGGGGGGAAGGACTGGCGGAAGTCACAGGGGGCCCAAATCATGGCATGTTTAAAAAGACATTCCAGCCCTGGCCGGTTTTGCTCAGTGGTTAGAGCGTCAGCCTGTGGTCCAGAGAGCCCCGGGTTCGGTTCCCGCTAAGGGCGCGAACCTCGGTTGCAGTTTGTCCCCGGCCCTGGTTGGGTCGTGCGGGAGGCAGCCACTCGATGTGTCCCTTTCACATCGATGTTTCTCTCTCTCTCTCTTCCTCTCTCTCCCTCCCGCTCTATCTGAACAAAAAATGGAAAAATGTCTTCGGATGAGGATAAAAAAGAAAAAAGACATTCCACTACTTTTAGCTTCTAGAACGATGGTTTCCAAGTCAGGATTCTGTATGAGCACCTGCAGCAGCCCTAGACCGGAGATGGGAGGGAGCCTCCTCCTGTAATGACAGGTTGGCTCCCGGCGGGGTTAGGGGGCTGCATTTGGGAACAGGCTCTGGAGGTAGACATGCTCCCCCTGATTTTTTGATTCAGGAGGGATAAGTTCCCAGGTGATGCCAGTGGGGATTGCACGTTGGGAATTATTGTTCTAGATTAAAGCCTTCAACCCCCAGAGACACAGCCCCCCAGTAAAAGGAGTAGGGTGATGTCCCCAGTCCTCAGCGTCTGGCTCCTCAGGCCCCAGCTCAGCTGACTGCAGGGTCGGGGGAGAGGGGAGACAGCCGTCCTTGTGCAGGGGGACGAGTCTGTAGAACTCACCTCCCAGTAGATGGCATCCTCAAAGCAGTTCTCATCTGCAGGTTGTCCCCAGATTGGTATTTTTAAAATGGATCCTAAAGAAAGTTGGAGGTCACAAGAGGTCAGGACCTACTTCCTCCCTCTCTGCCCACCCAGCCCTTCCCCTCGGCTGGGACAATCTCTCCAGTCCTGTGGCCATGAGGGCAGAGGCAAAGGCCTCCTCGTGGTTCATGGCTGTCCTCTGGTACAAACTCTTGGGTCCCCCAACCTCAAAGCCTCACATGGGCCCCCACTTCTGTGGCCCAGCCATTCCCACTTACCCACAATGAGACCGCCCACCAGAGCCATGGCCAGGGACACAAAGATGCCTGCAGCCTGGAAACAGCCCTGCATGCTTGGGGACCAGTTTTTCTTAGAACCTTTAAAGTCAAAGGCACGGACAAGCCTGGGGTGGAGACAGGAGGCAGGTCAGGACTCCGCAGGGAGGCCAAGTAACCATTTGCTCCCACCCCACCAATGTGAGCAAGCACCCTGGGCCTCAACCTTGCCATCTGCGAAATAGGGGCATGGGACACATCAGATGTTCTCAGACTCTTGTGGAAGGGCGGAGCTTGGGGAAAGAGGCCCATGAAAAACAGTCTTCTGGGTTGGGAAGGACCAGGATAGAGACACAATCTTGGACCCCAGAGAAACAGCAGGGAGGAGGAAGGGGGCAGGAAAGAGGGAGCTCACCTCCCCTGCATCTCCTCCCTACGTACCCTTCCTCTCCATATATGTCACTGGTGGCACAGGCCGCTGTCACAGCACCCACAATGCCGCCGATGATGCCCGGGATGCCATGCAGATTGTGGATGCCACATGTATCCTGGATCCGTAGATGGGACTTCAGGAATGGCTGGAGGGGGGAGATGGGTGCTGCTCAGGCTGGGAGCTATGGCTGGGGTGGGGGGAGGCCAGGATTCTGGAGGTCCCCAGTACAGAGACCCAGGACTCTCCAGCCCCCAGCCCTGTGCCCGGGCCTCACCGTCAGGTACACAAAGCCCAGGGTGGAGACGATGCCGCAGATGAAGCCGACAATGAGGGAGCCATAAGGCATGAGCATCATCTCCGCGGCGGTGCCCACAGCCACCCCTCCAGCCAGCGTGGCGTTCTGGATGTGCACCTGGTCGGGGTGAGCAGAGCAGGCAGGAAGTCAGTCCTGCAGAGCACCCGCCTGGAGGAACTGACCCAGAGGCGCTGTGTCTGGGCGCCTCCTGGCCCTGAAGCCAGGGATGGCTCAGAGGGTACTTGAGCAAGAGACTGCAGAGGGCTCCCGCCTGCGCCAGGCTGGGGACAGCCACCCCTGTGTTCTCTGCACATGTGCCACTCACGCCAACACTCTAGGCATTTTCTGCGTGCACAAATCAGTGTACTTGTGTCCACACTGGTGAGCCCTGTCGGCTCATCTGCTCATTCCCTTTACATCTGGGTGCCCGCATACCTGTGTGTCAGGTTCGAATGTCTGGTGTTCTCTGCGTGCAGTATGCCGATGTCAGGCACCTGTGGGGCCTGTGCACACACAACCCATGTCAGAGTCTGGGGCCTCTGACAGCACCTCAGACTCTCTGAGGGCCCACCTGAGCCAGGTACTGTGCTGCTGGCTCAGGGGATTCTTTCTTTCCATCTCCAGAAGCCCAGGAAGTCAGTACAGTTATCTTTGGATGTGTGCAGATAAGGAGATTGATGCCCGCACAGCTAGCAAGAGGCAGAAAAGCATCTTGATCCAGGTCTGTGTCGAGCCAGAGCCCCTGACCTTGACCATCTGCCTCCCTGCATGCCCAGGTCGGTGTGTCTGATTCTGTTCCCCCTGGTACCTGAGTCCCCACCTGTCTGCACAGTGACTGTCCGGTGCATCCAGAGGCTCATGGCAGTGTCAACGTGCACTGTGCCCATGTCAAGAAGCTAGTGTCAGACTATTAGAGAGGGATTTTACAGAAAAATCTACCAGTGACAACAATCTCCCCACTAACGACAAAAACACCTGTCCCAGTGGTGTGATATGAAGGACACTGTGCAACACCATGTCCCCACAAGCCTGTCTAGTGGAGTGGACAGGGCATCAAAGGGATGCCCCTCTTGTGTGTGGTTGGGCAGGTGTAGGCGGGTTGAAGAAGGCTGAGGGCCAGAAACCTGGCAGAGGGGCAGTGCCCGGGCAACCCTGCTGGGCAGGATGGATGTGGAGCTCAGTCCAGAACAGCGGTTGGCGCCCCAGGCTGTGGGGAGAAGCACGAGGAGGGGCCCTGGCTCATGTAGAACAGCCTGCATAACAGAATCTCCAAGTGTTTACTCTGGGCTCTGCTGAAAGCCAGCTCCGCACTATCTGGACAAAGCATTTCTCTCTGAGCCTCAGTTTCTTCATCTGCATGATGGGTGCGATGATCTTTATGCTGCTTGCATAGAATCGCTGGCAGGGCATGGGGATGCATGCCCACTGGGCATAGGCGGTCCTAGCGGCACCTCTCCCCAGGTCCCCCCGGCCCCCCCCACTGCTCACCATGTCCAGCTTGCCTTTCTTTTGCAGGGCACTGGACATCGCCACTGCGGTCAACACGCAGGCTGCCAAGGAGCAGTAGGTGTTGATGGCAGCTCGATGCTGGGCATCTCCGTGGTTGGACACAGCTGAGTTGAAGCTGGGCCAGTACATCCACAGGAAGAGGGTGCCTGGCCAGACCAAACAGGGCCAGTGGGCCAGTGAGAAGAGGAATTAGGTGGGTCCTTTAGCTCCAAAGATATGAAATGACCCCCATGCCCAGCTGTTTCCCACCTCTGTCACTTGACTCATGCTGGGGGCTCTTCCGGGAAGGCCCTTGCTGCCTTGCTCGCCACCTAACTCCCACTCAGCCTTCCACTCGGCTCCAGGACGTCCACCCCAACCCCATAACTGAGCTAAAAGCCTCCCACCTTGCTCCCACAGCACCGTGAGGGACAGTCTTTCTCCCCACTTAGGGACATTAGCTGGTGGCACTGTCATGTCTCCCATGACACCGTGAGGAGCTCCTGGAGTGCAGGGCTAGGCTTTAAGAGACCCGAGTGGGTGGCTGATGTGTGTTCTCTGGAACGGACAGACACAGGAAGTAGGATCGCACACCCTGCTCCGGGATGGGTAGCGCTGTGTCTGTCCCGGGGTGTCCTAGGGAAAACCTCCCTCTGCCCCTCCCCTCTGGGGAACTGGCAGGCACCCACGGGAACACGGGAAGACCAGTGTGATCGCGGTGGCCTGGACCCCTCACGACCACCCCCACCCATCCTGGTGGCCCTCAAGCACCCTGGCAGCTCTCACCGATCATGGCAAACAGGTCGGACTGGTACACGGGACCCTCCCTCTCCTTGCTCTGATACAGGTTGGGTCTGTAGAGGGTCCAGGTCACTGTGAGTCCAAAGTAGGCACCGAATGTGTGGATGGTCATGGAGCCCCCTGCGTCCTTTACCTTGAGTACAAGGGGCCTGTCAGGTTCTGACACCTTCCTCCACCATCCCCGCATCACACCCAGACAGCGTCCAGCTGTCTCCGACTTCATGAGCTACTAATGGAGCTGAGGGCTTCCGCAGACCATTCGGTTGGGAAAAGGAGAAGGTGGGGATCCCTGAACCCAGGCTGTAAGCCTGTCAGCAAAATGCCAGGTCATGCCCGGCCAGTGTGGCTCAGTGGCTGAACGTCGACCCGTGCACCAAGAGGTCGCCGGTTCGATTCCCGGTCAGAGCACATACCCAGGTGGTGGGCCCGATCCCCAGTGGAGGGCATGCAGGAGGCAGCCAATTGATGTTTCTATCTCTCTCTCCCTCTCCCTTCCTCTCTTTCTGAAAATCAATGAAGAAAAAAAATTTTTTAAATAATAAATTCTCACCTAAGGATACTTAAAAAAAAAAAAAAGCCAGGGCACCCTCACCTAGCAGATGGGATTGAGCCCAGGAAGCTAGTTTGTCCACCACTAGCCTCCACCATATGTTCAATCCAGGAAATTCTCCTCTTCCCTCTGGGTGTTTTCTCTCTACAGTTCCAGCTGCACAGCATTCCTGGCCCAACACCACCCATCCAGACTGCTGTGACCCATATCCCCACATCCTGTCACACTCCTCACTCTCCAGCCTCCCAGCTAACTCCCCACTGTCCACCCCATCCCCACACACTTCCCCCAAAGTCAGAACAGGACTGTCTGGAGGATTCAACTGGACAGCTTGAGTAAAAGCACCAGACACCCAGCAGGTGCGTGACTGATTTCCTTCCCTGTCCTCCCACATCCCCTCTCTTTGGCCTCCTCCTCCTTCCTTCACTCCAGACAATCTTTAGATCAGGAAAACCCGGCCAGAGCAGTAAATGTGCCGTCTAAGTTCCCAGAGCTAGTTTTTGACACAGCTGGTGGATGCCTCTACTAGCTGTGTGTACCTAGGGTGAGTCTCCTAACCTCGCCGAGTCTCAGCTTGCTTATCTATAAAATGGGGGTTATAATTGTGCCTTTCTCGGAGATAACCTATGTAAAGCAAACCCAATAAATGTCATCGCTCCCACTTCGGAGATGAAGATGCTGAGGTTCAGGAGGTTAAGAGACGTGTGAAGGTTGGTTGAACCCAGCCGGCATGTCTTCCTCCCCCTGCCTTTCTCAATCCCTCTGCTGAACCCCCAAGTGTCCCCTCCGCCTTCCTCCTCATTCTGCTCCCTGCTCACCCCTAGCAGGCTCAGGAGGATGAACTCATTCACTGAGAAGAGGGTCACTTGGAAGAGAGTCATGATGAGCAGCTGGACGGGGCTGACTTTGCCCAGAATTGCCCCGAAGGCCACACAGACGGAGCCCACACAGAAGTCCGCGTTGATGAGGCTGTGGGGAGAGAGGTCCAGGAGGGGCCATGGGCTGCGGTCTCTCATGTGTCAGGATGGAGGACCCAGTCCCAGCCCCTGGAAAGGAGACCCTGGGGTATCCCTGCAGCCTCAGACATAGGGGGAGGGAGGCCCTCCTACGGCACTTACAGCTCCCATCCTGGAGCCTCGCTGGTTGGGAAGCAGTGTGTGCGTGTGTGGTGGTGGTCTCAGGCCCCCTGTGCCCATTGGATGAGGAGGATGGGCTCCAAGCCCCAGGCCCCGCCCCTCACCCAGACACCGCCCCTGGACACGCCCCTCACCCACAGGCCCCGCCCCTCACCCAGACACTGCCCCTGGACCCGCCCCTGGCACCGCCTCCACCCAGGCACTGCCCCCTCGCCCGCCGGGCCCCACCCCTCACCCAGACACCATCCCTGGGCCCGCCCCCTCACCCGCAGACCCCGCCCCTCACCCAGACACCGCCCCTGGACCCGCCCCCTCACCCACAGGCCCCGCCCCTCACCCAGACACCATCCCTGGGCCCGCCCCCTCGCCCACAGGCCCCGCCCTGGCACCGCCTCCACCCAGGCACCGCCCCCTCGCCCGCAGGCCCCGCCCCTCACCCAGACACCATCCCTGGGCCCGCCCCCTCGCCCGCAAGCCCCGCCCCCACACTCACTTTTCCACGCCCACGAAGATGTAGCCGTCGTGGAAGGAGTGAAACCAGCCCTGCATCAGCAGCGCCCACTGGATGCCGAAGGCCGCCAGCAGGAAGTTGAAGCCCACGGAGCTGTAGCCATAGCGCTGGAGGAAGGTCATGAGGAAGCCAAAGCCCACGAAGATCATCACGTGCACGTCCTGGAAGCCTGCGGAGGGCAGCCAGGGGAGATGACAGCTCCCCCTCTCCACCCTCACCCGGGGTGGGGGTCGGCTGCAGGGAATTTGAAATTGGGGCAGGGCTGTGGGTTCCACCCGGGCCTAGGGCCTAGCCCTCTCAACTGCTTACTGTGGAGAAGTTAGCCCATCTGGGCCAGGAGTCCAGCGACTGGCCAACCGCATCCGCTGACCACCCAGAGGAAGGAGGACTGTCTCGCTCCCCCACTCCCAGCAAGTGCACTTTCCAGCGTCACTGCCTTCAGAATTTGGACCCCAGTTCCTGCTGGAACATCACTGACCATCCCTGGGTCTCAGCACCTTCTTCTGCAATGCTTACCCACAAGGCTGCCGAGATCCAATGCCCTTAATGTATGTCAAGCGCTTAGCAAAGTGACTGTCCCCATCACAGGTGCTCACACTGGACAAGGTCATTGTTTTTACTTAGGCACACTCTAATTCTCAGGTCTCACCCAACGCTTCTGCCAGCTCACAGTGTGACCCTGACAAACCACTTCCTCTCTCAGAGCCAACGATAAAACTAAAGGGAGGGCCCTGGCCGGGTGGCTCGGTTGGAGCATCATCTCGTACACCAAAAGGTTGTGGGTTTGATTCCAGGTCAGGGCACATACCTAAGTTTCGGGTTCAATCCCTGTTTGGGGCACATATAGGAGACAACGTAAGAGGTCGATGTTTCTCTCTCACGTTGATGTTTCTTCCTTTCTCTCTCTCAAAATCAATAGAAACATATCCTTGAACAAGAATTAAAAAAAAAAAAACTAGCCCTGGCCGGTTTGGCTCAGCGGTTAGAGCGTCAGCCTGCGGTCCAGAGAGACCCGAGTTCAGTTCCTGCTAAGGGCACGTACCTTGGTTGCAGTTTGTTCCCGGCCCTGGTTGGGTCATGCGGGTGGCAACCACTCGATGTGTCCCTTTCATGTCAATGTTTCTCTCTCTCTCTCCTTCCCACTCTATCTGAACAAAAAAATGGAAAAGTGTCCTCGGGTGAGGATAAAAAACAAACAAACAAAAACTAAAGGGCGGGATTGGAGTGACCTCAAACTGTCCCCCCAGAGCTAACGTTGTTTGGTGCTCGATTCCCAGGAAATAACAGAAGGCAAAGATCTTTGAGAAGCAGAGACAGTTACAAAAGTATAAAGGGCACTGACAGGAACTGCAGGTGTCCCCAGACACAGGGGCCAGATCGAAGGGCTCCCATGGGCCGAATCTGGGATAATCTGAACACCAAAATAATTATGTACTATCGTGATTAAAACCACTCAAAAAATAGCAGCTCAGAATAAGTACATCAATAAATGAGCTTGCAGGGAGGGCTCCTGCTTAAACAGCATGCTGAGGGCCCGCCTGTTAAATGCGGAATAAGCCCAAGTTGGAAAATCGTAATTTTCACAGTAAAGGTACCATCCGTGGTTCCTAAGGCCAGGGAGAAGTTTTGATGTTAGAGCAGGACATTTGCACTGTCATAAAGAGTCTCTCCATAGAATGCGGATGAGTTGCAAGGGAGGGAAAAAAACAATCAAACAAAAAAGCACCAGTAATTATACAGTGGGCAACATTTTTCCTGGGTGATCAAAATTAACATCACCAGTGAAGGGCAGATGGACACCGGTCACCTTCAGATGTGAAACTCTGAAAAGGACATTTTACCTGTATGGTGTTCCCGCTGGGAATGCATAATCCCAACCTAATCATGAGGCCACAGACACAGAATAGCTTGCTATTAGAGAGGGATGAGGCTGTATTCTTGAAAAATATCAAGGTCATGAAACACAGAGATAGACTTGCTCCAGGTTAAAAGAGGCTAAAGAGACATGCCCTCTAAATTCAATATCTAATTCTAGACTGGATCCTGGCTTCTGGTGGGGGTGGGGATAGATGGGGGGGGGGGGGTCCCGTAAAGGTCACGATTGGCAACATTAGATAGAAACAGTAGATTAAGGTATTGTCTAGTGCAAGTTTATGAGACTGGTTACTGCAATCTGGAACAGAAAACCTCTATGCTTAGGAAACATACTGGAGTAATTAAGGCTACAGAACTGTATATAACTGGCCCTCAAGCGGTTCAGAGAGAACAAAACCATGTGTTTTCATCTATGTGTAGAGTGGGGGAAATAGCTGTACTATCAGAGTTAGAGTATATACTGCTCTTTATACTCTTTTTTTTTTAGCAACTTTTTGTAAATTGGAACTTATTTCCAAATAAAAAGGCCCTGCCTGCCTCCCCCCCCCCCCCCCCCCCCCCCCCCCCGCATTCTGCTTCCCTCATTCCTACCCTCCCTCCTCTGCTGCACTGGCCTCTCTGTCCCTCAGCTCCGCCTGGATGGAGCTGGCTGGCGGCCAACACCTACTCTTCCTGCAGGTCTCAGAGTGGTGCCACCCGGCACAGAGGCCCTCCTGTTCCAAGTCGGCTCTCTCTCATGGCACCCCTCTCCTTTCTCTTCTAGTTCTTTTTCTTTATTGATTTTAGAGAGAGAGAGGAAAGGAGAGGAAGAGAGAGAGAGAGAGAAACACGGATGAGAAAGAACATCGATTGGCCGCCTCCTGCACGCCCCCCACGGGGGATGTGCCCTGACCGGGAATCGAACCCGTGACCATAGGTCGACGCTCAACCACTGAGCCACACCGGCTGGGCTCTTTTCTAGTTCTTATTACAGTTTGCAGTTGGGTTTGTTTGTGTGGCCCACGCCTGCTTTGTTCACTCTGGTATTCCCCAGCACCTAAGAGAGTGCCAGGTAGACCCATGAATGAATGAATGAATGAATGAATGAATGAATGAATGAATGATTGTGGTGGTTCTCTCAGCAGTACCCAGATGTGCCAGTCGAGCAGCAGTCAGGGAGCCCCAGCACCCCTCTCGAGTCCCACACCTCCTGCCCACAGGGCCGAGAGGCGCAGGCGCCCACTGCAGCCTGGCCAAGGTGGGGGGCAGCCATGCTTATACTACAGCTGCCCTGATCTCACTTCCACGGATGGGGATTTGCCCTCCTCTGTCTCCCCTGGATTCCCTGAGGCCCAGGCTGCAGCCGCAGACCCCTTGGTTAGCAACCACCTGGAGGCTTGGGGCAACTGGTACACCGCAGGGTAGGGTTGAGGGGCCACACAAGCTGATGCAGGAGAGCTGTGGGTGTTGCCCAGCTCAGAATGCTCTGAGCTGCTCTGTGGGGACCTGTGCGCGTTTACACAGACAGCCGCTCGGCTTGGGTTTCACAGTGTGCAACACGGAACTCGTGTGTCACCGTGTTGCATGGTTGATCCCGTTTCCAACTGCTGTGGGGAAATTGAGCTAATGTCTGTGAGGCAGCATACAGAGTATTGCGGTTCTTCCCGGGAAGAACTGATGGGTGACAGACTAGAGGAGAGGTGTGAAACAGGGAGGAGACACATTCAGACCCCAGTTCCAGAAGCAGGGAGGGGAGCTGGCAGGATGGCAGGGCTGTTGATAAACACAGGGAAGTGGGAGGAGGGTTTGGGGGGTGGGAGGGAGGTGCTGGGTCTAGTGCTGGCCGTGGGGGTTTGAGAGGACCACGGGCGGGGGGTGGGTGATGAAGCAGGGCGTGGGGGAGCGGAGGCTGGCGGTGCGGGTTGGAACTGAGATCTGAGTTTGGCCTGCAAATAGAGCTGTGAGTCAGAATGTGAAAACGATGAGGGGGAGACAGAAGCGGAGAACAGGCAGGGAGATGGGCGGAACCCCTGGAAAAGACATCACAGACCGTGGGGGCCTTTCCAGGAAAGGGTATCAGCTGTCTGGTGGCAGAGAGGGACGATGGGGACAGGGGGGAGGCTAAAGAGGACTGGGGGGCGCCCTCTTGGGAAGGCAGTTGCTACTCCAGGGCTTCCCCCTGCCTGTCCCCTCTCACCTGTGTTCTCCCTGCCTCCAGGGTGCCCTGACCTGGCTCTGACACTCTCTGGGGCTGTCTCTTCACACACACACACACACACACACACACACACACACACACCCTCTCAGGCACACGGACACCAGCTTCCCTCCCCGCTGCCTTGGGCATCTCCCCGGTTCCTTCTCTTGCTGCCTTTCTCTTTATCTCCCAAACTGGCCCTCATTTGCAACCGAAATGTACCAGTTTTTGAAGTCATAAAGTTTGCTTTCAATAGTAATGGTTTGAAGGGCCAGACTGTATGACCTTCAAGGACATAACCTCTCTGATCTGTCTTTCCCCGAAAAATGGAGAGTAGTGAGTGTGCTCAGATAGCACTCACCTCGGAGGTTTCTGCTGCACATGTACCAAGGAAGTCCAACCAGTGCCCTGGCTTAGGCCTGGCTCTTTAGCAACTGCTCAATCCTGTTAGCCACTGTTTCTTTTTTTTTTTTCTCTTTCAGGACTGACCAGCTTTACATTCACTGGGTTGGCGACTCACTGAAGGTCAGTAGAAGTTGGTAAGACACCCCTCCTGCCCACTCTTTTCCCAGCCTGGGGTGACTCAAGCAGCCCTGCCTGGGGTCTCTTTTGGGGCAGAGTGGCACGCTGGCTGCTATCCCTGAGAACTGCCACAAGAGGGCACCAGTACACAGCTGTTTTCACTCTCCGCCCGGGTTTCCGCCAGTGCCACTCACCAGCTGAGAGCTCAGGCAAACCTCCAACCTCCGGTTCGGGCACCACAACATAGAAACAAATAAATGCCACACCTGAGAGCATTTGCAATGCAAAAAGCACTTGTAAGTGGGCCCAGCCCAAAGGAAGTGAAATATGAATATTCAAGGAGATATTCCTTGGTTACATTTCTAAAAAGATGCTGAACCTCCACTAAAATACCTGTAGCTGCGCAGCACTCTCTCGTATGAGGAACTCGAGACCAGCATTTACTGTTCTCTTCATGCCATGAGATGTGCCCTACCAGGCACCTGCCACCTTCAGCCTCCCTGGAGAGCCTTTGCCTTAAATATCATCCCACTTCAAGGATGAGCACACAGAGGCTCAGAGCCGTGAGGGAGTGAGTGGACTCATTCCATTTAGTGATGGACCCAGATCTGTTTAATTCCAAAGTCCAGGTTACACTGCCCTCTGCTGGTGAGAAAGCTTGACCTGAGGGTAGTTCTTCCCATTCCTGAGTCCTAATGCTTTTCTAGCAATTTTCCATGGTGCTCAGCACTGTCTCCCACCAGCATCACCCCTGCCCTGTGAGGCCGGTAGGTCCTGTTTCGTATTCTCATTCCACAGGTGAAGACAGAGCTTCAACGTGGTTGACATTTGCCTATCATCCCGCCCAGCTATCGTCACCCGTCACCTGCCTCACCAAATTAGCCTGACTCAATAGAGCAGGCTGATGTTTAAGTTGATAATGTTGTGTGGCCCTCCAATGATGTTATACATATTCAAGTGGCCCTTGGCAGAAAAAAAGGTTCCCCGGAAGCCACCCACCTGGTGAATGGCAGAGTCATGACAGAAGGAAAGGCTGGTGATTCCAAGGCACGCTCTTAACCACAGTGCTTGGGTACCTGAGAATTTGGGGGTGCTCCTTCTCGCTCTCCCGTGGTCTCACACACCTCTCTCCTGGCCGCAGAGCTGGCACTCCAACCAGCCATGCAGCTCTTGTCAAGTATGACACAGCTGGACAAGGAAGCCAGAATCACCCACTGGCTGGTGACTAAAATGGGACTCACTTTTTTTTTTCTTTTTTTTTTTTTTTTTGTGGTACGTGCTCCTCGCGGGACTGAACCTGGGACTCTCTGGTCCGCAGGCTGATGCTCAACCGCTGAGCCAAACTGGCCAGCGCAAGGGACTGTCTTTTGAGGACATCACCAAGGGCTCTCTGACAGAGAAAAGGAGTTTGTGCACACCGGGCCATTGCTCCGGTGTGATTCCCAGAGACTGGAGGGTGCCCGAGTGGGGCGGCATCTCCTCCTCGGTGCCTTTATTCCCAGCCACAGAGCTCAGCCAGGTGAGGACGGGCTAGGACGTGCTGGAGGTGGGCCTGCAAGGCGGCGGCACTTACTGGGGTAGCGATAGTAGAATTCATTGTCAAGGTCGCTGGAGAGGTTCCCGGGTCCCTTCTCCTCCATCCAGTGGGCATCGGCATCGGGGTCGTAGCGCACGAAGACGCCGAAGAGGACCACCATGGCCACCTGCAGGAGCAGGCAGGTGAGCGGCAGCCGCCAGCGGAGGTTGGTGTTCCAGGCCATCCCGCTGGGCGCTCCTGGTCGGGCCGGCTGCGGCCGTAATCCGACGCTCCGAGGAGCACAGGCTTATAAAACCCGGGCAGGGGTGGGGCGGCCACCGCTGGAGGCGGAACAGCTGACCTGGGTGCCACCGCACGCAAGCATGCTCAACCGGCGAGGGGACCACTTGCCCGGGCTCCTCTCCCCGAGGCGCCCGCGTTGGGAAAGGGGCCAGCAGGAGGAGCAGGGGCCCAGAGGGCAATGGGTGGGGGCGAAGACACCCCGACCTCGGTGGAGCCCGTGCATAGCGGGCAACACTTCATTGCTCCTTTTGTTCTGGGGAACCCAGAAGAAAAAGCTGGTGCACTGCCTCCCACCAAGATAAAAAAACGAAGCAATTCCCAGCCATAAATCACCCTCACCTGCACCATCATCAACCTTTTCTTTTCCTGATTACACAATTCTTTTTTTTATAATTTTTTTTTTTTTTATCCTCACCCGAGGACATTTTTCCATTTTTTGTTCAGGTAGAGTGGGAGGGAGAGAGAGGAACAGAGAGAGAGAGAAACATCGACGTGAAGGGACACATCGAGTGGCTGCCACCCGCACGACCGACCAGGGCCGGGGACAAACTGCAACCGAGGTACGTGCCCTTAGCGGGAACCGAACCAGGGTCTCTCCGGACCGCAGGCCGACGCTCTAACCGCTGAGCCAAACCGACCAGGGCTGATTACACAATTCTTAACAGGAGACACAGAACACCGGGAACATCTGAGAACCTGCCACAGACCAGAGAGGAGACACCTTAATCCCAGGTGGTACCCAGATTGCTTCCTTGAACAGAAGGAGAGATGTCAGTGGAAAAACTGGTGGAATCCAAATAAAACCTGAAGTTTAGTTGGTAGGGAGGTGCCCACCCACACTGGTGTCTTAGTTGTGACCAATACCCACCGGTTATGTTAACAGTAGAGGCAGCTGGGGGCAGGGGGGAGTATACAGGACTCTGTACTATCTTTGCAATTTTTCTGTAAATCTAAAATTATTCCCAAAGAAAGGAGTATCAAGGAAAAATTATATAAAAGATTATAAGAAGTGTTTAAGAGGTTTGAACAAGGTCACCGAGCCGTGCACAGGAAATTATCTATTGGTTAATGTGTATGATCATGACATGAGTTAACTATGGAATTTGAGTTAAATTTATGCTTAGCCGGTATGTTGTGAAAATAAATTCGATTTTCTAATTTTCCTTTTAGGAAAAGGTAATACAGGTATAGTGTAGAGATTTGGGGAAAAAACAGAAAAGCACAAGGAAGAAACCAAAACCCACCTGTAATCCCACTACCTACAAACAATGCTAATAAGAGAGGGATTCATACTACAGCACTGGTTATGGCTTGCTTTAGTCATCTAATACTTTGTAAAAAACCCTGGCCAGTCTGGCTCAGCGGTTGGAGTGTCAACCTGCAGACCAGAGAGTCCTGGGTTCGGTTCCCGCTAGGGGCACGTACCACAAAAATAAATAAATAAATAATAATACTCTGTAAACATCTTCCCATATTCTTCTTCTATAACATCATTTTTAAAAATACATTTTTTATTGATTTTTAGAGACAGAAGAGGGAAGAAAAAGAGAGAAAGATCAATGCAAGAGTGAAACATCAATTAGCCGCCTCCTGTACACCCCCCACCAAGGATCAAGCCCACAACCCGGGCCTGTGCCTTGACAGGGAATCAAACCTGAGACCCTTCAATCCTTGGGCCAAGGCTGTAACCACTGACCCACTCCAGCCAGGGCTATAACATCATTGTTTTAAAAAATATTTTTCCTTTATTGATTTTTAGAGAGAGAGGAAGGGAGAGGGAGAAAGAGATAGAAACATCGATGAGAGAGAACATTAACTAGCCACCCCCTGCATGCCCCCACTGGGGATCAGGCCCACAACCTGGGCATGTGCCCTGACCAGGAATCGAACCAGCGACCTCTTGGTGCATGGGTTGATGCTTAACCAGTGAGCCACACCGGCCGGGCTATCACATCATTTTTAATGGCAGCATAGACCACGCTTTATGTAACCAATCCCTAGCGTTAGACAATGAGGTTTTTTTATTTGTTTGCTATTATAAATAATGGTGCCATGAGCATCCAGGTACATAGTTTTGCATGGGTTTCAGTGACTCCCTAGAGGCAGACTTGTTTTGAGACATATGCTAGATTTCCCCCCAAACAAAGTATGCACCTCATGGCTCAGGAGTGAGAGTGGATTTGGAAAAAATTGCTGCCAGTTTGGATCCCAGATGTGTAAAAACCACAAAGGCCACAAAGAACACCTGAAGCTGAGCTCCCAACCAGCGTGCTGGGTACTCAACATGGCCCCACAGCACCAGCATGGCGCACCAGGGTGTCCCCACTCCCTTGGCACGAGAAGCACTATGAGCCAGACACAGAAGGAACAACACTAGCAAGAAGGGCCAATTATTACTTGCCTGCTGTGGCCAGACCCTTTTTGTTTTTTGTTTTTATCCTCACCCGAAGACATTTTCTCATTTTTTGTTCAGATAGAGTGGGAGGGAGAGAGAGAGAAACATCGACGTGAAAGGGACACATCGAGTGGCTGCCACCCACACGACCCAACCAGGGCCGGGGACAAACTGCAACCGAGGTACGTGCCCTTAGCGGGAACCGAACCCGGGTCTCTCCGGACCACAGGCCGACGCTCTAACCGCTGAGCCAAACCAGCCAGGGCTTGAGTGAGGATTTAAAAAACAAACAAGCATATTCTAATGATCAACAACCCTTGCACGATGGACAGTGGAGCCCATCCTACAGATGAAGAAGAGGAGTTCTAAGAGGCCAGGGAGCATGCTGGAGTTCAAACGCTGGGCTGTCTGATCTCAGCACACCATGCTTTGCCACTCTGCACAGAGCCGGAAGGAAGGTCTGATATCAGGTGTGTGCGCCCTCTGTCCAGAGAAAGACATCTAAGCACTCAGCAAGGGGAGTGAATGCAGAGCAGGGATGCAAGGGCTGGGACCTTTGGGGACGAGGCGGGTAGGGACACACAGGCTCCTAGAGTCATCCATTCCCAAGGGGATCCTTTAGGATAGGGGTGACATCTCATTTATAACTCTCTCCCCTGCCCACAGCACATGCAGGTGAGGAGTGGGGATTTAGGGCATGTCTTGAAAAGATGAAGGAAGGGGTGAATGATGTTCTTTGAGCACCTACTATGTGCCAGGCATTGTTCCAGGTCTGGGATGTACCAGGGAGCAAAAGACGCAACATGCCCTCATGGAACTTGCATTTTTTTGGGGGGTGGGGTGGGTAACGAAAAGCAAACAGACAGGTAAGTCAAGTATGTAGAATATTAGAGGGTGACGAGTACCAAGGAGAAATATGATCCCCTGCCGCAGCTTGTACTATACAGAAGAAGCCAATTGAGAGGTACTGGGGTGATCAGGGTGGGCTTCACGGAAGAGGGGAGCTGATCTAGGTTTTGCAGAGCAGATAAGAGGCAGGCCTTCACCCTCTGCCCTCTTGTCTCATCCATCTGCCACTAGACTCTCCACGAGCCATATAAGGCCCTCGAAATCAATACCAGCTTACATCACACGCCTCACCAAACTAGCCTGACCAAATATAGCAGGTTAATGTTTCAGTCGATAATTTTGTATGGCCCACGAATAAACTTATAAATATACAAATGGCCCTTGGCAGAAGAAAAGGTCCCCCACCCTTGCCGAGGATTCCAGGCCACCTCCCCACCCCAGCCCCATACTTCTGATGACCATACGAAGGATGGAATTCTGGGTTTGTCCTCTGAGACCAGGGTTCAAGAAACCGGTTGCTCAGGTTGCTCAGGAGTTTCCCCTAGAAGTCAGCCACTTCCTCCTAAACGTGGGAGCAGGAATCATAGGGAGGAGGCCTGGGGAAAATGGTTCTCTCTCCAGGGAAGAGAGGAAGGGCGTTGGAGCCCCTTTGGCAGGCAAGGGGGTGGGGGTGATTCAGATGATCCTGGTAGCCATGGCGAGGGAGGCGTGCAGGGACAGTCCCTGTGCTGTCCTTTCTTCTGCCCATTCCTCTAGTCACATTACCACTGGCCTTCTTGACCTCGGTCCCATGAACATCCTGAGATTGTGACAAGGGCACTAGGCCAGGACTTAGAAGTGCTTGGGGCTGGTCCTAGCATCATGCATTTCGTCAGACTATGTCACCTCTCTGGGCCTTATTTCATCTGTCTGCAAATGACTACCTCTAGTTGGCCGTGCTCACTGCGCTGATCTGCTGTGACGCCCCAAGGAGAACACAGAGCGCGGTACTGGACACACACGTTCAGAGGGGCCAGAGTTCGAGTCCCAGCCCTGCTGCTTCCTAGCTGGGTGACCTTGGGCAAGCTGCTTAACCTCTCTGGGCCTCCATTCCCCCATTCGTACAATGGGGTGACAGTGTGACCCACCCCTCAGGAGGGTTATGAGGACTAGATGATTTGCAGGCAGCTCACGGGCCCCCTTGGGAATGGAGGGTTCCCAAGTAGTCAGCACCAGTAGTCAGCGCCTATAAGAAGCGGTAGCTCTTATTTGCATGAGGAAATAAAAGGGGAAGTCCTTTATTAAGTGTCACAAATATAACAGGACTTGATTCCTTCACGTAGACCAGAAATTTCCAACTGGTGTGTTGCAAGAATTTTTAAAACAGGCAATACCTGACTATTTAGCTGGGGGCACTAACCTCTTTCCTCTTAAACTGTCAAATTTAAAAAATGACAATAGCCAACACAACAATAGCTGTTCAGTGTGAATGAATCAAAATTATCCTTTTTGTTTGTTTGTTTGGTCAGATTGCCAAAAAACAAAGAGCATAATCCAATTTTTGGTGTGCTGCAGAATTTCAGTCATTAGTTTATATGTGCCATGAGATGGAAAAGGTTGAAAATCACTGATGTAGACAATGGCATTCTTCTCTGGGGATCCCTGAAGATGGAAAAGGCAGGGCTCGGGGGAGGGAGTCCCAGGTCCTCCCCAGGACAGTGTAGCTGGCCTGTGGGGGAAGGGGAGAGGACACAGGTCTCTGTGTAAAACTCTCTCCTCTCTGCCAACTTGTGGGATCAAAACTAAGGTCACCAGTCGTGGGGAACGGAACAGCTTGTGCTCCCCGATGGGCTGCTCTGGGAAGGACATAGCATCTCGTCCCTGCTATTTTTGACAAACATGCAGAGCCTGAATTTAACCAGGCAGAAGCAGCAGCAGACCCCAATTGAGGGACATTCTGCAAAACAACAGGCCTGGACTCTTTTTCTTCTTCTTCTTCTTCTTCTTCTTCTTCTTCTTCTTCTTCTTCTTCTTCTTCTTCTTCTTCTTCTTCTTCTTCTTCTTCTTCTTCTTCTTCTTCTTAATGGACTTGAGATTGCACTCCTCACAGCCTCACATAAGTCCTGCGCGGTTACCTTTACTGATCTCTCCCACCAGTTGATTTCTGGCCGTGGGGGTGAGGGACCCAGTGCAGGGGCAGTGAGCGGTGAGGCTGGTCTGTGCATCAGAGCAGCCAGATGGTCTAGGTACCTTTATCCCCCCAACTCCCTTTATAGGAACCGAAGGTGGGTTGGGCTCTGGAACCGGAGAGCATCCCGGATGTGCTCCAAGACTTTGAGACAGACCGTTGGTGATCACAAAGGAAGGAGAAGAACAAAGGCCCAGGTAGGCACACCAGCCCCAAAGGTGTTGAGATGCCCAGGTCAGACCACACTCCACAGGCCCTGCACCCTCAGCTCAGAGTCCCTCAGTCCCTACTGACTTGGGTGGGAATTGGCCCCAGCAGATCTTGGGGATTCTGCTCTGTGCTGGCAACGCGCTCCACGCCCATCTGATGAAAGCCCTTTCCACCTCATTCCAGCTTTTCCGCTCAACCCCTCTGATGGGTGCTGCTTTCTGATTGCCCCCAGCAGCTCTCCCTGCAACCCAGCTCTCTCGCTCCTTTGGTGAGTATACTTTAAATTCATACGCGTATTTATTTTATCACACATCTACACACGTTTGTTTGTTCTTCCTTTAAACAGTTTCGGGGCAGCCCTGGCCGGTTTGGCTCAGCGGTTGGAGTGTTGGCCTGTGGTCTGGAGAGACCCGGGTTCGGTTCCCGCTAAGGGCACATACCTCGGTTGCAGTTTGTCCCGGCCCTGGTTGGGTCGTGTGGGTGGTGACCACTCAATGTGTCCCTTTCACGTTGATGTTTCTCTCTCTCTCTCTCTCTCTCTCTCTCTCTCTTTCTCTCTCTCTCTCTCCCTCCCACTCTATCTGAACAAAATATCGAAAAATGTCCTCGGGTGAGGATAAAAAAAAACAAAAAACAAAAAAACAGTTTCAGGGCGTCTCTCTCCTTGCCCCGGCTCCAACCTCTCTCTCATCCTGGTCTCCAGCTCCCATGTCAAAACCTCCAGTTTTGACTCATCCTCAAACCAACCTAGCCAAGGTCTATGTTCACCTGGGATACTTTTTTTTTCCTTTATTGATTTTAGAGTGAGAGGGAGAGAGAGATAGAAACATCGACAAGAGAGAACATCGATTGGCTGCCTCCTGCATGCCCTCCCCAACTGGGGATCAGGCCCACAGCCTGGGCATGTGTCCTGACCGGGAATCGAACTGGTGATCTCTTAGTGCATGGGTTGATGCTCAACCACTGAGCCACACCAGCCGGACCGCAATGGGATACTTTTTCTCTGGACCGCGGGCCGACACTAACCGCTGAGCCAAACTGGCCAGGGCTAATGGGATACTTTTTAAAACTAGGAGAAATTTGCAGGAGGCAATGGCTTTATCCACAGACACAACCAATATTCCACATGGGCTATTGATCCCTGAATAAGTCTTTTATTAAATTATGGTCCAGCCCTGGCCGGTTTGGCTCAGCGGTTAGAGCGTCGGCCTGCGGTCCGGAGAGACCCGGGTTCGGTTCCCGCTAAGGGCATGTACCTCGGTTGCAGTTTGTCCCCGGTCCTGGTTGGGTTGTGTGGGCGGCAACCACTCGATGTGTCCCTTTCACGTCGATGTTGCTCGCTCGCTCTCTCTCTCTCTCTCTCTCTCTCCCTCCCACTCTATCTGAACAAAATATTTTTTAAAAATGTCCTCGGGTGAGGATAAAAAAAAAAAAATTATGGTCCAAACGTGGCAAGAGTGACCAGGACACCCAGGAGTCCTTGGCAGAGGTGAGAGTTGTAGGGAAGATCCCCAAACACATTCCCACCCCTCACAGCTTGGCTTCAAGGCTCCAAGAGCTTAACAATGACAGAGACAAAACTAATCCTTGCTTTCTAGAAGAACATTCTCCCATGGAGCAAGGAGACCAGTTTTTCTTCATTTTTTTTCCCCCTCGATTCTTGGAGAGAAAACAAAGGACACTGGATTACAGGCAGCCGGAAAGATCTGGCCTCAAATACGGAAGAATCGCCAAAATGACAGTAAAAACCGCTGAGCCTGGGCACGGCCTAGCCGGGAGAGTTGAGCACACCCCTTCCTGAAGTCCTGAGCACAAAGACAGACCCTGATTCAGCTGGGTGGGCCCGGCCAAGCCCTGCGTACTCAGGGCTGCTGCCACTGTAGGACCAGGCAGGCTGGGTTGCCGGGGAGGCAGTGGCACAGGACAGTCAGGAGCCTGCCTCAGTCAGGAAGGCTTCTGGGCAGGGCGGGTTCTGTGGAGCAGGAGGGCCGGTCAGCAACCGGCAGCAGCCACGGACTTGCCCATGAGCACTGAGCTCTTGTCCCTTTTCTTTTCTCTTCTCTTCTCTTCTCTTCTCTTCTCTTCTCTTCTCTTCTCTTCTCTTCTCTTCTCTTCTCTTCTCTTCTCTTCTCTTCTCTTCTCTTCTCTTCTTTTCTCTTCTTTTTTGTTATCCTCCCCCGAAGACATTTTTGCATTTATCTTCAGATAGAGCGGGAGGGAGAGAAGGAGGAAGAAAAAGAGAAACATCGATGTGAAAGAGACACATCGGAGTGGTTGCCACCCACCCGACCCCAACTGGGACACACTGCAACTGAGATACGTGCCCTTAGTGGGGACCGAACCTGGGACTCTCTGGTCTGCGGGCCGATGCTCTAACCACTGAGCCAAACCGGCCAGGACTCTTTTTTTTTTTTTTTTTTATCCTCACCGGAGGATATTTTTCCATTTTTTGTACAGATAGAATGGGAGGGAGAGAGAGGAAGAGAGAGAGAGAGAAACATCAACGTGAAGGGACACATCGAGTGGCTGCCACCCGCACGACCAACCAGGGCCGGGGACAAACTGCAACCAAAGTATGTTCCCTTAGCGGGAACCGAACCCGGGTCTCTCTGGACCGCAGGCCGACGTTCTAACCGCTGAGCCAAACCGGCCAGGGCTCGGCCAGGACTCTTGTCCATTTTCTTTCCTGAGTCACTTCTCCTCATCCATCAGGGTCCAGCACAGGTAGCCCTCCGGACACAGCAGTGAACTCTAGGACTTAGCTGCTTCCCTCTCCAGACTGCAGGTCCCTTGGTGGGGACAGAGGATGATTCATCATTGTGCCCCTCGAGCTTGGCAGATATTTGGGAGATGTGGAGGGAATGAGAGGAGGAAGGAATGGAGGGAAAGAAGGAGAGAGGGAGGAGAGATGGAGGAAGGAAGAGAAGGAGGCAATAGGAGCGAGAAAGGGTGGAGGGAGCAGGGGAAGAGGAAGGAAGGAAGGGAGGAGGGTGTGTACAGGGATTACTGCCCTGCCCAGATGCCCAGGCTCACCCCTGCTCCGTGGTGGTGCTTTACCAACAGCAGCGCTCCTCCAGGCTTCCCTGTAGCTGGGACGAGGGCTGCTACACATTCTCTGCACATCCAGCCCTAGGCCAGGGAGAGGGGTCAGCCCAGCCTAGTGGGTCCTGAGCTTGGGAGGGCGGGGGGTTGCCATGAGCACAGGCGGGCAACTCTGGGGGCCACGGGGGAGCCCAGCAACAGCTGGGACCATGCAAATTCCTATCAGATCTACTTCTTGTTTTTTTCAATTCGATTCACACAATTTCAGAGCTGCGTTCTTAGAGCAAAATGCGTTTTCATTTCATGTTTGCCCACAGAATGACAATAGCGTTGTTGTCAGTCCTGGATCTGAAGGAAGGGAACCTCATTATGACCAATGCAAAGAAAGGGAAGAATACAAAAATGACCTGAAATCCCAGCGAAAACTATTGTTAACCTGTTGTAGCATATCATTCTAGGAGGTATATAGAGTTACGTGTTTTTATATTGATATTGAAATAGCTGAACGTTTTAGAAATAGCATCCTTGTCAATTGGCAGCAGCATTATTCATTGAGTCAATAATGTAGGAAGAACCAAGAAGTTGGCCACCTCTGTGACTGGGCTGATTGACAGGTTTCGAAAGGCAGAGGGTTCCTCTTGAAAGGACCCATACCGTGTGGCTCCACTCATATGAGGCAAATTGGAACAGGCCAGTTCACAGAGACAGAAAGTAGAATGGCGGTCGCCAAGAGCTGGGGCGGGGGCGGGAATGGAGAGTTAGTGTGAAACGGGTACAGAATTTCAGTTTGTAAAGACGAAAGCAGTGGTAGAGGGGATGGTGGTGATAGTTGCACAACAGTGTGAACGCACTCGAACCCAGTGAACTGCATACTTAAAAAGGGCTAAAATGGTCTGTTTTTGTTTTATCCTCACCAGAGGACACTTTTTTTTTTTTTTTTTTGCATTTATCTTCAGATAGAGTGGGAGGGAGAGAGGGAGGAAGTGAGAGAGAGAAACATGGATGTGAGAGAGACACACTGAGTGGTTGCCACCCGCACGACCAAACCACTGAGCCAAACTGGCCAGGGTGAAACCTACATTTATTGAGTCCAACCACAGACAAGTCGTCTTCTTATACCACCTCATATGAAACCCTTATGAATCTGTGAGTTGGGGACAGTTATCCCCTGGATGAAAAGAGGAATTGGGGCTCAGAGGGATCGGGCAGCTAGACAAGTGTCCTGCAGAGTCCGTTTCTCTTCTGCTGGGGCAAAGCCCCCAAACGCAAGACGAAATTTAGGAGCAAGAGAAGGAAGAAAGTTTTTATTGTTTGTTTGTTTGTTTTTTGTTTTTGTTTTATCCTCACCTGAGGACATTTTTCCATTTTTTGCTCAGATAGAGTGGGAGGGAAAGAGAGGAAGAGAGAGAGAAAAACATCAACGTGAAAGGGACACATCGAATGGCTGCCTCCCGCACAACCCAACCAAGGCTGGGGACAAACGGCAACCAAGGCTCATGCCCTTAGCGGGAACCGAACCCGGGTCTCTCTGGACCGCAGGCCGACACTCTAACCGCTGAGCCAAACCGGCCAGGGCTGCTTGTTTTTTTAAAAATATGTTTTTTATTGATTTTTTTCAGACAGAGAGGAAGGGGGAGAGAGAGAGAAACATCAATGTGAGAGAGACACAATGATGGGCTGCCTCCTGCACGCCCCCTGCTGAGGATTGAGCTCAAAATCTGGGCATGTGTCTTGACTGGGAATTGAACCGGGACCTCTCAGTCCACGGGCCAAAGCTCAATCCACTGAACCACACCGGCCGGGCAAGAGAGTTTAATTTGACAGCATGATGTTGCAAGAATAAAGACTATTGAAGCTGTGGGATTAAAGTGTCCACATTGCTTCGCCCCACACATTAGTCAGAAGGCAGGTGGGACATGTCATCCATGAGGTAGGGCTGAGAAATGAGAGTTTTCACAGAACCTTCCAGTGACAGTGTCACCTTTTTCAGGTGCTTGGAAACCCCTCCCCCCCTTTAGTTCTCACACAATCCTGTTAGGACCTGGGCTGAGCCTGTCAGCAGGCACTTAGCGTGGAGGTAGACAGGTAGGATGCGTTCCCATGAGGATGGGAACGAGGAGGCTTCGTTAATACCTTGGTGAGTTCTTGTCATGAGCTCAGCACTTTCTGAACATTTTCCCTAATCCTGCGAGATTGACATTACTAACCCATCGTGACAAGTGGAGACGCGGTTGCAGCTTATGAAGTTGTGTGTCCCAAATATCACGCAGTGAGGAGTGCAGGTTAAAGAAAGGTCCCACTGGCCTGGAGGAGGCAGGGTGACAGGCGGTGACACGAGCGTGTGTCAACTGTGAGCTGTGGGCACAGAGAGCAGGTCCTGGAGGACGAACTAGCAGAATATGGAGTCCCCAGAGGCCATGGAGTCAGAGCTGCTGGGGAAGGAGCAGGGTCCCCACCAGCCTATGGAGACCCCAGGGACCCAGGTCTCACATGCATAAACTCCTCAGCTAGAAGGGGCCCGTCTGATCCAACCTCTTCCATTGAGATGAGGCAACTGCAGCCAGAGGGGACTTGCCTAAGGTCCCCCAGGTGTCAGCAGCAGGCAAGACGGGATTCATGCTCCTGACTCCTCCACCAGCTCTCGTTCAGAGTCACCTTCCTTTGGTTCTGGGGATCAAACTTGAGCTATAACCAGGGTGACCCTTTAATGTACCATCCAAACCAGAGTGAGAAGGGGCATTATTAATAATTACACCGGGACGGCAGGTACAAACAGGACTGCCCCCGGCTCATGGGACATAGGGTCACCCTAGCGTGACCACTGAACGCCACCCACCTTCCCATCAGGGAAGCTTCTTTGTGGCTGAAGGGACCTGACACCTTGTCACACCCTCCATATCCGGTAAGGGGCCAGAGGACCAAGCAGCCTTGAGGTCCACCTTCCCAAGGGTTTTCAGGGTGCCCAGAACCGGCTGCTCCATCACCGGCCTCTCACCCCACCTGGAGCTGTGTACCCATAAACAGCCCCTGTGTGTACTGTCTCCACCTATCAGAGGACACCTCTCCTGCCCAGCCCAGCAGAGCTCCGGTTTCAGGTGCTTCCCACTGGGTGGCAGCCACTGAACCGAAGCTATCCTCCCCACAGAGCTGTGACGTGGGCCTGCCACGGGCCACAGGGCGCTGGGTTTCTCCTGGCCTGGTAGCCAGGTCCCAGCAGAGGCTTCTAGCATGTCAGGAGCACACCTGTGGGCCTGGCCTAGATGTGCTGTTTGCTCCTCCTTCCTCACACCTCTGCCCTCTCCCTGATAGTCAAAGCTTCCAGACTTCGCTGTGCACGGATGCCCCGGGGATCTTGTGAAATTGCAGATTCGGTTTCTGCAGGCCTGGAGAGCGGCTGGAGTTGCTGCATTTCTGACAGGTCCCAGGCGATGCCAATGCTGCTGGCCCAGTGACCAATTTGAGCAGCAAGGCCAATACCAGTCCAAATGGCCCTCCTCAGAGAGGCCTTCCCTGACTACCACCTAAACGAGGCCCCATCTTACAGCACCTGCTCACTTCCTTCAGCGCGACCATCATCACTCGTCACTGGCTTTTGTGTGTGCTGCTGACGGTGGGAGATGGTCACTGTCCGTCCCCCGCTGAGCGTGTCTTCTACACCCACACTCTTACAAAGCCTCTTCCCATAGTGATGCTGGGCCTGCTGCTGTCATTTGCTGGGGCCAATGGCACTTTGGGGTTCTGACCTCCAGAACTGTGAGATCATAGATTTGTGCTGTGTTTGGGGATCTGTTTTGGTAGAATAGGCCCCACCCCCGACTCATTGAGAGAAGCTGTGGGTGAGCCCTGGCACCCAGTGTTTAAAAAGCTCTTTGGGGGTCCGGGTGGTGTGGCTCAGTGGTTGAGCATCAGCCCATGCACCAAGAGGTCGCTGGTTCGATTCCCGGTCAGGACACATGCCCAGGTTGTGGGTCTGATCCCCAGTGGGGGGCATGCAGGAGGCGGCTAATGGATGTTCTCTCTCATCGATGTTTCTGTCTCTCTCTCTCTCCCTTCCTCTCTCTCTAAAATCAATAAAGAAAAAAAAAAAGAAGCTATTCGAGGGGGGTGGTTATGGGACAGCGCTAACATTAGAGAACCATGGCCCTCCAACAGTGTTCTTGACCTTCACTGTGCTTCGGACTCATCTGGGGAGCTTCTAAAAATTAGCACTCCTGGAAATTCTGGCTCGATCAGTCAGGAGTAGGGCTCAGGCATCCCATTTTCATTTTAAAAAATTATTGATTGATTTTAGAGAGATAGGAAGCGGGAAAGAGAGAGAGAGAACCATTAATTTGTTGCTCCACTTATTGATGCGTTCATTGGTTGATTCTTCTATGTGCCCTGACCAGGGATCAAACCTCCCACCTTGGTGTATCAGACGATGCTCTAACCAATTGACCACCCGGCCAGGGCCAAGACATCCCGTTTCAAAAGCTCCCTGATTCTGGGCCCTGTCGAAATAAAACCCAGGGATTCCTTCTATATCCTGCTCCCACCCTCTCTCCTCCTCTCTCCCCAGATACTGGTTTCATCTTGATGGTCTCTGCCCCCTCTTGCTGAACAGTCAGTGGGTCTTCTTCCTGGCCGGGGCCAGGGTTGCCAGTGTTTCTAATTAAAGGGGAAAAAAAGTTTAGCTCTGGCCAGTTTGGCTCAGCGGTTAGAGCGTTGGCCCGTGGACCGGAGAGTCTTGGGTTCGGTTCCCGCTAAGGGCACGTACCTCGGTTGCAGTTTGTCCCGTGTGGGTGGCAGCCACTCCCTGTGTCTCTCTCACTCAATGTTTCTCCCCCCCACCCCCTCCGGCTCTATCTGAAGATAAATGAAAAAAAAAAAAAGATGTCCTCAGGTGAGGATTAAAAAGAAAAAAATTTACATATATGCACGTCACAAACCCAACACTGCAGTGCAGGACTATATATATATATATATATATATAGTCACCCATCCCTAGAAGGAGAGGATCCCGGAGAGCATCTGGTCCAGCCACACTCTTTCCAGTTGGGGAAACTGAGGCCCAGAAAGAGGACACGACTAGTCCAACGTTCTTCCACGAGTGAGGCCCAGAGCCTGGGATGAAATGCTCCTCCCGTGGTTTGACGTGCGTGGTCCTTTCCCTCCCTGTTTCATTCTGACTTGGGTCCCTGGGGTGGGAAGCGGAGGACTCCAGGCAAGGACCTGGCTCTTTAAAATCCTCCCCCATTTCCAGGCAAGGCAGAAGGGTGCCTGTGAGTGAGAGGCACTGAAACCCTCTGGAGGTGACCTTGGGGGGAGGGGGAAATGGCAGCAGAGGTTCGATGGCCCGAGATAAGGGAGATCAGCCGGGGAGGGGAGGCAGCCAGCTGAGACTATCGCTGGGGCTGAGGAAAGCAGTAGCCCTGTTCCCAACCACCACCCACCCGAGGGGGTTCGAGAGAGGAGGGTGGGGTGGAGGGAAGGGGAAGGCCAGGGGCAAGGACCCACAAATAAATAGCGCTCTCCCCACCCAGGGGCCCTGAGCTGACAGGCAGGGATCACGGTGGGGGTGACCTGATCTGGTTATCTGGGTGCCAGTGCCCCTCCTCACCCTCCCTGCAGCACCTGCAGGACCCTCCCCTACAAGGGGCAAGGGTGGGAGGGGGACTGGGTGGAGGGGACTGAACCTGGTTGCAAAGGAGCAAGTTTGGGAGGGGCAGTGCATGGTGTCTTTAAGAGCACAGTCAGCCCTGGCCGGTTTGGCTCAGCGGTTAGAGCGTCCACCTGCGGTCCAGAGAGACCCGGATTCGGTTCCCGCTAAGGGCACGTACCTCGGTTGCCATTTGTCCCCGGCCCCGGTTGGGTCGTGCGGGTGGCAGCCACTCGATGTGTCCCTTTCACGTTGATGTTTCTCTCTCTCTCTCTCTCTCTCTCTCTCTCTCTCTCTCCCCCTCCCTCCCACTCTACCTGAACAAAAGAATGGGAAAATGTCCTCGGGTGAGGATTAAAAAAAAAGAGCAGTCAGTGTTTAGGATCCTGAAGGTGCCAATTGAAACCCTACTTCATGCTGTGTGACCTGGAGCAAGGGGCTGAGCCTGTCTGAGTTAGTCTCCCCGTCTCCTGAGAAGGATTCTGAGAAAACGCCCGCACACGTACGCGCTCAGAGAATCCATGGCTTTGCTCAGTGATCCCTCTCGTCCTCTGCTCCTGGTGTGCACAGCAAGGGAAAGGTGTGAAATGGTACGAAATGGGTGTATTGGTCTCTGCCCAGTTCCTGGCCCAGAGCTCCTAAACCCTTGGACTTGCCTAAGTCATAAGAGTAGTAGGAGCACCTTTTGTTCTAATATTTAACCCTTGACCCTGTCCTTTGGAATTTCTTGGGGGACGAGAGTGTCTTTTGTAGACTCTGTTGAGCTCCTGGATGGGGGTTGGTCACCAGAAAGACCACGCCATGCTTAGAACCCTGGAATTTTGAGTCCTACTCCCCATCCTCCGGACAGGGAATAGCAATAGAGCTAATAATTGATTGTGCCTACATGAGGAAGCCTCAATAAAATCCCCAAAGCATGGGGGTTCAGAGTTTCCCAGTTGGCAAACACATCCACATCAGGAGGGTGACACTCCCCAACTCCATGGGGACAGAAGCACCTGTGCTCAGAACCGCCCCCCCAGACCTCACC
The DNA here is from genome assembly GCF_014108415.1 of Molossus molossus. Taxonomy (NCBI): domain Eukaryota; kingdom Metazoa; phylum Chordata; class Mammalia; order Chiroptera; family Molossidae; genus Molossus; species Molossus molossus. The sequence goes on along the minus strand of NW_023425360.1, from coordinate 4,113,593 downwards.
CTACATTTTTCTTCATCTGGCTGTTCATCTGTATCTTTCCCATGTCCTCTAGCAAACTGGTAAATGTATTTCCCCGAGTTCTGTGAGCTATTGTAGCAAATAATCAAATCCAAAGAGGAGGAGGTCACGGGAACCCTGATTTAAAAAAAAATTTTTTTTTCCTGTATTGATTTGAGAGAGAGAGGAAGTGAGAGGGAAAGAGGAATAGAAACATCGATGAGAGAGAACATTGATTAGCCACCTCCTATATGCCCCCCACTGGGGACTGGGCCCACAACCTGGGCAAGTGTCCCGACCCGGAATCGAACCAGCAACCTCTTGCTGCATGGGTCGATGCTCAACCACTGAGCCACACCAGCCGGGATGCTGCTGCTATTTTTTTTTATCCTCACCCAAGGACATCTTAGCATTTATCTTCAGATAGAGCGGGAGGGAGAGAGGGAGGAAGAGAGACAGAGAAACATCGATGTGAGAGAGCCACCCCGAGTGGCTGCCACCTACACGACCCCAACCGGGGCTGGGGACAAACCGCAACCGAGGTACATGCCCTTAGCGGGAACCAAACCCCCAACTCTCTGGTCCGCGGGCCGACGCTCTAACCGCTGAGCCAAACCAGCCAGGGCTGCTGCTGCTTTTTTTAAAATTTGTTTGTATTGATTTTTTAGAGAGAGAGAAACAACGATTGGCTGCCTCCTGCACGCCCCCTACTGGGGATGGAGCCTGAAACCCAGGCATGTGCCCTGACCAGGAATTGAACCCGGTCCTCTCAGTCCCTGGGAGGACATTCAGTCCACTGAGCCACACCGGTCAGGCTGCTTCTTTTTATGAGTGAGTAGGCAGTAGGGAGCATGTAGATGAGACTTTGGCACGCTATCTACATGGAGATTACTTACCTCATGGAGTTATTATGAAAATGAAATGTTAATGTATGTGTAATGTTTTTTTAAATCCTCACCTAAAGCCCTGGCCAGTTTGGCTCAGCATCAGCCTGCAGACCAGAGAGTCCCGGGTTTGGTTCCCACTAGGGGCACGTACCACCAAAAAAAATAAAAAAATAAATGAATAAATAAATCCTCACCTAAGGATATTTTTTCATTAATTTTCAGATATAGAGGGAGGAAGAGAGAGCGAGCAATTGAGAGACATCGATGTGAGAAAGACATATCAAATGGTTGCCCCTCGCATGACCCCAACCAGGGCCAGAGATCAAATCACAATCAAGGTACATGCCCTTGACTGAAATTGAACCTGCAACTCTTTGGTCCTCACGCTGGTGCTGTAACCATGGAGCCAAACTGGCCAGGGCTATGTGTAATTTCTAGCACAGTGATTGGCACATGGTAAGCACCATCTAAATGTTGATTAGACTAAGTTATTATTATCTGTGTCTCAGTCACCCGGTGACTCCTGAGTTTCAGTATGGCTGGCTGCCGGACTATGTGGCGGGGACACAGGTGGGTTTCATCCCCACAATGTGATTGATAGCGTAAGTCAGAGAGCATTGTTTGAACAAGGCTTCCATAAATCATGGGGCTAATTGATTTGGAGAGCTTTGTGTAGTCTTTCTCAATATTCTGAAGCTGTCTATGGGTGTGGTTTTCTTTTCTATTTCTTCTCTCCCCCTGCCCCCACCCCTCATATCCACTGCGCTCGATCTCTGGGAATCTTGAGGATCAAAAACATCATGGGGTCCTGAAACCAAGGTGGTCCTGTCCACTGACAGGGTTATTCATCGTGGGAGAGGTAAAGTTTCAAAAGGGCCCGAGGGAAGGTCTGCTGAGCTGGCTTGGAAGAAGCAAATAATTCTTCTGGAGTTTCAAGCAAATGCCTTCAAGGGCCAGGCAGGTACATTAGCCAGTGAAGGGCGCACAGGGACAGCAGACGGACAGAAGGAATGACCACTGCTCAGTGCCTCGTGTTTCCATTTGGAAATAGGGACCCAGTGGCCAGACACGGAAGTTCCAGAGAAGCCAGAAATCTGATTTCTTTACCTGAAGCCTCCAGATGTTAAAATGTTTGCTCAGATATTCTTTCTTTTTTTTTTTTTTTTAAAGATATGGTTTGCAAATATTTTCTCCCAGATTGTAGCTTGTCTTTTCACTTTCTCTTTTTAAAATTTACTTATTATTTATTGATTTGAGAGAGAGGAAGGGAGAGAAACATCAATTTGTTGTTCCAATTTTTGATGCATTCATTGGTTGATTTTTTTTTTTTTTTTTTTATCCTCATCCGAGGACATTTTTCCATTTTCTGTACAGACGGAGGGAGAGGAAGAGAGAGAGAGAGAGAGGGAAACATCGATGTGAAAGGGACACATCGAGTGGCCGCCACCCGCATGACCAACCAGGGCCGGGGACAAACTGCAACCAAGGTACGTGCCCTTAGCGGGAACCGAACCCGGGTCTCTCGGGACCGCAGGCGGACGCTCTAACCGCTGAGCCAAACCGGTCAGGGCCATTGGTTGATTTTTGTATGTACCCTGACTGGGGATTGAACCGGCAACTTTGGCCTATCGGAATGATGCTCCAACCAACTGTGCTACCCAGCCAGGGCCAAATATTCTTGATCTTTTTTTTAATTTTGTTTTTTGTTGTTGTTGATTTTAGAGAGAGAGAAAGGGAGAAGGACAGAGAGATAGGAACATTGGTGAGAGAGAACATCGACTGGCCGCCTCCTGCATGCCCCCTACTGGGGATTTGGCCCACAACCTGGGCTTGTGCCCTGACTGGGAATTGAACCAGTGACTTCTTGGTGCATGGGTTGACACTCAACCACTGAGCCACGCCAGCCAGGCCAAGGCTCTTTATTTATTTATTTATTTATTTTCTTTTTTATCCTCACCCGAGGACATTCTTTCCATTTTTTTTTAGGTAGAGTGGGAGGGAGAGAGAGGAACAGAGAGAGAAACATCAATGTGAAAGGGACATATCGAGTGGCCGCCACCCGCACGACCAACCAGGGCCGGGGACAAACTGCAACCAAGGTACGTGCCCTTAGCGGGAACCGAACCCGGGTCTCTCCGGACCGCAGGCCGACGCTCTGACCGCTGAGCCAAACCGGCTAGGGCGGCTCTTTATTCTTTATTCAAATTTCTTTCACTAACCCCAAAATGACTTCTTTAGATGGATTTTTCTAACCGGAATCCAATGGAGGACCTAGAATAGGATTTGGTTGTTATGTCTTACGTGTCTTTAATCTTGTCTGTTTCATTATATTTTGTGTTTTTGCTGACATTGATTTGAGGAATTCAGGCAAGTGTCTTACTGATGGTCCTGTCTAGATATGTCTGATCATTTTCTTGTGTTATCACTTGTTCCTTTATCCCCTGCATTTCCTGCAAACTAGAAGTCAGACCTAAAGGCTTGATTAAACTGAGGTGAGCATTTGGCAAGAATATATCCTGGTCTGACATTATGCTTTCTAAGCTAACCACAGTTTCACCTCCCCCTTTTTTTTTTGGTAGTAAAATATATGTAACTCAAAACATGCCATGTTAACAGTTTTATTATTTTTTTTATTTTTTATCCTCACCCGAGGACATTTTTCCATATTTTGCACAGATAGAGTGGGAGGGAGAGAGAGGAAGAGAGAGAGAGAGGGAAACATCGATGTGAAAGGAACACATCGAGTGGCTGCCACCCGCACGACCAACCAGGGCCGGGGACAAATTGCAACCGAGGTACGTGCCCTTAGCGGGAACTGAACCCGGGTCTCTCCGTACCGCAGGTGGATGCTCTAACCGCTGAGCCAAACCAGCCAGGGCCATGTTAACAGTTTTAAAGTGGACATACAGTGGCATTGAGTACATTCACCTTGTTGTGTCTCCGTCATTGCTGTCTGTCCCCAGGACTGTTTTCATCATCCCATATCACAGCTTTATCTTACAAAATGTTTTCCATCTGACCATATACTTTTTTTTTTTTATCCTCACCCGAGGATATTTTTCCATTTTTTGTCCAGATAGAGTGGGAGGGAGAAGAAAGGAAGGGGGAGAGAGAGAGAAACATCGATGTGAAGGGACACATCGAGTGGCTGCCACCCGCACGACCAACCAGGGCCGGGGACAAACTGCAACCGAAGTACGTGCCCTTAGCGGGAACCGAACCCGGGTCTCTCCAGACCGCAGGCCGACGCTCTAACCGCTGAGCCAAACTGGCCAGGGCTGACCATATACTTTTGTTTAATCCTTACCCAAGGATATTTTTCCATTACATTTCAGATAGAGTAGAAGGGAGGGAGAGGGGGAGAGAGAGAGAGAAACATCGATGTGAGAGAGACACATTGATTAGTTGCCTCCCATAGGAGACGGACCCAGGCTGGGGATTGAACCTGCAACCCAGGTATGTGCCCTTGACTGGAAATTGAACCCGAGACCCTTCGGTCCTTGGGTGGATGCTCTAACCCAGGGTTGGGGATCATCAGGCCCGTGGGCCATATAAGGCTTGCAAAATCATTTGGTCTGGCTCTGCCAAGGCAACCACAGGCGGGACTCGAAATTCAATAAATCTAGGAGCTTTTTTCGTAACAACATAAATTTATACTAAGTAAATCATAATAACAACATAAATTTTGAGAGACAGGCAAGGAATATCCATTACAGGACAAGACACATGAATACATGACAGGACAGACACGGATGCTTCTCGTTGGCTGCCTGCAGCCCTTGTGCCTGTGTTGTGGTGACTCAGAGGACAGTCAGTACCAGGCCGGCTGGGAGTGTACACGTTGTGAAAGTGTTAACACACTGTGGGAACTACGGCGATCCGGTGATGACAAAATGAGATTTGATGAGATGGTTCCTCGAGACATTGATGACCTTGCCTCCGATGATTGACAACGATGTTGTGGACTGCTTTATCAACACAGACGATAACCCTGACCCAACCTTTATCCACACGTCCACAAGCAACAATCGTGCAAAAACTGAATCTCAGATGAAGGAAATTATAGTACACAAAAGACCTCAAGAGTCGATGACACGATATGATATGAACCTTGGATATGTTCCAAATCCACAATGCAGGATTAGAACAGTGACCAAAGTAAAGCAATCCCATTGCTGGTGACACACACACTGGATAGTTATTAAAACTTAAGTGGGCCCTGGCCAGTTTGGCTCAGCAGTTAGAGCGTCAGTCCACGGTCCAGAGAGACCCGGGTTCGGTTCCCACTAAGGGCACGTACCTTGGTTGCAGTTTGTCCCTGGCCCCCCAGTTGGGGTCGTGTGGGTGGCAGCCAGTTGATGTGTCCCTTTCACGTTGATGTGTCTCTCTCACATCGATGTTTCTCTCTCTCGTCCTCCCTCTCTCCCTCTTGCTCTATTTGAAGATGAACCCAAAAAAGTGTCCTCAGGTGAGGATAAAAAACACAAAACTTAAGTGGTGTGACGTCCTACAAAGGGCAACTACAAAGAAAAGAAAAGTTGATGCAGAGTGTCGATCTTTCCAAGACGAATGGACAAATGATTATTTTTTGTTGAAGCCAAGGCAACCCTGTGTGCCTGGTGTGTGGCGGTGCGTTAGCAGTAATGAGAACAGCCGATCTGGAGCATCAGTACAGCTCAGAACATGCTAAACACCATGGACTGGGAGGCCAGGTGCTTCTGGATTAAATCAATGCTCTTCAGGGGAGTTTGGAATCACAACAAGCTGCTTTCACTGGGCCTCGCTGTGACAGGGACAACGCCATTCAGATGAGTTGTGTAGTGAGCGAGCTAACAGCAGAGAAGCTGAGGCCCCTGCAGAGGGAGAGGTGGTGAGATGCGTGGTGGCTGCTACAGAGCTGTTAGCACCAGACAGAGCCAAACTGTCTCCGAGTGCTGGTCTGTCTCAGAGAACCGTCTCAGATCGGATTGCTGACTTAGCACAAGACACTGAAAAAGCACTGAAGGTTCTGCGGGAGATTTCCGGTTTATTCTCTCTGGCTTGTGACGCGACAACGAACATAACAAACACTGTCCAACTGGTCGTTTTCGTTCCTGGGGTAACTGCAGAGTTTGACACGCGAGAGGAACTGCTGTCCCTGGGACCGTGCGTGGCCCTACAAGGGGTGAGGACTTGTTGGAGAGACTTGTTTTATCAATTAAAAAAACTTGAGCTAACATTTGAAGTTAAGGGCCTTACTACCGATGGAGCTCCAGCCCTGGTTGGCTCACAGAAAGGGTTAATTGCATCTGTCAAGAAAGAACTGAATCATCTCAGTCTTGATCCAAGTGACTGAATTAGACGCTACTGCATCCTACACCAGGAAAGTCTCTGTGCACAGTCGTGCGGTTCAGCAATGTGATGTCAACTGTAGTGTCATGCACACATTTTGTCAAAAGCAGAGGGTTTAACAGCCGCCGGTTTAAGGAGTTACTGAATGACCTTGACTCTGAATACAGTGATCTCGTTTATCACTGTGACGTGCGGTGGCTGAGTCACGGGAATGTGCTCATGAGGTTTCACAAACTGCGGGATGAAGTCAAGCAGTTCATGGAGAGGAAGGGAAACCCTGTCGGGGAACTCAATGACAGCAAGCGGCTGCGTGATGTAGCGCTCATGGTGGACATCACCAAGTACCTCTCAGAGCTGAACGTCAAGCTGCAGGGCCCCAACCAGCTTCTCAGCTCCCTGCTTTCAACCGTGAAATCATCTAAAGCTAAATTGAGGCTGTGGAATTACGAGTTTGCTCTCCTAAAGGGCAGGTAAATTCCCAGGGGGATGGGGCTCCAGATTCAATCCAGCCCTCCCCTCTGCGCTCCAGCTCCTGATGGGCTTCCTTAAGGAGCCTGGGCTGCCTCCCCAGGGGGGCTTCTTTTCATCCCTGGGTTCCCACAGCAGTGAATAGACTCAGTGTTCCAGACCATTTGCACAGGACCAGGGTGAGGGGTTGCTGGGCTCTGAGCAGTCCTGATAAGGCAGGCCCTGGGCCATGCCTCACTGGCTTCAGCCACGGCGTGGCTCTCCCAGACAGAAAAGGGAGGGCAGTTCTGCAGACTCTGGGATTGTTCCGGCTTCAGACACGGTTTGCCCAGGGAGCACTGCTGGTGGGAGTGGAGAGAGCTGGAACACGAGACCAGGCTCCTAGGCCTCAGGCTAGCAGAGGTCAGGGAGAGGATGGGGCAGGAAGGAGGCAAGCATCACCCACTCAGCCCTATTCCTACATTTCGGTCCCCATCTGTGAACCGCAGCCCTGCCCCTCCAGTAAGCAGAGGGATGCTCAGCAACTTACTGAACCTTTCAAATAGGGATTCAAAGAGACCCCCAGAAGGATTTTGGGGAAGATTAAACATGAATGCTTCTAGTGTAACGCCAGACACTCAGAAAGTGTGTAATAAACATTGTTTTTCTTTCTGCTTATTTCTCTGTAACAGCTTCCTGCACATGGCTGTGGTCCCATCAAGGAAGCTAGGCAAGCTGACAGTTTCCAGGAGAAGCCATCTTTTCCCTTTGTGCCCAGAAATACTGCCACTCATGGATAACTTTCCCCAGGGATCACCAGGTAACAGTGCAGTGCGGAGACCCTGGGCAGAATGAACAGCTGGGCCAATGGCTATTGTGGAGGAGAGACAATATCCCTAGAAGGCCCACCCCTTACCCAGACCCACCAAGGACACATATTCTTTGTGTCAGTAAAAATCTCCTGACCTGAGATCTCAGGACTCCTTGTCCATTGCACAACTACTATTTACGTTGCACACCGGCTTCCAGACTCAGAAATTTCTTACACTGTATTTTTACTTTCTGGCTTACACAACTTTTGCTTGAAAGTATTGCATGGTGGCCTGGCCGGTGTGGTTCAGTAGTTGAGCGTCGACCCATGCACCAAGACATTGCCGGTTCGATTCCCGGTCAGGGCACGTGCCCAGGTTGTGGGGGGCAGCCAATTGATGTTTTCTTTCATCAGTGTTTCTCCCTCTCTCCCCCTCTCCCTTCCTCTCTCTCTCAAATCAATAAAGAAAAACAAAATAAAAAAAGAAAAAGTATTGCATGGTGCATGAGTACTTCGTGATTGATACGGCCATACATCTAATTTATGATGTTTGAAGTCTTATATATTCTTTCCTGATTGTTCAAGATAAATACCTTCCAAAGAAAACATTCTGAAAGAAAAATGACAAACTTCAAATGCATAGGTTTAAAATAAAAATTGAGAAAACAATGTCTTTAGAAAGAAAAAAAGACTCCTTTCCCGGCTGGAACTGGAGTTGTCCAGATACCGCCAGTGCTTTTTCAAAGGAGAGGAAGGACATCTTTGTTGTCATCACCCACTTGGAACAGAAAGCAAAGTCCTAGAACAGGAGAGAGCTGACTCACGTGTGCCCAGCCCCCATCCCCGTTCAGTTAGACTCTTTGCGGGTGGGGCCAGCTTTGGGTGTTATTTAAAGTCCCCAGATGCTTCTAATGTGTAACCAGGGTTAAGAACTACTGGTCTAGTCCAGCCTCCTCATTGTGCAGATAAAAACACACACGGGGACAAACAACCCCAGAAAGGTTAAAGGAAATATTTAAAGTGACAGAGTAGGATGTAAAGTAAGTGCCACAAGAGGGATGCTAGTGTGATTACATTATTTCTCTCATTGCTCTATTATGATTCATGCTTTGCTGACATTATCACCCCATTAAAGAAAGATGAGGGCCGTGCTCAGGGCTCCGAGGCTTGCTGGGTGTGGGGCTGGCCTGGTCTCGCCCTCCACTGCCCAAGGAGGTTCCTTCTGTCTGCTCCATCATGGGAGGAGGCTGTTCTCACCTCTCTTGGGAAAAGCAGTGCAGAGCGTAGGGCTCCCTCTTCCTAGCTGTGAGCGGCCCTCTGAGCCTCAGTTTCCTCGTCTGTAAAAGGGAGGATCTAATGCCTGCCTTGCAGAATTACTGTCAGGAGTGCGTGGAATCATGACTGTCCCCCTAGGCGCTGGAAATGTGTATCTTCACTGTCTGTCACTGGGGAGAGGGAGAGGCATCCTTTCCCAAAAGAATGGGACCCATTGCTCCAGGCGCAGCCTTGTCAGCCACCCCAAGGACGTTTTCCCCCCTGGGAGGCCCAACTATAATACGTTTCTAGATGTCTGCTTTTCTCACCCAAACTAAGGATGAGCAGTTCTGGGGAAAAATTTAATTGCGGAGTGGGACAAGTAGGCATCAGAGCCCTTTAGTGAAGGGTGGCGGCTACTGCCCTCTGGTGGTGATTTATCTGTATCTGCACAAAGTCCTAAAATTCTTCTGGGAAAGAAATGCTTGATAAAATGTGGCAGTTTACCCCTGGCCGGTTTGGCTCAGCGGTTAGAGCGTTGTCCTACGGTCTGGAGAGACCTGGGTTTGGTTCCCAATAAGGGCATGTACCTTGGTTGCAGTTTGTCCACTCGATGTGTCCCTTCCACATTGATGTTTCTCTCCCCCCCTCCCCCCCACTCGATCTGAACGTTTATTTTCCAGCTGGCGTAGCTCAATGGTTGAGCCTCGACCCCTGCACCAAGAGGTCACCAGTCGGATTCCTGGTCAGGGCACATGCCCAGGTTGTGGGCCAAATCCCCAGTGGGGGGCATGCAGGAGGCAGCTAATCGATGTTCTCCCTCATTGATGTTTCTCTCTCTCTCTCTCTCTCAATCCCCCTCTCCCTTCCTCTCTCGCTAAAATCAATACAGAAAAAAAAATTAAAAAAATAATTTATTGCTACTCTGCTAGACACTAAGGATACAGAGACAGATAAAACACAGTTCTTGCTCTCTCAGAACTCACAGTTTAGAAAATGAAGCAAACTCTTAAAGTGGTAGCTTGATATAGCACAATGTGCTAAGTTATAATACAAACAGTAACTGACTTCCGGTTCCAGACAAAATGGAATGGATGCATTTATTCCTACTCTTCCCACTAAGTAAAGCTACGAGTCCCTGGACAGTCTATATAAGAAGACCAAAAGGTTGAGAGAAGCTGCAGACTGGCTGGGGATGTTGAGACCCAAAGAACCATGTGGCAGTGAGTTCCCTGATGTCTTTTGCTTGTTTTTGCCTTTTATATTCTGGATGGATACTGGAAAAGCTGGCAACCTAATATGCCAATTAATGCAGGCAAAACAAACAAACAAACAAAAACCCCGAGGAAATAATGCTCTCTTTAGTCAACAGACCAGGAAAGGGGCAGACTAGCAAGACAAAAAGCGTTCAGACAATAATCACCCTAGTCCAGTCACTCCAAAAACAAACATAGCCCACAGCCCCACTACCCTCCATTTTCCATTTATCACTAATGCCCACTTCGTTTACCTGCCAGTTTTCTGGAGGCATCTGGATTTCCTACCCATGATAAAGTGCTTTTCTACACTCTTGCCCTTCACAGTCTGGTATGAGGGTGGCATATCTGGCCACCCTCACTCACTATGATGATTTCTTTTGGATGGTTTCTTCCTTTGGCAAGACTAAACATTTGGTTTAGCCTTGAACTAGTCTCTAATGCATTCTGGGTATTGTTACTTTCAATTCCTTCTCGGGAAAAATATTAAGCGTTATTCTTCCTTTACATCTGTCCCTCGCTGCCCTTAACAGAAGGCACATAGGCAATAACTTTTTATGAACTAAATGAAAGGGTAGAAGAAAGGGAGGGAAAGGGAAACCAATATCAAACAGACAACCTTTAAGAGAGATTGTTGATCTGGGGACAGAGAAGAAATGGAGATTAAATAGCCAGACCCTGGTCATTGCGTCAAATAAACGTTAACTATTCTTTAAAGTATTCTGAGTCTCTCCTTAGGAAGCTGCGTGTTTCTGTTTTTGTTTTTCAATCTAGGTTGCAAACATTGTACCCTAGAAACCTGCTTTTTTGGAATGTGAATTTGATTCCATTCATGGTTTTGCTGTGTATGGAATCAGAGAGGAGATTCTTAATTGCTTCGAGCCTCAGTTTCCTCTATTTGTAAAATAATGAGTTTAATAGTAACTCTTTGGAAGTTAATGCAGAGAATAAGGGAACAAAGCCCTGTCTCTTGGCCTTTTCACTTGCATTTCCCTCTTCCTGAAACCCTTTTCCCCCAGAAATCCACAGGGCTCACTCCCTTATGCCCAAGTGTCTTTATTGAAGTGTCATTTCAGTGTGGCCTCCCTGACTATCATACTTGAAAGTACGTACTCCTACCTACTCATCCCCTTTTTCTGCTTTTCTCCAAAGCCCTTATCACCACCTAACCTATATTTTACTGTTTGGCTCCCCTACGAGAAAGTAAGCTCCCCCAGGGATTATCTATTTCGTTCTCTGTAATAATTACTTGTTGAATGAATGAGAAACAACACAACAGGTGTGGATATTTTTAGCAAGCCCCTAACACAGTAAGACTAACAAGTGTGCCCAGCTGGTGTGGCTCAGTGGTTGAGCGTGGACCCATCCACCAAGAGGTTGCTGGTTCAATTCCCAGTCAGGGCACATGCCCCGGTTGCAGGCTCAATCCCTAGTAGGAATCAATTAAAAAAAAAAAAAAAAAAAGACTAACAAATGTTTGCAGCTCTAAAATGACAGTGGTGAATCAGGAAATGTTAGTTTATTTTATTCATTCACTTATTTTATTCTCCATGTCCAGCAGTCTCCTCTTTCTGCTGCACAGGATCCACTTGGTGGACCACGTGATCTTGGGTTGGTCCCACTGGCAGTCTAGCAGCTTGTGGGTGGCCCTGGGCGCTGGCCAGGCAGGAAGGTGAGATTTAGACAATGTACAAAGACCACATGATATGGTGGCCTTTCTCAAGGCAAATGGCTCAGAGACTCTCAGTATTGGAAAGAATCTTCAAGTCAGCCGGTCCTTCTCTGCTGTTAACCACCGATAATAGGTACTGCTCCCACCCAGACTCACAACCTTTTCTACAAGTGAGGCTGCTTCTATTTGCAACAAGAGGATTCTTCTTGTTCATTAAGGATATTTCTCCCCACTGTAAAGTAATATAGAAATACAGAATTGTAGAAAACTTAGAAAATTCTGAAAGGGCAAAATAAAAAAAAATTTTTTTTTAAATCACCGTCATCTCATCACCCAGAGACAATCACAGAGACGTTTCATACACAGTTTTAGTTGAACAATTTAAAAATAGACATGGATAGACAAGTTGGAGATCTCACTGCATGTGCTGTTTGCAGTCTTATTTAGAAAATCTAACATTCTGTATACAAACATCATTTTAAAAAGCTACATGATATTCCTTCCCCTTGGGTACCATACCTATTTAGTCATTCCCATTCGAGCGGTTTTCCATTTTTCTCCAGAAATAGGATATACATACAGTATATCTTTTATTTGGATCTGATTACCTTCTTCAACGAAACTGCTATAAGTTCCTGGGGCGAAGGGAGAGAGAACATTTCATTTGCAATAACTCAAATTACAGAAATAAAGCCTTCACATCGAATTCTACGCCATAGAAAGTCTAGGGTGGCTTTAACCCAGCTGGATTCAAAGCATCCCAAATTCCCTTCCGGTGCTGCTTTCCAGGACTTAGCGAACATCTCCCAGCTGCCCGCAGCCACACCTGCGCACAATCGCCTACACTCGCGTCTCTTGCGCAGAAGGCAGATGTACAGACACCGCCCTAGCACCACCTCTTTAAATTTTAAAACGAAGCCCCAGGCCAATCAACGTTAAGGTTTTCGCGGAACACAGAGCCCCGCCCACGGGAACGCCCCCCGTCCCTCAGGCCGAGGTTCCTCCTAACGCCCTTCCAATCAGCGCCAAGGAGGGGAGACTCTCACGTAAGTTACGTAAGGCGAGGGACCAATAGGAGCTGTGGCTGGGAGCTGGCTCCGCCAATGGTAGTGTTTTCTGGGGAGCGCGGGAGCCTTTTGAGCAGGATCCCAGGGTGAAGTGAATGGCGCTGGTTCCCTGAAGCGGGCGGGGGTCCAGGCCAGGCCAGAGCCTCAGCCCCAGCCCCCGGCCGCCGGCGCGGCGGACATGGCCTGTTGTCACAACGTCATGCTGCTGCTCGATACCGCGGGCGGCGCCGCTGGCCAGACCCCGGTCCGGCGGGCCGCCCTGCGCCTCCTCATCTACCTCAGTTGCCGATTCGGCCTGGCCAGGGTCCGCTGGGCCTTCCGGTTCTTCGACTCTCAGGGGGCGCGGAGCCGGCCCTCCCGCGTGTCTGACTTCCGCGAGCTGGGGGCCCGCTCCTGGGAGGACTTCGAGGAGGAGCTGGAGGCCAGGCTCGGGGAGGGCGCTCCCGGCGCCCACCTCCCCGGCCCGGCGCCCAGGGCCACGCACACGCACAGCGCCCTGATGGAGACGCTGCTGGACTACCAGTGGGACCGGCCCGAGATCACGTCGCCCGCCAAGCCGGCGCTGCGCAGCAGCAGGCGGCGGCTGCTGGACGCGGAGAGCGAGGCCCGGGAGGCCGAGGCCGCGGCCGCGCGCGGGGGCCTCGCGAACGCCGTCTTCCTGCTCGCGCCCTGCCCGCACTCGCAGAGGGAGCTGCTGCGGTTCGTGGCCGGCTGCGAGGCCCCGGCGCGGAGCCCGCCGCCCGCGCCGAAGCAGGTGCAGGAGCAGCTGCTCCCCAGGAGGGTCCGGGAAGTCATGGCCACGCGGAAAATAACCTTGTACTGGGTGGACACCACGGAGGAGGCGCAGGTGAGAGGGGAGGGGGCCCAGGTTCGGGCCCGGCGCCCTCCCGGGTGACCGTCGGCAGCGGGGCCGGGCCCCACGCAGTCCCGGTGTCGGCGCGGGGAGAACCGCCCCGAGGATGGAGACCCGGCGCGGGTTGAGCAACCTCCTCCCTGGGTCCTGGCTGAGGACGAGCCAGAGCCGAGACCCGAACTGTACGGACGTTTATTTAGAGGTCGAACAAGTGAGCTGAGACGGCAGAAGGGATGGAGCCGGGTGGGGGTGGGGAAGGGTGGATGGGGGAGGGGGCGGATGGGGGAGGGGGGCTCGCGCTCGGTCCGCAGAGCAGGCGGAGTCCTCCGTCCACGGCGCTTTTCACAGGTGAGGATTTTAGGGGCGGCCCCAGGGGGAGGCCCCCACTAGCACAGGCAGCCGCTTTTCCAGGTGCATCCTTTTCAGGGTCCTGATGTCCACGGCTTGGTCGGCACCGGTGTGGGGCGGGGTCATTCGTGCCTCCAGCGGGGCCGGGTGTTGCTGCCCTTTCTGGACGCACATGATGCACCCCAGCCAGCGGGCGAGAGGGTTTCACGCAGAAACGCAGCCGAGGCCGAGACGCTATGCTTACGGAGGTGGTGGTGCAGGGCGTCGCGGAGGCCACTCTGTTGTAACCCAGGAGAGTCATCCTCACTCAGACATCAAGTGATTTTGAATATTAGGAGCTTTAGGACCTGCGCAGGGACTGCAGCCAACCTACACCGAGGAGAACTGCAGCCCCGAGCTCAGGGGGAGGGTGGCTTATATGGGACCGGGGTTACTCAAGAGTTTAGCAGAGCAAGCAAGCTCCGTGTACAGAAGCGGATATCAGCAGTTAGTAGCTGCACAAGTTGTTTATTTTATATTTCCTAACATTTACTAGACCCTAGCCTTGAATGTCTCATTGCCCCGTCTGGCATCTCCTGATTAGTTAAGCTCATGGTCAATACCCTTGTGGTCATGGCTGATGCATACCTTCCTCTTCAAGAATTTTTGCAAAAACAACTCGGGTTCAAGGAACCCAGGAGAGGTTCCTTCTTCTAGTGGATGGAGAATTATTGGGTTATAACAATTCTTCGGCTCCTTGTTCCCACCCAGGCCCGCCGCATGGCTAGTGACATGCCAGGGCAGGAAGGCTTACCCCGGGCGTGAGGTCCTCGTTTCCCCAATTTTGCCCATTGCTAGCCACCCTGGGCTGTCCACCACGGTGGCCGTTCATCCGACTGCCTACCACAAAAGTGTTTAAGGGCCTTCCCAGACTCTCTGTTTCTTACACACGACCCAGATTCCAGCACGTCGAAGTGTGGTCTAGCTGGTCAACGGGTCTGACTGTTTGTTCTTAGTCCCCTGGAATGCCTGCCTGAGCCTCGTTCATTCCTGCCCAAATGGCCGCTACTGGTTCTCCATCTGAGTTTCCACGTTTGTGGCCCTTACCCTTTCTCCTTATGTGTTCTAGTTGTGCAGCCTCTCACCTTAAAATACCTGAATAAAGGCAGGCACACGCTCACCGTTGTATCCCTCGCAGTTGTGTGTTGAGCGTTGTGGGTGTTCAGTGTTTGTTGGTTAAATGGATTCTGGCATACCTAGAGTCCTAAAGGGCTACTTTAGACTTAAAAAAAAATTTTTTTTTTTAATCCTCACCTGAGGACATTTTTGCATTTATCTTCAGACAGAGCGGGAGGGAGAGAGGAAGAGAGAGAAAGAGAAACATCAACAGGTTGCCACCCCCACAACCCCAACCGGGGCGGGGACAAACTGCAACCGAGGTACATGCCCTTAGAGGGAACCGAACCCAGGACTCTCTGGTCCGCAGACCAATGCTCTAACCACTGAGCCAAACTAGCCAGGGCCTAATTTAGATTTTTGCTGAGGCAGTGGGGCCCCTGTCCCAGTTAAGTGCTGTAATTAAAAATTTAAAAACATACACACACACATATTATCTTCAGTCAGTCCACTACCTTGAGTACCTGTTACACTGTTTTAGCCGCTGGGGATGAGGTGGTCAGCCAAAGTGGAATGGAATTTACCTTCTAGGAGGAAGACATATAGATAAGATTGACAGATTATATAGCCAAGTTAGTGAGCGATAGGATCTCAAATAATGCTCTGAAGAAAACCGCTGGGTCGGAGGATGTAGAAGGGGTGTGTGTGGATACTGTATACAGTATAGGGTGGCAGTCAGGGAAGGCTTCTTTGACAGAATTCAATGGTGAAGGAGGAGGAATGTGAAGGTTGGGAAAGAACATTCCAGGCAAAGAGAAGAGCTTGTGTAAAGATTTGAGGGAGATACAGGCTTAGTTTGTTTCAGAAACAGGCAAGGAATGAAAGCCAGGAGAGGAAGACAGGAGAGATCTATCTGTAGGCCCAAGGTTTTATTTATTTTTTTAATTTTGTTTTTTGGTACATGCCCCTATAGGACCTGAACCCCAGGACTCTGGTCCCCAGGCCGACGCTCCAACCGCAGAGCCAAACTGGCCAGGGCAGGCCCAAGGTTTTAAGTTCGGGTTTTGTTCTTACTGATGGGAAGGTGGTTTAACCAGATGAAAGATGTTATTCCAGTTTATGGAAACGCATGTCACTAAACTAGGAGTGGGTTAAATTGGAAGATTACAAATGGAAAATAAGCGGATACTTAAATAATGGTATAGTATGTTAAAATTTCCAACACACTTTCTCATACAAAGCCCCCCAAAACTTAGGCAGCAGCGGATTGTCAAAGAAAAGGAAGGGGCAGAAATATTGAAGGGGATGGTAAACATTTGGTGGAGAAAATGGAAACCTAGAACTTAAAATTTATTAAGGCAGCAAAGCAAACATTGGGCACAGTACACAATACATAAGTGCTTGATTTGGGATAATATCAAATCCTAGCAAATACTGACTAGAATAAGTCTTAGCAGCAGATGGGGCCTGGCGATTCTTTCTCTGCCTTTCTTTTGAGAATAGTATTAAAATAACTAGGTTGACAGGATCTTTTTAACGATCCCTTCCAGTTCTGATATTCCACCATCTGACAGGATGTGTCTTTTCTGAGGCTTCTCACATCTGTTAGGTTGTTTCCCCTAAGAAAATGTGCATCAGATAATCGTAAGGTTTTCTGGAAATTTTTTCTGCTGATGACCTGTCTTTTTCCCTGTTCAAAAGCCTGTGGCCAGCCATACCATGGGGGCAGAAGACAGTCTTAGCTCTGCTCTTGGGGAGCTCTCACCACAGAGGTAGGAGAAGGAAGAAGAGAAAATGCAAGGCCTGCCTTCTGAGCTCAGTCTGTGAAGTCTGACTGGGGGAACACAGACTGTGGGGAGGGATTCAAGCTCACAGAACTCTTGCAAAGATTGAGGATCAAGGGAGCATACGAGCCCCCTGGCCATTTTCAACTTTATGCCTCTGATTTATTCAATACCTCTTTATCACATACCTGCTAGGCATGCTGGTGAGCAGATAAGTGTAGTCCCTGCTCTCTTGAAACTTATCTTCTATCTTGGATATTTATAAATCCCCAAATTTGAAACTACCACTAGGAAATATCTGTCACTTACCCCATCATATGCATAAAAATGAAAAATTTAACCATTCTCTATATCCTGTGTGTAGGGTTTTTGTTTTTTTGACACATGCATATATTATGTTTTAATCAAAAGGTAATGCCTTTTAAACTCTTATTAAAGCTTTACCTTTCATTTGATAAGCAGTCCCTCCACCCCCACCCCACCTCCTGCTGATCCTCTGGCTAAACAGATTTCAACAAAATTTTTGTTTCCCTTTGGCACAAAATCCTAATCAGGATCAATGTATCTGAACTTGCTTACCATTCTCTCCTATAGTAGTGAATGTAGCATGGACACAGGCTGCTAACAGCAAATACTAATTGGTTGATTAATCTATTATAGCATTTCCAAACTGGTATGTATAACTGCATGTGATATTTTCTATTGTGCTCTGCTCTTTTCTGTTGTTTTTTTTTCTTTAATGATGATTATAAACCACACAAATTGATCCATCAGAGGATACATCCAAGACCATTAAAGGGTCATAACCCTCATTTTAAAAGCACCATCCAAGCCCTGAATGGTTTTGCTCAGCGGTTAGAGCCTCATCCTGCAGACCAAAGGGTCATGGGTTCCATTCCCAGTCAAGGGCACTTGCCTGGGTTGCAGTTTCGATACCCCACATCAGTCAGGAGTTGTGCAGGAGGCAACCAATCTATGTCTCTCTCACATCGATGTCTCTTTCTCTCTTTTTTTCTCTCTTCTACCCTCTCTTACCACCCTCCCTCCCTTCCACTTGATCTAAAAAATATAAAATAAAATAAAATAAAATAAAATAAAAGCGCTATCCAAGATAGTTCTGGGTTCTTAGACTGGCCTTTCATTGTCTTGCTGTGACCTTGGGCATTCTTATGCTGCCTTTGACCTTGAATAGAATGGAAAGTTTGTCAGTGACCTAGAAGACCTCACATTCACATAGCAACTTTTGGTCTTTAGTGGTGAGTACCTATGGAGTAGGAACCCAGTGTAATAATCGTTTTCCAGGGTAGATGCTCCTCCTTCGTGTTCCATATTTCCTGAATATCGTCATGTTATATTATTATGCTGAGTTAAATATTCTATGTTGTTGCTGTTTTACTCACCCTCAACTTGAAGATTCTTAAAGATAGGGAATAAGGCTTGCTAGTTCTTGGCACATAAAGATTGCTCAGTAAAAGTTTGTTGAATGAAGAGTCAGCTCTGTGAAGGAATGGCTTTTGCAGAGAAAGCAGGATTTGAGCTAGATTTAAGTACTGTAATTAACATCCAGTTAGTAAACAAGGAAGGGGGGAGAAGGTACAGGAATCAGCAGAAACATGGAAGCATTATAAAATATGGTGTCATCAGCATTGTGCCTAGTAGGTAGGGATGGATGTGGGAAGATAATGTGTTTGGGAAAGTTTAGGGTTTAGTTGTGAAGGGTTCTTTTTTTAAAAAATTGATTTTAGTGAGAGAAGCATCTATTTGTTGTTCCACTTATGCGTTCATTGGTTGATTTTTAAAAATGTTTTTCTGAAATCTGGTGGGGTGACATTGGTTAATATAATCATATAGGTTTCAGGTGTGGATTTCTATGTTACACTGTTACAAGACCTGTATATTGCACTGTGTGCCCACCACCCAAAGTCAAATCATTTTTCATTACCATGTATTAGGCCCCTTTCTCTCTGGCACCACCACACTGCTATTTGTGCCCACAAGTTTCAGTTTTATATCCCACATGAGTGAACTCATATGGTTCTTAGCTTTTTCTGCCTGACTTATTTCACTTACCATGATATTCTCAAGGTCCACCCATGTTGTTGCAAATGGCAGTATTTTGTCTTTTCTTACAGCCAAGTAGTATTTTATTGTGTATATGTACCACAGCTTCTTTATCCAATTCTCTATCGAAGGACACCTTGGTTGTCTTCATGTCCTGGCCACCGTGAATAATGCGCCAACGAACACAGGGGTGCATATGTCTTTGCAAATACATGTTTTTGAGTATTTTGGGTATATACTAAGGAAAGGGATTGCTGGGTCATATGGTAGCTCTATTCTTAATTTTTTGAGGAACTGCTATACTGTTTTCCATAGTGGCTGTACCAAGTTTACAGTCCCAGCAGCAGTGAATGAGGGTTCCCTTTTCTCCACAACCTCTCCAACACTTGTTATTACTTGTCTTGTTGATAATAGCCATTCTAACAGGTGTGAAGTGGTAATCTCATTGTAGTTTTGATTTGCATTTCTCTAATTGCTGGTGAGGTTGAACATATTTTCATGTATCTGTTGCTGTTCATGTGTCCTCTTGGAAGAGGTGTCTGTTCAGGTCCTCTGCCCATTTTTTAAAAAAATATTTTGTCTTGCCCTGGCCGGTTTGGCTCAGCGGTTAGAGAGACCTGCGGTCCCGAGAGACCCGGGTTCAGTTCCCGCTAAGGGCATGTACCTCGGTTGCAGTTTGTCCCTGGCCCTGGTCGGTTGTGCGGGTGGCAGCCACTCGATGTGTCCCTTTCACATCGATGTTTCTCTCTCTCTCTCTGTTCCTCTCTCTCCCTCCCACTCTACCTGAACAAAAAGTGGAAAAATGTCCTCAGGTGAGGATAAAAAAAAAAAAAATTTTTTTGTCTTTATTTATTTTAGAGAGAGGAAGGGAGAGGGAGAGAGAGATAGAGACATTGATGAGAGAGAACATTGATTGGCCACCTCCTGCATGCCCCTCACTGGGGATCAGGCCCCACAACCTGGGCATGTGCCCTGACCGGGAATTGAACTGACAAGTTCATGGTGCATGGGTTGACGCTCAACCACTGAGCCACACTGGCTGGGCCTCTGCCCATTTTTTTTTTTTTTTAATGCTCACCCGAGTACATTTTTCCATTTTTTGTTCAGGTAGAGTGGGAGGGAGAGAGAGGAACAGAGAGAGAGAAACATCGATGTGAAGGGACACATCGAGTGGTTGCCACCTGCACAACTGACCAGGGCCAGGGACAAACTGCAACCGAGGTACGTGCCCTTAGCGGGAATCGAACCCGGGTCTCTCAGGACCGCAGGCCGACGCTCTAACCGCTGAGCCAAACCGGCCAGGGCTGCCCATTTTTTAATTGGGTTGTTTGTTTGGTGTTGAGTTTTATGAGGTCTTTATATATTTTGGATATTACACTTTGTCGGAGCGATTGTTTGCAAATATCATCTCCCTTTTGGTTGGCTACCTTTTTGTTTTGTTGTTGGTTTCTTTTGCTACGTAGAAACTTTTCAGTTTGCCTTTGGAGTCAAGTTCATAAAATGTTCTCTACGACCAAGGTTCATAAGTTTAGTATCGATGCTTTCTTCTATGTAAGTTATTGTTTCAGGTCTTATATTTAGGTCTTTGACCCATTTTGAATTGATTTTTGTACATGGGGACAAACTAATCCCGTTATATTCTTTTGCCTGTAGTTTTCCAATTTTGGCAGCACCATTTATTGAAGAGGCTTTCTTTACTCCATTGTATGTTTCTGGCTCCTTTGTCAAAAATTATTGACCCCAAATACATGTGGTTTTATTTCTGGGCTCTCAGTTCTGTTCCTTTGGTCTGTTTTCCTGCGAGTACCATGCTGTTTTGATTACCATAGCTCTATAGTATAATTTGAGGTTAGGTAGTATGATATCTCTGGCTTCATTCTTTTTTCTCAGGATTGCTTTGGCTGTTCAGCGTCTTTTATGGTTCCATACAAATCTGATGAATTTTTTGTTTTGTTTCTTTAAAGAATGACATTGGGATTTTGATGGGGATTGCATTAAATCTGTATATTGCTTTGGGTAATATGTCCATTTTAGCTATGTTGATTCTTCCAATCCATGAACATGGGATATTGACTGTATTAAGTTTATTACTTGGTAGTTATTTTTTTGGTTGCAATTACAAAATGAATTGTGTTTCTCATTTCTTTTTCTGAAGTTTCATCATTAGTATACAAGAAGGCCATGGATTGTTATACATTGATTTTATATCTTGAAACTTCATTGGATTTGTTTGTTTCTAATATGTTTTTGATGGAGTCTAGGTTTTCTATATACAGAATCATGTTGTCTGCAAAAAGTGATGCAGTATTTTTTTTTTTTTTTTAATGTATTATTGTATTCCATTTGCTAGTATTTTGCTCAGGATTTTTGCAACTGTATCATCAGGGATATTGGTCAGTAGTTTTCTTTTTTTGTGTTATCCTTTTCAGGTTTTGGTCAGGGTTTTGTTGGCCTCATAAAATGTGTTAGGAAGTATTGCCTCTTCAATTCTTTGGAAGAGTTTGAGAAGACGGGTTTTAAATCTTTAAATGTTTAGTAGAATTCAGTGGTGAAGCCATCTGGTCCTGGACTTTTATTTTTGGGGAGGTTTTTGACAGTTGTTTCAATTCCTCATTGCTGATTAGTCTATTTAGATTTTCTAATTCTTCATGATTCAGTCTAGGAAGATTATATATTTCTAGAACTGTATCCATTTCTTCTAGGTTATGGAATTTGATGACATAAGTTTTTCATAGCATTCTAGTATGCTCCTTTGTATATTTGTGACATTTGTGGTGACTTTCATTTCTTATTTTGTTTATATGGGTCTTTTCTCTTTTTACCTTAGTAAGTCTAGCTCAGGGTTTTGTCAATTTTACTAATCTTTTCAAAGAACCAGCCCTGTGTTGTATAATTTTTTGTATAGTCTTTTTGTTCTCTATTTCATTCCATTCTGCTCTCATTTTTATTATTTTCTTTCTTCTGCTGACTTTGGCCTTCTTTTGTCCTTCTTTTTCTAGTACTTTAAGATGTAATGTTAGGTTGTTTACTTGTGATTTCTCTTATTTCTTGAGATAGGCCTGTAATGATATAAACTTCCCTCTTATTTACTGCTTTTGCTGCATCCCAGAAGTTGCAATATATTGTATTGTCATTTTCATATGACTCTCTGTATCTTTTGATCTCACCTTTTATTTCTTCTTTAACCCAGTCATTTTTTAGTACTATGTTGTTTAATCTCCATGTATTTGTAAATTTCTTTACTTCCTTTGTGCATTTGATTTCTAATTTCAAGGCATCATGGTCAGAGAATATACTTGGTATAATTTTAGTCTTCAGTTTGTTGAGGTGAGTGTTGTGACCCGACATATGGTCTGTCCTTGAGAATGTTCCATGTACACTGGAGAAGAAGGTATAATCTGCTGTTCTGGGGTGAAAGGCTCTTTAAATGTTAATTATGTCCATTTGGTATAGTGTGTCATTTAAGGCTGGTATTTCTTTATTGATTTTCTGTTAAATGTGTGTTTCTTAAAGGCAGCCTATGGCTGGATTTTGTTTTTTGATTCAGTTTCCTCCTCTGTGCCTCTTTATTGGTGAATTCAGTCCATTTACATTTAGGGTACTTAACTGATGTACAAGAATTTCCTATAGTTGTTTTATTGTTTGTTTTCTGGTAGCTCTGTGCCTCCATTGCTTCTTTCCCTTTGCTTCTGTCTGTTGTTTTTGTTTGGTGGTATTCTGTCCCGTTTCCTCCTTTTTTAAAGCTATCTATGTCTTTTAATTTTGGAGTTTTTGTTTGTGGTTACCATTAGGTTTATGAAAAATAAGGTTGCATCTATACAGTATTTTTTTTCTTTAGAGTACATCTGATCTTTATCCTTCTTTGCCAGTACAGACCTTTATCCCCTCCCCTTTTATGTTTCTGTTGTCAGAAATCATCCCTGTTTATGCTGTAAGTTTTTGTTGATCTTACTCACAGTGTTGTGACCTTATGCTCTTTGTTTCAGATAGAGTAACTACCTTAAGTATTTCCTGTAATGGAGGTTTTTTGGTGATAAAATACCTCAGTTTATGTATAGCTCCTTCATATTTAAAGGATAACTTTGCTGGATATATTATTCTTGGCTGGTAATTTCTCTTTCAGTTGTTTGAATATTTGGTTCCACTCTTTTCTGGTTTGTAGAGTTTCAACTGAGAAGGCAGATGATATTCTGATAGGTTTTCTTTTGTAGGTCACTTCCTACTTTTCCCTGGGTACTTGGAGAATTACTTCTTTGTCATTAATTTTTGACAGTATTAATACAGTGTGGCTTGGAGAGGGCCTCTTTGGATTCAGGTAACAATGTGTTCTGTTTGCTTCTTGTTTTCGAGGGTCTAGTTCTTTCCATAGGTTTGGGAATTTCTCATCCACTATTTAAATAGGCTCTCTGTTTCCTTCTCCCTCTTTTCGTCCTTTGGTATGCTTATAATTCATATATTGCTTTTTCTGATGGAATCAGATAGTTCTTATAGATTTCTTTCTCTCTCTTTCTTTCTTTCTTTCTTTCTTTCTTTCTTTCTTTCTTTCTTTCTTTCTTTCATGCTCAGGTCTCTCTCTTCTTCCCTCTGTGTCATTTCTAGATTTCTATCTTCCATTGTCACTAATCCTTTCCTCCGTCTGATCGGCTGTTTCCTATGCTCAGTAGTTCACTCCTAATGTCCTTAATTGCATGTTTCATTTCCAGGATTTCTGATTGGTTCTTTTTTAAAGTTTCAATTTCTTTGGTAAAGTACTCGTTTTGTTTGTTTATTTGTTTTGTGAGTGCATTGAATTGCCTGTCTGTGTTTTCTTGCATCTCACGGAGTATTTTCAGAATTGTAATCTAGAATTCTCTGTCATTTATATCACATATTTCCATGTGTTCCAGCTTGTTTTCTGGAGATTTTTCGTTTTTGTTCTGAGCTCCTTATTTATTTATTTATTTAACCTCACCTGAGGATACTTTGTATTCATAGAGCTAGAGGGAGAGAGGGAGAGAAGGAGGGGTGGGGAGAGAGAGAGAGAAACATCGATGTGAGAGAGACAAATTGAGTGGTCGCCACCCACACAACCCCAACTGGGGCCGGGGACAAACTGCAACCGAGGTACGTGCCCTTAGAGGGAACCGAACCCAGGTCTCTCCAGTCCAAACCGGCCAGGGCCTGAGCTCCTCATTTAAATGGTTGTTTATGGTATTTGCTGGTCTCCTCTGTCTCAGCACTTATTTATTTACTTTGTTAATCCTTACCCAAGGATATTTTTCCATCGATTTTTTTTTTAGATAGAGTGGAAGGGAGAGAGAAAAACATTGATGTGAGAGAGTCACATTGATTGGTTGCCTCCTGCATGACCCCAACAAGGGCTGGGGAATTAAACCTGCAACCCAGGTAGGTGCCCTTGATCGGGAATCGAACCTGTGACCCTTTGGTCCTGGGGGCCAGTGCTCTAACCATTGAGCAAAACTGAGCAGGGCAAGGCATTTATTGTTGACCTTTCCCTAGCAGCTTTCAAGGAAGAGGTCTTTCTACTATTTTCCAGTAGGTGGTGCTGAATCACAAGATTTTTACCTCTGTGATGTCCCAGAGCTCACCACCTCCTCTTCTGTCAGATAGTACCGATGTGCTGCTTGGGGTGGGATGTGCTTTGCCCTCACCATATTGGTGACCCCATACTTCCACAGGTCCCATCCTACATACCCAACCTGGGGATCAATCACAAAAGGAAACAGCAATTCTACTGCAATAGCTGTCAGTTTGCAGGTAATGTGTCCTTGACCCAACATCAAAGGCAAATGGAGGCGAGTTTCAGGAGTTCAAGGGGTGGAGGACTCTGTTTCTTTGTCTGAAACGCCACCATCCCATAGCAGACAGCCCCGGCAGAACCCCTATGCTATGTCCTTGCCTAGGCTCCACCGCTTGCCCTGCTGGAGAGCCCACCGAGACTGTTTCTCCCGGCCCCTGGAAGTGTCTGCTACCACTGGCTTCCTCCCCTCTCTAGGCAGAGCTGGTCACCAGCTCCTGGCTGCAGGGCTACATCT
The DNA here is from genome assembly GCF_014108415.1 of Molossus molossus. Classification (NCBI taxonomy): domain Eukaryota; kingdom Metazoa; phylum Chordata; class Mammalia; order Chiroptera; family Molossidae; genus Molossus; species Molossus molossus. The sequence continues at coordinate 4,088,695 of NW_023425360.1, read as the reverse complement.
GTGGCCATCTGGGCTCTCCTCCCTTCTCGCCTTCCCGTTTACTCCCAGTTGCCCACCTTTAGACGCTTCAATGCGCGGGTCTCTCAGGTGTACTTATAGATTGAACAGGGAATCCTTTGTTTATACTTGATTAACTTGAAGTTTCAGGGGGAGAGGCCAAGGGGATCTCTCACGCCACCATTCCTCTGACGCTGACGATTTGATTCTTGTTTGTGTCCTGATGGGGTGTATGGAACCTGCAACCTTGGTTTATTGGGACAACACTCTAACTAACTGTGCTACCTGGCTAGGGCCGTGAAGGACTTTATAGCTATGCTAGAATTACTTTATCATGGAGGCCATAGGGAGCCCTTGAAAGTTTTAGAGAAGTAGCATGCTCCAGATGTGTGCTTCAGAAGAATACTTTTTATAGAGCAACATGGAGGAAAGACTAGAGGCAGGACACAGGCTCTATAGGCTATGATAAGAGTCCAGGCGAGAGGCGATGAGGGCTGTAGTGAACCTAGAACTAGAAGACCCATTTGGTCCCCACACAGTCCTGTGTGGTGGGTGGGTCAACGGTGATCATCACTCCCGTGATGCCTGGCCATTGTTGTGTTATATTGTGTAGGACAGAACCATTTTATTAATGTGTACTGATTTGTATTCCTTCTGATTCTTTTTTTTTTTTAATATGTTTATATTGCCCTGGCTGGTTTGACTCAACAGTTGGAGTGTTAGCCCTCGGACGAGAGAGGCCTGGGTTCGGTTTCTGTTAAGGGCACATACCCCGGTTGCAGTTTGTCCCCGGCCCTGGTTGGGGTCATGTGGGTGGCAACCACTCCATGTGTTTCTCTCTTTCTCTCTCTTCCTCCCTTTCTCCCTCCCGCTCTGTCTGAAAATAAATGCAAAAATGTCCTCAGGTGAGGATTTTTTAAAAAATATGTTTTTATTGATATTTTTAGAGAGAGAGGAAGGGGGAGAGAGATAGAAACATTGATGTGAGAGAGAAATATCAATCACCTGCCTCCTGCGTGCCCCCTACTAGGGATTGAGCCTGCAACCTGGGCATGTGCCCTGACCAGGAATCGAACCGGGACCTCTCAGTCCATGAGATGACACTGAATCCACTGAGCCACACCCACTGGCTGGGCCCGACTCTTAACATTTTATGGTGTACCCAGTGATTTGCTTCACTTCTGTTCTTTGATAAGAAATAGAATTCAAGTGGTCTTTTCACTAAATGGACACTATCTTGAAGGTGTATTATGTAGTAATTACATTCTTGGGCGGTACAGTAATAGGATGCTGGACATTATCTGTGTTGGGTTCAACAAATACATTAATTGTGTCATATGATCCTTTAGTGTAGAAATCAACTGTACTTTCTCCTGATTTCCCTTAGCTTTATTTCTGAATGCCTAATTTAGAATAACTTGAGGTTCTTTGTCATTTCATTTTAGTTGTGGGCGTCCCCAGACCACCTTGGGTACTGGACAGTATGTGAACTGCTTCACCACATGGGAGGCACTGTCTTGCCATTGGAGACTCTGAGCCAGGATTTTATGAAAGTGGGAGAGACCCTGCTGTCACGTGAGCCTCACCTCTCTGCATGGATTTCAGCTCTGCCAACTGAGTCCACTTTAAACTGTTTGTTCTATAATTCTCCTGAGTATGAAGCCTTATTTCCACGGATGGAAGGAACGTTATTTCTCCCTGTTGAAGGTAAACAACTAGTGTTTGGGGGGAGAGGGTTGGTCTCAGTTATATTCATTTCTTCAAGGCAGGCTCATGCTTTCAACTTCTTTAGAATTTCCAGCAGCCCGGGCACTCAATTAGTGCTTGTGATTAAAATATGTCCAAGCCAAATCAGAGAATCAGAGGAAAGGATAGAATTCTGGTGCAGGTCAGCTGCCAGCCCGTGTAGAAAAAGAAGGATGAGTGGATGACTTCAAAGAGTTTCTCACCTGTTGCTCTGTCCAGTGTGGCTCGGCACTTAGAGCCTCGGCCTGTGCACTGAAGGGTCTCGGGTTTGATTCCAGGTCATGGGCACATACCTGGGTTGCAGGTTTGACCCTGGCCCTCATTGGGGCAAGTGCAGGAGGCAACCAATCAATGTTTCTCTGTCTCCCTCTACCTGTCTTCCTTCCACTCTTTCTAAAAAATTAATGGAAAAAATAATCTCTGGTGAGGATTAAGCAAAGAAAAAGGACTCTCTCAACTGCAAAGAAAGACAATGTAGTTAAGGTGCCCACGCAAATGGGTGGTGAGGTTTCGTTGCCTCATGGAAGAGACTGTTAAGTTGAAGACCATGGAGACTAAGATTGGTAACACATTAGTCAAAGGAAGTGAAAGTGATGCTTGTTACCAGGAAGAACCAGCATGTTGGAATCTTCCTAAATTTACTTGACCATCTTATTCACTATATAGCGAATCTCAATTTCAAGTCATTACGTATTCACACGGAAGTAATACTGTATAAAGATGTATACATAAAGCTATGTACATATTATGTGCAGTTTATGGAAATTTCAAGAGTAGTTTTATTTAAGCAATTTCGTTTTTAGAATTTAATCTCCTCACAAGATATGCTCTGCACTGTTTTATGGATTTTAGAAGTGATGTCGTTTTTTTTTATAAGTAATGAGTATTCCTTAAGTATTTACCTCTGTCATAATTATTGAGAAGTTCTGACATCAGGTCGTGCCCTTGTAATTCCGTTTGTATACAGCTTTTCCCGTAGAGCTACATGAACTTGTTGTCGGCAGTGGAATGAGGATTGAGTGTGAACTAATTGGCAGTACAACTGACAGTCTAATTTTTTTTCTTACTATTAAATCTATTTTTAGTAACTGTTTATTACATTCTTTATGTAACAGGCAAAGAGAGTCAAGAAACATGGACAGTCATCCTAGAGCCCTTGACCATGCATCAGAGACATTTTCAGAAACCAGTCAGAATTTTTCTAGAAGGCACAGCCACCCAGTGGTCTCTCCCCATGAGCGGCATCTTGGGCACTGATAGCTGGATGCTGCAAAGTCCAGAGGAGAATAAATCAACTCACAGGGTGTTATTTCAGCAGTTGGTAAACCGGCTGACTGCTGAAGAGTTACATCTGGTAGGTATCTTCCACATGCTGAGTCATTCTTATTCAGTGACACTCCAGTCAAGTGAAATAAGTGTGTTTCTGAAGCACCAAGGATTGTCCTACATAATACAGTCTTAGCGAAACCGATGATGTTTTTGTAAATAATACTGCCTACATTGCAGCATCATGGCAGTGCTCATTAGTGAAGAAACAGTTTAAAATTGCATGTACCTTGGATCCCATTAAGCTAAATTATATTCACATAAGAAAAAAGGCAGTGGGCCAAATGCAGTGGCTGTATTACCGTGAAGTGATGGGCAGAAGCCTCCCTTATCCGCGCTTTCACTTTCCACTGTCAAATGCGGTCTGAAATGGTAAAATGGAAAATTGCAGAAGTGAACAGTCCATAAGTTTTCAATTGCATGCAGTTCTGAGGAACATGATGAACTCTTCGCACACGCCTGCCTGGGACTTGAATCATCCCTCTCTCCGGCATCTCCACACTGTGTACACCTCCCACCCAGTAGTTTAGTAGCCATTTTAGTTATCAAGGTATCGCAGTGCTTGTGTTCAAAGTGACCCTTATTTTACTTAATCGTGACCCCAAAGGAAGGCTAGTGATGCCGACAATTCAGATATGCAAGTGAATAGGTGGGAGTATAATAAGGTATTTTGAGAGAGAAAGAGCACATTCACATAACTTTTATTGTAATATATTGTTATAAATACTCTTATTGTTATTGTTGTGAATATCCTACTGTGCCTAATTTATAGATTAAACTTTATCATAGAGGAAAAAACATAATATATATAGTATGTGGTACTGTGCAGTTTCAGGCATTCACTGGGGGACCTGGAACATACCCCCCATGGATAAGGGGAGACTACTATATGTACTTATTCCTTTTATGTAAAAAATGCATTTTATTTTTTAAAAACCCTATGCGGTAAAATAAGATATAATAGTGTCCAATAGTTAGGCAAACTCAGAAATGCCTTCTGAAAAGGAATACCTACCTAGATTGGATTTAAAGATGATGATTAGCCCTGGCCGGTTTGGCTCAGCGGTTAGAGTGTCGGCCTGCGGTCCAGAGAGACCCGGGTTTGGTTCCCACGAGGGTCGCGTACCTCGGTTGCCGTTTGTCCCCGGCCCTGGTTGGGTTGTGTGGGTGGCAGCCACTCAGTGTGTCCCTTTCATGTCGATGTTTCTCTCTCTCTTTCTCTCACCCTCTCTCCCTCCCTCCCTCCCTCCTACTCTATCTGAATAAAAAGTGGAAAAATGTCCTCAGATGAGGATAAAAAAAAAATAAAGATGATGGTTATTTATTTATTTTTTTTATCCTCACCCGAGGACATTTTTTGTTCAGGTAGAGTGGGAGGGAGAGAGAGGAAGAGAGAGAGAGAGAGAGAAAGAGAGAGAAACATCGATGTGAAAGGGACACATCGAGTGGCTGCCACCCGCACGACCGACCAGGGCCGGGGACAAACTGCAACCAAGGTACATGCCCTTAGCGGGAACCGAACCCGGGTCTCTCGGGACCGCAGGCTGATGCTCTAACCTCTGAGCCAAACCTGCCAGGGCGATGATGGTTATTTTTAAACCACCAGCAAATTCCTTGCCTTACTATGTCTTTTGCCTTCATAACCTCAGAAGGCTTCTATCTTCTGAGCCCCATGGTGAAACATCCAGAGAAAAGCTGGGCAGTCATCTGAGCAGATGTTCTAGGAGATGTGTTGTGATAGAGCACCAGGAGGGGGTTCAGGCGATCTGGATCACGTCTCGGCTCTGCTGCCTGCCATGTGATGTAGTCAATCCCTTCGTGGTCACATTGCCTCTTGGTCAAGAACATGGGTTTGGAATTCACACATGCCGGCTTCTGGGTGACCTTAAATAGGTTCCTTGTTCCTCAGCCTCAGTCCTCTATAAAATGGGATCATGATCATTTGTACCTCAGAGTGACTGGGAGGATTCAGTGGGTTATCATAAGCACATAGTACATGCTCAGTAAATATTCCTGGTGACCTTAGGCTTTTCTCATTTGTAAAATTGTGGAGTTAGGATTATAGGATCAGTAAGTTTAGTTCTAGCACTAATATCCATCAAGCCTGTCTCTTCCATAGTTTTTTTTTTAATCCTCACCCAAGGATATTTTTTCATTTATCTTCAGATAGAGCGTGTGGGGAGGGGGGACACACACAACGATGCGAGGGAGTTACATCGATTGGTCACCTCCTGAACGACCCTGACCAGGGCCAGGGACTGAACCGCAACTGAGGTGCGTGCCCTTGACCAGAATCAAACCCAAGATCCCTTGGTCTGAGGGCCCACGCTCTAACCGCTGAGCCAAACTGGTCGGGGCTCCAGAGTTTTTTATATTAATAATCAGCAGGGTCCATTGCCTTTCACTGAGCCGTGTTCTTTACACATGTGTCTGCAGTATTCTCAACTAACTGGAACTTCTCCTGTAGGTTGCCAGTGTGGATCCTGGTGACGGCTGGCCCCCCATCACTGGAGTCATCTCTCCTCTCTCTACCAACACTACAATTCTCACTGTGTTCCGCAAAAAGGAGGCTGAAATTCATAGACATTTTCTCCAAACAGTTGTGGTAGAGAAGCCCCAGTGCACAGCTTCCCTGTGCTCGGATGTGGTGGATGCTGTACTGAATCAGACTCACAGTCTACTGGAAGACCCTGCTGCCTCCGGTAAGTTTGGCACCGACAACGCTCCAGGGCAGCGGTTTGCACTTGTTTCCAGCATCAGGATTTTTTTTTTCACTTTGCTCTCAGTAGAACCCTAATATCTGTTATAAAGCAGGTAAAAGCAAACTCTAGTACTCCAGGCAGTTTAAATTGTCATTATGTATAGAAATCCTGAAGCATTCTGAGGAGGCCAAAGGCTCTGTGAGACCGGTTTGAAATCAAAGGCACAACATGAAACCTGGTTTTTAACATATTTACTAAAGACTGCACGCACATGCCCTGGCCGGTTTGGCTCAGCGGTTAGAGCGTCGGCCTGCGGTCCGGAGAGACCCGTGTTCGGTTCCCGCTAAGGGCACGTACTTCGGTTGCAGTTTGTCCCCGGCCCTGGTCGGTCGTGCGGGTGGCAGCCACTCGATGTGTCCCTTCACGTCGATGTTTCTCTCTCTCTCTCCCTCCCACTCTATCTGTACAAAAAAATGGAAAAATATCCTCGGGTGAGGATAAAAAAAAAATTTAAAAAAAAAAAGACTGCACGCACAACTGTTGTGATTCTGTCTGCCTTCCAATTCGTGGCATTGTTATTTATGCTAGGTAGATAAAAATAAAATTAATTTGATATTTCTTCCATTTGCTCATTTATTCAACAGATTTAGTGAGTGCCTGCTGTGTGCCAGGCACTGTTCTGGGTTTTAGAAATTCATCAGTGAACCAAATTGACAATGGTCTCTGTCCTCATGGAGTTAACCTTTTTTTTTTTTTAAATCCTCACCTGAGGATATGTTTTCATTGATTTTTTTTTTGAGAGAGAGAAACATCGATTGATTGCCTCCCGTATGTATCCCAACGGGGGATTGAACCCACAACCTAGGAATGTGCTCTGACCACAAATCTTATGGCAACCTTTTGATATATGGGGCAACTCTCCAACCAACTGAGCCACTGGCCAGAGCATGGAGTTTACCATTTAGTCAGGGGAGACAAGACAACAAATTACATAAGGGAACTAGATAGTATATTTGAAAGCAATACGTGTATATAATAAACCGGAAAAAGGGAGTGGGGCATGATAAGGAATGGGAAAGGTGCAATTTTAAACCAGCCTTGTTGAAAAAGCAATATTCGAGCACAGGGTTGAAGGAAGCGGCAGGGAGAGAAGGTTCCTGAGAGGCTCTGGGACGGATGTGTGTCTGCTGTGTTTGAGGAGCAGTGAGGAAGCGGTTTTCACAGACACACAGGCCATCAGAGTTGGTGCAGATGAAGGAATGTAGTCAATGCTGCCACTTTGCATGTCATTGGCAATAGGGTGGTAGGGAGGGGCATGTTCGGGATCTCCGGTTTGGTTCTCATGCCTCTTTTCCTTCCATCTGTGTGGTCCCTGTAGCTCCTCCCAGTCCAGAGTGGGCCCAGCAGGAGCTCGGCTGCACCTCGCCCTGGAGAGCTGCTGTTGCTGAGGGCTGGTTTCCCTGCTCCAACCTCAGTGGCACCAGTTCAAATTTGATGGAATATTTCCGGTAAAACTTTTTTTTATTTGGGTATTGATTATTGAAATCGACTCTTAGTTATCTGAATGTGGGTTTGTGTGTGTGTGTGTGTTTTAACAGACCACATTTTATGAGTATAGTTAAATAGTATTATAAATTAAATACATAAGTATGTATAGTGTCAGGTGGGTACTAGACTTATCAGTGGATCACTTTGTACGCTATTTAAATGCCACTATGCTGTACACCTGAAACTAATATAAAATAATATTGAATGTCAATTAATCAAAAACAACAAAAAAAGAATTTTAAATGAGTATAATCATATTAAAAACCACTTCTACACCCTGGCCGGTTTGGCTCAGCGGTTAGAGCATCAGCCTGCGGTCCTGAGAGACCCGGGTTCGGTTCCCGCTAAGGGCACGTACCTCGGTTGCAGTTTGTCCCTGGCCCTGGTAGGTCGTGCAGGTGGCAGCCACTTGGTATGTTCCTTTCACATCGATGTTTTTCTCTCTCTCTCTCTCTCTCTCCCTCCCACTCTATCTGAACAAAAAATGGAAAAATGTCCTCGGGTGAGGATAAAAAAAAAAACCACTTCTACTGAAATTAAATGAATTTCAAAGTTAAAAAAGAAATCAATGAAAACTAATTACAAATGGAGAGTATTGTTTAATGGATATGCAGTTTCAATTTTACAAGATGTGGAGAGCTCTGGAGGTGGATAGGGTGATGGTGGCACAACATTACAAGCATAACTAATACCAGTGAACTGTGTACTTAAAAGGGGTGAAGATGATATGTTCTGTATATATTACCATGCTTTTACAAATGGAAAAAATAAAGTGTTTTCATAAATTTAAATTAAAAGAAAATGTACAGACTTAGACTATCTTTAAAGAAGAAAAATTAAAAATCAGTTACTTAAATGTCCAACAGAGAAAATAATACAAGAGAGGAAATTAAAAAAATAAACAAGGAAGGCACTGGTAAAGGTGAGAATAAAAATGAATCAAATACAAAACAAATGATAGAAATCAACAGAAACAAATGATCCTTTGAGAAACCAAATAATCTATAGCAAGATTGAGCAAATGAAGACATAAACAATATTAGAAATGTAAAAGATATATCAGAAATTCCAACATTATTGAGGTAGTCGAGGTTTATTTTTTCCACACAGATACCAGTTGTTACAACTCCTATGTTGAAGACAATCTGTTTCTCATTGGATTGCTTTGGCACCTGTGTCAGAATCAGTTGACCACCATTGTGCAGGTCTGATTCTAGACACAATCTAGTCCAGAAATTACATTAACATCACATTGTCTTAAGGGATGACATCAGGTAGTCTTAAGTTCTCTCAGCTTTAGTTCCCCCCGACCCACACCCCCCCAGAACTGGTTGGGCTATTTCTAGATCCTTTGCATTTCTAAGTACATTTTAGATTCAGCCTGTTAATTTCCACCAAACAGCCTGCTAGGATTTTTAATTGAGTGCATGGAGTCTGTAGGGTCAATTTGGGAAAAATTGACATGGTAATAATGACTCCTCTGATTCGTGGACATGGTGCAGCTCAAAAAGGCTAAGAACAGAACAGGAGCATTCTCCTATGAGATGAAAATTTACCATGAAATTTTTTTTTTCTTTATTAATTTGAGAGAGAGAGGAAGGGAGAGATAGAGATAGAAACATCGATGAGCGAGAACATCGATTGGCCGCCTCCTGCATGCCCCCCCACTGGGGATCAGGCCCACGACCTGGGCATGTGCCCTGACCGGGCATCAAACTGGCGACCTCTTGGTGCATGGGCTGGTGCTCAACCACTGAGCCACACCGGCCGGGCAAGAAAATATATTTTTGAAGGCATCTTGTGGGGACACCTTTTGATGATCTTATAAAAATAATTTTGTCGATATTGCTGTTTTGTCTTTAAAGCATTTTGGAAACTCAGAATTTCAGTTTTATCTTGGACATCCTGACTTGTTCACAGGTTACTGCAAGCTGCTTCACCTAATAAGGAGGAGTCTTCCAAGACTGAAAGCAAAGTAACATGTCGTCTGTCTGAGCTCTACCTGAGAAAGTCTCGTGAAGAATCCGCTGTGTCTAACCAGGCAGACAGCAAAAAGAAACGTATGCACATACAGAGGAGGTTTCTTGAGCAGTCTTTTTCGAGACTGTATGTTTTAAAAGATTGCCATTCCCACACTGGCTGGTTTTGCTCAGCAGTTAGAGCGTTGGCCTGCGGTCCAGAAAGACCTGAGTTTGGTTCCCGCTAAGGGCGTGTACTTCGGTTGGGGTTTGTCCCCGGCCCTGTTTGGTTGTGCGGTTGGCAGCCACTCGATGCGTCCCTTTCACGTCGATGGTTCTCTCTGTCTCTCTTCCTCTCCCTCCCTCCCACTCTATCTGAACAAAAAAATGGAAGAATGTCCTTGGGTGAGGATTAAAAAAAAAAATCGGCATTCCCTAAAATGAGGTTGAAATGGTAACTGAGCAAAGGACAAGTTCTTATACTTCAAATTTGAAAATAATTACATTAGTACAATAGTGATTAAAGAATCAGCCACAATTCTACATTCTTAATGAATAAACCATTTTCATTTTCAGTTAAAACAGAAATGTAAATACAACTTTGTGTGCTGCCTACAAACTTATTTGTTCATGTGCTATCTTGCCTTTTCAGTTACTATTCCACCTCATTGCTAAACACAATTTACGAAATTCTTATGTTTTTGAACATTTAGATTGTTGTTTTTTAAAAATTTTTTTTTCTTTATTGATTTTTAGGGAGAGGGAGAAAGAAATAGAAACATGGATGAGAGAGAACATTGATTGTCTGCCTCCTGCATGCCCCCCACTGGAGATTGGGCTCACAACCTGGGCATGTGCCCTGACTGGGAATTGAACCGGCGACCTCCTGATGCATACTCAATCACTGAGCCACACCGGCTGGGCTAGATTGTTAATTTTATAATTGTAAATAACACTGTAGTGTACATCACGCATATGATTTGTTCTTTTTTTTTTTTATCCTCACCCGAGGATATTTTTCCATTTTTTGTACAGATAGAGTGGGAGGGAGAGAGAGAGAGAGAGAGAGAGAGAGAGAGAAACATCGATGTGAAGGGACACATCGAGTGGCTGCCACCCGCACGACCAACCAGGGCCGAGGACAAACTGCAACCGAAGTACGTGCCCTTAGCGGGAACCGAACCCGGGTCTCTCCGGACCGCAGGCCGACGCTCTAACCGCTGAGCCAAACTGGCCAGGGCTGATTTGTTCTTTAGTGATTTCCTCAGCAAAAGCTCCTAGGAAAAATTATTGTATCATAAAGTGGGGAAAGTAACTCTTGGTACAGAATTAAAATAGTGGGGGTTTTTTGTAACTAAAGTAGTCCTTGGTTCCACAGGAATAAAATTTATTCTGCTTTCCTTCCCATGATGATTCGGTAGGAGGTGTCCCTCGTACTCCAGTGAGGCAGAAGATGAACGCCATGTGCCGCTCCTTAAAGATGTTGAACGTGGCGATGCTGAATGTCAAGGCTCAGAAGTTGCATCCGGATGGCAGTCCAGAGACTGCTGGGGAGAAGGGGACCCAACAGACAGCTGGTGGAAAAACAGCGGGTCGATTGGAAAACCGAAGAAGAACCCGCAGTTCTAAACCTAAAGGTACTCCTCACTTCCATTGATTCTGTAGATTGCTTTGGGTAATATGGACATTTTTTTTTTTTATCCTCACCCAAGGACATTTTTGCATTTATCTTCAAATAGAGCAGGAGGGAGAGAGGGAGGAAAATAGAGAGAGAAATATTGATGTGAGACACATCTATTGTTTGTTAGTCATATGACCCCAACTGGGGCTGGGGACAAACTGCAACCGAGGTACGTGCCCTTAGCAGGAACCAAACCCGGGTCTCTCTGGTCCGCAGGCTGGCGCTCCAACCGCTGAGCCAAACTGGCCAGGGCCATTTTAACAGTATTATTCTTTCATTCCGTAAGCACAGTTTATGCTTCCATTTATTTATATCTTCTTCAATCTCTCTCTTCAATGTCTTAAAGTTTCTTTTACCTCCGTGGTTAAATTTATTCCTAGGTATTTTATTCTTTATGATGCAATTGTAAATTGGGATTGTTTTCTTAATTTCTGTTTCTGATAGCATTACTGGTGTATATAAATGCAGCCCAGCAGATGCGGCTCAGTGCTTGAGTGTTGACCCATGCACCAGGAGGTCACTGGTTTGATTCCCAGTCAGGGCACATGTCCAGGTTGTGGGCCCGACCCCCAGTGGGGCACGTACAGTAGGCGGCCAGTTGATGTTCTCTCTCTCTCATCAATGTTTCTATCTCTCTCTCCAACTCCCTTCCTCTCTCTCTCTCTCAAAATCAATAAATAAAAAATATTTAATAAATAAATAAATGCAATCAGTTTCTGAATATTAAGTTTGTATCCTACTACTTTATTGAATTTATCAGCTCTAATCGTTTTTTGGTGGAATCTTTAGGGTTCTCTTTATATAGTACTATGTCATCTGCAAATAGGACTTTAATTCTACCTTTTGAATTTGGATGCATTTTATTTCTTATCTGATTGCTGTGGCTAAGACTTACAGTACTATGTTGATAAAAACGGTGAACGTGAACATCCTTATCTTGTTTCTGATCTTAAAGAAAAAGCTTTCAGCCCTGACCGGTTTGGCTTAGCGGTTAGAGCGTTGGCCTGCGGTCCAGAGAGACCCGGGTTTGGTTCCCGCTAAGGGCATGTACCTCGGTTGCGGATTGTCCCCAGCCCTGGTTGGGTCATGCAGGTGGCAGCCACTTGATGTGTCCCTTTCACGTTCACGTTCTCTCTCTCTCCCTCTCTCTCTCTCCCTTCCTCCCTCTCTCTCCCTCCCTCCCACTCTATCTGAACAAAAAATGGAAAAATGTCCTCGGGTGAGGATAAAAAAAAAAAAAAAGCTTTCAGCTTTTCACTGTTGAGTATGATGTTGGCTGTGGGTTTGTCATAGATGGCCTTTATTATGTTGACATATGTTCCCTCTATTCCAAGTTTGCTGAGAGGTTTTTCTTTTTTTAATCATAAATCGGGCCCTGGCCAGTTTGGCTCAGCGGTTAGAGCGTCCGCCTGCGGTCCGGAGAGACCCGGGTTCGGTTCCCGCTAAGGGCATGTACCTCGGTTGCAGTTTGTCCCCGGCCCTGGTTGGTCGTGTGGATGGCAGCCACTCGATGTGTCCCTTTCACATCGATGTTTCCCTCTCTCTCTCTTCCTCTCTCTCCCTCCCATCTGTCTGTACAAAAAATGGAAAAATGTCCTCGGATGAGGATTAAAAAAAAAAAAAAATCATAAATCGGTGCTGGATTTTGTCAAATGCTTTTTCTACGTCAATTGACATGATCATGTAATTTTTGTCCTTCATTTTATTTATATGTTGTACCATGTTAATAGATTTGTGTATATTTTACCAAACTTGCATCCCAGGAATAAATTCTACTTGATCGTCATATATGATTTTTTTAAGTGTATTGCTGAATTCAGCTTGCTAATATTTGGTTAAGGATTTTAGTATCTCTGGTTATAAGGGCCCTTGACCTATAATTTTCTTTCTTTGTAGTGCCTTTGTCTGGTTTTAGAATCAGGAGAATACTGGCCTCATGAAATGTTTTGGGAAGCATAGGTGTTAATTCCTCTTTGAATGTTTGGTAAAGTTCACCTGTGGAGCCATCTGGTCCAAGGCTTTTGTTTGTTGGGAGTGTTTTGATCACTGATTCGATTTTGTTAGTTATCAGTCTGTTCAGATTTTCTGTTACTTCCTCATTCAACTTTAGAAGATATTTTCTAGAAATTGATCCATTTCTTCCAGTTTGTCCAATTTGCTGGCATATAATTGTATTTCTTTACAATCCTTGTATTTCTGTGGTATCCACTGTCACTTCTCTTTCATTTCTAATTTTATTTACTTGGGTCCTCTCTTTTTCTTGATGAGTCTGGCTAAAGGTTTATCAATCTTATTTATCTTTTCAAAGAACCAGCATTTGATTTTGTTGATCTTTGTAGTTTGTTTTTTAGATGCTATTTTGTTTATTTCTGCTCTGATCTTTATTATTATCACCAGAGTGAATGAGTTTGTATGAGAGTGAGTTTGTGCTTCTGCCCTTTAAGATGCCTCTGTCTCCAGCAACCCTTTGTCCTTCTGAACTCAATCCTGCTGATTTTCACAGCCAGATGTTATGAGTGCTCCTATTCCCAGCACTGATGTCCCCGGCTTGGCTGGGACGCCTCACTTCTCAGTGGGTTCCTCTGCTGCTGAGATACCCCTTAGTGTGGGACCTGCTTGGTCTATGTCTCCGCTCCTCCTACCAGTCTCAGCATGTCTTCTTTATAAACGTTACAGGACTTCTGTTCAGCCAGTCTTCAGGTGGTTTCCAGTGTGTTCTATAATAATAATTGGTGTGGTCATGGGAAGAGGCAAGCCCGACCTTGACCTACTCTACCATTTTTCCTGGAAGTCCTCAATTTAACTCCTCCCTCCCCCACAGATTTTAAAACTGAGGAGGAGCTACAATCTTACATACATGAAAATTATCAAAAGACTGTGGCCACAGGAGAAATCGTGTTACATTCAAGTGCTCAGAACATGATCTCAACCATTAAAGCATTCCTTAAGTCCAAAGGCTCCCAGGACTTAGAGGTGAGAGAGCCCTGATGATGTCATAAATGTAATCATTGCTTATCAGCGGGTTGGGTTCACATGTTGTTACGCAGTGCATGATTCAAAGATGATGTGAGTGAGGAGGTGAGCACAGTTCGAGATCTTGTAAGTTGGACCTGGTGACCTAATAAGGCAGAAATCAAGGGAACAGGTCAGGTTGGGTAATGGCATGTGGTAATCTTCTAAGGGAAGCTCTGTCCTTATCTGAGCTGTATAAGTTGAATTAGTGGTTCTTAGTCCTGCCTGGACTTTAGAGTCACCTAGAACATTTTAAAAATGGATTTTAGAGAGAGAGAGAAAGAGAGAAACATCCATGTGAGAAGAAACACTGATTGGCTGCCTCCTGCGTGCCCCCTACTGGGGATCAAGCCCAAAACTGGGCATGTGCCCTGACAGGGAATCCAGCCTGGACCTCTGAGTCCATGAGATGATGCCCAACCCACTGAGTCACACTGGCTGGGCAAGAACTTTCTTTTTTTAAATGGATATTTTTCCATTGATTTTTTTTTTTTTTTTTAAAGATAGAGTGGGCAGAGAGGAGAGAGAGAGAGAGAGAGAGAGAAACCTTGATATGAGAGAGACACACAACTGGTTGCCTCCTGCATGACCCCGACCAGGGCCGGGAATTGAACCCGCAACCAAGGTACATGCCCTTGACTGGGAATTGGACCCTCAACTCTTTGGTCTGAGGGCCGATGCTCTAACTGCTGAGCCTAACTGGCCAGGGCTAGGGCTAGAACATCTTTTAATAGCTGATGCTTGCTTTCCTCCAGACCCAGTGAAACAGATGTCTTCAGGGTGCTGGGACCTGGGCATCTAGTAGTACTATTAGAAAGCTTGTGCACAGGGAGTGTTGGAGACCACTGTTTTAGACCATGTTGTTTCTTCTATTGTGGTTAGTGAAGCCAGGCTACTCTTAAGCAAACGGGAGTTGTTTATAGTATTTAAACATCCCAATCACTACTTCATGGAATTTTCTTTTTAAGAAAATTCAAATCTGTAGGCTTGCTGTATCCACGCCCAAAAACTTTTTTGTTGTTGTTAGTCTTCTCCCGAGGATATTTTTTTCATTGATTTATTTATTTATTTTTATTATTATTTTTTAGAGTGGAAAGGAGGGAGGGAGAGAAACATTGATTTGAGAGAGCTACATCGATTGGTTGCCTCCCACATGATCCTGACCTGGGCTGGGGATCGAACCTGCAACCCAGGTACATGCATGCCCGCAACCCTTCAGTCTCTGGGCCACTGCTCTAACCACTGAGAAAACTGGCCAGGGCCAAATACTTTAACCATGTTCATTTTAAAGATATAAAAGAAGAACATTCATTTCACTGTTTTTCATTCAAATGAAAGGAAGGGGAATGTGTAAGAGAAAGTAGTTTCCTTCTTAGGGCATTGGTCAGCTGCGGAGAGATTAGAAATGTCGAAAAGGAATGTCACATTCTCTTATGTGGTACTTTTGTGTTTTCAGATGAACTGCCTGCATCAAGTAAAAAATAACCTCTTAAAAACCAGCAAAATTCTTAGACAGAACATAGGAATAAACCCAGATAAAGAACCCAAAGTCAGAGAGTAAGTAACTTTTTTTTTTTTTTTTTTAAACCATTACTCCTAAACAAAGCTCCAAGATGTGCTTGTATCCGTTTAGAATAGATGGCAAATTGCTCCAAGAGGCTTTGGTAGCTGATTCTTTCTGATCTAATATGCAGTTCGAGTTGCCTGTTTCTCTGATAACCGTATCATCATTTAGAGAAAAAAACAGTGGTTCTCCTTTTTGTCACTGTTCTGTGTATAAGGAGATCTGTGATCGCGGGAGGAGCGTTCAGTTAAGTGGCATTCAAAGTAGATGTAACTCAGTGTTTCTTTCTTTCAAGGTGCCAGCTTCAGGTGTTTCTCCGTTTGGAGCTGTGTCTGCAGTGCCCGTCGATGCAGGAAAGTGTAGATGACACGGAGCAGGTAGTGGAGGAGGCAAGTACATTGCTCAGTGCCGCTCAGAACGTGCCCGAATGCTCTCGGCATCCCCGCAGAGGCAGGTGCTGATTCTGTAAACTCTCCCTCAGGTGGTGGATTTGCTGCGCACGGTGTGTTTAACTGAGGATTCGGCCTACCTGGCAGCATTTCTGGAGGAAATTCTGGGATTGTAAGTTTGATGACTACAATCAAAGTTTTACCTTTAAAACTGTTTTTCCAAGAACTACAGATGGTATTGTTTCAGAAGGAACTAGTTCTTGTGCTGGGCGAGGGAGGGGATAGCGGGGCGGGCAGCGTGGTGGCGGACTGTTCCATATTTAGCCATTGTGTCCCACAGGTATATTGACTCCATCCCAAAGACACTTGGACACCTGTACGACAGCCTAGGCTTTGTGATCCCTCAGAAGCTGGCAAGTGTCCTTCCGACAGACTTTTTCAGTGATGACTCGGTGACACAGGAGAGCAAGTCCCCTCTTCTTTCTGTGCCTCTTATGTCAAGTGCTCGTAGGTCAGTGTCAGGTGGCACTGAGTCCGACCAGCTGGAGGAACTTCGTACCCGATCAGCTAAGAAGAGAAGGTAGGAGCTCGAGGAATTGAAGGAGTTCCTTGCATGTGACAGTGCTGACAGAGGGCGTGTCTACAGTTCATTGAATTCACTGTGCCCTTCCGTCTGAACCACAGAAGCCAGTCCCTGGAGTCCTGCTCTCCCGGATGTTAGGAAGAGTGTTCAGAGTATATGGCACTCCTTATCCAGGGAGCACACAGTATTTACCACATAATCCGCAGTGCCCTGGACTGTCCGTGGGGTCTCCAGGAACTAGGAGCCTTGTATGAAATGAGCTTAGGGTTTTTGCTTGCTTTTTAAGTTTTCCTTGATGCTTTTCATTGTTCATAATGAGTTGAATTTATAGCAGTTCCTTTTGGAAATTCTGGGTCTGACTTGTTTTGCTATCAAGTCAGGCCAATACCAAGATCACTGACCTTTATTTAAATTATGTTCTATTTTACACTGTAGTTCCAGCCCAATTTAATTATATGTAACCGCTGTGGAATATATATTGATTGTTTCTTTCTATTTTCAAAAGGAAAAATGCATTAATAAGACACAAAAGCATTACGGAAGTCTCACAGAATCTTCGACAAATTGAAATTCCCAAAGTGTCCAAGAGAGCTCCGAAAAACGTAAGTCGTTTCCAACAGACAGGAAATGACACCATCAGAGTTGTTCCTTCTGGGGTGAGTCACACAGTAGATAAGAATGAAAGGCAGTGTCTCTGTGTGTAAGAAATGGGCACAAGCGCACAGAAGTACAATCAGAGGTCTTTATGAACATGTATACAACTGTAGTCCACGGAATAAAGAAATATACATGTGATACAGAGTAACCCTATGATCCAGAAGTATAACAGTTAGAGGTACTGTAAGTAAAAAACAGCAAGCCAAAGTTAGGCATGAATAAGTTAATTTAATATCTTTAATGTAGAAAAGAATACTTATAAAATAAGCAAAGAGGTTATTGAAAAGCAGTGTACAATCATAATAAGGACTTTGGCTGAGTCCTAGAAAGTACTTTTCAGTGTGTATGTTTTATTTCCATAACAAGTTAAACATTTTTTAGGTGGGTGGCTGGTGCTGTCACGAAGCCTGACGGTGATTGTTTTTGTGGCAGATGTAAGAACTTGAGGTTTCTGTTGGTGGCAGGAGAAAAGTAACCCAGGTGGAGTCTTTTTACTGAGTAGAATTAATGTCTTGGTAAGGAAGGAAGGGGGATCAAGAATGCGTTGAAGCTTTTGAACTGCAAGAATTATTGAGAAGAATTAAAAGTCTATGAGTACTAGCTTTAGAAGCATTAGTCATTACAATGGTGGTTTGCTCTCTGTTTATTGAGGTTTATAACTGTCCTTTGGAATTCTGTTAAAGAGCTGGTGGTCTTTACTTTCTTAGTAAGTCTAAGTGAATAAGGCAAGTCTGATGGATTGGAGAGTGGGGAATCCACGGGTGGACAGCCTGGAGGTGTTAGCCCTCCTCTCACCAGATCTGACCATGACTTGTCATCATTCATCACTGTGTCATAATTAAAGCTTTTAAAGCGAGTTCTCATAGAATTGAACTTCTGATTTAGGTTGGCCAAGAAAGCTTACTTCTTTAAAACTAGATATCCTGAGATTGGGGTTTGATTTCGATTATTAAAGAATGTCATTTGTGCCCTGGCCAGTTTAGC
The DNA here is from genome assembly GCF_014108415.1 of Molossus molossus. Lineage (NCBI taxonomy): Eukaryota > Metazoa > Chordata > Mammalia > Chiroptera > Molossidae > Molossus > Molossus molossus. The sequence goes on along the minus strand of NW_023425360.1, from coordinate 4,070,548 downwards.
TCAGTGGTTGGAGCGTTGGCCCGCAGACCAGAGAGACCTGGGTTCGGTTCCCTCTAAGGGCACATATTTCAGTTACAGTTTGTCCTCGGCCCGGTTGGGGTTGTGTGGGTGGCAGCCAGTCGATGTGTCTCTCTCACATCGATGTTTCTCTCTCTCTCTCTGGCTCTCTCTCCCACCAACCTTCCCTCCCTCCCTCTCCTTCTCTCCCTCCCCTTTCTTCCTCCCACTCTATCTGATAATAAAGAGAAAAATATCTTCGGGTGAAGATTTAAAAAAAAAACAAATGTTGTTTGCTAACTTTCTCCTCCTACGTGATCATCCATTCTTCATTGGTTACGGTGGCATGACTGACAAATCAAACAAAAACATCTGTGAAAATAGCTCTATTGTTGAGATTCATCTGGATGACAATCTCTTGGCTCCTCCACTGTAATAGTAAATAGACAGCAATTTAATCCAGAGATGTTCCTTGGAGGACAGCCACCCTGTGATTAGTTTATGTGGTTTTCCCCTATTATTTATTTTTTTTAGTTATAAAAGGTATACACAAATCAAAATTTAAAAATTGAAATCAGGGTGCACCCTTCCTCTCAGAAGCACCCCCAAGTCTTTCACTTCCCCTCTTCTTCCCCTGTAGGCTCCTTACCTTTGTCTCTCCCTCTCCTGAGCTCCAAGGGCCTTTCTTTTTTTTTTTTTTTTTATCCTCACCCGAAGACATTTTTTGTTCAGATAGAGTGGGAGGGAGAGAGAGGAACAGAGAGAGAGAGAGAAACATCGACGTGAAAGGGACACATCGAGTGGCTGCCACCCGCACGACCAACCAGGGCCGGGGACAAACTGCAACCGAGGTATGCGCCCTTGGTGGGAACCGAACCCGGGTCTCTCAGGACCGCAGGCCGACGCTCTAACCGCTGAGCCAAACCGGCCAGGGCACCAAGGGCCTTTCTTTTGCTTCTGTAACTTGTTTCCTGAGCCTCCGCAGCCCACCTGGCTCACTTCTATTACCTCTGTGACTTCCTCTGATACTTAGGGGGGAGTTCATATAAAGTTCAAAGACTGTCCCTTAATCATTGTCTATTCCCAGCCCCTGTGCTGTCCATACCAAGAGCACACACCAAAGGTTTGCACATGTTACACACAAACATCACAAGAGGTATCCACTCTGCTTACTATCCTGCAGTCTTACTTTTTCCCCACCGTGGACCTCTCTGTGTTAGTGTATATACAAGTCTCCTTTCCTTCTCCATTATAGACCGTCCTAATTCTTTTAATGTCCGCCGTGGACGGATGAACCACAATTTTGTTTCCTTGTTTGTGGACAGTTAAGGTATTTCTTACTTTGTGCTATCACAGTGCAGCGCTCAGTGTCTTTGGAACATACGTCCATTCTTGTGCGTTGGGCAGCCATTTCTGTTATGGTTCTGCAGGGAGAACTGTAGGGGTCAAAAGATTTCATGTGGAATTTTATTTTTTAATTTTAAATGCGTGTCTGTTTTCTTACTGAGTTTCCTCATCTTTCAGGAGCACGCTTGCGCCGCCCTGCAGCAGCCTTCACTCCCGGTGAACGATACAGTGCAAGGTACAGGGTGTTTTCTCGGCACCTGCTCATCGCCTTGAATGACACGTTTATGTGATTGCATGTTTTTAAGCAGCTGCATACTTTTGCTGTAGTTTTTGGGTAAAGAAATATGTCCAGATACCATGTGCTAGGAGAATAAGGTGTTCATGTGATCTCAAAATGCCACATTTGCAAAATATCTGGCCTGAAATCTTGTTTAAAAACACCATTATCATGAAAGCCAGAAAAATAAAAGACGGTGAGATTGGTCTCCATGAGAGGAGTTGGCAATGTGTCAGAGAAAGTCACCACATGGTCCCTGCTTGGATCTTAAATTTAGACAGAAAAGACACATTGATTGGCTGCCTGCCACACGACCCCAAATGGGACAGGGGATCGAACCTACAACCCAGGTATATGCTCTTGACTGGGAATCGAACCCAAGACCGATTTAGTCCACAGGCCAACACTGCAACTGCTGAGCCAAACTGTACAGGATGGAATCCTCATTTCTTTGATTTTCTTTCCGTGACTGGCTCTTAGAAGAATTTCCCATAGGTGAAGTTTTGAGTAGCCTCCCCAAGGCCATCTCCAGATTAAGATGCCATTTTGCTAGTTGTGTCAAGTATTTCTTTTTTTTCTTTATGTTAGTTTTAAAAATATATATATGTTTTTATTGATTTTTTTTTTTTTCTTTTTGAGAGAAAGAGAAACATCAGTGTGAGAGGGATACATTGATCGGCTGCCTCCTGCACGCCCCCCTGGGGATTGAGCCCGCAACCTGGGCATGTGCCCTGACCAGGAATTGAACAGGGACCTCTCAGTCCATGGGACGATGCTCAAGACACTGAGCCACACCGGCTGGGCTGTCAAGTATTTCTTGACTCTTCAGCTTTTTTCCCCTAACTTTGAGTCTAGATGGTCACAGCTTTCATGCTCTTGAGTTAGAAAGAGAATTTAAAATAACCCAGAAAATTGGTAAGGTACTCATAAGAATGAAATCTTTGAAGCAGAAAAGAGCAGTTTCTTTATGCTTGAGACTGGGCTGAGTGCAAAGCAGCAAAAAGGTCCAAAGTGAGGAAAAACATCATAACCCTGCGCTCTATTGAAAGGACTGTGACCTACATTAGCAAAACTCTTACCTAGGGATTATGTCCATTTTACTATGAGTAAAGTTTCTAGTTTAAGTGCTGTAGGCCTTTCGTGTGTTCCCGAAAGATGGAATTAAAATTGAATTTGTAAAAGTAAATAATTTTAGCCCTGGCTTGGTGCGGCACGTGCCTGAGTTACGGGCTCTGTCTCTGGTAAGGGACATGCAGGAGGCAGCCTGTCCACATTGCACTCTCCTTCCTCTCGCTCTAAAAATCAATTTTAAAAAAAGCTTAAATAAAAAAAGTGAATAATTTTAACATACCACATGAGTATAGTATTTAAAGAAACCCTATTAGTGAGTGTCAGTAGCAGTTAGTCTATAGAATAGTTTCCTTAGGCAGCTTCTCTCTGTTGGGATAACTTCCTTTTTCCAGGTATGGCATTTGTTACTGGTAATAATTGGCTTTTCCCCCCAATGCTTTCAGAGGTGACCAAAGTTCGAAGAAATCTCTTCAACCAGGAAATTTCTCCTTCGAAGAGGTCTGTGAAGCGGGGGCTGCCTAGAAGCCACTCCGTGTCAGCCGTGGAGGGTCTGGAGTATAAATGCGACAATGTCAGTTCAACCAAAGGTACATTTTATTATAACCAAGAGAAAGGGCTGCTTGGACCCCAACCAGTCCCTAGACTCGCTTTATTGCAGAAGCTCATTAATCTCATCTGTTTTCCTTCTCTGTGGTTACCTTCAGTTAATTTTCCTCTTGGGGTCTCCCCAAGCTTGGATGAAAAATTAATCCTGGGCTCTCTCCGTCTTCCGTTCCTAGTTACCCCTACAGACAAGCATCTATTTTATTTATTTATTAAAAAAAATTTTTTTAAATCCTCACTTGGGGACATTTTTGCATGCATCTTCAGATAGAGCAGGAGAGAGAGAGAAACATCAATGTGAGAGAGACACATCGAGTGGCTGCCACCCACACACCCCAACTGGGGCCGGGGACAAACTGCAACCGAGGTACGTGCCCTTAGTGGTAACCGAACCCCGGACTCTCTGGTCCATGGGCCGACGCTCTAACCGCTGAGCCAAATCAGCCAGGGCTGTGTAACCCAAATTTTATACTATAAGCTCTTACATTGCGATCTTGGATTCATTTTAAGTTCATTTTGCATATGAGTTTGTGTGAGATGAGTCCAGTATCATTCTTTATCATGTGGCTGTCCAGCTGTCACACCCCGTTTGTACAGAGATTGCTTTTTTCTTACTGAATTGCCTTGGCATCCTGGTCTGCCATCAGCTGACCATATGTGTTAGGTGTTCATTCTTTTTTAAATGTTAGGAAGAATTCAGCAGTAAGACCATCTGGTCCTGGGCATTTCTTTATAGAAACTTTTTTGAAAACTAATTCCATCTTTTTACTTGTTATAGGTTTATTCACATTCTCTATTTCTTCTTGTGTCTATTTTCTTTTTTATTCTCACCCGAGGACATTTTTGCATTTATCTTCAGATAGAGCCAGGTGGGAGAGAGGAAGGAAGAGAGAGAGAGAAAAAAAAAATCAATGTGAGAGAAACATTGAGTGGTTGCCACCCACACGACCCCAACCAGGGCCGGGGACAAACTGCAACCGAGGTATGTGCCCTTAAGCGGAACTGAACCCGGGACTCTCCGGTCTGCAGGCCGACGCTCTAACTGCTGAGCCAAACCAGCCAGATCTCTTGTGTCTATTTTCATTTGTTTGTGTCTTCCTAGGAGTTTGTCTATTTCATCCAGGAAATCTAATTTCCTGCTACACAGTTGTTCCTAACATTCCCTTAACAGTCCTTATTTCTGTAAGAATAACAGTTATGCCCCTTCTTTCATTCCTGGCTTAGTAGGTTGAGTCTTTTCTCTTTTTTCTGGGCAGTCTAGCTAAGGGTTTGTCAATTATTTTTTTTCAAAGAACCAACTTTCAGTTTCATTGATTTTTCTGTTTTTTATTCTCAACTTCATTTCTTTTCAGTGTAATCTTTAATATGTATTTCCCTGTACTTGCTTTGATGTTAGTTTAATCTTTTTCAGTTTTCTAAGGTAAAATAATGACAATCTGGGAATAGGGCTTTGGGGGCCTTCAGTCCCATTCTGCCCACCGAGAGGCTCCTGGGCTGTTGGTTTTCACTGTGACTGCAAGCTACCGGTTCTTATGGCTACCTCGGGGCTGGGGAGGGGACGCCAGGACAGGATAAGGTTCCACAAACCTCGCTAGTCTTACTGAGATCCAGCCATTTTTATTGGATAAACAATCCCTGAATTGTTGTAAATGGGTTAATTTCCAGAGTCTGGAAAAGTTGATTTTGGCCATTTTTGCCAGTGTTCTTACTCCTTTTGTGGAGGAGTTTTTCAGAGGTCCTTCCTCCACATTCCTGGGGACACCTCTCTCTAGCCACTTTTAACTCTGTCAAGACCAGTCCTCCCATAAGCAGCTTGGTGACCTCTACTGAGAAAATTGATGCCAGCTAGATTTACCTTAATATTAAACACCATAGCAGTCATGTGGCACAGCAGTGTTGTCACAAACTTTATTTTATTTAATTGTAAATACAGGAACCACCAACGAGGTGGACAGATGTGTTAGCCATAATCACTGAGCACTTTCCTTTTTCAGGACTGCTTATTAGATGAAAATTTTATATGTTATGTTGGCTTATTTACTGTGTGACCTCTCATAGTGGTGATAAACTGTTAAATTGAGCCCTGTGGTCTGACCTCAGTCCAAAGACCCTGAAGTCCATTCTAGCACGTCATAAGCCGTATCTAAGGTCCCCCTGCTCCCGGCCTTGTTGCTGCTTCTGGGTAAGGTGAAGAGAGACGTGTGCCGCTTGCATTGCAGGTCGTCACAGACTGCTGACCAGGAGAGTGGCGGAGACCCCAGAGCACAAGCAGATCCCCAGACGGCTGCTGCACAGGCAGATCAAGGGCAGGTGAGTGGCACTCTTGTGTGGCCTCTTCACACTCCAGACAGCTCCCTCTCACCATGAGCTTCGTGACTGAAATCTTAACTGTTTCTTATAACCAGAGGGCGTTCTGTCAGCTCTCCGAGGGCTGGAGAACCTATGGAAGGTGCTCTGTGTCTGGCCTCGTTCCCCTGGCATGATTGTTTTGCGATGGACCCATGTCATAGCAGTAGTTCAACCCTTTCTATTACTCGTACTATTCTGTTGAGTGGATAGTCCACAATTTAAAATTTTACTCATGTGCTAACATGGGAAGAAAGGGGACTTCATTATGGACAGGGAAGACTGCAAATCTAGGATCCCAGCTTCCTGTGCTGACAGGCCACAGGAGCCTGGTCAAGGTTCCGTCTTCATTATTGCTATATGGGCTTATACACACTTGTGCAAGTTTTTCTACAGACTTAATTGTAAGAAGTGAAGTTTGTGAGTATTAGAAAGTATGTATAGTTTTAATTTTGATGTTGTAAAATGGTTTTCCAAAAAAAAAATTGTTTTAACTCTTTTTTTTTTTTTTTTTCTCTATCCTCACCCAAGGATATTTTTCCATTGATTTTTAGAGTGGAAGGGGAGGAGGGAGAGAGACACACGTTGATTGGTTGTCTCCTTCACAACCCTGATCGGGGCCAGGATCGATGCTCTAACAGCTGAGCCAAACCAGCCAGGGCAGAGTGTTTTAACTCTGGGCAGTAATGTGCAGGAGTACTTGTTAGCATGGGTGTTATCCTCCTTAGTGGTCTATGTTAACTTGTAGGGTGAGGGGCTGTATTTCTTCAGTGTGTTGTGAATGAATTATGAGTGATTCTGAATAATCCTTGTGCTTTCTGTTCAAGATCCTCTGATCCTGGCCCCGATATCGATGTTGTTGATGAGTCCCCGGAAAAAGGTATCACCGACATTGGTTTGGGGTTTTTGTGTTTACCTGCTTTCTGTGAAAACCTCTCATACTGGTGCTGCTCAGCCTGTCCTAAGACAGTCACACCCTGTGGCAGCTCTGCCCACAGCCACACCAGTGAGGCCTGACTGGTGGGTGGCCTTTGTAAAAGTGTCCCAAAACTAACTTCATTTTTAATCAAGACATTTGTTTATTCTAGAAAAGTCAGAGAAGCCAAAAAAAATTTTTTACATGTTTTTATTGATTTTTTTTTATAGAAAGGAAGGGAGAAAGAGATAGAAACATTGATTGGCTGCCTCCTGCATGCCCCCTTCTGGGGATTGAGCTGGGACCTCTCAGTTGATGGGACAACTCTCAATCCATTGAACTGCACCTGCTGGGAGAGAAGCCAGAATTTTAAATGATGATGGTGATCCCATAACTCTGAAATACTGTTAACATTTTAGTTTTGATAAAATTCTCACAGGTGTTATTTCTATACAAATATATGTACTATACACATTAAAATGGCAAATTTTAAATAACTCTTTTTACAAGAGTCACCATACTTCACACATTTTTCACCCCACATTGTGCTTCACAGTGGCCGTTCATGACCCTGTCCGCAGGTGACAATCTACTGAGTCACTGTTTTGTTTGGTTTTGCACCTCATTGGGGCCACATATCATACACCTCTTATCTTTGCTACAATAATTAAGTCTCAGTCAATGGCTTGTCAGATGTCTTTTGTGTATTTGGTATAACATAAATGTTACTCATTTTATATAAGGGAAAGGTCAGTCTTGCATTTCTCCCTGGTCACTGACTCATTTTGGTTTTGTAGAAATAAATTTGAGAAGAAGTCCTCGAATCAAGCAGTTGTCACTTGGCAGGACAAATTCTGGTCCTTTCTATTCTGCATCTCAGCCAAAGTCTCGAAGTGTGCAAAGAGTTCACTCATTTCAGCAAAACCAGTCAGGTACCGTCCTTGCCCACCCGGCTTCAGAAGTTCGTGCTAACTTGGTGGGAAGTCTTCTTGGGAAAAGTGGTGTAAATTTTGACCATTTGTTTCTTGACATTGGATAAGTAGGACAGGTATGTACATTTAAAGTGAAGGGCAATGACCAGATCAGGCTCTTCATCAGCATCATCCTGTTGGCGTATTACAGCTGGTCACGTACACGGTTCTGTAAGTGATCGCAGTGTGTGTTCTTGTCCTACACGCAAGTGTCCCAGGTGAAAGGTGGTATCTGTATATCCTTTACTCTTTTATCTATCACTAGCTTGGATCACTAGAAATATGTTTTTATAACTATAAACTAAAGTACTTTAGTTGCCTATATTTCTTAACATAGGGGCCAATTGCAGTCTTATTAAAATTCAGGAAAGGGACATGGTTGTATAATTGCTGACATTAGATGGCATTTCCCCCCAGCTCGAAAGTAATTGTTTTCTATTTGTATTGAGTGCCTGTTCTATGAGTGCTGGGAGGGCAGAAGACAAAGAATTCAATGTTGTCACTTTTTTTGACTTGCAGACCAAAGAGGAAATTCTCCCACCCAAAAGATTCGGTCTCCCAAGACGCTCCTTTTCGGGGCCATGTCTGAGACGGTCAGTCCAGCTCGACATCAGGGGTCTTCAGGAAGCACCCTGGATTCTCAGCCTCCTACAGCTTATCAGGTAGGAAATGTGTGTTTTAGAATGGTCTTGGAGAACACACATTACTGAGCCGTGATGGGGAGGGCCAAAGGTTCTTTCTGCGTCTCCGTTCCTAGTAACCAGTTGAAAATAAAAATTCCAAAAGGCAGCAATAGGTAGGCAAAACTTTGATCTCCTTCGGTCTTTCATTTATAGTTTCAGTGTTTTACACTGATCAAATCACTTGTTCCTGATATAAGTCAGTTAAACCTCATTCAGAAGGCAGTGATATGCTCCCCAAGCCATCACGTATTAGCAGTAGGTAGATCTATAAAAACGAACGGAAGTTCATGATCATAGCAAATCAAACCACTGCTGGAGGCACCAACAACAGCGATCTTCAGAGTCTCTGCTGATGTCTCAGGTAAACTATGGCTCACACAGCATCGGGTACTGAAAGTGTAGAGGCATTACTTGTGCTACTGAATCTCTGATGATTGTATCGGGATTCAGAGGAGAGAGGATGGGGACAGAGAGGTAGTGATGAGGAAGAGAAATTAGGATGACAGAGATAAGGGAGAGCAACTAGAAACCAAGGAGATAGAGAGTTCAGAGAAGGAAGGGAAAGGTGTGAGAAATTAGGGAGACGGGATTCAAAGAAGAGAGGAAGGGACAGAGAGGTAGTGACGAGGGGGAGAAATTAGGGAGACAGAGAAGAGAAAGAGGTGGAGAAATTGGGGATTCACAGAAGAAGTAGCGGTGGGAGACAGATGGGAATTCAGAGAAGAGAGGGAGAGGTGGGAGAAATTAGGGAGGAAAAAAGATTAATAGAGATAGAAGGAAGGAGAGGGAGAAATTAGGGAGACAGGATACAGAGAAGAGAAAGAGAGGTGAAGAAATTGGGAATTCAGAGAAGAGAGGCAGAGGTGGGAGGAATTGGGGAGAGAGGATACAGAGCAGAGAAGGAGAGGTGAAGAAATAGGGAGATGGGTGTTCACAGAAAAGAAGGAAAGTTGGGAGAAATTAAGGAGACTGGCAGTTGAGAAAAGAGAGGGAGAGGTTGGAGAAATAAGGGGGCTGGCATTCAGAGAAGAGAGACAGATGGGAATTCAGAGAAGAGAGGGAACGGTGGGAGAAATTGGGGAGATAGGGCATTCAGAGGGAGAGAGGATGGAGAAATTAGGGAGACATTGAGGGTACAGTGAAGAGATGGAGACGTGGGAATAATTGGGGCGATAGGGCATTCTGAGAGAGAGGGAGCAGTGGGAGGAATTAGGGAGACAGTGAGGGGGTACAGAGAAGAGAGGCAGAGGTCGGAGGAATTGGGGAGAGAGGGGAATCAGAGAAGGGAGAGAACCCTAGTAGGAATTAGGGAGACGGGGTACAGAGAAGAGATGGAGATGTGGGAGGAATTGGGGAGTGGTGGGAGAAATTGGAAGACAGGGGTTCAGAGAAGAGAGAGAGAGTTGGAAAATTGGGGTCACGGGATTCAGAGAAGATACGGAGAGGTGGGAGAAATTAGGGAGACATGGGGTTCAGAGAAGAGAGGGAGATGGCAGAGATACTAGAGAGACAGGGGAGTCAGGGAGTGTTCGGGAAAGGGGAGCATATTCAGGCAGATCAGAGATAGCAGAGAGGGTTCAAATGGAAGGGAGTGGTTTGGAGAGACGAGGTAGGGGTACCAGTGTGATTATGGAGCTGCAGTTCAAGAAGAGCGGGAATTAGGGCAGGGGAGAGGGCCATGAGGGAGAGAGAGAACGGGCAGAACAGTAGGAGAGGGTGGGTGTGGAGTGGAGGTGAAAGGTGAGGGACCACTTACCTATTCTCCTTACCTGTCTCGGCGAAATTTCTCTTCTGTCAGTGCTGGTGAGATTGGGGAAGGACATTTACACTCTCCAGTTTTTATTTGAAATTAGGCTGCGGCGCAACATTTTTAGATTCCTTACTCACCTGTCTTGTACCTGAATCACGGGTGGGGGTTTGGGGAAGGCGGCGAAAGGCGGCAACAGGATGGCAAGGTCTTTATTTGGATTTTGTGTACCCACAGTGCCTTTTCCTGGTCGACCTCGTGGCGCAAGGGTAGCGCATCCAACTCCAAACCTTTTCCTTCCCCTTTCAACACGAGTTCTTGTAGATGTGACTGTGTGTCCGCCTGGCCCCTGCTCTGTTGGTCTGGCAGTGAGCTCTCCTCGGCTTCCCAGTGCCCTGTGCCAGCTGTCACTGAGGTAGCCACACTCATCCCCATCCACACCCCAGTGAGCAAGGACACCCAGGCAGCGTTCGCCAGAGACGTCACAGGGCTGCAGTGGGGGCGGTGTGGGCTCCTTACCTGCTGGAGTGTAGTATCTGCAAGGCCGAAGGGACACTTCTTGTGGGGTCTGTCTTGCAAGGCCTCCTGTATGTGTGTCCCACGCTTCCCAGCCCCCCCCCCACACACACACACACGCGCACGCGCACTGCCTGGCGCACAGTAGGTGTTCAGTCTAGTGCCTGCTGAGTGTGGGTGAGCAGGAGAGGCTGTGACACCCAGAGGCTGCTCCGGGCCAAGGTCAGACAGAGTGTCGTGGCGAAGGGAAGGCCCAGGGTGTTTGGTCGAGTACACTCACTAGAGGCCATGCATCACTGTTGTACATTAATGTCTCAGGGAAACACACAGACCAGATCCAGTGCTTCATGCAGAAGTGGGCACGTAACATCGAACCCTACTTTGGAGGTGGAAATGCCTCATTGTTAAGATCGTGCCCTTGGCAGCCTGTCTGGCTTCCACGGGCCTTTCTAATGGTCTTAGAGGTTACTAGACAGTCTTGAGAGAGTGGCTTAGGGTAGTCGAGCACTGAAATGTTTTCTTTACAGACTCCTATGAAGAGTTCCTGGAAGTCTCCTGTCTCTTCTAAAGCTACACCCAGAAGGCTCCCTCGTACGCCACAGACTCCGCTGTGCACCCCCGAGAGGCTGCGAACCCCCCCTGCCGCCCAGACACCTGCCCACCAGGTGCTGTTTCCGTCCTGTGCAGACTCGTTGCACAGCAGGGATTCACCTTCTCCACCAAAAGTCACCCCGCAAAAACAACGGCCCCTGCCGGGAGGAGGTGCCTCTCCACTTGGAAAGATGCCCAGGACTCCCACAAGGCCAGGTGGCCCGCCCCTCGGGTTTTGGCAGAGTTCTGCCTGGCTACCATCAGTGGATTCCAATCCAGAAAGCACCTCTGGTCTGGCAGTCTCGGAGCCTTCACCCACCCAGTCTGGGGGTGGGTGTCTGACTCCCGTCAGACTGCCTCTCAGATCCGCCCCCGGAGCGGCAGCCTCGGTGGTGCGCACACCTCCAACCCACAGACACCAGCGCCCTCAGCGCCAGGGGCCGGCACAGACATGGAAGGTGAACGCTGTCAAAACCCTGCCGAGATCCGAGGACACAGCCATGGTGTCTCCCCCACCTGTTTCTCCAGAGGACCCTTCCACCTCTGCTGGCTGTGGTGTTCCCACCAGTCTGTGCAGGACAGTGTTGGCAGAGTCCCCTCCCCCCGGAGAACTGGATGGGAAAGAGACCCCATCTTTGCCCCCTGCTGTCCCTTCAGCTTCCCCCAGGACCTCACCGAGAGCCACGTCTGACGTCATCCCTCGTTCTCCCTCCCCTGGAGCTGGGAGAAGGCACAGAAATCCCTCCAGTTCTGAGAAAGGCGTCCTGGGGTGCCAGTCCTCCCCCACTGCCCGCACCAACGCCTGCCATCTCCAGGAGGGACCGCACCCCTGTCCTCAGCCTTGCGAAGGGCACGGCGGCCCTGGGCCTGGCTCCAGGAGTGACTGGCACACGGCCTCCCCTGTGCTGGGTGCAGCTGAGGACAGGACCAGCCCCGTTCCTCCCGTGGGAGAAGGCGAGGGATTCCGGACGGTGGACACTGAGAAGCCTTCCCTGTCTTACCCTGGGATCCCGCCGTCTCCTCCGTCCTCTGGGCTCAGCTCTCCCCGGACACCTTCCGACTCCCCGGGCTGTGCGGCCCTCGGAAGGCAGCCCCAGGCTGCCGCCCAGCTCGAGCACCTGTCAGCTGAGCGTCCAGCGGCCCCTGCGCCCCCACAGGCCTACGAGGTGGAGCTGGAGCTGCAGGATGGCGGCTTGCCTAAGCTGCGAATCAGAAAGGTGGACGCCAGCCCTTGGTCAGAAGCTGAGCCCCTGAGGAGGGAGCAGGGTGTCTCCCCTGGGCTGGGCGTGCCCAGGGGCAGCAAGTCCTCAGGCAGGCCCGACACCTCCTATATGTCACCGCCCTGCCTTCGCCCTGCGCACAGCAGCCCTGGCAAGAGTGGCGGACAGACTTACATCTGTCAGTCCTGCACCCCCACCCGCTGCCCCTCTAGCACCCCCAGTCCGTTCCAGGCAGATGTTGGGGTTCCTTGGACACCATCTCCCAAGCACAGCGGGAAGACAACCCCTGACTCTATCAAGGACTGGCCGCGGAGGAAGAGGGCGGGGGGCTGCAGCCTCGGGGGCGCTTTGGGGAGGGCTGAGGCCGGCCCCGACCTTTCTGGAGGTGGCTCGCCCGAGCTGGAGGGGGTGTGTCAGCTGCCAGACCAGTCCCCTCCTGGAGCCGGCGCGGTTGCGGAAGCCTCCTCCTGGGGCCAGTTCGGGTTGGGCTCCAGGAAGAGGCTCCTCTCTGCCGAGGAAGAAGCCGAGTGTGAAGCCAAGAGAGCCTGTGACACGCAGAGCGAAGACTCAGACCTTTGGCAGGGCCGGGAGCGGTCTCCACGCGCGGGCCTGCAGCAGCTCCCGCCCTCTGGGGACGACGAGGTGTGCGCTTCAGGTGAGTGGTGACTGGCTTGGCTGGGCTCGGGCCTCCCTGCCGGCCGCAGGGCTGTGCTGACCTCGGGCATCTCTGCAGGTCCCACCCCACCTCCCGGCTGTGCGGTGCGGGGCTGCCTGTCAGCCCGGGGGCTCCAGGCTCTGACCCGGTCTCCTCTGCTGTTCCAAGGGAAGACGCCCTCTTCTCAGTGCAGAGACGCCGCAGGTAAGTCGTGGAGGGTCCTGGAGACCTTTGCCAACGTCAGGTGACTCCCTGAGTGAGCTCAAGGCTGCCAGCCAGGTGGGTGTGGGAGGAGCAATGGGACTGCTTGGCCTGGGACAGGTGGTTTGTCCCTGCAGTGGCGGGTGCTGCGCCCTCCCCAGGGAAGTGCCCCATTAAAACAGAACCCCACGAAATCCTACCAAAATACTTGAGATTCTTGAAAACAGTGACAGACTTGGGCACAGCGTAAGTCCCTGGGGTCTGAGCCACGTCCTCCGTGGTCTTGCATGTTCCTTGTTGCAAAGGACCGGCTGCTGCCATCAGCCTTCTGGCTTGGCCCCCTTCCTCGTCTGGAAAAGAACTGGGCTGAGCCTGTGAGCTGCACGGGTCCCAAGGTTTCCTTCCTCCGGGTCGCAGGGCAGGGCAGGAGGTGGGCCTCCCTCGAGGCCACAACAGAAAGCCTGAACGCCCAGACCTGACCCAGACCGTGCAGGTGACTGGAGAACACGGCCTTCGTGTCCTCAGCTACCTCCTGTCTGTCTGCCTTTTCTAGATGAAGATTTGGATGTATTTCCCGCCACAGCAGAGGACTCTCCTTTCAGCCGAGCATTTTCCCGGACACGCCCGGTCAGCAGAACGTATTCACGGAAGAAGCTGATTAGCTAGGAGGACCGGCCAAGGGACTTCTAACTACAACACTACAGAGCTTGTCCGGAGCCCTGCTTCCCAGACGCCAGCGCGGCCCTGGAGGGAATCTCAGCAGAGGGCCCAGCAACGCAGCTCGGCTCCCCTGCGCCCAGGGACGGGCTTCATGGACTGGGCAAGTTCAAAGGGTGAAGGCAAGGTTGCCCTACGGGCATAAACAAACTGGGGCCTGGTCCCCGCCTCTGTCGCCCAGGCCCTGCTCTTGTTAGGAGGTGGCATACCCAGCACTACACTGAGGCACCTGGGAGCCCGGAGCCCATTGGGCCCACCCTGATGGGGACGTGCTGCCTCACCTGCGAAATGGGAGGGAGGACCCCACACAGGTCCCTGTGAAGCTGCTCTAAGGCTGTGACCCGAATGGACAGCAGGCATTTCCCTGTAACAGTGACGTTATCTCTGGCTACTTGGCTCTCTGTCACATTCCCCCCTGAGGGTAACTGGTCCTGCCACACCACGGGGTCTGTCCACGGCGCATCCTGGCCCCTTTAGGGAGACTCACCAGGGCCGGAGTGGGCGGCCTGCTGTCGAGTCTGGCCCGAGTCACAGCTGTCCCTTGTTCTCTGAGAAACTTCCCAGCCTGCGGTGTTCCCAGATCAATTCCTACTATTGTCAATCAAACTCAGAGTGAAAAATCCCCTTTTCTCCAGAGGTTATTCTCATTTATTATAAAATGGTTTTATAAAATTCTAAAAATGCGATGTTTTCCAATTCCCCTCATATACATTATGACCATGTAAATCACAGGCCACTCTGAGCAGCCGTGGCTGAGCCCCAGACCTAAAATAAAGGGGCACACAAAGACACCTGAACTGCCCCGAAACAAGCCAAAGGTGACCGTTGGCACCGCGGCTTAGAGGCAGCGAGATGTGGGAATCTGCCCTGGCCTGCGGTCCAGAGAGACCCGGGTTCGGTTCCCGCTAAGGGCACGTACCTCGGTTGCGGTTTGTCCCCGGCCCTGGTTGGGTCGTGTGGGTGGCAACCACTCGGTGTGTCCCTTTCACGTCGATGGTTCTCTCTCTCCCCCACTCTGAATAAAATATCAAAAAATGTCCTCGGGTGAGGATAAAAAAAGGGAAACAGTGCAGTTCCTTGGGGTTGACGCTGAGTGTCAGGACTGGGGCCTGAAGAGAGAGGCCAGGACACTGCAGAGCAGGTGGCACTCGACCTTCAGCAGGCGGGCGGGAGCCTCCAAGGCTGCCCGGCCTGCTACAGGGGGTTCCTCCTGACGTCGATCATCCCGGGGCTGGCTCTGCGCAGCTCCCGCCTGGGCCGGGGCCCGAGGTTCCAGGGCAGAGCCGACTCCCCCACGGGCAGCACTCGCCCTACGAGGGGCTCCGTGGCCTCCCGCTGCCGCAGCTCCTCCAGGGAGCCCTGCTCCTCGCCACACAGGCTGGAGCGCTTCCACGTCACTGGGAGTGGAGCGTGGACCAAGTCCCGCACCTCCTCCCGGGCATGGGGCGCGCCCTCGGCCAGGGGGGACTGCCAGAGCAGTTCGGGGGCTGGGTGGAGCTCGTCTTCATTTCCAGGGGGTGGTCTGTTCTCCGGGCACAGGGGCTGCTTCTCCCCACCTGCCACGGAGAAGGACGACACCCGTGTCAGAGTGGAGGCGGCAGCGCCTTAGTCCTAGCTTCCCGTCGCCCCAGCACAGTAAGCAGCTTGTGAAATGACCCTGGGAGAACGAAGGGTGGCTTCTGACCTTTCCCCAAGCACAAGCGGAACCGGACTCGCCAGGCAGCGACATCCGGCCCGCAGGAGGCTTACCCCTGCTCTGGCCCGCAGCGCTGCCCCCGCCCAGCTTCTGCTTCAGCTCCTGGTTCATCCACATGTGGCGGCCCAGCTCCTTCTCCAGAGCTTGAATCCTGCTCTCATACTGCCTCCTGCTGTCCGCCAAGCCCTCCCCGAGGTGGTCTAGAGGGAAGGCAGAGAGGAGAGGGTGACAGGGCGGCCCGGCGGGCCCCCGGGGCCTGCAAGCGCGGGCCGGGCCTCACCTCGGCTCTGCCGCAGGAGCAGCTGCACGTTCTGCTCGTGCTCCTTCTGCTGCAGCGTCAGCTGGCGGTCCGTCTCCAGGCGCTGCCGCTCCAGGGCCGCCTCCAGCCAGTACACCAGCCTCTGCTGCTCCTCCAGCTGCATCTCCAGCTCCGAGAAGGCCACCTGCTGCTGGTGCTGCTCCTCGCGCAGCGTCACCACCTGGGCCGAGAGGGCTAGGCTCAGGCCCAGCGCGCTCCCCTCGCCAGGTGACCCTCATCCAGGGACAGCAGGTACTTGGCAGAAGGACCACTACCGCCCCGTGCCGACGTCTCTGAGAAACCACCGGGGCCTTGGACGCCTTCTGAACAGCAGCCAGGCAGCGATTCCAAGTGATGAGACTTCGCCCTCAAGATGAGTGTTATCTGCCATCCCCCCTCAAACCTGGGGGCCTCACGGAAGCCAGGAGTTCCAGCCTCAACACCACTGACAGTCTGGGTCTGCCCTGGGCGTGCATCCCTGGCCTCTACCCCTACTGCTGTGACACCCAAAGGTATCTCCAGACACGGCCACATATCCCCTGGGCCAGCACATATCTCTGTTGTGAACCAGTGATCAGGGCAAAGGCCACCCTGAAGGTGACAATCAGACCGGAAAGGGAGGGGACATGCTCTCAGTTTCGCAAATAGAACAGGCTTTAAAGAGAGAGTCCGAGGCAGCCCTGGAGCTCGGAAGGAGGGGGCAGGGGTTGGGGACCCGGGGACCCACCTTGTCGAAGTACTTGCAGAGGAGGGCTCTGGTCTCCGAGGACGAGAGGTAGCTGAGCTTGGCCATGAGGTTCATCTCGCACTGGGACAGCAAGGAGGCCGAGGCCCGCAGCACCCGCTGGCGGCACGTGATGGCCTCGTTCTTGTACTCGATGGCGGCGTCCAGGGCCTCGATGGCCTCGTCCAGCTGGAACAGCGTCCGCTCCTCCTGTGGGGACGTGGGTGTGGGGCGGTTACCGTCTTCCCGAGGGACTAAGTCCTAGGCACACAGCCAGTTGACCCCTTTGTGTCCCCTTGTCCTGAGCTGTCACAGCCCGATCCCAGGGGTGGAGGGGCAGGCTGGGGCTGCTACAGGCTGCTCTCTGCCGCGGGCAGGCCCAGCAGGACCGCTCAGGAAAGGGCCACCCATGTGGTTCCGACCCTCATTCCCACCCGGGGAGCTGAGATGGGCCAGCGGTCAGGGGAGCTGAGATGGGCCACGGTCAGGGCAGCACAGGACGCCGTCTGGACTCGAGCTGGCAGGGAATGACGGGCAGCCAGGCCCAGCCCGTGTGTCCCGGACAAGGGGCTAGAGCGGGGTCCCGTCCGGCACGCGCTCCAACACCCAGCCCCACCTTAGTGGGCCGTCACCCAGGAGGGCCCGTGTCCCACAGCAGCAAGGCCAGGGCCCCGCACAGGCGTACCTCGGGCGACAGCAGGCTGCCCTGCCGCAGCTTGCCATCGATCTCCAGGCGCTGCTTCAGCAGCGAGTCCTTCTCCTGGCGCAGGGCGTCGATCTCCCCGCGGATCTGCTGCTGGCTCTGGGCACTGCCCTGCCGCAGCTGCCCGCTCTTCTCTGACAGCTCCTTCTCCAGGTGCTCCAGCCGGCTGGACACGCGCACAATGTCCTCGGTGAGGGCCTGGGGCAGACCACTGGGCGTTAGGGGAGGGGCAGGCCCCACCCTCGGGGTGACAGACCACCTGTCGCATGCTAAGGAGGCCTCAGTCCTGCAGAAACTTGGGCACAGGGGCCCAGAGACGGTCCGGAAGGAGGGTGCAGACAAACAGAGGACAAGGCACTCCTGACAAGGCACTCCTGACAAGGAGACGGCATGGGCCAGGGCAGAGAAGCTTGAGTTTGTGATGGGAATTACGGGGAATTAGTGGCTGAACCCCGAAGGCCTTTCCGGGAGCCCAAAGTGGGAGGAAGTGAGGACCCTAATGACCAAGGGACATTCGGATAATCCAGCATCACCCTAGACCCTCCACTCAAGAGTGCCACCCGAGCAGAACAAGCTCTGGGTTGTGTCTGATGCCCCTCGAGTCCCCAGGGCCAAGTGAAATGGCTCGGAAACAGCCTACCCAGGAGGGAGCAATGGAGCTCCAGGAAGCCAGTGGGGCTTTCTCTTGGGCCACCTCACCATCCTTCTGTACCTGCTGCTGCTCCTGGTCCTGCCCGCGCAGCCCCAGAACGGGGGTTGATGAGGGAAACGAACTGTGGGGAGGATACTGGGAGAGGTTCTGCCCATACCTCAGAACCTGCGGGATCCACAGGCTACAGGTGGCCCGGCAGGACAAAGCAATACCTGTGCACACCTCTGGGGGGCTCACCTGGCTGGACCGCAGGCGCTTGCTCTCCAGCCCCGTCTTCTCCTGCATCAGGGCCTCCTTCTTGGCCAGGATGGCCTCCCGCTTGCGGAGCTCCTCCCCCAGCTCCTCCAGCGCGCGCCGCTGCTGCAGGACCTTCTCCATCTCCTGGTCCAGCCACTTCTTCTGCTCCTCGATCTTCTGAAGGGGGGGGGGGGGGCGCTCAGCGCTCAGGCCGCCGTGTGCGCAGCCCCCAGCGTGGGGCTCCGGGCGCCCCGGGGGTGCCCACCTGCTGCTGCTCCAGGCTGAACACCGAGCCGCTGCTGCCGCTGCGCCGCTTCCTCTGGAAGGCCGCGATCTCCTCCGTCTTGATGCGCAGTATCTTCTGCTGCTGCTCGTGCTTCAGCTCCAGCTCCTGGGGGTGCACGGGCGGGTCTCGGGGGCGGGGCGTGCGCACCTGTCCCCTCCCCCCGCATACATTCCGCAGCCTCAGGCCCCCAGGTCTCGCTCCAGCGAACGGGAGCAAACACTGATCTGGCTCCAAAAAGATGAGGTGCCCACCGCCTTATAGGGTCCATGGCACTGAATTCTCACCCTGGCCCCGACTTTCCTGTATCAATCCTCATTTGCAAGTAAAGACGCGGCGAGGTCAGGGGACCCGCCGGGGAAGGTCACGTGGCGGCACCGCACCCAGCCTGACCTTGACCCGGTGCTGCCGCTTGCTCATCTCCGTCTCCAGGCGCCGCTTCTGCTCCGTCTCCTCCCGAAGCCGCCTCTGCAGCTGCCCCTGCTGCTGCCGCATGAGCTGCACGTTCCTCTCCAGCTCCCGCAGCCGCTTCTCGCTCTGGGCCGACAGCGACGCCAGCCGCTCGGTCGCCTGCTTCTTCTCTCTCAGCACCTGAGACCAGCAAAGCCTCCGCTGGGCCCCGCGCCCAAACCGGGCGGGCGGGACGCGGACCGGGGGGAGGGGCAGGCAGGAGAGAAAGCAGGCAGGTGGGCGACGGACTAGTAAAAACATCAAAAGGCTGCTAATGGGAGGCAGGCTGATGTTTACTATGTACTAGGCACTACACTAAGTGCTCTGTGCCTGTGAAGCCGCCCTAACAATGGTGTCGAGAAGCATGACTACTGACAGCCCAGTTAACAGATTAGGAAACTGAGGCACAGAGAAGTTAGGAAGCTTGACCAAGGATACACAGCCACTGCAGAGCTGGGGTTCAAACCCACAGTCCAGTTCCAGAGCCCAAGCCCTTCTGTACTGGATCGTGTCCGGATGCCTGGACTGAGAAAGAAAGGAGTGAATGATGGGCGGACAGATAGACAGGGGTGTGGACAGAAAGATGGATGAGATTGCGTGAATATAAAAAAAAAAAAAAAACAGGATGCGTCCAGCGGGTGTGGCTCAGTGGAGGAAGCATCTTCCCATGGACTGAAAGGTCCCGTTGGACTCCGGGTCAGGGCACAGGCCCCGGTTTCCAGCTGGGTGCCCAGTGGGGGGCGTGTAGGAAGCACCCGGTTGATGTTTCTCTTTCTCTCTCCCTTCCTCTCTCTCTAAAAAATAAATAAAAACATTTTTTAAAAAAACCATGACGCACAGATAAAGTAGGGACAAAAGGGAACAGAAAGAGGAAAGGGTGCAGGGATAAATTTGGTCACATCAACTGAAACAGGTGGATGAGAGGGTCGCAGAGGCTGAGGAGGGCACGAGGGAGGGCAGGGTGGAGAGGGAGTGAAGGGAGCTGGAAGGACAGATGGATGAGGGCGGCCCGCACACCTGCACCTGGCTCTGGGCCGCGGCCACCCTCCTGCGGAACTCCTGCAGCTGGGACCGCTCGCCGGCGTCCTGCGGCTCCTTGCCTTCCAGCTCCCGCAGCTGCCTCTGGCCCTCGCTCAGCTCGGCCCGCACCCGCTCCGCCTCCTGCTCCAGCTCCCGGATGCGCTGGCTGTGCTGGCGGTTCAGAGCCTGAGCCGCCTTCCCTGGAGAAGCGGGCCGTCAGCACCGGCCTCCATCCCCCGGGAGCACCAGCCCCCGGGAAGTTTCCGACCGGTCAGCCACGAACACTGCGTGGATTTTACCAAACCTCTGTTCCACCAGCACCATGACTGACTTAGCATTTCTCTTGAAATCGACTCACTTTTTGAGTTAGCATCATCCATGGCCGTGACCCAGGGAAACTGCGCAGGGACTGGTATTTTCACCTAATCCATGCTAAAGTGAACATGTCCCTTGGGCCTGCGCATAATTAACCCTGCGGAGCTAACTTCCCCTGGCAGGGAGTGCGAGGCACAGCAGGTCACATGACACCCCTAGGAAGCAAACTGACTCGGATGGCTGGAGGGGGACAGAAAGGAAATGTCAGAGACCCAGCAAGCAAACGTAATGTGCAGGACAACTCTGGAGCTTGAGTCAACAAGTGTTGTTGAACCATGGAGGATCTGTGCTCCACAACGGGCACCAAGGTGACTGTGAGTAAGGTGCACTAATGGCATTTCGGTGAGGTAAAAAAATTGTCCAAGCCCAGCCGGTGTGGCTCAGCGGATTGAGCGTTGTCCTCAGACTGAGAGGTCCTGGTTTGATTCCTGGTCAGGGCATATGCCTGGGTTTTAGGCTTGATCCCTAGTAGGGGGCGTGCAGGAGGCAGCCAATCAATGTCTCTCTCTCTCATCAATGTTTCTATCTCTATCTCCTTTCCTCTCTCTCTAAAATTATATACATATATATAATATATATATATACAATATATAATATTGATATATATATATATCAATAAAAACATTTTCCTTTTTTTAATCCTCACCCGAGGATTTTTTCCATTTATCTTCAGATAGAGTGGGAGGGAGAAAGAGAGAGAGAGACATCTATGTGAGAGAGACACATTGACTGGCTGCCTCCTGCATGACCCAACCAGGACCGGGGACTGAACCACAACCGAGGTTATGTGCCCTCAACTGGAATCGAACCCATGATTCTATGGTCCGAAGGCCAACACTTTAACCCCTGAGCCAAACCCGCCAGGGCTAAAAACATATGTTTAAAAAGTGTCCCCAAAAAAGCTGAAAGGTGTAGCCTGAAATGACATGATGCCTGGGATGTGCTTCAGAATATTTCCGGGGGATGACATCAGCATCACAGCAGAACACGACGACTCCAGGGCTTCTCCTTAAACGTACAAGTCGGACAGCTATGGCTCAACAAGGGAGCCTCTGCTCAACGCACAAACATGCCTGGAACGTCCATGCACCGGGACATCCGAAGGTGGGCGTAGGGGAACCAGCAGGCAGGAAGGTGGCCACAGCGCAGTTGGGCACCCACTGCGGCTCCCGTGTGCGCAGCAGCTGGGAGACATTGAGCTGCAGCCTCACACTAAGGCCTGGAGCAGAAGTCAGGCAAAGCTGTACCACCTGTCCACCTCCCCATTGCAACAGAAAGAAAAAAACTCTCCAAGCTACCCAAAGCAAAACAAAGATTCCCCACAATCCCTATCACTCCAGAGTCACACAAATCCCAGTGGAATTTTTCAAAGAACAAAAAATCTGCAAATTCATATAGAGCCACAAAAGAAATTGGAATAGCCAACGCAATCCTGAGAAAAATGAAGAAAGTGGAGGTATTGTAATACCTGACTTCAAACTACATTACAAAGCCAAAGTCATCAAAACAGCATGGCGTGGCAGAAAAACAGACACACAGACCAATGGAACAGACTGAGAAAGTCCAGGAAAATAACCTGCATGTGGATGGGTAACTAATTTTCAACGGAGGAATAAAAAACACAGTGGAGAAAGGACAGCCTCTTCAACAACGTGCTGGGAAAACTGAGAAACCCCCTGCAAAGGCATGAAACTAGCCACACACGGAAATAAACACAAATGGAGATCAGATGTGTTCAAAAGAAAAAGGATTACCGTATATATGAAAGTCTCTTTTTCATAAACTTAATGGTACCTACACACCAAAAAAAAAAAAAAAATCCCCAAACTGAGACACATAGCTTTATAAAAGAAGAAACAGCCCTGGCCAGTTTGGCTCAGCAGCTAGAGCATCTGCTTGAAGACCAAAGAGCTGTGGGTCTGATTCTTGTCAAGGGCACGTACCTTGGTTGCAGGTGGGTCCGCGGCCCTGGTTGGGGTCGTGCAGGAGGCAACCAGTTGGTGTGTCTCTCTCACATCGATGTTTCTCCCTCTTTCTCTCTCCCTCCTTCCCTCCCCTCCCACTCTGTCTGAAAATAAATGGAAGAATATCCTCGGGTAAGGATTAAAAAATATATATATATTATATATATATATACACACACACATATATAATATATATAAAGAGGACAGAAATATGAAACACCATCAAACAAAAACAAAAGACAGAAACACAAAGGAAAAGAACCAATAGAGGCTCAGAGCTACCAGAAAACAAAGGATAAAACAGCTATAGGAAATCCTCACACATCAGTTAAGTCCCCTAAATGTAAAGGGAGTGAATTCACCCATAAAGAGACACAGAGGAGGAGACTGGATCAAAAACGAAAGCCAGCCACATGCTGCCTTCAGGAGACACATCTCAGCTGCAAAGACAAAGGTAGACTCAAAATGAAAGGGTGGAAAACGATTCTCCAGCAAACAACATCCACAGAAAAGCAGGTGTAGCCATACTTATAGCTGACAAAATATATTTCGAGATAACGAGACACAGATGGACATTTTATCATGATAAAGCGGACACCACATCAAGAAAACAGCACTTTTTTATCCTCACCCGAGGACATTTTTTTCATTTTTTGTTCAAATAGAGTGGGAGGAAGAGAGAGAAGAGAGAGAGAGAGAAACATCGACATGAAAGGGACACATCGAGTGGTTGCCACCCGCACGACCCAACCAGGGCCGGGGACAAACTGCAACCGAGGTACATGCCCTTAGCGGGAACTGAACCCGGGTCTCTCTGGACCGCAGGCCGACGCTCTAACCGCTGAGCCAAACCGGCCAGGGCAAAACATAGCACTTCTTAATATATATGCACCCAACCAGGGAGCACTGAAATATATAGAGCAACTACTCACGGAACTAAAGGGAGAAACAGAGCAAAACACAATCATAGTTGGGGATCTTAATACTTCAATGACAGCTCTACACAAATCATCGAAACAGAAAATCACTGAAGAAATATCGGCCTTAAATGACCCACTAGACCAAATGGACATAATTTACATTTAAAGAGCCTTTCATCCCAGAACAGATTATACGTTATTCTCCATTTGCACCCAGAACATTCTCAAGGACAGACCATATGTGGAGTCCCAAAACTAGCACCAATAAATTCAAGAAGATTGAAATCATACCATGCATATTCTCTGACCACAATGCTTTGAAATTAGAAATCAAATGCAAAAAGGAAGGAAAGAAACCATAAATATGTGGAGATTAAACAACATACCAATAAAAAATAACTGGGTCAAAAAAGAAATAAAAAATGAGATCAAAAGATATATAGAGACAAATGAGAATGACAATACAACATATTAAAACCTCTGGGATGCAGCAAAGGCAGTAAGGAAGAGAGAAGTTTATAGCATTACAGGCCTATATAAGAAACAGGAGTGCCCTGGCCGGTTTGGCTCAATGGTTAGAGCATCGGCCCGTGGACCAGAGAGACCCAGGTTCAGTTCCCACTAACGGCACGTACCTCGGTTGCAGTTTGTCCCCGGCCCTGGTTGGGGCTGTGTGGGTGGCAACCAGTCGATGTGTCTCTCTCACATCGATGTTTCCCTCTTCTTCCCTCCCTCCCTCCTACTCTGTCTGAAGATAAATGCAAATAGGTCCTCGAGTGAGGATAAAATAAATAAAAATAAGACCAGAGTGAGAGGAGTAAGCCCAAGTAAACAACACAACATTACATCTTAAAGAACTAGAAAAAGAAGAACAAAAGAAGCCCAATGTCAGCAGAACAAAGGAAATAATAAAAATTAGAGCAGAACTGAATGAAATAGAGAACAAAAAGACTATTAAAAAATTGATACAACAAAGAGCTGGTTCTTTGAAAACATTAATAAAATTGACAAACCCCTAGCTAGACTCACTATGGGAAAAAAGAGAAAAGACTCATATAAACAAAATCAGAAATGAAAGAAGTAACCATAAACATCACAGATATACAAAGAATCATAATAGAATACTATGAAAAACTACATACCACCAAATTCAATAACCTGGGGGAAAACGGATAAGTTCCTAGAAATATATAACCTTCCTAGACTGAATCATGAAGAACTGAAAAATCTAAATAGACCAATAAACAGTGAAGAAATTGAAACAACTATCAAAAAACCTCCCAAAAAATAAAGTCCAGGACCAGATGGCTTCACCAATGAATTCTACCAAACTTTCAAAGGAGATTTAAAACCTATCTTCTCCAACTCTTCCAAAAAACTGAAGAAGAGACACTTCCTAACACATTTTATGAAGCCACCACAACCCTGATACCAAAACCTGGCAAGGATAACACACAAAAAAAGAAAACTACAGAACAATATCTCTGATAAATACAAACACAAAAATCTTGAATGAAATACTAGCACGTCCAATATGCTACATTAAAAAAATACATCACAATCAAGTGGGGTTCACTCCAGGGGCACAAGGGTGGTTTAACATACCCAAATTGATCAACCTAATATACCACATTAACAAAACAAAGAAAATCATATATCAACAGATTCAGAAAAAGTATCTGACAATATACATCTATTTAGGATTAAAACACTCAATAAAATGGGTATAGAAGGAAAGTACCTCAACATAATAAAGGCCATATTAGATCATCTCTCAGCCAGTATCATACTCAATAGTGAAAAACTGAAATTCTTCTTAAATCAAGAACAAGACAAGGATGCCCCTTCTCACCACTCTTATTCAACATAGTTCTGGAAGTCCTAGCCAGAGCAATCAGGCAAGAGAAAGAAATACAAGGCATCCCTTTTTGCAACAATAAACAAATACAGTAAAGTTGCAGGACACAAAATGAATGTGCAAAAATCCACTTCTTTCCTATATACTAACAATGAAACTTCAGGGAAAAAAAAAGAAAAAAAAATCCCTTTTGTGACTCTCCACCACAAGAATAAAATACCCAGGAATAAACTTAACAAAGTAGGTAAGAACGTATATACTGAAAACTACAGAGCATCATTAAGAGAGACTGAAAAAGACACAATGAAATGAAAAGACATTCCATGTTCATGGATTGGAAGAGTCAACATAGTTAAAATGGCCATATAACCCAAAGCACTATACAGATTTCATGCAATCCCCATCAAAATCCCAGTATCAATAAAAATAAATTTTTTCTTTATTGATTTGACAGAGAGAGGAAGGGAGAGAGAGACAGAAACATCGATGAGAGAGAACATCGACTGGCCACCTCCTGCACGCCCCCCACTAGGGATCTGGTCCACAACCTGGGCATGTGCTGTGACGAGTAATCAAACTGGTGACCTCTTGGTGCATAGGTCGACGCTAAACCACTAAGCCACACCAGCCAGGCCCAATGTCATTTTAAAAAAAAAAAATGTTTTTATTGATTTTAGAGAGAGAAGAAGGGAGAGAGAAACATCCATGAGAGAAAGAAACATCGATTGGCTGTCACTCACATGCCCTCCACCAGGGATCAAGCCAGCAACTCAAGCATGTGCCTTGACTGGGAATCAAACCGGCAACTTCTCAGTGCATGGGATGAGGCTCAACCAAATAACCACACTGGCCAGGGCTCAATGTCATCATTTAAAAAAATAGAACAAAATCAACAGATTTATATGCAACCACAAACGATCTTGAATAGTGAAAGCAATACTTAGAAAAAAAGAAAACCAGAGGTATCACACTACCTGACTTCAAATTATACAATAGGGTGACGATAATCAAAACAGCATGGTATTGGCAGAAAAGCAGACACACAGACCAACGAAACAGAATTGAGAGCCCAGAAATAAAACCATATGTATGTGGGCAGATATTTTCGACAAAGGAGCCAGAAACACCCAATGGAGTAAAGAAAGCCTCGTCAATAAACGGTGCTGGGAAAATTGGAAAGCCGCACACAAAAGAATGAAACTAGACTAGTTTGTCTCCATGTACTTAAACTAACTCAAAATGGATCAAAGACCTAAATGTAAGATCTGAAACAATAACTTACACAGAAGAAAGCATAAGTACTAAACTTACAAACCTTGCTCGTAAAGAACATTTTGTGAATTTGACTCCAAAGGCAAGGGAAATAAAGGCCAAAATAAATGAATGGGATTATATCAAACTAAAAAGTTTCTACACAGCAAAAGAAACCAACAACAAAACAAAAAGGCAGCCAGCCACCTGAATGGGAGATGATATTTGCAAACAACAGCTCCAACAAGGGGTTACTATCCAAAAAACATAAAAAACTCATAAAACTCAACACCAAATAAACAATCTGATTAAAAAAATGGGCGGAGGACCTGAACAGACACTTCTTCCAAGAAAACATACAAACAGCCAAACTATATAAGAAAAGATGCTCAACTTCACCAGCTATGAAATGCAAATCAAGACTACAATGAGATTACCACTTCACACCTGTTAGAATGGCTGTTATCAACAAGACAAGTAGTAACAAGTGTTGGAGAGGTAGTGGAGAAAAGGGAACCCTCATTCACTGCTGCTGGGACTGTAAACTGGTACAGCCACTATGGAAAACAGTATAACGGTTCCTCAAAAAATTAAGAATAGAGCTACCACATGACCCAGCAAGCCCTTTCCTGGGTATATACCCCAAATACTCGGAAACATGTATTTGCAAAGACATACATGCACCCCTATGTTCATTGCCGCGCTATTCACGGTGGCCAGGACATGAAGACAGCCGGGGTGTCCTTCCACAGAGGACTGGATACAGAAGCTCTGGCACGGCCCTGGCTGGTTTGGCTCAGCGGTTAGAGCGTCGGCCCGCGGACCAGAGAACAGAAGCTGCGGTACATATACACAATGGAACACTACTCAGCCATAAGAAAAGACAAAATACTGCTATTTGCGACGACATGGATGGACCTTGAGAATATTATGCTAAGTGAAACAAGTCAGGCAGAGAAAGCTAAGACCCATATGCATTCACTCATACGTGCAACATAAAACTGAAAGTCACAGACACAGCAGTGTGATAGTGACCAGTGGGAAGGGGTTGGGGGGTAGTAAGGGGTCAAGGGAGCCAAATACGTGGTGACGGAAGTTGACTTGACTTTGGGTGGTGGGCACACAATGCAGTGTATAGATCATGTATCATAGACGTACACACTTGAAACCTATATGACCCTATTAACCAATGTTACCCCAATACATTTAATAATTTAAAAAAACATTTAAAAATTAACACAAAATGGATTAAGCATTTGATTTTAAGACCTGAAATACATAGACGAAAACATAGATACTGAACTTATGGACTTGGGTCTCAGAGAGGTTTCTGTAAATTTCACCCCAAAGGCAAGGGAAGTAAAAGCAAAAATAAACAAATGGGACTACATCAAACTAAAAATCTTCTGCAAAGCAAAAGAAACCATCAAAGAAAGAGAAAGGCAACCAACCAAATGGGAAAGGATATTTGCAAACATCACCTCCAAAAAGGGGCTAATATGCAAAATATATGAAGAACTCATACAACTCAACAACAACACAATACTGGGCAGACGACCTGAACAGACACTGTTCCCAAGAAGAGATGCAAATGGCCGACAGATTTATGGAAAGATACTTAACTTCACTAGCTATAAGGGCAACGCATATCAAAATCACAACGAGAGACCACCTTACATCTAAGTTCATCAAAAAGTTAACAATAGAACTACCATATGAGATACCCTCTTCTGGGTAGCTACCTGTAAAATTAGAAACCATTTCTTCATAAAACAATATGCACCCCTATGTTCATTGCAGCATTATTTGTTGCCAAGACATGGAGACAACCAAAGTGTCCTTCAATGGACAATTAGATAAAGACGATGTGAAACATATACATGATGGAATGTTACTCAGCCATAAAAAATGGTGAAATAGTGACATTTGCCACAATGCAAAAGGACAAGAACCACAGGATTTCGCTCACATGTGGCACATAAAACAGAAAGCAACAACCAGAGGGGAAAGGGTGGGGAGGATAAAGAGGGTCAAATACATGGTGACCGTAGAAACCGAATGTGGGTGTTGAGGTCACAATGCAACATAGAGATGATGTATAATAGCAGCGATTTTCAACTGGTGTACTGCTAAAGTTCTTAAAACAAGCCATACCTGCTGGGCTGGTGTGGCTCAGTGGTTGAGCATCAACCCATGCACCAGGAGGTCGCCGGTTCGATTCCCGGTCAGGGCACGTGCCCAGGTTTTGGGCCCGATCCCCAGAGGGGGGCATGCAGGAGGTGGCCAATCGATGTTCTCTCTCATCGATGTTTCTGTCTCTCTCTCTCTCTCTCCCTCTCCTTCCCCTCTCTCTAAAATCAATAAAGAAACAAAAAATTTTTTTAAGATACCACACGACTATTCAGTCAGGGGCATAGACTCTTTTCCCTCAGATTGTTAAATAAAAAAAATGATAACAGCCAACAGAACAATAGCCGTACCAGTGTGAATGAACCACACTTATACCTTTTTGGGGGGTCAGATTTGCAAAAATCATATTTTTGGTGTGCCGAATTTCAGTAGTTTATGTGTTCTGTGAGGTGAAAAGGGTTGAAAATCGCTGTATTATAGAATTGTACACCTGAAAGTTATATGATGTCATTCACCCATGTCACCCAGTAAGTTTAATTAAACAACGTATGTTTTAGCAATAAGAAGAGATGAAACAAATGTGGGAAAAGGTGATAACTAAATCTTGGTGATGGGTATATGGGGACCCACTGTGCTAGTCTCATTTGTCTGAAATTTTTCACAATGCGTTCTATAAATGTTTTTTCTTTATTGATTTTAGAGAGAGAGGAAGGGAGACGGGGAGAGAGATAGAAACATCGATGAGAGAGAACATCGACTGGCCGCCTCCTGCATGGCCCCCACTGGGGATCAGGCCCACAACCTGGACATGTGTCCTGACCGGGAATCGAACCGGTGACCTCTTGGTGCAGGGTCCACGCTCAACCACTGAGCCACACCAGCCGGGCCACAGTGCATTTTATAATAAATTCGTAACTATCAAGTTCAACTGGTCACCACCTAATATCATCCCTTAGCCCATCACACATCTCACCGATAGATGTTGCACAATTTGGGGACACTGTGTGCTCCCCAGGACTGAGAGCTTCTGCGCCCACCCAGCACGGCGCCCAGTACACAGCAGGCACTTCATAAATAACAATAAATAACAAGTAACAACAATAAATAACAAGTAACACTAAATAACAACAATAAATAATAACAATAGCTCCTGAGAGCTATTCTAAGCACTTTGCCTGAATTAACTCATTTCATCCTCAGAACAACCCTGTGAAGCAAGGACAATTCCTGTGCCCATTTTAGGACTGAGGAAACTGAGGCACAGGGGGGCTATTCCACTGGCTCACGGTCACACGGCTGGAAGAGGCTGAGCTGGGTCTCAAGCCCACACCCTGGCCCTGCTCCTAACCACCCTCTGGCTGGAGGCCGCCCAGCGCCCGCCCCTCACCTGTGCGAACCAGCTCGCCAATGAGTTCCTCCTTCATGCGGATGTTGATGGCCAGTTCCCGAATCTTCTGCTGGGCCTGGGCCAGGCGCCACTCGGAGGCCGTGGCAGTGGGGCCCTGGCAGCGCCGAGCCTGGGCCTTGCTCCCATGAACCGCTGTAGAAGGCCGGCTGTCAAGGCCGTGGCCCCAACTGACAGGGAGGTGGGGGAGTGGAGAGGGAGGTGGGGGAGTGGAGGAGGTGGGGGAGTGGAGAGGGAGGTGGGGGAGTGGAGAGGGAGGTGGGGGAGTGGAGAGGGAGGTGGGGGAGTAGAGAGGGAGGTGGGGGAGTGGAGAGGGAGGTGGGGGAGTGGAGAGGGAGGTGGGGGAGTGAAGGAGGTGGGGGAACAGAGGGGGAGGCTGGGGAGTGGAGGGGGCGGCAGGGGAGTGGAGGGGGCGGGGGAGTAGGGGGAGCCATGCCCAGGGCAGCCAGGGATGATGTGTGGACTGTCCGGGGTGGCCAGCAGGACCATGGAGGGAGGAGGAAGGGGTCAGGGTGCTCTCTGTACCCAACCCAGCTCACCTCTGGGCTCCGGGACCGCTGCACCCAGTTCCTCAAGGCCAAGCTCTGGGCCCTTCCTGCCAGGAGGACTCCCCGGTCTGGCCTCTGCCCTCGGGTTCCACTTGCTGACCCCGTTTCTGTAGGGCAGAAGTAAGCGTCTGCACCTGTCCCCAGCCCCTGCCCCAGCCCAGCCACCTCCCAGGCCAGAGGGAGGAAGACAGGTCCGCAGCCTGCCATCCGTCATCAACAGAACCTGTCCGTCCAGCGGAACCCTGAGGCCAGGGGCCAAGCTAGGGGGTGCAGGGGGCTGGGGGCACCAAGGACTTCCTTAGAGGCTGAGAACCAGGAGGCCTGGCCCACCCCTGCAAGGACTCGGTTCAGAGCCCACAGCTCCCGTCTGCTCTCTCCAAGGGCTGGCAGGGGTGATGTAGGTGAAGACACCCTGAGACCACAGGGTCCCCCCAGCCTGGGCCCCGATCCGGTCCCTGTCGGGTCCACAGTGGGTCCCACTCACCTGCACAGGTGCAGGGTCTGCCGGGGTGGTGGCTGCTCCTCCCCCTCCTCCTCCTCCAAGGCGGGTGAAGAGCCACTTCCCAGCTTGTCTACCTCTTCCAGCAACGTGGCTCCCGCCTCCCTGCCATTTGTCACCTGCGAGGGGAGTGTCAGGGTTTCAGGACAGGGCACCCTCTGTGAGCCATTCCCATCACCAGCCTGTGCCCTGCTGTGCGTGCCCACATCACATCTCTTCCTCGGGCCCTACCTCACCTTCAAGATCCAGCTCCAGCCCTGGCCGGTCTGGCTCAGCGGTTAGAGCGTCGGCCTGCGGACCAGAGAGACCCGGGTTCGGTTCCTGCTAAGGGCACGTACCTCGGTTGCAATTTGTCCCCGGCCCCGGGTGGGGTCGTGTGGGTGAGAGAGACACATTGACATGAAAGGGACACATCGACGCTGCCACCCACACGACCCCTACCGGGGGGCCGGGGACAAACTGCAACGGAGGTACGTACCCTTAGTGGAACCAAACCTGGGACTCTCCCGTTCGTGGGCTGATGCTCTAACTGCTGAGCCAAACCAGCCAGGGCTGCACCCCAGTCTTATCCCACTAACAACACCAGGCCAGAGTGGCGGCTGCATAACAGACGTCTGACAAGCCCACGGCCCCCGCCCCTCGGGCCTGCAGGACCTGAGATCTGGGAGGACCCAGAGCGTTGCGGCAGGTGCTAGCACAGCCTTGGCCCAAAAGGCCCCATGTGACAGAACTAGAAGCAGGAGGCCCGGCTCAGGGAGATCAGGGCTCATGGAAAAGTCAACTTGCAAAGACAGGCATCCAAAGACAGAGGGGGTAGCCTCAGAGGTGATGAGCTCCCTGTCTCTGGAGGTGTGCAAGCTTCCATCCAGTGCTGGAAGCCACAACCCCTTCTGCAACTCCCGAGCAATCTCCAGCTACACCGGAGAGTCCCGACAGCACCCCTCTTCTGAGAGGCCCCAGTCACTCAAATCCTGGCTCGTCCTCTAGGGCAGCAGTTCTCAACCTGTGGGTCGCGACCCTTTTGGGGGTCAAACGACCCTTTCACAGGGGTCGCCTAAGACCATCAGAAAACACATATTCCCAATGGTCTTAGGAACCAAGACACGGCCTCTCTGTCCGTCTCCAGGTGGGTGCACCCACATGCAGACACGCCCACAGACAGCATGAGGAGCTGTATTAAAGGGTCGCGGCATCAGGAAGGGTGAGAACCACGGCTCTAGGGACATCCCACAGCTGGTCTCGTGAAAGCTGGGTGAGGGACACTCTCCAGCATTCCCCAGACCAACGGGCCCGGCAGCGCCAGCCTCGCCACCTCCTCACCTCTCCCCAGTTCTCGGGGCCACCGTCATCTCCAGGAAGGCATGCAGGGGGCACCATGTCCAGCACATGGGTGTGGGCACCCTCCAGGGGGGCTGTGTGAGGCCGGGGCACGAAGGACCCAGGAGGCAGGCCCTTCAGGAGCCCAGGGGCCCCCCAGCCTGGCCGCACCAGCTCTAGCTGCAGCCGCAGCTCCGCCATCTCCTCCTGCTGCTCACGCAGGCGGTCACTCTGCAAGACATGGTCCAGGCGCTGAGGGGGACACGGACGGGGGGAGATGGGACACGGACGGGGGGAGATGGGACACGGACGGGGGGAGATGGGACACGGACGCGGGGAGATGGGACACGGACGCGGGGAGATGGCACACGGATGCAGGCAAGAAGTACAGGAGACTGAGGAACAGGTCTGAGCTACCTGCTCCCTGTGGGCTGACACTGAGGAGGGCCAAATACCTCTGACCACCTCTTGGTCACCCCCATCCCCTCCCCCGCACCACTACCACCCTCTCTCTCTCTCTCTCTCTCTCTCTCTCTCTCACACACACACACACACACACACAGCACTAGTTCAGGCTCAAACTCTCTCCCCACCCACCCTGCCAGCCCCCCACGTCCATGCCAATGACCGCCACCAGGGGGCGCCAGGAGTAATGCTGACCCAGTTACCTTGGGACGAAAGGAAGGGTCTGGCTCCAGTGTCCCATCCTGCTGCCCCTCCAGTCCCAAGGGCCACTCACACTCACGACCATCCTGCACACCCACCCAAGCTGTTCTGTTCCTCA
The DNA here is from genome assembly GCF_014108415.1 of Molossus molossus. Classification (NCBI taxonomy): domain Eukaryota; kingdom Metazoa; phylum Chordata; class Mammalia; order Chiroptera; family Molossidae; genus Molossus; species Molossus molossus. Next base: position 4,037,576 of record NW_023425360.1, on the reverse strand, counting down.
CCTCCACGCTTTTGCTCTTTCGTGCGTGCCCCCATCTCTACCCACCCCACCAGACCCACCCCAGCTGATTTCCTCACTTGGGGAACAGCTCACTTGCACCCCATCTGTGGAAATGGCAGCCCCACCTGCAGCTTGTACTGCTCCATGGCGTCCTCCAGAGCAGCCAGAAAGTCTCGGTTCTCCTCCTCCAGCCGGGCCACCTGGCTCTGTAGGGCCAGCAGCGCCCCCTCATCTTCCTATCAGGCAGGGAGATGGGCTTCAGGGCCAGGAGCTGGCAGGACAAGCCCGTCTGTCCCTGGGGCACCCTCCTCCCCCACCCTGCCTTGCTCCTCTGCTCCAAGCCCTGCCTGCAGACTCCTCTGCAAGCCGTGTGGGCCACCTCTTGTCATTATTCATCCTGTTTCTAGTAATAAGAACATCCCCACTATTATTACTAACAACTTCCCGGGCCTTCGCCAGCGTGCTGGGCTCTCGTTACACCTTCTGTCACCCCAGGAGGTAAACACCAGCCTCATCCCTACTTTACAGAGCGCGCAAGGCTGGGGACGCGGTGGAAAGTGACCGCGGTCACCCGCAGACGTGCCTCTGGGCGGCTCAAGTCTCTGCTAATGGACGGGGCGGGGGCGCTGCCGGCGGTCTGAAGACCTTCCGTCCTGTTCCCCCCTCCCCAGGGCCCACCTGGTCCTTGGCCACCTTTCTGCCGCCCGGCCCCTGCGCGGCCTGCTCCTCGGCGGCGGAGGCGCTCTCGATGCCGCTGTCGGGCCCCGAGGCGGAGCTCAGGGCGCTGCGCTCGCCCTCGACCACGCACAGCCAGTCGCGCACCTTGCGGGCCGCGGCCCAGGGCAGCCCGGGCTCGGCCTGCAGCTCGCGCAGGAGGCTGTAGGCGGCGTCGGTGCGGGCCCGGTAGCGCGCGCACTCGGCGCCCAGGCGGGCGGCGGCCACCGCGGGCGCGGCGGCGGGGCCCGGGCCACGCCGGCCTCGGTGGATGATGCGCGTCTCCGAGCGGTGCCGCGGGGGACCCCGCGCACCGGCCCCCTCCTCGGGGGCCCGCTCTGCCTCCGGCCGCCAGTTGACGGTGGCGCGGTTGCAGATGTTCTGGGCACGACTGGCGTAGTTGAGGGTGTTGAGGGTCTCGTCGAAGTCGGAGGAGGACGGGCTGACGCAGGCAATCATCACCGTCTTGGCGTTCCCGCCCAGCGAGTCTTTGAGGATCCTGAGGACGAGCAGGCGCTCAGGGACCCAGGACGCCAGGACCCGCGGTCCGGACCTACACCAGGCTGACGGCTCAGCCTGCATGGCTGTGCCCCAGAAGCTGCAGGGGGACCCGTCCCCTACCGGACTCCCTCCGCCGCACCCCGGCGGCCACCCGGGGGCGGGGCGCGGGCACTCCTCCCGTGGGCTCACCGGGTGATCTTGGAGTCCCGGTAGGGGATGTGGCTGCCGCGGCGCTGCGGGTCGCCCAGGGCGCTGATGACGTTGCCCAGGGCCAGGAGGCTGCTGTTGATCTGGATGCTCTCCTTGAGGCGCTCGCCGGTGCTGCCAGTCTTGAGCACCCTCTCGGAGCCCGCCAAGTCCACGAAGTGGAACTTGGAGACGAGCAGCTGCCCCGGGGCGGGGCGGGGCAGGCGGCTGGGGGCGCGCCCCCGCTGCTCCAGGGTCACCGTGAAGACGGTGTGTGAGCGGCTGGACAGGCGGTTGAGGTGTGTGGCCCCCGTGTGGCGCGCCGCGTTGCCCATCTCCAGAACGCTGAGTACCTCGTCCAGGCCCTCCACGTCCACCTCCTTCACCCCACACAGCACTGTGGGCACGGAGCAGTGAGTCCAGGGCACGGGCAGTCTGGACTGAGCAGCCAGAGGGCAGGCGGGGCACGGCCAGCCCTCCGCAGCTCTTCCTCACTCAGGGCCCCTTCCCCACGCCCAGGGCTCCTGCCCATCCTGACGGGCTGGAGGGGCTCCAGCTTCCCCGTGCCCACCTCAAAGCCCCTCACTCTGGGTGCAGCATACACACCAAAGGAAAAACCAAATAAACAGGGCAAACCAAAGCAAGTGTTTTCAGAGCCTGGGTCTCCTAGTAAGGTGTTCCTCCCAGGCAGGTCAGCCAGCCTGCAGCAGGTGAAGCCTCCTCAAGCCAGGTGCCCCACTCCCCACCAGGGGAAGACTCAGGATTTCCTCACCAACATTCCCACGATCATCTTCCCGAAGCTGGATGTCACGGCTGGCAGTGCCCACCTCGAGCAGGTCTCGGAACTCCTCCTTGTACACTTCCAGGTAGGACACGTGCACGAGACAGTCAAGCAGGTCGTTCTCATCAATAAGCTTGAAGGCCTCAGCCATGACCCGTGGGATGATGCCCTGCTCATCCTCGTGGAGGGAGGCTGGGGAGACACCACCGGGCTTCCTGTGACCATGCCTCCAGCTGGACCTCCAAGGCCCTGATGCCCCTGCCAGCAGCTGGAGATTGGGGTCCAGTGTGGGGAAGGCAGTAGCAGAAGCCAGAGTGGGCTGGGCAGCCTGAGCCAGGACATGCTCCAGGATGGTCAGGCAGAACCATAAAATTTCAGAGTTGGAAGCAACCTCTCATGGGTCAACCAACCCCTTTCATGATATAAACATCCCCCCACTACATTCCTTTCAGATCACCAGATACCCTTGGCTTGATTACCCCCTAGGACAGGGAGCTCATTACCATATAGTCTATGCTCAGTTATCTAAAGTACCTCCTAAATTTATCCCAAAGAAGTAATAAGAGGATGTTCAGAGCATCACTCTTCCTCATAACATTAAAAAAAAAAAAAGGCAAAACTGCCTAAGTGTCCAGCCCAAGATCCCATAGGGAATCTGGTTAAATACATCACCTTATATTCACAATGGAATGCCAGGTAGCCATGAAAAAACTAGACTGAAGAATATTTAATGATATAGAGAAATGTCCATGATATGTTGTTAAGAAAATACAACAGGATACAAAAGATTGGATAGAGTGTGACACCATTTTCTTAAAAAGTATAGTAATTTCCCAAGAGAAAGAAAGGGGAAACCTTAACAGGGTGTGTGATTTCTGAAAGGCAGTTTTATTTTTGGGTTTTTCTGTATTTTCCCTAATTTTTTATGACAATCATGTATAGTTTTATAACCCAAGAGAAAACATTTGCACCACTTAAAATGGGGCAGTTCCCCCAAATTCCCCAAAGTGTCTCTCCCGAAAGCGCTCTGGAGCCTCACGGAACCAGCCCGCTGCCCTGCTGTGAAGCAGCGGACGCTTGTCTCTTCCAGGACAGGCCCCACTCCAACCACCCTGACTAGAACACGGATTTCTAACCTTCAGCAACCATCCTGACTACTTGCAGAGACAAACCACCTCCCGCTGAAGTCCCCAGAACCACACAGCACGGCCCCATCTCTATGGAGTTGAGAAGGCCACTCACCTCCCAGGCCCCTTCCTTCCCACTCTGCCCAGCCCCCTGACATGGCTGGTCCCACTCTGCGCTTCAGATCTGTTCCGGAAATGGCTCGCCCTTCCCCAGCAACCCCACCTTCAACAGGGAATGAACGGCAGCGAGGGCACGGGCACAGATGCAGCAGTCACTGCGGCCCCTCAACACGGGCACAGGGCAGGGTCACTCACCCACACTGGCCTCCCCCATGGTGTACGTCTTCCCGGAGCCTGTCTGTCCGTAGGCAAAGACGGTGGCATTGAAGCCCTCGAAGAAAGCCTCCAAGAGGGGCTGCACGCAGGCCTGGTACACAGCCTCCTGCCCGGCATCCTCGTCCAGCACCACATGGAAGCCAAAGTGGCGGTCTCGGCCCAGGGTGACTCGGCCGTGCTCCGGCTCCACCCTCAGGCAGCTCTGGTGCCCGTGCAGCAGCTCCTTGGGCAGCAGCGGGCGGACTCGCAGGGCCACCCTCACGGGGGCCTCCTCGGCCCCTGGGAGCCTCTGGGCCTCCAGCCCCATGTTGGGGGAGGGCTGTTCCAGGCCCTGCGGGGAGGAAGACCCCAACGTCAGCACCTGTGCTCCAGGCTGGACTCCCACTGCAGGTGACCTGGAGCCAGATCCTGCAGCTTCTGACCTTGGAGGGATGGAGGGGAGGCAGGTTAAAGTTCAGAGCCTCTTCTGTGCCCCAGCCTGGTGTCCAAAATGCTGTGAGGGCCACAGTACAGTTCTATACAGCTACATGTCACGGCTCTCGTCACTGGCAAAATAAGGCCCTGACTCCTTCATTTGCCACCCAAGGGCCTGTGTTCCAGCAGCACCCTTCCCCTGTGCCCTCATCTCCTAGAAGACACAGCCACCCACGGGGGTTTCCAGCCTCTGCCTCTGTCACATCACACCCCCTGCTGCACCTTCTTCAAAAAAGTCAACAGATCCTTCGACTCATTCCAAGACCCCCAGTGGATGCCTGAAACCACAGACAGCACCGAACCCTACACATACTCCGTTTTCCCTATATATGCATACCTATGATAGAGTTAAGTTCTAAGTTAAGCACAGTAAGAGATTAGCAACAATACCTAACAATAAAATGAACAATTACAACAACATATTGCAATAAACGTGATGTGGATGTGGCCACTCGTCTCAAGGGGTCGCTGGCTGAAGCCCTGGTAGAGGCTCCATGCTTTCTAGGCCACATTGCTCTCAATCAGAGAGTGTTTTCTGTCCATGTCTCCGACCCCACACAGTTCGGCTTTTCCATCTTACCCAGCATGCATCACGCACCGTGGCGGGACCTTTTACAATCTGAGGTGCAACCACAAAACTAGCGATTTTCTTTCTCCTTCGCAATTTCCCAAACGATTTGTTCTGACTGTAGATCTTCCAACCCAAGCATTCGAATATTTTTTTCTGTCCTGATTAAATAGAGAACTTTACCTTTGCACTGAAAGGAAGTACTTTCTGGCTCCTCTTTGGCAGATCATAATGGCCAGCATCTCTACTGTCGTGCTTTGGGGCCGTGACTAAGTAAAGGATCTTGGAATGGTATCGCGATGCACACAGGCATCGCGATACCATCTTTGGCAGAGTGCCTACCAGGTGCCGGCCCTTTATCCATTTATTGTGCCTCACAGGTGTTGTGTTTTTTAGAAACTCATTCACCTCCAGGGCAGGAGCAGCAGGACATCAGGAGATTTCATCACTAGTCAGAATGGCACCCAAGTTAAAAACTTATGAATTATGTCTGGAATTTCCCATTTAATATTGCCAGACCATGGTTAACCGTGGAAAGTGAAACCATAGTTAAAGGGGTGGGGGTAACTGTATTTCTCAGGTTCACCTGCTTCTCCTCATCCTATGCCAAAGCCCTGCTCCTGGCCACTGACGTCCTGTCAGGGTGACCCTCAGTGGTCTGTGTCCCTGTGCCCTCCTGCAGGGCACCCAGGAGCATATGCAGACATGCCCTGGCCGGTTTGGCTCAGCGGTACAGCGCCAGTCCCCGAACCAATGAGTCACGGGTTCAATTCCGCTCAAGGGCATGTACCTCCGTTGCAGTTCGTCCCGGCCCTCCTGGTCCGGTCATGCAGGAGACAACCAGTCAATGTGGATCTATCACATCGATGTTTCTCTCTGTCTCTCTCTCTCCCCCACCCTCCCACGCTATCTGATAATAAATAGAAAAATATCCTGGGGAGAAGAATAAAAATAAAGGCAGGCACCATCTTATACTCTCTGCTAAACTCCCCCAAAAGAGGCTCCCCACAGGCTTTAGGATACTAAACTCGAACAAGCCCTTCCTGCCTGGACTACTCACATGTACCCACTTTCCTCCTTCCTCGCCTGGAGCACACTCAGTGTTGCCCACCTGCCTCCCCCACGGGGGCCCAGAGCTGAGGCCGGCTCTCCACACACAGCCCCAGCTGCTCCCCTTGGGGCTGGTCTCCCGGCACCTCCCAGACTGGGAGCTGGAAGACAGGAACCGACCTGTCACCTTGCTGCTCTATCTCCACTGCCCAGCACGATGTCCGAGGCTTTGCAGCTGCCGGATAGTGATGAATAACACTTACCCAAGGGACCTTCCCGGCTCCATCCTCCCTCGCCACAGTCCTCACCCACGTTATTCATCACCACAGGTTTGCCTCCTTTATTGCGCTTTGCTTTATTGCGCTTCCCAGGTGTTGCTTTTTCTTTTTTTTTTTACAAATTTAAGACCTTCTACCAGCAAAAAGATTACAAGTGACTTGACTGCCCACGGCTCACGTGGCTGTGGTGATGCTGGTGGAAACCAGCCACGTAAAATACAGCGCACACAATTGTGCACAGCCCACGCTTCATCGTTATTTTCGGGGGTACCGTTTCCACTTGTATAAAGTTTGCTGTGAAACCGCACCGTGTCTCCCGACGTGACCCTTTCGCTACGTTTACCGTGTTTTGTGCGGGGACACGCTCCACGGGCCTGCAGCCAGGCTGCGAGCGGAGGCTGCGCCCTCCGGGTGTGCGAACCCCTTCTGTGCGAGACTCCGCTCAGCGCCTGTAACGGGTTTTGTCCGGGAACCCATCCCGTCCCCGCGGGGTGGCCGGCGCTGGGGACACGGCGGTGCGTGCCCCGCTCACCCCGGGCTCTCTCCGGCCCTTGCGGTCCCGCTTCTCCGCGCCCCGAAGGCGCCCAGAACCGTCGGCCGGTGCGGGGCGGTCGGAGCGCGCGGGGGTCGGCGCCCGAGGCCGGGGCCCCGGGAAGTTCGGGAAGGGGGGTCACAAATGCAGGCGCGACCCTCGCAGCCCGGGAGGTCGGCCTCAGGCCCCCGGCTTAGGGAAGGGGGACCCCCGCGCGCCCCGGGAAAGGCCCCCGGAGGCTGGCAAGCGACGACGGGCTCCTCAAGGGGGCCGGCTCCCAGGGCCGCCCGCCCGGCCCGCGCAGGGGGCGAGGCGCCTCCCACCCGCCCGGTCCGCGCCCTGCGCACCCCTCCGGCGCCCACACTCACCTGCAGGGGTGCCAGCGCAGCCCCGGGCCCCGCAGCCAGCCTCCGGGCCCCAACGCCGCGCGCTCTGATGCCGTCACCAGGACCCCCGCCCCCTAAATAATCCCGCCTCCCCCCCACCCCCGCCCGCGCGTGCTCCAGGGGGCTGAGGCAGAAGCGGGGCGGCGCCGCCGAGTCTGTCCGCAGGCGGGACGGGGTGGGGCGGGGCCACGCCTGGGGGCGGGGCGGTGGGCGGGGCCGCGCTTGTGGGCGGGGCCACACGTACCGGTGCCCAGACCCGTCCCCGCATCGCAGCAACGCTGGGGTCGCCGGCGCTGCGCGCTGGTCCGAGCGCGGCCTCTTCCAGTTCTGCGGACGCAGTGACCCACGAGGCTGGCGTGATTCCCCGAGGGGGAGAAGCCCCGCTGCCCACGGACGGGAAGCTGACTGTCAGGACGGCAAGCGCTAACTCGTGAGAAGACGCCCCGCGGTGGATTTCCCAAGCGGCTCTTCCTTCGTTCATTCGTCCCTTTGTTCAGGTGTGGACTCCCCTCCTCCCGCCACTGCATTGCTCCCTCTCTGCACTCCCCGCGCCCCCTCAAAGCTGAGCGATGCTCTCCCTCCCCAGACCCCGGGAAGCCTCCACCTCCCTTTTCTCTGATGTCACACGACCCCTTCTAAGGCTGAGGAGGACGCATCCCCCCGTGACTTTCGGGTTTGGGTGGGGGCCTGCTTCTCCCGGGGTGGTCGGGACCCTGGCCGCACCAGGAAGTCATCGCTGTACCCCTTCTCTGCCCCAGACTTCGGGTGACCTGGGGGCTGGCCGCATGAAGACACCAGGAAGCTCTTATTGAGGCCAGGCAGAGATCAGGATGAGTTCTTACCCCTGGGGCAACCCCCCTAGAGCAGACCCTGACAAGGCCTGGCCCACAGTTCTGGCTTGTAAGTCCCAGTTTGGAAAGGGCATGAGATCCGTGGGTCCACTGGTAGATTCCACTGCCAGCAGCCTCGAGTTCCGGGAGACCACTGCCCTAGGAGAGGCCACTGGGAGGGGAGGGTTGCTGTAGGGCTCTTAGCCCACCTAGCCAGTTGGGGGGGTTATTCTGTGGGCAAAAGGTCAGTGGGAGCCTTACAGAGGTGTTCATCCTGTACCTACCTGGGCAGGTGCTACCCAGGTAGGATGGGGATCCCTTGAACCATCCTAGACTCCTCTCTTCTCACATCCACCACCAAGCCCTCATTTGCCCTCCACAGTAGCTTCCAGTCCAGGCAAGTGTCTTTGTAACCCTCCACAGCCGCATGCCTATCCGTGCCCCCACTGTCTCTGGCGTAGGCTGCTGTAGCACTGTTCGCTGGTCTCCCTCCTGCCCCTGTAACACATAGCAATAAAAAATAAGTGATGCACACAGAAATAAGGCGGCCAGTAAGCAGTCACTGTCTTGGAGGGTCCCCTTCCAACTATTATCTTCTATGTGTCTGAGTCCATTCAGGCTACTATAATAAAACACCACAGCCTGGGAGGCTTATACACAACAAACATTTATTTTGCACAGCTGTGAGGGCTGGGAAGTCCAAGATCATGACAGCAGCACATTCAGTGTCAGATGAGGGTTTGCTTCCTACACAGCTGTCTTTTCACTGACGTCACAGGGCGGACGGGAGCAAGCTCTCTTGGGTCTCTTCAATTTTTGTGGGTTTTTTTTTGAGAAAGGGAAGAAGATGAGCAACTGGACAGGCCTTCTTGCTCTAACCTGGATGCCCCAAACCGCATTCAAAGTTGTCTTCTGGTGGGATTCTGTAGCAGGACGAGTCAACTTCAGCATTATCAACATTTGGGGCCCCACCTGTGCACTGTAACATCCTTGGTATTCGCCCATTTGATATCCTCAGAAATGCCATGTATCCTGGGAGGGTCACACCAGCTGCCCCTGTTGAGAACCACTGGTCTAATCTTGTCTGGCTGATGTTTTCTTTCTTCTTTCTTTCTTTCTTTCTTTCTTTCTTTCTTTCTTTCTTTCTTTCTTTCTTTCTTTCTTTTTTATGTCTTTCATTTTTTTTTATCCTCACCTGAGAATATTCCTCCAGGGCCAGGGATGAACTGAGGTACATGCCCTTGGCCTGAATTGAACCCACGATTCTTCGGTCCGTGGGCCGACGCTCTAACCACTGAGCAAACCGGCCAGGGTGACCTGGCTGATATTTTCTTATAGTAGGTACATAATGACAGAGTGGTGCAGAGAACTTACCTCGAGAAGGAACGAGCATCTTTGTGATGGCATCCCCTTATGTTTTACAAGTCGGGTCCCCAAACTAGACACCAGACAATCCTGCCCTCAGTTCAGAGTCCCTTTTTCTCGCATCTCAATTTTCCACTCTCTGACCCAAGCCTCCCTTCTTCCCCCCAAACAGCAGAAACTTCCATCTCCCCACAGCAGAAAATGTTTCTTCAATTCTAAGACTGGCATTTTCTCACATCCTAACATTTCTGAAATTGAGTTGCATCTTGCAGTATCCCCAAGGGAAACGGCACCTAGAGGGGTGATGTGGGGATAGGCACATGCCGCCTGAAGGACACAGCGTGTTCACCTCTGTGACCTCTTGTGCATTGCTTCCATTGGTTGAATTTTATTTATTTATTTTACTTTTTGTTGTTGTTATTGTTAATCCTCACTTGAGGATACTTTTCCATTGATTTTCAGATAGAGAGGGAAGGAGGGAGGGAGGGAGGAACATTGATGCAACCCAGGTACGTGCCCTTGACCAGGAATTGAACTGGAGACCCTTCGGTCAGTGGGCCAACACTCTAACCGCTAAGCCAAACCAGCCAGGGCGCATTGGTGGAATTTTAATTAAAATCTAGAAACATATCTGTCGCTTAAAATGTCATAATAAAATTGAACTCTGATGTAGTAGCCACATTTAATTTTGTATACAGGAGATTTCTACCGAAAGTCTGTCAAAACTGCCAAGGCTCTTTGGCTACATCTGTACTAGGAAACCTCAGCCTCGAGGAACAGAAATCACAACCTGAAATGGCTTGAACAATAAGGTCACTGGTCATCTCAGCCAACAGACCAAAGGAAGGAGGGCTCCAGGGCGGGTGACACAGTGGCAATGTAACCCAGGACCTGGCCTCTCCATTTCTCCTCTGCCATCTCCTTCAGAAAGAAAACGTCCAGAGCACTTAATTATCTGTGCAGCTGCAGATGAAAATCATAAAAAGAGCCCTGGCCAGTTTGGCTCAGTGGTTGGAGTGTCAGCCTGCGGACCAGAGAGTCCCGGGTTTGGTTCCCACTAGGGGCATGTACCAAAAATAAAATGATAATAATAATAATAATAGTAATAATAATAATAAAGAGTTTGGTTTGGAAGCCTACTTGGAATTATCTAACCATTTAAAAACATAGACACTCTGTTGCCCGTCAAGTCACAGTTCCAGTGATAAGCTCATCCTATAGATATATCCACACATGTACACGAGACATTCTGTGTAAGGACATTTATTGCAGTACTGTTTGCAGTAGCAAAAAAAACTGAAACAACCTCAAAGCCCTTCATTAGGGAACTAGTTAAATGAATTCCCTTATGAGGCACATAATTACGTTATCAGGCTATTAAAAAGAGTGAGGGGGGCTTATGATGTCTAAGGTATATTGTGAGGTGAACAAGTAGGAAGTACATACACATTTGCTTGCACACGCACAGCCTGAAGCTGGACCGACACACAGGAGACTGGCACCATGGTGGTGGTGGTGATGGGGAACCCAGGACCTCAAGGGGGACCACGCATCCTCTTGCAGTGTTTGGATTTTAAATTATATGTATGTATCTCTTTGATTTACTAAGTAGTAACATTTTCAAAAATAACGCTTGGGGTGCTCTAAATAGCATAGACTTTCTCCGGTGAAGGGTCACCAGGGTCGTCGCCACACCCCGGGGGTGCCAGCGTTCCCAAGGGGAATGGCAGGGGGCAGGTGGAGGTCAGGCAAGAAGGGCGCAAGTAGGTGTGCGTTGAGCCAGAAGGTGGCGCTGTGAGCATGGCCGGGACCCAGCCTGTGACGACGCGGGGTGCTGGGTACCCAAAAAGTGACGCTGATATTTCATATGAACACCCGAGAGCTTGCGCACCCGATTGTTGTTCCTTCAAGGGAGCCCACTGAGACGCTGCACACTCGGGCATCTCCTGCGTGGTCGGACCTTGGGGTTACCGACATATAACTCACGGACGGCACATGCTTGTCGACAGAGGGCGGATCTAAACTCTGAAACGGTCCAAGGTCCTGTGGCCACAAGTTTGACTAAGAAGTGAGACATCAAGTTAGGCAATTAATATTTTAGTAAAAAAAAAAAAAAAAAAAGGCAGAATCAAAGCAGGTTGCTGCTCTGATTTTTTTTTTTTTTTTTTTTTACTTGGCTGCAGGCTAAGCCCCGAAAAGATGCTCAAGGATGAGGCGCCGAGGCTGAGCGCCCAGGGAACTGCTTTGGGGAAGTCGGTGCTCTTGGACCCGGGGTTCTGCTTGCTGGCTGGCGGCAGGGGCGCTGGCTCCGGGGCCCCGCGGCGCCGCGCTCAGCTCTTCTTGCGCAGCTGGCTGTACTGCGCGCGGCCCAGGATGGGCTCCATGACGCTGGGCCGGAAGAAGCTGTCGCTGACCCTGCGCGCCGGCTTCTCGCGGGGCCCGCCCGGCAGCGCCGAGCGCAGCGCGTTGGGCAGGTCCTCCAGGCCCGGCCCCCTCGCGCTGCGCAGGCTGCCGCGGTGCTGGGCTGGCCGCGGCGGGGGCTCCGGGCCGGCTGGCGGTGCCGCGGACGCCCTGCGCTCGGTCTCGTCCGGCGGGTTGTCGATGTCCCGGAACTCGCTCTCGGGCTCCATCAGTGACAGCCTAGGGAGCTGAGCACCAGGCAGCCGCTTCAGGGCCGGTTTGGTCTCGCCTTGGGCCTCCTACCCACCCCCTCCGAGGCCCGCCTCCCAGGAGCATCATTAGGCGGGCACGGGCTGGGTGGTGGGACCAGAGCTCCGGTGCAGGGGAATGGGGTACGCAGGGGACACAGCTGAGTCCAGACCTCCTCCGCAAAAGCTCCTAGACCCTGCTGCCTCCTTCAGAGGCCTTTCGGTGCGAGGTCAGTGGCTTTCCTGACCCATCCTGGGGCCTGAGTTGCAGGCTAAGCACCGCCCACACACAGCCCCAGCCAAGATCAGGGTATCCCTGGCTGGTTCTGTTTTTGGGCCTAAGGTGGACCGGCTGGCTGCCAAGACCCCCGGCACACCTTTTGGTGGGAGTGACTGACTGACTCACCCCCACCCCCACCCCCACCCTGCACCAGCTCTAAGCCTCCTGCCCTGACCAGCCCTCCTAGAGCCTGAACAACCTGCAACTTGCTCCAGGAAGGGGCCCAGGGACTCCCCAAAAGCTAATACTAGCATTCCTTTGGGTTTTTCCTGTTGGTGACAGGTGATAGAATTAGATGGGGGCAGCTGCTGTCCCCTGGAACACAGCCCACCCCCAGGACCCTGGCAGCCTTCCTCCAACCCTTTCCAAGGAGCAGCATGCAAACCTGCCAGGCCCTGCAGGTGGGAGCTGAGGGGTGAGGGCCAGGCCACTGAGGACCCCCAGAATGATGGACAGGCAGGGGGTGGGGAGGGGTCTTAGGCCAGGGCAGCAGGTCCCTATGTTCCTGGGGCTGGGAAGGGCTCCAGGCCAGGCCACAGTGTGTCAGCATGTTCCCCAGGGCACTGAGGATCACAGAAGGGTCACCCAGGAGATGGGGTGGCAGCTGAAACCCCTCAGGGAAATCTTCTTTCTGTCCTGTCCAGGCCCCCAGGGGAGGAGGGTCATGGGGGTGGGACTCACCGGCACGTAGTGCACAACTGTGTCCACCACGTTGTCCGTAACCCCCTTCAGGGCATCTGACAGGGACATGGCCCTCTTCTTGGTCGAGGAGACAGCAGGGGCCGGGGAGACAGCAGGGGCCGGGGAGACAGCAGGGGCCGAGGTGAGATGCAGCACCCTCCCTGCGGTGCCCAGCACCGCCGCAGGCGCCCACATCACGGCCGAGATGGTGCCCTGGATGGCCTTCTGCAGGGTGTGCACCGTGCTGCGCAGGAGGCCCTGCGGGCGGGGCGAGGCTGCTACCTGGGGGCCAGAGCAAGGTCAGCGCTCCCTGCAGCAACTCCCGACCCTTCCCCTTCCCACCATCCCCAGAGCTAGAGGGGAAAGAACGTGGACACCTGGCCCTGCCACTCGCTGTGTGGCCTCGGGCAGGTCACTTCCCTTCTCTGAACCTGTTTCTTCATCTGCAAGTGGGGAGGACAGTCTCCACCCTGCCTGTCTTCCGGGCTGGTAGGAGGGTCAACTGAGATGAGCATGAAGTATCTGTCGGCTGGGCCTCTGGGGTGTGGTGAGTCTCTGGGCCTCTGCTCACCCCTCTGTGGGCTGCGGGCCCTTGAGGCTGCCACACCCCCAGCTCTGCTCTCACCTCACTGAGCTGCTCCTCCGGCTCTGACTCGGACTCCTCCTCCTTGGTCTCCTCCCCCTCGGTGTCTGTCTGGTCATCGTGGTCCTCCTCGTGGGCGGTGGCCAGGTTGTGTAGCCAGGGCACCCGCACCTCGCTCTGCCGCCGTCGGGACACCACCTGCATGGCCGCGGACGCACCCCACTGGGCCAGGCTGTTCTGAGGGAGCAAAGGCAGTGGCCTCTGGCTTCAGCCCCAGCAGCCAAAGCACCCCACCCCCAGAGCCAGGGTGGAAAGGGGACAGGGCCTAGCCCCTGTGGACTGTTCTTAAGACTTTTCATTGAGTGGTAAGTGACACAAAGTGCACACAACACCAGTGTGCGGCGCTGTCCCCTGTATAAGCGCACACCTGTGTAACCAGCACGGGTCAAGATAGAGACCAGTTCAACCACCCAGGAGACTCCCTGTGCCCCCCTCAGTTCGGCTGAGGGTGACCACATTCCGACCTTGCTCACCATGCACTGGTTTGGCCTATGTCTGAGCTTCATGGACATGGACTCATACACTGAGCATGTTCTCATGAACAGCTTCTGTTCCACATCATGCTGTGAGGTCAAAGTAGCCCTTCTTTACCTCTGTGTAGCACCCCACTGTAGAAATAGACCACCTTTGCCCGTCTGCTGCTGACATTTGAGTTGTTCTCAGTTCTCGGCTGAGGGCACAGCCGAGAGGAACATTTCTGACCTGTCTTGGGGGGGACATTAGCTCTCATTTCTCCTGGTGGAGTTGCTGGGGTATGGGGGGGGGTGTGTGCGCAACTTTAGCAGGTAGTCCTTGCAGATCTTTAAAGAGTGAAAAAAATCAAGTGGGCCAGAGTGTCCCAGGGAGGAGAGCAGCAGGCCCCCACTGGAAAATGGCCCCCAGTGCAGGGGACACGGGAAGGACGACTCCTGCTTTCCCCTGGAGCCACGGAACCGGAACCGGCACACAGTAGGTCCTGAGCAAACATTTGCTGGAATGAATGGGCCAGGCCTGACGGACCACCCAGGTGACGGCTGAAATGTGCCTGCTGGCCTTTATGCTTTAATATTGTCTTTGTTTCTGTTTTGGCCTTAGTTTCTTACGGAAGTTCCTTATGACAAAGTCCAGCCCTTCTCTGCTGAAATACACAGAGAGACGGGGAAGAGAGGAGACGTCGCCCCTCCCTGGGCCTGGGAAGGGCAGCTTCACCTTGAGTGAAGAGGGTGCAAGTCAGAAGGCTCCCGAAGGGAAATCAGAAACCTGGGCAGTCAGGGTCCTGGCCCAGCTGGGGCTCTCTCCCCAGCAGAATGGATCTGTGCCTTATCTACAGGTGACACTCCCTAGTGCCTGGACAGCAGCGGGGGAAGGGGGGGGTGTCTCTGCTCCCTCACAGGTGGGAGGGCTCTCAGGAAGAGGCCCAGTTGGGGAAATGAAGGGGAATGGGACCCAGTGGGAGAATGGGAGAGACAGAACTGGGGGGCAGGGCAGGACCATCCTAGCAAGACAGGCCTGTCTTCAGCTTTCGTCCTGGCCTCTCTCTCCCCCTGCAGCCTGGAGGACCGGCCTCCACCTCCTTAAGTCCTCTTGTCCTTAGACCTAAAATCCCAGCTCAGGTGGGGGGTGGGGGGGTGGTCAGGTCAGACACTCACCAGGGGGGCCACACCTGGGATCCACATGGCCAGGGCATGGCCCTGCTTCAGCACCTGGGCGGTGGTGTGCAAGGTGTGTTGGGAGAGTCTGTTGGCCAGGCTCCCAACCCTGCTCGCGAGGCTTGGCTTGGTGTTGGGAGGCTTCTGGGCCCGCTGGCGTCCTGGAGCGGGGGCTGGGTAGCAGTTGTGGGGAGAGAAGGGAGAGCAGGTCAGAGGAGGGGAAATCTGGGCTGCGTCTGGGTTGGAAGCTGTGTTCCAGCTCCACCAGGCTCGCAGCGACTTGGGCAGAGGGGCTAAGTGAGGATGGGTGCATCTGGAACCCTGCTGGACCCCCCTGCTCCAGAGCAGTGCTGGAGGAACCCTTGCTGACTGCGCTCACCCCGGGGCAGCACAGGGGGCAACTCACTGCGCAGGGGGTCTGGCAGCCCCCACCGGCAGATACCTGGCTCTTCCTCGGCTGGAGGGAGGAGGAGCTCGACCACCTTCTCCACACCACCCAGGGCCAGATCAGCCCCTCCAGAGGCCAGCCGGCCGACTCGGGTGTTGGTGGCATACTCGGCCGTGTCTTTGGCCACCCCCCAGGCGAGCTCACAGCTGGCCACGGCGGCCCCCAGGACCTTGTCCGAGGTGCTGGCGATGGGCACGCTGATGCTGTTCCTGGCGCTGCGGAGGCGGGTGGAGATGGTGTCCTTTAGCTCAGAGGCGATCTGGGGGGAGTGGGGAGCAGCGTCAGGAGCGTCAGAGGCCCAGGGAACTGGCACCAATATCTGGGCACCTGGTTTAAGAGGGAAAGGGCTCGAACCCTGCCTGTGCCGACCACGCGGGCCACCTGACTTCTTTGCACCCTGTTTCTGCCCATTGAGACCTTAACCGTCCTGTGAAGGTGCCCAGGGCCACCGCCTTGGTAACACCTGTCTCCATACCCTTGTGCGTGCGCACACGGCACCTGTTCTCCGAAACCCCTCCCAGCCCTTCCCTCGGAGTCTGCGTCTACAGCGATTGACAGATACGGCTGATCTTCCTACATGTTCTGCAATAAGAGGATGTCTTTCTCTTCTCTTAGCCTGGGACCTCCTTGTGACAAAGATTTGCCCTTCCTCTGGAGAGCAGGGGACTGAAGAGCACCGGCCTGGGAGCCAAACATAGCCGCTCTCAGGGGCCTTCACCCAAGGCTGTGTGACTGGCAGGAAGTCATGAGTTTTCCCATCTGTAAAATGGGGACAATCACCCCATCCCACAGGGTTGACAAGAGGAGCCCATGAGACGGCTCTGGAAATCGAGCATCATGGGATGGGCCCGGTGCAGGCCAGGGCTCAGTAACTGCTTGTGGGATGGACAGTCAGTTGGTCAGTAGGCTGGACGGATGAGGTCAGAGACGAACGCCCCACAAGCACCTGACGTGGCGGGCACCAGAGCAAACACCCAGGACCGTGTATCCAGGTGAAGTGCCTTTGCCGTCTCATGGCCCATAATGGGTTGGACCTTGAGGCCGTGGGACTGCAATCCCGGGGTCTGTGCGTGTGACCAGGATCTTAGGCGGCTACAGTCACCCCTGGCCCACTGCAGGTCCACAGCGTGTTTGGGGAGGGGTGGAGGGATGGGGTCAGAAACAAGGGGTCCATCTGGGAAACCTGCCTCCCTCGCTCCACAGGGACAGGAAGAAGCCTGCTGTGTGGCCCCAGGGGCAGGCGGCTGGCCCAGCCTTGGAGGCACTTGCCACAGAGGCTCTTGGTCATGGCATCCAGCTCGCACCCTCCCCTCCCCTCAGGCAGGGCCACAGAGTGAGAGGAGAGAGAGGGCTCACCTTTTCAGGAGGGTACTGGAGGGCCCCAGGGGCAGGCGGCTGGCCCAGCCTTGGAGGGCACTTGCCACAGAGACTCTTGGTCATGGCATCCAGCTCGCACCCTCCCCTCCCCTCAGGCAGGGCCACAGAGTGAGAGGAGAGAAGGGCTCACCTTTTCGGGAGGGTACTGGAGGGCCGGGATCTTTTCCTCCAGGTGGTCCAGGCCTCGGCAGGCCAGCTCATTGGCAGCTGTGACTGGAAGCACAGGGCGGTGCTGGGTGGGCCCTCCACGCTCTGTGCCCACCTAGCACAGGCCTCTGTGCCCGGGGCGGCACCTGGAGCCCTCCAACCGCCCAGGCCCGCTCTCCCCGGAGCATCCGGAACCCAGGCCCTCTGCCCCCTCCAGCCCCCTCTGCCATGCCTCCTTGAGCCAGGCCGGTTTCTGTCATTTGTGTGGGAATTGCAGTCAGGCAGCCCAGCGCCTGCACCTGCGGCGTGGAACCTTCCGTCCCTCACTGTCACAGGTGGACTCGCGGTGTCTGCCTTGCAGGGTGTGAGGAGACAGTGGTGGAAACTATGTGAATCAGCAACAAATACTGGGCTGGAGCAGAGGTGTGACGGGAGGGGCGGCAGCCCTGGGGGGGGCCTCAGTTCTAGAGGTGACAGACGCCCGGCCACAGCCCGGCCAGGCCCCCGACTGCCCACAGCCCTTCCTTTCACCCTCTAGGAGTGAGATGGTCAACAGTGGGCAGAGGGGCACAGGGCAGAGAAAGGGGGTGCCCAAGGGAGGGGTAAACCCCCAGGAAGGTGTGGGCGGGGGGGGGGCATCTCGATCGTGGAGATGGCTGTAAAGGGTATCTATATATGCTCTTTCGTATGCTTTCTCCAGGTGTCTTATTTTCTTCACAAATTTCTTAGTCGAGAGCCCGGGTGATGTGGTCTTCTGACTGGGCAAAATGAGCCCAGGGGAGTTATCTGAGGAGCGGGTAGACCCTGACCCTGGGCCTGGGTCTTCCTTGCCCCTGTCCTCTCCTGTCCGCTGTGCAGATTCCTCACCCCATAAATCTCTAATCGGGGTGGTGGAAAGTTCTCGACTTCGTGGTGCTGCTGAATCTCCCTCAGCCCTGTCCAGAGCTGGGCCTTGGAGGCCATGTCTTTGAGTAGGGGCAGGTCTGGCCAGGCCTGCCTGGAGGGTCGTCCTGCCCACGGGCCCTGGCTGGTAGCTCTCTGCTGCCCCGCCTGTCATGAGCTGGCCCCATCAGCGGCTGGGCCTGGAGGGCTTCCCTGGCCCTCCACTCCCCACAGCCCTGGCAGGCCAGCCTGGTACCAGCTTGCAGGACTCTCCTAGTTGCTGCGGGAGCTGAAGTGGGTGTCTGATCTGCCACGGGCGCCCCTCCCACCGCACCCACACAGCTCTGCCCATCCCTCCTGGCCCAGCACTGCTGTCCTAGGAAAATGTCAGCTGGGCGTCGACCGATGAGCAGGTATCTGTCTATCTCCATGTCTACATCTAGATACTGTATCATCCATCTCCACAGATGAGAAGACTGTGCAATGAGTCAGACAGACGTATAAGCAGACAGACAAGCAAGCTATCAAAAGATCAGACAAACTGACAGGTGGACACACAGACTGGCCGGTGGGCAGCCTCCAAGTGCCGCGGGGACTCACACTGGGTGGACAGCCTGCGGACCACTGGCTCCATGCTCCAGGCGGCCAGGCTGCTGGCGCCCTGCACGCCCTTCTCGTAGGCATTGCACACAGAGGCCACCAGGGGGTGGGCTTCCTTGGTGCTGGTGTAGGTCTTCTGGACGCACTCACAGGTGCCACTCACCACGGGCAGCTGCAGGACCCGCTGCAGCACATTCTCCTGCTCCTGGCACGGGAGGAAGACGGGCGTTCAGGTTGTCCCTCCTCGGTCTCCCTCCTCCAAGGAAGCCGGTCCCAGGGCCCCCGAGCCCATTCATGAGGCCAGCCTGGCTCCAAGGGACCCAACAGGAAGCCAGGCCACAGCGGTCTCTGGACTCCCCACAGGAAAACAGGAGCCAACCACCGGGCTCTTCTGGTGACAACCCAGCTTCACAGGGCTGCTGAGGCCGCCACCCCTAGGCCATCCAGCCCACCCAGACACCAACCGGTAGGTACAGAGCAATGTGGCAACACACCTGTCTAGAGTGTCTGTGCTTCTTGGTTTATCTAAACACTTCTCTCGTCTTCCTGGGCCACCACCAGCCTGCCTGTGCCTGCTGGTCCTGCAGCCTGGAATGCCCCCCCAATCCCTGCTCTCGGGTGAAAGGTCACTCCCTCTAGCCACGGCTAGAGCATCACCTCTGTGAAGCTTCCTGACTCCTCCCCCACGTCGGGAGCCACTGCTTCCTTCCCCCGCTGCCTCCACGCTCCTCACGAGGCTGCGATCATGTGCGGACCTGTCTCCCCCAGCAGACTCTCATCTCTGCCCCGTGCCCACCTGAAGCCTGCACAGCCATGTCAGTTGAATACCCGAATCGCAGCCAGGGCTGCGCCTGGTAGGTGTACGCTCAGATCTGCCCTGCTGCACAGAATCACACGGCTTCGGCCTCCGGGGGCCGGGATGCTCCCTGCCGTCCCCCTGGATGGAGCTCGTCCTCCCAGAGTGGCCTGTGCTCCATGCTGGACAGCACTGCTGAGCTGAAATCCACCTCCACCCTCCGCTCCACCCCGCCCTCTGGCACAGCACCGAGCACGTCTATTTCATCAGCCACTGGCTGGCTCTTTATGTGTCTCCCTCTGGCGGGCCCTTCCCCAGGCTCAGCAGCGCCAGCCCTGGTCTGGTGACCCCTCCTCTGGACACGCTGCGGTTTGGCATTGCCCTTCCACAAATAGAGCAGTCACACTCGGAGACAGTAGTCCTGTGGGCACAGTGAAATCGTCACTTCGCATTGTCCGGGTGCTGTGCTCTCATTAACGCATTTTAACGTGAGCAGCAGTCACACAATTAAACTTTAGGTCACCTAGGAATCTTAGTAAGGAGACACCGGTCTTTGAGTAAAAGAAGGAAGATTTTGGTCACGCAGAGGCAAACACCATTTACTCAGTTGCCACTGGAACCTCATTTAGCTCTAACAGCAACCCTCTGAGGTCAGCATTATCATGACCACTTTGCTGATGAGGAGACAAAGAATCAGAGACGTGAAGTGACTTACCCAAGATCACACAGCATGTAAGTGGCAGAGCTGGGATTCTGACTCAGGCCTGAAATGGCATATCTGGGTTTTGCTTCAAAATAATGCAAGGTAGGGGAATGGGTGGGGGTGAGGATGAGGCAGGATTGGCTATGGAATAAATGTTGGGGAGAGTGGAGAGTATTATAGTCTACTCTTACGAATGTTAAGAGTTCTCCACATAAAAAGTAAAAGGAGAAGAGTCCCCAGGTCTGACTCGGATGTGCACGCTCTCTCTATAGCTTTGCATTTGCCCCTGGTACACGGTTCTGCTCGGGAGGCCAGGACTCTGCCTCTTCTGTGGGTGGGAGGCCGAACCAGAGGGGCCACCAAGGAAGTGTGCGTGTACACTAGACGACAGGCTACACTATTTTAGCTTACGCAGGTGAGACTGAAATTTGAACCAGAAAAAGGTTGTGACTGTAAACAGAATATTTTCTTTGATGCTTTGGTCAGAGTCTTCAGGGGTTGTTTGAGGCCAACCCAAAGAGGGGAGAGGTCCTGGGAACACAGACCACCACCCGTTAGGATGGCTTAACCGTGCACTTGACCGTTTTATGCCTCTGTGTGTTCTCCGATTCAATACAGAACTTACCATGGTGATTCCTACAGCAAAGGTTAGTTAAAGCTCATTTGGGACAAGGTGAGTACTGAGCGGGTCCACCATTTTTTTTTTTTTTTTATCCTCACCCGAGGATATTTTTCCTTTTTTTTTTTGTACAGATAGAGAGGAAGGGAGAGAGAGAGAGAAACATCGACGTGAAGGGACACATCGAGTGGCTGCCACCCGCACGACCAACCAGGGCCAGGGACAAACTGCAACCGAAGTACGTGCCCTTAGCGGGAACCGAACCCGGGTCTCTCCGGACCGCAGGCCGACGCTCTAACCGCTGAGCCAAACTGGCCAGGGCGGGTTCACCATTTTTTAGTGTCATTATCTGACCTGTGTCTAAATCAGGCCTTGCCAGGTTATCAGGCACATCTAACTGGGCTACAGTGCACAGCGGCTCAGTCCTGAGTGGACACTCCGCCTGGTGGACAGAGCACGGGCTTCTGTTTAGAAAACAGCAGTTCCCTTCTCCTCCCCCACCAGCCAGTATTTCTGTCCTTTTTCTCCAAAGTCCTTGTTTTTTTTTTTGTTTGTTTTTTTTTTGGTACGTGCCCCTTAGCAGGAACCGAACCCAGGTCTCTCCGGACCGCAGGCCGATGCTCCAACCACTGAGCCAAATCGGCCAGGGCCAAAGTCCTTGGTTTTTAATAGGCATCACCCCACCCCCATTCCCCCCGATCTTCTAACAGTCAGTCCCCTGCAAAATGTAGTGAGGGTGGGAACAGTCAATTCGCTTCGATATCCTCGAGAAGTATCTTGTCCCAAGGCCCCTGAACCTCCCCTCCGGGCTCCCCCCTTGGCCCACTGCACACCCCACCGCACAGAAGCCTGGTTACTTACAGGGCAGTCTCCGTCCAGCAAGGTCGGGCCCTTGTTGACTGCCATCGTAGCTCTTCAAGCTGCAAAGCAGAAGGCCCCGGGTCCATCAGCAAACCCTCAGCTTCCACAGCACAGGGTCAGTCCCTACCTGCCATGGCCACCAGCTGACCCAGGCTGCCTGGGAGCTCAAGAAGGCATTAGGTTGGCAGGTGACTGTCACAGACAAGCAGCCACTCCCGGGAGTCCCACAGGTATGAGGTGCCCACAGCCTGCTTGTCGAGACTGATGTTTCTGATAAGGATTCTGGGTAGAACTGAAAAATGAAGGTCACTTTAAGAGTTAAGAGGTTCTAGGTGACGTTTAGGGGCTCTCAGATGAGGGACCAGAACAGACTAAATGAGTAGGTTTCAGGTTTAGTCATTTTTTTTTATCCTCACCTGAGTTTTTACATTCATCTTCAGATAGAGGGAGAGGGAGAGAGGGAGGAAGAGAGAGAGAGAAACATCGATGTGAGAAAGACACATTGACTGGCTGCCACCCACATGACCCCAACCGGGACTGGGGACAAACTGCAAACAAGGTACATGCCCTTAGCGGTAACCGAACCCGGGTTTCTCTGGACCACGGGCCGACGCTCTAACTGCTGAGCCAAACGGGCCAGGGCTTGCTTTTTTCTTATGAAAAAGTTCTGGCCGTAGCTGGTATGGCTCAGTTGTTTGGGTGTCATCCGGTGCACCAAAAGGTCACTAGTTCAATTCCTGGTCAGAACACATACCTGGATTTCAGGCTTGATCCCCAGTAGGAGGTATGCAGGAGGCAGCCGATCGATGTCTCTCTCTAAACTCAATAAAAACATATTTAAAAAAAAGAAAAGTTCAGCCCGGACAGAGTGGCTCAGTGGTTGAGCATCAACTCATGAACCAAGAAGTCGCCGGTTTGATTCCCAGTTGGGGCACATGCCCACGTTGTGGGCCAGATCCCCAGTGGGGGGCATGCAGAAGGTGGCCAATCAATGCTGTCTCTCATTGATGTTTCTATCTCTCTCTCCCTTCCTCTCTGCCTAGAAATTAATAAAGGAAAAAAAAAAATTCTTTAAAAAAAAAAAAGTTCTGCCCTGGCCAGTTTGGCTCAGCAGTTGAACGTCGGCCTGCGGACCAGAGAGTCCCGGGTTCGGTTCCCACTAGGGGTACGTACCACCAAACAAACAAAAAAAAGTTCTGCCTAGTTTCCCTCTTTAAAGCAAGCATATCTGCCAGTCCTGCCCTCTATGCTCAACTGAGCCAGAAAGTCGTCACTTTCAAAATCAGCTATTTCGGCTGCGTTCTAGAAAATCTAGTGGCCCCAGACTATCGACTCGACACTCTTGGTCATTTTCCTGGCCCATCCTCAGTAAAATTCCCAGGAGACCCTGACCCTCAACTTCTTTCCTTTAAGGTTCAGAAACCAACCAGGTAAGGCAGGTGCCCCGCGACTCACTCTAGCTGATGTTGCCTCCTTCCCAGAGCCCAGGCTGCCGAGTGTCTCCTCCAGCAGAAACAGAAACGATCCCAGTTGCTCCGAAGAGTCTTGGGCAATGCTAACCCCTCCCAGATAGAGGAGGGCAGAGGAGAGAAAGCTTGGTCAGTCGGTTGTCATGGTTATTTGACTGAGGGTCCCCCGGGCATATCCTAACTTCTGCAGGATTTAGCCAAGTAGGAGGGAGGTAGATCGCAGAGCTGAAGACCAGGCTCAGAGGAGTTATTACTCCAGAGCCATGAAGTTTCAGTTCTGTAACATGTTTCTGGTCCCCAATTCTCAAAAACCTGTTTTCCAGAAGGAAGGTGTTGGAATATAGGTCATTAAACTCCAAACTTTGGAAGCTCTATAACCTTTGGCTCCTTTTCCACCCATTTCTCCATCCCTTATTATCACCATCAGGAGTGGATTCTGACAGTATGTGTTCAGCCCACACGGGAGGGGAGTTCACCAGGACGGATCACTCTGGACATGCAGACAGATTGCTCGGAGCTGGGTTTGACTCCCTGACAGTCTAGCCTTTGAGGGAGCAATTTCAACCTCTGTTAAATTCCTAGATTTCAAGGAAGTTTACTGAACTCCACCTGGTCTGAGATGCCACCAGAAGATGCAGCTGGACAGCCAACTGGATTTGGTCAAGTCTGGAAAAGTGTGTACTGACCAAAATACGGTTACTGATCAACAACCAAGAACTGTCACCTCGTACCCCTTCCTTTGTGACGGGTCAGGCTAAGCCCGAGGTCCAGTTCCTGGCTGCAGGTGATGGAGGACTCTGGGGTGAGCCATAGTGGCCAGACTGAGAAGGGCCTTTTAATTAAAATGGGCAGGAGCGCCCTGGCCAGTTTGGCTCAGCGGTTAGAGCGTCGGCCTGCGGTCCAGGGAGACCCGGGTTCGGTTCCCGCTAAGGGCACGTACCTCGGTTGCAGTTTGTCCCCGGCCCTGGTTGGGTTGTGTGGGTGGCAGCCACTCGATGTGTCCCTTTCACGTCGATGTTTCTCTCTCTCTCTTCCTCTCTCTCCCTCCTGCTCTGTCTGAACAAAAAAATGGAAAAATGTCCTCGGGTGAGGATAAAAAATAAAAAAATAAAATGGGCAGGAGCAGAACAGAACTTACTTCTCTTGTTGCTAGAATTACATCTATTGTTGACTAAGTTGACTGCTGTGGGCAATGAGGAAAGGGGTGGGGGGGTGGGGAAACTGAGCTTTACAATAGATCCTTGTCAATCAAGTCAGTACCCGGGACATAACAGCAGGGACTGAGAAGTCAGGAAAGGGAGTGTCTAGCAAGGAGCCTCCCAAGGTAGTATCTGACACGGTTAACACTTATGGACCCAACCTGGACTTCAGAAATGAAAGACAGTGATGGAGAGGGAGGGAAGTATCTAAAGAGGAGGCCTCGGCCCTCGCTGCAGGGCTCAGGCTGCATCAGCCACGAGGCCGTGTCTGCAGAGCAAACCTGGGGCAAAGGGCAGTTTCAGCCCTTGGAGAAGTGGCTGTGGGCCAGAGGGAGTAGAGGGCTCTGTGCCTCAAAGCTGGTTTTCTGGCGGCGGCTGCTGCTGTGAGCCAGAATGTGGGCGAGAGGTGAGCGAGGTGAAAGGGCCCGGGAGAGTCCCTCAGGAAGGGTCCGCTATCCAGCAGCAGCTTCAAGGACAGTGACCATCTGTCCTTCCCCATCCCCATGTGCCTGCCACACCCCTCCATCGCCGCAGGAGCACGGGACCGTGTCACCTTGTGCACAGTGGATCCCAAAACTAAGCAAGGCACTCAGACACTCATTGTTGAGCAAGTTAGTTCTTGGGCAATGGGTTCAGTTGTGAGTGTGCTGGCTTGTCCATCTATTAGGGATGTCTTTTTTTTTTTTTTTTAATTTTTTATTGCTTTTTTTTAGAGGAAGGGAGAGAGATACATAGATCGGCTGCCTCCTGCACATCCCCTACTGGGGATTGAGCCCGCAACCCGGTCATGTTCCCCGAATGGGAATTGAACTGGGACTTCTCAGTACATGGGACAATGCTCAGTCCACTGAGCCACGCCAGCTGGGCACCTCTTTGGTTTTTGAATCACTCATGAATGTGGAGGCTCGAGGTGAGGGGTGTTAGTTAAAGAGGAGAAAGATGCAAGGGAGGGAGGTACCAAATTCTAGGTTTTCGTTAATTCTAGAAGAGGGACGTTCCCCAAACTCTCGCCATCCTCCCGGACATGGAGAGGACTAAAGTACCACCGCGGACACCACCCTAACTGCCTCCAGAAGACAAACCCCACTGACAGGCTGGTACAGAGGACCCTCTCCTGGGCAGCAGCCTGGACGAGATCATCTCAGAGGCCTCTTTCCACCCAGGTGCTCTACATCTCACTCCCTCTTCATCCTCCTCCGCAGCTGGGGTCTTTCGGGCGAGAGTTCATCCACCAGCTCATTCTACCCACTGTGCAGGCTCTGCTTAGGGTCGTCTCTGGACCGCCTCCCTTCCCAGAACACATGCACAGATACACGCGTCAGCTTTGTCTAGAAATTTAATTAGACATAATTAATCTATTACAGTAGAGGATCTGGATAAAGTAAAAAGTTGAACTTTTTATTTATTTGCCCTGATTTAGCAGCTTTTGTTTCTCTTAAAATTCCCCAAAATGTTCTTTATCCAATCCTGTATCTTGATTGATCACTTTAAAAATAAAGAGCCAAGGACCTGAGTCTACTTTTTGAAAAGCTCAATCACATTTATGGGAAATGTATTTAGTGCACATTTCTTTTCTCATTTCCACTCAGATAAACGATGGTTTTCCTGGTAGGGCTGATGAGACCTCTTATTTCTTTACCTCACTTCCCTCAAATTAGAGGACCGATGACCACCGGTAAGAACCCAACACCCAAGATGGGAAGTAGGAACATGAGTAAAGGACCCCCACTCAGCATTCAAATGTCCCCTTCACTGGCCCCTACAGCTCTGTCCACCTCCCCAACCACCCTACACATCTGAAGTCTGACATGGAAAGTTGCAACCCTCCTTTACTCAGAGTATCTGTGAAACTTAACTGCATACATTTTTATGCAAATTAATGTGGAACTGCCCAAACTGTCGTGTGGCTTTAAATAAAAACAATCTAGCTAAGTCTAAATAAGTTCTAATTTTTGTAGAAAACTCAGATTTTGGCGTCTCCCACTCTCACTCTTCCAGAAAGGCAGTGAACTATCACGGAAGGAACGCTGGACTGAGGGTCAGAGGAATGAGGTCTGGTCTCGGCTGTTTTTTTTTACCCTCACCCCAGGACATTTTTCCATTTTTGTTCAGATAGAGTGGGAGGGAGAGAGAGAGAGAGAAACATCGACATGAAAGGGACACATCGAGTGGCTGCCTCCTGCACAACCCCAACTGGGGCCGAGGACAATCTGCAACCGAGGTACATGCCCTTAGAGGGAACTGAACCCGGGACTCTCTGGACTGCGAGCTGACGCTCTAACCACTGAGCCAAACTGGCCAGGGCTGGTCTCGGCTTTTTTAAACCTCACCTGTCACAGGCTACCTACAGGTATCCATTGTGACCTTCCACATTCTTATTAACCTCCTGCTTTCTACCTGCTTCTGATTCTTTTGCTTACTCACTGCACTACCTAAAGACACAATTCATACCTTTAAGGTGCCTGGTGCGTTTCTGATTCTACTTCCGGACAGAGGAAAAACAGGAGTCAGTGACGTCAAGGCGAGCAATTTAAGAGGCTATAAGCCCAGCTCCCCCCACCCTGGCATGGCCTCTATGGAAGGGGCCTCGACTGGAGCCGAGGGCTGGGAATCAGACCTGCTGTAGTGGTGCAAAAGCAGTGAGGCTCATAGCCCACAAGTTACTGATTAGTATTTACTTGTTAGTTTGGGCCTTTACATTTTTTTTCTTTCAATTTTTATTCATTCAGCAATTACTAAGTTCCTACTATGTGCCTAAGAGAGGCCCAGTGAATGTCAGATGAAGGGAAAACCTCAGAAATTCAGTCATCCCAGCACTCCAAAAACCATATATAAATCTTCATGTTCTCCTTTCTCCATCCTTGGCGCGACCTCTGCGCACATGCCAGGACACTAACTGCTCTCGTGAACAAGTCTTCGGCACAGTGAACACGTCTGTGCCCGACGCAAATGCCCGCTCCACTAAGAGGTGTGAGTCTTCAGCCTCAGGTCAGGCCAGGCCACAGTGATGATGCCTGCTACAGAGGACACGAGACCTCCAAGCCCAATGATGCCGGGGTTGGACTTATAGATCCCCAACTGATCCAGAGGATTCAGGATGTCACAGAGGTTCTTCACCGTGTCCAGGAGCAAGGGGGGGTGCTTCCTCAGAGATCGGAACAAGAGCAGCAGAAAGGACTGGAGCCATTCTGTTTCCTCGTCAGCCACGCTGTACCCCAGAGGATCCTGGGATGACGACTTCTCCCTCGCTGCCCTGTCCTGTGCGACCTGTTTCATCTGCAGGGAGATTTCATACAGATCCCTGACCAGGCTCAGCAGGAGAGAATAGTAGTAATGGCGTGCGGCCCACATTCGCCATCTCTCTTTGTTAATGCCGGAGGCGAGCCCTACACTCCTCACCCAGAGGACGGTGTCACAGACAAAATACACCACACGGTTCAGGTTGGCGAGCGTTAGGCACAAGCGGGGCACCAGGTCCGTGGCGTGAATGCTCTGCTGAGTGGCCTGCATAGCGTGAACCACATTGCCTAGTCTGAACCCTGCAGGAAAAACCCATAATAGTGAACGGTTATTTAACGAGTGTGCAGGGCCCCGTCTCGGGGGAGAGGCCTGCTCTGGTCTTTAACAACAGACTTTCATTTGAGGCTCAGTCCTTGCTCGGGGAAGAAGGACTTCACAGTGTGTTTGACACCTAAAATGATCCTGGAAGGCACAGACAGTGGCTCGTTAACTTGACTGGCCTTACCGCACACCTCAGGCCAGGTCGGTCACAAGTGCGCACCATCACGTTTGACTGTCACGGGCCTACACTCCTTTACAAGCAAGGCACTGCGACAACGTGGACTCCAGATGCAACATTCTTTTGGAGAGTCTGATGCCTTACATTTTATTTACTTTCCAGACATAAGATTGCTTTAAAAGAAACACCATTATCAATTTGCCATTTCTCTGGTCCAAACCTCCTCTGGTTCGTACTGTCAAGAAGACAAAGTAAATAAGTGAAGATGGCAGTATTTAGTGGACAGGACAACTAATGATATTGTCCTATGTGACTCCTAGCCGAATTAAGTCAATCACTGCAAGGCATGTCCTTATCTGAGCACGTAATTCAATTAATTAGAATGTATCAATCAAATATTTACATATCAGTCAAATACTCAGAATGAGTTACAGTCCTAAACATTATGGATGATATAAAATAAGTACTTTCCTTAAAGAACTATATCTTAGACTCAGCAAACACTTTGAAGTAGCTACCCTCAGGAAACTTATAGTCTCAGAAGAATGTTGGGTATTATTTTATCAAAAATAACACAAAACACAATATGGAATGAATGATCCTGGGTTCCAGTTCTGACTCTTGCGTTGACTGAGGGACCCTGGGTAAGTCCTTTCTGGATTTCGGAGACTGGTGACCTCTGAAGGACCTTTGAGCTCCAACATTCTAAAGAAATCTGAGAACTTCTATTCTCGGTCTTTATTTTTATTTTTTTTTAATCCTCACCTGAGGATATTTTTCCATTTTTTGTACAGATAGAGTGGGAGGGAGAGAGAGGAAGGGAGAGAGAGAGAGAGAAACATCGATGTGGAGAGACACATCGAGTGGCTGCCACCCGCACGACCAACCAGGGCCGGGGACAAACTGCAACCGAAGTACGTGCCCTTAGCGGGAACCGAACCCGGGTCTCTCCGGACCGCAGGCCAATGCTCTAACCGCTGAGCCAAACTGGCCAGGGCTATTCTCGGTCTTTAAAGCCTTCCAGAAAAGCTCGCCACACCCTTCCCATCCTGCATGACAACTTATGTCTTCTCCTGTCAAACTAGTCTTCTCACTTATCCTCCAACACAAGTGTTTGCTGACAACAGTTCTGATCCTTCACTGGAGGAAACCACCCTTCAAGAACACTCCCCTTCCGCCTCTCGCAAGCCACACCTCAAGTTCCACCTCCTCCAGAACACCTTTCTTTTCCTCTACTGACACATCTGGCTCTAACTCTAGTATCACTGTTTATACCATGTGATCTCAGTTCTCCCACAAAGCTCGGGACTGTGCCTCTGTGAAGTAGGTGCTCACAAATAACTGCACATCTGATTTCTACGTTCCCTCTCATGCCTCTGCTTACCTGCTGTAGCAACACCTGGTTCTCCTCAAACGACTAGGAGTCGGGCACTGGCTATTACTGGAAGTACGCGACTTCCCAGTATGCCTTATTAGTCAAGTGAATTAAAGCAGCATAAAACACTGGCTTTGCTTTTTGCCTTTAACATGAAACCATGCCACAGATGGTCCATTTCCTCTGGCAATCTCTCTAGAGGAGAAGGGGAAAGGCAGGGGTCCAGGACACAGCTGTTCTGTTCTCCTAGAGAATACAAAGGGCCCCCAGGAGTTGGGAGCTCCTGCCAGGGATTGCCAAAACACACTGTGATTCTAAGACCTACAGGGGAACTAACACAGTGTATGTCCCACGGGCTATGATTAACCAGAAAGATACGGCGTAGCACCAAATGTGAACATAGCAGGTGTTTCTGAGGGGTCTGCAGCACAATAGTCAACTTTTCTGGCTTGTCATTCCATGAGGGCAGACTGAGGAGTCGACTTCCCCCACAAACCTGACTGACTAGAAATGAATGATCTAGAAAATATTTTGTGAATTCCCGAGTGTGAGGATCCAAACCAGGAGCCACTGTCCCTCAAGAGACAGGGTACTTACATCTGCGGCCAGTGCTCACACTGGACTCCAGTTTCTTGAGCTTCATTACCAGCTCCTCTTTGTCAGCTTTGGGCTCTAACAAATATCTAAGCAACATGCATGTGTACTGAGTGGCTCTGAAATGGAAAAAAAAAAAAAGAGGAGAATGATTTACAAACCAAATAAAACTTGATTCATGAAGGGAAGGAGAAACATGTCTTGCTAAAGGCAAGGTTTCCAAAACAATTTCTCGTGCAAGAGCTCTTACAAGAGCAAAATTCTGCAATAGTCACCCCACAGGGCCAAAGGTTAGAACACGCGAGGGAAACGCAACACAAAGGTGATGAAGGAGAACTCGCGATAATACAGAGGGCAGCGCCTCCCTGGCCTCTTGCTGGCACAGAGGAGTGGATAGAGCCACAGTGGTGAACTGCCCAGAAACCTCCCTCATGCTCTCTGCTGATCCACAGTCTTTATTTCCTCACGTGCAGAATGACTCTGCAGATTTCTAAAATGAACTTTTTGCCATAGAGTTAACCAAGTACTTATGTGTCAGGAGACACCACACTCATACTAGAACCCAATGAAAAGTCTACAGTTTGAACACTGCTTCATTTTTTATAAGGACCAAACACACACACACACCAATACACAACTCAGTTTACATATTTGTCTTTCAAAGCTAATTAGTATTTTATATAAAATACAGACAGACCCGTTTAATAATACTAAATGTTCAATAAAGTGATCATTGTCATGACTACAAATAACAATGCCTTACTAACAGAAATATAACAACTGAGAAATTTTATATCCCATAATCGAACATCTAAATGCACTTGGCAGTCTATTTACAAAGTAAGTGCCTGTTTTCAACTGTCCTGTAACTGCATTTGAACCCCTTTATGTTATAAATATTACTCTTGTGGAAAGGAAGAAACTCTCCTCTACCCTCGAGGTTCTTTTGCCTGGTCTAATAATTAAATGTATACGAGACAGTTTAACAAGAGACAATAACCAAATTTAATTGCATATGTTCACATGGGATCCCCACATACATGAGAAGTCCAGGCACAGAAAGGGAAACTGAGGTATGTCCTACATTCTGAGCTAAGGTGCCTCCGGGCTTCAAAGGGGAGGAAGGTCACTCGCAAGACAAGATGCATGGATGGCCCTGGCCAGTTTGGCTCAGCGGTTAGAGCGTCAGCCTGCGGTCCACAGAGACCCGGGTTCGGTTCCCGCTAAAGGGTATGTGCCTTGGCTGCAGTTCGTCCCTGGCCCTGGTTGGGTCTTGCAGGTGGCGGCCACTCAATGTTTCACTTCGATGTTTCTCTCTCTTCCTCTCTCTCCTTCCCACTCTATCCGAGTAAAAAATGGAAAAATGTCCTCGGGTGAGGATACAACAACAACAACAAAAAAAAGATGCACGGGTGCTCAATAATGACAAGTTTGCCCTGTCCTGCTGATAGGCCATGAACAGTTATTTCTGGTGACAACTCTTATCATGGGCAAGGCCCCTAATTTAAATTCTTCTAGGTCGTTACGATGGAGCAGGGAAGAAATTTCTCTTGAGCCCGCCGGCGTCTTGGTTGCCTTTGGCTCAGAATAATCCACATATCGCAGAGGAGCATCTTGGAGTGACCAGCTCCGAACCCCGACACTCTCAATTAAAATGTAGCACATTTTCCAAAAATGGTGAACTTGTTATTGGGGGCTAAAGTAAAAAAATAAAAATAAAAATCACACCTTCCCCCTTAATGTATGCTTCCAGTAATTTTTGTTGTTAGAGGGCTCCAGCTGGTCCCTGTCTCAGATTTGGTCTACTAGTAGGAATGCGCCCCCCAAACGGGGCATTGTTTTAAGGTTCGTCCACAGAAGCTGCAGTTCACCGAGAGGACTGGGAATTGAAGGGGGGCGATTTCAGGTCTTGCTGAGTTAAGTATATCCTGAAGAATTATTTTACTAACCGGCCTCACTGATGACCCCGCAGGGTCCCGTCTGAGTCCGCTGCCTGGAGGCTTCCATTCGAATGAAGTGTGTACATAACGCAACCTTTTTTTTTTTTTTTTAAATCTTTCAAATGAACGAGAACGGGGGTTTGGCTCGGTAGTTAAATCAAACTGCAACTATCACTCGTGCGTGTGTGTGTTTTAAATTATTATCACGAAGGCGCAAGAATCAACCAAAGTTCTAAAAGCGCACCCGGGGCGAATGGGCAGGAAAGCCACGTGTCTGCCTCGGGGGGCTGCAGGTGCCTCGGGGGGCTGGCTCCTTGACAAAACCTCCCCCGAGGCAGGCGGGGCGACACGCAGGCCACCAACAGGGCGAGTTTCCGTCTCTCCGTAGGCGCTTCGCGCGCGGCGTGAGGCCACAGCGAGGGGTCGGTGCCCTGGCCCCAAAGGTGACCCCGAGTTTCTCTTAAAAGCCAGTGCTCGGAGGTCCGGGAAGGGGCTCGCGGCCTGGGTGAGGGCTCGGGCGGGGGGCGGGGGGCGGGCCCCGCGCCGCCCCGGAGCCGCGGCTTCGCCCGCCTGCGGGACGGGGTCGGCGCAGGGGAGCGGGGGTCGCCGCACGCGCCTCACCTGAAGAGCCGGTCCCGGCCCTGGGTCTGGTTGGTGAAGCGGGTGAAGGCCTCCATGGCCCCAGCCCACGGCCACGCGAGGCGCCGGCTCGGCCACGAGTCCTCGGGGGTCGCGCGTCCCCGCGGGAGGACCTGCCTCGGGCCGCCGGGCAGGACGGCTCCCCCGCCCGCTGCGCCGGACCCGGTCCGGAAGAGCGACTCCCCGGGCTTCCGGTCTGGACCGGAAGTTGTGGTTACTAAGGCGACGCCAAGCCGCCGGCCAGGTGAGCGAAACCCCGGCTTCGGCTGTGCGGTGCAGCGGCCCCCCGCGTGCACTTGGACTGCCCCACGCCCAGGGGCTCCGAGGGGGCCTGTCTCCCGGGCTCAGGCGGATCCCGAGGCCCAGGAACCCCAGGTGGGATCCCGAATGGAGACTCCCCTGAGCTTCTGTTCGGGGACTGCAGGACCCCATCATTTCGCACATCTGCGTCTCGGTCTCCCTGAAGCGACGCCAGCGCCAGGTCTGGGGGAGCACATGCGCAGAGATGCGCCAGTTCCAGGAGTGGATTTGTAGCATGAGGGCCGGGTGAAGTGGGGGCATGCTTTTCAGCATTAGGAACGCTAACTGAAGATGGGTCCTGACGAAATCCTACAGGGGTTACATGAACAAAGGGGGCAAAAATATTCCAGTGAAAGGGCACCGAACGTGCCCCCTGTGGGGCTTGAAGACATGGGACTCCATCCATTCCGTAGCAGCAATTTTTTTATGTTAATCCTCACACGAGGATATTTTTTCCACTGATTTTTAGAGAGTGGAAGGGAGGGAGGGGGGAGAGAGAGAGAGTGAGAAATACTGATGAGAGACACATCGATTGGTTGCCTCCTGAAAGTGCCCGGACCAGGGCCAGATTGAACCTGCAACCCAGGTACGTGCCGGTGACCAGGAATGGAACCCGTGACCCTTCAGTGCATGGGCCAGCGCTCTAACCACTGAGAACACCAGCCAGGGGATAGCAGCAATTTAAAACATTTTTAAAAAAATTATTGATTTTAGAGAGAGGAAGGGAAAGAGAGAGAGAGAGAAACATTGACCCGTTGTTCCACTTATTTATGCATTCACTGGTTGACTCTTGTATGTGCCCTGCCCAGGGATCAAACCCGCAACCTTGGCATGTCTGGAGGATGCTCTAACCAACTGACCTACCCAGCCAGGGCCATAGCAGCAATTTTATAAAATGTACCCCCTGTAATTACAAAGTGAGATCGCCCAGAATACTGTATTATGGGGAGAGCTGGCCCCGGCCTTTCCCACCCCCTTCTCTTCTGGGTCCCACCCACATCACTTAGAGGGGCCTTGCATACAGTGTATACATGTATATAAGCCACGCCCAAGTTCTGCCCATATCCCTGCAAACAGCCATGCCTTGGTCACCTTTCAGGTCTTGGGGTGCACACATTAGCAGATGAGAGAAAAGCTGGGAAAGAGACTCTTGAAAGCATCATTTGAGCAGTACATTTCAGGGGTATAGGTTCCCTGAACATAGTCAAGACTCCAGAAAGAGCCATCTAGACTTTGGGGTGGTATATCCTCTTGGCCCCACAAATTTCCTAGCCCTTTGCACAGGAAAGTGCCTGGAAGAAGTATTCTCCAAGTTCATATCCCAGGGAGGACAATACTGCAAGAAAAAACTTGTTGAGTGCTGGCCATGTACCCATCACTGTGCTAAGCTCTGGGCCTCAGGAATAGATTAATGAGGGACACAAGTATAGGTAAGCACAACACAAATTAGACAGCAGTTATTGGAAGTACTTGAAATGCCTCTGGCTGGCGGTGAGGGACAGGAGAAGGGGAAGTCATGGCTCAGTACCCAGCTGGCTTGAGCAGAGCCATTTGTGGAGATGGAAAAACCAGGAGAAGGCACGAGTTGTGGGAGAGAGGATGAATTCTCTTCGGGACAGAAAGACAGCCTGTCCCTCATCAGGAGGTGAAGAAAGGCAACAAGGATGCTGGATTCCTGTGTGTCCACCCTGGCACACCTCATCTTGGGCTGGCCTGGAAGATGCAAATAGTCAATACCTGTCTCTGCTGATGTCCTTACTAACACAAAGAGAGTATTTTAGTAAGGTGGTAACAATTTCGTAATAAATATGGAAAGTGCCAGTCTCTAGACTAGAGTCTAGAATAAATAGACCCCATAGACTGTTGTGCTAGAGAAGAGGATCTACTGTTTAACTTCCCTATTTTCTCAGAGCACCTTTGCTTCCTTCATCAGCGCTTCTGAGTGTCATAGCCGTTCCCAGTGCCACCTTCCATGATGTCGTCCCCCGACGGAAGTCGAGCCCAAAAGATGAGACTGCCCATTTTTACACACAAGGAACGGCTGGAGGTGCCGTCCCCAACAGAGAAGGACTGGTCCAAGGATGAAGAGGATTATGTCTTCAAGGACCCAGACCAGGAGCTGGATTCCCTGCCTCAGCCTTATCGAATGATCAACAAGCTGGTGAACCTTCTGTTTGACAGGTCGTGGGAAGTTATTGAGGAGAGGGACAGGCTGAGGGAGGCGGAGGTCAGCCGGATCCAGCCCACCATCTACCCTCCAGTTTTCGAAAGCAAGGTATGGAGCAGGAATCCCTCTTTCTCAGTTGAGTGTTAAAACATGAAAACACCGAATCCAGGGGAGGATTTCCTCCCAGGAACTTCACTCAGTAAGAGCTGCATTTTTTAAAGACTTTAGGCATGCCATTGTTTACTGAAATGGATCTAGTCGTCCCGGGCAATGGCTGTTCTGGCTAATGGCAGATTACACAGAAGATCTTTTCTGTTCAGCTCTTGGTATTTTTTAATCTTTCTGAATGTAGTAATCACTCCCTGGCTTAATGGCTGAGAACCTGCCAGTGTCTCAGCTGTAGTTCTTTGCATGGAGTTATAGATGAATGAAGTACAGGGAATGGGGCCACTTGTCCGCTCATCACAGGGCTCACGGCCATGCTTAGAGTAGTGAATACACATTTACTCTCCACTTCTGTGTTGTTGTTTTTTCTGGCCTTTTTCTCCTAAAAATGGAGTGCTGTGACTTCTTGATACGTGGGCAAGATATTTAGATGAGCCCTGTGTTTGGGGATGGTATCATATCTAGGAAGGGCCCACGCCCTCTTTGGAATGTTAACTTATATTACTCGCAGGCGATGACAGCTAAAAATATTCCTTTTTCCTTTGTTCTCTGTTTTCCCAGTTCAGCGAAATGCCAAAATGTATGGCCATTTCCCAAGACTACGTGTTTATTGCAGGAGCCAAAGGATTCTCCATCTATAATCTGTATGATGCTAAACTAATATATGTTTGTGATAAAATCAAGGCTGAGGTCACGTCCATCTGGGCCACAGATTTGGGGAGCGAAATACTCATTGTTCCGTTGGATGAGATGGGTACTTGTTCTTCACTTTCCTTTTACCCTAACTCAAGTGTACTGTAGACTGTTGTTCAGTGCCATTTCCTCCCCAGGTGTGGGCGGGGCCAGGCAGGTCCTCCCGGGTCCTGTAGTAGCAAGGAACAGTCTGCCAGGCACTCTTCCCACATTTCACATGTTTGTCCCATTTAACCCGCACTACAGTCTAGGAGGTCAGTATAATTTTTTTATCCCTGTTTTTCAGAAGAGGCAACTGAGGCGCGGAGGTTAAATTACTAACTTGAGGGAACATAGGAAGTACACCGCAGGCAGGATTCCCACCAGGCAGCGTGGCCCCAGAGTCCACACCTTGGGGGCACTCAGCAATCCTGCTACTCACATAAACCAGGGCTTGCTTTTCCCCCTCATCCTGAGGCAACACGAGGCCCTCACGGGGCCCACAGTATAGAGAACTAGACACAGTGTCCCGGAGGACACCGTCTCTGCAGGACAGTGACCTGACCTGATTGACATGTTAGGAAGGGCACGCTGGTAGGAGTTAGCAAAGTCCAACAAGGGGCAGAGAGACTAGGAGAACCATTGCATTCACTGAGGAGAGAAATGATGAAGGTCTGGATCAGAGCAGGGGCCATTCCAATGACAAGGAAAACTTGGCTGTGGTTATGTAAGATGTTAACATTGGGGAAGGGAGGTGAGGGACACCAGGGAATTCTTTATACTGTTTTTGCAAGTTTTCTCTAAGGTTAATATTTGTTCAGAATAAAAAGCTTTAAAAATGACAAGGAAAATGACATGGAAAAGCTTGGTGAGTGGTGGAGTGTGCGTAGGGGGTAGGGGGTAGGTGAGGGGGAAGTGGAGAGGATGACTGCGATCCACCTTAGATAACAGGGAGATGACAGAGCCTTTCCTTGTAGCCGCTGCAGGAGAATAAGGCCGCAGGGCTCTGAGAGCTGAACAGCTCCATTTGCACTGGGGGTGGGGATGTTGATACTCGGGAGGAGGTCATTGCTGCGTCTGGTCAATTTCACGTGTGTGTGTGGCCCTCCGTGTGATAAATCTGAGGGCGGGCAGGGGCCACCCGGGCCTTCCCAGCACATTTCTGGTCGGAGAGCAGGTGTCCCATGGGTGTGTGCTGGGCTGAGTTAGACTTTCACCCCCAGTGAGCCGGTTGCCTTTGTGAGGTCTGTATTGGGGGGGGGGGCAGGTTATGAGTGTCTGGGAGGCACCCAACGAAAGAGGTAAGAAGTCATGGGGGATGAGGCACCCAACGAAAGAGGTAAGAAGTCATGGGGGATGAGGATTCTGTACTGGAGCCCAAGGTTGAACGGGAATTAGAACGACAGAGATTACTTATTAAATCAACAAAGTCAACTGCATGAGGAGTTTGTTGGGGGTGGGAGGTGAGGCACCTAGAAGGGTGAGATCTGACCCTTTCCTTTCAAGAATCTGTGAACTCACTAGAGGAATAAACACCCGCAGGAGATGGATAACACTGCAAGGCAGTATGGGATGACGACCAACACGGGACGGATTCAAGGAGGGGATGGTGTGGCCGACGGGCTATGGAGGCTCCCAGGAGAAGAGGACAGGGCCAGGGTGGGCAGAGAGGCCCAGGAGGCAGAACCACTTGAACATTTATGGTGTGGGTGGGGGAGCCGGGAGACCCTGGCCCTCAGGGGCAGTGGAGGGGCCCGGAGAAGCCCTAAGTGTGCATGAGCGGATGGTGCCAACTTCAGAACATCCGAGAGAAAGTTCCAGGTCTCCTTGGGCTCACTTGCCTGTCTTACATTCTCGCTTGTTTCGTCTCAGGTATCGTTAGACTGTTTTACCTTTGTAAAGATGGACTTTTCCTCGTCAAAACCATCAATGAAGTGGTAAGTTCCCAGAGCTGGGCCACACGCCGTAGCGAATCAAGTGTACTTTTAAGACAGGGGCGAAGACAGCTGTCCCAGAATAGTAAAAAACGGACACCTCCCTGGTAGACAGCCTTCTCCAGCCAATGACAAGATGCCTTGGCCGTCAGAGGGTATGTGCTGAACACCGTGCATTTATTTACTCTTTGGATGAGAGAAGAAAATTACTAAGAATCTCCAGTCCAGGTTCAACACTGGACCAACAGATCTAATAACCACTTACAAGTCCCTAACATGTCACATTCCTCCCAGCCTCCAGACCAGCTTAGACATCTGCTTCTCTGACACCCTTTCCCGGCTCTCTCCCTCGTCCGTGCCACCACCATACAGAACAGAGTCTCCACCCCGGGTTTTCTCCACCAGCACACTTATTTGTTTACAGGACGGCCTCTGCTGTGGACCGCACGTTCCCTGTGGGCAGGGACGCGTCTTACTCGGCCGTGTACCCCTTGTCCCTAGCACACTGCCTGTATATTACTTATTTCTGTAGGTTCTCAGGATGTGGCATCTTTTTTTTTTTTTTTAGTTAATGAATCCAAAAAAGAGAAGGCATTGCTCAAGGTGGATTTCTAATTGCAGTTTGTCTTGTAATAAATGTTACTGGTGGGCCCCAAAACAATTAAGTGGGAAAAGGATATGTTCAATACATGATGCTGGCTAAAGAAATGGGGGGGTGGGGACAGGTGGAATGAACCTCAGCCCTGTTTCACACCACAGATAAAAATTAACTTGAGATGGATTGCAGACCTAAATGTAAAGGCTAAAAACATTACCCTTCCTGAAGAAAACACAAGAAAATATTTTTTGCAACCTTGGGGCAGGCAAAGATCTTTTTGGACATATAAAGCACTAACCACAAAAGAAAAAAGTGATATTGGATTTTGTCGATGTTAAAAACTCATTCCTCACACCATATACAAAAATTAACTCAAAATGGGTCATACATCTATGTGTAAAATCTAAAACTATACAACTTCTAGAAGACATGGGAGAAAGTCTTTCTGACCTTGGGTTAGGCATATTTTTTAGCTACAACACCAAAAGCACGATCCATACAAGGAAAAAAATTGATAAGCTGAATGTCATCAAAATCAAAAACTTCTGTTCTGCAAAAGGCACCATAAAAAGAATAAAAAGACATGCCATAGCCCTGGCCAGTTTGGCTCAGCGGTTAGAGCATCGGCCTGTGGTCCCGAGAGACCCGGGTTCGGTTCCCGCTAAGGGCACGTACCTCGGTTGCAGTTTGTCCCCGGCCCTGGTTGGTCGTGCGGGTGGCAGCCACTCGATGTGTCCCTTTCACATCGATGTTTCCCTCTCTCTCTCTTCCTCTCTCTCCCTCCCACTCTGTCTGTACAAAAAATGGAAAAATGTCCTCGGGTGAGGATTAAAAAACAAAACAAAAAAAAAAAAAACCATGCCATAGACGGGGAGAAAATAATTGCAAGTCACATCATATATCTGATATAGGACTTGTGTCCAGACAAGTAAAGAACAAGCAAAACTCAAAAATAAGGAGGCAACCCAATTTTTAAAATGAGCAGAGGACTTGCAAAGAAAGGGCAGTTCACCAAAGAATATATATGGAAGGCAAATAAGATGTTCAAGATCGCAGTCATTAAGGAAACGCAAATCAAAATCACGACCTGTCACTGCGAGGGAACCAGAGGCCTAAATTTAGAGAC
Organism: Molossus molossus; assembly: GCF_014108415.1. Lineage (NCBI taxonomy): Eukaryota > Metazoa > Chordata > Mammalia > Chiroptera > Molossidae > Molossus > Molossus molossus. The sequence goes on along the minus strand of NW_023425360.1, from coordinate 3,998,218 downwards.
TGACCGTGGAACCACTAGGACTCTCGTGCACTGCTGGTGGCAAAGTGCAAGGCTCTGACAACTTGGCAGTTTTTAAAAACGTTAAACATGCGCCCAGCTGGTGTGGCTCAGTGGTTGAACATTGACCCATGCACCAAGAGGTCACCAGTTCGATTCCTGGTCAGGGCCTTGCCCAGGCTGTGGGCCTGATCCCCAATAGGGGGCGTGCAGGAGGCGGCCAATAGATGTTTCTATCTCTCCCTCTCACTTCTCTCTCTGTCTAAAATCAATAAAGGAAAAAAAGAACACAGGTTTAAAAAAACCCCAAAAACACATATCCACAAAAAGGCATCTTTTCATGCCCGGGCTTCGAAAGGATTTAGGTGAAACAGGGCGAGAACCACCCAGCCCTGACACGCATCCTTCTCTTCTTTTCAGGACGATACAGCCAAGCAAACCACCTGTGTCAAGACGGAGGTCTCGCACGGAGGGGACTTCGCAGCCTTCCTCCTACAAGGCAAGACTCACCAGGGGCTGTTAAGAAGGTCCCGCTGCGCAGTCTCTTCCAGATAATCACTTTTGTTTCAAGCCTCTTAGTTAGAAGTACTTTTCAGAAGGGTTGTAAAGACAGTACAGAGTCCCCCTGTACCCTTCCCCAGCGTCCCCAGTACCAGCATTCAACATCACCCCGGTGCACTTGTCAAACTGAAGCACATAACATTGATACAAGGCTGCTAACTAAGACTGTCCCCCCAGACCTCACCAGTTTTCCCACTAATGTAACTTTTTGCTCCAAGGTTCAGTCCAGGACACCGTATTGCAGTTAGACATGTCTCCTTCGTCTCCTCCTAACTGTGGCAGTGCCTGGGTCTTCCCTTGTTTCTCGTGACCTTGCCCCTTCTGAAGAGTACCAGTCAGATATTTTGCACTAATGCTCCTCAATTTCAGTCTATCTTAATATTTCTCATGACTCCTCTGGGGTAAAGGATTTTGGGGGAAGATACACAGAGGTGAAGGGCTCTCCTCCCGGCACTGTATCGGGGTTGTGACAGCAACGGGACTCGCTACTCCGCTGTTAACCTTGACACCTAACGCGGAGTCTGCCAGATTCCTCCACTGCTGAGCCACCGTTTTCCCCCGTCCAGAATCTGTTAGAACAAGTCACCAAGCCCAGACCACACTGAAGGGAGGAGGATTTAAACACCGCCTCCTGGAGGTGGCAGGATCAAAGAACTTTGGGCTTTTCGGGAGGGAGACTGGGGGGACACCACCACAGTGATCGATAAACACCCGGGGAGGTACTTTGACACTGTAAATATCCTGTTTCTCCTTAAAGCTTTGCCCACCAAGTTCAGCCTTCATCACTGGATCTTGTCTGTTGCAATGACTACTGTGGTGAAGGAACTCTTTTTTTTAATGGGTTGTTACCTTGATTTTTAACTTTTAAATATTTACACGTATGGTGTATGGGCCTCTATTTGTGTTCTTGCCTGGGTCCCTCACGTGTCAAGTGCTTGGGGAAGATGTGTGTTTATGATGCTTTCTGCATCAAAGGAGACTTTTATTCTGTAGCCGTTTCCCAGGGCTGCCAAAACGAAGCGCCACGCTGGGTGGCTTCAAGCCATAGACCAGCCTTTTCTCGAAGTACTAGAGGCCAAGTGACCAGATGACCACTTTTTTAAGGAATCTTTTAGCCAGGAACCCATCCCACGGGTATCTGGTATGGAAGCTGAGCACTTTTCTATGAGGAGAAAAAGTCCCACAGCCCCTCCTGGGTCGTCATCTCAAACACTGGTCAGAAGAGTCCTCTGGGGGCATCTCTCCCAGTTCTCACCCCTTCTCTCAGTGACTGACTCTACAGGAGTCACTGTGAGACAGTGTTAGTGGAACTGCCATGTGGAACCCGGCACATCTGCGGCCCGGGCCCGGCAGAGCCTGGTCAGAAACTTAGGTCAGTGCAGGTGCCGTGGCGTCAGGGCAGGAGCAAGGTGTCCAGGAGTGAGGCCCCTGCTGTGCAGGGGTGTCTGCTGGTCTCCGTGTCAGGGGTTCTGAGCAGAAAGGCTGTTTCTCAGAGGACACTTGGCGCCCGCCTGCCATTGCTCAATGGTCCCTTGTTTCCCAATGCAGGAGCTGGAGATACTTGGCTGGATGTGTATAAATTGCCCAAGGAGTCTTGGCTCAAGGAACTGGAGCACCCTCAAGTCGCTATGAATCCAAAGAAAAAAGTCAGGCAGCCGCAACTGGTAGGAAAGATGTTTTTATCTGCCGGGTTTCTCCCTCCCTGCGCCATGTCTACCCGAAGCCCTCCTTGGCCTTCAAGACGAGTGGGGCCTCTGGAGGCTGGAAGAGGGGTGACAGGCCCACTGGCCCATGTCTCCCAAGTCGGTCCGCTTTGGTTAGAGTCAGAGTGTCCTCGGCCGCAGACTCACTCTGTCCCTTGTCTGGGAGTCACCTCTTACCAAGGGCTCCCAGGCCTTTCACCCCGCCTCCTAGGTAATTTCTCTTCCCCTCAAGGCTTAGATAACCCTCTCATGCTTTGCATTCCCTGAAACCTCCCAGACTGTGGTTTGAGGAGGTTGTTCTCAGTATTCAGAAATGCATGTCGTTTCATATTGGTCTTAGAAGGTAGGGACTCTACCATTTCAGTTTAATTTTATGTGATCCCTGGGCCTTGTGCCATGTCTTTAACACATAGTTAGGTCCTTAGTAAATATTGTTTTAAGACGATCTGCTCTTCTATACAATGTGCACTTACTGTTATTTATTTTTTTAATCCTCCTCTGAGGACATTTTTCCATTTTTGTTCAGATAGAGTGGGAGGGAGAGAGAGAAACATCGATGTGAAAGGGACACATCGAGTGGCTGCCACCCACACAACCCAACCAGGGCCAGGGACAAACTGCAACTGAGGTACGTGCCCTTAGCGGGAACTGAACCTGGGTCTCTCTGGACCACAGGCCGATGCTCTAACCGCTGAGCCAAACTGGCCAGGGCCACTTATTGTTATTTTTAACCAACAACAATATTAACGAGTATGCCTTTAAAATCTATTGTGTGGCTCAGTTGGTTGGGCGTCTATAATGTCAGATATTAATAGAGTCACCCAGCTTTGTTCTGATTAGTTTTACAAGGTATATCTTTTTCTATACTTTTACTCTTAATATATTTGTGTCTTTACATTTAAAATTAGTTTATTTTTGACAGCATATACTTGGGTCCTGCCTTTTTATACACGCTGACAAACTCTATCTTTTAATTGGGGTGTTTAGGCCGTTTATATTTAGTGTGATTACTGACATGTTTGGGTTTAAGTCACCACTTTGCTAGGCACTCACTGTTGTCTCTCTCACCTGTGCTCCTCCCTTGACCCTCTCTTCCTGCCCTCCTCGAAATGAGCGTTATGAATGATTCTGTTCTATCTCCTTTGTTGTCTTATTAGCTGTGTCTTTTCCTTATTGTAGGATATAAACATTTGTTTTAAAGGAGACGTTAAGTTGAGTTTTCCAGTTCACATAATAAAGATCAAACCACCCAAACCAATTACAGGTCAGTATGATTCAACTAACACTCTCTTTCCTTGTGCCGTTGATGTCTCAGTTTCTTTCTTTCTTTGGTTTTGTCCCACATTTCCCATCTTTTCAGTTTATTAGCAGCAATATCCAAATTACAAGTACAGTTCTGAAGAGGAACATTTTTTTAAAAGTTATAAACTCTGGGACCTAAAGACAAAAGTTGTAAATGATTGTACAAGGACACAGTTAACTAACAGGATCGGGAGGCCAGGAGAGAGACAGCTCTCTTCTGAGTGCTGGCTGGAATTCATTCATTCCTCCACCCCTGTGTTAGTCCATTCATCGGCGCAGTAAGTCCCTAACCTCATCAGTAGGTTCTGCAAATGTAAGCGGAATGATGTAAAACAGAACCAGCTTTACACTAGTTGACATAAATAAAGGTTAAGTGTCTGCAGCACCTCAAGGTCATAAGGAAACGACACTGAACAGAAGTCACTTGAGGACCTGCTGGATTGCTGGGGCCCCTAGGTCACCAAGCACAAAGATAAGTAGGACACAAACCTGTGCCCTAACGCTGCTGCTCCACCAAGGAGATGAGGAAGCCGCCACCGCAGGATGTGACCTGTGCGGCAATGACGAACTCCCAGGATGTGAAAACACAGGGAAAGAAGGGACCAACTCTGCCTGGGGAGTAGGCACATGCTGTATTGGAAGGAGGGACACCTGAGAGGTTGTGAAGAACAAACGGGAGTTAGTCAAGAGCAGAGGGGAACCCGTTGTGGGCAGAGGACACAGAGTAGGTCCTCTTAGTATTCACAACCTCAAAGACGTATCTAAGAGGATGTTCACTGCAGAGGCATTTATAGAATAGATGAGTGAATAATATATACACAGAAACATATGTATAAACTGCAGAAAGACAGATAGATATATTAGACAGAAGAACGAGGCAGGGCAGAGGCCAGAACAGACCCGGCATCGGTGAGCACTTGCTACCTGCGAGGGGTCTCTCCAGAGCAGTGGAGCAGGGACGGTCAGGTCAGTGAGCAGTGTTGGTTGCCCACATGGAAACAAAGTGAAACTTGTCCCCTGCCTCACACCATGCACAGAAGTAAGTTCCAGAATAATCATAGAAATAAACACGAAAGCCAAAACTGTAAAGCTTTTAGAAAATAAGATAATACCTTGATGTTCTCTGGGTAGGGAAAGAGTTTTTAAACAAAACACAAAAAGTAGTTATAATTTCAACAATGTAACCAATTTGGCTACATTAAAATTAAGGACTTGACATCATCCAAAGACATTGCTAAAGGCATGAGAGAGAAAGCCACCTACGGGGATAAGGTATTCACAAAACACACAGAACTTATGAATGGTTCATATGCAGAATATAGAAAGAATTCCTACAAATTATTAAGAAAGAAAAATAATCCAGTGCAAAATGGGCAAGAGACTATGCAAATGGCCAGTTAACATATGAAAAGGTGCTGACCATCATTAGTTATCAGGGAAATGCAAATGAACAATGAGCACCAGTCCACACCTGTGAGACCAGATTTCGGAGGAGGGATTCTGCAGGAAGCTCGGAAGCATGGAGGAAGGAGGGGGAAATCAGGAAGGTGGAGCCAGATGGTTTGACCAATTCCGGAATATTTTCAACCTAGGTACCACATTTAAAAGCCCCCTGGAAGTCTTTGCTAAGACAGAGGGCTGCTACGGGCTGGGCTCGGGGCAGAACCACTTCATCAAGGACAGTCTGTGGGAGCAGCAGTCCACCATCTTCAACGCCACCTACAAGAAGTACCTGGATGGGGAGTGGGAGGAGGAGCCGCTCAGGTGAGCCCGCCACCCTGCTCCCGAGACCCCCAGAACTTCTCCCACAGGAAGCAACCCGAGGACCTGAGTTAATCCGGGGTCCAAAAGTGTTCTGGTTTGGGGCATTTTTCTGAGAACTCCAGCGGATCTTTTGAGAAGCTGTATGGCGGTTGTTTAAACAGTGAGGACGAAGGCTGAGAAGACAGATTTCAAGAAGGAATGGATAGCTGTGGAGATGACTGTTTTATGTATGAGACCATCTCATAAATTTTTTTTTTCCTGGTTATCTAGACAACACAGAAGACCCTAGACTTAGAACTCTAAGTCACTACTACTAATGTTCTCCATCTCCACCCAGCCTTCTTAAATGTAATATACTAAGGTGTAATTGTTAAGCTTCCCCACTTTCTGACCCCGGCCAGCAGATAGGCCTCACTCACCCACGTGAAAACGAAACACCGGCCTTGGACGTGTCTGCTGAGCTGGTCTCATGAGCCGGCTCCCCTCACAGCTACTGAGCTGCTCAGTGACATTCTGGCTTCTCAGGAAAGTGAACGCTCTCTTCTTCCACGTGGGCCTCGAGTTTGCCCCTTCAGGACACAGTCCGAGGGCCAAGCCCTAAGAGCCGCCAGCTGCGGCCTGGACTGGGACCAGCGAGGCATTTAGGACCGGGGCAGGCCAGCTGGTAGACCGCTGGTAGCCATCTGCTGTGAGAGTGTTTACCCCCCAAAAAGCTGCAAGGCCTATAAATCAGGAAACTGGAGCTTTTTAAAAAATAATAAAAGAGAGAGCCAAGCCCTTGTCGGTTTGGCTCAGCAGTTAGAGCGTCAGCCTGCAGACTGAAGGGTTGTGGGTTCGATTCCTGGTCAAAGACAAATACCTGGGTTGCAGGTTTGATCCCGACCCCAGTTAGGGTTGTGCAGGAGGCAACCAATCAATGTGCTTCTCTCACATCGATGTCTTTCTCTCTCTCCCCCTCCCTCCCTCCCACTCTATCTAAAAACCAATGGAAAAATATGCTAAGGTGAAGATTAACAAGAAAGAGAAAGAGAGAGAGCCAATTGTTCAGCACACCAATGGTTGTGCTGCCTCCAGAAAAAGACGTGCATTTGTGCACATCACCCAAACCTGGGCATTAGGGCCTCCTCACGGGCCGAGATGGCTCTGCCCGGTGCTGGGCGCTGTTCCCGGCCTGGGAGAGGCTCTCAGCCCTGCCCGCCCGGCCCTCGCTGACTCCCAGGTCTGCACCCACCAGGACCGGCACACGGAATGCAGTTTGCCTCGAGGCCCCGGTCCCTGGGAAGGTCCATCCTCACTACCCATTTCCGGTCCTGGTACCAAGACTGCCAGCCTCACTCCTTGCCAAGGCGTCGGCCATGGCTCTGACTAGTGTCTCTTTCTCTCCCAGTGTGGCCACGTTCCACTTCCTCCTTCCTAGCTGCATAATCTCGATGCCAACAGAGGTCAAGAGCCCCTCAGGTGAGTGAACATGAAGCAGGTGACTGTCCCGGGCAGGTGGCCAGTCACCTTGGGGAAGTGGCTCAGCAAACCCTTCTAGAGGTGTCCCCCACAGCAAACCCTGTTCCGGGAGTGGGTGCAAGGTGGACATTGGTGCCAACTGCAGCTGAACTGTCCCTGGTTGCCCTGTGGCCCACATGTCCTGAGAACGGTGCTGGCTCTGTCTTGAGGGAGTAACCCGTCCCCAAGGAGGATTCGAGTACACTTCCTGCCAGGCTGCTCTTGGGTATAATTCACTGTGTACAAGATGCTCTTAAAACACCGACAGACAAATGGACATGAATGATCTAGAAGCTGTGAGAACAGCCAAGGACAGTTTTGACCACCACCCCTTCCCAGGAAGGTTAGCTGGCCCTAGGAATAGCCCTCCTGGGGGTGCCCAGCCCCTCCTCCCGGGGAAGCTCTCAACAAGCTGACTTCCTGTTGGGCAACACGGTCCACACAAACCAAAGGCCACCCAGACTCGTTACGTGACACCCTTTTCCTCTCTTCTTTCCCAGGGGTAGCCTGTGCCCTTGGCATACACTGGACCGGACGTCACAACTACTTCATCTATTCACTTAACAGAACCCTGAAGGATAAAGCTGGTACTTCGCTGTCTCAGCTCAGGGCCCTCAGCACACGCCCCCTTCCAGCTCGGCCCCGAGCACGTGGCTGACACGTCAGGGCGCCGGCGCTGTGCAGGCACAAGTGGGGGTGTGGCGGTGGCGTGACCCTGGGCTCTGTCTCTGAACTGTCCTCTTCCGTTTTTGTTTTGTTAATGCTCACCATAGGATATTTTCCCATTGATTTTTAGATAGAGTGGAAGGGAGGAAGGGAGAGAGCGAGAGCGAGAGAGAGAGAGAGAGAGAGAAAGAGAGAGAGAAACATTGATGTCAGAGAGACATTGACTGGTCGCCTCTCACATGACCCCAACCAGGGCCAGGGACCGAACCTGCAACCCAGGCACACACCCTTGACTGGGTATCAAACCCGTGACCCTGTGGTCCGAGAGCCGACGCTCTAACCATAACCACTGAGACAAACCGGCCAGGGCCTGTCCTGCTTCTTAAAGACAAGAGGCCAACAGGGACAGAGCCCAAGCAGGTCCCCAGGGCTTCTAGGCAGCTCAGGTCAGAAGAAGGTGGCCATGACCTCAGAAGGCCAATGCCAGTCCCGGCCCAACTGTCTGAGACCTGTGTGGCTCAGGCCATTGCCTGACGCCCCGACCCCCAGATTTCCCACCCGAGGCAGGGAACTAAGTAACCACACCATCCTGTCTACTGCTCACACTTGTTGTGAATAGCAAAATCCAGTTCTGTATGTGAGAGCTTTTGAAATGGAAAGACCCTTAGGAAATACGGGTGCTGTTTGTTGGTTTCCACCAACGCACGGAGGCAGCGACACGAGCTTGCTCACTTGGGGATGATTCCTTGAGCTGTAAGCCTGTGTTGTACTTTAGACTTACGCTCCCACAGTGACATTTAAACATCCACAAGGAAGAACGTCTCTCCTTCCAAGGCAGCTGGACTTCGGTACTGACGGCCTGTGTGACCTCGGGCGAATCGGGCCGTTCTCTGCCTCAGGCTCCTCCTCTGTAAAATGGGGAGCTAACAGGACCCCCTCATAGGACCGTTGTGGGAATTAAATGGAGTGAGGCGTGAAAGTGCTCACCGCCGTGTTGGCACTCACAACTGTGAAGTCTCATAGCTGCGACTTGTCCGATTACCCTGAGGAAGGAGACAGCGCCACACAGACAGGGAGAGATGCAGAGTCCAGACAGGTGGTCCTGCCCACGTCCCAGACGGGCAGACCGGCCTGGGTCCCCGAGGTCGGGGGCAGCCTGGTGAGAGGTGTCCTCCCTCTAGACCCCGAGGGCGTGTGGCCCTGCGCTGCGCCCATTGCCGTGTCTCAGCTCAGCTCCTGCTGCTCCTACCTGGTGCTGGCCTGCGAGGATGGTGTGCTCACGCTGTGGGACCTGGCCGAAGGTGAGCCCCACCCCTGCTCAGCACCCACGTACCTCCGGGTCCTCAGACCAGGGGCTCTGAGCTCCTGCCACTCTGGGCCTCCTGCCAGGCCCTCTGCTCTTTTCTTTATCCTCCCCCAGGACATTTTGGCATTTATCTTCAGATAGAGCCAGCGGGGGAGGGGGGAAGAGAGAGAGAGACACATCGACGTGAGAGAGACACATCGAGTGGTTGCCACCCGCGCGACCCCAACTGGGGCCGGGGACAAACTGCAACCGAGGTACGTGCCCTTAGCGGGAACCGAACCCAGGACTCTCCCGTCCACGGGCCGACACTCTAACCGCTGAGCCGAACTGGCAGGGCAGTTCCTCTGTTGTTAAAGGCCCCTGGGGGCTGGTCCTGCTTTTCCCTCATTCATTCATTCCACAGATATCGACTGAACAGGGCATGGGCGGACACGTCCCCTTCCCCATGTGGTTGCCGAGCGCTTGCTCTGTGCCCGGCCCTGTGCCAGGTCCCCGAAGTCCGACCATCACTCCCCGCACTGCACAGGTGGTCACGGCGCCTCGGCCGCCCTCCCCCAGGTCCCACACTCTCAGGACAAGCAGTCTTCCTTCCTGCCCTTCCTACCCCATGCTGTCAGCTGGACCCTCAGTGCTATTGAAGCTGAGACCTGTGCAGTGGTCAATTCAAGATCAGCAGCTTGCCCTGGCCTGTTTGGCTCAGCAGTTAGAGCATCGGCCCACAGACCAGAGAGTCCTGGGTTCGGTTCTGCTCAAGGGCATGTACCTCCATCACGGTTCGGCCCTGGCCCTGGCCCTGGCCGGGGTCATGTGGGAGGCAACTGTCCAGCGGGAGGCAACCAACTGATGTTTTCCTGTCTGTCCCTCTCTCTCTCTCCCTCCCTCCCACTCTAACTGAAGATAAACAGAAAAATATCCCCGGGTGAGGATTTAAAAAAAAGACCAGCAGCTATTCTGGGTGGGTGGCACCTTGGTGGTCCCAGGGTGCTTGGCCCAGCTCTGTAAATGCTAAAAATCGGTGTCGTCTATTTATCTTAAATCGATCCGGCTCTAAGGGAGTGTCTCCCTCTAACCAAACTTTAAAAAAAGTAATAACAGAAGCAGTGGCCTGTCATTCACAACTGGGTGTGTTTCATTTGCGAGTCGGGGTGGCCTTCCTCCTGGTGCCGAGGGGACCAGCGGCAGCCCCCCGTTCACTGGGGAGCTCGAGCTCAGACAGCAGGGCTGGCCGCTCTGAGGCCGTGGTCAGTGATGTGCTGTCCTCGCTTGGGCCAGTCCCATCTGAGGGCTTCAGTGGTTATTTCAGATAGGGAAACATCCTCCCCACGGTGTCAAAGGCCCTCCTGAATCTCCCGATCGCACCCTCAGCACCAACGTAACCGCGAAAGCTAGTTCAAGGGCAGAAGAATGATCATCATTTCCCGCTCCTCTCCCAATAGCGTGTTTCCATCTTTCTGGATATTGACAAATTCCTGACCGGGCTGCTCCTAGGGTTTGGTCCCCCCCAGCCAGCTCCTCTCTGTCCTAAAGGGGGCGTCCACTGCTTGATTCTGTCCTCAGGGCCTCACGTCCTTGCTGGTCACTGGCACCGAGCCAGAGCTGCATGGCGGGCGCTGCTCCCTTTCTGACCTGCGCGTCTCTCTCCAGGCTTCCCCCTTGGGGTCATCGCCCTTCCTGAGGGACGTCCCTGCCAGAGCATTCACTTCCTGAAATACTTCATAGTCCACGAGGGACGGAACGTGTATCTCGAGGGGCCGGTGAAATCGCAGATGATGTGCGTGGTGCTGTGCACAGACTCCTCTCTCCACCTGCTGGCAGCCCAGGGCACCCGGGGGCCCACCCTCAGGGTGCTGGTTGACAGGTTGGTGGCCGGCGATGGTGGTGCAACACTGACCGTCTGTCGACTGGGGCCCTCCTTCCCCATAGTCACCCCTCTCCCGATGAGCCGCTCAACATCGCCGGTCTTTTACGTGGGTGTACGTACGGAACACTGTCCTGACAAAACGGTATGAGGGCACAAACACCTTTCATACCCCACACGGCCAAGGACAGGGTCCACCAGTTTCCCCGAGGGTCTCTCTCTCTCTCTTTTTAAAATTGTGAAATGTTTTATGCACACAAATGACCTGTGCAATGCCTGTGTGTGTGTGTGTGCATGTGTGTGCACGCACAGAGACAGACTCCAGTGTAACCATCCCCGAGCTTAAGAAGTACATCATCTCCAGTTCAGCTCAGACCCGCACTTCTCCCCGAACACGCCCTTCTCTCCTCCGCAGAGGCAGCCGCTGTTGCCGTGCTCTGCTGTGTAAACGAGCCACCCACCGCTACATGGCTGAAGAGAACGGTCGCTGTTAGCCCGACTCTGCAGGCGCAGTGCGGCCCGGACGCAGCTGTGCAGCCCGTCTGCTGGTCTTGCTGAGGCGCTCGCTCGTGCCTGCAGCAGCGGGTGGCGCAGGGGGTGGCCTCACTCACACACCCAGGGGGTGGCCTCACTCACACACCCGGAGCTGGCTGGCTGCTGGCCAGGGCACTTGGTTCTCATCCTGGTGGCCTCTCCTACAGGCTGTCTCCGGCTCCATTATCCGGCAGCTGAAGGGTTCCCAGCGTCGAGGGTAGCCCCAGGCACAGGCTTACTGAGCTTCTGCTGCTGTTGCCTTGGACAAAGCGTGTCACGTGGCCACACCTGCATTCAGGCAGTGGAAAGACAGACTCCACCTTTCTTTTTTTTTTTTTTATCCTCACCCGAGGATATTTTTCCATTTTTTTGTACAGCTAGAGTGGGAGGGAGAGAGAGGAAGGGAGAGAGAGAGAGAAACATCGATGTGAAAGGGACACATCGAGTAGCTGCCACCCGCACGACCAACCAGGGCCGGGGACAAACTGCAACCGAAGTACGTGCCCTTAGCAGGAACCAAACCCGGGTCTCTCCGGACCGCAGGCCGACGCTCTAACCGCTGAGCCAAACTGGCCAGGGCTCCACCTTTCTTTTTAAAATAATCTTTGAGAGAGAGAAACATTGATATGAGAGATACATCGATCCGCTGCCTCCTGCACGCCCCCTACTGGGGATCGAGCCTGTAACCCTGGCATGTGCCCTGACTGGGAATCAAACCAGCACCTCTCAGTCCCTGGGGTGACACTCAACCACTGAGCCACACCAGCCGGGTGAGACTCCACCTTTTGATAGGAGTTGCTGCCAAACATTATGGCCAATTTATTTTTTTCAATCCACCACATCGTTTTCCTAAACTCATTCCTTTGCTTTCCTTCCGGAACTAACCACACCCACAGGTGTGTGTCTCCAGCCGTGCGTCTCGAGGGAGCGTGTAAATGGCACCCCAGTCTGCGCATTCTCCAGCTTCGTCTCTAATGCTTTTATTCCGCAGCTCGCTCTGCCACGCTGCAACGCGCCCCGTGAGGGCGCCCTGGGCCCCGGTCTGTCTCGGCCGCGCTGTGCGGCTCTGCTTACACCACACTGACCTGCATTCTCCTGCCAGTGGAGACCGGACGGCTGTGAACAGTCCCCAGCTCCTCTCCGGATGCCCGGGTACAGCGTTGATCCAGCACACACGTCTGGGTGAGGAGAGCAAAGGGTGACAGTCTGTGTGCTGTTTCCTACAGGCCCGCCAAGCACCCGGGTGAGGCTCTCTGCGCGGTGGTCCCGGCCCCAGCCTTACCGGGCATGGTAGGTTCCTCGTCTCTCGTCCCTTCGCTGACTTGTGTTCACGCTTCCTTCACAAACGCCTGCTGAGTGCCCATCACGTGCCAGGCGCTAGACTAGCGTCGGGGTCCACAGGCAGGAAGGAGACCGTCCCCGCCCTCCTGGCGCTCAGTTCAGTGGGGACGGCACGGTCACCGGGCAGCTGCTCAGCCTGAAGAAGGCTGTGACGTGTGATGCCCGGGATGCTGGGGACAGAGAGAGGGCACCTAACTTGACCTGCACAAGGGGGTGCTTTCTGGAGGAGGTGCCAGGACACTGAACTGAGGAGGCAGCGCCTCGGGGCCAGGGAACGCTGTTCAGGAACCACGGGAAGTCGGAGCAGTTGCAGAGTCAGATGCTCCAGCCGTGGACAGGGAGGGGCCCGGGGTGGGGGCAGAGCGGCCAGACCGGGGAGGGTACAGACCTGCCTTTGTACAGGGTGGGGCTTGAAGCGCAGCCCAGGTGGGAGCAGGGAGCAGCAGACTGAGAAGGATGCAGTGAGAGGTGTGGCCATGCGGGACTCAGTGCTGGGCTGCCCACGGGTGTGGCAGGTGTGGCAGGTGTGGTGGCCTGGAGAGAGCCCGGGGCCGGGAGTGCAGACTGATCCTGCCACCCGGTTAGGGGTTAGCGGTGGTTGGCGGTTAGCGGTGGTTGGCGGTGGTTAAAGCGGTGGGAACTGTGGCTTCCCCCGGTCAGAGAGGAGGTTCCTGGGGGCCCTGCCATCACGGACAGGGCCAGGACAATGAGCTAACGCAGTGGCCGAGAGGGACAGCCCCAGGAAAGCCAGGAGGGGCTCCTGGAAGCTCAGGGGGGAGACTTTGAAGAAGGTGAGAGCACAGTGTCCTGTGCGGAAGGGAAACCGAGTGCCCGGCGGAGAATGTCTGCGACAGGGATAGACGGCAAGCAGGGGAGGTGGAGGCCTGGACGGGGTGAGGGTGTGTTTTGGGGGGTGTGGCAGCCAGAGGGGGATGCAGGGCAAGGAGGGTGCTTTGGAGGGGAGTGAGAGGAAGAGCCCGGGCAGGAGAGGCCCGTCTTTGATGTCGGGCAAGGAGGGCCATTGGATTGAGCAGGGTCCCCAAGGAGGTGGGAGGAAGGACATTGGCCCAGATGTAGAACCAAACCCTGGCCATGCGGGGGGCCAGCCCTACAGCAGAGAAGCTAGGGGCACTGGACAGAGAAGCCAGGACAAAGGAGGATGGACACAGCACCCAGACGAGGGCCCGCTGCTGCTGGGACCACCAAAGGGGCGGCACCACACTCCTGCGCTATAATGAGCAGGGTCCAGAGGCTGTGCCCAGGGCACGCCAGTTCCCTGTCTTCCCTCTTGACGCCCCACACCGGGGGAGGGACCCAGCAGGGCAGTCCCCTGTGCCCTCTCTCTGCTCCCAGGTGCTGACCGTCTCCAGGAACGGCTGTGTGCACCTGCTGGATGTGGCTGGGCCTCAGGTGGTCTGTGCCTTTGCTCCCCCCAGACCCTGCCACCTGGCGGTGACCTGGAAGCCAGTGTGTGTCGTGTCTTTGCACCACCCGTACTTCTTGCTCCGAGGTAGGGCGGGGGACCTCGAGAGCACTGCCCAGACCTGCGGCCTACTGACCACTTCTCTGACTTCCCCAGTCCCCTCCCAAAGTCTAGGGCAACCCCACCCAATGTGCTCCCCACTCTTCGTCTCCCATGACTACAGCCCCAAAGTCCTCACTCACATGAAACATCAAGAAGGCCTTGTCTCTCAACTCCTGCTCCTCCAGGCCCAGCTCAGCCCCAAAGACCCAGATTTGTGAGCAGAGAGCAGACCCCTGGACCCCCTGGGCCACAGAGACCACAGAAAAAGTGATGCTTACACAGAACACCACTCTTATCTCCTCACAGGAGACTATCCGGATGGGGCCAGTGACACCCCATACTCTGTCTTCTATTTTCATTTTGACTCCTACCCACTGCTGGAGAACATCTCGAGAAACTGCTGCATTTCTCAGGCTGACGTGGACACCACGGCCTTCCCCCAGGCGTTGCCCTTGGAGAAAAGATGCGAGAGCTTCCTCCAGAAGAGGTAGGGTCCTGGGCCTGTCTCCCACCCCTGCCCGGGCCGGGCCTGGCCACGGAGGAGTGGAGTGGGTTTGATGGTGAGACCCTCTCAGCATTTAAAGTCTCCCCCACACTCCGACCCCCGTTCCGATGGGCAGGAAACGTGGAATGAGCTCAGGATGAAGAAGAAGGAGGCCTCCAGCCGGTGCTTGCCTTCTGTCAAGCCTGGCTTTTCCTTCTGCTCTCTCAACCTTCTAAGGCATGTTTGGGTTATTAGACACAATCAGGGCTGGCAAGCGGGGAGCTGCGGACCAGATTAGCCCCTGGCCACCTGTGTGAAGGAAGTTTCCCCGGAACACAGCCAGGCCACCAGGTCCACCCAGCACCTCCGGCTGCGCGCGTGCTCAGCGGCAGTGAACAGTCGCACCTGAGCCTGTAGGTCCCATCCAGCCCGCAGTCCAGGACGCCTTTACTTTATCCACCATCTGGATCCACAGGGTGTCAGGCATTCTGCCTCCTCCACCGCCCCTTCCTGCGGCCCAGGCCTGCTGGGTTCCTTCCTGCTGTGACAGCCTGTGAGGACGCGGCCCACCTGGAGAAGCAGGTGTCGCTGTCTCCCCACACTGATCCTGGGGGCTTGCACACGCTTGTGGATTCCTGCCAGGCTCCGCCCGTACAGTTGAGGTGGAGGGGTCAGCGCTGGAGCCCTGGAGTCGCGTCCCAGGCTGGCCACGGCACAGGCAGTGACTTGGGCAGGTCCCCTCCCTCCCAGGCACTCAGTGTCCTGTCACCTGAGCTCTGAGAGGCTGTGATCTCTCCTGTCTCCACAAAGTCCATTTCCCTCTTTCTCTGTCTGCTGTTTCCTCAAGAGGGATGGAAGAGGTGGGCTAAGATACTCAGTGGAATTCTGACTCCATCACTGACTGACTGTGAGACCTGGGCTGAGTCCCTTAACTTCTCAGAGCCTCCATTTCCTCATTCATTCAAAAAATATCTCTTGAGAACCTACGATGTGCCAGGCTGTATCCTAGACATCTTCATGATACCTGAACTTCGGGTTTCATAGGTAGCCAATGATGTGATATATGCAAAGTGCTAGGCACAGGGTGGTCGCTCAATAAACAGCAGCTACAAGTGTGATGATGGGTCTCGGCATTAACCCAAGGTCACACCTGGGGAAATACTGTGCATCACCACGAGGGGGCGCCACAGCACCTCCTCCATGACTGCAGTTCCTTCCTGGGCTGTGGTGGGGTGCTGTGGTGGCTTTCAGTAGCTCCTGGAGGGAAGCATGCTACTCATCAGGAAAGGAATATGGCCAAAGGGTCTTGGGGTAGGAGGACAATGAAGAAAGAGACAGCTGACATGTCCCCTGATTAAAGATTTACCCAGAATGCTTGGCTACTCCTCACAGAGAGGTTATTTTGACCCGCGATGACATGACTTATTCGTAGGAGATGCAGCTGAGAATTAAAGGGTGAAGTATTGCAATGTCTCCAGCTGACTTTGAAGTGGTCCAGGAACAAATGTATAGAGAGCCAGAGAGGAGAACATGGTAACAATGGGTAAAACCCAGGAAAATATTTCTACAGAAAGACAGAGAAAGAGAGGGTGAGAAAATGTTAAAAACGAGTGAACACAGCCCTGGCCAGTTTGGCTCCACAGTTAGAGCGTCGGCCCGCGGACCAGAGAGTCCTGGGTTCGGTTCCCACTAAGGGCACGTACCTCAGTTGCAGTGTATCCCCAGCCCCGATTGGGGTTGTGTGGGTGGCAGCCAGTCGACATGTCTCTCTCACATCGATGTTTCTCTCTCTTTCCCCCTCTCTCCCTCCCACTCTATCTGAAGATAAATGCAAAAAAAAAAAAAAGTCCTCAGGTGAGGATAAAACAAACAAACAAACAACAAAAAAACCCGGGTGAACACAGATGAAGGTTCATTGTCCCATGTGCCACTTTTCTGTAGGTTTGGAAGTCTCCAAGATAAAACGATGGGGGAGGTTATAACGTGGTATTTACAGTATAATGCTGACACTCAGTAAAGAGAGGAGACTGGAGATGTGCCCTCCAAAATAACAGCACTTACACTGGGGTGATGAAGTATGTGGTGGTGTTTTTTTTGTTGTATTGTCCTTATTTGCAACTTTTACACACACACACACAA
Source organism: Molossus molossus (assembly GCF_014108415.1). Lineage (NCBI taxonomy): Eukaryota > Metazoa > Chordata > Mammalia > Chiroptera > Molossidae > Molossus > Molossus molossus. The sequence goes on along the minus strand of NW_023425360.1, from coordinate 3,981,541 downwards.
GCATATTATTTTGGTAAATTTCAAATATTGGTTTACAAAAGTCCTGAGTACGGGGTTAGGCCTCGGCCTGAGCGAGGGTTCTCTGGGGTGCTGGGCACAGCATGGCGTTCTCTGCTCTGGCTGGATGAGGCCGGAGGACTCCTGTCTCCATTGCTGACCTTTCTGTCTAAACCCCTCCTTTCACTGGCCCAGCAAGGGCCAGCCATCCCACTCCCCCCAAGCCGACTGCCACCTACCCTGTGGGAGCGCGCCGAACCCAGCGGCGCCAGCTCTCAGCTCGGGGAGCCTAAGTCCCTAGGTGACAGTCCCTCCCTCGACCACAGTGCTGGGGAGGTTAGTGCTCAGACCCCTGCTGAGCCCCTCAGCCTGTGAGCGTGGCTTTGAGAGTAAAACTACTGCCATTCAGAGTGGTCCCCATTGTAAAACGTGATAGTCACTATTTCTGGTATAGTCATAAACACGCTTGTAGAAATTTAGAAAACAAGACACTGCAGAAAAGAAAATCTAAACACTCCATAATCCCATCACCAGAAATCCCGGCACCGCCACCAGGGAGTGCACTTCCTCCCAGGTGTCTCCCTGGGCACGTCCACTGAGCTGAGATCATGCCTCCTGTCCACGCACTTTGTACCTGCTCTGAGAAGACAGTCCCTCCTGCCTGCCTGCCTGCAGCCTCTTCCACCTTCCTGCTCCCAGCTGTCTCTCCTCCCTTTCAACACAGCTCAGCCCCCAGGCCCCACCCCTGCCCCTCCGGGAGGCCCCACAGTGCTGAGTGCGTGGAACATTCTGCAGGGAAGAGGGCTGGGTCAGGGGGTGACCAGGTGGGGCACTGGGGGCAGGGGCACGGCTCGGGCTAGCCAAGCAGTGGGAGCTTTAGGAAAGTGCTCCCGGGTCCAGGGACCCGGCAGGAGGGGGCGCGCGGTGTGGCTGTGGCGCCCCCGCCCAAAGGGACACGTACTTGGACCTCCGCACGGTGTTCCCATCACACTGTTGAGGCAGCTCATTTTCCGAACTGGGTCCCAGCAATAAATTGGGAAACGCCATGGTTTAAAGCTTCTCCTGTTCTGTTTGCTCTGAGGTTCATACCTGGGGCTTGCCCACCCCATTTTATCATGAAAAATGTTCCACACACAGCCGCTTTACAATGTTGCAGTGAACACGCACACACTCACAATCCAGATCTATCGTTAACATTTTACCCTCGTTATTTATTACACATTTCCACGTACATCCCAAAGATTTTCATCCTATCTTATTTCTTTCTATCTGTAGCTTGTGTCTGAAAGTTTACATTGGCCCTAAAACTAGGTGAAACTTTAAGGCGATGGGTTTGTGTGGCAATAGAGTCAAAGTTTCAGACCTGCAATACTCTGTCCAAATTGTTTTTACAAAATCTGCCCTGGGACTTTCGTAAGCGGCAGTGTGAAAGGGAGCCCGCCTCCGGGCTTTGAAAGGGGGCCAGATGGCGCCACGTGGCAACGCCCTCCCGCTGCGCCCCAGCCCGGCCTCTGCTCCCATCCAGCCCAGGCCTCCGGGCACCATTTCCATCTGGTTCCACTCCCCGTCTCTGTGTCTGCCATCTCTGGCTGGGTCAAACTTTTGACTACAAGAGACAAATTTCGGGACACCAGAAAACACACAGAGACAGTCTTTCTCTCTCCCTGTGGAATATGGGCCAAGCACGACCCAGGTTCTACCCACCATATTTTCTGCCATCAGTGAGCTTCTGGGGTGATCCAACAGACCTAGGGCCCACCGGGCACATGACTCCCTCGGTGAGGGACTGGGCAGGTCCTGTGTGGACACCAAGTGACATTTCCCTTGAGGCTGGAGGAGGACGGTAATGGATGGTGTTCCGACCCCCTTTATTATATGACTCCCCAGAACATTATCTATGGATGCACAGGCCCCAAACGTGCGAACGGTCAGGCTCTTTGAGGCCAAAGGCTTTGCAAGGGCCTGCAGGTGCCGCATGCGCAGGAAAAGCACGTGAGCATGTGTGCGTTCGCTACTTAAACAGATAAAAGAACTGCCCTCTATTTTTTGGAAGACCCAACTCAAACCCTTTATCTCCTGGGAACGCTGCCCAGGCGGGTCTCTTCCTCCATCTGCATTTGATCTCTGCGGTGCTAGACGCCTCCTGTTAAAAGTGCTCCCTCACTCTGTCGCCCTTACTCACTGGGGACGGGGACGTGCTGCTGTGGTCACTCTGGTCTTCCCAACTTGCATCAGTGTCTGTCACTGGCAGATGCTCAAGAAATGCTTATGAAACGGTGTCTTGGCGTCCTGATGTGTCTAACGTGGGCCCGTGCTCACCAACTTCAGTTCCTAAGTTGCTGTGCTGTCTGTCCCTGTCCACCTGATGGTTTGCATGCTGCCCCTCATTCGTTCAGTAAAGGTGTTTGGGTACCTGCTGGGCACAAGCTGAGTCCTGAGGACCAAGATGAAGCAGACGTTGTCATTTGGAGAGTTCTTGATAATTAGCACAGGGTGGTCAAGGTCTGCCCTGGGCACCTGGGGGCCAGGCTGGGGGTTGCGGGACAAAGCAGGTTCTCATGTCCGACTGTGTGGCCCCAGGTTTCAGAAGCTGGAGAACAAGGTGAAGGAGCAGGAGCACTGGACCCGGCTGCGGAGGTATTCCCTGTTTCTCCAGAGAGAGACCCTGAGGAAGTGACGGAGCCACTGCCCCAGGCTCCCTACGGAGGTCCCAGCAGCAGGCAGGCCTCGCCCAGGAGGCCCTGGACACGGCGACAAACGGCTTCAGCTCAGAAGGCCCAAGGGGCCTGGACTTGCAGTCTGGGACCTCCACAGAGCCCGTCTGGGGAAAGGGGCTATTTGGGGGGTTTCAATCATTATCCCACTTATCAGAGCCCTCAGGGGGGCAGATGTGTCACCCAAGTAAACAGCGACATTGTTTCCAGACTCCAGAGTGGCTGTGGTGTGTACCCTTGTTCCCGCCCAGTCCTGACTAAGCAGGGCCCAGGCCTTGTGAGGACCGCCCACCTGATGGGCCAGGACAGCCACTTTGCTCAGAGCACGACACCAAGCCCACTCCAGCTTCCGTGTGGCCCCCTTTTTTCTCCACCCACTTCTTTTCCCTCTCCGAGCTGGCTTGTAACTTTATGGAATGGCTTTGGAGGGGCTGAGGCTCAGAGTGGGTGAGCGACTGCCCCAGGTCACACAGGAGTGAGAGGCAGAGGTGCCAGGCGAGGTGGCAGGCAGGAACTGTGCCACTACTGCCCCTTGCCTGCCAGCCCAGGAACCCTAGAGAAGACCAGAGAGTCCGAGGGGGTGCAGAAGAGAAGCAGAGAGGCACCTTTCTCTTCTCTAAAAACTGCCCTTCCAAGGACAACTGGATGGAGGGTCTCAGCAGTTCAAGAGCTACACCCGCCTCTCTGAGGACACCGTGTGGTGCCTTTGAGAACTGCAGGGGATTCAGGAGTCCCAGCCTCCAGGATAACCTGACCACAGACTGCATGCAGGGTTTGTGCCGGCAGCTTCTTTTTCTTTTTCTTTTTTAAATATATTTTTATTGATTTTTAGAGCAAGAGGGAGAGAGAGGGATAAAAACATCAGTGTGAGAGGGACACGTCAATTGGTTGCCTCCTGCATGCAACCTGACCGGGGCCAGGGATCAAAACTGTAACCCAGGTACGTGCCCTTCATAGGGAATCGAACCCAAGACCCTTCAGTGTGAGGGCAACACTCTAACCGCTGAGCACACCAGTCAGGGCTGAACCAGTGACTTTTCAGAGCACACAGGACTACGTTCAACCAACTGAGCCACATGGGCCAGGGTGTGCCGGCAGCTGCTTTTGTGTCTCCACCGACCTCCTCCCAAGTCCCACACTTGCTCCGTGTTGGCGAGACACCTCCCTCATGGGGCTGGTACTGACCAGCTGAATGTCCCCTGATGAAGAGGTCCCCAACCGAGACGCTCCCCTTCCTCTGCTCCCCCCACCAGGTTCTAGTGTGACCCTGACACATCCTTGAGTACCATCGGCGTAGCTGTCACTCCTTAAAACTGTGGCCCATCCAGCACCAGCATCTACACAGCACAGCTGTCTCAGCAGGGACGTGTGCAGTCAACACGCAGAAGCACATTTCCTGCCCGTGTGCACACACAGCTTTATTTCACACCCGAGATGCACGCATGTACCCATGCACGCTTGCCTGCCAGGGCCGGTCCAAAGGCCGGTTTGTCGCCTACCACCCACACTTGTCCCCACCCCAAAAGCCATGTACTAGTTTCGTGGAAAACTCCTCCACCTTCTGCGTCCTGATCTGCACACACCTACCCGCCTCGTCCTGGCTTTGAGGCTAAAATGACTTGAAATCAGATGGTGAGCTCAATGTCCTATGTGCAGAGCCTGGCTCACTGTCACGGCTCTAGAACGGTCTGCTTCTCCGTCACCTGCGCGTGACCCCGTCAGGCTGTGTGAGCGCCGTGACCGCTGGTGCCAGAGTCAGCATGCTGGCCCGGGAGCACCCGGTGCTGATGCTGTCTCTCTCACTACACCTTCCGGACGGCTCGGGACCAGGACACCCTGCCAGGGCCCCGGGTGAGGTGAGACGCCAGCCAGTGCCCTTTGTCCTTGAGACAGGCTGGTTCTCAGCTGTCGCAGAGGCAGTGCAGCCATGAGTAAGCACAAAGGCTCCAGAGTCACACCTGGGGCCGAGTCCCAAGGCTGCCACTGAACATTCATAGGAACATGTTATCGGTCACCCTCTTCCTGACTGCACTTTGCCATCTTTTTGTTTTTTCTTGATTGATTTTAGAGAGAGAGGGAGAGGGAGAGAGATAGAAACATCAATGAGAGAACATCGATTGGTCGCTCCCGCAACCCCCCCACCCACCCCCAGGGATCAGGCCCACAACCTGGGCACGTGCCCTGACCAGGAACCGAACCGGAGACCTCTTGGTGCATGGGTTGACGCTCAACCACTGAGCCACACTGGCCGGGCTACTCTGCCAGCCTTAAGGTGGTCTCATTACCTGGGCCTCACCTCACAGGTTAGCTGAGAGATGAGAGAATACACGTTCACGGCTCACCTACCTGGACACTGGTGACTGTCTTGTCCCTCTGAATGGTCAAACAGGGCATCCACCGGTGTAGTGTGGCTGGCCCAGGAAGGGGTGGTGACAACAAGCGGTGGGAGGTGACCCTTCTCATCTCCAGTCCTCCGTCTTATTAGCAGAGACCTGTTAATGAAAATCACACCCAGGTGCTAATAAACAGTGGGAGGCCCCCAGCTCTGAGAGGCAGGAGAGGCCCTCCACAGGGGAGGGGCTGGCCAACAAGCTCCACTTATCTGTGAAAAGACTTGCTAATAACTTTAATTCCCCCTCCTAAACCATGGGGCCTTTGCCATGCAAATAGATTTTCTAAATCTGATAGGTTCCTGGAGAAGAGGCCTATCTACCCAGGTTAGGGTCCTGGGAGGGGAGAGTGAGGGGGGTGGGGGGTGGAGGTGTGGGAAAGTGGGGTGATCAGTGAAGGTGTAAGGTCCCACCCCTGCTGCAGGGCCTCTGCTTTGGGATCCCACTCTCTGAAGCCAAATATGGCCAGAGTGGGCCAGGGTGCGCCTGAAGAGCCTGGCAGTGCCCCCCAAATATGAATTACTGCCCCTCCTGGCCTGACCAGGAGCCCTGGAAATGATCCCAGAGGTGGGTTCAAAACAAACCCGTCAACATCACAGATAAATAAACTGTGGTCTATAAATACAATGGAATACTCAAAAGAAACTGAAGGACTGATACACAGAAAACATTGATGAACCTTGAAAACCTTATGTTAAGTGAAAAGAGCCAGACACAAAAGGCTACATATTTTGTGTTTCATTCATGTGAAATGTTCAGAACAGGCAAATCTATAGACAGAAAGTAGAGTAGTGGGCCAGGGGTGAGGTCCAGGATTGGAATAGTGAGGAGTGACTACTAATGAAACCACGGTGTCCTTTTAAAAAATGTTTTATTGAAATTTACTGGGGTGATATTGGTTAATAAAATTATATAGGTTTCAGAGTTTCTTTTTGGGGGTGATGAAGTATTCTAAAATTAGTGGTGATGGCTGCATAAATGAATATATGAAAACCATTCAAATATAATTTAAAGGGATTAACTTCATGGTATGCAAATTCTATCTCAATAAAGTTCTCTTTCTTTATTGATTTTAGAGAGAGAGGAAAGGAGAGGGAGAGGGAGAAACATTGATGAGAGAGAAAATCGTTTGGCTGCCTCCTGCACACCCCCTACTGGGGATTTGGCCCACAACCTGGGCATGTGCCCTGACCAGGAATCGAACTGGTGACCTCTTGGTGCATGGGTCCACGCTCAACCACTGAGCCACACCAGCCAGGCTCAACAAAGTTCTTATAAAAAACAAATACCAAAGCCTGTATTTTAAAGAAGCCTGGGGGAGAGGGTGGAGAGAGAACTAGGTATCCATAGAGGGCGAAGGACCCTTGGACAGAGAGGATATGTTCCCTTACCCACCTTACCCACCCAGTGTGGTTACTCACCAGACCCCCTGACCCAAGCGAGGATCCTGGGCTCAAGCCTCCCCTCTTCCCAAACATCCCTCCCCTAATCTGAATCCAGCCAATGTAAACAGGAGCGTGATAGCTTGGCCTGGTCCTAGGTCAGCTGTGTGGACTTGGATACAGTTAGATGGGCCTGTCATCTCACCTAGGCCTCTGGGATGTCAACGGTCCATAAACTCAGGATGGGCTCACTGATGTTATTGTAAGTCCCTAAACCACATGGCAAGGAAGCCTGCTTGAAGGACGATGGGAAAATCCCAGAGTCCAGGCCAGAATGCTCCATCACAAGGGGAATAGGACTCAAGACATGTGAAATGGCCCCTTGGAGCTGGTGCCCCTCAGTCCCCTGAATGAATGGAGCTCACAAAATCCTACCAGAGCTGGAGTGTTAATCCTTAGTTTAGGCTTCTGCAAAATGGTTATTTGTGTATAAATTGTTTAAAGGACCTGATACAATGAGTACTCACTAATGGAGATGTATTTTCTAAAAATACTTGTGGTTTTTTTTTCCAGCCCCACTCCCCCACCAGATTCAAAGAAAAGATGGACAGATTCCGCTTTCTGCCACTTTCCCATGTGAAGCGCCTCCCAGTCTCCAGGCTGACCCCTCTGAGCAGGAGGTGCGGGGCAGGGAGGAAGGGGTCTGGGCTGTTCGCTCTGGATGCTGAAGGTTGCGGGAAACTCCCGTGTTCTCCTCTGGAGGAGAGAGAGGGAGCTTCGCCTTCACGCAAAGAAAGAAGAAATTGCCAATTGACACCAGCACAGTTTATTCGCAAATAAATAAATACATACTAAGCAGAGCCTCCTGCCTGCCTCCAAGTGTCTACTCTACGGGTCCCGACTGCGGGGGGCTCGGGGAGGTTGTCCTGGTGGGGACGGGCTCTCACCGGCAGGAATGTGCTTGTCGGCCTCGCTGGTGCCCCCGGCCAGGAGAGGGGGTCTGGGGTAGGACCCCTTCAAAGGTGCTGAGGCCAAGAAGGCTGCAGTGCTCATACAGAGGGCGCCAGTTGTCCTTCGTTGTCACTTCAACCACTCAGACCGGAGGCCACTGTAGGGGCGAGGGGGGCATCCAGGTATCCAGCTGGGACAGCACGTGGCTGGGGAAGAGCTGCGGGGGGAGAGGGAACGACGTGACCCTCAGCGCTCGTGGGCTGCACTCTCAGGGACCCGGTTCCCCTCCCTCCCCTCCCTCCCCAGGCGCTCAGGCGTCCCTGGCACACCGGCTGCGAAGGTCTGGGGAGCGGACAGGTGGCGCCCTATGAAGGCGGGGGCAGGAGATACTAACCGGAGACGAGGGACCCGGCCCCACCGCCAGGCCTTCGGGGCACGCGGCCTCGTCGTAGGGCGGCGCGGGCACCGCTGGGGCTCCGGGGCAGGCGGGCGGGGATCCCCAGGACCCCGCGGCGGGAGCGACGGAGCCCAGGTGCGGGCCGCCGTCGGGGCAGAGCGGGCAGCCCCGGGGCAGCGCCGCGTCGCTGCGGCGCCGGCGCCGCAGGCTGTCCTCGCTGAGGCCCAGCACGGCCGACAGGTGGCCGATGTAGCGGATGGCCAGGCGCAGCGTCTCGATCTTGGTCAGGCTCTGGCCGGCGGGCGCCACGGACGGCGGGAGGAAGCGGCGCAGCTCGTGCAGGGCGCGGGCGAGCGTGCGCATGCGCAGCTTCTCGCGCTCGCTGGCGCTCTGCCGCTGCCCGCTGCCCAGGCGGCCGCTCCGGGCGCCGCGCCTCCCGGCACGAGGGGCGCGGGGGGCCGAGCGGGCGCCGGCTGGCCCAGGGCTCGGCACGGGGCTGCTGGCCGGGGCGCTGCCCCAGGAGTTCGGGGACGAGGCGGGGGACCAGCGGCAACCCCTGTCGGAGGGTGGCGGCGGCTGAGCTGCGCCCCAGCCCGTGGGGAAGATCCAGGCCTCGGAGAGCGGCAGGCACAGGGACTGGGCCATGGCAGCAGCGGCGGTGCTCGGACCAGCGGCGGGAGACCGCTTTATCCCGGGCGACCGCTTTATCCGGAGCCCGAGGTGTGAAGTGGCTCCTTCCAGGCCACATCAGCACTTCAAAGGGGGCTTGGGGCCTGGAGGGGCGGGGCCTAAACCTTTGAACCAACAGGGGGGGGGGTCGCGAAGGTGCGGGGCGCTTGGCTGCACCAGGTTGGCCCCACCTGAGCCATCGCCAGGCACCCGACCCAGCCTTTCGGGCCTCCTGCCTGCGCACAGCCCTGGGTGTTGGGCCGGCTCAGCAAGTTAAAGGAAGCAGGATCACAGACCTCGATGTCCAGTACTAGGTCTGGGGTTGCCTTCGCCTTTTGGGGACCTTATGCAAATAAATTAATTCTTTCACACCTTCATTTCCAATTTTTTAACTGGGATCCTAGGGGCATGCTGCATCCAGGTCTGTAGAATCTGCTAGTGACCAGGAGTGAGGCCCTGATTCCCGCTGGAGGTGACGTAGGCCGGGCCTGGATGCACCCTTCCCTACTGGTGATGATTTGGGGGAAGCACTATGAAGAAGCTATCCCAGGCACTTCCAACAAGCTGGCCACATCAGGTCAGGTTGCTGGACCACCTGAGCGGAGGGACAGGTGAACCTGCTGCCCTCCAGGACACCCTCAGCCTGGCAGCATCAGGCTTGGCCTGGTGCCACCACTGGCCTCTAGCTGGCGTCGTCACTTTGAGGCAGGTATAACAGGCTTTCCCAATGAAATCAGTGGAAATGACACAGAAAAAAGTATTTGACAAAGTTCCACACCCTTTCGTGATAAAAAGTCTCAACAAACTAGGAATACAGGGGAACTCTGTCAGCCTGATAAAAGGCATCTACAAAGAACACACAGTCGATATCATATGAAACTGAAAGCTTTCCCCCTAATACTGAGAAGAGTGAGGATGTCTGCTCCTACCCACACCTATTCAGCATTGTGCTGGAGGGCCTAACTTGTGCAATAAGGAAAAACAAAAGGCACAGAGATCGGAAAGGAAGAAATGAAATAGTTCTATTTACAGACCACATGATTGTCACATAGGAAATCTCGCAGAGAATTTAAATCGCCTACCTGACCCCTCGGGCTGGAGGTTGCACCCTGTCCTAACAGCTCCTTCATGCACAGTGCTCCCCGGGCGGACTGTGCAGTACCTGGTGACTGGCTTCATGTCTGTGAGAAGAGTGCCAGAGCCTAATGTTTCACATCCTCCATGCCTTCCAGCCTCGTGAGACTGATGGTGAGCTGGTAGGAAAGAATGCAGAGCGGCCTGGTACCTTCTCCCCTGGCATCTCTGCCCACCACTGCCCCCTCCCTTGTCTCTTTTATCTTCTATGCACTTGACCTCCTCTAACACCTTCTATACCCCCTCCTCGGCAGTCTGTCCCAGAAGCCTCAGAATGCTTATGCCCACAGTCACACCCAGGAGGGGCAGTGCCAACCTACCCTGGGTGCACAGTATAGGACCCATATGCTCCCAAGGAGAGCCTGGCCCCCTCAGCCTACAGCTGTCAGCAGGTCTGCCCTTTCTGGACTCTGGCTGATGGATGCCTTCTTGGGGCCCCAGATTCAAGCCAAGAACCTGGTATTGGAGCCCAGTGACTGGGCCCCTTGGATCCCGCTGGACTGGAGGAAACAGTGGTTGAACTTGGCAGAGTGTGCTGTACACAGCATGGGAGGGGTGCAGGGTAAAGTCTGGAAAGGCAGGTGGGAGGATCTCAGAGGGTCGGGCACCCTGTTGCCAGCCTTCTGAATATCAAAAAATCCCTCCAATTCCCACATGGTTGTGATCTCCACTGGTTTGTTGGCAACAATGCTCCAAAGTGAATTTGTATTTGATGAAGACATACTTGGACAAGACTATCCTGAAAACACAGCTCTGGCTCCCGAGGGTCCTCAGATCTGGGACCTAACAGTTAACATCCGTTGAGTGCTTACACAGAAGCCAGCGAGACCTGGAGCAGGAGAGGACACCGTAAGTGTGTGTGACAAGAGGGTCTGTGGTGTCAGGGCTGAGGGAGGGTTAGAAAGACCCAGGTGGAGACAAAGAGCTCACGAAAAATGGCACAAAAGAGACAGGGTCTTCAGCCCTAAAGGCTAACAAATTGAAGGTACCACGTGGGAGTCCCTCCCTTTCCTGTTGCCCCTGGGGTCTCTGGGCCCAGACTGTGCAAAGGCTATGCTCAGTGGGCCCGACGGAGCCAAGTGGGAGCAGAGGAGGGACCCCAACCTGGAGCCTGGGCTCTGCCACCTCCTGCCAGCCTTCCCTCTTCCCTTTCCCCGGGCCTCTGTCACCTTTGATCTCCTTATCACCAGCCTCTCTGGTGGGTTCATTTGGAAGCTGCCAGAGTTAATGAGTTCTCCGGGCAGCAAGGCCCACACGCCCTCCTGCTGGGGTGAGGACTTCACACCTCGGGGGCCTGTGTTTTGACAAGTGCCTGAGCCAGTGGCTCCTGCTCCCCTGCCCGAGCCTGCCGAGGCCTGCCAAAGTGTAAGGCTGGGAAATGAGGCTGGGGGCAGCCCCACTGAGCAGAGGTGAGAGTTCAGTGGGGTCCTAGGCTGGGGTGGGAGGCCGGCAGGACAGGGCAGAAAACCCACAGGTTGGAGAATGGGCCTCAGCCTTCCTGCTAGGAACCAGTCGGTCTCCTCAGGCCAAGCTCGGGTCCTGGGCACTGCCCCCCCCCCACCTACCAGCCCAGTGCCCTCATTTCCCGGCCAGCCCCTCTGACACAGGAGTGCTAATCAAAGGTGCTATGTCAATATGCCCCTTGCAGCCCTTAATCCCTGTCCCTGCTGGAGCCGGAGTCCCCAGGGGAAGGAAGCAGCTCTTGTACCGCTAGCCTGCTTAGCCTCATTGGCAGGCACATCCCCTGGGAAGCTCCTAATTTGGGGGTCCCCTACACCATACCTCATGTCAGCCTGAAAGGCAAGTCCTTTCAGGGGAGTGATTGTTATTTATGAAGCCCCCACCTTCAGACAGCTTAGGACACCCATCTGGAGTGTGGCCAGTGTCCTGCCATGTCCTACCTGTGCCACTCACTGTGCATCTCTAGGCCCCAGCTTCTGCTTCTGGGCCTCGGGATGAGTGACATCGGCTGTGCTGCCATGTCGAGGATCAAACCACCCCCCCAGATGTGCGTCATGCAGCACCCACGTGCTTGTTAGCGTCTGCACGAGGGGCCTGGCTTGGCTGGCTCACAACTCACAGCCGCGCAGTGATGTGGGTGTTACTGACTCACTGTGTAGAATGGCGAGAGGTTGTCCCATGTCACGTGGCGAGAGGGGCAGAGCTGGAGTCCGTCTGGCTCTGTCTGAGGCCACAGGCAGTGTTGCCCCTGCCACCTCTGAGTCTGGGGGGCTCGAGGGGTTCCTTTCCTCCAGGAGGGCTGCCCGGAGGGTGAGGGTGCTGGCCTGGTGGTGAGGTCTTAGAGGCCTCAAGCCCTCCCTCCATGTCAAAGGGACCTACGGAGAGGAAAGAAAAGGTTTCCAGGCTCACCTGTGGCTGGAGCCAGAATCTGGATCTGAAAAGTAAAATCTCTCCAGAATTAGGAAATCTGACCACTTTTGGGAAGCAGTGGCTCTAGTGAACCCCCTCCCAATGCAGAGTGGACCCCCCATCCTGAGCATCCCCTAGGTTGCAGATGGAGGAGCATGGGCTTGGGCTGGAGAGGGACTGAGGCTGCCTGGAACCCAGAGCAGACAGGGACCCAGCGCTGGAGGTTCCCACCTCCTCTGCCTCCCTCCTTCCCAGCAGCCTCCCTCCAGCCTGAGGCTCCCAGGGAGGCCCTTCCAACTGGGATCACCCCCTCTCCTCACACCTCTGGCTCCTGGAGCCACCGAGCTGGCAAGCCATATGGAATAGATTATTCTGGAACCACGATAATCTGATTATCTTGGCCATGGATCAGCTGGATATGCAGCCAGTGGAAGTCACAGGAGGCAGAGGGGTGATGAGGAGGGAGGGGGTGGGAAGGAAGGAGACAGATTTGGCGGATTCCAGGAAAGGATCAAGAGAAGTGCCAGAATCTCCGGTCCGGGGAGCCCGGCTGAGAAAGCAGGGTGAATAGACTGCGCCTCTCTCCTTGAGGTCCTCTGTTTTGCTCCTTTTCTACACCTGGGTACACGGAGGGGGGTGTAAGCTTTATAGTGAAGAGTGGGAAACTGAGGCATAAAGCGAACCTCTGTTTCTCCACTGTAAAATGGAGCTCTGCACTCCTTGGTGAGAAAGCATCTGTCTCAGCCAGTGTTGACCCAAGTCGCGCACACAGGACACAGTGTATGGACAGGTGTACAGGATACACTAAGTGTCCTTGCATTCCCAGCCACAGACAACAGAGGTCACTGCCCAGCCGCCTAGAATCTTGGGATCCGTAAAGAGCAAACAGAGGCCTTTTTCCTGGAGCACGGGCCAGTGCAGGGTGGGATTGGTGGGCACTGGGAGCTAAGTAGATGTGTCAGAGGTGCTGGGTTTGGCTTAAGAAGTGGGTGAAGCTGGCTCAGTGCTGGCGTGATGGGCTCTGTGACCCTGATAGGCCACATGCCTTTCCTGGGCCCGTTTGCTCCTCTGTCCAAGTGGGGAAAACATGCATCTGTCTGCAGAGACAGAGCAAGATGGACCCTGGAGGAGAAGGGGAGAAGGCCTGGCTAAGGAGGGCTGGGGACAAGCAGGGCTCTGGCCCCTCCCCCTTCCCTACACACCGCCCTAGAACGAAGGTTGAAAAGTCAAAGCACAAGCTGACTGAAACTCCAGGCAGGGACACCTTGGGCCCTGTGCCTCTGCAAGCTCTCTGGTGAGCATCTGCAGGCCCAGCTCAACTGCCAACTTGGGGCACATCCAACCCCAGCGCCTCCAGAAAGCATAGGATGTAGCTCTCTCCAGGCAGGATGTATAGGTTTCAGGCCCCTCCTAACACCATCCCTGCCCTGGCTGGCTGACTGCTCACAACAGCCCAGTGAGGTGCCAGGACACCCACTACCTGGCAGGAGGGGGAGGTATATACACAGGGCCAACCCAGGGGCACGGCTAGAAGCCCTAGCCTGGGCTCTCACACCAAATTGCTGGGTGGCCTGGGCCCTCCGCCAGCTCAAGTTCTGCCTTCCCAAGGGCAGAGGAAGATGGGCACCTCACTGCCCCTCCCCAGAGGTACCTGACTTTAGACCCAACAAAAAGCAGAGTGGGGGCTTCTAGACTGAGCTGAAATGCCTAGGCCGGGGGGAGTGGGGAGCCTCTGGGTGGCCCCCTTTGCCAAAGGCTAGGGGGCAGGGATGCCCCTGGACGGAGTGGGGAACATCTAGAAGAAGTACATAGAGCTTAACTTGATCAGATCGTGAATGGAGCAGGAAAAGGGTCTTACGTGACTAGTACTGATTATGGGCCCCAAACTGAGGATAGGATGAACTCAGTCCTCGGCTCTGGAGGGCCCCCCATCAAGAGACACGCCAGATGCAGCCCTTGGCCTGAGCCAAAAAAGTCTTCCTCGCCGTTGGAGGTCATGCCTCAGCTCAGGCCCTGGGCATGCAGGGTCAGAGCCTGGTACAGGAGTTCACACTAGTGAGGCACCCCAGGTGTGCCAGCATGAGCTGCTGGCTGCCCAGAACCAGCCTCTGGGGCCCCCTGGGGCTGGCCTGGGGCTTCAGAACAGCCTCAGCGTGCCCTTTGTCCAGTGGTTCCCTTGATGGGAATTCATCCTGATTAGAAAAGATTAAAGGTACAAGTGAAGACATACTGATGAGTGACAGACCAAGTTGCAGAAAAAAAAAACATTCCATATGACATCACTGATATAAGCAAAAACATAAGAAAACAAGAATATGAAAAAACCCTACACATGCCCTGGCTGGTTTGGCTCAGCAGAGCACTGGCCTTCAGACCGAAGAATCAAGAGTTCAATTCCAGGTCAAGGGTGTATACCTGAGTTGCAGGTTTAATCCCAGGCCCTGGTCGGGGTCATGTGGTAGACAACCAATTGATATGTCTCTCTCACATTGATGTCTCTCTCTCTCTGTCTCTCTGTCTCTCCTCCCTCCCTGCCTTCCACTCTATCTAAAAATCAATGGAAAAATATCCTCAGGTGAAGATTAACAAAATAAACAAACAAACAAACAAACAAAATATATAAAAACGCTACATAGCCCTGGCCAGTTCGGCTTGGCGGTTAGAGCGTCAGCCCCCAGATCGGGGAGTCCCGGGTTCGATTCCCGCTAAGGGCACACACCTCGGTTGCAGTTTGTCCCTGGCCCCAACTGGGGTTGTGCAGGTGGCAACCAATCGATGTGTCTCTCTCACGTTGACGTTTCTCTCTCTCTTGCTTCCTCCCTCCCTCCCTGCCACTCTATCTGAAGATAAATGCAAAAATATCCTCGGGTAAGGATAATAAAAAAAAAAACCCTACATAGAAAGGAGGGTGGGAGGGAGACTCTGCAACCCCCCAGCCAAGCTTATTTGCTTTCCAGCAGGAGTGGGCACCGCCCATTCTCCCCTTTGTCCTCCCCAGGAGCCGCAGGACTGCAGATGGTCACTCCACTCCAGGAGGGCAGCAGGCAAGTGCTGAACACACTGAAACCTAATCATCTCAGCAAGGAAACCCATTTCATAGATTACAAGACTGAGGCTCAGGGGAACTGAGCCAAGCACGGCTGGCTCTAGGCTTGAGTTGGCCCCTCTGGGCCCTGGGAGCTGGACCAGGTACACCAGCCTCCTCAGCTCAGCTTTCTTGTAGGAGAGAAAGCAGGGGGTCTCCTTCCATGCCCCAGCCTGCTGGGCGGCTCCCTGGGTACCTGTGACCCCCAGCCACGCCCCCGCCCTGTACTTCCCTAGCCAACAGTAGCCATATCCTTCCCACCTTCCTCTACATTCACTCCTTTCTCAAAATTTCTGTGGACTCATTGCCTCTGAATGCAAACTCCTCACCCAATAGGATTTCCAGCTCCCATCTGCTCGTCCATACTCTTCACCCTTCCTCATCCCCTCCCTGGGGCTCCAGCCCGCTTGGCATTGCCCTGGGCCTCCCCACTTCCAGACTTGGACTCATACCTTTCCCTGCGGCCTGGAATGTCCCTCCTATGGGACAGAGGCCACTTGGAGGGAAATCCACCATTTCAGGTCTCTCCTTTCCTTCTGCAACCCGCCCTGATGACTCGCCAGGGAGCACGTCTGTCACCCATGGGTTCCGAGCACACCAGGCCACCACAGATTCAGAGCCAACCTCCTCTTTCTCCTCCAGCTCGAGCTCCCAGAGGATAGCAAACGCATCCCCTCCGGAGGCTTGGCGGCGTGGTGCATGGCCTCTGTGGGTTCGAATTCTGGCTCTGAGGGATCTCAGGCAGATGATGGGACCTCTCTGGGCCTGGTTTCCCACCTCAGCAGGGGGAGAACAGCAGGCCAAAGTCTTGGGTTTGAGCCCCGAATGGCTCTGCAGGCAGCGCTGGGCACGTACACTGTAGAAATGCTGGGAGGACTGGGTCAGGGGAGCTCCGGTTCCAGCAGCAGCTCTGTGACCTTGTCCTTGTGGCTGTCGGTCTCAGGCCTCCCGGTGACACTGAGGGTGCTCTGCCTGGCATGGCCTTGTCACCGGGCTTCCCTGGCTGTGCCCAGTCACACACCAGCACCTGGGCCAGGGAGAGACAGCATCAGGGTGGGTGGACTCGGGCTTCTGGAGCCAGGGACCCATCAGGCCCCAACCTCCCTCATCATCCCAGGGATACAGAATCTTCCTTTCCCCTGGGTCCCCCAGGGCAGGGACCTGCAGCCTCCCATCCCCACCCCAGAAGAGCATTCCAGGGCTCCTGAGGAGGCCTGCTGCCTGGCTGTTTTGGAGGCCCCTGCACACCCTTGTTCCCAAGTCGACACCTTGTGCCCTGAGTGAGGCAGCCTTGTGTCAACAGGCGGAGTGGAGGTGTGAAGGCAGCCACAGTGGCCAAGGGGGCGGCTGGGATGGCCCTCACTGGTAACGAGAATACCACATGGCCCCTGCAGCCCCCGCACGGCCTGCCTCCCTCCTCCCCTCCCACATTCCCACAGCCTGTGCACCACCAGGGCCTGGAAGGGAAAGAAGACCTATGGACAGAGGCCAGGCCGTAACCTGGCTCCAGCCTTGGACCTGCTCCCAGGGGCCCTGTGCTGCCTGCCGGGGGAAAGAGCAGGTGCAGAACAAATGGGGAGGCCTGTGCTAAGCCAGCAAAAGCAGGCCTGCCCAGAGCCACTGCCCTCCCACCGCCCCTAACAGCGCCAGAGCTGAATGCCCTTCTCCTCTGACTGGTGGTCGGGGGCAAAGGCCTGGGAAGTCGACGAGGGATGATGGGACAGAGGCCTCGGTGTCCTCACCTATGTCACAGGTATAGTGACATGGACGGGCACTGCACCAAGCTGACTGGAGCTACACGGGCAAGCTCAGCCAAAGGTCGAGGTGGCCTTGTGGTTCCAGCCCCAGAGCAGGCCCAGCTGAGCCAGTCTCAGGGTCTGAGGAGAGCTGGGCTGGGACTGTTCCAATTGCTGGAGCCCCTCTGGGGCTGTGTTATGCACCTCCCAGCCCAGGACACCCTGAAGCGTCCCCTGGGGCTCCCTCACGGAGAGCCCAGAGTCCCGAGGCAGCACCTCCTATCCTCTCCTGACTCTTGCCTTCAGCTCTAAAAGGACCTCGGGATCGTCAGGTCCAACTCTCTGTTTGATGAGGTTCGTCAGGGTTGGCAGAGGCAGTAGCAACCTTCCCCTGCACTGTATGTGCCTACCATGCAGTTGTCTGCCCTCTTTTTGACCACCTCCAGGAACAGGCTACTCACTCTCAGGACAGCCTCTCCCTGGAGTATTCCCCTCCAGGCATCTGGAGACAACATCGCATCTCCTTTTTTTTTTTTTTGATAAAACACTCCTGAGTCCACTAGCTATTTCTCTAGTGACCTGGCTTCAATCCCATCAGCAGTCTCCCTCCCGAGTCTGTCTCCATCCCTCATACCTTGTGGCCCCAGGTCTGACCACTTGCCCAAGGGAATAAGGGACCAGCCTCGCTGTCGAAGACGTTGTGTGCTGTGAATGGGAAGGGGATTTGCTTCCTGGGCCCTTGATGCTTGGAAGGCACTGGCTGCCACGCCCTTTCAAATGTGATGCTGGTTACATGATGCCCCCTGACCCTGAACTTAGAGGGAGGGAGGACACATAGGGCTCCACTGATTCCACTTTATTAAACCTGCTGGGCCCTTCTAGCCTGTCAGGATCTCTTAGATCCTAGCTGTTACCCAATTCACTTCTTGGGTTTGGATCTTATCCTACATTAGATCTGTTCATATCTTCACTCAAGATCATGATCTACCTATGACAAGACTGAGAACAGAGCTGGTGGCACATCACTAGGGACCTTCCTCCAGGGGAACATTCATCCATTCATCTGTGGGAACAATGAATCTATTATGAATTCACTTAACTGGACTGTCAGCCAGCTCACATGACCCCACTTGTTCACAGGGATACCCTAGGAACTTCATTATGTGGACAGGAATTGTGTCTGCCTGCTCACAGCACATACCCAAAATGACAATGACTTAAACAAGATGGTGATTCATTTCCTCTCACATTAAAGAAGCTCATGGGTAGACAGTCCTAGGTTAGTGTGGCACATCCATGTTGTCACTGATCCCTCGGGCTTCTTTCTGCTTCACCATCCTTAGTGTGTGACTTCTGTTCTTGAGATTGCCTCAGGGTCACAAAATGGTTGCTGAAGCTATAGCCATCACATCTATTTTCCAGAGAGAAAGAAAATATAAGTGGTTAGAGCCACAGGAATATACCTCCCTGCTTTAAAGAGCTTTCCTAGAAGCCCCATCCAATACGTCCACCAACATTTCACTGGCCATTCCATTTGCAAGAGAGGCTGGGAACTGTTAGGTTTTTAGCTGGGCATATAACCATCCCCAATAATACAGGGTCCTATTATTAAGGAAGAAAGAATAAAGGCTGTAACACATGCTGTGTGGACTACAAGTCCCTGCCATACTTGTAAACATTCTACTGACCATGTTTTCTAGGCACTATCTACCTCCTCAGCAGTTCAAGGGTATCGCTGAGACTCTAAAAACCAGGTCTGTTTGATTCCACAGCCTGGCCCCCTAACCATTAAGCTATACTCCTTCCCTCCTCAAAAGGGAGGCCCAGTGAAAGGATGCACTTTGGTCTCTCCCCAGCGAGTAAGGCTGGCAACAGTGTGCCTCTGGGCCGCAGAGCCTGGCTTTGAGGTCCGTGAAGAGCCAGGGGCCACAGCAAACCAGGCCCAGGGCCCCACCTTCCAGAACGTATGCTCTGACATCCCAGAGTCAGTCTACGGCCCGGGCTCTGGGGCTAGCCCAAACCAAAACAGAAGACTAAGCTATCCTAGAGAGGAAAAAGAATGCAGGGCTCGTCCAGCCAGTGTGGCTCAGTGGTTGAGGGTCGACCCATGCACCAAGAGGTTGCCGGTTCAATTTCTGGTCAGAACACATGCCCCGGTTGTAGGCCTGATCCCCAGTAGGGGGACATGCAGGAGGCGGCCAATCGATGTTCTTGCTCATCGATGTTTCTCTCTCTCTCTCCCTCTTCCTTCCTTTCTCTCAAATCAATAAAGGGGGGGGAGGGGAATGCAGGGCTCAGTGCTAGGTGGACTCCTATTATCCACAAAATCCTTTCACCGGAAATCCCTCCTGACTGGCTCTGATGGGTCACAGTGGGATGGGAGAAGGGAGGAATAATTCTGGGTATTTAGAACCTTCCTGGAGGTCACAAGACTACTTCACCACTCCAAATCAAGCCCCCTGTGCACAAGGCAGCGCTGTTTGGCCAAAACTAATAACATGCCAAAGGTGCATCAATAAAGGACTGACTATGATGTGAGCTTGCTGTGGAATAATATACAGCAGTTAAAAAGGGCAAGTTGGAAAGCTCAAGATCAAGGACACATTGAAACTTCAGAACCCAGAGCCAGAAATATATCTATATGAAATCTGATGAATTTTGTTTACGACTGTCAATTCCATGTCTACAAACTCCTTGACAGTACAATCTGTCTGAGCTTTATAGTACTGTACATCTTCGGATGAATAAATAATTATTTGCATTTGCTATTATTTCAACCTCAAAAGCGTAGGAAGCCCTGGCTGGGTGGCTCAGTTGGTTGGAGCATCATCCCACACACCAAAAGGTTTCAGGCCTGATTCCCATCAGGGCACATACCTGGGTTGCAGGTCCAACCCTGGTTGTGGCGCAGGCGGGAGGTAACCAATCAATGTTTCTCTCCCCCTTCTCTCTCTAAAAAGCAATAAAAATATATCCTCAGGTGACGATTAAAAAATAAAAGTGCAGGACTGTTTCTAAATCCACACTGCCCTCAGGAAAAAGTAGATTTGTTTTGTCTTTAACCTTGGTTTAAACCCTTTTAAGTCATGAAATGCTGCATAACTGACTGCTTCTTTCCAAAGAAAGCCTCTTTGAAATCAGGCATGGTTAACTGATTCCATCTTCTTTTTGTGTTATGGATAAATTAAAGTTTCTTCTCCTCATTCATAGCAGCTTCAATAGACCAAACAACAGTTGTCCTGACGTACGTTACACCAGGTCGATTACTTCATCATAATGTTACAGTGGTAACATGTGCATCTTTTCTCCAATATACATATTTTAAAATAAGTTCTGAGGAGAAAGTATTGTAATTTCATCATTGAAGGTCTATCTGCACCTCCTGCCCTTCCTCCCCCCCCCCCCCCCCCGTTATTTATTGGTTTTTAGTGAGAGGAAGGGAGAGGGATAGAAACATCGATGAGAGGGAACATGTCCTCATTAGGGATCAGGCCCACAACCTGGGCATGTGCCCTGACCAGGAATCAAACTGGCGACCTCTTGGTGCCTGGGTCGATGCTCAACCACTGAGCCACACCAGCTGGGCGCGTCCTTTATTTTTTATTTTTATTATTTTTTTAATCCTCACCCAAGGATATGGTTTTCATTGATTCTAGAGGGGAAGGGAGAGGAAGAGACACATTGTTGTGAGAGAAACATTGATCAGTCGCCTCACACATGTGCCCCCCCCCCCGACATGGGATTGAACCTGCAACTTGGGTATCAGAAACCGAACCCACGGAACTGTTCCAGGGCTGACGCCTCCTTTAAACTGTAATTATTGCTGAGGGGTGAGAGGTGTTCCTTGATAAACTTTACCATGTCCAGGTGTACACTATGAGACTGTAACAGTCCTGTGAGTAGATACACAATTATTATTCCTGTTTTGTAGAGCAGAAGGGCTCTGCCCAAGGACCTACAGCTAGTTAGTGGTGGGCCTGCTAATTATATAATGGCCCGTTGAGTCATCTCTCCCACAAAACGGAAATCTCAGGAGAGCAGAGAACACACTTGGCTTGTTCGCCCTGGTGTGCCTGACATCTACCAGTTGCTAAATAAACACCGACTATGTGAACAATGCCTATGAGCATCTTGACACGTAAGAACCTTCTTTTTTTTTTATTTTTATTTTTTTATTGATTAATTTTTGTTACAGATGTTTCTCCTTTTCCCCCCACTGATTCCCCCCTCCCTCCCTGCCCCTTCCCCAGATTGTTGTCCAAAAAATATGGAACGCTTCACGAGTTTGCGTGTCACCCTTGCGCAGGGGCCATGCTAATCTTCTCTGTATCGTTCCAACTTTAGTATATGAGCTGCCGAAGCGAGCACAGAACCTTCTTTATAAAATGATAGCACCAAACATTTAGCCCACGTGCCAGGCCCACACTAAGAGGTTCGGTGGATGGTTCCACCTACTACTCCCAACTATCCCGGCTAGTATTTGGTATTATTGCTGAGGATGAGGACACTTGAGCCTCAGAGGAGTTCGGTCATTTGCCCAACGTCACCCAGCAAATCAAGAGGGTCTGACTCTGGGAGGCCTGGGAGGCCCACCTTCCCCCATTTCCTCACCCGCTGCACCTCATGCATTCTCCTTCTCCAGGCTGCTCTGTTCTATTTCTCTGGAACAGGAATTAACTGTGGGCAGTGAGATGACTTTCTTGGTGTCACTCGGCAAATCAGCAGGTGCAGGTTCCAAAGAACCCGGGAGGGGTCCACCTGCATGGACCCCCACCCCCACCCCATCACTGTGGGCAGGTCCCCCGGGGCTTGTCTTACAGGCACACTTGTCGGCCCTGGGTGTAAGTTACTGGGCACAGCCCCCCGGGGACCGGTGATGAGCGAGGCGGCCCCTCTTCGCAGGGGTCCATGAGTCACTCGAGGGCCGGCTTGGGTGCCCGGGGACGATGGCACTGCCCGCCGTGGTCGGACGCCTGGGCACTCACCCTGCAGCGGACGGGTCGGGGTGGGTGGGGACCCGGTGAGAAGCTTAGCAGCTCCATCCAGATGCGAACTGTCGCTCCCACACTTCCCGGGCTGCAGGGGCCTCCATTAGAGCCCCGGAGGAGTCAGAATCCACACCTCCGCAAATGGGCCCGCTTTCCCAGAGCCCCCCTGCCCAGGCCTTCCCTGGGCTCTGTGGGTTTTGACACCTCTCTGTAACCTGGCGGGGGGCCACCTTGCACCTTCGGTCCGGATAAAAGCTCAGGCCCGGAGGTGGCCGACCCAGCCTCCCGGAGCCCGCGGCCGGCCATGGCCCAGTCCCCTCCTCTGCAGACCCTCGACCACTGGATCTTACCCCAGGGTTGGGGCTGGGCCGGGCACTCGGACTCCACGTCCCCGGCCTCCTCCTCGGATTCGTCGGGCTCGTGCCCCTGCGACGGCGCCCGCGGCGCCCGCGCCCCCGCGGCCGCCCCGACGGCGCCCGGACGAGCGCGCGCCGCCCCGGCCGGCGGGCAGCGGCAGAGCGCCAGCGAGCGCGAGAAGCTGCGCATGCGCACGCTCGCCCGCGCCCTGCACGAGCTGCGCCGCTTCCTCCCGCCGTCCGTGGCGCCCGCCGGCCAGAACCTGACCAAGATCGAGACGCTGCGCCTGGCCATCCGCTACATCGGCCACCTGTCGGCCGTGCTGGGCCTCAGCGAGGACAGCCTGCAGCGCCGGCGCCGGCGCCGCAGCGACGCGGCGCTGCCCCGGGGCTGCCCGCTCTGCCCCGACGGCGGCCCCGCGCAGGCGCAGGCGCAGGCGCAGGCGCGCGGCCGCGTGCTGGGCTCAGCCACTCCCGTCGGGGAGTTCTGGGGACCCCCACCCGCCTGTCCCGGCGCCCCAGAGGCTCCCGAACGCTTGGGAAGCAGGGTCTCCGACGTGGGTCCCTGGGTCTCACCCCGTTATTGTCCCGGGATGCAGTCGCTTCCGCAAGTGCCCCAAGGGAGGGCCCCCGATGCGGCCCTTTGGACGCCGCCCCAAGCCGGTTCCGGAACCCAGACACCCCCCCAGCCCGGGACCCAGGCCACGCCCTGGGCACCACCCCCCGCCGCCCGGGAGCCGGCTGCAGTGTACCAGGTACCGTGCCCAGGCTTCCGTTGGAAATGGACGGGGTGGGTAGGCTGTAGTCTGCAGAGGTCCCCATACTTTTTAAGATGCCGATTACCTAACCCACCTTGGTTAGGGAGGATGGAGAGGGCGCTAACCTGCTTGGGGAAAGACGTGGGGCCCTGGGGAGTTAAGGCCTCTACCACCAACACCCAGAAGTCATCACACCCTGCCGAAGAGGGAGGACGCTCCTTGCACCCTGGCCTTTGGAGGTGGCAGGGGCCACAATCCAAGGGCTCCAATAAGGGTTGGGAGGAGGGAGGGAGGCCCAGAGGCCTCAGGATTAGGGGCTTCCTGATCCATGGGCTTTGAACTGGTGACCTTTATGTTTCCTTCAAACTTCATTCATTCATGAATCCCATGAATCATGGTCCACAAAGTAGCATATCAGTAACCAAAATGTATTTAATGCTGTGTTCCCAACACCATTCTTGGTACTGTAGATGGATTGACTCATTCTGCCCTCCAGCAGACTATGAAGTAGGTATTATCATCATCCCAATTTTGCAGACGAGAAAACGGAGACTAAAAGTGGTCAACTGCGTTCTTGGAGCTTGTGAATAGTGAAACTGGGCTTTGAATCCTGGCAGTTCAGAGTCGACACTCTTAACCACTTTGCTTCACTGCATTCAGAATGCCAGGGCTGTTCAGAAATTGTCAACCACACTCTGGGGAGCATCCAGGTTCCAACTCTCAGGGCATCAGGCTACAGCCTGCTAACCAGCTGCTCTTGTCTCTCTTGCAGGGTATCTCTGTGTCTCCGGAGTCCTGTCTGTTGGCAGAAACCTCACACCTCCTGCCCGGCCCAGAATGCCAGAGACTCCAGCCTCAGACCCAGTGGGGATACTGGAGCCACAGTGCAGAGGTGCTCCCCAACTCAGAGGACCAGGGACCAGGCTCCACCTTCCATTTCAGTGATGAAAGCCCTCTCCAGAGCTCAGGCCTGCAGCTCAGTGGCTGTCCTGAACTTTGGCAAGAAGATTTGGAAGGGGGCCACCTGAACATCTTCTTCTAATGGCCTTTCCTGTCCCCTTTTCAGCTAGGAATCAGGCCTGTAGTGTGGGCGCCCCCCTCATTTCCGACGTCTGGTTTTCAAGCTTTCCTTTAGCCAAGGATCCCTTTTCCAAGTGATGTCTTTCATGGAAGCAGTGTTTGAAACAGATAGTTGGTGGCCTCCCTGGCTGGAGTTGGGGCTGGGGCAGTGCCCTCTGCTCCTAGACACCCCCCAAAATGACCACGCCCTGAAGAGCGCAGCCTAAGCTGCAGCAAGACAGTGGCTGCTTGACCAGGAAGTTGGCAGGGCTGGGACTGATGGGATGGATTAGGGGAGTGGAGTAGGGTGATAGTGTACCCCTGTATGCTTTGATTTTGATTCTTTGAAAAAAACAACAACAATAGCCCTGGCCGGTTCAGCTCAGCAGTTAGAGCGCCACCCCACGGACCAAAGAGTCACAGGTTTGATTCTAGTCAGGGGCATATACTTCGGTTGCGGTTTGATCCCCAGCCCTGGTTGGCGTCGTGTGGGAGGTAACCAATCGATGTGTCTCTCACGTCGATATTTCTTTCTTCCTCCCTCCCTCCCACTCTATGTAAAAATCAATGGAAAAATATCCTCGGGTGAGGATTAAAAAAAAAAAATTTTTTTTAAATGTGCTTTGGTCTGTTTTTCTTCTATCAACTTGAGTTTTTATAGCCTCTGGGAAAGACAAAAATGTTCCCATCTTGTGGGGAACAAGTCATCCCCTACCAAGGTTGATGTGGGCCCTCACTTGCCAATTTGACCATGTTTATTGTGGCAGGGTCTGCACCTGGTGTGCTGGGCAAGGTGGCACAGGTAGGTTGACACTTAGATCTGTTCACCACCACTGGTGCCCTTTTCTATTCTGGGTGCATTCCTGCTGACCCAGAGGACTCTTCCACAATGATATGAAATTGTTTTCAAAAGATGCCTGTGAGTGGCCCCCAGGCAACAGAATACCACAAATTGGGTGGCTTAACAATAGACATCTGTTTGCTCACGGTTCTAGAGGCCAGAAGTCCCAGATCAGGGTGTGAGCAGGTTTGGTTTCGTTTGAGGCCTCCTTGGCTTACAGGTGGCCACCTTCTCACTGTGTACTCACATGGTCACCCCTTGGCCTGTGTGTCTGTGTCAGTCTCCTTTTCCTATAAGGACACCAGTCATATCGGATTAGGGCCCAGCCATATGACTTCATTTTACTTTAAGTACCTCTCTACAGACTCTATCAACCCCACAACTGGGTGTGGATGTCAGGGCCCTGACTCGCCATCCAGTGCCCTCTTCCCAAGGAAACCCAAGGTCTTGGCTCCGGTCTCATGGCATCTGTACCAAAGGCAGAATGAACACCTGCCCATCTCTTTCCTTTGGCTCCCACCCACCTGGGGTTAATTTTATAGGGACAGAGAGGGGTATCCCTGCTCCAGTCACCCATGGTCACACTCCCCCAGCTCCGAAGCCCTCAAGGGCTGGAGCAGAGCCCAAGAGAGTCCTGGCCTTTACCAGCAGCAGCCAGAGCTGTGTTTTCTAGAACTTGGCAGCTTTGCTCTTCCAGGTCCCCTCAAGAGGTGTGACTCTAGGAGGTGTCAAGACAGAGGCAAGAGGCTGCCACCACCCCAGCTGGAGTTGCCTGGGAGACAGCCCAGGTGCTGCTGGAGTCCAGGGAGCAGGGCCCAAGAGAACTGAGCTACCCCACCCGTCCTCACCCTTGGAGAGAAGGCTAAGCCCTGCCCCTTGCCCCCACCCCCCGCATCTGTCCATGGCTCCATCCCAGGCACGCTGCTCTTGGTGGCCCCTCTCTGCTAAGTGACTGGCGGGGAGAAGTGCCGATGCCAGTGCCCTGCCTGGGGTGGCTGGTCCACCCACACCTTCCTGGGGACCCCAGTCACATTCTGTGCGACCGGACATTTGTTGAGTGCCTCATTTAGGCCTTTCAATGTCTCCACAGTGTAGAGAACATGCCTCCTGAGGAGCGTCCTGGAGGGGGGCGAGGGGGAAGTGGGCACTGTACCCGGGCTGCTTACTGATCCTCAGATCCTGCCTTCCCCGTGGCCTTGGGCGCTGGACAGGGAGGGAGCAACCTGGGTTCTAGCTGCTCTGTGTGTGACCTTGAGCAAGGTTCTGCAGGCAGGTCTCCCTCTGCGTGTGTTCCTGCTCAGCCCAGGAACCGGTTTCCTCCAGCCACACAGGGCCTTAGGAATGCCAGAGCTGTGAGCTGTCAAGCGGCCTAAACGGGTAACGTGGGGCTGTCAGGGCCCCTGCCTCAGCTCTAAATGGAGACAGGCTCTGCTCCTGCAGGAGCCTGAGAGCCCGTCTTCCAGTCTCCTTCCAGTTCTACGAGTTGTGACTTAACCTCCTCGAGCCTCAGTCTCCTTATCAATAAAACCTAGATAAAGACTGTCCTTATCTCCAGGGACTGTTGAGAACCAAATGAAATAATGCGCATAAATGCTGAGCTCAGTGCCCAGAGACTGGGATCCTTGCAGACTTTTCCCTGGAGGGCAGCTGTCCCCCAGGGACACTAGGTGGTGGGGCTGAGAAGGTCAAGTGCCAGCCACTGCTGCTGGGCGCTGGCGACAGGAAGGGCTGGCCCAGAGGGGACCTGGTTGGTGAAGGGACACCTGCCCCCTGCTGGCCCCGCCCCACCCTTTGATGTGCAGACACCAGTGGGTGGGTGGGGCCTTGAGCCCAGAGACAGGGCTGAGGATCCAAACAGCCAGCTCTTACCTATCCGGCCAAGTATAGGACTCCTCCTATCCACACACCAAGCCTAGGATCAATCTTCTTTATTGTGCAGATGACAAAACCAAAGCCCAGGAGTTTCGGTCACTTGTCCAAGAAACAGTGGCTGACATGACCTGAAACCAGGCCTCTGGGCTCCAAGGCCCCGCAGCTGGAGCCCTGTAGGCCTTCTGTCTGTGACCTCCCTTTCTTCTTCCCAGCCTCTGAGGCTCAGTTGGACCTTGTGGGACTGAGGTCCAGGGAGGCTTCCGACCACCTAGGTCTGTTTGCCAAGAAATTCCCAGCAAGTCCAGTGTTGTAGGCCATGGAGCCCAGGGGTCCCAGGCCTTCTCCTCAGAGTTGGCCCTGGCCCTGGGCTCCCCAAGGTGATCAGGGGCACCTGCCTTTTTCAGTAATCTACTCTTGAAAACAACCAGGTTATGAACCAACATCGCACCCATCCAGCGTGGATCCTGGAGTGGTGTCGGGACGTGCCCTTGGCTAGCAAGTGGTCGCACCAGGCCTGGGACCCAGGGTTTGCTGCTGTCGGTACAAGCCCCGTGCCCTCACTGTCCCAGGTGTGCTGACTGCGTTGCAGGAGGGGCACCGGCAGGACCTGCTCTGGCCTGGCACCAAGCCCCGCTCTCCCCACCCCACCATGGGAACACTGCACCTGTGCTTGCCGTCCGCCTCCCATGGCTCCCCAGTGCCCAGCCTCTCCGGCCTGCCACGTGCGGGCTGACAGTGCATGTGGGTATTTTGCAGAAAGGACCAGCAGGGAGGCACTTCCCTCCCGTGTTCCCTGGGCATCCCAGACCCCACAGTGCTGCCCATACACCCGGCTTCCCTCCAGCCAGTGTCCCCAACTGCTGTGCAGACCCCCGCTCCTGTTCTGTTTAGTAATGACTCTGGAAGCTCATCTAGAAATCCTTTATCTATATTTTCTCTTAGAAAAAAAATATACAGATCTGGTGTCCTGTTGAGCCCCCAGGTTCAGGGTCTTCATGGGAAGGTGAGAGGGCGCGAGGCAGCTCCAAGGTCATCCACAGTCTACCTAGGGTTTTGCTCCTCTGGCCCTGGAGCTGGGCTTCCCTGAGATCAGCCCCAGGGCCTGGGCGGCAAGAGCCACGCCAGGCCTGGGGTGCAGTTGGCACGAGGGGCAGGGCTGGGAGGTGCTTGGAAGGGCTTGTCATCAGGAGCTGGACTGGCCCCACAGGCCGAGGAGAGAGAACTGGGGGGCTAGGACTTAGTCCCTGAGGGGAGAATGCTGGAGCCTCAGGCTCCAGGAACGGGGCCCCTGGTGGGCCACTGCGGCAGACACCTGTGGGCATCTCACGTGGGGCCAGGCAATGGCACCGGGGACTAGTTGCTGTTGGCTGTGAACCAGCTGTTCACCACATCCTTGTTTTCCTTCACCCACTTGATGTTGGCTTTGGTCTTCTCCAGGGCTTGCTCCAGGGCCCGGGTGGCTGAGCCGAAGCCGGTGTCCATGTTGTTCTTCTTGAACTGCTCCAGCTGCCAGGAAAAGGAGGTCTCAGCCCAGCCGGGTCTCTAACACAGCCGGGAGGAGGGGGCCCAGGCCTCGGTCCTCCCACTCCTGCTCTTCAGGACGGGAAGGGCCAGTCTGTCCCCTCCCCTGGGGCCAAGTCCTTAGCCTTTTTTTTTTTTTAAGATTTACTTTATTTTTTTTTTATTGATTTTAGAGAGACAGGAAGAGAGAGGGAGAGAGAGATAGAAACATCGATGTGAAAGAACATCGATTGGCTGCCTCCTGCATGCCCCCAACGGGGGATCGGGCCCACAACCTGGGCATGTGCCCTGAGTGGGAATTGAACCAGCATCCTCTTGGTCGTGGGTCAATGCTCAACCACTGAGCCACACTGGCCGGGTTACAGTCAGTTGATTTTCTACACGGGTGCCAAGACCATTTGATGGGGGAAAGGAAAGTCTTTTAAACAAATGGTCCTGGAACAATTGAATAGCACATGGAAAGGCATGAACTTGGACCCCTACCTTACACCATATACAAAATTAAGTAAAAACTGATCAAAGACCGCCCTGGCCAGTTTGGCTCAGCGGTTAGAGTGTCGGCCCGCGGACCAGAGTCCCGGGTTCAGTTCCCACTAAGGGCACGTACCTCAGTTGCAGTTTGTCCCCAGCCCTGGTTGGGGTTGTGTGGGTGGCAACCACTCGATGTGTCTCTCTCACACTGGTGTTTCTCTCTCTCTCTTCCTCCCTCTCTCCCTCCTGCTCTATCTGAAGATAAACGCAAGAATTTCCTCAGGTGAGGATTAAAAAAAAAACAATAAAAAACTGATCAAATTCCTAAATGTAAGATCTAAAATGATAAGACTCTTAGTAAAAAACATAGGTGTAAATCTTTGTGACTTTGGATTAGGCGATTGTTTCTTAGATATGACACCAAAAGCATTAAGTAACAACAACAACAACAAATTTAGAAAGTTGGACTTCATCAAAATAAAAAAAAAAACACGTATGTATCAAAAGATACTAATTACCAAGGAAGTGAAAAAGCAATCCACAGAATGGGAGACTGTATATGTAAACCATGTATCTAATTAGGGTCTAGCATCCAAAATACATAAAGAACTCTTACAACTCAACAATAAAAAGACAAATATCCCAATTTAAAAATGGTGGGTGAAGGTTTTGAATAGACATTTTCCAAAGATGATATGCAAATGGCCAATAAGCACATGAAGAGGTAATCAACATCATTAATTATCAGGGAAATCCAAGTGGAAACCACAGTGAGGTACCACTCACACTCACCAGGATGTCTATAATAAAAAATTTTAAAACAAGGAAAATAACAAGTGCCCACATAGACATAAAGAAATTGGCACCCTTGCACATTGCTGGTGGAGATGTAAATTGGTGCAGTTGCTTTGGAAAACATTTTGGCAGTTTATCAAAAAGTTAAACATAGAGTTACCAAAGACCCGCCAATTCCGCTCCTAGGTGCATACCCAAGAGAAATGAAAACATATTGTATTTGCTTAAAAATGTGTATATGAATGTTCATAGCAGTGTTATTCATAATAACCAAAAGGTGGAAACAACCCGAATGCTTATCAGCTAGCTGGTCAATGAAAAATCAAAAGGGGTACATCCATTCAATGGAATATGACTCAGCCATGAAAAGGAATGGCACAGGCTACAACATGGACGAACACTGGGAACATTATGCTAAGTGAAAGAAGCCAGACACAAAAGCCCACATATTGTATGCATCCATTATATGAAATGTCCAGAATGGGCAATCCATAGAGACAGAGAATAGGTTAGTGGCTGGCTGGGGACAGGGGATGGGAGTGACTGCTAATGTTCTGGGGTTTTGGGGGGAGTAATACAAACGTTCTAGAATTAGATGGTGGTGATGGTTGCACAACCTTGTAAATATACTAAAAACCACTTAAAATGGTGAATTTTACGACACATGAATTATATCTCAGTTCTTTAAAAAAGACATCAACCTAATGCAACGAGTTAACTTTGGCTTCTAAGTCAAACATATCAGTGGCAAAAATAAATTTTTTAAAAAATGTAGAAAATTTGAAAACAGCCTGAGTATAGGATGATTATTAATTTTCTTGAGTTTGTTAATAACAGTAAGATAATGTTTTTAAAATTCCTTTGTTTTAGATACGACTAAAGTATTTAGAGGTAAAATGATATAATGTAAGTGATTTGCCTGAAAATTATCCACCTCCAAAAAAGTGTCGGGAAAATGTTGATAAGTGTGCAATCTAGATAATGGGTACATGGAAGTTCGTGATTTTCTCTTTCTTTTCTGCCTGTACAAAAATTCCAAAATAAACTTTTTTAATTGAACCGTCACCATTTTAAAAGTCTGGACACCCAGCTTCCCCTATAAATGGGGGAGGCCTGACAACAAGGAGCCCACATTCCCTATGCCCACACTTGGTGGGAGCTGAATGGCAGCTGCCCCCTCAGACTGGGGATGGGCCCCCAGGTCCAGGGCTTCTTACCTGCTGCAGCTCATGCTCGGTGGAGAACCGTCGAGTCACTGCCTGGATGAGGTTGGAGAACGAGAAGGAGCCACCGCCATAACTGCAGGTTGAGGAGAGAGATGAACCGTGAGGAGGGCGGGAACTAACACTCAGTGACTGACAGGCAACACGGTATCCTCACAACTGCCCTGTGATTGGTCCATCTTGTGGATGAGGTGGATGGCACACCCAAGAACACGTGAACACAAGTTTCACTATGGTGTCCTTGCTCCCATCTCTGCAGAGATCACTCCTACTAGCCAGACTTTTTCTTTCCTCCAAGTGGGAAAAGGGATGGCCCATACCCCTCCTGGTCTTTCAATTCCTGCCCCCACTCCTATGCAGTGCCCACCCCTCCTCTGCCCACCCTGCGGTGTTCCTCGCACTAAGACCACCCTCAGGGCACTCCTGACATGTTCTCAGCCAACTCACTCATTGAAGAGCTTCTTCCAGTTGCTCTGGACAAAGTCCCAGGCCAGGTTTTGCCCAATAACATTGCTGGCGACGCTGCTGATGGTGGAGGTGGCGTCCTGCTTCCGGATGAGCTCAGGGTTCAGGGTGTAGGTCAGGTACCTGTGAGGGCAGGATGTTGCATTAGCGACCACTTCTAAGGGCTGCAGTCAGATGATCTGACAGAGAACCCAGACCTGCAAAGGACCCCACCCTCCCCCGCACCTCTCCTGCATTCTTTGATATCCCCTCGGCACGCCAAGGGCTGAAGACCCCGTGGTCCTGCCTCCCTCTTGCAGAATGGACACTGAGGCCTCTATGCAGGGTCACTGGCTTTGCCAGGTGTCATGACTGACATGGACCTGGTATTTGACAAATATCTGACAGTGAATGAAGGATGGAAGAAGTACCAGAGCTGTGAACCCTGTACCAGGTAGGGTGGCCACTCCTGTCTTTGACACTGAGGGTGGCCCTTCTTTACTAGGGTCTAGGAGATGGCATACGAGGCACTCAGTGGGAGCCAAAGCCCTCATCAAGGGTTTGGGGGTGCACAGCTGGACATCCAGAAGAACTGAGCTCCAGCCGTGCCACAGCCCTTCACAGAGAGGGAAACTGAGTCCCTGTCAAGAGAGGCTGAGGGGCCGCAGCAGTTAAAAGCACAGGACATGAGCCCGGAGACCTGGGTTTGAATCTTAGCTCTGTCACTGATTAAAGCTTCCAGACCTTCAGCAAGTTTCTTTGCTTCTCTGAGCCTCAGTGTCCTCGTCTGTAAAATGGGAACATCCTGCCCCACTGTGCTGCTTTGTGAGAACCCCGTGAACAAGAACCTGTGACTGGTTCTTTCTCTTCCACCTCGGGATCCCAGTGGGGAAGGGAGCTAATCCAGCCCTGGCGGCAGGTCCTCACCTGTTCAAGATCCAGACCTGCTTGCTGCAGGCCAGGGCCGCTCGGAGCTTGTCAGCTTCGTTCACCACCGTGGCTTTCTTGAACTGGTCCCAGGCAAAGTTCCACTCCTCTTCGCCACCCTGGGCAATGGCGTTGCAGTAGACGGTGGACCGAAGGTTGGGGTGGATCCTGGCGGGGTGTGGAGGGGAGCAGTGGGGCAGCAGCAGGGAGGGTGGGACCAGGATCTGATGCAGACAGGACTCTGGGCTTGAGGGACCAATGGAGATTGGGGAGAAGGGGACACTCACGGGTTATTATTGGGGTTAGCCATCC
Source organism: Molossus molossus (assembly GCF_014108415.1). Taxonomy (NCBI): domain Eukaryota; kingdom Metazoa; phylum Chordata; class Mammalia; order Chiroptera; family Molossidae; genus Molossus; species Molossus molossus. Next base: position 3,949,149 of record NW_023425360.1, on the reverse strand, counting down.
ACTGGGAGAAAAGTCTTGACACCAGTGCCTCACACGCAGGAAGCCCACTGGAGCAGGCGGTGCTGATGGCGTTAATCTCGTTGTACCTGTCCAGGGCGACACTCGGTCAGCTGCCTGGCCCAGACTCTGGCCAAGACGCCCCAGCTGACACATGCCTCCAGGCAGAGCAGCCAGACCAGGCGCTAAGGCTGCAGACTACCATGTCCCCTGGGTTTCCCTTTGCTCTGTGCCCTGGGCAGCCTGGGGACCCACAGCTTCCAAACCTAGAATCTCAATGACCAAGTCGGTGAGGGGACCTCAGAGTTTCAGTTTGGTCCTTTGTGCAAAGAGCCTCCGGCAGGGCCTCCCGCTCCTAGGTGGGGGTCACTCCCTGCCTGGTGGTCCTAGTCCGACCAGGAGTTGGGAGGTCCAGAGGAGGACATTGCCTGGGTGTTTCTCTGGACTCCCCCGGTCAGGGTGGCTGGGCCCCTGTGACCTTCAGACCCAGACGAGGTCACACTCACTGGTCCATCAGGTTTTCTGGGCGCTGAGTCCAGTTCTTGGTGGCATCTTCAAAATGATTGAAGAGGGGTGTGACCTGTTTCTTCAGGTATTTCTGAGGAAAAGAAAACATGCATAGTTTCAAAGGGTAGACTCAAGCCTGGGCTGCCTAGAGCCCCAGGGGAGCCTGTGACGTGGGTGGTCAGGTGTCACAAGGGTTGATGGCTACAGAGGCAAAGCGGCCAGAGACTCGGGCCTCCCTGAAGGCCAGACGGCGTTCACAGAGGTCCCCTGGTTTCAGATGACCGATCTGAGGTTCTTCCTCCCCCCAAACCTCAGCAGTTCTAACACTCTTAAGTATCACCATTTCTTAATATAGGGTTGGGTCCCACCACCCTCTGCAAACCACCGGATTGTAAATATTGTGTTTATTGTGCAAATAGAAAAACACGCAGCAAACACAAACCACCCAGGAGCTTACCAAAACTACTATTTCCGAATTGGTGCGTGCCCTCCGTCTCGTTTCTTTTCCACCTAGCGTACCTACAGTTCTGCACGCTGCACTTTGTACCTGGCCTTGTAACGTAAACCCAACCCCTGTCATTAAAGTCCTTTGCAGACTCTGGTTCGACAGGGTCGATCAACTGTCGTGTATGCCAACTGGAACCCCCAGCTAAATGTAAAGGCGTAAGCCCCCCAAGAACAAAGAGAGGGGGGAAGGAAAGAACAGTGGGAGAGGCACCCACACCAGGCAGCAGCAGGAGGCAGAGACAGGGAGGCGGACGGGCTTGGCAGAGTGAGCTGCCCGTGGAGGAGAGAGGCAGGTGGAGACAAGGAGACCTGTAGGGACAGGCTTGGCATGAGAGTGGGAAGTCTGTGCAGGACCGAGAGGAGGCTCGGGCTGTAAACAGGGTGATGGATGGAGTCCAAGTCAGCAGGAGGAGGAATTAATCCCCAGCCCCCACTTCCCTCCTTGCCGCAGGCTAATCAGAGGGGCTCAGAACCTGAGGGTCACTGTGGGAAGGTGGCTAGACTACAGAAGCGACCAGAGGTAAAAGTGTATGTACTCTTGCAAACTTCTGCACTCTTACCCAGAAAGAGAGCACCACCAGCCTCGCAAAACAGAGGATCCCGCTCCGAAGACGGAATGGTCTCAAGGGAACACGCTCATGGATACTAACTTTTGAGGGTCCCCGGGAGAAGTCACTTGGCCCTCTAGTCAACCCATAATGAGACCTGCAGGCCACAAACCCCACCTCCCCACAGGGCTTCCAATCACTTTTTATTGCCTCATTCTCAAATCCAAGAGGCAGCTCAGCACCCAACTCTAAAGAGGAGACCAGCCCTGGACAGTTTGGCTCAGCAGTTAGAGCGTCGGCCCACGGACCGATGAGTCGCAGGTTCAATTCTGCTCAAAGGCACGTACCTTGGTTGCAGTTCGTCCCGGCCCTGGTCGGGTTGTGCGGGAGGCAGCCAGTCGATGTGGCTCTATCCCATTGATGTTTCTCTCTCTCTCCCTCCCTCCCACTCTATCTGATGATAAATAGAAAAGTATACTCGGGTGAGGAATGAATGAATGAATGAATGAATGAATGAATGAAGAGGAGACCAAAACTCACAGAAGACGCAGAGGAAACAAGTCAGTGGAAGAAAAGAAAACTCTGGAAAAGCCTGTGATGACTGTGCTCTGAGACTTCAGAGCAGACACTGCACAGGACACTGGGGCCAGGAACAGCCCTTGGAAGTTTGCAAATACGACAGAAGAAATGAAGACAACCTGAGGGGGAGAGAGGGTGGGCAAATCCCAGAGGGCAAAACAAGGAGCCAACACGCTGGAAAACAGAAGGGGGAAGAACGTTCAAAGGAACAATGCAGAACTGTTCAGAGCGAAAGAGCTAAAGGATGAGAAGTGTCCACCAGGACTGAGAAGAGCCCACAGCTTCCAGAAGAGGAAACTGGCCACATTCAGAGAACCGGGAAGGAGACAGGCTCTGGGTTTCCCAACAGCGACTGGACATCAGTGCAGCAAGACGGGACATTTTCCAGGAATAATTTCGAATATAGGAACGTGTAAACCCAGGGAAGCTCTCACCCCGGTGTGAAGGTGGGAAAGAAAGCATGTCCGACAATCTAGCCCAGAACACCCACCTCTTATGAACCCTTTCTCAAAACTCCTGGAAGAGGAGCTCCCCCTTGAGACAGAAAATTCAAGAAAGAACCCCAGGGCTCGGGCCAGGAGAGCCTCCTAGCATAAGAGCTAAGTGGGGTTCTATAAGAAAGCAGGGGTGCCTCTGGGAAAAAGCAGAACTGTGGTGTTACCTTACACATTTTTAAAAGATGGAAGGAAAAAGGGAATATAAGCATAGTCCTCTGTGTGGCTCAGCAGAGAATGTTATTTAAATAATCGCAACAGCCCTGGCCGGTTTGGCTCAGTGGTTAGAGCGTTGGCCCGTGGTCCAGAGAGACCTGGGTTCGGTTCCCGCTAAGGGCATGTGCCTCGGTTGCAGTTTGTCCCCGGCCCTGGTTGGTCGTGCGGGTGGCAGCCACTCGATGTGTCCCTTTCACGTCGATGTTTCTCTCTCTCTCTCTCTTCCTCTCTCTCCCTCCCACTCTATCTGAACAAAAAAATAGAAGAATGTCCTCGGGTGAGGATAAAAATAAATAATCGCAACAAAGTAAAGGCTACACACTGAGTTGACCCAATAGTGTGACGGAACCACATTAGGAAGATGAGATGAATCCCGGTGGGTAGGTTAATGAGCTACAATGAGTTAAAACCTCATTTACCATAATACCTCACTTAGCATAATAGGAAGTTAATGTGAAAAATGTTTAATAAAAACATGCTCTCTTTAAGTATGATCTAATGGCTATATAATATTCCGCCAAATGGATATCCTAGTCAACTAATCGCCAACTGTTGGACATTTAAGTGTTTTAGGCTTTGTTTTGGGGTTTTTTTGGTCTCTTATAAACCACAAGGCAACGAACAATCTTATAGATCCAGCGTTTCCTTCTGGTCTCCCTAGGGGGAGCCTGAGCACCCCCTGCTTTAAAGCTGTTAACACCCGCATCTCCCTCTCCGGCCGGTGTGGAGGCTAGACAGACATGTGCCTGCTCGGTTCACAGAGAGGTTCACGGGGCTGAGGAGGGTTACCCAAGTCCACAGCGGCCTTTCCTACAAGTGCCCACTTCCAAATCGGCAAACTGCTGGAAGTCTGAGCCCTTTCCTTGTCCTTCCCAACCTGCTCACCCCCCCAGTCCCTGCTGCCTTCGCCCCATCCCTCCCGCGCTCACCACGCTGCCAAGCCTGCGTGCGTGAAGGACCTGGTGCTATGTCAGGTCCACTCCGGGCAGTCTTCCCATGAGCTTCTTCATGGTGCAATTTCAGGCCCCAGGCACACGGACCCTCATGCCCAGCCAGCCGTGCCCCTCTGTACCTGCATGGAGCTGTAGACCTCAGAGCGGTCGAACATGAGCTTGAAGTAGCTCAGGCTGCTCAGGGCGGCCTGCCAGGGCAGGTATTCTGTCTCTTTATTCAAGAAGAGGGTATTGTTCAGCGCCAGGGTGACAGGGACCATGCCGGCACTGGGGGATAAACAGAGGACCGAGTTAGCACCCCCAGCAAATACTCTCTAGGAACCCCAGCCCCCTCCTAGAGTCTGAGGTCCCAAAGCCCCAACTGAGCCAGCTCCAGTGTTCACTGGGGTGGGGAACAGGGGTGCTGGGTGGTTCCACAAATAAGGCCAGCCCCGGCCCTGCCCTCACCCATTGCCAATCACAACCCCTTGCTTATTATCCCCAATTTCAAGATGAGGAAACTGAGGCTCAGAGAGGTGTAGTGACTTGTCTATGGCCACACAGCCCATAGAGACAGAATTCAGATTCAAAAAGACAAAAAGCCTGCGTTCTTTCTTTTCTCTGATTTGCTTGGCCATCTGGGCCTTTCTCCCTCCTCCTCCTCAGGCTGTCTGTGCACGCTTGGTTCGTAAATGTCCATGTCTATGGGTGATATCACTTATATCAAAGAGCTTAGCACAGCAGGTGGCCAATATTTGTTTATCCATGCTGTATGTCATCTGGCCTGTCCTTCCCAGATGTTTTCAGCGCCTAGCCCAGCATCCTGGCTCTCACTGTGATTGTGGAGTTGGACAGGCCTGAGTCTGGCTGTCCAAGGGTCCTCAGGCAAGGCACTCAAACTGAGTCTGATTCCTTCTCTGGGAAATGGGGCTGCAACACTAACACTCTCCAGAGGGGTGGGAACCGAGGGAGGGGTGCACGGAGCTCAGGGAGCCTGCAGCACTGTGCCTGGTTCTCACTATGGAAACACACTTGCTCAAGTCACAAGGCCTTCCTGGCAGGGCCAGTCGAGGCCTGAGGAGGAAGGGAACACTCACCTGGCCAGGTCAAAGGCATCATGGATGACCTGCGCCCGATTGATGACGGGGATGACCTAGAAGGGGTAACAGAGGGTGTGACCTCAGGGTGTGACCTTGAGCTGGGCCTGGCAGGGGACGAGGTGGGGGTGGCAGACACCCACCAACAGGTTTTTCTGCAGCTGATCCTGAATCTTTCTCCAGTTCTCTGCGTCATAGTTCACCTGGTAATAGCCCGTCACATTGACATTCAGCAGGACCCAATCAGTGCCTGTGGTTTTGAACTGATCCTGGACTGTGGGGAGAAACCAGAGCTGGGATGGGGCTGCTCAGAAGACCATAGGCTGACCCTTGACCCCCTTCTCTCTAGGCCTCAGCAAGAGCAGCCTCCTGCAGCCTAGCAACAGCTGGCCCATAAGCCTCTCGGGCGATGCCAAGGAGGAGGGGAGAAGGGGTGTTGAGCAGGCTGCCCAGCCAATCTACCTCTGGCTGGCTAGTGACCTCAGACAGACCACATGCCATGCCTGAACCTCAGTGCCTACCCTGCCTCCCACAGGCTCCATGTGCCAGGCCAGTGCCAGCTACCTGGACATTTCTACCCTCACACCTCCAGTCCACTCAGACTCCCATCCAGTTGGCACCCCTCCTCCCTGCCCTCCCTTTCACCCTTCTATCCTTTCTCCTGGCATCCAGAAGGGATCCTTTCATACCTGCAGGTCACACACAATCATTTGCCCACTTTCCACCTGGCCCAGCTCCTCCTGGCCCAAGGACATGGTCAGTGTCTCCTGCATCCTGCAGGGACTGCTACTCAGCCCCACGTCCTCTCCTGCCTCTATGCCTTGCACTTGCTCTTTCTTCTACCTGAAATACTTTTCTATGCCACCATTAGCCTAGCTAACTGCTACTTTTTCTCTAAGACCCAGGTCACCTCCTCCAGGAAGTCTTCCCTGACCTCTCCATGAAGTTGAATCTCCCTTAATCCCAGCTCCTGGCCTCTATACCCAAGTAGCCCAGAGGCCATACATGCCTCTGTTAAAACACTCAGCACAGCTCTGGGTAATTTTAACTGCTTGTCTTCCTTCCCTTCATCGGCAGCCTGGCCTGGGCAGAGAACAACTTGCCTGGACCTTGGCTTTCTCAGTGTCTGGCAGAGTAGAGTGATTAACACTCTGTGCCAGGCACTGTTTAAAACATTTCCTGTGGATTGTCTCCTTTCATCCTCACACAATCCAATGGGGTAGGTATTGGTTTTAGCCCCATTTCATAGATAAAGAAACGGAGACCAGACAGGGATGGCACCTTGCCCAGGGTCACACAGCTGGGCAGCAACAGCAGAGTAGAGATTAGAACCAAAGAAAGGGGCTCCATCTGGGGAGTGAAATAATTAAGGAAGCCCAGGCTGCTGTAATCCCCGGCGCAGGGGCCGGGGGCCTGGAGTGCGGGGCGGGGCTGCCGTCCAGGAGGGCAGGGCTGGATTACTTTTGCTGGCTTCCTCCAGCCAGAAGTCATTCTGCGTGTTGCCGTTTTTCAGAGACGAGATGTGAACAATCCACAGGTAGCTGCAACAAGAGGCCCGAGGTCAGGCGGTGAGAGACGGCAGGTCCTGGCCACTACCAGAGCGGAGCCGCCCTGCCTGGTCTCCCACGTTCTGCCTGACTCGGGCACCAAGCGCCCTCAACCTCCTGGCCCAAGAGGGAGAGCCTGCCAACAGCCACTGGGGCTGGGACCACAGCAGGACAGGCCCCCCAGAACCCTCGCTAGGACACTCGCCCCGTGACCCCAGTGCGCTCACTTGAATTCTGAGGGGCGGGTGACGATGGACTCAGGGTCAAGGAGGAAGTGCTTCTGGGAGATGTTCCCTGTCTTGGTGTCCAAAGTGATGACAGGGAAGCCCATCTGCAGGATCCAGCGGTCCATGATGGACCTCACAGACTGAGGCAGCTTGACAGACGAATGATTGTTCACAGCCTGGAAGGGGACACACAGGTGAGGGAAAGCCCAGGTGGGGCCTGGGGACAGGCTTAGGATGGCGATCACTGTACTCGCAGGTCTGTTTCTTTTTCCATGCATAGGCGGTGCTTTCGTAGTGGCGACAAAGCTCCAGCAATGTCTGTTAATAGCTGAGAACATAAAACCAACAGGGCAAGAAAGTGGGCCGAGGAGCATGTCAGGGGGTGCAGGCTGAGAAGGGGGGAGCTAGGGAAAGAGGGAGCAGGAGGGAGAGATGGAGTTGGTGGAGCACCTGGCATGGACGGCTCACCTTTGCAGGACAGTGGGAAACTGAGGCAGGGCAAGGAAGACAGTGGAAGTGGAGGGGAGGGACTGAGTCGATGAGGGGGGAGGGGGACCAGGCTCATGGCAGATGGAACTTGGGCTGGAGGTGGCCATGAAGACACTGGAGCCCAGCTGTGACTCTGTGACCAAGCCCCGGGTCTCCCTTCCCCAGTCAGACCAGCCTTGGGCTGGGGCACCAGGGGATTAGAGGGATGACGGCAACAGTGGGGGAGCAGCGGATGGGGAAGCCTGGGCCATGGGGTTCTGGAGGGGGCAGCTGGGTTGAGAAGGGCCTCATGGAAGGGGTGGGGCAGCTGTGAGGGTGAGGAAGAGATCGGGGATGAAGGAGAGTGGGCAGACTCCAGCCAAGGAGAGGAAGGGGGGCAACCAGGGAGTTCGCCCCACAGACAGACAGGCTGCTCTAGGTCTGAGTTGACAGGGATGCAAGGCTGGGACGGATGGGAGGGTTCCAGTTTGTGCTGAGGGTGCTGGGGTACAAAGTCGTGCCTGGGAGGGGCCAGGAGGGCAAAGGGCAGCCAGGGACTGCTGAGTAGGTTGAATGACTGGCTCCAGAGTTGCCCGCGGAGGAGGCTTGGGCATGGGAACGGTGAGGGCCCAGTTCCTGAGCACTAAGAGCGGATTCCTCAGCTCCCCCCAGGGAGCTCGGTCGCCTACTGGGGTCTTGACCCACAGTTTCTTCACACCACCTCCTTCAAGGAGCCATAACAGTGCTCATGTTACCAATGACCAACCAAGGCTCCAAATGGCCTGCCTCGGCTGGTACGCAGTGGAGCCAGGCACATTCCGTTACACATGTGCACCTCCAGGGACTTCTAGCCTCCCAGGATCTCAGTAGAATGGCTCGGGGGGCTGGCTGTCACCTACCTTCTGCAGGTGGTCCCACAGGTCCAGGTAGGTGGTGCTCTTGTAGGCAAAGGCTTTGAGATAGGACTGTGGAAAGACAGGCCCCGGTGAAGGCACAGCTGGTTTCCTCCAGGCTCTACCACTCCACCTCTGCGGCAGGCTGGGCCTGGGGGCGGGGGCAGGGGCTGGAGGAGAACCCCCACCACCACCACCAACGGCTGGCCGAGCACACTCACCGCCAGGCCCTCCTTGAACACATCCTCAGACAGGAAGCTGGAGAGCATCCTGAGGACAGAGGCTCCCTGGGGGAGAGGGAGGACTCAGACAGCTGTGCTGAGCCAGCAGGACCCTGTGATCCCATCGGGCTGGGATAAATGTTCCTGGAGCCCCAGCTGCAGTGGGGCCCCTGCGGGATGAGCCCCTCTCTCCCTCCCTCCCCACGCCCCCACTGTCTCAGGGCTAAGACAAGGCTAGGGCAGCACCTTGCTATAGGAGATGGAGTCGAACATCTCACTGATCTGGGCTGGCGTGTTGACCTCCTCGGCAGGGGTGGACAGTGGGTGGGAGGAAGCCAGGGCATCCACGGCCATCACACGGTACAGTTCGTTCTGCACTATGAGGTCTTTCTGCAAATCCCCAATGGCCATCAGTAGACTGTCCTGGGTGGCGTGGCCCAGGTTTCCCCCACCCCCACCCCAGGCCCCAGGGCCCCTGCGCGGCTGGCTCACCAGGTTCCAGCTGGGCTCTGCATTGTTGGCGCCCAGGTACTCCACGTAGGAGGCAAAGCCCTCGTTCAGCCACAGGTCATTCCACCAGGCCACGGTCACCAAGTTCCCAAACCACTGTGGGGGACGGGGGTCAGTCCGGAAGCTACTGTGGCCTTGTGGTCACAACGGTACTGAGAGAAACCCTTCAGGAGTGCCCCTACGTGCCAGGCCCGGGCTGGCGACTCTTCTGACACCTCCCTGCTCAGCTGCGGAGGGCAGAGCCAAGACCCATGCCATCGCCTCCCAGGGTCCCCCTCTTTCGTTCTCTGCGCTCCCCATGCCGAGCGGCTACCTGGTGAGCCAGCTCATGTGCAATCACGGTGACCACCCGCTCCTTGTTGCTGCTGGAGGAGGACGCAGGGTCAAACAGCAGAGCGCTCTCCCGGTAGGTCACCAGCCCCCAGTTCTCCATGGCACCGGCATTGAAGTCGGGCAAAGCGATCTGGTCTGGGGAGGCCAGGAGGTTGGTAGGGTGGCCCCTGGATGTGGAGCCCCCTGTGCTGCCCCCATCCCACTGCGAGGTCCGTCACTCACCGGATTTTGGGAGGGGGTAGGGTGTGTTGTAGTGTTGTTCAAAGAAGCGTAGGATGGGGCCTGTCACGTTCAAGGCGTACATGCCATGGCCCTCACTGGTTGCACTCGGCCGAGACCAGATCCGGATCTGCAAAGAGGGTGGAGGGAGGTCGGGGCCCCTCTCGGGTCCTGGTGCAGGTGGGCCGAGTCCCAGGGCTTTGACTAAGTTAAACCAGGAAGCCTGGTTAGCAGAAGAGAGGCCTGGGGCGGGTGGGGAGGTCTCTGAAGGGCTTTGAGTCCTAGGGACAAGCCTTTGGAGAACAGCAACAGTCATAACCACCATCTGTGTGTCTAGCACCCATGGGTCAGGATCTCCCTGAGGAGGGACCCACTTTGCAGATGCAGAAACCAAGGGTCAGAGAACTCCCCTAAGTTGACTCAGAGCTGGGATTCACACACTGGCCTGACAACTCGAGGTCTGGGACAGGGGTGAAGAGGAACAGGAATATCCCTCAGGTGAGGCCAATTCTGGTCAGGACAGGTGGGCCCAGTTTTGTACCAGGACGTCCTTGTTCGTCGGATTCGACTCCTCCACATGTGTGAACTCGCACACGATGTAGGCCAGCAGGTATGTGGACATGACAGGGGTGGTGTGGAACTCGGTGATATTCCAGGCGGGGTCTCCCTCAAACGGGACACTGGGACCTGGGCAGGGAGCATTCAGGCACATGGGCATGCACCCCATCCGCCGCCCTGCACCCCAGCCCTGGGGTGCCCGCTTCTCAAGGCTGTGTGGCCCCAGGACGGAACCGCTCACCTTTGGGCTGCATGTTGGACAGGGCCGTGTAGTTACTGAGGTGGATGAGGGTGATGTTAAACCTGGCCTTCATGGCTGGCTCGTCGAAGCATGGGAAGGATTTCCGGGCATCTGCAGACTGCATCTGTGTCGTGGCCAGCACCCTGCCCAAACCAGGGTGTTCAGGGGTTTGCCGGTGGAATGCCTGCACTCGTAGGGGGGCTTTAGGGTGTTGCTGGGCATTCAAGGGAGGGGTGCATGGAAGGCTGGTCTGGCCTCATTCCTGCCCTCCCCACCATGCCCAGGCAGCCTCCGGGCCCTGACAGGCCATCTGACTCGAGAGAGCAGACCTCCTTCTGGACTCAGGGTCAAAGTCCTGGCAGGCCACATCCTGCATTCCCTGGAAGACCACATTTCTCTCCTCTAAGCCTCAGTTTTCCTGTCTAAACAAGGGGCGCTTTCATCACTCATCCCCGACTCCCTAATTGGGGTAGGGAGGCCTCTGGGAAAGGGTCTGTCTCTTGGTGGCTGATCCCCGAGAGCTGCAGATGAAGGAATGGCCCAGTGAGGGCTCCAGAAGGTTCAGAGGCCTGGAACCCAAGCCCCTCCTTGGCTCCCCAGGCTCCAGCTCTGCCCAGCACTGAAGATCTGCCCCGCCCCCCAGGCAGACCCAGCTCCAACTCACTTTTTTTCGCTGCCGTCCATGTACTCGCTGCGGTAGAAGCCCGCCAGGTCATCAGCCAGCTCGCCCTTAAACGTAGCATTCATCTCATACAGGCTGCCCGCCTTCAGCTCACCCTTCAGGTGCACCACCAGGTACTCAGTGACCTCTACCAGCTCGGTCTTGTCAATATCAGGGGCCTTATCGCCCTCCAGGGTCCGCAGGGTCACCATGTGCCCCTGGGCGGTGGTGCTGTAATTGAGCTTCTTGCTGTGGATGATGATGACATTGGTGGGCTCCTTGCACCGGAAGTGAACACTGCTTGAGCCCTCGAAGATGTACAGATTGTTTTCTCTGGCGGTGAGGTAGGGCCTCAGCGTCACCTGGTAGGAGTCGGGCTCCAGTGTCTTGGGGAGGCGGTATCGGTTCCATGGCTTGCTCTGGTCCAAGGTGGTGGCAGCCGTGGGGGTGGTGGCTGTGCTGGTGGGGGCCTGGGTGGCACTCTCAACATTCTTGTTCTTCTCTTGGGCATACACCACGGACAGGGCGATGATCGTGCACACGGCCGCTATACCCAGGACGATGCCCAGGATGCCGAGGCCCTTGGAAATGTAGAAGCCCTTGGCCATGGTGAGGATGGGAGGGAGCTCGGGAGGCTCAGGGCAGGCAGAGAGCAGGTCAGCCGGGGGCCAGGCTTATATCCCAGAGGGGAGGAGCCCCACAGCCTGCAGACTGGGCAAAAATTAACCAGGGCTCAGACAGGCGAAGGTCACTGGACTGGGCAGGGGCGCGCTCTGCCTGGGCTCCGGAGAAGAAGTCCAGGAACAGGGCACCTGCTGAAAGCAAACAGTATCTGGTTACAGGCTGCTACTGCCCCAGAGACTGCTCAACCGAGGGCTGAAGGGTAGCGGGCAGGCTGCAGGCCCAGCGGGTAGGGGAGCAGCATTATCTGTGTGCAAGCTGAGATGGTAGGCACAGAAGGGGGATTGAGGTTAGAGCGAGGGAAGGACTTCCCAAGAGCAAGAGGTGGGGGGTGCAGAGAAGGGGAGAGTCGGTTTCGGGGTCAAGAACACACTGGGGCTCCCCTGTGGTCTGGAGCTGGAAGGATGCCCGGGCTCCTCAGTCGGTGACTTGTTCTCAGCCTCCCCTGCATTTCTCTAGAGCAGGGAGGGCCCCCAGGTGCCCCCCTCTTTTCCTTTTCCTTCAATGATCAGCTCACTGTGTAGAATGAAATGAGTTGTTTTGCCTTTTTGTGAGAGAAGGGCGGGTGCAGGCTCAGCCTCTTGACCAGCCACGACGTTGGCTAGGGGGGTAGCTTTATCTTTCTGAGATCCCTTTCCTCACGATGATGGCATTTACGTCTCTCGTTCATCGAACAGATTTAAGGAGAAAAGATATTAAACACCACATAGCCGATCCAAAATAGCATCTCCTTCCTTCCTTCCTTCCTTCCTTCCTTCCTTCCTTCCTTCCTTCCTTCCTTCCTTCCTTCCTTCCTTCCTTCCTTTCTTTCTTTCTTTCTTTCTTTCTTTCTTTCTTCTTTCTTTTTCCTCACCCGAGGATATTTTTCCATTTATCTTCAGATAGAGTGGGAGGGAGGGAGAGAGGGAGGGGAAGAAAGAGAGAGAGAGAGAGAGAGAGAGAGAAACATCGATGTGAGAGAAATACATCGATTGGTTGCCACCCACATGACCCCAACTGGGGCCGGGGAAACACAACCAGGGTACGTGCCCTTGGCCAGAATCAAACCGGGGACTCCCCGGTCTGCAGGCTGATGCTCCAACCGCTGAGTCAAACCAGCCAGGGCTACATCCCCTCCTTTCTTACCCAGAGCTCACCCACTGCCTCTTTTCCTATCCTTGGTAGAAATGAGGATATGACCTATCATACTTAATAAAGTAGGCTCTTAGAGGAAAGCAATGTTCATTATTATTATTATTATTAATTTTTTTTATCCTCACCCAAGGACATTTTTCCATTTTTTGTTCAGATAGAGTGGAAGGAAGAGAGGGAGGGAGAGAGAAAGAGAAACACTGACATGAGAAAGACACATCGACTGGTTGCCATCCGCAAAACCCCAACCAGGGCCGGGGACAAACTGCAACCAAGGTACGTGCCCTTAGCGGGAACCGAACCTGGGACTCCCCTGGTCCGCAGGCTGATACTCTAACTGCTGAGCCAAACCGGCCAGGGCGCGATGTTCATTATTATCCTTCTTATCCACCAGTCCAGTTTCTCAGACCTCGACACCACCTGACCCTCACCCCCACATTGAATCCCCCCCATTCCCTGATCTGACCGCATCCTTGCTCAAAGCCACTCTCATTGTTTATGTGGATACTGCTGCACCCTCATGGGCTCCCCACATCCCACTTCCACTTAGGTCCCCTCGAACCTCTTCGCCACACAAATTGGGCAATTGTTTTCTACTGAAATGTTCCCAGGAACTGCTCTCTCCAGTCAAGCCCTGCCAAACCATTGGGACAACAGGTAGTTATAAAACCCTGATTCAGAAATGACTCTGACTTCTTTTAAATTTGTTTTTCAGATCTAAAGCTAAGCCATCAGTGACAGGGACTAAGTCAATATCTGGTTGGGAAAGTCCCTTCCTGCATCCCATAATAAGTGTTGTACAATCCCAGAATGCTTTGCTTCGCTGACATGTACCTGGACATCAGTGTTCCAAAAAAGGAAAAGCCTCCTAACCCACTCCCTGATTGGTTAATCCCAGCAATGTCTGTGTCCCCAAGCCATAAAAACCCCTAAGCCCCACCTTAGGCATGCAGAACCTGGGACCCTATCAGTGTTGTCACCTCTGCAGAGCCTCAATAAATCTGCTTTTGTTTTTATCAGTGTCCCTGGTCTAAATTCTAAGAACCCAAACTCGTTGATAATCCTGTTTAAAACCTTCCTTTTAGTCTTGAAATCCAGACCAAATCTTCTAAAGGGACCCACAAGTTCGAGGGCTAGCCCCCTACCCACTGCACAGCCTCATTCTCACCACACTCCTCTGTCTGGGTTCTCCAGCCTCTCTGGCCTTCACCCAGCCCCCTCACCACAGGACCTTTGCACATGCTGTTTCCTCTGCCTGGGTCATCTTCTCTCCCTTCTTACCCTGGTTGATTCCTGTTCATTCTTCACATTTTTCTTAGAGAAGATGCCTGATCTCCCTGACCAGGTCAAGCCCTTATTAGCTCCATTAACATCATAAACCTCTTTTTCAAAGTCCTATAACTCTGAGTTTTCCATTGGATCTGTGTGGTTGATGACTTGAGTCCTGACTATTTCCCCCACAGACTGGAGGCCCTGTGACAGTAGGCCTTGGCTGCTTTCGCTTACCAGCACTTGGCACATGCCCAGCCCTAGGCACTCAACACATACTTGTTCAGTGAACGCACACATGGGCGCATGAATAAATGTAGGAGTCAGTTCAGGAGTCTCACCTTAGTGAAGTCTTTCCAGCCCACCTCTACTCCTGTCCCTCGCCCCACTCTGGCCCCGGGAGAACTCTCTGACCCTTCTGTGATCCCACACTTCCATTCATAGCCAACAGGCAGGACTCTGGTTGGGGCCAAACGCATCTCAGGACTCACGTCTGCCTGCTCCGTCAGCGTGTCAGCTCCTGAGAACCTCGTTCATTGCCGCTCCCTCCCCCTGCATGAAGGCTTGATCCGTGGATACGTGTGTGAACTGACACAGAGATGAATTCGTTCAGGCATAACTGCAGGAGTGAATGGCTGCCACACCTGTCACTTGGCCAGCGAAGGCCGGGGTCTGCGTGCTGGGTCTTCAAGGGAAGCCAGCCCTGGCCGGTTTGGCTCAGCGGTTAGAGCATCGGACTGCGGTCTGGAGAGACACGGGTTCGGTTCCCGCTAAGGGCACGTACTCCGGTTGCAGTTTGTCCCCGGCCCTGGTTGGTCGTGCGGGTGGCAGCCACTCGATGTGTCCCTTCACGTCGATGTTTCTCTCTCTCTCTCTCCCTCCCACTCTATCTGTACAAAAAATGGAAAAATATCCTCGGGTGAGGATTAAAAAAAAAAAAAAAAAAAAAAAAAAGGGAAGCCTGGGTGCCCATCTTTCAGAGGGAGAGCGCTCCTAGCCCTCAGGAGTTCCCTCTTTCTCTCTAGAGACCTGCCCCCGGGGCCTGGTCTGGGCGGTGTGGATTTCCCACCACTATGACTGGCAGCCACCCTCATCAGTCCTGGGCTGATGGCCAAGGGACACTAGTGGGAAGCCAAGTGCCCAGGGCAGGACTGCCACTTGGGCCCCGTGACAGAGGGGATGGTGACACTGAAGGGTGACGTAGCATGTGCTCCCAGTTCCCTGCATCAGGGCTAGAATTTACCGAGGAAGGCCCTCTGTGTCGTACCCCTGAAGGCTAGCACCCAGGACCCATGCAGCCCCCTGAATTTCATCTCACCGTGTCCCTGACTGGGCCTGCAGCCCCCTCCTACCCTTGCAGGAGAAAGACCCACAAATCCGTTTGGCCTAATCCCTTCTCCAAACAAAGAAAGAGGCCCAGCCTGGCCCACCGTAGTCTTTTCCTGTTTGCTTTGGACGCGGACCATGGGCCCAGCTGGCTGGAATCTTTACTCTCTGGGAAAGGGCCTCTGGTCTTCAAAGTTGGCGTCCCTGCTCTGGGCACCAGGCCAGCCCCCACTGGGGGGCGCAGAGAGGGACATGTTCCACAGCCCTACCTCTGCAAGACTGAAAAGGGCCCCTCCTTCGGCCCCTGCTGTGGCCGGGCCAGGCTATCTCCACACCCCCACAGAAAGTGGTGGCATGCTGTCCTTCCCTGTTACCCAACCCCGCCCCGCACCTGACACAGATGCCTTCCTCTCTTGCTCAAGCCCAGTCCCGGCTCCTCACTGCCTGCCTGCAGCAGGAAACCTCGACTCTTCCTTGAGTCTCAGAACCTTCTGTGAACTTGACTCTCTGGCCTCTGTCTCCGTGCCCACTGTGACTCCAGCGGCCGGCATTTCCCCCCACCCTCGGGGCCTTTTCATATCTCTGCGCCTCTGCTCATCCTGTTTCCACTGCCAGGAATGTCCTTTCTCTTCTTCCTGCCAAAATCCTCCTCGCCCTTCAAAACTCAGTTCATCTCACTGCCTTCTCGTGTCCGACAGCCCTTCTGTGCTTCCCCGGCCTGACTTAGACCTTTATCGCAGCACTGGCAGAAAGGCCATCTGCGTGTTCAAAGCCTGCCACTAGACCGAGGCACCTCGAGGGAAGGCTCGGTGACTCTGGACCCGCTCCAGGCCTAGCACAGGTCAGGAGACTAATAAGCATCGGTTACATGGATGGTAACAGCTACAACCCCTGCCATGGCTTAGAGGTGCAGTATGACCCAGTCCCCGGTGATCCTCTGGTCTCATCCTTCGACCCCTGTCACCCTCTCTCCTCTGCCCCACTGGCCTCTTTTGCCTTATCAAGCCCACCAGGCTCTCCCCACTGCCCCATACGCCTCCAGCGGCCCCACATAAGCTGCTCTTTGGACCTGGAAACTTCTGTCTTTCCTTCACCTACTACCGTCTCATCCCGGAAGCTTACTTCAGTGATGCTGTCCCAGGACAGCTCCCCGAACACCCCGAGACTCTGAGCGCCATGAGGAGGGTATCCTCTACCCCGGGGCAAGCATCTAGTACAAACTGGTAGGTAACACATGCTTATAGGACAATGCATCAATAAGAAAATGGGAGGCAGTGGTTAAAGATGGAATTCAGCCCTGGCTGGTTTGGCTCAACGGTTAGAGCATCGGCCTGCGGTCCAGAGAGACCCGGGTTCAGTTCCCGCTAAGGGGACCTCGGTTGCAGTTTGTCCCCAGCCCTGGTTGGGTTGTGGGGTGGCAGCCACTCGATGTGTCCCTTTCACATTGACGTTTCTCTCTCTCTCTCTTCCTCTCTCTCCTTCTCACTCTATCTAAACAAAAAATGGAAAAAATGTCCTCAGGTTAGGATAAAAATAAAATAAAATAAAATAAAATAAACATGGAATTCGGTGTAATTCAACCCACTGACCCTGGGGACAGGTTTCCTCTCCGTCCCCCAATCTCCTCCTTGGGGTCCCAGACTGTGCACACAAACTACCTTTCTGAGACTTGCCATATCTGTGAGCCTCCCGTCCGTAACCTAATATTTTTCCTTAAATCAACTCATGACTTAACTCTCCTTCTGAGCAATAATGACCATGAGATGATGGTTGCTTGTGTGATGTTACATTTTTTCCGATACACATTCCAATTCATGGCTAGTGACTTAAAAACTATTCATCTGGGTAGCTCCTAAAATCATCGTATATGGCTACACCCACTTGGGGAATCACTGTTCCATCCCACATGATTCTGGGCGTGGCATCATC
Source organism: Molossus molossus (assembly GCF_014108415.1). NCBI lineage: Eukaryota > Metazoa > Chordata > Mammalia > Chiroptera > Molossidae > Molossus > Molossus molossus. The sequence goes on along the minus strand of NW_023425360.1, from coordinate 3,932,058 downwards.
TTCGTGAACCTTTCTGCAGGTGAACAAAACGTGTGTTCCTTTGACAGTTCGTCTCTTGACACGGGATAAACCAAGTACCTCCGAACCAAGTATCTCAAACAAAGCAGCCTTTCCATAGGCTTATATACTTCTGCCCTGTCTATGTTTTGGTCCAGAGAACCAAAGTTCCTCTAAATTAAAAAAGTATATATTAAGGTTGACAACGATCACGCGAGAGACTAGTTAAGGCAGAGCCACACGTGTAGAAGACATCAACTGAATGGGAAAAGGCAGCTTTGTCTCAGAGGTGGGGAGACAGGTTGCCTTCTCCTGAAACATGAAAACGCCAGGAGTCTGGGAGGGGCTGTGGCAGGGAGGACCAGCCCCTTACTGCCACCCCATCCTGTAAGCTGCAGGACAAGGTGAGCTGGGGACAAGGGGACAACTTGAAGCCCACCTGTCCTCAGTGGGGAAGGGGTGCAAAGACGGGGCTGAGTCACCAACACAGGGTACACTCTGGCCTCTCTGGCCTCTGACCTTCTCCAGGCTTCTGACGCCTCCATCCACAGCTGCATGAGACTGGGCCTGGGCCAGCCCCCAGGGTGCTTCCTCTGGGAGCTCTGGACATTGTCATCCTGTGAGAACCTCAGAAGGCCCCCTGATGAGTAGTCAGCTCCAGTCTCAGCCTCTGAAGCCTAATGCAGGACACTCAGGAGGGAAGGAACAGAGGAGCTTCGTGGAAGAAGGGTAAGTGCCCCAGCCTTGGAGGAGCCGTTCTGGACTACTCATCCTGCCTGGCAACACCCATCTGTTTAACTGAGCACCTACTGTGTGCCCTCACAGGATAATCACCACCATTTGGCAGCTGAAGAAACCAAGGCACCAAGAGGTTAGGTGGCTTGTCCGAGGTCCACAGCTAGTTCATGTCAGGTTCTATAGGCTTGACTTCACATGCTTCCTGAAGCATCTTCCCATACACTCCCCCACCCACCATTTTCTGCTGTTCAGTCCCGTTAGAGACCACAGGAGGGGGACACACACCTTTTAGTGCAGTAACACTGGAGGCACATCCCCCCTTTCCTTGGCCACACCTTCATTTCATCCCACATCACCCCATATGTCCACTGTCCCACTTCAAAAGTAGATGGCCTAAGGGTCCATCCGATCTAGCTCCCCTTTTACAGGTGAATAAACTGAGGCCCAGAGAGGTCCAGGTCCTTTAGACCGTAAGCCACAATCAGACCTCAGGTCTGACTGAGCTGGGGAGGACACTGCCTGGCTGGTGTGGTGCCTGGGCTGGGATGGTGGGAGGGGGGGATTCAAGTCACAAAACCCAAGGAAGGGTTCATCTGGGCCCCCTGCCGGCTGCACTGCTGGGGTTTGGAGGTGCAGAGTAAGGACCTCATCGGCCCCACATGTAGAAGACATTTGGAGGACTCCTCCCCAGAACAAGGGTGGGTACAGTGGGAATCTTGATCTGTCTCCCCAGGGATCCGGCGCCTCCGTTTGCATTGAGAAACCCCCATTCTGACGCGTAGTTGTAAGGGCAGAAGGAGACCCGATTGCAAAATGGGTGCTTAGAAAACGAGTGCACTTTCCTCTTCCCCCAGGGGCCGGGAAGGGCTGTAGACAGAGGCAAACTTCCAAAGGTCCTTGAAAGGCCCTGGGGACATTTTCTCTGTGGGGGGTGGGAGTGGGGTTGGGGTGGGGGGCTGCCTAGACCCCCAGGCAGTGCCGGTCACCTTTGGCCCCACCACCCAGCCGCAGACCCCAGCGGGGTGCAGGCCACCCCACCAGCCCAGGCTCCTCACCTTTCTTCCCCCAGAGGCTCCAGCAGCCCCCTTCCTGCCCTAGGGGGCACCTCTCCAGGGGGAGGTCCCCTGCCCCAACTTGGCCAACAAGAGGTGGCGGCAGAATCTTGGCTCTCCCCGGGCCTCAGTGTGCCCGCCCGAGGAGGGGGCGTGGGCAGCAGCCGTGGGGTTCCCTACACGCGCTAGCATTGGGTCCCCCACTCACTCCCGCTGTGGCTCCCCAACAGCCCCCATGCCCCCTCCACCGCGCTTCACTTGCCTAGGCCACCGGAGCCTCCTCCGGGAGGATGAGCAGACCAGCCACCCGGACCAGCCACCCACACGCCCCACTAGGGCCTGACTCCTCCTTTCCCAGGCTTTTTAAAGGGAAGTAACCTGACCCTACTGCTACTCCTCCCAGGTTAACTCTTTCAGGCCGCCTGCCTACAGAAGCCCGCCTGCCTGCCCCAAAGCTCCCCGACTGCTGCCCCCTGGGGCCCCCAAAGGCTCTTCGGTTCCTGGTCTCCTGTTCCCCCAACCTTCACACTACTGAGTCCTCCTGAAGCCCAGGGCCCTACCCCTCCACATCTGGATGGCATCTGCCACTGAAGAAGGGGCACAGAGCCCAGCCCTTCCAGCTGGGGCGGGGGGACCCCCACTAATCCAGGAAAAGAAACCAAGCACCCCACCAGCCCCAAAGATGGGTGTTCCAGATCACTGAATCTTGCCAGGGCATTCATTTAACTATCGTGACTCTGGGGGCTCGTTCGAAAGAAGGCAGAGCAGAAGCTGGACCCAGCAAATACAGTGATTGGAGGCAGGGGATGCACTTCTCACCCAGGTTCCGCTTCCAGAGGCTGTGCGTTCAGGGGCAGGCACCTCCTCTTCCCTGAGCATCTTTTTACTGGGCAGTACCAGATGGTATCAGCTTGTTTCCTGTGGTTGCTGTAACAAATTAACACAAACTCAAAACAACTGCACGCTTCTCATCTCAAGGTTCTATAAGTCAAGTCCAAAATGGGTCTCCCAGGCTACACCCAAGGGTGTCTGCAGGACTTTCTTGTGACCACCTGTGGAGCATCCGCCCCCCCCCCCCCCTTCCAGCTTCTGGAGGCTGCCCACATTCCTTGGCTTGTAGCCACTACCACGTTCAAAGCCAGCAAACGGGCCAGTCCAGTCTGACATCATATCCCTCTGACACCAACTTTTCTCCTGCCTCCTGCTTCTACTAATTACATTGCTTCCACTTGGATAATCCAAGATAATGTCTCAATTTTAAGGTCAGCAGATAGCAATTTTAATTCCACCCACAACTTTAATTCCCCTTTGCCACACAAAGCATAGTACACGGGGAACACAGAGTTTATTGTTGTGTTGTTGTTATAAAGTAGTAATTAGTGCCCTGGCCGGTTTGGCTCAGCGGTTAGAGCGTCGGCCTGCGGTACAGAGAGACCCGGGTTCAGTTCCCGCTAGGGGCACGTACCTCGGTTGCAGTTTGTCCCCGGCCCTAGTTGGTCGTGTGGGTGGCAGCCACTCGATGTGTCCCTTCACATTGATGTTTCTCTCTCTCTCTTTCTCTCTCTCCCTCCCGCTCTATCTGAACAAAAAATGGAAAAATGTCCTCGGGTGAGGATAAAAAAATAATAATAAAGTAGTAATTAGTTATTACTACTTTTCCATACGAACCACTGTAGACCTACCTCTGCCCACACCTCCACGTAATGACTCTAAAGACACAAGACACGGACACACCGCTCCTTTCCCCAGAGGGTACCTGTGCAGCTGGAGAACAGGGTGGGAAGCAGATTCGTCAGTGTATCCTTCTACTCTTTGGAATGTGAAGACCCTGTCGGTTCAAAATAGAAATGCAATTAACAGGGGAAGACAGGCCCTGGCCGGTCTGGCTCAACGGATTGAGTGTCGTCCCATGGACCGAGAGGTCCCAGTTTGATTCCCGGTCAGGGCACAGGCCCGGGTTGTGGGCTCGATCCCCAGCAGGAGGCAGGCGATCAATGTTTCTCTCTCACATTAATGTTTCCATCTCTTTCCCTTCCTCTCTCTCTAAAGAAATCAGTAAAAACATATATATATATGTTTATATATTTTACAAAAAATATTTTAAAAATATATATAAAACATATAAGTGGAAGACAGAGAGAGGAGAGGATTGATGGATTTTATGATATAAAAATTGAAAACCTTTTATGGATGGGTGAAATGATTTGATGCCTGAGGTTTGGTTTGAAATAATCCAGATGAGGTAGGGAAGTCAGGGCTGGTTGCACAATCCAGCATGACTTAAAATTGAGGAAATCGGGCCCTGGCCAGGTGGTTCAGTTGGTCAGAGCGTCATCCCAGAAGGCCAAGGTTACAGGTTTGATCCCAGAGGTTGGTTTGATCCCAACCAGTGAATGTGTACATAAAGTGGAACGACAGTCGATGTTTCTCTCTCTCTCTCTCTCAAAAATCAATTAAAAAATAAAAAATGAAATAAAATAGGGGAAAATCAGAAACAACCTTATGGATCAGTAATTGGGGACTGATTAAATAAATTATGGTCCCTCACGTGAAAAAAATACCATGATACCCTTTAGAACATGTTTTACAAGTACTAGAAGAATCTTTGTTTTGTTAATAATCATGGGGTTGGAAGACCTTTCTAAGTATTTTACAAAGCTCAGAACCCACAAAAAGAAAGACTGGGAAATTTGACTATACAAAAGCAAAACCCTCCAGAAGCAACATCAAAAGGAACAGGGCATACTAGGGGAACACATGTCTTATCATGATCACCACTAGAGCTCAGAGGTGGGTACAGGGTGACTTCATTATACTGCTCTTATTACTTTTGAGTATGCTTTCAAATTTCTGTAACAAATGGTTAAAAACAATTTAAGAATATACAAGCTTCTCCATGGCAAAAGATAGCTTTCACCATCAGCCTGCGGACCAAAGAGTCCTGGGTTCAGTTCCTGCTAAGGGCACATACCTTGGTTGCAGTTTGTCCTCAGCCCCGGTTGGGGTTGTGTGGGTGGCAGCCACTCGATGTGTCTCTCTCACATCGATGTTTCTCTTTCTCTCTCTTCCTCCCTCTCTCCCTCCAGCTCTATCTGAAGATAAATGCAAAAGTGTCCCTGGGTGAGGATTAAAAAAAGACAACTATCACACTGGACTAGTATTTGCAACACATAAAACAAAGGACCAATACCAATAACATTCAAAAAGGTCCTACAAAGCAGCTTAAAAAAAAAACACCAGCCCTGGCCAGTTTTGCTCAGCGGTTAGAGAGTCAGCCTGTGGACCATGTCCTTCTCCATGCTTCAGGTTGCTGGACAGAGCCCGGGCAGGTGATGGTGGATTTCAAAGTGAGGCAGGGACCCACTCTGGGCAGCTCATTGGTGACCTTCCCTGAAGTCCACTCCCCAAACTGGAGTTCTCCCCAAGCAGGACAGGAGTACCTGTTTCCTCCCTCTCCCTCCCCATGAGATCACAGTGGGGTACGGGTAGGAGTGGGGTGTGGACTTCCAGGCACCCCCAACCTTGAGGATCATGAGTACTCAGTTTCCCTCACTGCCCCTTCCCTATACTCTCCCCTCTCCCTGGGGAGCGTGTATCTGAGAACTGAGCACCTACCATGAACGGGTGATTCAACTGTGAGTCCAGCACAGCCCCTACCCAGGAGTGGGAAGGGTTATGGTTACTCACCCACTCATTTGGTCAGTCAGTCAACACACACTGGAGGAGGACCCCCTGCCTGGCGTCCTGAGCTCTGCTCTGTGAGTGTAGGTGATATAGGTGATACCTGTCCTCACGGTCTCCCTGGGCAACAGAGGAGTAGGTCTGCACTGTTTTCCCTATGCCTGTGCCCGTGCCCCGCACAGGACTTGCCACATGTCAGGTGAACAAATGGACTAAGTTCCACACTTCTGTCATGACAGTGGGGAGCGGCGCCACTCTGTGCCTGGGGAAGGGCAGCAGAGGGTCAGCGAACACAGGGAACTATTTGGGTTGAGTCTGGATTGAGTGGAATCAGCCTGCAGGACAGGTGGAGAATGGGTATCCGGAGCAGAGGGACCCACATTTGCAAAGGCAAGGGGGTCAGGTGCATAGCGGGACGTGAGCCTGGGGTGGGCGGGGCCTGGACACTGGAGCCTTGGACGTCCTGCCAAGGAGTTTAGGTTCTTTGAATGTTGACGAAAGGACACTGATGGGCGTCTTTTCACAGTGAGCTTCTGGGGACTGTTTGAGGACCAGCGGGGGGCTCTGCAGAGGTGAAGGGGCTTCCAGGAGGAGCAGTTAGTGGACACTCAGGAGGCTTGGTGACCAGGCACTGTGGGGGTGGTGGGGTGGGAGGGAGGGAGGGGAGCCCGAGCTGCTGCTTGGGCTGAAGAGGATGGTGCCAGAGTCAACATTTCCAGGAGCCAAGACTTTTTTTAAAAAATCATTATAATTTCCTATTGCTGTTGCTTTCAAGACTTCAGTTTGGGTTTTATTATGAAATTGATTAAAAACACCTTTTTTGGGGGAAATAAACAGAAAGGACACAGAGCAGCTTTCAGAACAAGCCATCTTGGCAAGGCCGGGAGTGGGAAAAGCCCGCTGATGGAAGCTGGGCCCAGGGGGCCAGGGCTGTGGAAGGGACAGAAAGGACCTGGAGCCCAGTGGGAGGGACAGAGTCCCGTAGGGGGGTGAGGAAGGAACAGGCCAGGCAGCACCGGCACGCAGAATGAGCCCTGCACCCCAGGGCGGGCTCCCACCCAGGGCCCCCTCAGGCCCCGACCCCCAGGGCACTGACCTCTCACTCGGGGAGCCTCCTGCAGGCAGGCAGGGTGCTCAGGAGGCCAGCTTTGCAGTCAGACAGGTGGCTTTCTGTCAGGGTCTGACACGAGCGAGCGGAACACCGGCCGTCTTCGCTGTCCTTATCTGAAAGTGGGGGCAGGTCCTTTCGGAGCTGTCGTGAGACTACAGGAGAGGTGTGGGCAGAGCTGACCAACGACTGCCTGTGGGATGGCCTCCGCGTGACACCAGCAGTGACAACACCTGTTGTCTGTCAGCATCTCTGACCAGCTGGAATGCTCCTGTTCCCTCGGGCTGCCCCTTGGGGCACCAGCCTCTTTCCCTGGGAACCCTCAGCTCGGGGGGTTTCCTCATGGCGGGTCCCCTTGGCCATCCCTCCTGCGCCCTTTCCCAGGCTCCTGCCAGCTCTCAAAAGTGCCCTGCCCTGGGTCCCCCTCCCGGACCCCACTCACCCACGCAGCTCCAGGCCTCTGTACCCCTCCTTTCCACGGTCCTTTCCGCCTGTCACCCTCTGTAGCTTCCTTCTGCCCACCCAGCCTGCCCACCCTGAGGCCCCCCAGCAGCCCCACTCCCTAACGAAGCGCCAAAACTGGGTGGCTTAAAACAACAGAAAAATTATCTTCTTGCCATTTGAGGCCAGAGCCTGAGAGCAAGGTGGCAGCAGGGCCTTGCCCCCTCTGAAGGCTCTAGGGGAGGCCCCTTCAGGGGCCCTTCCAGCCTCTGGTGGCTCCGGGCGGTCCCTGGCTTGTGGCTGCATCACTCTGAGCTCTGCCTCTGTGGCCGCAGGGCCACCTCTGTGTCACTCATAAGGACACTTGTCACTGGATTTGGGGCTCGCTTGAATAATCCAAGATGATCTCATCGCTGGATCCTTAACTTAATTACATCAAACACCTCTTTGTAAAATAGTCACATTCACAGGCTCTGGGTATTAGGGCCTGGACATATCAACCCACGACACCAAGCAGGTGTGCCCTCCCAGCCTCTCCCGGGGCAGCCTCCGCCCACACTCCCCGTGCGGCCTCCAGCATCACAGAGGAAATCAGGAGGTGCCCCCCCCCCCGCCCCTGGGAGACGGCTTTCACCTGTCTGGGCTTCCTCTTCTTGCTCTGGCAGCCTGAGACCTTGTGTAGAATTCCTTTTGAAACTCCAGATGCTGGGCAGTCTGACCCCTTCTCAGTCCAGGGGTGTCTCCACTCCCACACCTCAATGACCCGCAGATCCCCCAGGTCATGGCATCCCTGGTTTCTTTGGAGCCCTCAGGAGGCTTGGGGCCTCTACCTGCTGGGCTGGGACCCTAGTGCTCCAGCCCCACCCCCAGTGGCTCCAGGCTGTTTTGGGAAGAGGCCTGCCCGCCCTCGGAGTCAGGTGATCCTTTCCCTGATTTACACACGACGTGTCCACAGAGGTGGGGCCATGAGCCTGATGGTCACTGTAGCCTGCTCCAGGCTTCTGGGGAGGGGCCTGGGGTCTACCCCTGGACAGAGGTCTCAGGAAAAGGTTAGGCCAGACTCTGTCTAGCACTGGTACTTTGGGGAGGCAGGGTGTGGACAGCGGCCATTCATGGTCAGGATTTATATCCTGACTGTGCAAACATGAGCTAAATGACTCTGGGCAAGTACCTTCTCTGTGCGTCACAGGGCTGTTGCGAAGATTAAGTGATGAACTGGCTATGATGGGTGAACTGAGATGTGCTAACCCGGAGGTCTTCTGCCTTCTCCACAGACCCGCTCGGAGCCCTCAGACTCGGGGCACCAGCTCTGTGCGCCATGTGCAGCTAAGGGCTGAGGCACTTGGTCCTTTCGGCCTGGGAGGGCTGTGGAGGGGCCGGGGTGGGTGGGAGACCAACCGGTGACAGGACAATGGGAATGACACCCCAACACTCGCTCAGCTCACACCACGGCCAGGCCACTGTCCCAGTGCTGCCACATGGGACACCTCGGGCCCCAACCAGGCAAAGCTGGGAAATGCAGGCTCAGAGCAGGGGGCCACCTGGGGCGTGAGAGGCTGGGTATCAGGCAGAGGCCAAGGGGGCCCAGAGCAACTCAGCAGGGCTGGGCTGGGGCTGGGAATGGGGTCTTCTGATAGGGTGTAACCCTGACTCTGTGGCTCAGGGAGCAGCTGGCCAGGAAAAGCCCCATTTCCAGGCGCAGCTCAACGGCAGGTGGTACCGTGGTGACGCTGGCCTGTTTCAGAGTTTGGACCCAGGGATTTCCTTCCAATCCTGTAATAGCGTTGTGAACTTTAAACAGCTGATGAGTGGCTGGCAGGTCCCAGAACCCAGCTGGTGAAGAAGCAGCAGGCAGCGGCTGGGAGCCTCGCGGGGGGCGGGGTGGGGGGGTTGTTCAGAAAATGCACGAAGCACCCGTCCAGCATCTGAGAAGGAGCCACTTCCTGGGTGGATGGGTGCGGAGGGAGCGTACCTCCTAGCCACCCAGACGAAGTTCCAGGAAAGCTGGCTTAGCAGCTGGCAGTTCAAATCCCAGCCTGCCTCAGTTCCACCGGCACTTCCCCAGCAAGCAAGGACCCCGTCCCAGGTCACACATGCTGCTGTCTTCACTCCACACAGAGCAGGAGTCAAGTGGCCTAGGGCCAGCTGGGGAGCTGCTCGGAGGCTTGGAGAGGGGTCAAAGGGGTGGCGTCCAGTGCCCAGTGCTCAGAACTGAGAGGCCAGAGGAAACCTTCACTCCCAGGCTGCCCAGGCAAAGGCAGTGCCCTGGGCTGGTGGCTATCTCTTGGCCTCATTTCACCGCCAGCTTGTGAGGGTCCAGACACGAGGCACGAGAAGTCCCCTTGTCCCTCCCACTCCAGTGCCGGGTTGGAGAAGACATGCTAACTCAGCGAGCCACACATTCAACCAACGGGGCCTTATCTGGGCCTCACCCAGGCCAGCGAAGAACTGAACCACAGCCAACCGAGATGTGGCAGCTTCCTGAGTCCTCTCCCTGCTGCCTCAGGAGAGGTGGGGTTCTGGTGGCAGAACCAGAACCGCCAGCCACCCCCTCACCCCCCATCGGGTACCTCCACTCTGACTGGTCAGTGCCTGAGCCATGCTGGTTGGTTAATATTTTGGGTACCACCTCAGGGAGGGCCCATGTCAGGCTGTCCACCTGTGCCAAGGAAAACGAACACAGGTTAGGACCTCGTTCTCATTCGTGTGGAAGACCACCTTTACTGCCCTCTCAAAGGTGTGGAGGGCACACCTGGGAGGCAGGGAGCCCCTCTCCCACGTGCTCTCAGGAGGCCAGGCTGATGTCCGAGTTTAAGAAATGTCGGTTTTGCTCTTGAGGAGGCCCAAAGATCCCATTTTTTATGGGAAGTGTGGAGGTCCCTACTGGACCCCAACCCTCAGCCAAGTCTGCTTGGCCAGAGGCCCTTACCCTGCGCTTGGGGGGCCCCTGTGACCCTGCTGGCTCCAAGGGAAGGGAGTTCCAGTCTGTTACCCACACTTCTGGTCCTATCAGTCCTGAGTTTACGCTTCTGTCTTCAAACTAAACTCCTCATTGTGAAAGGAGCTTCCTGAGAGACTACAACTTCCCCTATAGCTTCATCCGGTGATGGCCTGTAAAATGGACCTGGAACCCCAAAGGTGGGCCCGGCCAGCAGCCAGTCCCGATCATCCCTCTGCAGACCCACACCTTTGAGGCTCACCTGGTTCCCCCTTCCCTTCTGCCAGGGCTTGAGGACCATGCACCACCCTTCTCCCAGCTCACTGCATCGACATCGACTCCCCTACCCTCCGCAAACACCCCAGTGATGACACCTCCGTGGTCACAGCCATCCTCTGAGTCAGTTCTCACAACAACCCCCAGAGAGCAGGCGTTCCGAAGGCTGTGTGTCCCAGAGCTGGACCGGGACCCACATGTTACACAACCACCACTGTGGGTCAGCCAGAACCAACCTTTCCAAATCCCCTCCTTTTGCTGCGTCACTTGGGGGGGGCCTGTGAGGGGCCACTGCAAGCCCAGGAGAGGGCTTCTCTTCTTAGTCCCTGGCCCTTGGCCTCAGCAGGAGTGCCCTCCCACTGAAAGTCCTCCCTTGACTTGAGGTCCCTCCAGTCTAGCTTCTCTCTTCCCCTGCCCACGGACTGGGTCCACCCTCGCCTCTCGCCCCCTGGCCACGTGGCTCGCCCCCATGGCTCCAACCATCTCTCTGGGACCGACACGCATTTCCTCCCCTGCCCACTCCCAGGTTCCCAGCCGGCTGGTGGACATCTGCCCACAGTGCTCAGCACAGGGCCCTGGAGAGCACAGCTGTGAGCTTCCCCACGAGTGATCGCTGCTGGCCTCGGCCATTCATTCATTCATTCAAGCTATTTACTGGATGCTGCGCACTAGGCCCTGCTCCCAGCAGCTGCGACACAGCGCAGAACGAGGCAACCTCTGCTCGAGGGGCGTACGCGCTCGCAAGGGACGGACAAGAACTCCGGCCCAAAGGTGCATGGAAAAGGGGGGCAAAGCACGGACAGGCAGTGCTAAGGTGGTGGTGCCATTTCACGTGGGTGGTCTGGGAGGCCCCTGCTCCCGACAGTGGCAGATGCACTCCGTGTTAGTAATAAAAACCCAGGAACTTCTTAATCCTCGAAATGGAAAACACTTGCTCCTACCAGGAATGGGGGAGGGGGCTCAGCGGTTTGGAGAAACAGGGCATGTCTGGCTGAACAGCCTTTTGTTACCTTAATTTTTGAACTCCATGTTTCCTTTTTAAAACATTCAATCACTGGAATGGGAAGGAATTTAAGTCTTTTGGAAAAGGTTAATCATTTTCATGGAACTACTTCCTTGAAGGGGGCTGGTCTGCGTTTCCAACTGCAGCTTGAACGTTGCGGGTGTAGTGCCCCCGGGGCTCCGCGGCCAACGTCTGAGCACTGGCGACACGCCGGTGGACACTCGCTAACAATGACCACAGTGAGATGGGCACCTTCTCGGCAGTAGGTTAGAGGACGTGGGAGGCTGAAGACCCGGATGTTTGCTAGGAGCTGACACCCTCCCAGGTCTGTTACCCACGGGTTCATCTGCACCTTCAGGCACCGGTCACTGCTGCGCCCTCTTTGGAGAGCCATGGACAGGTGGCCACACTAAGGAAAAATCCTACCGAAGACTGGTCCACAAGGCAGGGTTTGGCCACAGCCTGGTTTTAGTCACAGTCCCCTGGTTTCTTCCCTGGGGAGGCGGAAGCCAGAGAGGGCTTCACCAGGGTGGCTCCGTGGAGGGGGCGGGGCGGGGCAGGGCTGGCTCGTACATGGCAGAGGCCTGAATAACAGGAACTTGAGAATACATGATACTGACTTCATCCTCACTGTGACAAGCACAGGGCCATGACCAGGCACAGGGGAAATGTGGGTAGTTAGGTTCACTGTATGGACTGAATGTCTCTCGCCCAGATTCACCTGTTGAAGTCTAATCCTTAGTGTGAAGGTATTAGGGGGTGGGACCTTAGGTTTGGATGAGGTCGTGGGGGATAGAACCCCCATGATGGGACCGGTACCTCTGCAGGGGAGAGAGCTTTCTCTCTCCGCCATCATCTCAGAAACAAGAAGCAGTTTCCTCATGAGACACTAAATCTGCTAGTACCTTGACCTTGACCAGCCTGCAGAACTGAGGAATGTCTATTGTTTAAGCCTCCCAGTCTACTGTACTTTTGTGTTAGTCTGAACTAAGCCAAGCTGTTGGGAACACAGCATGACAGGGTCAGCTGGGGGTGGGAGATGTGTTGTCTTTTTGTTGTTGTTAATCCTTACCGAGAATATTTTTTCCATTGATTTTTTTTTTAGGTAGAGTGGAAGGGAGGGAGGAAGGGAGGGAGGGAGAAACTTAGATGTGAGACACATTGATTGGTTGCCTCCCGCACGACCCAGGCATGTGCCCTTGACCGGGAATCAAACCCGAGATCCTTCAGTCCTCAAGCTGATGCTCTCTCTAACTGCTGAGCCAAACAGGCCAGGACAGAAATGTTATCTGGTAAACATTCCATGTAACACAAAGGCCCTGACAGCCAGACTCGACCAGAGCACCGGAGAAAGGTGTGAAGCAGAGCCTTTTCTCCACCATCCTCACTGCCTGGAGCTAGACTTGCACTCACCAGGCACTTAGAAACTGCACCCAGACAAGATTTTGGATTTTAATCAGTGGCAGTGAGCACTGATAACCCAGTATCCTGTACCACTTTAGGAAGTGCTCTGTGTAGACCGTCCAGGGCCAAGACTCCCAAATTCAGCCCCAGCCCCTATTTCATAACTGACATATCTCAGCAGCAGTATCTACCCCTCTCCAAAAACAGGCCCATAAGGATTTCCTCTTCACTTATTAAAAAAAAAAAAAGAAAGAAAGAAAGGTTATGGCTTTGCTGATAGCGGGCAAGAAAACCATCTGGATTTGCAGGTAACCTCAGGGAGTTACTGAACAATGACTGTGGCTTGTCCCAAGGGACTGAGTTTTCCAAACACAAAACCAGGCTGAAGTTGCATGCCACCTTAGAGGTGGTGTGAGGGGTCCAGCTAGGGTGCCCCCTGTGGGGAGTCTACAGGACCAGCTGTCCGGAGCAGGCAGAACATCTCCAGACTATTCCAGGGACACCAGGACATTAAACTACAAACACATCAAGAGTGACCTGGCTCTGGCTCTGTGACACTCGACACACTGAGCACTAAGGCTTTCGTCCCCTCATCACTTCGACGCAGCACGCAGAGGGCCGTCCAGCTCCGACTGTATGATGCCATCACTGGCCAGCTCAGAAAACAAGGTCTGTTTTCAATCAGTTTGTGTGACACTACTTAACCTCTGTGAGAGTGTTTCCTTATCTATAAGAAAAAAGATAAAATTGGGAGAACCTACCCTGAGCAGATAAAATAAAAAAAAAGACCTTGAAGTTAGGCAGGCTCAATTCTTAGCCCTGTGTGATCTAAAGCTGGTTACCTGACCTCTCTGAGTCTTACTTTCTTCACCTGGAAAACAGAGATGTCTGCTGTGGGGACTGTGGAAGGACCCTGCTCGAGCCACATCCCAGCAGGTGCAAAATACACGCTGGTGTCCTTCTGTTCCTATTTTACATCCAGCAAACGGGAGAGAAAGGAATATAAATGTGATGAAGTGCCTGTAAAAAACTTAAACCCTTCAAAGCGTTTTTTTGTTTTGTTTTTTTTTTGGTACATGCCCCTAGCAGGAACTGAACCTGGGACTCTCTGGTCCGCAGGCTGACTCTCCAACCACTGAGCCAAACCAGCCAGGGCCCTTCAAAGCACTGAACATCAGATATATTCGCCTACATTTCCCTGATTCGACATAGAGAATTTCTGATCAAAACGGCCCACCTCTGAGGTTGCCAGAGAGGAGCTGAAAGATGGAGGACAAGAGGCAGCTGAGCAATGGGCCTGGCCACAGGAAACATCGTCCAATGAGGGAAGAGGCTCTGGCCAGGCAGCTCATTTGGTTGGAGCATCATCCCAATGTGCCAAGGTTGTGGGTTCGATCCTGGTCAGGCACATACAAGGATCAACCAATGACTGTCTAAATTGGTGAAACATCAAATTGATGTTTTTATCTCTCTCTCTCCAAAAATCAATCAAATCAAAAAAAGAAAATCAGAGAAACAAAACAAAGAGGGAAGAGACATGGTCTGGACACCTGGCCCTGCTAGGCACCATCTTACATGGGCTCTGCGACAGCATCAGGAGGCCTGAGGAAACAGTCTGGGTCCCTGGCCAGTAGGGGCCATGATGGTGCAGTGAGCTCCCAACGTCAAGGCACCTCGACACTGTCCTGAGACCTAGTTGAGGCTGTGCAGGAGCAACAGGCACTAATCTGAGGAGCAGGTGTAGCTCTAAATTGACCATGGGAAGGACTCTGATCACAGATAAATATTTATGGGTTTCCAAAGCTAGCTCTTCGCGAACGTCACCTACAGGGAACAAGGTATGCCCATGAGCAGAGCTCAGGGAAGACCCTCACACACTGGGGAGGAGATACTGCCTGCTACCAGTCTTGGCCAGCATGCTTCCCGTGTCCCCAACCTTGCCCCAGCCCAGGCTCTCATGTCCAGAAGCTGGTACCAACGGCAGTGGGTTTCCCGTTCGGAGAAGACTCATCATTCATAACACGGCAACTGACCAGTCTACTCCTCATGAGAAGAATGTATTTTAAACCCAGAAAGTCATTACTCTGAGAAGCTGCATACATTGGCAGCTTTACCTTCTACGGACACAGGGCCTCTCCCCTTGGCAGGGTTGCCCCTGGCTGTGCTGGAGAGATGGCCGTGGGGTGGGGGTCGGGGGTGCTCTCCCGATCAGCAGGAATGTGGTGGGCATGCACCAAGCTTATGATCAGGGTTGCTTCCTGTGAGGGCAGAGCTAGGACGAAGGCAGTGGGGGTGTATTCTGCAGGAGCGGTAATCGGAAAGCTTGGCTACATGAAAGGATTCAGGGGATGACAACCTAGCAGAGCCAATAGGCCACTCTGGTTCTCGGAAGATCCTGCCCTGTCTGTCACCCACCACGTCCCAGACCTGAAGGGCCAGTCCTTTTCCAGCTATGGCACCTCCCCAGCAAAAGTAAATGCTACAGGACCTCAGACACCTCGTGGTGCTAAGGAAGAAGACTTTAGTCGGACAAGGGTCCTGAGAAGCAGGTGGGCCTCTCAAGACGGACCCCAATTCCTGGAAACGGCTGCATGTGGGAGGGAGAGCGGTAAGTGGCTCGGGCACACTGACCCCCAACTAAGGGAGCCAGGAACGCCTCACATCTGCAGCGGCACGTGTGCCAGAGACCGGCCAGGCTGCACGCGTGAGCACGGAGCATCGCAGCAGCGCCACAGGACGCCCCTCCCCGCTCCCTGCCAGCACGGGTCAGGTCTGGCTTCTCTCCTGGGCTCAGAGGGGGTTCTGGTGCGGGACTGGCTTGGCTGGTTTCGAGGACTCAGTTCAGCCTAGTCTTCAACCCTCAGACAAACTGGGACAGGTTGGGGACTTTGATGTTGAGGTCACCGATGTTGATGTTCCGAGGAATCTCCGGCAGATTGATGTTTTTCACAGCAGACACAGCACGGGCAGGGGCTGCGGAGAGGCCACCCTGAGGAGAAATGACAAGTGTGCATGAGACAAACCCTCAGTGTCACCTACTTAATGTTCAGAACAAAACAGTGAAAGAGGCCTTGAAAATGTCTAACCTGAGCCCTGGCCGGTTTTGCTCAGTGGTTAGAGCGTCGGCCTGCGGTCCCAAGAGACCCGGGTTCGGCTCCTGCTGAGGGCACGTACCTCGGTTGCAGTTTGTCCCCGGCCCTGGTTGGGTCGTGTGGGTGGCAACTACTCTATGTGTTCCTTTCATGTCGATGTTTCTCTCTCTCTCTCCCTCCCACTCTATCTAAACAAAATATCAAAAAATGTCCTCGGGTGAGGATAGAAAAGAAAAAGAAAAAAAAAAAAAGTCTAACCTGAGAACGCACACAAGGCAAGTTTCGCCTTTTTCTCCGTCCTCAAAGCTAGACAACAAAACAATCTTCAGGTGAGGTGGGGACTGTGGTAATAGGGATCCAGACCCTGAATCCCTGAAGGTTTTAGAGCCCCAACACCTCACAGTGTCTGGCCCGTGGTCAGTACTCAATACATGCTCGGGGAAATAATCTGAGATGGTTTACCCAAGTACCACTCAGTATCAGGAGCACTTTTCAGGTTACAAAACAAAGTAAAACTCTTTACTCAAGAGACTGAAGACTCGTAAACTGCAGTCATGGGGAAATTTTTAAAAGGAAAACAAATGTCATGGCTTAGGGCAGCTGCTTGCCAACTAATAATGTGAGATGGAAAAGAACAGGCTTTCGCAACATCATGTGGCACCAAGACGGGAGGAAGGGCCAGCAGGAGGTGGGTGAACGCACACACAGCCCAGGGTCTATGGTCAGCTCACCCTCCAGGCACTCGCCCGGCGTGCAGAGAAGGGGAGAAGCTGACAAGGGCTCTCAAAACCATTTCCTCCTAAGTCTGCTTCCACCCTCACCCAGCAAATCTCCATTTCTTCTGGTTTCCAACCCCCTTGCCTCTGAGTCACCCACTATTCCAAGAAGCCTCCCGGCCTGCATATTTAGAACTGCAGTTGCCACAATAGATGTGGTCTGGACAAGCTTCTTCAGCAGCGCTGCCAGTCTTCACAGAAACAAGAATCCCTGGTTTTGCAAGATCCAGTTCCATTACTCAAAGCAAGAAAGCCGTTTAAGACACTCGAGCCCTGGCCGGTTTGGCTCAGCAGTTAGAGCATCGGCCTGCGGTCCAAAGAGACCCGGGTTCGGTTCCCACTAAGGGCACGTACCTTGGTTGCAATTGGTCCCTGGCCCTGGTTGGGATGTGTGGGAGGCAGCCACTCGATGTGTCCCTTTCACGTCGATGTTTCTCTCTCTCTCCCCCCACTCTGTCTGAACAAAAAAAATGGAAAAATGTCCTCGGATGAGGATTAAAAAAAATAATAACACTCGAAAAATTGAAGTGGTAATTTGTTCTGTGATTTCCACCGTAGGTGAAGGGGAACCCCTGTAACCTCTCCTGCCTGGTAAGGCTGATGAAGTCAACAGAGAGAACCCAGGGGGACAAGATAGATTTACTGTGAGCATCTGTTCTCTGTGGGGGTGGTCTGGGGTATGTTATTTTCAAACCTAGCCCAAACTCTACTGTAGCTTTTATAAGGCTAACTGGAAATAAGGAAATTGGCAACTCTGAGGTCTGAAAAACACCAAGAGAAATGGCTGCTGGGAATTCAGACTCATCTAGCTTACAAACTAGGAAACCACAATGCAATCGGAGAAGGGGCGCTGGGCCCCTCCAGGGAACGTGTGGCTTTGAGAAGAATTACAAACCACAAATGTGGGTCATAAGTCCCCATACCTAATGTTGCTCGCCTCCCCGTGCCATCTGGCTTTTCCACGCACATTTTTTTTGTTGTTGTTAATCCTCACCCAAGGATATTTTTCCATTGATTTTTAGATAGAGTGGAAGGGAGGGAAGGAGAGAGAGAAAGAGAAATATTGATGTTGAGAGAGACACATCAATTGATTGCCTCCCACACAATCCCAACAGGGGCTGGGAATTGAACCCAGGTATGTGCCTCTGATCAGGAATCAAACCCGAGACCTTTGGTCTGCAGGCTGGCGCTCTAACCACTGAGCCAAACCGACCAGGGCTCCATGCATACTTTTTTAAAAATTCTCACCTGAGGATTTTTTTCCATTTATCTTCAGATAGAGTGGGAGTAAGGAATAGACAGAGAGAGAAACATCAATGTGAGAGAAACACATTGACTGGTTGCCCCCTGCACGCCCCAGACCGGGGCTGGGGACAAATCACAACCAAGGTACATGCTCTTGGCTGGAATTGAACCCGCAACTCTTTGGTCCGTGGGCCAACGCTCTAACTGCTGAGCCACACCAGCCAGGGCTCCATGCACACTTCTAGCCTCACTCTTACCTGGCCTTCAAATCAATGAGCTTTGATGGACTCAAGGAGGAAAGATGATGAGTTACAACATTCCTAAGGTTCCACAGCAGCACAAACCAACCCATGTGCCTGCCCACTCCCCTTTCTGCCCAGGTCCAGTAGAGCAGTGCGCTCACCTCTGATTTCTCCAGCCTGTTCTGAGCTTCAATCTGAGCCACGATTTCATTCATGTTTGTTTCCAACACCATCCCACCCATTACCACCTCCTGTAGGATGTAATGCACCTAAAGGGGAAGCAAAGAAAAAAGGGTCAGTCCACAAGGAAACCTCGTGGGTACTCCTGCAGCAGCAGGGTAGTGGGACCTGATACCGGCTCCCGATCCACAACGGACACCTAAGCCCCTGGATCATCCACCTCTCAAGTGAGACCACAGGGGTTTCCTCTATGCTTGCAGGTCATCACACGAATCTCTCCCAGGAACAGTGGAGAGGTGCCTGGCTACACTCAAGGCAGGGAGGTTGCAGCAGAGAGCACAGCTCCGAGGTCAAGCAGATCTTGACTGAAGTCTGCTCCGTTAGCTCGTGAACTTGGGGGCACTATCCTTTCAATGCTTCAGCTTCCTTCTGGGATGGTGGAGAAGACCGAACGAGATAACCTGGTGCCCGGCAAACACTAGATTCTAAACAAATACCGATGGCATTCATTACATTATCATCATCCACTGACAGATGAGTGGATAAACAAAATGTGATATATTCATACAATGGACTATACTTCAGCCTTAAAAAGGAAGAAAATCCTGACACATGTTACAACATGGATGAACCTTAACGACATTATGCTAAGGGAAATAAACCAGACAACAAAGGACAAATAGGGTATGATTCCATTTCTATGAGGTACCTAGTGGTCAAAATCACGGAGGCAGGAAGTAGAATGGTGGCCGCCAGGGGCTGGGGAAGGAAAGGAGGGGAGCTACTGTTTAATGGGTAGAGTTTCGGTTTTGCACAATGAAAAGAACCCTGGGGTCGGGATGCACACAAGTGTACATGCACACTGCTGAGCTGCACGCTGAAGATGCACACAAGTGTACATGCACACTGCTGAGCTGCACGCTGAAGATGCACACAAGTGTACATGCACACTGCTGAGCTGCACGCTGAAGATGCACACAAGTGTACATGCACACTGCTGAGCTGCACGCTGAAGATGCACACAAGTGTACATGCGCACTGCTGAGCTGCACGCTGAAGATGCACACAAGTGTACATGCACACTGCTGAGCTGCACGCTGAAGATGCACACAAGTGTACATGCGCACTGCTGAGCTGCACGCTGAAGATGCACACAAGTGTACATGCGCACTGCTGAGCTGCACGCTGAAGATGCACACAAGTGTACATGCGCACTGCTGAGCTGCACGCTGAAGATGCACACAAGTGTACATGCGCACTGCTGAGCTGCACGCTGAAGATGCACACAAGTGTACATGCACACTGCTGAGCTGCACGCTGAAGATGCACACAAGTGTACATGCGCACTGCTGAGCTGCACGCGAAGATGCACAAGTGTACTGCGCACTGCTGAGCTGCACGCTGAAGATGCACACAAGTGTACATGCGCACTGCTGAGCTGCACGCTGAAGATGCACACAAGTGTACATGCACACTGCTGAGCTGCACGCTGAAGATGCACACAAGTGTACATGCACACTGCTGAGCTGCACGCTGAAGATGCACACAAGTGTACATGCACACTGCTGAGCTGCACGCTGAAGAACGAAGATGGCACTGTAGGTTGTGTACATTTCACCATCATTAGAGAAAAATAAGTCTCTATATGATTCTTCTAGCATCAATCCCTTTGTCTAGCGAACTCTTCTTTGTGGGAGAAGTTCTACTTGTGGAGCATCCACTATGTGCTGAGCATTTTATATGTAACTTATTTTAATCTCACAACATCCACCTCAGGTAGGAAATACAACCTCCACCTTACAGATGAGAAAACAGACACACGGCAAAGTCAGTGAACCATCCCAGTGTCACATGTCTTAGCAGCAGGACCGAGCACTGAACCTAGGCTGTCTGACTCCAGAGCTCACGTTCTACCCTTTCCACCACACTTCCTCCCAATCCCAAAGTATGCCTTCCACTCTGCTCATCCTTCACCTCTTGTCCATATGCAATAGTTGTAAGACTTGCCTTTGGTGTGTCAAGGATCTTGTATGAATTCCTCTGTGCTTTATCCCCAAGGCCTGGAACAGTGCCCAGGGCAGAGCAGGCACAGTGAATGAATAAAAGGCTTTTCATAAGTCTGAGTAGCACATTCCTTGTACTTAGAAGATGGATGATAGTGTGGTGGTGGAGGCGGTACAGAGAAGGTATGAAAGGCCTAGTAAAGGACCCAGCAATTGATTTGAGCCTTGGCCGGTTTGGCTCAGCGGTTAGAGCGTCGGCCTGTGGTTTGGAGAGACCTGGGTTCGGTTCCCGCTAAGGGCATGTACCTCGGTTGCAGTTTGTCCCCGGCCCTGGTTGGGTTGTGTGGGTGGCAACCACTCGATGTGTCACTTTCACGTCAATGTTTCTCTCTCTCCCCCTCCCACTCTACCTGAACAAAATATTGAAAAATGTCCTCGAGCAAGGATTAAAAAAAAAAAAAGAAAAAAGACTTCTGATTTGAGCCCTGGCTGGTTTGGCTCAGTGGTTAGAGTGTCGGCCCACAGATCAGAGAGCCCTGAGTTCAGTTCCCGCTAAGGGCACGCACCTCGGTTGCAGTTTGTCCCTGGCCCTGGTTGGGGTCATGTGGGTAGCAACCACTTGATGTGTCTCTCTCACATCGATGTTTCTCTCCTTCTCTCTTCCTTCCTCTCTCCCTCCCACTCTATCTGAAGATAAATGCAAAAAAATGTCCTCGGGTGAGGATAAAAAAAAAAATACAGGTAAGTGAACTCACCCAGAACCCTAAACCACGAGAACTACCGCTAGCTGGGAACAAAGACTTGACACCTACCTAGCATTCTGCAAACAGCTGGTCCCTGAAAAACTCACCTATTTAAAGATGAGTTATAAAAAAAGATTTATATAAAGATGCAACAAGAAACCATTAGAAAGAGACAGGAAAGCCAAAAGGCAGGCTAACACTCCACACTGGAATAATGCTACCACAGAGTAGATAAGATTGTCATAAAATATTTTGCAAAATTAAAGGAGGAAAACTTTGAAGCAAGAGCTCAAAGCAGAAGTGCAGACAAGAGCTTACGGGAGAGACTGGGAGACAAGGTGATGATGCCTACAAGCAAAGCTCAGAAAGGCAGTGGGGCGGACGTCAGAAATGAAGGCGGAACTGCCAGGAACAGCCGGGAGAAGAGACACGGCTGAAAACAGCAAGGAGCGCCCTGGCCAGTGTGCCTCAGGTGGCTGGGCGGCATCCCCAGCACTGGAAGGTCACTGGTTCGATTCCGGGTCAGGGCACAGGCCCAGGCTGCAGGATCTCTCTTTCTCTAAAAATCAGTAAAAAACAAAACAAAACACATACCCCCGGGTGAGGATTAAAACATAGTAAGGAGCCCTGGTGGTTTTGCTCAGCGGTTAGAGCATCGGCCCTCAGACCAAAGGGTTGTGGGTTCAATTCCGATTAAGGGCACGTACCTGGGTTGCAGGTTTGATTCCCAGTCCCAGCTGGGGTCATTCAGGAGGCAGCCAATTGCTGTGTCTCTCTCACGTCGGTGTTTCTCTCTCTCTCTCTTCCTCTCTCCCTCCCACCCACTCTATCTTAAACATCATTGGAAAAATATCCTCAGGTGAGGATGAACAAAAATAAAATAATTAGTAAGGAGCAAAAAGGAGAGAAATGAAGAAAAGCAAGTAAAATGAAACAAAAAAAGTTAAAAGGAGTGGAGAGGAAACAGGAGCTACAGAAGACAGCAGAGAGACACAGCACATGCCTAAAACCAACATGGACCAAGACAAGTTCATCAAGATTCACAGAGAAAGGCTGAGGCCGTTTCTGGGATTTGAGAGGAGCTGAGAGGACGCCGTGGACCCGGGGAAACCGGCCCTCCATAGTCAGCGCCAGTCAGACCCTGCGGATAAGACCAGATTTCTGCAACATGGCAAAAAGATCAAATCGCTTAAAAGAGGGGTAAAATCTTGAAAAGTTGCACAGTGAACCTCTAGCAGAAAAAGGAGCAACGCCCACAGAACTCCCGAGGAGAGAAGGTGTGACCGGAGCACTCTACGTCCCGTGACCGCCAGTCGAGGGTACCAGAGCGGGACTACCGCTCCCATGGGTCTCTGGAGGGAGCCACAGAGGACACACTTCTGGCGGCCAAGGGTGAGTGGGAAACGGACGAGGGAAAGACGCGTGGTGAGCACTGAGTCCACGTAATAGCAGGACCAGGAATAAGAGGATTAGAGTGACAACAGAATGTTGGTGCTGTGCCTCGACAACGGGGAAAAGCTACAGCTACAAAAATTGGAAAGAAGAAGGGCAGTGGCTAGAATAACATCAACTCCCCATCCTCAATGACGGAGAGCCAGTGGATGGCACTTAAAACTGACAACTCATGTAAGACAGAAAAGTGCATTATGACTTTTATTGTGACCTCCCCCCATGTCCAAGTCCACAATAACTTGCTATAAACAATACGTTGAGAGCCACCAAACTTTTGATTTAGGGCCAAGACCTTTTCTGCTGACTATAGTTCTATGCCATCTTCCTTGCATAAAATTCACCCGTAAGACACCCTCCACAATTTCGTTTCTCTGAAGTGGAGGGAGAACTCCGACTCCAGTGAAGCAGTCAGTTCAGAATCCTTGTGGTTTACCGGAGTGCTCCACCCCTCGTCTTCTATAGTTACCTTGCCCAAACCTAATGCAACTTCATTTCCCCTTTCAGGCAACTGGCCTTTCCAAAGCATTTACTTTTGTTTTCACAGAGCAAATACTCTTTTCTCATGCATGGCTTACCTGTATATCATTAAGCAAATCATGTGATTACAATATCAGTATAACTGGCATCAACAGGTCTGAAAACATCACACTGACCTGACCTTTGGTGGGAACAGTCAGTTGTGTTGTAAATGAGCAAGGATGAGCAACTAGGGACCAGCTGCCCAGGTGCCCAGCTGCCCACGTTCCTCTGACACATCAGGGAAGACCTCTTCCACGAAATGTGGAGTGGACCATGACGGCGGGTATTATTCTCTGAGTGGAGGAAGAGGGAACTTGAGAAAGGAGGAGGTTGCCAAGCACAGGCGTGGGGAGAAGGCAGCCAAGAATCGATACTGAACCGTGTACCTAACAAACTGGAGATCAGAAAGGATGGTTCTGTTCAATGATAGCAGTTGACTGATGGAGTGATCCTGAAGATGTTAAGAGACATGTGGTCAACACCTTAGAGAGTTAAAGGACCAACATGACAAAGGGAGGCAGGGGGAAATGAAACCTGAAATCTGAGTTGTGTAGGTGGCAATAAAAACCACACAAGTAGAAGAAAGCAAAGAGGTAAAGGTCCTCAAGAGCCCTAACCCCAGCCAAACACAGTGTACAATGAACAAATATGAATTGTCAATTAATAATAATTCTCAGCATTCTGCAATTTCAGCAACCACATAAAATAATGACACCAGCAAAAATCATTCAGAAGTGTTTGTTCAGAGAACAACAGTGCTACTGATTCCTTGGTTCCTGGCAAATGCACTGGCAGTTCGATCCAGGAATAATCACAACCAGGAAGAGTTTCATCTGCACACAAAGGTTACGGTAACCCTGACAAACCACAGGTTATCTTGATGGAAGGGGAAGGCAACAGAGAAAATACTTTCGGTGATGAATCTGAAATCTCAACAGGTAAAATGCTGGGTGGAAACAGATTATTTTTACAAGACCAAGATACACAAATTTATGGCCACCCTTTAGCGACTGAAAGTTGGGAGTTTATAATTCTGTCTTATTAAAATCTTTCCCTTGAAAGAAGAGTAGGACTGATTACCAGAATCAAAATGTCCAGTGCTCTGAAGGCAATCTAACCCACCGTCAAGCCTCTATTCTCTCCTCCCCCACCTCTGGACATCTGCTGTCCTTCACGTTTCCTTTCCAGGAAGCTGTCCCATCCTCCTCACTCCCCGGAAGGTACCTCTTCAATAACCGGATCCACTGGGCATCCAATCTGGCCCCACTCCTCTTTTCTGCCAATAGAAAGAAGGTAACTGCCTGAGCCCTCCCCCGCCCCGCAAGAGGCAATATGAATACCCTGAGCAAGATGGGGACCTGAGTTTGTGCACAGTGTACGAACAGAAGAAATGGGAGCAAGTCTGGCGCAGGCCGGGAGTCAGCAGTGCTGAGGTACAGCACAGCTCTGGACTGCTGTTCCACCATGTGTGCACAGAAAGCGAATACACACACCAGGAGCCGTCAGAGGAGAGCTGGTGACTGCCTGACCTGCTGCGACTTCCTGATGGAAAGAGAGTACTTCTCCAAACTGGAACAAGGGCTGGGAGTGTGGCCGACTCTGCTGCCACTGCCAATCCTAACCCTCACTACCTCCTACCACTCATGTGGGGATCCTGCTAAGCATTTCTGTAAAAATTCTTCCCGGATTTGAGGTGCCAAGCACCCAAGACGTGGGCCAAGCAAACTCCAGGAAGGCCGAGGACAGGCCAAGACGATCGCCACCTTCTCAGTGATACTGCTGCACCCTACGCAGATGCACTCGGGTTCTTGATCCACGCGCTGCTCTTCTCAGCGATACTGCTGCACCCTACGCACATGCACTCGGGTTCTTGATCCACACGCTGCTCTTCTCAGCGATACTGCTGCACCCCACGCACATGCACTCGGGTTCTTGATCCACACGCTGCTCTTCTCAGTGATACTGCTGCACCCTACGCACATGCACTCGGGTTCCTGATCCACGCGCTGCTCTTCTCAGCGATACTGCTGCACCCTACGCACATGCACTCGGGTTCTTGATCCACGCGCTGCTCTTCTCAGCGATACTGCTGCACCCCACGCACATGCACTCGGGTTCTTGATCCACACGCTGCTCTTCTCAGTGATACTGCTGCACCCTACGCACATGCACTCGGGTTCTTGATCCACGCGCTGCTCTTCTCAGCGATACTGCTGCACCCTACGCACATGCACTCGGGTTCTTGATCCACACGCTGCTCTTCTCAGCGATACTGCTGCACCCTACGCACATGCACTCGGGTTCTTGATCCACACGCTGCTCTTCTCAGCGATACTGCTGCACCCTACGCACATGCACTCGGGTTCTTGATCCACGCGCTGCTCTTCTCAGCGATACTGCTGCACCCTACGCACATGCACTCGGGTTCTTGATCCACACGCTGCTCTTCTCAGCGATACTGCTGCACCCTACGCACATGCACTCGGGTTCTTGATCCACACGGCTGGCTTCTCAGCGATACTGCTGCAACCCTACGCACATGCACTCGGGTTCTTGATCCACACGCTGCTCTTCTCAGCGATACTGCTGCACCCTACGCACATGCACTCGGGTTCTTGATCCACACGCTGCTCTTCTCAGCGAACTGCTGCACCCACGCACATGCACTCGGGTTCTTGATCCACGCGCTGCTCTCTCAGCGATACTGCTGCACCCTACGCACATGCACTCGGGTTCTTGATCCACACGCTGCTCTTCTCAGCGATACTGCGCACCCTACGCAGATGCACTCGGGTTCTTGATCCACGCGCTGCTCTTCTCAGCGATACTGCTGCACCCTACGCACATGTACTTCGGGTTCTTGATCCACGCGCTGCTCTTCTCAGCGATACTGCTGCACCCCACGCACATGCACTCGGGTTCTTGATCCACACAGCTGCTCTTCTCAGTGATACTGCTGCACCCTACGCACATGCACTCGGGGTCTTGATCCACGCGCTGCTCTTCTCAGCGATACTGCTGCACCCTACGCACATGCACTCGGGTTCTTGATCCACACTCTGCTCTTCTCAGCGATACTGCTGCACCCTACGCACATGCACTCGGGTTCTTGATCCACACGCTGCTCTCTCAGCGATACTGCTGCACCCTACGACATGCACTCGGGTTCTTGATCCACACGCTGGCTTCTCAGCGATACTGCTGCACCCTACGCACATGCACTCCGGGTCTTGATTCCACACGCTGCTCTTTCTCAGCGATACTGCTGCACCCTACGCACATGCACTCGGGTTCTTGATCCACACGCGCTCTTCTCAGCGATACTGCTGCACCCACGCACATGCACTCGGTTCTTGATCCACGCGCTGCTCTTCTCAGCGATACTGCTGCACCATACGGCACATGCACTCGGGTTCTTGATCCACACGCTGCTCTTCTCAGCGATACTGCTGTACCCCACGCACATGCACTCGGTTCTTGATCCACGCGCTGCTCTTCTCAGCGATACTACTGCACCCTACGCACATGCACTCGGGTTCTTGATCCACGCGCTGCTCTTCTCAGCGATACTGCTGCACCCTACGCACATGCACTCGGGTTCTTGCTCCACGCGCTGCTCTTCTCAGCGATACCGCTGCACCCTACGCACATGCACTCGGGTTCTTGATCCACACGCTGCTCTTCTCAGCGAGATCTGCTGCACCCTACGCACATGCACTCGGGTTCTTGATCCACACCCTGCCTCTTCTCAGCGATACTGCTGCACCCTACGCAAATGCACTCGGGTTCTTGATCCACGCGCTGCTCTTCTCAGCGATACTGCTGCACCCTACGCACATGCACTCGGGTTCTTGATCCACGCGCATGCTCTTCTCAGCGATAACGCTGCACCTACGCACATGCACTCGGGTTCTTGATCCCACACGCTGCTCTTCTCAGGCGATACTGCTGCACCCTACGCAATGCACTCGGGTTCTTGAATCACACGCTGCTCTTCTCAGCGATCAGCTGCACCTACGAAAATGCACTCGGGTTCTTGATCAACGCGGCTGGCTCTCAGCGATACTGCTGCACCCTACGCAAATGCACCTCGTGTTCAATTGATCCCACGCCCTGCTCTTCTCAGCGATACCGCTGCACCTACGCACATGCAATCGGGTTCTTGATCCACACGCTGCTCTTCTCAGCGATAACGCTGCACCCTACGCAATGCACTCGGGTTCTTGATCCACACTGCTCTTCTCAGCGATACTGCTGCACCCTACGCACATGCACCCGGGTCTTTGATCCACACGCTGCTCTTCTCAGCGATACGCTGCACCCTACGCAAATGCACATCGGGTTCTTGATCCACACGCTGCTCTTCTCAGCGATACCGCTGCACCCTACGCAATGCACTCGGGTTCTGATTCCACAGCGCTGCTTCTTCTCAGCGATACCGCTGCACCTACGCACATGCACTCGGGTTCTTGATCCACACCTGCTCTTCTCAGCAGAAACTGCTGCACCCACGCAAATGCACTCGGGTTCTTGATCCACCGCGCTCTCCTCTCAGCGATACTGCTGCACCCTACGCAAATGCACTCGGGGTCTCTGATCCACGCGCTGCTCTTCTCAGCGATACTGCTGCACCTACGCACATTCCTCGGGTTCTGGATCCACGCGCTGCTATTCTCAGTGATACCGCTGCACCCCACGCACATCCACTCGGGTTCTTGATCCACACGCTGCTCTTCTCAGTGATACCGCTGTACCCCACGCACATGCACTCGGGGTCTTGATCCCAAGCGCTGATATTCTCAGCGATACTGCTGCACCCCTACGCACATGCACTCGGGTTCTTGATCCACGCGCTGCTCTTCCCAGTGATACTGCTGCAACCCACGCACATGCACTCGGGTTCTTGATCCACGCGCTGCTCTTCTCATCGGATACGCGGCACCCTACGCACATGCACTCGGGTTCTTGATCCACGCGCTGCTCTTCTCAGCGATACCGCTGCAACCCTACGCACATGCACTCGGGTTCTTGATCCCACGCGGGCTCTTCTCAGCGCATACTGCTGCACCCTACGCACATGCACTCGGGATTCTTGATCCACAGAGCTGATCTCTCAGCGATAATGCTGCACCCTACGCACATGCACTCGGGTTCTTGATCCACGCGGCTGCTCTTCTCAGCGATACTGCTGCACATAGCACATGCAATCGGGTTCTTGATCCACGCGCTGCTCTTCTCAGCGATACTGCTGCACCCTACGCACAGCACTCGGGTTCTTGATCCCACGCGCTGCACCTTCTCAGTGATACCGCTGAACCCACGCACATCACTCGGGTTCTGGATTCCACGTCGCACGCAGCTGCTCTAGCTCGCTGAAGCCTACCGCACATGTCACCAGCATCTTGCACCAAGCAGCTTCTCAGCGTATACTCGATCCCACGAAAAATGCACCGGGTATGACCAAGCGTGCTTCTCGAGCGATACTGCTGTCACCCCACGCACATGCACTCGGGTTCTTGATCCACACGCTGCTCTTCTCAGCGATACTGCTGCACGCTACGCACATGCACTCGGGTTCTTGATCTTGCACAACGCGTAACATCTTCTCAGATACATGAACTGCGGTGCACACATACGCACATGCACTGACCGGGGCATTGATACACGCGCTGCTCTTCTCCAGAGATACCGCTGACCCCACGCACATGAGCACTCGGGCTTCTTGATCCACGCGCTGCTCTTCTCAGCAGATACCGCTGTACCCCACCGCACAGGCACTCCGGATGTTCATGATCCACACGCTGCGTCTTCTCAGCGCATACTGTCTGGCACCCAAGCACATGCCCTCGGGGTTCTTGATCCACGCGGCTGTCTCTTCTCAGCGATACTGCTGCACCCTACGCACATGCCACTCGGGTTCTTGATCCACGCGTGCTCTTTCAGCGATACTGCTGCACCTACGCACATGCACTCGGGTTCTTGATCCACGCGCTGGCTTCTCAGCAATACTGCTGCACCCCTACGCACAGCACTCGGTTCTTGATCCACGCGCTGCTCTTTCAGGCAATACTGCTGCACCCTTACGCACATGCCACTCGGGTTCTTGATCCACGCGCTGCTTTCTCAGCGATTACGGCTGCACCCTACGCACATGCACTCGGGTTCTTGATCCACGCGCTGCTCTTCTCAGCGATACTGCTGCACCCTACGCACATGCACTCGGGTTCTTGATCCACGCGCTGGCTTCTCAGCAATACTGCTGCACCCTACGCCCATGCACTCGGGTTCTTGATCCACGCGCTGCTCTTCTCAGCAATACTGCTGCACCCCTACGCACATGCACTCGGGTTCTTGATCCACGCGCTGCTCTTCTCAGCGATACTGCTGCACCCTACGCACATGCACTCGGGTTCTTGATCCACGCGCTGGCTTCTCAGCGATACTGCTGCACCCCACGCACATGCACTCGGGTTCTTGATCCACGCGCTGCTCTTCTCAGCGATACTGCTGCACCCTACGCAGATGCACTCGGGTTCTTGATCCACGCGCTGCTCTTCTCAGCGATACTGCTGCACCCTACGCACATGCACTCGGGTTCTTGATCCACGCGCTGCTCTTCTCAGCAATACTGCTGCACCCTACGCACATGCACTCGGGTTCTTGATCCACGCGCTGCTCTTCTCAGCGATACTGCTGCACCCTACGCACATGCACTCGGGTTCTTGATCCACGCGCTGGCTTCTCAGCAATACTGCTGCACCCTACGCACATGCACTCGGGTTCTTGATCCACGCGCTGCTCTTCTCAGCAATACTGCTGCACCCTACGCACATGCACTCGGGTTCTTGATCCACGCGCTGCTCTTCTCAGCGATACTGCTGCACCCTACGCACATGCACTCGGGTTCTTGATCCACGCGCTGGCTTCTCAGCGATACTGCTGCACCCTACGCACATGCACTCGGGTTCTTGATCCACGCGCTGGCTTCTCAGCGATACTGCTGCACCCTACGCACATGCACTCGGGTTCTTGATCCACGCGCTGCTCTTCTCAGCGATACTGCTGCACCCTACGCACATGCACTCGGGTTCTTGATCCACGCGCTGCTCTTCTCAGCGATACTGCTGCACCCTACACAGATGCACTCGGGTTCTTGATCCACGCGCTGCTCTTCTCAGCGATACTGCTGTACCCCACGCACATGCACTCGGGTTCTTGATCCACGCGCTGCTCTTCTCAGCGATACTGCTGCACCCCACGCACATGCACTCGGGTTCTTGATCCACGCGCTGCTCTTCTCAGCGATACTGCTGCACCCTACGCACATGCACTCGGGTTCTTGATCCACGCGCTGCTCTTCTCAGCGATACTGCTGTACCCCACGCACATGCACTCGGGTTCTTGATCCACGCGCTGCTCTTCTCAGCGATACTGCTGCACCCTACGCACATGCACACGGGTTCTTGATCCACGCGCTGCTCTTCTCAGCTATACTGCTGCACCCCACGCACATGCACTCGGGTTCTTGATCCACGCGCTGCTCTTCTCAGCGATACTGCTGCACCCTACGCACATGCACTCGGGTTCTTGATCCACGCGCTGCTCTTCTCAGCGATACTGCTGCACCCTACGCACATGCACTCGGGTTCTTGATCCACGCGCTGCTCTTCCAGCGATACTGCTGCACCCTACGCACATGCACTCGGGTTCTTGATCCACGCGCTGCTCTTCTCAGTGATACTGCTGTACCCCACGCACATGCACTCGGGTTCTTGATCCACGCGCTGCTCTTCTCAGCGATACTGCTGCACCCTACGCACATGCACTCGGGTTCTTGATCCACGCGCTGCCTCTTCTCAGCGATACTGCTGCACCCTACGCACATGCACTCGGGTTCTTGATCCCCGCGCTGCTCTTCTCAGCGATACTGCTGCCCCCTACGCACATGCACTCGGGTTCTTGATCCACGCGCTGCTCTTCTCAGCGATACTGCTGCACCCTACGCACATGCACTCGGGTTCTTGATCCACGCGCTGGCTTCTCAGCAATACTGCTGTACCCCACGCACATGCACTCGGGTTCTTGATCCACGCGCTGGCTTCTCAGCAATACTACTGTACCCCACGCACATGCACTCGGGTTCTTGATCCACGCGCTGGCTTCTCAGTGATACTGCTGTACCCCACGCACATGCACTCGGGTTCTTCATCCACGCGTTGCTCTTCTCAGTGATACTGCTGCACCCTACGCAGATGCACTCGGGTTCTTGATCCACGCGCTGCTCTTCTCAGCGATACTGCTGCACCCTACGCACATGCACTCGGGTTCTTGATCCACGCGCTGCTCTTCTCAGCGATACTGCTGCACCCCACGCACATTCACTCGGGTTCTTGATCCACACG
This sequence comes from Molossus molossus, assembly GCF_014108415.1. Lineage (NCBI taxonomy): Eukaryota > Metazoa > Chordata > Mammalia > Chiroptera > Molossidae > Molossus > Molossus molossus. The sequence goes on along the minus strand of NW_023425360.1, from coordinate 3,900,766 downwards.
CTGCTCTTCTCAGTGATACTGCTGCACCCTACGCACATGCACTCGGGTTCCTGATCCACGCGCTGCTCTTCTCAGCGATACTGCTGCACCCTACGCACATGCACTCGGGTTCTTGATCCACGCGCTGCTCTTCTCAGCGATACTGCTGCACCCCACGCACATGCACTCGGGTTCTTGATCCACACGCTGCTCTTCTCAGTGATACTGCTGCACCCTACGCACATGCACTCGGGTTCTTGATCCACGCGCTGCTCTTCTCAGCGATACTGCTGCACCCTACGCACATGCACTCGGGTTCTTGATCCACACGCTGCTCTTCTCAGCGATACTGCTGCACCCTACGCACATGCACTCGGGTTCTTGATCCACACGCTGCTCTTCTCAGCGATACTGCTGCACCCTACGCACATGCACTCGGGTTCTTGATCCACACGCTGGCTTCTCAGCGATACTGCTGCACCCTACGCACATGCACTCGGGTTCTTGATCCACACGCTGCTCTTCTCAGCGATACTGCTGCACCCTACGCACATGCACTCGGGTTCTTGATCCACACGCTGCTCTTCTCAGCGATACTGCTGCACCCCACGCACATGCACTCGGGTTCTTGATCCACGCGCTGCTCTTCTCAGCGATACTACTGCACCCTACGCACATGCACTCGGGTTCTTGATCCACGCGCTGCTCTTCTCAGCGATACTGCTGCACCCTACGCACATGCACTCGGGTTCTTGATCCACGCGCTGCTCTTCTCAGCGATACCGCTGCACCCTACGCACATGCACTCGGGTTCTTGATCCACACGCTGCTCTTCTCAGCGATACTGCTGCACCCTACGCACATGCACTCGGGTTCTTGATCCACACGCTGCTCTTCTCAGCGATACTGCTGCACCCTACGCAAATGCACTCGGGTTCTTGATCCACGCGCTGCTCTTCTCAGCGATACTGCTGCACCCTACGCACATGCACTCGGGTTCTTGATCCACGCGCTGCTCTTCTCAGTGATACCGCTGTACCCCACGCACATGCACTCGGGTTCTTGATCCACGCGCTGCTCTTCTCAGCGATACCGCTGTACCCCACGCACATGCACTCGGGTTCTTGATCCACACGCTGCTCTTCTCAGCGATACTGCTGCACGCTACGCACATGCACTCGGGTTCTTGATCCACGCGCTGCTCTTCTCAGTGATACTGCTGCACCCTACGCACATGCACTCGGGTTCTTGATCCACGCGCTGCTCTTCTCAGCGATACCGCTGCACCCTACGCACATGCACTCGGGTTCTTGATCCACACGCTGCTCTTCTCAGCGATACTGCTGCACCCTACGCACATGCACTCGGGTTCTTGATCCACACGCTGCTCTTCTCAGTGATACTGCTGCACCCTACGCACATGCACTCGGGTTCTTGATCCACGCGCTGCTCTTCTCAGCGATACTGCTGCACCCTACGCACATGCACTCGGGTTCTTGATCCACGCGCTGCTCTTCTCAGCGATACTGCTGCACCCTACGCACATGCACTCGGGTTCTTGATCCACGCGCTGCTCTTCTCAGTGATACCGCTGTACCCCACGCACATGCACTCGGGTTCTTGATCCACGCGCTGCTCTTCTCAGCGATACCGCTGTACCCCACGCACATGCACTCGGGTTCTTGATCCACGCGCTGCTCTTCTCAGCGATACTGCTGTACCCCACGCACATGCACTCGGGTTCTTGATCCACACGCTGCTCTTCTCAGCGATACTGCTGCACGCTACGCACATGCACTCGGGTTCTTGATCCACGCGCTGCTCTTCTCAGTGATACTGCTGCACCCTACGCACATGCACTCGGGTTCTTGATCCACGCGCTGCTCTTCTCAGTGATACCGCTGTACCCCACGCACATGCACTCGGGTTCTTGATCCACGCGCTGCTCTTCTCAGCGATACCGCTGTACCCCACGCACATGCACTCGGGTTCTTGATCCACACGCTGCTCTTCTCAGCGATACTGCTGCACCCTACGCACATGCCCTCGGGTTCTTGATCCACGCGCTGCTCTTCTCAGCGATACTGCTGCACCCTACGCACATGCACTCGGGTTCTTGATCCACGCGCTGCTCTTCTCAGCGATACTGCTGCACCCTACGCACATGCACTCGGGTTCTTGATCCACGCGCTGGCTTCTCAGCAATACTGCTGCACCCTACGCACATGCACTCGGGTTCTTGATCCACGCGCTGCTCTTCTCAGCAATACTGCTGCACCCTACGCACATGCACTCGGGTTCTTGATCCACGCGCTGCTCTTCTCAGCGATACTGCTGCACCCTACGCACATGCACTCGGGTTCTTGATCCACGCGCTGCTCTTCTCAGCGATACTGCTGCACCCTACGCACATGCACTCGGGTTCTTGATCCACGCGCTGGCTTCTCAGCAATACTGCTGCACCCTACGCACATGCACTCGGGTTCTTGATCCACGCGCTGCTCTTCTCAGCAATACTGCTGCACCCTACGCACATGCACTCGGGTTCTTGATCCACGCGCTGCTCTTCTCAGCGATACTGCTGCACCCTACGCACATGCACTCGGGTTCTTGATCCACGCGCTGCTCTTCTCAGCAATACTGCTGCACCCTACGCACATGCACTCGGGTTCTTGATCCACGCGCTGGCTTCTCAGCGATACTGCTGCACCCTACGCACATGCACTCGGGTTCTTGATCCACGCGCTGCTCTTCTCAGCGATACTGCTGCACCCTACACAGATGCACTCGGGTTCTTGATCCACGCGCTGCTCTTCTCAGCGATACTGCTGCACCCTACACAGATGCACTCGGGTTCTTGATCCACGCGCTGCTCTTCTCAGCGATACTGCTGCACCCCACGCACATGCACTCGGGTTCTTGATCCACGCGCTGCTCTTCTCAGCGATACTGCTGCACCCCACGCACATGCACTCGGGTTCTTGATCCACGCGCTGCTCTTCTCAGCGATACTGCTGCACCCCACGCACATGCACTCGGGTTCTTGATCCACGCGCTGCTCTTCTCAGCGATACTGCTGTACCCCACGCACATGCACTCGGGTTCTTGATCCACGCGCTGCTCTTCTCAGCGATACTGCTGCACCCTACGCACATGCACTCGGGTTCTTGATCCACGCGCTGCTCTTCTCAGCGATACTGCTGTACCCCACGCACATGCACTCGGGTTCTTGATCCACGCGCTGCTCTTCTCAGCGATACTGCTGCACCCTACGCAGATGCACTCGGGTTCTTGATCCACGCGCTGCTCTTCTCAGCGATACTGCTGCACCCTACGCACATGCACTCGGGTTCTTGATCCACGCGCTGCTCTTCTCAGCGATACTGCTGCACCCTACACAGATGCACTCGGGTTCTTGATCCACGCGCTGCTCTTCTCAGCGATACTGCTGTACCCCACGCACATGCACTCGGGTTCTTGATCCACGCGCTGCTCTTCTCAGCGATACTGCTGCACCCTACGCAGATGCACTCGGGTTCTTGATCCACGCGCTGCTCTTCTCAGCGATACTGCTGCACCCTACGCACATGCACTCGGGTTCTTGATCCACGCGCTGCTCTTCTCAGCGATACTGCTGCACCCTACGCACATGCACTCGGGTTCTTGATCCACGCGCTGCTCTTCTCAGCGATACTGCTGCACCCTACGCACATGCACTCGGGTTCTTGATCCACGCGCTGGCTTCTCAGCAATACTGCTGTACCCCACGCACATGCACTCGGGTTCTTGATCCACGCGCTGGCTTCTCAGCAATACTACTGTACCCCACGCACATGCACTCGGGTTCTTGATCCACGCGCTGCTCTTCTCAGCGATACTGCTGTACCCCACGCACATGCACTCGGGTTCTTGATCCACGCGCTGCTCTTCTCAGCGATACTGCTGCACCCTACGCACATGCACTCGGGTTCTTGATCCACGCGCTGCTCTTCTCAGCGATACTGCTGCACCCTACGCACATGCACTCGGGTTCTTGATCCACGCGCTGCTCTTCTCAGCGATACTGCTGCACCCTACGCACATGCACTCGGGTTCTTGATCCACGCGCTGCTCTTCTCAGCGATACTGCTGCACCCTACGCACATGCACTCGGGTTCTTGATCCACGCGCTGCTCTTCTCAGCGATACTGCTGTACCCCACGCACATGCACTCGGGTTCTTGATCCACGCGCTGCTCTTCTCAGCGATACTGCTGTACCCCACGCACATGCACTCGGGTTCTTGATCCACACGCTGCTCTTCTCAGCGATACTGCTGCACCCTACGCACATGCACTCGGGTTCTTGATCCACGCGCTGCTCTTCTCAGCGATACTGCTGTACCCCACGCACATGCACTCGGGTTCTTGATCCACGCGCTGCTCTTCTCAGCGATACTGCTGCACCCTACGCACATGCACTCGGGTTCTTGATCCACGCGCTGGCTTCTCAGCGATACTGCTGCACCCTACGCACATGCACTCGGGTTCTTGATCCACGCGCTGGCTTCTCAGCGATACTGCTGCACCCTACGCACATGCACTCGGGTTCTTGATCCACGCGCTGCTCTTCTCAGCGATACTGCTGCACCCTACGCACATGCACTCGGGTTCTTGATCCACGCGCTGGCTTCTCAGCGATACTGCTGCACCCTACGCACATGCACTCGGGTTCTTGATCCACGCGCTGCTCTTCTCAGCGATACTGCTGCACCCCACGCACATGCACTCGGGTTCTTGATCCACACGCTGGCTTCTCAGCGATACTGCTGCACCCTACGCACATGCACTCGGGTTCTTGATCCACGCGCTGGCTTCTCAGTGATACTGCTGCACCCTACGCACATGCACTCGGGTTCTTGATCCACGCGCTGGCTTCTCAGTGATACTGCTGCACCCTACGCACATGCACTCGGGTTCTTGATCCACGCGCTGGCTTCTCAGTGATACTGCTGCACCCTACGCACATGCACTCGGGTTCTTGATCCACGCGCTGGCTTCTCAGCGATACTGCTGCACCCTACGCACATGCACTCGGGTTCTTGATCCACGCGCTGGCTTCTCAGTGATACTGCTGCACCCTACGCACATGCACTCGGGTTCTTGATCCACGCGCTGCTCGTCTCAGCGATACTGCTGCACCCTACGCACATGCACTCAGGTTCTTGATCCACGCGCTGGCTTCTCAGCGATACTGCTGCACCCCACGCACATGCACTCGGGTTCTTGATCCACACGCTGCTCTTTTTCACTTCTCTGTCTCTGCTCCTTGATCTTGACTTTCCCTGAGGGCAGGTTCTATGCACATTCACCTCTGGGCGCCCAGTGCTGGGCACGGTGCTTGGTAACAACAGCACTTCATAAACGCTGGCTGAATGGATGAAAGAGGCGCATGTGGTTCAAAAGTCCTGATTTTGAGGAGACAGACCTTCCGAGTGGGTCGGGCTTCCCAGTCAGTCCCTGAGAAACATACACTACTGCCTGGGCCTGTGTGAACCTCTACAGAGAAGTGGTTACAATGAGCATGCTGGTTTCATGTCAGGATAGACAGAGCCTAAGAAGGCAAGACAAGTGTCACTTCAAGGACAGAGGTGCTCCTTAGGGACACAGCTCTGGAACTGCTGGGGATGGAGATGAGTCAGTTTCAACAACCCCCATCCAAGGACAGAGAATTGTAGGATCTTCATGAGTTCCATCCTTTCTATTTCTCACTGAAATAAAAAAAGTTCTGAGTCCAATCCCAGGTCAACAGGGACCATCACTAGAAGCAAAATGATCTGGAGTCGGAAGATACAAAACACGACTCTTTTCCTCTAGTAAAAACAGTTTCCAAACCTTAAACTGGCTATGTTCTAAAGGTTTATTTTTAAGTATTAAACTTACAATGCATTTTTCTATTAACTTAAGAAGTAAGGTCCTCATGCTAGCGGCTCACAAAAGTTGGCCTACGTCCATAATGCTGCCTAGAACGGGGTACCACAGAGCACCCCTGCAGCTACAGTACCATGAAGAGCACTATTTCTACAGTCAGTGCAATGTGCCAGCTAACAGCGCTCCATGGGCCGCAAGGGCAGTGAGATCTCGCGAGACACCAATGGCACGTCAACAACGCACACCACAACCCGAGCTCAGCCACCGCCACAGAACCTCTAGACCAGATCCATCGCGCCCTCGGTGTTTTCCATTGGAAGACAAAAGCCTGTGCTACATCAAAAATCAAGGCTCACACCCCACTGCAGATAGGTACTCTCTTATCTTTCTTAAAACTGCGTCACCGCACAGAAGACAAGAAACCTGATCAAAGTCAAAAGAGCACAAGCACAGTGCTTGTCCTGAAACGTGAGGACGCCAATCCCGCAAGTCTCAAGTTTTGAAAAAAAAAAATTTGGTGATCATGAATAAAAATCTAGTCCAGTACATAAGGAGCGAAGCCTTACTGGCTTGGTGAGTTTCCTTCATTCCAAGGAAAGGGCTCCTGAGAGTCAGGAAGGGAAAGTCTTGGTCGGTGGGTTACGTGGCACCTCCTTGTCCCTTCCAGTGGGTGTGGTGGTTTGTTAATAAGCCAAGGGTACAGGGGACACTTTAAGAGGACTGAGTAGTGACAGGGGAAGAGGAAATTATTTGAGTCATCTTGGCCCAGAGTCAGTTTCTAGTTCCCATATTATCCATTTTAGAAAAAAAATGAAAGAGGAAGAGGGCATAAAACACCCTCCATAACCTGGTATGTAAGCCTTCTCTCTAGCTCCCACATCCATTCCAAAGTCCAATGTTTTATCAATGTTTTAAGTCACGCTATGGACTGCCTGTCCCCATGTCTTGCCCTTTATCTCACATGTTTATAAATGAACAACACATGGTAATTAGATTCAACCACTTTCGGCTGAGTGTCTCTGCGGGTCTAACTGCCAAGAATAAAATGGAGCACACAGAGCAGCACCGGACACACCTAGTCCCCGAGAAGCTGACCCTCTAGCCAGGGAGACAAAACAATGCGTGAAAGGAAAGAGCAAAACATCCAGTCACCATTAAACTATTTTAATGAAAACTTTCAAAAGTGTACTGCATGCTCCCATGACTTCTAAAGCATAATATTCGGAAGGTAACTTAGCCTTTCTTTGCCACTCATTGTTGAAGCTGATTAATGAATTTACTCTATGCTACGATGCCCTCAGGAACTCTTCTTGAGCACACAGGGTTGTCTGGCCCCAAGCAGTTCAGATAAAGCAAAGAAAGCAACAGACTTTATAAAGTTCCATTTTTTCTTTTTTCTTGCTGTTAGTGTCTCCTGAACACTTTTATGACCTTCCTAGGTCTTCAGACTGGACATTTCCACTGTTTTCTCCAGATATCTTCCCATCGTGAAATTCTGTAAGACTCAATCCCTAGCTCTTGATTTTCTTTCTTCTCTTCCATTCATATGATTATACGTACTTTCAATGAAGAACAAATAAATCTAGTGGAACCTTGTCTGACATAAGATCAAGTTGTAAAGTCGCCAAGTAAGAGGAAACCTCTTTGTTTTTCCAGCTGAGCACTAGGCAAAGGGCGGGTTTGTTTAGGAACTACAGAGACGGAGGATCTGCACTGCCTCTTTGAGCACCAACATCGCTCCAGGCTCCGTGTCATGCTCATAACAGGCACAACAGGGCAGAGGCAAAGAAGAGCCCGTTCGAATCTTCCGCCTCACTCCAGGTACACACTGAGTAGAACTGTGGGCAGGATAATTCTGTATTTAAAATTTGTATTTATTTATTTTTTGCCAAATGGCTCGAGTTGAATCTGTATAGGCTATGTGAGCCCACTGGACCCCCCAGACACAAGGTCATGGGTCAGGGTCAAGGCTTTCTCTCGTTTTCACCGAGAGAATGTGATCTGCAATAACGTTTACCTTCAAATGTGCTTCACGTCACCGAATGGTAAGGGCTGGAAGGAGGAAATTAAGATAAGACATGGACCCTGTCCTCACGGGGCTTAGACTCAAGTACAGAACATAAAACATGTGGGAAATTAACTGTAATAAAAGGAGGATTGTGATAAGTGCCATGAACCAAGAACAAAATGCTATAAAAGTTCAGAGAAGGGTGGGCCTTAAACTAACTGTGGGAGAAAAGGGGGGGGAACTAATGGTAAATGGATAAGGAAGGGCGTGACAAATCTCCCAGCAACTCATCATTAACTCTTCTTTGGGCTCTGGTAATAATTCTTCTTTTTCAATAAAAGGATCACTCACTCACTCAGCTTTAAGCATGGCTGACTGCAGCACAGTGGACTCACTGGATAGTAAGTGTTCCTTCCTTAAAAAAATCAAACAGCCCTGACTGGTTGCTCAGTGGTTAGAGCGTTGGCCGGCGGACCAGAGTCCGGGCAGACCAGAGGTATGTGTCTAAGGGTACATACCTCGGTTGCAGTTTGTCCCTGGCCCCAGTTGGGGTCGTGTAGGTGGCAACCACTCAATGTGTCTCTCTCATGTCAATGTTTCTCTCTCTCTCTTCCTCCCTCTCTCCTTCCTACTCTATCTGAAGATAAATGAAAAAATGTCCTCGGGTGAGGATTAAAACAAAACAAAACGAAACGAAACAAAAAACAAAAGCCTTGCCAGTTTGGCTCAGTAGTCAGAGTGTCAGTGCTTGGACTGAAAGGTTGTGGGTTCAATTCCGGTCAAGGGCATGTACCTGGGTTGTAGGTTTGATCCCTGGCCCTGGTCAGGATGGTGCAGGAGAAAACCAATTGATGTGTCTCTCACATCAATGTTTCTCTCTCTCTCTCTCTCTCTCTCTCTCCATTCCCTTCCTTCCTCTTGCTCTAAAAAGATCAATGGAAAAATATCCTCAGATGATTAACCAAAAAAAAAGTAAAAAAACACAGTAACAATGAATTCCTATTATGAGTCAGAATTCTCTATGAAGTCATTTAAAAAATATTCTAGCCCTGGTCAGTTTGGCTCAGCGGTTAGAGCATCGGCCTGTGGTCCGGAGAGACTCAGGTTCCGTTCCCGCTAAGGGCATGTACCTCGGTTGCAGTTTGTCCCCGACCCTGGTTGGGTTGTGTGGGTGGCAGCCACTCGATGTGTCCCTTTCATGTCGATGTTTCTCTCTCTCTCTGTTCCTCTCTCTCCCTCCCACTCTACCTGAACAAAGAATGGAAAAATGTCCTAGGGTGAGGATGATTAAAAAAAAAAAAAAAATTCTAGCAGGGCCTGGCCAGTGTGGCTCAGTGGACTGAGCATCCTCCCACGGACTGAGAGCTCCTGGTTTAATTCTTGGTCAGGGCACATGCCGGGGTCTCGAGCCCAATCCCAGTAGGGGCCGTGCAGGAGGCAGCCGATTGATCTTTCTCACATTGATGTTTCTCTCTCTTTCTCCCTTTCTTTTTCTCTCTAAAAAATCAACAAAAACATTTCTTTAAAAAAGTTCTAGCAGGAATTTTTCTTTCTCATTTTCTGTTTCATCCGCCCTCATTTCCTGCCTGTTTGCAGTATTGGTCCCCAATGCTAAGCACAGTACTGGGTAAGGAAAATGATCCAGGCCTTGTCCTCCTGAATTTCACCCTCTCTCTGGTCGGTTGTATACTGACAAAACACAACCCAAATACATCTCTTTTCTGCACTGAGGATGCTAAAGCAGGAGAGGACACTAAGGGCCCTGCAGCACTGTGGAGCCCACGGTCTGAATTCTGTCTCTGCCAGGTTCTAGTGTGTGGCCTTACAGAAACAGGTATGGCTCTGCGGTTAGAGCACCAGCCTGCAAACCAATGAGTCTCGGGTCCGATTCTGGTCAAGGGCACGTACCTTGGTTGCAGTTCGACCCCAGCCCTGGTCGGGTCGTGCAGGAGGCAACCAGTTGATGTGTCCCTTTCGCATCGATGCTTCTCTCTCTCTCCCTCTCTCTCCCTCTCCCTCTCTTCCACTCTACCTGATGATAAACAGAAAAATATCCTAGGGTGAGGATTAAAAATTTTAAAAATTTAAAAAAAAGAAACAGGCGTCCTGGCTCTAAACTTCAGTTTCTTCATCCATAAAACTGGGAGAACTAGAGTCCTTACTTGATGCCAATTCTAAAACTAAAACAAGATGATACTTGACTACTAGATGGAGTAATTACAACCAGTCTTGTTGACCAACCTCCTTACCAATGCCAGGATTTTTGGTTTGGCCCCTGAGACTGCCCACACCCTCCACCTCAGAGCAGAGAGTGACACTGTTCCCGGGCTGCCCAGCCTACTGTGCCGCAGCAGTAACGGTCGGGAACCCTGCACTGAGCTGCACTGTGCATGGACCCATTTCCATCCTGGCCTGACCTGGGCCTTCGGGAGCAGTAAAGAATAAGTCCTTGCCCACCACCCTGGGATTCTATCACTCTTCCTAATCTGACCAAATGGCAGGCAGTCAAGGTAAGTGAAGCACACTTTATTTGGTTATCAAGAAAAATTTCCAAACACCACCTTGGACCCATAAAACTTTCTGAGATGATCTCCATCTCCATGGTTTCTGTTCCCTCTACAGCACTCTTCCTGGAGTGGCCCTGGGCCCCGCCCCGCCCTCTTGAGCCCTTCACATGCTGAACTGAAACCTCACAGAGCTGTCATCTCCCTGCAGACCAGGTTTATGAATAGCTCAGTGTTGCTGCAGCACAAAGTGCGAGGCAGGGAATGGCAAGTGGCAGGCAGGGAAGGTCTTGCAGGTCTTTGTAAATGAGGGGAAGGGGCCTTAGCAGTGGTCCCATCTCTTTGTCTACGGTCCCAAGAATTCACCCGCGTAACACACATCCCTCAGTCATGCAGTGCCATTCAGAAGGGTTTTGATGATGGCAGGCGAAGGCATGAGGCATGTCCTCCTCCTCCACCAGAACTGCTGTGTGGGATACAGAGCCACAGAAGCTCAAGCAAGGGGGTTACAGAGTCAGAACCCCTTTAACTAAGTCACCAGGCAGGTATGTAAAGGGTAGGTTGAATGGGGAATTTGGAGGAAGAAATAGCAGTAGGAAAAAAAGTAAAAATAAAGAAAAATAAATCACCATTTACTGTCCTGGCCAGTGTGGCTCAGTTGGTTGGGTGTTGTCCCATGTACCAAAAGGTTGAAGGTTTGATTCCTGGTCAGGGCCTGGGTTTCGGGCTCAGTCCCCAGTAGGGGGCATGCAGGAGAGGGCCAACTGATGCTTCTCACTCTCTCCCCCTCTACTTTCCTCCCTCTAAAAATCAATAAAAATATATTTTTAAAAATCACCATTTACTGAGCTAAGCAATTACTAACTGCAATCCTCAAAATCACAATAAATGGTGGATGTTAACATATTTCATCACAGCCAAGACACCACTGATTATAAATCATACCACTGCTTTATATACCAATTAAAAAATTATCAATTAAACTATAAATGGCATGACTGTAAGACAAATCTTGCTTGTATATGTTAAAATCATAAATATTAGGAAAAAAAGGGAGTCTAAACTGATAAAGTATGGCATCATCCCAATTTTACAACAGAAGAAACTGAGGCACAAAGAGGTCTTTGAGAAGGTTGCCTAAGTCACATAGTTAGAATCCTGAAATTAGCAAGCATGTCTGCGTCATCACCCTGAAAGTCAGGGTCTAATTAGAATATGTGGTTTTTAAAAACATGCATCAGACATTATATCTGAAAAGTACTATAAAAATTTTTAAAATTTAAAACTACACAGGAGCCCTGGTTGGTTTGGCTCAGCTGGTTAGAACACTGGTCCATGGACCAGCGGGTTGCGGGTATGATTCCCAGTCAAGGGCACATACCTGGGTTGCAAGTTCGTTCCCCAGCCCTGGGTCACGTGGGAGGCAACCAACTGATGTGTCTCTCTCACATCAGCGTTTTTCTCTCTCTCCCTCCCTTCCACTCCATCTAAAAATCAATGGAAATATATTCTCGGGTGAGGATTAACAACAACAACAAAAAACAACCACACAGGATTTGGACAATCAATCAATCAACTGTATTTGAGTGTCCTGTACTGTTCAGATCGCCAACATAGTATTACATATCGACACTACTCCGAGAGTTTACAATCTCCTGGAATCAATTAGGACGAAAAACTTTAGAGCATGAGCTGGAAGACAAACAGGCTGGAGAACGGCATTAGACCAGAAACGACTTCACTGAACGTATAACTTTAGCTGGGCCCTTAAGTCTGGAAAGCTTAATGCCACGGGGGCCAGTGAGGGTGTAAGGGTACTCTGGGGTAGGAACAAAGGCAAAAAGATAGGGATTGGTGTGGTATGTATGGAGAACAGAGGAAGCCACCTGCTGGGCCTGAGTGGGTCTGCATCCCAGGGCAGGGAGAGCCTGAGGGCCCAGAGGGTCTACAATCCAGAGATCCTTGGAGGCCAGAGGGAGAAATGTAGATGGAAGAGAAAATGGGAGAAATGTTTTCTGTAGATCAGACCAGGTGCGTGAAGTGGGGGAAAGACTGGATATAGTTGCTGTAGTTACCTAGAGTTGATATGTTAGTTACCTGGATTCGGGTAAAGGGAGTTTAAAAATGGGACAGAAAAGGAAGAGGTGGACCTGAAGCAAACACTGAAAGAAGAACCAATACCATCTGGTGACCACTAGGAAAGAGAAGGGAGAGCAGGCATCCCTGAGATTTCATGCCTTAAAAAAAGATGGTTATCACTGACAGACAAGGAGAGTAGGACGAGAAGATACCGGGGGAGGGGCAGGCAGGAAAGGAGGTGGGCCGAAGGGGAAACAGTGGCTGGGTGCACACTGAGTTGAAGTGGGGCAGGTGGTCTAGGTGTACAGTGCTGCACACACCAGGGTGAGGATGAGGCAGAGGTGTCCCTGTCTGCATCACAGCAAATGGATGCTCCAGCGTGAGTGCACAGAGAGCCAGAGGGTGCTGGGGACAGAGCTGTTGGGCGGGAAGAGGGGCAGCAGTCTAAAAGCCCAGGAGTCAGGCCCAATCAGCGGTGGATCTTCCATTCCTTCCCTGAGGTCTCCATAATCAACATTAAACATGACACTTACGGGTAAGTTCAGGTGCACAGCTTCTGAGAATCTAAAGGGACGCACTTGTGTAGTGATTGGGGGAAACCCAGGAAGTGCTCAGCTCCAAGCTGTGACAGGATGACTTCCCTTCAGTGCTCCCAGCAGTCAAACCTCAAGGAGAGGGGCCCGGGCACCGTCTGCCATGAGCTGCTGACGGTGCCTCGGTGCCTCGTGGTGTAGACCTGGCTGACTTCAGAAACAGGCCTAGCAACTTCTCTACAGAATGTGAGTCTGAATGCTTGAGGTCACAGGTAGTTAAGGCCACCAAAATGTATTGATGATAGAGATGTAAACGCCGTCTTCTTTCACAGGCTAACAGATGCATCTGCTCTGGGACCCATAAATGTGCCCCGAGGCCTACTCGGGCCATTACCATAGCAGTGCACACACTCCCGCCCCTCTGAGCTGGGACGCTGGGAGTTAGTGTAGTTCCTAGGCTAAGGTGAAGGCATAATGCGCAGAAAAATCTATCAATTTATCTGGCTTCTAGCTCAGACTTTGCCTCAGACCAGGAGAGAGTTAATTTAAACTGTTTACTGTGCTGGGCAATAAAGCTTGGAGAGAGAGGACTTCCTGTACTCTTCAGTGCAGTGGGCCTAGAGGACACAGGCTGATAAGCAGACAATAATAATGCACATGGCACAGCACTGCTGAGAGAGTTCCCACGCTTGCCAAGCCCCCTCCCCAGAGGCAGGAACCCTCATAGGTTTCTTGTGCAACAATGACCTATCCCATCCCTTCCCCACCCCTACCTCACCACCTGTCTTTCCCACCTTTCTCATTTCCATTCAGCCACACTGGTCTCAAGGTCTCTGCACTTTTTCCATCCACCTGGAATGTTCACTAGAGAGCCACACATTTCTCACTTTCTCCCTTCCCTCAGGTTTCTGCATCAGGTTATAGATGCCCCCCGCAACCACCCCATATAAAATCTCAAGCCTTGTCTACCCACTCCTTAGCCTGCTTTCTTTTCTCCCCTGCATTCACCACCATCTAACATTTATTTTAGTGTGTCTCTCCCAGCAGATGAGATTCATGAAGACAGGATGCTTTATTATCTATTTCCCCAGCACCTAGAATAGTGAATGGACAAATGAATCCAACAGTGAGGAACCAGTATGTGCCCAGTACTGTGCTCACACTTGGAAAAGCAGTGGTGAAAAGACGGTCTGACCCTCACCCTGGCCGGATGGCTCTGTTGGTTGGAGCATCATCCTGGACCCCAAAAGGTTACAGGTTTGATTACTGGTCAGGGCACATAGCTAGGCTGTGGGTTCAGTCCCTGACAAGGCACATACAGGGTGGGAAGCTGATCAATGTTCCTCTCTCACGTGGATGTTTCTCTCCCTCTCTCTCCTTTCCTTTCTCTCTAAAAATCAATAAAACATATCATCGGGTGAGAATTTAAAAAAAAAGTCTGATGCTCACCTTAATCACATCTGGGAGGTGAGGGAGGGAGAACAAATAAACAAAAGAAAGAAATAGTACATAACAGACCCTGTTCTAAGCACTTTCCACAGATACGATGCTCACATCACCACACAAGCCAGGTGCTATCAGGACCCCTGTCCACACCCGGTTCCTAAGCGGCAGAGCCAGGATCCAGCAGAGCCATGCAGGCACCAGTGTCTGCTCTTAACCAGGCAAACAAGCAAAGCAACCCACTGTAAAATGCAATGGCAGCAGTAGTCGAGGGTGTGGAGGGCGGTGGGGTAGGGATAACAAGACAAATACAACTAGTTCAGTCTATGGGTTGGGAGAAAAATGTCAGGAAAGGTTGTATGAAGACCAGTTTCCTTGAAGGGTGAGTCAGAATTGTCAGCCTGGACAGGCAGGGGCTGGAGACTCAGTCTTAGACATAACTGAGTTCGAAGTGAAGTGAATTTTGATGGCAATTTAGGAGCCACCAGCAGACAGATAACTGAAGTCATAGTATTTATGAGATTTCCTAAGAGAATGTTTAAAAAAGAAAGAGAGGAGTGACCATTTGAGAGGCAAGAAAAGGCCAGATGGAAAGCCAGAAAGATAGATGTGTATCATGGAGATTAGGAACAAAGACTGCTTTAAGAATGAGGAAGTACCCTGGCCAGTGGGGCTCAGCTGGTTAAGCATTGTCCTGTGCACGTTCAAAAGGTCCCTGGTTCCATTCCCCGTCAGGGCACATGCCCAGGTTTCGGGTTCAGTCCCAGGTCAGGGTGCTTAAGGGAGACAGCCGATTGGTGCTTCTCTTTCACACCCATGTCCCCCTCTCTCCCTTCTCCCTTCCTTTCTCTCTCTCAAATCAATAAAAACATTTAAAAAAAAGAACAAGGAGTATCAAATATCCTTGGTGAATGAGACCCTGGGAAGTGTGCATCAGAGCCGGGAACACAGAGACAAGGCTCTCCAGTCTGATGGCCGTCTTCTTCGTACTTCTGACTAACCCCACACACCCCACGTCCCTGTCCCAGTGCTCTTCATCCAGGACCGTCCTGCTCCCACCTGAGGGCATCTCGAGATGTATCTGGTGGGCGCCCTACTGGCATTTAGCAGAAGGGTTCAGGGATGCTAAATATCATCAATGGGATAAAAAGATGCACTGCCCAAATGCCACTAGTGCCTCCACTGGTGACCCTTTGTCTTGCTGGAGTTTATGCATAGTTCCCAACCTCCGGCGGCCTTCCCCCCTAAGGTTCACACACTGCTCTCCACCCTCGCTGGACCTTGAGCCTGTGTCCCTGCTGTGTCAGGTGTGTGGATTCTGAAAATCTAGGTTCTCCCTGAAATTCTGGTTTTAGAAATACAAGTAGACAAATTCTGTAAATTTTTACATACCACCTCTTTTATAATAATTATGCTTTAAAATTCTCCAATTCTGCCCTGGTCAGTTTGGCTCAGCGGTTAGAGCATCGGCCTGCGGTCCAGAGAGACCCGGGTTCGGTTCCCGTTAAGGGCATGTACTTCGGTTGCAGTTTGTCCCCGGTCCTGGTTGGTCGTGCGGGTGGCAGCCACTCGATATGTCCCTTTCGCGTTGATGTCTCTCTCTCTCTCTCTTCCTCTCTCTCCCTCCCACTCTATTTGAACAAAAAATGGAAAAAAAATGTCCTCAGGTGAGGATAAAAAAAAAAAGCTATCAGACATAAAGTACTTAGTGCAGGCCTGGCACTTGACAGCTGCCCAGTCAACATTAATTCCCCCTCCCTGGCTACCTTGTCCTTGTGACTGCTCCTCTCAGAAGTTTATACAGTCCTCCCTGCACTTTCACTTGGCAGTGATCTGCCTCAACTGTCGTCACACCTGTGGTGCTCGCCCAGCCTTGCCTAGGCTATGACCCTCGGCACGCAAGGGTGACTAGTGCTGCCTAACATGCTCCCGCAACCAGGACCCCAGACTCCCAGCCAAAAGCTGCTGATGGGCCTCAGTCTACCTTGCCTCCTGCATTTCAGAGCCCAGCCTCAGAAACAGCTATTTCTTCACAGTCCCATTCTTCTTTTTCTACATTTGAACAAATGTCTTTAAATGAAAGAGCTCATGAGTAGGTACTGCATCATTCTGTATAAACAATCTACACACAGTTCTATGAAGTGAAATATGCAGATTCACTATATATACTTGATTAAATGCAGTGCTTGTGATCACTTCTATACGAGAGCAAGACGAGAGCTCCCTCCCAGACCCCCATGCCTACTGGAAAACTGCGTTCAACGTGTGGCACCATTCCCAAAATGCAGCTTGCAGACCAAGGACTTTCTCTATGTGGTCCATCTCTCCAGCTGGACTATGAGCTTCTTGAGTGTTGGACATATTCCTTTTCCATCTCTGTATCTAACACGGTATCCTCCTTGTTAATAAATGTTTGTTGTTTCTCTGATTCTCAGAGAGAAAAAGACAAAAATACTCTTAGCATGCATGAGTTCTTTACCAAGGTCAGAGAGCCAAGGTAATAACAGATGGCATGAGGAAAGGATCTGCAAGGAGGGAGGTACCTGCCTCCCAGACATGGTAGCAATTAATTTTGTTAGAAAATTTAATTTCTGAAGTCACCTTAGATTTACTTGAAAAGTCTGTAACATATACACGAATATTCTGGTAGAAAAACTGAAAAGCTGCTATATAAGATGCCTTTTCCTAAGATTCAACTATTTCCTTCTTCTAAGAGCACTGCTCTATATTTCTGAGACTCAGATTTCTAGGTTCCCACCTATAAAGTGGTACTGAGACAAATATTAGTCTTTCCTCTATGAAAAAACTGTGGTAGTCATCCAAAATATTCAAAACTATGTCAGGTTCTCCCCCATCCTGAGCACATGGTATAACTACATTTCCCTACCGCCTCATAAAGGGGCATGTGACTTGCTTTGACCAATGAAATCTGGGTGTAGGGGGTGTGTCCCTTTAAGAGCCACACACAGTGCCAGTGGAAGCACACACAGAGGAGGATTTCCATTAACCCGGCCCCCGAGGACGACAGTGAGCAGAGACACCATAACGGCCACATAGCATGCATTAGAAATAAACCTTGTTGCTGTAAACTACTAGAATTTTGGAGTTATAGATTACCTAGCTGACCTAGATTGATGCAAACATCAAGCCTGGCCAAGGGTTCTCAGGTAGGGATCAATACATTCTGTTTTTCCCCAGAGCAGGCCAATCCTCTTCTGCACCATAAAGATAATAGCAAGGACAACAGCCTTCTCAGGCACCTACCAATCAGTACTCAGAGTGATGCACAATTTGTTGTTTCTACAACACATCCAAGTAATATCAGTGGTAATGAGCTTTGCTGTTGACTACAATCTTCACAAACACTAGGCGGTATTAAAAGACGGGATAACAAACAGCTATGACGGCAGGATTTTGCTGTCTTGTGTATGCTGTCATCCTAGTGCACACAATCAGTAATTATAAAGAATAATTAAACACACCCAAGAGGCTCTCGGTAGTTTCAAGTGGCAGACAATCAATGAGACTGCCAGGCAGTGCAAAGTTAAAGTAAGGGCAGGGAGAGTGTGTCCTGTAGCAGATAGTAAATGTGGTTTAGAATAGTCTGAGCCTTTTCTCCTTTTTAAAAACTGAGTTCAGTGATGTCAGAAACTTAAGAAATCCTTATTGCTAGTCTCTCAGTTGTCCTGAGAAAACAAGGTAATGGCCTCTGGAAAATATTCTGCCACATATTTCTCTCTCAAGCATCAGCAGAGAAAGGCTCAGGGTAGATGGAACACAGGCCAGCCTCGGCGACCCTCGCATCTCTTAGGTGCCTCCAGAAAGAGAAACAGAGTGAGTCAGGATGGTCAGATATGCCAACCAGCACCTCACTAGAACCGAAACTCACACAGAATGTCTTATTCTTCTAGGCCCAAACAGCTCCTCCTCCATCACTAAAAACACCTGTTCTCCCTCCATTCCTGGAGACAGCAATCAGCACACCTGCTTCAACATCACTAGGGTGTAGAGTATGTTTTCAAAGAGCTTTCTGATCACCAGCTCTGTTCCCAGAAGGGACACTTACCAAGCACCATCCATTATTACTGTTTATGATCCTTTCTTCTTAGGGCTCACCAGTTCACTGCGTTTTCAAACACTCAGCATTTTTCTATTTCAGCAGCCTACACTTATCAGAGATTTAAAATTCCACACCATGACGTTTCTTGGGCTCAGACCCACCCAAATGCCCACGTTCCAACTCTCCTGAGACAGCCCATTGTCAATTACAATCTATATAAAGGCTGGATAAGTCCCCCTCAGCAGTCACTGAATTGTGACTCTGATGACCAAATCTTGAAAGCCCAAATGAGTTTCAAATCCAGCTCTGCTGCTGAGACTCTGCTAGAACAGGATGTTAGACTGACTACACGGCCACATGGTTGTCTTTGAACAACTCAATTTCCCAAAATTAACATCAACACCCAACTCAGCCACGATGCTAAGCTATGTTTGGGAATTACTGACAGCAACAGGGAACCAACTGCCCAGGCAAGATAGGCCCCCGAAGGTCCAGTCTGGAGAGCTGAGGACCAGCCCAGAGACATGCAATCAGACTTGAATCCAACTGGCAGCATTTTAAATCCTGAACAACTTAATGAGGCTACAGACCTGAGAACTCTCTAGTGACACTCATCTGAAGACTCCCTCCCTCAGTAATGGGCACCATGCTAGATTCATTGAGGGAGACAGAAACAGGGTAAACACAAAAAATGGAAATGGTCTAATCAAATAGGAAAACATATAAACTCAAGCAAACTCAGGAACACTGCACAGAAATAGCACTGTGTGGTCCACAGAGACAGGGTGATGAGGACAGACTGCAGGGTGGCGGGAATTGAGCTTAGTTTGAATGACAGGTTGAATTCAGTAACAAAAAGATGTGAAAAGGCAACTCAGCCAGAGGCTCTGAGGCAGGAATTACAAAGTGACTGAGACTGGCCCAGGCAGTGTGGCTCAGTGGTTGAATGTTGACCCATGCACCAAGAGGCTGCCAGTTCGATTCCCAGTCAGGGCACATGCTCAGGTTGTAGGCAAAACCCTCAGTGGGAGGCATGCAGGAGGTGGCCAATCGATGTTCTCTCTCACTGATGTTTCTATCTCTCTCTCTCTCTTCCTTCCTCTCTCTCTAAAATCAATAAAGAAAAAAAAAAGTTAAAAAAAAAAAGTGACTGACATGTCCACTCTGGCTGGGTCAGAAGGGATCTGGCTAGAAGTAACGGTAAGAGAAGCCAAGATAAAATAGACATGAATTGTGCAGAGCCTTGAGTGTTAGGCCAGGGGTCAAGGCTTGACAGTGGGGGACCAAAACAGGTCTGTGATCAAGGGAGCAGTTAGTGTAAAAAATGCCTTAGAAAAACAAATCTACTTCCAGTGGGCAGGTCAACAAGAAGAGAAAATGGGGTTATAAATCTTGACAGACACAACTGGAATCAGGAAATACTATAACTAAAGACAGTGCTTAACCCATAACTGGAACTAGGCTTAAAATATGCACACATAAAGGATGTTAGTAGCACAGACAGGGAAAGTAAAATATAAACTATTATGTTGAAGATCATTATTTATTAACATTAAATTTCTTAAATGTGTTAATTATGTTGTAGTTGTTAATTAATTATGTCACCAATAAGTATGTTAGAGAATTAGGCACAACATAAGATATAAGACAATGTCCTCGTTCTTAGAAGATGTCTGCTGAAGTACTTGGGGGTGAAAAGTTATGATGTCTGCAACTAACTTTCAGGTGGTCCGGGACAAAGAGTACATATCTAGAGAGATAAAAGCAAGTGTGCCAGATGTGAATAACTAATAGACCTGAGAACAAGATCTAAGAAGGACTCCACAGAAGAAGTGCAGGTGCTGGTGTCTGGCTGGCTACTGGGGACAAGGAAGAGGCGGGAAGGTTCTGAGTGTATGACAGAGGACGGTGGCGGCACCCCTGGAAGAGGGAAGCTGCGGGAGAAACGGTTTTCGGGAGACAGATGCTGAATCTTGCTCTGGGTAAGAAGTGGCAAGAAGAAACAAGATGCTAGAAAGAAGTGAGAAAGAAATGTCTTCTGGCAGTTGGAAAAACAGGAACAAGACTCGACCATACAACAGGACTAGAAATGACCAAGGTAGGAAGTAGCTAAATGGATAACAGTTGAAGTAGGAGAAATGGATGAGCTCTAAGAGAGGGAGAAGAGCGAGGTGAGAGCTGACTGACAACATAATTTACTGGTAAAGGGTGGGAAGAGAGGAAGAGAAAAGCCAGGAGGGGCCTGCTTGACAGAAACCAAGGCAGCATGAGGATGAAGAAGACGGTGCTCCAGAGAATGTCAATAGCACCAAACACTGCAGAAACATTTAAAAAGGTGATAACCAGCAAATGGGATGAAGAAATCACCAGTGAATTTTGGGCAGGAGTGAAAAGCAGGCGACTGGGCCCCAGAAAGTGAACAGATGAAGGGGAAATGCAGGAGAGGGCAGAGACCACTCTCTCGTTTAAGCTCTCCTTAAATGAACGACAGAGATGGAACTCCAGCTGGAAGAGGCAGTGGAAGCATGGGAGGAACGGCGTTCTGGGAGAGACTGGGGAAATCTTTGGTTACAACAGAAGGAACTAATAAAAACACACCTTGGAAACCAGGTGAAGAAGCACGATCGGTGTGTGCTAGGAAGAAAGAGGAGGAGGAAAGAGCTCTAGAAATGGAACAATCAAACCTTCCTTTCCTACAGGGAGGAAGGGAGAGGGAAGAGGTGAAGGGAGCAGCGGTAATAAAAGAGGACAGCAACAAAAACAATGTAGGAGCTGAAAAAGAAATATCGAGATTAGAAATAAACTGCCAGGGCAGCAGGAATTGTCATCTCTGGTCCTTCCACAGGCCTGCTACTCCAGCCAACCTGCTTGGGGCGATGGGGCAGCACCCAGGACAACCCGTGCAGAGTGTAAAGGTCTAGGGACTGATGGCAGTTCCTGACTTAAAGTGGAGAGAGTCTTTAACCAGAAAAAAATCGAGAGTTCAAGGTGATATTCCTCTTGTTTTACAACATGGTGCATGCTTCTGAGTCAAAATACTATTTTCTACTCTTGATAGAAGATATGCCTGAATTAGAAACGGCTCTACAGGAGGGCAAAGATAAGCTTGAAATCCGACGAAAAGAAAGTCACCTGCCGGAAAGCACCTTCAGACATTCTAAAGAAGAGAGTCTGACTCCTAGCATCATCACTTTTCAGAAACCAAAGGAGACAGAGTAATTTCCTGATGTCGTAAGAACAATCCAAAATTACAGCTCTATAAACTGTAAGAGAAATCTGCAGAAGCATCAAAATACTGTACGGAACTTATCTGAAGATAAGAAACTATATTTTTATGGCTTTTTATTTCCTTTTAAAACCGCGCCCAGTGAAGTAGTCGGGCCTGAGATGACCTGACTACTCTAGCAGGCACCCTCATGAATACTTAAAAAACAACATCAGAGTGATAAGGCAAAAATTTGTGATTATCTCAGGAGAAGAGAAAAACTTCTGATACCTTCTCACACCCTTCCATGACTGAACACTTAGCCACAGGAAGAGAAGGGAAGAAACGGCCTCAGCCGGCAAGCACGACGGACTTCCTGGTCAGCCGTGCAGAGCAGCAAAAGCCCTGGAAGAAGGTACAAGGGCTGGAAATACACAGGCAAAATGCTTAAAGACAGAACACCAGAATTAGTAAGAGTTCAATATCATCTCTCAACTCAACATCAACATAGAGAAATAAAGTGATATATAGTAGCAATAAACAAAAAAATGAAATTTAAAACATCATATACATTAAAAACAGGTATCTAGGAATAAGTTTAATAAAAGATATGTAAAACTGTGAAGGGCAAAATTATAAAAGTACATTGAGAGCCTGGCCAGTGTGGCGCAGTGGTTGAACGTCAACCCAGGCACCAAGATGTTCCAGTTTGATTCCTGGTCAGGGCACATGCCCAGGTTGCGGGCCCGATCCCCAGTGGGGGGCATGCAGGAGGCAGCCAATCGATGTTCTCTCTCATCGATGTTTCCATCTCTCTCTCCCTCTCCTTTCCTCTCTCTCTAAAATCAAAAGAAAAAATACTTAAAAGAAAATTATTAAAAGTTAATTGAGAAATCACAAAGATATAAAGAAATGGATGTAACTTGGTATTGGATAAAACCTGATATGGTAAGATATGAATTTTCCTCAAATGTTCTACAGATTGAATGCATTCCAATCAAAATCCCAATAGATGTGTGTGTGTGTAACTTACAAGCTGACTCTATATTGTGTAATAAAATGCAAAGGACACAAGCTCCACCAGCTGTGTCATCCCACAAGCCCCAGTGGTTTCAGATCTTGAGCAGCTGCCATCCCAGATAACTTCTGCAACCAGCTGGTGTCCAAGCGACAGGAGTACCTCCTCACTGGTAGGGCTGCTCTCAAGCTGCCTGACAAAGAGAGGGCACTGGTAGAGATGGAGAGGAGAAGTCGGGGACAGTGGGAAGGTGGGGGACCTGTGCCTTCTCTGTTGCTTGGGAGTGTTCCCTTTCCCTAGTAAAACCTATTCATGCTTTGAGATATGGATTTGTCTCTGGACTCTTAAGCAATAGGTGGCTTCAACAAATAATCCACTTTGAAACCAGGTGGCAACCCCCAAGATAACACCTTGTATTTCACAATTTTAAAAAATTGTTTTAAAATAATAACAGTAAGACCTATATAGAAGGCATACCTCCCTTTCCTCCATATTCTCTTTATCTTAACCTTTAATCTTAAATCAAATGTCTTTAAAGTTTCTTTAACCTTTACCTTTTTTTCCTACAAGTATAGAAGGTAACTAGATTCGAACGATGGCTCTCCTTGACAGAAATTACAAGATAGCAGCACCTCTAACAACTGACAAGCCTAAAACAACTCTAAGTGCTTACAAGATGAGGCTAAGAGGTCTCTGAAGTTTCTAAGATCCTTTCATATGAAAAGGGAGAGTAAGCACCTCAAAAAAAAACAAAACCCAATGAGCTCTGGAAGCCTTGTGAGGCTCAGGGAGCCCCAAGTCAAATACAGCAAGTCCTCATTTAATGTCAACAATAGGTTCTGCAACGTTAAGTAAAAGGACATATAATGAAACCGATTTTACCCTGGGTTAATTGATATGAACACGAGTTAAGTTCCTACAGCATCTCATCAACGTTACAATGAAAGAACACTGAACCAAAGGACATTATTCAAGGACCAGAAGGATTGGGATTCTGTGATTCTCTTGCACCAGGCTCCCCCTGGAGTCACAGAGTCGAGCTGGATGTTGAGAGGAACTTCCCTGCATTCCAGCAGCCACCCTGGAGAACACCCTGACTGCATGAGCCTGGACGGTGACATCTGGGAATCCTGAGCCTCAAAGTCCTCTGGACGGCACTGCTAACAATGACGGATCTAAAAACACCCTCTCCATCGTGATGAAAACAGATCAATACAGAATCACGGCTTAGCAATGAGTAAGTAGTCTCCTAAAAGTCACTATCTCCCTCCAAGGGCCAAGGATTATAGGGACACCAATCAGCTGAAGGAAAACCAGGACCAAGCAAACCTGAGATGCACCAGCCTCCACCAGTGAGTAGCATTGGGGAGGGCACGTGCCGTGAGATAAAATAAATGTGGCAGCTCCTGTCCCCTTGCTGGCGACCTTCCACGTTTATCTGGCACATGAGGACACAGGCCATGCCAACGAACACGTTAACTTTGAACCACTTCAGTTCTGCCTGACAGTCAGCTTCCCTATAGAGCATCACCTGACTTTAAACTATGTTCTGATATCTTAGTCACAGCATTACTCTTAAGGAAAAAGATATACTTCACTAGCTAAATCAAAGCCTCTGCATCATGATTATTCCACAGCTTCACTCTCTCTGAACTACTGCCAGGAAACTCATTTTATAGTCAACATAAACCTATTTATTTCATTTTTGGCCTGACAGCCAGTCATTCTATAGACGTCACCGCCATAGACCAGAAAGTCTGTCTGGAAAGATGAACAATGATACAGGCCCAACAGTAATCTTTGTGTGTTAAAACTGGTAACAGATCTTAGCAAAATATCCCCAAAACGATCACACTTAAGTTATTAAATAAAAACAGGTTCTTAGGAATACCCCTAGAACAACAACAACCAAAAAAAAAAACAAAGAATGTAAAGGTGCAAAGGTGGTTAGAGATGTCCAAGACTCTTAGTTTTCTAATAACCCTGATTTGGGAGAGGAGGTACCTTATCCATGTGGAAGATCAAATCCAATTCACAAACATTTTCGAAACATTTATCCAGGGTCTCCACAAAAACCTAGGAAACATAAAGAAATAGGTAAAGAAGAGAAATAGGGACTATTCACATCTTCATAAATATCATGTTTGAAAGTACAGGGGCTGGTCATGATACTATTTACCTTACTATAAATCTCAAACAAAACAAAACCTTGCCACCATTAGCTGATTACCCTACTTACTGAAATTTAGAGGGGACAAGCTAGGACAGGGCATCCTTGTTTTAAACATTTTTTTCCCCCTTTATTGATTTTACAAAGAAAGGAAAGGAGAGGAAGAGAGAGAGAGAGAAATATCGATGAGAGAGAACATCAACTGGCTGCCTCCTGTATGCCTCCCACGGGGAACCGGGCCCACAACCCGGGCATATGTCCTGACTGGGAATTGAAGTGGCGAACTCTTGGTGCATGGGTTGATGCTCAACCACTGAGCCACACCGGTGGACAGAGCAAACTTGCTTTTAGTGTAGCTACACAACCGGCAGACATGTGGCTTTATTTCCCTTTATAAGATATTAATTTACATAAAAGAATAACAAATTGAAATACTACTTACAATACTATGTCCTTTTCCCCAGCTTCCATGTTTAACATTGTAAGTATTACAGTGTTAACATAGTTTTGTCCTGCTAATTTCAATTCACATTAATTTCAAAACACCTTTCCATGAACAACATAATTAACATGTTTCCAATTTTAACTTTTTAATCTAGCATCGAAACAGAAAAGTGTACAAATGATAAAGGTACATTTTACTGTTTAATGTATTTTCAGAATGAACATATTATGTAACCACCATCCAGATACTGAAATGGGATATCACCAGCTCCCTAGATGCCCTTACACAGTAACACTTCTCGAAGGCAAGCATACCCTGACTCATCATCACAGTTGAGTTTTGCCTGTCTT
Organism: Molossus molossus; assembly: GCF_014108415.1. Lineage (NCBI taxonomy): Eukaryota > Metazoa > Chordata > Mammalia > Chiroptera > Molossidae > Molossus > Molossus molossus. The sequence continues at coordinate 3,875,064 of NW_023425360.1, read as the reverse complement.
TCAATTTATATAGATGGAGTCATACACACACTCCCACTGGTTATAAATTCCTCTATGTTATTTCATGTCATAAAAGCTTGTTCATCTTCTCTGCTGTAAAGTGTTTCTGTGTAAGGGCATCTAGGGAGCTGGTGATATCCCATTTCAGTATCTGGATGGTGGTTACATAATATGTTCATTCTGAAAATACATTAAACAGTAAAATGTACCTTTATCATTTGTACACTTTTCTGTTTCGATGCTAGATTAAAAAGTTAAAATTGGAAACATGTTAATTATGTTGTTCATGGAAAGGTGTTTTGAAATTAATGTGAATTGAAATTAGCAGGACAAAACTATGTTAACATTAAAATTTACCCAATCTCCTACAGATGGGATATTTGCTTTCAGTTTTAGATTGGATATTAAATTGATATAAATGGAAATTATATTCCCAACCACTTTAGAAAACTATTTGACATAATTTACTAATACTCTATGACCCAGCAATTCTCCTAGGTACATACGCAACAGAAATGCACAGACATTTGCCAAAAAACAGACAGAATAATTTCATAATAGCACTATTCTTAACTCTTTGTATCTTAACTGTGACTGACGAGTTTCCTGTAAAGATAACACACTTAAACATGGGTTTACTTTTAATTACCGCGCTGGGTACTTTGTGAGCCCTTACAATCCAACAACTCTAAGTTCTTCAGTTTGGGGAAATGATCAAATAATTTTCAGAATCTCCTCCCTTCTAGGTTCCTAACCTTTTACGGAGCTGCTTATATTGGGGTACCAGACCTCCTTATTCTCTTATCTCTTCCCTCCCATTTTCCTCTCAGGGTTTTAATTTCTACGAGATCATTTTGTTTGTGTTTCTTGTTTGTTTAGGAGCTCATGTTTGTCTTCTTTTATTGCTCTATGGCTTAACGATAAGGGTTTGTTTGTCTTATATGTAATTCTTTTTCTGGATGTGGTAAATCATTTTCATTACCATCAAAAGCATAAACCATTTTAGAAATGTGTTAAAAGGTTAAAATTCATACAAAATCTGCTGTAAATGAAGACAAAGGTATAGTAAAATGCATCATTATCTGTCTCTTAAATAAAGTTGTACATACTTTCCATAAAAATCAAAGGTAGCCTTTTGTCTTGAACAACAATGCTGTCTCTACAATACTGTGCAATTCGGAACAAAAACATATTCTCTGAAAATTGTTTTCCATTTACTGTGAACCTCAATATTCCAAGTTCAAAGGCAGATAATAAAATCTGCCATTGTCTTGAATTTTGCAGGCTGTTTCAGACAAGCTGCAGTGAAAGCCACTGTTGAGACACCCAGTGAAACGTAGCCCGAACACTCGGTTTTGAAGTTTGAGAAAATTGGAGTAAAAAGTTGATCTAGGGTCCTGGCTGCTGTTACTAAGTGGTTAGAGCATTGGTCTGAGCAACAAAGGGCTGCAGGCTCGATTCCCAGTGAAGGGCACATACCTGGGTTGCAGGTTCAATTCCTGGCCCTGGTCGGGGTCATGCAGGAAGCAACCAATCAAGGTGTCTCTCTTACATCGATGTGTCTCTCTCTCTCCCCCACTCCCTCCCTCCCACTCTATCTAAAAAATCAATGGAAAAAATATCCTCAGGTGAGGATTAACAAAAATAAATAAATAAATGAATAAGATTAGGGTATTAGTCTGCTTGGGCTGCCATAACAAAATATCACAAGCTGTGCGGCTTAAATAAGAGAAATTTATTTTCTCACAGTGTTGGAGGCTAGGAGCTCCAGATCAGGGTCTGGCAGAATCCGTTTCTGGTGAGGGCTCTCCTCCTGCCTCACAGACAGCCTCCTTCTCTAGGTCCTTGAAGGGCCTTTCCTTGGTTGATGCACAAGGAAATAGAGAGATCTCTGGTGTTTCTTCCTTGTTTTATATGAACACCAGTTGTATGGGGTTGGGGCCCCACCCTTATTACCTCATTTAACCTACTTCTTTAAAGTCCTCATCTCCAAATACAGTCACATTGGAGGTTGGACTTCAACATATAGATTTTAAGGAACACAATTTAGCCCATAACAATTGGGTTCTCAAATAAGCTAGTGATACAGAATAAGATGGAATAGCTCCAGAAAAGACAGCCCCACAATTGGCTGGTGTGGCTCAATTGGTTGAGCGTTGTCCCATGCATCAAGAGGTCGCTGGTTCGATTCCCAGTCAGGGCACTTGCCCAGGTTGTGACTTATCCCCAGTAGGGGGCGTGCAGGAGGTAGCCCATTGATGGTTCTCCCTCTGTGATGTTTCTCTCTCTCCCTTTCCCTTCTTCCCTCTCCCTATAAAAAGGCAATAGAAAACATACTTTTTTAAAAAGAAAAGGATTTGTTAAAAAAAAGGGCAGTCATATGCATCTGTTTTTCCTAGAGTCTCAAAACACCATTATTTAAGTTCACGATCAAGACCAAGAAAGCAAAGAAGTCAGAACAGAGGCAAAAAGCATGCTGATGCATGAAGAGACTGAAATGAAGATACTGCAGGCTCAGCCAGCAAAATAATAAAGATGCACACGTAAAATTAAATCCTCTAAGAAACACAACTCTAAGGAAAATAATGACAAAGAACATTCGTCTCATAAAGGAAGAGAGTGACTAAGTTCATCTGAAAATGGCGAGGACACACACAAATGCAATGGAAGTCATCATGAGGCAGAAATCATTCAAGATCTCAATCTCATAAAAGGCGCCATAGAAATAGAAGCAGGAAGTGGGAAAACTCTCCATCCGGGAATAGGAAGCAGAAGAAATCATGATCCAGAAGCAAAAAAAACTTTGGCTAAGACCTCATTCCTGCTCAAGATCAAGGGGTAGCAACAGGAGTGACACAAAAAGCACAAATCAAGAGAGAGAGAGACAGGAATGGTTAAAATAACAAGATTTAGCAAAAGCTGAAGCCAGACTGCTAGCCCACCGCTCTGATTCAGAGGCAGAAACACAGCAATGGATGCACCAGAAGCTCTAGCTGGGGGGTTGGGAAGGGCAGAGAAATGACAAGAACAGTGGGAAAAGGAAATGTTTGAGAACAAAAACAAGAAGTAGCTATAGCAACTGGAGATTCTGTTCTCAAAGTTGCTGCCCTGTCAGTCCCAGGAACACAAGTAGCTCCTCAGATAGCGATGGCGGCTCCAGTGGCAGAAAGCAGAATATCCGCGTTAAGAGATTATAACCCAGCAGCTGTGAATCCAATGAAATGTCCAGAACAAGAGAAAATCAGTAAAATGCTTCAATGAGGAAAAAAACAAGGAGACAGCCCTGGCCGGTTTGTCTCAGAGGTTAGAGCGACGGCCTGCGGTCCAGAGAGACCCGGGTTTGGTTCCCACTAAGGGCACATGCCTTGGTTGCAATTTGTCCCTGGCCCTGGTTGGGTCGTGTGGGAGGCAGCCCCTCAATGTGTCCCTTTCATGTCGATGTTTCTCTCTCTCTCTCTCTCTCCCTCCCACTCTATCGGAACAAAAAATGGAAAAATGTCCTCAGGTGAGGATAAAAAAAACAACAACAAAGAGACAAAACCAAGCCTGTTTAAATATAGGATCGATTCAATTTTAAAAACAACGACCAAAATGTCAAATTTAGAAAATGAATGGGTATTGAGAGTGAAGATAAAGTGGATGTAACTTTGTTGATAAAGTGACAAGACTCTGAACAACAGAAAGTGTTTGGAAATCGAGAGGCTCAGTTTGAAGTAGCCAGATCACAAACCCACAAGCCGAGAGGTATGGGAATGCAGTGCATGTCTTCAGTTCGTGGAGTGGATGCCATTGGAAAAAGATCATACTTTTTTATTTTTTGTATCCTCACCCGAGGACATTTTTCCATTTTTTGTTCAGGTAGAGTGGGAGGGAGAAAGAGGAAGAGAGAGAGAGAGAGAAACATTGTGGGGGACACATCGAGTGGCTGTCACCCGCACGACCCATCCAGGGCCGGCACAAACTGCAACCGAGGTACGTGCCCTTAGCGGGAACCAAACCCGCGTCTCTCTGGACCGCAGGCCAACGCTCTAACCACTGAGCAAAACTGACCAGGGCGGAAAAAGATCAAACTTTTAAAGGCTGAGACTTTACAGACTTCTTGTTGTAATGCTAGGTCCTCATTCACTGAACAGCTAGCATTTTAGCTGGCATGGATGTCACACTTTAATTTACTGAAAAATCTGATTCTCACACACACACACAAAAAGGTAATTATGTGGAGCGATAAGAGGTGTTAGATAACGCTATGGCGGTCATAATTTTGCATTATATATGTGTGTCAAATCAACAGGCTGTACAGCTTAAATTTGCACAATGTTATATGTCAACTATATCTCAATGAAGCAGAGGGAAAAAAAACTATCATTCTTATAAATATAAAATCATTCTAGCCCTGGCAGGTATGGCTCAGCGGTTAGAGCGTTGGCCTGCAGTCCAGAGAGACCCAGGTTCAGTTCCTGCTATGGGCATGTACCTCAGTTGCAGTTTGTCCCCGGCCCTGGTTGGGTCGTGCGGGTGGCAGCCACTCGATGTGTACCTTTCACATCAATGTTTTTCTCTCTCTCTTCCTCTCTCTCCCTCCCGCTCTATCTGAACAAAAAATAAAAAAATGTCCTCGGGTGAGGATAAAAAAAAAATCATTCTAAGTTCCTCCGGGGTTCACTCATATGACCTTGACCCAGAAGGGGCTCTTGCAAACTCTCAGAGGTACTGAAGCCGGGCCTTGATCGAGACACTTCGTTCAGCTTATCATCTCTTAGGAGCTTTCGTCTAAAAGTGGTAAACTAACACTGTTCAGCTTATCATCTCTTGGGCACTTTCATCTAAATCTAAAAGTGGTAATTTCATCCTGGCCGGTTTGGCTCAACGGTTAGAGCGTCGGCCTGCGGTCCAGAGAGACCCGGGTTCGGTTTCCGCTAAGGGCATGTGCCTCGGTTGCAGTTTGTCCCCGGTCCTGGTTGGGTTGTGAGGGTGGCAGCCACTTGATGTGTCCCTTTCACGTCGATGTTTCTCTCTCTCTCTCGCTCCCACTCTATCTGAACAAAATATAAAAAAATAAAAGGGGTAAATTAGCCCTGGCCAGTTTTCCTCAGTGGTTAGAGCACTGGTCCATGGACCAACGAATCGTGGGTTCGATTCCAGTCAAGGGCATGTATCTCGTTTGCAGTTCATCCCTGGCCCTGGTAGGGGTTATGCGGGAGGCAATCAGTCTATGTGTCTCTCTCACACATCGATGCCTCTCTTTCTCTCTCCCCCCCTTCCCTTCCCTCCCATTCTATCTGAAGATAAATAGGAAAAAAAATATCCTCGGGTGAGGATTTTAAAAAAATAAAAGTGGCAAATTAGTCCAGTTGGTGTGGCTCAGTGGCTGAGCATCAACCCATGCACCAGGAGGTCCCTGGTTTGATTCCCGGACAGGACACATGCCCAGGTTGTGGGCCCGATCCCCAGTGTGGGGAATGCAGGAGGCGGCTAATCGATGTTCTCTCTCATCCATGTTTCTAGCTCTCTCTCCCTCTCACTTTCCTGTCTCCCTAAAAAAAAAAAAAATCAATAAAGGAAGAAAAAGAAGTGGCAAATTACCCTTTATTTACACAGCTAAATTTGTGCTTAACTTTTTATCACTTAGGAAATATACATCCCATGGTCAACTATAAGGAGAAGTAAAGGAATGATAACTCAAAAGTCTGAGGAGAGATGCAATAAATGAGGGACATACAGGAGCTTTAAGGGACCAATAACGTACTGTTTCTAATCTGAGGGATAGCTTCATTTTATTGGCAGTCTTTAAGCTATATAGGCTTTTTTGCATATTTTTTTGTACATAGAGTATGTTTCAGACACAAAAATAATTTATAGAACAATAATTTACTGGGATTCTGACAGGGTTTTCAGTAATTTAAAACTTAGAAGTACTGACATTTTAATGAGTTTTCTCAACAGGCAAAAAATATGTTTTATTTCTTTATTTTCATAATCAGTAGAGTTTTAAAGTTTTCATCATATAGCCCTTGCACATTTTTTACATTTATTCCTGGTTAGCTTATAAACCTTTCTGCTATTGTGAGTGGACCCCTTTTAAATATTGTTTTCTAATTTATTATTGCTAAAAGAAGGCTATTAATTTTTATATGTTAAACATATATCCAATCCCCTTACTGAACTCTAGTATTAGTTAATTATTTTCCAGTTGTTTTAGATTTTCTAGGTAGATAATTTAATCTGCAACCATCATATATTTTTAAGGCTAGTAAAGCCAATACCCCATTACTGCCCTTTTTTCTCCAAAACATACTTTTATATTTCCTGCCCATTCATTTTTCCTGATAAATTTTCCCTTTAAAAAGTTCTGTAAGATCTACTGGCATTATACCTGGGTTTCCCATTTAGTCTGTTGATTACTACTGTCATTGTTTGACTCTTCCCAACAAGGGGAAGGCTTATAGCTTTATTTATTTCAAATTTCCCTTATGTGCATCCTTTAAGATTTTACAATTTTATTGGAATCAAGGTCAAGTATTCTATACTAAGTTAATTTCAAAACACTAAATATTCTTTGTCACTACTATAAGTGAAATTTCATTAATTATGAATTTTCTAGCTGTTTTTGCAGAAATAAAAAATTCAATTTTGATAAATTTATCTCATATTCTGCTATTCTGTTTGTATCATTCATTACTTGGGATACTTTTTTCTTTTTCCTTTTTTTTTTATCCTCACCCAAGGACACTTTTCCATTTTTTGTTCAGATACAGTGGGAGGGAGAGAGAGAGAGAGAAACATTGATGTGAAAGGGACACATCAAGTGGTTGCCACCCGCACGACCCAACCAAGGCCGGGGACAAACTGCAACCGAGATATGTGCCCTTAGTGGGAACCGAACCTGGGTCTCTCTGGACCACAAGCCGATGCTCTAACCGCTGAGCCAAACAGGCCAGGGCGGGATACTTTTCTCTTTTTAGGTTTTCTAGGTATATAATTAGGTCATCTTACAGTGATAACTTATCTCTCTCCCTTTACTATGCTAATTCTTCATTTACTTATTTATTTTTTTAAGTTTTTTTTTCCTTTCTTTATTGACTTTAGAGAGAGGAAATGAGAGAGAGAGAGAGAAAGAGAGAGAGAGAGATAAAAACATCAATAAGATTGGCCACCTCATGCATGCCCCCACTGGGGATTTAGCCCACAACCTAGGCATGTGCCCTGACTGGGAACTGAACTGGCAACCTCTTAGTGCATGGATTACTTACTGAGCCACACTGGCTGAACAGGGCTCATTTATTTTTATATCACTTATTACAAGTGCTTGCTCCAACTGAAGTAAATAGTAAGATACAAGTTTTACATGAATGCCTATAGATTTCACCCCTGAGATAACACTGCCTCTGGCTCTTGGTTTTAAAACTAAAATTGGCTTCTTCTAAGAAAATAAACTAGGAGTAATAGAGAAAAGTATTTTTCAGTGTATACTTTTGGTGTGCCTTTTGAATTCTGAACCACATAAGTGCATTATTTCTTCAGCAATAATCGTTCATGCTAAATAAATAAACAGGCACTAAATAATAAAATAAAAATGCTTCCTATTTCAATGTGAGAATATTTAGGAATATAATTAGGATGATCATTTCTCTCTTTACTGAGAGAAAAAGAAATTATTAGTTTCCACTAAGGTGAATTGTGGGAAATACCTAAGGGTGAGGGTCTGGTTGCCAGGGGAACCAACCATATGATGGGAGGGTTTGCAACTTTCAGCGCTCCCCTTCCCCTCCTCCCTGGAGGGGAGAGGAACTGGGGGCTGAATAAAGTACCAATGGCCAGTGGTTTAATTAACCATGCCTATGCAATGAAGCTCCATGAAAACCAAAAGGACGGGTTGGTGAGCTCCCAGGCTGGTGACCAGGAGGCTTGGGGACAGCGCTGTGCCTGGAGAGGAATGGCAGCTCTGTGCCCTTTCCCCACACCTCCCTCTACACATCTCTTCCATTTGGCTGTTCTGTGTTGTATCCTTTCATAATAAACTGCTAACCTATAAGTACAACATTTCTCTAGACGGTTCTGTGAGCCACTTTAGCAAATTAATCAAGCCCAAGGAGGAAGTCATGGGAAGCTCTGATCTGCAGCCAATCAGAGAGAAGCACAGGTGACAGCCTGGTCATGTGTTTGGTGTCTACCTCCAGATAGATAGTGTCAAAATTGAGTTAAATTTATGGGACACCTAGTCAGTACTGAGTTAGTTGCTTGGTGGAGATGGGAAAAAAACATACACACTGAAACCGGTGTCAGAATCTTACATAAAAACCAAGGGCAGTAAGAGGACTGGGTGGAAACCAACGAACCTAAAAAGTTCTTAGTGTTTAAGGAGCTTTCTCATAGCACCATCTGGTGGACATTTGGCAACTTTTACTAATATCAGTGTATATAGAGACTCACAAAAGAATCTACAGGATGGCTCCTCAAAAACCCAGGGCAAATGCTCTACAGTGCCTGCCATCATCGGCTGACTACACATACCTGAATGAGGTCCAAGATCCCAAGTTCACTCTCTGATGAATCCACACAAAATACAAAGTAGAGGGTAGCATAGTGCCGATAAATCAGTTTGTAGTCAGAGCCACCAATCAAACTGTGGAAGACAGGAAACATTTAAATGCTTATATCTTAATTAAACACATCAAGAGAACCTCTGTCCCAGGGAATGAGAATTAGAAAGGAGGAGGATGGGTCAAAGAATAGGCCAGTTCTACCAGGTGAATGCAAACAAGTTTCTAAGTGGTGCCCCTCCTCCCAGGAACCAAACCTCTAAGTGAGTAATATCTGAAACACAATCGTTCAACAGCTTCCAAACAGAATCAAGTCTTTCCCTCAGCCAATACTAGGGTCATGTTAGGGCCAGTTTCAGCTGCATTGGGTACCAACCTGACACTTGAGTACTGCCCCAAGAAGCAATGATGATGAAGGCCACCCAAAAGTGGATATATGAGGCCCAGCCAGTGTGGCTTAGTGGTTGAGCATTGACATGTGCACCAAGAGGTCAGCAGTTTGATTCCCAGCCAGGGCACATGCCCAGGTTGTGGACCCAATCCCCAGCAGGGGGTATGCAGGGGGCAGCCATTGATGTTCTCTCTCATCAATGTTTCTATCTCTCTCTCCCTCTCCCTTCCTCTCTCTCTAAAATCAATAAAGAAAAAAAAAGTGGATATATGAGGAAGAAACTGAAAATGATCATTTACCTTCCACCCTCTAAGAAGTTACAGATGTTGTCATCCCGTTTGAGAACTAGATGGAAGGTCTCTCGAACAATCTGCTGTTGAATTTCTTCTGGCTACGGAATAAAAGAAATAAAGTGAATCAGAGGGGACAACTGAAAATGCATCCCACTGATGGAGATGAACAGGGAGAGAAGTGCTTCCAAGCTAAGAATGATCTGAACATTTGGTACCAGTTTCCAGAAAAGATAAAAATAATGAGTAAACATAAAATGGGAATCTATGGAAAAATGGACAAGGCTCTGTTACAGGAATTAGACAGGGAATATTCACCTAGCTAGTCACTAACTATTATTGTCCTGATAGATAAGCTGATATTTCTTTTTTCTTTTTTTTTTTATCCTCACCCAAGGATATTTTTCCATTTTTTGTACAGATAGAGTGGGAGGGAGAGAGAGGAAGGGAGAGAGAGAGAGAAACATCGACGTGAAGGGACACATCGAGTGGCTGCCACCCGCACGACCAACCAGGGCCGGGGACAAACTGCAACCGAAGTACGTGCCCTTAGCGGGAACCGAACCCGGGTCTCTCCGGACCGCAGGCCGACGCTCTAACCGCTGAGCCAAACTGGCCAGGGCTGATATTTCTTTATAGTTAGTAATGAACAAAAGGAGAATCAACAACTCTCAAGCAAGGTGAAAGAATCACCAGAAGGCCTGGTCCTGAAATATTCTGTCTTCTTCTAGAAAACATCTATGGCAGGGTAAATAACGTCAGTAGTCTAACATCTTAAGGGGGTCAAGAGGTAATTGTGCACGTTTCAAAAAACTGCACTTGTCATCTTTTCCACCGGTGATATAGGAATTACATATAAGGTGTGTTACTGACAAAGAGAGAAAGAGTTCTATTTACAGTAAGAATTTTGAATAACCACAGAGCTACAAATACTTTTTTTCCCACTTACTACATCTGAGAAAGCTCAACTGTGATGGAATTTCTTGATAAATCACATTTGATTTGTTAATACATATAAGGTTCATAATAAGTATGGTTTAAAAAAAAGGATGGGAGTGCCCTGGCCGATTTGGCTCAGCGGTTAGAGCATCAGCCCATGGACCGATGAGTCGCGGGTTCAATTCTGGTCAAGGGCACATACCTCGGTTGTGATTCGTCCCCAGCCCTGGTTGGAGTCGTGTGGGAGTCAGCCACTCAATGAGTCCCTATCACATAAATGTTTCTCTCTCTCTCTCTCCCTCCCACTCTATCTGAACAAAAATGCAAAAATGTCCTCGGGTGAGGATTAAAAAAAAAAAAGATAAGAGTGAGAAACCAGTCATTATAGAAATAATCAAAAGCTCTAGACCAGTGCTCTCAAATCTCAATAAATGTGCAATAAATCACCTGGGAATATTATGAAAACGCAGATTCTGATTTAGTAGGTCTGGGTAAGTCCTGAGATCATTTCTAACAAGCTTCTAGGTGGTATCAATGCTTGCTGGTCTGCTGACCACACTTTGAAGAGCAAAGCTTAAGAAAACCTTCAGACTGGACTTGCCCTAAGAATCAGAAAATAGATTCAAGAAATGTTAACCCCTTTCTTTCTGCAGCACTTAATTTATGCTTGAAATGGTTAGTTATTTTTAAAAAATAGAGGTAAAAACATGGAAGATGTCGTGGAGACATTGTTTTTCATAACTTTGACTCGACATGAATATACAGGGGCTCTCAGTGTTTACTGAATGGATGAATGAAAACTTGCTGATCACTAGCTCCAGTAAATTTGAATAAATCAACCACTTACTTTCCTGGTTTTCATTTCAAGAAGCTCACAGATGCCAGGAGTTAAAGGATTATCGGGAATACAGAACATGCTAAGCATCCTCACTTTTTTAATATATGTATGTTTTTATTGATTTTTTTTTAGAGAGAGAGAGATAGAAATATCAATGGGAGAGAGAAACATGGATCAGCTGCCACCTGCATGCCCCCTACTGGGGATCAAGCCTGCATCCCAGGCATGTGCCCTGACCAGGAAAGGAACTGGGACCTCTCAGTCCAGGGGAGGATGCTCAATCCACTGAGCCACACCGGCCAGGCACATCCGCACTTTTTTAAACTGACAAAAATCTTTCAAACTAAAGCCTTTTATCTGACTCTAGGGGGAAGTGGCAGCAGTCAGTGGGGAAATGGTATGAAATGGTGAGGCTACTTAATTTCTAATTCAACAAAAAGGAAAACTACCAATTGTTTATAGACCTCAATTATTTAATAATCTCTCATATCCTTCAGTACTCTGCATTTCTCAAGGTAATTTTCACTCATGAGCTAACATAGTTCTTATAAAAATCCTATGTTCTTAAAAGAAGATCTACAAATGATTAATAAGGACATGAAAAGATGCTCAACATCACTAGTCATTAGGGAAATGGAAATAAAAACCACAATGAAAATCCACTTTACACCCACTAAAACATTTTTAATCAAACAGATAACATGGGTTACAAGGGAGATGGAGAAATTGGAATGCATTCACTGCTGATGGGACTATAAAATGGTTCAGCCACTTTGAAAAAATTTGGCAGTTCCTCAAAATGTTCACCATAAAGTTACCATATGAACCAGCAATTCTACTCCTAGGTATAAAACCAAGAGAAATGAAAACACATGTCCACACAAAAACCTGTAGTGTAAGAATGTTCACAGCATCATTATTCACAAGAGCCATAGGTGGAAACATCAACTGCTGGACTATCAAAAGATGGTATATCCATACAATAGAATATAATTTGGCAACAAAAAGGGATGAAGAACTGATATACACTATAGCATGGATAAACCCTGGAAACACATTGGACTAAGTGAAAGAAGCCAGTCATAATAGACCACACATTATGAGTTCATTTATATGAAATGCCCAGAATAGGCAAATTTGGAGAGACAGAAAGTAGATTAGGGCTAGGGGATTTGAGGGGGAAAAAACAGAATAATTTGCTAATGGGTAGGGGTTTCTTTTTGGGGTAATGACAATGTTCTAAAATTGTGGCTATGGTTGCATAACTTTGTGACCCTACTAAAAACCACTGAATTGTACATTTTAAATAGGTGAACTGTATGGTATGTGACATATCTCAGTAACACTTAAAAACTGTGGGAAAAATTCACACACACACACACACAAAAGCAAACACAAACTGAATAGATATATCAAATGCTAATATTTTTACCTCGATATAATTATATAATAAAATGTAATCTAGCCCGGGCCAGTTTAGCTCAGCGGTTAGAGCATTTACCCGTGGACCAAAGAGTCCCGTGTTTGATTTGGGCCAAAGGCACGTACCTCAATTGCGGTTTGCCCAGGGCCACGCTTGGGGTCGTGCAGGTGGCAACCAGTCCATGTGTCTCTCACATCGATGTTTCTCTCTCTCTCTTCCCCACTCCTGCTCTATCGGAAGATAAATGGAAAAATATCCTCAAGGATTTAAAAATATATATATAATCTAGCTAAAAATTCTATGAAAAAGCTAGCTTTTTTTTTTTTTTTTCTCACTTCTACTTGGCAGAAGAGGAAATAAAGTCTGAAAGAGGTCCGTTAACTTGTCAATAGACACAAAGGCAAAAAAGGTGGAGTTAAGGCTTGAACGTAAACGTTCCCTTTCCCCTCTTCGGTTTCACCAGTTGTATGTAGCATTTTGAAACCTAGCCAGGACGGAATAAAACGTGGGGGCGACAAGAGGCAAACAGTGATGCTTGTGTTTTTCCGGAGAAACACTTCTGGAAAAATCCCTCGTTCGCGTTATCATTGACTGAGCCCTCGCGCGGCAGCATGTGGTTTCTCATCTTCCACTTTTAAACTTCGACTCTATATAGAGTGAAGGGCATCCTCCCTGCACAGTCCCCGTCCACAGCAAAGCGAGATGAGTCCGAGAAAGCACTTTTCCAGGCTGTGGCTAAAGCAAACATCCTTTAAGAGGCTGCGTTTAAACGCGGTTAAAGTGACTTAAACCTTTCAAGTTCTCAAGGAGGTACACCCCTCTCCCCCGTCACTTACAGAGCCCTGAGACCAAGGACAAGTGTCACAAAATGACACAGAAATGCTGGGGTCCAGGAAGGGGTCAGGGACAGACGGAGCAGCGCCGCGCGGGGCAGAAAGCCTGACACTGGCCCCGGCTACGGGAAGGAGGGTCAGGGCTGTGAGGGTCACGCACGGTGCAGGAGCCCGAGGTGGGGGCCTAACAGAGGGGAGGGGACGCAGGTGCCCTGAAGGGACGTGACGAAGCTGGGCCGCACTCACGAAACGCTGGTAGAAGCGGACCAGCCGCGGTTTCCCGTGGTTGTTGAAAACCAGAATCGCCTGAATCATCGCTGCCAGACACGCTTTTCTTGGCACTGACGCTTCCAGAGAACATCAACTTCCGCCACAACACGGGCGCTTCCGGTGGGTGCGCCGCTGAAAGTGGCCGGGGGAAACTTTCCCCTGCGTCCAGGGGCCGGGCCGCGAAGAGTCCGGCTTCCCGGCAGCCAGCGGTGAGGGCTAGAGGGAGGGTGGCGGGCCCGCCGGGGGAGGGCCGTGGGCACACCGAGACACACAGGTTGGGGAGGGTGGTCACCTCGGTCAGTGTCGGTTGGTTAGTCTGGCCCTGGCCAGGACACGAGCTGGGATCTGTGCCCTTGGCCCAGACCCGCCGCTGGCGGCATGGCCGGCCCAGCGCAAAGCTGAGCGCGTGGGAAAGCAGGTCCCCACGCAGGACTCCAGCCCACAGCCACGTCCTGCGACGGGCGGCGGGGGCCTCCCCTTCTCAGGTCTGCATCAAGACATAATGTCCTGCCTTCCCGGTTTGAGATGCCAGCTAATTTAGCCATCCCCCAGTTGGGGCACATTAAATTCATTTTAATTTTTCAGCATCCCACCCAGATAATTAACGGTGGAATCAAGGGATAGCTAATGCAATCCCATTTAAAGGGTACTGACCTAGGTCCTTGGCTAAGGCAACTAAATAACTCCATTTTTTTTTTTTTTTATCTTCACCCGAGGACATTTTTTGATACTTTGTTCAGATAGAGTGTGAGGGAGAGAGAGAGAAACATCCACGTGAAAGGGACACATGAGTGGCTGCCACCCACACGACCCAACCAGGGCCAGGGACAAACTGCAACCAAGGTACATGCCCTTTGCGGAACAGAACCTCTCTCTGGTGGATGGGCTGACGCTCTAATCGCTGAGCCAAACTGGCCAGGGCTGGAATTATATTTTTATCTTTTTTTTTTTTTTTTCTATAATAGCCCAATTGGTTGGAGCATTGTCCCGATAAGCCAAGGTTGTGGGTTCGATCCCTGGTCAGGGTACATACAAGAATTAACCAATGAATGCATAAATGAGGGGAACAACAAATCAATGTTTCTCTCTCTCTCTCAGAATCAATCAATAAAAGTTTTTTTTTCTAAAACAAATATATAATACTTTTAGTCAAGTAGTCAAAGGTTTTTTAATTTTAAAAAATCCATAGGCAGTAAATATGCACTGAAATTTAATGAAATGTTTGAAATGTTGAGAGGAATACCAAAAAAAAATTCTAAAACAAGAATGAGGGTCCGGACCTAGCTCTACCAACTACCTAACCTACTATGATAGTTCAAATTGTCATTATAGGGAGACCTATTGAGATATAATGGATAATTTAAGTATAAAATGATTTAATAGCCCTGGCCAGTTTGGCTCAGTGGTTGAGCGTCAGCCTGCGGACCAGAGAGTCCCAGGTTCGGTTCCCGCTAGGGGCACGTACCAAAAAAAAAAAAATGATTTAATAAGTGACATGGAAGACATCATAACTTGACTGGGAAAAAATTCAATAAATACGTTGGGATAACTGGTAAGCAATTTGAAATTAAGCAATTCAGTTATCTCACTTCATATCCTTCCACAAATTAAAGGCAGAGTGGATTAAAGAGTTAAATATAAAACCAGATAATAACCAAAATGGAAGAAAATGAAGTTGAGTAACATCTGAAAAGAGAATATCTTAGAAGCAATAAAAATCACAAAAATTCAGACTTTATTTTAAGACTTTATATTTGTAAAAACAATTTTTAAAAGTGGGGAAAAAATGAATAAAAATGAAAGTTGTTAAAATATGGCAAATGGTTATATTTATTAGTTTATTTTTGTTAATCCTCACCCAAGCATATTTTTCCATTGATTTTTAGCTAGAATGGAATAGAGGGAGGGAGGAACAGAGGAAGAAACATTGATGTGAGAAAGACACATCAATTGGTTGCCTCCCACATGACCCTGACGGGGGCTGGGGATCGAACCTGCAACCCAGGGGTATGTCCTTGACCAGGAATTGAATCGCTGTTGGTCCATGGGCCAACACTCTAATTGCTGAGCCAAACTAGCCAGGGTGCAAATAGTTATAATAAAAAATATAAGTAACTGGCCCCGCTATTGTGGCTCAGTGGATTGAGCAATGTCCCATGGACTGAGAGGTCCTGGTTCAATTTCCGTTCAGGGTACATGCCCAGGTTGTGGGCTCGATCCCCAGTAGGGGGCGTGCAGGAGGCTGCTGATAGTGATGTTTCTATCTCTCCTTTCCTCTCTAAAAAATCAATAAAAACATTTTTAAAAGTATATATATATATAACACATAAATAACTGTTATATACCCAAAAGACATACTACCCCCTCAGTAGATTAATGGGCAAAGAAACTGAGTAATGAAAGAGGAAATACATCTAGGAAATGAAAATGAAAAAAAATGTTTAAGCTTGCTATTAATGGGGAAAAGGCTAATTAAAAAAGTATTAACTTTAAAATTAAAGCATTTTCACCTTATCAAATATAATATTTAAAAATGTTACCATAGCCCCGGTCTGTTTGGCTCAGCGGTTAGAGTCGGCCTGCAGTCCAGAGAGACCCGGGTTCGGTTCCTGCTAAGGGCATGTACCTCGGTTGCAGTTTGTCCCTGGCCCTGGTTGGGTTGTGCGGGTGGCAACCACTCGATATGTCCCCCTAAAATTGTTACCATACCCAATTCTGGTAAGGGGAGCATGAAAATGGTTGAAAATTGAAATTATAGTTTAGAACCACCCTTTTGGAAAGCAATTTGGCAATATAACAAGACCTTTACCCAAAAGTCCCAGCTTCTCAGTCATCTGATTCCTGGAAATCTGTCCCTAAAGAAATAACTCAAAAATACAGTGGAGAAGGGAGCACGGGGGGAGGTGGTGGGTGGGTGAGATTGAGAGGACTATGTAATTCACAACAGTTTTTAACACATTCATTATATAAGCTCCAAAAAAGGGACCCATGAATCACCCAAGAATTGGACAATGACAGAGCTATTAAATGGTAGTCAATCTTAAAAAACAATGGTTATGAAGGCTAGGTAGCAACATGGAAAGTGATTACATAACAATTGAAAAAGGATCATCAAATTTTATGTGTAGGTACAGCGGGCTACTCCCCACCTCCATGGCTTTGCTGGAAAGCCCTTTCCTCCTGTCCACCTGCATTTCTTTCCGTCTCCACTGTCACCACTATAGACCAAACCTCTCTAGCCTCTCACCCCGACAAGTCCTGCAGTCTTCTAGTTGGGCTCATTGCCTTCAGTTTCTCTGTCCTCGAGTGATCTTTGAAATATAAAAATGAGACCTTACCACTCTCCCTGGGAACACTGGCCCCCAGAGGTTAAGGATAAAATCCGATCTCCAACCTCATGTGAAACACACCTCCACCCCCACCCATTCTCTGAGCTCCAGTCACAATGGCCTTTCACTGGGTGCCTCTACCCCCCCAGCCAGAGTCCCCAGTCCTCCTGTTAACCACTTTCCTGGCCACCACCATGATTGCGGTCCCAGCTCAACGGAAAACCAGCCCCATTCAGGACACCACAGAGGTGGCTCCTACAACAGCTGAGATAAGCGACCACAAGGATCTGAATTAAGAAAGGGACAAGAACAGAATAGACCCATGAGCAGTCCAATGACCGGTGACTTCAGGTGCCCTAACTGAAGTGTGAATCCCAAGCGCCACATCCATATTGTTGAACCAGGGCTCAAACATGCAGGAAGGCAAATGAAAGTCTGAGCCATGATGATAATGCTAGAAACACAATGTTACCTGCTCATCTGCTGATACTAATGGGGCTGATATCAGCCTGGGCCGATAGGTCAGCAGTCAAGGGTTTAGGCAAGTTCCCTAAAGTCTGAGAATATATCCCTACTTCACAGGGCCAGGACCTCCCCTAGCCCCTGTGTCCAAGGCTCTTCTGTAGGTCAAGGAAGCAGGAGACAGAAAGGGAGCATAAGCTTTGCTTTTGACAGCTCTGGATTTGAATCCTGGCTCTGCCACTTATTAGCTGTGTGACTCTGGGCAAGTTGCTTAACATCTCTGAGACCTCTTTTCTCTGCTGTACTATACATGTGAAAACAAAATCATCTACTAGCTAAGAATGTGGACTTTGAAATTTGACTGCTGGGACTCTCTCCTCTATATACCTACTATCGGTGGAGGCTCTGAGCTTCAATGTCATGGAAAAAATGGGGATAATAATCCCATGTACCTCATGGGATTGTTGTGACGATTAAGTAAGACAGTGCAAGTACTTAGCACAAGTACTAGCACCAGGAAGCACGCAACAGTCAGTGGCTATAATTATCATCATGGAAAGCACTTAGTCCAGTGTTTGACACATTAGGGAACTCAATAATGGTTAGTTTTCCACCACCCACCCATCTGTTTTCCCTGAGCCAAGCAGGATCCACATGCTACCAAGTCCCTACCTATTCTTAGGACACGTAAATTTCAATTTCAGATCTCTTCACAGGTCGGGGTGAGGGCAGACAAGGGTCATGACCAAAAAGCAATGGCTTCCTGCCTATAGGGACCTTGCTCAGCTGGAAGACTGTTTACACCCGACCATGACCCAATCCATGTAGAGGAATCCTTTTCTGAAGATTTCCTCATGTATAAAAAAAGTCTCAAGGTACAAAACAGCAATAAAAAAGGTGTTATCAAAAGTGTGGCCTGGCAGAGTGCGTCTGAGAGATGGGGACCAGCCAGCCATACCTGAGCACAGCATCCGCAGGAAAGCAGCCAGGGAGGCCAAGAGGCAGGAACCCCCAAGGTGGCAGAGAACCAGAGGAGGGCTAAAGAAGCGGCAGCTTCGGAGAAAGAAAAGGGTGCAGGGAACAAGGAGGACTGAGCAGGAGAGCAGAGACCACGGCACAGAGCACCAGGGAGGGGGCAGGTGTGGAAGGAAAGTGGGAAATACAAGGACGGAGGGAGGAGCCCTATCAGCTTCTCCGCCGAGGCGATTTGCACGTGGATGAGAGATGCCCCTCAATTCTGCACCGAGACCAAGACCAGTTCCTCTGGCTGCCCTGGGACACTCACTCACAAGCTACCTCCAGAAACAAGACTGCCGTCAGGGCAGGGGCCGTGGTGAAACTGTCTAGGAAGGCTAAACTCACACTCAGGGAGGTACCCTCCATGAGCCACGGCATGGGGCCCCACCGCTAACGTGGTCGTGGATTTGATCTTGGCAGGGCTTGTTCAAAGCATGTCCCAGGGTGCTGTAGGGAAGAACCAGGTAAGGCTGCATGGACTGCTTCCTTGAACTCTAGAATGGAAGTCGATGGAAGAAATTCTCAACAGCACTGAATCTCCTAGGAACCTCAGTCGTCCTGGGGAGAAAGGAAAGAGATGTGAACAGAGCACATTTCATAAAAGTCTTCAAATCATCGGACAACAAGGGCTCAATCGAGTGGGACCAGCCGGGCTCTCGGCCACCTGCTTCAGCCTCGCCTCCCTAGAGGTGGCCCAGGGAGCCAGCCTGACATCTCCAATTGTTTTTCAATCCAAGACTCACTTGATTAAGACAAATGGGAATTCGGACCCTCTAGTCTACCTGCCCCTGTTTTCTCCGGCAAAGGTCATCATCTTCATCACCTAGAAAAATAGCCCGCTTTTCTGTGACTTTGTTTTTAAATGTTCAATTTCGGGCCTTTTGACATCAATTCTAATCTTGAGGTGAAATACACTTCAGAAAAACAAATCTGTGAGTAGGTCAAGGTCAACTTGGGGGCTGACTCTTGGCAAAAAAACAACAACAAAAAAAACTACAAAGGACCCAGTCAGTTATTCCCCAGCCTCTTTGGGTAGTGAGCCCAGAACAAAAGAGAAAAGAAATGCTCATTCATTTGCTTCGCTGCCTTCGCATGGCTAATACATAGTTGCTTGATGTGACAATGTTTGGAGACTTGAAATGAAGTCACATTGGTCCACTCTGCTGTCCATTTTTTCCATCCCTTGCTTTTATATAAATCTCTGGGGCTTTCTTGTAGATTGGCATAATACAGACCCACCAAAAAGAAAAATCCCTTGTAAATCTAGCACTGCATAAAAGCTTTGAGATTTTTTTTTAAAACAGAAATGCCTGGCCAGTGTGGCTCAGTGGTTGAGCATCGACCCATGCACCAAGAGGTCGCCGGTTCGATTCCTGGTCAGGGCACATGCCCAGGTTGTGGTCCCGATCCCCAGTGGGGGACATGCAGGAGGCGGCAAATCAATGTTCTCTCTCATTGATGTTTCTCTCTTTCTCTCCCTCTCTCTAAAAATCAATAAAGAAAAGAAGAAAAAAAAAGAAAGAAAAAAAAGCCCTGGCTGGTTTGGCTCAGCAGTTAGAGCGTCGACTTGCGGTCCAGAGAGAGCCAGGTTCGGTTCCCGCTAAGGGCACGTACCGCAGTTGCAGTTTGTCCCCGGCCCCAGTTGGGGTTGTGTGGGTGGCAGCCAGTCAATGTGTCTCTCTCACATCAATGTTTCTCTCTCTCTCTTCGTCCCTCTTGCTCTATCTGAAGATGAATGCAAAAATGTCCTTGGGTGAGGATTAAAAAAAAAAGTTGCCCTGGCCGGTCTGGCTCAGCGGTAGAGCACTGGCCCTCAGACCAATGAGTCACAGGTTCGATTCCAGACAAGGGCCCATACCTTGGTTGTGGTTTGTCCCCAGTCCTGGTCAGGGTCGCGTGGGAGACAACCAGTCGATGTGTCCCTCTGACTTCGATATTTCTCTCTATCTCCCATTTTCTTCCTCCCACTATATTTGAAGGTAAATAGAAAAATACCCTCAGGTGAGGATTTAAAAAAAAAAGAAAAGAAAAAGGTCCCAGATCGTCACCTTTCACACCCTGAAGAAATTTTCCTGATACTAACACACCCTCGGGAATGCCACGGAATTCCACCATGGCTGGAGGGTCAAGTTTACGCTGCTGTCTCCTTGTCCTATACATAACCACCATCCATATGTATGAAACCTGCCAAGAGATAAACTACACCAATGCCAGGTCCGTGGCCCTTGACCTACCCACTCCGCATCCTCTGCCCCATCCCCTTGCTCTCGGGTTTCTGCCGTGGCCCCCTGGGAACATCTTCGGGCCATGATGTTGTCTGTCCATGATGTCCCTGTCTTTCCATCACCAGCGAAATTACATTTGGTCACTGTTCCAGCCTCAAGTTTGGCCAATGAATCTGAAAGAAAGAAAGAAGTTGAGTGGCCTCTCTCCCTGATGCGGAAACATAGTAGGGTCTGGCCCATCCTGCTGGGGTCCTGGATTAATCCCTGCAGCCTGGATTAAGCCATTGTTCTCTTCAGGCCTGGGTGTAGGTCTCATGGAGATCTTGGATGGGACACCCCCCAGGGCACCAGACAGAAGAAGCTACCCACAGGCACCATGATATTCTGCAGGACCCCAGGATCCAAGATGTCCAGGCTATTGGCCTCAGGGCACCTGTCCAGGGACTTAGGAATATGTCTCAAGGGGTCATGTCTCCACGGAGGCCTGACCTGGCCAGCTCCCATGAGTGCTAAGCAGGAGGGGAGCCCCTACAAGCCAAATGGGAGCACGAGGCCACAGAGAGAGCTGCATTGCTCACCCAGGAAGGGGCCGTCGCCTCGCGTTTTCAGCCGTACCCCGGCCCCCAGCTCCAGCTCCACTGCCTCCATCTCGGACTCGGGCATCCAGAACGCCACTGTCTGCTCGGGCGTGAGGTTCTCCGTCAGGGCGAGCAGCTCCGGCTTGTTGACCAGCTCCTTCAGTGCCTCGGGCGTGAGTCTGTCCGTCTCCCCCTTGGCGTCCACCTCTGCAGGCACACAGCACAGAGCATTATCCCCGCTGTGAGAGCAGCTGAGGAGGAGCAACCGGGTGAGGGCTGAGCGTTCTACACGCTCACAACCACCTGCAGGTAGGACTGAGCACCCATCCTTCCAGGATCATCAAGGAGCTCACGGCAGAGGAGGTTCGGGCATGGGCTCATGGTAAATGCTCAGTAAATTTTCAGAGAATTAACGAGCCACGGAAAGCATGCATGAACGCAGTGACAGGGATGGATGGATTCCCGCTCAACCTCAAACTATTCTCACGCAGGGGCAGACAGCAGAGGTCCTTCTACTGCCAAAACCAGGAAGAGAGATGAAATCCCGAAGGGCCGATGAACCAAATGAGAATTTTGGCAGGAAAGGGCCCTGGCCTGGGCTCTGCATAAAGGTAGTTAGAACCCAGCCAGTATGGCTCAGTGGTTGAGTGTCGATCCATGCACTAAGAGGTCACCGGTTTAATTCCTGGTCAGAGCACATGCCCAGGTTGTGGGCCTGATCCCCAGTGGGGGACATGCAGGAGGCAGCCAATTGATGTTCTCTCTCATCGATGTTTCTATCTCTCTCTCCCTTCCTCTCTCTCTAAAATCAATAAAGAAAAATAAAATAAAATAAAATAAAATTAAATAAAATAAAATTAAATAAAGATAGTTAGAGCCCAGAGTCAGGTTCAGGAATGATTCTGCCAGACTGGGGTGGGGCACTGGGATCCTCTGAGTGAATGGGGTACAGGAAGGAGTCCAGCCAGGGGGCCCTCAGACCAGACATGGGCTGTAAAGTCAACCACGCTAAAAGAACTCTTTCTAGGAGCCAAGAGGCACCTGGAGACAAAGGAAGGACACAGTGCAGGAGGGCCGGAGGGAGGAAGGGTATTGGTACCTACTGTAGGATGACATGAGGAAGCCTGTGTTCACCTTCCTGGTGTCGCTGAAGTTGGGCTCGATTTCATTTCCCTTGGGGTCAAACTTACGGCGATGGATGCGACTGGGCCGGATATACAGCACATAGTAGCGCTCCTGGGGGGCAGAGAGAGTGAGGGGGATGCTCACTGCCCCAACCCTCCAACACACACACACACACACACTCCCCACAGGGCTCCACGCAGCCATCCCAACCTCACTCTCTGCCCCAGAACTCTACCCTCAGCTCCAAAAATATTCAAGCTGCACAGATCCCCACTCCAATATCCATCCATCCATCCATCCATGTGTCTAACAGACCACTGGAGATGGGG
Source organism: Molossus molossus (assembly GCF_014108415.1). NCBI lineage: Eukaryota > Metazoa > Chordata > Mammalia > Chiroptera > Molossidae > Molossus > Molossus molossus. The sequence continues at coordinate 3,852,475 of NW_023425360.1, read as the reverse complement.
TTTTGAAGAACTCAGTTCTAGAGACCAAGGAGACAGGTGGTCAGCACACTGGAGTGAGGATATTTGAAAAGGGAGTGGACGTTCAGAAATAGTGCTCAGGAGAGAGATCAGACAAGTACAGGATGGTGACCACCAGGTGTGTCTGTGGACACCTTAGATGAGGGGGTGATAAGAGGCATGACCCCAGAAGGGTGAGAGGGCAAGGGGAGGGGGCATGGGCATGGGCACTGAAGCCCGGGCAGTGTAGCAATGTGGCCATCACACTGGAAACAAAGGCCCAGCATGTAACAAACCTCCTCCCACCTCTGTGCTTCCTGTTCATCCACACACGAGGGTCAGGGCCACAGTGATGACCTGCTTCATAAAAACCCAACATTCCAAAATGTGCAGCCCTGACTGGGCAGCTCATTTGGTTACAGTGTCATCCTAATACGCAAAGGTTGCCAGTTTGATCCCCGATCAGGGCACGTAAAGGAGTCAACCAATGAATGCATAAACACATGAAACAACAAATGGATGTTTCTTCTCTCTCTCCCTCTCCCTCAAAATAAACTTCAAAAATGTACAACCGCACAGAGTGATATTAAAAGACGAGCAAGCCCATGCCAAGAGATTCACCACCATGCAAATGACGTCCCCTCAAAGCTCCTTCTGACAGCAAATTCCACCAGTGCATTTAAAGTAATTCCATTCCAAAAAAGTCAAAGTACACAGGACTTCCTGGGAACAGAGCCGATACCTAGAATGGGGAAGGTCACTGCTGACCCTGCACCCACATTGGCCGATACCCTGCTCTGACCTTGTCCATCAAGACAAGCAGTGGGGTGCTCGCTTCGGCCCCACATATACTACAACTGGAGCGATACAGAGAAGAGTAGCATGGCCCCTGAGTAAGGATGACACGCAAATCCGCGAAACATTACATATTTAAAAAAAAAAGATAAGCAGTGGGAACCACCAGACCAGGGGACAGGAGACTGAGCCCTCAGCCTCCCAGAATAGTCGCTCATCCTGCCCACCCCAGCAAAGCACCCGGCACTCAAAATCGGTTCCATCAGGAGGCCACAGAATCTCTTCCGAGGGCCTTTCAGCCCACTCCACACCCACAGCCTTAGTCCCGAATCACTCACCTCACCCCTTCCTGCTCTCAACCCTCCCAATATCTGCCCCAAACACAGCACTTGGGTCCAGGACCTGGTCTATCTTCTCAGCAAGAACCCAGACCCTCCCATGTGTCCGCAGCCCAACACATTGTATTTGATCCCTTGCCCCTCAGCAGCCCCTTTTGGCTGCTAAATATCTAACCCACTTCCCACCGGCCCCGTAAGCCCCTCAAGGAAAGAGCTGGACCCCAAGACTTGGCACTGGTCGAGTCAAGCACAGGGAGACGCCTTGGTGGGTGAGGACCAGGAGGCCAGTGTCTGTTCCTGCAGGTGTCCCCGAACATCCTCACCTTCCTGCCATGAACATCCGAGATGCTGTGCCGAGATACATCGATCAATTCTCCTTCCAGCAGAACACCATTTCCCCTGGGGATGAGAGGAAAAGGGTGGGTCAGCTGGTCCTGCCAGTCCTCGGGAAGGAGGCACAAGTTCTATGGCCCAGGTCACTGGGACAGAGGCAACTCCCATGTGTCTCTCCTGTTCACATAGCCCCTGAGCAACCCCCTTCTCTGCTTCCCACATGAGGCCTCCATTCCTTTGAGGGTCCTTAAGGCCGAGGCCCTGCTCAGAGGGTAGGAAGAAACCTGTCAGGCTCCCAGACCAAGCTGTGGCCCCTCCTGCAGGAAGTATTGTAACCAAAGCTTCAGTGTTCTTATCTACAAAATGGGAGAGTAACAGCTGTCTCACCTTGCTTCTATGATGATAATATAAGATCACTTATGTGAAGGTGTCCGGTAAACTATTCAGTGTGTAATAAATATAAAAGATCTTGCTTTTTTATTTAACCAAATTAGGAGGGGTGTCTAAGTTGCTATCTTCCCTGCCCTGACTGGGTAGCTCAGTTGGTTAGAGCGTTGTCCAGATACACTAAGGTTGTGTGTTCGATTCCAGGTCAGGGCACATACAAGAATTAACCAATGGCCCTGGCCGGTTTGGCTTAGCAGTTAGAGCGTCGGCCTGCGGTCCGGAGAGACCCAGGTTCGGTTCCCGCTAAGGGCATGTACTTCGGTTGCAGTTTGTCCCGGGCCCTGGTTGGTCATGTGGTGGTAACCACTCAATGTGTCCCTTTCACGTCGATGTTTCTGTCTCTCTCTCTCTTCCTCTCTCTCCCTCCCACTCTATCTGTACAAAAAATGGAAAAATGTCCTCGGGTGAGGATAAAAAGTAAATAAATAAAAAAAGAATTAACCAATGAATGCATAACTAAGTGGAACAACAAATCACTGTTTCTTTCTCTCAGCAATCAATAAAAACAAAGTATCTTTCCTTTTCCCTTGTTTTAAAGCACTCTCATGTTCCTGTTCCCAGAGCCCCTTTAGAGGTGGAGAAGCCCACCAATCAAGATCTCAGGGTCCCCACTGAGAGGAGCTGGACCCCCCCTTCCTGATCCCAGTTTTCATAAAAGCAGAACCTGTGGGCTTCCTTTCTTGGAACGACAGAAATGGGAGAGAAGTGGGGACAGCTGAAGGGTTGGGGATGCACTGGGACAACCGGCTGTACCTATCTGCCCCTATCCACCCCCTCAACCCTCAATTCTTCCGCGCTGGTAACTGCAAATGTCACGGTCCATTTGTTTTCACCACCTCTGGCGCCCTGACTGCAGGCCTGGCCCCCCATCCCACACCCGCCCTCAGCCCTGACACCACGGGTCCGCTCCTCTGGGGATCTGGGGCTCTGGGGCGGGGCGCAGGCTGTGCCACCGCCCGAAGGAAGGGGTGGCATACTGGCAAGTGGCTGCCGCAGAGTGGGGTGGAGGCAAAGGTCGTTTGAGAACCGACTGCGTCTTCTGAGGCTCGTTTGGGGGCCTGGGGAGCGCAGGGGAGGTTTCAGGCGACTGGCGTCTCCGGGGGTGCGCGCTGGCTGCGGGCGAGGGGAGGGGAGCGCCCGAGGGGCGGCGGGGTTTACCGCTGGTGCGCGGCGGGCTCCCAGGCCCCGGGCAGCCGTTCGCTCCGCACCGCCTTGTTCCGGAGCGCGCTGTCCTGGTAGATGCGGCTCATCGTGCCCAGGCCCACGCGCACCCGGGACACCGAGTGGGGACACGCCGGGGACACGCCGGGAACGCCCGCCGGGACCCAGCGGCTCCAGGCTGCGGAGCCAGGAAAGCGCGGCGGCCCCCGAGTTCCTGGGCGGGACTTAGAGGGGCCGAGCCTCACTCCTGCCCTGCACCCTGCGCGCTGGGCGGGGCTTCCGGGAAAACCCTCCGCGGGGGCCTTAGCGCTTCCTTTCCTTTCCTCGCCGCTTCCTATCCCTGGGGGGAGACCCGAGCCCCAACACCCGCACAGAGGAGACACTGAGGCCCAGAGATGCTGCAGGGTCCCCGGAGGAATGGGTTTTCAGAGAGCAGGAATGGAGAAAAGGGGAAAGCTATTGGGGAGCTCCTTATGCCGCGCCCCAGGTCCCCAGTGGCTGAGGTTCCGGGGATCCGCAATGAGGGAGCCTAGGCTTGGGTGTGAGATCCAGGACTTACCACGGTTTGGAGTCCCAGCTGTGTGAGTTTGGACAGGTTCCTCCGTCCTCTGTAAAATGGGGTTCGTGTCAGAGGGGCTGCCAAGATTAATAAACTTGCTCTAGAACACCCTCTCTGTCCTCCCTCGCAGTTCTTGGGCCCCTGCCCAGCTCCCTACTGCCCTTTGTCCAAGTAGGTCCCTTTCTAGGGTGCGCTGGCCAAGCCTGGTGCAGGGGGATGTTTTGCAGAGCTTGGGTCCTCTTGTTTGACTCCTTTGTGCTAAGATCTGGGGCAGGTGGGCCCATTCATGGAGCCCAGGTGTGGTCTCTGGGGGAGCATTCAAAGGGGAGGTGGCCAGGTAGATACCTGGGACCGAAAGAGGAGCCATCAGTGGTAGAAGCAGCACCCTCCCCCAACCACACATGACCCCTCCCCCATACACATGACTTTCATGGGATTTAGGCACTTTTGTTTTCAAAGGTTCCTTCCTCCATTAAATTTTTTTGTAATTACATTTTATGCAGGGGTTGACATAAAGATGAATATATTATTATATATAATAACATTTTATTTGCCCCCCTTCTTATTTCTCTTCTGATTTTAAAAGAAATGAAGACCACTGGCCCTGGCCAGTGTGTCTCAGTTAATTGGAGCGTCATCCCATAAACCAAAAGGTGGTGGGTTTAATTCCTGTTCGGGGCACACACCTAGGTTTCAGGTTCAATCCTCAGTCGGGAGCAACTGATTGATGTTTCTGTCTCACACGTAGATGTCTCTGTCCCCATTCCTCTCTCTAAAAATCAATACGAATATATCCTGGGGTGAAGATTATAAAAACAAACCTCCCCAGGCTGGTCATAGCCACATGGCTGGAGTTCCCCGGTCCTCCTTCCCCTTTCTGTGTCATCCTTCTCCACAAATGGCGGCAAGTCATTGCTACCTTATATGGTAGCCACTAGCCACATATGGCTATTCAAGTTTAAATTTTAAATAAACCTAAATAAAATTTTAAATTCAATTCCTCAGTCTCACTGGTCACATTTCAAGTGCTCAGTAACCAGCCACATGTAGCTTGTGGCTACCACTGTGAACAGCACAGACATAGAATATTTCTTTCCATCATCACAGAAAGTTCTAGTGGACGGTGTGGCTGTAAGTCCTTTCTAGGGAAGACTAGTCTCCTGCTCACTGAGCTCCGTGGCTTCACCCCATCAGCACCATCGGCAGACAAGGCACCAGAAAGACAGGGAACCTAAAAGAACAAGCAAACACTTTTTTAAAAACATGTTTTTATTGATTTTTTTAGAGAGAGAGAGAGAGAAACATCAATGTGAGAGAGACACATAGATCAACTGCCTCCTGCACGCCCCCTACTGGGGTTAAAACCCCAAACCTGGGCATGTACCCTGACTGGGAATCAAACCAGGACCTCTCAGTCCAGGGGAGGACACTCAGTCCACTGAGCCACACTAGCGGGGCCAAACACTTTTTTTTTAATCCTCACCCAAGGATATTTTCCATTTGTTGTTGTTGTTGTTGTTGTTCAGATAGACTGGGAGGGGGAGAGAGAGAGAAAAACATCAATGTGAAAGGGACACATCGAGTGGCTGCCACCCGCACGACCCAACCAGGGCCGGGGACAAACTGCAACCAAGGTACGTGCCCTTAGCGGGAACTGAACCCGGGTCTCTCTGGACTGCAGGCCAATGCTCTAACTGCTGAGCCAAACCAGCCAGGGCACCAAACACTTTTTTTAAAAAAAGGTTTTGATATTTATTTCCTAAAAAGCATGAATCATCATGGGAAAAAAACAGAACTTTGTTGGACTTTCTTACACCTATTTGTAGGCTACCGATATCTCTATATGAAATTATAAACCACCAGGTAACAACATAGAGACAGCTTCAGCTCTGAGCCCCTCCATTCCAAGGACGGGTTTGGAAAGCGCTAATGATGTGTTCACATCGGTTTTGTCACATTTTCATAGGTAGCACACTTTGGGTGCTATCGGTTAAGATCACTACCTCTTTGCCTGTGTTTCTTTTCATTTCATATCAGATGATGTTGGAGTGGATCTGAGTGAGGGAATGTAGACATTGGACACATTTATTTATTTTGTTTTATTTTTTCTTTATTGATTTGAGAGAGGGAGGAAGAAAGAGGGAGAGAGAAATAGAAACATCCATGAGAGAGAACATCAGTTGGATGCCTCCTGCATGCCCCCAACTGGGGATCGGGCCCACAACCTGGGCATGTGCCCTGACGGGGAATCGAACCAGCCACCTCTTGGTGCATGGGTCGACGCTCAACTGCTGAGCCACACCAGCCAGGCGACATTGGACACATTTAGTTTGGGTTTCGTGAAAATGATTTACATAGTCTGTAGTCTCTCCCACCCAGAATTCTGCCTTTGCCTGTTGTCCAGGTGTAGGAGGGCCCTACTGACCTCTGTGCTGACTCACCTGGTGCAGGGCACAAAGCCTGTGACATGAAGGAGCAGGGCAAGGGGTCCTGTCACAGCAGACACGTGTCCTGCAGTGCCTGGCACTGAGACTGTGTGAGGATTGGAGAAGGAACAAGGTGTGAAACATAAAGAGCCAGAAGCTGGTGGCAGAAAAACCCTTCCCCTCATCAGACAGGTAAAATTGTGAGTGGAGGATTTGGTTCTCATTAACCCTGTCAAAACAGAAGTTCTTTCAGGAATGTTCTTGCTAAAGCTGTGCAAGTAATTATAAACACGTGAGCATTTTTTTTTTTTCTCTTTTGGTGGGAATTGGGCAACACAGAATTTATCAGGATCCCCACAGGGCACAGATAAGTAACAGGCAAACGGAGGAGGCTGTGTGTGTGCGTGTGCGTGTGCGTGTGCGTGTGCTGGTTGAGTCTTAAGTCTTAGAGGTTTTTTTTTTGTTTTTGTTTTTAATCCTCACCCAAGGATATGTTTTTATTGATTTTTAGAGAGAGAGGAAGGGGAGAGGAGAAACATTGGTTGCCTCCGGTATGCAACCCAGCTGGGAATGGAACCTGAAACCTTTTGGTGTATGGGACAATGCTCCAACCGAGCCATTTTAGCATTTCTGACACGTTTGGATAAAATCCGGTGTTTCCAGAACTAGAGTGCCAATTGCTACAAGTGCAGCGATAGGACCTGAAACACACACACACACACAGAGCACACAGCAAGAGACACGAAACAAAGGAAGCACTCAGGAGAGAAGGCATAATGTGAAATAAGATGCCAGAATAAGAACTAAACCTATCCATCACGTGGCATCAATAAATGCAAATAGGGCAAGCCTTGTTTGGAAAGAAAATCTATGGCGTGCCTTTGTGTCAGACATCTCTCCGTGCCACAGGAATGTTCGTCTTCATGGAGCCTTTGACATATCCTGTCCTGGCCTCTCTGTCTCGTGACCAACTCTGCTTCGGCTCCAACTGACCGCATGCAGAAGCCATCCTCCACACCTCGCCTCGTGGCCACACCACACCACTTGCCCCCTAAGACAACTGGTCCCAACGGTGCTCCTTACAAGAGGACGCTCAGGACAGGACGGTGAAATTGCATTGCCTATTGTTCTGATGGCAAAGGGACATGATTGCTAATGGTAAGTGGGCATGAGGTAGCATTGACATTACTAAGGTGTCATCACCAGTTCACGGGGTTGAGGTGCAGGTGAAATTGAGCTGGGAAGGGAGTGCCTGTGGCATTTGATTGGTATGGAGGCAACGATAATGATAACAACTGTCGAGTAAGATTTTTCCCCCCCTTTTTTGAGAGAGAGAGGAAGTGAGAGCCAGATGAGCAAGCTGACTTTTATGAACAACACTAGAGACCTTGCTAGATGCCTGGCCAGTGTGGCTCAGTGGCTGAGCATCGACCCATGCACCAAAAGGTCACCAGTTTGATTCCTGGTCAGGGCACATGCCCAGGTTGTGGGCCCGATCCCCGGTGGGGGGCGTGCAGGAGGCGGCCAATCGATGTTCTCTCTCATCGATGTTTCCATCTCTCTCTCCCTCTCCCTTCCTCTCTCCCTAAAATCAATAAAGAAAAAAAAAAAAAAGGAAAAGATAGCATCAGAGTAGCTAATGGTTAACTTAAGCACATGTAGAAACCATGGAGACTTGAGCTCTTAAGGAGACTCCAGGTCTTGAGGATACTCAAGCCTCCTGCACCTTCAGGACAGACTGTGAAAAATCAGGCTCAGCAGCCGATTGGAAGGGAGACAGGGCTGCCACAGGAGGCTGGACGTGCAGCTCTGACAGATGTCAATCAGCCTCCCCTACCTCCAGGGAAAGAACAGGACCCTGGGATGCGGACATTGGGTGGGTGGATGAGCCTGATAAGCTTGAACTCCAAATTCCCCTGAACTCCCCTGGTCAACAGAAGCAGCCCCTCCTCTTGTCTGGAGACTGTGGGGGCCTCCCTGGAAGCGGAGGCCTTGCAACATGTCCTTTGCTTAAGACCTGCCTCCATCACCGCTCATCACGTCCAGGCCAATAATCAGAATTGGTTCTCACCACAACCTAAGCTGGAAGGTGCAGTCTCTACTCCCACGGGATCAGCTTACACACCCAAGGCATTGCAGACCTGGCCACCACATGCCGTGGGGATTGGGGAAGCCACATGGCAGTGGGCCTGAGGTGAACGACCAGGGGAGTGGGAAATAAGGCTGAACTGGGGAGATTTTATTGATATGGGCTATTTCCCTGGGATATGGCATTCAATATCCTAGCAAGGGAGTTAAGTCTTAATAGTATGCAGAGATGGCTACGAAACTTGCACATGACAATGAGGCGGAGATGCCAGAACTTTCTTGACACAGCCTGGGCTCGTGGAGAACCCACCTGGCAAGCCCCCATCTCAGTTGCCTGGCTGGGGGTAGTGCCCACTGCGGATCAGGTCAGCATAGACTCTGGCCTTCTGCAGCTGGAGAGCTGATGAATGCGTTCTTCTTGATCCTCATTAATGGAGAGAATCAATCTGCTTGCTTTTCAGTGGGAAGGACAGCAGAACACAGTCACAATTTTCCCCGTGGGCTATGACATCGTTCTTGCTCTGTGTCACAAAACAGATCACCTTATCCTACAGAACATAATGGTTGTCCATTACATTGATGACATCATCTTCATTGGACTCGATGAGCAGAAATTGGCAAGTACTCTACATGCCCTAGTAAGACATGTGTGACAGAGAGTAAGAGATAAACCCCCAAAAAACTCATTGGTGAAATGTTCAGGAATCTAGTAGTCTTGGATGCACTGAGACATTTCTATGAAAGTCAAGGACAATTGTTGCATCTGCACCTATGAAAGAGCACAGGGCCGTTAAGTACTATGCATGCAATATCAAACTAGCTTACTTATTATTAAGTAAAAACAGCCAAGTACAATATAGTGCGCCCAACTATCACTCATTCAACAAATGCAGTTGTCCCTCTGAATCTGTGGGTTCTGCATCTGCAGATTCAACCAACTGCAGATAAAAAATATTTGAAAACCAAAAATTATGTTGTTGCTGATGTGTACTATGTAGTGAGGCCTATGATGGTGGCATCTGTCCTGAACATGTACAGACTTTTTTTCTTGCCATTATTCCCTAAACAATACAGTGTAACAACGATTTACATAGCATTTACATTGTATTAGGTATTATAAGTAACCTAGGGATGACTTGAAGTAAACAGGAGGGCCCAGGCTGGGTAGCTCAGTTGTTAGAGTGTCGTCCAGGTATGCCAAGTATGCAGGTTTGATCCCCAGTGAAGGCACATACAAGAAGCAACCAATGAATGCATACATAAGTGGAATGACAACTGATTGATGTCTGTCTATTTGTCTCTCTCAAATCAATAAATAAAAATTTTAAAAATAAAGTAAGTGGGATGATGTGCATGCGTTGCATGCAAATACTATGCCATTTTATATAAGGGACTTGAGCATCCTCAGACTTGGTATCTGCAGGGGAGTCTTGGAACCAATCGCCCTCAGACGTGGAGGGATGACTGAATTAATCCAGCACTGCCTTTATGCTAGGAACTGTCCCAGGTCCTGGAGAAATAGAGGCAAACAAAACTGCTCAGATTCAAGCTGTCAGGAAGCTTACATCCTGGTAGAGGAGAGGGGCGATGAACAAACAAGACAACCTAGAAATGATTTCATCTCCAACCGAGGTAGATGCAAGGAAGGAAACGCAACCAAGACGTGTGACAGTGACACAGCGGGTGCAATAAGTCTGCTGTAGAACGGGGTCACGGAAGACTTCTCGCAAGGTGCTGTTTGAGCTGAGGCAGCAGGATGCAAGAAAAGGGACCAGCGGCAGGAAAGAGCTTAGAATGCCAAGGGCCACAAAGATAGCCAGACCAGCTGGGGTGTGGTGACTAGCAGAAAGAGCGGTACAGATGTCTGAGCAGTAGGCGGGGCTCAGAATTTGTATTTTACTCTAAAGACATGTTCTCGTTGTGTAAAAATAGGAGGCTACAGATGTACATAAATGCATGTCTTCTTGCAGAATGTGCTTGTTTATGTACATAATATTTCTGGAAGGAGAAACAAGCTGCCTTGGGGACGGGGGCTCCGGGGCGGGAAGGAGACATGTGTTTCATGGTGTATCTTTTTATGCTGTTTGATATTTCCACCATGTACGTGAATTACTTTTTCAATTAAAACCTAGTTAATTTTTTAAACTGTGGAAACATCTTAATATTCAACCTCAGTTGTAATCAGAGAAATGCAAATTAAAACATCACGGAAATAACATTTTTTCGGACAGACTTAAAAACTAATAAAGCTCACAGTTGATGAGGACATGAGAAAATGAACTCCTCTACTGTCTGTATGTTTTATTCATGAAAATGAGTGTATCTATAAGGAATGGAGTCCACAGTTATCAAATATGAGCTAATTCTTGCTAATGTATAAGTGCTCCTCATATCTACCCCCCCCCCCAATTTGTCATTAGATTCAGAACGTATGCATCCCTAAAAGGTTATTTGAGCCCTGGCCAGTTTGGCTCAGCAGTTAGAGCATTCGCCCACAGACCAAAGGGTCACAGGTTTGATTCTGGTCAAGGGCATGTACCTGGGTTGCAGGTTTGATCCCCAGCCCTCGTAGGAGGTCGTATAGGAGGCAACCAATCAATGTGTCTCTCTTTTTTTTTTTTTTCCTCACCCGAGGATATTTTTCCATTTTTTGTACAGATAGAGTGGGAGGGAGAGAGAGAGAGAAACATCGATGTGAAGGGACACATTGAGTGGCTGCCACCCACACGACCAACCAGGGCTGGGGACAAACTGCAACCGAAGTACGTGCCCTTAGCGGGAACCGAACCCGGGTCTCGCCAGACTGCAGGCCGACCCTCTAACCGCTGAGCCAAACCGGCCAGGGCTCAATGTGTCTCTCTTGCATCGATGTTTCTCTTTCCCTCCCTCCTTTCCACTCTAACTAAAAATCAATAGAAAAATATCCTTGGGTAAGGATTTAAAAATAAATAAATAAAAATTATGCCCTGGCTGGTTTGGCTCAGCAGTTAGAGCCAACAAAACAAAGAGTCGCGGCTTTGATTCTGGTCCAAGGGCACATACCTCGGTTACGGTTCAGTCCCGGCCCCGGTCCAAATTTCAAATAACCTTTTAATTGTTTATTTATTATTTTTTAAATCCTCACCCGAGTATATTTTTCCATTTATCTTCCGAGAGAGTGGGGATGGGGCCTGGGGGAGAGAAACATCAAATCGAGAGAGACACATTGATTGGTTGCCTCCTCTCAGTCCATGGGACAACAGTCAATCCACTAAGCCACACCGGCCGGGCTGCACCTATTTTTATAGGTATCTCTATGTATTCCAGGTCAATGAGAGCCCCTAAAGTGACAATCAACCTTTAGGGCTTAGGGCTTCCCAGGCAGGTCTCTCTCTGCCCAACAGGAGCCTCCGTGCTAAGACAAAATCTGAGCGACAGTAACTCCCATGGAGCCCGACTATTTGAAGCAAGGTGTGCCTAAGAGATTCCCAGACTCACCTACCAGAATAATAAAGAGTGTCTCTTTCAATGCCTGCGCCTCTGCTGCTCACCCTATGTGGCTGATTTGCCTAGAGCACCTGAAACTTCCGTTCCTAGGAATGGATTAAACCTGTTCTTCCCCGGACTAGATGTCTCCACGCTGGGCACGGATCTGCCAAGAGGCACCTGGAGTATCAGGGGTGCTGAGACTCCCAAGAAATAAATCGCAAGTAAAATAACTTGATATTGCATGCAGAGTACCAAAGGAGCCCTCCAAGCACTATGCTCTTTCTGTAAGACACTGAGTTCCAGAAAGTAAATGTCCTCCTGTTCAAAGTTGCAAATGTTGCTATGCTGACCATAGGGGAAACCCTCCGACAGAGCAGAGGTAGGGACAGGCCAGAGGGATTTCTGTGAGCGTCACTTCAGGGACCTCCAGCCACACTCCCCTGCTCCCCTGCACTGCACACTGTTCATCTTGTCACTGCCTTCTTCATCTTGTCACAACATGATTGTATTGAAACCTTTGTTTGTTTTTGTTGCCTATGGAGAAGTACATCATCTCCAAGGATTAGAACGCCAAAATCGGGGGGGTGCTCCTAGCATTGCCAGCACGGATGCCAACCTAAATGGAAAAGTATTCACCACCGTGTTCACAAAGAAAGGGGTGGTGTTCAATGGTAACCTTTGGGAACCATCTTGGAGAAACTCTACAGCTCTATTTAATCTTTGAAGGCCAGTGTTATAAAGATATCCCACCAATTTTTCCCTGCAAACTGTCCCACTTGGATTGGATATTGGAGAACAGGGGGAAATGACCATTTCCTACACTCTGTCCCTCGGCACGGTCATCCACATCTTGTTTCAGCTGGTTTATGTCGATCTGAGAAGAACAAGGGGTTTCAAGAATCCATTTGTGACATTTGCTACATTGGGTTTTGTTTTATTTATTTTTATTATTATTATTATTATTTTTCCTTTATTGATTTTAGAGAGAAAAAGTGAGAGGGAGAGAGATAGAAACATTGGTGAGAGAGAACATCGATTGGCTGCCTCCTGCATGCCCCCCACTGGGGATCAGGCCCACAACGTGGGCATGTGTCCTGACCGGGAATCGAACCAGCGACCTCTTGATGCAGGGGTCGACGCTCAAGCACTGAGCCACACCGGCCGGACTTTATTATTTTTAATTCTCATCCGAGGATATTTTTACATTGATCTTCAGATATAGCGGGAGGGAGAGAGGGAGGAAGAGAGAGAGAGAGAAACATCGATGTGAGAGATACACATCAACTGGTTGCCACCCGCACGACCCCAACCAGGGCCGGGAAAGAACCGCAACCGAGGTACATGCCCCCAGCTGGAATCGAACAGGGGACTCCTTGATCCGCAGGCCAACACTCCAACCGACTGAGTCAAACTGGCCAGGGCTGGGCTTTGTTTTAGATCTCCATACTCATTGTAAAAAAATTGGAAAGTATAGGGGAGCACAAAGAAGTCAAATCATCTGGATTCCTCCATTCAAAGTAACTTAACATTTCAGTGCATTGCCTCCTGTTTTTCTATATCGCTGAGATCTTCCAGTATATGCACATTTATTTCCTGATTTCTACTTATTACATAATTAACATAGTCCATAAAGATCATTTTCATAACTGGGTATAATTATATTTTATGCACATGCAATAACTGGTTAAACCACTCTCCTACTGCAATACATTTAAGTCGTTTCTAAGCTTTCCTTTTTAAAAATGTAGCAGGTTTTGAAATGCAACACAAATGTATCTGGGGTGTGATAAAAAAAAAATGCAGCTCTTTCATGTACAGTATTCTGGTCTTCTCATGTCCTAGTATCTGGCTAGTGTGGAAAAAATAGTTACTTTTAAAATCTTAGTCTTACGCAATAATCCTTACAGGCAAGACTCAGTCTCTTTAAGAAAAAAAAGGTGAGTTTTCCACTCCTGTCCAGATGGCCACTGGGGAGCAGAAGGGGACAGATTGTGGTTTCTGGGATCCTAGGAGCAGGATTGGGAATGAGACCCGGGGTCGTTAGCTGTAGGTTTGCTCAGGTCCTTCTGAATCTGGGGTGATATGGGTCACAGTGATCCCCTCCAGCAACTTCAGGGCTCACTGTCAGCTACATGAGGATCCCACCCACCCATGGGGGCACTGCAGAAGCTCAGGAGCAGGATGGTGCAGCCTCCCCAGGGGCTCCAGGCAGAGATGCAAAGCCCTCTTCATCATGGGTGCCACTAGATTACTGGCTTATCCAACGTGGGTCTCATTTCTGCCTGACTTGCTCTCCCCCTCCTCCACAGCTCTCAATTCCCACTGTCCCCAAGGCTCTGCCACACATCTCTCCAGTGCAGGCCAGCAAACCTGTGGCCTGCCTTCCTGAGTGGAAGGATTACCTTTTCCACTTAGGGAAGACCCCACAGACTGAGTCCTCTGGGCTTGGCCGTTGAAATGCTAAAGGAAGAGCTTGCAAAGGTACCTAGGATCCAATCAAAATAATTTAGAAGATCTTCTTTTGAGACAGACACCGTTTTTGCAACGCTAATGTCTTGCTGCATAATTCTATTTTGAACGTCAGAAGCTGGATATTAATTCCTTCATTCTCTCTTCATTCTGTCTGTAATTTTGCACTTCAGGGAAATGAATGCCATAAGTTATAAGATGCACTGTTATTTTAGGTACTCCCAAGAAAAAAAGCAAGCTGCCAATTACGTTATGAACAATGTTACCTTATCATTTAAATGTTGTAGTTTCTGAAAGAGATCTTTTCAGGCTTACTCAGACATACATTTTTATCATACATCACTCTTGCGCATAGGTAAAAAGGAAAACAGAAGCGAAATGAATTGGAAAATGTGCCTAAAACTTCTTTACAGAAGAGACTGATGCGGAAAATGATTCTTCTGAATCCCCTTTCAACTCAGAGTTGGTGAAGATCAAGACTCTCCGGTGTTGTCTGTGCCTTAAGGGTGTTGTTGACATAGGCTCTCTTAGCCCAGAGATGAAGAGATCTGCCGCTGCCTCTGGGATTTTCTTCCAAACTGCTGACACCCATCCTGCACCTCCCCAGCCTTGTAAAAGTCTTGCAGAGGTGCTAATAGGGTGTCACACCAAGTGCGCATGTGTGCAGTGACAACCATATCATGACTATTGCCTAGCCAACAGGACACACCCCTCTTTCAAAGAAATGATGAATTCCAGTGAACCTTACTATTTCTCCATCCCACACCTCCTCTTCCACCTCTAGACAGGTGGACGCTTCCAGCCAAACAGACAGAAAGTCATGTTCTTGGAAAGACTTGAATCCCTTCTGAGATATTAATCCTACTACATAAATAATGCCGGAAAAGCAATCTTTGAATATAAACCTTTCACTCCAATGCTGCTGTTTCTTCAGAGAGATTTCTAGAACGGGGTACTTAAGAAATAAGGCTGACTTTTCTTCTCATGAATGTAAATCATAGTTACTGCATCAAATGTGAGGCAGACAGACACACACACACACACACACACACACACACACACACTATGGCGACACTGGGAGACAAGAAGTGCTCTCAGTAAAGCAGAAATGGTCAGGAGCCCTTGAAAGAAAAAAAAAGAGACTAGGCCTAAGGAGGAAATCACAGCATAAACCACATGCAAGAAGATGACTGCTGCAGAAGTAAAGAGCAGCTTAGAGGCTCTTAACTTAGAAATGGCAGATCTGGGGCCCTGGCCAGGTAGCTCAGTTGGTGAGAGTGTCGTCCCAATAAGCCGAGGTTGCGAGTTCGATCCCAGGTCAGGGCACATACAAGGAGCAAACAGTGAATACACAAACAAGTGGAACAACAAATTGATGGTTTGTGTTTTTTTTTCTCTCTCTCTCAAATCAATTAAAAAATAAAAAAAGAAATGGTACATATAGAAAACAGAAAAAAAGCACGGGTACTACTTGAAGGTGATTGGTTGAGGCATCACAGTAGGAATGGGAGACCTGCCTTCTGCTTTCTCCCCTGATTGTTCCCAGAACAGGCCTGCTCACAGTCTGGAGTAGTAAGAAGGGCACAAAGCAGTATCCTGGAAGACCACCAATACTCAGAGCCAAGGAGCTTCTTCGGGCAAAGGCATAAACTACTGGCTCACCTCACCCAGCAGAGTCTTCCATTCTTCCACTACAGTGACTGGATTCGGGATGTAGCAAACAGTTACAATTTTCACAGAGTGGCTCAAGCAAAAAGAACATTTAATTAGCCCTACCCTGTGGCTCAGTGGATTGAGTGTCATCCCATGGACTGAGAGGTCCTGGTTAGATTCCAGGTCAAGGCACATGCCAGGGTTTCAGGCTCAATTCCCAGCAGGAGGCGTGCAGGAGGCAGCTGATCGGCATTTCTCTCTCACATTGATGTGTCTCTCTCTAAAAAAATCAATAAAAACATATTTTTAAAAAAGAACATTTAATTAAAACACATCACAAGATATCTACAGGTGGTTTCAGGTTTGGCATCTCTGACTCAATTAAAGCCATCCAGAACACAGATGTCCTACCTTTCCACTTCACCATCCTTAGTGTTGAGCTGCCTTATGGTCACACAATGGCTGCTGAACTTCAGACATCACATCTATGTCAAAGGGAAAAAAGGAGAGGGGGAGAGGCAGCTATCATTGAGTTTTCCTTGTACACGTATCCCTTTTATAATAAAGCAAAAGATTTCCCAGCAGTTTCTCAGTAGGCTTCCATTTATATCTCATTGGTTAGAACTTTATCACATGCTAACCCTAGCTGCAAGGGAGGCTGGGAAAGAGAGGCACTGGAATTACAATGACTTAGTACAATCATGATTTGTCACCTGAGCTGGTTGGGCATATGACTGCCCAAACACAATCAAGATTCTGTTAGGAAGCAAGAAGTGAGGAATACCTATCGGTGGCCCATTGCTAGAGTCTTCTGTGAAAGATAACCAAAACACTCAAACACAAAGAAAATCACACATCCAAGAATCAAAAAATATTTGAGGATTAACAATACCCTAAAACAGAGATACCAGCCCAACCTGTGTGGTTCAGTTGGTTGGAGCACTATTACATGCACTGAGAGGTTGCCAATTCAATTCCCGGTGAGGGCACATACATAGGTTATGCGTGCGAACTCGGGTCACGCATTGGTTGATACGAGAATCAACCAATTAATGCATAAATAAGTGGAACAACAAGTTGATATTTCTCTCTCTCTCTCCCTCTCTCAAGTCAATGAAAAATATAAAAAACAAACAAAAGAGATTTCACTGTGTGGTCATCTGAAACATGCTTTTTCTTCATTCATCATTATACTGTCCAGATGTAAGGCAACTGTTGCCTAAGTCATAATTTTTTCATTTTCACAGCTCTATGATATTCTATTATTTGAACATATTGAAGTTCATTCATTCATTCACTCATTCATTCATCCATTCTCCTACCTCCTACCAGCTCAGGAGGATTGGGAAAGTGTGCATGTGTGTGTGTGTGCGCGCGCACGCGTGTGCTCGTGTGTGCTCTGACAGTGAGAATTTGATCTTCATCCTCTCCAGTGGAAAGTCAACAGATAATGACTAAAAGTGAAAAATCAAGAAGGAGCAATACGTGCATATCCGTGAGAGATAAAGAAGTAAATCTGAGAAGAATCCGGTAAAGGAGTGAAAGTGGTTTCTGCTGGGGAGGAGGAAATGGTGGGGGGAAAAGGTGGATGCACTGCTATTTTTCATAACAAGACTTACACAATGATTGGATTCTTCCATTCAGTGCACCTATAACATTAAAAAAAGGTGAAAACATTACGGGTAACCAGCAGACTAACAGAGATAGGAGACAGAGATTGCAAACCATCAGTGAGAAAAAAAACAGAATAAAGGAATGTGATGAAGCTGCCAAATGGCAGGACAAGAAAAACAATTTTAAGACGTGTATCTGTTTTCTTTAAAAAGGGATATTAATTTCCTAATGCTGCTATCACAAATTACCACAGATTTAGTGCATTAAAACAACACAAATTTATTAGCTTACAGTTCTGGAAGTTAACAATCCAACGCAGTCTCACGGAGCTGCGGTCCCTTCTGGATGCTCCGGGGGTGAAGCTGTTTCCCCGCCTTTTCCAGCTTCTAGAGGCCGCCCTCACCCCTCGGCTCAGGGCCCCTTCCCCCACCTGCACAGCCAGCAATGTGGCATCTCTGTGCCTCCCTGCCACAGTCACATTTCCCCCAGCTCCCTCTTCTGCCTCCCCTCCCCCATTTAAGGGCCCCTGTGATTACACTGGCCACCCGGGTAATCCAGGGTTGTCCTTATTGCAAGGCAAGCTGAATAATAGCTGTTATTTCATTTGCAGCCTTACTTCCCCTTTGCCGTGTAGCATCCCATGCTCCCAGGTGCTGGGGATTAGGATGTGGATGTCTTTGGGAGGCCATTATTCTGCCAAGCACAAAAAAGGCACAGCCAATAGGAAGCAGAGTTAAAAAGGAAAAAAGTAAATGAAACTACAGAAAGAGGGGGAAGAATAGGAGAGGAGGAAATAATTGAAAAAATAATGGAGACAAGTTCATTACAATTAAACTAAGATGAGAAAAGGAAAACCCATACCTAGAGAAATAATAGTGAAATTTAAGAATGTCAAAGACAGCCTGGCCGGTGTGGCTCAGTGGTTGAGCGTCGACCCATGCACCATGAGGTCGCTGGTCTGACTCCGGTCAGGACACAGGCCCAGATTTTGGGCTCAAATCAATGTGTCACTCTCAGATGAATGTTTCTCTCTCCCTCTCACGTCTTCTCTCTAAAAATCAATTTAAAACATTAAAAAAACCCAAACCATATATATGCAAGAGGAGAATGCTACAATGTCCCCTGTGGGGTTGGAGTACAATTGCAGTTTTCATAGTTTTCAATATAAAGAAATAGATATAGATAGAATCTCGTCTATAGATTTACACTTGCGTATATTCCCTAATTCTGTCCACTGAGAGGGCCTGAGAAAAGTGACACCCCCAGAGCTATGCACACACCTGGTGTCCACACTTGCAGGGCAAGCAAAGCAGAGTCGCAGGCTGAACAATTTCCGCAGCTCATTCAGGGCTTGGAGATGTCTAAATTCAAGCCTGAGTGGAGGGACCTTGGTGTACACCCAGCACATTCCTTGGGAAGTCACTGAAAAACTCAAATGACCAAAACTGGCATAAGAAAGAGACAATCTGAACATCCCTGCATCTATTCAGGAACTTGGATTTGTATTTAAAAACAAAATCTTTACAAATAAACACACACACACGCAACATTCTTAAGAGGAAGTTTATAGCTGTGCAAATATTTGTATTAGAAAATAAGAAACTTTTAAAATCAACCTTCCACCCTAAGTAACCAGAAAAAGAAGAGCAGATTAAACTCAACATAAGTACAGAGAAAGAAAGAGCAGAAATCAATAAAATAGGAAACGGGCAAACATGAGAGAAAAATCAATGAGGCCAAAAGCTGGTTCTATGAAAAGATCAATAAAATTGATCAACCTAAAATAGACTGGTGAAGAAAAAGAGAAAGACACAAATTGCCAATACATTTTGATTTTAAGTTTGTTTTACTCTATGTTTAACACCCACATAATTCTAGAGTCAAATTTACAAAACCAGGTTATCTTCAGAGAAGTATGACCTCTATCCCTGTCTCTTTCCTCTCCCACAGGTAATCATTGTATTTATTTTGTAGTGTATCCATTTCATATTTGCCCACAGGAAAATACACAGATAGTGAATACATTTGTAGCATTGTTTTAGGGAATGTTGTGCTTCTCAGATAGGGTGAGTCCCAAGATTCCCAGAGTCTTGGGAATATAGCCACATTCAAATATGATCAGTACATCCAAACAAAAGCTTTTAGTATATTCAAAAACGCAAGCAAGAGTGTGTTCAATAGATCAATGAATATGGTTGCAGACCATAAATACATGCAGAGAACATCAGAGGCTTGTCCTGACTCTGCAGACGAAGAGTTCCACCTTTTTGTTGACTGTGACGGACAAAGCATCTGGTCATCTGAATGAGGTTTCTGTGCAAAATTTTTCCAGGTTATTTTTCAAAAATCTGTTTTGCATCCCAAAGGTCCTACCTATTCTGAGTGTTACAGATTCCCTTTATCACTGGGCCAGTCAACTTTGTGGCTCTGAGACCATCAATGGACAAAATGCATCCTGACTGAGGGATGGGTCTTTCTTTTTTTTTTTTTTTTTTCTTATTGATTTTAGAGAGAGAGGAAGGGAGAGGGAGACAGAGATAGAAACATTGATGAGAGAGATCATCAATTGGGCGCCTCCTGCATGCCCCCCTCTGGGGATCGGGCCCACAACCTGCGCGTGTGCCCTGACCAGGACTCGAACCGGCGACCTCTCAGTGAGGGGGATGATGCCCAGCCAACAAAGCCACATCGGCTAGGACCCCTTTTCCTTTTAGATAGTGCTGAGCCTTCCCTAAGAATCTTGGTGAAAATTATCATTACTTATTTGTTTTCTCCTGAGATAAAATCTAATGTCAGCACTGATAATCTAACTAGGCAATGCATAACGAAATTTAGTATTATAGCTGTCCTTGGTAGCCATATGGTGAATACATCTACCTGATGATGGGTCTTGGTAATAATTCCTGATTCTGCTGTGATTGTATAAATACTAGCATGGCCTGATCCGATTGTTGATGTTGATTTTCACATTAAAGGTGGTAGTGTTCTAATAACTTACGGTTTATACTTGGTCTAGGCTTTTAGCTGCATGCCCTTCCCTGGCAGGTGTGTTTAGTTGCCGACGTGAAAAAAAATCTCCTCTATGAGATGGTTGTCGTGTATAAGAGTTTGCATCGGCCTCTATTAGGTTCAATGCTGGCTCCACAGGCAAAACTTCTGGAAAAGAATTCTTGTTATACGAGCTTGACTTATGATGACGACACTGCAGACCAGCAGGGAAAAGAGTCTTCTTAATACATGGTGGTGGTGGTGGGGGGAGGGGGTCAACTAGATACCTACAAGGAAAATGAAAGAAAACTCAGCTCCTACCTCATACCATAGTCAAAACACCATTTCAAGTGGATTAGACCTAAATGTAGAAGACAAAACAAAAAGCTTTTCACCAATAGCTACATGAAGCGAACAAGCACTAGAAAAGTGGCTAAATCCGATTTGAAATGTGCTCTGTGTGTAAAAGGCACACTCTATTTCAAAGACTTAATGCCAAAAAAGAACGAAACTATCTCATTAATAATTTTATATTGTTGAAGTAATATTTTGATGTATTGGGTTCAATAAAATAGATTATTCAAGTTAATTTTACCTGTTTCTTTTTTTAAATGGAACTGCCAGAAATTTTTTGCTGTTGCTGTTAATCCTCACCCGAGGGTGTTTTTCCATTGATTTTTAGATAGAGTGGAAAGGAGCAGGAAAGAGAGAAAGAAACATCCATGTGAGAAAGACACATTGATTGGTTGCCTCCCACACAACCCTGACTGGGCCCAGGTATCAAACCTGCAACTCAGGTATATGCCCTCGACCGAGAATCAAACCCGCTACCCTTCGGTCCTTGAGCCGATGCTCTAACCACTGAACCACGCCAGCGAGGGCAGGACTGCCAGACATTTTAAAATTACACACACCGCCCTGGCCGGTTTGGCTCAGCGGTAAGAGCGTCGGCCTGCGGTCCAGAGAGACCCGGGTTCGGTTCCCGCTAAGGGCATGTACCTCGGTTGCAGTTTGTCCTCGGCCCTGGTTGGTCGTGCGGGTGGCAGCCACTCGATGTGTTCCTTTCACGTCGATGTTTCTCTCTCTCTCTCTCCCTCTCTGTTCCTCTCTCTCCCTCCCACTCTACCTGGGCAAAAAATGGAAAAATGTCCTCGGGTGAGGATAAAAAAAAAAAAAAATTACACACATGACTTGCATTTGTGGTTCACGTTCTATTTCCATCATTCAGCAGCTCTACACTAGAAGATAGCACATGAAAACATTTATAACTTTACTGTAAGCAAAGATTTCTTTGAAAGCACGCAGCCCTGGCTGGTGCGGTTCGGTGGTTAGAGCATCGGCCGGCACACTGGGGTCTCAGGTTTGATTGCCAGTCAAGGGCACGTACCTGGGTTGCAGGTTTGATCCCCAACCCTGGTGGGGGCACATGCAGGAGGCAACCGATTGATGTGTCTCTCTCACATGGATGCGTTTCTTTCTCTCTCCCCGTCCCTTCCTCCCTTCCACTCTCTCTACAAATCCACGGAAAATATTCTCAGGTGAGGATTAACAAAAACAAAAAAAGAGTTGTAATATACTAAACATTGTACAATTGTAAAAGCAAAGCAAGGACATTATCTTTGTGGGACTAGAGGAGCAGCAAGAAGAGCTTAGGGTACTGACTTGGATCTCTCAACCTGAGAAGTGGTTAAAAGGGTGTCATGTTGTGATAAATCATTGAGCTGAATGCATTTGTTTTGTGAGACAGAGAAAGACATTGATGTGAGAGAGACACATCGATTGGTTGCCTCCCGCAGAACCCCCACCAGGGCTAGCAACTGAGGTACGTACCCTTGGCCTGAATCGAACCCACGACTCTTGAGTCCATGGGCCGATGCTCTAACCTCTGAGCCAAACCGGCCAGGGCTGTTTTGTTTACTTTTCTATATGCATATTATAGTATGAAACAAAAATGTTTTGAAAAGAGGAGTATTTACCAGCAAGGAAACATATTCCTGAAGTATGGTAAAGAAAAATAGTTTGGAAAACTATGTGGCATGGTTTTAATTTTACTGTACAAATATATATTTACACATGTTTATATAAAACAAATGACCTGAGGTGATACAAAGCTAGGTTATATGGTAGTTATCCCCGGATGCAATCACCAGTGTTTTATATTTGGTTTGTTTGTGCCCGTGTATTTTCTGAATTTTCTGTAATAAGCCTTTATTGCTTTTCTAATAAGAAATAAAGTCATTGTGAAGTACTGGCCTGGCAATAAACTAACAGATCAATAGAACAGAATAGAAAACTGAGAAAGAGATTCAATAGGTATAAGAATTTGATGTGTGATAAAGGTGGGATTCCAAATCAATGGGGAAAAGATGGGTAATCCAATACATTTCATTGGTTTCAACTGACTAACAATTTGGAAGATAAAGGTGCATTCCACCTCACGCCATAAGCCCCTACATTATTTGAATGCAAACGAAAAAACTTTTAACCATACTAAGTAAAAACGTAAGTTTTAGAGGAAAATAAAAGCAAATAGTTCCATCACTCTGGAGCAAAGAAGGCCTTTCTAACCTAGTTGGCACATACAAAGGTGGACAAATTTGACAATATAAAAAAATATATATATATATTATATCCTATCTATCCCTCTCTATATACATATCATATCATGTACATATATATATACACACCAGCCCTGATTTGGTTCGTTGGGCATCGTCCTGTGCACTAAAAGGTTGTCAGTTGGATTCCAGGTCAGGGCACATGCCCAGGTTTCAGGCTCAATCCTTTGTAGTGGGCATACAGGAGGCTTCACTCTTGCATCAATGTTTCTCTCTCCCTCTCCCTTTCTCTCTCTCTAAAAATCAATAAAAATAGCCCAGCCGGTGTGGCTCAGTGGTTGAGCATCAACCCATGCATCAAGAGGTCACCAGTTCGATTCCTGGTCAGGGCACATACCCAGGTTGTGAGCCCGGTCTCCAGTGGGGGGCGTGCAGGAGGCAGCCGGTGAATGTTCTCTCTCATCAATGTTTCTATCTCTCCCTCTCCCTTCCCCTCTCTCTCTCAAATCAATAAAGAAAACATACTTTAAAAAATAAATAAATAAAAATATTAAGAAAAAGAAATGTATGAGGTTTTTAAAAAGCACCATAAGTTCCCAATAACCACAGCTTCAAAATACCTAGGAATAAATTGAACACGAAATGTGGAATGACAAAGCTACACAACTTAACGAGAAGATATAAAAGAGAACCTGGAAACATGGACAGCCTGGTAGAGGGAGCAGGATTTATCCACTGCAGCTTTGCTTATATTTAAAAACAGAGAGAGAATCTAAATATTTGTGCAGAGGAGCTGCTGGGCTTTGATCAGGCTCTGCTTAGCAGGGGTGAGGTCACTGTGTTAAAAGGACACGTACATGCTTGATCTCCCCTATGCTGCCCCTCCATGCACACCCTGGTGGTCTAGCAGCAGCTGCCTTGGGGTGAGCTGGCCATGCCTTCACGCTGGGATCTGCTGAGCAGCTTAAATCCCCTTACCTTGGGTCTGGCCAGACTCCCAAACTCAGCCCAGGCTCTGTGCTGCAGTCCCGAGTGAGGCTGGGGCAGACAAGGCCAGGCCTGCTAGTTCACAGCTAGGCTTCTTGACCCAGAAGACAAATGACAATATGTCCTCACAGGGGCCAACGTGACTGCAACAGGCCAAGTCTAGCCATCACTTTATAACCAGAGGACTCTATAGCAATGTGGCCTTGTGCTGTAGGAGGAAAATGTCTCATTAACCCAGATGCTGTATCTGGATGATGTGAATAACCAAAAGCTATTACAAACTAGCAAGGGAGATAGAGCAGCATATTGGTTAAAAACACAGATTTTAGCCCTGGCCGGTTTGGCTCAGCGGTTAGAGCGTCCACCTGTGGTCCGGAGAGACCCGGGTTAGGTTCCCACTAGGGGCATGCACCTCGGTTGTAGTTTGTCCCCGGCCCTGGTTGGTCGTGCGGGTGGCAGCCACTCGATGTGTCCCTTTCACATCGATGTTTCCCTCTCTCTCTCTCCCTCCCACTCTGTCTGTACAAAAAATGGAAAAATGTCCTCGGATGAGGATTAAAACAAAAACAAACAAACAAAAACCCCACAGATTTTAGCCTGCCTGGGCTCGCTGTGTGACCCCTGACAAGTGACTTAACCACTCTGTGCCTCAGTTTTCTTCTCTGTAAAATATTACTACACTAAGAGACTATTATAATAATATTTACCTTTCAGGGCTCTTGTGAGGATTAAACGAGGTAGTATACGTAAAGCATACTTAGAACTGTGCCTGGCACAGAATAACCATGTAAGTGTTTGTTGTTACTATCATTACAATGGAATCCAAGAAATTCAGAAAACCCCTACGCAGACAGAGCTCCACCCTATTCCGTCTGGCTACCCTAGCACCTCTCCTGAGAGGGACCCAGGCAACTGGAGAAGCCACCTTCTAACACCCCAGCCTGTCGTCACCTAACAATGTCAGCTGAAACCCACCTCCCTTGCGCTAATTGCAGTAAAATGAAACTGCTATACAATGAAAGCATCCGGGCGCACGCTTTGTGCTGATCCTCAAACTCAGGCCTCTCTGGTGTCAGGCATTTGTTCAGTTGACAATGGAATGAACACGCAGTGATCTTCACTCGGCTACTGACCCACGTACAGGAGCTCCTTTGGGAAGCATTCTGACCATGGCCAAGGTTGCCTACGGCAGGGCCACTGCTCCATCCTGGCTGTGACCGCTTCACGACCCCACCTCCACCTGCTCAGGACTGACGCTGAAAGATGCCCATTACGTATTGCTGAGTGAGAAAGCAACAGGAGGAAGAGTGTGTTTCATACGTTTGTTGTTGAAAACACAGGAAAATATACTTCGAAAGTCTACGGGGATGTATACCAAAAGGTGCATGGTGGTTACCTGGGGTTGGTTTTCCCGGGACAGGTGTGGAAGGAGGGTGTGCAGGGCGAGGCACTGTCACTGTTTGCTGTAGACTCATTAGTGTTGTTTGATGTTTTCACAGCAATTCTATGCAACTTTGGCTACTTAAAATAAAAAGATTTTTTTTCAACAAACATCACATCATAGGAAAATATTTATAACACGTAAGTCAGACAAAGGGTTAAAGCACTATCTCTAAGTGTTTATGAATAGAAAAAGTAGTTGAAGTGGATAGAATAAAACAGCAACAGTGGTTATTCCTAGAGGAGACTTAATGGGATATTTTAATTTATTCTTTATACCCTTTCCTATAGTTTCCAAACACTTAGCAATAAAAATACATTGCGCTTTTCTAGTCAGAAAAATAGTTTTTTAAGTTGAAAGGAACTATAACAATAAAAAGAGATAATCAGAGAGTGGATATGAAAGGAGACCAGAAGGCTAAAAAAGGTTTGAAAGAACAGAAAGTAACATGAGAACATTTAAAAAGGAAAGCTAGCCCTGGCCAGGGGGCTCAATCGGTTAGAGTGTCGTCTAGTACAAAAGGTTGTGGGTTTGATTCCCAGTCAGGGCACATATCTAGGTTTCGGGTTCTATCCCCAGGAGGCAACTGATGAATGTTTCTCTCTCTCTCTCTCTCTCTCTCTCTCTCTTCTTCTCTCTCTAAAAGAACAACAAAAAAAATCAATAAAATATCCTCGGGTGAGGATTAAAAAAAATAATAATAAAAGGAAAAGAATTGGAAACAATGCAAGTCAGAATGATAAAATATATAAACTAAAATCATTTAAAAAGCTAATATATTGCCTGGCCGGTGTCACTCAGTGGATTGAGCGTTGTCCCATGCACCAAGAGGTCACTGGTTCGATTCCTGGTCAGGCACATGCCTGGGTTTTGGGCTGGATCCCCAGTAGAGGGTGTGCAGGAGGCAGTTGATCGATGTTTCTCTCTCTCTCTCTCTCCCTCTCTCCTTTCCTCTCTCTCTAAAATCAATAAAAAACATATATATATTTATTTTATTTATTCATTTTTTTATCCTCACCCAAGGACATTTTTCCATTTTTGTACAGATAGAGTGGGAGGGAGAGAGAGGAAAACATCGATGTGAAAGGGACACATCGAGTGGCTGCCACCCACACGACCAACCAGGGCCAGGGACAAACTGCAACCGAGGTACATGCCCTTAGCGGGAACCGAACCCGGGTCTCTCTGGACCGCAGGTGGACGCTCCAACCGCTGAGCCAAACCGGCCAGGGCAAACATATATATATTTAAATTCTCACCTGAGGATACTTTTTTTCCATTTATCTTCAGACAGAGTGGGAGGGAGGGAGGGAGGGAGGGGGAGAGAGAGAGAGAAACACTGATGTGAGAGAAACACACCAACTGGCTTCCTCCTGCATGACCCCAACCAGGGCTGGAGACTGAACCATGCAACCGAAGTACATGCCCTTGACCAGAATCAAACCCATGACTCTTTGGTCCATGGGCTGATGCTCTAACCATTGAACCAAACCAGCCAGAGCAATAAAAACATATTAAAAGAAATAAAAATAAAAGGCTTATTTATTGAAAATCAATATTAAAAATAAATAGCCAGAGAGAGTGAAAAGAAACCACTAGACAGCTGACCACTGGTGAGTCCTTCTGTAGGTCTTGCAGAGAGGAGACCCCAGCTGAGGGCCAGGAGCACCCTTAGGGTGTCCCATGGGCTCCAAGAGGAAGATGACAGGTCCTTTGGTGACTTTGGAGTCACCCAGCAGCCAGGGCTTCACCTTCCAGTATCCTCCACTTTATCTCAGAGTCCTGCCTGACCCTCCCAGGACCGGGGCGGGGCTCCCACATGCTTCAGTCCCCACTAGATCCCTAACTCCCTTGTCACCTGCTGCAGACCACCTGGAGTCTTCCCAGCCCAGGTCAGGCCTGCAGTGCAGCCCACTGTGCAGGCTGGGCGAGTCACCTCACCCATCTGAGCCTCGGCTGCCAACCCACCTTAAGGAGATACTGTGGCACAGATTAATCAGATGATGCTTGCAAAGTGCTTGGCACACAGTGGGTGGCTAGCAATGCTTAAGGAGTAAGTGACTCTGAGTGACATCCCATCCCCCAGGTTATAGCAACGAAAATCAGAATTGCAGCCTTCCTGGCTGGCTCCATGCAGGCATCATACTGTCCGCACACAAAGACAGACAGCCTCAGAGCAGCAGCTTCCTTGGCCTGTGCATCAACGAAAGCCTCAAGATGTCCCCATGCTGACCTCGGGCCAGCCAAGGGTGCTGCAGGCACAGAAGGACAGCCAGAGACTGGCAGTGCACTCTTAGCAGATCCCCTCCACCCAGACCCCAGGCTGCAAGCCCTCAGCCTGAGCAGCATCTTTCCAGCCTCTGTGCAGCCCAGAGCCTTCAGCCAGCTCCCTTGGGGCCCTGAGCTGCTAGCTGGAGATGCATCTGTGTTTATCAGTTAATTTTAGGGTGATGCTTCTTCCTAAATGACAAATAAGTCCTTAAACTTATAGCTGTGGTCAGCCCAGGACTGGCGGTTGCTGGTGACAGCGGTGTTGGGGGACGAGAGCAATGCTTCTTAAACTGTAATTCGTGTACAGAGTCACTTGGGATCTTGCGAAAATGCAAATTCCGATTCAGCAGGTCTGGGGTGGGGCCTGAGATGCATATTTCCGACAAGCTCCAGGCTGAAGCTGCTGGTCCAGGAATCATGCTTTGAGTGGCAGCTGCTAGACGGCGCCTTTATGCCCATGAAATCATTAAACTCGAAGGGACTCCAGAGACCATGTTCTCCTGCTTCCCATTAAGGCTAGAAATTTTTCCTACAGCATTTCTGATGGCCTGACAGTGCCTGGCATATACTAGGTGCTAAATAGATGTTAGTTGGCCTGAAATATAATTATTTCCAGGAGCAGGAAGCTCTTCTGGTAAAGCAGCCTTTTAATGGTTAGAAAGTTCCTTCTGCTGAGCCAGCACAGGTTCCCCCAAAACGCAACCCACTGGCCTCAGCACAACCTATGCCGCTTCACCCACCAGGCACCACATACAGTGCCTTGGCCAAGAAAAACGTTTGCGCCCAGCCGATGTGGCTCAGTGGATTGAGCGTCGTGCCCGTGGACTGAGAGGTCCAGGTTCGATATCCAATCAGGGCACATGCCCGGGTTGTGGGCTCCATCCCTGGTAGGGGGCAGGCAGGAGGGAGCAGACTGATGTTTCTATCTCTCTCTTCCTCTCTCTCTAAGAAAATCAATAGAAACATATATATATATAGTCCGGCCGGTGTGGCTCAGTGGTTGAGCGTCGACCCATACATCAAGAGGTCACTGGTTCAATTCCCAGTTGGGACACATGCCCAGGTTGTGGGCCCAATCCCCAGTGAGGGGCATGCAGGAGGTGGCCAATCGATGTTCTCTCTCATCGATGTTTCTCTCTCTCTCTCACTCTCTCTCTAAAATCAATAAAGAAAAAAAAAACATACATGTGTTTTTTTTTAATTCCTCACCCGAGGATACTTTTCTTTTTATCATCAGATAGAGTGGAAGAGAGGGAGGGAGGGAGAGAGAGGGGGAGAGAGAGAGAGACAGAGACAGAGAGAGACAGAGACAGAGACAGAGAGACAGAGACAGAGACAGAGACAGAGAAACACTGATGTGATAGAGCCACATCAACTGGTTGCCTCCCGCACGACCCGACCAGGGTCAGGACGAACTGCAACCGAGGTACATGCCCTTGACTGGAATCGAACCTGCAACTCATTGGTCCATGGGCTGACGCTCTAATCCCTGAGACAAACCGGCCAGGGCTAGAAACATATTTTTTTAAAATGTAAACGAAAAACGTTTGCAACCTAAAAAATAAACAACACACAAACAAAAAAGATTGACTCCAAAACAAAAAAACAGCAGAATCACAACTGATAAATGTTTGTCTGCAAAATGTAGCGTGCGTCCAACAAGCAACAGCAATGCAACTCCTACAGGTAGATACAAATTATATTTAATTGTGGATGCAGGTACATTTTAATATGCCTCATGTGACCTGGGTGGGGCATCTCAAAGTCAGTGTCTCTGGCGCTCAGAGGTCTAAGGTGGCCTGTACCATCTTCCTCACATTCTATCCCCCCATTAGGAGTCAGTAATTGTGGCCACCCCAAGACATTGCTTCTCTAAGTGAAACCAATTCCACAGGTCTCCAGGCTGAAGGCAGATTAAAACACACCTCAAAACCAGCTCAGAATACTTTCTTTTTTTTTTTCCCCACTCAAAAATAACAATGAGATCAACATCTTTTGTTGTTGTTGTTAATCCTCATCCAAGGATATTCCTCCATTGAGTTTTAGATAGAGTGAAAGGGAGGGAGACAGAGAAAGAAAACATGGATGTGAGACACATCGATTAGTTGTCTCCCACATGACCCTGACCAGTGCCAGGGATTAAACCTGTAACCCAGGTACATGTCCTTGATTGGGAATTGAACCCGAGACCCTTCCGTCTGCAGGCCAACGCTCTAACCCCTGAGACAAACCAATCAGGGCTCAACATCTTTTTTGCATAAGGACTGTTTTATTATTATTGATTTTTTTTTTTAGAGGAAGAGAGGGAGGAAGGGAGAGAGAGAGAGAGAAACATCGATTTGTTGTTCCACTTATTTATGCATTCATTGGTTGATTCTAGTATGTGCCCTGACTGGAGATCAAACCGGCAACCTTGGTGCATTGGGACAACACTCTAACCAACTGAGCTAGCTGGCCAGGGCCACATAAAGACTTTTAAATAGTTAGGATGATTTCACTAGCATACAGACTCAAAGAGGGTGAACATCACTAAGATGCCTCTCACTTTCACATTCTCATCTAATTGGTTACCAAGTCCCCTCAATCCTTTCATTTTAATATTTCTTAAATTCATCTACTCTTTTCATATTTACTGTTTAAATTCATGCTATCAAGATTTCTTGCCCAGATTTTTGGCCAGACCTGCCTGGTCTCCCTTATGCTTATATTGCCTTTCTCCAATTTACCTTCTATATTTCTGCTAGAATATTTTTTCTAAAATTAAATTTGAGGGACTCATTCTCCCACATAGACTCTTCAATGGCTCCCCAGTCCTTGAGAACTGAGCCCTAACTCCTTAGCCTGGCCCAAAAAGCCCTGGATGCCTTGAACCCCTGACCCTGGGGTTCCCAGGACTCCCTCCCTACTCCTGTCCTCTCCCTCCCCACGACCCCCTCCATCCTAAGGACGCTGAACCAGTTTTAAAAGATTAAACTCATAGCCCTGGCTGGTGTGGCTCAGTTGGTTGGAGCATCATCCTTTACACCAAAAGGTTTTTGGTTTGATCCCCAGTTGGGGCACATACAGGAGGCGGCAGATCAACGTTTCTCTCTCACAAAGATGTTTCTCTCTCTCTCTCTCTTTCCCTCCCCCCTCCCTCCCTTCTCTCTCTCAAACCAACAAGAACATATCCTCAGGTAAGAATTAAAAAGAAAAAATAAAAAGACTGAAATCATAGACAGTATCTTTTTCCATAACAATGGAATGAAAACTAGAAATCAGTAGCAGAAGGAAACTAGAAAAACCCACAGATTCATGAAAATTAACACACTTTTAAACAACCAGTGGGTCACAGAATAAATCACAGGGGAAATCAGAAAATACCTCAAGACCAATGAAAAGAAAAACACAACATTCCAAACCTTATGAGACAGAGAAAGCTAAGGTGCTAAGGGGACGTTTATAACTATTAGATGCTCACATTAAAAAGGAAAAAAGATCTCAAATCAACAACCTAACTTTATACCTCAAGGAACTAAGAAAAAAAAACAAGAACAAACTAAACCCAAGCTAGCAGAGGAAGGAAATAATAAAGATTAGAGCAGAGATAATAAACAAAACATAGCATAGAAAAACAATAGAAAAAAAATCAACAAAATTAAGAGTTCGTGTTTGAAAAGATCAGCAAAATTGACAAACCCTTAGCTACATGGACTAAGAAAAAAGGGAAAAAGATTCAAATAACTAAAATTAGAAATGAAAGAGGAGACATTACAACTGATTTATTTTTTATTTTTCTTTATTGATTTTAGAGAGAGGAAGGGAGAGAGATAGAAACATCGATAAGAGAACATCGATTGGCCACCTCCTGCATGCCCCCCACTGGGAAATGTCTTCTATAAATGGAGCTGGGGAAAGTAGATATCCACATGCAAGAATCAAATCAGACCTTTATGCCAAGTACAAAAATTAATCAACATGGATTTGAGCCCTAAGCATAAGACCCAAAACTATAACACTCTTTGGGAAAAGAGGGGAAACACTTCATGACATTGATTTTGTCATAATTTCTTGGATGTGATACCAACAGCACAGGCAGCAAAAGCAAAATCACCTCATACCATTAAAAAAAACAAACAGTCCGGCCGGTGTGACTCAGTGGTTGAG
This sequence comes from Molossus molossus, assembly GCF_014108415.1. NCBI lineage: Eukaryota > Metazoa > Chordata > Mammalia > Chiroptera > Molossidae > Molossus > Molossus molossus. Next base: position 3,820,736 of record NW_023425360.1, on the reverse strand, counting down.
TGTCGACCCATGCACCAAGAGGTCGCTGGTTCGATTCTCAGTTAGGGCACATGCCTATGTTGTGGGCTTGATCCTAGTAGGGGGCATGCAGCAGGTGGCCAATCGATGTTCTCTCTCATCGATGTTTCTCTCTCTCTCCCTTCCTCTCTCTCTAAAACCAATAACAGAAAAAAACAAAACAAAATGCACACACACACACACACACACACACACACGAGAGAGAAGAATCAAAAGAAAAAAAAACAGAAAATAAGTATGGATGATGATGTAGAGAAATTGAAACCCTTGTTCACTGTTGGTGGCATTATAAAATGGGGCGACTGCTTTGGGAAACCATAGGGAGGTTCCTCAAGAAATTAACACAGAACTACTATATGATCCAGCAATCCCACCTCTGGGTAAACACCCAAAAGGATTGAAAACAAGGACTCGCACAGATATTTGCACACTCATGCTCATGGCAGCATTATTCACAATAGTCCAAAGATGGAAGCAACCCAAATGCCCATCAATAGGTGAGTGGATAAACAAAATATGGTAAATACGGTACATTATATACAGTGAAACATTATTCAGCCCTAAAAAGGAAGGAAATGCTTTTACATGCTAAACATGGAAGAACCTTGAAGACACTATGCTAAGTGATATAAGCCAATCACAAAAAGACCAACTTATATGAGGTATCTAAGTAGTCAAATTCCTAGAAAGTAGAGTGGTGGTTATCAGGAGCTGGGACAAGGGGAAATGGGAGTTTTTGTTTCATGCAAACAGACTAAGTTCTGCAGATCTGTTCCACAACAATGCGAATATACTTAATACTACTGAAGTGTACACTAAAAATGGTGAAGACAGTACATCTTATGTTATGTGTTTTTACCACACACACAAAATTTTTTTCATCCATGCAAAAAAAAATAAAATAAATTAAAAAAACAACAACAAAACTTTCTCACCTTCTTAGGTGATTCTGCCCCAGATGTGTAAACCACTGGCCCAAAGTGATCCTGGATAGCTTCTGGGAGGAAGAGTAGCTTGCTGGGCTGTGAAGGGTGGAAATATATATATTTGGGTTGGGTGAAGAGGGGGGAGTTGCAAAGGGAGGAATTAGTTCAACGGCATTATCGTCATTGAAAACAGTTATTACAAATGCCTGTCGTGTGCTGAGTGTGTGGTTCATACATGTTCTCTCATTTAATCCCTATAACAGCAACTCTGTGAGGTGGCTTCTGTGCTCTGCACCAGGGTGGAAGCATCTCCCCCTGTCCCCAACACTCCCAGGCCTCCCCTCTGGGGCAGCAGGACTCCTGGTACCTGCCCATCTCTGGCGGAACAGGGCCGGATGGGCCAGGGCTGCATTCTCCTGCAGGTGGCTGGTATCACTGGGCATTGATTGGCCTGGGGGCACTTCAGGCCCCTGTGAGCACCCTCTGCTGGAAGCTCCCGGCCTGGCAAGTGTCTGCAGGCTCTGGGCACTGAGCCCAGGTGGCTTTCATTTTTTATTAGAATGATGGGATGTCTTTCTGAGCCTGGGTGATATTAATTACAGCCTGTTGTATAACACCCTAAGGTTTCTCAGAGGACAGAGCTCTCTGTCCCAGAGACATCTAGTCCCCAGGAGTCCCCCCAAAAAGATTGACGTCTCAAAGATTCCGGACTGCCTTCACCTGCTGCTCAGCATGAGCTTTCATCCCCTTCTCCACCAGCCGATCCTCAGGATGGCCAATCAGGCAGGACCCAGAGCTCCTGGTTTATTCTGGAAGCTGCTCCTTAAGGATGGAGAATTCTAGAAATCTGATCTAAAAGTAGACAGATTCCTGCTCCAATAAAGAAACGTAGTGGAGTCCACTGTTACAGGATTCTTCCAAGAAGGGCCTCAGCCTCACTCACACCAGGAATACCGTAATGGATTCATGCACCCTGGCAGGTGTGGGTCAGTGGTTAGAGCACCGACCCATGCACCGAAGGGTCCCAGGTTCGATTCCCAGTCAAGGCATGTACCTGGGTCGCAGGTTCGATCCCAGCCCTGGTCCAGGTGGGTGTAGGAGGCAACCAAATGATGTGTCTCCCTCACATCGATGTTTCTCTCTCTCTCTCTCCCTCCCTCCCCATTCCTCCCTCACTTCTACTCTCTCTAAAAAAAAACAAAAAACAAAAATCAGTGGAAAAATACCCTCGGCTAAGGATTAACAAAAAAAAAAAATTTTTTTTTTAAATAATGGATTCATGCATTGAGCTTTGGGGTTTACAAACCTCTTTGAGCAGCAAACCCTTGGGACCCTTCCTACTGGGTCTCCTGGCACTGAGGCGTCTGCAAAGCACAGGATTCCATGTAGGGAGAGGGGGAGGGGAGGGGGAGTTTTTAATTATAAAGTTCCCAAGCTAGTTGAAAATTTTTATTTAATCCATGACATAGTAGAAATGCTTGGAAGTTTGCCATGAAAAATAAAGCAGTTTACAACCATGGATGATAAATAAAAAAGATTTTGGATCTGAAACCTTGTCTGTACTTGTTATGAGTGCTGATGCTTGAGAAAAAGCAAGTTTAATTACTGAGAATCAGACGGAGGCACTAGTGGAGATCTGAAGGGGGCTTCTGAGCATCTCAGGAGGTGACGGGGTGGGGGGCTCTGTTATGTGAATTTCCTTTAACATGTTACGATTTTCCTCTTCTTTTTTTTGTATAAGTGCATCAAGAAGAACACCCTTCTTACATCTTTTTACAAGTGCACAAGGAAGACATGAGTCTTTGCAACTCTGCCATGATTCTGGTCATTTTGGACCCAAAAAGGAAGCGGAGAGCAGGAGACGTCCCTTAGCACCAGAGCGAGAGGTGGCAGGGTAGGGGAAAGAGTGGAGTTTGGGGTGGAGAAAACCTGCCTAAAATGAATGTGAGAGGTGTACCTGCAGGAATGATTACCTGCTGGAGGTAACAAGGACTGGGATACAACAGCAAAAGAGAAAGTCCCTGTCCCCACTGGTTTCTACTCTACTCCAATAGCCTTAAAACCCCTTTGATTTCATTCCACCCACCTCTCCGGATCTTTGCCCTCAGCTCAAGGAAGTCGTGAAGCCAGCCTCCCCAGCTCTTCCATGCTAGTCCCCAGGAAAGGGTGCCTGTGTGGGGACCCTGTCTGCAGGCCGGGGCGTCCCACCAGCTCTCCCCACCCTGTGCCCTGTTGCAGAAAAGGCAGGGGGGTAAAGTAGGTGCAGGAGAGGACCACTGACCCCACAGGAGGGGATGGGCAGCCAAGGCTCCCCAAATCTAGATAGGAGGATGGGGGTAAGGGCCTCCTTCTGCCGCTCCCCTCCTGACCTCCCATCTGGTGCAGCTTCCCCAGGTTGCCCATTTCCCAAGAGTGAGCTGGTCCTGGGGCCCAGAAGGGAAGTTGTATCCCAATCCTCAGGGCTCCCTTCCACTCTTGGGTTTATTTAAGTGATTGTGACTGCGAACATTTTCTTGTTGTTTTGTGTTCTGATATTTTTTCTCTTCAGTGACCTGACTCATAGTGTCTTTTGACCCTTTACATATTGAGATTTTTACAGTTTAAAAAAAATCATTTATATAAGCTCTTTAGGTAATAAAAAAAGTGGCTTTTAAAAATTTAACAGAGCCCTGCCTGGGTAGCTCAGTTGATTAGAGCGTTGTCCCGATACACCAAGGTTGCAGGTTTGATCCCCAGTCAGGGCATATACACCTCAACCAATGGATGCATAAAGTAGAACAACAAATAGATGTTTCTTTGTCTAAAATCAATTTTTTTTAAAAAGCTGATCGGGGGCGGTTTCTGTCCAGGGAGCGTTTGAGCAGAAATCCAAGGAGGTAGCTTACATTTTCTGCTTCTGATTCTCTCGAATAAAGGAAACCTCTCTCTCTCTCTCTCTCTCTCTTTTTTAAATCCTCACCCCAGGATATTTTTCCATTTATTTTCAGACCAAGTGTGAGGGAGAGATAGAGACAGAGAGAGAAACATCGTTGTAAGAGAGACACATCAATCGCTTCACGTCCCGGACCAGGGCCTGGGACCAAACTGCAACCAAGGTACATGCCCTTGACTGGAATTGAACCAGAGACTCTTTGGTCCAAGGGTCGACACTCTAACCACTGAGCCAAACCAGCCAGGGCTCTTTTTTTGTTTTTTACCCTAGAAAACTATTTCATTCAAGCTTTCAAATTTGTCAGCAATTTCACATAATATCCTTTTCTATTTTTAGCTTATTTCTGTTGTGATTGCCACCATTACTTCACCTTATTTTGAGTTCATTTGTTTTATTTTTTCTTCATTATATTTGTCCATTGTATTACTTAGACTTTGTTTTTACTAAAAGACCCAGCTCAAGGTATTTGTTCAACTGTTTTTCTAGTTTCTAATTTATTATTTTCTGCTTCTGTTTTTTCCTGATTCCTTCCTTCCTCATCTTTATTTAGGATGTTATTTTTTAATATTTCTAAATCATTTCATGACCATTTTAACTTTTTCTGGGTTTAATAACAACAGCATTAGGAAAGCTACAGAACTTTTTGGGTAAAGCTTCTCACATGTCCTGCTGGTTTTCATAGGTGCAATGCTTTGTGTTATTTTTTAAATTAACACTTGGTTCTTGATTTCCTCCTTTACCCAAAAGCTATTTTGGAGAATTCAAAAAAAATTACTGATTGATTTTAGAGAGAGAGAAAGGGGGAGAAAGAAATAAAAACATCGATTTGTTGTTCCACTTACTTTATGCATTCATTGGTTGATTCTTGTATGTGCCCTGTCCAGGCCAAACCCACAACCTTGGTATATCGGGATGACCCTCTAACCAACTGAGCTACCCAGCCAGGGCCTATTTTGGAGAATTTTTCCATTTCTAATGCAAATTTCTTGTTTTAGCATATTGTGAACAAGGAATGCGGCCCCTATGACGTCTGCATTTCAAATGTATTGGGATTTTCTTTATGGCGGAAAATATGATAGTTTTTTAGACTATTTTGCGGATCCTGGAAAGTAGGCTGAATACTCACAGCCCAAGCCAACAGTCACTGTGTTCCCAGGAACTGGGGTGGGGGGGGGACAGAACAAAATGTGAACAGGAAGCAAGCTTCGAAGAGGAAGTGATTTTGATACAGAGGGACAAAGAACTGGCTTTTTTCAGTACCCACTCAAGCCCGGGCACCACGCTAGGCACTTGGCATGTGTTATCTCATGTAGTGATCAGGCTGAGTTCTTCAGAGCAGGAAACCAGGGCTCGGAGGGGTTAAGTAACTTCCTAAACTCTGTCCTCTGCTCAAAGCCCTGTTCCCCTTGCTTTGCTGGGCAGGTTCCCACTTTTCTTTCAAGACCCATTTTAACCATCACCTCTTCTACGAAGGCTCCCCAAAGGTAAGAACTGGGCACCCCTCTTCTGTTCTTGTATAAGCCATCGCTAGTCTTACATTATCACCCGTGGTTGCTTGGGGGACTCTTGAAGGTGGCCGACACATTAGGAGTTCTCAATAAATGTGTGCTGATAATGTGGAGAATAAAGGCAAAGGGAGGAGACCAAAAAGGGAACTCATGTCTGAAAATTCAACACAGCAAAGTCATCATCCTATGGCACCTGTCCACCACCCCGGCCAAGCAGGAGATACCTGGGAGTTTGCAGGTAATCAAAGTAACATCAACCCTGGCTGGTTTGGTTTGGCTTGGCGGTTAGAGCTTCAGCCCGCGGACCAGATAGACCCGGGTTCAGTTCCCCCTAAGGGCACGTACCTCGGTTGCAGTTTGTCCCTGGCCCTGGTTGGGGTTGTGTGGGTGGCAGCCAGTTGACGTGTCTCTCTCACATCAATGTTTCTCTCTCTCTTCCTCCCTTTGTCCCTCTCGCTCCATCTGAAGATAAATGCAAAAATGTCCTCGGGTGAGGATTAAAAAAAAAAAAAAAGTAACATCATTAGCTCGTTCTATTTGCAGAGTACTTTCCTGTCTATACAGCATTATCCTACATGCATTATCTTATTGGATCGCCTTAACAACACAGGTGGCCCTGAGCCCATTCTCTAGGGAGTGAACCACTCAGAGACTGCGTCTAGCCAAGGTCACACAGCTGGCAAGTCGCAACAGCCAAGAGCATCTTAGACTCCAGTCATTGCCACATTCAGACTTGAACCCAGGTTCCTCCTGATGGTAAAGCAGATACACACAGGCACACACACCTACCTTGCTCCTCTGGTCTTGCTCCTCATCACGGCTTCACAATGGTGTCTTATTTTCCCCAGACAACATGTTTAATTAATGCCTTAAAGGAAATCCATGAGAGTGATCCCTTAGGTTACATGCTGATTCATTCATCTATTCTTATGAACAATACACATTTACCGAGCCCTCCCTCCCTCCTCAGTACCCGCTGGCCCTGGACACAGCAACCCAGGTGCAGGCTGGGGAGGATACTACTGAGACCTTCAGAGCAGCCCTGCCCACAGGGCATCCAGGCCTGCCTCCACCCCCCCCATCCTCCCAGTTCCCACCCCACAACCCTTTATCTCCCTTCACAAAAAGCCCCATTCTTTTTTTGCACAATACACTTTCACAATAGGGAGTCTATTCAACCCAGAGCCCAAATCAGCAGCAACCAAAACACTGGTTCCTCTTTCCTCCTAGGACCTAAGTCTTCATTTACAGGACAGGAGAAATAATTGCACTCTGCAACATAACTTCCTGTTTGCTCGGCTTTTTGAGACTGGAAGCTCCTTGAAGGCCTGACCTGGATCTTTGATTGGGGAGGGAATGAGAAACCTAGATCCTGTTCTCTAACTATATGTTGTTGCTTCAAAATAATATAATCATTATAGAAATTTGGCAAATATGCTAATAAAGAAAGAAGAAAATAAAAGTCACCGATAATTCCAAAAATCAGAAATAACTTTTAACTTGTTTGTATTTCCTTCTAAGTACTTTATATGTATTTCGGGGGTTTAAATATACAAGCATATACAAAATTGCCCCAAAATAGCCCTGGCTGGTGTGGTTCAGTTGGTTGAGCATCATCCTGTGCGTTGAAAGGTCGCCAGTTCCATTCCCAGTCAGGGCACATACCCAGGTTGTGGGTTCAATCTCCAGCCGGGGTACATGTGGGAGGCAACCAATCAATGTTTCTCTCTCTCTCCCTCTCCCTTCCTCTCACTCTAAAAAAATCAATAAAAACATTTTATGGGTTTTTTTAATTTGATTTTTTAGAGAGAGAGAGGAAAGAAGAGATAAAAACATCATTGTGAGAGAGAATCATCCATCGGCTGCCTCCTGTACACCCCCTACTAGAGATCAAGCCCGCAACTCAGGCATGTGCCCTGACCAGGAATTGAACCAGGACCTCTCAGTCCATGGGACAATGCTCAATCCACTGAGCCACACCGGCTGGGCTAAAAACGTATTTAAAAAAAATAAAATAAATAAAAACATCCTCAGGTGAGGATTAAAAAACATTTAAAAATATAATTCTGAAGCATATGCAACTTTGTATCTTACTCAGTATATTACAAACATTTCCCAATTCACTAAATATTATTCAAAAACATGTGGTTTTTTAAAAATAGCAATAGAGTATTACATCAAAGGCACACACCATTATTTCCTTATCCATATTCTCATTGTGAATACTTAGATTTTTTTCCTTCCTTCCTTTTCCTTTTTTTATTTGTAATTTTTGCCAATATAAATACTTTAATAAACATCCTTAACACACATCTCTGTCCACATTGCTGATTCTTTCAAATAGATTTCTAGAATGAAAATTACAGAACCAAAGGGTATAAACTTTTAAGCTTTATTTGAATGCTAATAAGAAATTATATTCCAGGCTAAATATCAATGAGCTCGTCCACAGCAACAGGTGTCGTCATTGTGGCTTTTATGTATGTATTTATTTGTTTTGAACTGGTGAGGTTGGCAGTTTCCTGTTTATGGTCAATGGCATATTTTTATTTTTATATTTATGCAAATAAGGCTGGTTAAGTTATTGGGAATAAAGTAGGCGGGGTCGTTAGAGGTAGACAATTTGATGTACCCTGTCATTACTCCTGGGAAAATAATTCACAGATGTCAGATGTCCACCCCCCACACAGACTTTTGCTTTATTTGGATTTCCCCCCCCAAACCCAAATGATTCCTAAATTTTTCTGTACTTCTGAAAATTCTGAGTTGCTGCCCAACACATCGGTGTGACTCTGGTCATCACCTCAGTTTTCAGTGACTCTACCAACTCCGGGTCCCCCTGCCATCTCCAGTGAGCCATGAATCCACCTCTGCTTAAGGCTAATGTGACTGTTTCTAGAGAGGGAAAGACATGTATGAAATATCTGCTTTCTGCAGCCCCTCTTATTTCAGTCCTGGGGTCCTATACTTTCCATTGGCCAATCCCAGTCGGAAGGTTTAGTACAAAACATCAAACATTAAATATTGCAAAGCCACTGATGCTTTTTAAAATGTCTGTCTGGTTCTGTCAATGAGAGAAACAGATCTTAATAATCACCTGCTAATCTCCCAGCAGTTACTCTGGTGAACACATCAATTGAAACACTGAAGAGCTGTGTTTCATCCCTGTTCTCAGCTTACAAGGCTCCCCAGATTTTTAGAGACGGATATGAACATTCTGGAAAGTTAGTGACATGAATGGATGCCCCTACCTCAGGGAAATCCTGAGGATTAATAAACCTTATAATAATAAACCTTCCTTCCTATTTCAGCTGGGGTGGGGGGGCAACTGTGGGGCTTCTGCAATGCCCAGGGGAGACCTCTGGAGACTGCTTCTGCATCAGAATCGCCAATTTCTTTCTCTCTACTATGAATCTGGAGGCTTCGTTCCTAGGTTAGGGAAGGTCAGGGAATTTGGCTAAACCACAATGGTGTCTGACTGTGACTTTAGGCCTAATATTCGCACAGGTTTCACAATTTACAAAATACACTCTCATGCATTACATGTCATATATTACCTGCCTTCACTCCTCCCAATCCCAGCAGGTAGACATTAGTGAAGTTAAAAAGGTATCAGAGAAGGAAGTGGGTCACCTGCCCAGACAGGTTCACCCAGGGGGGGCAATCTGTAAGAGAAAAAGAAAAAGGGGATCGTCACTCTAAAGGAAAGAGAAAACAGATGCTGAAAGGAACTCCCAACTGGAAACTGGCTGCAAATTTTGGCTCAGTGACACCACAGCTGTGACCTTGGGAAGTTTTTATTTCTGTGCCTCAGTCTCCTCATCTGTAAAATGATGGTTAGAATAAGACATCTACCTGACACAAAGGGGACTATATGTTTATCACAGCGGGTCCAAAAAAGTGAAAAACTGGAAACATCCCACAAGTCCACCAATTATGCAATTTAAACAAAGATACGTGTGTGGCATGGAAAAATATCATTCATTAAGAATGATAACGTGGTCCAGCCAGTGTGGCTCAGTGGTTGAGCGTCAGCCCATGCAGCAAGAGGTTGCTGGTTCAATTCCCGGTCAGGACACATGCCCAGGTTGTGGGCCTGATCCCCAGTGGGGGGCATGCAGGAGGCAGCCAATTGGTGTTCTCTCTCATCAATGTTTCTATCTCTCTCTCCCTCTCACTTTCTCTCTCTCTAAAATCAATAAAGAAAAAAAATTTTTTTTAAAAGAATGATAACGTGGATTTCATAGAAAGGGAAAGAGATTGGTGACAAATCACTGGCTGTAATTCAGTATAAGGTTATGCCATTTTTGTTAATCTTGTAAAAATAACATATTTACATGTATAGTCATTCATTTAACAATGTTTACTTTTGTATAGTTTTATTATTATGTGCGTTTCCCACGTAAATACGTAGATATAAAATGTCCAAGGATATACGCCAAACTATAACGTCTCTGTGGGGGTTCCTTTGCAGTTTTGCTTAGCTGATTTTCAAACTCTTTCACAATAAACTTGTGTCACAAAGAAATAATAGAAGTGTAAAATGTTTACAATGCAGGAACTGGAACACTGGTGTGCCTGGATCCAGGGGGCATTTTGCTGCTGCCAAGTTCATCTGCACATTGCTCAGAGGATGAGGAACCCAAGCAAAGGACTAAGATTTAAATTGGACTCCAGAGGAGTCAATAATTCCTTCTCCTCTTCCTTCTGCAGAAGTGAATGTCTGTGTCTACTTCTCTCCACTGAGCAAACTCAGCCAGATACCTGCTCCTAGGGGCCCTCTGGGGTTTTATGAAGCCTACTCTTATTCATTCTTCAGGCAGGTTACAATGCCACTGATGAGGCCAGGCCTCCATAACCAATCTTCACATTCCAGTCATGCTCCTGAGATAACACCTTGACTACCTTGATGAGATGTAGGTGTTCCCAACCCAGGCCACCTGTTGGGACACAGGGCATCTTTCAATGGATGCCTCCTCAACAGCCAGCTTATCTCGTTTCTGGAAGAGTGAGTCATTCTGAACAGAATCTCATTTTTAAGTTGTAGGGGCACCTCCCCTGTCACTCCCTGATTTATAAAACTAACAAATAAAAGCTACCATGTATTGCCCTGGTCACTTTGGCTCAGCGGTTGGAACGTTGGCCGGAGGACCATTGAATCTTGGGTTCGATTCCGGTCAAGGGCACGTACCTTGGTTGCGGTTCCTCCCTGGCCCTGGTCGGGTCCTGCGGGAGGCAACCAGTCAATGTGGCTCTATCACATTGATGTTTCTCTCTGTCTCTCTCCGTCCCTCCCATTCTATCTGATAATAAGTAGAAAAACATCCTTGGATGAGGAATACAAAAAATAAAAATAAATGCTACCATGTATTGATGCTATGTACCGGATGCCACGCTATAGGCTCATTTAATCCTCACAATAACCTTGTGAGGGTGTTTTAATCCCCATTTTACAGATGAGAAGACAGAGAATCGGAGAAGTCAACTTGCCCAGGGATATGCAGCAAGCCTGGGCCCTTAAACATAAGATGCTATCTCTCTGCAATCCTCAGATCTTCTTATCCCCATTTTATACGTGGGGAAACTGAGTCTAAGTTATTCACTGAAGCTGTTATTCACTGAAACTGTTATTCACCCAAGTCCTGAAGTTAGCAAGTGGGAGAGGCTAAAATCTGAACATCTGAACATCTTTGATACATGCTGCCCTCCTCCCCTTATGCCCTGTCATGCTCCATGCTCTCCCCTCCCCCACTTGTGCCCTGACACTGTACTCATTCCCCACTCCCCCATGTGCACTCCACACTGCAGCAAATACTTGTGGCAGTTCCAAGAATCTGTAAGAATGTGCTTTCTGGCCTTGGGAGCTTTGGACAGGCTGTACCTTCTCATTCATTTGCCTGGCACAGGCCTACTTATCTAGATGTAACCTCCTCCAGGAAGCCATCCCTGACCACCCTCGTTGGAGTACCCTCTTAGATGCTTCCTTGGTTCATCTTTGCATGCATCACCTGGCATCGTGGTTGTCTGTCTTCTTGCTGCTTCTCTTGCAGGTCTGCAAGGCCTAAAGGAGGACCACATGTGCTGATGGTCCTTAGCACCCAGCACAACAGCAGGCACAGAGTAGATACTCAGTAAGCATTTGTTAAATGAATGCTTGACTATCAGAGCGGCATCTTGCTTTGTTTGAAGGATACAGCCTAGGTGCACGAAGCAGGAGGATATAAAATGACAGAAACGTGGCTTCCTGTATATCCTACTAAGAGGGTGTGGTGGGTGAAGGCTCTGGGGTCATCGGGTGCTCAGTGCACTGATATTATAACCATGGTGTTCCGCCTTGCTCAAGCAAAGTCTCAGGCTACTGTTTTCTCACTCCCAGTCAGAAACAAATCATGTTCTGAGTGACTGGAGTCATCGCTCACAACACCAGGAGCTGGTTTAGGGTGGGGTGAGGGGCAGTGGCCTTGGGGCTCCAGTCTCTAAAGGCCCAGGCCTCCTGGCTGGGGGGAGGGGTGAAGAGTAGCAGGTCGGTCCGGGGAGGCTGCAGGCACTGGGGGAGAGACAATGGGGCTCTGCATCTGCTCCTCGCTGGGAGAAGGGACCCTCCAGTGAAAAGCCAGGGAATGCAAGGAAGTGTGGGAGGAATTGATGAGAAGGGGTGGAGCCAAGGAGATGCAGCCGGGAGGAAGGAAGAGAAGGGGAAGGAAGAGAGGCGGGAGGCGAAAGGATCCAGGCTTTCCTTCCTCTCCCTGACCTGGTCTTCAGCTGCAGCCTCCTCTGGCATTGTTTCCTGCGGAAACTCCGGGGGCCTACTCAGACCTCACGTTTTTCCCCAGCCCCTGGCAGCAGCCCCAGGCCAAGTACCAGGCATCCAGCAGGTGCTCAATACTTACTTGGGAAAATGAGAAATGTGGCCAACTTTACTCTGGGAACTTTTCCCCTGTCTTCTCCCCCACTTCACCAGAAAAGCGGAGGGCAGAGCAGGTCTTGGGAGCACGCCCGGGCGCCCCATGAATAATTGACCCTTCGTGGCGGCTCTGCCACGGTGTCCGAGGACAGCGTCGGAGTCGAGACGCGGCTCCGAGTGGCGGGCTTCCTGGAGGGTGGAGGCCCGGGGTCCAGCCTGCCCGGGAGCTGGGGGGACGCCGGGCTGTGCCAGGCCCCCTGCAGGGAGGCGCAAGGGCCTGACCCTGCGCGGCGAACGGCCACGCCTCGGCGCCCCCAGCAGTGCAAGAGGGGCCGCGGCCCAGGCCCTGGGATTGGAGGGCCCACGAGGGGCCCACCCCCGCTCCTCCAGCCCCTTCCCCACGCGGGCCTGGAGCGCGCTCGCAGCCCGCGCCGCTCCCTCGAGCCTGGCTGTCCAGGGCTCTGCAAACAGCTGTTTCGAGGCTCTTTTACAGTTCAGTGCGGTGCGGGGACGCCTGTTCCAAGCCCATCTGCCTACTTTAAAAATCCAGGAGTGAAGAACACACCCCAGCCTTCCACCTCGGGCCCGGGAGGGGCGCCTGGGCGGCACCTGGAGCCGCGCCCCCCACCCCACTGGCTCCCTTTCCCGAGGACGCCCCAGGCCTCCCCGGGGCCGGGGGGCGCGCCGTCCCCGGGGCCCCTTTGTGCCGGGCCGGGGCCCCCCCATTTCCATGCGAGACGCTGCCGGTGCCCCTCTCCCCCGCTTCACTTCATCTTTGTTCCCCTTTTCTGGGAGGAAAAAAAAAAAAAAAGGAGAGAGAGAGAGAAAGAAAAGGAGGAAAAAAGGCGTGACTTGGTTTTCAAACGAAACTCCCACAGCAAACAAAACCCTTTTAGAGAAATAAGAAAGGAGGAAGAAGGAAGAAAAGAGGGAAGGGAAAAAAACAAAAAACAAAAAAAAAACCACCCAAACCGGGCGGGGGGGAGCGAAAACCCTCCAGGCTTTCCATTTGAGTGGGAGAGTTGAACCGAAAGGCAGAGAAGGAGAGGAAGAAGAAATCCTGTCTGCGGTGGAAAGAGAAAAGAAAACTTGGGCTGACAGGAGGGGGTGGGGGGGTGGAAGGAAGTGAGAAAACAAAAGAGAGATAAAAGGGCTGCTTTTCTGTCTCTCTTCCTCTGCGAGCTGGCTTAGGAGGAGCTGTTTTGCATCCCTTCGCGTCAGCCCTGCCTCATTCCCTTCTTCCAGGGAGGGAGAGAGAGGAGAGGAGAGAGGGAGAGAGAGGAGGAGAGAGAGGGAGAGAGAGGGAGAGAGAGAAAGAGGAGCGGAGGGCGGGCGGCGGAGCAGGCGGCGGGCGCGCGTGGAGGCGGCGGCGGGCGCGCAGCAGCAGCCCGGGCGGTGGGCAGCGGGAGCCCCCGGCCCTCCGAGGGCCCCAGCGCAGGAGCCGCGCCCGGACCAGGGTGAGTGTCCGCGCGGCCCCGGCCCCGCAGCCCCGGGCGGGCGGGCGGGCGGGCGGCGGCGGGGGCGCGGGGGGCGCGGGGGTGGGTCGCTGCGGCCGCGGCCGGCCCGCCCCCCGCCTCTCCCCGGGGACGGCCGCGCGCAGGCCCGCGCCGCGCTGCAAACATGTCGTCTTTCCCTTTCACTTCCACATTCCCTCATGCCGGCGAGCTGGAGGGAGAGAGGGAGAGCGGGGGAAAGCGGGAGCGATGGCGTCTGGGGGGGAGGGGAAGGAGGGAGGAGAGCGCGCGAATGAGAGAGCGAGGGGAGAGGAAGAGCGAGAAGCAGAAATGAAAGGGAAGCGCCGCGGTGGCGGCGCGGCGGCGCGGGAGGCCCGGGCGGTGACGGCGGCGGCGGCGGCCGCGGCTCCGGCTCCGGGGCCCGCACGTGGGTGTCCCGGCGCCGTGCGCTCCCCCCGCCGCCCGCCCGGGACTCAAAGTTTCGCCTCCTCGCCGCGCCGCCCCGCCCCTCGGCTGCCCACAAACTTTATTCTCCGGGCGGGTGGGGTGGCCGCGCGTCCCCGCCACCCGGGGTGGGGGAGGGTGGAGCGCGCCTGCGGGGGTTCGGCTGCCCCCGAGGGCAGCCGTGCGCCACGGGACCCCTGCGGGGTCGGCGTCGGGGCGCCCCAGCCAGGGACCTGTTGAAGACGCTCGCCGGCTGGCCAGCTCCCCACGGTCTGTCCTGAGCCTCAGTCCCCCTTCCTCGGTGCCCACTCCCCACATCTCCTCGCGGTCATTTTCCTAATTGGACAGAGCTGGGGGGTGTGAGCGTCGGCGTCAGATCGGGGACCTCGAGGCTGCCGGGTGGGCGCGGGGGCCCGGGGACCGTTGGGGCAGCCCTGCCTCTCCACCCCGGGCGCGCAGATCCCACAGATCCGGCCCTCTCCCACTGCCCCCCTAACTGCGGACTTGCTAACTAGTGCGTATCGGGGTGTTTTTTGTTTTTTTTTCCAAGTTGCCTTTTAAGATGACTTTTATGGTCGCTGCCACTGCTTGCCTCCAGTGTGAGCTGTAGTTTGGGAAGATTTAAGAGGCCAGGGAGGTGCTTGCGTGGGTTTTAACGAACCCAAAACGGTCATTAATGTCTCTCTAAGCTCTGCGATGGTTCAGGCAAGGCGCAGCCTTAGCCTCGGTGCGTTTTCACGGGGACATGACGAGGGGCTTGTCCTTCCAGAGAGGGACCATCCTCCCGGACCTCCCTGGAGTTGCGGGCCGAGTGCCCGAACTGCTAAGGGTGCCCTGAGCGCCTGCATCTGTGTGCAAAATGGGAACTCCCAGCTGGTGGCAATCTGGAGGGGACATAACCAGCTCCAGGGGGCTCCTGGGAAATTTACATAATTTCCCCACAGGTGTTCGGAGAAGGACTTTGCACCCTTGAGGGTCACCCAGCCAACTTTGAAGCTACTCTTTTCAACCCTGCCTTTGAGTACATGTAAGTAAAAAAAACAGTCAGAGTTCATGTCTGCCAAGTAGAAGGCCTTCAAAGGACCTGCTGGGCCAGGTGGGGAGGGTAAGAAAACCACTCCTAACTGTCATTAGCCATTAGAACATGTATCCTTCGTGTTTGTGATCAAAGGCGTGGGCCTTTCTGGTTTTGATTTTGGAGACTCGGTGTGGCTGTCCCTTTCTCATTTGTTTTAAAGTGAATGTTATTTTCTGGTGGTTTCGTCAGGTGGCCCTCCTGCCACGTGTCACCCTGCGCCAGGCACCTGCCAGTCTTGGAACAGGACCTCTTAATTGGTCACCTTTGGTTCCAGCCAAATTAGTGCTCCAGGGCTCTGGTAACTGGCAGAACCTGGCTTTCCTGCACGAAGGCAGTAGTGTGGAGCTGCTTTCTTTTGGGTAGGGGAGTTGGACATTTGGGTTACATTTTCTTTCCTCCACGCCCTCCTATGTGCCTGTGGAGGGAGATGCAATGAGTTTAAGTGGGGACGGATTCTAGCTCTTTTCCTCAGAGCAGATTCCTGGGTGAGTCTTTGCCCGGTAGTGTATGGCCAGCAGGTCACTGGTTCTGTACTTGGGTCACTTCCATTTCAACCAGTGAGACTTATTTTTAGGCTCGCTGTCTGGAGACAAGGAGACAGGCAAGGTCTGGAATGGTTTTCCAGTTGGAGGAAGGGAGACAAATGGGACCACCAGAGATTTTCTACAACAACTTCTATTTTAGTTTTGCCTTGTGGCCCAGGGATATTTCTATCGGAGTTGCGCCTGGAAAGCTTGAGTTTGACGTTCGCAGGGAGGAAATAAGTACAGCTGGAGTCAGGTGCATCTGAAAGGATGCCCTCCCCCGGCTCCCAGTCTGGTTTGCATGCCCCACCCCGACCTCAACCCCAGAGCAAGGGCTCATTTTGTTGAATTAAGGGATCTCTGAATCTGCTGTCTCATGTTAATGGTGGTTGATCCCAGCCCGTGGACTTCAAAGCCGGAAGAGGACCTTAGAGGTTGCCTAAAAGAAACTGAAGCGTGAGACAAGCTCCATGCCTTGGGTCCCCACAGTAAGTGGCAGAGCCAGCACTTGACCCTGAGCTTTCAGAGTTCATTGCCAGTGCTCTTTCCACAAGGCCGCTGCCTCTATTCCTGCTGGGGAGTTGTTCCAAAGAACATGGCTCCGAGAACATGAAACCATGGGTGTGTGCACTGCACTGGGTAAAAGGAGCCTCATTTTCCCGTTACGTCCTGGAGTATTTGACAGGCCCCTGTGACTGCTACGGAGCCTCATTTTCCCGTTACGTCCTGGAGTATTTGACAGGCCCCTGTGACTGCTACGGGGAACCAGGTACTTCTGGCTCTTTTAACATGGACTTCTTCAAAGCCCACCAGTTCAGCGGACTGTTCCCAAGCCACACTAAGCACTTTTTGATCCAGAATGCTTTCTTTATGCTTTGGTGCTTGCGATTTATTTAGGGTTGGTCTGGGAAGAAGAAGGGAGCTGTAAGGGCCAGAGACCTGAACTCTCTTGGTGGACTAGATTTCCTTGTTCAACATAATTTCATAAAGGTCGAGGTCTTTCTTTGTTCATTGAGAAGCCCCTGTGCCTAGAATGGGGCCTGGCCCATAGAGGGCCCTTGATGAATACTTGTTGAATAAATGTACTGGACATTAGACAAAAGATTTCCCTCCCATAAGGAACCTACGAATGATACAGGAGGCAGGGACAGGAGGTGATTGATGGGAACTGCAGAGTTTTGCAGTGAGTCATTGCTTTTCATACAAGCTCTAGGCAGGTAAGGCAGGAGGGACAGGGAAGAGCGAGCCCTGAATGGGGTGGGGCCACTGGGTGGAGACTTGTGCAGAACAATAATGAGGTCTCAAAATGAACTGGATATAGTAGAATAATGATAATTATATATCTTGGGCCTGGCTTGGCTAAGTGCTTTATGAATATCATCCCTCTTAGTCCTCATAGGTGCTAGCTAGTTTACGACATTGTTATTCCCATTTGGCAGATGGGGAAACTGGAGCAGAGAGGAGTTAAGTAACTCATCCAAGGGCACAGAGCTGGCATCTGAACCCAGGCAGACTGACTTCAGACTTTGCCTTCCTGGAATGGCCATGAGGTCAGACATCTCTGTTCACACCAAGGAGCTGGGCACTCAGAGCTTTGGGGTTCCTCGAAAGGATGGCAGCAGAAAAACTCAAGAAGAAATTGTTGGTGGAGTGAGGCTGGTCAGGGAGCATGCCTTCTGCTTTCTTTGCCAGGGTCCTCACAGTGCCTGAAGACCATTTTTACCCAGTGAAGACTATAAGGGGATGCTTATATGGGGGGCTTAACTAATCCCAAGCATAGTGGCTAGTACCAGATTGGGACTATTTTCCACTTGATAAAGATTTAGGAGACATTTTCGGTGTGTAGGGGGGTGGATATGCTTTTCAACTTAAATTATGGTTGTCATGTATTTGAAACGGGAGGAAATTTTAAAGCTAGATATTTCTTCACTTATGTCCTTGAGACCAACAGAAGGTGTTTTCCATGTGTAGAAACCATACCTTCTCCAGGATACTGGTCCAGGTTACAGCAGACCACAATAGCTACTCGATTACTGACAACACATGATTTTCCAGTTGCTGAGCTGGTCCCGTCCGCGAGGAGCTTGCAATCTCTCTGGGAGATAGGCATTACACTAATAATTACACAAATACTCTTTAATTACAGTTGTTACAAATGCTTCAAAGGAAAAAGTGCAGAGGTCATGGGAGCAGACCAGGAGGACAGGGAAGGGAGGCATTTCTGAAGAAAGGGCACTTACACAGCCACTTGAAGGGTTGGTGGAGGGCTTTAACCAGGGATAGTTCATTAACCTTGACATAAACCCTTGCTACTTTTTGTGGTCCATGCACCAGCAGCTTCTCCTGGGAGCTTGTTGGAAATGCAGAATCTCAGGCCCCTCTGCAGGCTTGCTGAGTCTGGATTTTTAACACGATTCAAGTGCAGGGTCAAGTCTGAGAAATGCTGATGGAATCAAAGTACTGAACTGAGAGGTTCTCAGCTTTGCTGTGAGTGAGTTGTGTGACCTCGGGCAAGTCCCTTCTCTGATTAACGAGGGAATTAGATCAACTCACAAGTTCTTCCTGACTTTTCTTCTCTTTGGCCACTGCTGGTTGGTGCAGCCTCTGAGTTTATTGAGGACCTGAGCTTGCTCAGCTCTCACCTCTGAGGTGCCTTTGGTTGGGGCCCCGCGGATCATCCGCGCTCTGGTCTGACTTCAGGAAGCAAGGAAGAGGGGCTAGACCATCAGAGCTTTGGAGAAGGGACAGGGTAATTCACATAAAGCTGTGGAGGTTTGTTGCACAGGGAGAGATTGTCTTAAGGCAACTTGGGAAGATTTGGCCCAAAGCGAGAGAGAAAAGCTGGCCAGGGTGAAAAGGGCCTTGGGGAAGAAAAGTGTAACATTTCTGCCAAAAGGGGAACCCAAAACAAGGGTGGGAGGAACCCGCATAACAGTGTGCATGTGAACGTGATACTTTAAGAATTGCCACGGAGCTGCTATCACTGTAGACAGGACCTGGGGGCTGCAACCAGGAGTCCTGGAGCCTTGCACTCTATGGGTGGGCTGCAGTTGCACCTACAGCTGTGCAAAGAGTCACGTGCGTGTGCACTCTCTAAAAAGACCCAGAGCTTTTGCCAGCCTCAAAGGTGTCCGTCTGCATCCTCCTAGAACTAGGGGCCGGTGCCTTTCTTGACGGATCTCCCCCAGCACTTACTATGGTCCAGGCACCATTCTGAGCCCTTTCCATATATTAGCTCATTTATGTTGAATAACTTCCCAGAAGTCACACGCATAGGAAGTGTCAGAACCAGGATGGTACCCAGGCAGTTGGGCCCCAGTAACAGGGCAGGTGGGACTGCGGGGGAGCTCTTGTTGGTGGAACAGAAATTGACATGACAGAGGCCCCTGCTTTACCGATAACAGAAAGGAAAGTAGCACCAGGTTGCCAGGCTAGCCCATGAGAACCTGTGTCATTATTGGGCCCAAAGCATGATTGTTTGCAAAGGAAAAAAAAAGAGAGAGAGAGAGAGAAAACTAGACTGGTACAGTGCTGCAAGCTAAGTTAAAAATTCTAGAATCGGATAGAAGGTGCTGGAAGAATTGCACTGTCAAATAAGGGGGGGGGGCAGGAAATTGGTGTAGATTCTGAAAGAAGGGATTAAAGGAGGTTAGAGGCCAAAGCAGGGCCAAATGTATGTTGAATCCACAGCTTCAAAAGGTAAAATAACTGGTTTTTATTACCTACTAATTAATGTGTGTAGCTCACAGACCTGACCCTTCCCCCATCCCTAGTGCCTTACCCCAAGTACAGAGGCCTTTTGTCTTCTCTTTTATTCATTTCTGTGCTATTTGAATTTTTATCAGTATGTATTCTCTTTAAAATCTATATATTCATAAACGCAGTGAAAGGACTATTCGAAGTGTGTTGACCTCTAGGGGGGGTTTGGTTCCATCTTCTGCCACCATCATCATAAAGGAGTTTCTGATATTAAATGTATATGCTCTATTGTGTGTGTATTTTGGGAGTACCGAGAGAACTATTGGAAATGTGAGGGTTTTCAGTGCAGTCTGAAACTGAGAATAAAGGATCACATTGTGGCCCAACTGCCTTCCCTTCTGACCCCTCCACCCCCACCCTCTGGGTAGGTAATAAATAGGGAATCAAAATCAGGTAAGAATGACCACTTCCGAAAGCAGGAATGTCTGCCTTCCGGATTTACACGGGAAACTGTAGCTTCATTGATGACTCTTGGTTACGTGTGATTTTCCTTCTGGGTGGTACCTGAATGCCACCCTTACCCCATCCCATTCCGGGGGGAGGAGGAGGAGCAGCAATGGAGTAGGCTTCTGGGTGCATGTGTTTGGTAAGAAAAAAAGGATTGCCAGATTTTAATGGTGGTTTCACGCACCTCTTGAGAATGTCCTTACAAGGGCCACATCCTAGCTGGCCTCTAAGTAAGCATCAGGTACCCTTTGGAGGCTGGCGTTGCTGGTTCGTTAACCCCACCCTGTGATATCCCCTCCTGGAAGTCCCAGCCCCACAGCCTCACCTCCCAGCCATTCACTAGCTACAGACCACAAGACCCCTGTGGACTTGCCTTACCTGGAAGCAGGTTACCTCCGAAATTCTGGACTCTTCTGTCCCCGCATCGCACAGCCCTGCTTGAAGCACCCTGCTCACCCCTGTTCCAAGCTGGGAGACCTGTGCCTGCTCACTTGGGCCACGTACCCACTGTCAACCCCACCCCTCATTCCCAAGTCCTGCCCTGGCCACTTCCCCAGGAGCACCCCACTTCCCCCTATGCCCCAGTTCCCTACTATAGCTACAATGTACCTGTCTCCCTCTCCTTTGTCTCTGCTTCTCCCCAATCCTCCTATATCACTTCTCTGCATGCTAGGACTTCACAAAAAGAGTCCACCCTGTCTGTCCCTACTTCTTCTCTTCCCCTCTACAGAGAATAGTTCACTCCAACCTGCTCTCCCATAAGTTCCTGGCCACCTCTTGATCACATCCAGTGGCCTCTACTTACCTGACTTTTCCATGGCAGGTACTGTCATGGAAAGTCTTGCCCCCAGTGGGTTCTAACTTCTCAGTCTGGGTCCTCCTTAGACCTTTCCAACCCTGCTTGTCCTACCACTCTCTCTTCCCCTAGAATTTGGGGCCAGGGCCATGGTTCTCTGCTACTTGCTTCCCTCCCATGCCTGTGGTTTCAGCCTGCATGGTGTGAACTCGGCCTATATCCCTGTCCTCATGTCACCTGTAAGCAGCTTAGAGCTGGGTTAACATTTGTTACAGCTTTGGATATCCATGGATTTCTTTCTACCATCTTATTTTGTGGCTTTCTGTTTCTTCTTTTTCTGATTCTTTTTGCTCTGTTCATTCTTTCTTTCAAACCGATTGAAATTTTGTTTTCTTTTCTTCACTCCTTTTTTTCCCCCCCTGTATGCTTCAGAACTTCTGCACTCTATTTCTGTTCTTTTGATGCATGCAGACTTTATAAGGTTTAAAGTCGGTTGGTGTCTATATCTTTTTTCAAATAACACGTGGGTCTTGGAATGCTTTATATGAAGTCACTGTTGTCGCTGCTTATGTTCAGTTGCCATACAGTGGGTTAGTTGCATCTTCTTTCTTCTTTAACTCTACAAATTGGATGTTATTTTTGATGTTTTATACATTTAACTTTTACTGTGATTTTCCATATATTTACCATTTCGTTTACTTATATTTCTCCTTGCATCTCAGGCCTTCTTTCTGGGATAAGAACATGTGGTGAAGGTCTGTTAATCATAAACTTTCAGTTCCTGTTTGGCTGAAATTTTATTTCATCCTTATTGTTAAAAGATTGTTTGACTGGGTATAAAACATTAGCTTGACAGTTATTTTCTCGTAGTATTTAAAGATAGTATCCCATTGTCTTCTGGCCTTCACTGTTACTTTGAGAAGTTGATAACCCAATTATTGTTCTTAGGTAATGCTCTCTGGTGGTGCTGGTTGTTGTTTGTGGTGGTGGTGGGGTTGTGTGTGTACATGCACACGTGTATTTTGCAGTTCACTATAATATACTTGTGCACTTAGGAGTGTATTTTATTTTATTTGGTTAATGATTCATTGGGCTTCCTGAAACCAAAGATTGGGGACTTTTATCAGTTTTAGAAATTTTTCAGGCACTATCTCTTTGAATATTGTCTCTCCATCATTTTATCTCTCTAGTCTCTCCTTTGGAAACTCCAGTTAGATGTATGTGAGATCTTATTCTAGCCTTTATGTCTCTTCACATCTTTTTGATTTTCAATCATTTAGTTTTGTGTGCTGTTTTCTGAATAATTTCTTGCCTACCAGTTCACTAATTCTTTGTTTAGTTTTCTCTAATCTTCTGTTGAGCTCTTCCACAAGTTATTTTTAGTATCCATGTTAACTCACAGATTTGTATATATTTGATGTATTTTAATCCATTGCAGTATTATTTTTGATATTCGTCCTTTGAGTTTTTAATCTGGATTTTTTTTTTATTTCTGTGTTTTTATTTTATCCTTTTTCAAGATCTTTTAATTTTTTAAAAATAAGCTCTTGCTCTTGCCGGTTTGGCTCAGAGGTTAGAGCGTCAGCCCACGGACCAATGAGTCACGGGTTCGATTCCAGCCAAGAGCACGTACCTCAGTTGCGGTTCATCCCAGGCCCTGGTTGAGGTTGTGCGGGAGGCACAACATGTCCCTCTCATGTTGATGTTTCTCTCTTTCTCCTTCTCTCTCCCTCCCACTCTATCTGAAGATAAATAGAAAAACACCCTTGGGTGAGGATTTTAAGAAAAAGCGCTTACTCCTTATTTATATCTTTAATTCCCCATTATATTTCCTTCATCACATTCAACATACTTATTTTGTATTTTGTGTCCAATGATTCCAGTATCTGAAGCACTTGCGGTTATAGTTCTGTTGCTGATTCCCACCCTTGAGGACTTGCTTCCTTAGGTGTTCTGTGATTTTTGCTCATGAGCTTATGTTTGCTAGAATTCTACCTGTGAGAATTCTTGGAGGTATAGGATGAGAGTACATTCTTCCAGGGAGGGTACGTTACCTTCTACCAGACACCTGAAGGCCCTACCAATGGGTCCATTTATTTATTATTCTTAGCTTGCAGTTTTGAAGGCCTCTAATGACCACGGATTCTCAGAGGAACTATTTTTTTAAAAACTCCATCCACGGCTAACTAATCCAGATTGCTTCCTTTCTGACTCTATACCACCAGATACCCTGCTTGGGCCCATTGTTCCCTTATTACCAAATACCTTCTCTCTATCTTTGGACAAAGTCCTAGCCATGCCAAGCCCAGTGAAAACTATGTATCTTCTGGGCCTTCCCCATGCCACCAATTGAAGAATTAGCCTTCCCTTCCGCATTCATGGACCACCATTGCCTTACCTCTTAGTCTGTAGGTATGTATGTTCAGACCCCACACCGACCCTGAGCTTCTTAAAAAAGCTCAGAGCTGTGTCATTTATTTCTGGAACCCCAGTGCCTGGCTCAATGTTGGGCAGACTAGTTGCTTAATAGATATCTATCAATTGAACAGATGTATGCCAAAATCAATACTCTCTTCTTCTTGAATAGTAATAAAAAAAAAAAAGTCATGAGTACTAACCTGCCCCATGACCGGGCATAAGTCCAATTCAGCCTGTTGGATCCCAGTGTCTTTAGCTATAAACGATGAGATGCTTCTGAGATCTCCACTTGCTCTAAGATACCGAGATTCGGCATAACTTGTGTGGCTGTCAGTCACAGTGACGTGGATCAACTCCCGGGTCCCAGATGGAATGAAGGGATGAGGGGGCTGTTGAGAGAAAGAGCATGATTCTGAGGTAACTGGGCATGATTTGGAAGAAAGGAAAGAGAAGGGACTCAAGGGTAAATTAATATGAAATAAAGATGGCATTTTGAAATTTGTGACCTGAGGGAACTTGATGGCAGTCTTAAAAAAAAAACACGTTATCACAAAATAAAATTCAGATGGAATTAAAGATGGTGACTATAAAAAAATGAACTCGGGAAAATACTAAGTATAACTGAAATCCCAGAAGCTATAAAAGATTAATATAATTGACCCTACACAAGTCAAAAATCATCAGAAACATCCCGGCCAGTGTGGCTCAGTGTTTGAGTCTCGACCCATGCACCAGGAGGTCGCCGGTTCGATTAGATTCACGGTCAGGGCCCAGGTTGTGGGCCTGATCTCCACTGGGGGGCATGCAGGAGGCGGCCAATTGAAGTTCTCTCTCATTGATATTTCAATCTCTCTCCTTCTCCCTTCCTCTCTCTAAAAATCAAAGAAAAAAAAATTTTTTTTAAATCATCAGAAACAAAGAGTCTCCTTGTTCTCAAAACTAGGAAAGCATTTTTGCAACCTATGGCAGAGATAGAGCTAATCTCCTTAATATCTAAAGAGTTTCTCCAATTCAATAAAAAAATAAGTTTTTTTTTCGCCCTGGCCAGTTTGGCTCAGCGGTTAGAGCGTCGGCCTGTGGTCCGGAGAGACCCGGGTTCGGTTCCCGCTAAGGGCACGTACTTTGGTTGCAGTTTGTCCCCGGCCATGGTTGGTCGTGCGGGTGGCAGCCGCTCGATGTGTCCCTTCACGTCGATGTTTCTCTCTCTCTCCCTTCCTCTCTCTCCCTCCCACTCTATCTGTACAAAAAATGGAAAAATATCCTCGGGTGAGGATAAAAAAAAAAAAAAATAAGTTTTTTTTTATCCTCACCCAAGCATATGTTTATTAATTTGAGAGAGAGAGAGAGAAACATTGATCAGTTGCCTCCCACACTCGCCCCTTCCAAGGATCAAACCCACGACGTAGGTATGTGCCTGACTGGGAATTGAGCCTGTGACCTTTAGGTGTAGGGGAAAACATTCAAACCAACTTAGCCACAACGGTCAGGGTTATTCCATTTTTATTTTTAGTATTATTAAGGTATTTATTTTTGGTTAATCCTCACCCGAGGATATTTTTCCATTGATTTTTAAAATTTTTATTTTATTATTTTATATTTTTATTCTTACTCGAGGACATTTTTCCATTTTTTGTTCAGATAGAGTGGGAGGGAGAGAGAGGAAGAGAGAGCGAGAAACATCGATGTGAAAGGGACTTATCAAGTGACTGCTACCCACATGACCATCCAGGGCCGGGGACAAACTGCAACCAAGGTACATGCCCTTAGCGTGAACCAAACCCAGGTCTCTCTGGACCACAGGCCGACGCTCTAACTGCTGAGCCAAACCCGGGCTGATTTTTTTTTTTTAATCCTCACCTGAAGATATTTTTTCATTTATCTTCAGATAGAGTGGGAGGGAGGAAAGAGTGAGAGAAACATTGACATGAGAGAGACACATCGATTGGCTGTCTTCCTCACGACTCCAACCAGGGCCAGGAACGAACCGTAACCGAGGTACATGCCCTTGACTGGAATCAAACACGTGTCCATAGGCCATGTCAAACCAGCCAGGACTCCACTGATTTTTTTTTTAGATAGAGTGGAAGGGAGGGAGGGGGAGAGAGAGGAAACATCTATGTGAGAGAAACACATTGACTGGTTGCCTCCTGCATGCTCCCCGACCAGGGCTAGGGATCCAACCTGCAACCCAGGTATGTGCCCTTAACCAGGAATTGAACCCATGACCCTTCGGTGCACAGGCTGATGCTCTAACCATTTAGCCACACTGGCCAGAGCATGACTACATTTTTTTTTTATCCTCACCCAAGGACAGTTTTTGCATTCATCTTCAGATAAAATGGGAGGGGAGGAGGGGAGAAGAGACAGGGAGAGAAACATCGATGTGAGAGAGACACATCGACTGGTTGCCACCCACACAACCCCATCGGGGCCGGAGACAAACTGCAACCAAGGTACATGCCCTTACGGGAACTGAACCTGGGACTCTCCAGTTTGCATGCTTATGTTCTAACCACTTGAGCCAAACCAGCCAGGGCACGACTACCCCATTTTTAAAATGGGTACACCGAACCTGGACAGTTCACAGAAAGGAAATATAAATCGTTTCTAACCACATAAGAACGGGCTCAGCCCACTGGTAATAAGAGAAATTCAAGTTTACTATGAAGAAGTGACAACAAGAACAGATACTCATGACTGTTGACAGAGTGTCAGTCAGTACAATCCGCACAGAGAAGGTTCTGACAATACTTATTAAAATTAAAAGTGCCTAAGTAATTCTGGGAATTCCTCTCACAGATAAGTTGCACATATGTGACACGATGCATTTTTCAAGGTAGTCCGTTGCATCATTGCTTGTAAAAAGGAAACAGATTTAATGTCCATTGGTAGAGAGTCAGTAAATAAATTGTCCCACGACCCCGCAGTGCATTTCTCTGCAGCTGTAGAACTGAATGTGAAAGCTGCCTGTGTGCCCATGTGGTCTCTGAGCTATCTTCTTGCGTAGGAAAGTGAGGAACAGCACGCCTGGCTATGCAGTAGCTCGGCCTCAATACCAGGGAGACTAGTAACGGGGGTTTTCCCACAGCGAGGCTGACTTTTCCCGCTATCTGTTTCTACATTTTGAATTTTGTGCCTTATGAATGTACGGTTGAATTAAAAAATCATTCTTGCCCTGGCTGGTTTCGTTCAGCGGTTAGAGCATCGGCCCGTGGACCCATGAGTGCAGGTTCGGTTCCGATCAAGGGCAGGTACCTCGGTTGCAGTTTGGCCCTGGCCCTGGTTGGGGTTGTGTGGGAGGCAGCCACTCGATGTGTCCCTTTCACATCGATGTTTCTCCCCCCCCCCCGCCCCCATCTGAACAAAAATGGAAAAATGTCATAGGGTGAGGATAAAAAAAAAAATTATTCTTAAATAAAAAAAGGAGGTTAGGGTGGAAAGGTGGGAAGAAAGATCTCACCTTTGTCCCGCATGTTCACACAGACTATTTCAGGGATTCCCCTCTGCAACCTTGAGAGGGGTTACCATTTCCATAGACCAAGAAACTGAAGATCAGAAGTCTGAAATGACATGCCCAGGTTCATGGAGAGAGCCCTGAACCTGGCTTTGGTGATCAGTATTTTCTTGTTCCCTTCTCTTATTTTTAGCTAACATCTCATTGGTTAAAGACCAGTGGTGGTACATCTTGGCCTAGCCCCTCCCCTCCTAAGGAAGTGAGTATAAAGTTTCATCCCTCCACCAGCTGGTTTGCTGGCTCACAGGTGCCCACAGGACAAAGCTCAGGCAGCAGGTGGGGGAACCAGCCCAGAACCCCGGCAGCCACATCAGACACAATGAGGAGGATTAGGGATGGGCTTTGAGTCCTACATTTGAAGCTCCCAGCTTTTATCAGAGTGTCTTAACATTATTTCAGGAGAGCTTTTATTACTGTCTGTGAACTGGCCTCAGGTAGGTACCAGCTGCTGCCTGGTGCCTGAGCCGGTGCCTTCACTTTGTTTTATGGTGGGGAACTTTTCAGGACTCAAGGCACTTGGTACGTGGAAGATTCTGGAAGAAGAACTTTTTCTATTTTTCTATCCACAGCTGCAATCAGATGGCATCCCTTTGATTAAAGGAAGGGAGAGGTGTTTTTTGTTTTTATTTTGTCGTTGTTTTGGTTTGTTTTGTCTCACAGGAACACCTGTTCGGTTTTCAAAGTAGGATATTGACCTGCTTCCTTTTTGCTGGAACGAAATGCTCTATGGAGAACAAAGCTAACGGTGTTGGCCATATGTAATGTGAGGCTGTAATTTATAAGATACAGCTTCACCTCAGGGAAGAATCTGATGTCTTTAAGAGTCAAAAATCACCCAGCACCACCTATCCTCATGTGTGGGGTTATATTTATTTTCTAAGGTAGAGTCGTCATCTCTTAAAAAAGAGGTGGGGTGCCCTGGCTGCTGTGGCTCAATTTGTTGGAACATTGTCCAGTACACAAAAAGGTTGCAGGTTCAATCCCCGATCAGGGCATGTGCAAGAGACAACCAATCAGTGTTTCTCTGTCACATCAATATTTCTCTCTCTCTCTGCCCCCTCCCCACCCCCGCCTTCTTCTTTCTCAGAAAAATCACTAAAAACATATCTTTGGGTGACAATTTTAAAAAAAGAAAGAAAGAAAGGGGCAGGGTCCTCTGGGGCTGAGGAAGGAATGCTCATGGGGGTAGGAAGACTGGGATCCGTGGGCCTCAGCTGGCATGTCCAATACCCTGTCATCTGTGCTGCTGGCATCTTTACGAGAAATGCATCCTAATGACCCACCCTGTCCTTTTTCATTTGTCTGGCCGGTGGAAGTGGAAATGCTTGAACATCACAGAGCTGTACTTGTGTAAACTTAGCATCCAGCTCTTTGCTGAGTAGATAGGACGTGCCCAGTAACCATTTGCCTTGTAGACAAATTTTGATATTTGAGAATGACTTTAAAGCTTTTGATCAGAAAGAGGCCTGGAGAAATGTAGACATCTCCCATTGCTCCTCAGTTTTCCCGTGCTTGAATAATTAAATGCATGCCCTGTGGAATTTTTCCTTCCATGGGCTCCAGGCCCTCTGTCTGTCTCACGCAGGCTGCCTTCCGTAAATGGTACACTCCAAGTATCTTAACACCCTCCCGTGTGGTCCACTCCGACATTGACTTGTGTTCTAGCTCATTATCCAGAAAAACTTCCAAGCCCCATCGGTTGAATTCTTTTGCGTAATTTGTAGAACTGATCAGAATTTCTCTTTCAAACTTTTCTTTTGGGGACTTGATGCCTTAGTTGTAAAAATGTATTCCCTGTCCACCAGTAGTAGATTCACAATCTTGACTGGTCTTTTTTTTTTTTTTTTTTTCCTCCCCTTTGAATTCATTGTCAGAAGAGGTGGCCATTGTCCTTTTGTGGATCAAGGACAAAAGTAACATTTGTTTGCCTTTTCACACCTGGACCCTTCTGCTGGCTCCCTCTTCCTCCTCCAGGGATGGAAAGTTGGGTCCTGGGTGTCCTGGGGAAGTGGCCCTGGCCGAGGCTGCCACCCTCCCTGCCCTGACTTGTGCCTTCTGGACGATCTACCTTCTTTCTGCCTGGAAACCACCTCTTAGTCCTTGAAATAGTCTTAGATGCTTTTAAGATGTGTCTGTCCAGTTCTATTTGGATTTTTCTCAGATCGAATTCAGATCTGAACATCCAAAGAATGAACAATCTCTTGGATCTTGGATCTCTCTTCCTTTTGTTTTTTAGAAAATAGCTTTTATTGATTTTTTTTTTCTCTTGTTACAAAGAGATTTATGATAGTTGCAGGAATTTTAGGAAACAAGCAAAAAGGAGGAAATAAAAACCACCTATCCTTATTAACATTTTAGTATACTATGTTACTTTTAGCATGTGTTTTTAAATTATAAAATGAGATCATAATGGATGTTTTTTTGTTTTTGTTTCGTTTTTTGCTTTCACTTAACAATATGTTATTAAAAATTCTATTGAGTTAAACACTCTCTTGGCAAGTTATTTAGAGGGTTGCATTGCTGTTCTTTTGAACAGATGGACCCTTTATATCTCAGCAGCCTCCCACATGGAGGTTGTGTCCTTTCTCTTATAAAGAGTTCTGTGATGACATCCTTGCCCATTTTTGCCCACAGCCTTGATACATTTCTAGAAGGGAATCACTGGGCCAAGGACATTCTAAAGGCTCTGGACTGAGAGGGTTAAATTGTCCTCCAGAAACGTTGTTTAGTATTTTTGCTTCCTTTGGGATGAAGACCAGGTCTTCATTCTTTTTAAAAACCTGGCTGCACATGTTTAAGACATCGCTTCTCAGATGTTTCACTCGTGTTGGTTAAGAGTGACCGGCAGGGAAATGGACCCCGGACAGAGCTGACCCGGGAAAGACAACCTCCCGTGTTTTGCCCTTTGTTTGTAGGGTGGCTTGGCCTTTCTGGCTTCCTCAGACTGCAGGCAGCTGGGCAGGGAAACCTTGAGGTGCCATCCTTAGGGTACCTGGGGCAGAACTGGCTTCAAGGATTCCAGTCTTTTGAGGAACTTAGGCTGGTCTTTCTTCCAAGGGGATGCTCATTAAACAAGCATGCTGCCCCAACTCCAGAGACCAGAGTTGGTTCTCCCTGGCAGTGTTGGTATTTGCAGGGGCTGATGGGGGAATGGAGGGCTTCTTGTGCAGACCTCAAACTCTGTCACCCAGGGCAGTGCCTCTGCCCAGACTTCAGCCCTTGCAGCTCATTTTCTCTGTCATCACCTTGGGGAGGTGGGGGGACAGGAGGGAGTTTGGATGTCATTACCAAGGCAGTACTATTTGCTTGGGCTAAATCCCTCTTCCTCACCTCACGTGCTTTGTGAGTTGGTGAGGCCTCCGAGGAGCTCCCCTACTTCTGAGCTGCCTTTTTACCTCTGCGCCTCTGGTGACACCTAGGCTGGTGTCCACCTTCTGGACCTGCCACGTCCCAGTGCATCACTGCTCTTTCCCTGCACCTCCTCTGCTCTGACTTCCAGCCCCGGTCACCCTCCTGCCCAGGGGGCTCGTGGAGGCCCGATCTGCCTCCCCCCAGAGACACAGCATGCCAGCTGCTGCCCGTTGGGTTACAAACAACAAAAACACAAAACCCAGCCCCTTCAGATGAGGGTCGTTTGGTTTCTATGAACCAGATGACTCGTGTGTTGGAAATGAGAGGCACGGGTTGGGAGAGGGAGGCTGGAGGCTCCCCTGGGGTGGGCTTTGTTTAAAATTTAATATGCTCTTCCTTTCTCTCAACACGCCAGCGAAGCCTTCTAGCTGCTTTGTCATTTTAGCCCCGTTATCTGTCTGGTAGATGAGATTTCTTATCTGCCCCGTCCTGCCTCTTCCCTGAGTGGCCCGTCGCATCCCATCCCCTCCTGCACGCACGTACCCCCATTTGTGACTCAGATCGCATTCTGGGACCTTAGATCCCCGTGAAACTTGTCACTTCGCTTCCTAGGCCATGAAGATTTGGGGAAAACGGGTGCACTTTTAATGGTGTTGGACCCACCAAGGGCCCAAGTAGTAGGCAACTTTGGTGTCCTGTGAGAAGTGTGGCACCCACTCCTAGCGGTGTGGGGAGTGTTGGGTCCCGGGGTGAGGG
Organism: Molossus molossus; assembly: GCF_014108415.1. Lineage (NCBI taxonomy): Eukaryota > Metazoa > Chordata > Mammalia > Chiroptera > Molossidae > Molossus > Molossus molossus. The sequence goes on along the minus strand of NW_023425360.1, from coordinate 3,789,907 downwards.
TGTCGGGTCTGGGTGGCCTGAGGTGGAGTTGAGTGTCTGCTCCTGTGTGTGCTCCAGCTTCTGACCTGGGGGCTTGGCCTTGGGGACTCCTGTAGGACGGAAAGTGCACTAAACACAGAAACACAGAGCTGCCCTTTTCCCCAAAGGCGAGAATAGATATAAAAGATTGTTCCTGGGGGACGTGGGTTCAGAGGCAAAGGGGAGGGTCTTATTTTAAGCCACAGGACTTTAAGCCAAAACTTTCCATCTTGGCTCACCATCTCCTAGCCCAGATGAGCCACAGCCCTGCCCTGTGAGCCTTGGTTTCACTGCCTGTGCAATGGGTTCATGAACCCACTTTCTGTAGCTATGCTGTGTCATACATAGTTATCACTATTACCTGTGAAGTCAGGGGAGAGGCCCGTGCCATCCTGAATCCTCCTTTTTCTTATAAATCCCCCTTAGTAATTTCTTTATTCCTTTATTCAGTCAGCAAATATTTATCAAGCATGTAGTACGTGGTAAACTTCGTGACATAAAGGAGAATGACGCCCTGGCCAGTTTGGCGCAGCGGTTAGAGCGTCGGCCTGTGGTCCAGAGAGACCCGGGTTCGGTTCCTGCTAAGGGCACGTACCTCGGTTGCAGTTTGTCCCGGCCCTGGTTGGGTCGTGTGGGTGGCAACCACTCGATGTGTCCCTTTCACATTGATGTTTTTCTCTCTCTCTCTCTCTCTCTCTCTCTCTCTCTCTCTCTCTCTCTCTCTACCTCCTACTCTATCTGAACAAAAAATGGAAAAATGTCCTCGAGTGAGGATTAAAAAAAAAAAAGAATGACATGCAGTCTGTCCCCAGCGAGCCCTCTGCCAGAAGGGATATTGGATGTGTTAACAAGACGCAGGAGGTTAGCTCTTGGAACATGCTGAAGGCAGGGAGGTGTGCAGGGAGGACTGCCTGGTGGAGGTGGTGTTTAGCCGAATCTCAGCAGACAAGGGGAGCAAAGGCAGAAAAAAGAGGCACGTATGAAGAGTCAGTGGTGGTTTGCTAGGGTGTGTAGGTAGAATGGTTGAAGATGGAGCTGGAGGAGTCAGTAGGGGCCGATCTGGGAATGTGTCCAAAGGCCTGGACTTGATCCAGAGGCCTGTGGGAGCCGCCAATGGGTTCTGAGCAAAGAAGCGATATGACAGATGACTCTGTATAAACTAGGGGACTTGGGGCTTGTGTTGTTGAATCCACATGGGGAAATCCCCTTGAAAATGTTGATCTGAGATTTGAGAAACCCTGCAGAGGAATAAGTATAACACTTTTGTTTGAATTCCTTCTCATTTCACCTAAGACGTCTGCTTTGCCCCAGCTGTTTACAGATAATTTGCAAAAGTACGTTTTCTATGCTTGATTGTGTTTCCTCAAACTCCCCAAGAAATAACCCCAACTGAAATCTTTCCACCAGGGTGTGTTCTTCGTTTTTCTTTCTTAATTGATTTTAGAGAGAGTTTGAGAGAGATCAGTTTGTTGTTCCACTTACTTATGCATTCATTGGTTGCCTCTTGTGTTTGCCTAACTGGAATGGAACCCGCCACCGTGGCAAATCTGCAACCGTGGCCTGCCAGGTCGATGCTCTAACCACCTGAGCTGTCTGGCAGCGCTTCCGTGACTTTTACGAGTGTCTTCTTCCCTGACTCAGTGGTCCCATTCTCCCTACCAGGCTAGACTTGTTGGAAGCCACTTGAGACATCCGAAGGCCTACCTGGGCCCTTTCCTCCCTCTTCTCTACCTGTGTCTCCTAGCACACCGGATTCAGGTCAGTGAGGATGGAGGGCAGAGAAACAGGGAAGACCCCGATGTGAGCTGACTCGCAGTCACAGTAATGAACGCCAGAGGGGAGTTAGTCCAGGTGGTGCTGCGCCTGCGCCGCGCATCTGCTAACCCGTGCTGATGAAACGATGGGTCTCCCAGGAACCGCGTGTACCCCTTCTCCCCTCCGCCCCTGGCTTCCTATCAAACCTCTCATTTCTCTCTCTCTGTCCTCTCTCATTCCTGCTTTCTTCTCAGGGTGGGTAGTCACGGAGCAGGCTTCTCGATCTCTCTGGAGTTTTCCATCACGTGTGCTGACTGGGCAGCTTTGGGGAAATAGGCCACGTGTTTTGGGTCCAAATCTAATTCTCAAGTTCTTCTTGGTGACTTCCTTAACTTTCTGGCCAGGGAGAGCCTTTGCAAAGACAAAGCCCAGAGCAGAGCATTTCTGTTACCAAACCATAGATAAACAAACATGTAAAGAAATCTTATTATTAAAGTGGTAAGTCTTATGCTTATATAGAAAATTTGAAAATACGGGGAAATGTGAAGAAAGTAAAGAGTGCCCATAATCTCACCAACACTGCTTAGTACCTTTATATATCTCTTCAGTCTATTTCAGTGCTCATATGTAAATAGACTGCATTTTAAATATTCTATTAGAAATTAGAAATTACCAACACTGTTTGGTACCTTTATATATCTCTTCAGTCTATTTCAGTGCTCATATGTAAATAGACTGTATTTTAAACATGGTTACAAGCATTTTGAACTTGACATCCTTTTTCTTTTTAATTTGCCATAATATTATGGCAAGCAAACACTTTAAAAAAGCGTTTGGGCTTTGCAAACATTTCTGTTAGCTACCAGTAACCGATTGCAAGACTGTACATTCTACCCGAAACAGAAATTGTGCCAATCAGGGAGTCCTTTGATCACCAGGCAGTAAACCAAACGGTTGTAAATTTAAACAGACTAAAACGAAAACCCAACCACTTGAAAAACTTTAAGATACTCTCCTAAATTACTGTTGGGTCAAGGAAGAAGTAAAGAAAATAGGGACAAATATTTAGAAAGCATTCAAAACCAGAATGCCACATAACCAAACCTATGGAAGACATCTGGCATTATTCTCATGGCCTTAAACGCTTTTATTATTAAAGAGAGAGAGAGAAAAAATAAATCAAGCATTTAGCCTGAGATCTTAGGGAAGAAAAAACAAAAAGGATAAAAACAGCCCCAAAGGAAAACAGGAAGAAAAAATAGTAAAGATAAAAGCAGAAATAAATGAATTAGGAAACAGAAACATGGTGAAATGAGCAAATATATCCAAGAGTTGATTCTGTTTTTTTGTTTTTTTTGTTTTAATCTTCACCTGAGGATATTTTTCCATTGATTTTTTTTTTTTTTTTTTTTTTTAGATGGAGTGGGAGGGAGGGAGGAAGAGAGAAACAAAAATGTTGGTTACCTCCCACACAACCCCAACTGGAATGGTGATTGAACTCACAACCGAGTTATGTGCCCTGACCGGGAATTGAACCCAAGACTCTTTTGGTCTGATGCTAACCACTGAACAAAACTGGCCAGGGCTGATTCTGTTTTTTAACAAACAATAAAATAGACTGACCTGGCAAATCTATTTGAGAAATAAAAGGAGAAAAAAATAGGAACGAAACATTGCAATAGACTGTTAAAAATAAAAACATAGCCCTGGCTGGTTTGGCTCAGTGGTTAGAGCATTGGCCTGCGGTCTGGAGAGACCCGGGTTCGGTTCCCGCTAAGGGCATGTACCTCGGTTGCAGTTTGTCCCCGGCCCTGATTGGGTTGTGTGAGTGGCAACTGATCACTCGATGTATCCCTTTCACATCGATGTTTCTCTCTCTCTCTCCCTCCCACTCTATCTGAACAAAATATCAAAAAATGTCCTCGGGTGAGGATAAAAAATAAAATGTATGCACAGTAGGCTCAAATTTGAAAACCTCAGTTAAATTAATTCTTTTCTGAAAATGTATATGTTGCCAATTGAGAAGAAAATTGAGATCATTATTAAAGCATTGCCCCCTCTACCCAAAAACACTGGTCCCAAGTCTCTTGCCAGGTAATTATTTCAAATTTGATCATACTAATAACACAGCTGTTCCATGGCTTAGCAAAAGATGGCAAGCTGACCAGTTCATCGTACAAAGCAAAATAAGCCTGATATCAAACTTGACAAAGGAACAATATTAAAGAATGAAAATGCTATGTCGGAAATAGAATTCAATACTATATTAAACAAGTCATCCACCATAACCCCATGGGGCCAGCGAGGGAAACTGTCGATGTTAGGAAAGCTTAATATAGTAATTACGTCATTACTAATGGGTTAAAAAAGCAAAACCGATTGATTCCAATATATGCAGGAGGAAATTGATTAAAATCGAACAACCATTTCTACCTAATCAATACACCAAAAAAGGAATAGAAGCGTGCATTCTTAGCATGATTAAGAATATCTGTTTCAAACCAATAGCCAATGTTATAATTAACTGAAACAGTAGAGGCATTCTTCTTGAAACCAGTAACAAAATAAGGAGGACTGCAGTACCTTCACCATTTAATACTGCTTTTTAAATAATAGTAAACACGATAATACTGAAACAGAAATATAAAGGAGTAAGTGTAACAATATGTACAATTTACTCTATACCAAACCTTGAGCTAGAGATTGATTTCCAAAGTTTAGAAATAATGAAAAGTCATTATAAAAATTGTAGGAGATTTGACTACATTATAAGTGCTATGTGAATCCTACAAAGCAATTGAGAACCTAGGAGAAAAGATCTTATCATAAGACCCCTATAGGGTTAATATTTTAATTCTACCAAGATCCTACACATATATGTGTATGCTCACACACATACATATATATTTGAAAAATCAAGATTTAAACTTGAGCCCTGGCCAGTGTGGCTCAGTTGGTTGAGTGTTGTCCCATGCACTGAGAAGTCGCAGGTTTGATTCCTGGTCAGGGCACCCACCCAGGTTGTGGCTTGATCCCTGGGTGGAGTGCATACAAGAGGCAGCTGATCAATGTTTCTCTGTCACATCAATGTTTCTCTCCCTGTCTCTCTCCCTCTCCTTTCTCGCTCTAAAAATCAATAAAAACATATACTTTTAAAAAGATTTAAACTTGCCCTGGCTGGTTTGGCTCAGCAGTTGGAGTGTGGGCCTGCAGACCAAAGGGTCATGGGTTTGTTTCCCGGTCAAGGGCACATACCTGGGTTGCAGGTCTGATCCCCAGCCCCAGTTAGGGTCATGCAGGAGGCAGCCAATCGGTGTGTCTCTGTCACATTGATGTCTCTCTCTCTCCCTTCGACTCTATCTAAAATATCAGTGGAAAAATATTCTCGGGTGAGGATTAACTATTAAAAAAGATTTAAACGTGAAGACAAAAGTAAGCCCCATGAGATCTAAGACCAGGTTCATTCACTGCATGACAGATACTTTCTTGAATTTTATTTGTTGAACACATAAATGAATGCAGTGCAAGTTTCTAAAGTACCATATCATTTTTTACCTTTTAAATTAACAAGAGTTTTTTTTTCAAGGTTTCATTATGAAAATTGTCAAATATGTTAGAAAGTTGAAAGAACACTACCATAAATATTCATACACTCGTGATGAGCTATGACAGAGACAAACATTGGCCGTACCTGCTTCATCTATACATGTATAATATTTTTTCCTGACTTGTTTTGAAGTTGCCGAACATGTATCACTTCTCCCCTGAATACTGAGCTTGAGAATCCTAAATCTCCCAGAATATAGTAATCTGTGCAAAAGGTTTGGGAAGCTGCTGCTTTGTGCCCCACGGGTATCTCTGCAAATTGTCCTCATCCTTGAGAAAGGATTCAGGAGTCACAGTCATGACCTTCTGATATGTAAGAGAAAAGAAAGTGTACTTTTATAGAGTAGCAGGCCCTGTGTTGGGTGGTTTTCTGATAGTCTTCTGTTCAATCCTCTCCACAATAGTATGAAAGAAGCATTATACCCATTGGGGGGGAGGGGGTTGAAGTTCAGAGAGGTTAAGTAACTTGCCCAGGTTTACACAGTGGCATTATTCAACCCATCTGATACCATGGAATTACACGTTTGTCCCTTCCCTTCATCTTCTCTCTGCGTCAATGCATGAAGGCATTTCGTGGGTAGTGTGGACAAATTAGAAGCAATCTGAATGTTTTTCACTGCAAGGATGGGCAGGCAAATGGTGCTCTGTACAGTCAAATGAGTTGCTGGGTTTATGAACGTGGGTTATTGATTGTGAACAAGCAACATGGAAAATTGCTTGTGTCGTTCAACAGGACACCAGATTGTACACACCATGTACCAAACCGTGTGAAAACCCTATACTTAAAGAGAACCAGGAGGAAACACACAAGAAGTGGTAGGGCCCTGGCCAGTGTGGCCCAGTGGTTAGAATGTCGGCCCATGCACCAAAGGGTCGTGAGTTCGATTCCTAGTCAAGGGCACATACCTGGGTTGCAGGTTCGATCACTGAACGTGCAGGAGGCAACCAATCCATGTGTCTCTCTCACATCGATGTTTCTCTCTCTCTCTCTATCTATCTATCTATCTATCTATCTATCTATCTATCTCTATCTCTTTCTTCCTGCCTCTCTCCCTTTCACTCTAAAAATCAATGGAAACAGTATCCTCAGGTGAGGATTAACAACAGCAAAAAGTGGGTTGGGGTGAGAAGGAATATTCATATTTTTTTTCCTCTTTTATCTTTTTCAAACTCTTGTCAGCGGGTGGTCTTATTAATTTTGTGACAGACATTTTTAATCAAGAAAAGCACTGTATACCCACTTTATAGTTTCGTAAGCTCATAGTGAGGGAAGGCTCTGCTCTGTTTACTGCTGTCTTTTTTTTTTTTTAATTTCTTAATGACTTAAACAATTTTTTTTATTGATTGATTTTTGAGAGAGACACTGATTTGCTGTCCCCCTTATTTATGCATTCATTGGTTGCTTCTTATATGTGCCCTGACCAGGGATCAAACCTGCAACCTTGGCATATTGGGATGATGTTCTAACCTGCCAGGGCTGTTCTATTTTTCAGTGCCCAGCCCCAAGCCTGGCATATAATGGACATAATAAATATGCTGGACAAGTGCCCACCAGGAAACCTCCCAGAGAGGCTTGGCCCAAAAACATGTTTGCAGAGAGCTTCTGTCAGCTGGTCTACCTGAAAGCAAGTGCTGACCAGGTGTGTGCCATGGGGTGGAGTATTTGCAGGATCGTCACCTCTCCTGGTCCAACCAGAAAGGCCCTGTCAACATACAGGGACCATTCTGGGCATTTAGCATCACCAGGCATTTAGTGCTAATAAGAACCATGCAGAGCAGACAGACTCCAGCTCATGTAGAGATGGGCTTTATGTCCTCAGACTTTCGGAATTGATGATAATGATTATATGAGTGGTTATTATTGAGTGCTTACTAGAGGCCAAGCTAAGTGCATTTACAAAACCATTCCCTCATTGAATTTTCACAACAACCGTAGGAATTAGCAACTGTTATCTCCATTCTGTAGACGCGGGAACTGAGGCACAGAGGGGAGAGGCATGAGTTCCAGGGCAAGTCTTGGTTTTGCTAAGAATTTGACTTTCAGTCAAGCACAAGGCTGTGGGCTTTACTTTCCTTGTTTGGAACAGTAACGACTGACGTTAACTGAGTGTTTACTACGTGCCGGGCCCAGCTGAATGGAGAATGTGAGGCCCCCTTCAACAGACCAACTATTTATTCCGACCGTCTCTCAATGCCAGGACTTTGCAAAGTACTTGCCCTAGTGGAAGAAACCCAGTTGGTTTTGTTTGGGCTTGTTTTGCTTTCCCAAGACCCAAATTTTGAGCCACGGGTCACACACAATTATTCCTGGTTGCTATACAGCAGGAGCATTTTTAGTGGCCACACCATTGGTTGCTCCCTGCTGGGGGGAAGTGGGGTGGGAATTGTTAAAATACAGTTCTATGTGTCCAGCCCCAAATCGTGGAAGGACCCAAGACTCAGCATCTTAGAATACCTTCAGGTGGTCCCTTGCTGTCAGTCTTGCTGTGGCCAACTTGGGCCAATCGTTAACTGTTAGTGTCCTTTTTCTTCCGATTAAACCTGCAAAGTGCTTGGGCTACTCTAAACAAAAGCCCGTTTCCATGTGGAGGAACCCAGCAGAGTTATAAAGGTGGTGAAGATTGCAAATATTATACTCTAGCCTGAGCATCTCTGAATCTCTCATTTGACAGACCAGTCCCCGCACACCTCAGTTCTGTGGAGCTCCGCAGGCCATGTGTAGCTGAATGTAAATTCCAAGAACACTTAAGACACTTAAATGTATTATTTTCTGTTTTTAAGAGAGAGGAGAGCAGGCGAGATGACCATGGAACATTCAACGCCCCCCAAAAAGTGGCAATTAAGTAAGAATGCATGTTTGAAATGTTAAAGAAAAGGCAAATTTGAGGCTCTCTTACCTATGAGTAGAATTTACACTCAAGAGGAAATAAATGCATCTGCATTCTAAAGTCTTAAATTTGTAAACACTATCATACATTCTTAGGTCAGTAGTACAGGTCGTGGACTGCATGATGTTACCCAGCCAAGAGGAACTAAGTGTGGAAATCAATTGAAAACGATGCTTAGGGTCTTATAATTTGACATTGCCATGACAACACCCAAATGGGCGATTGGCAGCCGCATTTTGAACACGGTATGGACCAGTGTGGGCATCACTGACCTCATGTGGCCAGTCCCAGGACCTTGGGCTGCCTGATGGTGTTGGTTCTTTGAGGATTTCAAATAAAACCACGGAGTTTGAGAGGCAGAAGAGTTAGGGGAGAGGTGCGAGACTTTGCACCCTCACCCTCAATCCCAACAGGCCAGTTCATGCAGAAGCGGGTCAGGGGGTCAGCCGCCATGCCAGTGAGTCCCTCACTTGTCCCATGGGACTCGTCTGAACACGGGTTGCGGAGCCTGTGGGAGAGGTTTGTGGGTTCACGGTGGAGGGGGTTCATGCTTTAAGAGGTGGCCTCAGGGTCCGGCCAGACCTGGTCTTCAAAACTTGGGCACTTCCAGCTTGTGGCCTGGTCCTTCTTCATGCCTCTGAATTTTGAAAACGGAGAGCAACAGTCCCTCCTGGAAGGGCTCTGGTGTGAGACAGGAATGAGATAACGCACAAGGGGCTCTGCACGCCCTCTGCTCTGGGGAAAGGGAGGGTTCTTCGGGTTGCTTTGTGTACGTTATTTGAAAGAGTGGATTGCATTGTGGGTCTCCAGGAAGTTGCCAGCTGCCCTCCCATTTCCGAATTCCTGTGTGTGTGTGTGTGTGTGTTTCTGTGCCCTTGGTTGTGCTGCTGCTGGTGGGGTTGTCAGGAAACAGCCATTGGTTTCCTGCTGATTAACTCAGTTCCTGGAGGGTCCTCCCTAGCAGCGAGGGAGGCCTGGCCTCCTTCCTCACCGGTTTGCTTTCCTGGCCCCTTCTACGGGGCCTGCCTGCCTTTCTGCTATCCTAGGGTCCAGGACACCCTCACAGGCCTGCTGAGCCTGGCTTTGTTCTGGCCACGGATGAGGCCCATGGGTTCCACCTTCCTTGGGTTTTGCCTGCAGGTGTGTTCCCTTTGCACACCTGACGCCTGTGAGGACTTGGGCCTCTTCTGAGTCACCCAGGGGTTAGACCTACGAGGTTTTGGTCATCTGAACTGTAAGCCCTTGGACATGATGCTGTCAGGGTCCTCTGCCCCTCCAGAGGAGGCCTGATGGCAGGAAGGAGCCCAGGCCAGGGCAGCAGACCCCGAGTTTTCCCTGCTCGTGGAAGGGGAGTCTGAAGGACCTCTGTCTTTGGTCTTCAGAAGGAAGGTTCTAGTGGGTGGAGAGGCCAGTATAGTCTTAGAATTGGGGGTCCCTGGTCTGTACCTTGGTCCTGGAGTGAAGGACCAGCAGAGAAAGTCTGCACGGCCAGAGCAGGGGCTGGGTTTGGCACAGCCATGAGACCGTGGTCTTGTTCCCAAACACCCCTTCTGACTGCAGGGTGTCAGTGATGAGCCGAGGCTGCCTGCTCCAATCCCTCGGCTCCCACAGAAGTGGCATTTCCTCTCTGCCGCTCGAGGACATGGATCCCGGTACCTCCGGGTCTGGGCGGATGTCGTCGGGCTGGCTCTCAGGCCTCAGCAGGGCCGGGGCCACCCTGTGCCGAGCGTGCGGACACCCGCACAGCTCCCCACTCATTTCATCCAAGCCAGGCCGGCTCTTCGACTGGGGCAGGAAACCCTGTGCTTGCTCAGACCTAATGGCTGAGTCAACAACGCTGGGGACGCGTGTTTGGTTAGCAAACAGGGAGCAGCCGCAGGGCCGACCCGCTGCCTTCCTGCTGTCGGCTTTCTAGCAAAACGTCCTCTGGAAAGGCGGCCCAGACCGGCGGCTTCACGTGCCGGGCCTGGTGCGAAATGAAAATGAGGCCCCTTGTTTGAGAAGAAATAAGAATTTCAAGACCGTGACAGCACAGCCATGGAACCCGGGGAGGGGGGATCCTCCTCGCGTGTCCCACGCCTGTGAAAATCCTGCGTGGTGGCAAAACGGGGCTTCTCTTTGGTAGAAGAGGGACTTGACGCTCAAACCAGCTGTGCCCTGAGACTGCTGCCCTCCCCGCACTGCCCCAGGGCAGCTTTGGTCAAGGGTTGAAGCAACGTCTGCGGCCACTTCTCCTTTTTGCCCTTCTCTACCCCGTTTCTTTCTTTCTCTGTAAGCTCAGAAAGCCTCTAGCCCATGCCCTCCTCCCATCCCTTCTCCTTTCTGTCTTCCCCTCCATCCTCGCTGCCCTGCCCCTCCCTCCATCTCCATTGCTCCCTTCCTTTTCCCATTGTGTTTACTAGAGGAAAACCCATCCCGGGTTTGCTGTGTGACATGTCTCAGCCATTCATTCATTTGGTCCTGTTTGAGTTTCATGTCCCTCCTTGGATACCGAAGCCTCTCACGAGAACAGCTCCAGCCAGCACCTTCCCCCACCCAGGGACGTCCCTTCAGTGGCCTCTGGCTCTGTCCAGATGGTCTCTGCCTGTTGGGAGCCTAGAATGAATTCTCATTGTTAGCGTTCGTCTCTCCCCACCTCCCCCCCACATTCAGCTGTCAGCCCTACCAGCCTCAGTGGAAAGAAAGCCGGCTTCATTCTTCCTTGTGACACCCCATGAGCCCTGGTGACAGACCTGGCCGTGGTTCTCAAAGACGGTGGCTTTCATGCCTTCCATGAAGGCCTGGGGCTGGGGCTGAAGGGAGTGAATGGGTTAAATAGATAAGCCCAGTGGGGCACTGTCCTGCCTTCCCTCACCCTCTTCACACTGTCACCGGAGGATTTGCATAGCAGCTGTCGGATCATGACACTTGCCCCCTCCCTAAAACCCTCTTCTGGTTTCCCCGCGGCCTGAGAATGGCACCCAGACCCTGTGTGTGGCCTTCAAGGCCCTGCCCTCCTGGAGAGAGGCCGGTGTGGGCTTGCTTGAGCCCCACCTTGACGAATGCAAGGGGTTTGGAAGGTGGAGGGAAGGAGAGGGAACCATGACGAGTAAGAGATGGCCCAGAGGATAGCCAGAAGGTAGAAGTCAGGATAGCCAGAAGGTGGGAGGAGGGGCAGGGTGACCCAGGAAAGTCCAGCTCTGCTCCGAGGGCCTGGTCCCTTGGGAGATGATACTAAACCCTGGTGCCCCTTCAAATCTCCTTTGGGGCTTTTAAAAATTACCGAAGTCTCTGGAGGTGGGCCCATCATGTTTGCGTCTGCTCCCCCAGTCAGGGATCCCCTGAGTACTTTAGGGAGGTGGCGGGAACCAACTGTCCTTTTCACAGCAGGAACGCACTGGGTTCTTCTCTGCTGATAGGCTGCCTTGCTCCATCAGCCCCAAGTCCCGGCCAGGGTGAGTTCAGTGAACATGAAGTAGAGATAGGGCCCTGGAGAGTCACCAGGATGGGACCTGGCTCAAAAGAGGAAACTGAAGGCTGATCACCAATGAGCCCATCACTTCCTGCATCGGGCAGGTGGCTAACAAACCAAAGATTGGCAAAAAACAAAAACCAAAAAACAAGTCACAATAGTCTGCGTGGTCTCCTCATAACTTCGTATTTGGAAAATGTCAAGTGTAGCCCTGGCCGGTGGGGCTCAGTTGGTTGGAGCATCGTCCCATGACTCCTGGTCAGGGCACATACCCAGGTTGTGGGTTTGATCCCCACATTGATTGGTTGGGCTACACAACCAATCAATGTTTCTCTCTTTCCCTCCTTCTCTCTGGAATCAATAAAAAATAAAGCAAAGAAAATGTCAAGTGTAGCAGCAGAGCTGAGACCCTTCATCTAGATCCTGCAGTTGTTCCCATTTTGCGTGTTTGCTTTGTCTCGCTCTTTCCAATGGTTTTGCTGAGTCATTTGAGAGTGAGTTGGGGTAGCATGATGGTTCACCCCTAAATACTTCGGCAAGGACTTTCCCCTGTGGAACTATAATACTACCTTCACATCTAAAAAATTACCATTGCCCTGGCCGGTTTGGCTCAGCGGTTAGAGCGTTGGCCTGCGGTCCGGAGAGACCCGGGTTCGGTTCCCGCTAAGGGCACGTACCTCGGTTGCAGTTTGTCCCCGGCTCTGGTTGGGTCATGCAGGTGACAGCCACTCGATGTGTCCCTTTCACATCGAAGTTTCTCTCAATAAAAAAAATAAATAAATAAATAAATTACTATTATTTAATAATATCATCTGAAACATGGTCCTATTCAAATCTCCCCAATGTTCTTCCAAAAATGTTTTTCGGCTCCTTTCCTGATGCAAAAAAGCTCATTCATTTGCATCTGGTCGTTGTGTTTGCTTAGCTTCTTCTAATCTAGAACAGTCCCGCCCTGGCTGGTTTGGCTCAGCGGTTAGAGCATCAGCCTGCGGTCCAGAGAGACCCGGGTTCGGTTCCCACTAATCTAGAACAGTCCTCCTGTTTTGTGTGTGTGCATGACATCGGCTTTGATGAGTCCAGCAGGCCAGCTGTCTTATAGAGTGGACTCTGGCTTTGTCTGAGTGCGTTCAAGTTTGCATAGTTTCGAAACTCCCCTATTAATTGCTTCATTGTGTCTAAAAAAGTCCTAAAGCAGAAGGTACCGCTGATGGTATCTCCTTTGTCCCTAGCCCTGAGTGAGTCATAGGATGTCCTGTCCAGCCACCAGGAAAAAGAGGTAGCTTTCGTTACATTATATTTATTAAATGTTTCAGCACATTTAATATTTCACTTGACCCACAGCAAGCCTGGCCTGCTTGGGCCGGTGTTCTCTCTGCTCAGTGGGTGGGACTCTGAGAGGCTGAGCTTGTCCATGGCCTTAGAACTGGACCAGAGCCCAGCCCTTCCGACCCTCTGGGGTCCCTGCAGCCCCACTCTGCAGTGGCAGCTGGGAGATGGGGCAGAATTGATACCTTTGCTGCGCTGGCGTTAGGACTGGGTAAGTTACAGGGCGGTGTCACCGAACCTCAGCCCTGGACCCTGAGTGCTAGACAGAATATAGAATGTTCTCCAGTGTGGTCTAAGTTGTCTTGATGACTCCGCCTCGTGGTTGGGTTTAGTCATTGAACTGTGTACCGATGTTGGAGTGGCTTGCCCCACCCTGAGTGCTCCCAGGCTGCCATTTGGTCATTTTTCATCCTGCACCCTAGCTGTCAGCTGTCACAGCCTCCAGCACCCCTCCCACCTCCTTCCTCCTCCTTCCGATTTGCATCTTGTGCCTGCTGTGGTCTGGGGGAGCCAGAGAAACAAGCTTGTCAGAACTGAGTCCGAAGGCTCAGAGTGAGGGACTCCGTCCATGGACTGAAGAATGAATGTGACACCAGGGCCCCTCGGCACAAGTAGGGTGTCGCCGTTACATTTTCCAAGTTCAAAAGACCTCGAAAAGCCCTGGCCGGTTTGGCTCAGCATTTAGAGCATCGGCCTGCAGTCCAGAGAGACCAGGGTTCGGTTCCCACTAAGGGCGCGTACCTCGGTTGCAGTTTGTCCCCGGCCCTGGTTAGTCGTGCTGGTAGCAGCCACTTGATGTGTCCCTTTCACGTCGATGTTTCTCTCTCTCTCCCTCCCTCCCTCCCTCCCTCCCACTGTATCTGAACAAAAAATGGAAAAATGTCCTCAGATGAGGATAAAAAAAAAAAAAAGACCTAGAAAAAAATCATAGCATTCAGCAAAAGAGGCTGGGAGAACGTGAGCACGTGTGTGTGTGTATGTGTGTGTGAGACCAGGGCACTGTGGTCACCGTGACCATGATGCGGAGTGGCCATGCAGGCTGGGGCTGGGGTGCAGTGGGGGGTCCTAGGGCTCAGACCCGTGCACTCTGATCACCACCCTCCCTGCACAAGATCAGGCTGCCTTTGCCAAGTGGCTATATAAATACCCTGCCCAGGATTTGTGAGGATCTGGCCACCCCCGCATGAGGGCTCTGGGCGGTGCTCACACTTGGTCTTCAGGGGAAGGTCCCTAGTGCTTCCGATTTTGTTGTTAAAGCCACATGCCAGTATTCTGCAGGCTTTTCCCCAAGGTACTGTCCCTCCCTTCTGTTCCCCGTAATTGTGTTCCCTTGGGCAGGTCTGTTCTTTCCCTAAGAAATTTCTATCCTCATAAATGTATAAGCGTGATGCCCTTTCTCTTTCTTAGCTGAGTGCTCCAAGGAGTCAGTGCACTCCCAGCCTGACTTGGCAGTGATTCCTTTGCCAAGCCTTTTTTGCTTGTTTTCTTTTTTTAACCCATATGTATCTTTCTTGATGTCAAACAATACTGGAGGGCTGTGGGGGGAGGGGCTGCAGGCCCCGCCCACCTCGCTCCCCACCCTCCCACCCTCCAGATTTAGTTTCTTTAGTTTCTCTTGTTTTCTTTGCCTCCATACTTTGAAAGAATATGTTTAGCTACTACTTCTCTATCTTCCAATTTGTGGACATTATCTGTTGTTTCCATATTCCTACCTTGCTTGCTAATATTCTATCACGATTTAGGGTTAAAACCCATAATATGAATAGCGTTCACTGCTGAGCCCAGCGCTGTATTACTTCTTTAGCAAGAGGTAATGATTGTTCTCACTGACTTAGTGTCTCTCTCTGATTCTTCCCAACACAACAAAAGATCAAGAAAACATCTATCTGGTGGTTTACCCGTTCGCTGATGGATTTCTTTTTGTTTTCTCCTAGAGTATCTTCCGGTGAAGTTCTTTAGAGCTTCTTCAAAACAAATCAAAATGTAGTGTGTTTAATATACAGTTGCCCTTGAACAACCCGCGTTTGAACCGCGCAGGTCCACTCATACGCGGATATTTTTCCATTGACAGCTTGAAAAAACTCGCAGACGAACCACGTAGCCTAAAGCAGACGTCTAAACTTATGGTATCAAGACATACAGTTCAGTACTATAAATATAGGTTGTCTCTAGTTTCCTATATTGGGAGAATAGAGTCTAGAATACATATAACATACAAAATATGTTTATCGACTATTTATGTCAACAGTTGGCAATTAGTTGTTGATTTTTGGGGAATCAAAAGTTATACGCTGCCCTGGCCGGTTTGGCTCAGCGGTTAGAGTGTCGGCCTGCGATCCATAGAGATTGGGGTTCAGTTCCCGCTAAGGGCATGTACCTCGGTTGCAGTTTGTCCCCGGCCCTGGTTGGGTTGTGTGGGTGGCAGCCACTCGATGTCCCTTTCACGTCAATGTTTCTCTCTCTCTCTCTCTCTACCTCCCACTCTATCTGAACAAAAAATGGAAAAATGTCCTCAGGTGAGGATAAGAAAAAAAAAGTTATATGCAGATTTTTTACTGCATGGGGGTTGGTGCCCCTAATCCCTGTGTTGATCCGGGTCAACTGTACTGAAATAACTCCATGTGCCTCCTCTGAAAGGCTTCCCTGACCCCCTACACCCCAAGGCCGCCCCTCCTCTGGGCCCCCCAGGCCCCTGTTCTTGTCCTCACAGAGCCCTGAGCACACTAAGTTATAATTCTTGTTTTCTTGCCAATCACTCCCACCTCACTGAGAGCTCTCAAGTTCAGGGCTGGGTCCTGCTCACCCCTAGGAATGCACATGGCAGGTGCTCGATAAATATTTGCTGGAATTTGATTTTTTGGATTGAAATGCAAGAGTGATGTGCTTCCGGCGTGTCGGCGACATTTCCGACCCTGTGCTCCCTTGCATTTTCCACGAGTCCCTCTCTCGTCTTCCTTGTTGGGCGTGGAGGCCCTTCTGGGCCTGTTCCACCTTAATAACAGCCTTTCCCAGAGACAGCTAGCAAAGGAGGGTTTTCTTTCCCAGATCTATGGTGTCTCCCACCCGCAACCCCCACTAGATTGGCCTCAAGCATCTCAGGGCTTCAGACTGGTCCTTTTCACATTATAATCCCAGCCCAGGCCCCTGAGCTGGGCGCAGACTGATTGCGCCATAGATGAGTGAGGTTGAGGCTCGCTCAATCAATCAATGTGCCAGTCAGTCTCCCTCCACTCAGCCTCTCTGTTCTCATTGCCCAGCACTTAGATGCTCAGAAGGAAAAAGAAAGCTCTGTGGCAAGGTGACCCCACGTCAGGTTTCGTCTTGACTGGCTGAGTACTGAAAGACAGGAGGAGGAAGAGAAGGAAAGACAAAGGAGGACCAGGGATGTTCACCTGGGATGTCAGGGGGCACGTTGGGAGATACGCAGTCGCTAGACTGAGGGCTGTGTATGGGCAGGGGCTGTCCTGTGCTCCGGGCCCAGCACACAGGAGATACCCAGTGACAACTGATGTCTGAAGGAAGAACGGGAAGACAGAAATCCAAACCAGGCCTGTTCTCAAAGAGGGGTTTGGAGTCCTCCGGGACACCTGTATCTTGTAGTGGTTGGGTCCTAGCTAATTCGGGGAAATGCTGATCTGTGGTGACAAGCCTCAGTGTCCACAGAGGCCCCACCCTTGTAAGGACACTGATCGGATGATCGGACAGTTGGCAGCCAGTGGAAAGGGTCAAGTGAGCCTGTCACCCTCCTGGACCGAGAGCCTGGCCTGAGCAGGCTGCCAGGCTTCCTGGGAGCAGTCTCTGGAGAGAGTGGCCGCTCCCAGTGTCATTCATTCCACATGTTCCAAGTGCCTCCTGTATGGACCCGGCAGCTGGAGAGCGGCGGAGGCACAAGCCAGGCCAGCCTGGAGCCGGAACAGCTGCTGTGCTCAGACCCTCCTCCTGCGCCCTCCTACCTGGGCTCTGGGCTGTCAGCAAGAACCAAACCAAGAGGGCGAGGCCCCAGGGCCAGGCTCACTCAGGGCCCGTGGGAGGAGGCGCAACCAGGTGGCCGGGGCCAGGGCAGGGGTGCCAACCCGGACGTAAAACGGATGGCCACAGTCTGTGCCCCCTGCTCCCCACGAGGGAGCCCTTCTCTTGGAGACCGAGTGGGTTTCAGGGGACGCCTTCGGAGCGGCTCTTGGATGCTTCTGCAGTGGAACTGAATTTCTTTTCTGTACTTTTCGGAATTAACTGGCCGTTCTCCGCCTCGCCCTCCCTCCCTCTCCCCAGAAAGGAGAGAAGGAGAACAGAAGAAAAGGTCTTCATTGTCGCCCTGATTGGCACCTTCTGTGAATGAGGGGTCACTGCGCCAGGGCTGCTCCCTTTCGAGCCCTCCTTCTCCCCTGCCCGCCCTCCTTCTCCCCTGCCCGCCGCATTCACGCGGGAGCGGTCATTCTTCCCAAGCCTCTGTCTCTCTCTCCCCTTTGTCACTGTGCTTTCTTCCCCTTTGCTTTCCTGCGTCTCGGTCTCCACTCTCACCAGCTCCCTCGGGGACCACTTCTCTCCTCTCTTCCCCCCTTTTCTCGTTCTATTCAATTCCTTTTTTTTTTTTTAACTTTTTTCTTTTCCCTTTTGAATAGTGCTTCTGTTTTCCAGAGACTGGACGCGTAGAGAAGTTGGTTTATTTGAGGAAGGGAGAATGTGAATGTTTGCATTTTTCTCCATTGCTCTAAATGTGTTTTTACAAAAAGAAACAAACCGCCATGTGGGACGTGGGTTTCCTTTGGGCCCAGCATCGAGAGGGAAGGTGGTTCTCACTGAGAGATCCCAGACAGGTCACCAGGACAGTGGGCGAAAGGCCTAGTGCAGCCATCTGCCAGGTTCAGACGTGGCCCTGGGGACAGTCTCCCTTTCTGCCTAGGCTTGGGGTGGCCTTGATGTGAGGGTGAGAATCAGGGGGGCATTCAGATCCCCCCAGCCTCCCTCCTCTGTAGGAGCGGGCCTTCGTGCAGGGCTGAGCTCCAGGAAGAAGGCTGTGGTCACACACATCACTCGGCTTGTCTGGCGAGGCCCCTTCGGTGGGGATGAAGGGCCCCACGGAGGCTGGACCTGGAGTCTGGGAGAGGAGGCTGGGAGCTAGATCTGCAGGAAGGAGGAAGCAGGAAGTGGTGATGGCTCTGGGGAGGCGAGCGATGCTTGGAGCTCAGATGGGTGGTGATTCATTAAAGCTTTGACATGTAGGAAATGTCCAAGGGCCTGCATAGGTCTGGAGACATCAGCACGGAGGTGAGAGGAAGCCACAGGAAGAGGGCTTCTTCGAGGGAGCCCCCATGGGACAAGAGAGCAGATGCCAAGGCCTGAGCCCGCGGCCTCCGGGGTGAAGGAGACAGAGAGAGGGCAGCTGGGAGCTGAGGGGAGGGGGCTGGAATCTAAGCCTCTGAGGACAAGTGAGCTCAGTGGAGGGGATCAAGAGCAGGCATTGGAGGAGATGGCGGATGTGGCACTGAACCCCCTATTTAGAGGGTAGAGAGAAAGCAAGAAATTAGGCACTGCCAGGGGCTGCTCCGGGGAGGGGAGAGAGTAGAGCAGGGCAGGGCAGGCCTGGACGAGAGAGGTGCCTGTTCTGGGGGCCTGTTTCTTCTCTGGGAGGGAAAGGCCTCAGACCAGGTCTGAAAGACCCTTTGCACCTCCTCAGAGCACCGGACAAAGGGCCAGGTCTGCACCTCAGGTCCCTGGCTGTGGGAGCCACAGTCTAGCCCAGAATTGCCCAGGGACCCAGGGAGGGCTGGGGCACCTGCGCGACACGAATCTCTGGGAAGGAGCCCTGGAGTGTGAGTGGCCTGGGTGATCGCAGTGAGGACCCCAGGCCAGGAGGGTGCCTCCAAAGGCAAGCCCTGTGCCTCTGTCCTCTGCCACACCTAGCAGAGCTGGCCCTAGTCTGGTCGAAGTGTGGACCGAGTTTGTCCTTAGCAGGTGTGGAAGGGATACAGCCCAGCACACAGTCCAGTACATTGGAAAGCCCCATGCAAGGCACAGGGCATGGAGGGACAATATCCTTCCCAAGGAAAACTGAGGCAGGTCCCAGGCTTAGGGGGCCGGGCCACAAACACGGAGGGCCAGTGGCCAAGCCAGACACAACAGGTGGGACGGTGCAGGCTCACAGGTGGTGGCTGGGGACCGGGCGGAAGGAGAATGTCAGGGAAGTGAGTCTGAAGCCCCGTGAAGCGTGGTTTATTCAGGGGACACCTGTTGGTCACCTACTGGGCGCACACTCAGGATGGCACACTCTTCGGAGGACAGCCTGGGGCTCTGAAGGGCTGGGAAGAAGGTTGTGTTTTCCCTCCGGGTGACTGAGACGAGGGGAGCTGAGGCTAAAGGCAGCAGGGGGTGTGGTTGGTTCTCTGGGGATGTGTACTCCAGGGACGGGGTGGAGACGGCTGGCAGCAGGTGCCATCCTTGCAGAGTCTTCCTGCCCACGTGGGCAGGGCCACCTCTGCTCTTCCTGGCTCTGCCTGCTTCTCAGGCACCTGCTGGCAGCCCTGGAGACTGCCAGGGCAGCCCTGGCCGCCCGTCAGGTTTTTCCAGTTTGGGCAAGAACACCTCCTTACACCCAATTAAGGCACCCACAGCCACCCTGGCCCCTGAGATGAAAGGGAAACCTCCCCCGCATAAAAGCAGCTCCCTCTCCTAGGGGGGCACAGGGTCGGCATTTGGGAACTGGCTTTGGAGGCAGACATGTTTCCTGGGGTCTCGTGTCCAGGGGCGGCATCACAAAGCCTGGCCCCTCCAGTAACTAGCTCTGTGCCCTGGGCACGTTCCTGAACGCTGCCAGGTTTTGCTCTAAGCACTTTGCATATTTTTACTTTGTAAGGCTCTCGCCAGCTGCACTCGGCAACTTGGCACCGCCTGCACTGAGTGAGAAGAAAAAGTCACACCGTTGCAAAGTAGCAGAGGTGGGATTTGAACTCAGGCCTCCAGTGTCCAGCATCTGGGCTCTAAACCAGTGGTTCTCATTCTGTTTCGCAAGTTATTATTTCGAATCCTTGCAGCCCGATATTTATCACCCCTGCCTGGACGTCATCGCAATGTGAACTTGCTAGAAGAGTTTCCAAACGCATAGGGAAGCGACCACAAGGAGCACGATTCTAGAAGCATTCTTAACCTTTCTGTGCCTCAGTTTCCTCATTTGCAGAATGGGGGTGAGGGTACGCGTACCAACCACACGGACAGTGGTTCGTGTTAAATTAGAGAATGAACTGAGAGTTGGCACCGGCTGGCACTGTCTCTGTCAGGACAGCCAGTCTGCTCAGGTCAGGATTTTGTGATCGGTGGCATTGTGCCAGGAAAGGGCTTTGTGAACTGCAGGGGGGCTGTGCCCGGGTGAGTGGGTGTGCCCTTTCCCTGCCCGGCCTGTCTTTCTGAGTCCCAGAGGAGCTGGTGTTTCATCCTGTGCTCTGGCACCCAGAATCGGGCCCTGAGTCCTGCCAGCCAGTCCTTGCCGCCACACAGGTGTGCACACGGGGCTTCCGCCCACCACGTGGGTCCCGTCCTTCGACTCGCTGTACGAAAGCACCGTTTGTCAGGCGACTGAGAAATGGATCTTCGCGTCGCTCCTGCGTGTGGCTGGCTGCAGCCCGTGCGTGTGATGTCTGGGTGTGCACACTGTCAGCCCAAACGTTCCGCCAGCTGTCCCTCCCCCCAGGAGATCCACGGAGGCCTTACGTGAATGAGAGGCATTCTTGACTCCTGTCCTGGCATAAACCCGCACTCGAGTCGGGTGTGTGGGTGCCTGCAAAATAAATGTTGATCACCACAGCGGCAGCTTCAGGAGGCGGCTGCCGGGGGCTCTCCTCGGATGAATTCACGCTGGCTGCCGGGAGGAGGAGAGGGCGCTGTGCCCGGGCCACCCTCCTCGCTGGCTCATTGTGGCACCTCCTGTGCCCACGGCTCTTCTGTGTTCCCGCCTCCCTCCTGTGCCTCCAGCCTGGGCCAGCCCCATTCATCTCCCCCTGCCTGTGTTGGGGGAGGGGGCCCCCCCTCGTCAGGCTTTTCCATCACTAGGCCTCCCCATCCCCTCTGCCCGACCTTGGTGTATTGAACCCCACTAATCACACTTCACTGGGCTAATGGGCTCAGTTAAACCCCCCAACAACTCTGGGCAGCGGAGACCATGATCCCATGCCCCAGATGGGGAGACTGAGGCACACACAAATGTGTAGGGGTGGGGCCAGACACCACAGCCCACGCTCTGAGCCTCTGTTGCTTCCCAAGTGCCCGTTTACCTGGAAGAACGTTCCTGACCCTTGACGCGGAAAAAGAACAAGAAAAGCCAAGCGACCCTGTGCTCTTGGGGTCCCTGCCTGTTTTGTGCTTGTTTCCCGTCTGGTGTTTGGCTCTGCTGTTTCGTGGGTCTTACTCTTGTCTCTCTAACCGAACTGTGTGGTCACCACCGCTCTGTGCCTTGGTTTCCCTTCCTTCTCTATAGAATGAGTTTTGTTTCAAGATCCCATACTTCAGACCCATGATCTCATCAAGACAAGCCTGGCCTGAAGGACGGCCTCAGTCCACGGTGGGTCCTTTTCTTGTCACTCTCCCTGGCTTACAGACAAGGAAACTGAGTCCCAGGGAGGTTGAGGGACTTGCCCAAGGCCGTACAGCTCAAGGTGGCAGAGCCTGGTTTGAATGGGGGGCTATTCTGCCTCCTGTCTCTGCCTCCTTGGGTGCTGCTCCTGGGGCCCCTGGGGTGCTGAGCCAGCCTCTTAGGGGAGAAGCAGAGCTCCAGAGTCCCTGGCACCTCTGTGGGCTCAGCTGGCCTGGCCCCAGATCCTGGCTGTCTCCTGGGGCCAGGCCCTGTGCGCAGCATCAGACAGGCAGGCCGAGGGGCTCCAGAGGGACCTTCGGGTCCCAGGACTTTGGGGTAGGTACTTCCTTTTCTCGGAGGCAATTTAGGTTCATGGTAAAGAGTGAATTTTGAAGACCGTGTGAGCCTCGCCATCCCGTTCGGTGTGAGAGGTGCTGAGCACACGGAGCGGCGCTGTGGATGGGGGGCTCTCCCGGGCTGCAGTGAGTTCCTGCTGGGACCGTGCTGAGCGGGCATCTGGGCCTGGCTCATCCACCCTCTAGGTCCTGCCTGGCTTCCTCCTGAGGGGTCTCCAGCCTCAGGGAAGTGAGTGCCGCCCCCTGTAGGTGAGATCAATAGAGAGCCTGCATGGTGGCGGGCAGGGGGTCCCTTCTGGGATTTCTGAGTTGCCCCTTGGAGATGATCTGAGAGAAGGAAGGCTGGGATTGAACTATAGAAGCAGAGTTGATGAAATGGGGTTTCTTTTCCCTCCCTCCCTCCCTCCTTCCTTCCTTCCTCCTTCTTCTTTTTTTTTAAGCAAGAGATAAATAAATGTCGCCCTGAGATGACAAGAGAAGCCTGAAGGAGATAAAAGGAGAGTAAAAGGGAGCAAGAGACCAGAAGCAAAGGACAGAGGGGGCCTGGGACCATCCACTGTGATGAGGGAGGAGATGAAAGAGGCAGAAGATGGGAACGCAGGACCGAGCAGTGGAGCGGAGGATGGGGTTGCCACGGAAACGGAAGGAGGGGAGGAATGGAGGGAGAGGAAGACGGGGATGGAGGAAGCTGAGGGTTCAGTGCAGGAGGGGCCTGAGCCTGGTTTGCCGAGCAGGAAAGGAAGCCATGAGGGGCTCCCAGGGCCGAATCAGGCCTCCGTGTGGGGAAACTGAGGTGGGCAGGGGAAGAAGACGCAACCCGGAAGGCTCTCCGCCTGGTCCTGGCAGGGTGCGGGGAGCTGGGCCTAGGCCCTGGGCTGACCCCGCTGGGGTCTGCTCCACTCTGCCTGCAGGGACTGCCTCTCTCCAAGCCTCAGTTTCCACACCTGTAAAATGGAAGTGATGCTCCCCACCCCAGAGGGCTGCCTGGAAGCCTTGATATTGTGTGTACTCATCACGGGGCCCATAAATTCAAGCCCAGTAAATGCTCCTGGTGTTTGTTCCTTCACTGTAGTTCTTATCTTTGTCCCATGAACCTGGGAGCCCAAGTGTTGTTTGTTTTTCTCTGTCCGGTCGAGCTGGTGATGTTTGGGTCCGGCGTAGTGAACCTATGTGGGACACAGATGTGCTTTTTTTTTTAAATCCTCACCCAAGGATATTTTTCTGTTTATTTTCAGATAGAGGGAGAAGGGGAGAGAGAGAGAGAGAAACACTGATGTGAGAGAGAGACATCAATTGGTTGCCTCCTGCACAACCCCAACCAGGACCAGGGACCGAATCGCAACCGAGATACGTGCCCTTGACAGAAATCGAGCCCACAACTCTTTGATCCACATGCCGACGCTCTAACCGCTGAGCCAAACCGGCCAGGGCACAGTTCTGCTTTTTTTGCTCGTGGAGTTGGAGGAAAGACGCGGAGCCCTCCTGAAACAGGAGGCCTGCTGTCCCTGCCCCCGGGAAGAGCTCAGAGCCCTTAGGCCCAGCCTGGGGCACTCTGGAGGTTGCCCTGGAGAGGAGGCAGGTCTGGGCGGAGGTGAGCACATCTGTAGAACACGAAGGCAAGTCTTTCCCGTCTCATTCATTCATTCATTCATTCATTCACTTCTTCCCTTCCCCTTCCTTCTCTTAGGGTCTCTGCACCCCCGTGACCCGTCAACAGACACCATTGTGAATCGGTGTGATGGTATCAGGGTTCTCCAGAGAAGCAGAACCAGAGAGGGAGGGAGATTTATTTTAAGGAATTGGCTCACACGATTGTGGGGGCTGGCGAGTCCAAAATCTGCAGGGCATGCTGGAAACGCAGGCAGGGCTTCTGTGATTTCTGTGATGTGGTCTTGAGGCAGAATTCCTTCTTCTCTGGGAAATTTCCGTTTTTCTCTGAAGGCTTCCCCTGATTGGATGAGACCTGCCCACTCTAAGAGGGTGGTCTCTGTCCTTGGAGTCCACTGGTTGTAGAAGTTAATCCCATCTACGAATAGCTCGCAGCAACACCTACGTTAGGGTCTGGCCAAACAGCCAGGCACGGGGCACCGCGGCCTAGCAGGCCACGCATAAAGTTAACCTGCCGTCCTCAAGCTGTGGAAGAGGCCCTGGCCCAGGGGCCACGCTGAATCCTGCAGGATGAGGCTATTCACCCAGTGCAGGAAAGGGCGGTCCTGGCAGAAGAATCAGCCTGTGCAAAGGCCTTGAGGTAGGGAACAGCCATGGGAGGGTAGAGAGGGGCAGGGGGCTGATGGAGGGAGGGGCAGGTGGAGCCTGGTTGGGGCACTTCACCCTTCAGGACATGTGGCTGAGGGCGGGCTTCTAGGCCAGCAACCTGCGTTCTAGTCCTTGCTTTACCACGTCACCGTGTGACCTTGGACCTGTCCCTGCCTTCCCCTGGGCCTCAGTTTCCTTCTCTGTAAAAAGAAATGGCTGGCACGGTGAACATCAGGCGCCTGTGTGTTTTGCGGGTAGGTAGCCCTGCGTTGGTGGCTCAGCAGATCTGTCCGCAGAGGAAAAGGGGAAGCTGAGGCAGAGAGAATCCTGTAAGGAAGAGAGTCCCACACTTCCCCTGCCCTCCCCGTGACGGCCCCTCCACTGCAGAAGTGAGACTGCAGCGAGAGGCCTGAGGTTTGCACAAGCCTCCAGCTTTTGCTTTTGCTTCCTCTTCCTTTCTGAGGACGTGAGCAGAGTTTACCTTTGAGTCTACGGTGAGGACGCAAAGAGGGTGGCTTTGCTACACGCCGAGGTCGCACGCGTGTTTTTTACAGCCATGTCCACCCCTGGGACTTCCGTTCCCCTCCCTAGGCCCAGCTACCTGCCCTGCCCACTGCAGGGTCACCTCTGGGAGCCTGGGGGACACCCCCTCCCAACACGACCACACCACCACCACTACCGCCGCCAACAGAACAGGGGGTGCAGCTGGTGACGGGGCAGAAGGGGAAGCCAGAGCTCAATCTCAGAGGTCCTGAGCACTGCACCACAGAGCGGGACCCTCTGCGTCTGCGTGGGCCGCGGACCTGCCTCCCCAGGCCCCAGCCCACCCCACCTGCACCTCCTGCCTCCTAGAGATGCTGGTGACTGAGCCCACTCCAGGCAGCTTCCTGAGGGTGAGAACCTTATTTTGGTCCCCCCTGTATCCTGTGACCAAGACCAGTACCGGCACCTAGTAGGTTCCCAGTAAATGCGGATGAGTCAGTAAGTGGGTTGCAGAACTGGAGATCGAAGCCTCTGAGCTGCCTGGGGATTCAAAGCCAAGATGAGGGGCCAAGGGACAACCCTGTCCTCCCGGCAGCAGCCGGCACCTGCTAGGCCCTCCACGTAGTGCTTGGTGACATCTCAAGGCTGGGTTGGCACAATCCTCCAAGACTTCCCGTGTCTTCAGTTGGTGGTGGGAGTTAGTCAAAGATCAGGCAGGTCCTGTTGGTTCTTCAAAATGGTTCCAGTCCCGTCAGCCCCAAGCCAGACCAGGCCCCCAAGCGCCATCCACTTAGCTCTGCCCCGCCGTCTGCGTTCCGTAGAGACTGGCCACCCTTGCCCCTCGGCCCTCCCCTGCTGTCAGAGCGGGGGCGCCTGGGGGGTTTCAGTGAAGAGACCAGAGGCTTTTAAATGAGCATGGGGTGAGAGGAGGTGCTGTCACATCCTGCAGAGGAGACCCCATGACATGCAGGAAGGCCGGGGAGTTACCTGCCCTCAAGGGTCCAAGAAGCCTCTTGTGCCCAATTTATAGATGAGGAAACCGAGACCCTGATGGCCTTAACCAGGGTCACCCAGCAGGTCAGTCATTGATTCACTGAACACGTTTGTGTTGTGTTTACAGCAACAGATGAAGCAGCAGTGAGTTCTGGGTCCCTGCCTGGGGAGGGGGAGGCTTTCTGCAGGTCCTCAGCCCCAGACTGGCCCCTCCCCCGGGGCTGGCCTGGCCCTCAGGCCCAGGAAGGGGGTGATGCTGAGCCCTGAGAAATAGGGCAGCCCTGGGCCTCTGGTGTCACCACCACACCCCATTTCTTCCTCTCTCTGCTCTCCTTCCCCTCCCCCTCTGCTTTTGTTTCTTGGCCTCCATAGCATCTTTCTTTCTTTCTTTTTCTCTCCTGCCTCCTCCCCTATTACTCAGATTCCCCCTCCCCTTTCCCTGTCTCTTCATTCTCTCCCCCTCCCCCCTCCCCCTATCTTCCTCCCCCTTCCCTCTCCCTCTGCTGTGGCCTCCCTTCCCCCACTCCCAGCACAAGTCTTTAGCCGACAATCGGGACCTAGTCTGGCTCCTCTGGTTCCCTGCTTTGCCGTTTCCTTCCCCTGAGCCCCGGGGACCATAGGTGCCCTGGTAGGAGGCCGAGCTGCATCCGATGGACACCCCTCAGCTCCCAGCCCAGGGGGCAGTCTGAGCTCCTCTCCCCCTTGGACTAAGAGCTTTTGTTCTGAGCCCACTGCACCCGTGGTGGGGAGAGGCTGTGCCCTGAGGAGGGAGGTGCCAAGGGGGCCCCAGGCCCAGGACAAATGGGGCCGCCCGCCCGAAGGTGGTGAGGACCTGGCGGGCTCTCCTCCTGCCCTGGGCAGCCCTGTGCCAGGGCCTCAAACAGGAGGGTTGTGGCCTGTGAGAAGGAGCCAGATGAGAGGGGAGTTGGGAGGAGGACGAAGAGAGACATCAGGGCTGCAGAGCCCCCAGCCTCCCGCGAGTCATTCCCATGAGTGACAGACAGAACACACATGCGAAACGCAGGCAAATTAGATTCCCTCTGCCTTCTTTCTCCTGGTCTCTGCCTCAACAAACAGAGCCGTGCACACACACACGCACTCACGCACACACGCACACAGCCAGCCTGGCTGCACCAGTGAGCAGGGCAGTGGGCGCAGGGCGTGCCCACTGGCTTCTCACCACCTGGACTCCACTTGCACTGACAGGCCCCTGTGAAGCACATTACTGACCCCTGGTCCCTGAGTTGTGAAGTGGGGTACACACCCCTCCCCCCTCCCCCTCATGGGGGTTGTATGATTAAATGGCTAGTGTGAGCACTAACGAAGGGAAAGCTAACTCTTCTGTCCATGTTTGTGGTTGGTTGTTGGCACCTCTGTGCCCCCCACACACTTGGACACGAATCCCTAAAAAGCAAGGCCTTGGGCAGACATGTCCCCTGTTACACCCAGGTATAGGCTCCTAACACAGACACACTTCTCATTCATAGCCCCAAAGTCACCACCGCCGGCCTGTTACCCTAGAAAGACCATACCTGGTTGGTGGGGGTGGGGCAGGCTTAGCTTGTGCCTGGGGTCCTGGGGTCATCGTTAGGAGTGGCCCTTTTCACTCTTAGAAGGTCCCTCCTAATAGGGACAGTAAATTACATGATTACCTTCCTGGAGGGACCCGCCGCAGACATGGGCTCTGGCCCCCACGGGCAGGCGGGCAGGCGGGCAGGCGCTGGCCGACTTTTTCACCAGCTCGGCTGCCCATAGAGCGATGTTAACTGTTTCTTTGCTTCCGCTGTCTTGAAGTGGTTGCAGGGAAAGGGTTGGTGCCAGGTACTGGGGCCTGGGAGAAAAGAACAGGGAAGGAGCCCTGGTCGGTTTGGCTCAGCGGTTGGAGCGTCGGCCTGCGGTCCAGAGAGACCCGGGTTCGGTTCCCGCTAAGGGCACGTACCTCGGTTGCAGTCTGTCCCTGGCCCTGGTTGGTCGTGCGGGTGGCAGCCACTCGATGTGTCCCTTCACGTCGATGTTTCTCTCTCTCTCTCTCTCCCTCTCTCTCCCTCCCGCTCTATCTGAACAAAAAATGGAAAAATGTCCTCGGGTGAGGATAAATAATAATAAAAAAAAAAAGAACAGGGAAGGAGACTAACATTTACACTGGTCTCCTCACCTCATCCCCTCACTCCCCCGTGAGTCAGGCGCTTCATAGAGATGTGATCGGGACCTGGGCCCACAGAGGCGAAATGCAGACCTCCATCCCTGGAGACAGAACGGAGACCTTGATCCACAGAGATGAGGAAACTGAGACTTGAAATACGACGGGAGGTTCCCCGGGCTACAAAAGGGCAAAGTCCGGATGTGAACTTAGAGCCTAGTCCCCACTTTCCCGCACAGGACCCGTGTTGAGGGTCAGTTCCTCCCTCCCCCCTCCTGCTGGCCTGGCCGCTGGGGAAGTCTGGAAAAAATGCTGAGCTCTCTGGGTGCTCAAACCCACAGCAGACACGCGGGCCGCCCTGGGTGCTGTGTCAGACAGGTTGCTGTGACCAGAGGCAGTGACATGCCCCCACAGAGGGACTGTGGTAGCACAGAGGTCTCACCTGTGAGGATGGGGCCCCTGCCTCCCCACCTGCACCTCCAGGCACAGGGCCTGACCCAGAGCAGGGACTTGGCGAACAGTATCTGTTGCACGGATGAACGTGTGAGTCGCTCGCGTCTACAGGTGTCCGCAGTCACCCAGACCTCTGCTGAACTCGGGGCCCCAGAATGGAGAAACCCCCAGCTCTGAGGCTTTCATCCGCAAAGGCTCCTTGCAGAGATCTGGCAGACGGGAAGAGTGGTTCCCTGTATCTGCTGCCGGCTTTACAAGGAACTGAGCCCCTTCACCTGAGTCCCAACCTGGGCGCCCTGGCCGGTTTGGCTCAGCGGTTAGAGCGTCGGCCTGTGGTCCTGAGTCCCAACCTGGGCTATCTCTGCCCTTCCATGGGTAGGGTTTTCATCCCCCTTTTGTTTAGATGGGGAGGCTGAGGAGCAGAAGTGACTTTGAAATGACATTGTTCAGTGACTTGTGAGCGACGGCTGGGGCTTGAAGCTGAGCTGCCTGGCTTCTCAGCAGGGCGTTGGGGTGGGCTCTGAACCGCCGTCAGCCCTTCCACCAGAGCCCCACTTTAAGCTTAATCGTTTAGTCCTAGTGTCCCTTTCAAGGAGGCTGAATTCCTGTCTGGGGTATTTTATTTTTAGCCAGCTTCGGGAAGGGGGAGGCTCCGGTGGCCTGTGGGGGGAGGGGGCCACCAGGCCAGGCCTGTTTCCTGATGGGCCACGCGCCACCTGTGGCCCTGGGAGGGGAGCGGGAGCCACCCCAGTCATGTCCTTCGCCTTCCAATGGAGGCCTCCCATGTGCCAGGCTCTGAGCTGGGAGTGGGGGGTTAATTCATGAGTGTCCAGCTCAGGCCACAGAGGAGACCCTCCCACATCTGGGCACTGCGTGCCCCCCGAGGCCTGAAGAGGGTGGGAGAGGACACTGGGCTGGCAAGGAGGGCGGGGAAACCCCCGGAACAGGTGGAATTTGAGAGAAGCTGGGATGCTGGTGGGAGGAGCCAGGAGCTCAGCAGGTTTGGGAAAAGGGTGCCAAGGGTGGGAGACCCCCCCCCCCCCCATGCAAGGCAGGGCTACACAGAGCACCGCTGGGGCTGGTGCCCCGGGGAAGGACGCCCACACGCTCGGGGTTTGGTGGGCACATTGGCTTTTTAAAGAACCCGTTAGATCAGAGCATGGCCGGTGCCTTCATTTCAGACGGTTGTCTCAAGCACATCAGCCTTTGCAGCCTTCTTTTAGTGCAGCTCTTACGTGGAATTTCCAGTGCACAAATCAGGAGGAAAAAGCTGTATTTTTATTGGTATACAGTTAGCTATTTAAATGTGTAACATTTAGCTAATCAAGAACCAGGACCTGTGATGGACACGTCATTGAGCATCAGAGGTGATCGGTGGGAGCCGCTGTCTGAGGTCGGCCTTGGCACCTCATTTATTTTTGTGTGCTGCCTTGTTTTTGCCCAATATATATTCTTTGCAAAACCCAAACACCTCATTCATATGGACAAGCCGTTACAAATGGTGACAGTTGTTTAACACCTCACTGTAGTTTCAAGGTCTGTGCAAAATTAATCACCTTGGCAACAAAGCTGGTGGGCCCCCGGAATGTGTTGGGACGAGGTGTACTGTGTATACATTTGAGTAGATGGGTTTTCTAAAGCGGCGTTCAAAAATAGAAGAATCTTTTAATTTTTGTGCTTTTTGGATGAGGTTTCTGAGGAGCTCCTGAAGGAACTGCGGAATACAGTTTGAGAACTGCTGAGGGAATCCAGCCTTCCCGTTTTACAGATGGGAAGGCTGAGGTCAGCGAGGGGGCAGGGCTTACCCGGGATCTCACAGGGAGAAGGAGGACATGGGTGTCGCCGCTCCCTGTGATTATGTGTGTCCTGTTCCCGAGGTGGGAGTAGAAAGACGTCAGGGACCGACGCACCCCAAGTTAGCTGATCCCTTGCTGACCGTGTGTCCGTCTGTGCTACAGTGAGCCCGCAGTACTAATGTTCCCTTCTCCCCCTCCCCCGCAGCGATGACCTCCTAGCCAGCCACCCAGGGATGGAGGGCTTCATGGACTCAGGGACACAGACAGATGCCGTGGTGGTGCTGTCCTTGGCTCAGGCTGCCGTGCTGGGCCTGGTCTCGGAAAATGAGCTCTTTGGAGCCACCATAAGCGCTGAAGCCTTCTACCCAGACCTAGGCCCCGAGCTGTCCGGGGCTTCCATGGGGGAGCCTGGTCCCCCGGGCCCTGACGTCTACCAGCTGGCCTGCAATGGACGGGCCCTGGAGGAGCCGGCCGAGGAGGAGGTGCTGGAGGTGGAGGCGGCCTTCGAGAAGCACACCCGGCGGAAGACACGGCCCCCTGTGCGGCTGGTGCCCAAGGTCAAGTTTGAGAAGGTGGAGGAGGAGGAGCAGGAGGTCTACGAGGTGTCGGTGCCTGGCGGCGACAAGGATGCAGGCCCAGCGGAGGCCCCCGCTGAGGTGGGTGGCGGTGGCTGCGAGTCCCTGGTGCAGAGCAGCGCGGTCAAGATGATCGACCTCAGCGCCTTCAGCCGCAAGCCCCGGACGCTGCGGCCCCTTCCCCGAGCCCCTCGGCCAGAGCTGGACGTGGCCCCCTACGACCCCCACTTCCACGACCCAGCCCAGGATGGCTTCCCAGAGCCCAGCATGGCACTGCCCGGGCCTGAAGCCTTGCCCGCAGAGTGCGGTTTCGAGCCGCCCCACCTGGCCCCCCTGAGCGACCCGGAGCCCCCCGCCTTAGAGTCCCCGGAGCCCGTGAAGCCGGAGCAGGGCTTCGTGTGGCAGGAGGCGGGCGAGTTCGAGGCGGACGCGGCGGGCTCCACGGTGGAGCGCCACAAGAAGGCCCAGCTGGACCGGCTGGACATCAACGTGCAGATCGACGACTCCTACCTGGTGGAGGCGGGCGACCGCCAGAAACGCTGGCAGTGCCGCATGTGCGAGAAGTCCTACACGTCCAAGTACAACCTGGTGACGCACATCCTGGGCCACAACGGCATCAAGCCGCACTCCTGCCCGCACTGCAGCAAGCTCTTCAAGCAGCCCAGCCACCTGCAGACGCACCTGCTGACGCACCAGGGCACCCGGCCCCACAAGTGCCAGGTGTGCCACAAGGCCTTCACGCAGACCAGCCACCTCAAGCGTCACATGCTGCTGCACTCGGAGGTCAAGCCCTACAGCTGCCACTTCTGCGGCCGCGGCTTCGCCTACCCCAGCGAGCTCAAGGCCCACGAGGTGAAGCACGAGAGCGGCCGCTGCCATGTCTGCGTCGAGTGCGGCCTGGACTTCTCCACCCTGACCCAGCTCAAGCGACACCTGGCCTCCCACCAGGGCCCCACCCTCTACCAGTGCCTCGAGTGCGACAAGTCCTTCCACTACCGCAGCCAGCTGCAGAACCACATGCTCAAGCACCAGAATGTGCGGCCCTTCGTGTGCACCGAGTGTGGCATGGAGTTCAGCCAGGTCCACCACCTCAAGCAACACTCACTCACCCACAAGGTACGTGGGCTGCTGCCCTGGGCCTCCCTCTGCCTCCCCAGGCTCTGCCCGGGCCCGGGGCTCCGCCCTCCCCTGTTCTTCACCCACTGCTCTGCTGAGGTTGTGCTATAGATGGTTCACAGATGAACGGTCCTTATTTTCATGGTTACGTATTTAGAAAAATGTATCATTAAATATTGCCTTTTTGTTTTTAATCCTCACCTGAGGATACGTTTGTTTGTTTTTTCATTGATTTGAGAAAGAGAGAGAGAGGGAAGGAGAGAGAAACATTGATCGGTTGCCTCCCGCATGGGTATCGAACCCGCAACCTGGGTATGCGACCTGACTGGGAATTGAACCTGTGACTTTTTGGTACACGGGATGATGCTCTACCCATGGAGCCAGGACAGCCGGGGGAAATTTAGTTGTCTGTTTAATAGTAAACCTGGACTTTTTTTCTTTAACTTTTTTGAATGAAATGTTTGAGGAGCCCTGGGCAGGACCCAAGGACCACGGCTGGAAGATCACAGAAGCCGCCTACTGTCCCTGCTTTATAGATGGGAGGGGAGAGGCCAGGATGCTGTGGGCAGATGGACCAGACAGTCAGAGAAGTACAGATGGGGTCCTTTGCTCCCCGTAACAAAAGTATATCAAAACCTATGACTTCCCTTTAGGAAACAGCTTAATCGATTTCAGTGAAAAGGGACTAGATTTAGGAAGAATATTTGTTATGGAAAAGTATAGTTGGTTCTGGAATACGGCTACACCGGCAGATTGGTTTGTGGAGAGGAAGGATAGAGCGATACTGTTCTCACTCACAAAGTCTTTAGACATAACCTTGACCTGTGTTCTCCTACCTTCCTCTCCCTTCCTTCAGGCCAGTGGCCGCCCTGCCTTTTAGCCAGCATCACCTTCTCCCAGAGGCCCTCATGTCCAGGCAGATGGGATGAGGCCTCTCAGGTCCTGTGGTCCCCCTCTGACACTGGCCGGCCCCATGGTTTCCACCCCAAATCCAACTGCACACTTTGAAGCTGGTGTACATAGAGCTTCCTCTCCTCGTAATGGTGGCCTTAGAGTTCTCCCGGCTGAACTCGTGTCCAGATCTCTCACAGTGGACGTGACAGTGGAGGGGAAGCAACAGCCTGCCGGGCCCAGAACCCATCCCCTCCCAGCCCTGGGAAGTGTTTTCGCTAGAGCAGAAATGGTCTGTGGGTTTCCCTGCAGGCCCTCCTGCAGTCGGTTGGTGTAGCTGCCGAGAACATCACGTTAAGAAGGATTCTGAAGCCGATTCTGGGCTCGGCCATAAACCTGGAATGTGGCCAGAGTAAAAACCAGATGACTGATTATTAGCGTCTGCAGGGCGTGGGAGTGAAGAGTGATAAGGTCATGGGCTATATATTTGTCATCTTTCTCCTCCACTGAAAGTCCCTACCTGTCTGCAAAGTGTTAAAAGATAAATAATACAGTGAAGAAAAGCTGAAAGCAAAAATCAAAGGCTAATCCAATTGGAAACATTCCTCTCAGCAGCCTGAATGTGTGCGCTGTGCACAGCACTCGTGGTGGAAGCTGCCAAAGGGCAGGGCCCCCTGCTGGTCATACGCATCTCCCGCATCTCCGGCGAGCGTGAGATGCGAGACACACCCCTGCCTGCTAAGAGAAATAGATCCAGGAACCATTAAGCTATGATATCAAACTTTGCACCAAGCAGCAGTTGGAGTAGCAGCTGTGACCACAGAAATGTGTCTGGCCAGCTGGGATTCTACTAAATAACTGGGGGTTCTAGCAAAGAGATCAGCTCCCAGGTTTTGTCCTAACATTTTTCTCCAGACAATGAGGTGGACCCCCTGTACCCACAGCACCATGTCCTGCTCTGAGGCCACCTCCAGACCATATGGCAAAGCATGTTGACAGCCCCAAACAGAGGGTTTTCCCTGGAGTCTTTGTCTCCTAGGGCTGATTGTTCCCAAACTCCATCAATGATAAGAATCACCTTTGGGAACCTGTGGAGACCAAAAATCCCACTAAATGGGATTCTCCAGGGAGCAGCCTGAGAAGCTGTTTGTTCAACAAGAATTACATGTGGCCCTTGTCACCAGGGATGCTTGGAAAACTCTCGGGGGTCAGTGATGGGCTCCGAGAGTTTGAGGGATCTAAATTCAACACAGACCCAAGTGTCATTTTTCCTCGGTGAGCATACCTTTGCTCATATTCTCATGAATGCAAAGGCCACTGAGATGCACTGAGGAGAAAGACACACATGCACATCGTGGCTGAGGAAAATAATCCACGGCCACCGGGCTAAGGCTGTGTCTTCTTGGCCACAAGCCCCAGGTGCCTGGTGTCTTGCTGGTGTGTAGCAGGTGCCTGGTAAGTGGCTGCTGAACGAATCAATGACTCAGTGAACTAAAACATCTGCCTGGTGGCAGGAGACAGCAGGAGTGTAGGTAGGAACAGTAAGGCCCAGTCAATCTCTGCCTAATACCGGAAGGCTTCCTGGAGTAGTAGCCCTGCCCCGGCATTCTATCAGTGGTTTTAAATAAGGGGTACCTGTTTGGAACACCCCCAGAAAGTCATTTCCCAGAAGCTGTACAGTCACTCTGACCCTCTGGTCCACACAGAGGCTGTGCCCATGGTGTGGCCCTGATCATTGCCCCCACCCCCACAGGGCGTGAAGGAGTTCAAGTGCGAGGTGTGTGGCCGGGAGTTCACGCTGCAGGCCAACATGAAGCGGCACATGCTGATCCACACCAGTGTCCGGCCCTACCAGTGCCACATCTGCTTCAAGACCTTCGTGCAGAAGCAGACTCTCAAGACCCACATGATTGTACACTCACCGGTGAAGCCATTCAAATGCAAGGTACCAGGCCACAGGGCCCCAAGGCGGGACTGTCCCCCGGGTGGCCTGGAGTCAGCATGACTGCAGTGGGTGGTGAAAACCCGCCAAGAGGTGGCCTGGCCAGTGTGGGCAAGTCTGTGAAACTGCCCGGGCTCTGGGGAGTTGGAGTGGGCGGTGGGGGTTCGGATCCTACAAGCTGCTGAGTTGGGGAAGCGGAGGAAGGTCATAGTGCAGTCACAGGGAAAGAGCCCAGGCCGGAGACTCGATGCAGTTGAGATCCGAGCCCTGGGTTTCTGACCACTCCAGCTTAGTGTGGTGCATACCCACAGGAACAGTGAGTGGCGAGGAGGCTTAGTTCTCTGTCTTTCAGGAAAGAACAAAATGAGTGCTGTCCAGAGCGAGCAGACTGCGGCCCAGCCACAGAGGTGGGAGGGGGCCGGGGTTCTGGAGGGCAGGCTCCCTGTGGACTGATGGTGCCGGTGCTGTGTTCCAGGTGTGTGGGAAGTCCTTCAACCGCATGTACAACCTGCTGGGCCACATGCACCTGCACGCGGGCAGCAAGCCCTTCAAGTGCCCCTACTGCTCCAGCAAGTTTAACCTCAAGGGCAACCTGAGCCGGCACATGAAGGTCAAGCACGGCGTCATGGACATTGGCCTGGACAGCCAAGGTGGGTGGGCCACGTGCGGTGGAAGGAGCAGGAGCAGTACTCTCATGGCACACGCAGGAGCCTCCTGTCCAGTTAGAGGAGGCAGGAGGCTGGCCAGGCCTGAGACCTCATCGGGATGGGCTCAGGTCTGGAGAGGGGGCACCCTGGAGGGCCATCATGGAGATGAGGGGATGTTGATGTATTCTTCAAAGGATTTAAGTGGGCTCACGTAAACAATATAATAAAAAAAACAACCTTCATCGAGTGCTAATTGTGTGCCAGGCTTTTATTAACTC
Source organism: Molossus molossus (assembly GCF_014108415.1). Classification (NCBI taxonomy): domain Eukaryota; kingdom Metazoa; phylum Chordata; class Mammalia; order Chiroptera; family Molossidae; genus Molossus; species Molossus molossus. The sequence goes on along the minus strand of NW_023425360.1, from coordinate 3,754,377 downwards.
ATGTGATCCTCACGGTGAGGTTGGCTCTGTTGTTACCGCCGTTTTACAGATGCAGAAACACAAGGACAGAGAAGTTAGGTAACTCGTGCCGAATCACAGCACACAGGAGGCGAAAGACACTTTACCTCATTACTGAGAGATGATGTAAAATAAATGCATGGGAAAGAAAGTATCAAATGGGAAAATGGCGAGTGGAAAGATAAGGGAGAGCCAAGTCCACGTGTACCATGGGAGGTCAGAGAGGCATGCAGAAGGGAGCTCTGAGCTTCCCAGTGGCCAAGGCAAAGAGTGTGTTGTCCTCATGGTCAAAGATGGCTACCAGTGGTCTTAAGGGCAGTGTGCTTCCTTGTTCGCATCTCGCTGATAGAGGGATGCTGCTAAACATCCTCCGATGTGCACAGGACAGTCCCCACAACAAATAACCCTGGCCCCGAATGTTAATAGGGCCAGGGTTGAAAGCCCTTAGGCTTATCAGGGCTACCCCTGGTCTGGGATCCATTTGTCCCCAAAACACATTACATGCCCTAGGTGGACAGGGGCAGAATGCACACTGAGGCTTAGCCCCAGCGCCTAGTGTCCATCCTCCCAGGGTCCCCAGATCATCCCCCAGGCTCCTTGCCCAGTGACTCATCTGGAAGGCAGCCCAGGCCTCCTGCACATTTTCTATCTGGCTATTGTTCCAACAGTAAGGGCTTTAGAAGATTTCAATTTGATAAAAGTACAGGGGGCCTCTTAGAGTGTTTGCCTCATCCTCTGTGTTAAGCGCTCTTGGGTGTTTGTCCTTTAGAGCAAGGCCCAGGAGAGCACTGGATAGAACTGGCTTCAGGCACAAGGACTAGCCCTGTCCACGTAGCTCATTTAGTCAGTCATCCCCATATGCCAAGGTTGCGGGTTTGATCCCTGGTCAGGGCACATACAAGAATTAACTAAGGACTATATAAATAAATGGAATGGCAAGTCGATGTCTCTCTCTCTCTCTCTGTCTCCCCCTTCCTCTCACTCTCGAGTCAGTAAAAAAAGATAAAATAAATAAAAAGCACAGATACTGCAGGAGGTCAGAGATCAGCCCACCACCACCACCACCACCAGGGGAGGCAGAGCAGCACAGTGGACGAAACTGGAAGCATTTGCTGGGTGCCCCTTGGCAAGCCAGCGAACCTCTCTGGACTTCCCTTTACTCCTGGCTGGGGTTGCTGTGAGCGTTCCTGCGCCGGTGAATGTGCAGTGTAGTGGGTACTAAATGAGTGGTGATGCAGCAGGCTTCCTGTGGCAAAGGGGACCAATGAGAGACACTGCAGAGGAGAAATAAGTTTAGTGACTTACAAGAGGCCAAGGCCAGGCCTCCCCCGCCCCTCCACAGCTTTAGGGCTCAGGTCTAGTGACCCATTAGAGCCACAAGAACCTGAGGCCTCCTGGGGGGGGGGTGCTGAGAGGCAGCTGAGAATCCGCTTTCTATGTGGGGTTGGCATCTGGGGCTAACTCTGCCCCTCTCTTGCAGACCCCATGATGGAGCTGACGGGCACCGACCCCTCCGAGCTTGACGGCCAGCAGGAGATGGAGGACTTCGAGGAGAATGCCTACACCTACGCAGGCGTGGACGGCAGCGCCGAGGCCAGTGTCCTCACCGAACAGGCCATGAAGGAGATGGCCTACTACAATGTGCTATAGCAACGCCGGGCCGCCCAGACCGGGTGAGGAGGGCCTGGGCGTGGGGGTGAGACCCGCGGGCTGCGGGCTGCGCTCCTGCAGCCGAGGAACAAGCTACTGCCCCACTGTCCTGAGCCCTCCCCTCCCCCCAAATCGTTTGCACCACTAGGGACTTTTAGACCAAATGGACTGTACCACTGGCCTCAGCTGTGAACCGGGCCCAGGCCCCAGGCATCGGGGGAGGAAGGGTGACACACAGGCCAGGTCTGCATCTCCTCTGCCTGCTGCTGTGGGAGGGTGGGGGCAATGCTGATGGGGGCCGTTTAGGGACAGGTCACAAGGGCACAGGTTCTCAGGTGTCTCCAGGCCCAGCAGAGCTGGGGCAGCCAGTGTGGGCAGGGCCACGCCGATGGCCCTCAGGGGTCCTGACACTGGAGGAAGAGATCTCCTGAGCCAGGCATTGTTTCTCCTTTGCCTGCTTGAGGGATGTCGGAGCTCCCACACTGGTCGGCACTGCCCACCCCCACCCCCACCAGCCCCTGGGCCGTCTTCCCCACCCTGTCTGTGGACAGCCAGGCAGGGCCTCTGCCCTCTACCTCCTGGTGCCTCCCGAGCTCTCCTGGAGCCAGGTGTGCAGGTGGCCCCCAACCTGGCCGGCTGGACAGCAGGGTGCAGCCCGGCCCCCAGCTAACGCCTTCTCTAGCCACCCCCCAGAAGGCCCCCATCTTACAGCCCCTAAGGTGGATTTCAGCAACTGTCATCCAATTCTCTGTTGAGCTGGGGCACCACACCAGGGTCCCCAGTGTGAAGAAAGCCAGGACACACACTAACAAAGACAGATGGAGGCCCCTCGAGCGAGGGGTCAGGGCACAGTGAGACAGATCACTGGGGACCCAAGGGAACTGTCCTGTGGGGGGAGGGGCTGGGACATGTTTCTTATTTAAGGAATAACAAGTATCCATTCTGAGGACGGGGACAGTCGAGTCAGCAGGCGCCCAGGAAGAGCAGCATTTAAAAAGGAAAATGAAGACCATAGAGAGAAAAAAAAAGTTGGTTTTTTTTTTAAAGCAAATGGGGGTATTTGGAAGATAATTTATTCTTATTTTTTCCTTTCCAACTGTGTCACCTATTACGTTTTCTGATGGAGATCATTTTTTTTTCCCAACGGAAGCTTGCTGTGCGCTGTGTGCCCCCCAAGCTAGAGCAGCCTGGCCCCCGGGACGCGGGCTCGGAGCCGTGGCTCTGGCCATGGAAGCCCAGCTGCAGGCAAGAAGCCTCGAGGCGGGCGAGGCCGGAGAGGCGCGGTGTGGCAGGCCCTCCACCCCGGCCAGCCCCTGGCCAGTGACTCGCGCTCTCTGCACCACCCACCAGAGGCCGGCCAGCAGCTCCCTCGCTCAGCAGCCGCTCACCACCTCTGTCCCCTCCCGGCTCCTGCCCCTGGCACCGAAGGCTTCATGCCCAGGGCAAGGAAACAGCGGGTTCAGGAACGCTAGGGCACCCCGACTCCTGCTTCCTGGCCTCGGAGGCCTCAGTGGGGAGGGGCAGGCAGGGCTGTCCCCAAAGGCACGGAAGGAGGTGAAGCCACCAACTTCGGCCCAGAAACCGCGTGGGGGGGGGAGCAGCCGGGGGTGGGGGATCACTTTGAAATGCAGCTCCCCCAAGGCTGTATCCTTAGTGAAGGACCAGTCCAGGCCTCAGGGCGGCTGTGATCGGGACTGAGGGGAGGACAAGGTGGCCTCGGGACCAGGCAGCCGGGTGCTCCTTCCTTCTCGGCTAGAGCTCATACTAAGCAACAAATGAGAGGGCTGGGGCCCACCGGAGCCTCTCCCGAGTGCGGCTCTCCAGACCACGAGGCCCGCCTAGCCTCCCCGGTGCCCGCCCTGTGACCCTCAGGTGGCAGTGACCCCGTCACTGTGGAAGACATTTTTCTCCTGCTGAGCAGATGCATCATCCCCTGCAAACTACCTCTTCCCACAACGTCTTTCTCCCCTGGTACCAAAAAGAATCCTGTACCTCCTCCTCCTCCTCTCTCCCGCCGGCGCAGTGGCCTTGGTCTTGGAAACCCCCAGGAGAAGCCTGGGCCCCAGGGTGGGCTCTCCTTTCTCCCCCAGCCCCACCGTCACACCGGCCCTCTGCGAGGTTCGATACTTGAACGCCCCTGCCCTGTGCCTTGGACCCGGGCGAAGCTGAGAGAAGGGGACAGCACGGCTCACAACTTGCGCTGGGGTGGGGGGTGGTCTTGGCAAGGCTCCCATCCTCACCCCTTGCCACCACCCTTTGCAAAAGAGGTATGTGGCCTCTCGGGTGACTTGGAAACTTCTGGATGAATTCCATTCTAACTTATTTTGACGTGTATACAAACCAACTGTTGAGAAATTCCACTTGTGCAAAACCCTACTGTGTTTTTATGTTCCTGTTTAAAAGAGAAGTTTACTTAGCAATAACTATAAATAAATGAATATTCTTTAGTGAGGCGACTGCAAGTGCTTCTTTCCACGCTTCTTGGGGGCCTGGTCCTCCCCCTCCCCCGGAACTCCCAACAAAGCTTTGCAGCCCTACCAGCAGGGCCTCACTCTCCAGGGGCCCAGAGGCAGCACAGACCTTCTTTTGCACTGGAGCGGGGCCCCCTGCAGGGCCAGGCGCCTACGGGGAGCTGCTCCAAGCCCAAGAGGGGGACTGGCCAAGGCCCCAGAATTCCCACCACTTGCAGAGAAAAGCCTTTTCCCCTCCTTACCCACCAACAGGGCACCAGGACAGAAGCCAGCGCACCATGCCAGACTGGGCTTCCGAGGCCGGGTCCTGGGGAGCTGCCAGTCCTTTGCTACTGGTGGGCAAGAAGGGGCGGAAACCTTTTACTTGCCCCAGGAGCTGCGCCTCGCCAGTGAGCGCGCCAGCTTTCTTCCCACGGCCCTGGGGCTCGGGGCGGTCACCCAGCAAGAGTGGTCTTTTGAACAGGAGGCACCAGCGTGCGTGGGCAGCCGGGGCCCATCTCAAAGCCATCAAGGTTTCCAACTGTTGAGTTTCAGGAGCTGTGAGATGACCCCCCAAATTTGGGAAATGGATTTAGGATGGCCAATTATTTACTTTATCGAGTGAGTATGATACAGCTCTTCCCCAAGGACATTTTAACACCAGAAGTGCAATATATAATAGCCCTGTAAATTGGATCTATTTAACTTGATAGCAGCGTTATTACCTTACTCTTCTAGTTTTGCTAAAGAGTGAAGAAGATGCCCTGGCCAGTTTGGCTCAGCGGTTAGAGCGTCGGCCTGCGGTCCACAGAGACCCAGGTTCGGTTCCCGCTAAGGGCATGTACCTTGGTTGCAGTTTGTCCCCGGCCCTGGTTGGTCGTGCGGGTGGCAGCCACTCGATGTGTCCCTTTCACGTTGATGTCTCTCTCTCTCTCTCCCTCCCACTCTATCTGAACAAAATATGGAAAAATGTCTTTAGGTGAGGATAAAAAAAAAAGTGAAGAAGATGAACCCAAGTCTGGCACCCACAGTTCTAGACTCCATGGGGGCCCTGTTCACACTCCCGGCCGAGCCCCCAGCAGCGGTCAGTGGAGAACCAGAGGCAGCTGCTGGGCGGGGCCTGTTTTTAGTACCGAGAAAAAGTGCAGAGGGCTGGAGATGTTTAGAAGGTGAAAACCAACACAGAAAGAAAGAAAGAAAAATATCACTTGAATCTGTCAAGAAGTGACAACCCCAAAAGGATAAAGGAACCGTGCTAGGAAATGCCAGGGAACCCACAGGCCTGCGACCCCAGTCACAGCAGCTGCTCACGTGGCTCCTATACAGTGCTACCCAGTCCCTCCCCCGTGGTGGACTCCTGACTGGATGGAGCCTGGGACAGAGACCTAGCGTGGCCCGAGGTGCTCAGTCTGTCCCTGGTACTCCCTGGTGGAGCCCCAGCCCTTCGGTGGCCTCTGCCTCCAGGCCCCAGCCGCCTCCTCCCAAGGGACAAACACAGCAGACAGTTTTGTGAAGAGGTTTTAGTAGCTGAATACGGCGCCATGTGTTCCAAGGGCGATATAAATTACAGTATGCAAAACATACTGACGGGCTGAGGTAAAACACACTGTTCCTGCCTCACGTCACCGTGAGGGGAAACGCGGATACTTTTAAAAACATTTGCTTATAAAAAATGTCCCCTAGAAAGGCCTCCTGAGAGGGCTGAGGCTCACCCTCCACCACGGTCCCAGGACCCGTGTCCACCGCAGCAGCCGGGCAGCGCTTGCCACCTGCTATTTCTGCCCCAGGGCTTTGTCCAGGTTGCTCTTGATGGTGTCCAGGAAGTCCGAGGTGTTCAGGAAGTGTTCATTCAGCTTCACGCTGCGGGAGAACACATATGAATGAGGGGCAGCGCCTGGGCGTGGGCATCTTCGTGGCAGCCCCGTGAGGAGGGGCACGCCAGGCTATCTGCAAGTCAAAGGTTACCTGCAGCCCACTGCCAAGGGCCACAGCCCATTCAGCAGGAACCTGGGAAGGTCTGCCTGTTCTTTTGCAGGTGAATGGGCAGCTGGGTACAAGCTCTCCTAGGAGCAGCAGGGAGATGGGTACAGGAAGGGTGGGAAAGGCTCTGAGCAGTAGCCTCAGGGCTGTGAAGCTGCCCTGACTCAGGAGGGGCCTCTAAGAATAGTCCTCGGCTTCTTCCCACCTGCCCCTGAGGTCCCGAGAGGCCAGCCCTGCCCTTCACCCAGGCCACGCACTTGCTGAGACCATGGATGCAGCCCGCCAGGTCCTTGGTCATGGCTCCGCTTTCCACCGTCTGAACGCACACCTTCTCCAGGGTCTGGGAGAACCTGCAGGGGGGGGGCAGAGTGAGGCCGCAGCTGTGTGGCGTCCAGGCCCAGAACCCGCCCTGGGCCAGCCCAGCCCTTCCTCTGAGCTCACCTAATGAGGTCCTGGTTCCCGTCCAGCTTTCCCCGGTGCTCTAGGCCACGTGTCCAGGCAAAGATGCTGGCGATGGGGTTGGTGCTGGTAGGCCGGCCCTGGGGGCAGGGGTCACAGGGGAATTAAGAGCCAATAAGCCAACAACGTGGCAACCTGGACGCAGTTCCCCACCCTTAGACCGACAGAGCCAGGCCCGTCCTGCTAGCCCTCACAGCCAGGGGTTCCGGGCCCTCGCAGCAGATCATGTAGGCATGCTCCCCCACTTACCTTCTGGTGCTCCCGATAGTGGCGGGTGACTGTCCCATGAGCGGCTTCAGCCTCAATGGTCTTTCCATCTGGGCACACCAGCACGGATGTCATCAGGCCAAGGGAGCCAAAGCCTGAAGAGTGGGAAGACCCTCCTCTAAGTGTTGGCACCTCTCCTCAGACCTCCTGGATTGAGCCCATCTGCTCTCCTGCCGTCACTCAACTGATGATCCCACCCACCTCCAAATGTTTCTGGTTTATCCTCCCTGGCCGTGGTCTCCAGGGCCCAGCACAGGGCAGGGGGGCACTCGAAGGCGGCTATTACTGTTAGCGCACATCTGTGGCGCCACCTCCAGGGGTCCCGGAGCCCGTGGCACCCAGGGCCCAAGACACCGCAGAGTTCTGCGTGCCCAGCCTGGCTCGTGGCCAGGAGGCACATTGGAGCTGAAAGAATAAAGCCTGCTGCCAGCATTTCCCAGCAATCACTTTATCTGCTGCTCTTTTCGGCTACTTGGAAGCTTTGTGATGGATTTCCAGTTTCTCCCAAATCCATATGGAACCTTTTCTGTTGCCAAGGTCTCCTGGGCTTCCAAAACACTCATGGCACCGGAATAAGAATTGTAAAGTCCCAAGAAAGAAAAAGTAGGCAACTCCTATAGGAACATGATTTAAGAATTTTTGCTGTTAGGGCAGGGAAAGGGGGTCCCTTCTCCACTGTTACCTGGACCTTCCCACTCACCAATTCCTTATATATTTAGGGGTAGTGGTCATGCCTTTCTCTTGTCTGCTATGGCTTTTCATCCTTCCAGCCTAGATGGGAGTTGTGCTAGTGAGAGGATCACCAACCGAACTTTTCAAAATAAAGCCAAAGATTTTTGTTTTTTTTAATAAAAGCTTTATGCTTCGAGACCCTCTGCCTTTTCATCCCAACCTCACCTGGGCTTCTCTCCTCCTCAGGAGCCAGACCTCACCCATCTTACACAACCTTGTTTCTCTTTCCCTCTGTGCTACACGCTGCCTTCTCCGTAGTCTTTCCTGCTCCTGTTCCCCACATAGTTGGGCTATTTCTTACGGCTCCTTTCTAATGGCTCTCCCAGGCTTTCCGCTGGAATCTGAGTTACCTTCCAGGACACTCTAGGGCCCAGGGTTTTTCCATCTTCTCTGATAATTTCCTACATCCAAAAGGTTTACTGTGCAAAACAAATTCTCTGCAATTTAAAGAGCACCTAGTTGTACTCAATCCCATGTTTGGTTCCACTGGAGCCAAAACTAGTGACTTGGCCCCTTCCTGGACAGGAATCTCAGGACCAACACACCGACCCCTTGAATTCCTATGTCCTGCTTTCCCTTCAATGGCAGCCTTAGTGATACACCAGTCCAAACCTAAAATGTGGTGGGTCCTTCCTCACTCAGCTACCAGGGAGCTCCTGCCCCCTGCTGTCCACAGAGGACCTTGCAACTAGCCGGCAAGCCAGTCTTGCTGCTACACTAGAGAAATTTTCTACCAAAAGGGTCTGAAAATGACCCCAGCCAGAGAAGCTGAACAACCCAACCCCACAGGGAGCAGGGTGCTCCCAGCGTACCCTGGGCCAGGATGTCTGACTGCACGTCTCCATCATAGTTCTTGCAGGCCCATACAAAGCCACCTGAAGACTTGAGGACCTGAGCCACCATGTCATCAATGAGCCGGTGCTCATACCAGATCTTATTCTTGTCGAAGTCGGTCTTATAATGCCTGGAAGCAAAAGGGCCTGTTGAGGGAGGCTGACAGGTTGGGGATCCCTCCCTGAGCCAAATGCATGGGGACAGTGACCTTCCTGGGTAGGATGAGGACTGGGGTGGGGGGACAAGGAGGAAGGGCTGTGGCATCCTTATAAGGGGAGAGGCTGTTACTTGTCAAAGATCTCCTGGAAGATGTCCTTGAAGCGCCCGTCGTAGGCTTTCAGAATGGTGTTCTTAGTGCTCATGTACAGCGGCCACTTCTTCTGGATGGCATACTGGAAGCAGCTGTGCGCAAAACCCGAGATGGACTGCGGGGAGAAAGAGGGGTCCCTGGCACGGTCGCCCAGGGCCAGGCTTTGCCCAGGAATGCACGCCTTCCCTCCACACTACCTTTGCTGGCAATCTGGGTTAATCCAGCAACCCTAAGCAAACATCTGCTGTTTCTGCTGGCCCAGCTTCCCAACTTCTGGGAGGAAAGAGCCGCCAGCTTTGCTGGAAAAGCTACCGCCCTCTCTGCAATTCTTAGACCATAAGGCTGGGATGGGACCTGTCTCGAGACGGGGTCTGGCTTATCCAATCAGAGCTCGTCCTCTCTCTAGGGGCCTCCGTGATTGGCTCAGAGGTGGTCACGTGATTTGGCTAGACTTCGGCGGGAACTAGTCAGCCTGGCAGGGGTAAGCCTGGAGCACAGCGGCCAGACTGGGGGAGAGGAGCTCAGGCTCCGTGCGGGCCTCACCCCTAAGGGGCTCACCTCGTCTGTGTTGTACATGCCCATGCCCACGCCGCCGGCAGGGAAGTTGTACACCTCCCACTCCTTGGGACTGCTGCCATCTTTTGGGGTGAACACCATCTTGAAGGTGCCGGCCCGGTCAGCCACAAAGTCTGTGGCCTTGTACTGCAGAGACAAGAGGGTGGCTCAGGCCAGGGGCTCCAGATGGGGGTCCCGGGCCAGCAGAGCCCAACCTGCGCCGGAGCTCACCTGGTCGCCGTGGGCGTGCCTGCCAATGGTGATGGGCTTGGTCCAGCCAGGGACGAGGCGGGGGATGTTTTTGCAGATAATGGGCTCCCGGAAGACGGTCCCACCGAGGATGTTCCGGATGGTTCCGTTGGGACTCTTCCACATCTTCTTCAGCTTGAACTCTAGGAGGGCAGAGATGACGTGGCCCCACTGCAGCCCCCACTTTCCAAACAGAATTGGAACCCCAAGCAAGAACGCAGCCAGATGAAGGTCCTAAAACCGAGCCTGGGGAAGAGCCTAGAGTGCGCATGTGTGGGAGCCAGGATCACATTGCCTGGCTTCAGGATCCAGCCCACTCCTGACTATGAGTCTCCTGCAAGTGGTCCAAGCCCAGCTACAAAACGAAAGCGTTGATAAAATACCTCGCCTTTTGGACTGCTGTGCGGATTAAATGAGCTTATATGTAAAGTGCCTGGGACGTGGCATGGCTGTTATTACTCCCACATTGTGCTGGGACGTACAGCTTGGTCTGAGGGACCCTGGCAGCATGCTGCCTCACCCTAGTGCTCTGGTTCCGGCTCCAGGACCGCCACTGACTGCAGGGTCCAGCCTGAGATACTAAGACTGTGACCCTCGACTTCCTCGTGCAGAAAATGGGGATATAGACATCCCAGGATTTTAGAGCTTAGCGCTAAAATCATTCCAATACCTAAGGTCAGTGCATCCCAAGCCAGGAGGAGGCCTGGGGGATTTGTCTCCATTGCTTCCTTCTCGGTCCCTGATACTGCTAGAAGCGGGGGGACAGAGCTCTGCAAACTCCTACACTACCCTTTCTTGAACGTTCCAAACCTGGCCCCTCTATCCACATACCGGTGCCATTTCATGGAACCCTCAAGAGCAGCCCCCAAACCAGGGACCAGCAGCCAGTCCAAGCCTGGTGGGGCACCTCTCTGAGACCTCCTCCCTCCTCCATGGCCACAGGGGCAGGGGTGGACCTGCAATGCCAAGACTGTGGCAAGACACTAGCGATGTTCCCCAGAGCCCCCCAGGCTCTGAAGACTAGAAGCCTGACACACAGTTCTCCGCTGGACAGAGACAGCCCAGGTCTCTCCGTCCACCTGCCCACAAACAGTCCAAGAGGCCGTTCTCACTGCGACAGTATCAGCCTTAGCTTCCTCCTCCTCCTGCCTATCACCAATGGCACCTCCACTGGCCAGAGCCGCACGGCACAGCAGAAACACCGCTGGCCTGAGAGCAGATGAATGGATTCTGGGCTCAGCTCTATCGCACCCAAACTGCGGAAGCTGAGGCCAGCCCCTTAACCGCCCGTCCCCAGCCCCATCTGCAGGGACCACTGTCTACCCGGCATTCTCAGGGAGACTGGGGTCACGTCCCAGCCCACCCACCTCGAATGCCCCCGCACCTTCCACACGGGCTTCATCAGGGGTGATGGTGGCACACTTGACAGCTACACTGTACTTCTGGGTGGCCAATGCAGAGTCAATAGTGACCTGGTCATCAGTCTTGTCACGGTGTGGGAGCCCCAGGTCGAAATACTTGAGCTGGACATCCACGTGGGGCAGGATGAGCTAGAGACAGACGGCCAGGGCAAGGCGTCAGCCCAGATGACTCAGGGGCATGTGCAGGCACTGGCAGGGGACACTCAGTCAGGGCAGGGGGCAGGGACGCGGAAGGCCAGCAGAGGGAGGGGCAACACAGCAGAGGGCTGGAGTCAGCCATTCCTCCATGGGGCCCAGCCAAAGCTGGCTGGAGGCCGGGGCTCTGGAGAGAGGCGGGCAGACCAGGGTGCAGCCCCTCAGAGGCTCATCCCCTAGCATGGACCATAAGCCAAACCCCATCTCCACGTGCATCTGCATTCTCTAAACAGGGTTCCCTTGTCTTCCCCATTCAGAAGTATCAATTCTCAACCTTCTTCTTGTGGACATACATACATTGTGGGGTCTTCATGTGGATAACACACTCTCCCAGGCAGACTTGGGGAATCCAAGAAGCCACCCTGGGAACTGTGTGCTGTGGTGGCTCAAACATGTCACTGTCCTCCAGCATGCACCACAGCCACCACTCACAAGGACATCCCGGAGCCACTCAGAAAAGGTTAACTCTGTACACAGCTGCTCCACACAGCAGCCCTGCATTCCTTTTGCTCCCTCAAGGGGGTCCAGATGGACAGGATACAAGCTCAGCCCTGGATCTGCATTTGTTGTTTTGTTTTTTAATCCTCACCCAAGGGCATTTTTCCATTTTTTGTTCAGATAGAGTGGGAGGGAGAGAGAGGAAGAGACAGAGAGAGAGAAACATCGATTTGAGAGAGAAACATCGACTGGTTGCCACACGCATGACCCAACCAGGGCCGGAGACAAACTGCAACCAAGATACATGCCCTTAGCGGGAACTGAACCCGGGTCTCTCTGGACCGCAGGCCGACGCTCTAACCACTGAACAAAATCGACCAGGGCTGCATTTGGTTTTAAGATGTGCAGGCTTTGGCTCCAGCACAAGACACAGACTGCTGACAGGCCGCTGCCAGACGTCACAGGAACCATGAGTGGTCTGGACACAACGAAAGGATGGGGGGATGGAGAGACTCAGGGCTGCTGCTGCACACCTGGGGACAGGTGAATCAGGTAGATGGGCGGGGCCTGAAGCAGGACCTGTGCTGGGGCAGAACACTGTGCCTGGCCAGTCATGTGGAAAGCCACCCACTTCAGGAGGGAACTACCTTCTCCTTGATGAACTGCCAGATGATACGGGTCATCTCATCGCCATCCATCTCCACCACGGGCTTGGCCACCTTGATCCTCTTGTCAGCATCTAGAATGGGGCACAAACAGCGCATGACGCTCCTGGGGAGGTGGGTGGGGGAACCCCTCTCCTCCCCACCAGAGCCACCAAGGAAAAAGTAGTGGTCAGGCAGGCCCCAGCTGCCCAGTGTTCACTCCCATTCTGCAGGAGCAGCTCTGGGACTGCTTGGGGACCTGACTCCCCCACTGAGTATGGCCAGCTAGGACCAGACAAGATGCCAGCCTGGCAAGTCAGATCTCCTCCCCAGAATCTGAGGCAGAGGAGACAACACAGAGAACCAGAGCCAACTGGGGCCGCCCTGTCCAGGAGCAAGTCAGGAGAGGCTGCTGCCACCTGGTTCCCCAGGGCAACTCGGAATCCCCTCTCGTCCAATCATGCAGTGTTATGAGCTACCTTGTGTCCTGCCAATGACATCCTCTCAAAGTCAGCCTGTCACTCACTTGGTCTGTTGCTTGCAATCTGAGAACCTGACTAACTTGAAGTGAGGAGGAACTGCATTAGCACCTCATCTGTGCCTGACAGTGTACCCCACCCTTTACATGATTCCATTCAGTCCTTCAAGCACTCCCCAAGGGGGTATTATTACTTCCACTTTTAACTTGAGGAGGCTGTGGTGCCCAGCGCATTGCCCAAGGTTACAGTTTGAAAACAGGAGGAAGCACAGGCTGAGGGCTCCTGGGACGGGAACTCAGAACTGGTCCGAATGGCTCAGGGATGGCCGATCCTTCCAGAGAAGCATCACAGGCCTGGATGAGTGGCTGATCCAGGTTCTGGGGGAGGGCGGAGGGGAAACCACAGCCAGGGAGGCTCTTCAAGGAAATTTTGACTCGTGAGAAAAACCAACAGTCTGGGAAGGAGATTCCAAGAAAAACTCAAGAAAATGGCCCATTCAGTTAATCAGTGAGGGCTGCCTTGGAGGAGGGTTGTTGACCCTCTGGGAGGGGCACTCAAGCCTGGGGGAATCGTGACTGCTGAGCAGGATGATGAGCTCTATGTAGCTCAGTTGGTTAGAGGGTCATCCTGATATGCCAAGGTTGCAGATTTGATCCCTGGTCTGGACACATACAGGAATTAACCAATGGATGCATTAAAAGGTGGAGCAATGGGTTGATGTCGCTCTCTCTCTCCTCCCTCCTTTCTCTCTCTCTCAGAAACATTGCCACATTTTCAGAAACACTGCCACATTTTCCAAACACTCTTTCAGTCCAGCTGTGATGAATATTTTTGGGAAGTAACTTCTACGATAAATTAGAAGCAGGATAAAATATGTAAGGATTTAATAACTACCTTCTAAGCTTTTCACAATTCCTATACCTTACTCAGAAGATCAATAAATTTTAACTTCGTATTTTTTAAGGCAGAATGTACATATAATGGAATATTATTCAGCCTTGAAAAGGAAAGAAATCTTGTCACATGCCACAACATGAATGAACCTTCAGAACATTATGCTGAGTGAAACAAACCAGTCACAGAAAGACAAATACTGCATGATTCTCTTTATATGAAGTGCCTAGAGAAATCGAAGTCATAGAAACAGAAAGTAGAATGGTGGCTGCCAGGGGCTGGGGGAGGTGGAAATGGGGAGTTATTGTTTAATGGATATAGAGTTTCAGTTTTGCAATTTGAAAAAGCTCTGGATATTGGTTGCACAATAATGTACACTTAACACTACTGAACTGCAGACTTAAAAATGGGTAAGATGGAAATTTTTGCTATGCATTTATACAATAGCAAATAAGAAATAAAAATTATTGCCCCGCTGGTGTGGCTCAGTGGTTGAGTCGACCCATGCACCAAAAGGCTGCAGGTTCGATTCTTGGTCAGGACACATGCCCAGGTTGTGAGCCTTATCCCCAGTGAGGGGCATGCAGGAGGCAGCCAATCGATGTTCTCTTTCATCGATGATTCTCTCTCTCCCTCTCCCTTCCTCTCTCTTTAAAAATTAATGAAGAAAAAAAAATTTTTTAAATTATTTTTAAAACAAATCAGTCCCCAGAAAAACTCAAAAAATTTTACATAAAAATCTAGCCTCTCTAGTGAAGGGATTGAGAAGTACAGATTGGTAGTTACAAAACAGTCACGGGGATGTTAAAGTACAGCACGGGGAATACAGTCAATAATACTGTAATAACTATGTATAGTGTCAGGTGGGTACTGGAAATATCAGGGGGGAACAACCTGTAAATTATATGATTGTCTAAGCACTATGTTGTACACCTGAAACTAATACAAAATAATATTGAATGTAAGCTGTAATTGAAAACAAAAATTTTCATTTTAAAAAATAAAATAAATAAAAGTTGAGAATAGAGGGGGGAAAAAAAACCAAAAACCCCAGTCTCTCCTGAAGAATGAGTTGCTTCCACACACTGAGCTGGTGCTGGCTCATGGAAAGGAAGGGCTGGGCTAAGGTGGCCTCTCTCCTCGTGCCAGGCCTGCCACGTGCTCCCCCTGAGCACCCCAAGGCATCAGACTTTGAGACCGTGTTTGTCGTTTAGCCAATATGGTGGAGACACTCCCATCGCCTGACCCTCTGCAAGACAAGTGGTGACAAGCAACCTGAAATCCAAGGAACAGAGGCTGGGCCTCCCTGAACTCTTCGGATGACACCTTCCACAAACATTATCCACTTGGCCGGGGTATGGAATGGAATAACAGAGTCACAGGAGGCCCATTCGGCCAACTGTCCTCCCCATTTGGAGCTCCCAGCACCTAACACCACGTAAGGATGTCAAACCCATCCCCCATTTTCAGGATCTGCCTGCTGCTGCAAACTCAAGGTTCAAGGTGCCCCGAAAGATAGCCGCACCCAAGATAACTGCTTCTACCACATTCCAGCCAGCATGGCCCAGAAGAACATGGAGCCCCAATTCCAGGGAGTAATTCTGGAAGACATTCTAGCATGTTCTTCCCTTTCTCTCACACCGACATCCAAACCATCCAAAAATCCACCTGCTCTTCCTTGAAAATACATCCAGAATCCAACCATTTCTTCTTTCTCCCAAGGCCACCATCCAGATCCCAGTCACCAGCCTCTCTTGCCAGGTTATACCTCCTACCAGGTCACTGAAGCCAGAGTGCTCCTGTCAAAGTGTAAATCAGGTCATGACACTCTTCTCAAAACCCTTTGCTTTCACTCAGAGCAAAGGCTGAGGTCCTCAAAAATGGCCTGCAGCCCTGGCCAGTTTGGCTCAGCGGTTAGAGCGTCGGCCTGCGGTCCGGAGAGACCCGGGTTCGGTTCCCGCTAAGGGCACGTACTTCGGTTGCGGTTTGTCCCCGGCCCTGGTTGGTCATGCAGGTGGCAACCACTCGATGTGTCCCTTCACGTCGATGTTTCTCACTCTCTCTCCCTTCCTCTCTCTCCCTCCCACTTTATCTGTACAAAAAATGGAAAAATATCCTCAGGTGAGGATTAAAAAAAAAAATGGCCTGCAAGCCCCACATGCCTCCTGCGACCTGGCCCACCTGTCACTTAACCATCCTACACTGAGCCAGCCTTGCGCATGCCTTCCTCTGCTTCTCCCACAGGCAATGGTGTCCACTGTGGCCTTGACCCCACAGTTCTCTCCCCTTGATAACTAAATGGCCTGTTTCTTCCGCTCCCTCAGGGCTTCTTCCAGTACGTTCTTTTTTTTTAAATCCTCACCCGAGGACATATTTTCTATTTTTTGTTCAGATAGAGTGGGAGGGAGAGAGAGAGAGAGAGAGAAACATCGACGTGAAAGGGACACATCGAGTGGCTGCCACCCACACGACCCAACCAGGGCCGGGGACAAACTGCAACCAAGATACGTGCCCTTAGCGGGAACTGAACCCACGTCTCTCAGGACCGCAGGTCGTCGCTCTAACCGCTGAGCCAAACCGGCCAGGGCCAGTACGTTCTTTTCTGGCCTACCTACCCAAACTCTCACACACACCTTCCTTCCTTATTTGTTCTCCTGTTACCATGTATCACAGTAGCCAACTTCTATCTTATTTACTATCTATCCCCACATTAGAATTTAAGCCTCATTAAGGGCAGAAAATTTTGCCTCTTATTCCCAGCTCTGTCCCTAGCACCTTGCACAGTCCCTGGCACACAGTAGAAGCACAATATTTGCTGAAGGCATGAATGAATGTCAATTTATGGTCAGTTTGGTCTGCTACCCTGCCCTCATCTCCTAATTGGATAAAATGTGCTTCCCCCATCCTTACCCTCCCGGGATGCATTGCCACACAGAGGCAAGTTCTCACCATCAGATTGCACCAGACCATCAAAAATGTACAGCGGCAACTCTGCCATGCAATGGGCTCTCTGCTCACAATTTATAGTATATTAATATTTGCAATCTGTTGGCATTTTAAGCCTGGCTTTACAAAAGTATAAAGTCCAGGGCAGCTGGCCAGTTTGGCTCAGCGGTTAGAGCGTCGGCCTGCGGACCAGAGAGTCCCGGGTTCGGTTCCCACTAAGGGCACGTACCTCGGTTGCAGTTTGTCCCCATCCCCGGATGGGGTCGTGTGGGTGGCGGCCAGTCAATGTATCTCTCTCACATCGATGTTTCTCTCTCTTCCCCCCTCTCTCCCTCCCATTCTATCTGAAGATAAATGCAAAAATATCCTCGGGTGAGGATAAAAAAATTAAAATTCCAGGGCAGGCCACAGAGCCTGGCTTCCAGGAATCAGAGAGCAGTTTCCAGCACCTCATACTCTGAACAGAATCTGCACACAAGGCCTCAATCTCACAGAGAGGATTTGGGGTTTCCCAGAAAAGCTTTTCCTCAAAGCCTACTGGGCCTAAACACAACCACCCAAAACAGCTCTGGTAGGGCAGCTGTGGTCTTATCTGATGTAATTGAAACAACGCTCAGTGGAGAACACATAAGAACTCTACTGGTGGGTTTGCAAAACTTTGGATAGTCATTAAATAATCTGCCTTAGAATCTACGAGAGTAAACAAGTCACCAAGATCTGAGAAGATAAAGGGTAGTTGAGGAAATTAAGAAATTCCCACACTAGGAGTAGAGCAAAGAAAAACGTGATTCTCCCATTCAGTGGTTAGACAGAGCCCACCCTCACATCCCCAAACTCTAATTTATCAGAACCACACAGGTGGTCGCTGGAGTCCAATGAGTTGAAAAACTAGAAAGAGACACATGTGGGAATTACCAGGCAACAAAGACACAGGGTGTTTTAGCCCAAAAATACTCTTTCCTTGTCATCAAGGGGAATGCCAACTATTCTGTCTCTGGCAGCGTTGCCAGGTACCAAGCTAGCAGAGGTCACACTTGTATAGTCTCATGTCCAACTCAAACACCAGGCACTCTTCCCATTAATAACCAACTTACTTGGGCATTTCGAGAAGGACCCGCAACTGTCTGCTCTTTTTATGTACCAAAATTCAGGTCCCCAAAGGCCCTTTGTTTTCGTGTGTGGGTGTGTGGTAGTGGGGTGTTTCTTTAAAAAAAAAAAAAAGTTTCATTGATTTCTAGGTAGGGAGAGGGAGACAGAGCAAGAGAAACATCTATGGGAGTGAAACATCCATTGATTGGCTGCCTCCTGCACGCCCCCTAATGGTAATTGAGCCTACAACCCTTTCCCAACCGAGTCACACAGGTCAGGGCTCTTTTTTTAAAAAATCATCAACGCAGAATAAGAGCACTGGGGAACTATCTGACTTGCACCATATTTTGCTAAAGGTGGTACACTACAGGAAACTTGGTTTGAGGCCTGGGGGCA
Source organism: Molossus molossus (assembly GCF_014108415.1). Taxonomy (NCBI): domain Eukaryota; kingdom Metazoa; phylum Chordata; class Mammalia; order Chiroptera; family Molossidae; genus Molossus; species Molossus molossus. The sequence continues at coordinate 3,736,371 of NW_023425360.1, read as the reverse complement.
CTTGGAACCTTGGGATTGCAGGGCTGACCCTTTAGAGACAAATCCTAGAAGTTCAAAAGCAGAAACGCCCCTTTCTCCTTGGCAGGTTGGGGTGGGGGGGGCAGTGCTGGGGCCCAAGCTCTAGTCAGCTGCTCCCACACTGGGTTAAAGATTACCTACATTGGCAGAAAAGCCAAGCTGCCGGCGCCCCACCCCCTCTTCCTCACTCTCCTGGCTCACTCCAAGGGGCTACTGGCCAGGTCAAGATAGGGGTTTCCATGACAACAGGCATCAGACAGGGCCAAGGGACCTGCATTGTCCCCTGCTATCCAGGGTGCAGCCAGTGCCCACACACCAGCAGGAGCAGCCTGCACTGATAATAGAGGTTCAGGCTATGTCCTGCTTCTCATGTCCCGGCTTCAGTCTTCTCTGCTAAGATGGGAGCTAAGGGTCCCACAGAAACTGTGAACAACCATCGGTGGGCTGGGCAGAGCCAAAGAGCAGCGCAGGAGCCGACCCGCGAGAAAAAGCCGATCAAACCAAGGAGAGGGCCTAGGACGGAGCTTCAAGTGCGGCGACAAGGAGAAGGAGGGAGTCCAAACAAAGGGGATACATGAAAAGCACGCTCCTCCAGCTGTCGCGTAAAAGGCTCCAAAAATAGCTGACGAGGGCCTGGCAGCGACGAGGGATTGCAGAGAGCCTGGCTGAAAAGGAAGGGGAAGTGGATGCCTCCTCCCTCCCGCCTTTGTCTGAGCGGGGACGACTCGCGGGGTGCTCCGGCCCCCACTCTGCTGCTCGTCTCCCGCCAGGGCGGGCGCGATCCCCTCCAGATACAAGTTACTCCCAGCACCCCATGTAGTTATATCGGGGGCGTGAGGCAGCCCGGAGCTTCCCCGCCGCCACCCCCCGCGCAGGGCCGCAGGGCTGGCATCGCCCGGGCCACCAGTTGCCACCGTCCTTCAAGTCCCCACCACTGCGCCTGGCGCGGCCTGGAAGCTCGGGGCAGGGGACCGTGCAGCGAGGCCGTCCCGGCTCTTTGTGTGCCCAGCCCCGCGGTCCCCGGCCCGCGAGCGTCCGCGTTGCGCTCCCGGGTCCCCGCCCGGAGGCCGCCACGTAGCGGAGCCCGGCGCGCACCCGCGCGGACCCTCTGGCACTCACAGTGGCGGCGCGGCTGGTCCTGCAAGTTGGGGCCTGTCAGGGCTGCGGGCGCCCAGGCCGGCCCGGATCCCGAGGCTCTGCCGAGCGAGCGTACGACCCGCAAGTAGCCAGCCATCCCTAGCAGGCGACGAAACCAACCCGGAGGGCGAGATCCGAGCGGAGCGCCGGCCGCTGCTCCAGCTGCCTGGCGGCGAGCTGCCCAGACCTGGGCTCCGAGCGCTCGAGCGCAGAGGGGGCGGGGCCGCCGGGGCCGCCACCCCATTGGGCCTCGCCGGGAGGAGGCGGGACCGGGCCGGGCAGGACCCGACCCCGCGCGCAGCCCGCGCTTCTCCGGGGTCGCGGGAAGCCCGGCTGGACCAGCGCCAGAGGCGGGGAGACCCACCCGGACCCGCACGCGGGGGTCGGTGCTGGAGGATTCGGGGAGCCGCTAGCGACGCTGAGTCCCTTGAGCCAGGACTCCTCGTTAAAATCGGGGTGTCAGCTGCTGACACAGCTGAAACCTCCAAAGGCAACTCAGGAAACACCTGCGTCCTTGCGTTTGCTGGGCTGAAACCCTCGGGCGCGTTGACCATTGAACTAAGACCCCGGGCACCTCGGGGCTCCTCAGGTTCGCTCTCTGCCCCCCTTCTCCCTTCCACGGGTTGTGTAGACACCGGAATCCCCCCGAAGTATTCAGCGTAGCCTGAGATTATTTCCTCCCGCCCGAAAGGGGAAATCTCACGGCCACAGGCCGCCTGCCACGCGGGTCTGAAAGCTGCGCTCAAGGACAAACAGAGGCTTCCAGATGGGTACTCAGCATGCAGCCGGGGCCCCACACACTCAGCGTGCACCCAGGTAAACAGTTCCGCTTTTGCTTGTTTTCATAGAAAAGGCCATACTGATTGGTTCCACCATAAACAACCCAAGTCTCTCTCTTCGCCCATCTGCTTGAAATGAGACCCCAATAGGACTGGGGTTTTATGTAGAAAAATCTGACCCCAGCCCCCCTCCCCCCACTTTCGCAGTCACAACTCACTCTAAATACACTCAGGCTCTTTCGGTTCTGTGTTCCCAGTTTTCCCTTCACAGTCAACATTGTCAGGTGGAGCTGGGCCAGGAAAGCGACCTTGAATCACTGACTTCAAAACTTCCTTCTCCCTGTCCCAGCCAGGCTGAGCTACTGCTTTGGCTCTGAGGTCCAGCAGACCGAGCCCAAGGGGAGGCTGCTTTAGGGCCCCCCCAAAGTCTGAGGCCTCAGTCAAATGCCTATTCTTGAGCCAGCATGTCCCAGAATGACCCATTATCTCTTTCACTCTGTTCCCAATTCTTTTGCTCAAAACACAAACAGAGACGGTGGAAACCTCTGGTATGTGGCTCTCATGCCATCCTGGTGTTATCATGCAGCAGCTGGGCCTCAGGGTCCATACCTGTAAACCAGGAGAATGGACCCCTGGAGGATCCTTCTAACCCAAACATTCAGATTAAATTATGTATGCCATACTGCCACTTCAGAAATGGTCATAAAGAATTTGCTGCCCACCCCCAGGGCCTCATCTCTTCCTCTACATGGTAGATCAGTATGCCAGCAGCCTGGCCAGGGACAGTACTGAATGACGCCTCAGTGTGTTCCACAATTTGGCCTTTGCCTGCAGAGGGATTCAGTTGGGGGCACATGAGCTCTTTGCAGGCACAGCAACAGCCCAGGGCAGTAGAGGCAAAGTCTTCAGATTAAACTGCTCCTCACTGCCCACCTCCCAGGGCTTCCGTGATGGCAGCTGGTGTCAGCTGCATTGACTCAGAGAGGTTAGGACACTTGCTCAAAATCACACAGCAGAGAAGTAGTAAATGTCTAGTTCATACTCATATACCTGGCTCATAGACCATTGCTCTTTTAAGGAGGAAAAAAGGAAAACCAGAATACCTATTGATTATACTTGTCCAGTTTGGTCAACATAATTGGAAGGTCCCTCCCTCCACACTTGTAATCAAATCCCAATTAGTTATTGAGTCTAGGTCATGTGCAAGTTCCCTGTGGAAGCACAAAAATGCATACCACTCGGTCCCTACACTTTAGGAGCAAGACACACATCTGTGCAATCACCATAAAGCAGGCACAGAGGGAAGTGTCCCAAGAGGAGTTTAGATGACACACAAGGCACCTGACAAAGAGGAATTCACCTCCTTCGGGGAGAGACTGTGGTGAACTTAGGGGAGGAACACCCATCAAGCTGTCTCTTCAAGGATATTTAAGATCTGGGGAAGACTGGACAGGCAGGCCAGGAGAGGTGACGGACTTGCATTTCATCCAGGTGGACACTTCAAGGCATTCGTTTTGTGATGTGTTTGTAGGCAGGAGGTAACATCTGGCAGTAGCTGTAAGGGGACATTAGGGGATCAGGCCTGGGGAAGGAAGGAAGGCCTGGGTTCCTGACCAGGGGCAGGGCTGACACAGGGTCCTGGAAGGACCCCAAGAAGGACAGGACTCCAGAGATGATATAGAGATGATATAGAGATATAGTGGACAGCCCCTGGACCTGTAGCAGGAGGAGTCAGAGTGCATCCCTGGGGCAGAAAGAATGGCGGTGCCATTATTAGAAATCAACACAGAGGGAAGGGAGGGCTGTGGGGGAGGTGCTGGTAGCAGAGCTATTTATGGTCATCTCTACAGTGATTTGTCTGCCAGCAGTCTGTGCTCCCTCCCTTCTCCCCATCTGCCCTAACCTCTGCAAGCAGGCCTGAGCAGTTAATTCACAGTCAAATATTTGCAGTAGCTCTCCATTGCCTAATACAATGAAATCTGAATAGCTTCTACCATTTCTTAGCTTTCACTTCCCTCAGCATCCTTCGCATCTACATTTCCTCTCCTGGAGAACCCGACCTTCATCCATTGCCCGGAATCCCCCCTGCCTCTAAGCCTTTGCACGGTCCCTTCCTTTCCTCAAGTGGACCCTTTTCCACTCCCCATGGCCAGACCCAACTCATCCTTGGTGGCCAAGTCCAAGCCTACCTTCCGCAGCCTGCGCTGGGGTGGGGATGGGGTGGGCATTCATTTACACCTGAGCCATCACACAAGATAAACAGGCTCCCAGAACCCCTCCTAATAAAAGAGACAAAAAAACATCCAGCCGATGTGGCTCAGTGGTTGAGCATCGATCCATGCACCAAGAGGTTGCCAGTTCCGATTCTCACTCGAACACATGCCCAGGTTGTGGGCCCAATCCCCAGTGGGGGGCATGCCAGAGGAGGCCAATCAATGTTCTGTTCCATTGACATTTCTATTTCTCTCTCACTTCCTCTGTAAAATCAATAAGGGAAAAAAACTTTTTTTTTAAAAAGAGACAAAAAATCTACTCTGATCTTAACTTTGTAAAATAAATCTATGGACAATAATGGATATGGTCCAGAAACACATTCGGAAGATTTAAAAATACTATTTGATTCCATGAAATTTTCTCACAGGTTGCTTAAGTTAATCCTAAAAATTCTTGATGAAACCAGAGATCCAAAGTTGGAGCAAGAGGAAAATGAAAGCTAACAGCACCTTTCCAGAGCTTAGAGATTGCTCCCTGATATTGAAGTCATTTGTTGCGGTTGTCTCATTACCTGGGCAAATCACTTCACTTCTCTGAGCCTCCGTTTCTTCATCTGCAAATGGACCTAGTAACACCTACTCCTAGTAATTGCTACCATTGGATAGATTCATGCTGATAAATGATTAGAATGGTACCTGGCACACATCAAGACACATGTTGGTGGTGGTGTTAAAATTACCCATTCACGCCCTGGCTGGGTGGCTCAGTTGGTTGGAGCATCATCCTATACACCAAAGGTTTTGGATTTGATTCCTGGTCAGGGTACATACCTAGGTTGTGGTTCAAACCCTGGTCGGCATGTATGGGACGCAACCAATCGAAGTTTTCTCTCTCTCTTTCTGTCTGTCTGTCTATCTATCTATCTATCTCCCCCTTCCTCTAAAAAAATCAATTAAAAAACAAACAAACATAAAAAGCCCTGGCCAGTTTGGCTCAGCGATTAGAGCGTCCGCCCGAGGACCAAACAGTTGAAGGGTTCAATTCCGGTCAAGGGCATGTACCTCAGTTGCGATTCGGTCCCTGGACTTGGTCGGGGTTGTGCAGGAGGTAACCAATCAATGTTTCTCTCTCTCTCTCTCCCTCCCTCCCACTCTGTCTGAAGATAAATGTAAAAATATCCTTGGGTGAAGATTAAAAAACAAAGAAGAATGAAATAGATGTATATTTTGCTGGTATAGAAAAATGTTCTGAGAGATATTAAGTGAAAACAGAGAAATATCCCATCTTACTATTCATACATATATATGAAAGAAATATACATGAATAATTGAAGACACATAAACCAAAGAGTGTATGGGGCGGGGGCAGGATTTTTGGAGACTCTTAATTTCTACTTTATACAATTCGGTGGGATGTGAATATTACATAACAAGCATCTGTTATTTTTGTAACCAGAAAAAGAACAATGAAAATATATAATTTTTAAAATTTTTAAACAAATTGCCACAATAATTTAGGTGCTGTGCAGTGTCCCAGCACAATTCCTTTAAATTGGGGCTTTCTCTCTTGCATTGTTCTTGGGGGAAGTGAAGGGTTAAAGAGGCTGTTGGAGGGAAAGAGAAAATGAGGTCAGAAAGAGTGGTGAAGGGCCCTGTGGGTGAACCAGCTGTGACCCAAATCGTGTGACTAGCAGGCTGGAAGCAGCCACCCAGAAGAAGCTATTGGGCTGCTCCTAGGGACACCGGAGGATGGGAGATCCAAACATAATGCACATTTAGGTGGAGATTAAGGCAGGATGCTGTGACCCAGAGCAGTGATTCCCAAAGTGTGGTCTTCGACCCAGGAGGAGGTGCGACAGGGGTCAAAACTATTTTCATGATAATACTAAGAAGTGACTTGCAAAAACAACACCCCATCTTTTAAAAAAAACAAAAAGTGCCCTAGCCGGTTTTGCCCTAGAGCGATGGCCCACAGATAAAAGAGTCTAGGGTTGGATTCCGGTCAAGGGCACAAGAGCAAGGTCAAGGGCACAGTTGTGGTTCGGTTGTGGTTCATCCCCGGTCCTGGTTGGGTGGTGCGGACGCCAACCTGTCCATGTGGCTCTATCACATGGATGTTTCTCTTTGTCTCTCTCTATCCCTCCCTCCCACTCTATCTAATGATAAGTGGGAAAATATCCTTGGGTGAGGAATAAAAAATAATTTAAAAAATAAAATAAACGTTAAAGTTGCTGGCCGACTCGTATGACTCAGTGGTTGAGCGTGGACCCAGGCACCAAGAGGTTGTCGGTTCGATTCCAGGTCAGGGCACATGCCCAGGTTATGGGCCCAATCCCCAGTGGGGGGCCTACAGGAGGCGGTCAGTCAATGTTTTCTCTCATCGATGTTTCTATCTCTCCCTCTCCCTTCCTCTCTCTCTAAAAATCAATAAAGAAAAAATAAATAAAAGGTCTATTAATATGCAGTAAAAAAAAAAAAGTCTATTAATGAAGCAGTGAGGCCCTGGCCAGTTTGGCTCAGTGGTTGGAGTGTTGGCCTGTGGACCAGAGAGTCCCCGGTTCGGTTCCTCTAGGGGCACGTACCAAAAAAAAAAATGAAGAGGTAAGAATTAATAAGTGTATTAAATCTTAACTCTTGGGCATACGTCTTTCTAATATCCTATATAATAAAAGTGGGAAGTACAACTAAAGCCCTTATGAGATGGTTGTGTCCTAAGAAAGCACCGAGGCTTATTAACGTTTTGAGCTGAAGCTTTTTCCTGGAAAAAAAAAAGCATTTTAAATGGAAAGAACAGCCGATAGTTATTCAGACTCAAATATTAGGTAGATTTTTTTTTTCTGAAAAAATTATTCAAATGAGCCAGTCACTGCAAGGAAATAATGGACGGTGCATGTTGCCAATGGTTAAAATTTGACCTTTTCAAAGGAAAACTAACATTAAAAAAAAAAAATGTGTGTATACTACCCTGAGCTTGAGATCGTCCCAGTTCTTAAAGATGTGTCTAATGAGATTAGTGGCATTACCAAATGTGTGGGGTGTTTTACACATCATAAAATGAAATGTGTCAACTTTTGGAAGAGCTGCATAACTCAGTGAATCTAATATTTTCCAAATGACCAATGTGTGATGCTGAAAAGTTTGCATGGGTAAAAGGTCCATTCAAGAATGGATTTGGCCCTGGCCGGTTTGGCTCAGTGGTTAGAGCATTGGTCTGCGGTCCGGAGAGACCCAGGTTCAGTTCCCGCTAAGGGCACGTATTTCAGTTGCAGTTTGTCCCCAACCCTGGTTGGTCGTGGGGGTGGCAGCCACTCGATGTGTCCCTTTCACGTCGATGTTTCTCTCTCTTCCTCTCTCTCCCTCCCATTCTATCTGTACAAAAAATGGAAAAATGTCCTCGGGTGAGGATTTAAAAAAAGAATGGATTTGGCCCTGGCTTGTGTGGCTCAGTTGGTTGAGCATCAGCCCATGCACCAAAGGTCACCGGTTCAATTCCAGGTGAGGGCACATGTCCAGGTTGCAGGCTCGATCCCCTGTAGGGGGTGTGCAGGAGGCAGCTGATCAATCAATTGATGTATCTCTCTCATCGATGTTTCTGTCTCTTTCTCCCTCTCCCTTCCTCTGTCTGAAATCAATTTTTAAAAAAGAATGGATTTGGCCCTGGCTGGTGTGGCTCAGTTGGATGAGCATTACTCAGGTTTCGGGTTCAGTCCCCTGTCGGGGTGCGTGACAGGAGGCAACCAATCGATGTTTCTCTTTCACATCAATGTTTCTTTCTTTCTTTCTCCCTTTTCCTTCCTCTCTCTCTAAAATCAATAAAAACGTGTTTTTAAAATGGATTCGAATGGAACAGAGTAGGAAAGGCACATTGCTGTTTCAGATTCCACCTTGCAATTAATCTTTGAGGACCTATCACTTGTCCATTTTGTTTATAGTAAAAGAGTAGCCTGGTTGGGGCTGCAGCCAAGTCTCAATGACCAGGAAACTGAGGCCAGGGAGGGTGTGCTGTTCAGAGCCACCTGAGGCCCAGGATTAAAGGCCATCTGGGCTCACCCATGTAGTTCGGGTGCCCCTGGAGCTCGCAGTGCCCACCTTGCCCAGATGCACCACTGGCCAGGACCACAGTGCAGGCCTGGTACTTGGACAAGTCCCAGGATGACCTGAAGTGTCCCGATGGCCCAGCGCTGACTGCCCAATCCACCTGGAGCAGCTGCTCAGGCTCAGAGTCCTTTCCTGGAAGCTGACAAACACGAGAATGATCCAGAATTAGAAAAGTTTCGAAAAGATAAACTATTCCTGAATGGGCATAATAACAGTATGCAAAGAGAAACAGGCCAATTGTGAAAAAAAGATTAAGATGTTCTTCCAGGTGCACTTGCACTTGGATGTAAGATTCGCTAGATCTCGGGTGGCAGTGGCTACTTCGATGTAAGAGATAAAGAGGAATCGTGGGTCTGGATTTTCATGGAGAAAGGAGACATGGTAACTCACTGCAGGAATGTATCCCTGCCTCGCAGTGGATATAAAAGGACAGCGTGAGGACCATTCAGCTGTTTGTGGGGGAACCTGTGTGGACTGCATACAACCAGCCAGCTGACTATCCACGCTCAAGGACAGGACGTGACTTTTTTGGCACAGACAACATGGTTGTGCTCGCCAGGAGCTGACACACTCCTTGTAATGATCCTAAACGTGATAAGTGAGCAGAAAATCAATCATTTTCTCTGTGCCTTTATATTGTAGACTTGAAGCTAGGTTATCTTTCCTTTGTAAGATTTTTTGATCGGAATGTTTGGGGGGGATTATTTATTTACCCTCCCCCGAGGATATGTTTATTGATTTTAGACATCAGGGAAGGGAGAGAAAGAGAGAAACATCGATCAGTTGCCTCCAGTATGCGCCCTGACCAGGGACTGAACCCACAACCTAGGTATGTGTCCTGTCAGGGAATCAAACCCAAAATTTTCAGTGTATGGGACGACACTCCAACCAACTGAGCCACCTCATTGCAGTAGGTCTATATACTATGTCTTCTTTGTTTTTTTTTGTTTGTTTGTTTTTCTTTTTTGTCTTTTATTTATTTTTTGCATTTTTATTAATTTATTTTTGTTACAGATGTTTCTCCTTTTTTCCCCCCTAGACACCCTCCTCCCCATTCCCTCAGCATTGTTGTCTATGTCCATTGGTTATGCATACATGCATGCAAGTTCTTTGGTTTATCTCATCCCCCACCCCCGCTCCCGTCCTCTTATACTATGTCTTCTTTGGAACTATTGACTCTTCCTCTGTGGTCCAATATGTAGTCAAATGTGTAAGTTCTGCATGTTCTTGAAAACAAAAAATATATAGCTCCCTGATTGTAAGATGCAGAGTTGGGCATCTGCCCTTCAGATCATGCTTGTCAATTGCATCCTTCAAACCTACATTCTTGCCCTGGCCAATTTGGCTCAGCGGTTAGAGTGTTGGTCCACGAACCAGAGAGTCAAGGTTCGGTTCCCGCTAAGGGCATGTACTTCGGTTGCAGTTTGTCCCCGGCCCCGGTTGGGGTCGTGTGGGTGGCAGCCACTCCATGTGTCTCTCTCACATGGGTGTTTCTCTCTCTCTCTTCCTACCTTTCTCCCTCCTGCTCTATCTGAAGATAAATGCAAAAATGTCCTCAGGTGAGGATTAAAACAAAAACAAAAACTGACATTCTTTTTTTTCTTCAAACCTACATTCTTAAATTTTGTATAAGTTTCAAAGATCTATTCATTTTGGAGAGAGGGGATAAGATCTCCCTATGTGGCTGTGGATGTATTTCTCTTTATAATTCCATCCATCTGTGCTGTGTACATTTTTTTAAATATTCTTTTTATTTATTTACTTTTTCTTTATTGATTTTAGAGAGAGAGAAAGGACAGGGAGAGAGAGATAGAAACATTGATGAGAGAGAACATCAATTGGCCGCCTCCTGCATGCCCACTGGGGATCGGGCCCACAACCTGAGCATGTGCCCTGACTGGGAATCAAACCGGTGACCTCTTGGTGCCTGGGTCAATGCTCAACCACTGAGCCATACTGGCTGGACTATTTTTAAAATACTTTAATTGATTTTAGAGAGAGAGGGGATCAAGCCTGAAACCTGGACATGTGCCCTGACTGGGAATCAAACAGGTGACCTTTTGGTGTATAGGACGACATTCAACCGTCTGAGTCACACTGGCTGGGGCAATTAAATATTCTTATACAAGAGTCATTATATGCCACTCCTTGGATGAGGGGCTCTGAAATCAGAGAAGCCTGATTAATATCCCGTACAAGCCCCCTAACTTTCAACAAGTATTTCAACACTCTGAGCTTTAGCTTTCGTGGGAGATGCCCAGGTCTTGAACTGAGTTGGTTATATAGTTAGGTCTCAATTCCAAATTAATGATTGCTTTATTTAGAAGCACTACATGAGCTGAAACAGTGGATCATTAACTCTAGAACAGCCTTATTTATTCATTAAAGTCCCCCAAAGATGTCAGATAGGTTACATTTTGGGACTCCACAGTTTTATTGGATGTGACTAAGGACAATAAAAGTACATCAAAATGGCCCTGGCCGGTTTGGCTCAGCGGTTGGAGCGTCGGCCTGCGGTACAGAGAGACCTGGGTTCGGTTCCCGCTAAGGGCACGTACCTCGGTTGCAGTTTGTCCCCGGCCCTGGTTGGTCATGTGGGTGGCAGCCACTCGATGTGTAATGCCCTCATGCCCAGCTGGTGTGGCTCAGCAGTTGAGTGATGACCCATGCACCAAGAGGTCATCACCAGTCAGGGCACATGCCCAGGTTGTGGGCCCCATCCCCACTGGGGGGGGGGCATGTGGGAGCCGGCCAATTGATGTTCTCTCTCATTGATGTTTCTCTCTCTCTCCCTTCCTCTCTCTCTAAAATCAATAAAGAAAAAAATATACACACACACACACACACACACGTATATAAGAAAAAGAATGCCCTCTGGCAAGTGAAAGTAAGGTCAGGGTTGGTGGCCTTTGAACTACTTAAGTGAATTCCCCTATCAGATGATCAGATTATTCTTTATCTGCAGAGCTCCTGGTTATGGGACATTCCAAACTTGTCTGAGCTGGTTGCATTGGGGGAGAGTTGCTTCACATCTGTGAAATGGGTGGAATAAAATTTCAAAACCCAGCTGTGAGGGTTCAATGAGAACTCAGCTGAGGGAGAATAAGACAAGTGTTAAGTGGTCATTATTCGCACCCTGGGTGGGCTGTAGACCAGTGAGATTTGGATGTTCATGTGAGGCTGTTCCCTTCAAAACTGGAGTGGGGCTCAGGCCATGTTTGGGGGGAGGGGAATGCCAAAACCCACAAGAAGTGGCTAAAGACAAAATTTTGACATCAGTTTATCCAGTCAGGTGCTGGTAAATGTTTTTATCAACCACTCGTGGGGGATGTGGGGGCGTATTTGTGTGTGTGTGTGTTGATTTGTAGCATTTGCTCATTTCTGTGCTGTAAATACTTGGCCGGCCGACTTCAAACTACCAACATAACAGCACTGAAGAGTTACATCGTATTTCCATTTTATGGTATTTCCACGGTATAAACACAATAGATGTGAATATCCTCAAGAGGAGAGATGCTAGTTGTAAGAACGAGGTGGTGCAGGGTCTCCAGAAATGCAGATTTATTGGGAATCAGCCTGCCGGACCACCTCTAAGAGAGAGTAGCAACCGGCTTGTACAGTTGGGATGGTCGGTCAGCCGAGGAGACGTGGTTGTCTTTGATTGGTCAGGCCCAGGGTCTCCCCAGTTCTTGATTGGTCGGGGCTGGGGTCTCCTGAAAGTTGTTTTTCTTGTCGAGCAACCGTTTGCAGTTTTGGGTGGGTTAGGGTGGTTCCATCATTCCCTTCCTCCTGACTGAAGTGATGGGTTTTTGTTTTCTGGAATGAGAGGCTTAGGGAAAGGTTAAATGATAAGAGTGATGGGTTTTGGTTTCTCGGAATGAGAGGTTTAGGGCAGTAATATGGAAGTTAAGAGCGAACACTAGTAAAATAAAGTCAACTACATAGGAAATGACGAGTTGTCTTTTTTAATTGAATTTATTTGGGGTGATATTGGCTAACAAAATTATATGTTTCAGGTGTATGATTCTGTAACACACCATCTGTATATTGTATTGTGTTCACCACCCAAAGCCAAGTCTCCTCCCATCACCATTTATCTGCCCTTCACCCTCTTCTGCCTCCACCACCCTCCTTTTCCTCGGGTGATCACCACGCTGTGGTCTGTCTGAGTTTCGTTTTGGTTTTCTGCTTAATCCCTATACCCCTTTTATCCAGGAGTGATGTTTTGAGTATTTTAATTTAATTTGTTTAACTGTAAGCTTATATAACTTAATTTTTAATAGTGGCTGTGTTTAACAACTGGCTTGCAACATTCCTGACAATATAACAGTTCACTCCATGAGCCTGGACAAGCCATTTCCAGCTGCCACAAAGTGAGCCCAGGAGTCTTCTCCTAGAGCCTGTTGTCGCGGACAAACAGCCTTCGTGTTTGGTTCGGGACCTGGCAACTGGACAGGTGCTCAGGACCGGTTCAGTGTCCTTTTTTTAAAAAATATATTTTTTATTGATTTTTTTTAGAGAGAGAGATAGAAACATCAATGTGAAAGAGAAACATTGATCGGCTGCATCCTGCTCACCCTCCGCTGGGGACCGGGCCCACAAACTGGACATGTGCCCTGACCGGGAACCGAACCAGGACCTCTCAGTCCATGGGACTACGCTCAACCCACTGAGCCATACCGGTGGGGCCAGTGTCCTTCTCAAGGACCAGTGCTTGTTCCCCTGGTAACTGTGTCCCCTCCCCCAGGACACAGCCCAACAGGTGACCTTTCCCCTCCCTGGCTCTAAGCTGTTTTCATGCCCATCCACCAGCACCTGCCCCCACTTCAGGACAGACTATGTCAGGAATGCCCAGGACGTGCACGGACAGCAGCCAGCTCAGCCAGTGCTGGGCCGTGTCAGGTGCTCGCAAGGGCATCCAGATGGCCGAGAGCAGCAGCCTCAGGAGTGGCTTGCTCCTTAGCTCAGCTTCACCTCATCTGCATTCTCGGGTGAGGAGAGCCCCGTGCACATAGACCCCACCGGTCCACTGCCCTCACCTGCTTCAAAACCGGGGTCCAAATGACCATTTCTCGGTGTAACCTCACTTCTTCCTGCTGCTGCCCTCCCCTTGCGAAAACAGAGACAGTCGTAATTTTGATGATGACATGCTAAAGGTACTTGCTCTAGAATGCACCCACTTCAGTGTCATAACAGTCCTATAAAGTATGTACTATTCTTTTTTATTTTTTTATCCTCACCCGAGGACTTTTTTTGGGGGGGGGGGATATTTTGTTCAGATAGAGTGGGAGGGGGAGAGAGAGAGAGAGAGAGAGAGAGAAACATCGACGTGAAAGGGACACATCGAGTAGTTGCCACCTGCACAACCAACCAGGGCCGGGAACAAACTGCAACTGAGGTACGTGGCCTTAGTGGAAACTAAACCTGGGTTTCTCGGGACCGCAGGCCGACGCTCTAATCGCTGAGCCAAACCGGCCAGGGCCTTTTTTATTTTTTAATTGCTTTTTAGGGAGAAAGAGGAAAGGAGAGAGAGAGAGAGAGAGAGAGAGAGAGAAACATAGATTTGTCGTTCCACTTATGCATTCATTGGTTGATTCGTGTATGTGCCCTGACCAGGGATCAAACGTGCAACCTTGGCGTATCGGGATGATGCTCTAACCAACTGAGCTACCTGGCCAGGACAGAGTAGGTACTGTTCTTATCCCAGTTCTGTGGATGAGAAACCCAGAGCTGGGGGCGATGTGCTAACTTGCCCACGGTGGCATAGGAAGGACCCAGGGATTTTCCTTTCTTTTTCAACTGTCTTTTTTCACGTGGTCTCCCCATTTCAGACCCAGGAGGACATTTTTCTATTTTTTATTCAGGTGGGGGGGGCGGAGAGGAAGAGAGAGAGAGAAACATCGATGTGAAAGGGACACATCGAGTGGCTGCCACCCGCACGACCCAACAAGGGCCGGGGACAAACTGCAACCGAGGTACGTGCCCTTAGCGGGAACCGAACCCGGGTCTCTTGGGACCGCAGGCCGACACTCCAAGCGCTGGGCCAAACCGGCCAGGGCTATCTTTTAACATGTTGCTTGCTACTAAGTGTTCTCAGCATAGAGACAGCAGTGGGAGCCATGGGTCTGAAAAGATGTCTCAAGGAGAGGGGGTGCGGTGAGGATGGAGAAGAGGAGGGGAGGAGACATTGTTAGATGAGACCCTGGGGGCCATCAACACCTAAGAGCCCCTAAAGAAGAGAAAACCCACAAGTACATCACAGAAAGTGTGAGAAAGCTATGTCACAGTGAGGAAGCCATAAAATGGATAAGTAAATGAGCACCAAAAGGTATTCCTGGATTTAGCAGTCCTGAGCTGTCCGTGACCTTGGCAGGGGCGATTTCTTCATTTCTCTGCCGGATGAGGAGGAGGTGGTGGCAGGGGAGGCAGGGCCCAATAGCCGTCATTTTCCGAAAGTCTGGGAGTCCGCCCTGTAGACTTTCTCTTTCAAGAGGGAGATGCTAGACAGAAGGAGAGCTTTGGGATTTGGGATTGGGGGTTTTGTTTCTTTTCCTCACCCAAGGGTATGCTTTGTGTCGACATTTAGAACAAGGAAGAAGGAGAGAGAAAGGTCTATGGGTTGCCTCCCACACACGCCCTGACCAGGAATTGAACCTGCAGCCTTTTGATGTCCCGGCTGACGCTCCAACCCACTGAGCAACATGGCCAGGGTGGGTTTTTAATTGGGTTTGTGTGTTTTGGGTCTTGTTTTGTTTTTATAAGCTGGGAATGTCCTTTGTGAATTTATATGCTGAGGAAAGTGTGGCAAAGGTGAGACCGAAGGTACCAGTGAGAGAGAAGGGTGGTGGCAGGAGGTGGCTGAACCTACCCCGAGGGATCCCGGGGAGGAGGGAGCTGAGGCAATTGGTGGCCTCTATGTCCTCTGATAAGTAGGAGGCGGAGAGTGAGGGGGTGAGTAGTTGGGGGCCCGGAGCAGGAGCAGCAGGGTGCAGTTTGGGAGAACAAGACAAGGTTGCCAAGACAGCAGCTGAAGGAGGAAGTAATACCTGTGAGTGGGACAGTCCCCTCAGGTGACATCATTGCCCCAGAAGCCATCTCCTTAGACTTCTTTGTGGAATCTGGTTGTATCTGCAGCCATTAAGCTCATTCATCATCTCCTTTCCTATTGCTTTTGCCACCAGGGGGTGACACTCTCCGGTTTCGAAGGACAGCTCACCAAGGCCCCCCAGTAAAAGCTGCATGAAGGCGGCTCTGGATTTCTTCCCAGCCCGTCAGGTCACAAGGAGACTCAGCTGTCTGCAGCCTGGAGAAGGGCTCTGACCAGACACAAGTCAGCCAGCACCTTGATCTCGGACTCCTGGCTCCAGGTCAGCGATTTTTCCACTGTGTCACGGGGTGTACCACCAGGTGCCATGGTCTCTCCTAAGGTCTCCCCTTTCTTGGTCAAACAGAAAATCCGGCCTTGGAATTGGCCTCCCTGGACTCGGCCTAATGGTAGGAATTCATTGGAAGCATTGGCCCTTTGCCTTTGAATCTGATTTAGCTCTTCAATAATTTAGACCCGAGTTTCACGAGGAAGCAGAAAGGTTTCCTCTCCGATCTCTGGGTGGTGGTTATCCGGGAGCCCCTTAGCAAGAGTTCTGTGATCAGTGAGCCAGGTCTGCTGAGGGCAAGGCAGTGTGAGAGTTAACCCCGGGGCGGAATACTCGTCCAAGCTGGTCAGAGGTAAGGCAGGTGATAGGCAGAAGGATGGGTTTTGCAGAAAACCCTTGGAAAGGGAAGAGATGAAAGATTCTACAGAAACCTTGTTTTTTCGGTTTCTTCGCTGAGCAGTTTCATTGTTTAAAAAAAAATGATTGATTGTAGAGCGAGAGGATGAGAAAGAAAGAGAGAAAGAAACATCTCTCTTTCATGAATTCATTGGTTGGTTCCTTTTTTTTTTAATCCTCACCTGAGGACATTTTTTCATCTATCAGATAGAGTGGGAGGGATGGAGGGGGAGAGAGAGAGAGAGAGACATCAATATGAGAGAGACAGATCTACTGGTTGCCTCCCGAAAGACCCCGACCAGGGCTAGAGACGAACCACAACTGAGGTCCATGCCTTTGGCCAGAATCAAACCCGAGACTCTTTAGCCTGAGGGCCAACACTTTAACCGCCCAGCCAGACCGGCCAGGGCGGTTTCTTTTTTTTTTTTTTAATCCTCACCCTAGGATATGGCTTTTCTTTGTATTGATTTTAGAGAGAGAAGAAGGGAGAGAAAGAGATAGAGAAACATCAATGTGAGGGAGAAACATCCATTGGTTGCCTCTTGTACAAGCCCTGACTGGCAATCAAACCTGCCACCTTGGTGTATTGGGACGACCCTCCAACCAACTGAGCTCCTCGGCCAGCGATCTTGCTGAGTAGTTACAGTGCTATAGCTGTTGACTGAGGATGTTTATGTCTAGTTGGGAAAGTCAAGACAGGGATACAGAAGGGAGAAGGACAAACAGCAGCTCTGAGTCTGTACGTCCCCCACCCCATGTTGAACTCAGGCCACAGTGAGCAGGGCAGTTACCAAGATTTCTGGGCAAGGCTGCCTCTTGGCTCCCAGACCTGAAGAGATGGAGAGGCCAGGAGCCTGTCAAAATAGCCTGGTGGGAGGAATGCTGAGTGTGTCTTCCTGCCAGAGGCAGGCACAGGACGTACCAAATGCAACCTGGTCCTGTGCTCTGGGTACAAATGAATTTAGATTCTGTGGGGCCTGAAGCTTACACAGTTGGTTTGGCAAGGCGGGGGGAGGGGGGTTCCTTTTTAAAGGCAAGAATACGAAATTAGGTACTGAGCCTTGGAAGGGGCCCTTGACAGTGAGGGGCCCTGCAGCTTCAGAAAGGGATATGTGTGGAGAAGAAAATAAAATGGAACAAGGATGGACAGAGCATAAAAAACAGCCCTGGCCGGTTTGGCTCAGCGGTTAGAGCGTCAGCCTGCGGTCCACAGAGACCCGGGTTCGGTTCCCGCTAAGGGCATGTACCTTGGCTGCAGTTTGTCCCCGGCCCTGGTTGGGTTGTGTGGGTGGCGGCCACTCGATGTGTCCCTTTCACATCGATGTTTCTCTCTGTTCCTCTCTCTCCTTCCCACTCTATCTGAGTAAAAAATGGAAAAATGTCCTCGGATGAGGATAAAAAAAAACAAACAGGGAAAGCCCTGGCCGGTTTAGCTTAGCGGTTAGAGTGTTGGCCCACAGACCAAGGAGTCATGGGTTGAATACCGGTCAAGGGCATGTACCTCGCCCAGCTAGTGTGGTTCAGTGGTTAAGCATCGACCCATGCACCAAGAGGTCACTGGTTCAATTCCTGGTCAGGACACATGCCCAGATTGTGGGCCAGATCCCTAGTCGGGGGCATGCAGGAGGCGGCCAGTCGATGTTCTCTCTCATCGATGTTTATCTCTCTCTCTCCCTCTCCCTTTCCTCTCTCTCTAAAAATCAATAAAGAAAAAATATTAAAAAAAAAAAAAAGGACACCTACCTTAGTTGCACTTCGTCCCTGCCCTGGTTGGGGTTGTAAAGGAGGCATCCAGTCGATGTGTCTCTCACATCGATGTTTCTCTCTCTCTCCTTCTCTCTCCTTCCACTCTATCTGAACAACAACAAAAAAAGGAACAAATATCTTCAGGTGAGGATTGAAAAAAACGAAAGGAAGAACCGGGGAAGCTACTCTAAATGGAAGTAGTCGGGGGCGGTTTACTCCTGAGCTGCAAACCGAATGATGAGGAGCTGGCCAAGGAGACGTCTGCGGGAAGAGCATTCTGAGTGAAGGAGCAGCAAGCGCAAAAGCCCTGAGGCTGGAACAGGCTTGGATGCCAGAACCCGGAGAGCAGTGTACCGGGAGTGTGGTGAGCCAGGGCAGAGGGAGAGGTGCTGAGCTCAGAGGGACGGGCAGAGCTGGTGCACATGGGCCTTGAAAGCCTGACAAGGACGCAATTATTTCAGGATCTGTGGGAAACCATCCAAGGCTTTGCAGTGAGGCCAACTGCGAAAGGAGCATCAGGGCGGTGTGTGCAGAATGGCTTGCACACATTCCAAAAAGGTGGCGGCAAGTGAAGGCAGGGGGCTGTCAGCAGGACCTGGTCCTTCTAGGCCTGCCAGTCGGGACAGTCAGAGGGCAGAGGGTGGTTCCTCCCAATTCCTGCAGTGGCTCCCTTGGCTAGGCCTGCCCGGTGACTCATGCTCACCCCCCAGAGCACTTTGAGAACAGAAGCACTTGTGCATCCCTGTGCTGCTGGGCTTCCTGGGTCTGGACGGCTTCGGAAGTCCGGGGTCAACCTCAGGTGCCCTCGGGAACCCAAGGGTCCAGAAGAAAACACCCATTTCCAGACTGTCTGATGGCCACGTTTGCGGTGGGAAGGAAGGTGAGCCCTCTGAGTGCCCTGCCACGGTCTGGGTACACGGACAGCCACAGCCGTGTTCCCTCCTCGGGCTGTGCGGGCCTTGGGCCTCTAGCAGACAGTGATTTAAAAAAAATTTTTTTTCCTTTATTGCTTTTAGAGAGAGAGGAAGGGAAAAGGAGAGAGATAGAAACATGGATGGGAGAGAACATTGATTGGCTGCCTTCTACATGCCCCCCACAGGGGATCAGCCCACAACCTGAGCATGTGCCCTGACCGGGAATCGAACCGGCGACCTCTTGGTGCATGGGTCGACGCTCAACCACTGAGCCACACTGGCCAGGTAACAGTGATCTTATAGGAACCTCTTAGGTGTTCCAACCCAAGCAGGAAGCATGTGGCACAGGGGGACAAGGAAGGAGGGACAGCATTTCTAGGGTGCTTAATGAATAGTTCTGCCTGTGAAGAGGTGGGGGAGAAAACATGGAGTGGTTAAGAGGGTCTTCAAGCCAGGGAGGGGGCCCATGGAGGACGAGCAGTGGAAGGAATGTGTACCCAGGAAGCCTGGCCTCTCTACCAGGTCCCCCGCTACCCCCTGATAAATGCACAAGGACAGTGCCTCCCTGCACAAGGCCAGGACAAATCTTTGGAGCCTAAGGCAAGACACCAGTCGACACGGTAGCCCCAGTTCACTCCTGCGGTTGGACCTTGGGTGCAGGAAGACCCGTCAGAGAAGTGCTGGTCTCCTGGTGATGTCTGCCAGCCAGTGCAGAGGATTTGGGTGTCAGCACTGAGTCTGAGAATCTAACTAACAAGGGCCTTTGGCCAGGTCAGAGTGATTCTCGGGATGGGCGGGGTTGGGGCAGGCAATGAGAGAGAGAGAGAGAGAGAGAGAGAGAGAGAGAGAGAGAGAGAGAGAGAGAAAGGTAGCACCCTGCAGAAGGGAGGGGAGAAAAGGACTGTGACATTGGACAAACGGGCCCCCCAGTTACAGGGACCAAGCAGCATGCCTAAGCGGGAACAATAGTCCGGGAGGTGCAGGGGTTTCCTAGAAAAAAAAAAAGCCAGCCAGTCATGAAACAAAGAAACAATGGACAAGGACTGGAAACCGGGCTGTGGCCTGCATGCCTTTACCCCAGAGATGGGGCTGTCCACATGGAGGCCCTCCCCAGCCAACTGAAAGGGAAGACAAACAAAGCTGTCTTTGGAGAGGTCAAGCCACCAGTGGGAGGAAACCAGAACATTGAAATGGTTGGGACCAGCCCGACTCTAGTGCAGGTGACGTGGGTGGTGCCCCAGGGAGATAAGATTATAAGCAGGTAAAGGAGAAAGTTCTTGGTCAGGAGAAAGCTCTTTTTTTTTTATCCTCACCTGAGCACTTTTTTTTTTTTTGCATTTATCTTCAGATAAAGCGGGAGGGAGGGAGGGAGGGAGAGAGAGAGAGAAATATAGATGTGAGAGAGACACATTGACTGGTTGCCACCCACATGACCCCAACTGGGGCTGGGGACGAACCACAACCGAGGCACATGCCCTTAGCAGGAACCAAACCTGGGATTCTCTGGTCCATGGGCCAATGCTCTAACTGCTGAGCCAAACCGGCCAGGATGAGAAAGCTCTTTTTAAGATGGGACGGGGCAAGGCCCTGGCCAGGTAGCTCCATTGGTTAGACTGTCTTTCCCATACACCAAGGTTGTGGGTTCGATCTCCAAGAATCAACCAATGAATTCATAAATAAGTGGAACAACAATTCGATGTGTTTTTTTTTCTCTCCCTTCCTCTCTCTCTCTCAAAAAAGCAATTAAAGCCCTGGCCGGTTTGGCTCAGCGGTTGGAGCATCGGCCTGCGGTCCGGAGAGACCTGGGTTCGGTTCCCACTAAGGGCATGTACCTCGGTTGCAGTTTGTCCCCGGCCCTGGTTGGTTGTGCGGGTGGCAACCACTTGATGTGTCCCTTTCACATCGATGTTTCTCTCTCTCTCTGTTCCTCTCTCTCCCTCCCACTCTACCTGAACAAAAGATGGAAAAATGTCCTCGGGTGAGGATAAAAAAAATAATAATAATAATAAAAGCAATTAAAAACATAAAACTAGAGCCCTGGGCCCTGGCCGGTTTGGCTCAGCGGTTAGAGCGTCGGCCTGAGGTACAGAGAGACCTGGGTTCGGTTCGGTTCCCGCTAAGGGCATGTGCTTCGGTTGCAGTTTGTCCCCGGCCCTGGTTGGTCGTGCGGGTGGCAGCCACTCGATGTGTCGCTTCACGTCGATGTTTCTCTCTCTCTTCCTCTCTCTCCCTCCTGCTCTATCTGAACAAAAAATGGAAAAATGTCCTCAGGTGAGGATTAAAAAACAACAACAAAAAAAATAGAGCCCTGGCCGGTTTGGTTCAGCGGTTAGAGCGTCGGCCGGCAGACCAGAGTCCTAGGTTCAGTTCCCACTAAGGGCACGTATCTCGGTCGCAGTTTGTCCCCAGCCCCGTTGGGGTCGTGTGGGTGGTGGCCACTCAATGCCTCTCTCTCTGTCCTCAGGTAAGGATAAAAAAAAAAAAAAAAAAAAGATGGGCCTGACAGTCAGTCAACAAAGAGCCAGAAGGTGGCAGTATCTACCCAGAGAGGGGCATAGGGCAGGGCCCCTGGCTGAGGAGGTGCCCTTCACCAGACCTCAGCCAGTCACCAGACGTGCAGCCCCACATCATCCCTTGCCGTGGTCCCAGCCTGCCCGGCCTTTCTCCCTCGGCCTGGTCCCCAACTTGGTCTGCCCGTGACAAAGTGCCTATTCAGTGACCTTCGTGCTAGCTGGGGAGGCCCTGGCCTTTGAGATCTAAATAGAATCTCCTCCTCCTCCTGTCTCACAGGCAGTGGGACCCCCAGCTTCCTCCTCACTGTTTCCAAGGTTCAAAAGGGCCTGTTTTCCAGTCTCCCTGGCGAGTCCTGTGCTGCTGACCTCCAGAGCTCCTGCTTCACTTCCTAATCCCTTCCCTTCCCTCTGCTGTTTGCTCACCCTGGACTGGGAGTCTTAGCTAGGACTTCTGTTTGCACAGGATATAGCTTAGGGCAAAAGGGGAGTAGACCTAGTAGGAAAACAAATAATTTAGAATAAAATATTATAGATCCTGGTCTTGAAAAGTCCTGTGATATCAAGATCCTAGTGCCTCTTTTCCAGCAATAGAAAACCCCAGCCTAAAATCCATATGGAATCCCAAGGGATTCTGCATAGCCAAAACAATCTTGAAAAAGAAGACCAAAGTTGGAGACCTCACATTTCTTGAGTTCAAAACGTACTCCAAAGCTTACAGTAATCAAAACAGTGTGTTGCTGCCATAAAGACAGACATACAGCCCTGGCTGGTGTGGCTCAGTGGTCAGAGCGTCATCCCATGCACTGAAAAATCTCTGGTTCAAATTTCAGTCAGGGCACAAGCCCAGGTTGCAGCTTGATCCCCAGTAGGGGGCGTGCAGGAGGCAGCTGATAGATGGTTCTCTCTCATGGATGCTTCTCTTTCCCTCTCCCTTCCTCTCTCTGTCTCAAATTAATAAAAACAAATTTCAAAAAAGAAAAAAAAAAAAAAACCATAAAATGCCCTGGCCAGTTTGGCTCAGTGGTCAGAGCGTCGGCCCACGGGACAGAGAGTCCCAGGTTCAGTTCCCACTAAGGGCATATACCTCAATTGCAGTTTGTCCCCAGGCCCAGTTGGGATCGGGTGGGTGGCAACCACTCAATGTGTCTCTCTCACATCGATGTTTCTCTCTCTCTTCCCCACTCTCTTTCTCCTGCTCTGTCTAAAGATAAATGTAAAAATGTCCTTGGTGAGGATAAAAAACAACAACAACAAAAAAAAACGTAAAATAACCAATGTTGGTGAGGATGTAGAGACACTGAAACTCCAGCGCCTTGTTGGTGAGGGTATAAATAGCGCAGACTCTGTGGGAAACAGTGTGGCTACAACAAGGATTATGCCAAGTGAAATAAGCCAGACTCCGAAGGACAAATACTGTGTGATTCTCCTGTGAGGTGCCTGGAGGAGTCCCATGTGTAGGGACAGAAAGTAGAGAGGTGGTTGTTGGGGGCAGGGGGAGGGATGGAGAGTTAGTGTTTAATGGATACAAAGTTTCCTATGTGGGAAGATGAAAACAGCTTTGAATAGGGATGGTGGTGATGGTTGCACAGCAATGTGAATGTACTTAATGCCACTGAACTGCACACCTAGAAATGGTTAAGATGGTCAATTGTTTTTTGTGTATTTTACCACATAATACAACTGTGTCATTTTTTAAATGATGTTTTATTTTTCAATTACAGTGATGTACAATATTATATTAGTTTCAGGTGTATAACCACATGATTAGACATTGATATAATGTACAGAATAATCGCCCCAATAAATCTAGGACCCATCTGATGCCATAAATATATAAAAAACACATAATAAAATGCTGGTGTCCCGCCCTGGCCAGTTTGGCTCAGCGGTTAGAGCATTGGCCTGTGGTCCAGAGAGACCCGGACTCAGTTCCCACTAAGGGCACGTACCTCGGTTGCAGTTTGTCCGTGGCCCTGGTTGGAGTCGTGTAGATGGCAGCCAGTCGATGTGTCTCTCTCACATCGATGTTTCTCTCTCTCTCTTCCTCCTTCTTTCCTTCCCTCTCTATCTGAAGATGATTGCAAAAATGTCCTCGGGTAAGGAATGTTGGTGTCCCTGCCAGTGAGAATTTTTCCTAGACTGTGGCTCCTGCCATTTTGTCCTGCCCCCCTTAACCTCTTTCAACTTCTCCCCTGTTTTCTCTCTTTTTGGGGTCCCTTTCCCCACATTCCTGTTAACAAACCCTGTAAAGGAGTTTATTCCCTTGTGTTTAACCATTTCCCTTTAGCGATGTCTCTGGCACCTCCACTTCCTCATCCAAAGTGGCTGATCGAGATATTTTCCTAAACAAAACTGTTCTCACCCAGCTAACTGCATTGAGAACTTGCCATCTGGTGTGTGCATTGCTCTCCCGAGACCAAGGCATCCAAGTCTGCAGCTGAGACTGAACTCCACGCCACCAGCTGCCAGACTGAGGGTAGACCTGGGGGCCCCAGGAGTGAATTTGTCAGGGTAAAGGCCGCTCTGGGCAACCTCTTGGCAGCCTGCCAACTGCCCCTTCTGGCAACGGTCCATCTGTTGAAGCATCACAGACCAAGCCTGGATGTGCAGGGTCTTTGGAGGGAACAGAGAATGATGGTGGCCAAGAGTGGGGTGTGTGTGTGTGCACGTGCGCACACGCACGCACACGTGCGCGTAGACAGCCCTGGAGAGGTCTGGGGGATGGGAAGATTACAGGAAAGACCAAAAGTCCTTATGCGGATGGATAGGACAAGCTGGGCAGGGAAACAGACAATGCGTTCCAGGCATAGATCTCTGAAGCGGGGACAGAGAGGGCACAGTGAGAAGTCTTCAGAACAAAAAATGCCACTTGATAAGCACTTACCATGTGCCAGGCACTAAACACAATTACTCTCGCTCCGTGCCAGGCGTCTTTCTAAGCCAGCATGCCTGACAGACCTCCAGTGACGATACAAGCCACGGATGCAAAAAATAATTCTACTAGCTACATTTTATTTATCTTTTTTCCAAAGAAAGGAAACAACAACAAAAAAACTAGTCAGAAGAATATGAAGTATTGTATAAGGAATATAGTCAAGCCCTGGCTGGTTTGGCTCAGCGGTTACGGTGTCAGTCCGCAGACCAATGAGTCACGGGTTCGATTCTGGTCAAGGGCACGTGTACCTTGGTTGTGATTCATCCCTGGCCCTGGTTGGGGTCATGCGGGAGGCAGCCACTCACTGTGTCCTTTTCACGCCAGCTGGGCATAACCATGCTTTTGTGATCCTCATTTTACAGATAAGAAAAGTTAAACACAGGAAGAAAACAGCGGAGCTGGGATTTGAACCACCAAGCTCGGGTAAGTGTGAGTCCAGAATCAGCTCTCCTAAACTCTTTAAAGACCCCATCTCCAGCCCTGGCCGGTTTGGCTCAGCGGTTAGAGCGTCGGCCTGCGGTCCTGAGAGACCCGGGTTCGGTTCCCGCTAAGGGCGCGTACCTCGGTTGCAGTTTGTCCCCGGCCCTGGTCGGTCGTGCGGGTGGCAGCCACTCGATGTGTCCCTTTCACATCGATGTTTCTCTCTCTCTCTGTTCCTCTCTCTCCCTCCCACTCTACCTGAACAAAAAACAAAAAAATGTCCTCAGGTGAGGATAAAAAAAAAAAAAGACCCCATCTCCAAATGCAGTCCTATTCTGAGGTACTGGGGGTTAATTCTTCCACATACGGATTTGGAGGGACACAATCCAGCCCATGACACGTATGTTCCGTTGTTTGTGATGATAAAAGCCACATAGAAAAGATGGAAACTTCAGAAATGAAGAAACTAAGGTCAGAATCTCTGCAAGCATCGCATTGATGGTTCTGTTGAAGGGTCCGCAAAAGGTTAACAGACCCCAGATTGAGAAGGACATTTTCCAAAGAAGGCGCTCCAAGACGAATGAGCCCTGTCAGAACGGCAGTGTGCACTCCGCCGAGTGTAGGTCATGGGGCAGGGAGTTATTTTTCCTTACTCCATCTTCCTATCTGCCTGGGTGTTCTCCATTCTCTTTAATGAGCGTATATTGCTTTTAATAATGGGAGAAATAGACAACTGTTGTGGAAGACTGCCAGGGAGGACAATGGAAAGGAACTTTTTGTTCTGTTCAGAGCAAGAAGATGAAAGACAGAGCAGGCCTGTTGCTAGGAGCCGAGGGAGGGACGCTGGCGGAGGCCCCAGAAGATGGAAGGCGACCGGGTTTTGCCTTTCAGCCCTGGCAGAGGAGGCTGGGCGAGTGAGCAGCTCCAGGAAGGAGCTCGCCCTCACCTGGTCCCAGGTGGGTTGGAGAGTTTGTCAGTGAGCTCCTGGCTACTTGAAGAAAAGTCCCTTGGCCTGGACTGGTTATATCCTGGCTCCTGAGCAGGAGGCTGCTGAGCCGCTGCCAGCGGTCTGTGCAGAATTACCATGGAAAATGAGAGGGGAGGTTGGCGCGGGTCGACGGGCCGTTCCTGCTTTTGAAAGAGAAGAAAGTGGAGACTTCAAACCCTGGGCCAGAGGCCTGAGCAAGATGAAAGGGGTGTTGTGGGCAGCCCCAGGAAAGGAAACGGTGAGTCCTGGGAACCAGAATGGGCTCAGCAGCCCCAGCTCCAGACCCGCCTCTTGATCTTCATGACACTGGTTTCTTGTGGTCGAGGTGGGGAAATACGGAGCAGATACCTGTCCGGTGAGGTCAGATGGTAGCAGATTGAATTATCATAGCCCCCCAATAAATGCACTGGTGTCAAGATGGAGGCGGGTCTCCAGGTGTAAGTCGGAAGGCTCTGTCCTGGCCAACACTTTCCATCAATTGCTGGGGATTGGGGATAGCGCAGGAAACAGGAAAGATACACCCCTGTCCTTGTGGAGTGTATAAGCGAGTATGAGCTGTTCATTTATGAAGGAAAGTTTGTTTTTGCTTTAAGGAAATATAACGATTTGTTTGACCTCATTGAGAGAGGTAACTGGCTGTTAGTGGTTTAAACGACCATGGTGCCTCGCAGGTGGGATGTTTTGCAAACCTCTGTGCACAGGCGTAGTCCTAGAGCAGTGTGATTTGGCAGGTGGTCCATGCAGGTGACACCCAGGTTGTTCCTGAGGCTCAAATGCCCCACCTGTTGCCTCCTCTCTTCCTTGCACTCATATGCCTCAGGGAAAGTTGACCCCCACACCTTAGGAGTCACCCCACCGACCTAAGGAAAATCTGTTCCCCCCGAGGGCACTTGGTTCAGGAAAAGGCATGTGATCCAAACTGACCAATATTCTGAGAAGTCCAGGGAGACTAAGGGATGATTTCAGGGACAAGTTTTCTCCCTCCTAAAAGAAAACCACATCCTGTCAGTTAGAAATTTTTTTATCAGCAATTAGCAGAACACCCCTGCCCCACCATCCACACCCTGACAAGCCATGGTTTAAGGGTGAAGATATTTTTTTTTTTTTTTTTGTGGTACGTGCCCCTAGCGGGAACCAAACCCGGGACTCTCTGATCCACAGGCCAACGCTCAACTGCTGAGCCCAACTGGCTGGGGCAAGAGTGAAGATATTTCATGAGCTCAGGGCAAAAGTCTGAAGGGAGGTGGTGTCTGGCCTTGGCTTGGTGGCTGGAATAACATTAAGATCAACATGTCTGTGATCCTCTTTGTCTTTGGTTTATGGCGTTGAGAAGGCAGCCACTCCAGCCATTCTGTCCGGGTTGAGGCTGGAAGGAAGGGGCTATGCCACTGGTACTGGTCCCTTTTCTAGCCAGGAGTTTCTCAGAAAACCCCCTGCATTCTTCCATTTTCACCTCACTGAGCAGGACAGTGTCACATGGCCACTCCGAGACGCAAGGCAGACGAGGAATGTGAGTTTTTAGCTCTTCTTATCTCTAGAAGACACAGGCAAGGGAGCAGGGGGCTGGGAACTGGGATGAAGTTAGCCACCAACAGAGAGCAGCCCTGCTGATTTCTGGGCCTCTCGGTGTCCGCGATGGTGGCTGTCACCTTGGCTCCAGCGAGGAGAGAGACAGAAAGAACCTGCGCCCCCGTGAGCAACGCGGGTGGAGACCATGTTCGCAGAATCTCAGAAAAGGAAAACCTAGTAGCTCTTAAAGCAGATGAAAAAAAAAAAAAATGCCCAGCTTCTCTCAAAATAAGAGCAAATTAACATCAAAATGACCCAGTGATGCCGCTTTGCACCTGTCAGATTGGGAAACATCCAAGTGTTTGACAGCACATTCTGTTGGTGAGACGGTAGGGAAGCAGACACTCTCAGGCATGAAGGGGAAAATGGTACAACCCCTAAAGAACACTTTATGTCCTCATTGAGATGCCATATCTGCGGACCTGAAGCCCACCCTCCCCTGGGGCTCCCTATTAAATGGCAATAAAAGTCCTCACTGACTAAGCCAGGTTCAGCAGGGTTTCTGTTACCTAGAACCAAATAATGCCTCCCCCCCCCAAGCTCAGGAGCCAAGTGGTTCTGTTCAGAAGCCAGATCACAGCATCTACCTGGTTCATTTACTGAGGAGCCAGATCCAAACAGGTACCAGTCCAAACGCTGAGATCATCCCTAAGGGCCAGGTTTCTTCCAGAGAACTGGCCATGAGCCCATTCCAAAAACAGCGGGTGGGCAACTGCCCAGAGTGATATTCAGTCCTTGAGTGGTCATGAGAGGGGCTGCCTCTGAGCGATTCCGAGCTCTGGCCGAATCCAAATGCAGAGATGATCCAAGGACTCAGAACTTGGGCTGGTAAGGAGGCTGCTTGGTCTTCCTTGACCCGATGCCTCTGGTGATTTGGTGCATCTGATCGTCTGCAGTTGAATTTCCTTCTCACTGAGCACCTTTCTGGTTCCTGCGTATCCCCAAACCGTGTGGTGATTGTATACCTCACTGTCCGTGAATAAATTGACCTTCTGTTTGTCTTTTGAAAAATCGCTAGTGAAGGATAGACAGGCCCAGAGGAGCCCCACAATCCCCACACCCGACATTCCTCGATAATGACCTTCCTTGTCTGAGTTGTGATGAAAGACAGCTGACTCCTCCTGCCCTCCAGCTACACTGCTCCAGGCCCAGCATTCATAATCCGTGCCCTCAGCACTGAATCCAAGGACCGGGACAGACCTCCAGGCTGGCCACAGTCAGAATGGCTGGCTGGCGTGTGTGTACTGCAGCCCCATCCGTGGGCATGCCTGCACCAACCCTGCCTGAGTGTTCTCTGCAGGGACAGTGAGAATTCCTGGCTTCTGGGGTTGGGAGCCTTTATGGCTCTGGGGACCCAAAAAGCTCCCTTCTAAGATGCAGGCAGGGTCCGGCCAGTGTGGCTCAGTGGTTGAGCGTCAACCCATGCACCAAGAGGTCACTTGTTTGATTCCCAGTCAGGGCACATGCCCAGGTTGTGGGCCCCATCCCCAGTGGGGAGCGTGCAGGAGGCGGCCAGTCGATGTTCTCTCTCATCGATGTTTCTATCTCTCGCTCCCTCTCCCTTCCTCTCTCTCTAAAATCAATGAAGGAAAAAAATAGTAATAAGATGCAGGCAGGGCTAGGACGGAGGCATAACCAGCAGAACCTCAGCAAGGTTGTGCTGGCAAGGGGCACTCTGATGCCCCCATGTACAGCCTTTGGCCTGCTAGGGGCAGTGAGAGGTACAGGTGGGCTCAGTATCCCTGGCAGTGTCTGACCGTGAGGTTCATGTTTGATCATGTGGCTGCCCAGCAGTGGGCAGAAGGACAGCACAAGGCGTGCGGGGTCTTTGGCAAGGTTATGACACTCAGAGGAGGTCCAGGTGGGCCTCCATGCCGTGGGGGGATAATGGTTGTATCTCCCTTGATGTATAGACGCTGGCCTCCTCCGTGACATTGCTCCAGCCCCCAGAAGGCCTCCATCTGTGGTTCCGGCATTCTTCCAGCACCCTGCCGTCAGCCTTCAACCCCCCCTGATTCTTGCCCTCAGCAGGTGCGTGTTTACTTTACACTCTGCCGTGGATCTGTGGTTGTTTGCAGGTTGGGCCACGTGTGGGTGTTGTGTCTAAGGTGGATCCAGACCCCTGAGATCAGAGTCTGTCTTGCATCATTTTGGAATCGCCATCCACACGCACCACCCCTACTGCCAGCTAGACTCTAAATAGGGCCTTACGTAACGCAGACAGAAATGCTTGTAAATGAGTCAGCACACGGACACTCAGGTCGGCCCCCGCTGCCAACACACGCTGTCTAGGTGAAAGCTGAGTTTTCCAAGCCGAGGAATGTGTGCAGAGGAGCTCTTTGCTTGCACATACATCACTGAGCAGATGAAGCATCTATTTGCCCTGATGGAGCTGTTAGAATGACAGAAGGCCTGTTGCATAACCTCACGGAACATATTGACCCAGGGAGAGTCTTCATAAAGCGGGCAAGTCGCTAAAACAACAGTTTTCAGGCATCTCATCCTCTGCCTTAGCACGGAAATGTTCCGAGAAAAATGTGCCTGGGCTCTCGAAAATCCAAAACAGCTTTTCCCCAAAGCCCTTACTATGAGATTCCTTTAAATAGCAGTCTGTTTAATTTAAGTGATTTATTTGTGTGCCTGGCTTTTCAGAAAGGTATTTAAAAAAAAAAAAGGAAGTGAAGGTGCAAATTCTCCATCTCGAGGAAGACCAAGGTGCAGGGTGGCTCCTGGCCACAAGGGGGCGCCGTCTACCTAGACCTTGGCTAAGGAGCCAACTAGGGCAACTCTGGCTGTGCCCAGCCTTAGCCTTCAGCCCCCTCTCTGTAGCCCAGGTGCAGGGGTTGGGTGGACCCTAGACCTGTTCTTCTACTCAGGCAGCTCCTGCATCGGGTATGCCTGCGGTGCAGAGGGCCATGAGTGGTCAGGCTGGGGAGGAGGTCATATTTAAATTACAGACTGGGCAGAACTGCTGTGCTGGCAGCTTTGCCCAGGAGCCAGGAGGGCGGTGGTGTCTGGGGCATGACCTCGGGTGCTGTGGTGCTGGTTAGGGTGCTGGGTGGAGCCTGGTTGGGTGTGACAACCACAACACAGATGGGGGGCCACACAGGGCCTATGGGAGCCACTCTGCCGCCTGGCCAGCCCGTCCCCGCCCTGTGATTGTGTGATGTGGCCCATGCAAAGTCTACATTTTTCACTGAGGTCCTCTGTGGCCTGGCTTCAGTCTCCCTGCCTCAGCATTACCTTCTCTAAAAGTAGCTCTTCTCCAGCCCAGCTGGGTGACCTGCCTTCCCCCCAAATGACTTGTACTTTGCTTCATTCATTCATTCACTTATTTATACATGCAGCAAACACTTACTGAGTGCCCACTGTAGCCAGGCACTATGGAGGTTCAAATCATGGTCCGTACTTTCATGGACACTACAGTCTTCTGCCTTTGTGTCCTTATTTATGCTCTTCTCCCACCCTTCTCTGCCTGGCTGGATTTTGCCATCCCTCAGTGACCTCCCCAAGCCTCTCCGACTCTAGGAAGACCCTCCGATGACTCCCAAGTGAGGAAAGGGACCTCGTTTGTCTCAGTCACTTACACCCTAAGTTTGTAACACAAGTAAGGGCTGAATAAATATTTGTTGACTTGAACGAATGAGATGTTCTCGTCTTGTCTGACTTCATAGCCTAATTGCTTAGAACTTTCACTTGGCAAATCCTCAAGTCTTTCCTGTGACATCTCTCCTGCTGAACTGTTGTGTTTATAACCATTCGACCAGTGCTTGGTGTTGGGTTAGGCTCTTGAGTTGCAAGGAATTTATTGGCTCATTAAACCACACCACCAGGGGCTGGGCAGGCTGAGCCTGCCTTAGGGACAACAGGAATCAGGGGCTCATGATGGCTTCTGTCTTGCTACTGATCATGTCTTCATCCCCTGCTTCTGTAAACAGGCTTTCTGCACCCAGGAAATGTCTGTCAACTGGCCCAGGTTCTCATCCCTGGAGCTCAGCACTCCCAGAGGAATAGGGTTTTTCTCTCCAGCTCTAATGTTTACATCCTGGTGAAAGCTCTGATGGGCTTGGTTTTTCTGGATTATACACTGTTCCCTTAGAACAGTGGTTCTCAACCTTCCTAATGCCGCGACCCCTTAAGACAGTTCCTCATGTTGTGGTGACCCCCCAACCATAAAATTATTTCCGTTGCTACTTCATAACTGCAATTTTGATACTGTTATGAATCACCATCGGAAATACGTGTTTTCCGATGGTCTTAGGCGACCCCTGTGAAAGGGTCGTTCGACCCCCAAAGGGGTTGCAGCCCACAGGTTGAGAACCGCTGCCTTAGACCAATCACTGTGGCCAGGGGCAGTGATGTAGGATGATTAGCTGCCCCTACTTGCATGACAACATTAGACTGGAGAAGGAGCAGTTGATCCCCAAAACATGGATCAGAGAAACACACAGCCCATGGGAAGAGCTGGGACCACCACCCTGATGTATAACTACAACAAATGTAGTGCTTATGTTTTCATATGTGTTCCCTGTTACTGGGGACATGGACCATACATGCCCATAGCTCCTTTGTGGGTAAGAACTTGATAAATATTGGCTGAATTATAAGAAAAGGTCTTTGTTGTTGTTATTTTTATGGCTGAAATCCCTGGTGGATTTCCCCTACACTTGGCATGAGCCTACAGCTGTCCACCTTGGGGGGCATCATTTGTCTTGTCTCAGGGTATGGAACCAGAGAGAACCCACGTAGCCACACTATGACCTGAGCTGTCACTTCTGGTTTATCCTCTGAGCAAACCCACTGAGCCCAGCAGTGTGTGTAATACTGGTTTTCTGTCTCAAACAGAGAGCGCCGGCTCTGAGACTGGTTTTTTTTATTTGTGTTTCTGTGTTTATTTTGGTAGAAAGCAAAGAAGGCAACTTTGTATACAATGCCACCTTCCTCAGACAGTCTCCCGATGTGGCCGTTTCCAAAGATGAGCTTCAGACTTGCCACAGGCCGATTAGGCAATATTATCTACTGATTTCTTTGATGAGAAAACGGAGGCTGAGGATGGTCAGGTGCCCAAGGTCACGGAGCTGTGGGAAGTGGGGAGGAGGGTGGCAAGATGTGTCTGGCTTGGGAGCCATGTGCCAGGGGCTTTGAGTCCCTCAAATCATTTCATCTGCACAGCTGTCACTGAGGTCAGAATCAGGGGACAGGCCTGCCTCGTCCATGCACATGCCTCGTCCAAGGTCACAGATCCCAGTAGGGATGGGATGTGTTGAGTCAAAGACCATACCGCTTTGTCCGGCCGGTATGGCTCAGTGGCTGAGCGTCCACCCATGTGCCAAGAGGTTGCCCGTTCAATTCCCAGTCAGGACACATGCCCAGGTTGTGGGCCTGGTCCTTAGTAGGGGGACATGCAGGAGGCGGCCAATCGATGTTCTCTCTCATTGATGTTTCTATTTCTCTCTCCCCCTCACTTCCTCTCTCTCTAAAATCAACAAAGGAAAAATAAAATAAAATGAATAAAAAGCCCGTATCGTTTTTACTTCCTGATACCGTGTGACCTTGCACAAGTCACCTGACCTCCTCATGCCTCCTGTTTCCTAATCTGTAAAATGGGGATGATAATAGTATTTGCCTCATGGGATGGGTGTGAGGGTTAAACAAAATGACACCTGGGTATAGTAAAAGTGCCAAAGGTGGATGCTGTTGTTGTTGTTGTTGTTGTTTTAATACCAGTGAGACCTCCCTCAGGGTCACGCGCCAGGCCACGCCCTGTTGCAGAAGAACCAGATCTTGGTGGGAGCCCTGGCCAGGCCCAGGTGCTCAGGAGGCCCAGGGGCAGGTGCCTGGGAAAGTTTGCAACGTGAATAAAGAGAACAAAGGCTCCAGGTGCTCTGCTGGTGCTTTGTCTGGCTGAAGGCCCGTTTCCTGCTTGATCAGGTTGCTCTTGGCTGGCTGGGCTCAGGGACCTGGCCCCTCCTCCCTGCCCCCACCAGCTGAGGGTGGAGGGCTGGGCCTAGGGATGCAGGACAAGGCCCAGCTGGGCAATGCACTTTCTTTCTGGAGCCCAGCCTGTGGGTCTCAATGACTGAGACACAAGCAGGAAGCCTTGGGGCACTGGGCCCCCTTCCAGCCTTGTGACCTCAGTGAAAATACCCTCCCATCCTCCCCATTATGGGATGCCCTTGGGGGTAGAGGCTGGGGCTCAGTGGCCAGAATCAGAAACCGGGGCTTGACTGCCAGCCCAGGAATGGAGCGGTAGGGTGACCCTGGACAAGCAGCCTTTCTCGCTGCATCTTAGTTTTGCTAGTATGGAGGTTCCGACATTTGGGCTGATTCATAGATAAAGCGCTTGCGGGCACTAAAACTTTTCGGGGGTGCCCAAGATGGCCTGTGAGAGATGGCATTGCAAACCCAGTGGAGGGTGATCTTGATCTTGGAACAACACAAACTGGATCATGTGTGGCCTCCGCTTAAACCCTCACAAGCCCTGGCCCGCCTCCCCGCCGCCCTCTTGCCGTTGCTCCAAACCGTGGCTTCTTCAAGTTCCTTGAACAGGAGTGTGGGCCTGCCTCGGGGCTTCTGCACTTGTCCCCTTGCACTGGAGCACTTTGTGCCCAGATATTGCCATGGCTGACCTTGTCGCTCAGGTGTGACCTCCTCAGAGAAGCCTTTGGTCACCCCTACACTAGCCCCTGCTTTGTCCCTGTCCATCAACCTCATCCTGTTTCGCTTCACTCAGAGCTCTGGCCTCTCTCTGAAGGTATCTTGTTTCCAGTTTGTCACCCTTGCTGTTGTCTTTCTCTCGCCCAGCATCTAAGCTCTGCGAGCGAGGGCCTTGGCGGTGTTTCCTTCCACCGTCCCCCCACCTCTGAGCAGTGCCTGGCACGCAGGGGCTCTCGTAGAGATTTCTCCCTCCCCATAAGCCAGTCACAGGGTTGTTCCCGCCGTGCTCCTCCGCTCTGGGCAGTGGACCAGGGATGTGATGAGGCAGCATTCCTGGAGCGAACACACGAAGATTTCCAAAAACACTTTCACATGCTGGTGCCTCCTTGGCACCTCACGCGGACCTACCTGTAAGACAGGTAAGGCAGGACCAGAAGCTCCGTTTTATGGATGACAAAACTGAGGCGCCTAGGGGCTTAAGGAACTTGCCAAAAACCATATGTGTCATAAGTGCAAAGGCTTAAGACGCACTTTCCAGGACTCCATGCCAGACGTGGGTACACCTTCAAAGAGAAAATCCACATTTCAAACCCATTCTTTCACTGCGTCCTGTTACCGACATTCGCTTAGTCAAAATTACTGCATAAGGGTGTAGTACTCTCCCCTCTGAGGTGCTTTTCTGCTCCGAATTGTTCTAGGAGTCTGTGCCGTGTTACCTTCAGGCTGGGCAATCCCAGTGTTGCCTGTGTTCAGCCGCAGGTGAGGCCCAGGGAGGGGAAGGGACTTGCCCATCGGGAAAGTGGCAGAGGCAGGGCTAGAACTGAACCACAGAACGAACTGGTCCGACCCAGGCAGGGCGTCCTCCCCACCCCACTCACCTGCGAATTCACTTACAACTGCACTGAAGGCGGAGTTCTTCGTGGAGTAAATGGTGACAATCATAACGCCATGTTTAGATGCCTTTATTAAGCTCATTAGGGGCTTATTAAGTCTTGCCACGGCCTTCTGCTCAATCTACAGCGGGGAGGGGATGCTCTGGGTGGCAGCCATATGACGGAATGCATGGCGGAGCTCCACAGAAGGGCAGACATCTGTATGATTGGCAACTTTATCAATGTGCCGGTGTGGCCCTGCAGGTGTACACAGAGACAGTCTGGAAGGATATGCCCCCAAATGCCCATGGTGGCATCTCTGGGTGATTGTCACCCTCTTCTTTATGCATTTTGGTATTGTCTGATTTTTTTTTTTAACAGTGAGCAAGCATTTCCTTTATAATCGGCGTGTGGGGGGCATTTTCATCTTTATTTATTTGATTGATTGATTTTAGAGAGAGAAGAAGGGAGAGGGAGAGAGATAGAAACATCAGTGAGAGAGATCATCGATTGGCTGCCTCCTCCATGCCCCCCACTTGGGATTTGGCCCATAACCTGGGCATGTGTCCTGACCAGGAATCGAACCGGCAACCTCTAGATGCATGGGTCGATGCTCAAACACTGAGCCACACCAGCCGGGCCCATTTTTATCTTTTTTTTTTTTTTTTAATCCTCACCCCAGGACATTTTTCGATATTTTGTTCAGATAGAGTGAGAGTGAGAGAGAGAGAGAGAGAAACATCGATGTGAAAGCGACACATTGAGTGGTTGCCACCCACACGACCCAACCAGGGCCGGGGACAAATTGCAACCAAGGTACGTGCCCTTAGCGGGAACCGAACCCGGGTCTCTCCGGACCGCAGGCCGACGCTCTAACCGCTGAGCCAAACCAGCCAGGGCCCCATTTTTATCTTTAAAGGCAATTGAGAAAAGCCCCTGAATAGAAATGAAGGAATGGGAAGTGGCCTTGATACGTGTTTCTCAGGAGTCTAAAGATTAACATCACAAGCCCTTTCCAAAGGTAGCACTGTGTCAGGAGAAAACCGGGTGCTATGACTTGTTTATGGATGACTGTCCGTGAGTCAGAGCTCATTCAGAGCTCCGGAGTTTCCAGGCCATTAACTGATCTGTCTGAACTTATGAGTTAGGGTCAGTCCAGCCCAGATTGTGTATATCTGTGCTTTCTCGCTCGCCAGCTCCCAGCTTCACACAGGTACACGTAAGCACTCACCAGCCCTTCTAACCCATTTCCTGGGAAGGGCTCAGGCACGCTTGGCTTATTCATCTGTGTACCCTCTTGAGCACTGATCTGTAACCTGCCAGATGAGAACCAAAAAAAGGAAAATAAATATCAGTACTTCCTTTCCCATAAATGTTGCAACAGTCTAGCTTAGAGCGGAATAACCAGGAACAACTTACAGGTGTCTGAGTAGTGGTCAGTTATAATACATTATGCTCTATCCGGGGAATAGAATATGCAGCTGTTAAAAAAAAAAAAAATGGGGCCCTGGCCGGTTTGGCTCAGCGGTTAGAGCGTCCGCCTGCGGTCCGGAGAGACCCGGGTTCGGTTCCCGCTAAGGGCACGTACCTCGGTTGCAGTTTGGCCCCGGCCCTGGTTGGTCGTGCGGGTGGCAGCCACTCGATGTGTCCCTTTCACATCGATGTTTCCCTCTCTCTCTCTTCCTCTCTCTCCCTCCCACTCTGTCTGTGCAGAAAATGGAAAAATGTCCTCGGGTGAGGATAAAAAATAAAAAAAATGGGGTAGATCTATGTAAAGTGACCTAGGAAATGGTGGGTTTTCAGAATAAGAGGGACGTTGTATAGCAGTGTGTGTATTATTATGCTCCCATTGGTTTGGATGTGAATTATGACTTTTTTTTTTTTTTTTTTTTTTTTTTTATCCTCACCCGAGGACACTTTTCCATTTTTTGTTCAGATAGAGTGGGAGGGAGAGGAAGAGAGAGAGAGAGAGAGAAACATCGACGTGAAAGGGACACATCGAGTGGCTGCCACCCGCACGACCAACCAGGGCCCGGGACAAACTGCAACCGAGGTACATGCCCTTAGCGGGAACCGAACCCGGGTCTCTCCGGACCGCAGGCCGATGCTCTAACCGCTGAGCCAAACCGGCCAGGTGACTTTTTTTTCTTTATTGGTTTTTTTAGAGAGAGGAAGGGAGAGGGAGAGAGAGATAGGAACATCGATGAAAGAAAACATCGATTGGCTGCCTCCTGCATGCTCCCCACTGGGGATCAGCCCCACAACCTAGGCATGTGCCCTGACCAGGAATTGAACCAGCGACTTCTTGGTGCATAGGTTGATGTTCAACCACTGAGCCACACCGGCTGGGCTTGACTCTTATTTTTTTAATTACAAATGGATATCTTCTCACTGTAAAGAGATGAAAACTACAGGAAAATGTAGGCTAAGACATGAAACTCCCTCATCAGTCAGAACAGGACAGGTTATGCTGCAGTAACAAACACCTCTAAGCATCTCAGTGGCTCAAAACAACAAAGATGTATCTCAATGTGGCTCGCAAAGGCTCAGCTCTTTGCAGTCAGCACCCGAGTCACCTCTGTCATCATAGGATGCCACCATCCCAACATGAGGTTTCAGGGGCCACCACTACGAGGGAAGAAAACATGAGAACCACACACTGGCTCCCTAGAAACACATGTCACTTTCCCCCACATTTTATAGGCCAAAGTAAGTCACATGACCACACCTAATTTCCAGAGTGTGTGGAAGTGTAATCCTCCATGTGCCCAGAAAGAAAGGAGCTGGGCCCAGTCGGTGTGGCTCAGTGGTTGAGCGTCAACCCCTGTACCAAGAGGTCGCCAGTTTGATTCCCGGTCAGGGCACATGCCCAGGTTGTGAGCCCCCAGTGAGGAGCTTGTGGGAGGTGGCCGGGTTGATGTTCTCTCTTATCGATGTTTCTATCTCTCTATCTCCCTTCCTCTCTCTCTAAAAATCAATAAAGAAAAAATATTGTTTTACAAAAGAAAGGAGCTGGAAATATTGGTGTACCCTGGGAATGTCTACCACCCACCGCAAACAACTGTATCCTGCCAGGCCCTTCTGTTTACATTGATATACATAGTACCTTTGCAGTATTTTAAAAATGTAACACTGGATTTGCAGTTGAATAGAACTGGGTTTGAATCCCAAATTCATAAATAAATACATATATATATCCAAAATATATACATAAATCATATATATACACTAGTTCCTCCTTATCCACAGGCAACTGCAGTCTGAAAATATTAAATGGACAATTCCAGAAATAAGCAATTCATGAGTGTTCAATTGTGTGCCATTCTGAGTAATGAGATGAATTCTTTTGCCAGCCTACCCCCGATGGGAATCATCCCTCCTGTCTAGGGTTGCTGCAATGTAGACACTTCTCACCCCTTAGTCACTTCGTAGCTGTCTCCGTTATCACATGGATTGTCGAGGTATCACGGTCCTTGTGTTCAAGGACCCTGATTTTATTTCACATTGGCCTCAAAGTGCAAGAGAAGTGATGCTGGTCATTTGGATCTGCCAAAGAGAAGCTTGAAACTATATATGTATAATCTCCCCTATGATCTCATTGTTGAAAATAGTATATAAATTCTATATGCTTTGATAATATGAAATGTTATAATATTAGTAGTTTATTAACTCTGGGGGATCAGGATATGAATTTTCTTCTTTGGCTTATTGGAACTTTCTAATTTTTTTTATAAAGAACATGATTAACTAATGAAAAACAAAGATTATTTAAATGTATCTGCAGCTACTTTTTTTTTTTAATTCTTACCCAAGGATGATATTTTTTCCATTGTTTTTTTTTAGACAGAGTAGGAGAGAGGGAGGGAGATAGAGAGAGAAACATTGATGTGAGAGAGACACATCATTTGGGTGCCTCTCACACGACCCTGACCAGGGATCAAACCCTCAACTGAGGTATGTGCCCTTGACCGGAAATTGAACCTGAGATCCTTCCATGCACAGGCCAACTCTCTAACCACTGAACTACACCAGCCAGGGCTGCCTTTTTTTTTTTATCCTCACTTGAGGACATTTTTTCCATTTTTTGTTCAGATAGAGTGGGAGGGAGAGAGAGAGAGAGAGAAACATCGATTTGTTGTTCTACTTATTTATGCATTCATTGGCTGATTCTTTTTAAAAATATATATATTTTTCCTTTTAGAGAGAGAGGAAGGGAGAGGGAGAGAGAGAGAAAAACATCCACGTGAGAACGGAACACCAATCGGCCACCTCCTGCATGCACCCTCATCAGGGATAGAGCCCCGGAGACGGTTCATTGCCATTTAGCCACATGTGCCCAGGCCATTGGTTGATTCTTGCATGTGCCCTGACAGGATCAAACCCTCCCTTTAGTGTATCAGAAGGACGCTCTAACCAACTAAGCAACCCGACCAGGGGCAGGGTCCAGGATTTTCTTTTTTTTTATCCTCACCTGAGGACATTTTTTCCATTTTTTGTTCAGGTAGAGCGGGAGGGAGAGAGGAAGAGAGAGAAAGAGAGAAACATCGACGTGAAAGGGACACATCGAGTGGCTGCCACCCGCACAACCGACCAGGGCCGGGGACAAACTGCAACTGAGGTACATGCCCTTAGCGGGAACCGAACCCGGGTCTCTGTGGACCGCAGGCCGACGCTCTAACCGCTGAGCCAGACCGGCCAGGGCAGGGTCCAGGACTTTCTACACGACATCATAGCCACCCCTCTCTGAGCCTTAGCTCTACAATGACAGGTTACAATACAATCTCTTTCAGCTGAAAATATTCAGTGTCCGCAGGGATCTGCCCTTCCCCCATGATTTCTGGTGCATCCCAGGCCCAAACAGTTGGTATTGTGCCCTGTTTGTGGGATGCCAGCCTTCCTCAGGCCCAGGACTCCAGGATGAGGGCTGGAGAACTGCGGCCTGCCCAAGGCCATCAGGAGGGGGAGGGGCATGCTCTTTGGCCTGGCATCTGGCTTCGTGCCTGCAGAACCAGGCAGGAACTGCCCATGAGAGCTGGCCCGGGGGCTGGGAACTCGTCTTTCCCTTTAAACAGACACAGGCAGTCTGTTGAGATTCTGGAAACATCTGACCTTTGCAGAGCATCTCAAGAGTTGTCAGGGAGGGCCAGAGGGAGGGCCCTCGCGCTCCGTGAGCGCTGTAACCCTTTCCACACGGTCCTGAGCAACAAAACAAAAAAAGAGACCAGTTCCCAAGGAACTAGAAAGATTTGTGGGGCCTATTTTCCTGTCGGTTGTCTGGGGAGGTAGATCATGCCTGGAGACACAGAAGAGACTTTTAGCCCAGAGACCTTGGGCAGTGTCATTTGCTCAGTTCCTGGTCTCAGGGGCAGGAGGCCTGGGCGACAGGACAGAGGGCCTGGAGGGAGGAGAGGAGCTGAGTGGGGAACAAAGTGATGTGTCCCTTCATTCATCCTACACATGTTTATAAGGCACCTACTAAGTGCCAGGCACTACGTCAGGCTGGGGTGATACAATGGCCAGGTAAACTCAGACAGATGTGTCCTGTGCCTTCGAGGACACTCATTCCTGGAGGAGTAGATTGATCCCATCATCCCAGGGGCAACTGTGAAATCAGCAGGGTTAGGTGCTGGGAGGGGGGGCCAGCAGGGCTGAGAGGGCTTGGGGTGGGGGGAGAGGAGATGTTTGAGGAGAACGTCCCAGAGAAGAGCCCCGAGGTAGGAAGGAGCTTGCTGCAGGATGTGGATGGAAGTCAGGGAGTGTTCGTGTGTTTGTATATATAAAAAAAAATCTTTTTAAGTGGGAGTGAATTGAGCATGCTGAAATGCTTGTAGGAATAAACCAGAGGAGAGGGAGGAAGTAAGAGACAAAGGACAATGGAGCCATCGATGGAGGAGGTGCAGGTCCTATAAGGCACAGTTCTTACTTCTGCTGTAAACTGGAACGTCCTGGGAGATTTTGTGAATGGTGACATCTGGGCCCACCTCAAAGTCTTAGATTTACGTAAGTGCAGGTGCAGCCAGCTCCCCCAGGGATTCCAGGGTGCAGCCAGGGCTGAGAACCACTACTGTGGTGTGGTGGAGGCAAAAAGGCTAGGAGCCAAAGGGTGAAGGGTTGGAAGCGGGTGGAGCCCAGGAGGACCCTTGTAGCTGGGTCTTACTTTCAGGAAGGGCCTCAGATTTAGACTTTGGATGTTATAGCCAAATGTACCTGTACGGATAGCCATGGTATTGGTGTGGGTGTGTTATTCACACTCGTTTGTTGTGTCTAAACATTTCAAATAACTGCATCTTTTTCTGAACCTGGTTTTAGCATGCTCTCTATCCCCGGACCACCACTCTTTTCATGGAAGTAGCCAGGGTCTCTCTTAATGCAAATAAGAAAAAGGTAGACCCTGTCTGAGGACTTCTACTTTGGGTTTTTTCTATTTTATTTTATTGATTTGCTAGAGATACAGAAACATCAATGTGAGAGAGCTACATCGTTTAGCTGCCTCCTGCACGCCCCCTACTGGGGATTGAGCCCACAACCTGGGCATGTGCCCTGACCTGGAATCGCACCCACGACCTCTTGGTGCATGGGACCATGCTCAATCCCCTGAGCCACACTGGCCAGGCTAAGGACTTTTATTTTGTGTGGGAAGTAAAGGGAGTGTTTTGGAAGCTGGGGGAGAAGGGAGAGGTTTCGGGAGTTGTTGCAGACAATGGTACAGAGTGGTGACCAGAGAAAGGAGGAAGCCAGCAGGCAGTGGACCCTGGGGACCTGGATTTGTAGTGGGTCCTTCCTCCCTGAGTGAGGCTCCTCAGCCACTGCTCGGGGAGACGTACCAAGAGGATGGATCCAGAGCTCATCCAGAGCTTTTGACAGACAGAGAAAATATGATGGAGAGGAAGTTTGGGGAGTTGAGGTCGTTGGAATGAAGAGCGGACTCTACGTTGCGTACGGAGGGATTGAAGAAAGGGAAAGCTGATGGGTTGGGAGATGGTGAGGGCCAAGGAGGGCCAGAGGGAGCATGTGAAACCAGATCATGGCCAGGGGGTGGATGCCTGAGCTTGGAGTTTGGCACTGGAACCATTATGATGGTAACTGGGAGTGTGGTTGAGGAAGAGTGGGGAGGTCATTGGAGACCTAGGAAAACGGATGCAGATGTGTCTTCCGTGAAGATGCTCAGTCACGCAAGACAATGGCAGGGCTGTGTGGCCAGGAAGTGGGTGGACAGTCTTAGGGCTTGGACCAGAGGATGGGTGAGTGTGTTTCAGGAGGGACCAGGGGTGGAGCCCCAGGTACAGGGAGAGCTGGGGAAAGTGGGGGAGGGGTCAGATGGCTGAGCCAGGACCTATAGAATGTTAGGGAGAAGGCCAATGGGGGAGAAAAGATTTTATGAGATGAAAGGTTTTAGTGTAGGGCAGCCATTCTCAAAGTGTGTTTTTCTCCCACTTGTATCAGTGACATCACCTTATTAG
The DNA here is from genome assembly GCF_014108415.1 of Molossus molossus. Classification (NCBI taxonomy): domain Eukaryota; kingdom Metazoa; phylum Chordata; class Mammalia; order Chiroptera; family Molossidae; genus Molossus; species Molossus molossus. The sequence continues at coordinate 3,694,283 of NW_023425360.1, read as the reverse complement.
TTGGACACTTATTAGATATGCACATTTTGGGGTCCCACCCCACTCCTACTGAATCAGCTGGGTTGGGCCCAGCTATCTGTTTGAACCAGCTTTCTGGTGATTCTGGTAAATGCTCAGGTTTGAGATCCACAGGAACAGGGAGGGTACTGGGGAAAAGTGGTTCCCTTTATGAGAAAAAATAAAACTGATTTTCCAGTATTTCATCACATGAAAAAGGGAGTCCAGGAAGCTACGAAGTTAATAAATGTGAAATGTTGAAGACTGTGTCTGTGACCTCGGGGCAGGAATAAACTTCTCAAACAAAAGTTCAAATGCACAAACAGTGAGACAAAAAAAAAAAAAACCAATCAGTTCGATTAATCAGAATTAAAGATTTCTGCCCAGGAATTAACAGATGACAAAATTGAGAGAATATATTTGTGACATCTAAAAGATGACAGGGGACAAAGATCTAGAGTCAGAATATACTAGGAACTTCTGCAAGTCAATAAGCAAAAGATGGGACTCACTTGGGAAAAATGGGCAAAGATATAAATAGGTGGTTCGCAGAAGGAGAAATTTAAAAGCCAAAAAACATAAGAGGAGATGTTAAAATGTATTAGAAATCAGGGAAATGTAAATTAAAACAGTTTTAGTTATAATAGCCCCAAAGTCCATCAATAGGTGAAACAAATTGATATTCATACAATAAATACGACTTAATGATAAAAAAGAATGAACTATGTTGATTAAAGTATAGTTTATATACAATATTATATTAATTTCAGGTGTCCAACATAGTGATTTGATATTTATATGCCTTATGATGTGATCGCTACACTAAGTTCAGTAACTAATTGTCACTGTGCCAAGTTATTACAGTATTATTGACTATGTTCCTGGGCTATACACTACCTCTCCCTGGCTTATGTAGTTTATAAAACTGAACTTTGTACCTCTTATTCTCCTTCACCTTTTCCACCAATTCCTCCACCTCCTCCCCTCTGGCAGCCATCAGTTTGTTCTACTGTTTCAGACTCTATTTTTGTTTTGTTTTGTTTGTTTGCTTGTTTTAATTTTGTTTATTTGTTCACTTATTTTGTTCCTTAGCTTCCACATATAAGTGACATTGTATGGTATTTGTCTTTCTCTTTCTGGCTTATTTCACTGAGCATAATACCCTCTAGGTCTATCCGTGTTGTTATAAATGGCAGGATTTCAATCCTTTTTTATGGCTGAGTTATATTTCACTGTATATATGTACCACATCTTCTTTATCCATTCGTCCATCAATAGACATGTAGGTTGCTTCCATGTCTTGACTATTATAAGTAACATTGCAATGAACATAGTGGTGCATCTATCTTTTTTCTTTTTTTTTTATCCTCATCCAAGGACATTTTTGCATTTATCTTCAGATAGAGCAGGAGGGAGGGAGGAAGGGAGAGAGAGAGAGAGAGAAACATCGACGTGAGAGAGACACATCAACTGGCTGCCACCCACACAACCCCAACCAGGGCCGGGGACAAACTGCAACAGAGGCACGTGCCCTTAGCAGGAACCGAACCCTGGACTCTCTGGTCCACGGGCCGACCCTGAGCCAAACTGGCCAGGGTGCATCTATCTTTTTTTTTAATCCTCACCCAAGGACATTTTTCCATATTTTGTTCAGATAGAGTGGGAGAGGGAGAGAGAGAGAAACATCAACGTGAAAGGGACACATCGAGTGGCTGCCACCTGCACGACCCAACCAGGGCCGGGGACAAACTGCAACCGAGGTACGTGCCCTTAGCGGGAACCGAACCCGGGTCTCTCTGGACTGCAGGCCGACGCTCTAACCGCTGAGCCAAACCAGCCAGGGCAACATCTATCTTTTTTAATTAGTGTTTTGTATTTTCACAGATAAGCACCCATCAGTGGAATTGCAGTGCCATATGGTGGTTCTATTTTTAGTTTCTTGAGGAACCTCCGTACTATTCTCCATAGTTGCTGCACCAATTTACAGTCCCACCAACGGTGCACAAGGCTTCCCTTTTCTCCACATCCCCGCCAACACTTGTTGTTTGTTGACTTATTAATGATAGCCATTCTGACAGGTATGAGGTGACATCTCACTGTAGATTTAATTTGCATTTTCCTGATAATTAGTGATGTTGAGCATCTTTTCCTTCTGTTGGCCAAGAATGAACTATTGATACAGCTCTTAAAAACATACTTAGTGAGCCCGGCCGGTGTGGCTCAGTGGCCCGTGACCCCAGAGCAAGCCTTACCCTATTGATAATCTCAAAGAAATTCTTGCCCTGGCCCTGGCCAGTTTGGCTCAGCGGTTAGAGCGTTGGCCTGCGGTCCGGAGAGACCCGGGTTCGGTTCCCGCTAAGGGCACGTACTTCGGTTGCAGTTTGTCCCCGGCCCTGGTTGGTCGTGCGGGTGGCAGCCACTCGATGTGTCCCTTCACGTCGATGTTTCTCTCTCTCTCCCTTCCTCTCTCTCCCTCCCACTCTATCTGTACAAAAAAAAATGGAAGAATATCCTCGGGTGAGGATAAAAAAAAAAAAAAGAAAGAAATTCTTGCCCTGGCTGAGTAACTCAATTGGTTAGAGCGTTGTCCCGATATGCCAAGGTTTCAGGTTCAATCCCTGGTCAGGGCACATACAAGAAGCAACCAATGAATGCATCAATAAGTGGAACAACAAATTGATGTCTCTCTTTCTCTCTAAAAATATCAATCAATAAATAAAATTTTTTAAAATGAATTCTCACATGGCCCATAAGGCAAGAAGACATTTACTATAGAGTTATTTGGGGCAGGGGGGAGACATGAGTGTCCATTACGGGGGGATAAAATGTGGTCACTGCCCACCCTGACATCCATCCCATGCAGCAGCTAGAAGCAATAGATTAGATATTCCCAGAGCAGCACAGATAGGTCTGCAGGACAAACAAACAAACAAAAACAAAAACCCTGGAAATAGAATGAGATATAACAAAATGCCATTTATGCCATTAATTAAAAAATACAAAACAATCCATTTAGAAAATGAGCCGAAGACATGAACAGACTTTACCACCAAAGAGAAGATGCAGATGGCAAATAAGCACATGAAAAGACACCATTAGCCGTCAAGGAGATGCAAATCAAACCACAATGAGATCTCACTATACGCCTATTAGGACAGACTGCTAACACATAACTAACACAGAAAACAAGGATAACACCAAATGCTGGCAAGGATGTAGGGAAACTGTATCTCTTATACATTCTTTTTTTTTTTTTTATCCTCACCCGAGGACATTTTTCCATTTTTTGTTCAGATAGAGCGGGCGGGAGAGAGAGGAGAGAGAAAGAGAGAAACATCGATGTGAAGGGACACATCGAGTGGCTGTCACCCGCACGACCAACCAGGGCTGGGGACAAACTGCAACCGAGGTACATGCCCTTAGCGGGAACCGAACCCGGGTCTCTCTGCACCGCAGGCCGACGCTCCAACCGCTGAGCCAAACCGGCCAGGGCGCATCTCTTATACATTCTTGATGGGAATGTAAAACTGTACAGCCACTCGGGAAAATAGTGTGGCAATTTCTTATAAAATGAAACATGTGCCCGGCTGGTGTGGCTCAGTGGTTGAGCATCAACCAATACACCAAGGGGTCACCGGTTCGATTCCCAGTCAGGGCACATGCCCAGGTGTGGGCCCGATCCCCAGTGGGGGGCATGCAGGAGGCGGCCGATCGATGCTCTCTCTCTCTCTCCCTTCTTCTCTAAAATCAATGAAGAAAAAGAAATTTAAATAAAAATAAAACAAAACATGTACGTACTGTAACACCAACAGTGGCATCCTTGGAGCCTATATCCCAAAGAAATGAAACTTACATTCCTACAAAATCCTGCACATGAATGTTCACATCAGCTTTATTGGTAATAGCCCCACACTGGAAACAACCCAAGTATCCTTCAATGGGTGAACAGTTTAACTCTGGTGTAGCCACGCCATGAGCTACTCGTTAGCAGTAAAAAGGAAAGGATCCGGATGTATCTCAAGGGCACTGTGGTTAATGAGAAAACCAAACTGAAGAGGTCCCACGTATTATCCAAGTGACAGAACTATGGAGATGGGGAAGACCTGAGTTGGGGGGCTGGGCGGGGGGCTGTGACTACAATAGGCCACCAGTTCTGTATCTCAATTGCGGTGGTTATTTGTCAAATCTATTCATGGGATTGAATAGTATAGAAGTACACAACACACACACACACACACTAATAAGGGCATGTAAAAACTGGTGAGACTGAATGAGAAGGTCTGTAGTCTACTTGACAGTATTATACCACTGTCAATTGCTTGCTTTTCTCCATTGTACTGCAGTTCTATCACAGTACCATTGGGGGAGGCTGGCTGAAGTGTTCGTGGGACACTATATACTGTTTCGTAACTTTCTGTGGATCTATAATTATGTCAAAATAAAAAGGTAAGGAAAAGTACATGTATACACATATACAATGAAGCTTTTGCAAAAACACATAGGAACAAAAGCCTGTATATTGAACACCTTGGAGCGGCGCCTGCGGGGGAGGGAGTGGGAGGAGAGTTGGGAAGGATAAAAGGGAATAAACAGCTACATTCATCAAGGGGCCTGGCTCTGTGAACTGAGAGGGTGATTAACTCTAGCCTCTCTGCACCTGCGGTCCATAGAGTGGGTGTGGGGAGGAGGGGGGATCAATAACATGAAAGATAAGACCTTTCTTCAATACACTAAAGGTTTTTCCTTTATTCAATAGGAGGCTGTAAGAAGGTTGGAAGAGGAGGAGAAGTGGGAAAAGGGGGCAGAGAGAGAAGGAAGAAAGGATGATGGGGAGAGAGGAGGGGCAGGGAAGTTGTGCACTGCAACCTTGGGACTGGTCTGGGGACAAAATGGGTCCTGGTTGCCTAAGCCCCAGGAGCTTTGAGGCCCCTGAGTGGGGTGGGGAGGAGATTGCAGGAGCTTCTCTGAGAAGCCTATGCTCACTCAGCAGGACAGGATATGCTCTGTGTGGGGACGTGGAAGGCCTGGATTTTAGCATATCCTCCTGCCCTTACCTCCTGGCTTTGTTTGGAAGGCTGAGCCAATAAAATAATTACCCGATTGTTACAGTTATTTGCACAAGTGACGCTTGCTACTTCAGCTACAAATGCAGTTGTTTTACTACTTGCTACTTCAGCTACAAATGCAGTTGTTTTACTACTAATTGGAAGACTGTGGAGCGGAAGGAAGAATACAGGGAACAAAAGGAAATACTTGAGGAAGTGCTTAAAGGCCTATTGATAAGCATGTTCATCTGGACAATACTTACCATAATGAACACTTAGAAACAAATTAATGTCTAATAGTAGAGACTTGGTTAAAAACATACAATACAGCTCTAGCCGGTTTGGCTCAGTGGTTGGAGCACTGGCCTGCAGACCAGAGACTCCCAGGTTCGGTTCCCACTAGGGGCATATACCAAATAAATAACATATGATACATACATATGCTAGAATACATTAAAAATGAAGATATGTGAGAATTTTTTTTTTTTAATCCTCACCTGATAGAGCGGGAGGGAGAGAGGGGGGAAGAGAGAGAGAGAAACATCAACACATCGATCCCACCCACACGACCCCAACCAGGGCCTGGGACAAACTGCAACCGAGGTTCGTACCCTTAGCGGGAATGGAACCCGAACCCAGGTCTCTCTGGTCCATGGGCCAATGCTTTAACCGCTGAGCCAAACCGGCCAGGGCAGAATTTTTTTTTTTTTTTATCCTCACCCGAGGACATTTTTCTATTTTTTGTTCAGATAGAGTGGGAGGGAGAGAGAGAGAGAGAAACATCGACATGAAAGGGACACATCGAGTGGCTGCCACCCACACGACCAACCAGGGCCGAGGACAAACTGCAACCGAGGTACGTGTCCTTAGTGGGAACTGAACCTGGGTCTCTCTGGACCGCCGGCCGATGCTCTAACCGCTGAGCCAAATTGGCCAGGGCCAGGGCAGAATTTTTAATGTTATGGAAAAATGTCTAATATATTGCTGTCCTAGGAAGAGGTTACAATTATGTCCAAAATAATTCCTCTTCTAAAAAATATAAATGTATAACTGCATAGAAAAGAGACAGGAGGAAAGTCACAAAAATATTAACACTTAAGACTTGGGCACTTTACATGTAAATTTTATCTCGAAAGAAAGTTTTAGACAGTATTATGACTGGTGGTCTCCAGGTATGGTGAAGTTATGGGTAATGGGTAATTTTTTTTTTTATTGGTGTTCTGATTTCCAACCTTTTTGTAGTAAATATGAGACAACAAAATCACCGCTTTCTTTTTATGGGGGAGCACCATCTAGGGAGTGTGGCAGCCCCTCGCCCAGCTCTGTGCTGGAGGCGCAGAGGAGCGGCACCCCAGTACCACAGCCTAGCCTGGCCCCGGGGGATGCTAGCCCTCGGCCTCTGGTTTCTCCGGCCCCGCCACCAGCCAGCTTGGGCCAGCTCAGCCACACACACGCCCAGAACTCGTCGTTTCAGGAGCCACCCTGAAAGCAACGTGGTTTTCCTGGAAGATAACAGAGCCAGGACACCAGCGCTGGGGAGGGACGAGCCAAGGTCACTTGATGAGTGCTCGATGTTTATAACCAGATCTCCCTGCTCCCGCAGATCTCCGCGTCTGGTTTCAGCGTCACCCCGTGGCCCCTCGCAGGCTGAGGGGCGCAGCCAGCGGCGCTGCCCGGGGCAGGGCCGTGGGCGGTTTCGTGCAGGGCGGCTCTGTGCGCGGCTCTCACGGCCTCCTCCGTAGACAGCTCGCCACCAGGCAGAGCGCACGGCGCGCCCGGTGTGCGCCCGCAGGATGACAGGGCGCAGCCTGCGCGGCCCAGCGCCCCTGCCCGCTGTGCAGACCAGAGCTGCAGGCTCCGCGAGGTTAAGGGAGTCGCCCCAGGGAACCGCCTGGCAGGTGGTCGTAGTTCTAGGCTTCCTCCCCGGCCCGGCTGATGCCAGCCAGGGGCCCTGTCCCCGCAGTCAGGGAAGGGGCAGCCCCACACACCCCGAGGCCTACTGCGCCCGCAGAGCTGTCGTGGGGGCCGGTCCCGACTGGGGGATGGGCGGATCGCAGCGAGTCCAGAGTGGCCGTCAACGCCCCGGGGCGTGTGGGAGTTGGGGGGGCCTCTAGGGCGCCTCCCCGACAATTCCCGTAAACACGGGTGAGGCGGGGCGGAGCTTGGCAGCAGCCCCGCATTTCCGGGGACGCTGCGCCAGACCGAGGGTGTTCTCGGGGACACTCCAGGTCCCCAGGGAGGGCGTCAGGCTGGCCTGGAGGAGCCTAGGGACACTGCGGGAAGAGGGGGCGCGCTGCAGAGGTGGCCCTGCCGTGGGCGGTGGTCGAGTGTGGGCAGGACATTCCGAGGTAGGCGCAAGGGACAAGGTGGGTGGGACCCGCGGCCCCGGGAGGGAAGGAGCAGGACAGGGCTAGGCCGCTGGGACTGCCGCCGCCCCCACTTCCCTCCCAGTGGTCTCCAAGAGGGCGCCACCTGCACGCTCTGATGGGCACCTGCACCCGCTGCTATTAAAGCCTGTTGCCAGGGCAGCGCAGGAGCCGGGGCCCAGGTTCTCATGGCCACCGGAGCCTGTGCCTAAATCCCTTTGGCATGTCCTACACCACCCCTGCTCCCACACCTGAAGCCCAGAGGCAGGAATCCTGGCTCTGGTGGGAAATGGTGTGGAATTTGGGGAAGTTCTGGGCCCCTCCTTGGAATCGTCTTGGGTACGACCTCTGAGTTAGGCTTCATGTCTTGGCTGCTTCTCTTTGAGTGACAGGTGGATTTAGGGCTTAGGAGGGAAAGAAAGTTCGGATCCTGGAAATGAGGGGGCTCTAGCGGCCTCCCTGGAGCCATAGTGGTCTGGCAAAGGACTTAGGAACCCGGGGTCACCTGGGGAAGGTCATCAACCTCTGTTCACATGTTCTCACCTGTAATGTGAGTCTGTCCTTTGACTTACAAATCACGGGATTCTTGTAAGGCTCCGAGGCCATAAGGACAGGAAGGCACACAATTAAAAAAACATTTTTCCCCCCACAGATGCTTTAGAACTGGAAGAGATTTAGACATCCCTCTGGTCCTACCCCTCATCTTCATAGGAGAAACTGGACCCAGAGGTTAAATGACTTCCCAAGATGCCACAGTGAATTGAGAAGGTCAGGATTTGAACCCAGTCTCCCGACTTCCAGGCCGTGGCTGGTTCCTCTGATGATAATTCTTACTGAAACTCAGGGAAATCCACGCTATGTCACCTTGTAACCTGAGGCTAAAGCTTTGGGTGACAGGTGATCTAAAGATGGGGACATTGGCAACAGGTGAAATAAAGATGAGAGAGGAGGCTGGAGTCTCCAGGAGAAGCTCAGAGAAACCTCTCTCCCTGGTGTGTAGCTCCTGTGCCTTGGGGCTTTGCTTTCATGTAGCATTTAGAGGATTGCCCTAAATAAGTCCCCAGGAGCTAAGCATTCCCCAGCTCTCTAAAATACCTTCTCTTCTGAAGCCAAAAATCTGCTGAGACTGTACGAACAGGAAACCCTTCAGCTGCCCTAAAGCAGGGAAGTGGGGCTTCCCACATCAATGAGGTGCCTTTTCCTTTGACAAGGCAAAGAGGGAGGTGGGTAAAGGGATCCAGGGAAGGAACACTTGAATGAATCATTTGTCCCTGGTCTGAGAGGGTCAGCTAGAGCAGAAAACTCATGTGCTCATTCAGCGAACATTTACTGGGCGCCTGCTCTTTGCAAGCTCTGCACTGGGGGCTGGAGATTAAAAACCCGAACTAGGCTGGCTGGGTGGTGCACTCAGGGAGCTTGGAGAGGATATGGGAAGAGAAGGCTGTGATGCGTCCATGAGTATTTCACTACAGCATAATAAGTGCCTTAGTGGAAATTTGAGCGGAGTGCAAAGGGAGCCAGAGTTGCAACTCCGGAAATCAGTTGAAATCAGCACGACTCTAGCCTGGGAGGCCTGGAACCCAGCTGGAGCTCTGCCAGGTTGGCCCTGGCCCCTACCTGTGCTGGAGACAAGAATGAGTGAGTGTGTCCCAGGAGATGTTTCAAGGATGGGTATTCTCTGGGAATCTGATGAAGTATAAGCTCTGTGAAGGCAGCAGCCCTGTGCGGCTCCTTTAATTTCAGCAATGCTTAGAAGGCAGCGAACACACAAGAAATACTTGTTGAGTGAATGAAAGAAGAAAGGAAGGAAGGAAGGGAAGAAGGGAGGGAGGAAAGGGAAGGCAGCTTACATTACCAAGAGGAGTATAGTTGTAACTGGAGACAAAATGTTGAAATTCCAGCTATAGGTAGGTAGAGTATCTACGTGGGTCCTGGTTCCAGCTTTGACTTATGCGAACTTAGCAAGTCCTTTTTTTTTTAACTTATTGGTTTTAAAAAGAGAGAGGGAGGGAGGGGATACAGAGAAAGAGAGAGAGAAAGAAACATCAATTTGTTCCACTTATTTATGCATTCATTGGTTGATTCTTGTAAGTGCTCTGATCAGGGATCAAACCCACAACCTTGGCTTATCAGGACGATGCTCTAACCAACCGAGCTACCCAGCCAAGGCAGCTTAGCAAGTCCTTGAACCTCTGTGCTCCAGTTTCCCATCTGTGAAGTGGGAATATAATCATTCCTGCCTCATTCTGTCCTGAGAATTAAATCAATGATTGGCTGTAAAACACTCCGCCTCACCTAGAGTAAGTGCTCCATAAATGTCAGCTTTGCTGGAGCTGCAGTAGTTTGCCAAACAATTCATGTCAAGGTTATAAAACTGCAAATGGAGGCATAATTTCTTTTTCCCCGATAAAGGCTAATTTTGAAAATGTCCTGTCTGCAGATGAGCACACCTCAAAGAAATAGTTTTTCACCAGTCTTTTTTTTGAGGGGGGGTGGTGGTGGTGGTGATTATCTTTTTGAAATCAGATGAAAGCTCTGATCCCTCTCACCAACCAGCATATCATTCATTCTTGGGGTTCAGTTCACAGCTCCCTGAAGCCCACTCTTGGGGTTCCGGGGCTGCTGCTCTGCTGAGCTGCTCACAGATTGTGATGAAGGAACTGAGCAGGCATGGAGGAAGGGCCTGGGATGGGTGAGGTGGGTATGCTCCCTTTCGGGGAGTTTATGGGGTCCCTGTGGAAACCACTAGGTGGAAAAGCTGGAGATAAGCTATGCAGCTAGGTGGCTCGGGCCCTAAGTTCAGGCGCCTCCGAGCCCCCTCCTCTACTAGGGCCAAGCTGGACCTGCTCAGCGCCTCATGGTGGCCCCCTGGCCAATGCTCACTCAGCGCAGAGATGGTGCCTCCAGGAGCCATGAGGAGTCCTGGGCCCAGCTGGCGGGTGTGCAGGATCCCTGTCTCAGCCGGGGCCGTTGGGCCACCCTCACCCCAGCTTCTGCCAGGGCTGTCTCCCAATGCCGTTGCTTTACAGTAGTGGCAGGTGGGCACACTGCCATGCAGAGTGGCAAAGCAGGGTGAGAGTGTAGTCTTGGGAGCCACGGGAGATTCATGGAACCTACCTGTCCATCCCCCATCACTCTGACTCAGCCCCTCTCTGTGGGTGGCGCTGGAACCAAGCACAAGGCTCCCTGTCTGGGACAATGGCAGCCCCAGGTGACCCGAGGTGACTGGGAAGCTAAAGGGGTCAGAGAGCCATTCCTCCTTGGGGGTGAGGAGCTGAGGGGGGAACCTGGGGACTCTGGAAGGGAAGGTTAGTACCCGGGGTGGAGGAAGGGCTCTGGCCGGGCCTTCTTTTCTTTCAGGGGGCAATGGCGGGGGCCTGGGGCTCAGAGAGGGGTTTAAGGAGGAAGAACTTGTAGGAAAATGGGGAGAACATGACATAGAAGTCTGATTTCTTGGGCTCTTTGGAATGGAGGGACCTCAGGTCTGATAAGCCACCCTGGAAGCCCAAACTCCCTTCTGGACTCTTCCACTTCTTCCCCACCCTCACCTGGCCTAGGGCATCTACCTCCCACCTGTGAGTGGCTGCAGTGGGTTCAGGGGAAAGAGAGTCACTAAGCAGCGATCACGCCCCTTCAGGGTGGCAGGTGCCAAGCATCAGCTGGGCCCGTTAGCAGGCTCTCGAGGCCCCCAGGTGAGCAGGTCTGAGGCCACAGCAGACAGCCCCTCCTGAACTTGTGTTGGGGCAGGGGAGTGACAGGGGAAACTTCGTGTTCTGCCCTGTCAGGGCGAGGACAGGTTGAGCCCTGCTGGTTGCGCCACATCCCCATGGGGCAGGTGATCCCCTCCCAGGGAGTGGCCAGCTCAGGCCCCAACAGGCCCACAGCAGACGCACCCTGGGCCTGAGCTGGGCGGGCTGGTTCCTTCTCCAGTGAGAGTTGCAGCCTCAGCACTAGGTTGGAGAGAGGCAGCTGAACCCGAGAGAAAGTCCAGAGGGGTCCTCAGGATTGGGCATCTAAGGTATTTAGGCGGAGGGAACGCGGACAGGTGAGGGGAACTGGTGATGTCCTAAGGATGGCTCTGTCCACGGAGCATCCGCCAGATGCCAGTCCCTTTGTGCACATTCATGTCGGCTCTCCTGACAGCCCATGGGGTTCTCGTCTCCAGACAAGGAAGCTGTGGGTCAGACAGTGTGTGGCTTGCTCCAGTCCACAAAGTAACGGATTCTCCTTCTGACGGGAGAACCAGCCTGCGTGAGCACTGGATTCCACCACTTAGCAGCACAGGAAACGCAAGGGGCCAGAGGAGGGGAATAACACGGCTTGGGGAACACTTATTGCCAGACCTGGGGAACAGCTGCCTGTGAGATATGACGCCCTATTTGTGGTGGCCTGGGAATGCCCTCTGCTACACAGGGCACTGCCCCAAGGAAGCTGCCAGCCACGATGATCTAGAAGTCATTGGCTGGTTTAAAAGCACACACAGGGCGTGCCAGCTGGTGTCGCTTCCTTATCAAAATGTACCGATGCTTCAGCTGAGCTGCTGCCCAGCCCCTGGGGAGGAGACACCAGCAGCATGCCCAGTCGGGGCTGGGTGGGGAGCTGCAGCTGCAGGTTGGTGTAAGAGGAGGGCTCAGGGCTACGAGGGGACTGTGGCAGGGGGCCAAGGCCTGGGGAGCTGGGCCGAGGCCAGTGCGTGTCTGCCAACCAGAACCCGGGGAACAGGGAGGAGTGCTACTCCAGGAGGGGGTGGGTGGAACCTTTGGGTTCAAGCTCCACTGGACTTGGCAGGAGGCCCCTCCTCCACGGCCAGCAAACAAAGCAGTGACTCCCAGAGTAGCACTGTGGGAGCTGCAGAGCCAGGCCCCTGGGTGGGAACGAGAGCAGCAGGCCTGGCTGGGGGCCTCCTGGCAGGGCCCTCTGTGCCCAAGCACCTGGCCAGCCTGCACCTGGGCAGAGGCTGTCCCCACAGATGAGTAGTGAGTATTGATTGCTGACGAGGCTCACGATGGCCTGGACTGACCAGTCCACCGCCAGCCCTTGCTCAGTGCCCGTGATCACTGCCTTTTTCCTTGTGTGGAGCAGGTTAGAGAGGCAGCAGGCACAGGTGTTCGCTGCCTTACGTTTTTCACCAAGCTTTTATTTTCTTTTTCTTATACCTTTCTAAGTCTCTTCCTTCGCTCCCTCTTCTGTGGCTCTTTTCATTTCTTTTTTCTTCCACCTGATCCTACAGGCGAGGGTTTTTTTTGTTTTTGGTTTTAACCTGTTGCTTTTTCACACCCCCCCCCCCATTATAACAGATATAAGGTATACATTCATATGCACACATTTGAAGTGTACGGCTCGAAACATATTAACATTTGTACACACCTGGGAAATCAATACCCAGATGTAGGTGTAGAATATTCTCACCATTCCTAAAGTCAGTCCCCTCGCCTGGTATCTCCCACCAGACAGGTTTTGTTTGGCCTCTTTGTATGTATTCCTGTGTACCTTTGACCTCTCGTTCTTGCTTTTTTGTCCCTATGTGTGTGTGCGGGTCTGTCTGTGTGTGTGTGTGTGTCTGTGTGCCTGAGAGAGACGGGAAGAGGGTGAAGACCGGCAGGAAGGTGACGCTGTGCGAGTGTGGATGGAGCGGGAGGACCAGGTCTGATGATAACCTCCTCCTACCATCTGGGGGCACAGAGGAAACATTGCTTTTCTCTTCATCTCTTTCTAGCCTCTCTTCCCAAATCACCCCCTGAACTCTTTATAAACACGGACATTCTGGCCGAGAAAGACTTGCCCACGTCCAAGAGTGGCAAAGGGGAACAGGAGACACAGCGTTGGCTTGGGAACCACTCTTCAGCCCACAGGAAGTCAGCTCAAATTAGGTGTTTTTGTTGTTGTTGTTGTTGTTTTCCCTGTCAGCCATCCTGTTTTCTTCAGTCTGGGGAGAGCAAATTGGCGCAGCACTGGAAGACAGTGGAGCTCCCAGGGGCCGAGGTCACCATGCTGGGGCTTGCGGTGGGGGGCTCCCCTCCAGGCCAATAGGTGGGCCCCTCATTTCGTCAGCCCTGGGGAGGTCCTGCTCAAGTGTCCTGCTTGGCAGTGGGTCTTCCGAAGACGGAAGACTCGTCACTGTCCTCAAGGGGCTTGCCACCTGCTTGGTGTAAGGCATACTGAGCAAATTTGAGCAGCCTTGAGCAGGATATAATTAACCGCCAGCAAGGCTGCATCAGCCCCTGCCTCTCCTCCTCAGGGAAAAGCATAGCAGTCACACAACCCGGCTGTTGCCAGGACACTAGGGCAGACCAGCCTTGCAGCCCTTTTAGGAATTACCTGCTGCAGAGTCAGGCCCTAGCCCCTCGTCCAGCCCCATTCTGGTGAGGGCCGTAGCGGGACGCAGAAGGAGGAAATGATGCAGCCAGTTCCCTGATGTCAACACGATCTCTTGCCACTTTTTCCATGAGATCCTATGAATAATATGAAGAAATGGGGGCCGAACAGTGCGGGGAACACCTAGCTAGCTGCTCCATCTGCGAAGGATGTTGGCCAGTTTCAAGCCTGGTGGAAGTCTCCCATGGCATTGGGCTCTGTTTTTGGCCCTGTGTCCACCCCCCCCCTCAAATTTACAAAATATTCATAGCTTTTCTATATTAACCAACTGTTAAACCTTTCCCACAGACGCACTCACACTTTTATTATTATTATTATTTTTTGAATCCTCACCCGAGGACATTTTTCCATCTTTTTGTTCAGGTAGAGTGGGAGGGAGAGAGAGGAACAGAGAGAGAGAGAGAAACATCGACGTGAAAGGAACACATCGAGTGGCTGCCACCCGCACAACCGACCAGGGCCGGGGACAAACTGCAACCGAGGTACATGCCCTTAGCGGGAACCGAACCCGGGTCTCTCAGGACCGCAGGCCGATGCTCTAACCGCTGAGCCAAACCGGCCAGGGCCGCACTCACACTTTATAAACACACACACACACGTTTCTGTGGAATCCTTTGAAAGTAAGTTGCAGACATCACAACACTTTGCCTCTGAGAACCTCAGCAGACATATTCAGAGGGGAGGGCAGGGACATTCTCCTGCAACCACAGTATCGTCACCATACCGAAAACATGCCCAGTAACACCAGCATCTCCTCTCCTATGTGGTGCACGTGAAAACTTCCCCAGTTGCTCTATAGCTTTTTCCCCCTGGGTTCAAATCAAGGTTCATGTGTTGCATTTGATTATCGGCTCTTCAGTTTCTTGACCTAAAACAGCCCCCCTGCCTTTTTTTGCCTTTCATTAGATGGACCTTTTTGAAGAGTGCAGGCCAGTTGTGTGCAGCATGCTGGGTGCATCTGACTGTGTTCTCATTATTAGATCTGGGTTAAATACTTTTGACGAGAATGCAACAAGGATCGACTATGTTGTGTATTTCCTTATTGCATCACATCAGGATGTAAATGATGTCAGGAAGTCCCATTACTGGTGATGCTACTGTCTTTTTTTTTTTTTTTTTTTCTTTTTAATCAATTTTTAGAGAGAGAAAGAAGCACTGATTTGTTGTTCCACTTATTTATGCATTCATTCGTTGCTTCTTGTATATGCCCTGACCAGGGTTCGAACCCACAACCTTGGTGTATCAGGACGATGCTCTAACCAACTGAGCTACCTGGCCAGGGCCTGCTGATGCTGCTTTCAATTGCTTGGTTAAGATGGTGACAGCCAGAGCTCTCCCTTGGAGATACATTTTCTATCTGGTAATTACTAAGTCATCTGTGGGATAGACTTTGACACCTTGTTAATGCATAGTTTCCTAACAACTTTCCACCCAGTGGTTTAGCATCCAGTGATGATCCTTGTTTGAGTCTAGATTTTCCAATTCTATCATTTCTTCTACATTCATCATCAGCCAACATTTTTCTGTACAAGAAAGTTTCCTTTCTATCCCTTCTCTTTCTCTGTGTTTCTCTGAATGTCACCGTGGACTGATGGATTGCTTTTCATTTCATGCATTAGAATCCATTATTTCATTATGCCAGTTTGGTCCTCAAGCTGACCCTATCTGTCCTTTTGTTGTGATCCCATTAGTCTTTAACCAGTTCCTCGCTTTCTGTTCCAACAAAATGTCTAGGCTCACCTTTTACTTTCCCTTTCATTTCCAGAGTCCTGGTACCTCTTACTGGACAGTGATAGTTAGAAACCAAGAACTGGGTGCTAGGTGTGTTCACTGAATATTTTTATCAATGACTTGAAAAAAGGCATAAGGAATGCTTATCAAATTTAATGACTCAGAATTGGGAAGGGAAGCAAAATGTATGATAACAGAATCAATATATTCAGAATGAACTCAAGATGATGAAATCTGGACCAGGACCAATAGATTTAAAAGAGATCAATAGGAAGTGCCGTGCTTAAGTTGAAGAAAGATAATTGCATAATTTCAGGTTTGGGGGGAACTCTTTATGGGACCAAAGGGGATATCAAAAAGTAGCTCTGATTGTTGGTTGACAAGAGCTAGCAGCACTCCTTGGTCCTTAGGTTGAATCCATTCATTCATTCAGCCAATACTTCTTGAGGGCCTATCACATGCCAGGCATTTTTCTAGGAGCTTGGGTTAACTAATAAGAAGATAAGCAAAAATCCCTGCCCTCCTCAGTCAGCAATTTGGGGACGGAGGGGCAGGTGGGGAGTTCAGACAATAAATAAAAGCCGCAACAAATAAGCAAATCACATAGTATGTTAGAAGGTGATGAATGCTGGGGGTGGGGGGCGGGGCTCAGGGTAAGGGGAATATTGGGGAAAGTTCAGATTCTTCAAAAAGGTGATCGTTGAGCAAAGACCCAATCTTGTGGCTATCGGGAGAGAAGCCTCCAGGCGGAGGGAGTAGCCGGGGCAAAGGTCCCGAAGAGAGCGTGTGAGTGATCCTGGGGTAGAGCCAGAGGACAGTGGCCATGGGGGTGAGGAGAACCCAGGGTAAGGTCTTTGGTTTTTCTGCTGAGTGAGACGGGGAGCTGGCAGAGGCTCCTGAGTGCCATGACCCCGCTGATTCTGAAAGGCTCACTCTGGCTGCTGAGGCGAGAACAAACGTGAGAGCAGGGGACCCTGCTGTCATCAGGAGAAAGAGGATGGTGGTGAGTAGTCAGCCTACGGATTTGCTAGTGGAGAGAGAGAGAAAGGGGAAGGAGTTTGGCCCTGGCCAGTGTGGCTCAGTTGGTTGAGCGACATTCTGTGCACAGAGACGTTGCTGGTTTGATTCTTTGTCAGGGGCCCATGCAGGTTTCGGGCTCTATCCCCAGTGGGGGGCATACAGGAGGCAGCCTGTTGAGGTTTTTCTCTCTCTCTCTCTCTTCCTCCCTCCCTCTTCAACAAAAACATTTTTTTTTTTTTTTTTATCCTCACCTGAGGACATTTTTCTATTTTTTGTTCAGGTAGAGTGGGAGGGGGAGAGAGGAAGAGAGAGAGAAACATCGATGTGAAAGGGACACATCGAGTGGCTGCCACCCGCACGACCAACCAGGGCCGGGGACAAACTTCAACCTTAGCGGGAACCGAACCCGGGTCTCTTGGGACCGCAGGCCGACGCTCTAACCGCTGAGCCAAACCGGCCAGGGCAACAAAAACACTTTTTAAAAAGTAAAAGAAAGGAGTTAGGTTTTTCACTTGAGCAACTTAAAGATGGACTTGCTATTAAGCGAGACGCCGAAGGCTCACACAGGTGGAGCACATTTTGGGGAGGGAGAGGAAGAGATGAGGAACTCAGTTTGGGACAGGCTGGATTTGAGATGCCTGTCAGACAAGACAGCCAGTGACAACGTGGAGGCCATTTGGAGTTCAGGGCAGAGATGGTGGTGGCTGCAGATAGCAGCTCAGGCATCGGTGGCTGAAGGTGGATTGATGGCACTGACAGAGGCGGTGACCAAGGCCTGGGCTAGGCTAGAACTGGGATGCTTGGTGCGGCCCACATCCCATGTGCAGTTCTGTGTCCAATGCTGGGAGACCCTTTATTTTTATTTGTGTGTGTGTGTTTTTTTCCTTTTTTCTTGGGAGCCCCTTTAAAACAGGTGCTGCTAGCGTAGTCCTCGCCCATAGATGGGTGACAGGATGGTGGAGGTACAGAGGTCATGGGACATGGGAAACTTGGCTGCAAGAGAGGAGACCTGGGACCATGTGAGCGCTGTGCCCATCCTGACAGCCACCATGGGGCAGAAGTCGCGGCAGGCCCTGGGGGTGGGGTGAGAGCAAAAGGTATTGGCTCGGAGGAAGCTCATTTTGGCTGGGGGTAAAGAGGAACTTTCCCAGGACTGCAGCTCATTCCTGGGGAAACTGTCCCACTGCCATGGAAATGACTAGCGAGGTTTTGAAACTACTTTCGACTGGAACTACAGGAAGAATCGCATTTTACTGTGGTCCTGTGCCCTCGGGAAGAGTTGCAACACATTTCCCAAAGCTTCCTTTTCCTTTTTTTTTTTTTTTAATTTTAATTTCTTATTGATTTTTGAGAGAGAGAGGAAGGGAGGGAGAGAAACATCCACAAGGTAAAAACATCCATCAGCTGCCTCCTGCACGCCCCCCACTGGGGATGGTAGCCTGAAACCGGGGTGTGTGCTTTCATGGGGAATCAAACGGGGATCTCTCCGTGCGTGGAAGGAAGCTCAGTCCAAACCCACTGAGCCACATCAGCAGGGTACTTTTCCTTTTGACGATCATTGCACTTTGATACTTCTACTGTTTCTCTTTCTTTTTTTAATGCGGATAGGGAGCCACTGAATTGATTTCAGGACCTGCCAAGAGGTTCAGGTTGCAGTTAGAAATCCCTGATGTCAGCAGGGCTGACCTCCAACCTTGGGGATGTCACGAACCAGGAGGACTGGGGGTGAACGCACCGGGCCTCGAAGTGGGTGCCTCGGGGACCCCTCCAGCCTTGGGGAGTGCTGTCCCCTGCCCGGCCACGTGCAGGTCGGGGAGAAGGTCTCACCTCCTCGGCTGTTTATTAAATCCGATGATTCCACGTAAGCTAATCCTGCCCCACTCCGCCCACCCGAGGTTTGGCTTCGTGCGTGGACGCCCCGCAGCGCGCGGGACTCGGTGGTGGGCCTGCAGGGAACGCAGCCAAGACCCCCGGCGGACTGCCCCGTGCAGAGCTCGGCTCAGTTCCTCTGGTCACGGACAAGTGGGTGCCAGGAGCATTCGTGGGGAAGGCGGGGATCCAGGGCCCCGGCACCCAGCAGGCGCGCAGTGGAGAAACCACGCGTTTTCCCAAGCGTCCCGCTGGCTCGCAGGGGGTCGCAGAGCCCAGGCGAGGGGGCCTGCAGGTGGGGGCGGCTCCCCGGTCGTGGCCTCGCCGGGCCGCTCCCAGCTGGCGCCCCTGGTGCCGGCGCCCCGGAAGGGGGAAGGGGCAGGGCGGGCGGGGCGCGGGCGAGCCGGGAGAGGCAGGACGCGCGTCCACTTCCTCCTCCGGCGCCGCCCTCGCCGGCGAGCCTCCTCCGCGCTGGGCCGGCGGGACCGCGCTGCGGGGGGCTGAGGGGCGCGTTCTCGGCGGCCACGTGACCCGTACCCCAACCCCTAGGTCCAGGGGCGGGGCCGCTGCCCGCGAGTCCAGTGGAGCCACCTGAGCCGGAGCGGGGAGGACGCGATGGCTGGGGGGACCCGGCCGCCGTCGCCGCTGCTGCTGCTGCTGCTCCTGCTGCCGCCGCCTGCGATTTGGGGGCTCGTCCCCCGGATCAGCCTGCCGCTGGGTGAGTAGGGGGCGACCCCGCGGGGCGCGGGCCCGGGGAGGGGGGCGGCCCGAAGTGCCTCGTGCAGAGGTTGCTGTGACAAAGGAGGCAGGGGGCCCGCTGGAGGCGTAGGGTTCACTGCGACCCCTCCTCCTTTCTAAGCACTACGCGGAGGGAGGGGGAGCGGGGGGAACTGTGCGGCCGCGGGCCCCTTTCTTCCATTCTTTTAATGCGGGGGAGGGGGTCCTTGTCCGCTCTGTTGCCCCGCTCGCCTCCTGTAGGGTGCCCTTTCGGCTGTGGCACCCCCTCACCGCACCCCACCCCTAGTGCTAGTTACCCGCTGGTCTGCCCGCCCATCTACTTGTCTTTGATGCTGACCAGAGCCAGCCGCGGTGCCGCCCCCAGGGCTGCGCAGGGCGGAGGGGGCCCATGCTTGCCGTAAACACTTGGGTTTGGTATCCCAGCAAGTTACAGGACTCAGGAGCTGGGCCGGCGCCCCATCCTTCACCCTAGTGGACATGGTGGGAAGCCCCCAGGACCTGAGAGCAACCATACTAGGGATGGGGGCAGTCTGGGCATGGAGACTCCCAGGCCCTGGAAACCAAGAAGGTCCTGGGAGGGACCTGGATTCTAAACCCATTTCTCCTACTCAGCAAGTCCCTTCTCTCTGAGTCCCTGTTTGCTCATCTGCAAAATGGGCACAGACACAGGTACCTACCTTGCAAGCCTTTGTTGGAGAGTTCGTGAAACTAGGCGTTTTGTGTGGGCAATATATCTATGGGTGCCCAGTGGATGTTGTTTCTCTGAGCCCTTCAACTTGCTGGTTGTCACACTGTGCGAATTAGAATAAAGGAGACTGTACCCGACTCCCTTTTCTTCAGCAATCCCACCCCTAAAAGCATTCTTTTACAAAAGGAAGGAGTAGCAGAATGAGCACTCAAACGAATCTAGTGGCCCTGAGTAATCCTATCTGAAACATGGCCCAGTCGTGCTGAGAAGGTGGCCTGGCTCAGAACCTGCCTCAGCCACTTAGTAACCATGTGACCTTGTGCAAGCCGCCCAACCTCTCTGGGCCTTGATTTCCTCATCTGTAAAATAGGGATAATACTAGCACTTGCCTCAAGGTTGTGAGGAGCAAATCCAGTTTATGTTTGGAGAGTTCTCAGGACCAGGCTTGGCAACATAGAAATCGCCCGGTCAGTGTTAGTTGTCGTTATTGTTGTGTTAAGCCCAGGCTCCATTCTGGCATGTCCTGCACAGAGTTGGGGTGATTCTACCTGGGGTCGGGGCGGCGCTGGCGTGTCGGTTTGACCCCAGCCCCTTGGGTGCTCCGGCTGGTTGAGTGAGGGTAAATGTGTATCCAGACCCAGGCCTGCCTCCTTGCTATTTTTCTGTTGTGACCACAGCTCCCTTCTGCACTCAAATTCTCTCAGCTCTGGGAGCAGGTGAGGTGAGGTGGGAACACATGCTCGAGGGACTCCACTGATGGCCCTGGGAAAGCTGGGCCAGCCCAAGGGGCATGTCAGATGCACCAGGTCTTGTGTCCAGCCCTGAACTGGATGGGACCGCTCACAGGGGGACTAAATTGGAGAGCGGTGAGACAGAGCCGAGAGAACAGCTAGACTACTTTGTGATTGTTACCCACACGGCTCCAATGCCTGGCCCATTTCTTCACATTTGTGACCGTTGCCAGACCATAGTACAGCTTCTGTCACACACCAGCACCCCCTGCACAGGTCATTTGGTGCCCCGGTCTGGATGTCTGTGTCGTTCCAAAATTCATATGTTGGATTCACCTGTGAGAATCCCCCAAGGTGACACACATTTTGTGCACTGCTGAGGGGTTGGACTTCAGTCCACACTCTGCTCTCTAAGCTGTGGGCCCTGGAGGAAAAAGACCCTCTACTGTGGCCTTGAGGCCGGGTCTGCCCAGAGGGGACTTCTTTTTCTAGTCCCAGCAAAACCCTGGCATAGTTTAGCAGCCCCCTGGCACCTGAACGTGGGAGCTGAGCACAAATCCACGCTCTACTGAGCTGCACCGCAGCCCAGAGTGCCTGCCTCACCGGGCTTCCTCCTGGCTACATGGTGCCCCAGAGGGGAATTCTCCGGTGACTGACCAGGCTCACCTTCCCAGCGTGGCCTGAGGCAGCTTCCTGCCTCATCCCTGGGGGCTCATTAGATGTTCCTGGCAGCCTGCCCATCCTGGGCAGGCCTGTGGTGGCCATGGGACACTGGGCACGAGGCCCCAGGGCCCCTTCCTCACAGAACAGGGAGAGAAGCGTGAAACTAGAGCCCACATCCCCGTCCCTGCCACCCTCCCCCTGAATTCCCACCCAAGTCCCCCAAGGGCCTGGATGCCTAGAGACAGTGGGCCGAGTCTGTGGTTTAAAACAAACCCCTGGAAGGAACATCCTTCCTCGGGAACCCTCATTACTGTCCATCAGGTTCCTGGTGCCCCACTTGTGGCCGGGGTGCGGGGGAAAGGAGGGAACTGGGGGCTCCAGGCCAGCAGAGCAAGCTGAGCCCTGCAGAGGAAGCGACTTGTCTCTGTGAAAGAGACGCCTTCAGGGAAGCGTGTGGAATTGGGTTCTTTTGCTTAGGAAGCTGGGAGGCCAGGACCAGGGGGTGTCAGGAGCAGGAGAGATGCTCTGTAGAACCAATGGCCTGGGTGTGTGAGCTGTGAGGGGTGCCTCCTAGCCTGGCCATGTGGGAAGAAACAAAAACCTGCTCCTGTGGCTCATGGAAGTCTGATTGGGTCCTCTTGTTTGTGCAACTAAAAGGAGTTATTAATTTCCCCCCTGCCCTGAAGTGCCTGCCTGGGAAGCTCTGGGCACAGTGTTTCCAAACCAGATTGGAAATAAATCTGCAGGCCTGTGCCCTGCAGTCAACAAAACCCCATTGAGCCCAGAGAATGGAGCGAATCAGCTACTTGTCCTCTGACCCCAGAGCAGGCACCCAGGGTCATGGCTGCTCTGAGAAGTCCCTGGTACAGGCTGCTTTGGAAGTATTTTCCTGGCTGGTTACTGGTCTCCCTCCCGTGTGTCTTTAGCTCTGTCCCTTGGGCTGGCATCTGCGTAGCCCAGAGCTACATGGACAGAGCTGTAAGTCTGGATGCTGGTGCCGGCACTGAAGACCAGCCAGCCCTGTTGCGCAGCCTGGGCGAGCTCCCGGCTCCTCCAGCCGCTTTCGCATCGACAAGAGGGGAATAGTAGCGGGAACCCTCTACGGGGTTCTGCGAGGAGGATATGAAATTAAGGATGTACAGCCTGGCACGCTGCCTGGCACGTGTGGTATCCCCAGTAAAAAGTAGCGGTTCCTGTTCTCCTTGGTGGAAATGTCCTGCCCGCTTAGCCTCGCGAGTTTATTCGCATTCACTTGGTAGACGCTGTCCGAATGCGGGTCCTTTGCTAGTTTTCAAGACCAGGCCAGGGAAGGAAGTGGTGCAGACTTCCTCACCACTGCCCTGGGGGAGAAGGCAAAGATGATTGGAGGTCCTGCTTCATGCAGCCCCCTTTTCAAGTGCTCCTGGCTCGGCTCTTCTAATGTCCTCCTTTGCCCGAAGAACCTCCTCTGCCCGGGGCTGGGCTGGGCCTCCCTCCTCCCTGCCCCTCTCTGGCTCCGCTCTGCCCCCCGCATAACCCACATTCGGCTGGGTGTTGAAGTGCCTGTGTGCCAGCCCCGCAAAGCTCTAAGCTTACACAACGTTGGGGGCACCTCTGGCTACACCTGCTCGTTCATCCTCCAGGCTAGAGAGACAGAGGGTAGCACAGGAACTGGAGAAAAGGCTGGATTGGGGTCATGTTCTCAGTCACTCCTTCCTGTGTCCCCTTGTTAGGGCTTGTGGTCCCCCTCCCCTCCCCATGGGTGCTTGGGATGGGTGGAGAGGGCTCTGATGTGGCCCCTCCCAGGGGAGAGGAGCAAACAGAACATGAGACTCCTGCGGTCCAGGTTCTGCCCGTCCTCAGCTGCTTCCCCCAGCCAGCCCTCCCCGCCCCCGCCCCCTTGCATTCTGACCTCCCCATCCTGGCCATGCTCCCCTGTGTCCAGGGGACACAGTGGCTTATACCGAGGTAGCTGTCTTGGGACATATACCTGAGGTCCCATAATGGCATCTCCTGCCGTTCCCAAGGCCACACATCTTTCCTCTGCTCCTAGCCCTGTGCCGTCTCCCTGGTCACTGTTTAGCCACCACTCTTGTGTGACCATCTCCACGACAAGGCAGGAGCCAGCCCTTCAGCCCTGAGGTGACACGTTTGTGTTCAGCATTCAGGGCCCAGGAGAAGGTAGAAGATGGGTAGTAGCTGCTGGGGCCCCGGGCTTTAGTTGTCTTGTTCCCATCTGCATGGTTAGTGGAATTATCCCCATTTTACAGAGCAGATAGCTGAGAATCAGAGAGGGAAAGTATTGTGTTCAAGTCATACAGATCAGCACCCCAACCCTGTGGCCTGACCTGTTCTCAATGGGACCTCTCTGGTCTGCATTTGTGGGTCCTCTGAGAAGCCTATGCTCACAGCATAGTGGGGTTTGGAGAGGTGGGGTCCTGTGGTGAGGGGTTTAAGTGGGGACAGTAGACAGAAACTTCTTGTTTTATCAGAATTTCTAAGGAGGGGCCAAAGGAACAGACTCCCTGCTTCTTTTTGCCCCGCCCCCACCCTCTGAGACAGGTGCTAACAGCAAAAGGGAGGGAGCCTCTCAGGGTAGCCCACTGTGTGCCAGGCGCTGCCCTTGGGTGTGGAGGTGGGGACATTGTTCCACCTCACACAGGTGAGGGCACCGAGGCTCTGAGAAGCCAACTCACATGGTCAGGGTCACACAGCTAGAAAGGTTGGGGGCCAAGCCTTGGGCCACCACCATGAGAGCCACATTCTTTCCATCGGAGCAGCTACCCTCCTGCATCACCTGCGAAATGTAGAAAAAAGCAGCAGAAGGACCCAGCCCAGCCTCGAAGAATCGATAGGTTATATATTTCCATCTGGTAAAGAAATCCGTTGAGGTCACTCCTTGGATGGGATTAGGATCCAGCTGAGGCCCCTGGTGGTCGTGCTGTGGTTGGAAATAGAGCCAGCCCAGCAGCCTTGGCCGGGAACGTGGTGCGAGGGGAACGGTGCAAACATCTCGGGCGTTTGCCTACTGGGGGCGGCGGGCCAGAGCCAGCTGCGGATATGTTTTGTTTGGCCTCCAAGTGTTTTTAGAAAAGCTTTAATCGGTCACCGATATTTAACACTCAGGAAGTTTTATATAAAAATCCAGGTTTCTAGTTCTTCTGAAGATCTGGCAAGGCTGTGCCCCCGTTCCGTTCAGCAGCAAGCATCCAGGGCGAAGCAGGGGCCACCAGGGTGCTGGGTGTTTCCAGAGAGCAAAGGTGGGGCGGGAGGAAGGCAGTCGAGGGGTGGGGGGCATAGGTGGGGCCGGTTCTGGCTGTTGGTGACCTTGTAGCCTGGGAGCAGGGCTTGGCACTGCCATAGGCTGCGTAGATTTTGTCTTCCCAACAACCCTGCGAGGGCTCCCTCTCAGGGAGGGCAGGGGCTTGTCCAGGGTTGCACAGCTGCTCCATGATCAAGGTCAGGACTCAGGCACGGGCCTCCCGGTCCCTGCGGTGTCTCCTGTCTCCCTGTAGCATCTTCAGCTGTCACACTTCTGTCTGCACCCCGGGACTCCAGGACAGCGTGTTCAGTGCTTTGGGGAGACAGCACAGTAGGGGCAGTGTTAGCGTGAGGCCTCAGGGCCTCCAGACCGCCACCTTTGAATCTGGGGTCCCTCCCTGGACCAGAGCACCTGAACTGGGATTAAGACTCTGTCAGTCAGTCATTCAATCTACAAATGGCTATCAAGCAACTCCTGGGAACTCACCTGGCCAGGCAATACAAAGATGGGCTACAGTATGAATAAGACAGTTGGACCTCAAGGCACTCTCAGCCTAGTGGAAGAGGCAGAAAGCTCGCCATCATCAGTCCGGGTGGCCAGTGCATCAGGGAGATGTGCACGGGGAATGTTGGGTGCACAGAGAAGGGGCCCTCATCCGGCTGGGGAGTCAGGGAGGCCTCCTGGAGGAGGTGGAACTGAGCTGAATCTCAGAGGACGAGTAGGAGTTAGTCCGAAGGAAAGGCCTTCCAGGTGGGGGCACTGTCTGAGTGAAGACCGAGAGGAGAAATGGGACGTTGGTGGCAGTAAGTTGAAATGGAGGGGGACGTGCAAGGGCTGATGAGTTAGGGCTTGGACAGTGGGGCACCATTGAGGGTTTACACCGCACAGTGACAGTTCCCATAGAGCTCTCTGGCCTCAGCGTAGCAGGGGGGCTGGAGGCAGAAGCAGCTGGGACAGCGGTTGCTGCAGAGACCTGGTGGGAGGGTGGTGGCCTGGTTATGGACGTGAGTGGTGGGCATAGTGATAGACATACATTTGGAAAATATTGAGAAGGAAAAACGGGCAGGATTTAATTATAGATCGGATGTCCTTGGGTGACAGGGAGGAAGGAAGGAAGCACAATGCCAAGTTTGCAGCTGGGTGGATGGTGCCACAGGGATCCCAGGCCGAAGAGGGCATCCGGAACGGGGAGGGGTACAGGAAGGGGCCCGAAAGTGGGGTCTGGCGTGTTGGAGCAAGATCCACGCTGGATGAAGAACTTTGGGAGTTACCAGCGCTGGGTCCGGGTCATTGACACGCTGGGTGTGGATGTGTGTGTGACCCAGGGGCCAAGGGCAGGCCCCAGGGAACAAGAACATTCAAGAGCAAACCCTGGAGGGGCTGCCGGGGGTTACAGCACAGACCCTGAACCAGCAGCCCAGGTTCAAACTCAGCTTCCCAGCTCTTCCTAGCTGGGTAACCACACACATTATTTGCCTTGTGTCCTCTCACCTGAAAAATGCAGATGGTGACGCTCATGTCACCTCGACCTTGACAGGATTACAGGCGTTAATCATTCAAAGTGCTTAGGAAATGCCCAGAGAGTATGGTGGAGACAGGAAGTGACCTTGAGGCTGGTGTGTGGCAGACACCCAGAGGACAGGGGGACCTCCACGGGACCACGTGCCTTGCCCCTCGGCACCTGGGCCCTGCTGGGGGTGGGGCTGGGGCTGGTTGGGGCCTGAGTCCCGTGAGTGGGAGGTCAGAGATGGCGTCGCGCAGGGCAGCTCTTCTCAGAAGGGTTTGGGCTGAGAAGGGAGGAGCAAGGCCCGCCTATTTCTAGGATAAACATTGAAGGAAAAAACTGCTTTCTATGGGGCAAAGGTTAATGACACAACTCAGTCTCTGCGGAGATGGGGGAGCAGTGGAAGTTGAGAGGGTTTATGCCCGGTGGCCCCGATTTCCTTAGAAAAAGAGGAGACATCAAGAGAGGGGAAAGGTGGACCCTAGGCCGAGGCCTCAGGGGAGAGGGGTCATTGGGGAGCAGCCAGCCCCCAGCAGAGGGTCCTGGGTGAGGGGGTGAGAGATCAGGCTCCCAAGGTGATGGCAGCTCGTGGCAGGTCCTAGGTTAGGGCTCTACTGGCCGGATGGGCTCAAGGAGGTCCGTGAAGGGCCAGGGCCACCTGAAGATGCTGGCAGGAGCCCTCGACGTGCTCGATGGGGCCATAGCAGGGACCTTTATGCACCTGTCCAGAACACTGGATGCTACGAGGTTGGGCTCCCTGGCCTTCCTGCCTCTTCCTTGGTCAGTCACCTCAGTCCCTGTGGAGGACTTTGGACATGGCCCCACTTCCCTATCGGGGACTCAGCCCTGGCACTGGTTTGGCGATGGCAAAGAGCCCACTGCTTCCGGCCCATCAGGCAGCCCTGCCCAGCACTTGGGCAGTGTGGAGTGAGGACGTGTCTGGGTCGCTGGCTGCCCTGGCTTGTCACTGAGTCAGCACCTTAACCCTGGAGATGCCGCTCCTGCTGGCGCAGGTGGGTCCAAGGGTCCAGTGTGACTCCCAGGGAGCAGGTGCTCCTACTAAGCCTCTGGGAGGCCCTTCGGGACTGTCCTGGGCCCAGAGTCTCTCTGGAACTTGGTGATTGCAGCGGAGGGGTGATGGACTGCCTCCCTGCTGGGGACTTTCCTGGCACCCGCTCCGCTGGAAGCTGCCGCTTTCCAGCCCCGTCCTGCACAGGCCTGTGGAGGGCGGGATGTGAGGGCCAGGTCAGCTGTGTCGTGCGGGAGCCACCAAGGAGAGAAAGGTGGGGTGGGGCTCTGAGTCATGGCTCTGCTGGCCCGGGTGGGGGCACCTGGGGTACGGGCAGTGCTGAGCCCTATTCCCTGCTCGCTCCAGAGAGCTCCAAGCTTCCGGCTGAGTCACGGGGAAGGTCAGAACCTCGAGATGAGGCTGAGGACTGAGTTGTACCCACATCACTTCCTGCTGATACCCCA
The DNA here is from genome assembly GCF_014108415.1 of Molossus molossus. NCBI lineage: Eukaryota > Metazoa > Chordata > Mammalia > Chiroptera > Molossidae > Molossus > Molossus molossus. The sequence continues at coordinate 3,666,842 of NW_023425360.1, read as the reverse complement.
GGCCTGCAGCGGGGGATGGGCCCTGCAGGTGTCTCTGACAGCCCCAAGCCGCCCCCCTCCAGCCTCCTGGGAGCCCTGGACAAGCCACTGGCTCAGGCCTGCTGGGGTGGCTGCAAAGGTTTCATCCCACCTGGGAATAATGGCCACAGCCTTAGGCGGCCTGGCTTGCTCTGTACTGGACTGACCAGCTGGTGGAGGATGAGTATGGCCAAACATGGCACCCTCCGTCGCAGCGTAGACGTTAAAGACGGACTCCAAGGTGTGCCAGCATGCACAGGGAGCCGCCGGCACAGTCACCCCCTCCCTGGCACCTCTGCACAAACAGCACTCCAGAGCAAACACACAGGCATGGACAAGCCCTGTGGTGGGGCACGCAGACACACACACACACGCACACACACACACACACGCACATGCACACGTGCACGGGCAGGCTCAGGCAGGGCCCCACACAGACGTCTGTGGTATAACTCTGGAGGTGACCCCAGGCACTGGCCACTCAGAGCACCACAGAGCAGGGACCAGCATGAGACCCAGCTGACACCCTTCCCGTTTTTGACCTGATGCTCTGCGACTGGCCTTGAGTCCCCCTCTCTGAGACCAGGTGCAGGCCTAGGTTAGAATCACTGGGCGCCAGTGTTTTAATTAAGCAGGAGGATGAGGGAGGCGCAGCTCCTCTCTGCCCTGCTCCCCAGCTGCACTCGCTGGGCTGGATTTTCCTGCAGGGCTTGGGGTTTTGTTTTTGATCCACTGGAGTGCTGACCGTGTGCCAGACGCCATGCCAGCACGGGGAACGTGCGCACAGTTGTTTTGGGTAATCAGTCAGCGAACGTGGCTTATTATGTGTATTGTTATTTACATACATAATCTCGTTTCTTCTCATAACAACCTCATGAGGCGAGGTGCTATTATCCCCACTTTACAGATGAGGAAAGTGAGGCTCCACGATGTTACGTGGTTGGTCCTGAAGGCAAAGGGCTCGTAAGTGACAGGCAGAATTTGAATTCAGGTCTCTGCTTCTAGAGTCTGCGCTCTTGATCTGTCTCGTTGAGACTCCCAGTTGGGAAGCCGGCCCAGGTGACGTCCACGGGGCAGGGGGGCTCGTGTGGGACAAGGCCTTCAGGACACCATGGCTTTGAGAGGTCCAGGGCGGGGAGACTCAGGAGGCGTGTCCCCAGAGTGGGAAGGCATGGTGTGAGGGGCCCTTCGCTCAGTCCTCTGAGGCATTTGTGTCTCTGCGCCATGTTCCTATACTCCCAAAATGACGGGAGGAGGGGCGGGGACCTGGAGCTGCTGGCTGTGTGGGGGGCGGGGCTGGAACCAGGGGTGAGCAGCTGGTGCCCTGCTGCCCCTCCAGCTGGGCTGCGCTCTGTCTGCGTGACCTTTGGCAGGCTTCCCCGCCCTTCCAGGCCTGAGTGGGGCCAGGCTGCCACCTGGGCTTCAGCTCTTACCTCTGACCTTTGGCATTTCTATGTTATCTGGACAGATGCCAAGAGCTGCCTCCTGCCCAGACTGAAGTTCTCCTCCGCAGGCAGACAGGCATGGGCAGATTGGGGCCAGCCCGTGCTTTCAGGACACAGGAGGGATGCAAAAGAAAGAAGGGGCCACAGTAGCCACTTGCCCTCATCTCACTGACCCCTCGGGAGGCTGCTGTTCTCCTTTTTTGCATTATCCCCACGATGCATATGAGAAAACCCAAGCCCAGTGACGTGCCGTGTACCCTGCAGAGGACCCACCTGCGCTTCCCTTGGAAACTTCTGCTCCAGAATCACCGGGGAGCTTGTCAAGCAGAACATTGTCAGGCCGTCTCCCCGGTCAAGAGCATGGGAGCCAGGCAGGCCCCGCATCTGGAGTTCAGATGTTCTGGGTGATTTTGCCGTGCCCCGCAGACTGGGTTCAGGAAGGAGACCTCCTGCGCCAGCCTCTCTTTTGCTGTGTGGCTTTGGTGTCATTGCTCAATCTCTCTGAGCTTTGATTTCTTCGTTTGTAAAGTGGGGCGAGCAGCAGTCCCCACCTCCTGGGGTGGTTGGGGGCACGCAAGGAGTTAGTATCTACAACACATTCAGCACGCACCTTCCCACGCGGACCTCGGGTGGCCAGCGGGAGGACTCTCTTGAGGGTGCTGGTTCTTCCCAGGAGCAGAGCACAGAAAGGTCAGCTCATCAGCACAAAAGCATGAGCCACATGATCGGGACCCAGCATGCTGGGAAGTCTTTGGTTCGAGAAGTGGGAGGTTTGTGCTGGAAGCATTCCTTGGGCCTCTTTGTGTGCAGAGCGCCCCTAGGACGTGGTGAGGACTTAGGGGTGTGAGGCAGAAGGCCTAGGGTCTCCGGAATCACAATGGACTTACACTGGCTCGACCACAGCTGTCCTGTGTGGTTTCAGCAGCAGAGTTCGGGCTCCGGCCATTAGGTGGGACTCTCCCCTGTGAATTGCCCGTGCAACCCGCTTCTCACTGGGTTCCAGAAGGGAGGCTTGTCACCGGAGTGTGCTCTGCCTCTTGGACAGCGAGGATAAGGTGACTTCATTTCCCTTTTCTCTTCAGCCCCTGGAGGCTCAGCACTGAATGTATGACGACCTATGACCTGCGTATGGAAATTTGTCCCTCCTGTCTGGTTTCAATGTTTTCTTCAGATTTTTTTTTTTTTTCCTCTGCTCCCAATTTTAGTGTTTCTATTTCATTACCTTCTTTCCTTTGTGTTTCCTCACTCTTGTGGAACCAGGCTGGGGGTATGTAAAACCGCTCACTGTGGAGACACACACAAAGCGTCTTCACAACCGCTCTGTTGGCATGTGGCCGGCCTACCGCTTCCTGCGCTTCATGAGACTGTATTTGTTTGCGCGGTCATAACCCACTGGTCAGTTAGGAGATGCCGGAGGTTGGGCAGGGTGGCTGCTTTCTGCTTGTTTTTCTTTTCATATCAGCTGCTTAGAATTTTTAAAATAATTTCTCTCCCAATCTATTAGTCACTCTGAGCACAGATGATACCCTGGTGGATAGATGTGTTTGTGTTTACTTCTTCCTCTCCTCTCTGATTTGTTTCTTGCGTATCACACAAGGGTAATAAATCTGTAGCATCCAAAAATGATAACAAGTGAAAAAGGGAAAGAAAATTCCCTGTGATCCCACCAGGGCTACCACTTTTTTTTTATCCTCACCTGAGGACATTTTTTTGTTCAGATAGAGTTGGAAGGAGGGGGAGAGAGAGAGAGAAAGAGAGAGAGAGAGAGAGAGAGAGAGAGAGAGAGAGAGAGAGAGGTGAAAGAGACACATTGACTGGCTGCCACCCACACGACCAAACCAGGGCCGGGGACAAATTGCAACTGAGGTACGTGCCCTTAGCGGGAACCAAACCCGGGTCTCTGTGGACCACAGGCCGACGCTCTAACCACTGAGCAAGACTGGCTAGGGCAGGGCTACCACTTTTCATCATTTTGTGATTCATCCTTCCAGATTGCTTTTTCTATATTTATTTTTTTCCCCACACAGAAAGAAATAGACTCTAACTAGACGTACTATTTTATAACCTCTAGTTTCACTTACTGGTATGTCATCAGTATCTTCCCTTGTTACTACATATTCTATAACGATGAAAGATATTTAAGATATTTAAAATTGATATCAAGGATGTGCACAATAATTCTTTTTATAAGTATAGGACTCATCATGAAAAGCAACAATTGCCTCAGTCTGCCCCAGCCCCAGGCCTGGCTAAAAGGCACAACTTTTTTTTTTTGTAATCCTCACCCGAGGATATTTTTACATTTATCTTCAGACAGAGTGGAAGGGAGGAAGAGAGACACATCGACTGGTTGCCACCCCCGGCCGGGGACGAACCTCCACTGATGTATGTGCCTTTGGCCAGAATCGAACCCGGGGCTCTTTGGTCCACAGGCTGGTGCTCTAACCACTGACCCCAACTGGCCAGGGCTAAAAGGGACAACTTTTAACCACTTGCACTTTTTGTTTACAGTGGTTTTCTTTGTATGTTTAAGTAAAATGCTTATACTCCTCTTTCTTGGCTTATCTGACGTACCGATTCGCTGCTGAGAAAAATAAGGCTCTGTAGCACTCACACCCTTTCCCAGCTCCTCCAAAACATTTCCTGCCACCCTATTTGGTTGCCTTTGCAATTTAAATTAATGTGCATAAACCTCAGATTCTTGTCCCCTTAACCGATGATGATGATGACAGTATCTTGTGGCCCTTTGCTCTCAGAGGATGATAAAGAGACTCCACGCTCCTAACTGCCCTCGTCCCCAGCATCACAGTGTCTGTCTGTTGTACGTTCAAGTTCCTGAGGCCAAGGTTGATATCAACGTCCTGTTTAATCATAGATCTTCGTGGTCACTGTGGGGCCAAGGGGTGGGCTGTGCTTACAAGCCCTTCTCTTCGGGTCACACGCCACGCGACGGAGAGTGTGGAATTTCCCTGCTGTCTTGTATTCTGTTATGGGCTCAAAAATCATCACTTTGTGTTTTAGTTTGCGTCATGTTTTGACCATGCCTTTCTTATGTAACTTTGCTTGTTTTTCTGGGTCTTCTGGAAAAAAAAAAGCATCATTTTTACCAGCTGCTAGTGTTCTATCCAATGAAGTATTAGGATTTATTGTCACCCAGCCATCCGTGGTGGGACATTTAGGTTGATTTGATTTTTCATGAATGTGAATGGTGCTGTAATTCATGTTCTTTTCCGTTCATCTGTGTGCCTCTGTTTCTTGCATAAAGTTTGCCGGGCAGGAATGCTGCTCCCCTGTAAGCCTGACCCCTTGTCCCTAGCCCCTTGCCACCCATGGCCTTGTCGACCTCCCTTCACTCCAGTTGGTCCATTCCAGAGGTTGGGTTTTTGTGGGAAGGGTGGGCCCCCAGGTAATGCCCATCTTCCTCTCCCCAGGCTCTGAAGAGCGACCATTCCTCAGATTCCAAACTGAAAACGTCTCCAACTACACGGCCCTTCTGCTGAGCAGGGATGGGAAGACCCTGTACGTGGGTGCCCGAGAGGCCCTCTTCGCGCTCAACAGCAGCACCAGCTTCCTGCCAGGCGGGAGATACCAGGAGGTGGGAGATGATGCCCGAGGCCAGTTAAGCCAGGCAGAGGATGGCAGTGGGGAAGGTGGACGGGAAGACTGATCGCCTGGGTCTGGGGATGATGCAGACGGAGAAGGGAAAGGGGGGGGAGGCAACCCCTCCATCCCCACATGCACACTCACCTGCCCCCTCTCATTCCCCAGCTGCTGTGGAGCGCAGATGCTGAGAGGAAGTACCAGTGCAGCTTTAAGGGCAAGGACCCACAGGTGAGCCAGCGCCTGAAAGGAACCTGGGCTGCAGGTGGGATGAAGGGTGGTGGACCTGGACCCAGGACAGCAGCAGGAGTGGGAGCAGATGCAGCCAGCTGTGGTGGGCGGGCGTGGGCTTCCGAGATGGCCAGAGCTGGCTCTGAATCTTGGACAAGTAGATGTGCTTCTCTGAGCCTCCGTGTCCCCACCTGTAAAATGGGTTAGTGATGCCTGTCTCACTGGACCCACCGTGAGTGAGGATTCATTGAGGTCCAGGTCTAGGCCACCCAGCTCAAGGTGAGTGCCCAGTAAATGTGAGCTTCCAGCAGGAGCAGCAGTTGGGTGGGGACAGGAGTCGTGTCCCTCTGCAAAGGATGCCAGGTGTAGCAGGTCTGACCGATGCTTGTTTGGCTTTGGTCAGACCAATAGGGGCGGGTCTGATGCAGCCTGGGGTTCTCCTGGAGGACTCCCCACCATTCCCTGGTCCTGAGTGCCTCGGGGGCAGCTAAGATGAAGGCAAAGAGCACCAGACTTGGGATCAAGACCTAGGTCCATGCCCTGGCCTGTTTGGCTCAGCGGTTAGAGCGTCGGCCTGCGGTCCAGAGAGACCCGGGTTCGGTTCCCGCTAAGGGCATGTACCTCGGTTGCAGTTTGTCCCTGGCCCTGGTTGGGTCGTGCGGGTGGCAACCACTCAATGTGTCCCTTTCATGTAGATGTTTCTCTCCCTCTCCCTCCCACTCTATCTGAACAAAAAATGGAAAAATGTCCTCGGGTGAGGATAAAAAAAAAAAGACCTAGGTCCATGTCCTGACTGCCCCTCACTTCTTTTATTTAGCACTTAGTATCCAGTAAGCACTTGCTTTAAACACTGGAGATACAACTGTGAAAGAGTCAAGAAAGAACAACAGGCAAAATCCAGTCAGTTTAAAAGGTAGTCAGGTTACACACTTCATTTAGAAAAATGACATCTGCACCCTGGCTGGTGTGGCTCACGTGGGTGGGCAGCAACCCGTGCGTGCACCAGGAAGTTGCTGGTTCGATTCCTAGTCAAAAGCACATGCCCAAGTTTCAGGCTCGACCCCCAGTAGGGGGCGTGCAGGAGGCAGCTGATGGATGTTTCTCTCTCACATCAATGTTTCTCTCTCTCTCGCTCTCCCTTCCTCTCTCTCTAAAAATCAATAAACTATTCTTAAAAAAAAAAAAAAAAAAGGGTGGCAGCTGAGCCAAGAAGAGAAGGAGGTGAGGGAGTTGAGATGGGGTACCTGGAGGAGGAGCAGGTCTAGGGATTTTATTCTGAGGGGGGGTGTTTGGAGAACCACTGGAGGGCCGAGCAGAAGAGTCACATGGCCCGGCATATGGCAAGAGTGGCCTCCGTGTGGCAAGGACAGAGGGAGGGAGACCAGCGAGGGATGCGAGGTGATGGTGGCCCGGACCAGGGAGTGAGACATGGTCAGCTTCCCGATGTTTTCTGAAGATGGGGCCACCGGGATTTCCTGATGCAAAAGTGCCGGGTGTGAGAGACAGGAATTTGAGGCTGGCTGGAGGTTTGGGGCCTCAGCAGCCGAGAGGATGGAGTTCCCATGAATGAAAAGGAAGGATCTTGGAAGAGAAAAGTTTGAGAGCTCTCGGAAGCTCAGTTGGAGGCACTATAGACAAACGCAGAGGCTTGTCCGTGAGTCCGGGGCCAGGGTTCGGGCTGAGTGTCTCCTGCTCTGAGCTGTGGCTTCTTCCCCACGTGGGTTGGGAGGGACCATCGTTTGGCTCTGAGGTTCTGAAGAGGACCTTCAGGGGCCCAGACAGCCCAGGAGGACGCATTCTGTGCCTCACCCCAGACTGAACAAAAGGTTGCCAACCACAGAACTGGCTGAGCCCCAAGGTTCCCCCTGCAGCACACGCGTACATGTTTGCGGTCCTTGGTCAGCGAAGTCCAGGAGGCTCCTGCTCCAGGTTTCTCCTGACTCGCTGCTTCTCCGCCAGCACTGGCCTTGGTCTCGGTGGTGCCCTCTGGTGACCGGCTTGGGCCTGACACCCTCTTCCTCTTTCCCCAGCGTGACTGTCAAAACTACATCAAGATCCTCCTGCCACTCAACAGCAGCCACCTGTTTACCTGCGGCACCGGCGCCTTCAGCCCCCTGTGCACCTACATTGTGAGTCCCCGTCCTCTGCACAGGTGGCCTGGGAACCTCCCAGTGTTCTGCCCCAGGGAGCTGTTCTCCAGCACCCATCTCTGGTGCAGAATGAGCCCCCCCTCCCCGCAAGGCTTCTTGGTAGCTTACAGCCCACCTTGCACACTCCTCCTCAACACTCTCATACCCATGCGTCTCTGCCCTGCGCACACCTTAGGCTGTGGGTGGGAGCACACGCCTGGAGCCAGACCTACCTGGGTTGGAATCATTGCTGCCCCTTCCTGGCTCACATCTTTCTAAGCCTCGTCTCCCCTCTGTCAACTGGGATGAACAGTGCCCACCGCAGGTCACTGCCAGATGGGGCTGGCACTGTGCCCTGGGTGCCAGGATGGGGAGAATGGTCTGTCTGACCTCTTCGCCCGCCCCCCTCCCCGGAGTTGCCTTTCTCGGTATCCCTTCCTTTCCTGCTGAGCCTACCTGTCTGCCCCCCTGCAGAATGTGGAGAACTTCACACTGGCCCGGGACCAGGCGGGGAAGGTCCTTCTGGAAGATGGCAAGGGCCGCTGTCCTTTTGACCCCAATTTCAAGTCCACAGCCCTAATGGTTGGTGAGTGTTGGGGGCAGGACGGCCTCGCTGAGACTCCATGGGGGTGATGTGCAGGTGTGACCTTGGGCTGCCCTTGGGTTTTGCTTCCCCCAGTTCCTGCTCCCTCCTCTGTGCGCCCCAAGTAAGGTGGGCAGGGCTGGGGTCACTGCAGGCTCTGGGCCAAGAGAGGGGCCGTGCTGAGAGGTCGTTCCCATGGGAATGTTTTCTTGGCAGATGGTGAGCTCTACACTGGAACAGTCAGCAACTTCCTGGGGAATGACCCGGCCATCTCCCGGAGCCAAAGCCGCCGCCCCACCAAGACTGAGAGCTCCCTCAACTGGCTCCAAGGTGAACCCCTCCCACTGCCCACCCATGGGCTGGCTCAGGAGCCCTGGCGGGGGGCGCTGGCCCCCAGCAGGGCCTGAGAACAGAGCCCTGCCTGTTTGGAATTCCTGGGTTGACTCTGCGCTCCCTGCTGGCCCCCACAGACCCAGCTTTTGTGGCCTCGGCCTACATTCCCGAGAGCCTGGGCAGCTTAGAAGGTGATGATGACAAGATCTACTTCTTCTTCAGCGAGACCGGCCAGGAGTTTGAGTTCTTCGAGAACACTATCGTGTCCCGCATTGCCCGCATCTGCAAGGTGAGGGCATGGGCCACCCAGAGCCCCCAAAGGCTGCCCGGATCCAGGGTCAGGGAACACCTGCTTCTGTGACCTTCTCTTCTTCTCCAGGAGGAATGGCCCAGCTAACGGCTTTTCTCTCCTTGTAAATCAAAATACCTCATGCTGTTTATTCTTATGTAAAAAATGTGAAATACAGCCCGGCTGGTGTGGGTCACTGGTTGAGTGTTGACCCATGCACCAGGAGGTCGCCAATTTGATTCCCGGTCAGGGCCCATGCCCAGGTTGTAGACCCAATCCCCAGTGGGGGCATGCAGGAGGCGGCCAGTTGGTGTTCTCTCTCATCGATGTTTCTGTCTCTCTCTCCCTCTCCCTTCCTCTTTCTCTAAAATCAATAAAGAAAATATATTTTTTTAAAAAATGAAATACAGAACAGAAAAGTACACACAGATACGACAAGATAAAGAGGCAGTGTAGTATCATGATTAAGAGTCTAGGCTCGCCCTGGCCGGTTTGGCTCAGCGGTTAGAGTGCCAGCCTGCGGTCCTGAGAGACCCAGGTTCGGTTCCCGCTAAGGGCATGTACCTCAGTTGCAGCGTGTCCCCGGCCCTGGTTGGGTTGTGCGGGTGGCAGCCACTCGATGTGTCCCTTTCATGTCGATGTTTCTCTCTCTCTCTCTCCCTCCCACTCTATCTGAACAAAATATCAAAAAATGTCCTTGGGTGAGGATACAAAAAATAAAAAAGAGTCTAGGCTCTGTGCCCTGGTCAGTTTTGCTCAGCGGTTAGTGTCGGCTCTCGACAACCAGTCAGTGTGTTTCTCTCACATTGATGTTTTTCTCTCTCCGCCATCCCTTCCACTTTATCCAAAAATGAATGGAAAAATATCCTCGAGTGCGGATTAACCAAACAAAAAGAATCTAGACTCTGGAGCCAGGCTGCCTGCACTGAACCCCTGCTGGCTGTGTGAACCTGGGCAAGTCCCTTACCTGCTCACTTACAGTCTCTGGTCTGTTCAATGGGAATAATAACCAGCCTGCCTCAGAGTTGCCATGTGGATTAAATTAATCCACGGAAAGCTTTTAGGCATGTGGTGGGCCACAAACTAAATGCTGACTATATGTTACATTCCTGTCGCCCCACCATAAGAACTGTTAATGTTCTAGAAGGTTCCTTGCTAAATTTTTTTTTTTTGCCTATGTATAAATACATATATTTATATTACTAAAAAACTACTCACAAACGGGAGTTGTACTGTGAATGCAGTTCTTCGGCCGGAAGTCATGACCTCTTTCCATGTTCGTAATAGAGTCCCCGTTGTTCACAGTAAGGAAGGCACTGCCGTTCACTTAGCCTGGTGACGGTACATGTATGTTGCCTCTGAGTCTTCTTGATTGTAAATGGAGCTCAGGTCTGCTTCAGTTTGCCTGCCCTCCCAGGTGTCTGTCTCAGTTACTGCTGGGGAGGGGACAATGAGGCGCACCCAGCCCCCGCCTCGGAGCCTGAGCCGCCCTCTCTCCCTCTCCAGGGCGACGAGGGCGGCGGGCGGATCCTGCAGCAGCGCTGGACGTCCTTCCTGAAGGCCCAGCTGCTGTGCTTGCGGCCTGACGACAGCTTCCCGTTCAACGTGCTGCAGGACGTCTTCACCCTGAGCCCCAGCCCCCAGGACTGGCGTGACACCCTCTTCTATGGGGTCTTCACATCCCAGTGGTAGGGCCACCAGACCTCGCCGGGGATGGGGGGAGGAGGGGTGGCTGGCCTCATCCTGAGCCCCGGGGCTCTTGGATTCACGAGCCATTTCTTTTGTAGGCACAGAGGGACCACAGAGGGCTCTGCCATCTGTGTCTTCACCATGAAGGACGTGCAGAGGGCCTTCAATGGCCTCTACAAGGAGGTGAACCGTGAGACGCAGCAGTGGTACACCGTGACCTACGAGGTGCCCACACCCCGGCCTGGCGCGGTGAGCACTGCTCCCTGTACTGGGGCGGGGTGCCAGGAAGGTGGGGCCTCTCCCCAGGCTGGGATCACATGGCTTCTCCAAGTCTGTTTTCTCATCTTGAAAGTGAAGTTAGATGTGACCGTGACTATCAGATGCCCTCAGACCTGTCTCAGGGTGGGCAGGTGTGTCCCCCTCAGGACACACACTATCTGCCTTTGGAATTGTCTGCTCATGGGCGCCTCCCCCTTTGGCTGTGAGCTCCTTATTGATTTATTGAGTGAGAAATGGCCAGGCCGTGGAGAGAGAGTTATTTCTTCTTTCCTTCCAGCCTGAGGGGCTCTTCCAAGAGCAGACCTGAGACAGGATGTGGTGTGTGGAGCACACCTCGGCATTGTTCTGTGGTGTTTCTCACCAGCCCCTGTGCCTCATGGGTCAGTTGAGGGTCACTCCTGGGTATTAAGTCTCAGAGCTCTTACAGAGAGAACCAGGAAGCCCCCCCACCCGCATGGTGGGAACTAACTGTAGGTACCTCGTGCCCCCCCTCTGGTACACCTGGTCAGTGGAAGGATGCTAATGGAGCAGGAAGTGTGGTTGTGCTGCTGGAGGCCTGGGGGAGGGGCTGGGAGCAGCACAGCAGGGAAATCTGCCAGTGGGGGCCCTTGGGTGCCCACACCCTGGGCTTTGCCCTGTAGCCTCCAGATCAGCACCTGGGCTTTGTAGACCTGCAAGTGATGTGCATGGATTCTGAGGGTGGGGCAGACACCCCTGCCGTCCTCTGGAGAGGCTGTCCCAGCGGGACCCTTGGGGTGCCACCCTGCCCTGGATGTTGCTGCCTCACGCTGCCACCTTGTCCTTCAGTGCATCACCAACAGCACCCGGGAGAGAAAGATCAGCTCATCCCTGCAGCTCCCCGACCGTGTGCTGAACTTCCTGAAGGACCACTTCCTGATGGATGGGCAAGTCCGCAGCCACCTGCTGCTGCTGCAGCCACAGGCCCGCTACCAGCGCGTGGCTGTCCACCGTGTCCGTGGCCTACACCACACCTATGACGTCCTCTTCCTGGGCACCGGTGAGCACCTGCTGCCGGGCAGACTCAGAGGCCTGGGGGCGTGGCCACGGCACGTGGCTGTGGGGTGTGGGCAGCAGGCTCCACCCAGGGCCTGAATGCTGTCCTTGCTGCAGGGGATGGCCGGCTGCATAAGGCGGTGAGTGTAGGCCCCCGAGTGCACATCATTGAGGAACTACAGATCTTCTCGCCAGGACAGCCCGTGCAGAACCTGCTCCTGGACCCCGACAGGGTAAGGAGGCAGAAGAGACCGTCGGCACACTTGGGGTACCCCTCTGTTGACAAGCCATCAGAGAGTGGGGTGCTCCAGAGCATGAGAGGAGGCACTTGGCGAGTGGCTCTGGTTGGGCATGCGAGCCAGCTGTGCTGTGGGTGGTGGCGCTGGCTGCCCGTGCCTTCCCCTCATCCCCGTGTCTGTGCAGGGACTGCTGTATGCTGCCTCACACTCGGGTGTGGTCCAGGTGCCCGTGGCCAACTGCAGCCTGTACCAGAGCTGTGGGGACTGCCTCCTCGCCCGGGACCCCTACTGTGCTTGGAGCAGCTCCAAGTGCCGTCACATCAGCCTCTACCACCATGGGGCGACCTCCAGGTGAGAGCTTCTGAAGGCCCCACCCCCCCACCCCCACCCCCGTGTCCATCCCTGTGTACTTGGCCTCAGAGCGCCTTCCCCAGGCCCTTAATAATAATTGCACAGCTTCAGTGTGTCCACTGCCTTGGCATAATTATTAATCAGCTCCCCTTCTGACTCTCAGAAGTGTTGTAGTTCAGACAATAAATTGTTTGCCTCACTCACCTGTAAGGTGGGGATGTGATTTAGAAAATTACGAAGTGTCAAAAACAAAAGAAAGAGCTCAGCCAGTGTGGCTCAGTGGTTGAGCGTCGACCCATGCATCAGGAGGTCGCCAGTTCGATTCCCAGTCAGGGCACATGCCCAGGTTGTAGGCTCGATCCCCAGTGGGGGGCACGCAGGAGGCAGCCAATCGATGTTCTCTCTCGTCGATGTGTCTATTTCTCTTTCCCTCTCCCTTTAAAAAAATTATGAAGTGTCATAGCTATGACAAGCCTTGCTGGAGAGCGTGGATTGGCATGCAAGTGTGTTTAAATAACAGAACGTAAGGAATGTGAAACACAATCCGTTCACAAACCCATTAAACGTTGTTTTCAAAATAACTTGTTTGGGTTATAAAACATTTATATAGAAGGCTTAGAGAAAAGAGATGAGCCCAATTAAAATATAACTACCCCTCGTCCCACCACCTAGAGAGAATCACGATGAGAATTTGATGTGTATCCTGCCAGATTTTTCTAAATATGTGTAAAATAAAAAGCATGTATTTTAACTAAAAACAGGACCTGCCCCACTTGTGGTGTCCTTGCTTCACATAGGGCGATATCTGGTGCAGGTTTATATTTCACAAAACCACACATGAATACACACAGGTGCATTGGGAGGGACGCACCAAAAATGCTCCCTGTCATGATCGCTGGCTGCTGGTTTGTGAGTGATTTTTACAGTATTTTTAGCCTTTGTTTTTGGTCAAGTATTTTTGAGTGCATTAAACAAGTCCATGCATGGGCATTGATTTAAGAGACAGCTAGCCCTGGCCGGTTTGGCTCAGAGGTTAGAGTGTCGGCCTGCGGTCCAGAGAGACCCGGGTTCGGTTGCCGCTAAGGGCACGTACTTCGGTTGCAGTTTGTCCCCGGCCCTGGTTGGGTTGTGCGGGTGGCAACCACTCGATGTGTCCCTTTCATGTCGATGTTTCTCTCTCTCTCTCTCTCTCTGCCTCTCTCTCCCTCCCACTCTAACTGAACAACAACAACAACAACAAAAATGAAAAAAAAAAAGTCCTCAGGTGAGGACTAAAAAAAAGAGAGAAACAGCTATATGACCCGGCCAGGTGGCTCTGTTGGTTGGAGCGTCCACCAAAAGGTTGCAGGTTCGATTCCTAGTCAGGGCACATACCTAGGCTGCAGGTTCGATCCTGGTTGGGGTGTGTATGGAGGCAACTGATCAATGTTTCTTTCTCTAAAATCAATAAACTTATCCTTGGGTGAGGGTAAAGAGAAAGAGACAGAGAGAGGGGCAACTACACACATACAGAGCCAAGTGTCCTTCCCAACTTCTAAAGGCTCATCCTGCTTTTGTAATTCAGGGAAGTATTATAGTAACTTACTTGAAATAAATACTGTATCTATCACTGTATCTATCGACAGAGGAGATGCTGGTCTGCCTTTGATCCCTGCTCTGGACCTGGTGGCCCCTGAGCCCAGGCCATTGCCCAGGCCCTCGCCTACAGGGCTGCACCTAGGTTACGGGTGCGTGCTCACAGGCGCTCTGGCCTATCCCAGACTCTCTTTGGTCCTCAGGTCATGGATCCAGGACATCGAGGGGGCTAACACCAGGGACCTCTGCAACACTTCCATGGTCAAGCCCCGGGTTGCTGTACCGGCAGGTAAGGTGCCCATCAAAGGATGGAGGGAGGCAGGGGCCTAATTACTTAGAAGGCTCCTGAGTTCAGGGACTGGTGGGTATAAATGCCTTTCCTCCCGTCCTCGTCCCTCCAGCCTGCAAGCAAGGTCCTGGAAAGGGTGTCACAATCCCTGAAATTCTCAATAGTTGCCATTGTGGCAGGATGGGCACTGCTCAGAGGGAGGTGGGTGAGCTGGGGCTGCTGGGGCTGCCAGGCCTCCCTTACCCTATGTCTGTGCCTCTCCTGCCTGCAGGTGAGAAGCCATGTGAGCAAGTCCAGTTCCAGCCCAATTCGGTGAACACCTTGACCTGCCCCCTGCTCTCCAACCTGGCGACCCGGCTCTGGCTGCACAACGGGGTCCCTGTCAATGGCTCGGCCTCCTGCCGGGTGTTGTCCACTGGGGATCTGCTGCTGGCGGGCAGCCAGCAGGAGCTGGGGGTGTTCCAGTGCTGGTCACTGGAGGAGGACTTCCGGCAGCTGGTGGCCAGCTACTGCCCAAAGGTGGAGGACACAGTGACAGAGCGGAGGGGAAAAGGGTCTGTCATTATCAACACATCTCGGGTGAGTGCGCCAGCCCACGGCAAGGCCAGCTGGAGCGTGGACAAGTCCTACTGGACGGAGTTCCTGGTGATGAGTGTACTGTTCGTGTTCGTCATAGTGCTCCTGCTGTTGTTCTTCCTCTACCGGCACCGGGACGGCATGAAAGTCTTCCTGAAGCAGGGGGAGTGTGCCAGTGTGCACCCCAAGACCCGCCCTGTGGTGCTGCCACCCGAGACCCGACCACTCAATGGCGTAGGGCCCCCAAGCACCCCTCTCGACCACCGAGGCTACCAGGCCCTGTCGGATAACTCCCCGGGGACCCAGGTCTTCACCGAGTCAGAGAAGAGGCCGCTCAGCATCCATGACAGCTTTGTGGAGGTGTCCCCGGTGTGCCCCCGGCCCCGGGTTCGCCTAGGCTCTGAGATCCGGGACTCGGTGGTGTGACAGCTGACTTCTAGAGGAAGCCACCCTGGGTTCATGGGCCATGAGTGCTCAGAAGGGGCCCACTGGACTCTGCGCCGCGTGCCGCACAGCCCGGTGCCCGGTGCCCAGTGCCCGGCTCCCGGCAGTAGTGGGGCCAGCTGGCCTGCTGCTCCTCAAGTAGTGAGGCCCCTCCAACCAAGACAGCCATGGCCCCGGAGGTCCCGGCTGAAGATGGCGCCTGCCTAGGTGGGCAGAGCAGTGCTTCTTATGTAAGCTGAGCCTTTTGTTTAAAAAAACCATTGAAAATGTGAATTGAGAATGACAGACAACACAATGCCACACACACGGCCACTCCAGTTCCCAGCACCCAGCCTCGAGGCCTGTTGGGGGCTTTGGAAACTCATCCACCGTGGTGGTTGGAGACAGAGTTGGGAATCTCTCACTAGCTGGTCTCTTCCAGTCTCTGCCTTATTCCACTGCCACAGGCAGCCCGTCACTGCAGGGCCAGGGGCCAGGCTCCGGCTCCATGGGTCCTGCCGGCCACCAGCTGGCCAGGTTGTTACAGCCATCATCCTGTCACCTCAGGGACCGGAGGGCTCTGCGGCTCTGCAGCCCTCACAAGGCCCTGGGCTCAAGCCTCCTCTGGACCTTTCCGGCCTGTATCAGGCTGTTGCCACATGACAGCAGGCAGTGTGAGCTCAGGAGAATGCATGATGATATTCACCTTTCCCGCGGAACTCTAGGCGGACGCTGCTGTTGCCTGCCTTCCGCTGTCCAGCCTGAAAACCCGTGTGTCTGTCTCTGCCCCGTCATCCATCCCAGCCTTCACCCCCACACTTTACCTGCCTCCGATCTAAGTGATATTGACACTGCCCAGCAAAGGGCCCTGAATTTGTGTGGGTTTTATATTTTTTTAAATAAGATGCACTTTATGTTTGTTTTTTGTTTTTGTTTTTTTAATAAAATCTAAACTGAAATTGAATCGTGGCCCTTGGCCCTTCCTTTTAAAGGACCGTTGCTTTTCGAGGTTGGTCTAGTCTTCTGAGTTCTGGGGGTTCTGAACCTCCTGGTTCCAGGGGCTAGCTGACTACAGGGAATAGGATTTTTGTTTAACTCTTTAAAAAAATTTTTTAAATGCTCATACAATAAATTATTTTTTCTTTTGGTAAACGGTTCTATAATGTTAACGCATATAGAAATTCATGTACCCACTACTACAGTCAGGGTTCCCTCCCCCATGTACCCCTTCATATTCATCACCCCACTCTGACTTCCTTCTGGTCCCTGCTTTAGGGGTTAGTGAGTTCCAGTATGATCAAAGCCTTCTAGAAGTCCAGTCCTTACTCATAACTGGTGTTTGTAGCATCACGCATAGGATCAAAACTTCTAAACCTTTATTATTGATTAGTAGAAACAAACAGAGCGATGACAATGGCAGTGAGAAGGGGTGAGGCCCTGACATGGAAGGCCCTTTCCTGCCCGGGACAAGACTTCACAGTGCCAGCTCAACTGGGCCAGCTTGGCCGGCCCTGGCAACACAGGCGTAACCTTGGCCACAGCTCAGCAGTGACAAAGTTACTCTACAGGGTGCTGGGAAACAGGCTGTGGCTCCTGTCACAGGACGATCTTGAAGGAGCTGAACAAGAGAAAAGTGGGTTGGACTTTCTGCTGGAAGAGGAGGTTGAGGACTAAACCCAAACTTACCCACCTCTCCCCTAAGACCCTTTGGAATGAACTGTGTCTCACATCTGTCAGTCTCCTCTGAGGGGAGAGGTACCTTGAGATATTCAGAGGAGGCAGGGGGCAGTACCCCCATAATAATGTCCCAGACCCAGATGCCTCAGATGGGAACACTGTCATACCTGGCAAAGTCTGGTGAACGGGAAATGACGTGCTGGAATTCGGAGAGATTGATGGTCCCGTCCCTGTCAATGTCGGACTCTTCCAGAATCTGGAAAAGAGGGCGTCAGGCCAAAGTCCTCCTTCGGCCCCCCGGCCCGCCCCGCTGGGCCCAGCTGCTCACATTGTCGATGAGCTGCTTCATCTCTGAAGCACTGAGCCGAGTGTCCTCGCCCTCTCCCGTGAGGCAGTTCACGAGCTGGCTTAGGTCCTCTCTGTTCAAGGTCCCATCATCATCGAAATCTAGACAGCACACAGAAGCCCAAAAGGATGTGGTCAGGATGAACTCCCAGAGTCCAGGAATGACCCCAGCTCCCAACCAGCACCACCAGAAAGACCATGTGGAAGAGCCCGTGTTCCACCAGGCTCCTCCCAGTCCTCACCGAAGATGCGGAAGGCATAGTGGGACTTGATGTCTGGCGTTGCAGTATCACTGAACACACTGAGGAGGTCTAGGAAGTCCTCGAAACTCAAGCTGTCTCTGGTTGGGGAAGTCGAGAAGACCCTGCAGATTCGCTCCTTGAAAGGGTTGGCCTAGGAAGAGAGCCTCTGTGAATATCACAGGATGCAGCCCAGGTCACACTCAGACCCTACAGGGAACTGGAGGGAACACTTCGCAGAACCTGCACCATGAGTGCGGGCTCATGGGGGAGAGTGACTAGCGCTTTTCAGAAGACAGGAGGACCAGTGACACAGCTGGGGAGGGCACAGGGACAGCTACTGGGAGTCAGAGGTTAACCAACAGGTAGGCCTGGGGGCAGAGAAGGAAGAGGAAGGCATCTTAAGCAAACAGAACATATAATTAAATACTTATTGTGTTACAGGCATTAAGCCAGGCCCTCTGCATGGAAATTTTCACAGCAGCCTTATGGAGAGGCAGTCAGCCTCTGGAAGAGGGTTTCTCAAACTTGAAGGTTACACAACTCCTCTTAAAGAACCAAACTTCTTTTGAACCTCCACGAATGTGTTCCTAGAATCCCGATTTGAAAAACATTCTAGATCATTCTACTGGGTGATTTAGGTAAAGCCCTTGTCCCAGGAAATTAGAGCTAAGCAGAGAAAAGACCAGAATGGGGCCAGTGACTGCATGATGAGGGGCTGGCACCTTGAGCTCTGGAAGACTGAAGATCTGCTCCAAGGACACTCGTGCCTGCAGTGACTCCTCCACACTCCTGTGCTCCTGGGGAAGCAGCTCACAGAACCGCCTGTGGGCTCTGGCAGAAGGAGGGGAACCTGTTGGCCCACCTTCCTGTGTGTATTAAACCCCCATTCCCTGCCTTGCTGCGTATTACACACCAGGTGAGGAGCCAAGTCGGGTACAGAGATTTTCTGAGTCATCAGTCTCGATAAGACAAAGGGAGATACGTCACAAGACAGTACAGGCTGGGAGTCCATTCTTGCAATTGGTATTTGCTGAGGACCTACTGTGTGCCAGGCACTTGTGCTGGGCACGGGTTCTAGAGCTCCCTGAGGGATAGAGAGGTTGGGGAAGGAGCCAGAAGTTGGCTCAGATGAACAGGGAGAAATAAGCAAAACTCCAGGGATCTCCTGCTCCGCAGGGCCTCCCTCTTTACAGCAGCTACCTTTAAGTATCTACTCAGCAGGATTACTGTAGCCAAGAAAGCCCAGGCCACAGAAAGCTTGGCAAACAAAGCGAGAAGGGTGTACCAGCCCCAGTTCAAATCCTTTCTTGGAGTGTATTCTTAGGCAAGTTACCAGAATTCTCTGAACCTGTTTCGGGAGGATTAAATTAGGTAATGTACGGTAACTTAGCACCGTTCCTGGGGCAGGATAGGTGCTCAATAAGCGTTAACGGTTACCGTATTTATTACTCAGGTAAACTTGGGAGAAGGAGCCTCGCTCCCCAAGGCTTCTCTGGCTTTGCCAGTCGGCGGTCAGCCGAGAGCCACAGCAGCCCCCGCCGGACTGGGGCTGGAGGTTCGGTTATGCAGAAGTCAGTGGAGAGCAAGGTCAAAGGGAGCCCCGCTTCGGCTGGCGGCAGCTCAGCAGGGCCCCGGCACGGCGGGGAGGACGTGCGGGCAGCAGGGCGCAGCCGAGGGCTGGGGCGCGGGACTCCAGTTCCGGCTCAGCCGCTCCCTTGGGAGGCCTGTTTTCGGTACGACGGAGCCCCCCGAATCTATCTCTAGAGGATCCCGGAGGCCAGGTTCGCGACAGCACTTACAGGAGGATCTCCTGCTTGGTCAGGAACGTCAAGTCCTGGAAGGCAGAACGGGACGGGGGGTCAGCAGGCCGCCCGGAGGTCGCGCCCGCCCTGCCGCCCGCTCCGGGACCCCGCTCCCGAGCGCAGGCCCGCGTGCGAGCTCCCCGGGGCCCGGCGTCCCGCGCACCTGGTACTCGGCCAGCAGCTCCTTGGACAGGCGGCTGCCCGAACCCCCCATCGCCGCGCCGCGCGCAGTTCCGCCAACTCGTCTCGGGGCGCCGGCAACTTTCTCACTTCCGCCCTCGGGCCGCGCCACCGCCCGATCCCCGCGACAACCGCTCCTGGGGCCACCGTCCCCGGGCCCGCCCCCTCTCCTTAAAGCGCCCAGGAATTCCCAGCTGGGTTCAGCCGCCGGCTCCCGGCTCCGGGCGGTCCCTGGTGAGCTGGAGGCGGGGCCCTGGGCGGGGCCGGCCGCTCCGGGGCGGAGCCCAGGCCTCACGGCCCCGCCTCCGGGGATGGGCGGAGCGGGCCACGCCGCGTGCGTGCGTGCAGACCGCGCATGCGTCGAAGGCACCGCGACCTCGCACTGGCTGCAGTAGGAGCTTGAGGCAGGTCGCGCGGAGCGTCCTCCTCCCTTGCAGGTGGTGGTGGTGGCAGCTGCGGCCGCAACGGTGAGGTCCGGTAAAGGACAGCAGGGAAGTCTCTGGAACCAGGGTAACCGGGAAACTCGCTGAGTGGCCAGAGGCCCGAGAAAGGCTTTTCCATCCAGACGTTACC
Organism: Molossus molossus; assembly: GCF_014108415.1. Lineage (NCBI taxonomy): Eukaryota > Metazoa > Chordata > Mammalia > Chiroptera > Molossidae > Molossus > Molossus molossus. The sequence goes on along the minus strand of NW_023425360.1, from coordinate 3,646,960 downwards.
ACCAGGCTTCTGCCTCAGGTGTTGGAGCCCCCGTGTCGCCTTTCCGGAAATAACCATAAATTTACTGCCCACTGAGGCTCTTTGCCGCAGACCCACTGAATGCCCAACGCTGTGCCTAGTTGCTTCGATTCTTGCAACAGCTCTGCAAGGTAGGTTCCCATTTACAAATGCATGAATGAATGAAACTATTACGAAAGGTGAAGATTCCAAACTGGCCAGGGCTCAATATGTATTTCTCATTCAGCAAAAATATGTGCCAATCTACAGGTGGTGGCATTATGAGTAATTTCTGTGTTTTCAAAACATTTTACCGAAGGTATATATTACTTTTGTAGGCAGAAGAACAAGTAAAGGTTATTTGAAAATAAAAATAAAATCTGTGGGAATGGGGTAGCATCCTGTATTTTTTTCCCCCTCTTCTGATTATTTCAGGTCGGCCCATGGCTGTTGCACATGGTTCAAATGGAACTTCCTATTTGCTACCTGCAGACAAGGAGGACTGGGAAGAGCAAGACATTCCTGACTTTGTCTATGGACAGAAGGAACTCGTGTGGGAAGGGGTTCAGTGGCTGAGGAATGTGCCCAGCCGCCCAGATGTGGACACGCTGCCTCTCTCTCGTTTTGACTCTGCACTCTGCTCAGCCTGGAAGCAGCGGATGGAGCTGGGTCTGTTCCGCTACTGCTTGGGGGAACTGCAGACCCAAACCCTCCCTGGATCCATGGGTTTTGTGGCTCAGCTGAATGTAGAGCGAGGGGTGCAAAGGAGGTGCCCCCAGAACATCAGTAGTGTGAGACAGGCATTTGACCCAGAACAGTTTAATTTCAACAAAATCCGGCCAGGAGAGGTCCTCTTCCGGTTGTGCAGGGAGCCCGATCTCCCAGGTGTAGTTCTCCAGCAAGAGAATATCCTTGTGATGATCAATGTCAGCCCCCTGGAGTGGGGCCATGTGCTGCTGGTGCCAGATCCCATTCGGGGACTTCCCCAACGCCTGCTGCCAGGTGCCCTTCGGGCCGGGCTGGAGGCTGTGCTGCTGAGCTCACACCCAGGCTTTCGCGTTGGCTTCAACAGCCTGGGTGGCTTGGCCTCAGTGAACCACCTCCACCTGCATGGCTATTACCTGGCTCACAGATTGCCCGTGGAGGGGGCACCAAGTGAGCTGCTGGACCCTGGGGGCCATTTGCACATGCTCCAGGCTGTCCCGGCTCCTGGCTTCCTCTTTTATACCAGCGGGCCAGGGCCGGACTTGGAAGCCCTAATAAGCAGGGTATGTCGAGCTACTGACTATCTGACTGACCATGAGATTGCACATAACTTGTTTGTGACCCGGGGAGCCCCACCTGGAAATAATTTACCTTCCTCAGCCCTCACAGGGGTCCGGGTAATCCTCTGGCCCCGGAAGTCCAGCTTTGGGATAAAGGAAAGTGAGGCGTTCAACGTTGCCCTCTGTGAGCTGGCCGGGCACCTCCCTGTCAAAACATCCCAGGACTTCAGCAGCCTGACAGAGGCAGCTGCGCTGGCCCTCATTCAAGACTGTCTGTTGCCCCCAGCCCAGGCAGAAGAGGTACGAGCAGCACTGGTGGCCTTGACAGCCCAGGAGGAACAGTAATTTTTCTGGAAGTATTTGTTTTTCTAACTGACCTATGTCCCTTTCAAGAAGCTGCTTACCCTGGCCAGTCAGGCTTAGTGGTTAGAGCGTCAGCCCACAGATGAAGCAAGCTGCCCATAACAGTCATTTGGGCATTTTCGTGACTGCCTTCTCACTGGTCTCAGCCTAAGAGGAGGGGTCAAGAGTGATAAAATCTCTTTCAAGAGGGGATACCTTGAAATAAATCAAATGAGTGAGCCCTCATGGATGGATCTGCTTTTCTTACCTTTCTTCTTGGACAAGCCCCAGGGATGTCCAACCTACTTTTGAGAAGGGGCCATGCACAAGAGTTATATACTCCTGACTTTTTTTTTTTAATCCTCACCCAAGAATATTTTTCTATTTATCTTCAGATAGAGTAGGAAGGAGGAAGGGAGAGAGAGAAACATCGATGTGAGAGAGGCATCAAATGGTCACCTCCCACAAGACTCCGACCAGGGCCCAGGACCAAACGCAACTGAGGTATGTGCGCTTGGCCAGAATTGAACCTATGACTCTTTGGTACACAGGCCGACGTTCCAACCACTGAATCAAACCAGCCAGGGCTATACTCCTGACCTTTTTTTTAAAAATATGTTTTCATTTATTTTATTTTGAGAGAGAGACATCCATCGGCTGCCTCTTGTACTCCCCCTAGTGGGAATCGAGCCCACAACCCAGGCACATGCCCTGGCTGAGAATCGAACCAGGATCTCAGTCTATGGGATGATGCTCAATCCACTGAGCCACACTGGCCGGGCACTCCTGACTTTTTATATGGACTTTTGTCTTTCTTTCACATTGAATCTGAGAAAAATGATAGTTTATGTGCCTCTGGCATGGTGCTCCTACTTCCTCTGGTCTTGCCCTCTACTTGTTCCCGTTTTGCCTTCCACTGAGTTTTATTTCTTCATTTCTCCTCTGCATTGAGCCCTGCTCCATCCAGATGCCCTTCTTATAGCATATTCTTCACTTGCCTGGCCACCTTGAGTTTTCCTCGAGCTCTAACACTGATCCAAGTGTTCTTCACATACTTCATCTCGTGTGAAAACAAATGGTCCTCACAGCTTTAACGGTACAGCTTCTCTTAATACCCCATTTAACAGACAAAGAGATGGCAGTGGACAGAGATTTAGTAGCTTGTCTAAGGTTACATAGTTCATCAGTAGTTGGGTTTGGGAATGCAGCACAGGCAATTAGATACCAGAAGCTGAGCTGGGACCGAGAACTTGTGACTGCCTCTCCAGGTAGCGGCTCCTGTCACAGTGGTGCTGTCCTTAACAGTTCACTGGCCCAGATATGAGACTCAGGTCGCCAGGTGGTGGGTTCTCTATACCCAAGCCTCAGTGAAGCTTTTATGTAGAATTTTAAAGGTTTTAATCTCAGATATTATAAAGTCTCACTGTAATAAGGCAGAGTATGTACTACAACCCATCTCATAAGAAAAAATATTCTAACTTAAATTTAAATGTTTACATTTATATGTTGAACATTTAAATTTCTACTAAAATTTTTTGGTTGCCCTCGTGTTTTGGGCACATTGCTGTCATTTTAGCTTAGTGCCTCTTTCTGCAACCCTCTGCATATACAAGCTCTACTTTGTTTTGCTTGTTCACTCTCTGAAGGGTGTGCAGGTGACCATTTTAGCAAAGTGGATTTTGTGTCCAAGGTTTTGGGCCCAAATAGCAGGATGTTCCCACTTACTCCCTAGGACTGATGTTTAGAGAAAAGCCTTCTCTGGCCCAAATAAGTTTTTCCATAAAAAAGGGGTGGGAGGAGCCCTGGCCAGTTTGGCTCAGCGGTAGAGCTTCAGCCTGAGGATCAATGAGTTGCGGGTTTGATTCTGGCCAAGGGCATGTACCTCGGTTGCAGTTGGTTGCAGTTCGTCCCTGGCCCTGGTCGAGGTCGTGTGGGAGGCAACCAGTCAATGTGTCCCTCTCACGTAGATGTTTCTCTCTCTCTTCCTTTCTCTCCCTCTCAGTCTATCTGAAGATAAGTAGAAAAATATCCTTGGGTCAAGATTTAAAAAAGGGGGGGCGGTCAGTAGGTTTTCTTTTTGGTGGTACTTCTCAACCATTTATATACTTTTTGAGTTCTCAAGAAAGGGATTTAGGCGGAAAATCTTTTCTAATCTTGAGGATGGATTGCTTAGGGGACCCTTTGTTCTCAGGGCCTTGGTGGTTGGAAGGGGCTCATCCAGTGGGTGCTTCTCCATCTCTTTGCTTGCTTTTTGATGAAGGGCCTCATGCACTAAGAGGTTTTGAATTTGATCTAATGGGAAACCCTGAAGAGTTTTCAGTGAGGGGAATGACGTCAGCATTTTAGGAAGAATATTTTAGCTGTATTGGAGGGATGGATGAATAGAATCAGAGAGTCCGATTAAGAGGTTGGTGAGCACTGGCCATTGTGGGTCAGTGGTCAGTGTCGGCCCTCACACTGAAGGGTCACAGGTTTGATGCCTGGTCAGAAGCATGTACCTGGGTTACAGCTGATCCCCAGCCCTGGTCAGGGCACGTGTGGGAGGCAACCAACCCGTGTGTCTTTCTCTCTCCACACCCCTCCCCCCATCCCTTCCACACTCTAAAAACTCAGTGGAAAAAATATCCTCAGTGAGGATTAACCAAAAAAAGGTTGCTGAATGGTGGCAATCAGGGCAAGAAATGATGATGGTTCGGGCCCTAGAACAGTACCTGGAACACTAAATATTTGTCAAAAGAAAAAAAAAAGAGTGTCCTGGAAGGCAAAGGACCCCAAAGCATTTCAAGGAGGGGCTGATTAAGAGTAGCTTATGATGAAGAAAGATCTAGAAGTCTATGAATCAGAAAATGCCCATGTCTTTTTAATGGAAGGAAATTTAAGTTTTTAAAAATATGTTGACTTTGGAGAGAGGGAGGGAGGGAGAAACATTGCCTTGTTCTACTTAATTATGCATTCATTGGTTGAGTTCTGTATGTGCACTGACCCAGGATGGAAACCTTGGTGTATTAGGAGGACACTGTAACCAACGGAGCCACCGGGCCAGGGCTAGAGGAGGGAAATTATAAGACTCCTCTAGATTAAGGCACATAGGATAATCTTAGGGTGACAAGATGAGTTGAGTTTGGTGGAAGTGGCCATTAGAAGTCAGGAAGACCACGAAGGATCAGTCTGATAAGGTTGTTACTCCTTAGTGGAGCTGAGCGCCTGGGGACACGTGTGCTGGCTGTCTCTCCCTGTTGCAGAGACTGCTCAGGCATGGTTATTTTTAAAAGTTTAACAAAGGCAAGCGGATGTGTCTACCGAACAGAGTTGGCCAAATTTCACGCTTTGCCCGCTGGTTCAAGAAAGGGTGAGAGTGGGGTCGACCAAAGTGGCGTTGAAATGGAAGGACTACAAGTCCCATGATGCACCCTGTCAGCTGCCACAGGAAAAGGGCTGCGAGTGGCCCTTTCATTGCCAGCCCCGCTCTCTCCCCGTCCCTCCCCCCCAAGATGGCCTCGGAATGCGATTGACTGGGTGTGGTTCCCTCGAAGCCCCGCCCCCAGAACGCTACTCCAATGGGGGTCACTCTAGTGGCCTTGGCGACAATGGGCGGTGGCAGTCGCTTGCAGAAGGAGCCACCACCTGGTCTCCGCCCGGGTTTCGCAGCTAAGAGCGAACCCCGTGGGGAGCGGGCTCCCCCTCGTGATCAACGGGGACAGCAAGTCCTGTGGAAAGAACGAGGAGGCAGTCCCGGAGGCCCAGCAACGCCGGGGAAGAAATGAGCGACCAGCTGAGCCCAGTCCCAGGCCACTAGGAGGGGACCCATCAGTCCTGTCTGCTCTCCTCGGGCGGAAACCTCGGTGGGCAGAGTCTGGGCCTTAACTGGCGGGGGCCTGGCTGCAGTGTGTACACATGGAGAAACTGAGTCATGGGATGGTAAAGGGCTGGCCTAGGGGACCTTTGATCTTATGCTCTATTTACAAAGCGAAGCTCCCCCCCTTCCCAGGCCAGCCCTCTTCTCCAGCCATCCCCCTTCCCATTAAAAAAAACCAAAACGACAGGGCCTTGCCAGCCCCGTTCAGCTCCTGCTGCACCCCAGTATGTTGTGTGGAGTGATCTTTGATGACTGGGACTTGTCAGCAAATCTAGCATATCATGGGTATCCCATGGCCCCCACTACCTATGTGGAAACAGCCCGTTTTGCAGTGTGATTGTTCTGGTCTGGAGGAGCAGCAACATTCCATTATAACACCAGGAAGGTACTAATCCTGCAGGCCTTCCCAGGCTTGGAGGGAAGTCTGAGTATATTTCACTCCCACCCCTGTTCCCCCAGAATCGACAGGATGGAGCCAAATACCTCTAAGACCAGTGAATCAGAGGAAGATTATGTTGAAGAGGAATCTGAGGAGGAGTGTGATAAGGGGGAAGTTATCATCTTTCCTAACCCTTCTCAGCAGACCCTCTCAAAGGCTGACCAGACAATTGGGAATGGAGTTGCGTTATCCATTGTTGCCACGAAAATTCCGAAAAAAGTCTTAGCCCCAGCTGATTCAGAGGACTTAGAGGTTGGGAGAAGAAAGAGAAGGCGGAAATGCAGGTAACTGTTCCCTGCACCCCCTCACCTGCCTGTCTCCAGACTCACCCCCTAGCCTCCCTGTGCAGTTGGGCTGGGATCCAGGGAATTCCCTTCAGCCTGGGAAGGATGAAGGAATACTGAAGCATCGTGGACCTTTTGATACAACAAAAACAAAATTCAGAACCATTTGGGCTGGCTTAGTGTAGAATTTCAGCACGTTTATGTCCTGGTTCTCAGGTAGCTTCTGGAAAAAAATGAATTGCGTTGTGAATTTGTTGGGTGTTTCTTCATCTGGGTGCCTGGCAGCCCAGGATCTGCCCTTCTCTGCCATCGTGCTTGATTTCCGCTCTTCCTCCATTCTAGAGCCCTGGCCATCAACCTGACCAACTGCAGATATGAGAGTGGTAAGCACCTGGCTCATCACTCACACCACTGTGAATAAGAAGGCACCTTCTGCTGTCACGTTCACTTTGGGGATGGTCCCCCAATCAAGCTCCCAGCCTGTGGATTGCTTAGGCCACCTGCAGACTGTACTGAGCCCCCTGGCTCACGCACTGGTAGCTGAAACATCACTGTTCAGTTCGTCTTGGTGGTAGGGTGGGAATCTCCTCAGTTAACTAACAAGAAAAAAAATGATTGAAAGTCACCATTGTCCCACCCTCATCAGTTTTTATCAGAAATGAGACAAGACCAGGTTAAAACCGTTTTTTTTTTTTTTTAAGGTAGCTGGAGGTAGCTACAGCAATTTTTGAGACAATAGGTGATTGTCAGCCATTCCTCCTCTCTTACCCCACTATCACCTGTGCAAGGGGCCATTTAGAGTGGGAGGTGCCAGTGTGACCCCTGCCAAGGGTCAGCTCTGCAGGCCAGAAACGGTATTAATTGTGAGAGGAAGTGACGGGAGTAGAGAGCCGGGCTCTAGTTCTCTGTCACAGATTGTAGAAGGGCCTGACAGCTTCGTGAACTTGGAGTTGTCGCATGGCAACTAAAGTGCAGCGCTGAGGTAAGAACGACCTCCCTCTTCAACCCGCTGTCCCGTCAGAGCTGTTCCTTACCCAACCCAGATTCAGTCCCAGGGCTCGTTGCCCGTGCCCAGGCTGGCACCACCGCCCTCCCTCTCTCCACAGTGCGTCGGGCAGCCGAATTATGTGGCCTGAAGGAGGTGGGGGAAGACGAAGAGTGGAATGTGTACTGGACAGACTGCTCTGTCTCACTGGAACGAGTCATGGACATGAAGAGGTTTCAGGTACGACCTCCTGACTCAAGATCCTGAAGGGGCTGTGGCCTCAGAATGACTGTTCCCACCCTTCTGCCCAGGCACCTGGGGCTGTCACTCGGTGGCTATACCCCTGTGCAGAGCAGGAAAGGCCATGGCCGGGGGCTTCTACTCCAGTGGAAATACTCTCCTCTTGAGTCTCTGGAACTTCTATTATCTGAAAAAGTGTCTGCTGGGCACATCCTATCTCAGTATCTGCTGTTTGCCTGGAGGCATGTGTGCCCAGCTGGCCCGCTCCAGGGCAGGTGAGCCCATCATAGCCAGCTGAGTGGTCCAGCCTTCCGAGCAGCTTAGCCTAGCATCCCACCGCCACTAAGAGGCCGTGTGGGGCCCTTCATGACTGCAAGGAAGTCACGAATGTCGGACCAAGGCTCTCGAGAAGAATATAACTTCTTCATGGTATTTTTCTGATCCTCTAATTGGGTTTTTGTGGTGGTTAGCAAGAAAATAATGTAAAAGGGTCTCAAAATAAGCCTCCTCGCTAGGGACACTGTAACCTGTCTCACAGCGAGAAGAGCCAGAGTCAGACACTGCCTTTATAGTTTTACCTCATTAAATCCTCAAAATCAACCCTGAGCGGCAGATCCCTTCTGTTAAGAAGAGGACGCCGAGCATCGGAGGTTCACGCAGCTGGCGAGTGGGAAAGCCAGGGAGAGAGCTGTGCCGGGGTGAGATGCTGCCTCCCACACTGCGGCACCGAGTAGCAGGGGTTCCAGCAGGCTGCCAGGCAGTGCCATGCCCTCTGGGGTGCCATAACAGTGCATTCCGTGGGCTGGTTCCTAGTTTCCTTTTCTCTCTGGGGAACTGTTTTCTCATGTGCTTTGTGCTGTCACCAATTTTTCTTACAGGACTAGTCCCTGGTGGTCCGAAGGACATCATAAGGTGGCCACAGGGCCTAATGTCTTGTCTAGCCCTTCTCACTACCCCTCATTTCCTAACCTCAGTGATATGTGTGTTTCGGGAGAGGCCGAGGAGGGGTTTCTCATCTGCCTTATGAAACCTTCCTGTTTTCTCCTTGGGGTACTAGGTAGTGTTTACCTCCACTGACTTCTACTTTGACTTTCCCAGTCCTCCACTACTTTCTGGGATACTCAGGCCCCAGGAACAGCTGCTTACTCGGGGGAGGGGGGGTAGTATAACCAACTGGCTCCATTTCAGAAAATCAACCACTTCCCTGGCATGACAGAAATCTGCCGCAAAGACCTGCTGGCTCGGAACCTGAAGCGCATGCAGAAACTCTATCCCCGGGAGTACAACATCTTCCCACGCACCTGGTGCCTGCCCTCCGAGTGAGTGAGACACTGGGGAGGAGAGGCTTTGCCATCTCGGTTCCCTCCAGACGCTGGCCTGTGACCTTGAATGTCTCAAAGGATACAAGTGAAGTGGTCTAGACGGAGGGCTCCAGGAAGAGCATGGAACTAGGGGGCAGGAGGGACTCCATGGGACCCTGGGACAGCCACGTTGCAGAGGAACCTTCTGACCAGCCCTGTCTGCATATAGCTATGGGGACTTCCAGGCCTGTGGTCGTCAGCGGAAAACCCGGACATTTATCTGCAAGCCAGACAGTGGCTGTCAGGGCCGTGGCATCTTCATCACCCGAAATATCCGTGAGATCAAGCCGGGAGAGCATATGATCTGCCAGCAGTACATCTCCAAGGTGAAGGGCACCTCAGAACTACGAGGTCCTGCCCTGGCTGTGGTTGGAGCGACGGCCCGCGGACCCGAGAGTCCCGGGTTCGGTGCTAGGGGCAGATGCCTTGGTTGCCGTCCCCGGCCCTGGTTGGGTTGTACGGGTGGCAACCAGTCAACGTGTGTCTCTCACATCAATGTTTCTCTCTCTCTCTTGTCCCCCTCTCCCTCCTGCTCTGTCTGAAGCTAAATGCAAAAATATCCTTGGGTGAGGATTAAAAAAAAAGAACTACCAGGTCCCTCCGCCAGCACTGGGGTGCACTGTCTCTCCTGAAGCCAGGGAGGAAGCCAGTTTCAGGCTCCTACCCTCTGCCATCCCCCCTTATCGTGGTGGCTGTATGGAGTCTGGGTTCAAAGCTAGCCTGCCCAGGTTTGAATCTGAGTTCTTCCACTTCTTAGATACACGGGCTTGGGCAACTGTCTTACCCTTTCTGTGCCTCAGTTTCCTCATTTGTTAATGGGAATAAGAACAGTAACTATGTTATATGGTTATTGTGAAAATAAAACGAGTTGTTATATATTTGAAGCACGTACGACCATGTGTGATACAGAGTAAGGACTTCAAGGCATTATTATTTCTCCCTGGTGATTCTGCACTCAGCCCTTCCTCATTGATGGCTTCAAGTTTGACATGCGAATCTATGTCCTGCTTACATCCTGTGACCCCCTTCGAATCTTCATGTATGAGGAGGGCCTGGCCCGCTTTGCCACCATGCCCTATGTGGAGCCCAACCATAGCAACCTGGTAAGAGGCTGGTGGCAACACTGGGGGCAGGGTGGCACCCTTCCTCTTCCTAAGTGCTGAGGTGTTTTTGGAGACACCAGGTAGAGAGGCTTGTCATGCAGCTAGCTCCTCGTCCATAACAAGCCAGCGAGTGCCTCAGCCCCTGGCTGGGAGGGGAGGAACAGCACACCTTCCTCCCCAGGAGCTGCCAGGACAGTCCTCCGGCGAAGAGGGACAGGAGATGAGCAGTCCTGGGGAGGAGTGGGTACTCAAAAGGCAATGAAAGGCTGGTGAGGAGAGCTGCATGCCCTGAGACCACAAGCTGCTCTCTCCCCAGGATGATGTCTGCATGCACCTGACCAACTACGCCATCAATAAACACAGTGAGAATTTTGTCCGGGATGATGATGCTGTGGGCAGTAAGAGGTACTCCCTACTCTGCTTTCTTCCTCTGCCCTTTACCCTAGTCTCAGCAGCCCATGAAAGAAACAGACTGGCTCTTGGGAGGCCGACTGCTCAGAAAAACTCAATCTTTACAGACACTTGTCCTGTGCCTGACCACCAAGTACAGCCCCAACCCCCACCCTGATAACAAACCCTGCTCCAACTTGGTAGCAGCCCTTTAAATTACAAGGGACCTAGGCACAGAATTAGGTTAGTGTTAGGGAGCCAACTGCCTGCAGCCCAGCCCCACTGCCAGATAAACGGTCTTCCTCTGAGCACTGGGCCTCACAGGAAGCTGTCGACGCTCAATGCCTGGCTGCGAGAACACAGCTATGACCCCCGAGCGATGTGGGGGGACATCGAGGACATCATCATCAAAACCATCATCTCGGCCCATTCTGTTCTTCGTCACAACTACCGAACCTGTTTTCCCCAACATCTCAGTGGAGGTACTTGTGCCTGTTTTGAGATCCTTGGTTTTGACATCTTGCTGGACCACAAGCTGAAGCCCTGGCTGCTGGAGGTGAGGATTATCTCCTAGGCTTTGCAAAACCAAGGTCCAAAGGTTTCCTTGAACAGGACACCTGGGACTGGAGTACACTCAGGTGGTGGAACAGAGAATGGGGGACGCGGTGGCACTGGGGTGGGTAGGAACTGCAGAAGGCATAAGATCTCTATACTTTGGATTTGCTGAGTCAAATCTTTCTGGTCTCTGGCCTACACCATAGGAGTCCAGATGTTTAATTCCAAGTGTTCCTCATGTAAACCTTGCCTTTAAGGACATTCTATCTATACAGGCAGGCTCTCTGATTGGCTCTCACCAGCCTGTGTACTAAAGGGATCTCTGGCGGAGTCCTGTGGCCTTGAAGGTCCAAACATCCAGCCTCCTTGGCTGAGGCTACTGGAGGGAGATGTCTCTCCTATACCCTCCAGTTGGGTTTGCAAGAGAACACCACAGGCGTTCTAGAGTACAAAAGTGGTCTATGAAGGGGCTGGATAATGACTCCTCCTGGCAGGTAAACCACTCTCCAAGCTTCACCACTGACTCACGCCTGGATCGAGAAGTGAAGGATGCACTCCTCTGTGATGCCATGATCCTTGTCAACCTCCGCGGCTGTGACAAAAAGAAGGTGATGGAGGAAGAGAAGCGGCGAATCAAAGAGCGGCTTTCCCAGTGCCAACAAGAGGTGCGAGAAGCCAGGTACTCCAGGCACACGACATGTTTAACTGTGCAACTTGTCTCCTTCGTTATCACTTTCCTGAGACTAAAAGTCCTTCTCTAGATGGAGAAGGCAGCCTGGGGCTGATTAAGTTATTGCAAACAATTTTTTTGCATAGATTAGCACATCACATATCATAGGTAATTATGTTCAATGTGCAAAAAATACTGTGACTAGTCTGTTTCCTATCCTTCTCCTCCAGCTACTGAGTCAGCCCCTTCCTCCCCTGCCCCAGCGCCAATCAGTGTTCCTTGGGTCACGTGTATATTTTTACACACACACACACCCACCCACCCACCAATTGTTTTACTCCCTTTACTGCCCAGACAGTAGCATAACTTTCCCACTCTCTGTACCCAGCTTAGCAATGTATTTTAGAGCTATTTTGTATTAGAACATGAGTTTTATGTGGTTTTATTAGCTGTTCATGTGTGTGTGTGTGTGTGTGTGTGTATTTAACAAAGATCCTCTGGAAACCATTTCCTGAGAAAGTTTATAATAATGAAACACAAAACAGTTTTAGTCATTCAATATTAGGGGACAGTTTATTTATTTATTTATTTACTTACTTTTGTTTTTAGGGGACAGTTTAAGTCAGTATTGTTCACCCACTATTGTTTTAATTGTAAACACATGGGAATTTGTTGCCGATACTAAATTATAGTTCGTTAATGACACATAAAAATTAATTGGCCCTAGCTGGATAGCTCTTTTGGTTAGAGCTTCGTCCCAATACCCCAAGGTTGCGGGTTTGATCCCGGTCAGGGCACATACAAGAATCAACCAATGAATGCATAAATAGGTGGAAGAACAACAAATTGATGTTTCTTTTTTTCTCTCCGCTCTTCTTTTCTCTTGCCCCCTCTCTCCCCCCCAAAAAAATAATTTAAAAAATTAATTGGAGTAGATTTAGGATTACTCTTGTAATAATAATATCACTCTTCCCCACTTGCATTGCAAGATGCAGGGCCAGTGGGTATTTGATTTGCCATGATACTTTGAGGGCCTGGTACACAGTAGGTGTTCAAGGGTGTGCGAGTGGAGGTGAAGTGTAACTGTATATGCCCTGGACGTTTAAGTGAGATAGGACTGTGCACATGACTTTATGAATCATGTTTTGCAATGAGGATAACAGGTTAGAAACTAGTGGACTTAATAAACAAAAGTACAATTATGCACTAGAATACTAGGCATTCATTTAAAAATGTTGTATGATCCCAATGTCATCTAAAACAAGAAAGGAAGGAATAAATGAAGAACTTGGTGAGTTGGCAAAGCCAGGATTCAAACTCAGAAGGTCCTGCCTCAGACTCTATGCTCATAATCAATATGCTAACTGTACTGTAAGACTATGGGTGGTTTTCATTTTCTTTTTGCTCTTCTAGAATGTCTGTAATTAGAAACCCAATTTCCTATAATCAGAAACCTATAAGACTGTGATAACTTGGAGTACTATCTTATGAGTGGATCCTGTTGTACTTAAGATGAAAACCAGTCTGGCTGGTGTGGCTCAGTGGATTGAGCATCATCCCATGGACTGAGAGGTCCTTGTTTAATTCCCAGTCAGGGCACATGCCTGGGTTGGGGGCCTGATCCCCAGTAGGGAGCATGCAGGAAGGAGCCAATCAATGTTTCTCTCTCACACTAATGTTTCTCTCTCTCTCTCTCCCCCCCCTTCCCCTCTCTAAAAAATCAATAAAAACATATTTTAAAAAATGAAAATCAGATTTCTGGAAGTCAAGCCTGCTTTCATTACTACACACAGGTGGGCTTGGCAGCTTTCACCACATAAGCAGGCGCCCGAAAGGCCATGAAGCTAGCAGCAGGTTCTCAGAGCCTCAGCCTGCCTTCCTTTCCCGACCCAGCATTCTCACAGACCTCCCGACTCACCGAGAGCTTGGTTTTCACAGGCGAGAACAAACTGAACTGTCCCAAGCAGCACTGCTGAACCAGGAATGCTATGAAGATTCCCACCTTGGAGGGTACCGGAGGATCTACCCTGGGCCGGACACACAGAAGTATGCACCCTTCTTCAAGCACAGTGGCTCCCTCTTCCAGGAGACTGCGGCTTCCAAGGCCAGAGAGGAGTGCACCAGGTACTTTGCCCTGCTTGCTCCTCTTTCCACGCGGGTGGGGTAAAATCCTGAAGCTGAATTGCTCCCCAGCAGGGTGGAGAGGATGCTAGACACTTGAGGAAAGAGGGACAGAGTTATAAATTCTATCGTTCTTAATAACTCAATTTAGTAGGTTTCCCATCTTCCCCCACATTCCTCTCCCATCAGCCCTAGAACAGATTATTTTCTCCTCTTTTCCCATCTCCTCCCCCACCTCTTCCCAACACAGTGTCTAAAGCTGCTGTATTTTGTCAGGCAGCAACGGGAAGAGATCCGCCTGAAGCAGGAGCATCGGGAGATCTTAGCCGCTAGGAGGCGAAAGGAAAACAAGGAGCAGAGCCAGGGGGAATCGGCAGGAGAGAAGATCCAATCCAGGGCCAGGCTCCAACGCCTTTCCACCCACTTGGCTTACAGGAACCGGAAACGGGAGAAAGAGGTGTCAGGGGCTTTGTGGCTCTTGCCTTTCTGCAGGAAAATGGGTTGGAACTATTAGAGAAGGGAATCTCTGCTGTCCTCTCTTCCTTGTTTGAGAGAGATGAGTTCCTAATGAGTACACTGAATATGACCTTTTGGAACAGGATGTGAGAGAATGGATAGCAAAGGGAACCTAGCACTAGCATCAGGGAAGGGATGGTGGTTGAGTGGGCAGAATCCTGCAGTTGTCCTGTTGATGGTTTGGGACTCATCATTGGATATCCTGTATGCATCTCTCATGTACCCTGTAGCTGCCACCAGGATACCTGGACACCATGCAGCCCCAAGAAATTGTGGAAGAGGAGGAGCTGGAGCGGTTGAAGGCCCTGCTACGAAGGGAGAATCTCATCCGAAGCCTGGGTATTGTAGAGCAGATCACCAGCATGGTGCAACCCAGCCCCCAGAGCCAGAAAACACTTCATGAGACTCGGGTGAGGGTCCCTACGCAGCATCTCACAGAACAGGGAACAAGGGCTGCTGCCGGCACGTGGTGGTGCCTACGGCCCAGGAGGCTAATGTGATGGTATCTGGCAGTGGAGCGTGAGAAAGCAGTGTATGCTGGGCCTTAGGAAAGGGTCTGCTGGTTCCTCTTATGTCTGTTCCCAAGCTCCCTTGTTTTTAGTAATGATATCCAGCGAAGTACAGTTCCCAACCTTCTCACAAGAGACCTGTTCTCTATATTTCTGTCTGGCAATAACCCCAAACCCATGACTGACCCACTACCCCCAGTGGTTTCTGTGTAATCTCTCCCTAACACTGCCAGTTCCGTGGCTCTATCAGGAGATAAGTAAAGTCTTGGGCCAACAAAACAGCTGCCGCATTCACTATTCCCTGGGCTAGTAGCAAACCTGTTGAGTCCTGTTTTTGTTGAGTCCCAAAGGAGTAACTTGGTTAAGTAGTGGCTACGGCCTAGAAGAGATTTTTCAGTTATCTATTTCTTCCACTCCGTCAGCCTCACAAGAAATGTGGTGTAAGAGGCTGCTTTTCTCCTCTAGCCTAGATCTCACCAGGACGGGCTGAGCAGTCAAGAACTGCCATCTATGAATGTGTTCCCACTGGTCCTCCTGAGAAGAGCCACCAAAGAGCAGGGCCCTTCTCATTTCCTGCATCCAGTTCTATCCCAGGAGTTGATCCCCAGGATCTTAGGGCCACTGGCAAGCATGAATCCTGCACTTCTGCAACATTCCCGGTGCTACCTACAACCCAGGAACTTCAACTGGCTAAGAGATCCAGTCGCCTTTGGTTCCTGTTCATTGTCAGTGAAGAAATCCGCAAGGCGCTGTTTCCCCCTTCCCAGAGTCAGGCCCAGTAGCCGTAAGTATGCAAAACTAGCTTTCGTCACTCTCATGTGTGTAAATTCCCACTAGCAAATATCACAGCTGGGATGCTCCCAAAATATACTATGGCACTTCCTGTAGCGTGGGAATGGGAGGCAGGGGACCCATCTATCTACCTCCTCCTATGTACTACAGCCTGGTCATAGAATTGGCAGAAATCCAATCCTAGCACTCAACAAAGGTAACAGGGACGTGGACAAGTAAACACACCAGTTACAGCCCAGTGTGGTAAAGATGCTGGAGGGAAGCATAGGATGTCGTGCCTCTGTGTGGGTCATCGGGCAACAGTTGGGAAAGAGTTGTGAGTAGCAACTCAAGGGGATCCATGTTTCCACTGCAGAAGGCCAAGCCAGCAGAAGGCTAGAAGCCATAAACAGAGCCATGGCAGGTTCAGTGCCATCCTCTTTAACCCCAAAGCAGGGCTATTTTCTGCAATGGGAAAGAGTGGTAAGTAGCCCATGGGCTGAATGCACCTTGCCCTCCATGGTAAACTCTGAACACAGAGCAGCCAAGGCCCAGGACCTTCCCCTCTGCCCTGCCTCTGCACCCATGATGCAGAGTACCACCGCACTCCTGGACATCGGCCACCAGAGCTCAACCTCTGCTGGAAGACGCCCTCAGGTTTCCTAAGGGGCAAAGGGCCTTCCAGTGAAAGACTGCCACCAAGCTTGAGTTTGAAAAGCCTTGGCCAGGAACCCTATTTGCATAAGGCACACACATAAAGACACCAGGAATTCCTCAACACCCCAAGAGTATTTTCGGATCAGAAAAAGACTAAAAAATGAAGAGAAGCCAGGGCCGGCCATGCACTCATCTCCGCCCTTCAAACCTGAGCCTGGATTTATCGCTAGATGATGGGTCTGAACCCTGGGTGTGGCCCGGGGCTGGAGCTCATCCCGGCGACGAGGAGTCCACTGCCCAAGGCACAGGGCTGTCGCGGCAGAGGACCGCCCAGGCGACGTCCTTCCCCCAGCTGTGCGGGCAACGGGCCGGCCTGAGCTGCCGCTGGGGCGAAAGACTGGCTCTTGGCACTTGAACCCGTCTTCTTATTAAAGTTTATGCGGTTTTGCAGGAGCGTCCTTCACCTCATTCGGACTATCGCGTTTCTGGGGAGCCCTCCCCATAGTTAGAGAGAGAAGGGTGGGCGGCGGAGCTCTCCAAGCGCAGATAACCAGCCCTCCGCCGGAAGCGGGGGGAGGACGAGGGACCCACAGCCTCCCTGCCCTTCCACTTCCGGCTCCGCCCCTCGGCTTCCGGTGTTGCGGTGTGTAGGACGGTAGTTCTGTCAACATGGCGGGTACTCTGAGCCTCTTGCTCGGCGCGCGCGTCTTTGCTGTCGTCGCTCGCTGCGGGTTCGCGACCCGCGGGGTGGCAGGCCCCGGACCCACCGGCCGCGAGCCGGACCCTGACTCCGACTGGGAACCGGAGGAGCGGGAGCTGCAGGAGGTGGAGAGGTACCGGCTCCTTCCCGGGCCCTCAGCCTGAAGCAGGGCCTCGCCCCGGCGCTCCAGGCCGCGCCCCCTCGGCGCCGGGCGTCCCGCCGCCGCGTTCGCAGCGGCCCTCGTTACCCTTTTCAGAGGCGCAGGGGCAGGCGTTCAGCTCCTTTGGGACCACGGTCCCTCCGTCGGTGACGTGTTTCATCACCCGTTTAGAGAGCGGCGTGCTGAGGGGCTGCTGTTCTGGGGTTAGGTGCCAGGGGCGGTGCACAGCGGGCTGGGCGCTCCATGCTTTAGCCCCAGACTTCACCGCCCATCTTGCTTCCACGCTCGGCTTCTGCCATTGGGTTCTCTCCCCCAGCGCCCTGAAACGACAGAAAAAAGCTATTCGGTTCCAGAAAATTCGGAGGCAGATGGAGCCGCCAGGTGCCCCGCCCAGGACTCTGACTTGGGAAGCCATGGAGCAGATCCGGTAAGGCTCCCGGCGTTTGGATCCGCTGCGATGCGGAGCGACGGGTCCTGGGGCTTACGATACGGTGTTTACGTTTACTTGCACCTTTTCTTATCCTTGAAGGTTTCTTAAAGACGCGTAAAGAACTCCCGTAAGCCTGTCATCGCGATAGAATAGTTTTCCACGTTGTGACACAACTGGTTCATTTTGCTGAAACTTAAAAATAGGCCGTTGTAGACATCACAACATTTAAACCCTAAACAGTAACCCAGGGAGTTCTTAACCTAAGATCCAGGGATGGGACCTGCCATGGTTGTGCACAGTTTTCTGAGGAGTGAATCCATATCTTAGAAAATCTTTATTTATTTGTTTTTAATCTTGCAGAGATCCTTAAATGTTATGGTTTTTGTTGTTATTTTAGGTAGATTACATTATGTATGGTTCGAAATTAGAACAGAATAGTGTGGAATGCAGATTGAGACGTATTAATCCCAGACTGTCTCCTATGGGTGCTATGCCCCCCCCCCTTTATTTTCAGATTGAGAGAGAGAGAAACATCGATGTGAGAGAGACATATGGACTGGTTGCCTCCTGCACAACCCCAGCCAGGGACCAAACCTCAACTGAGGTAGGTCCCCTTGACCAGAATTGGACCCAAGACTCTCTGGTCCAGGGAACCAATGCTCTAACCTCAGAGCCAAACCAGCCAGGGCTGGGTACTATTTTTAATGGTTTTTTTAGGGCCTTTTTGGGGGTTTCTTTGTGCAGATACAACGATTATTAATATAGATTTTTATTTTCACCTTAATCACAAAGAGAACAAGACTATAAATACATAATGGCTATACTTTTTTCACTTAGTATCTTTCACTTCAGAAGAGTACATTTTTAAAATTCTTTTGTATAGAAATCATAGTCAGTCGTAGTTTAGTTAAGCAGTCTTTTATGATGGCTGCTTGGATTGTTTCCACTCACTTGCTATTGAAAACAGTGCTCTAGCCCTGGCCGGTGTGGTTCAGTGGTTAGAGTGTTGGCTGAAGGATTGTAGGTTTGATTACCAGTCAAGGACAAATGCCTAGGTTGCAGGTTTGATCGCTGGCCCTGTGGGGATACATGCAGGAGGCAACCAATTGATGTGTGTCTCTCATGTTGATGGTTCTCCCTTTCTCCCTTTCTTCTGTTATCTCTTAAAAAAAAAAATAGTGGTCTAGTGAATAAACTGTACACATATCATATCTGCCAGAGTACAGTTGCTGGGTCCAAGGGCAAATGGATTTTCTTTTTTTTTTTATCCTCACCGAGGACATTTTTCCATTTTTTGTTCAGATAGTGTGGGAGGAAGAGAGAGATAGAGAAGAGAGAGAGAGAGAAACAAACATCGACGTTAAAGGGACACATCGAGTGGCTGCCACGCGCACAACCTAACCAGGGCCGGGGACAAACCGCATCCGAGGTACGCGCCCTTAGCTGGAACCGAACCCGGGTCTCTCTGGACCGCAGGCCAACACTCTAACCGCTGAGCCAAACAGGCCAGGGCTGGATTTTCATTTTGATAAATATTGCTAAATAGTCTTCTGTGGGTTGTGTGCCATTTCCTTTTTCATCAGAATGACTCGAATTGAGACTTAGAATAAAGATTCTGTAGAGCTGACCAAGAAGACCTTGTGAGCCTATTGCGCCTCTCTTGTTGGCTTCCTCTCCTGTCTTGAACAACAGCTTTTTCAAACCTTTCTACCTGAAAGATCCTTTTTGGTGGTCTATAAATATTTTTTACTTCAAAGAGAAAACAGGCCATTCGGTAGGAATCCTTTAAAGCTTCTTAGTCTTCTGTCTTGTTTTCCATCTCAGAGGAAACAGTGTCCTTTCACTTGTCTAGGTGCTCTAGGCCGTATCCCTACCTAACTCCTCAGGGACCTACATCTGTCAACTTGAGTTTTTCCTTCATTTTGTCCCCAGCGGGCTGCCTATGTGTTGTTGTTTGTTGTTGTTCTGTCTGTGAAACTGTTCTCCACAAATCTATCAGTGACTTCCTCATAACTGACACTCTAGTCTTTAGCCTCCCTGACATTTCTGCAGCATTTGACCTTGTAGTCTGCTTTCATGAAAGTCTCTTTTCCCTTGACCCAAGTACCACTCACTTCTATTTCTGCTTTTTTGTTTCCTTCCTGAATACCCCTTCTTTATCCTGCATCTTAAATATTGCTTTTTTTTCAGTCAGTTGTGTTCTCAGTCTCTTTATCTCACTCAGCATATTTCCCTGCCTAGTGGCAGCCACATGGCTTCAGCAACCTTTGCTGTTGGCTTATGACTTCCAAAGCCATCATCATCAGTCCATGTGCTTCTTCTGAACTCTGTATATTCAGCTGTGCACTAGATATCTCTGTTTGGATGTCACACAGGTTCCTCAAACTCAACATGTACAAAATAGAATTTATCATTGTTTCCTGACAATTTAATTATCCTATTTCTGCTATAAACCTGAATAATTCCAACAGTCCCCCAAGCTAAAATCCTGAATCTCAGCCTGCTTCCTCCCCCAATATTTAGTCTCTTACCAAGTTCTACCACTTGGCCTTCCTAAACTGTCAAGGCTCTTCCCTCCTCTGCTCTCATTGCTACCACCTCAGTTCATATTACCTGGATTATTCTGATAGGCTCTTGCACGATCTTTCCACCTCTAGTCTTGCCACTGGAAAACTACTACTGGATTGAGCTTTAAAATAAAAGTTTGCTCATGGCATTCCACTGCTTAAAAGCTTCCCTTGGTTTGCTGTTGCTTTGGGATAAACTCCAGACTCCTAAGCATGGCATGATCTTGTTCCTGCCCTTGCTGTCAGACAAGGTGAGGTATTCCCCACGAAGGTGATGTTCTTTGCATTTCACATGCTCACTCTACCGTCAGTACTTTTGGTCTCTTCTTCCTCTCCTCCCCTCTGCCATGCCAGCTTATTACTCCTCTTCATCCTTTCATACCAGCTCTATTGTGGAATTCCTGAGGCAATTCCTGGGCCATGCTGCAAGCGTTGTGTTGTGACAGCCTGTCCCTGGGTCTCCCTTGTGAGTGCTTTCACAGCATCCTCTGCTATGACACTCATTACACTCATGGTATATTCATGCATCTTTCTCTGCCACCATATTGTATATTATTTAAAGGGAAGGACAGTCTTCATGCATTCCTCGGGATCTAACTGGGGCTGGTGTTCAGTGGGAGGAGGTCAGTTGATGTGAAATAAAGTGATCTAAGAGTGGTTGGGTATTGCTGTTGGCACACAGGAATAGAACACGGCCTATGTTTGTACCTCCTCATGCATTTATCATTAATATTAGTTATTCTGATAGGAGACTTTGTGACAACTTGAAAAACTGCTTTGTTTCCTTACAGGTATTTACATAAAGAATTTTCAGAGTCCTGGTCAGTTCCCAGATTGGCTGAAGGCTTTGATGTTAGCACTGATGTGATCAGAAGGGTTTTAAAAAGCAAGTTTGTACCCACACTGGAGCAGAGACTGAAGCAGGATCAAAAAGTCCTTAAGAAAGCTGGGCTTGCCCACTCGCTCCGCCAGCTTCCAGGCTCTGGGGATACCTGGAAGCTGCTTTCTGCAGGCCACTCTGTGTCAGGAGGTGAAGCCTCATCCCAAGGCCAGGGTCACAGCACAGCTTTGAAAGTGATTGAACCGAATACTCACAGTACATACACACTGGGGAGACAGAAAGGAAGGAATAAAGGAATCCAGAGCCTGGAGAAGGAGAGCTTTGGGCCTGTCGCTGTAGCTGGAAGTCATCAGAGAGAGCTGCAGAAGTACTCCACCAGTGAGGGCACCAGAGGAACTAACAGTGAAGGACTGCCAAGTGCAAAGAAGCTGGAAGAGAAAGCAGAATTGGATGACCAGAACTTCAGCAGCAAAGTAGTGCAGAGGGGGCGTGAGTTCTTTGATGACAATGGGAACTTCCTGTACAGAATTTGAACTGGAACCTGGCTTGTGGAGATGCCACATGAAACACCTGGGCAAGTCAAGTGGATTTGAGTTGCCTGGATTTCTGTGTATGGATTATCCACCTTGGAATAAGAGGAAGTGATGAGCCTGGAAATGGAGGAAAGAGCTGCTTGGATTTCAGTCGGACAAGAGACAGTGAACTTCACAGGGCGGATGTATATGGGGGCAGCATGAATGACTGACTAGGTATAGTCTGGTTTCCTGGAGCATGGCTCCTGGTCTAACCCATGTGGATATTCAGTACTCACCCTTCTTGCTTAGGCCAGTGTCACATGTGTTAGGAGTTTCTGTTGTACTTGCAATATGTGTTTGGGAGAAATTGAAAAGTTTGCCTTCTGACTTCATTTATTTCTTGATTAATGAACACTAACAGTTCTGGAACTGCTTAGTCAATTGGTTGTTTTCATTATGTGCAAAATAAAGTAAAATGCAGCAGTCCGTTGATGCTCTGTGGGGTGGGAAGGGTTACCTGTGAACTTGGAGAGTGAGGGAAGGGAAGAAGCAATGGGTCCACTGTTATTAAACACTGAGAGGGAGATGGGGCCAGAGGAATCCCCAGCAGAGAGCTCTGCAGGTCACCCAGCTCAGTGTTGGACTTTGACAGGTAAAAACATATTTCTTTTAGTTGCTAGAGTTCTGAAAGAGATTTGTGTGTGGGGTTTGATTTTTTTGTTTAATGCAAAGTAAGCAAAGGCCCCCAACATAATCTCCAGCCCCTTTCAAAAGCTTAGTGTCTTTTCAGCTTTCACCAGGTCTTTGCAAGGGTCTTATGATGTAGGCAAGAACAGATAATAGGACGCTTTTACAAATGGGACTGTCTCAAGGGATTTTGGATATGCCCAAGGCCACATAACTGCTAGGAAGTGGCAACACGAGCATTTGAATCCAGGTCTAACCCTTAATTCAAAGCTGCTAAAATTATAGATACTTTATTATAAAAAGAAAGTGATTGTCAGTAGAGAGAGAATGAAACATGCAAGCAGGAGTCTGAAGGCAGTTTTCAACCATGTCTCATTTTAACAATTTACCTGCAAAATTGGATATTCAGAATTTAAATATATGCAGGATATTTAATGAAAACATTCTAAATCTGTCATTGATGGTCTGCTTGTGAAATCTTGCTATTTCAAATGTCATTAACAGCAATTACAATATCGTTGGTTACTGTTAACTTGAGCATATATGTTCAGTGTACATGCTAAAGGCCCTATCACACGCCAGTCAGAGGAAATCCAGATGCTGGTAGTGCATTGTTGGGCAGATAAGACCCTTGAAGAATATAGTCATTTGCCATTAGAACCTTTTAGTCCTTTAAGAGGTGCAAGGTGCTTTTTGACCATTTAAATTTGCATTTCTAATTCCTGCAAATTGTTTGACCATGGTCTTTCACCAGTGGGCTATGGAAAATTAGAAGCTATTGTTGGAAACTTGGATAGGTATTCCACTGACCTCATCCTCTATTGTTCACTACACTTAAATCTTTCCATTCTTGCAAATGGCAATCTAAGGTCTTAGATCAAGTGTTATTTCTTAGGCTTTCCCTAATCACCAGATCTAAAGCAGCTCCCTTCATGTTCTCATCGTCACCACGCCCTGTTTAATTTGCCTCAATATTTGAAATGTATTACCACTGTATTTGTCATTACTTACCTTGCCCACGTTAGAATATAGACCCCATGAGGTCAGGAGACATGTCTTTGTTGCTGCAGTTCCAGCTTTCAACATAGACTTTAATATGAGTGAGTGAAGAAATGGTTGGAGAACCTTATACCAAACAGCCAGTCCACAATAGCAGAAGTCCCTGCCTTTTACCCTTGCCAGACTAACCATCCAGACCTCAGTCAACAGGGCTTAAACTTCCTGCAGGTTGACTTGTTTCTCCTCCATCCTGTCAATGTGCCTCCAATCCTAACCCACAGGGGCAAAGATGCGGTGTCTGATGAAGAGAGCAACAGAAGACAAGGATCTCCAACTGGAGAAAAAATGACTGTGAAAGGAGAAACATCTGTAACAAAAATAAATTAATAAAAATTGAAAAAAGTAAGTGACTGTGAGTGGAATGGACACCTTGGAGTAACCTTGGGGCCAAGCTCAAGGGGCTGGCAAATTGGACAACAGAAGGGACTTGGAACTTCAAAGTCCCTGTGCTCTGGAGGGCATATATATCATCTTCAGGGCAGCCTCCACCTCTGCAGCTGAGAGTCCATCTAAGGGGGAGGTATGTGTGGGGAGGGCGGTGGGGCTCAATATAAAATTCTAGATGAGCCCAGTGTGAGCACAAAAGTTGTGTGTGTTTTGTTTTTTGCTTAATGTTAAATAATGTTTTAAACATGTGAAAGGAGAATATTGTAATGCAATGAACTGTGCACCCACCATGCAGCATTAACATTTTAACAAATGGCCAGTTTTTCATTATTCCATACTTGCTCCACATTTCCCCCAGCTTCAAGTAAATTCCAGACATATTTCATCTATAAGTACTTCAATATATATCTCAAAGACATAAGGACTCCTTTTTAACATTGATATATAAGCCATTAATATAGCTTAAGTTTTAGTAATGCCTTAATTTCACCTAATATCCTTGATAGCATTTTCTGGTTGTTTTATAAATGGCTGTTATGGTTTCTTTGAATTAGGATCCAAACAAGGTCCACACTGCAACACTGCATTGTGTTGATTATGTTCCAGAAGTCTCTTGTTTTAAAGTGGTTTCCCCTTCTTTATTCCCCTCACCATTTGACAGGTTATCCCATAAAATTTCCTGCATTTTTATTTCATCTTCTATTTCCTATCAACTGGTAGCTTGTCTTGAGGCTTGATCAAGTCATATTTTTGGTAATGGACGATGCTCTGTACTTTCCATGCATCTCATCAAGAGATGAGGATGTGATGTTATGATTGATTAGTGTGAGTTCAGGTTACTGTCAGCGGATCTGTCTTTTATGACTCTCAAGCATTTTTTTCCTAAACAGGTAGATACAATTTCCATCACCCCTGAAAATGCCCTAATTTCTCTTTCTAGTCAATTATAACCCCAAAGTCACTTTTGAATATTTTTCAACATAGATTAGTTTGTCTTGTTCTATAAACTATGCAAATGGCATCATACTGATGCCACTCGTTCTGGCTTCTTTCGTGTCTTCATTTATTTTTATGAATGTGTCCGTTTATTTATCCACTTTCCTACGAAGGGCATTAATGAGTCAAAACTCCGGTATCCAAATGCCACGGCAGGCGGTAGTGAACGTTCTTCTCCCCCCATCTCTCCGCGTATCTCCTGCAGCTCCGAAGCCAGAGGGGTGCTAGCTTAGCACGCCGCTGAAGAGGAGTCGGTTTGATTGACAGTCCAGATCCCCAATGACCAGCGTCCTTCAGACTTAGGTTCACCCATGGTACGAAGTTGTGAAAATCGAACAAGAGCGCAGCCTTCGCTTAAGCGAGCTAAGAGAAGTGAGTGCGCCCTTAGACATGAGTTTTATCACAGGAACCCTCCCCTCGGGTCAGAAACAGACCGGAACGTTCAAGCGTTGACTTCCGTTTGAAATGTCCCTTCCAAGTCGCCGTCCACTTCCCGATACGCTAAGCGCCGATCAAGCGAATGGGACTTCCGGAAAGCCCAGGAAGTCGCTTCTGCCGGTCAGGAGGCGGGGTTCTCCGTGCAGCAGTGCCGAGCAGACTCCCGCTGACCCGCGGAGTGGAGCTGGGCGGGCCGGGTCGGTACACGGTGGCTGCAGACCTGAGAAGAGCGTATCCCGAGGCTGCCGCTCTCCGGCCGGGAGCTGGCCATTCATTTCTCGCGCGCAGTTGAAGAGCGAGAAACCCTTCGGGGCTTCATTCCAAGTCCGTGCCCAGGCCTGCAGGAGAGCCACCCTGCGCTTACCCTGGGCTGCTGCCGGTCTTCTGAGAGCGGAGGGCTACCCTCTCGTTACACCCCGCTCGGGTGACCGCGGCCATGGCTTTCCCCAATCGGCCGGACGCCCCAGAGCTGCCTGACTTCTCCATGCTCAAGAGGCTGGCTCGAGACCAGCTCATCTATCTGCTGGAGCAGGTCAGTGCCCGCCACGCCGGGGGCCTTTACTGCACCCACCGGGCGCATGGTTCGTCCTTGCTGAGTCCCCTTGACTTTATCCTTGGCCTTTGGTATCGTCCGTCCTGGGAGCTCCTGTGGCAGATCCAAGATGAAGCACCCGGGGAGGAAAACATGAGGGCAGTAATAGCTGTCTGGGACCTGGCCAGAGAGTTCATGGACATCACTTTTTCTCCTACGGGCAAGGGAGACGCCACTAGTGCCAGGCATCACTGGGCCTGAAGGTGGTTAAGACGTCTTTGTTATTAGGGAGCTCACGCTCCAGTAGGAGCCGTATGGAACACAAATCACCCCTCACAGAGTATTGTGGTGGATGAGTGAGAGCTAGCGTGCCTGAAGCGTTCAGAATAAGCCATCATTTCTAGCTGGAGTGATCTAGGAGTTTCAAGGAGCTTGAATGTGAAGAATAAGCATGTTTCTCTTGGAGGTGGGAGACCATGTTCCCGGCAGATGGACTGGTAGGAGCCAAGTTGAGGAATCAGGGAAAGAGGAGTCATGTATAAGGAAGAGAGTGATCAGAAGTTACACAATAGGCAGCCACTGAAGAATTTTTCCCCATCTGTGGGATGAAGCAATACTTGAAGATGATTCTAATAGCCATATGGGTGTGGAGGCGGGTAAATGGGCAACCAAGCCAATGTGAAGCTCATAGATTAGACCGAGATAACAAAGGCCCATACAAAATTAGTGACACTAGCTCAGCTGGTGTGGCTCAGTGGTTGAGCGTCAACCCATGCACCAGGAGGTCACCAGTTCGATTCCCAGTCAGAGCACATGACCAAGTTGCTAGCTGATCCAGTAGGGAGCGTGCAGGAGGTGGCCAATTGATGTTCTCTCTCATTGATGTTTCTCTCTCCCCCTCTCCCACTCTCTAAAATCAATAAAGAAAAAACATTTTTTTAAGAAAAAAATTATATATGTTTTTTAAAAGATTCAAAATTAGTGACACTGGGAATGGAAGGAAATGATGGCATTTTAAGTCCTGGTGAAAGAAGATTCAAAGACGTATTGACTGATTGTAAAGATTGAGAGAGAAGCAAAACTGAGTTTGAGATTTTCAACTTGGGTTAATAGGAAGTAATGCTGCTACTGTAATTGTAAAAATAATTGTCACATACATAGTTATTTGTTTAATACCCACTTTCCCCAGTAGATTGGAGGGTCCTCAAGGACAGGGAACGTGTCTGTTTTGTTTAACACTGTATACTCCGTGAGTACCTAGGTTAGAGTCAGGCACATGGAATGTGGTTAATCAGTGTTTGTTGCATGAACATCAAATGGAAATGAAAAAACAAATTAGAAAGAGGAACAGGTTTGGTGGGGAATGTTAATTAGTTTGGGTTTGGATAGGGTGAAGTTAAATTGCCGCTAGGAAATACTGCTTCCAGCAGATAGAAATGTAGAGCTGCAGCCAGGATGAAGATGGGGACTTGGGAGAAACTCAGGACATCTGGGACTATATTTTATATGCCCTGATTTGCACATAAAGGATACTCAACAAATGTTAGAAATTAAAGAGATGCTAGTTAAAGCCACTAGCTCAGGTGAGAGCCACATGAGAAAGAGTAAATGAGACCAAGGAGAGAAACTTGTAAATGCAGGGTAGGTGGGGACCAGTGGCCACATGGGTGACTCAACATGAGTGGATTTCAATACAATATCCTCTTCAAACTAACTTCTTGTGTTGTAATTCTCATTAATGGGCATTGATATTCATGGATGAAACCTCAGAATCATCTTTGAACCTCCTTCCCCCCTCCTACTTAACTGAACCAGTTACTGAATCCTATGGATATTTCCTTCCAGCTGATTAAAAAATGGTGATTATAAAATAATACTTACAGTTCAGCCAGTGTGTCTCAGTGGTTGAGCATGGACCCATGCACCAAGAGGTCGCCGGTTTAACTCCTAGTCAGGGCACATGCCCAGGTTGTGGGCCCGATCCCCCAGTGGGGGCATGCAGGAAGCAGCCAATCGATGTTCTCTCTCATCGATGTTTTTATCTCTCTCTCTTCCTTCTCTCTCTGAAATCAATAAAGAAAAAATTTAAAAATAAATAGATAAAATAAAATAATACTTACACATTATTAAAAATGTATAAGATTATGGAGAGTATAAAGAAAAAAATCACTTATAATATTACCATCAGATATAAGCACCGAGCACTGTTTATTTTTTTTCAAGTATTAAAAAAAATACTATTACACATTCCATGTGTCTCTTAAATAACGTATTTTGTTCACACCACCAACCAGCCAGAATCACATCCTCCCTCACTGCCACATGCTTCAGCTGCTTGGACTGTTGCATTAACCCCGTAAGTGGACTCCTTGCCTGCACTTTCTCCTGTCTCCAATCCATTTTACCTACAGTTTCCACATTCATCTAACTGAAATCCCCAGCTGACAGGATGCTTCAGTGCACAAAAGCTCCCTGTTTTTCCCTGTTCAATAGAGGGTCAATTCCAAACCCTCTGACCTGGCATTTGCGGCTGGCCCTTCGTGCTTCAATTCTATTCAGCTGTTTCAGTCTTACTTTCCATCATTCCCTTGCAACAGGATTGAGAACCACTGCCCTACATGTGCATCCAAACTAAATTGCTTGTTTTGCTCCTACTGTTCAGCCTGTTCTCTTTCCCTGGCCTTTGCTGGATGGAACCTATTACTGTATCACTGTCAACACCCCCCACTCCCCCTACACACACTTGTCAAGGCCCAGTTAAGAGGAAACTTGCAATGACTTCCTCCCCCTGCCACTCAGTGTGACCTCCCCTTCCCCTGGCCAGGCGAGAGCATTGTTAGGAGTCATGATGCCGGAATCAATGACAAGGATCTGGGGTGTGTGAGTGGGTAGGGGGAAAACTGTCCTGGGCTAACTTTTCTGTGTTGAATATAGGCTGTTTTTGTAATTAGAAGAAAAATGGTACTTAAAAAGAGATTTGGCAATTCAAGGGCTTGCAGGATGCAAGTGGCATCTCGTTTTGTTTGGCTTCGTCCAACAGGAGACCGGGGTTATTGGGAGGCAGAGTGGAGGAGGCGGTGGGGAAGGGGGGCAGTGATGCAGGGCTAGGTCACAGGCTAGCAGGAGGGCTGGGTGGCAAGGAGTTAACCTTAGAAAGAAGGTAAAATATTTTTCTGCTGGTACAGAAAATGAGAAGACAAAATAGGTGAGTTGACATAGAAAAATGTCAACTGTTTCAGGGGTGAGGAACCTTTTTTCTGCCCAGGGTCATTTGGATATTTATAACATCATTCATGGGCCATACAAAATAATCAACTTAAAAATTGGCCTTCTATATTTGGTCAGACTAATTTGGTGAGGTGTGTGATGTTAGCTGGTATTGATTTCTTATATAGCCTGTGGGCCGGACGTCCCCCACCCCTGGGATGATATCAATAACAAGTAAGGTGCTGGGGTAACTGATGTCTAATGCCCTTCCAGCTCAGAGACTCTACTTCTTTTAGAGGTATGGCTGCATGAGCTCTCAGCCAAGGGAGCTTGAGTGACCTATGAGTGACCCAGGATACTGTGTTTCTTCAGCTTCCAGGAAAAAAGGACTTGTTCATTGAGGCAGATCTCATGAGCCCTTTGGATCGAATTGCCAGTGTCTCCATCCTAAAGGTACCTGCCCTTTCTTCATCAGAGCACTCTTTCCTTGTTAAGCAGCTTTTCTTTTGATGAACAGTATAAATTACTAAGGAGTGACTACCCTTATAGGATAAATAGAGAGTGGCTGCACGTGTGCACAAAGGGTGACCAGTGCTGTTGTCTGTATTGTTTTTGTATTGTTTTATTTTTTGTTTTTCTGGTGACAGTTTGAGGAAGGTTCAGTGAATGGTGGTCAGGGAGGCAATTTAAGTCCCAGAATTAGCATAAATAGGAGCCCAAGTCCCCAGATTTTGCATCATGCTTTGGGTTTCCAAGCGCTGTGTGTCACTTGTCTTGTTGGATTCTCTCGGCAGCAACACGAAGTAGACAAGCTGTACAAGGTGGAGAACAAGCCAGCTGTGAGCTCCAGTGAACAGTGAGTGTCTGGGGGAGTCCGGTTCGGCTCCAAACGTCCCTGCACATTTGCCCTTGATGTGCCTGTGGCTGAGATCGGCACCATGATATTTGAGATACGTTCCCCTCCCTGCATTTTGGCAATTTCATACTAGCTTATGCTTTAGCCCCTTAATCGGTCTCCCTTTCTACAGTTTCTCCCTCCTTAGTCCTCTTCTCTCTCTAACCAGACTGATGAAGCTTTCAAAAATATTTTCACTGTGCTCTTCTCAAGAACCATCAAGTCTTCCCTTACTTACTGAGTAAAGTGCAAGTTGCTCATCATAGAAGCCAAGGGTGTCTCCACTTGGGCCTCACACTGCCTTTCCAGCCAGGTCTTTCACGGGTCCCCTCTGCTTGCCGCACCCTTCCATGTGCTTCCCAGCTGCACGCATGTGCCTTCACCCTTCAGACCACACCATTCACTCTGCCTTGCACTTTCCTCCTGCCCTCACTGCTCCTGTACAAAACACCCAGCCTTCAGAGCCCAGCCCTACCCCTCCACGAAATCCGCTGCATTTCCAAGTGTTTAGTATTTATCACACACTGCCTGTTGTCTGGTTTTTGTTTTTCTTTTTTAATCCTCACCCGAGGATATTTTTCCATTGGTTTTCAGCTAGAGTGGGAGGGAGGGAGAGAGAAACATTGATGTGAGAGAGACACATCAATTGGTTGCCTCCCGCACAACCCCAACCAGGGCTGGGGATCAAACCGCAACCACGGTACATGCCCCTGACCGGAATCAAACCCACAACTTTTTGGTCCACAGGCCGACGCTCTAACCACTGAGCAAGACTGGCCAGGGCTATTTTTCTTTTTAAGATTTCTCAATCTTGAGTAATGTACATCCTCCTTTAGAGAAAAAATTATCCTGGGTACATGGAGAATACATCCATGAACCCCAGTTCAGCAAATATTGTTTTATATACCTTCTTGTATATATTTTTTAACACTTGCTTGATACTTTATACATGTGTGCATCTTATTTTGCCTGATAGATCATGAATTATTTGAGAACAGGAACTCCTGGGTCCACCTCAGGACCCGTCAGTGCTCCCAGCTGAGCACAGCATCCTTGCTGTAGGGAGGGGAGTCTTCTGTGGTCTAGAGCTGGCCCAGCTGTGGTGAGGCTGGGAACTAGAGGCTTGTCAAGAGGAGCAAACGGTGAAAGAGTTGGCATTGTTTCAGTTTCTTCCTTTGGTGCTGTCACCAACCTCATGATTTTTCTTCACTGAGTTTTTTCTCCCTTCTCTCCCATAGATTGTGTTTCTTGGTCAGACCCCGCATCAAGAACATGCGATACATTGCCAGTGAGTATGCCATGGTGCATCGTGTCACTAAGACCTGGGAAGGGGTGGGCGAGATCGGCCACAAGGGCCCTTTCATAAGAAAATAAACGTTGGATTTGGCCACACTGTGGGTCGAGGATAACTGCTTCCTGGCTTCTCGTCTGGCACATGGCCCACGGTTTTCTGGGTTGCATTTCTTCTGTCCGTAGATCTTGTCAATGCTGACAAATTGGCCGGGCGAACTCGAAAATACAAAGTGATTTTCAGCCCTCAGAAGGTGAGTTTGGATCCTGGTGGGAGAGGGATAAGGTAGGATAGGATTCAGAACTGGGAAGCGGCAAGGGGCCACCAGCTCCATCTCCCTCCAAGCAAATGTGTGTGGCAATAAATACCTATCACTGTCTCGTTAATGTGGACCTGACTATTGAGCAGAGGGTCTGTCATCAAACTGCTCCAAATATAAATTGTGGGATGGTGAGAGGGGGCCTCAACATAGATTTTTTTTTAATGAAAAGGCTGACACTTGAAATGGAACCTGCTGTGTATTCCTCCTAACTCAAAGACTCCTGCATGGTAATGGTGCGTGATGTTAGGGCTTTTCAGCGACTTTCTCCCTGTAGCCCTTTGACAATAAATATAACAAGTCATCGCTCCCCATGCTCAGCCTTCTTACACAGGAAAGGAACCTCGGAGACCATTTTACTCCATTCAAGCTTGAGCAGCTGAGGGGATAGAAGCCCATGGTCACACAGTGAGCTAGAGGAGCCAGGCTAGGTCCCTTCCATCCTCACCTGCACAGTGGCAGTGTGTGGTGCTCTGTTTCTTTTCCTTTTTTTTTTTATCCTCACCCGAGGACATTTTTCCATTTTTTGTACAGATAGAGTGTGAGGGAAAGAGAGGAAGAGAGAGAGAGAGAGAAACATCGACGCGAAAGGGACACATCGAGTGGCTGCCACCCGCACAACCAACCAGGGTCGGGGACAAACTGCAACCGAGGCACATGCCCTTAGCGGGAACCGAACCCGGGTCTCTCCAGACCACAGGCCAACGCTCTAACCGCCGAGCCAAACTGGCCAGGGCGGTGCTCTGTTTCTTGATTCCTCTGACCCCACATCAGCGAGATGCATCGAAGGGCATCCTCAGCCTCACTGATTGAAGGAAACGATGTACCAGATTTTCACACGGCCTGTGGCAGGCCCGGGAAGCTGTACCAAATAGTGTGTGCCACACACAGAGCGGGCAGAAATTAAAGTGGAAAGGACAGGGATTTATTCCTTTTCAATTTTTCCAAAAATATTCTAGAGACAGCAGAAGCCTAAAGATGCTGAAGCTGAAGTGTGAATCCTTGTGTTAGCACCTATTACGTGTGTGGTCTTGGATAAGTTCCTTAACTGCTCTGTCTCAGTTTTCTTTTCTATAAAATGGAGTTGATAAGGGTAGTTACCTCTTTTAATTTAAATGTGATGACTTTCACCTGGCCGATATGGCTCAGTAGTTGAGTGTCGACCCATGCACCAAGAGGTCACCAGTTCGATTCCCAGTCAGGGCACATGCCAAGGTTGTGGGCCTGATCCCCAGTGGGGGGCATGCAGGAGGCGGCCAGTCGATGCTCTCTCTCATCAATGTTTCTATGTCTCTCTCCCTCTCCCTTCCTCTCTCTAAAATCAACAAAGAAAAAATATTTTAAAAATAATAATTAAATAAATAAATGTGATGACTTTCAGTTTCTGTTAAGAAATCGAGTGGAATCATAGACTTATGTTGTTTTTTCATCATGTAAAAGGAATAAGGGGAAAGAGCCAATGACACTCCGTTGAAGATTAATAGCACAATCTTA
This sequence comes from Molossus molossus, assembly GCF_014108415.1. Taxonomy (NCBI): domain Eukaryota; kingdom Metazoa; phylum Chordata; class Mammalia; order Chiroptera; family Molossidae; genus Molossus; species Molossus molossus. The sequence goes on along the minus strand of NW_023425360.1, from coordinate 3,614,381 downwards.
CAGCTGTTTAAGCAGTTTAGGATACAGATATATCAAGTGTACGTTATTACCAAGGCAAGACATTACCGAGTAAGATAACCAGTCAGAATTACAGGTTACTTATTATTATTATTATTTTTAATTGTTATTGTTGGATGTAAAATGTATTACAGATGTTTCACATTTTTCCCCCATTGACCCCCTCCTCCCCACTCCCGCCCCCCTTCCGCCTTTTCCCACACTATTGTCTGTGTCCATTGGTTAAGCATATAAGTTCTTTGGTTTATTTCTTCCCACCCCCTCAACCCCTTTCCCTTTGAGGTTTGTCAGTCTAGCAATGATTTTGTACTTCTTAATCTCTTCACCTTTTTCACCCATTCCCCCAACCCCCCTCCCAACTGGCAACCAACAAAATGTTCTCTGTATCTATGAGAATGTTTCTGTTCTACCTGTTCATTTTGTTTGTAGATTCCATTGTCGATAGATATGTATTCATTGCCATTTTGTTTGTTCATATATTTTATCTTTTTCTTCAAAAAGACCCTTCATCATTTCATATAATAATGGTTTGGTGGTAGTGAACTCTTTTAACTTTTTCTTGTCTGGGAAAGTTTTTGTATGTCCATCGATTCTAAATGACAGCTTTGCAGGATAGAGTAATCTTGGTTGTAGGTTCTTGCTTTTCATCACTCTGAATATTTCTTGCCACTCCCTTCTGGCCTGCAAAGTTTCTTTTGAGAAATCAGTTGACAGCCTAATGGGAACTCCCTTGTAGGTAACTATCTGCCTTTCTCTTGCTGCTTTTAAGATTCTCTCTTTGTCTTGAACCTTTTGCATTTTGATGATGATGTGTCTTGGTGTGGGCTTCTTGGGGTTCATCTTGTTTGGGACTCTCTGTGCTTCCTGGACTTGTATGTCTGTTTCCTTCACCAAGTTAGAAAAGTTTTCTGCCATTATTGTTTCAAACAGGTTTTCAATTTCTTGTTCTCACTCTTCTCCTTCCGGCACCCCCAAGATACGAATGTTGGCACGCTTGAAGTTGTCCCAGAGGCTCCTTACACTATCCTCATTCTTTTGGATTCTTTTTTCTTTTTGCTGTTCTGATTGGGCATTTTTTGCTTCCTTATATTCCAAATCGATGATTTGCTCCTTGGATTTACGTACTCTATTATTGAAGCTGTGTAAATTATTCTTTATTTCAGTTAATGCCTCTTTCAATTCTAACTGTGCATCCATGATTTCTGACTGGTCCTTTTGTATGCTCTTGAGGACTTCCCTAAGTTCACTGAGGTTCTCACTAAGTTCATTGAGCATCCTTATAAGCAGTATTTTGAACTCAGCATCTGTTAGGTTGCTTATCTCCATTTCGCTTAGTTCTTTTCTTGGGGTTTTGTTCTGTTCTTTCATTTGGGACCTGTTTCTTTGTCTCATTTTGGCTGCCTCCCTGTGTTTGTTTCAGTGTATTACTTAACGAGAGGTATGGGGCTAGCTGAGACCAGATGCTGCTCGTTTGAAAGAATTTAGGAAAACCTGAAGCAGGATCCAGGACAGGCCAATTCTATGGTTAAGCAAGTGGCAACAGCTTGGGTGGGCCTGAAAGTTGGGTGGGGTGGGGTGGGGCGGGGCCTCAGGGAGTCACCAGGGCGGGGCTACCAGTGTGAGCCAGGTTGCTGGAGTCCCAGATATGGCTTTTGTCTGCCGCCCCAGGGAAGGGCTCACCAAAGGAACAAAGGCCTCTGACAGCACGTTCGCCTGGAGAAAGCCCCCCTCTCCAGCCCTCACTCCAGTGCCAAACAGCTCAGTTCTGCCCCTCGAGCTGCCTCCCCTCCCAGCTTAGAGGGAGAGAGTCCGATAAGTTTGCACGTGGGCCCTTTAAGGAGCTGCCTGGGGCTCCAGCCGCTTCAGCTTCCCTGAGCCTCAGTTCCCGCTGGTTTTTCCAGCCAGAAGTTATGGGGATTCTCTTCCTGGCACTGGAACCCTAAGCGGGGCACCTGGTGTGGGACGGGGACCCCTCAGTCCTCAGGAAGGACCTTCCTAGCTGAGGTATCCTCCTGATTTTTATCCGCCACACATGGGCGTGGGACCAGCCTCCGCCCCTCACCCCTCGTGCCTTCGTCCCTCCTCCAGTCTGGATGTGGCTGCTGCTTTAATTCCGTAGTTGTAGGACTTCCATTCAGCTTGATTTCAGGCGGTTTTGAATGATGGTTGTTCTGTAGTTTAGTTGTAATTTTGATGTGGTTGTGGGAGGACGCGATGCCGCCATCTTGACCGGAAGTCTATCTACAGGTCACTTTTGAATGTCATTAAAGAGCTATGACATACATAATTTCTAGTTTTTGGAGTCTTACAAAACCATTTTTCCCCCAATTATACTGCCAAGGACAGATTTGTTTAAACAATTATTAAAACAAGGTGGTAACAGTTTCAAATCAAACCTCCGTATTACACAGAAAAACAAAATTGACATTATTATGAATGTTTCCCATCTAACACCCTATTGAATCATATTTCTTGACCTAATTTTATATCCCAGGAAGAGTTCTCCCTCAGTAGCTGTAGGAAGAGGAAGTTTCTAGCTCTTCTTGAGACGCCCTTTTTTAATTATAAAGATTGGCAGGTTTCAAACTGGGCTCTGGAATTCCATTAGTTAGCATTAAAAGCAGGCTTATGGATTCCAGTTCTACTGACCAAAAATGAGTGAGGGGTGAAGACTCTTCTCTGTGACAGCAAAGTAAGGAGCACACAGCATTCATCTTCCATACCGCAGAGCTATTGAGGGGGTTATGGGAGGTGATAACAGTACACGTAAAACATCCACTGTTGCTGTCGTCATCATTCTCGAATGGAGTGCCCTCACCTTTCTTCCTCTTTACCTCCAGACATCTCCTCCTTTCCCATTTGTCTCACAGGAGGAGGAGACGGGCCTTTTCCTGTCTAAGCGCAGTGGGTTCTTCGTGGCTCAGCCCTGCACTCCTTCTCCACTCTTGCTTCATCAGGCAGATCCTTTCTCTTCTGTCTGCACCATGATGTCCCTTTGTCTCCTCTCCCTATCAGGGGCTCTCCCTTCTTCTGTCTCTGCTGCTGTCACTTCTGTTCCTTTGCCTCCACCTCCACCTCCATCCTAACACCTAGTCCACTAAGATTCTTTTCTCAAATCCCACGATGTCTGGTTCATGCTCATCCTGCTTAACAGCTTTGGCATTTGACACTGCTGCCAGTTCTTGAAACTCTGACATTCCCTGCGTTCAAAGGTGTCCCATACTCCTGTTCCCACCTCTGTGTGCTTTCTCGGTGTCCCCTGCCAGGTCTCACACTGAGCCCTCCATGTTGGTGTACCCTAGAGTCCTGTCCTAAGCTCTCCCTCTGTGTTCTTTCCTCTTGGACAGACTGCCCACTTTAAATGCAACATTTGTGCTATTGACCTCCCAAGGCTGTATCTCCAGATCCCTCAGTGTCTCCAGGGGTCCCACGGACATGTCCCAACCAGAATGCCTCCTCTCCGCACCACTGCTTTTGCCCCCACCTTCTATGGCTGTCAGGCCTTCCCCCATCTGCCCAAGGACTCACCCTTCCATGACAGCGGAGGTGCCTTCTCCTTTGTAAAGCTCATCCAGTCTCTCGGGGAGAGAAAAGCAACGGACTTAATTTATAAATGAAATGGATACAGGGAAACAAGGTGTTAGGCTTCGTGATTCCAGAGCCCTTTGTAGATCCAAGCGTCCGAGTTCGGTATTGTCCTCGTGGGAACCAAGGATGGACAGAACAGAGGAGCTGTGTTTACTAATCAGCTTCCTTTTCTCTTGCAGTTTTATGCCTGTGAGATGGTGCTTGAGGAAGAGGGGATCTATGGAGGTGAGAGGAGATGCGTGAGCGGAAAGGGGACAGCGTATACAGAAGGAACAAGCTTCATTCCCCACCCGCCCCTTCCTGTCTCATTGCTGTCGGCCCAGTGGGAGGAGAGGTGCCTGAGAATAGGGGGATAGTGGGTGAGGATGCAAGGGCTTACTGGAAATCACCAACGGCTCTTGAAGTTCCGAGGCTCCCACAGAGAAAAATTGTGCCTTCCTCCCCTGCGTACTCCTCACTCCTCTCCACGCAGCACCGGCCTGATCTCGACACTCCCTGCAGGACAGCCTGCTGTGGCTCAGGAGAAAGCCCCCAGTCCTCACCATGGCCTCCCACACCTTGTGCCATCTGGCCCCTTCCTGTCCCCTTTGCTGCACCACGTGCCCCTCCTTTCTTCTGACTCATGCCCTCCAGCCGTGGGGACTTTGCCGAGAGTATTCCCACCCTACACTTTCACCCACCCCATCTTCCTTCGAATCCAAGCCTAAATGTCACTTCTTTAGGATGTCGCTTCTTCTGTTCCTTGTTCATCTTCACCCAGGGATATTTTTTTCTATTGATGTTTAGAGTAAAAGGCGGGCCTGGGGGGACATCAATGTGAGAGAGACACGTCGACTGGCTGCCTCCCGAACGTGCCCAGCCGGGGCTGGGAGTCAAACCTGACACCCTTTGGTGCGAGGGCTGACACTGACCACTGAACCACACGGGCAGGGCTAGGATGTCACTTCTTCAGGGTGCACCCCTGTTTGAGGTCAGACCCTGAAATATTAGTGCTTGTGGATTGCTTATTTTTTATCCTCACCTGAGGACATTTTTCCATTTTTTGTTCAGATAGAGTGGGAGGGAGAGAGAGAGAGAGAAACATCGACGTGAAAGGGACACATCGAGTGGTTGTCACCCGCACGACCAAACCAGGGCCGGGGACAAACTGCAACCGAGGTACATGCCCTTAGCGGGAACCAAACCTGGGTCTCTCTGGACCACAGGCTGACGCTCTAACCGCTGAGCCAAACCGGCCAGGACGTGGATTGCTTTTCAGTTCTTTGGGGCACAACTGTAATTAAATCTGTCTGGTACGTGTCTCTCCCACTAGACTGTAAGAATCTCCCCAGGAGACTGGGCACATTCATGTCCCCAGTGCTTAGCCCAGTGCCTGCACGTGTGCGCCTTTCAGTCAGTATTTGTCGAATCATGAAAGTTTCCTCAGGACTCACGAAAACACACCCCTTGTCATTCATACTGCAGGCTGTCGTGTACATGTCTCCCTTTGTTACCAGACTCTGAGCTCCTCGGGCCCAGGCCATGTCTCGCTGTTCTTGAGCACCGCGTTTAGTGCAGTACAGGCGTGTGGAGGCACTGCGGTGTCTGCATGACTGGTGGGTGAGCACACGCCTTCTGCACGGAGGCTGATGTCTCTGTCCCCACAGATGTGAGCTGTGACGAATGGGCCTTCTCCTTGCTGCCTCTTGATGTGGATCTGCTGAGCATGGAACTACCAGAATTTTTCAGGGACTACTTCCTGGTAAAGGCGGGGCCCTTGGGTCTTGGCATCGATGGGTGGAGACAAGCAAGGGGTCCAGTGGACTAGCAATTTATTGCGCGTGATAGTGATTGGGAGACTGACTGCCACTGATTGGTGTCCATGGAACCAATCAAAATGAACTCTTTCAAGCATGCCCCACACCCTGCTTTCTTGTCCCAGGGTCTAGGGCTAGCCAGTCTCCAGATGGGTCTGTCGGGTTGACCCCCACCTTTGTGGCCCCTGTGGTCCTTGTAGGAAGGAGACCAGCGGTGGATCAACACTGTGGCCCAGGCCTTGCACCTTCTCAGCACTCTCTATGGCCCCTTTCCCAACTGCTACGGGATCGGCAGATGTGCCAAGGTGAGCGCTGGCAGGGCCCATTTCACTGTTCTCTCCCCACCACAGACTCCGGGACATCTGTGATCGGAGTTATAGTCTCTCCCTTGCTGTTGTTGTTGCAGAATAGTTCCTCCTGGGCAGCATTCCTGAATCTCTTTATCTTTGGTATGGGTATGGGCGGGGAGGGACAGGAACAGGTGGGACCAGAATAGGTAACGTTGTTAATAAGAAGCTCCCCTCTTGGGATCAAGGAGAAGTGTCCCGTGGAAAGGGGTTGGCTTCTGTAGGTGTAGGGCTGCAGGAGGGACTTGGACACAAGGTTAAGAATGTCTTAAAAAAATTTTTTTTTTTAATGTATTGATGTTAGCGAGAGAAACATCTTTTTGTTACTCCACTAATTTATGCATTCATTGGTTGAACTTGCAACCTTGGTGTATTGGGACGATGCTCTAACCAACTGAGCTACTGGTCAGGGCGAGAATGTCTTGTCCTTACAACTGCATGTGCATCTATAAATACCTCAAATTTTAAAAAGTTTAATTAAAACAAAACAAAATTTAAAAATTTGAGGGGAAAAAAATAGAGTGTCTCGGTCCCTGGCAGATGTCATATGAATTGTGGAGGAATCTGGAGGAGGAGGAGGATGACACCAAAGGCCGGAAGCCAGAAATTGGACATATCTTTCTCCTGGACAGAGGTAACTTATGCTCAGTACTCCTCTGTCTCTGGAGCCCGGAAGCCATGAGAATATGAGGAACGTGGCAGCACAGACGGGACCCTCACACTGGCTGTGAATGCAGCATTGACAGGGAGCCTGGGGAGGCACTGGAGCCGAAGCTGAGCAAACTGGGTAGTAGGCTGCATCAGGGGGTCCTCACGGTCAGGGGTCTTGGTTTCAGATGTGGACTTTGTGACAGCTCTTTGCTCCCAGGTGGTTTACGAGGGCCTGGTGGACGACACCTTCCGAATCAAGTGTGGTAAGTGGCATCTTGGCAAGATGGAGGTGGTCCTCAGCTCCTGGGCCTCCTACCTGGGACGGGCTGCTGGGAGAGACCCAGACTCTGAGCAAACTCTGGCTTCAAATAGTGTGGGGGCCCTTTAATGGCAGTTCTGGGAAGGGGAGGAGAGGAAAGGCCTCATGGAGACCCTCAGAGCTGTCCCCTTGCTCTCAAAGGGAGTGTCGACTTTGGCCCAGAAGTCACGTCCTCTGACAAGAGCCTGAAGGTGCTGCTCAACGCTGAGGACAAGGTGAGGTGTGGGTGCCATGGATCTCCCCCGGGGCTCTGCTCCCTCGAGGCGGTGGGCACCCCCTGGGAGGGGAGGCTGAGTCCACAGGACAGAGGGATCCCCAGCGGTTAAGAGTGTACTGCAGGGCGCAAAGCTGGTTTTCGGCATAGACTGTGCTGCCAGCTCAGCTCTCCTCTTACTTTTGCCAGAACAGCTGGGCACCCTTCCTGTGCTATCATGACATTAACGAGGCAGGGAGGGACAGGTACGGTCTGTACAGTAAGTCCTTCCCATCGTGTTCCCTCGCAGGTGTTTCACGAGATTCGTAATGAGCACTTCTCCAATGTCTTTGGCTTCTTGAGCCAGAAGGCCCGGAACTTGCAGGCCCAGTATGACGTGAGGCTCCAAGCCTGTTTCCTCGCTTCTGTTTCCTCAGTGGCTCCCCAAGGCTGCTGCTCCTCCGCTGCCCCTGTGATACTATGACAGGGTCCCTGACTTTTCTCTTGAATCATGGGGAACTGAGGGAGGGCACTGGCTTCTCATTCCCGAGGGCTGGGAGAGGTAACCTTGGGGGATGTCCCCACAGCGCCGCAGAGGCATGGACATCAAGCAGATGAAGAACTTTGTGTCCCAGGAGCTGAAGGGACTGAAACAGGAGCACCGCCTGCTGAGTCTGCGTAGGTTTCCCCCGGGGACTGGGGCTTTGGGGGGAATGTGATCCCTGTTCATCTGGCAAATAATGCTCTTGTTTGGTCTAAAATATGAAACACTTCTGCATTTTGCCTTGAGGTCTCTATTCTTCTGGACAATAAAGGGATATCCTTCTAGAACCAGGAATATGTCAGCTGGCTTGTTGTCCTCTCTGCAGATATTGGGGCCTGTGAATCCATCATGAAGAAGAAAACCAAGCAGGACTTCCAGGAGCTCATCAAGACCGAGCATGGTGACTACCGGCCGTGCCTGGTTCCCAGCCCCATTCCACCCTGAAAAGATGCTCTCTGGCTCGTCCCAGCTGATGCTGGCTGTGTGGAATGCTGGCTCCTGTTAGAAGCCTAGGGGTCCCTTAACCCCGGGTGGAGAAGGAGATGGGGAGACCGACGTCCGTTAGCATAGATGGCAGCAGCTGAGCTGCTGCCCCATAACGGGTTGTCCTCTGATTACTCGCAGCACTGCTGGAGGGCTTCAGCATCCGGGACAGCACCAGCTACATTGAGGAGCACATCGACCGGCAGGTGAGCAGGCGCACAGGGATGGCGGGAATGGTGCTTACAGGGGTCTGCCTCCAGCAGGAGGAAGAGGAGAGAAGAATGTGTGTTATGAGACTTGAACTCTCCCTGGCTCTTTCTTCCTGGGCAGGTGTCGCCTATAGAAAGCCTTCGCCTCATGTGCCTTTTGTCCATCACCGAGAATGGTGAGCTCCAGAGACCAAAGACGCCAGGTCAAAAACTATCCCATAGGGATAAAAGAGATCATTGTGAACGGCAGAAAGAAATATCCTGGCAGACAGGACATTTCCCTATAATTTTGTGTATTCTGTAAAAATTAACGCAGTTTTTGTTTTGAGTGAAACGTCCCCAGTTTAAAGGGTAAATTATTGTCCGCATACTAAGTACCACATCCAGGGCCTCTGGACATGGACTGTCACATCTTAGGACCACAGAGGCGTAGAGCAGAGTGGTACTTCTCTCTTTGCTGCCGCTGGCCTCTCAACCTTCAACAAGGTTTCATAATAAAGATGCAGTCCGGGAAGAGGGGACAGCCAGCCAGTTCCATAACATTTCCAAAAGCCCATGTTCCGCAACCTTTAATGGCAGATTGTTTTTCCTGTTGAAGGCTTCCAGCTGGTGAATATTCTTGAAGGTTGTTCTCTACCCAGAGAGGGGGTTTGTTTATTCTGAGACCCCTTTATTGTGGTTAGAAGCTCATTTCTCCTTACTTCAGTGGAGACCACATCTACTACTGGCCTGTGGAACCACGTGAACCCTTCCTATTCCTCAGCAGCAGAATGGCCCCTAGCCAGGAAGGGATGCCCAGAAGTCCCATCTCCACCTCCTGCGCCATCCCCCCCGCCCTCCTCGCCGCCATGATTAGCATTTCTTTCAGTGTCCCTTCCCAGCATCCTGTGGAGCATCCTGTGGTTTGGGCACTTCCTTGCCTCAGATCCAGGTTTCATCCTTCAGTAAGCACACTTAAGACAAAGAATCAGTTTAGAATCAACTGTATAGGGTGCAAGGTTAACATCATTTACTGAATCCTTCCTTCTGGATAATGTTTTCTTAGGGGGAAGAGGTTGGTTGGTTAGTTTGGCTGTAGTTTTAGGACACCCCAGCTGGCTCACGAACCTGTCTTATCTACCTTACCCTCAGGTTTGATCCCCAAGGATTACCGATCCCTGAAAACACAGTATCTACAGGTAAGGCCAGAAGAATATCTTGACTGATTGATTGACTGATTTTAGTGAGAGAGGAGTGGGGCAGGGAGAAACATTGATTTGCTATTCCACTTATTTATGTATTCACTGGTTGCTTCTTATATGTGCCTTGACCGGAGATTGAACCCGCAACCTTGGCATATTGGGACGATGCTCTAACCGACTGAGCTACCTGGCTAGAGCTTCAGAAGAATGTCTTTCTGAAGGAACTTGGTGGAGGGGAGTCATTGGAATTTTTGAGAGAGGCAAAAAAAGAAACAGCCCCTTTCCCATCCCTGTCCCCCTCCTGTCTCCATCTGGCCACTCTCTTAGAGGTTCTCGGGATAGTCAGCTTTTGGTGCCGGGCCCCTTTCCACTGCCCGGTTTCACCCCACTCCTGATTCTCACAGTGGGTGACCAGTGCTAAGACCACTGAACAAATCAGCTATTGGACCAGGTGCTGAGTTCTTACCCCCGACTCTCCCTCACCTTAGCACATTGATAAGCTTCCTTCCAGGTCTTTTTCGCAAGTTTTATCTCACCTGTGAAGCCTCCCCACTGTCCTTCTATCAATAGCTTTCTCTGGTCTTCAACAGTTTCATGTTGCTTTTCCTCTTCTGGGTTTGGTGTTTGGTTATTTCTGATAAGAAAGCCTTTCACACAAATAAGGATGGGCTCCTCAAGGCATAGACTGCGTCATCCTTCCCTCCCTCACCTCCCTCACCTCCATGTCAACGAACAGGGCTAGATCCCTGGTAGAGGCTCAGTGAAGACTCAACTGCATCTCTTTCAGAGCTATGGCCCGGAGCACCTGCTGACCTTCTCCAATCTGCGGCGAGCGGGGCTCCTAACAGAGCAGGCCCCTGGGGACACCCTCACAGCCATGGAGAGTAAAGTGAGCAAGCTGGTGACAGACAAGGCTGCAGGTGAGCATGGAGCACAGATAACCCCTTCCTGCTCTGCTTCTCCCCGTAGTCAGAGCACCCTGGGAGAGGGAATGAACGGGGAAGGAGAATGTGATTCCTGCTGTTACTGTCATCACTACCACTTCTGCTAGTCGGAGCTGTTCCCATTTATTGAACACTCACCACGTGCTAAGCCCTTTAGATACAGTTTCTCACTTAAACCTCGCTAAGGTTAGTTTTATCTCCATTTTACAGATGAGGAAACTGAGGCTGTAAGAGGTTAAGTGACTCGTCTAAGATCACTCAGTAAGCCACTTTAGAACCCAGGTCACTTTGACTCTACGGCCCATACCCTTAACCAGTAAACTGGGGTCCCCCTTTAGATGGCGTTTAATAGAGAGCTGGCACCCTGTGGGAGGAGGAAGAAGGGTGGGAGAGGATAGTGAGTAGTGAATATGGAGATCAGTTGCAGGGAGTTGTGGATGAGTAGCTTAGAGATGTGATCGGTCCTGTTACCTGAGAAGAGGCGGGCTTATCATTTCCTAATGGCATCATCTGTGGCAGTTTCTTGAATCCGTGGACCTTAGTAGAACCCAGCACAGATTTCTTCCCCAGGAAAGATCACTGATGCCTTCAGCTCTCTGGCCAAGAGGAGCAATTTTCGTGCCATCAGCAAGAAGCTTAATTTGGTATGTGGAGCAGGAACGGACAGGGAGGCCGTGGGTGCAGTCCTTGGTGGAGTGCTTTGAATCCACAAAAACCTTTTTGTTGTTACTGTTTTATCAAAACCCTATCTTTGGTAGCATGATAGCATGAACTTCATGTATGAATAAGACACACAGATTCTGGGGGGAAAAGGAGGGACATGTGTAATACTTTCAATAATAAAGATACATTTTTTTTAAAAAGCTCAGCCGATGTGGCTCAGTGGTTGAACATGACCCCTGCACCAAGAGGTCGTCGGTTCAATTCCTGGTCAGGGCATATGCCCAGATTGTGGGCCAAATACCCAGTGGGGGGCATGCAGGAGGCGGCCAGTCAGTGTTCTCTCATCAATGTTTCTCTCCCTCTTCCTTCCTCTCTGTCTTAAATCAATAAAGAAAACAATTAAAAAAAAAAAAAAGACATTTATTCAGTGAGTAAACGTATAACAAGTGCCTGACCATGCCAGCAATAGGCTAAGTGCTGCTTCAGTGACAGACATGTTTCATGTCACCGAGGGGTTGGCAGAGGAGACCCTTCCCTCCTGCCCTTCTCAGGGAGCATGGGAACTCAGTCAAGAGGATTGGCAGGTACTGAACAGCAGCCGGAATCATGGATTCTTTTCTGTTCTGTGGCTGCTTCTCCCTTTAGTTGAAGGAAGAACCATTCTTAGGGACCTGCCACTTTTCTCTGACCCTGTACACAACTGGAGAGCTGAGTTGTCACTTGCCTCATGGAGTCCCCTTTGCCCTCTAGATCCCACGTGTAGATGGTGAGTACGATCTGAAGGTGCCACGCGACATGGCGTATGTCTTCAGTGGCGCATATGTGCCCCTCAGCTGCCGTGTCATTGAGCAGGTAAGAACAGTTGACCCTTGCTCCCATTCATATCTCGGTTTCTCTGCTTTCTCTGGTGTGTCCCAAGTTTTGACGGCCCCAGTAACTAGCAGGAAACGTGATGGTTGGGCGGCTGCAACCTTCCTTTCCTAAACCCCATCCATACACTTGAAACTAGCGCTCATGCCTTCCCAGGTGCTGGAGCGGCGAAGCTGGCAGGGCCTGGACGAGGTACTGCGGCTGCTCAACTGCAGCGAGCTGGCATTCACAGGTGCGTGGCCTTGACAAGCGGGGGCCGGGCGGGCGAGAGGGCGGGCGCATCCCTGGTGCTAGCGTGCCAGTGAAGAGCTGGGTCTGGTCTGCTCTCCACAGGCGTGACCAAGGAAGACAAGGCTTCCAGCGAGTCCCTGCGCCTCATTTTGGTGGTGTTCCTGGGTGGGTGCACGTTCTCTGAGATCTCAGCCCTGAGGTTCCTGGGCAGAGAGAAAGGTAAGAGAACAGAAAAGGGACGACAGGCCTCTGTGGACAGGCTCTGGGTACAAAGGACAGAGCTCAGGAAAGTTCCTCCACTGCCTTCTGGGTACCGCTTGCTGTCCTTGAGGCTAGTCACTGTGCCCTGAGCACAGCACCGATGAATCCGAGTCTGAACTGGTGCTCTGATCCAGCCCGGGCTGTGGAAGTGGAGGGGCTCTCTGCAGCATGGCTAGTGTTGGGGGACACTCATCTGCTTGTACTCACATATGCTGGTGCTTTGGGCCCCTCAGGGTACAGGTTTATTTTCCTGACGACAGCAGTCACCAACAGTGCTCGCCTTATGGAGGCCATGAGTGAGGTGAAAGCCTGAAGCTGTCCCTGGACGCCTTCCCCACGGGATGCAGGAGGCGGGCTCCCAGCTGCCAACGCGGGGCCGCCAAACACCTGCTCAGCGCTGGGGAGCACAGAGCTTCGGGATTTAGAGAACATATCAGAGGAGAGCGTTTACTTCCTGCCCCAAGATATTTTCCCTTTTTTGATGTTGAAGTACAGACCGTGCTGATAAGATATGGGAGGAGGAGGATCTTTTGCTAAATCCTGTTTGTGTATCATTGTAAATAAAGCCTCTACTTTCAACTGTAATTTGTTTAGTTCTGGACCAGCCCTTCCATCTTTATTTGTGAGGCACAGGGGGTTTCACGTGGGGTTACATGTGCTCCATGGACCAGACTCTCGTTGTTCTGGGCCTGCTCTGCTTCTTCCTTGAAACTTGCCCTGTACTGTACTTGAGTTTCCATGAGGAGATGGAAGAGATAGATCAGTAAGCACCCTTCCAAATCTAAAATTCTGTGACTCCTCACTTAATTTTCAGCTTTTTGTTTCTTAGCACAGAATGCAAGGTTGTGCCCCGTTACAGCAATGTCAGGCATCATCAAATTGTCCTATACAGGTCACCACTGCCCTCCTATTTGCTGATTCTACTGGTCTTCCTCTCCCTTTAATTTTTAAAAATTGTGAAATATAACCACATCTATTAGTGGCCTCTCAGTCCTCTTCTAACTTGATCTCGCTGATGACCACCCTTTCCTTCTTGAAATTCTTGCGCTTGCTTCTGTGACTGTTTTTGTCCTCCTACAGTCTCCTAGGCTGTACTTGTCTCTTGATTCCTCCTCTCCTATCCTGTCTGTTGACATCTCCCTCTCTCTGTCCTTTGTTGTCATCTACTTACAGATCTCAAGCTTTCGTCCCAGTGCCAGGCCTCAGGTAGTATTTCCAACCTGGTTGTTTCACAGGCACTTCGAACTCCATGTCTAAAAGTCTAAAATAAGCTCCCAAACGAAACCTCCTGTCCCCACTTTGAATCCCTAAATCTGTTCCTGTCTGCATTCCCTTGACAATCTCATCATCTACCCACGTTTTGTTTGTGTAAGAAATTATATCCCTGACCTCAGAAATTTTTTCTTTTTATCCCCACATTCACCTCTACCCCTTGTTTCTAAAGAGGTACTTAACGTTTTTTGCCCGGGTTTTTGCCGAACTGTCCCAGCTGCTCTGCCTCTTATCTGTTCCCCAGGCCATAGTGCTGCTACTCCTCAGCTGAAGGGTCCAAACCTGTGGTGTTGGATCATCAAGAGTCTTCTTTCCACAGAATGATGATACTGCTGCATCAGTGCATGTGCCAAGGAAAATGCACACCTCAAGTGTCTAGCTAGAATGCCGACAGTGCTGTGTCAAGCTAGTGTGCAAGACTAAAGGCACCACTGACAGTAGAAGGCAGTCAGAAAAAGATTCTATGGCCAAGTGAATAAAATAGTGACAGTGCACTCACATTCTAGAACGAACGACGCTGTCCAGCAGAAATATAGCATGTCCCTGTAAAAGGGCCCTGCATTTATACACACATTACACAGTGTTTTAGATGCTGAGCTCAGAATGTCTGTCATCCAATGGTTCTATGACTTGGTTAGCTTCAGAACTACAGCATAAAGGACTTGATAGCAAAATTGTGTTATCTCTGCATCCTTACCATGATGGCCCCGGGAACCTGTCTGAAGATCCCCAATTTTTGAAGCTTTCTGAAAAACTCTCCAGGTAATCAACAAAGAGTACTGTAGGATTTCAAAGTGGTGCCTGAGGGCCACTATGTTAATGGGGCAAATGTGGCACACTGCTGACAAGTTATAGGATGTTGAAAGCACTAACGAGGTTCTTTTTTTTTTTTTTTTTTATCCTCACCCGAGGATATTTTTCCATTTTTTGTACAGATAGAGTGGGAGGGAGAGAGAGGAAGAGAGAGAGAGAGAAAAACATCGACGTGAAGGGACACATCGAGTGGCTGCCACCCGCACGACCAACCAGGGCCGGGGAAAAACTGCAACCGAGGTACGTGCCCTTAGCGGGAACCGAACCCGGGTCTCTCCGGACCGCAGGCCAACGCTCTAACCGCTGAGCCAAACTGGCCAGGGCACGAGGTTCTTTTTTTTAAAATAAGAACATTTATTTGGAAAAGCACAGAGGTAGAAGTACTTCATATAAGAAATGGGCTTAGGAAACAAGTTGTAGAGGTAAAGGAAGGGCCCTTGGAACTTAGAAGTGAGGAAGGTAAAAGGGGACAAGCTGGGGGTGGGGGTGCAGGGGAGGATTGTTAGGGAAAGGTTCCTGGGAGGGAGAGTGCACTAGGCCCTCCATCCTAAGGTGTTTTAAGGGTGGAGATTTAGAGGAGGTCCCAGGGGAAGATCTCAGTAGCCTAGTCAGCAGATTTCCAGGTGTGTCCCTTCTTCAGGGTCGAGGTAGGTCTCCACTGATTGGTTATTATTCAATGCAGCTGGTCCTGAGGTCAGCCCTGGCTGGTTTTATTGCTTTTCTGGGCCTGGAGCTGAAATACAACTGAGGCCTAGATGTTATCTCTAAGGAAGTGACCTTCTGTATCTGCTGTAAATTGCTTTGCCAGTTTCCCTATTCTACTTGTCCTGGCTTACTGGCCTGTCTCAGCACCATAATGTTTAGGGCACAGTTTCCCACATCTGGGGAATATTGCCACCAAGAGCGAGGGAAACAAGGTGCCAGGCCTTTCTACTAATCTGCTCCCGCCACACCCAGCCAGGTGTGGGCAGTGAAGCCTTTATGCTTGCTCTACATGGGAGACCAGGCTCCCGCCTCTCTGCCCCTTCCTGGTGGTCTGCAGGTGGCTGAGTGCACTTCCAATCAAAACTGCACAGGGCCCTGGAGGGGAAGCTCAGTTGGTTGGAGCATAGTCCCCATATGCCAAGGTTGTAGGTTCCATCTCTGGTCGGCACATGAAAGAGGCAACCCATGGATGCATAAATAAATAGTGGAGTAACAAATCAACGTTTCTCTCAAATTAATAAATAATAATTTTAAATAAAAATAAAAAACCGCCCTGGCCAGGTGGCTCAGTTGGTCACAGCTACTCTGGTACTCCCAAGGCTGGGGATTCGACTCCCAGTTAGTGCCTACACCTAGATTGCGTGTTTGATCCCAGACTGGGGGCGAATGGAAGGCAACTGATTGATGCGTCTCTCTCCCTTCCTCTCTCTAAAAATTAATTTATAAAACATAAAACTGCGCCGCCCAGGGGCAGGGCGGGGTCCACTAAAGGGCGCGCTCCTCTCGCACAGTGTCATCTCTAGCCCAGCACGGGAAGCGATCCACTCACGGGCGTGGCCGAGCGCAGGCGCCGGAGGCGATCCCATCCCGGAATTCCCCGCAGCCAAGCCCGGACTGCGCACTCGCGACACGTCTCTGGGGCGGGGCGAGGGCGGGCTTTCACGAAGAGCGACAGGACAGGCCACCAATCGCAGGGCTGCCCCGCCTCCGTGTTTGGTTTGAAATCCCGCGGCTGCCTAACGGCTCGCCTGGTGGCAGATGCAGCGCGAACTCGCCGGTGCTGGTTGCTGGTTGCAGCTCTCGGTTCCGAGTGGAGTAAGTCGTGGACCGCGACGTCCGGTTGCCGGGAACGTCCGCCATGAGGAGAAGGTGGGAACTGAGGGGTGCGGGCCTCCAGAGGCCCTCCTCGCCGGAGCCAGGGTGTCCCCTCAGCCCGCGCCCAGCTGAGGCCGGGCGCGCCGGGCCGGGCTGGCGGCGGAGAGGGACGCGCGGGGAGCGGGCCCCGGAGGCGCGTCGGCTCGGAGGGCTCGCGCGGAGCCCTGGGCCCCGGTGTCGGCGTGTCCCGTTTGTCCAAGTGGAGCGGGCAGTGGGTGTTGACCGTCTCCGTGTGCCCGGGCGCAGCCGCAGCCCCGCCGCGCACGGGGAGCAGCTTGGCTTCCGTGCGCATGAGACTCCGCGGCCGCGGTTCTTTCCCGGGGGCCCGGCTCCCCAGACAGCGCCCGACCCGAAGGCGGGACCAGAAGCGTCGTCCCGCTGTCCGGTCGTAGCTCGTGACTGTGGACGAGGTTGGGCCGTTGTTTTCTGGCCTGTAAGGTGGCAGCTGCACCAGGTGGTGCTGTGGGCGGTGCAGCCCTCCGGCTGGGGCTCCGAGCCCGGGTGGCGCTGGCGCGGCTCCGGGGGGCGCCCGCTGGCTGCGGCCCGGCCTGAGCCCCCGGCCCCCAGCCCCCAGCCCCCAGCGGCCCGAGCTCGCTGCCTGCCCCGCCCCGGCCCCCCTCTCACGCGCACCATTCACCTGCTCTCCCTGACACCAGTGACTTCCCGCTTAGGCGCGCCCTGCCCCTGCTGGCCCCCTCTTCCCTCCGGCTCGCCCGGGAGGGCTCCCCTGGCCGTAAGTGGCCAGAGCCCCATGTCACTCCGACGTGCCCACTCCACTGGGCCGACAGCAGCAGCCAGTGTGGCCATTGGGCAGGGCTGCTGGGCCCCAGGGTGCCCCCAGCCACCTGTGTCTCACCGGGGGGCTCGCACCCACTTGGGTTCCTCCCCCGCCTCCCTAGTCCCCGTACTAGGTTGGACACCCCCTAAGGGGCACAGGAGGAGGACGGCCGGAGGGCTTTGAGCTACCTGCCTGGTCCGCTCCCACTCTAGGCCTCAGTTTCCCCTCTCCTCTCGGGGGGCACTCCACAGGATCCGCCGTGCCCCTGCCACCCCTGCCGCTCCCCGTGTGGCTCTGGGGTCCCGTACCGATCTCCATTCTTTCCCATTTGGGGTTCTCTGTGTGTGTGTGGGGGGGTTCTGTTGTTTGTTTTTACTGGAAGAATAGAATTAGAGGCTCATACTTAGAATTACAAGACCCTCTTTTTATTTTTTAAAATAATTTTTTAAATTGATTTTATAGCGAGGGAGAGGGAGGGAGAGAGGCATCGATGAGAGAGAACATGGATTGGCTGCCTCCTGAATGTCCCCCACTGGGAATTGGGCCCACGACCCGGGCACGTGCCCTGACCTGGCATCGAACCAGGACCTCTCAGTGGATTGGGACGACAGTCAATCCACTGAGCCCCACCAGCTGGGCTGCCATTGGTATTTTAATAGGGGTCGCAGTGAATCTATAGATTGCTTTGGGCAGTATGGACTTTTTTTTTGGTAGGTGCCCCATCGCCCCCAGCAGCCCCAAGCGCTCACTGCAGCGCCAGCGGCCCCTCCCCCCTGGCCTGCCCGTCACTGCCACCCAGCTGCGCCCGCCGGCACCAACACGCTGCACTGCACAGCAGGCCAACCCTCCAACCGCTGAGCCAAACTGGCCAGGGCTGGACATTTTAATGATGTTAATTCTTCCAAGCCATGGACACAGTATATTCTTCCATTTGTTTATATCTTTCTCTCTTTATTCAGTGTCCTGTAGTTTTCCGAGTACAGGTCTTTTACCTCCTTGGTTAAATTTATTCTTAAGTATCTTAATTTTTCTTGTTGCAATGATAAATGGGAATTTTTGTTTGTTTCTCTACCTGAGAGTTTATTATTGGTGTATAAAAATACCATCAAGCCCTGGCCAGTTTGGCTCAGCAGTTAGAGCATCCGCCCGCGGACCAGAGACCCGGGTTCAGTTCCCGCTAAGGGCACGAACCTCGGTTGCGGTTCAGCCCCCGCCCCGGTTGGGTTGTGAAGGTGGCGACCACTCGATGTGTCTCTCTCTCTATCCCCCCTCTCTCCTTCCTGCTCTATCAGAAGATAAATGTAAAAATGTCCTCGGGTGAGGATAAAAACAAAAAAAAATGCAATCAATTTCTAGCTGTTAATTTGTATTCTGCTACATTGCTGCATTCATTTATTAAATTTAGTAGTTTTTTTGGTGGAGTCTTTAGAGCTTTCTATCTATGTACAATAGCGTGTCATCTGTGAATGACAGTTTTACTTCCTCCTTTCCAATTTAGATGGCTTTTATTTTTTCTTGTCTGGTCATTGTGGCTAAGAATTCCTGCACTATGTTGAATAAGAGTGGTGAAGGCAGGCATCCCTGTCTTGTTCCTGGGAAATGCTTTTAGTTTTTGCCCATTGAGTATGATAGCCTTTATTGTGTTGAAGTATGATCCCTCTATTCCCACTTTGCTGAGAGTTTGTTTTGTTTTGTTTTTTTACCCTCACCAGAGGATATAGAGGATATTTTTCTATTTATCTTCAGATAGAGTGGGAAGGAGGGAGGGAGAGAGAAACATTGATGTGAGAGAGACACATCGACTGGCTGCCATCCACACGACCCCAACGGGGGCCGGGGACGAACCACAACCAAGATACGTGCCCTTGGCTGGAATAGAACCCAGGACTCTTTGGTCCATGCGCCAACGCCCTAACCTCTGAGCCAAACCAGCCAAGGCTTAAGTGTTTTTATTGTAGTTGATTTCTACTTCCATGCCGTTGTGATCTGAGAAGATGCTTGATATGATCTCAGTCTTCTTGAACTTGTAGAGACTTATTTTTGTGTCCTAGCATGCTCTATTTATGAGAGTGTCCCAGGTGCACTTGAGAAAAATGTATATTCTGCAGCTTTGAGGTAAAATGTTCTGTAAATGTCAATTAAATCCATCTAATCTAGTGTGTTGTTCAGGGTCACTATTTCCTTGTTGATTCTACAACCCTTCTTAAGGTGACCTGGCTTTCTACAATAAAAACAGACTCCTCTATGAGAGTTTCCCAACAAACCTTATTTAGTAATTCTGTTGCTTCACTCCCAGAAACCAGTAGGTATATTCATTGGAATGGGTCAGAGAAACCAGGATCATATTCTAACAGTAAATTTGTTCTTGTAAATACTTCTTTTAGTGTGTGAGAGGCAGTGGCTCATGCAGCAGGTTTCTCTTTTGCTTTTCAGTGAGGTGATTGCAGAGGAGTCCATACTATGTCTCCAAAAGGCCCTGAATCATCTTCGGGAAATATGGGAATTAATTGGGATTCCTGAGGACCAGCGGTTACAACGAACTGAGGTTGTACATAAGCACATCAAGGTGAGTTTAGTGCTGGTGTCTTTGCAGGGGTTCATGGGTAAGGATGTTGGTGTCTCATCTGAGATAGCATATCAAAGTAACACTGAGAAATCACAGGCTCTTCCTGGTTTCTAAGTCTTTAAAAATTTGAAATTATTGTTTTTTTGGTGTTATTTGTTGATATGGGGTTTTTGTCCTCATTGGTTCCAAACTTTTATGGACTGTTTTCTCTCGTGTAGGACCTCCTGGATATGATGATTGCTGAAGAGGAAAGCCTGAAGGAAAGGCTCATTAAAAGCATAGCCAACTGTCAAAAAGAGTTGGCTACCCTGTGCAACGAGTTGCAGGTTGAGCCATTTCAGGTACACTGGGTCTTGTACTCCTGTTTGGGTCTGAGATTTACGAAGGAACTTTGCCTTGGGGCTACAGTGGAAAGTTTTTGTGTCAGGGTGGTCCTGGACATGAGAAGTGAGGAAAATGTGCTGCCTAGTCAACCAGTTCCAGCAGTTATTTTTACTTATGTAAAGAGTTGCCCTGTTGAGCCCTGGCTGGTTTGGCTCAGCAGTTAGAGTGTTGGCCTGCGGTCCAGAGAGACCCGGGTTCGGTTTCCGCTAAGGGTTGCAGTTTGTCCCCAGCCCTGGTTGGGTTGTGCAGGTGGCAGCCACTCGATGTGTCCCTTTCACGTCAATGTTTCTCTCTCTCTCTTCCTCTCTCCCTCCCACTCTGTCTGAATAAAAAATGGAAAAATGTCCTCGGGTGAGGATTTAAAAAAAGAGTTGCCCTGTTGAGAGGTGGAGCAGTTTGTTCGTTTATTTATTTATTAAGAGTTTGTTTCTTAAAGCTGGGGATAGTGAAACAAGGGAAGGGCTTAGGATAGAAGCAGCAATAGGAGAGACCTAGGCAGAGCTGCTTCAGCTCACTGAGAAGTCAGAGAAAAGGGGGCCTGGGAGAAGCTGCTGCTACCCATGGCTCCCTTGGCTCTGAGTCTCGTGGAGATTCTTGGAGTTCAGGAGATGCACATCTGAGATGACAAAGATGTGGGCATGCTCCCGGGAGGGAGCTAATGAATGGTGCCAGGCTTTCATTGAAAACACACTTCCTCTTGGTATTAGTCTGTGGGGCATATAAAATATATATATATTTTTTTTATCCTCACCTGAGGATATTTTTCCATATTTTGTACAGATAGAGTGGGAGGGAGAGAGAGGAAGGGAGAGAGAGAGAGAAACATCGACGTGAAGGGACACATCGAGTGGCTGCCACCCGCACGACCAACCAGGGCCGGGGACAAACCGCAACCGAAGTACGTGCCCTTAGCGGGAACCGAACCTGGGTCTCTCCGGACCGCAGGCCGACGCTCTAACCGCTGAGCCAAACCGGCCAGGGCTAAAATATTTTTTTTAACTCTGAGGAAAAGTTAGGCATAGATGATGATACTGTGCCGTTTTTTTCTTTGCAAGAAAGTGAAAAAAGCTACTTAGGAAGCAAAAGTGATGAGTGACATAAGGGAAAGTTACCCAAAACCCTGCCTTTGTGGGCTCCATAAGTAAAAGCTGCACACAACTGAACCAGCTAAAATTGCCACTTGAGAAGAAATGTTTCCAAAGCTTGGGTATCAGGAGAGCACGACTGAGTTTGGAGCATGCCATGACTGTGTGTTCCTGGCTGAGAGGCCGCTGTGTTGTGGTCCAGCACAAGTCAGGGACTGGAATGGAGTCAGCCTAGGAGGGGGGAGACTTGCCTTTAAAGGATTAAGAATAATTCATACCTGACTACCAAGGGCAATCAGTGGAGTTTCTTGAAACCAACAGAAATATCATGGATTTTGGACAGTTTATTGAGTCTTTTATTTATTTTTGTTGCTTTCAATGTAAAATCAGGTGAGAAGGTAGATGTACCATGATACATTGCCCTTAAATTACGTAACCATTCTTAGTTCACCAGTGTTGAGTAAAATCTATAGGACATATTACAGCCCCCTTCTTTTTTTTGTTTTTTGTTTGTCAGGAGTAGAGCAAGAAGTACTCATTGTGTTTTACCAGTTAGGTGATATTCTTTGGGTAATTGGCATGAGCATTTAGTTGTGAGCTAAGTGTACCCCTATAGCTAACTCAGAGCAAGCTTTCCAACAGGTTACACTTCTGGCAAAAATGCCCTGGTACCCTCCCTTAGCCGGGGACCTTCCTTAGGGGACCCTCTGTGCCGTATTCTGTTATCCATGAATTGACTTATTTGTAAGTTTAACTAAAAGTCTGTCATTTAGCCCTCTTTTGTTGTCCTACTCTTCCTTTGAGGAAGTCTACTTGGAACCTTGTAACAGTGGGATATCGTCTTACACAGGAAGAAGGAGAGCCAACCATCTTGCAGCTAGAAAAGGATTTGCGCACTCAGGTAGAACTGATGCGCAAACAGAAAAAGGAGAGAAAACGTGAACTGAAACTACTTCAAGAACAAGATCAAGAACTGTGTGAAGTTCTTTGCATGCCACACTATGACATTGACAGTGACTCTGTTCCCAGCTTAGAAGAGCTGAACCAGTTCAGACAACATGTGGCAACTTTGAGGGAAACAAAGGTATACTGGTTGCATCCAAACTTCCTTAAAAGTTGGTTTGACTTTCCTATAGGTATCTTATAATCATTTTCTTTTACAGGTATCTCGGCGTGAGGAGTTTGTCAACATAAAGAGACAGATCATACTGTGTATGGAAGAATTAGAACACACCCCAGACACGAGCTTCGAAAGAGATGTAGTATGTGAAGATGAAGATGCCTTTTGTTTATCTTTGGAGAATATTGCAGCACTGCAAAAGCTGCTACAGCAGGTAATGTCTACTCAGAATTTGGCCTGGGATCTCAAATCCATAGTACCCAGCAATTTGAAGAAAGTGAGAGTTTTGGTTTTTTTAATCTGAAGTGTTACATAAGGAGCCCCAGTGTAAGTTAAGAGAATGAGGGAGGATAAAGATAGTATTGTATGATATACAACCTTGAATTTTTTAAACAAAAAACTTAATTCATATGTAGCTCTAAGAATGTGAAACTGAAATTATGGGTGAAATAATAGTCATCAAGTTAGTGTTTAAATGAAAAACAAATTTTTTTAATTCAAAATTTGAATCCTAAAACTTGGGGTCTGGTTTCCTCCCATAATGACAGTCTTACAGTTTGTGTTCAGTAGTCAAGAAAACATTCCTCTTCACAATCTTATAAAAGTGCTTCTTCGGCTTGTGGATCCAGATATTTCTTTGTGGGAGGCCAGAGGGCTAGCCTCTGTACTGTTAGCCTTTTCCGTAACCACTGTCTTTCCTTGCTACAGCTGGAAATGCGAAAATCACAAAACGAAGCAGTGTGTGAGGGGCTGCGTGCTCAGATCCGGGAGCTCTGGGACAGGTTGCAAATACCAGAAGAAGAGAGAGAAGCTGTGGCCATGGTTATGACTGGGTCGAAGGTCAAGGTTAAGAAAGCGGTAGGAAACCCATTGGGTTCTGGGTCAGCAGTCTCTATAGCATTTTTATGTCTGATCTCATGCCTTGAGCAACTTCTGCCGTGAGCAAGTCTTTTTTGGTTAATCCGTACCCGAGGATACTTTTTCCATTGATTTTTAGAGAGAGTGGAAGGGAGGGTGAGAGAGGAAGAGAAACATTGATTGGTTGCTCCTTTGGTAGCATTGTTGGAAAGAGCATTAACTTGCATCTGTGGTTTTGTGCTATAGTTTTATTTTATTTAAAAAAGTATTTTTTCTTTATTGATTTTTACAGAGAGAGGAAGGGAAGAGGGAGAGAGAGATAGAAACATTGATAAGAGAGCACATCAATTGGCCGCCTTCTGCATGCCCCCTACTGGGGATTTGGCTCACAACTTGGGCATGTGCCCTGACTGGGAATCGAATTGGCGACCTCTTGGTGCATGGGTCATCGCTCAGCCACTAAGCCACACCAACTGGGCCGTAGTTTTATTTAAAGGGGAAGATTTTTGCCCTGACCATTTTGGCTCAGCAGTTACAATGTCAGCCCATGGACCAAAGGGTTGTGGGTTCGAGTCCCAGTTAAGGGCACATACCTGGTTTGCAGGTTTGATCTCCAGCCTCGGTCAGGGTCGTGCAGGAGGCAACCAATATATGTCTCCCCTGCCCCTCCTTTCCACTGTATCTAAAAATCAGTGGAAAAATACCCTTGGGTGAGGCTTAACAAAAAAAGAAAGAAATTTTTTTTTTTTTTTGCTAAGTTCCGTGAATGTAAAGGTATAACAGACACCTTTAATAGATATCTGTGCTTCAGCTGCAGTTAGAAGTGGATCGTTTGGAAGAACTGAAAATGCAAAACATGAAGAAAGTGATTGAGGCAATACGACTGGAGCTGGCTAAGTATTGGGACCAGTGTTTCTACAGCCAGGAGCAGAGACAAGCTTTTGCTGCTTACTATGATGGTTAGTACAAGAGCGATGCGTTTATGTGGCTTGCACTTGTAAGGAAGTGCAGATGTTCACCAGGAAGTACTTTCTCTGCTGAACAAATCTAACTATCTTTTTGAGCCATTTAGCATAAATTATTATTTCTATATAAAAGCATTTGCAAATGCTACTGGGAAATAAGGGATGTCTAGATTTCTGAAGTAGCATATCACTGTAGCCTCTAGTTGTGAAGCTCTAGTTTATCAATATCAGATGCTTGCTTATTCTATGCTAGGTGCAATGTCAAACTTTTTATATTTTTTCTTTATTGATTTGACAGAGCAAGGGAGAGAGAGAGAGAGATAATGATGAGAAAGAACATCGATTGGCTGCCTCCTGCATGCCCCTCACCAGGGATCAGGCCCACAACCTGGAATTGAACTGGCAACCTCTTGGTGCATGGGTTGATGCTCAACCACTGAGCCACACCAGCCGGGCAATGTCAAACTTGTTATTATTTCGATCCCAAGTCAAGAGATGAGGGCACAAATGTGCATAAATGTTGAGCAACTTGAGCCAGAGGCACAGCAGGTAAAGGGCAGAGCTCACATTTGACTCACAGAGTCTGGCCCCAGAGCCCAACAGAATTCTAGTCTAACCTAAACTGAATATAAAGATGCGCTGTCTGCTAATTTCCACATTTGGTACATTTTCTTTGACCCAAGCCACTACTGGGCAGGGTAGAAATGAAGAATATGAACAAACCTAAGAGAAGGTGAGAGATGACACAGAGGTTTGAGAATCAGTCATTTTAGTGCACACCCTAGGCCCTTATTCCTTAGTCCTGCCAGGCTGATGGTGACAAACCAGGCCTTTATTACCCACAATGTATACTTATTCATGTAACATTTTTAATATAGTAAAGAATAACCTATTTCCATTGTAGGGGGATGAGAGGTTAGTAAATTAAGATACTAAACACTAGAGGAACTTTAAAAAAACTACTGGGCCTGTATCTTGCAGAGGACTACACAGAAGGTCTGCTCCAGCTCCATGACGCTGAGGTTGTGCGGTTAAAAAACTACTATGAGGTCCACAAAGAACTTTTTGAAGGTGTGCAGAAGTGGGAAGAAAGCTGGAGGCTCTTCTTAGAGTTTGAGGTACTGCCCTAATTTCCTCTGGTTTCTTAGAGGATGATGAAGTGTGATGAAAGCATGTCCTTTATAGAGTCAGAGTCCAGTCTCCTTTTCTCTTTCTTGTTTTTTTTTTTTTGTTAATCCTCACCCGAGGATACTTTTCCTTTTTTTTTTTTAATGAATTTTCATTGATTTTTACAAAGAGAGGAAGGGAGAGGGAGAGTAGAAATATCTCTTGGCTGCTTCCTGCACGTCCCCTACTGGAGATGGAGCCTGCATGACCCCAACCAGGTCTGGGATTCAACCTGCCACCCTTTGGTCCTTGGGCTGACACTCTAACCACTGAGCTAAACCAGCCAGGGCTCTTTCCTAGGTTTCTAATACCCTGTCTTCATTAAGTCTCTGAATCACTGCTGGCCCATCTGTATTTGTGAGGCTCGTGTACAGGAACATATACGAGAAAAAACCTAAACAACTGGCTTACATAAGATAAAAGTTTCTGGCCCTAGCAGGTTTGGCTTGTCGGCCCACAGACTAAAGCGTCATGGGTTTGATTACGAAATCAAGGCGCGTACCTGGGTTGCAGATTCAATCCCCAGCCCCGTTCGGGGTTGTGTGGGAGGCAACCAATGCATGTGTCTCTCTCATATCAATGTTTCTCTCTCTCTCTCTCTCCCTCCCTCTTTTCTTCCCTTCCTTCTTTTCACTCTATCTAAAAATCACTGGAAAAATATCCTTGGGTGAGAGTTAACAACAGAAAATAAAAAAGATAAAAGGTTCAGGCATAAAGGAAGTTCAGAGGGAGGCAGTGCAGGGCAAGTGTGGTAGTTCCATAGTCAGTGAGGTCGCAGGCTTCTCCAGCTCATGGCGCCCCTACCACTCAGTGGTGGACCTTAACCTTAGGTTTACGTTGTCCCTAGAGAGCCCAGCAGAGCTTTCAGGCAGCATTGTGGAGGAAGGGACACAGAGGGCACTGTCTCTCCAGCACCTCCAAGGGCTCCTCCCAGGCTCTCATCCCAGCATCTCTGCTCACATGCCACACTGGTGAGGCTGGTGGTATTGCTGCCACAGAGAAATTCGGGCTCTGTTACTAAGAGGGAGAGAAGAGCGGATATTGGGCCAGGCAACTGATTATTCTCTACCGACTTTTGCTATGTTCTTAGAAAATTGCCTGGGTGTTGGTGTACATTTGTATACTGAATTCCTTTTCTCCTGGTTGACATAACACAGACTGGTTCCCTCAGAGCATTTTAGAGCTCAGGGCTGAGACTAGGAGGAGGCATGGTGGACATAAATTTCCAGCAGACTTGTTCTCACGTTCGTGCTTGGCCCTGTTAGAGCCTGAAGGGTCCTTCAGGGAGTCCGGAGTTCAACTCCTTCACGTTTATAGGAAACCAGACCTCAGAAGAGGAGAGAACTGCCAAATCTTACAGCTGTTGAAGAACAGATGACTCTGCCCTCAGTTACTCCTTCCTTCTGTTTGAAAGCACGAAGGAGGAGGAGTAAATGTTAGTGAAGAGCCAAATAAGTAACCCTTGTTGACATGCCAGTATTTAAGAAAAATAGAGACTAATTACCATTCCCTTTAGTTGTTTTTAGGCCATCAGCAGCCGAGCGGGCTGCAAGGAAAGTGGAATTTCTTTACAAGCTTAGCGAGTTGTCAAGATTGGTTCTGTACTTTTCTGATGATCTGCCCCTAATTTATATTTACAAGTTATATGTTATGTTACTCTTTTGATATATTATACACATGATAGAATAACAAAAAAACCCAGAAAAGTTAAAAAGAACAAGAAACCTAACATGCTACATTTTTTTACTTGTCCATTTTGTGAGGGTTGATTTAATGAAAACCAGATTATCTGTAACCCTTAACCTTGCACATTTAAACTGCATTGTCTCGGTGGGCTGGGAGTGAGTGGAGAAGTAGGAATGCCCACCAAACTCTCTGAGGGTAGACCTTCCTCTTGGCCCTCCACATAGTTCATTTCCTGTAGGTAACATGTAATCTTTTGACATTTGAACCAGTGACATTGTGTGTTAAATACTGAAGCTGTCTTCCTTTCTAGATGACAAAAGAAACACTAGTTTTCCTGCACCCAAATGGATGTGCTCATACCCAAGCCCCTCCATTCCTCACTGCTGAGAGGGAGTGGGAATGTAAAACTCAAAGTCTCCTTGATGCAGTCCAAGTATGACTGCAAGGAGTCTTAGCAGAAGTCACTGTCTCATTGCCTGTCCTGCGTGTACTCTCATTAAAATGTGTTTTCACAGAGAAAAGCGTCAGATCCAAGCCGATTTACAAATCGTGGAGGAAATCTGCTAAAAGAGGAAAAGCAACGAGCCAGGCTCCAGAAAACACTCCCTAAGGTAATATTGTTAAGCGTTTCGGTGTTTAGCTACAAAATACCTCACTTTTTGTATATTCTTTGCTTTGAATCATTTGCCCCAAACTATCTTCTCTAAAAGTTAATCAAGGATAGTAAGTAGTACTGGGCCTTCCTGGCATAAGCGACTGAATATCAAGATGTATTCATTTTCTAGGGCAGCCTTAACAAAATATCACAGACAGGGCGGCCTAAACAACAGACATTTATTTTCTCGTAAGTCTGGAGGCTAGAAGTCTGAGATCAAGCCCTAGGCAGGGCTGGTTTCTTAGGCTTGTAGTTGGTTATCTTCTCCCTGTGTCTTCGCCTGGTCTTCCTTCTGTGTCTGTGGCCACATTTTCTCTTCTCATAAGGCTCCCAATAGTTTAGGATCCACCCTAATGACTTCATTTTAACTTAATCACCTCTATGTCCAAATAAAACCACATTCTCAGGCATTGGAGTTATGACTTCAACATATGAATGGGGTAGGGGGGCATAATTCAGCTGATAACACAAAGCAAGCTCTTTAGCAAGTTCTGGGGGCTTAAGTACTATTCTCTTTTTTTTTTTTTATCCTCACCCGAGGATATTTTTCCATTTTTTGTACAGATAGAGTGGGAGGGAGAGAGAGGAAGGGAGAGAGAGTGAGAAACATCGACGTGAAGGGACACATCGAGTGGCCGCCACCCGCACGACCAACCAGGGCCGGGGACAAACTGCAACCGAAGTACGTGCCCTTAGCGGGAACCGAACCCGGGTCTCTCCGGACCGCAGGCCGACACTCTAACCGCTGAGCCAAACTGGCCAGGGCTCTATTTTAATAATAATTAATAATAGCACTTATTTAAGAGCCAGATATTATTTCAAAGTGCTTTGCATTTTTACAGATGAGGAAGTTGAGGCACTGAGAACTTAAGTAGCTTGCCCACCTTTTCACAGCTGTAGGAGGTAGATTCAAGCTGGCGCCCAGAACGTGCTGCTCTAACTGCACACTGTCTCTTGGATGTTGTTGGTCCCCCTGGTGCTCCTCTCACTTCAGCACCAGAACCTCAGAGGCAACACTGTCCTCGCATTTCCCACTTTCGTGTGTACTGTGAAACCATCCCTCGCCTTTGATTTTCGGCTACTCTGACCTTTTCCCAAGGGGGTCCAGCTCCCTAAAGTCAGCCTAGTGATGCTGTGGGGAAGGAGGAATCATTTTTTTGGGGGAAATCATTTCCTTTGGGCTTCACACCAAAGATTTGAAGTAAATAACATGTCCTTGTGTCTGGTCTCAGCTGGAAGAGGAATTGAAGGCCCAGATTGAAATGTGGGAACAGGAACATTCAAAGGCATTTGTGGTAAATGGACAGAAATTCATGGAGTATGTGACTGAACAGTGGGAGATGCATCGATTAGAGAAAGAGCGAGCCAGGCAGGAAAGGGTAAGTGAACCCTTTTGGGGAAGAGGGAAGGGTGGTCATGTGAGCAGCCCAGACTCTGCCAGTGCCCATGGTACAGAGATTTGGCACCAGATTTCTGGCTCCACCCTAGACCTGTTTTCTCCCTGGGATGTATCACTGTTGCTTCTGTCTTTCACACAGCAACTGAAGAACAAGAAGCAGACAGAGACAGAGATGCTATATGGCAGTGCTCCCAGAACACCAAATAAGCGGCGAGGACTGACACCCACCACACCAGGGAAAGTGCGCAAGGTAAACAGGAGGCTCCGTGGACCACTAGTGACAAGGGCCTGTGGAGGCCAGGGCTCATGGCTATCTCTTGCCTTCTGCCCTGCAGATACGGAAAAGGGTTTTTCTTGATTTTCAATTGAGTTCATTTGAGAGGGAAGCATTATTTCCCTTCTCCCTCTACTCATACTTTGTAACATATAAAACATTTAACCCTGGCCGATTTGGCTCAGCAGTTAGAGTGTCCACAGACCAAAGGGTCTCAAGTTTGATTCCAGTCAAGGGCACATACCTGGGTTGCAGGTTCAATCCCTGGCCCCTGTTGGGGTTGTGCGGGAGGCAACCAATTGATGTCTCTCTCTCACATCGATGTTTTTCTCTTTCCCTGTCTTCCACTCTCTCTTCAAAACAAAACAAACAAAAAACATTTAAAAATCACCTGTACTATCACTCCAAGAAGACTACTGAGAATATTTTTTTTTCTTGCTTTTAAAAATAATGTATGTTTACAAATAGAGATCACATTATGTAATTTTGATTTCTGCCTTTTCGCCTATTTTGTATTGGTTTTGGGTTCTTCATAGCATCAAACTTTCTTCAAATACATGCTTATTATTAGCCACTTAATTCTGTCTGCTTGACATTTTATGAAACTATTTCCCCTTTTGTTTACTATTACAATGAAAATAATGTGATGAATTTTTTTTTCTTTTTTGATCTTTTATTTTTAAATTTTTTTCTTATTAATTTTAGAGAGAGGAGAAGGGAGAGGGAGAAAGAGAGAGAAACACTGATGAGAGAGAACATCGATTGGCCACCTCCTGCACTGGGGATTGGGCCCACAACCTGGGCATATTTTGGATTTTTTTACTATTTGTTAACCCTCACTTGAAGATATTTTTTTTTCGAGAGAGGGTGGTGGGGAGGGGGAAAGAGAGAGAAACATCAATATGAAAGAGACACATAGATTGGTTGCCTTCTGCATGTGCCCCAACGAGGGCTGGGAATCGAACCTGCAACCCAGGTACGTGCCCTTGACCTGGAATTGTACCCATGACCCTTTGGTCCTTGGGCCAACACTAACCACTGAGCAACTCCAGCCAGGGCCATTTCTTGTTTTTTAATTTACTATTTTTAAATTTTATTTATTTTTTTGTTAATCCTCACCTGAGGATATTTTCCCAGTGATTTTTTTTTTTTGAGAGAGTGGAAGGGAACGAGGCGGGGGGACAATGTGAGAGTGAAACATTGGTCAGGGCCATTTCTGGTTTTTAATTATTTTTATTTAATTTATTTATTTTAAATTTTACTTTAGAGAGAGGAAGGGAGAGAGAGAGAAACATTGATTTGTTGTTCCAATTATTTATGCATTCAGTGATTAATTCTTGTTTGTGCCCTAACTGGAGATCAAACCCACAACCTTGGTGTATTGGGACAATGCTCTAACCAACTGAGCTATCTGGCCAAGGTTATATTACTTTTATTTTTAAATTACAGTTGATATATACCTGAAACTAATAAAATATTATACAACCCAATGATTAAACATTTATATAACTTAATGAGTGATCACTCTGATAAGTCTATTACCCACCTGGCACCACACATAGTTATTACAGTGTTACTGACTATATTCCTTGTGCTGTACTTTACCTTCCCATGACTGTTTTGTAACTACCAATTTGTGTTGCTTAACTCCTTCACCATTCACCCAGCCTCTCAACCCTCCTCCCCTCTGGCAACCGTCAAAATATTTTCCGTATCTATAGGTCTGTTTTAGATTTGCTATGTAAGTGAAACCTTACCGTATTTTTCTTTCTCTGACTGGCTTATTTCATTGAGTATAATATGCTCTAGGTCCATCCATGTTGCATGTGGCAAGATTTCATTCTTTTTTATGGCTGAGTCATATTGCATTATATGTATATACCACATTTTCTTTCTTTCTTTCTTTCTTTCTTTCTTTCTTTCTTTCTTTCTTTCTTTTCTTTCTTTTCTTTCTTTCTATTATATATATATATACCTTTAAACACACACACACACACACACACACACATATATATGTAGTGTTTTTATTGATTTTTTAGAGAGGAAGGAAGAGAGAGAGAGACGCTGATATGAGAGAGAAACATCCATTGGCTGCCTCCTACACGCCCCCTACTGGGGATGGAACCCACAACCCAGGCAAGTGCCCAGTCCAGGGAACGATGCTCAATCCACTGAGCCACACCGACCGCGCCCACCTTTTCTTTATCCATTCATCTATTGATGGACACTTAGATTGCTTTCATATCTTGGCTATTGTAAATAATGCTGTAATGAATATATGTCTTCTTGAATTAGTGTCTTGGGTTCCTCTGGATAAATACCCAGAATTGCTGAAGTAGAAATAGAATTGCTGGGTCCTTCTTTGACTCTTATTATATAGCCTTTATTTTAAAGTCTGTTTTGTCTGATATAAGTATTGCTATGCCAGCTTTTTTGAAACCTCCATTTCAATTTTTATGAAATAATCTTCTTTCATTCTGTTTGTGTCTTTCGATCTGAAGTGGGTCTCTTGTAGACAGCATATGGAAGGGTCTTGTTTTGTTATCCTTTCAGGCTAGATATGTCTTATGATTGGAGCATTTAATCCATTTGTAATTATAGTAATTGTTGATAGATAAGTATTTATTGTCATTTTATTATTCATATGTTTGATATTTTGTTTTTCTTCTTAAAAAAGACCCATTAACATTTCTTGTAATACTCATTTGGTGGTGATGAAATCCTTTAGTTTTTTCTTGTCTGGGAAGCTCTTTATCCATCTTTGGATTCTAAATAGCTTTGTTGGGTGGAATAGTCTTGGTTGTATGTCCATGATTTTCATCACTTTGAATATTTGCTGCCAGTCCCTTTTGGCCTGCAAAGTTTCTGTTGAGAAATAAGCTGCCTGGGCTGGTTTGGCTCAGCGGTTTGTTGCATATCCTTATAACCAGTGTTTTGAACTCTGCATCTGGTAGGTTGCTTGTCTCCCTTTTGTTTAATTCTTTCTTTGGAGTTTTGTCCTATTCTTTTATTTGGGACATATTTCTTTGTCTCCTCATTTTGGCTGCCTCACTGTGTTTGTTTCTATGTATTAGATAGAGCTGCTGTGTCTTCCTGTCTCAGTAGAGTGACCTTATGTATTAGATGTCCTGTGGGCCCCGATGGTGCAGCCTCCCAGGTCACCTGAGCTGGGTGTCCCAGATATACTCCCCACCTCCACCCTGTGTGGGTTGTGTGCCCCCTCCTGTTGTAGTTGAGTCTTTTTTTTTTCTTTTTCTTTATTTATTTTAGAGAGGAAGGGAGAGGGAGAAACATCGATGAGAGAGAACATTGATTGCCCGCCTCCTGCATGCCCCTGCCCTTCACTGGGGATCAGGCCCACAATCTGGGCATGTGTCCCGACCAGGAATCGAAGCAGCAACCTCTTGGTGCATGGGTCGATGCTCAGCCACTGAGCCACACCAGCTGGACTGTAGTTGAGTCTTGATTGCTGTTGGCATGCCACTGATGGGGATTGACCCCCAGGCTGACTGGCAGTGAGGACCAGCTGAAACTATACGGGAGAAGTTGCTGTGCAGGGCCCACCCCACAGAGGAGGCCTCATTTCAGCCGGCCTCTGGTCCCTGCCAAATCCACCTGTTGATTTTGCTCATGGAGGTGCTTGGGTGGTGGTCTGGCATGGTCTGAAGCTTTCCCCTGGGTGCACTGGCTCTGGGGTCTCCCGGAAGGTGCAGGCAAACGTCATCTGATTATATCCTGCCCAGGGCTACCCAGCATGAGATACAAAGTGATCTACAGATGATTGGTACTGTTTGCTGGGCTTGAAGGTGCCCAGAATGGGCCAATCTGTGAACTGAAGCTTGCTGCCCCTAGTGCCAAGCTTGGGGCTGCTTAGCAAGAAATATGGGACATGCTGAGGCCAATGGTTCTTGTTTGGGGTTTGTGGACCTTGAAAACATTTTAGGATAGTCCACATCATGAGCCAAGACGGGCCATTTGTATGGAAATGCCACTAGAAACGGCTTGAGTGGGCCCAAAATTTGGGGTGGGGTCTTAGAATCACTAGGGCGAAGGTGTTAAATTGATGGAGGCTCAGATATGGTGTACATCTGCGCCCACAGGGTGGAGGCTCAGCAAAGAAACAGTGGCCTCCACTGAAACTCTGGGAAAGAGTTGCCCCCTGAGCTGCTGCCTCAAAGCCAAACAATTCAGTTATTCCCCATGTTTCTGGTGCTTTTGAACTCCTGCCCCAGCCTGGGGCTCAGAGCCAG
Source organism: Molossus molossus (assembly GCF_014108415.1). Taxonomy (NCBI): domain Eukaryota; kingdom Metazoa; phylum Chordata; class Mammalia; order Chiroptera; family Molossidae; genus Molossus; species Molossus molossus. The sequence continues at coordinate 3,580,951 of NW_023425360.1, read as the reverse complement.
TGAGTCTGAGTACATCCATGCATGGGGCCCTTTAAGAGGAATGCCTGGGACTCCAGAAGCCCTGTTTCTTACTCACCCACAATCCCTGCTGGTTTCCACAAACAGAAGTTATGGGAACATCTCTTCTTGTCCCCGAAACCCTGGGTTTTGGGGCTTGGTTTGGGGCTGGAACCTCTGACTCCTCAGAGGAGAACCTCCACAGCTGAGCTGTCCCTACCAGTTATCAACCCACACATGGGTGTGGGACCTGCCCGTTCGTCCTCTCTGCTCCCTGACCAATCTCGATATCGCTTCTGTATATCCTTCATCATAGACTTCTGGTGAGCTAGGCAGTTCTCAGATAGTGGTTCTGTAGTGTAGTTGTAATTTTGATGTGGTCATGGGAGGAGGCAAGCACGGTGTTTGCCTACTCTGCCATCTTGACTGGAAGGCCTGCACTCATATGTTTTGAAGTTTCAGCTGCACTAGTCGTGCAATCTGTGGTTATGATATGTGTGCTCCCGTGGCAGTGCCTAATACATGGTATTTTCAGACTTCTAAATTTTTGTTCATCTGATGAGTCTGAAGCAATGTCTCATTATGATTTTAGTTTGCATTTCTCTAATTACTAATGAAGTAAACATCTGTTTCTTTCTTACAAAGTTTGTAGGTATTTATGTTCTGGATGCTACTTGCTGACAGTTGTGTTACAGTAGCTTTTCCCAATATTCACTTGTGTCTTGTGTCCTTTTACTCTTTATGGTGTTTCGTCAATGAACAGAAGTTCTTCACTATAATGCAGTCAAAATGTTTTCAGTGTTTTCTTTAGGGCTTATACTTACTGTATTTTGTAAATACTCCATCTATGACCTGAAGCCACCCAGATATGTTTTCCTGTGTTGAATTTCCTAGTCTGTGTCTTGTATTTGAATAGTTTTGCTAGCCATTTAAGGTTTTTAATCTACCTATTGAGTAATTTGCATTTTCTAACATTCTATATATATAGACACATATTAGTATGGCTTTTTTTTTTTCACTTAGCATAATTTCTTTCATTTAGCATAATTTCTGAGAGATTCATCACTTGGTTGCTGTTTCAGCAGGTCACTACATTCTGTTGTTAAGCAGTAGTCCATTGTATGACTTTAGCATGGTTTGCTTATCTATTCACCTGTCAATTAATATTTTGGTCTGTTTCTGGTTTTTGGCTATTACAGATAAAGTTGCTATAAATATTTATGTCTGAGCCTTTGTATGGAGCAATGCTTTCATTTCTCCTGGGCTGGATCATATGATAGGTGTCTATCCAGTTTTAGAAACAGAAGGGTATACCATCTTATAGCTCCATGTGCTGGACATAAATAGGCTTTGAACACTTTCACAGGTTTCCTTAAAGCTCTTTATGGAAATGCATCTTTCTAAACTGCTTCCTGTACTCATTTCTCTGAAGTTTAGGGATGGGATGCTGAGCATGTTATTTGAATGAGTAATCTCTGTTCTTCTCCTCAGCTGAACACTACCATCATGTCCAATGCCACCGCCAACAGCAGCATTCGGCCTGCCTTTGGAGGGACAGTCTACCGCTCCCCAGTGTCTCGACTTCCACCTTCTGGCAGCAAGGTTAGTAAGCTCTACGCACAAACACGCCCCCAGGACCACCCTATCCTGTTTATCTGGAGGCCCCACCTACTTGTTCCAGTTTCTAAGATCCCTGGATTCAATCATTGAGATGCTGAGAGTTGACAGATACAAGCTGGTTAATCTGGAAAAAACAAATGAGAAAGAGAGAATGGTCATGCTGAGCCCCACTAGTGTCATGGGGAAGCCCTGGGACAGGACTGGGAAGCTGAAGAGAGGTGGTGGTCTCCATAGGCTCAGTTCAAAGCCAGGTCTCCAGTTGCTGAGCAAGGGCCCTGCACGTGGGTTCCAGCCCTGACACTGGGTCACTAGACAGTCAGGTACTCTCCCTTAAGGAGATAGGTGGGGAGTCTCTGCACTACTGTGTTCAGTTCTTCAAGTATTTTACAGACGATGCTCAAAGTAGGTGTTCTGCAAATCATTGAGTTCAATTTTTTTTTTACACCAGAAGTATCATGTAGGATTATACACACATGAGTACTGTAAAGATGGTATCAGCCTGTGTGTGTGTGTGGTTGGTCATCATAAGGATAACACTTTGGTCTACTCTCTATTTATAGCCGGTCCTCACGTCTACCTGTTCAGGGAAAAAAAACCCTCGTGCTGGCCGGCATGGAGCTGACAAGGAGAACCTGGAGCTCAATGGCAGTTTGCTGAGCGGTGGGTACCCCAGCTCAGCCCCCCTCCAGCACAACTTCAGCATTAATTCTGTTGCCAGCACCTATTCTGAGTTTGCGGTAATTGACCTTTTCTAATATCTGCCAATCTCTGGGGAGCACACAGTTGGGGCAGTGGGTATCTTCCCAAGGGTGCCCAGGCTCTTCAGAGAGTTTTTTGGAGGCTGAGAATCCCTTTCCTGCCTTGACCATGGTATGGAGTGGGGGTGATTTCAGGGGGGGATATAGGAAGGAAGTTGACAGCAGCAAGTAGACATTTAACCTGGATCCTTCTGCTTAAGAAATACCATTCCCTGGCTGCAGGAGGTGACCCTTCTAATTACTGCCCTGGTGCTCTCTTGGTGGAGTTCTTGGTAATTGTCTTAATTCTCTGTTCTTAGAAGGATCCATCCCTCTCAGACAGCTCCACTGTTGGGCTTCAGGTCTGTATGGCAACCCCTGCATGTCACATGTCCCTTTTTCAAACCAATCTGTCGTCTGCTGGCTTCATTCCCATCTGGGCACAGAGCTACACTAACCAGTAATCATCAGTTGTGCTACCACAGGACCTTTGCAGAGGAAACAAGAATTGCCAATACAGATGGCATAAGCAATAACTGGCTTCAGCTCCCAACATACTAACCTGCCGATTAACAAGAAAACTCGTTCAGACTTGAATTGGATTCTCAGCCCCACCGAAAGTCAGGCAAAGTTTTTGTATCATGTTATTTCACGAGGGAAAACGTTTACCATCCCCGATTATGACATCAGAGGCCTCCCACATGCTGGAAAGAAGAGCGGCCCCATCACCTGGGGAGGGGAGCCCCAGCTGTGTGCTGCTTATAACGAGGTTCTTGGCCTGCGTGATGATTATGTCCTGGAGTATATGCCTTACTAACCCCACTCTGAGCTAGCCAATGCTCATTTCCTTGCCTTTGCCTATTTCTACCACATTGAGCTGCTAAAGCACATGAATGTTCTTCAGCTCCTAGTGCCCTTTACTTAATGAGAGAAGATACTCTTCTCTCAGTATCTTCCTGTTGAGAGGTGAGGCTGCCTTGCCCTTGGGAGATGCTGAGTTACAGGCGAGGGTGCCCACTCTCTTCTTGCTGCAGGGATGGAGAATGGCCCAGTTGTCCATGGCTATAGCTCGTTTGAGCAGTGGAATTAGCTTCATATTTGGGTACTTTTTTCAAATTACATGACTGGTGGGGTTCTATTTGCAGAAGGGGGTGCGTGTTGCTTTGGCTAGCTGATGGCTGGACCGAGGGTCCAGGTGTTTTTTGGCTTGCTCAGTCCAGCCCTGTTTCATCCACTTGGAGCTTAACTGTATCTGCCTACCTATGGTTAAGCCTAAGGAGGTTCCTATGGTTTTGGTTACTGTGGGTGGCAAACTCCACCAGGCAGCACTGAAGCCAGTAGACTGACCTCTACTAACGTCTGTCTTTCTCGTGGTCATCCATGCTTTATCTTCTCTGTACCATGTGCTCCAGCATGAGATCAAATCACCAGCAGGTTACAAGTCCCTCAGCCCCAGGGATTGGTAGATATATGGTCTGGCCCATTGTTTTATAAAGGACTCAAACACCAAAGCTTGTTGCCTACCCAGCTTGTGAAGTATAAGGAATTTCTCTTCTGGCTGAGGGAAAGGGTCACATGCTTAATCTGCCACTAATAGAATGGTGCTCAGAGTGCCTCACCATCTGCTCCTAACACAGCCTGTGCTGTACACCTGTGTCTGGGAAACAGCCCTCGTGAGGCCTTATGCTGACACTTAACCCATGCTTTCAGGGGTGGGCATGCATGAGGGGATGTTGTCACTAATGATGTTTATTTTTCAACAGCGAGAACTTTCAAAGGCCTCCAAATCTGATGCTACTTCTCGAATCCTCAATTCAACCAACATCCATTCCTAAGAAGCCCTGATGTGCCTAGGCTGGACCTAATTATACAGGGGTGGCTTTAATTTCTCGTGTTTAGGTATGCTTGAAACCCTGGATAGGTCCCATTACCGTGGGCCTGACGTTCTTAGAGATGACAGTCCACCATAGGTGTAGTGGGTCCTTAGACGCTGTTTTGGCTCATAGCAGTAAGCGCAGATTTCAGCATGTGGAACTTGACTGTCCTCTTCCCGATTGCACTTGCTGAAGCACGAGCAAGGGCTGGTGTGTCTCCACTGTAAGATGACTGACTCCCTTTCTTGGGGTGTGGGACACAAAGTAATTTTAGCTTGTACATGTGTAATTAGCAATTAACATATTTTTTGTTTAGGGATGTTCAAGTAATGCTGTAGCTATGATAGCTCTGCCCTCACCTAAAGGTCTGTCCCCACAACACAGGCAGCCTTCGTCGTGATAAGTGTCTGTGTGTCAGAAGTTGAGATTGCCTGACCTACTACCAAGGATGTGACAGGGAGGCCGTAGCTCCTTTGTTAAACTGTATGAACGTGGTATGAACACATGCTTGTTTCACCTCTAGTTCTTCAGTTTTTCTGTGTCCAGCACCCCCCACCCTTACCCCTGCCCAATACCTGTGCCTACCATGCCTGAGGTTGTTGGGGAGATGTAGAACTTTGCACATGTCCGCCTTGGGGAGTTGTTCCCGCTGTGGTATACACAGTGAGGCCCCGTTAGCTACCTTGTTGGTCACTACGATTCTCCCAAAAGCACTATTATTTATTCCTACTCCGCCCGCACAGTGCTGCTGTCAGAGCACTAAATGGTTCCCAAAGTTCCCAGTGTGGCTAGATCTGCACACAGGGGCCCTCCTGTTAAGTCGTATATACGTGTCCTGGTTTTAAATATAAATATATTGTAAAGGATAAATAAAAATGTGTGTACTTGTATTAAAAAATTATGTGTTTTCAAATTTTAGGTTTGGTTGGTTTGGTCTGTGGAAAGCAGAAATTTCTACTTGGGCCCTGGCCGGTTTGGCTCAGCGGTTAAAGCCTCGGCCTGCGGTCCTCAGAGACCCGGGTTCGGTTCCCGCTAAGGGCATGTACCTCGGTTGCAGTTTGTCCCTGGCTCTGGTCAGTCGTGCGGGTGGCAGCCACTCGATGTGTTCCTTTCACATCGATGTTTCTCTCTCTCTCTCTGTTCCTCTCTCACCCTCCCAGTCTACCTGAACAAAAAATGGAAAAATGTCCTCGGGTGAGGATTAAAAAAAAAAGAAAGAAAAATTTCTACTTAGGAGAAATTTTTCTTGTTTGTTTTTATTGTTAATCTTCACCTGAGGATATTTTTTCCATTGATTTTTAGGGATAATGGAAGGGAGGGAGAATGTGGGGAAGAGAGACAGAAAGAGAAAAACATTGATGTACGAGACACATTGATTGGTTGCCTCCCATGTGCTCCAACCAGGGCCAGGGATCGAACCTGCAACGCAGGTACATACCCTTCCCTTGACTGGGAATCGAACCCACAACCCTTAAGTGCCGATGCTCTAACCACTTAGCATACCAGGTGGGGCAGGAGTATAATTTCTTTTTTAATCCTTACTCGAGGACACTTTTGCATTTTCAGATAGAGCAGGAGGGAGAGGAGGAGGAAGAGAGGGAGAGAGAGAGAGAGAGAGATTTTTTAAAATATTGTTTTATGTATGTGTAAATGAAGAACATCTCAATCTAATAAAAAGGATTTTTAATAACTTTATTCATTGATTTTTAGAGAGGGGAAGGGATTGAGAGAAATATCAATTTGTTGTTCCACTTATTTATGCATTCACAGGTTGATATTTTTAATATGCTTTTATTGATTTTTAGGGAGGACAAGAGAGGGAGAGGGAAACATTGATCAGCTGCCTCCTGCACGCCCCCTACTAGGGATCCAACCATCAGCTTGGGCATGTGTCCCGACCAGGAATCGAACCAGTGACCTGTTGGTGCATGGGACAGTGCTCAACCAACTGAGCTGCACCAGCTGGGCACTGGCTGATTTTTGTATTTGCCCCAAATGGGGATCAAACCAGCCATCTTGGTGTACAGAGATGATGCTGCTGCCAACTGAGCTACCCAGCCAGGGCTGATAAAAAAGGATTTTGAGAGGGAAAAAGCCTAAGTTTTAATGTATAAAGGAATGAATTAACCTTAGGAAACTTGTGGTTTCATTGGTATTTGAAAGCAGGATTAGGTTTTGTAGGGTGAAACTGTGGCATTTTATTTTAAAATAAAAGTAGAGATTTGGTTTTAATGTTTTTCATCAATTTGTATGTTTCAGTTATACTGGACATTGAAAATTGTTACTTACAGGTGTACAGTAAAAGAGACATTTATATAATTTAGGATGTGATCCCCTGGAGAAGTATTGTAGTGACCTGATATTTGTGGATTCCTGCAGAAACTAAAGAAGTCGGCAAAATCCAGAGGGAGGGACAGGGGCAGAGAGTTGGGGGGAGGGAAGGAGAGAGTAGACTAGAAAAAGGAACACATGATGAAGTGTGCCTTATCCTGGCAGTGGGAGCCAGGGTCTGTATTGCTGGTGGGAATGTAAGATGTTGCAGAAAATCGTGTGTGTGTGTGTGTGTGTGTCTTGATGTTATGGGTGGAACACTGCGCAGTTTACCAGAAGTATGGAGGTGAGTGAGCCTGTGTAAATACGTGTCTGTCACGTGGTCTGCATATTCCTTCACTCACCAAGTCAACAAGCATCTACTGAACCCCAGAATTCACCAGGCTGGAGATCCAGCAGAGTCCCTGCCCTCCTAGCACTCAGGTCTGAGGGGTGAGGTGGACAACAAGCAGGAGCGATACCAGGCGGTGGTAAGTGCTGTCCAGAAAGTAAAAGCAGGTAATGGGATAGCACTGGGGTGGGGTGGGAGCTGCTTTAGCTAAGTGGTAGGGAAGGCTTGTCCAAAGAGGTGACCTTAGTGACGTAAAAGTAGCCAGCCCTGCAGACAGCTGGGGGAGAGCGTGTGAGGCGGGCACGGCCAGCCCGGGTGGTGTGGCTGGAGTGGGCTGGCTTGATTCAGTGGGCAGACGGACCACCAGCGGCGGGAGCACAGCAGGCAGGTGGGGACAGACGAGCTCTAGGGAGGCTGGGCTAGGCGATCTGGGCCTCAGGCCATGGTGAGGCTTTGTGTTACATTCAAGTGGCAGTGGGAAGATTCTGAAGCAGGGAGTAAGATGATGCTTTATGGTGCTAAGTTAATGGAGCTGTTGGGGAGAGAACAGACTGAGTCGGGGGACAGGGTGGGGCAGAGAGTGGCAGCAGAGAAACCAGTCAGAAGTTGACTAGCTGTCCAGGTGAGGGGTAGCAGCACCTTGGACGAAGCTGGAAGCAGAAATGGTCAGAAGTGGTGAGATCCAGGGTCTGCTTGGACAGTAGAGCTGAGGACTTCAGGGGTAGGGCACCAGGGTGGGTGGGAAGTAAGGGGGGAATGGGGAATGATTCTGAGGGGCCTGAGCCACAGGAAATGCAGTGCTGCCACTGGAGAGACAGAGTAGGGGGCAGGTCTGTACAGAGGGTGGCAATCAGTGCTTGTGCTGGGCCATGGCCCTTGGCTGGAGGAGTGTGGAGCTCAGGGAGACGTTGGGGCAGGTGGCATTTAAAGTCTGAGTCTGGGTGAGATGACTAAGGGACGGAGGAGGGCAGGTGGGAAAAAGGAAACTTGCACGCAATGCATGCTGGACATAGTCTAGCACCAGGCACATGGCCAGAGCTCTAAATACGAGATCTGTTGTCCCAGGACACATTTTAGGGGTGCCTCACTTTGCTGGAAGGGTTTCCCTGAGGAGCTTGTAGGTCGGGCATGTGAGATGAGCAAGAGTTAAGAGGCAGAGAATGTGTTCCAGTGCCTGCAGTAGTGTGGAAAGGCCTGGGGGCAGAGGGTAGATTCCTTGCAGGGTCAGAAACAAGCCTTCCAAGGATACAGGGAGCTAGGATGGGGAGAGAGATGGGAACTAAGGGCCAACGAAGGGTTTTTAATGGGAGTGACATGATTAGACTTGCTTAAAAATATATAATGAGCACTTTTTACTGCTTATATTTTCTAAGAGTTTTATGGTTTTGAGTCTTACATTAAGTCTTTAATCCATTTTGAGTTTATTCTTGTGTATGGTGTAAGAAGGTGGTCCAGTTTTCTCAACACCATTTATCAAAGAGACTACCTTTGTCAAATATTAATTGCCCATATAGGTTTGGGTTGATTTCTGGGCTCTGTTCTACTGATGTGTGTGTCTGTGTTCCCCTCCGACAGGGCAGTTCTGTCTGTGCACTGAAAGTGCAGTGAGTGAGCACCTGCTGTGCGCCAGGCACTGATGTGTGTGTGGGCAGGGCTGGGGGTGGAGTGGGGGAGATACAGATACAGAAGGTGGGTAACCAAGGTAACAACACAGCAAGCACATTCTCCAAACTAGAGCTGCCTTTGGGAGACGTAAGGTAGTTAAGAAAAATGCACACTAAGTTCTAAAACCTGAGGCTTCACACCCCACCCTTTTCTCCTTTGTCATCGTGCAAATACAACGTACAAGTGCTGCAATATGGAACTGGACAGGTGTAATGTGTATAACTATTAACCAGTGTCATGGCAATAAAGATCTGGGTGCAGACATATTTATGAGTGGGAGAAGGCTACAGTAAGAAGTCTCAGCCTCACTCTTGTCACTGCCACACACACACACACACCCCCTCTTTCGAGCTCTCTCTTAATAAGTTACACAGTGTTTGAGTTACAAGCTAAGTTGGTAGCTCTGGATGAATGTCATCTGTAGAATGAGAGGTCCCGGTTTGATTCCCAGTCAGGGCACATGCCCCAGTTTCCAGCTTGATCCCCAGTAGGGAGTGTGCAGGAGGCAGCCAATCAATGTTTCTCTTCTCTCCCTTCCTCTCTAAAAAAAAATCAATAAAAACATTTTTTTCAAATGATAAGTTGGTAAATTTATTTACCTCAATGAAAAATAGAAATAAAATGACCATCAACCAAAACAGTTGAGTAATAATGTTCATGCAATGGAATACCACATAACAAAAATGAGTGAACTGCAGAGCACAATGGGGGGATCATGCAGTGTTGACTGGAAAAACAAGGCACAAAAGGTCACGATGATTCCATTCACCTAAGGTCCAAAAGCAGATGCTCTAAACTGTTGTGCCAGGGTGCACACAGGTAGCACGGGGAACTTTCAAATGGGCCTGTCTGGACCTACATCCTGAGGTTCTGATTTCATTGCGACGGTGGCCCGGAGCGCCCCTTTCCAGAGCTCTCAGGATGCTTCCCCGCGAGGAAGCCACCAGAGGGCTCTGCTGGGAGGAGCACATGTGGGGCCTCCGGGCGCTGGCCATGGTTTTCCTTGACTTGGGTTTGAGTTTCACAGTTGTCAGCTTTATAACTTTCTATTCTACATTTGTATGCCCTTGTCTATATACATCAGCTCTTCTCTCTGTCCACTGCATACACATAGGTGTTCCAGGGCCCACACCTCACAGCCATTACTTGGAGTTGCCGATCTACAAAGTATTCCACACGGCAAGGCCGATCCCAGCTGGTCGTGTCCTTGTGGCCGAGCTGTCCGTATTTACCTACAGTGAAACGAGACCCCTGGCCATCTTCTCCCTGGGCCTCGGCTTCTCCCCTCCAAGAATGAAAACCAGCCCCTGTGCAGGGCCAAGGCCACCAATGTGCGGGACTGCTGTGAACTCCGGAGACCAGCCTCCAGGCCGGTGCATCTCGGGTTCCCTGCTCCTGGTCCCAGTGCCAACCAAAAGGCATTTCCTAAGTGCTGGCTAAATACTCCCTTAAGACAAACAGTTCTTCAGAGAGGCCAATGGGAGGTACTGCTGTCACCTGACCTGAGTGTGCCTAGACCTGTTCTAGAGACTGGAAGGAGCACAGCTCCTCAGTCCCCACCCTCCCACGTGTCAGTGTGGCTCCTCCTGCGCTCCACTCCCCTTGGTTCAAGCATCAGAGAAGCAAAGCAAGACTTACCCCAGCCCCAGGTGTACAGCTCCCCAGTTCCTGCAACCAAAAGGACAGTAAGACCCCTTACTATCTGACAAGACACTTGTCTAGCTGGCCGGCCACCAGCCAGAGCGAGCACACTATAAATCATGACATTAGGGATACAAATGTCACATTTGGGGTGGTCAAGGATCCAGACTCAGACAGTTCACTTCCTACAGGCCAAGTGTGCCTCACAGCCACTGGGCTCAGGAGTCAGCAGCTGGACTGGCCGGGCATGTCTACTGCGCAGAGGCTGGGCAGCACCAGTCTGTCTCCAGAAAGAACCTGCGGGGCCTATTGCACCACGGGGAGTCTGGGGCTCTATTTGCTGAGGCAGCTACTCAGCACATGTCCAAGGTGCTTACAAGAGTAGTGCTGGGGGGACACCACCCTTGTCTGCAGCCACCGCTACAGAGCTGGTTCCTGCTCCATCGAACCAGCCCACCCGCCCCACTCACTGGTCACCACTGCCGTGTGCCGGGATCCGCAGCTGGCCTTGACCGCGTCTGAGCCCAGGGGCAGATCCAGTAAAGCTGGGAAGGGCTGCACCGCTATGAAGGGGTCAGGGGCTCCATCCTCAGCCCGGGCTGGTCCCGTCACTTCAGAACCAGCTTCCTTCAGCGCAGTGGCTTCAGAGAAGTGAGAGTGATGACTCATCAGCGCGGACACAGCACTGGCACACCGACTCACACGACGGCTCTGTGAAGCGCTGTATCGGGCAGCTCCTGAGGTGGTGCTCCCAGCCTGTGTCCCCAGGAAGTGCTGGAGGGGACTGGGGTGTGGGCCCTGAGGGGCTCAGAGTGTGTCCTGGGGTCCCGGGGACGTCACAGGTCCCTTCCAAGCACTGTAAGCTCTCAGGCCAGCATGTGGCCAGGAGTCGGGAATGACAGAAACTCACCTTCCCCTGTGACTGTCTTTCTGTCCTCCGCCAGGCTCCTGGTGGGCAGGGCCAGCTGCCCTGACTCATTCCAGCCCCAGATATAAATGTCCCCAGTCTCTGAAAGAGGTAAAGGGGCCCATTAGAAAGGCTGTGCCTCCTAAGCCACTTGAATCTCTCCAAATTCCCCTACACCCCACTCCTCCCTGGAGACAACTGAGGCCAGCCCTGTGCAGGTTAGCACCCCAGGGAGGGTGCCTGCCTCAGGACCCAGCAATGTCCTGTGTTAACAGGTTCCCATCCCTCTAAAGGACCTTCAGGTCAGTGCCCTGGCTGATTTGGCTCAGCGGTATAGTGTTGGCTTGCAGACCAGACAGTCCCGGGTTCGATTCCAGTCACGGGCAAGTATTTTGGTTAGGTCCCCAGCCCTGGTCGGGGTCGTGTGGGGGGCAGCCAATCGATGTGTCTCTCTCACACTGATGTTCCTTTCTCTCTCTCCCCCTCCCACTCTGTCTGCAGATAAATGGAAAAATATCCTCGGGGGGAGGATTTTAAATAAAAAGAGCCCTGGCCAGTTTGCTCAGCAGTTAGAGCGTTGGCCTGCAGACTAATGAGTCGAGGGTTCGATTCTGGTCAAGGACACGTACCTCAGTTGCAGTCTGTCCCCAGCCCCGGTTGGGGTCGTGTGGGTGGCGACCACTCGATGTGTCTCTCTCACATTAATGTTTCTCTCTCTCCCTCCCTCTCTCCCTCCCGTTCTGTCTGAAGATAAATGCAGAAATGTCCTCGGGTGAGGATTAAAAAAAAAAAAGAAAAGAAAGAAAGTATAAATGTTTATCCCGGCTGATGTGGCTCAGTGGTTGAGCTCGGCCCATGCACCAAGGGGTCGTTCGTTCGATTCCCAGTCAGAGCACATACCCCAGTTGTGGGCCCGATCCCCAGTAAGGGGCATACAGGAGGCGGCCAATTGATGTTCTCTCTCATCAATGTTTTTATTTCTCTCTCCTTCTCCCTTCCTTTCTCTCTAAAATCGATTACAAATAAGTAAAATACCTTCAGGTCAGCCTTCTCTTTTTTAAAAAAAAATCAATTTGAGAGAGAGAAAAAGGGTGAGAGGATGGGAGAGAGAGACCCCTTGGTGCATGGGTCAAGCTCAACCACTGAGCCACACTGGCTGGGCGGTCACCCTTTCCTTTAAAGGAAGTCTCTTGCTGGACCTTGCTCTCCATTTTCACTTTTTCTCTTTGTTGCTAAATTGCCTCCCTGCCGGCTCCCACCACACACAAGCACACACTTCAGAAATGCGTCCTTGGAAGTGGCCCCACGGTCTGTTCAAATCCCCCGAGCCCTGCCCCTTCCTTCCGCCCCAGGAGCTACTGGTCCCGTGGAAGACGTCTTCCAGAAGCTCCCACCACCCTTGCCTCCACATCACGGTAGTTTGTGGGCAACAGCCCCAGTGCTAAATACTCACTAGCAATAGTAGCTAAAATCATTATCAAGTGTTTTAATAATCTGTGTCAGCACTGCTCGCGCATACATCCTTTAAATCTCAGAACAGCCCTACAGAGAGTTACATGACAACAGCCACATGTGGCACAATGTTCCCATTTTACTCACGAGGAAACTCGAGGCACAGAACATTCAAGTGTCCTGCCCAAGGTCACAAGGAGCAGAGTGATGATCTGAACCTAGGCAGTCTGGTTTGAAGCATCCCAGCTCCAACCATGACACCAAATTCCAATTCCTTCCGGACCCTCAGTGTGAGGCCGCTGGGCTGTTTCCAGCATCTGCTCTGTTCTTTGATGCCAACCCAGGCCCATTAAATGAGAACGGGCGCGGGGCGGGCCAGCAGCACAGGTAGTGTTTAGAGCCCCAGGCCAGGGAGTAGCAATCAGAGGCCCGGATACAGTCATCGGCACCTAGGTCACCCCCAGGCTGGTGGACCCACGACCCAAAGTGAAACTCTTCACTCTGGTCCCAGAGCACCACCAGGGCTCACGCTCACCACCTTCATCCTCCCTGTGGCCACAGGTCACGGCCACCTAGACACCTGCGGCCTTTTCCTCCATGCTCCGTGCCCGGCTGCCTGAGCCCCCTCGGTCTTCCTTAAGGGCTACTTTAGAACAACAGCCCTGGCTGGGGACGGATGCCCGGGGCAGTGAGACCGGCAACTGGGACCAGCCCAACTGTGCGTGGCTGATGGTGCTGGCAGAGGGGCGGTGGATGACAGCTGACTGAGGTGGGGGAGCCTGCAGGGAGGCCTGGCTGGGTCCCCACCGAAACCGGAAGAGGAGGAAGGTTTGGGCCTACCAGGTCCGAGCTGCTTGAGACGCACCAGGCACTCACCACTCACACACACCGAGTGCCAGCCACCGGCGGCCACCTCGGCCACGGCCAGGCCCTGCAGCGCCTCCAGCGGCCTCGGCTCCGGCTCGGCCTCCAGGGTCCCGTGGCCCAGCTGGCCGTGCCTGAGCAGGGGAGGCCCGTCAGCTCCGGGCGCCAAGGGCTCGCCCTGCCCGTCCTCCCGCGGCCACACTCACCTGCCGCCACCCCAGGAGAACACCTGCCCCGCCGCGCCCAGCAGCAGCGCGTGCTCCGCGCCCAGCTCCAGCCGACGCGCCCGCAGCTCCGGGGCCAGAGGCCGGCAGAAGGGCGGCCGCGGGCTCACGTAGGCGCGGGCGCAGGGCAGCAGGGGCAGCGGCCCGGCCTGGGCCTCAGCGCCCGGCCCTTCTTCCCGCTTGGCCTCCGGCACCACGGTCTGGGCCCAGAGGGGCTCCCCGCGCAGGGCCGAGCCGGGCGCCCAGGCCTGCAGCTCGGCCCCGGGCCCAGGTCCCGGCCTGTCGCGCAGCACCACGAGGAGCGTCTCCGAGGCCCAGGCGTCCCGGCAGCCGTCTGCCGCGCCGCCCGCGGAGCCGGACAGCTGCACCCGGCCGGCACCTGCGGAGCGGGAGCCGGCTGAGCGGGAGGCGGGGCACGTGGGCACGTGGGCGGGAGCGGGGGCACGTGGGCGGGAGCGGGGCACGTGGGCGGGAGCGGGGGCACGTGACGGGGCCGGGCGGGGGGAGGGGCGCGCTCACGGCTCACGAACGCGGTGTAGCTCCAGCTGGCGCTCACGCTGCCGACGTCGGCGCCTGCGTCCTGCGCGCGCAGCCGCTCGGGGCTGTGCACCTGGCGCCCGCGGCCCGAGCCCAGCGCCTGCCCGAAGCCGCAGAAGCCGAAACCGAACCAGGCCCCGGGGCGCTCCTCGGCCATGCCCTCGGTAGGCGGCGGGCTGGAGCCGGAGATCCTTGCAGAAGGCCCCCTGCTGGACACTGCGGCCGCCGGACCTGGGAGATGGGGAGGCAGCACCCTCCCAGCCGGAGCCAGACGGTGCCCGTCCACCACGTTCCCGGCGCGGGGGTCTCGGCCGAAGCCCCCCCCCTTTGGCCTCAGTGAGGCTCAGCGTCCCAGCCTGGGCCCGAGGGACGCAGGTGCCTCTTCCTCAGGGCTGGGTGAGGAGCTGAGCCCCTTCAGCTCCAAATTCCTGGTGTGGGGCGTACTATCCCACTCATGGCGGGGGCTAGGGTCGCCCCCACTTGACAGTCCCCAGAGAAGGCAACTCTCACCCAGTCGCCCAGTTTAGGGCCGAGAGCGGTAGAGGCCGCACTGCAGACCCGCCGACTCCGCGCGCAGGGCTCGTCCCACCGGTGGAAAAGCTGCAGAGCGACGGGCAGACCACGACAGGCTTCCACGGGCGGCAGGGTCACTGCAGGCCTGTGTCCCCAGCTGCTCCCCGAAGCTCTGACCTCCGTCTTACGAAGGCGGAGGTGGGGGAGGGGGGCGTATGTTGTGGGTTTGGAAGAGACGCCCCCCCAAAAAAGAGATTCGAGGACTGGCGCCTGCCACCCTGGGCACCGTGCTAGCTTGTTGCACCCAGTGCTGGGTGGATAAACACGACCGTGGGTGCCTGCGGGTTTCGGGGGCCTATACAAGCGGTTTCAGCTGGACGCCACCTGGTCGTTTGTTCATTCCCCGCGCAGGTGTTGACCCTCCACTCTGGGCGGAAGAGGATGCTGTCTGCCCAGGGAGCTCACACGCCATTGGGGAGACAGGGAGTCGAGGGGTCACAGCAGCCCCTCATTCTCAGCCCGTCACGGGTATTTTCACGCCTTTTAAGTCAGATCCTGGGTCCCTTCGGAGATCAAACCCCTCTGTATCCAATCTCAGCTCAAGACGGCCTCTCTTCTGACCCTGCGCCTTCCGCGCCCTCAGCGCGCCCGAGGTCGGTTCCAGGGTGGAAAGGTGGGGCGCAGGCGGCCCAGGCTAGGCGCTCATTGGTCACCGCGGCCGCTGGGCCAAGAGCCCGGAGGGCGGTGGCGTCACTGCCGGGCGGCCCCAGGGCGCGCTCACCTCGTACCTGCGGTCCCGCTGCGGCCAGTCCGGTCTGAGTTCCGCGGAGCGGGTCCGAGGCCTATGCTGTGCCACTGCGGCCTCGGGTGCTGAGCGGGCGACCTCCGGTGGGCGTGGGCCCGCGGAGCACGAACCAGAAGCACTTGCGGGAGACTCCTAAAGAGTCGGGATAGAGGGGTGGCAGCAGCGTCCCACAGCCGGGAGCACCCCGCCCCCCAGTCTCACACCAGGACTGCAGGTCGACAGGAAGCCGTACAAAGTGCGCGCCTCGCGGGCTTACCTCCCATTGGCTCAGGATCTGTCATCTATCCCTGTTGAGCCAATGAGCTTCGCCTGGGCTTGGCCTGCAGAGCGGAAGCAGACCTGGAGGATGCCCCAGGCTTTGCTCCCACCGGGCTCAGGGACCTCAGACTGGAGCAAGCCCAGTGATACAGGCACCCCAAATCCCAGCACCGTCTCAGTAGTTACTGTCCCGTAGCCTGGGGACTGGCGCCAGGCAAACTGCTCGACCATTATCTCGCTTACTCAACCTAAACTCCCACCCTAGTTCAGGAACTATTTGCCCTGAGCTTACTCACATTCCAGAGGCTCCCATGCATAGTCCCCCCAAGGTCAAACCCTAACAGACAAATTCCAGCTGCAACAGGCAGGTATAAAAATCAAACCCCAGCATCGGGCGCAGCTTCTAGGACTCGACCCCCGGAGTCTGTGAACCCGCCCGGAGTGTACCCAATAAAGCCTGATCTCTGTTTATTCGGCTGTTTGGCTCTCCAGTCTCTTCTGTTTCTCGGCGGCACCCCGATTCCTTACAGTTACTGAGAACTCTCAATGCAAAGTCAGAAGTATTGAAGGGCCAGCTTCTAGGCTGTACCCTAAATCTATTTGTTTAGTGATTAGCTTTCTAGGCTTCACCCCAGAGCCTCCAACCGGATCCAGCAGCGACTCAGCGACCAGGTGGGAAATCCATGGGATTCCTCCAGAGGTGGCTACGCTGTGCACTCAACTAACCCAGCTCCTGCCCCACAGAGACTGCCCCACAGCCAGCCTTCCTCCAGGCCACAGACAGAGCACACATTTGAGTTCCACACGCTTTTAATAAGGGTCAGGGGCAGTCCTACTAGCAGGCTCGGTGATGCTCACTGCTGAGGTGCCTGGTGTGCCCTTCCCTGGTGTGCCGGGACCCTCGGGCTGAGTGAGGAGGAGGCTCCCCCTTTCCCAGCTGTCTACAACAATACAGGAAAGGCCCTGCTGCATGAGGCTGAAGGCAGTGCTGGGAGTGTGGCCCCTGTCTCAGGACAGAGGACATCAAAGAGCTGGGAGGAGACCAGAGTGCTCGGCAGCCCAGCCCCTACCGGCCAAAGCTGCACATCTGGTGTCCCGTGCGCAGTGCAGTGTGTGCATGAGACATCCCCTCACTCTCCATCCTGGTTGGGTTTGATGAGCCCGTATTCCACCGCTTTCCCCAGGCAAGCCGTGGCCGCCTTTGTGACGGGGCCCGCCGGGCCCTTGGCCAGCACTGACAGGATCTCCAGCACCTCGCTCTCCATCAAGGTGCTGGCAGTCTCCCTCGAGGCCTCCACCATGTTCAGCACCACCACGGCACCCCGGTGCTGCAGCTCCTGGTTGGGGCTCAGGAGCAGAGACTGCAGGATCTCCAGCCAGTGTGTGGTCTGCAGGAAACAGGGTAGTGTGAACACTGAGCAACAAGCTGAACCCTGGCAGGGGCACACCCACCAACCACTGCCATGCTGGGGGGCCTGCCCCACTTCACTCCCCCGAAGACAAGAGGCACTGACCACTTGGGGGATGCGGTTGCACAGAGAGGGCCGCATGGAGGTGAGCATGGCCAGGCCCCCGGCGGCTGCCCGCCGCAGCAGCTCATCGTCCTCCCCACTGTACAGCACCAGCAGCTTCAGCCGGTCATTGCCCTCGGCTTCAAAGAGGTCCTGTACCTGTGGCCAGAGGAGCAAGGAGACCGAGTCAGCTGGGGCCAAGCCCACCCAGGGCACAGGGACTTCTGCACGCCTGCCCACATGACTGCCCGATCAAGCCTCACCTCCTTGCTCATGGCCAAGTTACACATGCACTCCGTGGCTGCCCGGCGGATCAGCTCATGGTCCTCAAACATGTAGCCCTCAATCATGGGCACAGCCTTCTCCTTCAGGATCTTCTGCCTGGGGAGCCAAGGATGAAGGGTTGGCACCACCGTGTCCCCATACAATCCAGCCCTGGAACAAGGATTTCCCTGGGCAATGCCCAAAGACCCTTCTGCACCAGGTGTGAACTGCAGTGGTTTCCAGCCTTCTAACCAAGCCTAGATGACATGGGACCGTGGAAAATGCTCTGAACCAGGAGTTAGGAGATGAGGGCGGTGTGGATGATGATGCTAACACCTACCATTTACCCTGACCCAGTACTCAAAACTGTCTGACTTCATCCCCCTCACAGCCCTGTGCTGAGGGTGCAGGTGTGATCAGCATGACTACTTTGCAGAAGAGGAAACCAAGGCTGAGGAGTGGGTCATGTAGCCAAGGTCATATTAGTAATAACAGCTAATGCGGGTTGATTGGGCACATCGCTGGAAGCCAGGCACCTTTGTACTAAGTACTTGTACATGTATTTTCTCATTTAACTGTCCTCAGAATGATTCCATGAGGTAGGGGCTATAACCATCCCATTTCACAGAGGGGAAGACTGAGGCATAGACAGATTAAGTAACTTGCTTGAGTTTACACAACAGTAGCCAGAGAAGCCAGGATTCGAACCCAGGCAGCCTGGCTTCAGAGCCGAGGGCCTTGTCCTCATGGAACTGTCCCTTCAGCTGTATGGTACAGAGGACTCAAACACAGCAAAGACCAGAGTGCTTTCCAAGCTGTACAGTACTTCCCTGGGGATAATCTAAACCTTGACACCCCGCCCAGGCCCCACATCCTGAGGATCCTCACCGGAGCCTCTCACTGATTCCCGCCAGGTTCGTTAGAGCCATGAGCGCCTCGAAGTTCTGCAGGCCTGAGCAGTTGAGGTGCAACAGGGAGACAAGGGGCCGGACCACCTCATAGACCTGCGATATTCACCCCACCTGTCAGGGCCACACACCCCAGCCCCCACCAACCCCACTGACCCTGCAGGTGGCAGTCCGCCCCAGAAGCAGGCTGCCCTCCCCACCCAGGGCTCAGCAAAGCTGCCACTTCCTGTGGGTCCTAAGAAGGAGCCACAGCCCAGGTCAAAGGCCATCAGGGCCCAGTGAGGGGTGGAGGAGAGGCCAGGGCTGGGGCAGGAAGACACGCACCCGCTCTCCAGGAAAGGTCATCTCTGGGTTGGAGGTGATGGTGAGCTTGGCGAGAGCCTGGGCTGCCTTTGTCTGCCCCACATCGGTGCCTTCCAGGGCCAGCGGGAGCAGAGCCTATATGGACAAGCCCTTTGGTGATCAAGATGTGCCTGGGAGCACGAGGCCCAAGCTGTCAGGCCCTGACATCCTGACTGTGCCGCCCTCACTGTTCTCTTCTCCCCCCAGGCCTGCAGATCAGGGGGGCTCAGACCCTCATCACCCCTCTGAAGTCTCCCATTAAGCTACCCTAACACTTCCTGAAACACCACTCAAGGGCTAGACGTGGGCTGTGTTGGGCGCTGGGGCTCTGGAGGTCAATGACGCAGGGAAAGGAGAACTCGGGACCTCAACAGGAGCCCCCCCCCCCCTTCAGCATCACCCACTCAGCAGGACGTTCCTCCTGGCCATTCATAATGCTTTTCTGCTCCACATCTAACACTAATCGCTGGTGTAGCAGCCACCGAGTCACAGTTGATAGACCACCTGAAGGAGTGTGTAAACCAGCTCACCTTGCCCCCTCCCTGAGCGACCACAGTGCCTCGGTCCTCCGCCTCTTCCACCAAAGCCAGGAAGACCCTGCGGGGAGAAGGCAGCGGGCTGGGGGCTGGGGGCTGGGGGCCGGGGGCCGGGTGGGCCCGGGGCTCTGGCAGGCAGACATTCCACTTCTGGGCTCAGCGAAGGAAGGCAGCCGAGCAGTGGCGCCCCTGCTCCGGGGCCCACAGCACCAGGACCCGCTCTCTGGAAGGGCGGCAGGTGAGGCTCACCTGGACAGCAGCTCTCTGCAGGAATTCGTGAGCACGGGGCTGTCGGCCTTCACCATGCACGTCACGGCTGACACCACGCCCGCCGCCAGCAGCTTCTTCACCCGAGCCCGCACGAAACTCGGTTTGTCCTGGACAAGGAGGTGGCTTAGCAGAGGGCTCCAGCTCACCAGACAGGGAGAGGGGACCCTCCTCACAACACAAATTGATGGACGTGAAAACAAAGGGGAAGGAACCCACTCAGATGAAAGGTTTGTCCGCTGTGGATGCCCGGATTAACTGGTCCCAATGATGCAGACCCCCAAGCCCCTTCTAGGGTCCCTCACCTTGGGGTGCTGCTCGGGCACGTGCTGCTTGGCGTACTTGGCCAGCTCCACCATCTTGGGGTCCGGCTCCTCATAGTCATAGCTGTTGGTGCAGTTCACCAGCGCCGAGGCCACCGCAAAGAGCACCGACCTCTCCTCAGACTGCCGGGAGCAGAGGGCAGTCAGCGGGCAGCCAGGGGCAGAGCAGCCCTGAACTCGATGCCCAGGCCCAGGATCCCAGTTCTACCCTTCACTGGACTGCTTAGGCACCAAGACGAATCTGGGAATATCGCTAGGCCCCAGCCTGGCCCCAGACTTTGGGAGCTCACACAAGTGACCCCCCCAACTCCTCCAGAGAGCTCATCCTTTCTGACACTTCTGGTGCGAGCCACTATGCCCACGCCACAGTGTGACCACTCGGGCAACCAGCCCTCCCACCCTCCCTGGGCCACGAAAGCTGTTGGCCAAGGTCTGCCAGGGGAGCCTGGGGAGCCCTAATCCTGGACAGTGTCCCCAGATGACTGCAGACCATGGAGCTACCCGGCTGAGCTGGAACAGAGCCTTCAGGGCGGCCTCGTCCTCCACGAACTCCTCTTTCACGTCAGCATCGAAAGTGAGGTAGGCCAGGCCCTCCACTGCCCAGCGCCGCGTGCCCGCATCAATCTGCTCATTGCACAGCCACCTGGGGACATGCAGGGTAGGGGACAGCCGGCAGATGGTGAGGCGGGAAGGGGGCAGACCAGGACAAGGGGGGAACGCCAGGGGCTTGGGCATCTGCTCAGAACAGAGCAGCAGATCACAGAAGGACCAGGAGGAGAGCCTGCCCGGGGACAGCAGGGCAGTGAGGAGAACTCCCCTCCTCCCAGGCCTCTCCTGGGGTCAAGCTGAGGGGTGAGGAGCCTCAGCAACACAAATGACTCACTTTCGACACTGCTTGGCCAGCTTGAGAGTGGAACCTTCAGCAAACTGCTTCATGCTGAAGTCAGTCCCTCCGGCTGAGCCGAGTTTACAGAGCCCCTGGAGGAAGAGCAAGAACCAGCTGTTGGCATCTGGGGATGGAGGCAGAGCTGCGCGGCTGCACACCTGGTGTGGGCACTGTTCCTGGCACTCTGCCAGGCTCTCTGGAGGGCATGCACACCCTGCCAGGCTACCACCTAGCATGTGGTAGCAAAATGTGATAATGGGGTGGTCACGTGACACAGCACCTGGTTAGAGACTGACACTGGCCACTGGGCTGTCCTGGGCCCCACCTCCTCCCAATCTGTCCTGGGATTTGCTTTGTTCCTTTCCACGGTGTACAGAAAAATTTTAAAAAGCTCTTTATAGATGTGTGGGGAGAAGACAGGGGTCTCAGCCAAGGTCAAGAGCCTTAGGGGATGAAGAAACCCCGGGCGAAGTGCCCCAGGGGGAGGACTGGCTTCCCCAAGGTGCATGGCTGCAGCAGGCTCACGGAGGCCCGACAGACCCCAAACCACCAGCTCCTGGGGCCGCCTGCAGGCCCAGCCTTTCCGCACAGCCCTTCTGACCAGCCTGGCCCAGCAAGTCCTCCAAAGTCCTTCATCACCTCCTCCTGGAGCTTCTTCCACCACCTCCAGGGGGCAGCGTGTGCCGCCTGCACTGTCAGGTGTCCTCTCTGAATAGGGCTCATCTCTCTGACTTGACCCTGAGCTCTGTGCGGGGAGCCAGGGCCCATGCCTCTGACCTGGACTAGGCCCTGTACATCCCGTATCTTTTCCTAGAGCGTGCAGGGGCTGCACCCTGAGACACCAGCCCGCCCGGGACCCCTGCTCATCAGCCTCGTGCCCAGACCAGGCCCGCCCATCTCACCACCAGCGCCCGGATGCGGATGCTGTCCTTCTCGCTGCGCTTATACAGGTCCTTCAGCAGGGAGACACCATTGGCCGTGATGAACGAGGCCCGCTTGGCCTTGCCGGCCGCGTGGATCAGGGCCTCCACAGCCACCAGCTGTTCCTCCTCCCGCTCAGAGGCGCACAGAGCAATCACACTCTCCATGACACCACTCAGTTCCAGGGCCCGGTTGCCAGCGTCACATGGGCCCTGCAGGAGGCAGGACACCGTCTGGATGGCCCGCAGCTTCCCGGCCAGCCCATGGTCCTCAAACCAGCTCCTGGGGGGCACAGGGTGACAGTCGTCACTCCAAGGCCAGCATAAGGGACCCTCCTTTCTGCCCTTCCCTTCCACTGGCCAGGCATCTGCACTCCTCGGGCAGAAACAGCGTATTTCATAGCTTGTCAGCGGTGTTCCCCCAGCGGTGAGCGCCTGCAGAGCAGGAGCGTCACCTGCACTGCTGTGTTCGGGGACAGTCAGTGCTCAGTGAAGTCTGGGCTCGCTGTGGCCTTACAGAGAACTGAGAAGGAACAAGACGTGGGCCTGGGACTCTGCCCCTGCTAACCCTCCCCGAGGCCGCTGCCCGGCTGAAAGCCCGTCACCGCTGCCCCTTCCCGAGGAGTCAGATGCCTCTGGAAGCCTGGCGGCAGCAGGGCTGACTCGCTTGCCTGATGTAGTTCTCACAGAGCCGGTGGAAATTCTCCCTCTCGGCATCGCACTTCAGGTCATCGAAGAGCTTGCTGAGGAGGATGGAGGCACTCATGCGGCTGTTCCCTGTCACTGTGAGCTCCCCAGGAGGCTCCTGCAGAGAGCCCCCCACCTCCAGGATCTTTTTCAAACCTGGAAAGACACCCCTTTTTAGAAGCAGAATACCACGTCCAAGCCCGACAGGCCAAGGGCAGAGGCTTCTAGGAGACGCGCAGGGCCGCAGGGCCCCTGGACAGGCCGCAGGCGCACACAGCTGCGTGCAGGGCCGGCGGAGTCTGGCTGCTGATCTGCTGCCGAGAGGCAGCGGTGGGGCCGGGGAAAAACCTCAGGAGTGAGGTCTGCATGGCGGCGCCACCCAATGCTCTGGGGCTAGAGGTTCCGTGTGTGTAAAACTGAAGGGAAAACAACACCCACACCTCACAGGAGACAGGGAGCGTCCAGCAGGTGAGCTCCTGCGGGCACTTGTGCCAACGTTCCGTATGTGTCCGTTGGGGAAAAAGAGCAGTGTGGATTCGTACGTTACGCTTCACTCTTTGTTCCTGAGTGCAGAAGCAACATGGCTCAAGAGGCCTTCAGAGGCAGAGACTGGACCCAGCCTCCCGTGCACCTGCTCGAGGTGCGCATGGGCACCGTCACAGGGTGCACTCAGCACAGACACGCCGCTCCCAGGGAGCAGCCGGCCCGGCCACCAAGCAAGAGGCAACGGTCATGTTCAGTCTCTTTCTCTCTTCTTCTGAAACAGTATCACCTACCTTGGTCAATGACCCAGAGGGTGAGGCTGTTGTTGGGGTCCTTAAAGGACTTCCGGGGCACCACTTTAATCAGGAGGGTCAGGGCGTTGTCTCGGCCTTGGCCTGAGACCCCCGCCTCAGTCAGCAAATCCAACAGGTTACTGATGAGAACCTTCAGCTCCCGGGCGGGATCTGGCAACAAGAAGACATTAGTAGGTTCCACAGTGGCCCAGCCCTGTCTGACCTTTTAACTTCCCCAAGAGGCCAGAGATTAAGAGGGAGGGGGACCTGCACACTGAGCTCTGGGCTGGGCTCCAGTCTTCACCCCAGGCACCCTGGCTGCTTAGAACCTGGAGTAAAATACTGTCACCATGCCATCGTCCCGGAAAACCTGCACTGCACGCTGGTTCCCAAAAGGCCTGACTGGCTCAGCTCCTTCCTGTCCACGACACCTCCACCCAAGGGACCACAGACCTGCTTCTACTCACCCACGATGATGGCACCTTCTTTGCCTCGGAAACCTTTCTTGGCGCCTTCCTTGAGGGCATCAAACATCACCTGCAGCAGGTGACAGGCAGCCAGCGACACGGCCTGGCTTTCCACGCCCAGGATGGAGACCACCCGCCGAGTTCCCAGCACGCTCAGGGTGGCCACTGTCTAGGAGAGGTGGACAGAGCCCCTGGTTGGTGAAGCCGTAGAGATCCCTAGCTGTGGACTGTGAGTGTGGCCAGAGGTTGAGTTTGGCCTAAACCACTTTCACAGAGTATTTCCCAGCTCCTCCCCTGATCTAGGAATTGTGGGCTCCTCTGAAAACAACCAAGGGTCAGGTCCCTGTCCCCTGGGTCCAGCCAGCTCAGGCAAGTGCTGGGGCCCAGACTTCACCACACTGGCCAGGGCAGGACTGCTCTTGCTAAAGTATCTGTGCTGGACACCACAGTCTGTGCTGAGAGTGTTCACTGTCAAGGCCTTCGTATCTGGTCACTGTCTCGATGGTAAAGATGCTGTGGTGACATCACAGGTGCCGTTTCTGCAACAAGCTTGCTGTTACCACGCGGACAGCAAGTCCGTGACCAGGCATCTCCACGAGCAGCTGCAGGAATGACTGGTCACGCTCGGAAGCCCCCGAAGCAGGCGCTCAGGTGTCAGTGGGTGACTTTGCCCTTTCCCAGGTCCAGTGTGTCGTAAATTATGTTGGTCTTTTTCAAGCCATTTTGTACGTTCCTCTCCTATAATGTGTCTCCTTGTACTCTGCCTTAAGTTGTTTGGAGTAAGATGAGGGGTGGAAGGGTGGACTGACTGCGGCAGTAAATAGACCCTCCACCCCACCTACCCGTGATTGGTGCTCAGAGCAAATGCCGACCAGCGTGCGCAGAGCCGCCAGCATCAGGTCAGTCTCTCCCGTGTCCAGCAGACGTTGCAAAAGCTGGACCCCGTTGCTTCGGAAGATCTTCTCAGCTCCAGCATCCTCCCGAGCCAGCACCACCAGGTTCTGAGAAGCCTGTGTCCAAGGGAGCGCGTGACACATGGACACCCCACACACAGGCCAGGTAGGCAGAGGCCAAGCTCTGGCCCAGCTGAGTGACCCTGGCGACAAGCTTAACCTCAATGACCTTCAGTGCCCCTCTTTATAAGCAGAGGGCGGAGCCTCCTCTCAGGGATGATGGGTCAGGGTACATGTGTTCCCGAGTCCCTGGTAAAGACTGAAGGGCAGGGACAAGGCCTCAGTCACCCCTGCACACCCAGCTCCTGGCACAGGGCCTGGCCAACAGGTGCTCAGTGAACACTGGTTCCCTCTCCTTGGCTCACACTCAGGCCCCGGGCCCTCTGAGCTTCCACCCAGGCTCTGGGACCCCAGCTGCAGGATCTGAGGAGTGACACGCAGCAGACTGGGCCCACAGGGGCTTCTGGGCCACCGTCAGTCAGCACATAGGCCGGGCACTGTGCACAGGCAGCTCCACTGGAAACTCAGCTGTCGTTCAGTCCAGGCCCCTTACCTTCTGCTTCTTCTCAGTGCCCTTCTCTTGCGGGTCCAGTAGGATCTGAAACATCTGTTCCACCTTGGCATCCGTCGAAGACATGTATCGCACCTGTGACAAACCAATAAAGCGTTGAACAAATCACCACCTTTGGCCAGAGACAACACATTCCCTCTTTGTTCTCTCTGCTCCTCCCAGGGCCTGGCTCCCGTCTCTGGAAGCCCAGCAAGGATGTCTGGGTTTAGGGCTACCATGGGCAGGAAGAGACTCGCCTGGCAGCTTCTCCCCAACTTCCCTCAGCTATTTTCCTCTCTGGGCGACTTCCCGCTTGGCAGCAGGGGCGGCACCGTGCTGAAGGCGGTGCCATTCAGAAGGTGAGGCATCCTGTTAGCCAGAGGCTACCCACTCCCAGTGATGCCATCAATATTGTGGCAGCATTTATACTTCCTGCAAGGGAGCCAGGAGGTCATGAGGTAGTTGTCAACACTCCCCTTAGGTCGACTATTAGAAATACTCCGAGTATTTATAAATAATTGTAATGATCAAGACCATCCCAGGCCTCTCCTCCCCATGGTCCTGGGCATGGATGGTGGCACAAGCCGCATGTGTGTGCTGCACACCCCCTTCCCATCTTGCAATCATGGCAGACATGACTAATCAGTCACAGCACACTCTCCTGCCAGGCCCCAGTGACTTGCCCTCTAATCTTTCTCAACACAGGGCTCTAGGCAGACCCTGCCAATCAAACAGAGCTGGCACTGAGGGGAACACAGTTTGCTTCCCCAGGTCTCCACATTTCAGTAAGGTATTTGCCACCATATTACTTGCTTCTACTGTTTCAGGATTTTAACACCAAATTTTCTGGTTAGTCCAAGCTTGATTAGAGTTTATGATTGGCTTTAGATTCTTTTCTCCTAAATTATTTAAATGTACATGACACATAAATAATGCCTCTTTAAAAAAAATTAACAGATGAAACCAAGTCTCCTTTTAAAAGCTCCCTCATCCCATTCCTTTCCCCGGAGGTTGCACTGTTAACACTTTGATGTGTACCTTTTAAATTATTGGGTTTTTTTTAAAAGAAATTTCCTTTATTGATTTGAGAGAGAGGAAGAGAGAGGGAGAGAGAGATAGAAACATCGATGAGAGAGAACATTGACTGGCCGCCTCCTGCATGCCCCCCACTGGGGACGGGCCCACAACCTGGGCATGTGCCCTGAGCAGGAATCAAACCGGCGACCTCCTGGTGCATGGGTTAACGCTCAGCCACTGAACAACACCGGCCAGACTTAAATTATTTTTCTTCATATTTACATACCCAAGTGTATATACAGAAAATATATAGCACTGTTTTGGGCATGTATGTAGGGAAATCATTTTACTGTAAAGGACATCATACCATATGTGTTATTGGACTTTTTGCTGTTTTCGTTTAACAAGGGTCAGCTTTCCACGTTTATGCATGTGGATCTTCTATGCTCAGTAACGACAACATAGGAGTCTGTAGTGAGGACACTGCCCAGTTCATTCAGCCATTCCCCTATTGCTGAGCATTAGGCAAGTCCCAATTTCTCATTAAGACAACAAGGCTGCAATAAATACACACGCCTGCTTGTGTATATGGGCACGACTTTACGGGTGACAAGTAAACACACTGGATCACAGGATGTGCTCATTTACAATTTTAAGAGAGATGCTAAAGTATTCTTCCAAGAAGCTGTACCAACTTGTACCCTCTCCAGAAGCCACGAGCAGGCCCATGCCCCCACAACCTCACCACTTATGTGTCTGTCTCCCTCCTTCTAGCAAAGTGTACAAACTTTAAATAGTGCCAAACAGACCAATGAAAAAACAGTACCTTGCTGTTATTTTAATTTGCTTTTCCCTACCCACTGGCAAAGTCAAGCATCATTCTGTTAGCTCATGTGCCATCAGCATGTCCTCTCTGCAGAACTGTGTTTATACCCAGATCCATTTACCACCTTTGGCCAGAGACAACACATTCTCTTTTTGTTCTCTCTGCTCCTCCCAGGGCCTGGCTCCTGTCTTTGGGAAGCCCAGTGAGGATGTCTGGGTTTAGGGCTACCATGTGACCCAGATCCATTTACCAGTATTCCTCTGCCACCAGTCAATGCCGTGCTCTCTCTCAGTCACTCACATACCTTCTCCTGGATCTGGCCCCCGATGTTGCGCAGGGCCTCCTGGAAAACTTTGTTCTTGGGCTCCAGGCTCACACATCTCTGCAGGTCAAGGACAGCCTGGTCCAGGCGGCCCAGCTTCTCCAGGGCTTGGCTCCGCCGGTAAAGTGCTTTGACATCCCCACCGTCCTTTTCAATGGCTGAGCACAAACAGGACCTCTGTCAGCACCCATGAGGCCACCGTCTCCAGGTAAGAGCAGTAGGGAAAGATCTCGAGGGCCAGAGGAAGGTGGGGGGACGCATGTGGGGTTCAGCACTTCAGCCTCAGAAGAGGTGAGGGTAGCTGCAGAAAAGGAAATGCCCAACGAGTGGGAAAGAAGGCAGATGTGTTTCAGGGGGAAAGGAGGAGGATGTGATCATGCAGTGGTCCCCCAGAACCCTTGCCCACCACAGAGGCCCCACAGCTCCACACGGGGCACATTCCCTACCTTTGGAAGCCTCGGTTTCTGCTTTGTTGTAATCTTCCTGTAAAAGAAAAAACCAGACTCTGACTGATCGTTCATCTCCTTTTGGAAGCACTCCCTGGGCAGCAGGGTCGTTCTCCAGAATCACCGGATCCCCTACCACGGTAAGCCCAAAAGACATCCCTCCCACAGGTGTGGGTGGCCTGAGAGGGTGAATATTCAGCCAGGGCCCATGCAGTGGCGAGAAGGACAAAACAGACCCGGCAGGTCAGGGGAAGCGCAGCAGGATCCCTCACCAGCTTAAGGTGGCAGGCGGCCCGGTTCCGGTGCAGAATGGCCTGGTCCTGGGGCGTCGCACCCAGCCCCAGGGCCTGGGTGTAGGCCGTCAGGGCGCCCTCGTAGTCCCCGCATTTGAACAGCTCGTTGCCATCCTTCCGCAGCTGCTCCACTGAGCTGGCCTGTGGAGGGAAGCGGGGGAACGGGGGTGGGCTCAGGCAGAGCCTGGAGCTGGGGGCGAGGAGGCTGGGGGCGGGGCCAGCTCCATGGAGGGACAAGACTGGGGGAGGCGGCGGCTCGGGAATGGTCAGGGAAGGAGCGAAGTGATGAGGGCGCGGGGGAGGGATGGGTAGGTATCCCCGGGACGGTGGGCCGGGGTTAGGGGGACACCCCTGGACCACTCACTGTCATGCCGAAGACGTCCCGGGCGCGCGCAGTCGCAGTGTCTGGGCGGCTGAGTCCAGGCCCCGGAATCCGTGGTCGACTGCCCCGCCCCAGTCTGGCGTCAGAGGCGGTAGCCGAGAGGGGGCGGGGCCAGAGCGTGCGTGCGCAGGCGAGGGGCGGGGCGCTCAGCGGTTCCGCAGGCGCAGAGAAGCCCTGGTGCGCCGGGTCTGTTCGACGAGAGACCTGCAGGGGGCGCGGCGGAACACCTGGAGGGCGACCCGCAGCAGCCCCGCCCCGACCGCGGCAGAAGTGCACTAGGTCTGCGATCACGAGGGTCGCGAGCAGCAGCTGTAGAGGCCCAGCGCTAGGAGTGGGCCTCTGGGAGAGGGGACAGTATCAGGATGCTGGCTCTCGCTAGGGCAGCCAATGGGTCGCAGAGCCCCTGAGAGTCCAGAGAAAGCTCGCCCCCCTGCCCCCACAAACGCAGAATTTGTAAATACAGATTCACGGGGCTCACAGGTACCCTCAAGCCACCCATGGAAAGATTCAAGATTGCAAACCCAGACTGTGGTGTGTGTAATCCGCGCAGTACAAGATCCTGACAGTCTTGACCCTCTCCCCATAACGCATGCACGGCTCCGTTACCCGCTTTCACGGCCCCTTAACTTTTCCTTCATGGAATTGTTTGTAATCAAGTATTAACGTGATTTCCTGTTTGAGGTCTGTAAGCTACAAGCCTCCCACCCGGAATTTAGGAACAGAGCCCCAGATCCTGGAACCCCCTGGCAGTGTTCCCATGGCTTTGGGGCTGGAGTTCTCACCGGAGGATAAGCTGAAGCTGAAGAGTAGGCAGGTTGACCTGGAGTAGGGCCTCAAATTCAGCCCGGGTGCATCAGGAGCCTCCTGCAGCCTGCAGGTGGCAGCAGTAGGCTTCCTCCGGAGTATCAGAGAGCCGAGGATAGAAGAAACCAGGGTAGTGGTGGCCATTGGCATCTTGGGTGGTCTGGCACAGTG
The DNA here is from genome assembly GCF_014108415.1 of Molossus molossus. Classification (NCBI taxonomy): domain Eukaryota; kingdom Metazoa; phylum Chordata; class Mammalia; order Chiroptera; family Molossidae; genus Molossus; species Molossus molossus. Next base: position 3,551,544 of record NW_023425360.1, on the reverse strand, counting down.
AAGGTGCTGAGCCAATGCTGAAGGGAAAGGCAAAGGGGCTGGAGACAGGCAGAAACAGTCTGCCCACACCCTACTCCATCCCTCTGGGAGAGTGAAAGGGATCAGCCATTATCAGAAGGGTAGGCTCCCTTCCTCCCAACAAGCTTCCCCAGAATAGTTCAGGTCCTGCTGAAAGAGTAAGGGACCTGCAGGGGGATGAGGGATAGGGGGTAAGGAGGAGACTGCTGTCCCTGATAGAGAAGTCGGCTGGGCAGAGGTCATCCAGCTGAAGAGCAGCAGTAGCCCCACAGGCAGCCTCCTCTGGAAACCCTGGAGAGGTCACCTCCACCTCTGTTCTAGTTCTAGGAACCCCAACACGGCTGCAGACCATAAGGAAGTAACAATCAAAGCCCCAGGGCCCCTGGGCACTAAGAACACAGACCAGACGCTTCTCTGTCACAGACCTCTAAAGAGAGTTGAAAGTCACTGAGTTTCTGTCTTCTCTTGAAAAGATGTGGGGACTGTGGCTCCAAGCTTCCCCAGATTTCCTGAGCTGTAGGGGAAAGGCTCAGAAGACTAGAGGACAGAATGAGGAGTGAGAAAGCAGTTGAGCCATCAGCCTAAAGAACAGAAAAGCCTTTAGAACCAGATAGGTTTCTCTCTACCCACTCTCAACTTCCCAGCTACTGAGGAGGCACTGGGAATTCTGATTGTTTCATTTCAGGCCCCAGAGGACTCAGTTCAAGTGTTTGGAACCTTCCTAACTTCTGCATCGTGGCAACCACCAAGACTAGCTGAAAACCGCAAGTCCTTTCATTGACTTTCTCCGAGCCCTCATCTGCCCCAGCTGCCAACCAAACCACAAAAGCCACCTTTCTGATTGGAGTTTACTTAGCAACTAGCTGACCCCATGTCACAGGGAAAGCTCTTCCAGGGTCTCCAGGTCCTGTTACCCCTCATACCTCATAGCTGCTGTCCCCCAATAAGGACTTTCTTCAGAAGGCCAGAGGCCACCTGCCAGCAATGTTTAGCGCCTATCAACATCATGCTCCCAGAACAGCAGTGGCAACACACATCACCCCAGAGCCCACAGCAGGTGCCTGGGGACTGAGGTGGGAACACTTATGGCACAAGAAAGAAATGCAAATTTTGTCCCAGCTCCTGAGAGCAAAGAAGACAGTTCATGCTGAAACATCACTGCTGCCTGGGAGCCTAAATCTGAAGCAACTCAGCCAGGCTTCCAGCACAGGCTCCAATTTCCAGAAGGTCGGGCCCTAGGGTCTTCTGGGTCCAAAAGTGAGGCTCTCCTGCCTATAGCAACCAGGCCCATCCCTGCCCGGATAATTATTTTTAGAGCACTTTGAGAATTTTCAGATTGGAGATTGTCTTTTCATGGGGGGACAAGTCCCTCCTGGGAAAAGCTGGCTCTGACCTTGAGGCTAGGTGAATTGCCCTTCCACCTCAGTAACAGTCATCTGTGCCTTTTATGCCCTGAACTCGGCACACTGCGAGGGCATGGTCTTATTTCTTCTCTGACTTCCTCCTCCCCTGAAACTATGTGGTCTCAGAGAAACAGGCCATGTTCTTCTTGAGCCCCTAGCAAAGCGCACTGAACCAGGGGCTGCCCCACACACCAGGATGGACCCACAAGAGAAACCCGATTCCACAATCCCGGCCTCCTCGGCGCCAGGGGGCGCGGTGGAGCTCGCCCCAGGTTCCAGTACTCTCTGGCTCTCAGTCGCTCGCCCCACCCGCGCGATGGGCTCCGAGGCGGCGCAGCTGCTGGAAGCTGCGGACTTCGCGGCTCACAAGCACCGACGGCAGCGACGGAAGGACCCCGAAGGGACCCCCTACATCAACCACCCTATCGGTGGGCGTGCAGTCCTGGGAGCAACAGCAGCGGCGTCGGGGGGTGGGGAGGCGTGCACTTCATGAGCACCTACTCTGCATCAGGCTCTGTGCCAGGCATTTAAGCCTAACAATCGGGGCGGTAGGCATGACTGTTCCCTGTGGATGGTTGACACCCGAAGAGAGTAAAGGACTTGCCCGAGGTCATCCAGTTAGAGAGGTGCCACATCTGGCTCTCCAAAACCCACAGCACTCGGGCCTGGGACCTCTCCGGTCTGACTTCCTGCTTTGACCCGTCAGGTGTGGCTCGGATCCTGACCCACGAGGCGGGAATCACTGACATTGTGGTGTTACAGGTAACTCTCCTCCTCCTCTGAAGGAGGCTGGGGTGGGGATCAGGGACCCCATTCAGCTTTGGGTACCCCTTGGCTGGCCTCACAGGGCTGAGTGGAAGCCTGTCCCCAGGCAGCCCTGCTCCATGACACGGTGGAGGACACAGACACCACCCTGGATGAGGTGGAGCTGCACTTCGGGGCCCAGGTGCGGCGTCTGGTGGAGGAGGTAACAGATGACAAGACCCTGCCCAAGCTGGAGAGAAAGAGGCTGCAGGTGGAGCACGCTCCCCACAGCAGCCCAGGGGCTAAACTGGTGAAGCTGGCGGACAAGCTGTATAATCTGAGGGACCTGAATCGCTGCACCCCAGAGGGTAGGCTCCCCCACCTGCTCTGAGGGAACGGGGAGGGTCCATTTACTGGAGGGCCAGGTTGCTCGGTTCCCCTGGGGGGGAAAAAAAAAATGCCTGAGTGTTCTGGTTAATTCCCCGAACTAATCCCACAAGACCACTGATCTGCTTTCATAGGGCAGAAATACTATAGCTGGGCCAAAGGGAAGTTTGGGGAACAAATCGTACCATCGAGAAGCCGTCTCGTGGCCCTGCACCAAGGCCTCCAGGAAGTTGGCAGAATCCAGTGCTGCCCTGGACCTTTCACGAGCAGTTGTCTGTCCATTCACATGCAGGATGGTCTGAACATCGAGTCCAGGAATACTTCGAGTGGGCGGCGCAGGTGGTGAAGGGGCTTCAGGGAACAAACCGGCAGCTGGAAGATGCTCTAAAGCAGCTGTTTAAGGAGCGGGGGTTGACACTCTGAGCAGTGCATGGAGCCATCCGGTCGCACAGACTCCAGCCTTGTCCAGGCCAGAGGGGAGTCATACTCCAGCCTTTGGGCACCTCTCGGGCTCCCTGCATGGTTCCCTCAGGCCAGCAGCCAAAAACATTTGCGTTTTCTCACTTGGAAGGTCTCCTGCCAACAAAGCTGAGCCTGGACTTTGAGTCGCACCCCATTCATTTCTCCTTGTATTCCCTGCCCTTCGGGCCTTGGATCTGTTTGCCATTTTGCGAGGTGGGATCTTGGTCCTTTAGATGCTTGGGCTTATATAAACACGAGTTCTTAGTATTATGGAAAATAAAGCATTTTGGGTAGAGTTTAAGTTGCTTCTCTAGACTCTGGAGTGGGGAACTGGTACGTGGGATGCCTGCCTTGCACCCTGAAACAGATCCCTCGGGTTGAGGGTCTCAACCTCTCTGAGCCTGGAAGGTTGGACCATTCTCAGGGTCACCTTAGGCGATACGCCCGACGGAGCCTGACACAGGGGTTCACAAAGCGCCAGTCCTCGTTCGGAAACGGGGCCAGGGGGCAGGTGCATCGGAAGCAGTGCTGCCCGCTTACTTGGAGCCCCTGCTGAGCAGGGGAGAGACCCCAGCAACACGACAGGCCCAACGGGGGCTGCAGGTCCCTCACATAGCGGGTCGCAGCCCTGTCACCTTGCAGGAATCCTTTGGTTGCTAAGCCACAGGGACTTCCGGGCTGCTCCGGAAGCGGCCCCTTCGGCGGAGCCCGGCGGTGGGCGGGGTCTGGGAGAGGCGTGGGGGGAGGGGGCGTGCGTGGGGGGAGGGGGCGTGCGTGGGGGGAGGGGGCGTGCGTGGGGGGATCGGGTTGTGGTCCCGATGAGCCGCTGCAGTTTATTAGGCCCTTGAAGCGTGCACGCGGGGGAGGAAGAAATGGTTCTGGCAAAGCCGCTTCGTTCTGGACCACGATGGTTTTTCGCCCAAAGAAGGCCCGATGCGGTTTCTGCAAGAAAACAAACAAAGGGCAACAACAAGATTAAAAGGAAACAGTTGCGACCTGGCTGGTTTGGCTCAGCGGGTAGAGCCTCGGCCAGTGGACCAGAGTCTCCAGTTCGATTGGGGGCCCCGGCACATATGCGGGCTGAGCCCCAGCCCTGCCGGGGTTGCGCGGGAGGCCACCAAGCCACGTGTCTCTCTCGCTTTGGTGTCCCTTTCCCTCCCGCTCCATCTGAAGACAAATGGAAAAATGGTCTCTGAAGAGGATAAAAAAAAAAGGAAACAAGTTTCAGGACAGACCCAGATAAACGGATAAAGTTCAGAAGTGTAACCCTCTTTAGGCAGTGCAGGGTACAGTGGTTTTTGGAAAATGTGGGGTTTGGTGTGTTTAGTTTTTCAGGGGGTGGGATTACAGGATTTTAAACACAGTATTTACTGAACTTTTAAAACCATTCTGCAGTCTTTTTTTTTTTTTTTTTTAATCCTCATCCGAGGACATTTTTCCATTTTTTGTCCAGACAGAGTGGGAGGGAGAGAGAGAGAGAGAGGGAAACATCGACGTGAAGGGACACATCGAGTGGCTGCCACCTGCACGACCAACCAGGGCCGGGGACAAACTGCAACCGAGGTACATGCCCTTAGCAGGAACCAAACCCGGGTCTCTCGGGACCGCAGGCCGACGCTCTAACCGCTGAGCCAAACCGGCCAGGGCCATTCTGCAGTCTTTAAGTGGTTTAAAATGTAAATTTCAGCACATTTCAACCTGAACCCCTCTGTCCCTTCAGAATGAAAAGATAGACTGTCCCAAGGTGCTTTATGTTTTACAAATCTCACATGTTATGTCATGTTCTTTATAACCAGATGAAATGGGCAGGGCAGGGCAGGGCAGGGTAGGGCAGGGATTACTCTCATTCTGCAGAAACTCAAGAGATGAGACTTGTTCATCACAAAGAAGAATAGTGGCAGAATCGGACCAGAATCTCTCTCTAGTTGCCATGCTGCTGGGCCTAGTCACTTGTGGTCACTCTAACCACTGGATATGGTAAAGATGAGGTCTGAAATGGCTAGTGGATTTGGACTATGAGTGTGAGGCCTCCTTAAACGGTTTGAGCCAATATAGAAGATATTTATTTTTTAAATTAAAAACCATCAGAAAAGTTGGAAGTACAGGAAAAGTAACTTTTTTGCTCTGAACCACTTGAGATTAACTTCAAGGTTATACTCACCCACTGCGCAAGCCAAATCAGAGGTCCGTCTCAGCCTGGTTCAGCCTGCATTGGAGGACCCAGTTCTTAGTTTGAATCTGCCGTTCTCTTCATGGCTCCAACTAGCCATACGGCCCTCCATGGAAATGGGGTGGTTTGAGGTGGATGGAGAGGTGCGAGAGGAACCGATTCCATCCATTTCCTGTGGTTGAAGTTGCTTCTGCATTAGGTCCTGGTTCCAGCTTTGACTGTTACCTGTCAAAACCTTGAGGCCTCAGTGCCAGAGCTCCATGGTCAAGGGGTGCTGCTTGCCTTAAAATTAGAGGCCTAATTTTGTGTGCAAAAGAATCACCTAGGAGCTTGTTAAAATGCAGATCCTTTGGCCCCCTGCTCCCAGAGATGGGTTCAATAGGTTGTGCCCAGGAATCTGCCTTGGCCCTTATGTACTAGTTAGGGTTTATTTCTTGTTCTTGTCCCATGTCAGACTCAGGTCACCGGAGCTTGGCTCCACCGACCCTCGGCATTGCAGCGTTCATGCCGAAGGAGCAGCCCCAGTCAGGACAGGCCAGAACGCTGGAATTTCAACATGGAATCCTGGCCGATCTAGACCGCTCCCTGAGCAGTGCTGCCCATGTAGTTCTATCAGGCCAGTGTGTAGGAATAAACATTTTCATTCCTGGCAGATGAATAACTTGCACATCTAAGACCTTCAAAGAAAATAGCCTTTATTCTGCTAATTTCCTAGGGGGTTCACAGATTCTCCCTTATCATTTGATTACAAATTATATTATACTAGCAAATAACACCTGCTATAATGTAATTGCTTAGCATCCTTTACTAGTATTACAGCTCACGTTTATTGAGCTCCTGTAGGTACTAGGCACTGTGCTAAGCATTTAACATTGGTAACCTTATTTCTTCCATATGATATAGGCAGGATTCCACGAGCCCTGGATGGTCTGGAAGAACTGCTGAAGCTCTTGAAGCTTCAGGGAGCTGCTTAGCAGGCCCACTGACTCCCCCTAAGAACCCCAAAGCAAGCTTTTCTCCTAAAGTAATTGTACTCCCAATTTTTTAAGCACTGCAAATACTTTCTCCCAAATCTGTCATTGGTGTTTTAACCTTGGTGTCTTCCATCATACAGAAACCTTGAATATGTCTGTGGTAAAACCTATCTTTTCCCTTATTATTAAACCTTCCCACACCAGAGGTATAAAAATATCCTATATTATCTTCAGTAATTTTGTAGTTTAACTTTTTTATTTTTTCCCCTCTGGAACTCATTTTCGTGGAAGCTGTGAGGTAGAGAGCTAACTCACGTCCGTGATAGCCAGCTGTCCCCAAGTACTGCTTATTAAGTAACCCATCGTTTCCCTCAATACCGCTTTCGTCCTAAATTCCCCAATACCTGGGTCTGTGCGTGGGCTCCCCACCTGTCCCACTAGTCTCTGTCTGCCCCCACTCCAGGCCACACACACAGTGGACGCAGGGCCGCTTGCGCATCCTTTAGGAAGTCCTGTAGGACAGATGGCTGCCACCCACCTCAGCACGGCCACCCGACTCGCTAGACTCAGAGTTCTCTTAGTATTGTCACACGTTTACTCTCCCAAATGCACTTTAGAACCTGTCAGATCCCCCAAAGTATCCGCTATCACTGGAACATAATGACGTTCCGGGCTGTGTGCAGAGAGCCGGGGTCTGTGCAGGACATTGATGTGTATCGTGGGTCAGCTCGGAGCATGCTCTCACGAGGTCTTCGGTCGACGCACTTAGATTCTATAGGCCAGCCCTTCTATCATCCACAGTAACGACAACCGTCCCCCTCACAGCCACGCGGCGAGGGGGCGAGGCCTTCCCGAAACACAGTAATCCTCGGCTAGCTTCTGACGAACAGGGACGCTTGTGGAGTGTGACTCTTCGGAATGCCATTAACTGTTGGTTTCTGACAGAAACCTGCATCTAGAGTAGCATGTTTCTTTCTAGTCTTCAGAGTTTTAATAAGAGAGAGATTGTGAAATTCGCCCAATGTCATTTCAGCATCTATAGAGACTATCACAAATTTTTCTCTGTTAATCGAAGCAGAAATGAAGGCTGAAGAGCAGCCACAGTGCCTCCTACCTACTCATATCCCTGGCCCCTGTGCCGGGAACCAGGCTCTTCCGTGGGAAGATGCACGGACGGTGAGCTGTGGCCTGGCTGCGGGGTGGTGCGAAAAGCCCTCAGGCTGCCCACGCGCGTGGCGTCTTGGAGGCTTCGCTTTCTTTCCAGGGAAGGGAGCGTGTCAGGCCAAATGCCCCCACGACTGGAAGGACCTCTTGGGAACGGTGCACAGAGTACAGGAACCAAAGAGGAGGACCCCCCGTGCCCCTGCCACCATCCCACAGGTCAACACACAGACCAAGTGCCCGGTTTGAGATGGGGGTTTCGCACCTGAAGCGTCCTGTGACCTCTAGCCACGACAGTCTCTAGTGGGTCCTCCTGCCGCGCTGCAGCCCCTAGCCAGGGCACGCAGGCCGGGGAGTACGAGGGGAGCCATCACAGTAAGTGGTGATTCCCCCTCTTCCGCCCTGCTGCCAGCTCTGGGCCCCCCTCCTCCCAGCGTCCCTCTGCTCCTGCTCATCACACCAGGACACACAGTCCCACACAACCACAGGATCCCCGAGAGCCAGGGACCTTGAGGCTGGGCCGTTACCCACTCAGCCTCCCCTACCTTTCCTGCTTCTCCTCCATCCCATTTTGGGGAAAGGATGGGTGCTTGAGCCTGTGCCCAACTGGGCAGCCACTCACACCGCGAAGCAGAGGCTGGCCCTGCCCATTCTGACCAAGGCCTTCTCTCCTGGATCTCACTAGTGTCTGCCCTAGCTAATCGGCACTGGGCCCTGGGCTGCCCCTGAACACAGAAGCAACAATCAACAGGAAGCGAGGGCGGCGCCCAGTCCGTCAGTTCCGAGAGGTAGATCGGGACAGGACACCCAGTGTGGCTCGTCCAACCCGACCTTGGGCCAGAGGCCGTCTCTGTGGATGGACTTTCTCTTCAGGCCCAGGAAGCCCTAGCCCAGGCGGAGGCGAAAGGTGGCGACCTCCATGGGCTCCAAGTAGATGTCAGTGCTGTTGGAGGGCGAGGCCAGAGGGTACAGCAGTGTCAAGGAGGTTGGCTGCAGGAAACCCACATCCAGGCCATGGAAGAGGCTCCCCAGGGACAGCTGCGCGGAGAGAAGAGGCAGGGCCGTGCTGGGTGCTCACACACCGGCCCGGCAGCTCCTCCCCACGGAACCGCTGCGGCCTCTCAGCAGTGCCTCCGTGCAGCTTCCTCCAGGCCCAGGCTCACCCCGAGTACTCAGCCCCAGAGCCTGACTGTGCACCCAGGGTCGGAACCACTGCACTGAGCTGTGAGCTCGTCTGAGGACCTGGCACGTGGAGGCATTTATCGGTGCCCACTTAAACCATGAATGGAGCTGATGGCTTTTGCTTTCTCTTTTCTGTGTTTTCTTTGTTTGATGGACATCTCTTCTCATGGACAGTTGTCCAGCTATATGCCTCTTCTAGAACTTGCCCCGCCAGGCCTCAGTAGCTTTGAAAACGAATGTCCGCAGCTTCCCCTTTTCTTTCTAAACGCCCAGAGTGACCCCTGCCCCCAGATCACTGCCTGACCTCACTGCAGTCTCACCAACCTCTCTTATGCCTGCTATTCCCTGTTGCCCCACTTCCCTACCTCCTCTCGTCAGGGGCTCCCTTCCCACACCGGGGCCCTGCTCACCTTGCCTTGGCTTGTGGTGCAGTTGAAGCCCAAGTTCTTGGCCTCAAGGCCACAGTCAAAACCTTTGCGGTGTAAGATGAGCGCAGCTTCTGCCGAGGGCAAGGTCTCCTCCTGAATGACAGACAGCACAAAGGCGGTGGAGGGGGTGCTCCTCCGAGCTCACAGGTACAGCAGCACCCCTGTCCAGAGGGAGTCCTGGGCAGGGAGGAGTCTGGGTGAGGACAGGGCGAGCGGGACACTCACCTCCGCCTGGAGCGTCCGCAGGTTGAGCAGGTGGAAGTCACAGGGGAGTGAGAAAGCAAGAGGGTGAAATGAGCGCAGAGCAGGGGCTGGGGGCTGCCTCCTGGCTACCGGCAGGGCGAGCGCCGGGGCATTCAGGTGCATGGAGGTCAGGTGGCTGAGCAGGGATGGGTAGCTGGTAGAGTGGCCTTCTGACACCTGCGGGATGTGGGGGAGGGAACGGAGCCAAGGTGAGGGTGAGGATAAAACAACCAGGTCAGTTCCTTTGGAAAGAGCTTCCCTGATGGGTCTGGACACCAGGGGTGCCTGGCTCCAGGACCCGTCAAGTGTGGCCAGTTCCCATCACACACAACTTAGAAAGGGCTACTTCCCTAGGACACCTTCTCTACTTCCAGGGATTTTTCGCTGCCATGACACTGCCCTGAACAACACACTCCATCGGCACCACCTCCGGTCACACAGAGGTTCTCAGTGCAGGGAGGGTGGCAGGCAGACCGATGTGTGCTTCCCCAGGGCGTCGGGGCCTCTGATGGAGAAGGCCCTCCGAGAGATCCTCCACGGCCCAGGGCCCCCCGCTGTGCTTTCCTGCTTGAAGGCCTGTAAACTGTCTTCCCACAGATCCATCCTATCCCCTGCTGTTACAGTGACATGCTTAGGGCGGAGTTCCAGCAATGTCCCTCCCACCTCAGATCTTTCCCTGGCCTCCAGCACAAAGTCTAGACTCTTTTTATCCTCACCCAAGGACATTTTTCCATTTTTTGTTCAGACAGAGTGGGAAGGGGAGAGAGAGAGAGAAAAACATTGATGTGAAAGGGACACATCGAGTGGCTGCCACCCACACGACCCAACCAGGGCCGGGGACAAACTGCAACCGAGGTACGCGCCCTTAGCGGGAACCAAACCCAGGTCTCTCTGGACCACAGGCCGACGCTCTAACAGCTGAGCCAAACAGGCCAGGGCCAGAGTCTAGACTCTTAGCCATGAATTCAAAGCCCACTGCAGTCTGCCCCAACCTACCGCGATGCTGGACCAGTGCTGGCCAGAACTTCCTGCAATAATGGAAATATGCTGTAACTATGCTCATGAGGTAGCCACTAGCCACATGTGGCCACTGAGCACTTGAATGTGGCCAGTACGAATGAAGAACGAACCAGTTATTGTATTTAGCGCTAATTAATTTAAATAGCCACATGGGGTTAGTGGCTACCACAGTAGACAGCTCTGGTCTAAGTGAACTCATGGCTACTTCTCATTCAAGTGGTCTTTCCTGCTCTGTACCCTGGGTCACGTGTGGAGATCAGGCCGTCATTCATCCAAGCCCCGCCTCCTCCAGGAAGCTGTTCTTTGGTCTGTGGGCTGACGCTCTAACCACTCAGCCAGACTGGCCAGGGCAGGAAGCTGTCTTTGATCCCCTGGGCCCACAATGCTCTCTGTCTCCTCAGGACCAGTGGACACACCCATTTTGTACCTAATATTTCTACACTCGTGGCCCATCCCCCACTGTACCCACGAATAAACTCCCAGAGAGCAGAGTCAGTGTCTTAAGCACTTGAGAGCTCAGGTTCTGGCTGAGGCAGACACGGGAGACGGACGGCGGGCCGTCATCGCGGGCTCCAGCTCCGGCCGCTCTTGCTGACACTAGTTCAGCACCCTGCGGGCCCTTACCTCTCGGTCACTGCTCCTGCTGTTGTGAAAGACCAAGTCCCTAACCAGGGCTGCCAGTGTGGAGAAAAAGCCAGGCTGGTGGGGGCAAAGAAAGCCATGAGATGAGCGAGGCTGGTGCAGAGAAGACTGGAGAACAAGGGAGCTGAGGGGAGGGCGGGGGAGGTGCAGAGAGAAAGGTGGGAGATGACCATGAGGGCACAGGAGACAGGGTGCGGTGGGGAGGGAGGTGCCAGGCTGCACGAGATGGAGCTTCAGAGCGTCACACTCACTCCCCTAGACCCAGGAATCCAGCCATACTCTCGCCATCCCTGCCCAGCTCTAGCTATGCTCAAGCCCTTGCTGGCACCCAGGACCACCCACCCTGGGGGGGCCTGACTGCACCTCGCTGCCCAGGGTGCGCCGCTCCAACTGTAGGCGGAAGTGGTTGCAGGTTTTCTTGTTGTCCTTGAGCCCCTGGCCCAGGCCTCGGTTGTCGTCCTGCATGAGCCGCCGGTCCAAGATCACCTCCAGCTGGCCTGCGGAAGTGAACTGTGAGTCCCCAGCCCAAGCAGACAGTCACCTCTGGAAGAACCCCAACCACGGAACCTGGGGGAAAGCGCAGAGCTGGAAGCTGACTCACTCAGGAGAAAAGGATGCCCTGGGGCCATGAGCTGGCAGCACCGAGGAGGAAACCAGAGACCTGGAGGGAGCAGGCCAGCCCTGGCAGTCACTGCCCCTGCTCCCTGACTCCCGGGTGGGGCCCGCCAGATGTCCAGGCAGGGCCACGTCTAGACAGGCTATGTAAACAAACTAACAAGCAAATGCACGACTGCTACTGCCAGCCAGCCTTCAGCAGCTGCTGCGAAGGCCCTGACTGGGCAGGTTTACTCGGGCTGGGCAGATTCTGCTGGGCGGAGAACACACGCTCCCGCCAGTGCTGTACGCGGGGACAGGCCCCAGCTCTGCCTGCCCCGTCAGTCAGGAGGTCTGCAGAGGACAGGCCCCGGCTCTGCCTGCCCCGTCAGTCAGGAGGTCTGCAGAGGACAGGCCCCGGCTCTGCCTGCCCCGTCAGTCAGTCAGGAGGTCTGCAGAGGACAGACCTCAGCTCTGCCTGCCCCGTCAGTCAGTCAGGAGGTCTGCAGAGGACAGGCACCGGCTCTGCCTGCCCCGTCAGTCAGTCAGGAGGTCTGCAGAGGACAGGCCCCGGCTCTGCCTGCCCCGTCAGTCAGGAGGTCTGCAGAGGACAGGCCCCGGCTCTGCCTGCCCCGTCAGTCAGTCAGGAGGTCTGCAGAGGACAGGCCCCGGCTCTGCCTGCCCGTCAGTCAGTCAGGAGGTCTGCAGAGGACAGGCCCCGGCTCTGCCTGCCCCGTCAGTCAGTCAGGAGGTCTGCAGAGGACAGGCCCCGGCTCTGCCTGCCCCGTCAGTCAGTCAGGAGGTCTGCAGAGGACAGGCCCCGGCTCTGCCTGCCCCGTCAGTCAGTCAGGAGGTCTGCAGAGGACAGGCCCCGGCTCTGCCTGCCCCGTCAGTCAGGACGTCTGCAGAGGATAGTCAGGTGGCAAGTCAGGCAGGCTCAAACGAGGTGTCATTTGGGGTTGCCCTGAGGAAAAGAGACAGATCGCCTGGGCTTTCTTTTTTAAATAAGCTGGAGGACAGAGCTGCTGCAAAGCTGGCATGCTGAGATGAAGGTTTTCCCAGCGCCTGCTTTTTAAAGAATCTCTTGAGCAGAGCCCACAAAGATGACCCTGTCCGCCTTCCCACCATACAGCCCCGGCTCTTTACCCTGAGCAATCACAGAAAGATAGTCGAAAAATCGGAAACGGACTCCTGGCATATAAAAGTCATTTCTTAGGCCCTGGCCAGGTCGCTCAGTTGGTATGAGCGTCATCCCAATGCACCAAGGTTTCAGGTTTGATCCTCGGTCAGGGTACAAACAAGAATCAATCAATGAATGCATAAATAAGTTAAACAACAATTCATGTTTCTCTCTCTCTCTCAAGTCAATAAATTAAAAAATAAAATAAAATAAAACAATCATTTTTTAGCACGCTGTTCCCCAGAAGGGCAGAGAGAGCTAAGTGGGGACACGGTTCAGTTAGGGGACAGACCACGGGAAAGTTTTACGGCTGGGTGATCCTGGGAGAAGGGGCAGCAGAGCCACACACCACCACCCCCTCCCCGCACTGCGCCCACCACCGGCCCCCCAGAGCCTGGACAAAGGCTCCTTCTGGAAGGAAGATCTGAAGGCCTCAGTGGCCATCAAGTGCCAGCTGTTCACATGGCCCGAGGGCACGGAGACTCTTGGGCTTGCCTGGCTGACTAGCTCCAGGCTATCGTCCCTCCTGCCCTTGTTTTGATTCTTAAGAATGTCATTTTCTTTTTTAATGACCATGAGTAGGAAAACTACATATTTTTCTCCTCTGCTCAATATTTCATTGCAACATCGATGCACTTTTCCAACTGTCCCTCTCCCATCCCTGGCCAGAGGGGGCTGCACACCTCAGTTGAGAATCGCCATTCAATATCCTGATGCCTCTTGAAGGCATCCAACAGGGCATCCGCCCCCAGGCGCCTGTCAGGGGAGAGGGTGACAGTGTCTGCCTTCCCCCAGCACCTGCGACTGATGGCTGTGACCAGTTCACCTCTTCTCCCTTGGAGGGGACTCAGACGGGAAGGAAGGGAAAGACTAGAGTGGAGAGGCCTCGGGGCAGGATGCCCTTTCTCGTCCTTGACCTCCAAAGAGCTCCTGCTCCTCACTCACCATCATGGAGGCTGGAGACGCCCAGGGCCTGGGCTGTGTGCAGGGTGAGCCGATTCTGGGCGTCCTGGATGTAGGCCATGACCGGCATGGGGTAGAAGTTGGCCTGTAAGGGCAGCTTCTTCAAATACCGCCGGGGCTGCACCTGTGGGGCAAGACCAGCAGGTCAAGGGCACTCGGACGCCTACTTGGGCCCCAGAGGGTCCCCAGTCTGAAGGAGTCTCTGATCACTCCTGCCTGGTCCCCCTCCTCTCTCAGCACAGACAGACCACCCCTGCCCTGGTGCCCTGAGGGAAGCAAAACATAGTCCAAGTTATATTCTGTGGGGTCTTCAGGGCCTGGGCCCCAGAAATCACCTGAAAGCCATTGAGGTCTGTGAAGAAGGTGCCCTGGCTGTCAATGTCTGTGTGGATGCGCAGGGCCAGTTCCTTGTTGACGTAGTCCCGGATGTCCACCAGGGATGACACGTCCAGAGACAGCCCCTCCACCCCTAGGCACGGGGACAGAGTGACAATGAGCCACAGCCTGAGAGACAGCTGGACAGGCTGTGCCCACCCCCAGGCCATCCCCAGCCTTTACTCCTGGACGACCTTATGCCGAGAGAATTAATTAAGCAGCATCCTGCCTCGAATGATAATTCGCCAGGAACAGGGGTATGAACAGAGAACGGGCAGAAGGCAGAACGTGACAGCCCCTGAGGCCCACACCTCCTTTCCGACCTTCCTTATCTGCAGGGCGCACCTGGCAGGTTGTAGAGCCGGACCACCTGGTGCACGTGCTCGTAGAACGCCACCACCTCTGAGAAGAAAGGGCCTTCGGTGACACGCAGCACAGGGGCATCCTTGGGCACGTAGGGCTGGGGAAAGAGCAGGCGGCAGCTGAACCCACAGCACAGAGCAAGGCAAGGAGGTACCAGCCCAGGGCCAGGCAGAGAAGTAGTTCCTGCAGGCTCTGGTCAGAGACCCCCAACAGAGTTAGGCGGAAGCCCCCAGATTGAGCTCCTCACCTCTCCCAGAGACAGCCCAGGCAAGGCCCCCAGCAGGCAGGCCCCACCCTGGAGGAAGGCGAGCCCTCCCCTCTGCCTCCGTTCACAGGTCTCCTTGTGCCCTGTTTGTGGGGCCCACTGGGGTTTTCGAGGTGCCTTTAGGGTACCTGGGCCTCGCCGTCAGGCAGGAAGAGGTAGGCTCCACTCTTGTCTTTGGACGTGCGGGTGCCATAGACGAGGAACTCCATGTCCACGCGCTGCTCCTGCTCCTCATCCACCCTTCGGATGCTCTGCCAAAAAACACAGCCCTGACCCCTGGCCCCACACCGGCATGTCAGGCCTGCCCCCGGGAGGGCACGGACGAACTCCCCCAGGAGCCGAGCCCAGTCCCCGAGGTGCGCTCGCCGCTGGGGTGCCCTCTCCCAGGTCGTCGGCGGGTGTTGGCATGCACGGCCCGCAGCAAGCACGCCCTCCTCTGGCCCCGCCCTGGCCCTTTACCTTGAGGAGCCCGCTAAGGCCTGAGAACCAGACCTGCATGTAGCGGTTGCTGAGGGCGAAGTCGCCGGTGCCGGAGTCGATGACGCGCAGAGGGAATGCCTCGTGCCTGCTGACCGCCAGCTGCCGGCCGTGCAGGTAGACGCGCACGGAGGACGGCAGGGTGCGGTGCCGGTCCAGGCCCAGCTGCAGCCGCAGCACGCCGAGGCCCAGCGCTGGCAAGCGGATGGGCACAGACACCTGCTGGCACAGGGGTGAGGAAGCAGAGGCCACCGCCTGGGTGTCAGTTCCAGATGCAGGCCTGGGACCCTGGGCCTGGGGCCCAAGCAAGTCCCCGTACCCACAAGGCCTCCATCCCCGCCTCTGAAAGTAGAAGTGATGTTATTTGCCCCTTATCAGACTGTTAGGACTCTCAAGCTATGTTGGAAAAACTATGAAGTGTTAACTGCACACCCAGCTTTCAGTAAAGGTTTGTTAAAGAATGAATGATGGAGCGATGAAATGCCATTTTGACTATACGACACCATCTTCCCTTCGGGGCCAGACTCAAATCCCACAAGTGACCGTCCTCTGGGCAAGCCCTCCCCCCAGGATTCCTGTCCCCAACCCGGGGAGATGGCAGGAAGGTGGGAGGCTGGTGCTGAAGGACAGAGGCCAAGGAGGAGCGGAGGGCCAGGGCCCACCTGCTGAGCCCGTCTCACCTGGTAGACGTCAGGGACCATGTCCGTGGCGGAGCTCCAGTGTGCGCTGATCTGCACGGCCAGGGGCTGACCCTCTTCCGAAAACACACACACCCGGGGCGAGCTGACCAGCAGGGACACCACGCTGAGCCGCTCCTGTTCCAGCGGGTTGAAGAGCACCACATACCTGCGGGTGGAAGGTGAGCTCGCCCCGGAGACCACTCCTGGGTGTCAGGTGTGGGGGTGGGAGGGTGCTGGGGACCTTTGCTCTGTACCTGGGCTGGTCTGGCTCACCTGGGCGAGGAATCCAGCTGGATCACCGTGCGCTCTGGCAGGGCATCGTGATTTAAGCGGGTGTCGTCCTGGAATTAAGTGGGTGGGAAGGGAAGAGCCAGCGTGAGGCTTGGCCTGACTCAGCATCCTGCCACCTCCCCACCCCCAGTCTGTCCTGGATGGGGGCTGCCAGCTGCACCGGGCACAGATCTTCACCCCAGGTCAGGGAAGGAGAAGGAGACACACCCTAATACCCCAGCTCTTGGGAAGAGACTGCACACACCAGAGGGTCCCCCGAGCAGACCCAAGACGGGCTCACCATCTGGAGGAAGGGTGCCTCGGGGTCGAAGTGGTAGGTCTCCTTGTCCCCCAGCACCAGGTAGTGAGCTGCGTTAATGATGACCTGCTTCAGGCTGACAAGGGAGCGCAGCAGCCTGGGGGTAGGAGAGAGACCGTGGGGGAAGATGACCAGACACTATCCACGGAGCCAGTGGGGCGAGGCTCCGTGAGGGCTGGGCAGGGGCATGGAGCCTAGGGGAGGGGACAGGGCTCCCACCTGACCCCGTAGTCCACCACCACGGCCTCCTTGGCAGTGCCAGTGATGGCGTCGTGGTGCTGGAAAAGCCCGAGGGTGCGCCGAGCCTCCGTCAGCAGGGCGAAGTTTGAGAGCGGGTACTGGCTGGCCAGCCCGGAGCGGCGTGAGTGCGCGACAGCCAGGCTGTACAGGATTTCTGCCCCCCTGCCCAGAGAGACCAGTCAGCACCTGCCCACACAGCCAGGATCCCACCCTCTGCTTTCCTCCACCGTCCACTGCCGGTCTCACCGCAGGTGGGCTTCCAGGGTGCGGTCCAAGCTCTTGTAGAAGGGCCGGGAGGTGTAATAGCCTGTCCAGTAATGGTCCTCCCGGTCCGCATAGGAGAAGAAATCTCCGCTCAGCACAGGAAACCCCGGAGGCCGGGCCCCTGGCTCCACCCCCGTCCTCTTGTACAGGGCATCAAAGTAGTCAGAGAGAGTGCCAAACTGGGCCTGTGGGGACCCCCAAAACCATTCTCATCAGTGCCGGGGCCTCCTGGGAACTGTGGCCCAGGGCTGCAGCCAGGACTGGGGCCGGGATACCGCGTACGCGGTCCCTGTCCTTCCCACCCTCTGGACCTCCCGCCCTAGCCGGGAGCCTGGGAAGGCCCACGGGGTCAGGAAGAACCGTGGTTGGAGCCAGGAGCGGGCACAGCGCAGGGGCAGGGCTGTCGGGCAGCACGCGGAGGGCGCCCCTCGCACCTGCACGTGGAGCGCAGGCTGGCTGTTGAGGAAGTCGAAGAGCCGCTGGTAGTTGAAGAACTGGGCGTCCCACTCGTGGGGCTTGTCATAGCGGAAGTCGTCGCCCAGCGGCACGAGCAGGACGTTGCTTCGGAAGAGCCGGGATTTCTTGCGGTACTGGTCCAGGAGCAGGGCTGCCCTGCGGAGGGAAGGGGTCAGCCTGAGTCTCCGTGTCACGGCTCCTGAGCAGCCCGAGCCGACGGGCCCCTGTGCGGCAGCCCCCGGAGGAGTCACTGGGCCTGCAGGTGCACAGCTCCTGGGGTGGGACCCATCCTGGAGCCCAGCGTTCTCCAGACAGTTCTGACGTCGGAGAGCTCAGCCTGTGCTGGGCTGCATGAACGGCTCCAATTCCCTAGCCCCACACAGAACAGATCAGTCCTCCTTCCCATGACGCTCCTTCAGACATACCGAAGATGTGCCTCTGCTCCTCTGTGCAGGGACCGCCTGGTGAGGATATGGGGGACAAGGACGGGCCAGCCCACAAGGGAAGTCAGCCCAACCCCGTTCTGGCCTGGTGCTCCCTCGGGAGTGGTGTGCATTTCGGGTGTGGTTGGCAGCCCCGAGGTCACCCCACAGTGCTAACGTCAGTGCCGGTTCTCCATGCACGTCTCTCTCGAGGTCTTTTCTCCTCATCCTGAAATTCTGTTCTGTTTTCTGAAGCTAAAGGTGGAACCTTACATCTGTATCTAGGAAATCTTAGGTGGTTAGATTCAATCTACATCTCAAACTGTTGAGCTGATTTGGGATCCTGACACTCTGGCTTCATCCTGTCCACCCGCTAGTGAGGTAGCTCTGAACTAAGGAGCCCGCACTCGGGAGCCAGACCCCGCAATGCCAGCCCCGCATGCACTAGCTGAGTGACCCTGGGAGAATGACGACCCCTCTGGGCCTCAGTTTCTATAAAATGAGGATAATATCCGTACCTACCATCATACCATTATGAGAATTAAAATGAACTGCATGAATTAATATTTGCTAGAACACTTGGAATAGTGCCTGGCACCTAGCAGAAACTATACATGAACATTTACTTTCTTTTTCATCCAAGTTACTGGTAAAATCAATAGACAAACAGGGCCCTGCAGCCAAACAAGGCATCAAAGCCCCTTTCTCTTTTTAGATCAACCTACAGTTAAGTGGCATATCATGGGTGTCACAGTTCAACTAGCTACTAAGCTACTCTTTTATTGATTTTTTTTTTTTTAGAAAGGAAGGGAGAGCGAGAAACATCAATGTGAGAGAAAAACGTCGATCAGTTGCCTCCTGCACACAACCCAGGCATGTGCCCTGACCAGGAATGGAACAGGGACTTCTCAGTCCACAGGACGACGCTCAGTCCACTGAGCCACACTAAGCTACTTAAGCATACTGGTCAGCTTCTACTTTTCCATTTTGTTTGCAGGAGAGGACTCCGCGGATACCATTTCCCCCTAATTTGTCAGGCTAGAAGTTCTTTCAAAGGAGAAGATGAAGTTACTCGGTGACCTGCCCGCGGCACAGCTGGGCGGGCATCTCTGGCTCAGAGGCTGCGTTAAGAATGATCCTGCCTCCACAGCCCTCGGCGCTGGTTTGGAAGCAGCGCTTAGGTTTCTGGAGTCTGGAAACAAAAGACCACTTTCTTTCCCTTCGGTCACCTTGGACCTCTTGGACATTGTGGAAATTGGAGTATTGCAACGTAAGAACCAGTTCAACGTGTTACATTCTTAAGGCCAGTCCGGTTCTAAATCACCGTTTCTGATCACTCTTAACCTGCACTTTCCCAGGGGCCGATGTCAGCAACAGAGACATTCTAGGGGTCCCTAAAGATCCTCTCAAAGGGAAGGAGCCTGCTTTCTCAGAGGCTAGAGGCTGCTGGGCAGGGCCAAACCGAATGGGGTTCCGGGTTCTCAGAACACGGAGGATCTCGGCTGACTTTGAGCCAAGGCGCGATGTCTGAGCTCGGTGAAGGGAGATTAGGCTGCAGGTTGGAAGGAATTGTACCCAATTTGGGAATTACTCACCCCTGGGTCAGTCAAGCGTCTCTAACAGTTTGTTAGGACGCAGAAACACATGCTCATTTGGGAGGTAAAGCCATCTGGGAAAGGTGTTTCCTTAGAGCCACTCGTTCTTCAGGGAGACTCGTAAAGGAGCGGCCACCAGTGTCTGTGGGACTGAGGCGTCACCTGAGCCCATCGCACGAAGCCCCAAGCAGCAGGGCCCAGACCAGAGCCTGGGGCTGGCAGCAAATACCTCTCGGCCACATTGGCCTCTGTGATGGCGCGGGGAGGCACCTTCCAAGGGCAGTTGATGCGCCCACCAGGCAAGCGTTTGAAATCAAACTGGCAGCAGATCTTGGGATCTGGGCCGCAGGTATGGGGCACATCGTAGCTGTAGAAGGGCATCATGTGGCAGAAGATGTCTGTGCTGGAGTCTGGATCTGAGGAAGACACAGTGGGCCGTCAGCCACTAGCCAGCTGTGTCGGGAGCTGGGCACAGGGGCACTAGCAGGACAGTAACCTGCTCTGGCTACAGGCAGCCCTGATGAAGGGGAGGCTCGACCTAGACTTAAGGCTACAGAGGATCAAGGGTCAGGACGTAGACCCAGGGAGGACTCGGGTCATGCAACTTCCCCAGGGGGTAGCACACCCAGACCCTCAGAATAAACAGAAGATCCCATAGAGGCCAAAGGCCAATGTGACCCCCACCTGACCTGAAGGAGGGAGTGCATCTGGTGGCCTGTTCTGAGATCCCTGCTCTTTCCCAGGGAGAAACACCACTGTCACCCCTCCACCCTACCTGGGCTTACCCCAGGTCTGCCTCCACATGAACTCCAGGCTGTGGGTGGCAGAAAAGTGCTTCTTGATGGCATAGTGCACCCTCTGAATCAGCATGCTGGTCAGGTTGGCACGGCGCAGCAGGTACGGCATGGTGGGGCTGTGTCCAAAGGGGTCCACGGCCCACCCCGAGCGCGGGGTTGCACCTGGGCAGGGGAACGGAAGCCAGAGGCCCTGAACACCTCGGCGCCTGGCCTCCCAGGACTGAGGTCCCCGCTCCCTGTCATCACACTGGGCCCCCAAAAGGAGAATCAGCATACAAAGTAACCACCCCCTGCCAACGCTTGTACCTTAAAGCCCCAGCTACTCTCTGTGCCCAGGTCTGGGAACAGACTCCCTTTCCTGAGCCTGGCCTTACCGAGGTTTTTCTCCAGCCACTGGTGTCCCTCGATGAGCTGGTCGATTAGCGCAAAGTAATGGGAGTTGGCCTCATCTGGCATCACCCAGCCTCCTGTCGCCATCTCCAGCTGCCCGTTTCCCACCAGCCTGCAGGAAAGGACGCACACTCAGCGTGGTGTCCCGGCCCAGTCGTGTGAACAGAAGATGCTGAGACCTGTGCACTCTGGCCTCCCTGAGCCAGCTCACGTGAACCCGGGACCAAGGGGACAGACACCGGCCCTCCTTCCCCGCCGGCTGACTTCCACGCCGTCCTGGCCCTGCTTAGCTGTGGACGCCACCTGTGTGCCCAGGGGCCTGGCCCCGCACCTTGTTCTCTCTGCTCACAGAACTGATTTCTCCTAGCACAGGTGATCCTCACACCAGTCCATACCTCCTCATTCTCAGCCCCTCCACCATCAGTCCTCATCCCGGCCACATTTCCCCTTGCCTCTCCTGCCACAGGGGCGCCCACAGCCTCAGGCGTAACCACACACCCACCCAAGGCCCAGACAACAGCCCTCCCATGCCTCCCGACAGGCACTGGCCTTCGGACCGCCGCTCTCTTTTGGGCATTGATGTTGTCCCACCACTTGGCAAAGAAGGAGACTTCAGCCCAGAGGAAGCGCCGCCGAGGGTCCTCCTGCAGCTTGGACACCATGCTGTTGAGAATGTGCTGGGTCTGCTCTGTGTAGTACTTGTCAAAGGTCTTGATCCAGCCTGGGGGGCCAACACAGGGTTCCCTGAGGATGCTGTCCTGCAGCTGTCCCTCCCTGACCAGAGCCATCAGAAAGCGCAGGCCACACCCCAGCTCCAGGGCTCTGCCGGCCCTCACCCGGGTCATTGTGGGAGTGGGGCACCACGAACACCTGCAGGTCTTCGGCGTCCCAGTCATGTGGGCTGTAGGAGATGTCAAAGCCTTGCTTCCACACCCCACCGTCCACGTTGTCAAAAGGCAGCTCCTCCGACACAGTCAGCATCTGCAGAGCAGGAGGCAGCTCAGTGCCACCTCCATGGCTACCAAGGGCCCCTGCCAGCTCTGCCTCTTACCTGTAGCTCTGGCTTCTGGCCCCGGCCCCCCAAAGCGAACTGGCAGTCTTGGGGGGAGATGGAGAAGAAGCTGGGCCGGGGCTCTGGCGGCACCACCCAGGAGCCATTGGCCGTGTAGTAGGGCAGCAGGGCAGGCGGGCCCTCGGCGTTGGCGGTCAGCTCTAGCACAGACTCTTTGATGTGGCTGATGATCTCATGATTCTCCTCCAACAGCTGCTCCAGCTGCTCAATGCGATTTTGTAGCACAGATATCTGGCTCTGCCAGAAAACCGGAAAGCAATCACCCACAGCTCCTTATGCCTCAGGAATGATCTCTGCCTGGGGCCCAGCACCTGAGACCTGACTCTGACCCTGCCCTCCCCAGTGGGAGGCAGAACCATGAGCCTGCGGGGCAAGAGCTCCCGCCAGATAAGGAAAGAGGTGCAAATCACTACCTCCCTCTAACACCCTCACCCTCTAGCTCCAGGCTGGCAAAGATCTCACCTCACACATATATTCTCAACAACTGGAGCTGCCTGTGTGCAGAGCTGTGCCGGAAAGACTGCACCCGAGCTCAGTGGGAACAAATGGTGCAATCCATTAGCAATCTCTGCCAAGAATTCTCCAGACACAGCAGCAGTCCATCAAACCATTTCCCCTCCTTCCTTTGTCATCATTGTTTTTAGTTTGGAGTTTCTAGAGAAGCTGCCTATTGGGAAGGAATGTTCTTGTCCTGGGCTGACATGACTCTCCAGCTGGGGGGCTAACCTGAGCCCAGATGACTTGTACGTGAAGACCTCAGACGCCAGGTGTGACTCACCCGGGGGAAGTTCCCGCCGTTCTGGTGCCGGATGGGGTCATGCTGCACTCGGTCCAGCATGAGGTAGAGTGAGAAGACAGCCACACAGAAGACAGCAGCCCCACACACGGTCACCTGCTTTTTCAGCTTCATACCGGCCTCCAAACACACCTGGCAGGAGAGATACTATATGTAGCTCCAACAGCCAAAATCCCTTTGGTGATCTTTCTACCAAATGCCCCAATGAGTTTCCGAGGGCTGCTCCCAAGGAACATTTATTTGCCTGACTCCCAAGACAAGCAAGCTTCAAAGTAGCAAATCCCAACACTGGCGGTGGATCCTGACCCCACCTGCACCTCATTCTCTTGGCTGGATACAAAAAGCACAAGTAAGGAACGCATCTGAGGCTGGCCCTGCCTCACCCTGATAGCAGTTCTCCCCTAGGGTAAAGCTGAATCTCTCTCTCTGCAGGCTGAGCTATAAAAAACACGACCAGATAACAAACTTCCCAGCTCCCCCAGAGGTCACCACACAACCTCCTGATTATAACCAGCTTCCCAAGGAGCTGATCTAGGAGAAAGCCACACCACGGAAGAAGATGGGTGCCCAGGCTTCTGGACCACGTGATTCTAGTTTCCCAGGAATAAACGAGCATGTATTTTGGTTTAAAAGGTAAAACCAGAACCCAAAGAGACTGACAAGAAAGTCTTTCTCCCTGCCCTTAAGACCAGACTGGTACTCAGCAGAAACAACGCATGGCAAGCTGCTCTCTCATTAAGAAATACAGAATGAATTTTAAAAAGCTCCAGGTTATGTTTCTAACAGACTGAGTCTTCTCCCTGTTAGGTCTGACTCCACAGTGGGTAACTTCCAGCCTCTGCTTATGCAGCATTCAGGGGACCCCCTGGGAGACCAGCAGTGATTGATGCGTAAGGTTCCCTGGACAGTGAGAGGGCAGGCAGAGGGGCTCCTCTGTGGGGCAACTTCGGGCGACCCGTGCCCGCTGCCACCGCCCACAGGCCCCGACTTGCCTGCTCCACGGAGGGAGGCCGCTGGCTGCTGGCGAGCGTGGGGGCAGCCGCTGCTGAGTCTCGCTCTGGCCGGGGTCCAGGAGCTCTGTCGCCTATGCCTCGTGCCCTACTTAGCGCGATCTGATTCCGCTCAGAAGCCTCCGGGCAATATTTTTAGCCCTGGGAGGCTGGTTCCAGGCCAAAGTGGGTGGAGCTGGGGAGAGACGGGGGGATTACCCGAGGGGAGGCACCTGCGCCGGGTCTTTGGCCACCCGCCCGCTGGACCAGCTCCTCCTGGCCAGCCCCCTCCCCCCACCCCTGACTCTGCCGGTCCCGGGACCGCGACAACAACCTGGTGCAAGGGAGCGGGGGTGCAGGGGAGCAGGGGAGCGGGGGTGCAGGGGAGCAGGAGTGCAGGGGAGCGGGGGTGCAGGGGTGCAGGGGAGCAGGAGTGCAGGGGAGCGGGGGTGCAGAGGAGCAGGGGTGCGGGGGTTCAGGGGAGCGGGAGCGGGGGGTGCGGGGTGCAGGGGGTGCGGGGTGCAGGGGAGCGGGAGCGGGGGGTGCGGGGGTGCAGGGGAACGGGGGGTGCAGGGGAGCGGGGGTGCAGGGGAGCGGGGGGTGCAGGGGAGCAGGGGAGCGGGGTGCAGGGGTGCAGGGAAGCAGGGGAGCGGGGGTGCAGGGGAGCGGGGGTGCAGGGGAGCGAGGGGTGCAGGGGAGCGGGGGGTGTAGGGGAGCGGGGTGCAGGGGAGCGGGGGGTGTAGGGAAGCGGGGTGCAGGGGAGCGGGGGTGCAGGGGTGCAGGCCGCCTCCGACCCGAGGCCCCGCTCGCGCTCCTGCCGCACACGCCGGGCCGCGCAGGACCGGCCGGACCCTCCCCCGTGTCGCCTGAGCATTACCGTCCGCCGCTGCCTCGCGCCGCTCCGGGCCTCGCCAGCCTCGCGGTGCCCCTCACCTCCCCGGGGGCGGCCGCCCGCGCGGGGCAGCGGCGCAGGGAAGGCGACCGTCCGCCCACCCGTCGCCCCGGCTCCGCGCTCCCGCGGGGCCAGGGCCACCGGCGCGCTCCGATGGGCCCGCCCGCCGCTCCTCCCGCGGCCGCCGGCCGAGCAGCGTGCGGGGCGGGGACAGCTGCGCCGCCCCGGCCCCGCCTGGCTCCGGGCGGCCTCGCGCCTCCCGAGCGCTGGGCGCGGAGGCCCCGGCCGCAGTGCGCAGCCGCAGACCCGGCGGGCCTGGGCGCTGTGCACCCGGAGCAGGAGAGCGGGACTTCCTGGGGTGCAGCTCTCCCCAGGGCGAGCACGGAGTCCAGCAGGAGTGAGCGCATTCCGCCCCCGCTGCACCAGCCTCTGCCCCGGTATCTCAGCTTGGAGGCCGCTGCATTCTCGGGCCGAGGGGTGCTGCCTCCCAGGGGTGCTGCCTCCCCGGGGTGCTGCCTCCCGTCTGCAGGGCTTTCTTCGCCATCCCCCCTTTCCTGCTCGCCACTCCACGATGACAGTATCACATAACGGTCTTGTGATTCTCCTTCTACGGAGCCTCTGGGTTTTTGTAACTTCGAAACATTATAAATCCTACTGCAAGGAGTATCTCCATTAATGCCACAGTTGTCTTCTTTTTCAAGTATTACCTTAGGACAAATTCGCAGCAGTGAGGTTACTTGGGCAAAAAAAAAAATATGGACTGATATGTCTGATAATACCCAGCATACTGTAGCTCCCCAAGAGAATTTTGGGCCAGTTTCCTCAAGTACAAATTGTTGAATATGGCTTAAAGGATTTTTTGGCCCATTAACCAGATTTAAAATGCCGTCTTATTGTTTTAACTCCCATTTCTTGGATGGCCATCAGGAACATTCTTGTAGGTTTGTCTACTCACTGGAATGCCTGTCACTGAGGTGCCAGACCTGGACTAGATCCATCATCCTCTATGACATAGAGGCTATGTCTCTTTGTGTTTTGCCCTGTGTTCCGGGAAATTTATCTTCCAACCCTTCTGCTGAATTGTTCATTTTGGCAATCACGATCTTTTCTTTTCTTTTTTTTTTATTGATTTTATTTATTTTTATTATTATTTTTTAAATCCTCACCCGAGGACATTTTTCAATATTTTGTTCAGATAGAGTGGGAGGGAGAGAGAGAGAGAAACATCGAGTGAAAGGGACATATCGAGTGGTTGCCACCCACACAACCCAACCAGGGCCAGGGACAAACTGCAACTGAGGTACATGTCCTTAGCGGGAACCGAACCCAGGTCTCTCTGGACCACAGGCTGACGATCTAACCGCTGAGCCAAACCGGCTAGGGCGATTTTATTTTTTATTTTATCCTCACCCAAGGACATTTTTGCATTTATCTTCAGATAGAGCAGGCAGGAGAGAGAGGGGAAGACAGAGAGAGAAATATCGATGTGAGAGAGACACATCAGCCGGTTGCCACCCCCACAACCTCAACCAGGCGGGGGACGAGCCACAACCGAGGTATGTGCCCTTAGCGAGAACCGAACCCGGGACTCTCTGGTTCACGGGCCAAGGCTCTAACTGCTGAGCCAAACTGGCCAGGGTTCTTTATTGATTTATAGAGATAGGAAGGGAGAGGGAGAAAGATAGAAACATCCTTGAGAGAGAACATCAACTGGCCCCCTCCTGCACACCCCCCACTGGGGATCTGGCCACACCCTGGGCATGTGTCCCCATGGAATCAAACGGATAACCTCTTGGTGCATAGGTCAACACTTAACCACGGAGCCACACTGGCTGTGTAGCAATCGCAATCTTTTTGTTTTGTTCTGTTTTTTTTTGGTTTTGGTTTTTGTTTTGTACGTGCCCCTAGCGGGAACCAAACCCGGGACTCTCCGGTCCGCAAGCCAACACTCCAACCTCTGAGCCAAACCGGCCAGGGCAGCAATCACAATCTTAATGTTCCAATGTTCTAAAGTTCTTGTTCATTCTCTGCTAGTTCTTTTTTTTTTTTTTTGATTGAGATATAACTTATGGTATATGGCACAAGTCTTAAGTGCACAGTTCGATAAATTTTGATAAATGTATACACAAGTATAATCACCACTCAGACCAAAACACAGAACATTACTATCACCCCAAAAGGTTCCCCTCTGTCAAGAGGCCAAGCAGTCACTAAGTGCACTGTGGTGGCTCAAGGGCCACAAGGATCACTATGCAGCTGCGAGGTGGGCCTGCCACACTACGGTTCCATAGACTCAGCCAGTAAGGAGACTATAAGCCCTAATGAATCCATGCAGCAAAAAGTAAGACCATGCCCTGGCCGGTTTGGCTCAGCGGTTAGAGCGTTGGCCTGTGGTCCAGAGAGACCCAGGTTCGGTTCCCACTAAGGGCACGTACCTCGGTTGTGGTTTGTCCCCGGCCCTGATTGGGTCATGCGGGTGGCAGCCACTTGATGTGTCCCTTTCATGTCGATATTTCTCTCTCTCTCTCTCCCTCCCATTCCATCTGAACAAAAAATGAAAAAATGTCCTCGGGTGGCGATAAGAAAAAAAAAGTAAGACCAGGATGGAGTCAACTTCCTGCATCCCTAGTCCCACAGGATGACACTTAACCAAAGGGATCAGATGACAGGATGACAGTAAGTATGGTGGTGGGTCACCTGTGGATAAGGAGCCACCTCCAAACTGCAGACAAGAAGTTGTATGGCTTGTGGCTGCACTCTATGTATGGCCCAGTGGGAAGTCCTGAACTCAACTGGAACTAGGAAGATGTATGAGAAATGGCCTTTGGCAGTCTCCCACAAGACAGGGAGGCTCCACTCTAGGCTGCTTGTCTCCTTGCTCCATGAGTAATTGTACTACATTCTCTCAAGACTGTCAAGATTCAAGTCAGACTGCTCAAGCCTTGCCCACATGGACCATGTAGAGACATGCAAGGCTGCAGGGACACCATGGGGGCGGTAGGGACACCTTAGTGGAGCTGTTCCCCTACATTCGCACACCCCTTTCCATCAATACCCCTCAGATACAACCACTATTTTGACTTCTCTATAGCTTAGTTTTCACCTGTTCTTGAACTTCATAAAATGGGATCCAAAGTATGCATTCAGGTCTGACTTCTAGAGAGTCATTAATGTTGGTAAATTAGTGGTCTGTTCTTTCTTATTGCTGTTTGAGTCATTTTCTGTTTATTCTGGTCTTAACTTCTCTCTCCTGGAACTTTAATTACTCATAAAGTGAAGTTCTATGTGTGTCTTTGGCTTTTTTTTTCTCTCTCTATTCTTCTCTCTCTCTCTCCTTCAGCTTATCAGTTTAGACATCTTCTATTAATCTCTTTTCAAGTTCACTAATTCTGTCTTCTGATGTGTCTAATCTCTATAACTAAATTTATCCTTTAATTCTATGGATTTTTATGCAACCCACCCAATGAGTTTGTAATTTCAGAGATGGTATTTTTTCAGTTCTACCTGCTCCTTTCATTGTTTTTAAGTAGGTTCCAACCTTGTTGAAATTCTCCATATTTGCATCTATTTTGTCTACCTTTTTTTCCATTTAACATATTAACAATGGTTATTTTTATTTTTTTTAATTAAAAAAAATTTTTTTAATCCTCATCCGAGGACATTTTTTCATTTTTTTGTTCAGATAGAGTAGGAGGGAGAAAGAGGAAGAGAGAGAGAAACATCAATGTGAAAGGGACACATCGAGTGGCTGCCACCCACACAACCAACCAGGGCTGGGGACAAATTGCAACCGAGGTACGTGCCCTTAGCGGGAACCGAACCTGGGTCTCTCGGGACCGCAGGCTGATGCTCTAACCGCTGAGCCAAACCGGCCAGGGCAACAGTGGTTATTTTTAAATCTTTGTCTGCCAACTCCAATGTCTGGATCATCTGAGGGCTTGCTTCTGTTGTTTTTCTCTTGTGTGTTGGCCCCATTTTTCTTTTGTTGTTGATGGGTTTTTTTTTTTTGTTTTCTTGCACATTTTATAATTTTTGTTTGCATGTTGCTTATTGGGTGTAAAAGGATAGGGACTTCAGACTCCATTCCTCTCCCCTGCCCCCACCCCAGAGTTGCTAGTCACCAGTGTAATCAAGTACTGAGCCATGCCGGGGCAGTTATAATTCTGGCAAAGCTCAGTCCTCCTCTGGATTGTGCTTGTCCCTTACGAGTGGCCCTCTTGGATTTGGAGTTGAAAGCCTGGCCAGTTTCTATCCCTATCAGCCCTTCAAAAGCTGCTCTTCAGAGATTTTAGGGTTAGCTCTTTAGCTTCCCGGTCCACACAGGTTCAAGAGCTGGCCGATATCTTGAGGCAATAGCTTGAGGGAGAGACCGGTTGTTTGTTTCAGCCTGCACCCCACCCCCCCCAAATACTGCAAGGCTGTGGGACTTGTCTTCCCAGTCCCGCCCCTTCCCAGTCGCCTGCACGTCCCGAACTCAGCAAGTGTTCCATGGGGAAATCTAGCTTTGCATTTTGGGCTCCTCTTGTGTCTAATCTCTAGCACAGAAATGGTCCATTTCTCCTTTCCTCGGTAGAATCCCTCTGTTTGGGATCATTCTGACCATCAGAGATGTCCCAAATCAGCAAAGTCTCAGGGAAGTAAATAGCCACCCACCATCAGTTTACCCGTGGGGGAGGGGGCTTTCCTTCTTGCAATGTTAGTTCATCTGGTCCTTAGCTATTCCAACACTCTCAATTCCCTTCAGAAATGATGATGGTCATTTTGTTTCCTCCTGGTTGTTGCAATGAGAGTGATGGCCTGCACAGACCTACCACATCCTCCCCAGAAGCAGAAGCTCTTCAGTTCTGCTTTTTACCACTTCCAACAGAGATATGCTTTGGCTTCTTAATATTTCCATGTAGTCACTAGTCACACTCTAACTTGTTTGTTCTCGTTTAAAGAAGTTATAGGGCTTTTATATCTTTGAAAACAGATGTCAACTATTTCCTAAAGACTCTTGGGGGGTGGCCATTTGGCCTCGAAGTTCTGCTTTGTTCTTTGGCGCTATCTGTCTCTCCTGTTTATGCTTTTCAGTTTGTTCATACTACTTACCTTCTCCACCTTCACTGTTGCTGCGGGTAGAGTTTCGGATACTTTTACAGATTTCAGGGGGACTTAGGGGAGGAGGTGAGAGGTCTGCTCCACCATTGCTCAGTAAGCTTGTGTGAGAGAGAAAAATCCCTGAGAAGCAATTTCCCTCTCTTGGGCCACTCCAGTCTGAGTGAAGCTCTAACCTGCCCCGACTCCCCTCCCTCCTGAATCTCCTGTGATTGTTGTGCACATCCGTAGTGTCAGCTACTCTCTAAAATGTATAAGCTCATGACGTTCAGGCCTCAAGTGCCAGCCTTCCGTCCGGCCTTCCAGACTTCGATGTCACACTGACAGTCCCACAGGCCCTTCACACCACGTCAGCTCTGCCCCCTGACCACGGCCTGTCCTCCTTCCCAATGGCGCTCTACTTCTCCAGAGGAGCGCACATGCCAAGAGCACTCGGTGGGCACAAGTGGTTTATTATTTCTGCTTGGAGGAGGAGGCCCTGACAGGAGCGTGGGTGAGCAGCAGACGTGGAGCTGCATCCCCACCGGTGGCCCGGAGGCTGGTGGCTGGAGTCCAGAGCTGTGAAGAGCCAGCCCTCATTGTGAGCTGGAGCTGAGAAGGAGGTACACTCTATCCGGGGAGGCCGCTGGCTTGAGAAGGGGGCCCAGCCTCACCGGTGCCGCTTTCGGATGCTCTGCAGCTCCTGGTAGATGGCACTGAAGCTGGGCCGCTGCCCAGGCTCGTAGGCCCAGCACTGCTCCATGAGCCTGAACACAGCGTCGGGGCACAGCTCGGGGCAGGGCAAGCGGCCCCCTGTGAGGATAGGCACAGCACCCCGGCATGAGGAGGGCGTCGGAGAGCCCCTTGCGGCCCCTGAGGGCAAACCATGAGCAGTGGGAACTGCTTAAGCTGCCCTGTTCTTCAGGCTCCACTTTCTCACCAAGAGCCCCGAGGATGCACAATCGCAATCCGACCGAGCACTAGTTACATGACCCCTGCATGCCTCAGTTATTCCTTCTGTAAAAGGGACATATTCACCCACCTCCCCTGTTGTGAAGAGTTAATGGAATGATAGATGGCACACAACAGTTAATGGAATGATGGATGGCTTACTCAGTGGCAGCTACAGGACTGATTGTCCTTATTCTGCCCCGGAGGGAAGAACGGAAAGCGAGGGACCCAGAAGAGCCCCTCTGCCGCATGGGGATGAAGCTTGGCTCTGATGCTGCAGTCAGGCAGCAGGGCGGCCTTACCCTTTTCTACGAACTCCCGAGTCTGCTGATTGCTGAGGTTGGGGTAGGGGGAGGCCCCCAGGCTGAAGGTCTCCCAGAGCAGGATGCCGAAGCTCCACACATCGCTCTCGGAGGAGTAGCGCCCTGCAAGGCGGCGAGGGGGCATGAGGGCCGCCGCGTCCAGCGAGGGGCGCCCAGCCTGGGGCTCGCAGCCCAAAGCGGACAAGGCCCAGGTTGGCACCTGAAGCCTCAATGTCATTAGCTCACCATAGTTAAGAGCCTCGGGTGCGGTCCACTTCACGGGGACTTGCCTGAGGCCCCCCGAGGCAGCATAGATGCCGTCCTCTTCCTCCCGGGACATTCCGAAGTCACTGATCTTCAGGACGTTTTTCTCCGTGACCAGACAATTCCGAGCGGCCAGGTCCCTGGGTGAAGCAGAAAAGGGGCTCCCTCAGCCACTGTCCACGCAGCACCTGTCACCTGCCTGACCTGGGCACCCCCAGACACACCCACGAACAAAGGCTGCTCCCTGTGTCCTGGGAGTCATGGGAGAGACGAACCCCAGTGTCCGAGCTGGACCTGCTGGTGAGGGGCGTTGGGTGACAGTGCAGCTGGAGCCTGGGCGGGGGTACAGGGGTGCTGGGCTGCACGAGGGTGCTCCTTGCTCACCGGTGGATGCAGCCCTTGCTCTCCAGGTACTCCATGCCCGCAGCTGCATCCCCCACCATCTGCAGCAGAGTCTTCATCCGCAGGCGGGCTCCCTCCGTCCGCAGGAAGGTCAGGAAGTCACCCCCTGGGGATTTGTTGAACTTTCTGGGGTTTTGTTTTGTTTTGAGCCTCACCCGAGGACATTTTTCCATGTTTTGTTGTGGGAGGGAGAGAGAGGAACAGAGAGAGAGAAACATCGACGTGAAAGGGACACATCGAGTGGTTGCCACCCGCACGACCAACCAGGGCCGGGGACAAACTGCAACCGAGGTACGTGCCCTTAGCAGGAACCGAACCCGGGTCTCTCTGGACCACAGGTCGACGCTCTAACCGCTGAGCCAAACCGGCCAGGGCTTGTTGAACTTTCTGTAGAGGGGCTGACCCAGCAGGGCTGAGGTCCCCACCCCGGGGGAGCAGCCCCTGGGCTTACCCTGCACAAGCTCCATGACGATGTAGATGGGCTGTTTCTGGGTGCAGACGCCGATGAGACGCACGATGTTGGGGTGGCTGTACTGTTTCAGGATCCTGGAGGGCACTGCTGACTAGGTACACATCCCTCCCCAGCCCCAGGGATCCCCAGGGAACCCCAGGGAGGAAAGAAAAGGGCAACAGAAGAGACCAGCTTGGCCCCTGAGGCCACAAGGCCTGGATGTGTGACCTCAGGCAGGTCACTGAGCCTTGACCCCTCTGTCCTGGGGGGCGCGGGGCGCGGTCTGTGAGGATTACATGACACTACAAAAGTCAAGCTCTCTACATGGTCCATGCACAGAGAAACCCCGTGTTTGGGTCACTACAGTGACCATTATTTCATCACCCACCTTGCTTCCTGCAGAAACTTGGCCTTGAGGTCAGGTGGGAGCGTCTCTCGACAGGATTTCACTGCCACCAGGGTGTTGTCCACACGGAGGCGCCCACTGAACACTTCGCCAAAGTTCCCCTGAAACGGTGCTGGGTTCCTACCCGTCCTCCCTGGACCACGGTCCTCTCCTCTCGGGGGACAGCCCTCCTTGTCCCCCCGACGTTCGCTCAGTGCTCTGCCCGGCTGTCTAGTTTACCCCTGGCTGGGGATTTGAGCAAGTACACACAGAACAGGCGGGGACTGTCACCTCTGACTTGCCACGTTCGCTAAGAGACATGACATGGAAAATGCAAAAGCCTCTTTCCCTTGGGTGGGAGAAGCCTTGTGATTTTAGGAGACCGGCTGTCCTAAGCAGGTGTTTCACAGCTCACACAAACAGTGATCTCCTCCGGGAGCTCCCCGGGGAGGCAGGGGCTCTGTGGGATGGGGTGGGGGCGCCAGTGACAGGAAGTCCCCCGCCCATTTCCTGCAGGATGGTGTATCGTGGTGGCCAGGAGGGGAGTCGGGTACAAGCTGGGGGCTAGACTGAGGCAGGGAGGCAGAGGGGCTCTCGGTGGGCCTCGGTATGACTCGGGTGATGGTCTGGAAGGAAGCGGTGCTGGGTGAGAGAAAACGCAGGCAGCCAGGAGGCTGACTGGACACTCAACTCACCCGCCCAATCTGCTCACCCAATACCAGGTCCTCGTGATTCAGCGCCCACTTGTCCTGGGGAAGGGATGGTGGCGGGAGTGAAAAATGAGTGAAAGGAAGGTGTACTGGGCACTGAACAAAATAAACATACATCCCCCACCAAGACGACGCCTTTCATTTCTTGGTGCCTCCGTTTGTTAAATGGGGGTTGGACTGTATCAGGATCATACTCAGGTGACTCCGGGGACCAGGCAGGAGCCCTAACTGAGTGAGCGCCAGCCTGTGGAATAGGAGCGGACCTGACATTCCCAATCTAGCAGGCAGCGGCCCTGATTCTCTGGGCCCGAACCCAGGCTCCCCAAGGCCTGCCCGGGGCGGGGTGGGCTGTCGGAGTGCAGGCTTACCTTGGGCACGGCCCTGTTCAGGACAATACCACTCTTCTTGGTGAGGGGCTGCTGGGAGCGCAGCAGGTGGTCGATGAGCAGGGGAATGCTGGGAAAACTGTCGCCTTCCAGTCGGTACATGTTCTGCAGGGCAGGGGGACCTGGAGTTAGCGGCCCTCACTGCTGAGGGGGCCTGAGCCCTGGGAGGTGGGGGGAGCAGCAGGGAGAAAGGGTCTGCCCGGGAGGAGAGGCAGAGACACTGCAGGGAGGTATAACCTGGTGGCACCCAACACGCCCGCTCCCTTCCTGCGGGGAGAACCCCCCTGAAGGCTTAGGCCTATTTTGTTGCAGGAACCGGGTGGTCTTGGTGGCCCAGGCAGCTGCGCCAGGGGAAGCCTTCCCACCCTCCCCAGCGGGGCACCTGGAGGCGGGGAGGGCTGGGCCCAGGCCACACTCACATCGGCGGACTGGATGATGAAGTGCCTGGGCAGCCCATCCCAAAGTACCGACAGCACGTACTCCTGCTTGCCCTGGCTCTCCCGCACCAGGAAGTCCCCGGACTGTGTCAGCAGCTCAGCCACCTCCGCCCGTGGGATGGCCCCGTGGTACCACAGCTGCTCATGAAGGGGCTTCTGCACCTCAGGCACGAGCTGCAGGGGTGGGGGGAGCTGGGGAGGAGCAGAGGAGGAGTGAGGGGGGTCGCTCAGCCAGCTGGTTAGGGGAGGCCACCGAACCAGCTTGGAGTCAATGGGGTCTCTGTCTCACATGCCCCACAGTCCTCTCGAACCTCCCAAGAAGCTGGTACCGCCGCCCACGGGCCCTCAGAGACAGCTGTGGAGAATGGCCCAGGCTCCTCCAGGCAGCTGGGAGGGAAGCCCACGCCAGGCCATAGCCCCTCCACCACGCCCAGAGCAGGAAGAACTGTGGGGTAACCAAGGCTACAGGTCCCTTCAGCACATGTGGTGGCAGAGGGAGGGGATGTGCGGGGTAGCAGGATCTGAGGACACCTGTGCCTGGACACCCACTAAAAGCAGCCTGGGCAGAGCCTTCTTTCTACTAGGGCAACCCAGTGACTAACCCAACACCATGGTGGAAGGGAATTAGGGGTACATCTCTGGCACCGCTGCGCTGGCCCACCCCTTGGAGAGGGGCAGAGGTGCAGGCCAACCGGGCTTCACTCACCGAGAACTTGGGGCGAAAGATTCCTGAGATGTGGCTCTTAAGGATCTCCAGGGTGGGTGTCCTTCCCCCTTCCCGCTCCGGCTCCTGAGGCCAGGGACAGACGTCAGCGGGTGGCCAGGCTTGGGGAGGGGGAGGGTGAAAATGAGGAGCACAGCCTGGGCTGGCCGGCAGGGTGGCCCCGTGGGCGGTGGGGTGCTCACCGAGGACGATGTGGAGTGGCGGTCATCCTGCAGCAGAGGCACTGGTGGGGGCTCGCCAGGGCCCAGCCACTCCAGCTTGGCCTGCAGCAGCTCCTGCTGGGCCTGCAGCTTGGCCTGGCTGCACAGCGCCACCTGCAGCCCCTGAAGCTCTTCCTGCAATGCCTGCCTCTTGCCCAGCAGGTAAACCCTGCAGGCAGGCAGGTGAGAGTGGGGGAGAGAGGGCGGCTCAGCCCGCAGCTCGCGGCCAGCAGTAGGGAGGGCGGGTGGGAGGCTGCTATAGGTGGGACCCCCTCACCGCTGCCGGGGGTGGATGTTCTGCTCCTCATTCCGGAGCTCACGCTGCAGCTGATTGACCGCCTCCTGCCGGCTGAACACCGTCTGGGTGGCCACGGCTAGGTCATCTGTCACTGAAGTTAGCCTGTGCCAGAAGGAAGGGCACCGTCAGAACCGGCCCCTCCGATGCACCCTGCAAGCCCACCCGACCTCGCCACCCACACCCACGTGTGCTGCACGCTCTCCACCGTCAGCTCATTCAGCTGCAGCTCCCCCGGCTCCAGGGCTTCACCCTCCTCAAGCAGCGACTCATCAAAGGTGACGCAGGGTGGGACATCGGGTGTGGACCTGTGGAGAGACAGCGCCCCGTCAGAGAGCAGGTCAGCAGCTCCGGCACCCAGACGGGGGCAAGGAGGGGCTTACCCATACTGTCGCAGGAAGCCGAGGTACTCGGCCTCAGGCTGGATGCGGGCAGCGGCGGCAGCCATCTCCTGGTGAATTGCCACCACCTCATCCTGCACCAGGCTGCTGATCTCCAGGTATTCCTGCAGGATTTCCTTCCTACCACCAGACAGGACCCCTGGTCAGCAGGGCCTCAGGCCTGGGAGTCAGCTGTGGAGCTGAGCCCCCACCTTATCATGTACCAGCCAAATGACCACGGGCAGATTACTGATGGTCTCCTGATCCTCACTTCCTGTGGTGTGAATGGGCCTCTCTTACGCTGAGAGTCCAGTGAGATTGTGCACAGTACCCGTTACACAAGAAGTGCTGGTTAAAACCTTCCCAGAGCCACCGTCTCAAGCATCCATCTACATACTCAAAACACCCCGTTGGACACCAAACTCCACTCCTTGAAAAACGAGCTCCTTGTCTCCTGAACCCATTTCTCCCATAGCCTTCTCCGCAGAAGCCAACGGCAACTGGATGTTCCTGGTTGCTCAGGTGGAATCCTTGGAGTCATCCCTGACTCCTCTATTTCACATTCCAGTCCATTAGGAAATCCCACTGGCTCCACTTTCAAAATACATTCAGGACCGGACTGCTTCTCCCTTCCCTGGGTCCAAATGGGTGATCTGGATTACTGTAGCTGCCTCCTATCTGGTCTCCCTTGCCTCTGTTCTTGCTTCCTGATGTCTAGTCTCAGCACAGCCGAAGTCCTTACAGCGGCCCGCTGGACCCTCTACAATCCAGCGGACCCCAAACCTGAACTCCTCCAGCCTCATGTCTGACTCCACCCTTCCCTGACTCTGCACAGGCTACGCAGGCCTTCTTGCTTTTCCCTGACTTCAGATATTCTCCCACCTCAGGGTCTTTGCACCTGCTGTTCTCTCTTTCTGAAATGGCCTTTCTCCCAACATCTCCTGATTCATCCCTGTAATTCTTGAGGCTTTTTCAGACCACTCTGTTCCCCCTAGCCGGTTTGGCTCAGCAGTTAGAGTGTCGGCCTGCGGACCAGACAGACCACTCTGTTTAAGGCTGCCTTCCAATCCCCCTTTCTTGTTTTATTTTTCTCCACAGCACTTATTATTCCTAACATGCTTTTTTTTATTTTACTTGCTGACTTTCTTTTCTCTGTCCCCTGACACGAACAACCTTAGAGAACAGATATTTTTGTCTGTTTTTCTCTGATGTATCCCAGAGCCTAGAATAGTGCTCAGTAAATATAATAAAGCACTGCAGTACGGGGCCCTGGAATAATGTAATTCAGATATAACTTGGCTCCAATCCTCGGCCCAGGGCCCGTTCTCATGATTCCGCGACCATCACTTCTATAGAACTGACTTTTCTGACCCTGCGTCTGGGCGTGGTGGCAGGGTGACGGGGCTCTGACGGGGTGGGGGGTGGGCTCACAGGATGCATGCCATCTCCTGGTGCAGGTCCTGCAGTGAATGGAGCAGGCCGGGCAGCATGAGCTGGTGGTGGTGCTGGTGGTGCAGCTGAGCTGCCCGTACGCCGAGCACGTAGCGGTTGTGATGAGCAAAGAGCTTCCACAGGCTGCGCACGTACTTGTCCTTAGCCCTGTCGCGGTCCTTGTCTGCCAGGTTAAGGGAAGGGAGTGTGGGTGACAGCACAGAGGCCTGGGCAGCCCCCACACCCGGGGCACCTGTGGACAGGTCAGAGGGAAGCCACCCACCTTTGCTCGCCTCCTGGTATTTGCGCCTGGCCTGGGCACTGTCCCGTGCCAGGGCTCGGTACTGGCTCTTCAGCTTCTCAATGTCCTGGATGTGGGTCTGGGGAGAGAGAAGAGGCCGTAGGGGTCAGCAGGTCCCCAGGGCAGTACGTCCACATCCACCCTCCAGGCAGGGCCTGCAGATCTCTGCTGCCGAGGCTAGGGTCAGAGGAGCTGCGTTGATGACAAGCCCCTGGGGACCGGGTAGGTGAGTACACAGAGCTCCACACTTAGAAGGGCTCCATGCTTGGTTAAATGCTGTGCTGATGCCATCATGAAATTCTCAATGATTTTTTGACAAGCCCCACCCGCACCCCATTTTCATGTTGCACTGAGTCCTACGAATGATGTTCCCCGTGGCAGGAACAATAGATGGCCAGAGTTCTCATCCCAGTTCCCCTGTTTAGGTACTGGGATGCTTTAGGGCTAGCTCCAGCCCCCTCCTCTGAACCTGTTTCCCCATCTGTAACTGAGCTCAATGTATAGGCCGGATGAGCCTTTTTCTTCAAGGGCCAGCAGGTATACCTTTTGGGGATATCGGCCATACAGTCTCTGCTGCAATTACTCAGCTCTGCCACTGTAGCTCTATAGTAGCCATGGGTAATGTGAGAACAAATGGGTGTTGCTGTGGGCCAAAGTACCTATAACCACAGGCCCTTCCTGTTTTTAGAAAAGCTTCCGAGAGAGGAGCAGGCCGACACTGGCCACCAGGGGCCGCTGTGGGTCCGTGGCAAGGCCGGGTTTTGCGCTGGTGAAAGAGGGTGGTGCAGGGGGGCCGACCAGCCCATTGAATTGGAACAGCGATTTTCAATCTTTTTCGTCTCATGGCACACATGAACTAATTACTAAAATTCTGTGGCACACCCAAAAAATACATTTTTGGCCAATCTGGCTCCCCAAAACGTGTTCACTTTGATTGCCTTACAAAATAACAAGTAACAGTAACTACCTACCCTTTTTGCTCCAAAGTGTCTTTTTAAAAAATCAGGGGCCTGTACTTGTATATAAGGATTTCTGGTACCAAGAATTAACTAGACACAACTTTATTATGTAATGTGAACAATGAGATGCAATTCTGTTATATGACCTATATAGTCATGGTTCAAGACAGGGCGTTCACACTGGACGGCTATTGTTGTGTTGGCTGTTGTCATTTTTTTTTTTTATACAGTCTAAGGGAAAAGAGGTGATTGACCTTGACTGAACAGTCAGGTACTGCATGTCTTAACACTTTTTGCGGTACACCAGTTGAAATCTCTGAATCAGAAGCCTGAAGCACCCAGATAAATAGCTCCAGTAGCTCGGAGATAAACAGACCGAGGAAGTGGGCCGGACCCAAGTGCAGGCAAGCCATCTTCACAGCCCCATCTTTAACCTCGGTGTTGGGGACCAAACTGCTGCCTGCGATATCTCTGGGGCCCTGGGAGGAGCCCACCGAGGCCAAGGACAGACAGAGCCAGCTGGTGCCCTGCAGGAGGTGAGTCATAGATCCTGTGCTCCCCAGGCAATGGCTAGACCACTCGTCCTGGTACTCCAAGCTCTTTGCCCAGACACACAATAGGGTGACAGAAAATGCACAGGGAGGCCCTGTTGTAGGCCGGCCCAAGACTGGTGAGCAAGCAAACAAGGCGGGAAAGGAAGCTGCAGGGGGCAGGCCTTCGGTCCGGACTTCCACCTCCCTATGAATCTAGGAGCGCTTGTGCAAAACCGGCCCTTTTAGTTTCAAGTGAAGGCGGAAATGACCAGGTGAGGCCCCAAGACGCCCACCCACCTTGGTGAGCTCCTGCTGCAGCTGCTGCCACTGTTCACTGTAGGTCTTGCGCAGCTGCTGACGAACCCCAATAAGCAGGCTCAGCTTGCTCAGGGGCCCAGAGTTCAGATCTTCTGCATGCTGCCTCAGCAACCGGCTCAGTCCCTCGGTCTGGTTGGTGATCTCTGCCCAGGACTACAGCGTGGGAAGGAACATGAGACAGAGAGAGGCAACAGTGGCTCCTGAGCCTGGGACTGCCCGATCTCTAATTCTCCCCAGGGGACTCTGGGAAAGGAAGGGGCAGGCAGATAACCCTGGAACCCACAGGAATTCAAGGACGAGGGTGGGAAGTGGGTGAGGAGGCCCAAGGTCCCAGTGAACCCCACCTGGCTAATGGGGCTGTCAGAGCTGCCCCGGCTCTGGGCCCCGCTGTCCTGCAGGGACATGTGGTGCAGCAGCCCGGCATATTCCCGGTCGCTCTTGACCCGCTGGGCCATCCATTTTCTCATGCCCTCCAGCAGCCGGAGCTCGGCCTCCTGCATCTGCTGCACTGCCCCATGGCCCTGGGAGCTGCACAGCTCTGACGAGAAGCCCATAGTACTGTCCTGGGGACAGAGAAAGGAAAGGCCATTGGTGGGGTGAGGCAGCTGCTGGAGATGGAGGAGTAAGTAGGGCAGGGAGGGGGCTGAGGACCAGGAGAAGATGCAGACAGGTGGGAGGTGGGGGCCTGTCCTGCTGAAATGCAGCCACAGGTACAAAACGCCACCTGGCCTGGGACTGACTCGCTGTTTCCTGTGTCCCAGGCCAAGGCCTAGCACCGGGGGTTCCCTTCCCAGTCCTGGAACAGGGCCACTGGGAGGAGTCTGCTCCTTGGGTCCTTCCACGTAGCACCCAGGAGCACATGCACCCAGGACTCCTGGCGGGGCCAAGCCTGCCCGGGCTGGCGCCCCAGGTAGCCACAGCCTGGGCCCTACTATTTCAGCCACCCCTACCCCACCCGGTCCTGTGTCCCGCGTCCCCCTGCTGAGCCCCAGCCCCTGCTCCCCAGCCACCATCACCCACCACCCTCTGCCTCCTGGGCCTTGGGCAGGAGTTCCGACTCACTCACTCACTCTCGGCTTGGGCAGCTGCTCCAGGGGGTGCAGAGGACCGACTCAGGCCCAGCCAACTGGCCAGTTCCTGATTCTGAGCTTCCTCCTCCCGCAGCAGTTTCAGTTGGCTGAGGCCCTGGGGCGGGCCGCCGAGGGGAAGGGGCGGGCGGTAGCCCCCATGCCTGCCGGCCCCCCTGCCCAGCCCCAGCTACATGGCCACGGAAACGGAAGGGAGGAGGGGCCAGGAAGAATGGCCCTGCGGAGGGCAGCTTGGGCCAGCAATCCCCAGGGCCTGGGGTGGGGATGAGGAGCCGCCCCAGGGTGCCTCGGAGGGGCCGGCACAGGGAGAGGCTGCAGACCCGCTCGGCCCCTGAGCCCGGGGGTTCACTGGTGGATGGGCAGTCCTAGCAGCAGCCCAGTGACCCCAGAAGATTAAAAGAGAACATAGTCCAGGTCCTCCCCACCCCAGGGTTTCCCAAGGAGCACTTAGGTGCCAGGTTCCATTTAAATAAAATGTCCAAGTAAATCTACCTAGGAGAGGCCTGCTTCTCAGGCACTGGTCCTAATGGACCAGTCCCCACCCCCCTACCCCAAGCAGGAGCTTCCTGTCCCAGGGAGACCTGGGGAGCAAGGTTGGGGAGTGGAAGAGAGAGCTTACCCAGCTGGGACTCGTTCTCAGCAAGAGCAGCCTGGACTTCCTGGTCCCTCCACAGGCCTCAGCCCTACACCTGGTGGCCAGGCCACTTACTTCAGCCGAGGGAGACCCTGAGCAATGGGGACCCAGACCGTTATTCTCCACCCTGCTGGAGACCAGGCCTATGGCAGTGCTCAGCTTGTCCCACGCCAGGGACTTGTCTCCAGCTGCTGTCTCCTCCTATAACCCGCTGCTCCCTAAAGGAGGCCCCTGGAACCCCTCAGCAGACAGTCTTTGAAGTCCCTCCTTGGGCCCAGCTCCAGGCACGCAGGACATCACACTGGGCATCTAATCCTCCCCAGTCCCCACCCTCACCCCAGATGCCATCCCAGAGTCCTGGGAAGAACAGTACCACCACACTGGAGACCAGGTCTGGTTTGCATAGTCTGCACGTTTAATCACTTTAAAACCTCTAACATTATCTTGTGTCCATTAAATAGAACCAACAATGCTGGGCCTGTTTAAATTACAAGGAAAAAAAAAGTCACTGTGTACCAACCCAGTATCTTACAAAACCAGCTGGGCTGGCCACAAGGGGACGGAGAGGGGGCACCCCTGGACAGGTGGCTGGGTGCCAGGAGGGGCTAGGGGACAGAAAGAAGAGGGCTCCCAAACAGAAGGGGACTGATTGTCCTAATGGGAGGGGTGCAAAAGGCACGTCAGAAGAGCGGAACTTGGGGGGTCAGGGCAGGCCAGTGCTTTCTCCACTAGGGCACAGTGTTGGAGGGGGCACAGTGCCACCGCCTCCCCACCCCTGGCACTTGGAGAACCAGTGACCCATGAGCCCTTGGCACGACAAGCCCCATCTGAAACACGGACAACAGCCGCCGCTCCCACCGCAATCCCCATTTCCAAGGACCCCCTTGGCCAGCCTCCTCAGAACTTGGGGCTCAGCTACACCTCACTCTCCAGCGACATGCTGCAGCCCCCCACACCTCAGGGCCAGGGCAGCTGGGAGAACAGCAGGGTGTAAAGTGGGTGTGGGAAGATGGGTGGTCCAGCTGCTATCCCCATTAAAAATACAAAAAAAAATCAGCATCTAAAGTGAAATAATCACAGAGTGAAAATATATCCTCAAACAGCCCCTGAGATCCCCACAGGGGAAAGCAGCAACGGGTGGGAGGCGGGGAGGCCGGCTGGGCCACCGTCCCTCCCCACCACCCACCCAGGGGCTCCGGGACTGTGAGTGCCAACAGCCCAGGCAGCCCCGGGCTCAGAAAACAGGGACTTGGGCCCTGGCAGGAGGGGAGGGTGGTCAGGACGCCAGCGTGGGGCTCGGCTGGGCCAGCCTCGCTCAGCGGGCCGCCAGCTGTGGTGAGCAGACAGACACACACGTGCACACACCCTGGAAGCACCTGCCTCGCCTTGGTCCCTTCCTTCCATCACTGCTTCTGCCTGAGGCTCATCAGAGGTGGGGGATGGTGTCGGGGACACACAAGCCCTTGAAGAGGTGGCCTCCTCTCCTTCACATGTCCCTTGGTCAGCCTCCCTGCTACCTGGATGGGGACCATTATTGCTTCAGAGGGACAGGGAAGAGCTGCAATCGGGTCCGGAATCCCGAAAGAAGGGCCCCCCCCTTTGCTCCGCAGGGAACTCTGGCTGAGGCCTGGACAGCCTCGGAAAGCTGCCCTAAAGGTTTCACTCCTTCCCTCACACGGAGGGTGCTGGGGGCGGGGTGAGGCCCTCCCCTGCCCCCAAGCTGGTCCTGGGCCCCACCTCAGGCAGCCAGGAGGCCCAAGGGTAGGGTGGGCAGCCATCTCTGCCCCTCTTGCCTCCAGCTGGGGTCCAAACCCAGTCCCAAGATAAAAAAATACTTTGGTGAATTAAAAAGTGCCCGAGGAGGGGGAGGGCTTGCAGGGGCCGTGGCGGGCACTCGTCAGAGGATGCTCTGGTCTCTGATGAAGGTGGTCCTCTCGCCCCGGCCCTCATCCTCCTCCGAGTCTGACGGGCACTCCTGCCAGGCCTCAGGGGGCAGCCCCTTGTAGGAGATGAGGCCGCGGTCCATGGTGTACACCTTCACCCCCCGGAAGCTGAAGCCTGAGCGCAGCTGTAGGACCAGGAAGACAGTGATGAAGACCAGGACGATGAAGGCGCAGCTGAGACCGGCCACCACCTCAGGCAGGTGTGAGGGCAGCAGCCCTGCCCGGGGCTGTGGCTCCACCTCCACCTCGGGGGATGGCCGGGGCGGCGGCGGCGGCTGCTTCGGTGACTCTCGGCTGCTCTGGCTTTGCCGGGAGCATATCTGTTCCACAGGGTCCAAGACGGCATGGCTGGGGCAAGTGAGGCAGTCTGTGGGGGCCGGCCCCCGGCATGTGGCACACGAGGTGTGGCAGGGGGTGCAGACGCTGGCGCGGATGGTCTCCACGTCGTTCTCGGTGCTGTAGTGCGTACTGAGGACTTGTGGAGCGAAGCCCGGTGGGCAGTGCTGGACACAGCTCTTCTCGTGCAGGGAGAAGCCTTCCTCGCACACTGCAGGCACCAGAGAGAAGGCAGGTGTCAGCTACGCCGCCTGCGGCCACGGGCCCACGTGAGCCCCATGTCCCCCAGCCTCAGGTCCCAAGCCCCAAGGGGCCCCTTACTGACCCACACAAGCCTGGCTGGATGTGAGGGTCTTGCAGCCGCTGCTCTCGGGAGGTGTGGGCAGCCCCTCAGGGGCCGTGCCATAGAGCACGAGGGTGAACTTGGTCAGCGTCCCTGTTCCAAGTGGGGGAGGAGGCCAGAGTGAGCGGCACTGGGACCCGGCACCCAGACCCCAGTGACTCTCCTCCTCGGCCCGGGCCCTCGAGTGCCCCCATACCATAGTTGTTGGCTTCACTGGTGTTTTCAATCTCTAGGACCCACTCGCCAGAAGGGTCCTCATCCCAGGAATGGGTTGTCATGAAGGCCCAGTCATTAAACCCATCTGCAGAGTAGTCGTGTGGTCTGGGGGAGCAGGGTGCACAGAGCTAAGGACTTGGGGGACCCCAGGTGGGGAGCACCAAACCCACCACACATCCTCCCCCGGCAACACCAACCCCGCCGCTGGGCTGGAGACGCCTGTCGGCTCTGACTCCCAGCAGGCCAGACAGTCTCAACCAGAAGATTCTGAAAACGTGTGAGGGAAGGCACACGGCCATGGCGCTTGACCGGTGGAACCAGGGGTTTCTGCCACGTGGGGCAGTCCCACAGGACAAAGCCGCCCTCCCAAAATGCCAGCAGAGCCCTGCTGAGAGTCTTCGGTGCCATCAGGGCCGCGAGAGGGAGCGAGTGCGCACGGGCACGGGGAGAGGGCGGACCGCAGGGCAAGCACCTGGCAGCCAGCAGAGTGGAGCGCGTGCCCATGGGGCTGACCAGGTGGATGGCCAGGTCTCCACGGCGGTTATAGGACAGGGTGAGGCGCGCCTGAGCGTGCTCCAGCCGTGTGATGTAGCTGGACTCCCCTAGGCAGGCGGTCACAGCCTTCCGCACCTCCAGACGCTTCCCAATGTCCCTGTTCGGAGAGCACCGTGACAGTCCATCAGCCTAGCCCACAGGGACCCGAGGGTGCCCCCCGACACTCTTTGGTCCCACCCA
Organism: Molossus molossus; assembly: GCF_014108415.1. Classification (NCBI taxonomy): domain Eukaryota; kingdom Metazoa; phylum Chordata; class Mammalia; order Chiroptera; family Molossidae; genus Molossus; species Molossus molossus. Next base: position 3,507,511 of record NW_023425360.1, on the reverse strand, counting down.
GCCCCTCCCGGCCAGGGCTCCAACCCTCACTTGGGCTCAGTGAGGATGTCAATGATGCACTTCCGCTGGGGGGCCACCGTAGTCCAGTTCTGGGCCAAGGCCACCATGGCACCTGCGTCCAACAACCCGTAGCCATAGGAATGGCTCACTGTGGGGTAGGGAAGGTAGGGTTAGCTGGGAGGCACAGAATGCTCCCCGCCCACCCCGAATCCAGCCCACTGGGCCACCCTGCCCTCACCTTTCCGGCCCACACCATTGGTGGTCCAGTCATTAGCATTGAGGTGCGCTGGCTTTGAGGTCTGCACCACCAGGTGCTGCATGTCCCGCCAGGTGAGGTTCTTACTGCAGAAGAGGGAAGGAGAGGCTGGGCTCAGCCTCTTGGAGCAAAGGCTGGAGACCAAGGGCTGCCTGCAGAGGGCGCTGGTAGGGACAGGGCTCCCCTCCGCTCCACCACTTACTTGGCCTCCAGGGTGAGAGCGATGATGCCGGCTGCCAGGGGGGCAGAGGCGGAGGTGCCCGTGTGAGACTCGGTACACTTCTGCCGCAAATCAGTGGTCACCTGCCAGGAGAACGGTGAGTGGAGAGACCGCAGTGGCCACCTGTCTGCCCTCCCTGCACCACGGGTGGTGTGGCTCCCTAGGTCCCAGTGCTGCCTTGCTAGGGACAGGCCAACGCGTGGTCCCTTCTGGGCCTCGGTTTCTCAAGGAACAAGGAGATTGCACTCGAGACTGGAGATCATTAAGAGCAGCAATTGTTTTTATTTTAGTATTTATTTAAAAAATGTTTTTATTGATTTTTTAAAGAGAGAGAAAAGGCAAGAGAAATAGAAACATTGATGCGAGAGGGAGACATCCATCTGTTACCTCCTGCACGCCCCCTACGGGGGATCGAGCCTGAAACCCGGGCTTGTGCCCTGACCAGGAATGGAACAGGGACCTCTCAGTCCATAGGAACCGGGACCTCTCAGTCCATAGGACAACGCTCCATCCAGTGAGCCACACTGGCAGGGCTATTTATTTTTTAATACTCACCCAAGGACATATTTTTATTGATTTTTTAGTCAAGTTTTTTTTTTTTTTTTTATCCTCACCCGAGGACATTTTTCCATTTTTTTGTTCAGATAGAGTGATAGGGAGAGAGAGGAAGAGAGAGAGGGAGAGAAACATCAATGTGAAAGGGACACATCGAGTGGCCGCCACCCGCACGACCAACCAGGGCCGGGGACAAACTGCAACCGAGGTACATGCCCTTAGCGGGAACTGAACCCGGGTCTCTCTGGACCGCAGGCCGACACTCTAACCACTGAGCCAAACCGGCCAGGGCTATTTATTGATTTTTTAGAAAGAAAGGAAAGGAGAGACAGAAAAACATTGATGTGAAAGAGAAACATTGGTTGCCTCCCGTATGTACCCTGACCGGGAATCAACTCTGAAAACTTTTGGTACACAAGACACTATAACCAACCAAGCCACTGGCCAGGGCAAGAGCAATGATTGTTTTTAGGGAGAGTCTACATTTCTCAAGGGCTCCAGACAGCTAGCTAGCCCCCAAGAGTCTCAGAGAGCCCCCAGCTCCCATGCCATGACGCTGGAGCCACTATCGCCCAGCCCCGCGCAGGTGGGAAGCAGATGGGGCTGGGCAGAGCCAGCAAGCAGCCCGCTTCCCCAGCCCCACCGGAGTGAGACTCACGATCTGCTTCTCGTTCTGGTTGCCGCTGCTGTAGGTGGTGGCCAGTGTGGAGGAGCAGGCCTCGCTGTACCAGGGCACGTTGCCGAACTGCGTGGCACTGCTGATGGACAGCGTGTAGATGCTGTTGGTGTAGCCGTCGCAGTTGCAGCTGTCATGTTCCCGGCCCCCGTTCCCCGAGGCCCAGACAAAGATGGAGCCCAGCCCCCCGCGGCCCTGTGGACAGAGCAGGCTGGGGTCACTGGAGAACAGGACTTGGGAGAGGCTTGGTGGGAAGAGATGCGGCTGGAGACTGGGAAGGCTGGGGCCTCATTCTCAGGGACCCTCTATCCACCCTACTACCCCGTTCTCCTGGCTGAAACATGTCTGTCCCTACGCAAAGAAACAGACCTGGACCACCACCAAAAAACTCAGAGTGGTGATTCCAGGGGGTGGAATTATGCGTAATTTTAACTTGCTTTTCTCTTCTCCTGTCCTTCTAGTCCCTTAACATTTCAATAAACATGCTTTGTGTAAAATTTAAATTAAACCCAAGAATAAACAAACAGGAACAGAAAAACACAAGGAAGAAAAAGTTATGGAAAACCGAGAGCCCAGCTTGCCTGCAGAGGTTGGGCCTGGACCCCCACCTCACCTGGCTGACTCCCCGGAAGAAGGCCTCCTCGGCGAGGCGGGCCGGCCCATCCACAGTCTTGCCGTCATCCTCGGGGCCCCAGCTAGCGCTGTAGATGTGGATGTGGTTGGGGTTCAGGCCCAGCGAGCGTGCCTCTACCGCATCTGTCACCTCGCCATCCAGCATGCGTACCCCTGGCCACGGAGGGGTGCAGGGTGAGGGGTGCTGCATGGGTCCAGCTGCCAGGGGCACCTCCTGGGGCATACCCAGCCCTGCACCCAGAGGAAGGCAGTGGGGGAGAGAGGCTGGAGCTGGGAATCCTGGAGCCCTGATTCCGGGGTCTGACTCTTCCTCTCAAAGACAAGACCCAAGGAGGGGAAAAAAAGACAGCCCTGCCCTCCACCACACATTCTGGATCACGACATATTTCTGGGTTCCCAAAGGAGCATGGTCAACACCTGCCATGTAAGGACTCAGAATGGATGAGGAGGATGTGAAGTGACTCCCGCTGAGAAACACTCACCCGTCCCCAGCACAGGGCCACCAGCACTGTGGCTCAGCTCTCTGAGTTGCTAAGAACCTTCTAAGGAATAGCCACGTGGCCAAAAGGATCCACAGTGGGAAAGCGACAGGCACGGGCCGCATGAAAAGTGGGCAGAGGAAAACTCCCCCCCAAGGCCCCTCCCAGAGACGGTGGATGGTTAAGGCCTACACCCACCTCCAATTCGGGCATTGTAGGCTACACCCACGCCACAGACGCCGTTGTTGGCCACCGCAGCCACCTCGCCCGCACACCGAGTACCGTGTCTGCCAGGGCCAAAAGCACAGCATCAGTGCTGGACAGATCCCGGCAGATACAGCCTGGGGAGCAGAAGGGCCACCAAGCCCCTCCACCCATGACCTCTGTCCCATGTGGGAACACAGCTCCTCCCACACACTCCACTTGGCCTGTGACCACCTCCATTCCGACCAAACCCTTCTTCAGAGCCCCAGGGGGACCGGGACTGCAGGAGAGACGTCAGCCCGTCAGGCGGCACATGTGCGCTCTCAGGCTCAGCCCTACTTCTTCAGTGGAGGGACTGGGCAGAGGCAGAGGCTGGGGACTGCGGTTCTGACCTGTTGTCATTCATCTGTGTGTACCGAGGCTGTGGGTCAGGGTCCTGGTCGTTGACATCGAAACTGGCCCCAGGGTCCTGGGAAAGACATGGCCGTGGTCAGGAGCAGCCTAATCGCGTGGCAGAAGAGAACTGCCCTGGACGCCCTCCCCAAGGGTCGCTGCCCCACCCCTCTGGCTCACATAGTTGCCTGCCAAGTCCGGGTGGTTCTTCTCGATGCCGTCATCCAGGATGGAGACCACGATGCCACGCCCCGTGTAGCCCTGGGCCCAGGCCTCCTTCACGTTCAGGTCCCTCTGGGTGACACCGGACTGTGGAGACACCCATGCCCATGATCCCAGAACTCAGGTGAGTGGTTGACTGTGTGAAGTTAGGGTACCACCCCCAAACCTCCTTCTCCATCTGCCACTGCCCCTATAATGTCATAGCCGGTTGTCTGGGCACCATGAAGTGTGAAGAACTCTGGGAACGCACCCCCCCCACCCCACCCCCCGAGGCTTAGCAGGATGGGCTAGGGAGAGACGGCTCGGCAGACAGACAGAATGAGAAGAGGCCTCAAAGTCAGCCTCCCCACCAACGGGACCCCTCAGTGGACGGGTGGCTGCACCTGAAGAGAGGGACCCAGGGCCCATGGAGGCAACGTACCAGGTACCACTGCTGAGGAAATTTGGGGTCCGTGGGCTCCTGGTACAGGTCCCGTTTGGTCCGTCGCTTTGCTACTTGCTGTTCCAGCCACTGTACCTGTGAGGGGGTGAGGGAGATGGTGTGGGTGGAGGAGGGGGAGGGAGAGAGAGGCGCTCCTCAGAGCAGGAAGGGAAGGGCAGAGCAGGAGAGGCCAGGCTACACTCACTTGAGGTTCTCTCTGCAGCCGGCTGTGCCGCAGGCGGTGAGGCGATAGGGACCGCTTTGTCACAGCTCGATGCCAGAAGTGGTAATAGTCCCCGAAGATCTGCAACAGAGCAGGAAGACTGAGCTGGGCTTTCCATCTGCCAGTCCCCAGGGAGGCGGGGGATGGGAAGGGACACCAGGCTGCAGGGAGGCACACAATGGCAGGGGGTGGTGGGGCATCTGCTCCCAGGATGCAGCGACAAGGTGCAGGAGACTGCGGGGGACTGCCCCTCGCTGGGGTACACTGGTCCTCTGGGCAACTATGCCAGAGCCTAAGGCAGGGCGAGCCACCGCTCACACCCCTGACCGCCCAGAGTGTGCCCGAGAAGACAAGCACCTAGCCCCTATCCTCAATGCCAGAGCTCCTGCCCTCACCCGCCCGCCTCCCAAAATGCCTCAGGCCCAGGCCAGCAGGCGGGAAGAGCACCTACCTGGCCCTGGTTGAGGAAGCCATGCTTGCGTGCCAGGCGGTCAGCCACAGCCGGGCCTCCAGGGATGTGCACTGCCCAGGTGTTGGTGAAGACCTCCTGGCCATGGGCATCAGCCACCAGCAGGACCAAGGGTCCTGCTGCTGCTACCACCCATAGCAACCAGGGCCTCAGCTCCATGGGGGGGACAGGTGACTGGGACTGCGGAGCCCTCGTCTCCTTGGCCTAGTCACAGGGCCTCGGCTCCCGCGTGCCAACACACTGCCTGTGGCCCCGGGCTGACTGGCGGGGGCATGGGGCCGAGGCGGGCGGGGCTGTGGCGGGAGGATGCAGACTGCCGGCTCTGAGGGGGACAAGGGAGGAAAAGGGGAGAGAGTCAGTCCCACACAGGCATACCCCGAGACAGGGCTGAAGAGGGGCTGTGGGGGAAGGGGGTGAACTCGCAGCCCCCCAGGGTCCACACACCCGGCTCCCCAGCCTCTCTCCACACGAGAAGAAGGAAGTGGGATGAAGAATATCAAGGCCTGAGTCACTCGAAACAAGGGCAATGGGATAAATGCTCGCCAGAATCAAAGCTAAATAGATGGGTTACAAAGCAGTATGCACACTGATTCCATTTTGTTTTTTAGGAACTATTTATACATGTATATTTATATAGAACCACAAAACAAAATCTTGACAGACACACACTAAAATATTAACAATGGTTCTCTCAAGATGGTGAGACTCACGAGCGTTTTCTTCTTTGTGGCATGGTATGCCTTCCAAATTATATAGGTATATTTTATAAAGAAATAAAATGTGGGCTTTTTAAAGTGTCTTAATGGGTGACATCTACCCAGTTCACTAGGATTTCCTGGTTCAGCAAAGCAGCCTCAGCCCCAGAGTTATGTGCAAAGATGCACGGCCTCTGGAAGAAAAAGTGGGCAGCCCTAGGTGGGATGGGGGCTTTTCCCGCCTAAGCCCAGGGAGCACGATCCCTTCTCCTTCCGCTATGGCCCAGACCTTCGGCTACCATCAAAGTCAGAGGCCCAGGCTTTCTTTATTGTTTCCTGGGGACGCCTGGGCGCCCCAGCCCCGTCTTGCCTGGACCTGGAGGCCCCCGGGAGCACCCCCTGCTCGTTCCACACCCACCAGCCTTGCGTAATCAGAGAGGGGCAGCCAGGGCAAACACTGGCTGCTGAGCCAGGAGCACCAAGGTGAGGCTGAATCAATAGACCTCGTGTTGTTGTTCCTCCTTCAGCAAACAGTCATCGGGACCTCTCTGCCCGGGGCCACATAACTGTCCCCACAGAGAGCCCCTAATTAGCCAGAAGCCAAGCCCCCAGGTTGGAGAGAAGCTGGGTGAAGTCCCCGTGGGGCTGCAGAAGGTACCCTGTCTCAGTGCCAGGGCCTGCCCACAAGGCCCAGGATGCCCCCACCACTCCCATGGCCCAGCCCAACGGAGGCCACTCTGCCAGGCGGCAAAATGAAGCTCCTAGCTCGCCGAGGCCCTGGGAGCTAGGCAGGCGGGCTCACCACTGGGAACCCTTCACTTCTCCAGGGCTGCCCTCAGCCACAACCAGCCTTCCCAGCTACACTTCTGTTCCTGCCGCAGCCCTACCATGCAGGCTGGGGGGACACAACACACTGCCCCTGGAGTATTTTCAGTTTACACCAAAATAACCTGACAGCTGATGGCAGGAGGCATCCACAATGCAGCTCCTCACCCCGGAGAGGCAAAGTCCACAGGGTTGGAAGCCACAGCCCCAGGATGCCTTGAGTAGCCATGTTCCAGAAAACTGGTCTAAGCAATGGCTGGGTAGACAGACCTCTGGCCTTAGGGGGTGAAGGGACCCCAAGCCGCTCATTTAACAGAGGATATTGGGGCTCTGGGGACAGACAGATAAGAAAGAGGCCTCTTCTCCCCTTCCTGCTGTGTAGCTGCCTCTTGCGCCCAGATGTCACGCAAACTCACCCCCTGACCAGTGCTGTAGCCCTCCTGGAACTCCCAAACGAAGACCGGGTTCATCTTGGCCCGGCCCAGGTTCCAGCCAACTGTGGATGGAGTGGCAGCTGCTTGGCACTAACGGTGATTAACCAACTATTTAATTACCTTGCAGCACCCGGAAAGAAAACAGGCTTCAGACCTAGACGAACAATCCCGAGCAAGGGGATGCTTGTGCCCAATGTTCCCAGCCACGGCCGGGTGGATATGGCTTTCAGAGCCCCGAAGCCCCCCCGAGGCAGCCCTGCCTCAGCATCCTGGAGGGAGGGAGGACCCCCATTTCCCAAAAGAGCAGGCCCTGAGAACAATGAATGAATGGGCTTCTCCCCACCCCCGCCCGAGACTCTGACTCACCCTGAGTCCCAGTTCTTGCCCTATTCCTAGCCTCCCGTAATGCCCTCACATGGGACCCAGCTCCCGGCGGCGGCCAGAGAGTTGTGGGTGCTCTTCCTGGTTGTGTTCTCTCTCGTTCCCAGCCCCGGGAACCTCCGGAAACAGCCAGCCACTCCAAGGCACCCGCACTGAACCTACCCCCAGGTCCGGCTGCTGTTTCCCAGGCACTGGGGGTCGGGCCCGGACAGGGCTGCCTGGGGAAACTGGATCCCGTCTCTCCTTCCGGCCTCTCCCACCGAGCCAGGTCCTGTTACAGGCACTTTATAGAGGCGCCCCTGAAATTGTGACTCCCAGTCCCGGTCCACTCGCATTGGCTGTGCGCTCCTAGATAAGTCACTTCCTTTCTGAGCCTCAGTTTCCTTGACGGTAAAAACTGCTACCCCCGTGGTTTCCAAACTTTTTTTTTTTTTAAGCCACAGAATCATTCAGAAAAGAAAAAAAAAGAAAAAGCAAATCCTACGTGGAAGCTCCATGGTGACCCTGGGGCCACGGTGTGGAGCAGGCTCAGGCCGGACCACTGTCCTGTTCCGGGTCCGCACCTGGGCAGCAGCTGCCCAGCGCCCGCTAGGCCACAGCACCGACGCCCTCGCACTGTCCAAGTCCGGGGGTCCCCACGCCCCCTCCCCGGGAAGGAGGGTCGGCGATGGGGGGCAAGAAGTCGAGGTGGAGGGAGAGCAGGTCCGAGCTGACCGGCTGCTGTCAGACCGGCCGCCCCTCGGTCCGGCCACCCCGGGGCAGCCGGGGCCTCGGCCTGGCCTCGGGAGAGGCCGTCCCACAGCCTACCTGAGCCGACCTCCTGCCGCCGCGGGTCCCGCACCTGGGTCTCCGGCCGCCCAGGTGCGCGGGCGGGGCAGAGGCCCGGCCGGGAACACCCCCCGCCCCCCGACGGCAGCTCCTCCCTCCCGGGCGCGGAGGGGCGAGCGGCGGCGGCCCCCGGGGACCGGGGCGGGAGCGCCCGGCGCCTCTGGAATTCCCTCCCCATCCCGCCCTCGGCGGGGCCCCGCGGCGCTTCCTGAGGTCAGAGGGCTCGCCCGGCCCCGGCGGAAAAGTCCCGGCGCGGACAGGGCCGGGGCCGCGGCGGCGCGCGCTCAGGTGGGCTCCTCCGGCCGAGGCCCGGCCCGGCGGCTCCCCGGGGCCCGGCGCCCGCTCCCCAGGCCCCGCGCCCTCGCCGCTTACCTTGGGGAGCCCGGGCGGGGAAACTTTTCCAGGCGAGCGCCGCGGCGGCTCGGGCGCCCCTCGGCCGAGCGGAGAGCCCGGCGGCGGGGCCTGGGCTCCGCGCGCTCCCCGCGCCCGGCAGCGGCGTCACCGCGCGGAGGCGGGCGGCGCGGCGGCGCGGCCTCGGCCCGGCCGGCGAGCAGGGCAGGGCTCGGCCTGGGCTCGGGCTCCGGCGCGGGCGGGGGCAGCGGCCGGGCCGCGGCGGCGCGGCTTGTTTACTCCGGCCGCTGTCAGCGGCTGCGGCGGCCCCGGCTCCTCCTCCTCCGCCGCCGGCCCCTCCCCCGCGCGGCGCCACCTCCGCGCTCCCGGCCGCCGCCGTCTCCGTCCCGCCGCCCGCGCCGCCCATGCCGCCGTGGCCCGCGCTCGGGCCGGGGCGCCGCGCCGCCGCCTTCCGGGGCGCCCACCGCCCGCGGCTCCCGGCCACGGCGGGTAGGGAGCGGGTCGGGGATTCCGGAGCCCCCGCGGGCGCCCGCGCGTGCCCAGGCCGCACCACGCGTGCCCGGGCCGGCTCCTCGCGCCGCGCGCTCCCCCGGCCGGAGGCGCGCAGACCCGAACTCGGAGCCCGCGTCCCGGGCCGGGAAGGGCTTGAGGACCTGTCGCTCGGCGCCCGGCCTCGGCTGGGGCCTGGGGTAGTTGACCCCTCGCCCCGCTTCCCTCTCTGGAGCTGTGAATCCGAGCCTGACCCGTCAGTGCCCCGGGCCCGGCCCTGGGCACCCACCTGGGACCGGACCTCCCCACCTCAGGACCTTCTGCAAGAAGAGCCAGGATGGCATTTGGACCTGTTCTCTGTGTCGCCAGGCGGATACGCAGAACAAGAAGCCCACTGCTGGGCACCTGGCCAGGCCCTTTACACGATCGCCTTCTTATGTACATGATTTAGTCCACATGACCCTTTCAGGATGGCATTGACCCCATTGCACAGATGAGGAAACTGAGGTATGCACAGTTTAAATGATGTGTCCACGTTCCCGAGCTGCCAGGCCGCAGAGCCTGGGAGAACTGTGTGTGGCTTTAGCAGAGCCTGGATCCCAGTACTTGCAACATCCCCGCCAACTCCGCTCACTCCCTGGGTCCCTGCCCTAGAAAACGTCTGCGCCACTTGGCCAGGCTGCCCCTGCTTGAGCTGTGCAAGAAAAGAGGGGAAGTGTGGCCAACGGCTCCCCAGGCTAGGTTATTCCAAGGTCGCAGAGCAGTCTCTTCCCACCCCTTCCTGTGCACGGAGAGATAACCTGGCAGCACAGTGTTACCCCGTGGCCTCCTTAACACAGGCTTGGGGATAACGACAAAAATGAACACGGCCCAGGGCTTACTAGGAGCCAGGTGCTGTTCTAAGCTCTTTCCCTGGAACTCCTTTCTTCCTGACTACCAGCCCCAGGACATGGATGTAATATATTTCCTTTAGGTACCTTTTAGGTATCATTCTAGATTTTACACAGGATGAGACCGGGGCCAGAGAGGTTAAGTGATATTCCTAAGAACTCAACTATGTGACAAATCAACCAGCAAACCTGAGGTCAAATCCCTACTGCATTATTTTCTGCCACCTTAGACACACATAACTTAATATTTAAGCCTCAATGTACCCCTCTAAAATGGAGATAATGGCCCTGGCCGGTTTGGCTCAGCCGTTAGAACGTCGACCTGCGGTCCTGAGAGACCTGGGTTCGGTTCCCGCTAAGGGCGCGTACCTCGGTTGCAGTTTGTCCCCGGCTCTGGTTGGTCGTGCGGGTGGCAGCCACTCGATGTGTTCCTTCACGTCGATGTTTCTCTCTCTCTCTCTGTTCCTCTCTCTCCCTCTCACTCTACCTGAACAAAAAAATGGGAAAATGTCCTCAGGTGAGGATAAAAAAATAAAAATAAATAAAAATAAATAAAATAAAATGGAGATAATGTTCAGTTAATGGGGTAAGGTACCATTGGGGCACCCTTACAAATGCTGCAAAAACCAGAAACTTGGGGAAGCTGAGCTGGGAGAGAAAACTGGGGGTGGGAGCTTTCCCCAACAAGGGACTGACTCTTAGGGTCCACTGTGGGGTAGCCTCCACCAGCACCAGCCACTGGGGAGAGAACAATACTTCTGCAGTCAGACCCAGTGAGGCAGGAAGTGAGTCACAGTTCTTCCTCAGTCTGAGCAAGAGAACCCCATTGAGGGGAAATTCAGACAGGGCTGGCCCCATCTATCCTTGGAGTCTTCCAGTGCCCTTTCCACTTGTCTTCTGACCTAGAAGAAAGGTCAAGCCAGACAAAAAGCAATACTGGCCGCCTCTAGGTGCCCCACCCATCCGGGAGGCTGGCCCCAGGAGAGCTTCACTGGAACCAAGGGGGAAGAGGAGGCACTGAACTGCCCTCCTGCCTTTGGCACAGAGTGCAGAAATCTTGAAGCTGTTGCTCAGAGGTGCATCATTGAGGGGAGGAGAGAGGAAGGGAGAGGAGATGGTTGAGCAAGTGAGCACCTGTCCTTGCCTTGCCCAGAGCTTCTCCACCTTCATCCCTCTCCTATTTTAGGGTTTCACATGCGATTGTATTTTACAATTCTGTCGTTAAAAAGAGGGTGAAAGCACCCAGCCGGTGTGGCTCAGTGGTTGAGCGTTGACCTATGCACCAAGAAGTCGCTGGTTCGATTCCTGGTCAGGGCCCAGGCCCAGGTTGTGGGCCCGATCCCCAGTGGGGGGCATGCAGGAGGCGGGCAATAGATATTCTCTCTCACCGATGTTTCCATCTCTCCCTCCCTCTCTCCCTAAAAATAAAGAAAAACAATTTTTTTTTTAAAGAGGGTGAAAGCCATTCTCCTTGAGACCCCCTCTGGAGAGAGTCTCAGCTTGCTTCAGTTGGTGACTTCTGGTCAACTCAGTCCTTCATCTCATTAGAACAAGTCCTGCCATATCCATATCACAGGCCTTAAGGCCCGAGGGAGTTAAGTCCCCTGGAGCCCAGGTCTCCTAACTTAGGGCCTTAACAGCCCTACTGACCTCTGGATCACAATTTATTAGTTCTACTCAGCAGCCAACAGGATGGGGTGCCATGTGACAAAAGCCACTACCCAGTTAAATCAGTCACCCTCACCACAAGCATTCCCAGTGTCCCTGTGGAATGCTTTTGGGGGTCCCCTTTTCTCAAAACCTCCTCCCCACTCTCAGGCACCCCAAACAAAGCCTTCGGCAGCAGCGCCCACACCCGGTTTTCATCAAAATGTCTACAGCACATCCATACATGCATAGAAGGTCACACAACAAAATTTAATTGTTTTCTCTAAAAGGGTGGGATTTTCAAGCTTTCTGTTTTCTTTTTACTTACATGTATTTTCAGGAGTGTCTACAATAACCTTTGTAGTAAAGTAACAAAACCTTGAAGTCATGCAAAGTGGAGTAAGACATGCCCATACTTCACCATTCCAGCTCCATACACCTGGGGTCCCTCCTGAGTGCTATTGGGCAACAGCCAGGCTCCTCCTAGCCAACATGGGGCAAGGCCCTGCCAGTTCTAGCTAAACCACTTTAGGAAGGCCTCCTTTATACGACAGGCAAACAGGGTGTCTGTGGGTGTGGGGAGGAGCTAGAAGTGATTTGGTGGTGAAATAGCTGGTCCCCCTGGGACAGGATCCCAGCAGGGCCAGTCCTCATTTTCCTAGTAACTGGGGTGGATCTGCACTTACCTTTCACCAGCTGGTTCTGCCAAATAACACTCTCTGATTGGTTTAATGGCTCCCTTCTCTGTCTTCTGCCTTGCCTTCAGTAGCTAGCCAGTGCTAACCACGATTGGGCACCTAATAGGTACATTGGGTGCAATCTAATCTGACAGACATTCATTGAGCGCCTACTGTGTACTGGGCCCTGGTGTCTCAAGCTGAGGCCCTTAGAAATTGTTCTTGGAAACCAGCAGGCAAGTCCCAGAGAGCTGGAAAGAGGTACCTGAGATGGCCAGGATCTTCCTGAATCTGTCCTACCATGTGGCCTTGCAGCTCTAACGACCTCTGCCTTTCCTTCTCCCTCTTGACCCAGAAAAGTAAAGCAGTCATTATCATGACTTCTCGTTAACTTTTCTAGTTAGTTCTGGCATCTGGAAGGGGTTTCTCAACCTCAGCACACTGGCATTTTGGGCTGGATCACTGTTTTTTCATGGGGCTGTCCTGTGCATGTTTAGCAACATCCTTGGTCTCTAAACACAAGGTAGGTGCCAGTAGACCCCAACCCCTATTAGGACAATAAAAAATGTCCCCAGCCTTGGCCAGATTGGCTCAGCAGTTAGAGCGTTAGCCCGCGGACCAAAGAGTCGTGGGTTCAATTCCAGTCAAGGGCACGTACCTCAGTTGCCGTTCATCCCCGGCCCTGGTCGGGGTCGTGCAGCAGGCAACAGGTTGATGTGTCTCTCTCACATCTATGTTTCTCTCTCTCTCTCTCCCTCCCTCCCACTCTATCTGAAGATAAATAGAAAAATATCATCGGGTGACGATTAAAAAAAAATGTTCCCAGACCTGGCCAAATGCCCCCCGTGGGGCAAAATCACCCCCAGCTGCGAACCATTGATCCAGGGTGAGGAATGGGAATGGTGCGGAGGTGGGTGGTGTACCACCTTCGAGGCCCCCAGGAGTGGCCTTCTGGGAACTACGCACCACACCGCGACAGCTGGCAGTGAGGGAGAAACTCCCAAACCCCAAACCGCCAGGCATAGCAGTGCAACAATGGGTCCATTTAGTGTTCGGAGCAAACAGTCATATGTCTCTCCATGCCATCTGAGGACATGGCTTTCAGTAACGTTAATGATCATGCTGAACCAAGCAGAGGAACAATCACGTTGATCACACTGTTTACAAGGTGGGGAAGTGGGTGAGACAGCCTCGCATTCAATGTGTGTTTAGAAGGCAGATCGGTGGCTGCTGGGGAGGGGGGCAAGAGGTGGGAGGAACCCCCTGGGAGTGATGGATATGTTCATTATCTAGACTGTGGTGAGGGTTTCATGGGTGTATGCGAACGTCAACACAGATCAAGCTGTACACTTTAAATATGCGCAGTTTACAGTGTGTCAATCATACCCCCAACAAAGCTGTTTTGAAAATATATTTGTTCAAAGTTTTAGTGCCTGAAAGACATTATTTTGAAAATTTACTAATGTGAGGTTGCCCATTTCTTGACTGTGCCAGATAAAGATGGTGTGTCAGGAGGGGTTTACTGCAATATTTTTTTTAAAAAAAAGAGAGAGAGAGAAAACAGGAGAAAATGACTGTGGACCTCAAGGCTGACCCGAGACAAGAGGAAAAGGGGTGTCACGTTGGGCCCAGGCCTTCCCCACGAAGCCAGCGAGTCTGCCCACAGCTAGAGGCAGCATCAGAGAGTTTTTCCGTTGGATGATGCTATCAAACCAACCTGTCTGGAACGCTATTATCAGGGGGTTGGGAAAATAAAATAACAAATGTATTGCTGGCTGTCAGGGAAGGAACAAATGATTCTGGAAATTACAGGCTCCTCCACTAACAAACACTGCTAGGAAAAAAGTCAGTCAGTACCTGCAGGAGGGCGGGTACCATCCCTTAGTGGGGCATGGTGCGCACACCTGGGGAACAGGCCGCCCCGTGCTACCTGCACATTAAAGGCGCCAGCACTGCTTGTGCCCGAGGGGCTGCACTTGGCAGAGAGGGTGCCAGAGATGCCAGGTGAGAGAGCTGTGGGTGGCCACAGTGAGGGGCCTCTCACTGACAGATGGAGTGCGTTTCAGCTGAAGGAGACCTCCACCGAAGTTTCCAGGCGCCCCTGAGTGAGGCTGGGGAACAAGGAGAGGGCTTGTGAAGGGGTAAGTTATGTGTGACAATAAAACCTCTGTGGAGGGTTGACTGTGCACCAGGCATTTCATTCATTCATTCCTCAGACGTTGACGGTACCTGCTGGGTGCAGACCTCCTCCAGGGCTCCAGTTGTGGTGACAGAGACAGACGACGGCAACATAAACCAATTTATAAGAGAAGTTCAGGTCATCGGAAGTACTCTGGAAAAAAATCATAAGGAGGGTGACGTGCTAGTGCCTGGGGCAGTCCCTTGGGTGGGATTCTGGAAGGAGGTGATATTTGAGCTGAGGCTCAAGCAAGAGGCAAAAGTGTGAAGACTTGAGGTGTGAAGAGAGGGCTTACAAGGCAAGGACACCAAGAGGATCCAGGCCTGGTGTGTGAGCTTGTGCACTTGGAGAGCAGACATTTCTCAAAGCGGGGTGGGAGAGGGCAAGGGTAGGGAGAGATGACATGAGAGGGGCAGGCAAGGGCCAGATCATGGAGCATGTGGCCGGCCGGTCAGGGTGATGAATTAAATTCTCAGAGCAGTGGACAGTCTTTGCAGAATTTCACTAATTTACCCTTTTAAAAGGTCCCCCTGATGACCGTGGGGAGAAGATGCATAGGGGGTACAGCCCTGTGCAGGAGGCACCGTTAATGACCTTCCTGTGTTACATGGTAGATGAGGGCCCAGCGTGGAGAAATACAGTGACTTTCATGACCCAGTAAGTAGGCGTGTGGGCTCCTGAGCAGACCTGGGAAGGACGGGGTGCCACACGTTGCCCTGGGAAGCTGGAGCCTCCGCAGGCTGAGAGTCCTGGGGTCCTACTGTCCAACTGCTTGGGTGGGCTCAGGTGTTTCTCCCTAAACTACACCTGCTCGGGCATCTTTACTGGGAAACTTGGCAATAAGGAATGCTTTGAGTTAACCGTTAAAACTCACGGAGAGTTCACTCATTCCATCTCAGGCACTATGCTAAGCACTTTACGCTGATGTCCTAATTTACGGCTCCTAACGACACTGAGACAGGCACGATGATTCTCCCCACTTTACAGATTAAGAAACAGACCTAGAGAGCGTGCTGGGAAGTTGTAAGATGACCCAGGATTTGAAGGTGGGGAGTGAGAATGGAAAGCTTTCTGCCTCCAGAAGAGGGAGAACTATGGCTGAATCAGCCATCAGTTCCCTTAGGTGTTATTACGTGGGCAGCTCTGCTCTGATTCACAATTGTCTTCTTGGAAAAGGCTGTTCACCTGCAACCTCCCAGTCGTCCTGGCTGATATTTCTATACCGTGTGGTCCAGACCTGCCCGTTCCCTACACCAACCTTGTGGGCCGTGGTCCAGTGTGCAGGGTCCCAACCCAGCCCTGGGCTCAAGTCCAGCTCTGAAACTCCCTTGAATGCTCCCTGTCCCTGTGCAAATTACTTAACCTCCTGGGGCCTCAGTTTCCTCATCTGTAAAATGGGGTACAAGCTACGCAGCTCATCAGGTGATATCTATAAAGGACTCAGCACAGCACCCGGCCTGTGACGATGACCACTGGGGATCAGGTTTCACCCTCCTTCCTTCCAAGACAGGGATGTTCTTCCAGGGATTGGCCATGGTGGCCTTTCTAACTCTTCCTCATTGGCCTAAACCCAGGCTTTCATGGATTAAATCTCTGCCCTCACTGCGGCTCTTCCTTTGGGGCTGTTAGGTTTTTGTTTTTTCTTAGATAGAGCTGCCAGCCTCCCTACATGTAGCCTGTGGTGTGGCCCAGGAGGTGCCTGTACCTATTTTGTAAGCTATCTGCTCCTTTGATCTCTTGCTTCTAAGGACGGAGGTCAACATAGTCCTTCCTCTGTGATAGTGCTTCCCAACTTGTTCACTTCATGACATGCAGAATATGTGGGCAGCTGGATGGGGCAAATGAACCAGGATGGTGGAGGCTGGCAGGACCTTGTTGGCAGCTGCCGCCCCACACACTGATGCCTGTTTGGGGCTGGAGGCTCTAGAACCCATTTCACACACACTAGTGGGCAGTGCTTTCTAAGGGGTGCCTGGCAGTCTGGCCACATGGGCACTGGTGGCTGTCCTGTCTCCCAGGGCCACATCCTTGTGCTTGCTAAGTTTCTTCTCACAGAGTTTTGGCAACACTGGTCTTCCTGACCTTCTCATTTTTCAGAAGAAATACTTTCCAGGTAGTATTCTAGGGATATGTTCTCCTGGGAAGCAACAGGGCTCTTTATCCCTGACAGTGGGTCTCTAACCTGAGCCTCCTTCAGTCCTCTTACAGGAAAAAGATTTCTGCAACCTCCCCAGCTGAGTGAGATGAAAGAGTTCTGTTAGTCTAGGTATACAGCCGTGCAGCCATCCGCCCAAAATGATTCAAAGGTCAAAACCATAGAGAAAAAACACACGAAGCAATCTTGCTCTGACCTCTGGCTCCTTCTATGTGGTTCTCCTCCACACTTGAGTATCAATACTTCTTCTATCTGATTGATCTCTCCAGTGCTCATTTCTGCAAAAAAAGAAAAAAATTGTATATATGTACATTTACCTCTCTATTCTTTTGTTGGTTGTTGTTAATCCTCGCCCGAGGATATTTTTCCACTGATTTTTTAATTTTTTTTTTTTTATCCTCACCTGAGGACATTTTTCTATTTTTTTTTTTGTTCAGGTAGAGTGGGAGGGAGAGAGGAAGAGAGAGAGAAACATCGATGTGAAAGGGACACATCGAGTGGCTGCCACCCGCACGACCAACCAGGGCCGGGGACAAACTGCAACCGAGGTACATGCCCTTAGCGGGAACCGAACCCGGGTCTCTCGGGACCGCAGGCCGACGCTCTAACCGCTGAGCCAAACCGGCCAGGGCTCCACTGATTTTTTTAGATAGAGTGGAAGAGGGAGGGAGATCGAGAGAGAGAAACGTCAATGTAAGAGAGACACATCAACTGGTTGCCTCCCGCATGACCCTGACCGGGGCCAGGGTTCAAACCTGAAACCCAGGTACATGCCCTTGACTGGGAATCAAACCTGAGACCTGTTGGTCCTAGCACTCCAACCACTGAGCCAAATCAGCTAGGGTTACCTCTCTATTCTTTCTTTCTTTCTTTTTTTAAAAATATGTTTTTATTGATTTTTTTAGAGAGAGAGGAAGGGAGAGAAAGGTAGAAACATCGATGTGAGAGAGAAACATTGATCGGCTGCCTCCTGCACAACCCCCACTGGGATCGAACCCACAATCCAGGCATGTGCCCTGACCGGGACTCGAACCGGGACCTCTCAGTCCATGGGACGATGCTCAACCCACTGAGCTATACTGGCCGGGCATATTCTTATAGTACTCCCTGCCCTTTTTTTTTAAAATCAAAAGGTAGCATATTACAATTTGTTTTATTTTTCACTTTCTAGAGAAATTTACATAATAAACAAAACTACAAACCCAACACAATTCATTAAACATTAGTTCAGGGGGAAGGATGATGTTTGGCTGAAACCAAATTGCCGCTTGCAGAGATACAGGGCTGACCAATGAGAGCAGGTCCCTTTTTGAATATGACATGCCTGTGGGTGCTGCCATGTGCTGGGGGTGACTCAGTTTTCCCACTACTTTTCTCTATTTGAATTACTGCAATACTTCTATTTGCACAGTGGGCTGTTACATCATTTGGCCTTCTCTTGGCTTCAACACATCATTTACACATTAAATCTGCCTCTGCTCTTTTCTTGTTAGCCAGCAACAATTAAAAAGGACTGCTTGGTGCCAATATAATCATAAACACAAATGCACACGCGGGCGGTGAAATCCTGTGTCAACAGTAGATTGTAAGGTGGCCATGCTGACAGCAATGATCATGAAGATAATTGAAATGGTAACATGTACTGGGAACTTGCTATTTGATGGAACCACGCGAAGCCCTTTACATGTAGGGTTTTATGTAATTCTCCAAATGACCCTGTAAACCAGGCCCCGTTTTGCAGATGAAAACATTTAGTCTTAGTGAGATTAAAGACCTTGTTCAAGGCCACATGTACAGAAAGTCTGAATGTGAACCAGTGTCCGGCTGACCCCAGTGACCACTGTAAGGGCTGGTGGCCAGGGCAGGGGCCTTACTGTTCTATTTACCATCATGTCCTGGCCATTACCATTATTGCTCACTGTGGCTATACCCGACTAAAATGGGATAGGGAGGATATTTGGCATCTGGGGCAGAGGGTAGAGTCCCTGTTAGAGCCTGGACTTCCTTGGAACTCTGTCCCTGAGTCCTGGGTGAAAGTGCACCAAGCCTGGCCTAGTAATCCTGCCTTCTCTCTTCCAATATCAAAGTGAATAAACACACACACATGCCAAAAATACCATTTAGAAGATAATGATCTCTGTACGTGACTGTAACAATGACTTTTGTCAGCTTCGGTCAAAGGACTGAGCGTTCTGAATGTTCTTACGAGGTCCCTGCCTGGCTGCGCTGTGGCTATCACCTCCCCGTGGCCTTCTACCTCCGTTTACTCCTGCCCTGCCTCATGTCATCTCCCACCCTCTCTCCTGTTGCTGCCTGTCGGTTCAGTCCTTGTCCTGGGGCCTGTCCCTGTTCCCTGTCATAGCCTCAGCTAATTCCAGGAGACACAGGGCAGTCAGTATGCCTGGAACTAAAGCCCTTGGCCCAAGTTTAGCTACCAAGTCATGGAGCACATTCTGAGTGGCATATGCTTCCTGGTCAATAGGCATGCGCATATATATATATATATATATATTTTTTTTATCCTCACCCGAGGATATTTTTGCTTTTATCTTCAGATAGAGCAGTAGGGGGTGGGGGGAGAAATCGATGTGAGAGAGACACATTGACTGGCTGCTACCCGCACAACCCCAACCAGGGCCAGGGATGAACCGCAACCGAGGTACATGCCCTTAGCAGGAACTGAACCCGGGACTGACTCTCTGGTACTCGGGCCCACGTTCTAACTGCTGAGCCAAACCGGCCGGGGCAACAGGCATATTATAGTTGGGTGAGGCAGATTAGGACTCAGTGGAGTATTCTGGGAGGTGGCCTACTGAACGGCCACCTCAGGGTGGGGGTTTCTCCTTCAGGGGTCTGGACACCCTGGCAGGCCAGGCTGATGGGGCTGACTCACACTAAGGTTTACATAACAAATGACCGAACCCACGCAATGTGTGGGGACTCCCCTACCTGCCAAAGATTGGTGAGTGTTCTGGGAGGTGCTCAAAGGCCCAAGGGAGCAGGGGAGGGCACTAGTCCATGCTCACCTCCGCACCCTTGCTCAGATCCAGGCCTGAGAACACTAACACCCTCCCCCACCCCCACTATGCCCCAGGAAGCCCGGCCCTTTCCGTTAAGTCTCTTACCCCACAAAGTTATTTTGGTTTCCGTTTTCCTAGATCAATACCATTGATTGTAAAAACTCAGCTGCCCTGTCCCTTTGGCTCCAGAGGATGTGCCAGGCACCGTTAGAAATGCTGAGCTCATCATGCCGTTCCTGAAGTGGTCTTCACTTGGCTCACCATGACCGGATTTGGGTATTCTTTCCGTCTGGGTTTGAACTTCTACTAGAATCGGATCTTTTCCTATTGTAAAAATTTCACTTCTTGCATTACGAAAGCCATACGTACATAAGCACCATCCACCCCCACCCCCCCCCCATTGTGTCTTCCTGCCCTCATCTGACCTCCCATAATCCCCACCTGGCTGATTTGGCTCCAGAGCATTGGCCTCTGTTGGTTCTCTATCTCTCCAGCCACACTCCTACCTCAGGGTCTTTGCATGGGCCGTTCCGCCCTCCCTGAACCTCCTTCCCATGTGTCTCAGTCTGCTCTTCTCTCTCAGGGCTTTGCTGGAATGGCGCCTTCACTGCCTCCAGCATGCTAAAATGCAATCATAATACTCCCCATCCTGCTTCCTTGCTTCGTTTTCCTCCTAACACTTTTCACCACTGGACACACTCTATATTCTCCTTATTGGTTTGTTTGTTGCCTTTTCCCCCCTATAGCATGTCAGCTCTATCTGTGCAGGGGATTTTGTCTGCTTTGCTCCCTGCTATATCCCCAGGAGCTTTCACAGTGCCTGCCACCTCGCAGGTGCTCCTTAAATATTTGTTAAACGAATGATTTCATGGTGGAAAACTCGAATCTACATAAAAACACAAAGAGTAGAAGATACCTAGAATTTCCAGCCCTCCCGACTGAGCTCCCTGTCTCAGAGGGTATGTAAGTGAAAACTGAGCATCCATTTGGTGAGGGGTTGTGGAAAGGGCAGGTGCACTGGTGGGGGTGGGGTTCCTTCTCTCAGGAAGATACTGGGATCCTGCAAAATGCTCCCCACCGCCCCAAGTCATTCTCTGCAATTTAGAGCCCATGACAAGCACAGGGCTTTT
Source organism: Molossus molossus (assembly GCF_014108415.1). Classification (NCBI taxonomy): domain Eukaryota; kingdom Metazoa; phylum Chordata; class Mammalia; order Chiroptera; family Molossidae; genus Molossus; species Molossus molossus. Next base: position 3,487,059 of record NW_023425360.1, on the reverse strand, counting down.
TCCTTGGGCCTGGGCACTGGAGCCCTACGACCCAGAAAGCAGGGTGGGGTGGAATCACCTGTCAGGGCCAAACAAGTCTGTCTCAGGAGGAAATACAGCAGAGACCCGATCAGTGCTCAGCAAACAGGGACAGGTGGGGTCTATCTGGACACTGACTGGCCTGGCTGATTGGAGGAATGCCAGGCCACCCCCACATCCTCAGATGTGTCCCCGTCGATCTGCCACCACGGCTGAAATCCCGTCGTTAGAGAGACTTCGGTTTCTGCTTTTAGAAAGCAGCCCTGGGAGAGCCAGGCAGCTGCTACCTCAGCCACATAAACCAGGTCTAAATTTGCATGTCAGCCAAGAATGGGTCATGAGGGGGTGTACCTTTTGGTAATGGGGGCATTTAAAAGCAGGGGCACTGCCAGGAAAGTGGGCAGCCTGAGGAAACTGTTGTCCATAACAGGAGAATCGAAGGCCTCGAGGCATCAGTTGTGACCTCACAGATAAACCCCAGAGCAGCCACTGGAGCAGATTATCTGGGACAGGAAGTGGCTAACAGAAGCACGAACCAATGCAAAATCCCCTCGCAACACCTGAGTAATTTTTCCAAGGACTCAGCCTTCACAGAAATGGGGTTATTAGGGCACCTCACCTCTGGGGAGCACTTGGGGAACTCCTTGAGGGTTCACTTGGGACACCACACTAGGGGGATCATAGTTATGGTAAACACGCAGCACACGTATTACCCCCCCCCCCCCCAAGTCCTGGGCCGTGGCAGACATTGCTAATCTATCATCGCATAGCTGTGGAATCCTTCTCCCCACAATGTTCCAGACAGTCACTGCTTATCTACCAGAATCTGAACAGGAGATGAAATGTAATGGCTGTTTCTGGTGGAAGAGGCATTGCGTAGGGTGGGGCAAAATAAATGTGTTTCCACCATTCCTGCCCGTTGGGAATCTCAGGGTTAGAATTCCTCAGATGAGCCTTGGCCGGTTTGGCTCAGCGGTTAGAGCGTCAGCCTGCGGTCCTGAGAGACCCGGGTTCGGTTCCCACTAAGGGCACGTACCTCGGTTGCAGTTTGTCCCCGGCCCTGGTCGGTTGTGCGGGTGGCAGCCACTCGATGTGTTCCTTTCACGTCGATGTTTCTCTCTCTCTCTGTTCCTCTCTCTCCCTCCCACTCTATCTGAACAAAAAATGGAAAAATATCCTCGGGTGAGGATTTAAAAAAAAAAGAATTCCTCAGATGAGTCCACTGCGGCTGAGGGAGAGTGAGGGTTGGTCAACCTGGTCAAGATCAGGGTGGGTGGGGGAAGGTGGTTCTGGAGCTCTGGTCTTCCCAGAGCCCAGAAGCTGTCCCCTGTGACTGGAGGTTGGTCTAGGAGACAGACGGCATGTGTGTATCCCATGCCCACACCCCCAACGGAAGAAGCTGTTCTAGCCCTACATGTCAACAAGTACAAAGTCCCAGGGCACTTGGGTTGACCTTATAAAATTTGGACTTTCTGGGCTCCATGAGTCAGCGGGACAGCAATGGGCAGATGTTGGGGAGGCCTGGTAACCAGGAACTTGGCTGCTGGCCCAACATGTCCATTTGAGCCTTAGTCCCTGGGATGGGTCCAGAATAAATACCCTCCGACAAAGCAGCCAGGCCCAGCCCAGGGAGACAAGCCCTGCTTCAGGAGGTCCCCACTCTGGGCGGGTCATCTCGTGTCTCAGATGCTTGATCCATCAATGAGGACGCGAACCTGTGGCTCAACTTGCTGACCCTCAGTTTCCTCATCCACTAAATGGGGATAATGATACCTCCTCTGCTAATATGTCATAAGCACGGGATGAACTAATTTTACAAAATGCTTGGCACAGTGCCCTGCATACAGCAGGTGTTCAGGGAGGGCACCTGGGATCACCTGAGGACTCCCCAGTTCTAAGAGGCCAGACTGTGGCCCACACCTTCCTGTGGGAAGCCACTGATCTTACACTGGCCTGGTAGTCACCAGAATGAAATACTTCAGCCTGTTTGCAGGGGAGAAAATCGGTTTCTCCTGATTTGGGGGAAGGGCAAGAGGGATCACGGTGCTCTCTCTTTGAGGAGCAGCCCAAAAGTCCCTAGAAGGCCAGAGGTCAGGCTCAGACTTCTCCTGTCCCTAGGTCTGAAGGAGGCCCACCGGCAGAGCTGTGGCTTTGGTCCACACCCACCAGGGGACTGACTCCCTGCCTGCCGGGAACTGGGCCAGATGGACGGACGTGGTGACAAGCAAACGTTTCCCCCACTTCCTTTTACCTGCCCTGCTGTGTCTGCTGAGTCAGGGTCCCTTTGGGGATTGACAGAGAGACGTGGCATGACACTGTAGGATGTGGTAGGGCACCCTGGGCAGCCCCCGAATGCCAGGCAGGCTTCAAAGACAGGCACGGAGCTCGAAGGAAAAGCAGAGCACACGCGGAGACGTTGTGTTCCACATGCGTCCATCTCCTGGGCTGTGGCTTATTCTTCACAGTGTCTCCTCTCAGGCCTCAGCCCCAGGTCCAGCAGGGCCCCAGACAGTTTCAGAGCATCTCATCTGCAGGCTCGTGACCTTCAGGGTATCCCAGCACCTGCCTGTGCATTGACCTGAGCACTGACCCAGGCTCCTCACAGCGACCAAACTGGCGGATGCGGTGGCAGATGCCGTGGACTGGCTGACCCAACCCTCATTTCCAGCCTTCCTTCCTCGCTGCCTTTGCTGCAGACATCAGAGGGCTGCACAGGCTTTCAATGGGGGATGCCCTTAGCATTTGGGGGGAGTATAATTCTTCATGTAAGACTGTCCCGTGCATGGTAGCAGCTCCCTACCACTAAATGCCCAATCACTGTGACAACCTGACTGTCTCCACACATTTGCAAACATCCATTGAGCTGCGATTACTGGCCTGGTTTAACCAGAGCCACTGAGGTAGGGCTCCATTCCGCCACCCTCACTCACAGGGGCTGGTCACATGGCTCCACTCTGAGCAATGAGATGAAGGGGATCTTCAGGGCAAAGAGATTTTCTAAGAGACAAAGATCCTCCTGAACTGACACCACCAACTACATTTGTGGGCTCTTCCGGATGAGAGAAACAGCCACCGTTTTGTTGTATGTAGTCACTGAATGTTGAGGTCCTTCCTAACTGCATTGGGGGGTGGGGGGGAACAGAGGCACAGAAAGGGAAAGTCAGTTGCCCAAGGTCCCTTCCCTGGTGAGGAGCAGAGGCAAGACTCACACCCAGACATTCATGTTCCACAGGCCCCATCCTTAACCAGAGCTAGGCGGATGCAGCGCTCCAGAACTTTCGGCCCAACCTTCCACGTATGCGCCTGAATGCACCTTTCTTCCCCTGAGGAGAGGGTCCACTCCTATCATCAGATCCTTAAAGGGTCCACAATATGAACAAGAAACCTCTTCCCTTTATTTTTTGTCTCAGTCATTTTACAAGTGATAGAGGTAAGCTCCAAGAAGGAAAATGGCCTGCCACATTGGTGACAAAGCTGAGGTGATATCTGTGCCTCACCTGCAACTGGGCTCTTTCTATCGGCCCCCGCCCCACCCCCTCCTTCCTGCCTGATGCCCCCCTGTCGCTGGCCTCCCTGCCTCTTGTTCTCCACTCTGCACATGGCCCGAGGCTCCTATTCAAGGCCTGCTGTGATTCTGCAGCTCTAAATGTTAATATTTTCCTATGTGTACCGTCTAACAATGGCCACAGAGATACTTCTGATCCCACATGGACTCTACCACAGGAGGTAGAGTCCATTTCCCCTCTTTGAAATTGAGCAGGCCTTTGTGGCTGCCTTGATGAGTAAGATGTATAGCCTCCACTGCTAGGTCATAAAGGTGTCAAAGTCCCCCTCTCTCCCTCTCTCTCTGTCAGCCCATCCACCGCATTGTGAGGACGCCCGGGGCACCTGGCCAAGCCACATGTAGAAGTTCCAGCCAATGCCCGGCTAAGACCTCTGCTGATCAACCCTCCCCTGTGAGTAAAGGAGCCTTCAGGATTCCAGCCCCCAGCTTACAAGTCTTTGAGCTGAGGCCCCAGATGTTATGTAGACACAAGCTGTTCCTTCTGGGTCCTGTCCAAATTCTTGGCCCACAGGACCTGTGAGACTAGTAATGTTTTACTCCCTTCAATAGGAGAACACTGTGAGTTCGGACTTCGCATCGGAAGTTGTGGGGAGCTACCAGATGCGGTATGACCACAGTGCTGGACTAAGAAAGCCTCTCAGGTCATGTGCAGAGTAGAGAACAAGAAGGGTGGCCAAAGAGGAGGCCACTGTACCAGTCCAGGCCTTGGTGAGGAGGGGTCATGGTGCAGGGAGGAGGGGCAAAGGGGAAGCAATAGAAAGGAAACAGAATTGCAGGCTAGGCTCCATGAGCATCTCAGCCTGGGCACCAATATGGCAAGTCATTTTCCTTCGTGGAGCTTACACCGATTACCTGTAAAATGAGTGAGGCAAAAATAAGTAAATAAATGATGGTTGTTTCTTCTCTGTACATAAATTCTCCCCAATGGTCACGGCTCAGCCTGTGTCTCCCTTTTTCGAAGTCAGTCCCTTCGGGGGGGCAAGGATCTCTCTCTTCCCAAAGGCTCTGGTCTTGCCCCCCCCATCTCACGTTATGCCTTGTACACATGTCCTGGTTGATCTTATTGATAATTCACTTTCATTGTGTTTAATCGCCAGGCCGTCCCCATTGCATGACTGTGACTGTATCATAATTCAGTGTTTCCAGTTTCCCTCCAGGTGCACTCATGTGAGAGCCTTGGCCGAGTCTGTACCCGGGGGAAGAAGCGCCAGGTCACAGATATACTTGCCTCCAACCTGGCAAGATGCCACCTTGTACCACTGCCAAGTGGCCTTACCAATCTACTCCTCCACCCACTGTGTTTAAGTCTGGGGTCCAAATGTGGTGGCATCATCTTTTTTTTTTTTTTTTAATTTTTGTCAATCTGGTAGGTGAGACATAATCTCTCATTGTTCTTTTCATTTACATTTCTCTGATACCTGCGAGGTAGAGTCTCTTCTCGTATGATTCCTGGCCATCTGGATTTCTTCTTCGATGAGATGCTTGTTCACAACTTATGGTGAATTTGCTTTGGGGTCCTTTGTCTTTCTTCTTGATTTGCAGGAGTTCTTTACATATTCTGGAAACTAATCACCTGCTGGTTGTATATATTGCATTTTCATTCTCTTCCCAGATTGTGAAATTTTATTGAGCTGCACACTTAGGATGTGCATTTTTTTGTTATGCATATTGTAATTAACAAAAATTTATTTAAAAATCATTCCTTATCCTGAAGCCATAAAAATATTCTCCTAGATTTTCTTCTCAATGTGTTAAAATTTTGTTATTCACGTGTAAGCCTTGAATGCACCTGGAGATGTGTGTGTGGACGTAGGTGGGGATCTAATTTTACTTTTTCCATATGGATCACCACTTGTTTCAACACCATTTATAAGAGTCGGTCTTTTCCCCACTGGTTGGTGATGACTCTCTGTCATATAGCAAGTTCTTATCTATGTAAAATTCTGCCTCTGGGCCCTTCTTCTGTTCATCTCATCTCTATAGCCTGATGCCAAAGTGGGTCTGCTTAATTTCTTTAAAACGTTCCAGTATTTGGTAGGATTCAATGGAGGACTTGAAGACAGGAAATATAGTTAGAATGATGCTGTGACAAGATAACTCTGATGAGTTGAAGATGGGTTTTAGAGGCCAAAGACAAAGGGTCAAGAGTCCAGCTGGTGGCTGCTGCAGTGTCCAAGTGAGTGGTAAGAGCTGGCCTTGGTGGAGACTGAGAAGTGTGGCTCACCGGTTGAGCATCAACCCATGCACCAAGAGGTCGCTGGTTCGATTCCCAGTCAGGGCACATGCCCAGGTTGTGGGCCTGATCCCCAGTGGGGGACATGCAGGAGGTGGCCAATCAATGTTCTCTCTCATCGATGTGTCTACCTCTCTCTCCCTCTCCCTTCCTCTGTCTCTAAAATCAATAAAGAAAAAAAAAAAAAAAAAGAATTGGGCTGATATTGGATGTGTAGTGGAGGTAAAGCAGACTGGATTTGCTGATGGATCCAAAACATTGAGATCAAAGATGACTCCTTGGTTTTTGGTCAAATTAGCTGGGAGGATGATAGAGCCATTTGCTGAAATGAGAAGCCTTGGGGAGAAGCTGACGGGCAGGCCCTTAGAAAGTGGCTGAAAGCCAAGTGTCCATCAGTAGACGAAGGGATAAAAAAGCTGTGGTACATGTACACAATGGAGTACTATGCAGCGGTAAGAAAGAAAGATCTCTTATCCTTTGAGACGACATGGAGGGACCTGGAAAGTATTATCCTAAGTGAAAGAAGCCAAGCAGAAAAAGACAAATACCACATGATCTCACTTATATACGGAATATAATGAACATAACAGTCTGAGGAATACAGTAGACCCAGAAACATGGAAGTAGGGCACAGACTGACATCCCTCAGAAGAGGGGGTGGGGGTGGGAAGAGATAAACCACAGAACTTATATGCATGTATGCATGACCAATGGACATGGACAACTAAGCCGGGGAGGGGGCGGGGGTGGGGTGGGGAGGGGGGTGCCAATGGGGTAAAAAAGGTGAAATATCTGTAACAAAAAAATAAATAAAAATTTAAAAAAAGAAAGTGGCAGAAAGGATGAATGAAGGGTTGGGGGCAGGTGGCGGTGAGTGATGGGGCGTGCCACCCCACTTCCTGCAGCCCTTACTTCTGAGTTCCCAGGGAGGATGAAACCCCACCCTTCTTCTTTCACAGTATTAGCTATTTTAGTGCATCCATGTCACGGTCACCAAGTATGACTGTCATTGCTAGCGGGGAGGGACATCTTCCCTCTTGTGTGGTGGTTCCTCTCCACCCTGCCCTCCCTGGCTCAGCGCTGGGCCCTGGATTCTTGGTCCCAGGACACTGGCTTATGGAAGGCACACGGTCTCCCAGCAGGCTGGAGGCATCTGGGGAGGGCAGAATCAGGCCCCTGAGGCTGCCTCTGTCGCTTGCTGCCCTCCTCAGTGAAGGAAGTGGTCTGGGTGAGCCTCTGTGTCACTTTGAGGGGGGGGGGGGTCTGTGCTATTTGTCAGCTGACGTGAGGAGCTGGCTTCACCTGGGCATGAAGGAGGCCTCACCTTGAGCTTACAGCCTCAGTGGCCCTGCCTGTAGGTGGGGGCTCAAACCCAGCATTTTGGACCAGATTATGGTGCTGTTTACAGACTGATGCTGCCTCATCACCCCCAGCTGTTATGTAAATGCCTTCACAGAACCTGCATCTGAACACTGGAGCTGAGTCATTTCAATGAGCAAGCCTTCAGGTAGGGCAGATTTTTGATCCGGCCTGGGCAGGGCTCTGTGTGAATCTGTGTTTATCCTGTGGACACCCTCAGGTGGCTTGGCAAGTCCACTCAGGCACCGGAGCACTGGCTTTCTTGATTTTATTCATTGAGTCGATAATGATTTTAAGCACCGTCTGTGTTCTGAGAGTGGAGCTCTGTCACCAGGATGGCTGAAGAGGAGGGACTCCTGGGTTCTCAAATCCCCGAATAACTGAGGAAGTATGAAGAGGGTGAGGTGTGAAGAAGATGAGGAAGAGAAGGGAAGGGGGGATCTCAGCTGGGGTGGAGGGAAAAGCCAGGCTCAGCCTAGCTACTGCCCTGCTCTTGCATCTGGGAGCCCTTGGCCTAAAGCACTGTCCATCCCACCTTAACCCAGGCCAGCGGTCACTCAGACTGGGGCCCACCCAGCACGACTGTTGGCTGGAAGGAATGGAGGAAGGCAGGATTGAAAAAAAAAAAAAAAGTCTTTATTAAGCACCTACTTCCTCCCAAGACCTCAGCTAGCTTGTTCTTAGGGTCTTGTGCCTGGTCTAAGGACCTGGGCCACTTGTCAGCTACAAGGCCTCAGGCCAGTGACTTCATCTCCTAAAGTATTCTTCCTCCTCTGCCTCATCTTCCTCCTGTGGCCTCAGCGCTGTGGTGAGGGTCAAGCAAGATGAGACAAAGACACGCAGTCAATAAATGGTACCTCGTGTTTTCCTGAATGATGATGACACGCTTAACATTTATTGAGTACACACTGTACCAGGCTCTGTATTAAGCTTGCTCCTTACAGTAACTCATTGAATCCTCCCAGCAGCTTTGGGGCGCGTTCTCTCTCTAGCTCCAGGTTATAGACAAAGACATCGAGTTGCGGAGACATTAAGGAACTTGTTTAAGGCCACAGGAACAGTAATGTTGGAGCCAGAGCTGTTGGTGTCTCTATTTGGTCCACGAGCCGACGCTCTAACTGCTGAGCCAAACCGGCCAGGGCAGAATTGGTGTCTCTCAATGCAAATTCTTTAGAACTTTCATCTTTGCTCCATTGAAAAACAAGGAAAAAAAAAGCCTCATGATCAGATACGCATGGAAAACACTGGAACATTGCATTCTTCTTCTGAGAGAGTCATAGGTCACTTCGATATATTAAAGGGCTCTCAGAAGCGCTGTGGTTAAAAGGAAAAAAGGCAAACAAAGTTTGTGTTTAATCCAGCAATCCCAAGCTTGTTGGCTCTCGGAGCCTTATTTCTGAGGCGCCCTTATTAAGTTCAAGCCTGAACCCTACACACATTCATGAGGCTCTATTGACCTTCAACTGCTACCTCGCAGGTCTTTTACTGCCTTATGGCAGCACTCCATGGACCACCCTGCTCATGAAGGGTGGGCACAGCTGGAGTAAAATGAAAACACGCTGGTGATCATTTGCCAGGTGTTGAGTGCGTGTATAGTCAGGGACTGCGCACCTCAGGATAGCCTTGACGTATGTGTCTGCGGGGGAACGAAATGTACTTCTGCAGTGGAATCCATTGAGTCTCTGACACTGCCCTTGAAGCAGTCATTCCTCACTGGTCAGCGAGTGCACACTGGGTGTGGGCTGCTTTGTTTAATGAACTCACTCCGTACACAAATGCAGGCAAAACTCACCGAGAGCAGAGGTCACCAGGGACACCTGGAAGCCTTGTCTGAAACCAGGGAGATTCCACAAATGCGTACTAGCATGGTCAGTCCGAGGCATGAGACCTTAAATGAATTAGCTAAACATCCCTGTAAAGGAGGCAAAAGAAACTGGACTCTCCATCTAGGAATGATGTGTAATATATGCAGCATTTCAGGGAGTGGCTGGGGCTCCTCCAGCCTCGCCCAGTGACCTGTAGGCCCAGGTTGGTCTCAAGTTCCAGAAGGGTGGTGAGAGGGGTATGGGTAGGAGTGGAATCTCTTCATTTCTCTCTCCCCTCTTGTCAATTTGTTGCTGGCAGCTGGAGTGCCAATGATAGAGCTCCCATTTTTTTTTTTTAAGTTTTTTTTTTTTCTTTATTGATTTTAGAGAGAGAGGAAGTGAGAAGGACAGAGAGATAGAAACATCGATGAAAGAGATCATCGACGACCGCCTCCTGCATGCTCTCCACTGGGGATTTGGCCCACAACCTGGGCGTGTGTCCTGACTGGGAATCGAACCGGCGACCTCTTGGTGCAGGGGTCGATGCTCAGCCACTGAGCCACACCAGCCAGCCAGAGCCCCCATTCTTATCATCCCCAAGGACAGGCCCTGCTCAACCAGGCAGGCACCACTTTGTCCCCAGCTCACTGCAGTGTGGTCCTGTTGGACATTCAGTGGTGCACAGCACTGGGCATTTACAGTGTGCCAGGCTCTGTGCTGGGCCCCGGGGAGATGATGGTGACCTGGACCCAACTCTACTGTCATGGAGCTCATGGGGAAGGGGACATTACCAGGTGGAGGGGGTAGGACTGGGATGGGCACCCAAGGTGCTGTGTGCACAGAGGATGCCCCAGAGGACGTTCCTGCATTACTGAGGAATTCTGTGTTGGCTGCTGAGAGGTTAGAGCTGGTGACGGGGAAGGAAACAGCCATCCTGTCTTAGTAACTGTTCAGACTGGATTCTGAGCTGACAGAGACTCTCTGGAGTGAAATAACCCTTAGGGATTGAATGGTTCTGGTGTGAGCTTGGGTCAGTCCCAGGTGAGTGGCCCACCTGGCATGAGACTCAGCGTCCCATCTGGGGGCCTGTGAGAGCCTGGTCCTGGAAGAACTTACCCTACCTACACCTGCACACAGCATCTGACTGCACAGTGCCCACAGACCCTCGGCTGGCTCGAGGGAGTCTGTCCTCCCTGGAAGTTTAGACATTTTTTTCCAATGAAACTTTTTATCACTTTTCTTCCCTAATTGACTTGATTTCCCCTGTTAGCTCTTATCCCACTGTCACTCTTTAAACAAACCTTAAAATAAAAATATACATTTTTTTTCTTTATTCCTTTCAAGGACCCCATGAGGAAATCTTTACCATGTTCCTCCTTTTGGGAGGAGGAAACAGTCACCGAGGACGAGGGACCTGGCTGAGGTCACCATGCTGATAAGGCCCAAGGCCCAGTCTTTTTTTTTTTTTAATCCTCACCCAAGGACATTTTTCCATATTTTGTTCAGGTAGAGTGGGAGGGAGAGAGAGGAACAGAGAGAGAGCGAGCGAAACATCGACGTGAAGGGACACATCGAGTGGCTGCCACCCGCACGACCGACCAGGGCCGGGGACAAACTGCAACCGAGGTACACGCCCTTAGCGGGAACCGAACCCGGGTCTCTCAGGACCGCAGGCCGATGCTCTAACTGCTGAGCCAAACCGGCCAGGGCCAAGGCCCAGTCTTACCCACATGCCTTCCTGCCTCTCTGCCAGGCCCTCACCACACACTGGCCTCAGGGGTGAACAGAGCTGGCTGGCCCATGAGGGCTCACGGCCCGTGGCAGGGGCCTGACCTGCAAGGTTGAGAGGTATGTCAGGGAAAGCTTCCAGAGGAGGAGCCTTGAGATCTGAGGGCGAGGGAAGGGAAGGTAGAAAAGGGATTCTGGTGGAGGCAAGGGCAGGTGCAAAGGCCAGGTGGTAAGGGAAAGGAAAGTTTGGGCCAGTGTGGCTAGAATGAGGGTACCAATGGAGAGGGGTAGGAGTCAGGGCTCCAGTGCAGAGGCGGGAGTGGGAGACGAGTGTAATGGAGTCAGATGGCGCTCGGGAGCCCCCAAGACTGCAGGGAGCAGAGCCTTGCCAGGCATGTCCCAGACACTTATCAAGGCTGGGCTGGGCCTTCAGCTGCCTGGGTCCCGTGGTAGCTAAAATGGGTTTCTATCTCACAGGACCGGAACCTCAGGCAAGAGGAGCTCAGAAGGGAAGCTCAATGGTTCTTCCAGATGAGAGGGGCTGAAGTCTTCCCAGGATTCAGCTTCCTAGGTTGGGACCTACAGAGACTTTGAGGCCTCACACTCTTCTTGAAAACCTTATTTACACTAAGGTATCAATGATTCATACAGCTTAAAATGTAGTGGTTCTTGACTCTGGCTTTTTGAAATAATCATCTGAGGGTGTGTCTGTGTAGGAAATGACCATTGTTTTTATATAAATGATACATGCTCTCTCTCAAACAAAACAAAACAAGCAATACAGAGGAGTACAAAGAAGGAAGCAACCAATCCCTCTCCGCTTTAAAAAGCAGCTTCCTAAGGCAGGATTTTTATCCATTCTGTTCTCTGTTGTTATCCCAGCACCTAGACCTTCCCAGCACAGAGCAGATGCTTCATGCAGTCTACCATGCAGCGTTAACATTTGGTGACTGTCATCCATACATAGAGAACTTTGGAGAGGTAAAGAGGTATAGGTAGAGCCCTGGCTGGTGTGGCTCAGCGATTAGAGTCTCAGCCTGAGGACCGAAGTGTCTCGGGTTCGATTCCTAGTCAAGGGCAGAAACCTGGGTTGCAGACTCGATCCCCAGCCCTGGTTGGTGCATGCGGAAAGTAACCAATCAATGTGTCTCTCTCACAATGATGTTTCTCTCCCTCCCTCCCTCCCTTCCACTCTATCTAAAAATCAATGGGAAAATATCCTTGTGTGAGGATTAAAAAGAAAAGATGGGATTGTACTACATCTGCTGCATTTTAAACTAAAAGTATTTAGTTTTTCTTGAGTTTAACAGGAAAGGAAATCCTGAAAAATTGCTGAATCTTAGATACATTTTTACTTTCCATGAGAGAGATTAGTTCATAATGAATTTCTCTAACGTTAAGGAAAAAAATAGTAAGAAACTCATTAAAAGAATGGTATCTTGGGGAAGAAGACTAGTTGCTCCACTTGGGGTAGGCTCAATCATTTCTTGAGATGAATAAGGTGACCACTTCCCTTACACATTCTCTCCTCCTGATTTTGACCCTAATAACTTGGTCAAAGTTTATAACACTTCTATTTTGTACTGTAACCATAATTCTTCGAGTATTCCACCTTAGTCCTGTATTTAAGTGGATTCCATTGCATTTTTAAAGCAAATTTTGTTCCTGAGTTTTACATCTGGAGTCATCTCTTGTGCATATCAGGAAAAACTGGACCGACTTTGAAAGGGACAAAAAAAAAAAAAAAAGACTAAGGGTGTGTTCTTTATTTAAGGCCCCATGACTTTAATGATTGTTTTTGATCTCTGAGAAAATCTAAGTTGTAAAAACTCATGGCAATGCAAGTTATTCTTGTCCAGAGAAATGCAAGTGACTTTTGTCCAGTGGAGTGAGTGATGGTCACCCTGTGACCACTGATCAGTTTTGTCCTATGTGGCAATCCGTGTAGTATTCCTTATCCACCTACTTGTATGTGCTGTTTCAATTTTCTTTGAACCATTTGGAACATACTACTTGTTCCCTAATTATTGGGCTAGTTAAAAACATTTTTAAAAAAATTTTTCTTTATTTTAGAGAGAGAAGAAGGGAGAGGGAGAGAGAGCTAGAAACACCAATGAGAGAGAACATCGACTGGCTGCTTCCAGCATGCCCCCCACTGGGGATCGGGCCCACAACCTAGTCATGTGCCCTGACCAGGAATCGAACTGGTGACCTCTTGGTGCATAGGTTGATGTTCAATCACCGAGCCACACTGGCCAGGCTAAATAAAAATTTTGCTATGTATTCATTTTATACTGTACTGAGAGTTGTAATTTTACCTTTAAAAAATGGACCTTTTGTTTTTTGGTTAATTTTCATTCGAGGATACTTTTCCATTGAATTTTTAGAGAGTGGAAGGGAGGGAGGGAACGAGAGAAACATCAGTGTGAGAGAGACACATCAAATGGTTGCCTTCTGCATGTGCAGACCAGGGCTGGGGATTGAGCCTGCACCCAGGTTTCTGCCCTTGACCAGAATTTAACCCTCGACCCTTTGGGCCACAGGCTGATGTTTTAACCACTGAGTCAAATTGGCCAGGGCAAAAACTGCCCCTTTTAATGGTCAGCTCGATTTCACTGCTCAGTAATTTTATTTTCAAAAAGGCTCCTGGGTGCTATTTTCCCCAACCCTTTCCATGTTGTCTATAAATTGGAACAACTTCTCTGGGTGTAATATTCTTCATTTCCCTTTTTCCACACAACTTCGAAGACTCAGCTCCTTTGTCTACTGGTATTGACTGTTGCTGTGGAAAAAATCTGAAGCCAGATTGACTTTTCTCCCCTTTGCTGGTGACTTGGTGTTTCCTCCTGGTGCCTGCAGTTGTTTTCTGTATCTTCAAGTTCAGTAGCAGCTTGATTCCGTCTGTTCCTGATGCTGATCATTCTTCTATGGCCTCTCAATCCATACACTTGGTTCTTCCTTTGTTTCAGGGAGTTTCTCTAGCTACTCTTTTGCTTTAGCTGTTGGATAATCCACTTTAGGGACTCCACTCCTTTGTATGCTGGAGGTCTGGGTTCCATGGTCATCTTTTCTCACCCTGTTTGATTGTATTTGTCCTTTCTCTCTGAATTCATTGTGATTATTTCAAATTTCTCTCCCTGCTATTTATTAATTTGCTTTTCAGATGTGTGTACTATATTGTAACTCAGTTTTTAGACATGCAATGGTCCCGTCTTGGTCCTCTATGTGCATCATCCGCTCTACAAGTTCTCTTTGCATCTCTTAATGTTATTTTTTAAATCATCTCTTCTCACTTCTAATTCATAGTCTCATTAACTTTTCTCTATCCTGAAGCCATTTGTTTCAAGGAAGCTGCTTTTTGATCCCTTTCAACTCATGTCTTCATGTGATTTCCTTCCCTTTCCTGGCAGTTGGCAGGGTGGCCTTGCATGTTTTTTTCCATTTTGTTCAGTTAATTTAGCAACTCCTGCAGACATTGTACTCATTCTGATATAGGAACCAGACTGCATTCCCCTCGAATGCACAGGAGAAAAGGGAGAGGAGAGTCACCCACTGAGACCACCCTTGCTGGGGTCCACAGGTCTTCTCTTTCCTGCCATCTGAAACACTGCATCCCAGGCCCCCTGCCCAGCTGGGAGTGTGTCCTGCTCACACACACAGTGTGGCCAGGACCGTGAAAATGAAGGGGGCTGGAGGCCAGTGCTGTGGAAATAGACTTGGTTTATTGGCACATTGTTTTCATAAACTATCGTTGTGACGCATTGTGCCAGGTACTGGGATAGGGAAGAGTCTGTGTTCTCCCCTCGCTCTGCCTTCTAAGGACTGTATTCTTCTGCTAGGTGGCCTCTTACAAATGCACATCTCCAGGTGCTGCCCACCCAGAGGCCAAGAGAGACTCTGATTTTGAGGTTCTGGGTGGGACCTGTCCCTCCGCACCCACAGTAATGTGGGTGTGCAGGCTTGGGGTTGAGGACTGCTGAGTCATCGACCAGAGTCATTTGCATTTTTGTCCAATTAAAGGAATGCAGTTCTGATTATGTAAAAGGACATGGCTCTGAACATGTCACAGTTTTGGTATGTCTGAGTGGGTGGGCAAATGAGATCATTCATTCTATTGGTGACGCACAGAGAGGGGAAGTGACTTGCCCAAGATCACACAGCAAATTAGCAACAGATAGGCTTGAAGAATTGGAAATGCCAACCCAGAGGCGGAGACTGGGGATCAGCGTAGCCTACCTCTGAGGACAGGAAGGCCTCTGTCCATGGCATGATGACCTCCCATCTCTGGGTCTCGAAGAGAGGAAACGGTTGTAGCTCTGCCCCTGGGGAACTTTGAGCTTCACAGGGTGGTGGCCAGGCAGGAGGCAACCACCGATCTCAGCCCCCCTCCCCCCGCAGGAAGAGCGATCCCACTTCCCCCACGCCCGTCTCATCCTATTCGCCCACTGCCCGGCAGCCCTGCTCTCAGCATGAGGAGGGCTGACCACAACCAGGTGGCAAGTGGAGCCATCCTGTTGAAGAAGCGGCATCAGAAAAGTGGGGGATGTGGGGTTGGCACCGGAGAGAAAGTGGGTCCCCCTCTCCCCAGGGAAGAGGCTGCAGAGCTGTTTTGGCCATGACTGAGCAGTATAGCTTAACTCTCTGGTAAGAAGACTGGGCCAGGACCCTCAGGGCGGTTGGGCCAAGCTGTTGGGGGCGTCCCGGGTGTTGTCAGCCCCTGGCTTTGTCCTTATCCTGCCCCGTTAGCCTGGTGACAGACTTCAGGGAGCCCATAACAACCCCTTCACTGGTCCAACCCTTACTCATTTCAGGGCCGACCACGCCTCAGCTGCCTCAAGAAAAATAACAAGACCCTCTCCACAGGCTGTAGTGAGGACTCTTTCCTGTAAAGACACGCAAGAAGCATCAGCACGCAGTAACAGAGGCACTGAGCTCAAAATAGATCCATTCCACAAGGTACCAAGAAATAGTCCACTGGAGATTTTTTGTGAGACGAGAAAAGGAACCTCATCATTGCCATAAAGCTGCAATTTAATTTCTCTCTGGGACATTTCTTTTCCTGCGAAATTCCTCCTTTTCGTGTTCTCCCACCCCACCTGTCCCTGGAGGCCCTTCTATTGGTCAGTCCCAGTCCTCCGTTCGTACAGCACCTACCGAAAGAGGGCTGGCAGAGCCCCCCAAGTGTGCCCTGGAAATGTGTAAATCATGAGGATGCCTACAGCGTGTATGGTGCTTATCCCGCACGGGGAAGTGCTGGAAGCAACCTTGTGGCTAACGTGAACCCATCAGACACAGGTACAGCCAGGGAGGAAGTGAGAACTCCGAATTTACCTCAGGCTGCCCAGGCCAGCTGCTCCTAAAGCAGACACTGAAAGCATCAGCTACAGTCATGGGCTTCTTGACTTCACAGCAACCCTGGGAGGAAGATAGGCCCGGTGGCCACCACCAGCCCGCAGAATCCCATTTCTCAGAAAGGAAGCGAGGCTAAGAGAAGCTAAGGGCTCATGTGGCTGATGAGCGACAGAGCCTGGACTCACCCATTCTGCAGGCCCTTCGGCCATTTTTGCAGGGACTGCACCATGGACTGCACACATCCTTCCATGTCTGATTCTTGGCCTCCACGGCCGCCCCCTGAGCAGTCCACTTGCTGGGTCTGTGTTAGGGAAGGTCAGCTCACTGTTCCACAAGGTATCTCCCTGAAAAGATTGCAGACCTTTTATTATTATGTCTAATTGTCATCCCATTTTTGCCAGAGGCTTTATGTTCCCCGATTTGCTCTCCCCATTTTACTGTGTTGAATCCTCTCCTCACTTAGGAGAAGGCCTGGCTGTCGTGGGAGGAGTTGCAGATCTGAGTAGCTCCTCTCGTCGTCCCGGTGTCTTGGTTTCAGAAAGGCCCCAGGATGCTTGGGAGTGGCTGCACTGTGCAGGGAGCCTGATGAGGCCAGTTTAAGGAAAGTCATACCCCTTCTCCCAGAAGTCTGCACAGACACACGAAATCAGTACATACAATGTAAAGGTTTATACACCCTCTCATGTCCATCCCTTGAGCTCCCAGGGGTCTGGATTGAGACCTTCTATGTTATGAGGTACCATCTGCCAATCTCCAGAACCCCAGAATCTGGACGCTTACGATGGTTAGATAGCTTGGTGTATCCATGCCTGAAGGAGGCTTCTTTTTCTGAGAGACATCTTATAAAGGGATTAATTTGAGAATAGCTGAATCCACTGAGTGAGAACTATGTCCAGTTTACTCGCCAGTAAACTTCTGCACAAATATGTGCAGCAAAAAACTAATATAGAGAGCGGGTCTATGCTACAACAGTTCATGTTCAGTGAGTGCCAGGCCCTATGCTACATGCTGACCAATGCAGTACCTTGTTAAATGCTCATAACAATCAATTCAATAGGGTTATGCTATCATGATCTCTCTGAATAACAGAGAAGTTAAGTAACTGACTCAAGGTCACACAAGGTTGACACAAGGTTAACTCAAGTGGCCTTTAACCTCAAGCACTCTGACTCCAGAGCCATATAGTCTTTCTGCCTATGAACTGGTGAAACTCACAGCTGGGAGAGGCCGGCCCCATCCTGTTCTGAGACTTTGTTCTCAGTTCGGCAGCTGGGTCCTATTGGGTCTAGGTAGAGGGCAGGCTCTAAGTAAACACAGAAATGATGTTTTTCTGGAAAACCTCTATAACACATTGGCGCCCCAGGCCCCCTGTCTAGGAGTCCTCAAAGGGTCATATCATGAAGTGGCATTTGCCTGGCCTGGTAGGGAGACAGAACTCCACTCTCAGGCAACTTTGAGGGGTAATATGACCCCATGTGACCCCACAGGCTGGCAAGGCCTGGGAAATGTCAGGTTACACTCATTCGTACCATTTTTAAGAAGGTTCCTTTGCCTCCAGTTCACCCAGCAAAGTGCCTGCTGGGAACGGCAGTTCTGTTTCTGCTTCCTGTGGCCGAGCCTCCCTTTAAGGTGCACGTTGGTGCTGGAAGTGGCTTCAGAGCCTTGGCTTTCTCATGACGCCAGACCCTTTCCTGCAAATGGCTCCCCCCAAGCAAGTCTGTTCCACTTCCACAATCTTAAACACCGTTCAGACAGTTCCCACTCACCCGACGGCAGATGGAGGTAAGTTAGCCATCACGGGAAACCAAGGATGAAAGAGAGGACGCCTTCACAAAGGCCCAAAGTGGAAATTCCCAGAAGCTGAGCTTTGCACTTACCCTGAGGGCTGACACCTGGTTTCCTTTCCTCTGCCGAGGCCAGTGGTGCCGGTGGTCCCGTGGTTCCGAAAATGTGGGCCGAAGTGGCGGGCAGCAGCAGCAGCACCAGGGAACTTGTTAGAAATGCAGACCCCTGGGCTCCACCGCAGACCTGCTGACTTCAAAGCTGTGTTTCGTGGGCCCTCCTGTCATGCTGAAGCTGTTAAAAAACCCACTGCCTGGGGCCACTGCCATCTCAGCTGGGAGCGTGAAGCTCCGACAGGTAGGAATAACTGAAGTTTGAATTTCACCCCCAGCCTGCATCTTGGTCCCCCCAAAGCCTTCCCTACCCAGGAGTGGACTCCAGATATAAACGAGACCAGGGAGATGGGAACAGAACCTGATGATCGTATAAGTCTTAGCACCTCCAAATGAATACATGGGAAAATCAGGATTTCTGGGAACTAATAAGACACTAATAATAAAAAACATCAACACACACACACACACGGAAATCTAGGTGAACACGGAGGCCACGTTCCCTTGTCTTGGGAAAGCCAGCGTAAGTGGGGAAAGGGCGAAGCCTTCACTGACCGGCCTGCCACTGTGCTCCATGGGCCTGGCTCTGCCAAGTGGGCTGCAAGAGTCTAAGGTACAACAGGCCCGAGGCCCCTGTCCCCATCCTCCCATGGGGAGGACAGTCTAGGCAGAGGCCTTCAGTGGTTCCCTCATTTACCCATTCACCCACCCAGCCACCCAATAAAGGTTGGTAGGCACTGCTGTGTGCCGGGTCCTCCTGGCCAGAACGACAGTGAGGGGCAAAGCACAGGCTTCAGCTAAGGACAGTGGGGTGAGGGCCCTTGCATGCTGACTGGGTCCCCCTTCCCCTGTGCAGTACCCTCTCTTTTAGCCAGAGTTCCTACTGTGCTCCCCATGTTCACTGGGCAGGTGAATCTGCGCAGAACCCTTGTTCCCTCAAAGTGAGGAGGGTGGCCAGGTAGAGAAACATTGTTTTCTGCTCAGGAACGGGGTCCCAAGGTGGCCAAGTGGCTGTCCCCTTGCTTTATCCTGATTATAAGAATGATACCGAGCTTGTTGTAAAAAGTCAAGCTATTCTGAAAAGTAGGTCACCACCGTTAATATTTTGGTGAGCAACCTCTCTCACACACACAAAGGTAAAGTTACAAATAAAATCTTCGCTATCCACATTGTCTGTAACCTGTTTAAAAAAACAAAACAAAAAAAAACCTGTCTTTTACGAGATATACAACTGCTGAGCACCCTGTTGTGTATGTATGGCCCTCCCTGTAGCCCATGTGGGAATCAGGGTCCCAGGCTGGGTGGGCAGCATGGCAACGATGGGACAATAACATGTCCTGCTCAGCAAAATGTTGTGGTATGACTTTCTAGGTCAATAAGCACAGCATTCATCGCATGCTCTTAAGTAAAAAATTAATTATTACAGAGTTAGCCTTTGTGTGTGTGTGTGTGTGTGTCAGGGGGTGGGGTGTATTTGACAAATTACTTGCCAAGCTTGGAAGCAGTGTGGGCTGGAGAGAATACATGCACACACATGCACCCCATGCACTGTAGGAGATCCTCTGTCCAGGGGGCTGAAATAAGGCCTGGACCAGGGGCCCTCAAATTAACCACTCAGGCTACAGAGCATTCTCCTGACAGGGGGGTGGGGGAGGGGGTGGGCAGAGACTGCTGGTATCACTGATGCAGGAACAGTCTCTCTCTGGGATGTCTTCAAAGCATGTTGACAGCCCCGTTCCTGCCCCTTATCCCCTCCTTGGTCAGGGATCTGTCCATTCCTGTCACCTGTTACCCTGAAAGCTGCCACGTCTGTCACTGGACAAACAAGAGCATGCTGCCTGTCTGCAGGTGTCCAGCCTCACCCTCTTCAATCCTTTTCTGACCCTGTGGTCAAGAGCAAGTTTTCTAATTCCTCAAATCAGACCTGTCTCTCTCCGGTTTCAGTGCCTTCCCTGGAGAGAAGTCGGCGCTCCTCAGCCAGGACCAATTCGGCAGGCTGTTCTATCTCTCGGTCTGTCCTGAGCCCTGGTAGTTCCCCTCACAGGCTCTGCTCCCTCTTACCTCCAGCCCTTTCTCTCTGCACTTCCCTTTCACTTGGAGTCTCTACTTTTTTTTTTTAAATCCTCACTGGAGGGCACTTTGTGCATTTATCTTCAGATAGAGCGGGAGGGAGAGGGGGGGGAAGAGAGAGAGAATCATCGATGTGACAAAGACACATCAACTGGTTGCCACCCACACGACCCCAACAGGGACAGGGACAAACAGCAACCGAGGTACGTGCCCTTAGCGGGAACTGAACCCGGGACTCTGGTCAGCAGGCCGACACTCTAACCACTGAGCCAAACCAGCCAGGGGTTTACTTCTTATTCTCAACTCCTCCCCATTCTTCAAGGCTTCAATTTCACTTCTTGTGATTCCCAGACTGGACTAGGTCTCATCTGGGGGCTCCTATAGCACCCCCAACACCCAATACTGCTTCTGCTCTTCTCCTGGGGTATGAGAGCATTGGCTGTTTCCCTCACTGACTGTGACCTCACCGAGAACCAGGGCCAGGCCTGTGTCTCTGCATCCTGGCCATCAAATGTTTGTGGAGTATCTGATCAAAAGGGTACCCACAACTACTTTGGGCTGCAGGGACCTGACATTACATTCACTGTGCAGATGAGAAATTGAGGCTAAGAGAGGTCCCAGAGCTTGCAAAGACCACTCAGCTAGTTTGGAAGGAGCAGGGTCGCTAGGGACTGGTGGGGACAGATGGAGTGTGGTCTCTGTTCACAGTACACACAGTCATGTAGGCGGTGAGTTGCAGTGGGGCTCACGTGGGTGGCCTTTTCTCTGTCACGAACTGTTAAACCACGGTCACCGCAGACACTCATGCTTCTCTCTTGAGAATAGCAGGGTTAGTGCCTCCCAAGTCACGAGAGTCTGACAGCCTCTCACTGGGGAGAAGGCCCAAGGGTGTGAGCAAAACTCCAGCCCTCGGTCTGTTTTTCAGAAGTGCTTCCTTCCAGGTTCTGTTAGTGGAAGCTCTTCAGACCCTTCCTGACTGCAGTGAAGGTCACCATCGAGGCTCATGGCTCGGTTCTCTGACCCACGGAGGGTCCCCATGAGAGGATGGGACCTATGGAGCTCCACCAGGGTCTCATCATGGGGCCTCGAGGCTCACTGATGCCTGTAGCCTGTGTGTGGGACCAACAGGGCCGGACAACTGGGGAGAACTGCATCCTGAATGGGTCCAGGCCTACGGGCCATTGAGTCACTGAATTTTCTATGGAAGGTAGAACCACGCTGTGATGACACCAAAAGCTCATCTTCAATACCTGCAGGCCACGGGGACCCAGCCTCTGGCCCTCATCCCCGCCTGGGGGTGGCCTCCTCTCCTGGGAGTTCTGTCTTCCCTGCCATGACCAGAATAGGGGCCTATTGCCTGGGAGTTTGTTCCCTCCCTCCTTCCTCTCCTGCCAAGAGAGAACATGGGTCTTGCTGAGAAAAGCTGTTCTGGGGCAGGGATGAACAGGAAAATGAGTGCTAGAGAAAGCAGGAGCTTTCTATAGGCCAACAGTGCTTGTCCTAGCAACTTCGGTGGTGCCCTGCAGACGTAGAAATTGAATCCTTGCCACATAGCAACCGAGGGCTGAGCCTATGGACTGAAGCCCCTAGCAGGGTCTGGGTCTCAAGAATACCCCACTAACCAGCCTCTCTGAACCCTGTCTGTGAGGCCACAGGGAGGCTGTGGCTGCTACAGCGGGAGAAGTGGCTGCTGGAGCCTCCTGGGGACTTCACGCTGGCCTCCATGAGGGCCCACAGGCCACTGTCCTCTCCCAGAGGCCTCTGCCAAGATGGGAGCCCAGTACTGAGTACCATGGCTGCTGCTTAGAGCTGGAGAGTCTGAGCTTGCGCTGGGAGCCTCCCAAGGATAGGATGGACTTCCCAGCAACTCCAGCTGTGGGAGAGGCAGCGGTTTCTTATGAAGAGCAAGGGACCTGGACCTCAGCCTCCGCTTCCTCTTCTGGAGAAAAACCACAGCTCAGCTGTGCTGTCTAATTCTGAAGCTTCTGTTGTCCCTAGAGCTTGCCCCAGGGGCCTACAGTTTTGAGCAGGTGGCTCTGGATGAAAAAATGGGGTTGGAAGAGGAGCTTGGATTGTCCAGGGAAAAATCACAGACCTGGATTCCTTATATTGTCCAAACTGAGCACTTGAGAGAATGAAAGGGCACTGTCTTAACTATTACACCAGGGCAGCAGATGTAAACTGGAACTCTTCAGGGCAAACCAGGGTGTACGTTACCCTACTTACTACCACTTCCTAGCTGTGTGGATTCAGGCAATTATATAACCTCTCTGAATTCTGGTTTTCTGCATTAAAGAGGCCAGTATGATGTGCCTGCCTCCCAGGGCTGTTGAAGGGAAGAGTAAATTAAATTATTCTGTGGCTGCCAGAGGCCCAGGTTTTGGCCAGAGCAAGTCCACACACTAGGCAAGTCTCCTGCAATTACCCCATGTGGACGCAGACACAATCTCCAGGGGAGTCTGGGGAGGCTGGAGGGTGAAGATAAGGAGGCCATCTGCATTTTCTGTGCCTGCTCTGGGGACTGAGGAGTTGAGCAGAGCATGTTCTAACCCAGAATTTAAAAAAAGAGCTGGGTGTGGAGCTTGGTTCTGCCATTTGATCCAGGGATAGTCAAAGGTCTCCAGGCCTCAGATTCCTGCCGGAAGGTAGAGATGAGTTGGCTCTGTCCTCAAGGCTGTGGTGAAATACGCAGGCGACAGTGCTGTGGGTGTGCTGACTGTTCAAAGCCTCTTCACTCCATCTTTGGGTCTCCCATTGCACTGCCTTGATCCATCTTCCCTGTTGTCCAGGAGACCCTGGAGGCAGAGTGTTCTGAGGGGATAGTGGTCTCCAGTACCCAGGCAGATGAGGTCCTCCGTGAAGGAATGAATGAATGAAGTCAGAACCGACAATTGACCCGATATCTGTGGCATCAGCTCTGTGCAGACGCTGCCCCAATCCCTCAACGCCAGAAATACTGTAGGTGGAAGGGCATGACCTCCTGCCAGATGCCCGTGTGCACTGCCAGCTTGGCAAGGTGACTCCACACTGGAGACATTATCCCAGCAGCCTTAACTACTGGCTACTTTGTCTTCCATTTCCTCTCCTCACTCCAAGGTTCTTCTGGCCACTTGCGTCAGGACTTTCTGGAAAGATGGTTTCTTGAAAAATGTCAGCCCTGGAAGGCATCCTGAGGTAACAGTGCACAGCCCTCAGCTGACTCCTGTCCAGTCTCCTCCGTTAAACGTGGAGCCTAAGGCCTCGTGTGGCAGTCAGTAGGTGTGCAGCTCCAAGGGTGGGGTCTCTGAGTGGGCACAGGGCTACTGGAGTACTGAGTCTTCAGGCAGAGACCACAAGGCTCCCAGCCAACTCTGCCCTCCCACCTCTACCCTGTTGACTGAGGTTAAGAAGAGAAGTGGGACACCCAACAGGTCACCATGGTTACCGTGGCCAGAATATAGCTAAGAAACAAGATGTCTCCAAAATGGGGTACTGAAGCTTCAATAAGAGGGGCCAAAATTCTACTTTAAGGCTTTCTGGCTAATCAGTCTATTGATGAAGGGTCTTGAAAAGTAGGCCCCTAATAACCGAAGGAGTACACCAACATTTAATATATTCTTACCAACAGAAATGTCTGACTCCTTTTTGTTGCCAGATTTGGGGATATTATTCAGTGTTGACAATTCGATAGGCAAAAAAAATGGCATCTCATTATTTTACTTTGTATTTTTATAAAGACTGAGCATGATCCACATATTTGTGGGCCATTTTTATTTCTTGAGAAGAGACTATTCACATCCTTTTTTCTACTGGTCTGTCTTTTCTTAACGATTTATAGGTGTTCTTTGCATACTGAAGACATTAATCCTTTGTCATATTTTTTCCTATTTTCTGTTTGTCTTCTAATTTTGTTTACATCTTCTACAGAAAGTTTCACAGTTTGATGTCTCATGCGTGTCTTTTCCTTCAGCTTCTGTGCTTCATGTGGGGCTAGAATTTCTCTCACTGAGATGATTCAGCTGCTGCTTCAGGCGTTCTCAGAAACAACAGCCACAGGCTTGCAGAGGCAGAAAATCATGCTTATTCAAAAGAAAATGTTTATTTTAAAATAGAACTGTCACCCCAAGCATTTATTTAAACATTAATAGATATGGGTAAAAATTACAAATGATATAATAAAACTAACAGCTTTATATTCACAGATGGTCAGATGCTGACAAACAAAAAAACAAGATCTCTGTACACTGAGATTTGGTTGTTATGAAAATGCATATGATGGCCTGAGGAATGGTCTATTTGCAGGCTTTGGTGGTGCCATAATCCCCAATTTTCTACTGGCTCCTGATGTCACCTGAGAACCAGGCACAGTTGATATTGGCCCAAGTACGGTGGAGGATTTAATTTTAGGAGATATCTTTCTGCAGGTAGTGGACCTCCTAAAATGTGACAAAGAAAAATGAAATGTTAAATAAAACCCGAAGTGAATAAACAGTCTTTTTTTTTCTTAACCTGAAAGAGCTGTATAACCCATGATTTTCTCTGGTCTTACATGTCTGTCAGTTCCCTTACAATTGAAGGAGGAGCAGACTGCTGCTCTTCAGACAAATTTGTCTTCCCCAAATATCAAGGATTGTTTCTGAATTCTGTGCCTGGAGGCCAAACCATGTGCCTTCTCTCCACCCACACCTTTCACAGCTGATAATCAGACCTGCTCCTTCTGGACAGCTGAGCCCAAATCCACATTATCTGATCTATTCTGATCAAATAAAGAAAGTGAGGGTACCTTGTTTTAAGGCTCCAAATGCCCAGACAATAGGTACTCTGGAATCACTGTGCTTGCACAGTCCAGAGAAAGGTAGCTGGGTGTGTGGAGATGGGGCGGAGCAGAGCTGAACCTCTTCCTGTCCAGCCCCAGCCAGGGGAAGGCTGTAGAAGTGGTCCCCTGGAGAGGCCGGTGAGTGGCTCCGGTCTGGCACGTCTCTGTCATGGCCACCACGTCGCCACGTCACCAGCAGCTTGCTGGATTGCCTACACTCCCAGATCTGTGTGCTTGCACCTCCTACTCGCTGCCTTTAAAGCCAGAAGAAGCCCCTGCCACAGCCTATTACGAAGTCCTTCAGCACCTCATTCTCCTCACTGGCCTGAAGATAACAGCTATTCCCTTTTTTCTTCCCACAAAGTAAAACTTAAAAAAAAAAAAAAAATCACAGGGCCGCATGTTTACAAGGATAACAGGCAGCAGCATTCTCTATAGAAGCCTTTTCTTACGCAAGAATTTCCTGCTGCTTTGTAACCAGGCTGAATTCATGCCCAACACTAATTCCATAGCGATGGGGCAGGCAAGTGGCCACCTACCTCTGAAATGGCGGGTGGGAAGGGAGTGGGCACCAGTCTGTGGTAATGACACTCTGGTGGGGCTAGGTGAAGAGTGGTTTTTCAACATTGTTAAACTCTTGCTCCAGGGCAGCATTACTGCAGAACTGGCAAAGATGTGCTAAACCATTAGAGAAGCAACCCTGAATTTCCCTATGCAGATTTCCTGCTAAGATATTAAGCCCAGAGCAAAAACCTGCTGTTTACATTGCTTTACAGAATGAATCTGCCAGCAGCAGCCGCCATCTCTCCCAGGCCATCCATTTTACTCCCACTTAGAGAGCCAGGTACACAACTTCTTCATTGTGTATTATTCTGTAGAGGAAAAGCTCCTACGGTAGGGTGGAGAGTTAAGGACCTTGACAAACAAAGAGCCATGTTTATTCTGTCCCTGGGCAGAGACTAGCAACCAGGTGAGCAGAGTGGAAACTGTGGAAATCTTTCAGAGAGGCTAGGAGAAAATGAGAATGAAGCACAGACACAAGGAGGTTGTTACAAAGGTAAAAGAAGTAACAAAATGTACTGGTTTTAGCCAGTAGGGACCAGAGAAGAATCCCATCATAGACACACAGGCTAATTAAAAACCAGCATCAAAACTGGGACTGGGCCCTGGCCGGTTTGGTTCAGCGGTTAGAGCGTCGGCCTGCGGTACAGAGAGACCCGGGTTCAGTTCCCACTAAGGGCATGTACCACGGTTGCAGTTTGTCCCCGGCCCTGCTTGGGTCGTGCGGGAGGCGGCCACTTGATGTGTCTCTTTCACATCGATGTTTCTCTCCCTCCCTCCCTCCTACTCTATCTGAACAAAAAATGGAAAAATGTCCTGGGTGAGGATTAAAAAAAAACCTGGGACTGGTTTTTGGACAAGTGTGAGCTTTCCTACTTCTTATTCAATCAGGTTCTAGACCACAAGGCAAAGGGCTTCACTCTTATAAACAAAAGTTGTGAAAATTGAATAAGGGAGCCAATGGTAATGAGCACCAAAATATGACTTGCTTTGTTCTAATAAGTAAAAATGGGATCATAATTATTTTTAAGGTTTCTCCATGGACGACTTGCAAAGTGCTCTGGGCCAGGGTGGGCGAGCCAGTGTCCAGTCCTATCTGTGAAACTGAGACCAGGTTGGTACAACCTCACAGAAGCCTTCCCCAGGTCAGGCCTCAGCGTCCTCATCATAAACCCCAGGGGGTTGGACCAAGATGCCTTTTAAGGACTCTTACTCTGTGTGGGCTCCTGAGGAAATGAGTATTTCCCAAAACAGAGAAATAAGTGAAGAAAATAAAATGTCTCCACTAAAGAACATCAGCTGGTCACTTGCATATTAAAAACCACAAAATTAAACTAACATTTACTAATGCCTTTAATTTCTGTACCCTGGCAGACAAATTAGCACATACAAGACGTTTGTTTATGGACTTAACAAGAAAATGACAATTTTGCCTTCCCTTCTCTTCCCTCAAATTTTTTTTATTACCCAGAAGGAAAAGAGGTACAAAAACTGCAAAGAAAAACACAACAGCTTGCAGAAATTTACTAAGAATTTGTTTCCCTTTCTGCAACAAAATGCAGTTATCTGGGGGGTAATTTTCTAGACTAATGGGATGGTCAAGATCCTGCCAGACCTTACTTACATGGTGAGGACAGAGGGTGTCCTTGCAGAAGATAGGAAAAGGGGCTGTTAGAAACAGTGCAATTATGAAGAAATACAAATGCTGCCCACATCATCACCCAGCACCTGACAATGCTATGTTTGTTTCCCCTTGGTGTGCAGACAGGGCCCCATTGCAGACAAGTCCCAGCAGAGGGGCCAGGCACACGTGGGAAAGAGGGGATGGAAGCCATTCATGCAGACCCTAGTGGCGTGGCTTGCTTGACCTTTTGGTTTTCCTGTGTGGCCTCTTCTCTGCTGCCCTGAAAAGACCAGGAGGTTGGCTTTCCTAGGTATGAATGAATGGCCTCCAGGTGGAGGCCCACAGATTCTGCAGCAATCAAAGCAGTATAGCAAGTACTGATAGGAATCATAAAAGCAATGAGGAAACAAAATCTTTTATTTGATCAGCATATGATTTATAGTCTTTTAGGTGGAAAAGTTTCTTAAGAAGAGCAATTATAAAAACATTTTTTTTCTTAAGTTAAGGAAAAAATTGTGGTTTTTGCAAACTAGAGAATTTTAGTGGTAATCGATTTAGGAGCAGATTATTTAAAAAGTCTGAAGCAAATGTTGACTCAAACCTTAACCTTCACTCCATGAATTAGAGAGGCAACATTTAATAATGGCTTATTTTTATAAATGCTTCAAAGGAAACCCGAGCAGTTGTACTTTGGTACTTTTCTCCCTGATACCCTGTATTGCAGAACATGTTGCAGAACTTACGCTTTTGTCTTGAAATCACTGAAACCAGTTTTTCTCCTTTTAGACCTTTGGCAGGCCGGCATCCTTTTCCTCTTTCTTTCATTTTTGGTTTTATTTGCAAAGTAGTGAGAAGATATGGGTGTTTCCTCATTGAACTCCTCAGAGCCATTTTTCTCGGTGCCTCTGCTGCTGGATGAGCTCATCCGTGGGGAGCTGTCCTCAGCTACAAAAGGACAATGCAGACCTTTATTGGTGATACCTGCTGGTCCCAGTGTTGTTACTCTACATGGAGACACACAACATGGGGCAGTTCAGCCGACACCTACCTGCTTTCCTGGTGTCTTCTTGCCACATGGATTCGACAATTGCGCAAGAACTGAACATTTCTTTTTTTTTTTATTTCACAAAGCCTCAAAGTGCTCAATGGCAATTTATTTTTTAAAGAAAGAGGATCAGCCCTGGCCAGTTTGGCTCAGCAGTTAGAGCGTTGGTCTGCGGACTGGACAGTCCTGGGTTCAGTTCCCGTAAGGGCATGTACCTTGGTTGCAGTTTGTCCCCATCCCTGGTTGGGGTTGTGTGGGTGGCAGCCAGTCGATGTGTCTCTCTCACATTGATGTTTCTCTCTCTCTTCCCCCGTCTCTCCCTCCCGCTCTATCTTAAGATAAATGCAAAAAATGTCCTCGGGTGAGAAAAGAGAAAGAGAGAAAGAAGGAAAGAAGGAAAGAAAGAGGATCAGAATTCATTAAAAAAGCTGTGATACTCTTTAACTCAAGTAGAGACCTCAGTTTAGCTCGTGCTGTTGTGTATGACCAATACCCGTTACTGTTTGGGCAGTTAATCCTGATAAGTTCTTTGAAAAGAATAATGTGCTAGATAAAAGATAATTTTATTTATCACTTTACATATGCTGAAAAAAACCCAATATAAAAGAAACATAAACTATGCTCTGCACCTCACTTTTGAATAAGTTACTTAGTAAATGAGTGTCAGAAAATTCCTGACCATATTTCACCCTTCAAAGACAAAAACACCTCTTTGCATAATAATTGTAAACATTTCACACACCATGCAGGAAATGCAAGCACACACTTGCAAAGAAGATTGTAACTTCCACAGGTATTTGCATTCCAACACATGGAAAGAACGTGAAACCTCCAGTCTGCATTTTCTGAAGGAAGGTTATCTCCTGGCTGGTTTGGTTCACCCTCAGGCTACCCTGATGCCCAGTAGGAAGGGCAGGAAGGGCCCTGTCCCTCCAACACTGGTTTACACAGAAAGACACTACAGCTGGGGCAAAGAGCACTGTCAATCCAGCTGTGGGACTTTGGGGAAATAAAAAGCCTCACCCGTTTCCACCTGTAAAATGGGTGTTGGTGAGAATTGAGTGATACAAAATAGACAAAGCTCTTGGCACAGTGCCTGTCCCTCAATAATGGCAGCAATCATCACCACACTGGCTGTTTCCACAGAGCAGCCCTGTCTCATGTGGGAAAAACTCTTCCCAACAAGTCATTATACTAGACAAACATGAAGTTCCTACCAAGAGACTGTCACCATTGTCAAAGCAAGGCCTTTAATGAAATAATGACTATACAGAGGAATTTATGAAAACCTTACTTTTCAGCATTTTGTTAATGGATTAAAAATGATTATGAACAGACAGAACTTGAAGCACATGCTCACTCATTTCTCAGCCTGCTTACCATTTCCATTAGCCTTGAGAAAAAAACCCTACAGAGATCCCTTACAGAAACAGGATAAACACTGAACCTGGCCTGTCTGTTGTGTTTTATCAAATGGCAGTACATTAGAGGAGGCCATAAGAATCCTCCTGTCCTGTCCCCTATGTCTTCCTTTGTTCTTGATTTTCTCTTAGTCAGTGCTTTCTATAGCTCAGGGATGAGGTTCGTAATTAGAGGTACTTCGTGACATAACTAATGTAACTTTTGGGAACATCTGCTAATGATGCACTCCCTTGGGCAGATTCTTTCAACGGCTAACAACAATAAGATTATCTAGAATTACAATTACATGTTCATTTTTCCAAAATATTTAAACTCCACTCTAAAATTTTATCTTTAAACATGGTTTTCAGATAATATGCTCCTTCCTCAGATAAGGAACTCTAAAATTTTTTCTTTAAACATGCTTTTCAGATAATATGCTCCTTCCTCAGATAAGGAAACTGAAGCACAAAGAGGTTATTTGTAGCCTGCCAAGGACCACAGAGTGAGATGGTGGCAGACTTGGGAGCTGCACTCAGCACTCTGGATTCCTCGAGCATTTGCCTTAACAGAACCAGCAACTTCTGGGCTCAAAGGTCCTCCTTTGGGTCCTATAAGCAGGTTCAGCAGCTGGCATCGCCCAGGGGGCCGGAGCACCAGTGTCCTGTAAGAGGCGCCTGGCACAACACTGAGGACTGCCCTGAGCACTTGAGGTCAGAGTGACAAGGTGGAGGAAGCATGAACACACCTGGAAACCATAGAAATTTAATCCAGTGAAACGCATCACTTAACATTAAAACAAGCTTTTAGAAAACAAGTATTTTGCTGTATACTGAACCTGGTAATGTCCACTCAGAGTATTTCTGTAATACTGGAATCATTTCTGCACCATATTTTTCCAGTTTGTCTTCGGTAACACCATCAATTTGAAGCAAAACCTCAGGATCAGAAGATAAAGATTCTGTGCATGAACATAAAATCAGGAATTTAAATTACCACCAATAGAAAACCCACTGAATTCATGCTCATTCACCCATTTAGCACATGTTTGTTAAGTGCCAACCAACTGCAGAGCACTAGGCACATGAGCCAATTTCCTACAAAGCAGCTGGTGCCAACAGAGGCAGCAGAGAGGCCCAGAGGATAGGGGTCCATCATCTAATTCCAGAAGCAAAGGTGCTTAGTTAAGTCAGGGCAGAGAGGGGGAGAGAGCAAAGGACACGGGGGAAACTGGAAGGGAGTCTTGTGTGCTGTGCCTCAGAGTTTAAGCAAACTTTGCTGTCTTCTCACAACGAAGGCTGTTTAGGGTAACACCCACATTCATATTTCCAGCTTTGAATTCTTCCCTGCACTCCAGATTTGTATATCCTATTCAAAAAGTCTGTAACTGATTTCTTACGAGCCCCTCCCCACTCAAACCTGTTTTTCCTCCAGTCTTTCTGCCTGTGGGGTAAAGTCGGTAACCTGACTTGGAAAAGTAGACTGTTGAGTCCTTTGCACACAGATGGCACATCAGTGTTGTAGCTGGACAAGCCTGTCATTTTAAAGGTCACTCTGGCTGCTGTATGGAAAATGGGTTATAAGGGAAAGGGCAGAAACTGCGAGCCTGGTGGGAGCCACTGAGGAGCAAGCGAGGACGCAGTGAACTGGGATGTAGCAGTGGAGACAAGAGAGATACTGTATCTGGATGCGTTTCGGAGGCTGGTCTGTAGGAGTCATTGATGTATTGGCTATGGGGAGTGAGGGAGCAATAACTCCTATGTATTTGACTTGAGCAAAGGGTGGATTTCAAATCTGCAATTTCACATCATTTCTATGTTTAGAGGAAAAGGAACAGAACTTTGGGACAGACTAGAAGGTTTATGGAGGAATTTAGTGGAAGATAAAGTGGGAAAGGCAAGGAGAGGTGCAGATCCTTGATAGACTTTGTACTTTATCTGGAGAGCTACTGGAGTTTTAGCAGAGTCTTTGAAAGATTAAAATGCATATCATGTTCATATCTGGAGTTAAGGAGACCAGTTAGAAAACTACACTAATAACCTAGGAACAAAATACTGCATTTCATCAATTCTAAGACACATTTATTCACTGTTTGATTTTCCTGAGGTCAAGATGGGTCTTACAAGTGCTGATGGTCAAATGGCAGCTGTACCACGGTTGTTGCTGCCTGTGCATGTGAGAACTTAGTCACAGCTATCAGCACTGTTGGCACGTCCACAGCGTGACTGCTGTGCCAGTTCTGCACATGTTGACTTAACTGCCACATAAAATGTCTACAGAAAGACTAGACTGTGATTAGCATTGAAAAAGTGATTATGAATGCAGAAAATCTCAGAAACGTAGTGGGGAATAATTTGGCATTGATAAAGCAAATGGTTTACTCCACCTAAAAAGAAGATGCCTAAAGTAGATGAAGCAGTGTTACATTTGTGTCACTGAGAGATGTGCAGCCTTCCGTTGACACTTTGTGGTATCATCAAGGAAACACAGCCCTGGCCAGTGTGGCTCAGTGACTAGAGTGTCAGCTATCTCCCTCTCTCTCTCACAACTCCTCCCTCCCTCTCTTCCACTCTCTCTAAAAAAAAGAAAGAAAAGAAAATGCAATAATCAAATCAGAACAAGTGACAGGGGAAACTAGTGTAACACACTGAAAAAGGCTGAGTCACTAACATTCTAAATGACATAAGGAAAAACAAAGATATGGACAACTGAGTCCAAAAACAATTTAGAAGAGTCAGGCTTTGAATGTGAATATTTACAAGCACCTAACTTTAATTTTATGCATTTTTCATGTATGCACAGTATAAATAAGTCAAAACAATTTTCAACAAAAGCACTGTGTTGCAGTTTAATTAGAATTTTTTCTTTCTTAATAGTTCATAAAATAACAATGTCTTAATATAGATGGCACCTTAGAGTTAGTTGATGAAGTACTGTAATGACCCATGGTGCTGGGAGTGGGAATGGAGAAGAGAAAATGTGACAATTATGAGACGTTTGGAGGATGGACATGGAAGGCAATGTACACTACTAGTCAGTCACCCATGTGACAGCTTAGTTTCCAGGAACTTTACTATTAGAATACTGGTTGAGGTATATGAATCTATGGCAATAACTCAGGACAGCAAGTATTTATTAACTGAAGGCATAGAAGAGTGCTTGATCCAGATTCAAAGAAGCATAAAACATAATCTCTTAGCTCCTCATTGCAAAGACATCGATATATAACATAGCTAAACATCATAAAGGCAGGCAAAAAATGGACACAAAATCATTAAGTAACATCTGGTGTTAAAGACTGCAATTATCCATATTCTAACATCCAGCATTAGAGGAAAGTATAAAATTAAAATTGTATCGTATGTCTGAATAACAAGGTACTAAATATATCTTATAGAGTATATATTATCTCAAGAATAGGTTTAAATTGCTTCTCTGAGCTTTCAATTTAGAGTAAATAAAAATAATACAAAAGACTTAGCTACATTTATGCACTTAAAGTTCCTTAGCAAGATTAACTTTTGGCCTATTCATTTATGCCATGGAACAGAAGACACACACACCTACCTGCAAGCTTCTTGAGAGTGACAGTGTTAAAGATATTGAAGTAATGGACACCAAAAACTTTCCCCAGAGATTTGCAGACTTCCGTAAGTTCTCCTAGACATTTCTTAACCACCTCTTCCCTCTGAGATACCTGCGTCACTAAGGCTTTTTGTTTTTTAATACGGCTGGAATTTTCCGTTTCCATAAAGTCTACCTTTGAGAGAAAGAGCAAGATCATGAGTGGTGCATGCACACTTGCATCAAAATAGAAACTTTATTTAATGCTTAATTGCATTTGGGGGGGGATACTTCTGTTATGCCAAGTAGATAGTTATAAGTCCCTTGGGAACAGCAGCTGTGAATTCTCCATCTTTGTATCTCCAGTGTCTAGCACAGAACTGCTTCTTCTTTTTTTTTTAATCCTCACCCAAGGATATTTTTCTTCAGACAGAGTGAGAGGGAGAGAGTAGGAGAGAGGGAGAAACATCTATGTGAGAGTGACACATCAACTGGCTGCCTCCCACAAGACCCCGACCAGGGCCAGGAACGAACCACAACTGAGGTATGTGCCCTTGACCAGAATCGAACCCGTGGCTCATTGGTCCGCAGGTCGATGCTCTAACCACTGAACAAACTGGCCAGGGCCAGAACTGCTTCTTAATAAATGTTTATTTAGTAAACGCGTGACAACTTAGTGATCTGATAATTCATTAAATTCAATTTGACGGGTATTACATTACTTGGGTTCAATTTTAAGATCTCTTTGCAAATTATGAGGAACAGATTTTGCTCATATAGAACAGTATAAATAAATTCAGTATCTATAGCTTTGGAAGACAGTTTAATTTGCAGTAATATATTTTTTGTCTATTAATTATGAAATAATAAAATGAAATAAACATTTAAAATACTATACCTTTAAATGCCCATTTAGTAAAGCTTGGGCTTTACTTCCGGGCATCACATAGGCAATAGGTTGGTCATTGGCATTGATAAATAAGTCTTCATCCAAGATCTTGTCAAGTATCAGCTTTTTAAAAAGTCTTTCAGCATTGTGTCGTGAATATGTAGACCCCTTTCCAAATATCCCAGACTGAATTTTTGCACTCTTACTCCCTGGTGAGAAGGTAAAAGAAGTCAGATTAGTAAATGTAGGCACATCATAACCCTCTAACAGAAGAGGCTGACAAGGTCATTTATGGGTAGGTCTGGATAAATGGAATAAATCATCTACTCCATAGGAAAACTCATGGCATAAAACACACACTCATTCCCATAAAATGAGAATATTTGAGTAGAACTCTAAAATTTCTATGGTTGTATGTACTTTTCCACATCTTTTTATAACATGCATTGACCAAGAACAGCAGCAAAATTAAGTGTATCATTTAGGATGTTGCATTTATAGCTTATAAAATTACATTAGAGCAAAGAAATCAAAGATAGAGTTTTTATAAACTTTAATAGCTTCATGTCAATATGCTCCATTAGGATAACTGCATTATTGATCTCCTTACAAAAAATTTTTGACAATCAATTTTATAAATACTCTCTTTGGTCCTGTATTGAAATCACTACTCATTTACAATCTAAATTAAAGTCCATATTTCTGTCACTCTCACAAATTAAGCCTACACAGATTTCAAACCAAAAGCACACTACTCCACAACACTGCACACTTCCCACCTCCCCTGCTGGCCGAGGGCACCACATTGGGCTGGATCTTTGGTATCACATCCAGCTGTTGTAATTACTAATGTCTTAATCATAAATACAATTTTATTATAACAATCTACTTAGGAAACCTTGAGACACTGATTATAATCAGGATTAACAGTTACTTTGTAAAGCTTTAGCTGTATTTTAAGAGTTCCAAATAATTACATTATTATAAATTTCAGAGGACTTCTGGCCACACATGTTGAATGATTTAAGCTTTTCTTTCTGCAATTAATTTGTATCCCTGAAATGTCACACAGGATCAGGACTACTGTGCCACCCTCCCCGTCCCCAGTCTCACTGTTGTCCTCCAAGGCAATCACTTTTTAAACAGCTTTTGTTTTCAGCTCTTGTGGTTATCTCCACATCGAACCATAACCCTGCTGTCATTCCTCTGGCCAGTCACCACCTCACATACACCTACTGACCCTGCAACTATGAAAGATGAGGCTTTATCTCATTTATACTTTACCCTGCCCCAAATTTTGCTATAATAATACTGGTTCATCTATTGCATATTTTTGTAACTTTAGATAGAACTTCTGACCACTCTTCCTCCCCTCTATGTAAATTATTAGCATCTCAAGCCTTCTGTGTACTCCCCTTTTATTTATTGTGCGTTTATTTTCATATCAAGATTTACACTTACGTCCCATCCTATTCTCTAACCATGTTTAAGTCTATATGTTGACTAAAACTGTTGTAGCTAATCTACAGTGTGAATGACAAGTTTCCTTCCCCACTTGGAATGTTGACTCTTGTGCAACCCCAAGGAGGATGTTTACTGAATCCAGACAAATGGATTACTTTTTTGTAGATTATATCAATTACTCAAAATCGTGTAACAATTGCCATTGTTTCTACATCTGACCTTGGCTCTCCTATATAAATCCTTCCCCTGGAGTTTC
The DNA here is from genome assembly GCF_014108415.1 of Molossus molossus. NCBI lineage: Eukaryota > Metazoa > Chordata > Mammalia > Chiroptera > Molossidae > Molossus > Molossus molossus. The sequence continues at coordinate 3,451,435 of NW_023425360.1, read as the reverse complement.
CAAGTGCCTTTCTCCCTTTTTGGTTGAGAAGTAACATTTTTGTTCTTTACTGTTGTCAATAAAACACTTTCTTGTTCTTTCTCTATATTGCTTGGGACTGATTTTTCTTGACCTTGTTACAATCTACACAGACTGCTTACTGCACGTGCTGCATAGCCATGTTTCTGGGATTTCTTCTCACTGGACCCCTCAGTCAGTTCCTTTGTTTATGGTATCATGTGATGTGCACACTTACTTTCTTTGCCTTCTAGTCTCCAGAGCTGCTGATATTAATCTGATGCCAGTTTTGTTTTGGTTTCTGTTTTTACTTCCCAAAGCTTTCAGGACCATCAATGAAGAGGTCCACAATATGTCACTGTGGTATAAAATTATTGAGCAAAAGGCATTTGAGTTCCCGAAATCTCAAGCACAGACACTCAAAAGAACTCAATCGTCATAAGTCCCCTCCCTGGGATCAACCAAGGGTGAGTGATTCTTATCATCCGAGATTCACGTCACATCTAAATAGATATTGTCACAAAAACATTCATATCTCCCTTGCATCTATTCTTCGAAGGACCCATTTATCTTTCCAAAAACTTATTTGTTTTCCCATAAGTGTCCTTTCTCCCCTTCCTTCCCCTTAAGATGGTATTTAGGCCCCAAAGTCAAACTGACCTTATGAGTTACATTTTTCTGTGAACTCCCTTACATACATGATTAAACCTGTCTTTTGACAGTTCAATTTGCAAGCCCCCAACTAGTAAACCTAACAGGGTAGAGAAAGTTTTTCCTCCTTAATATGTCTTTACTCTTGGTATTTTTTTTCTTTCTTATTCTTGGCATTCCTTTTTTGTTTGTTTGTTTGTTTATTTATTTATTTTTAATCCTCGCCCAAGGACATATTTCCATTTTTTTGTTCAGGTAGAGTGGGAGGAGAGAGAGGGAGAGAGAGAGAAACATCAATGTGAAAGGGACACATCGAGTAGCTGCCACCCGCACGACCCAACCGGAGCCAGGGACAAACCGCAACCAAGGTACATGCCCTTAGCGGGAACCGAACCGGGTCTCTCTGGACCGCAGGCCAACGCTCTAACCGCTGAGCCAAACCAGCCAGGGCTTGGCATTCTTTTTTAAAATATTTTTTTCCATTACTGATTTTAGAGAGAGAGGAAGGAAGAGGGAGAGAGAGATAAATACATCGATGAGAGAGAACATCAATTGGTCGCCTCCTGCATGCCCCCCACTGGAGATCAGGCCCACAACCTGGGCATGTGTCCTGACTGGGAATCGAACCGGCAACCCCTTGGTGCATGGGTCAATGCTCAACCAGTGAGCCACACCAGCCGGACTATTCTTAGCATTCTTACATCTCATCTTCTAAAGCATCTGATCTGGCACTCAGTGAGCATTTTATTTTATTTATTTATTTTTATCCTCACCTGAGGATATTTTTCCATTTTTTGTTCAGATAGAGTGGGAGGGAGAGAGAGGGGGAGAGAGAGAGAGAGAGAGAGAGAGAGAGAAACATCGACGTGAAAGGGACACATCGAGTGGCTGCCTCCCACACGACCTAACCAGGGCCGGGGACAAACTGCAACCGAGGTACGTGCCCTTAGCAGGAACCAATCCCGGGTCTCTGGACCGCAGGCCGATGCTTTAACCGCTGAGCCAAACTGGCCAGGGCGGGCATTTTATTTTTATTTTAAATGTTTTTATTATTGATTTTTTAGAGAGAGAGGAAGGGAGAAATAGAAACATCAATCGGCCGCATCCTACATGGCCCCTAATGGGGATCAAGCCTGCAACCCAGGCATGTGGGGGTTGACTGGGAATCGAACCTGGACCTCTCAGTCCATGGGACTGATGCTCAATCCACTGAGTCACATCGGCTGGGCTTAAGTGGGCATTTTACTCTGAAAGCCTTTTTCTCTTCCTCTCTGGAAAATTTTCTTACATCACTGGTTTGATAATTCCCTCTATTGTCTATTTCAAAAATTCTGTCAGAATTCACATCTCCTAAGAATTGATCTTCTATATTTTTTCTCATTTTTTTTCCCATATATTTTTGCTCAGGTCTTAGAAAACTTTGTAGACTTTATCTTCCAACCATTCCACTAAATTTACTTTGTCCATCATTTAAACATTTTTATAGTTCTTTCATTTGTTTTTTTCTTTTCTAAAACATTCTATTAGTAAGTCTTTGTGAAGATACTAATTAAGGATTTCCTCTCCCTTCTCCCCAATGTTATTTCCTATTTTCTAAGTTATCTATATCCCCAGGGTCAAATACTGTTTATCTGGTCTTTCTCTTGATTTCCTATTTATATGTAACCTTCAGGGACCAGGTTAAACTATTATTGACTTTCTAGAGAGAGAAATGGAGAAATAGAAACATCAATTGGCTGCCTCCTGCATGGCTCCTAATGGGGATCAAGCCTGCAACCCCGGCAGATGGGGGTTGACTGGGAATCGAACCCGGACCTCTCAGTCCATGGGTGGACTTCCTGTTATTTTATATCTTGGTTTATGTCTCCCCAAATTCCTCCCCTGAATGGAGTTATTGGGTTTGTTTTAGAGTAAGTAGGTAGGACCAGAGTTTAGGTGGACTGGGTGCCCCCAACTTGTTCTTAACTCAGTTGCCTTTCTGGTCCTCAGGCAGTTTATTTATGTGTGTTTCAGAATCAATGCCAGGCTGGTATTTGATACAGTTCTTTGGTGGGCAGACTCTTTTCACTGATCCATCCTATTTTTGCGCCCCCTGCTTTCACTCCCCCTCTCTGGACTTCTAGACGTCAATCCTGGGGTCTACTGATAAGGGGTTTTGCTTGGTTGATAGTCCCTCCTCTCCTTTAACTCTCTCCTACATTGATTTTTCATCATGGTTTACTGCGCTTCATTCATTTGTCGACATGCTTCAATCCGTTTCCACAATCTGATGGTCTCTCTCCGGTTCTCTATGCTATTATAGATTTAACTCCTCATTTTATTTCCTTACTATTATTTTAACAGGGCGTCAAGCCAAAATAGAAGACAGGTACTTATGCTCAGGCTGCCATCTTGAACTGTAATTCTCTAAGCAAGGTATACTTCACTCAGACGAAACTGTATAAGCTTTATAATTTTCTTTCTTGTGTGTGTGAGCAATTTTTTTTTTTCTGATTTTTTTACTGATTTTAGAGAGAGAAGGGAGAGGCAGAGAGAGACAGAAACATCAATGAGAGAGAATATCGATTAGCTGCCTCCTACATGCCTCTCACTGGGGATCGGGCCCACAACCAGGGCATGTGCCCTGACCAGGAATTGAACTGGCGACCTCTTGGAGCATGGGTTGACGCTCAATCACTGAGCCATACCAGCTGGGCTATAATTTTCTTTTTTGGATGTGAGAACTCCTCATATTAGTGACATATAAATTCTATAAAAATAATTGGCATATCCCTGGCCAGTGTGGCTCAGTTGGTTAAGAGTCATCCTGTGCACTGAAAGGTCCCAGGACCAATTCCCAGACAGGGCACAGCCCAGGCTGCAGGCTCGATCCCATCAGGGTGCATGTGGATGTAGCGATCAATATTTCTCACATCGGTTTCTATCTCTCTCTCCCTCTCCCTCCCTACCTCTCTAAAAATCAATTTTAAAGAATAAACATAAAGTGCCCTGGCCGGTTTGGCTTAGCGGTTAGAGTGTCAGCCTGCGGACCAACGAGTCATTAGGTTTGATTCTGGTCAAGGGCACATATCTTGATTGCAGTTTGTCTCTGGCCCTGGTCAGGTCGTGGGGGAGGCAACCAGTTGTATGGCGCGCACCCTCTCTTTCTTTCTCTCATCCCCCCCCCCCTCTATCTGTTGATAAATAAAAAAAATCTTCGGGTGAGGAATTAGAGAATAAATGAAAATAATTGGCATAATTCATAAAAACTGATTTTCCTGTTAGTAAACAAAGGTTTTTATTCTGAAACCCTTCACTTCTATAAGAAAACAGACAAGAGAATTCTTTAGATGCTCAACTTCAATTGATATAACTCAAATAAAAAAGATGACTTACCCAAGAAAATGTCGACCAGCATATTCATAGTAAATCTCCCACAAGGACCTACATGTTTTATATTTCCCATTCCTTGTGATGAACTATGTTCTTGAACAAATCTTACAATATTTTTTACATCGTCAGTCACATCTCGTGTCTTATAATCCTAAGAATAAAAAGAGATTATCTTCTGTGATAATTAAGATGATACCTAGATTGCTAGCATTTACGAACTAGTAGTGTCATAATCGACCGTTTCCAGACCAAAAACCAAGGAAGTTTCAAATGTTCATTCTTTTCTAAGTTCTTATATTAACCTTGCGTCTAGAACAATTAGCACTCTACTGTATCTAGTTTATTACTGTTTCATAGACATCTTGTCTTTCAATGATCTGACAGTACACTACAGGTAAGAATATTCTTAGAAAAAAAAAAATATCCCTGGTAACTCCTAGAACAGTGGTCCGTTAAATACTGGCTGGTGACTTCTGAGATGAAAAACATGCAAATTTATGAGTTTCCAATCTCTTTTGGGTCTTTGGTACCAAAGTCTATCCTTTGTACTATCTCCTGTCAGTTCCCTTCTCATTCCTCCCAGTTGTCCCCAAACTCTGCCTAGTTTCTACAGCCCCATTACTATACGATCTCTCTGCTAGTTCTCCAAACGAGCAGTCTAACCACATGTGCTTCTCAAAAGCTATGTCATGCTTCTGTGCCTCTGTATATACAGTTCCCCCATCTTCTAAGCCTTGCTCATCTGTCACATTTCAACCTGAAGACTAACAGGTTTCTTGTCTTATATAAATAAGTAGTGATTCTGAGGCGCTATCTAGAATCCTCAGGAAAGGGTACCCCGTCACTCTCTCCAACATCATTCCTGACTTGCTTCTTGGTGACTTAGTACAGAGATGATTCTCCCACACCTTAGCCTTCGGCATCTTCATATCCTCTGCTCCAGTGATCCTGTCCTCCACATATGTCAGCAACTCACTCCCATGGTCACACCTACTACTTTTGCCAAACTACTAATTGTAACCTTACATTCTCTGAGAACCCCCTTCTACCTTTCCAACTCACACCATCTAGTATTCTGACTTCAACAGTCCTCATCCTCCAGTTACTGCTCTGGCCGGCCTAGACCTCTTCCTAAGTAACTCATCGCCCTGCTCACCACATGGGCTCCCTTGCTATCCCTCAGATGCCCAAGCATGCCCTCATCTTAGGGCTGTTGTTCTTGGCTTCTGCCAGGAATGCCCATATCCAGAGAGCTCAGCTAACTCCCTTCTTCAAGGTTTTGCTAAGATATCATCTTTGTAATATGACTTCCCTGGGCTACCTTATCCTGCAACCCATCCATTTGTCCTGACTCCTTACAATGCTGTACTTTCCACCACAGTTCTTACCCATTAATATGTGCTTATTATGTGTATTGTTTGTACCCAGCCTCCCTCTGCTAGAATGTAAGATCCTCAAGGGCAGGGATCTGTATATTTTGTATCCCAAACTCCTAGAAAAGTGCTTATCACAGAGCAGGCACTCAACAAATATTTGTTGAATGAGTGACTTGATTAGCAATGTCTACAGAGTTGGGTGCAGTGGGTGGAGATGGCCATGAATTAGCAGATTCTACCCCAAGAGAGACTAAGTCACTTCTGCTCTGGCTAGTGCTGCATATCTTTGTAACTGCACTGATCACATATATGTCTGTCTCCCCTCCAGTCTATGAACTGGCCCAACCACATTCATTTGTGAATCCCCAGCACCACATACAGACATTTAAAATGACACATCAAATGCAAAAATGCTCTGTAAACTGTAGACATTAAAACATAGCATTACCATAAATGATACAATAAAGTACCCAATGATTGAATTTAAAAACTTCCCAGGATTATTTCCAGGACAGATGATAGCAAACTCATCCAGAAGTTACTGCCATTATTCTTCATAGTTAAAAAAAAAATTTTTTTAGAGTAATCTAATTGCTATGAATTCAAACACACAGTACTCCAGTTACTATAACTTTTGAGAATGAGATCTTTAAATATAGATTAGAATTGAATTGAAAATATTCTACTTGCTCATATTAAATTTTCTGGGGTATATTTACAGATTAATGATATTTCTAAATTACCCTATAATTATCAGTGCATATATATAACCTCAGTATTTTGGTTAAGTCCAGTATATTTTTTATGGGCTTCTAATTCTCAAGATATTCCATAAAATTAATATTAAAGTGTTACCATTCCAAATTACTATGGGAGGAAGCAATCTTTACCTTGTTTAATTCCTTAGGGGTCACTATTTTCATCTAACTTTTTTTTTGTAGCAAGAAATGGTTTATTGATCGAGAAGGCTTAGCTCAAGAAGATGGGAAAACTAATTCTAAAATCCATTTTCATCTAACTTTTCTAAATTAAGAGGAAAAAAATTTTTTTCTTAGTTTACCTTTGCGTTACAGCAATTATCACAAGAAACATCTGGGTATTTCTTACAAAAATCAGGATTAAATCCAATTTCACCAAAGTAAGCTAAAAGCTGTATTCGTCTGCATTCTGCTATATTTTCACAGTAATGTACCATACTATACAAATTATTGAAGTGAGTCTCTCTTGTATGACGGTTTCCATCTTTTTCCACTAAAACAAATGAAGAACATAGCAAAACATCCTTATTAGAGTAGAAAATAGAAGATAATATCACAGAAATATTTAGAATAGATTCATATAGCTTTAATTAAATCAAATAAAATATTATTAGCATTATATATCATTCTACATTATAATTAACTGAATATTTATGTTTATCCCTTAAGATATTAGTTTTATAGGTATAAATGTAGATTGTCAGGAATAGCTGAATTTTTTTGCAAATATTCATTATTCCTGATGATGAAGATTTGCATGATATTTACTATATTTATCAGACAAGCCAAGTACTGAACTGAACAGCCAAAGAAAGCAGAGCATGAAACTATGGAAATGGACTGTGTACCCCACTGAGTATCTGGGGTCAAAGTGATTAAGTTAGTGGTTCTGAAATTGTGCCCAGGGTGCTGCAGTGAACTAATGGGGCAGTGGCAGGTATTTCAAATTTTAGGGAAACAGCAATATCTGACATCTGTTGAACACCATACACACTACTAGTTTGAGGTAGTTCATCGTATGCTACATTCCTTTCAATGACAACTTTATGACGCTGAATATTTGGCAGTTCTATGAAAATACAAGTACTTCCAGAAAATCAATGAGAAGCAGCAAATGAATGATGGTGGTGATGTTTAATCTGATTCCAAGGTTTGATAACATGTACATACTTTTTTTTTTTTAATCCTCACCTGAGGGTATTTTTCCATTTATCTTCAGATAGAGTGGGAGAGAGGGAGGGAGGGAGAAAGAGAGAGAGACACATCAATGTGAGAGAGACACATCGATTAGATGCCTCCTACACAACCCCAACCAGGACCGGGGACCAAACCACAACAAAGGTACGTGCCCTTGACCAGAATCGAACCCACGACTTTGGTCTGCGGGCCAACGCTCTAACCGCTGAGCCAAACTGGCCAGGGCCATACTTTTTCTAACTGTAAGCAATTGTGGTTAGTTCAAAATGAAATTTAAAAAAATGTTTCCCTCAGCTTATGAATTTTCTATGTTCTTTTCAAATGGCTAAGTGTTTAGGACTTACATACTTACTAAATTGTTTGAACCTAACTTAACATAGGTTTTGTGTAAAAACATAAATGGCCCTGTTTGCTCAATGGTTAGAGTGTCTGCCCTCGGACCAAAGTTGCAGATTCAATCCCTGGCCCTGATCAGGGTCACATGGGAGGCAACCAATTAATGCATCTCTCTCACATCAATGTTTCTCTCTCTCCCTATTCCTCCCTTCCACTTTATCTAAAAATCAATGGAAAAATATCCTGGGGTGAGGATTAACAAAAGCAAAAATAAATAAATAAAAACAAACACACGAATGGACACACTAGGTTTAAATTTTTCATTTTTGCACCGAGAATCATCTTGGTACAGCACAAGGGTTGTGGACTATGGAGTTTGATGAACCTGGGTTTCACCAGGCGTGGCCTCTTACCAGCTCTGTATCTCATTGTCTTCCCCTATAAATGAGTAACAGTAGCATCTTTTAGGGTGTTGTGAAGATTAAATAGAGTGATATATGTAAAGTACTTAGGACAGTAGCATATGGTAAGTGCTAAGGAAATGTTGTCTGTAAGTATCATTACCACTCCTGCAACCACTGCTGCTGCGGTTACTGCCATATCAGTGCTCTCGGGGGCAAGTTATAAAATGTTTCTGAAGCTCATTTTCTCATGGGACTAACTCTACCTCAAAAGCCAGTGGTTATGAGCAAATAAGGTGACATATTATTCGGCACAGTGCTTGATAAGTATAATTATCCAGGATCAGTATCTCTGCCAGAGTTCATTCAAAAGTGGTCTCAAAATGGGCAAATTTATTTAGGAAATGTATTTATGTAATAATCACAATCCAATAGAAAAATGGGCAAAAAACATAATAAAATCCTAAAATATGTATTCACTTTGACCCAGCAAGTCTAACTAGAAATTTATCCAGTAAAGATAAATGTCCAAAGATATCTGTACAAGGATATTCAATATTGTATTGTTAATAACAGTGAAAAACTGTTATTAAAAAATTGAAATATCTATTAAAAGATTAGTTAAATATGAAAAAAAATCATACAATGGAATTCTATGTAGTCAAGCTTTGCATATTAACTGGAGTCATAATTACATCCTAGTGTTGACTAAAAAAAAATCACACACACACACACACAATCTCATTTGCATTATAAAACATATGCATTGGGAAAAGGTAAACACCAAACACAAGATATTGCCTGTCCCTAATGGGGGGGGGGGGGGGCGGGTAGATGGGTAGGATAAGATAGGAGAGGGATACATATATATATATGTTTTATTTTTTAACCTAGATCGTGGCATGTGAGAGTCATTATTTTTCCCCTTTTACCTTTTGGCAAGTTTAAAAGATGTGCTGTATGCAAGGATGCATGCAGAAACTAGGTCAGAAGAACACAAAGAAAACCCACAACTAGAGTTAATTCTTAGGCAGGAAATGGCATGCTTTGGAAATCTGATACATTGTCTGTATCAACTGAGTTTTATATAACAAGCATGTAATGCTTTTATCATAAAAATAAACTAAAAACTTCCATATTTATATATGTACCTCTATTTTCCTGTAATTGGACCAAAAGTACAATAGCAGCAGTAGATTACCACTACCATGAGACTGAAGAAGACTTACTCAGTATAAGTCTCTTCAGTCTGGTCACATCATAATAAGTATAGAAAAGCAGACAGTGAGATATTTCCCCATCTCTTCCAGCTCTGCCAGATTCTTGGTAGTAACCCTCCATGGATTTAGGGAGAGATGCATGGATCACAAATCGTACATCGGGTTTGTCAATCCCCATTCCAAATGCAATTGTCGCACAGATAACCTGATGTAAGAGCAAAAGCCTGTTAGACTCAGAATGCACAGTCATTTTAGTAAAGGATGCTTCTAAAAGCTGTATCTTCTATTTTGCTTTAAAATGTACTCTATACAACAATCTAATATCTTAACTTGGTCTCATTATCTAGAATGATTATTATGAGATTTCCATACTGGCAGTTTTACTAAGACCCAAGAAGGTAAAGAGAAGCTTGGTGTGGCAGGCACTTTCTAGTGTAACTTGGTATTATCACGTGAGGGAGCCAGAATCAATGGCAGTCACCGTTCAGTGTGCTGTCACTGTTTGTTCTCTCATGTTCTTGATACGCTGATATGAGAGGCACTGCTCACACTGCCAGGGTATCCAGGCCAGTGATCAGCAATGTGTTGCTCAGGAGCTCAGGTGTTTCCAGGGCTTGAGTTTTCAGAGGTCACTGCTGCCAGCTTTTCCGAGGATTCGGGAACAATGTTCTCACCTGTTTCAGTGACAGCAGCTGATCATGTACCAGCTCCTTTTAGTCATCAACGAATTTCAAAGTCAAAACATGAAGTTTTCATTGGAACTCATGTGAGCAAAAGTCTGAGAGTTGCTTATATTAGAAAAAAGACTGGAGACTCGATCTTGGCCTATGCAAATTACTTAGTGGAAGCAACATGATAGTTATATTTCAGGAGCCTGATAAATCAGTTTTTAGTAAAAAATCAAGAATATTTTCAAGAATATCCATTTCAGTTGCAAATGTAGGACCTATTTAAATCGGACAAAAACATTATATCTCCAGGCAAAATTACATTATATAAATAAAACTACAAGTCTTTTTTTAGTACTTAAGAAAATAAATTGCTACTGCATAAACAGTGTTTCAAAAGCAACTGAACTATCTGGTAGCCAGACTGAGGCTAATGACAGGATTTCGGTAACTGAGAGCACCAGAGAAAGGAACTGTAAGCTATGAAGCACGTGGATGGCAAATGGGTACATTCATCAACTCTGGGAATGGCAGCAGCCTGCAGTCTAGCTTAGCCATCAATCAAATTTATGACACTTTGATCAAAGACAAATCTCCTTGGAAAGAGGAAGTCTACTATAGCCTCTTGAGATGGAGAGCAGGTGGAGCAAGATGTCCCAGCCCACAGGCCCATAGGCGCACAGGGTGTGGCTCACAAGGTTCCAAGAAGCCCTAGGTGGGGTGGGTACAGGCCACTGATGATGATGATGATGCCAACTCTTTCTGAAAGCCTTAACTGGGAAAACTGGCTTTGCTCAGTTGTTACTTCCTTCTTTATTTCTGTATTGTTTTTAAAACTTCAGGCTACAATCATTTCTTTGTGAAGAAAAACAACCAAGTTTTATTCTATCTCATAAATCTAACAAGATCAAGGCTGTACAGTTGGTTATATTATTATACCTTAACTGTAAGGGTTAGCTGGTCTGAGAGCAGAAACAATTAGATTTAAAAGTGTATATATATATATATATATATATATTTTTTTTTTTTTAATCCTCATCTGAGGACATTTTTCCATTTTTTGTACAGACAGAGTGGGAGGGAGAGAGAGGAAGAGAGAGAGAGAGAAACATCGATGTGAAAGGGACACATCGAGTGGCTGCCACCCGCACGACCAACCAGGGCCGGGGACAAACTGCAACCGAGGTACAGTACATGCCCTTAGCGGGAACCGAACTCGGGCCTCTCCGGACCGCAGGCGGACGCTCTAACCGCTGAGCCAAACCGGCCAGGGCTAAAAGTATATATTTTTAAACCAAACAAAACCACATTTTGATAAAAGTGTCTTATATATATTGTATATATATATGCATGTATACTGTAGAAAATTTATACTATATATAAAAATTCAAAGAAGTTAAAAAAATCAGCTTTTTCCTCTTGCCTATTTTTCTATTCAATCTTTTTTACAGTTGAGATTACACTTTTGAATTATACTTTTCACTACCTTTCTCTATCATGAACATCTGAACATTTTCTTATCATTAAAAAATTCTTCATAAACTCTTTTTAATGGCATGAATATAGTACCATAATGTACCCAATCATTCTCTCAGGACATTTAAGCGATATAAATAGCTATTAGGGTATTTACTATTAAAGATAACACTGAGATGTAAATTCCATGCTCGCATTTCAGATTTGAGGCTATTGATAGAGTTCACCATATTGTTTTCTAGAAAGGCTGTCATGAGCACTATAGGAATCTGCCTTTTACAGCACTGTCCCCAACAGTTAGTAAAAGTTTGCAAATATAAGAGGTGAAAATGGTCTCTTACTATTTTAAATTTGAATTCCTTTGATTATTAGCAGAGTTGCACTTTAAAAAGGCATTTGAATTTGGCCTTTTATAGTTTTTCCTATCCAATAGTCTCTTGATAGCCTGTAGGGTAATTTATTAAGGCTCATGTTTTTCTTATTAAATTTTATAAGCTCTTCACTATGTTTTATTTGCTGAAGATATAATTCCTAGTTTGCTGTTGCGTGTAATTTTATTGATAAAAAAGCATTTAGTTTTTTAGGTTTTTAATAATTTCTGATTACTTTCTTTTGAGTTTTTTTAAGTTTAGATTCTTTTCTACTCAGAATTCATTAATTTAATATCAATATCTTTATCTACCTATAATTAATTTTGATATGAGGATCCAAAATGATTTCCCACATCAAATAACCACTACGTAGTAGCATAATCTTCCCTTCCTCATTAATTTTTAAACATTCCTTATTATACACTGTTTTTACATTTTCCAGTCTGTTTCTGGATTTCTGTTTCATTGATCTGCCTATAATGTATTGCATGCCAATGTTTACATGTCGTTATTTTAGTTATTTTCACTTGAATATTCTTCCAGGCAAACTTTAGTAAAAGTTTATCAAAGGAAAAAAAATACTGAAATTTTGATTAAATATATAAATTAATTTGAGAAAACTGACATCTGTAAAGATTTCAGTGAAGATAAGTCAATGATATATTTTCACAACTTTTACATATGTGAAAATGACTTTCTGTTGTTTTCAACATAAATGACAATAAGCTGAGTATGAAATTCTCCAGTCCCAGTCTTCCCTCTTACGATTCTAAAGATAGTGTATTCCTGTTTTTGTTTTTTTAATTTAGCAAAAACAGTCTCAAGAATGTTTATTTTTTGCTCTTTGTAACCTATTTCATTATCTTGATGAATATATCTTAGGTTTGTAAATGAAAGTGGTGAACAATGTCTACATTTAAGTTCATCCCCAGTGATTTTTGTCTTTTAAATTTGTTATATATTTATTTATAATACATTTTAACTATCCTAATTTCTTCCTTGGGTACACTTACTATTCTTAGATTAAACCCCTATTCCCTGTAACTAACAAATATCATTTTTTCCCTTCAATTTTAATGTTTTGTTTTGTTTTAAATATATCAATCTGCCTCTTGCACGCCCCCTACTGGGCATAGAGGCCGCAACTTGGGCATATATCCTGACCAGGAATTGAACTGGGACCTTAGTCCATGAAACAATGCACAATCCAGAGCCACACTGGCCAAGCGAATGTTTTTTTTCTTCTTCTTTCACATTCTCAAGTTATTTACTATATCACTGATTCAAATGTCTGCATTGAGTCAGACTATTTACGTTTTGATATATAATTCTTTGTTTTTCTTGCATTTTCTTATTTGATTGAATAAACTGCATTCTTATTTCCCCCTTCATCGCAGCCTGTGATCTTATGGCAAGCTGCTTCTAGTTCATAGAAGTCAAGTTTTCTTACATCTTTTTGAGGAGACTAGGCTGATATACTCTAAGATATTCTTTTGTTTTCCCTTAGAAAATAATTCGGAGAGATATTTCTCCTCTATTATCTTCAGGGTAATGGTTTCTTTTTTTGTGAGCTGAAAAATTCATAGGCTGCTAAAAAATTATTAGTCTTTTTCCCCAAATTCACCCTTGTATGGATATACCAAAAAGACAGACAATACTAAATGTTGATGAGGAGGCAGAGACATTGGAACTTCATATACTGCTGCTAGAATTTCTTAAAATTCTGTAGCTGCTTTGGAAAGCAGTTGGGCAGTTCCTCAAAAAGTTAAATATAGAGCTACCATATGATTAAGCTATTCCACTCCTAGGTGTATACTCAAGAGAACTGAAAACACATGTTCAAATAAAAACTTATACACAAATGTTCACAGAAGCATTATTCACAATATTCTACCAACTGATGAATGGATAGCAAATTATGGTAAATTCATACAATGGAATATTATCCGGCCACAAAAATAAATTAAGTACTGATACATGCTACAATGGCAATAAATCTTGAAAACATTATAAGTGGGTAAAAAGGGGGAAGGGGGTTAGGAAATGGGGAATATCTGTAATAGTGTCAACAATTAAAATAAAAAGACAACATTACAATAAGTGAAAGAAAGGAGTCACAAAAGAACACATACTGTATGATTCCATTTATATGAAATGTCCAGAAAAGGAAAATCTATAGAGACAGATTAGTAATGGCTAGTAGATTAGTGGTTGCCAGGGAATGGAGGGTTGGGGGAGTAGGGAGTGACAACTAACGTGTATGGGTTTCTTAAGATGATGAAATGTTCTAGAATTACTGGTGATGGTTGCATAATCTTGTGACTACTAAAAACCACTGACTTATAATCTTTGAAAGGGTGAATTTTCTGGTCTGTGAATTATATCTCAATAATTTTTTTTTGATTTAAGAATAAAAAGTGCCCTGGCTGGTTTGGCTCAGCAGTTAGAGCGCCAGACCATAGACCAGAGTTCTGGGTTCGGTTCCCGCTAAGGACAGGTACCTCGGTTGCAGTTTGTCCCTGGCTCCAGTTGGGGTCGTGTGGGTGGCAACCAGTCGATGTGTCCCTCTCACATCGATGTTTCTTTCTCACTCCCCTCCTCTCTCCCTCCCGCTCTGTCTGAAGATAAATGCAAAAATGTCCTCGGGTGAGGATTAAAAAAAAAAAAGGGAATAAAAAGCAACTTTAGAAATCTTAAACATCTGTTTTTCAATTTCAGTCTTATTTTGATGTTTACTACTTACGATAAAAACAATTTTCATTCTACATGTGCAAGTTTGCTTATATACTATAAAAAAGTATTTAATTTATTTGCTTATCATTTAAAAAGTCACCTGGCAGCCATCCTGGTTGATCCACTTGTGCTGTACTTCGTCTCTGGCAGAATCACTGAGGCCAGCGTGATAGGCCAGAGCACGGAGACCATCCTTCTGTAAGGTGTTGGCCATTGTGTCACATTCTCGCCTGGAGAGGCAGTAAATTATCCCTGAATCACCTGCCAAGAAATGAGGACTTGTTACATAAATAACAACACAATTTACATTATGTTCTTTGAAATATATGAAACATAAATAGACCTCCATAGTTTTCTTATAGTAGAGGAAGATCACATAGGTAGAATAATTCAAGCAAGGAACTCATGTACACCGAAAATTACAAGATTTGACCTTTAATCCTGTCCCTCCAAATGATTCTTGAGGTGGACCTGGACAAACCCTGGGCTCTATTTCATAATGGCTAAAAAATGGGAAGGCGTCCTTACCCAAACTTTGTAGAAAGCAGTATGTATCAAAGAGCCCGGAAATGCTTCTACCCTTTGACTCAGTTTCCTTCTACAAAACTAATCTAGAAAGTAAAGTGGTACAAGGATTTATGCAAAAAGTTTTATTTGAATTTTAAAAATAAAAATAATTTTGTGCCCCCCCCCCAAGCAAGTCTGTGCCCCTCCCCGACATACATCTCCTAAACTCTAAGGAATCCCAAGAGGCTTGCAACCAGGGCAGTAATGGGCCAATGCAGTTCATCCCAGACAAACCCCTGAACCTTTCCCCAAGGCCCTCTTTTCTCTGACCTCTTAGTGAGCCAAAGCAGACCAGCCTAGGCTCATTTCCCCAGCCCTTCCCTGTATCATTGTCCACAGCTTTAGAATCCTCTGAAGTTCAAAAAAATAAAATAAAAATTAGAAACATTTTAATGGCCAAAACTAGGAAACTAATTAAGACAGGAAATTACAAAATAATATATAGTATAATTATCAAGTATGTTCCAAGTTTTTAAGAAGACATGAAAAAATGCTCAAGATATAAAACAGGTTAAGGGTAGGGTTAGTGTTAGGTGTGGCTCAGCTGGTTGTATGTTGTCCCGTGCACTGGGAGTGGCCAGTTCAATTCCTAGTTGGGCCATGTGCCCAGGTTGCAAGTTCAATCCCCAGTGGGGAACTTGCGGGAGGCGGCCGATCAATATTTCTCTCACATTGGTGTGTCTCTCTTTCTCTCTCTCTAAAGTCAACTTAAAAAAAGAAAGACAGTATATATAGTATACTAATGAAGAAAAAATGCATAGAAAATTACTGTAAACAAATCAGAACAATAATAGTTACTTGTCTTGAGGTCTTTGTCTTTCACTTCTTTCTTCTTTTTGTTGCTTTCTCAGTGTTCTTCAGTGAACATGTGTTATATTTATTGTTGTTTTTATGTACTTATTTTTAAAGTCAGAAAATAAAGGTATTAAGAAAAAGTCAGCCCTGCCCTGGCCGGTTTGGCTCAGCAGTTCGAGCGTAAGCCTGAGGTCCAGAGAGATCTGGGTTCGGTTCTCACTAAGGGTGTGTACCTTGGTTGCAGTTTGTCCCCGGCTCTGGTTGGTTGTGCAGGTGGAAGCCACTTGATGCATCTCTTTCACATTGATGTTTCTCTCTCTCCCTCCCACTCTACCTGAACAAAAAATGGAAAAATGTCCTCGGGTGAAGATAAAAAAAAAAAAAGAAAAAGTCAGCCCTGGCCGGTTTGGCTCAGCAGTTAGAGCATCGGCCCATGGACCAGAAAGACCCGGGTTCGATTCCTGCTAACAGCACGTACCTCTGTTGCAGTTTGTCCCCAGCCCCGGTTAGGGTCATGTGGGTGGCAGTTAGTCGATGTGTCTCTCTCACATCAATGTTTCTCTCTCTTTTCCTCCCTCTCTCCCTCTCACTCTATCTGAAGATAAATGCAAAAAATGTCATTGGGTGAGGATAAAAAAAAAAAAAGAAAAGAAAATGTCATCTCTCAGAAAAGAAAAAAGTCATCTCTCTGTGGCAGAGCCAAAAGGTATAGATGCACACACCATTAAACTATTTATATTAGTTGCCTTGGACAAGAGGGCCTGGAGAGGGAAATTACTGACTTTTTCAAAGTCTATCTCTATACTGTTTGATATGTCCAAACCAATATGTATACTAAGTTTTATTTATTTTTTTTAGAGAGGAAGGGAGAGGGGGAGAGAGAAACATTGATAAGAGAAGCATCAACATCGATCAGCTGCCTCCCAAATGCCCCCCACACTGCGGATTGAGCACAAAACCCAGTTATGTGTCCCGACCGGGAATAGAACCAGGTTGACACTCAACCACTGAACCACACCAGTCGGGCCGTATACTAAGTTTTAAAAAATGAAATAAAGATGTTTAACAAAAAATTCTCCATGGAGCCCTGGCCAGTTTGGCTCAGCGGTTAGAGCGTCGGCCTGCGGTCCGGAGAGACCTGGGTTCGGTTCCCGCTAAGGGCACGTACTGCGGTTGCAGTTTGTCCCCGGCCCTGGTTGGTCGTGCGGGTGGCAGCCACTCGATGTGTCCCTTCACGTCGATGTTTCTCTCTCTCTCCCTTCCTCTCTCTCCCTCCCACTCTATCTGTACAAAAAATGGAAAAATATCCTCGGGTGAGGATAAAAAAAAAAAAAAAAAAAAATTCTCCATGGAAAGTGGGTTATATAAAAAACTGATATGAACTCTCAGAATCTCATTTTAATTATTATAGCTTAAAAGCAGACACACTTGGGAGAAGGCTTTAAAACAAAGACCTGTTTATTAATCTTTAACCGAGGATATTTTTCCATTGATTTTTAGATAGAGTGAAAGGGGGGGGGGGAGAGAGGGGGAGAGAGAAGGAGGGAGGGAAGGAGGGAGAGAGAAGGAGGGAGAGAGAGAGAGAGAAAAACATCAATGTGAGAGAGACACATCGATTGGTTGCCTCCTGCATGATCCCTACCAGGGCCAGAAATCAAACCTGCAATCCAGGTACATGCCCTTGACCGGGAATCAAATACGAGACCCTTTGGTCTGTGGGCCAATGCTCTAACCACCGAGCAAAACTGGCCAGGGCCAAAAACCTGTTTAATTCATACACTGACAGAAGCCAGAGGAAAGACACTAAAATCACAAATGATAATATAGGAATGTAAGATAAAGTATTTAATATTTTTTATTAGGGTTTATTGTTATCAAACCAAATGATATTTTACAATATGCAGAACCGAGTTACAATATTCTGCTCTATGAATAGCAAGTCAATGCTATCATATGAGAAATGTTTAATAATGCAATTTTATATATTCTATTGTAGTATTAAAAAGACATTTATTACTTCCAGACATAATTTATCACATAACTGTACTCACGTGGGTGATGCTTTCTGATCCATTCTAAGCAATCAAATGCCACCTTTTTAGGCTTTTTTGGTAACACATAGTATTTCAGATTATGTCTGTTAAAGCTCATGGTAAACCTAAAAGAAGTTCCAAACATAAAATTTTGTTATTATGAGAAAATCTAGTTTTAGCCATCTCCAAAAATTAAATGCTGATTTTCCACAATGCAAATCTAATTATCAAGCTGCGTTAAACTGAATCTTGCCACTGGCAGCTTACACAAAAGAACACAGAACTGGAAGGTAGGTTAAGGGTTAACGAAAAGAACGGTGACAAGGAGGAAGTGTCTATGGGACTAGATGACAAAGAGTTAGAAGGACCATAGAAGATAACATGTGCAGGTAAACCAAGAGCCCAGTCTCCAAGATGAAGATGATTAAGAGCAGAGATGGCTAAAACATTATTTAAAAGATTTAAGAAAATCACAAGAGAAAACATATATTTCCAGGCCACCAGACTGTGTACAAGAGGAGCTAATTGCAGGGCAGCAGGAGGATGGATTATTGTACTTGGCCTCTGTGCCCCAGTGGGAATGTGGGTGATGCTGAGACAGATGTGCTCTTCTTTCTCTGGTTTTTGCCCCTAGTATCCCACTTCCTTAGGGAGCTCTTCCTCTCCATTATCTCCTCTTGTGCTTCAGTCTCTTCTGTGAATTCTTCCCTTTTGTCTCTGAATATGTTCTAAGATCAGCAATCGTAAAAACGAAAGTTTCTCTTGACTCTATACTGCACTGCAGCTGGCATCCCACCTTCCTTTCCCTCCAGTGGCAAGTTTCTCAGAAGACACTGAAGCTCCCCAACTGACTAACCATATGTTTAATTTCTTCTCTCCACTTCCATTCTGGCTTTCCTTATTACTATTCTATCAAAATCGTCTTATCAAAGCTTTTAAAACTAGAGAATTGTTACAGGATCCTTGACGCGGTAGGAACCCTCCACTGTCCCAGGTTCCAACATCTCTGCAAGAAGAAGTCAGATTTAGAGCATAAAAACCTCAGTGCCTGGGCTGATAGTGAGGCGGCTGCTATTATAGGGGGTGATCAGAAGGAGGAAACATGGGGAACAAAAACCACTGGTTTTGTCTTTAAATCTACCTTTTAAAAAAATCCGCATTCCATTGATTTTTAGAAAGAGTGGGAGGGAGAAAGGGAGGGAGAGAGAGAGAGAAGAGGTGAGAGAGAAACATCGATCATGAACTCACATGAACCCTAAGTGGGGATCAAACCTGCAGCCCAGGTACATGCCCTTGACCAGGAATCGAACCCGCGACTCTTTGGTCCGAGAGCCAATGCTCTAACCACTGAGCAAAACCAACAAGGGCCTGAGTAATGTGGTGAGAATGAAGATGATTTTCACTTTATAACATTGCTTCCTTCATCCCCGACTACTGTCAAAGAAGCATTATTCTGAGTTTTATGAGACTACAGTTAAACAATACTTCAAAATCATTCCCCTTATGATATCATTTATATAAAATACTCAGAGCTTTCTTTTAGTGCTTGAAATGGCAGAAGCATGTGTAGCAGAATGTGGCAAAGAAGGCAGTAGATAAAAGACTGATATATCCAAGGACTATTTTAATCGTTCTCAGTTCATTACTTACAATCACTGCCATAGCAAAGGGAACTGCAGTCTGTATAAAATTATAAAAAAATTGCTCACGAATACAAATGATGTAGATAATCTCAAAACTTAATTTGGGCTTAAGTATAGGTTGTTGTGTGAGTCTCTCTACCAATAGGAATGCTGAAATGACTCTGCACAAGAATGGCTTTATTGCTTTTTCCTACACCACACTTTAATTTCAGAACTATGTTTCGTGCATTAAAAAAGAAAAAAAAAGAAAAAGAAATGCTGCCCTGGCCAGTTTTTCTCAGTGGTTAGAGCATCGGCCTGAGAAACAAAGAGTCTCAGGTTTGATTCCTGGTCAAGGGCATGTACCTCAGTTTTGGTCGGGGTCATGCGGGAGGCAACCAATCGATATGTCTCTCTCACATCACTGTTTGTCCCCCCTCATTCTAAAAAAATAAATAAATAAATGGAAAAATATCCTCAGGTGAGGATTAAAAGAATAAAGCTGAGTCAAAAGAAGAAAGACAACAGTAATGCTGGTGGGAACAGTAAATAGTCTGGAAGTTCTCAAAAGGTCAAAAATAGAGTAACCACACAACCCAGCAATTACACTCCTGGGTCTATAACCAAGAGAAATGAAAATATAGATCCACATAAAAACATGTGAATGCTCATAGCAGCATTACTCATAACAGGCAAAAAAAAAGTAAACAACCCTAAAGTTCATCAGTGAATAAATAAAATGTGGTATACCTATACAATGAAATATTCTTCAGCAATAAACTTGGAAAACATTATGCTAAGTAAAAGAAGACATACTGGATGATTCAGTTTATACTTGATACCCAGAAAAGGCCAGTCTAAAGACAGAAGGCAGATTAGTGGTTGTCAAGGGCCAGTGGGAGGTATGAGGGGAAAGGAGGATTGATTACTAATGGATATGGGTGTTTTTGCAGGGTGAGGAAAATATTCTGAAATTGTGGTGATGGCCCTGGCTGGTTTGGCTCAGCAGTTAGAGTGTCGTCCCATGGAACAATGAGTCGTGGGTTCGATTTTGGTCAAGGGCATGTCCCTCGGTTGTGGTTTGTCCCTGGCCCTGGTCGGGTCATGCAGGAGGCAACCAGTCGATGTGGCTCTATCACATTGATGTTTCTCTCTGTCTCTCTCTCCCTACCTCCCACTCAATCTGATAATAAGTAGAAAAATATCCTCAAGTGAAGAATAAAAAAAACAAAAATAAATAAATAAAATTGTGGTGATGGCTGCACAACTCTGACTACTAAAAACCAATGAATGATGATACACTTTAAATATGTGAACTGTATGGTATGTGTATATCTCAATAAAGCTGGTATGTTAAAAAACATTTAGAATAACATTTGAAAATTTTTTGATTTGTGACATAATTGAGAAAAACAGATATTTACTAATTTAAACAAATTACTTTTTAAAATAAAAAATAGGTTTCATTAATTTTAGAGAGAGAGAAAGGGAGAGGGAGAGAATGAAACATCCATGAGAGAGAAACATTAGTTGGCTGCCTCCTGCACGCCCCCTACTGGGGATCGAGAACAAAACCCGGCCATGTGCCCTGATCGGGAATCAAACCCGAGACCTTTTGGTGCATAGGACAACACTTAACCAACTGAGCCACACTGGCGAGGGCTAAACTGATTACTTTTACTAAAAACAATAAAATGACATGATATTAGGACATAAAGCTTTAGATCTCAAATCCAATTAAAACCAAAATAAGTATCTCTACAGCAAATGAACTGCTAAACTCCAGCAGATGGGCCACTAAAAGCAGCATTCCCACAATTTGTTAAGATTAAAAAGATAAGTCTTTCAGATTTTATTACATAGAACAAATCTTACTTGGCCCATTGATAAGCAGTATGTTTGGAATTACCAAATATTCTAGTTAGGGACAGTTCTCATCAACTGATAAATAGACAACTAAAATGTGGAATGCCCAGCCCGGCTGGTGTGGCTCAGTGATTGAGCGTTGGTTGACCCATGCACCAAGAGGTCACCTGTTCGATTTCTGGTTAGGGCACATGACCAGGTTGTGGGCCCGATCCCCACTGGGGGGTGTGCAGTAGGTGTCTAATCAATGTTCTCTATCATCAATGTTTCTCTCTCTCCCTCTCCATCTAAAATCAATAAAAGATATTAAAAATAAAATAAGATGTGGAATGCCCATTCAATGGAAGATTCTCTAGTCATAACAATGAATAAAGTACTGACACATGCTATAACATGGAAGACCCTTGAAAACATTATACTGAGTGATGTGGAGTGACTGCTTATAAGCACCAGGTTTCTTTTTGGAGGTGATGAAAACATTCTAAACTTAGATTTGTAGGATGGTTGCATAGCTCTGTGAAACTACAAAAAAACCTACTAAATTCTAACTTTTAAATGGGTGAATTTTATGGTGTGTCAATATGTCTTAATAAAAATTTTATTTTTTAAAAAGTCTCTGATTTTGCCCTGGCAGGTTTTGCTCAGTGGTTAGATTGTCGGCCCTCGGACCAACAAGTCATAGGTTCGATTCTGGTCAAGGGTACGTACCTCAGTTGCAGTTCATCCCCAGCTCTGGTTGGAGTCCTGCAGAAGGCAGCCAATCGATGAGTCTGTCTCACGTTGATGTTTTTCTCTCTCCCCCTCCCACTCTATCTGAAGATAAATGGAAAAATACCCTTGGGTGAGGATTAAAAAAAAAAAGTTTTGGATTCCATTGTATTTCACTAAGGGAGTTGTTACCATTAAAATTAAAATATTATCAGGTCCAGGGTATCAAACTCATGTCATTTTAAGTGATGTGTTAGGAAATGAAATCAATTTGTGCTCAGCTCTTGTTGCTTTTGAAATTGAAATACTTGTCATGAGGATATGTACTAGTTTAAGTCTAATTTGGCTGGTTTAGCAATAAAACTGGATTTGCCAATTAGGTCATATGGTAGTCAGGTCCCATTATTTGAAAGAGCTAATCAGCAGCCACAATTTTTTAACAAAACTACAATGTAAAAGCATTATCACACAAATATGTCAAAAATATATTAGGAAGAGTCTTCAGAATATATAGGATATAAGGTTCATTTACATGAAGAAGCAACAATATTTAATAGTCATTGGATAAGTCTTGGTAAGGCATTTTTTAGGGCCTCTTTCCCAGAAAAAGTAAAGTGAGTAACTAATTATCTGACTTATTTTGCCAGTCACATGGTTTATAATTCTTTGCTTTCAACAAAATTTGGAGGACTTAATTGAGTTGTCAGTTGAAATATCATTAAAAATAACTTTTCAGGACAGATCATTATGTATTTTTGGCATATGCGTCAGAAGGAATTCAAATAATTGAGTGTTATTATTACAATAAAATGCTTTCCGTTCCCATCTACGTTTATGTGAGCAATGTTTCTCAATGCTTTACATCTATATAAAAGAAATTCAAGCCAACTGAATTCATCCATAGATATATGAACTAATTGAAAAATAAAAAAGCCCTATCTCCATTAAGTTATACATTCCCAACCAAAATTTATACGTAAGACTTGTTTTAAGCCCTGACCAGTTTGGCTCAGCGGTTAGAGCATCAGCCTGCAGTCCAGAGAGACCCGGATTCAGTTCTCGCTAAGGGCGCATGCCTTGGTTGTAGTTTGTCCCGGCCCTGGTTGGTTGTGCGGGTGGCAACCACTTGATGTGTCCCTTTCGTGTCAATGTTTCTCTCTCTTTCTCCCCCTCCCACTCTATCTGAACAAAAGATAGAAAAATGTCCTCGGGTGAGGATAAAAAAGACTTGTTTTAAAAATATATTTGATTTGTGCTTGCAGCTGCCACCACTCTCTAATGCCAGTGCCACCTCTACCTCCTCAGTTCCAGCCCAAGGAGAAGGGGGAGTAAGTAAGGAGTTCTCTCTATACCATGGCTCTTAGAAAGTGGACTGCTCACAAATCAACTGGTGGTAAAGCACCAAGGAAGCAAATGGCTACCAAAGCCACTTGAAAGAGTGTGCCCTCTACCAGAGGGGTGAAGAAACTTTATCATTACAGGCCTGGTACTGTGGCACTCTGTGAAATGAAGACCTCATCAAAAGTCCACTGAACTTCTGATTCACTAACTTCCCTTTCAGCGTCTGGTGTGAGAAATTGCTCAGGACTTCAAAATAGATCTGCGATTCCAGAGGGCATCTATTTGGTGCTGGGCAGGAGGCAGGAGGCTTATCTGGTTGGCCTTTTTGAAGACACCAACCTATTCATGCCAAGAGTGTAACACCACAAACATGGAGAATATGCTTAAGAGTCCACTGTGATGGGAAACATTTCATTCTTTAACAAACTAAAAAATAAAAATCTCTTCGTCCTGTTACTGGTAGTTCTGAACATTAGATATTTTCTTTCCCTGGGGTCAAAAGGTGCCTAGTATATGATTGCAAGTGGGAAAGAGGGGACAGAATTCAGGTACTGGCAGTTTTTCCATTTTCATTTATGTGTGAATTAAAAAAAACTTTTTTTTTTCCCCTTTATTGATTTTAGAGAGAGAGAAAGGGAGAGGGAGAGAGAGACAGAAACATTGATAAGAACATTGACTGGTCGCCTCCTGCATGTCCCCCACTGGGAATTGGGCCCACAACCTGGGCATGTGCCCTGACCGGGAATCAAGTCAGCGACCTCTTGGTGCCTGGGTCGATGCTCAACCACTGAGCCATACCAGCCGGGCTGATTTTATTTAAATGAAATGTCCAGGATAGGCAAAACTCTACAGAGACAAAAAGTAGATTAGTGGTTGTTTAGAGCTGGAGAGATGGAGGATAGTGGGAATTAACTGTTAATGTGAATAGAGTTTAAGAGAAAAAATGTTCTAAAATTAGATAGTGATGGGATTGCTCAACCCGGTGGATAAACTAAAAAAAATCCCAGAATTACATACTTTAAATAGGTGAATGTGAATTTTTAAGTATAGAAATCATATCTCAATTTTTAAAAGACCACTCATTCTACAAAACCCACTTCCTTTATAAAACCCTATCTGACCTCTCCTCATTAACAGCTGTTACTTTGGGTTATAGTTAATCTTGCACTCCTGGGTTCCTGTAGTCATAATCTACATCTCTAATCAACACTTACTTCATTCTGCAATTTGGATAGAATTTAAAGGGTTCTGAAACCAGACTGTTTGGGTTAACGCCTCACTCCAGCTACTTACTTGCTAGGTATATGACCTTGTTCAAGTTATGCTCTGTGCCTCAGCTTCCTCATGCATAAAGTGAGGAAAATAGGAGTACCTACCTCATAAGACTTTGATGTGAATGAGTTAATACACACAAAATGCCAAGAACAATGTATAAGCTAGATGTGTATGTGTTGGTGTTATTATTGTTGTATTAACTGTCTATGCCTGTCTCTTTTTCTCAGTTCATATTTTAAGGCCCTAAGGAAAAGGTAAAGTTTACGATCCATCCTTGTATTTCCCAAAGTGGAAGAACAGTATCATAGATCAGCATAAGGCGAGGAGCATGGAGGCCATGGCTCCAACCGTACCAGTACCTGCCTTCTCCAGGGTCACGACACATCAGCAGTTGGGCAAATTTAATCCAAACAAAGGGCTTATTGTCAGAAAAGATCAGAAAAAAATGTACCAGAAAGTGTTTGTTAAAACCTTTTACTTCCACTAAGGGATTTAAACCTTCCCAAATACAGAAGTACCAAATATATTAAGAGTCAACAGACTTGCCCAAAATTTCACATTTACCCACATTCATCCAAATTCCACCAAATGTTTTATTTATTCATTCTTACTGAATGCCAAGTATGCACAGGGCACCACATGCTAGACTCAGGAAATGTATAATCTATTGCTTTTGCAAGCAGATATCCTCCTCATACTACTAGGAAAAGGCATCAAAGGTATCCGCCTCTAAATATATACATGTAATGTTTACTCAAACAAAAATAACAAATTCTATACTTAACAAAATGTTATTCAAAAGGTGAAGTGAACTTATATAATTTCTTTTAACTATAGGCGTTTGACAAATTAGTATTACTGATCAAAAAGAACAGTAGATTGCTTCTGGCATAAACTGATGGGAAAATAGCTAAAAACATTGCCTATTAGAAAAAAGAAAAGCTTTCACAGACCGATGCAGTACTTGTAGAAGCCAATTTCTAGCACTAAAACCTAAAGTATGACACCTTAAATATAATGTAATGTTTATCAATTATGGAAGCAAAATATATTCTCCTCCAATTTTTTTTTTTAAATCCTCACCGGAGGACATTTTTGCATTTATCTTCAGATAGAGCGGGAGGGAGGGAGAGAGGAAGAGAGAGAGACACATCGAGTGGCTGCCACCCACACGCCAACTGGGGATGGGACCAAACTGCAACCGAGGTACATGCCCTTAGGGGGAACCGAACCCGGGACCGGTCTACGGGCCGATGCTCTAACCACTGAGCAAAACCGGCCAGGGCTCTCCTCAAATTTTATACAAACATCCCTCTGCGAGTGAGATTAAATGAAAATATTCCATTCTTTTTTTTTTTAATCCTCACCCAAGGACACTTTACCATTTTTTGTACAGATAGAGTGGGAGGGAGAGGGAGAGAGAGAGAGAGAGAGAAACATCGACGTGAAGGGACACATCGAGTGGCTGCCACCCGCACGACCAACCAGGGCCGGGGACAAACTGCAACCGAGGTACATGCCCTTAGCGGGAACCGAACCCGGGTCTCTCCGGACCGCAGGCTGATGCTCTAACCACTGAGCCAAACCGGCCAGGGCTGAAAATATTCCATTCTTTTTTTTTTTAATCCTCACCCGAGGACACTTTACCATTTTTTGTACAGATAGAGTGGGAGGGAGAGGGAGAGAGAGAGAGAGAAACATCGACGTGAAGGGACACATCGAGTGGCTGCCACCCGCACGACCAACCAGGGCCGGGGACAAACTGCAACCGAGGTACATGCCCTTAGCGGGAACCGAACCCGGGTCTCTCCGGACCGCAGGCTGATGCTCTAACCACTGAGCCAAACCGGCCAGGGCTGAAAATATTCCATTCTTTTTTTTTTTTTTTATCCTCACCCGAGGATATTTTTCCATTTTTTGTACAGATAGAGTGGGAGGGAGAGAGAGGAAGGGAGAGAGAGTGAGAAACATCGACGTGAAGGGACACATCGAGTGGCTGCCACCCGCACGACCAACCAGGGCCCAGGGACAAACTGCAACCGAGGTACGTGCCCTTAGCGGGAACCGAACCCAGGTCTCTCCAGACCGCAGGTCGACACTCTAACCGCTGAGCCAAACTGGCCAGGGCGAAAATATTCCATTCTAAGTTTTGTGATTATACACAAAAAATTTTGAGTACTCGGAAGTTCCTACACTTAAGAACGCCGATTTATATTTATTTTTTCTTCATCGATTTTAAAGAAAGAGGGAGGAGATAGAAACATCAATGAGAGCTTCAACTTGCCGCCTCCTACATGCCCCCCACTGGTGATTGGGCCCACAACCTGGGCATGTGCCCTGACTGGGAATTGAACAAGCAACCTCTTGGTGCACAGGCTGACACCCAGGCACTGAGCCTCACTGACAAAGCAAGAATGACAGTTTAATCTGGAAAGGTCTCTGTAGCTATCTTAACCTCACAACCTCATATCCTCCATATGGCACTTCTGGTTCTTCTCATAACCCACGCTCTAACCACTGTTATTTTTCCCCCCAACTAGTTAGATGCTGTTATTGTTTTTACTGATCACAATATTTTGTTTGTTTGTTTTTTTATCCTCACTCGAGGACATTTTTCCATATTTTACTCAGATAGAGCGGGAAGGAGAGAGAGGAAGAGAGAGAAACATCGATGTGAAAGGGACACATCGAGTGGCCGCCACCCACACGACCCAACCAGGGCCGGGGACAAACTGCAGCCAAGGTACATGCCCTTAGCGGGAACTGAACCCGGGTCTCTGTGGACCACAGGCTGACGCTCTAACCGCTGAGCCAAACCGGCCAGGGCCTGATCACAATATTTATAGAGCCAACTTATTCTCTTTATTTCCAAATGAAAAAGTGTGCTTTAAAAAAATAATTCACCCCAATATATTAATCATAATTCCTTCAGGCATTCCTCAAACTCAAAGCACCCATTAACAAATTGGAAGGAAAAAATATATTAATTTTGGTACACAACAACTGTTAAGTAAATATTTGCTGAGTGAATGAATCTATCAGAGAATGCTCCTGTGTCTACAAACTCATGCAGAGGAACAAAATAATCCAGGACAACCTATGTATGTGGTGTACTTGGCTATTGTAGTTTTTATTATTGAATAATTATAGATTTGGTGCCAACAATAATAAGCCCTTTGCTGTTGACATGGAAACAAAGTACAAAAGCTGTTATATATAGCTTCTGGACTGTTTTCAACATTCTGGATGTTACTGAGACTTGAGGGGAAAAGGACAAAGCAGGGTTATTGGTTCCTTTCATGATGTATACTCTAAAGTATGGGAGCCAAAATTAGATAAATAAAAGCTAATTTATGACTGGGATGATCCTAGGGCTAACAGGGACAGCACGCACTTTATCCCTACTTACAAGACAGGTACCCAGAAAAAGTTTTCATTTCAGTAAGTGAAGAAAAGCCTTAGGGCCCTGGTTCTTTGCTGTATAATGTAATCAGTTGGGATTTTTGTTTTAAGGCGTTAGCAGTACTGCCCTCACTACATGCTAATTGGACAGTACCACAACCCCAAGAAAAGGATGCTTTACTGGGGATTTAAAAAAATGTACTGGCTCCCAGCTCCAAAATTCTGAGCTAATTGGCATCAGGCACAACCTGGACATTGGGATTTACAGAACTCCGGAGATTATTATAATAAATAGCAATCTAAGAACCACTGCCCCAGAGCTTGAAATGCATGACTTTCAACAACTTACACCTGAGGTCTGAGAATCTTCAGCTGAGTGAGGATGTCCTTCTGTACCCTGGGATTAGCTGTGGCAGTAAGAGTCATCACTGGAACAGAGGGAAATTTCTGGCAAAACATATTCATTCTTTTGTAATCTTGACGAAAATTATGTCCCCACTAGTTGGGAAAAAAAACACTGCTTTTCAGACTATTTGAATCTTCCTTATATACAAAGCCAACACTGCTCACTATATTCAGAACCACCTTATTCTTCAGCAAAATAGCAGAATAATTCACCCAATGTTTTTTCTCTCTTCAATTCTGAAAATAGATATACTATTGGTAGTATATATTTATCGGTATTTCAAAACATAAAAGACAGTATTTACCTGACTGACACAATGTGCTTCATCAATAACAAAGCGTGCCAAGAGCTTCCTCTCATACAGATTTTCCAGAGTAGAAATCAGTCTGTTACTTGCACAGACCTAGATCAGAAATGGATTAATTAGACATTTAAAAATATTAAAACACCACATCACCTAAAAGGTTCTGTTGTCTTTAAGTTCCACTACAACTTAAGCCGCATTAAAATCCTCAGAGAAAATTGGTTCGTATTCCAATCTATGAAGTGAATTAGCAGAAGTAAGAAAAAATAGCAGAGACATTTTAGAATGTTTAGAAAACAGTTATGTATCAAGGTCAGTGGTTCTAAAACATTTTTCTGGATCTCTATATACCTAAGGGTCATGTTTACGCTGGGAACAGTGTTATGGATGTTATTTGCATGCTTATTACTTGGGGAGGGGATACATACACATACATATATACATATGTGTATATATGCATATGTTACATACAAAAATTTGTTTGTACATATATATTTTGTAGCTGTCCATGGCAGGGCCTAGAAGCAATGACACCTAGTATCAACAACCACATCTGATATTTCATCTGACAAACATGTCAAAAGGACGAACAGGCCAGTTTGATGGAGGTCCCACAATGGCCAAATCCAGGACAATAATTAGAACATTAAACTACATAACAAAAATCTATTCTGGCCCATTATATAAAAGTCCATAATTTCATATTAATATAAATAAATATATAGGTAAAAGGTAAAGCTCTTTGTTATAGTAAAATGCCAAATGAATTAGAAAAATCATCATTTGGCATCCATTGATGATAAAAGTCTCATGAGTAACAGGGTATTTATAGTCTCAGAGTATCCCATAACAAAATTCCTACTATTACAAAGGCAAAAAATTACTTAAAATCTTACATTTATTATAAAAAGAGAGAAAAAAAAGGTAATTTTACAGTGAAGAAATCCAGCAGTACCCTGGCCAGTTTCACTCAGTGGTTAGAGCATTGGTCTGGGGACTGATGGGTTGCAGGTTGGATCCCTGGCCCTGGTTGGGGTCATGCCGGAGGCAACCAATCAATGCATTTCTCTTACATCGGTGTCTCTGTCTCTCTCTCTTTCTCCCACTCTTTCTAAAACCCAATGGAAAAATAGCCTCCAGTGAGGACTAACAAAAAAGAAATCTGGCAGTTACCACCTTAAATAGGTAATCAGGTTAATTAACATCACCAATAATACAATAAACTGACATCAAATGCCTCCTGATTGGATGCACTGAGAACTTATTAGCACTTCTGATGTTCCTTCCAAGATGAATAACTTGAATCTAATCACGAGGAAACATAAACAAACTCAAATTGAGGGACAGTTCTCAAAATAACTGGACTTTACTTTTCAAAATTGTCAAAGCATGAAAGACAGAGACAAACTAAAGAGACATGACAACTAAATGCAATTCACAATCTAAGATTTTCTTTTGCTATGCAGGACATTATTAGGACAACTATTGAAAATGAAGTAAGGTTTATAGACTAAGTAATAGTGTCGTATAAATGAACATTTTCTGATTTTTATCATTGTACTGAGATAATGCAAGAGAATTTATTGTTTTTAGAAAATTCATGGTAAAGTATTTAGGATTAAAAAGATATCATGTTTGCAACTTACTTTTAAATGTTTAAGAAAAAGTAGAAAGAATGATAAAAGCAATTACAGTAAAATGTTATCATTTGGGATTTCTAGGTGAAAGTCATACAAGAATTCTTTGCTATACATCAGAAATATGTCAAAATTAAAAAATATATTCTATTGAACTTTTAGGAGATAATAGAAAAATATATTGGTTCACACCCTCAATTCCTGGCACATAGCTCATGAAACCCTTGTAATTTCCTAAGTGATAAGAACACTAGGAGCATCATTTACTCTGTTGAGTCGACTCTGCGTGGGCTCCTGGATGGGGGCTGGTTACCAGAAGGACCAACCCATGATTAGAACCCTGACATTTTCAGCCTCACTCCCCATCCTCCAGACGGGATAGAAAGAGAGTTAATAATTGATCATGCCTACATCAAGAAGCCTAAATAAAATCCCCAAAGTATGGGGTCAAGAGTTTAAAGGTTGGCAAACACATCCACACCAGGAGGGTGATATTCCCCTACTCCACAGGGACAGAAGCTCCCATGCTCAGGACCCTCCCAGACCTCATCCTACGTTTTTCTCCATTTAGTTATTCATCTGTATCTTTATCATGTCCTTTAATAAACTGGTAAACTTAAGCATTGCCCTTAGTTCTAAGAGCCATGATAGCAAATTAATCAAACCTGAGAAGGGAGTCATAGAAACTTCTCATTTGTAGCCAAATCGGACAGAAGTTATGGGTAACCTGGGGACCTACTACTTTGTGATTGGCATCTGAAGTGGAGAGGGAACACTCTTGTGGGACTGAGCCCTTAACCTGTGGGATCTGACACTATCTCTGGGTAGGCAATGTCAGAATTGAGTTAAATTGTAGAACACCCGTCTGGTGTCACAAGAATTGCTTGGTGTAAGGAAAAAAACCTCCACACATTTGGTGACAAAAATGAAGTCTCCTATGTGACTGGTAAAGGAGAGAAACAGAGGACGAGAAGACTGAGTTTTCCCCTACACAGAAGGGAGAACAAAATTGTTTTCCTAACACAGCTCTAATATCTTATTTTAAAATAATGATAAAATACAAACCTTCTCTGGAGTAACATATAAAAGTTTTATAATTGGGTTTTGTTTTTTTTTTTTGATAACTGGAGATAAATATTTGTAGCTTCTGAGTCAGTCTTATCACCTGTCAGATATGTAGCTGGAATCTAAGTATAAAAGTAATTAACAATGTAAATTTTACACATTAATCTGATTTATGCTTATATTTATCCTTAGCTTTTATAAATATTTTATAAGTCATATGTCAAAGCTGTTAAAGGAAAGACAATCTCCATGTAATAAAAATAACAAATTATTAGTACATAGTACATATTTTAAAAACCCTTATTAACTATAATTTAAAATATTGTTTACTTCCTTTTTTTCATTTCTTTAATTTCTTTGCTCTTCATATTTGTATGTAAGATAAATATGAATTCAGCATCCAAAAGATCCAGTCCTAATGTACAGCTACATTCTTTTTTAGGTAAATGTATCTTCAGGGTTTCAATGTGTAACAATGATGAAAGGGCCATAACATCATGACTGGTTGAACAATGGCTACCATCACTGCACTGAAATATTCTTTGGAAGAAAAATCAAACCAGTGGTCTTGTGGAAAGGTAGTGGCTCATAACCCTGAAAACAGTTCTGTCTGATCACAATATGCAGGGTTTAGTAGAATGCATTCATATATTTTCTTAAACTCAGCCAGGAGGAAAAAGACGTGTGGGCACATGCATGTGTATGCATTTAAAAATGTTAAGGGAGGCCCTGGCTGGTTTGGCTCAGCGGTTATAGCGTCAGTCTGCGGTCCAGAGACCCAGGTTCGGTTCCTGCTAGGGGCACATATCTCAGTTGCAGTTTGTCCCCAGCCCTGGTTGGTCGTGTGGGTGGCAGTGACTTGATGTGTCCCTTTCACGTCGATGTTTCTCTCTCTCTCTCTCTCTCTCTCTCTCCCCCTCCCTCCCTCCCACTCTATCTGAACAAAAAAATGGAAAAAATGTCCTCGGGTGACGATTAAAAAAATAAATATATAAAATAAAAAATAAATAAAAATGTTAAGGGAGTAAGGTAAGAACTGTGCTGATCTGGCAGTAATTATAAAATTTAAAAACTCCTTTCATATTAATTTAAAAAATTCAATATACAAGTTAAAACTTTTTGCTAAAATAAGTTCTTCTAGAATAAAATCAGATGGAACTATAGAAGGTTATCTGTATGAGAATATTCTTAAAAAATTCTTTTTCTTTATTGATTTTTAGAGAAGGGAGAGGGAGAGAGATAAAAACATTGATGAGAGAGAACATCTACTGGCTGCCTCCTGCATGTCCCCCACTGGGAATTGGGCCCACAACCTGGGCATATGTTCTGACCGGGAATCAAACCAGCGACCTCTTGGTGCATGGGTCAACACTCAACCACTGGGCCACACCGGCCAGGCAAGTATGAGAATTTTCAAAGACCTGTGCTGAAAGGTACAATTTAATGTAACAGCTGTATTTTACTCTTTTTTTCTTTTTCAATTTTTTTTTTCTTTTTTGATTTTAGAAAGAGGAAGAGAGAGAGAAACATCAATGAAAGAGAATATCTATCGGCCGCCTCCTGCATGCTACCCCACTGGGGATCTAGCCCACAACCTGGGCATGTGCCCTGACTGGGAATTGAACCGGTGACCTCTTGGTGTTTGGGTAGATGCTCAACTACTGAGCCACATCAGCCAGGCTGTACTTTATTCTTATAAGCCACACACTATTAAATAAAAAGGTACCCCAGAATACTAAATGTAATTATTTTTAAGTTATGTTTTTATTAGTATTTTTATTGCAATTTGTAGAGTTTTGTTTTTAACTTATATCCAATGAGGTCAGCTTTTGGACTTGATCTACTATAAGTGATCTCAAGGGAGAAATTACAATAGTGACCCCAGGAGAAACACAGGCAAGGAGCTGGTAACACAAACTTTTACCACCTCCTAAAAGAGAAATGAAAAAAATATTTGTCAGGTTCTATCTTGAGAGCATGAAGGCAAAAGTTACAAAGTAAACCGCAAACAACATTTAAGATAATTAATTAATAGGATACCAAGTGATATTCCCCATTGTGCCAACAATATACCATATTCAAAAGAACCAAAATACTTAGACAATTTAAATGAGTAAAGACGATCTTTTAGGACATCTCATGTAGGTACATATGACAGCAAAAGCAAGAATTAGGGCAGAAAACTTAAATGTAATAGAATTGCTTTAAAAGGCTACTTGGGAAATCCCAAATCTAGTTATGGTGCTGGGATTAAAATAATTATTTTATATAACATATAATTTTTAAAGAGTTAAAATGTGATAAAATATAGAACACTAAAACCTATAGTTAAGATGGTTTAGTATTTCTTTGATGATCCAAAGGGCACTTTTAGAATCTCAGTTTTGTTAAACCACTACCATAAATATCAGAGCTTTTACTCCCTGTGCTCTTATCAATAAGGTAATATTCCCAATCTTCCTTTAAAATAAATGAAGGGTAGAACTATATTGTGTATACTAACAGAAGATGAAGAGAAAGAAATTACTTTTGAGACCAAGGTTGGGGGTGGAGGCGGCGGGTTGGAATCTCTCTCCATGTATCTCTAATTCAAAATGACAAGACAATCAGGGCACATTTATTTAATGGTAACTAACATGATTAAGCCCTAATTTTCAACTTCATCAGTCCACTAATATTAGAAATGTGTGCTGGGCACTTTCTAGGACTTCAATTTGTGTTTTAACAAGACATTCCATCTTTACTGCATGTGTAGTGAGTAAATTTCATTTTGGTATATATGTGTAAGTGTCAAGGAAAGAACAAGAAGCTGAGTTCTAATTTCTGCTCTACAACTTACAGTGGTTGCGTCCCCTTTGGGGGTCTAATGACCCTTTCACAGGGGTTGCCTAAGACATAACAGTAGCAAAATTACAGTTAAGAAGTAGCAACAAAAATAATTTTATGGTTGGGGGTCACCACAACATGAGGAACTGTATTAAAGGGTTGCAGCAATAGGAAGGTTGAGAACCACTGAATAGGTTATGACTTAGATAATGCTATTTAATCTTGTCATGTCTCAATTATATTACCTTCAAAATGTACTAGATTAGTGTCTTATAAATTTTTCCATCTAAAACAAACTTCATTTGGAATCTTATATATATAAATCAAGAGGCTGAAATTGGGATGAAAGGACACTTAAAAACACCCCCTTGAAATCCCCCCCCAAAAAACATAGAAAGCCCCCAAAACCACTGGATGACCCAGGGTTCTTTCCTGCGTTAGTTCTGGAGTACCAACTTGGCATTGACACAGAGTGAGTAAGTTGATGAAATCGGAAATGATTATTAAACATCAACTAAATTTTAAAATCAGTTTGAAAAAATTCAGGTGCCCAGACAACACTATTTAACAATGATGAAAACAACTAATTGCTTAAGGTCTCAAAGGTGAGTAAAAGGCCAAGGGAAGACTACATGTATAAGTACTAAAACCCCAAATTCCCCATGCTTCTTATCCTAATTGCTTATTTAATATTCTGACTTGGATGACTATAAATTATTGAACAGCTGTTATAAACATTTATAGCACAATGAAAAGTCCTGAGTCTCTTCAAAACAGGCCAAGAAAGAACTACGCTCTATGTTTTTTATTTAATTCTTGTAACACTCTGTGAAACAGGTATTTTATAATGATTAACCCAACTGCATTCATAGGGTTCTGGGAGTGAAATGCCTTGCTCAAGGTTACACCACTAGTAAATGGCAGGGCTGCACTTTAAGCCATTACTCCAGAGCTGCTGATATTACCACCATATGCAACACTAGACTGTACCAAATAAACTGCCAGTAATGGTCATGTCTCTATTTTAGTCCAACATTTTTATTCATGTTCCAGACAAATTTAGACTAGAAAAAGAAAAATTCCCAAAGAGAAATTCTAGATCAGTTCAACACAATGAGCTTTAAAAACCTTAAAGGGCTATAAATGTCAACAACTACAATGAGGTAATGTACTTTCTTACTACATGGTATGGGAGGTTTAGAGGCACATAAGTGATAGAAATACTGTGTCAGTGTTCTCTTTCATTCTATTAAAGGGCTTTCATTTCATATCTGCCAATGACTTTCTGCCAATTCATATCTCAAAATACATACCAGTGGGCATTAAGATAAAACAGTCTTCACCAAGCAGTGCAGCATTGATTGCCTCTAGCTGATTAGTTATAAAATTATGCAGGCCAAATTTTTTATGAAAAATCTTCATAATTTCTTTTGTATGAGGAAAATTAAGACTTTGGAAATGCTCATGTTTCAGATTTCTGGATGCTAAATTTTGTGCCAACTGGTCTAAGAAAAGAATTGATGTTAGGAATAATCAGGCATTAAAGTCACAAGTCAGTTTCAGCATTTACCCTTTGCCCTGCATAATCATTGGCATACCTTTCCTTTTTTAACCATTTACTGAATTTCCTCCCATGTAAGTGTCAAGGTCACCAAAGACTTGCTAAGGGCCAAATTCAAGTCTGTCCTTGATTTTTGTACATCACCACCACTATCCTTTATTTTCTCCTTCCTCTTCTTTCTTGACTGACCTTCGACAACTGTGGATTTAAATTCCCTTTCTTGGTTCCACTTCCATGTTTCCCCTTATATTTGGGAGTCTTTCAGATACTTGGGATTGGAGTTTTTAGACGTTCTTTTTTGGAATTTTTCTAGTCCTATGATCTTAAGCATCACTTATGTGCACCGAAGGCCTAGACCTCTTTGTTTAAACCGATCTGCTCCTAAGTTCCAGTCCTACATACATCTCCAATTGTCCACATGACATTTATACCTAAATGACTTACTAATACTGTAAGCTCAACAAGTCTTAAAATAGCCCATGTCAGCTTTTCTCCAAAATCTGCCTATCTTCTGACTCCCCTATTTCTGTTAATGGTGTCATACTTTCCCAGTCACTGGGTCAGACACCTCAGAGTCATCTTAGCTTCCTGATTCTTCTTGCACAATGTCACACACATCTACCCCCTGCTCTCCATCCTTGCTGTCACAACTCTGGTTCAACACAGAGAACAAGAGGAGCTCACACCAGCTTTGGCAGTTACTCCAATCCCAATGCTCAACTATCTCAAGATAATTTCAACTGTCAAGTATGACACATTCTAATAGGATACAAAAATAAACTCATTAATAGTTATTTTAAAGGTCAACAACTTAACTATAAGAACCACCCTGTGGTATTAAGTCATCAAGAGCAAAAATAGAGAAGGCTGTACTTTACAAAACTTTGTACATCTAAACTTGTTTCAGTTAAAAAAAAATACATTTTATGATAATTTTATAGGATTGATGTAAGATTTTAAAATTAGTTCTGGCACCCTAGCCAGTTTGGCTCAGCGGTTAGAGCATCAGCCTACAGTCCAGAGAGACCCGGGTTAGGTTCCCGCTAAGGGCAAGTACCTCGGTTGCAGTGTGTTCCCGGCCCTGGTTGGTTATACGGGTGGCAGCCAATCGATGTGTCCCTTTCACGTCGATATTTCTCTCTCTCTCTCTCCCCCTCCCACTCTATCTGAACAAAAAATGGAAAAAATGTCCTCGGGTGAGGATAAAAAATAAAAAAATAAAATATAAAACGAAATAAAATTACTTTTGGCTTTTCTCTGCAGCCTTTATAGTGGCTAATTTCACTCCTCCAAAAACTTCCCTCACTAAACTATGAGCTCCAAGAGGAAAGGAACTATTCATTATCATCTATTACCAGAACCTAGAGCAGAATATAGTGGGCACTCAGTAAATATTTGTTGAATGAATTCAAAGAATTCCAGGCCAGTAGCAGTGATGGCTGAGTGGTTAAGGCATTGAATTTGAAAAGAATTCCAGGCCAAAAGAAATAATTTGATTGATTTAAGAACTTTGACTTCAGCCCTGGCCAGTTTAGCTCAGTGGTTAGAGTGCTGGCCTGCAGACCAGAAGTGACAAGGGTTTGATTCCCAGTCAAAAACACATACCTCGATTGCAGGTTCAATCCCCAGCCTGGTCAGGGTTGTATGGGAGGTAACCAATTGATGTCTCCCTCTCTCCCTCTTCCCCTTTCTCCTTCCACTCTATCTAAAAATCACCAGAAAAATATCCTCTGGTGAGGATTTTAAAACAACAACTTTGACTTCAAATCTTTCTTTGACTGCCCTATATTTTAATATTTTAAGACATAAAACACATTTCTCTACTTGATAAATTGATCAGGTTTTATCAATCCAGAATTTGAAAAAATATGTACACTTACATTTTTGAAATGACTCTGAGAAGTTTTTATTTTGAGCAGTAGATACCACAGGAAGACAGTTTGACTTGGCTGGAGAAATTCTTTCTGATACTGATTTAACTGGTCGACCTTCTTTAATAGGTTGATAGGCAGCTGTGGAAGATTTGCTCGTTGCTAAGTCATGCATTATATTTTCCCACTCATCATCATCATCTAAGTCATCTATGTTAAAATTATCGATCTCAAAGGAAGCCTGGATTTCTCTCTCTAAATTATCTATTGAAGCAGTATGTTTATTCTGATCTTTTATAGCAGTGCTTGTAAGAACATTTCCTGGAAAATGAGTTTTCATTTCTTTTTTCTATCCTTGGTGTTTCAGCCCATTTGCTACTTACAAAGGATTTCTGTAAATGGGAATTGAATAATGGTCTTTCAAAGAGATTCTTCTTGGTGACTGAGAATCCTGTCTTCCCTGGGGTAGTAATTACTAACCAGTCCTCAGAAGAAATGGAATTTGAGGAAATGGGTTAAAAATTTAACTCCTTATCAGAATTCCTTGTAGGGAAGAAATCACCTTTGGAAATGCATAAGGCAAGGAAACAGACGCCATATCCTCCATGGGGTGATGGAGTACATCAGGCCTGCACCTCCACACTGAACCGAAAACACTGACATCACTTGTGTTTAAATCTGCTTCAGCTAGGAGTTTCCTTCTGAAGAAAAAATACACAACACCATAGTAAGTATGAGTAGTCTACCAAGGTAGGCCACACAAGTATATCTTTAGT
Organism: Molossus molossus; assembly: GCF_014108415.1. NCBI lineage: Eukaryota > Metazoa > Chordata > Mammalia > Chiroptera > Molossidae > Molossus > Molossus molossus. The sequence continues at coordinate 3,412,824 of NW_023425360.1, read as the reverse complement.
TCTCATTCCAAATTGCAGCAACATATACCCTTTTTTTTTTTCCAATTTCAAAAATTTGAATACAAATATTAAAGGAGCAGCTTGAAAAAGTTAATAAATTAAAACATAGTGACAATTTATCCTATTCAAAATGTTAAAAATGTTGCCCTGTATGTTTCTGATATAGAGTGGTGGAAATGCAGTCAGATATACTCCAGAAGGAGAAAAATCAAGATACCTTATGTCCCGCTGCTGAAGCAGGTCATTCCCACAATCCAAAGCTTTCAGTTCATCATTAGGAATAGTATCAACTAAGTTACAGATGTGGTCCATCACTCGAATAAGCTGCTGCTGCAAACTTGTATGTGTAGCTATAAAGAAATTATGGTGTTAATATTTGTCCTTGAAAACAAAAAAGACAAGATTTTCAAAGTTGTGCATGTAAAATCTGAAGTAGTTTAAAAACAAGATTATGAACAACTGTATACTGACCTTATTATCTGCCTGTGAAATAATTTGAAATAAGATTGTCTCTATTCTATATCACGAGAGCTTATAACTATGTTATTGTTTTATTTCATGTTAATTCTAAATATTTTTCTTAGGGTAACCAGGGTCGGAAGATAGAAAAGTTTTATCAATTTACTATAATTTTTTTACTAACTTAGGGAGTAAATCCCACCATGCCCACCCAAAGTGTATTATAAAGTGCTGCACAGGTGCCTTGGCTGGCACGGCTCAGTGATTAGAGTGTTAGCCTGTGCACCAGAGGGTTGTTGGGTCAAGGAAGCAAGTAAGATGCTTACTCTACCCTTAGGGCCTATGGTATACAGAAGAAACAGGCAGTGTAGGTGGGCTACAGAGGAAACTGTACTCCCAAGAGACAATCAGAGACACAAAGGGAAGAAAATGTTCAGAGAATAGAATGAGGAAATTGCTGACCAAACACAGTGAGTTTAAAGGTCTAAAGGGCAGAAAGAAGAGGAAGAGAGAACAGACTAGGGAGTATACAGAGCAATGTGGGAACAAGTATCTGTGTGAGCATGAGTTGGGAAGTGTGGACTCTTACTAGTGACTGATATAAATAGGAACATGAGGTATAAGGCGGTAAAAGTGGGATTGCTGAATTCCTACTTTACTTTTGTTTTCTCTGTAAAGAGAATGGCATCAGATTGGAAAGAGAATAAGCAATGGTCTGAAGGAAATGAAAGCCAAGACAGGCTCAGAGAGCAATATAGCCATTGGAAAGGAGCTCAAGTCTCCTTGTCTAGACAGATTACACTTTGGAATAAAAGAAAACCTGAAAACAAGATTTCAATGATATCTGAAGCATCTAGTTGATGAAAGAGTGAAGACAGGCAAACACTGTTCTAATTTTCAAAAAACTGTAAAATGAGTGCCCAAAGCTAAAAGCTGGTGATCTTGATATCAATTCAAGGCAAAATTCTAGAACACGTTATCAAATGGCTGCTTAGTGAGCTCTAAGGAGAGGAAACAATTATAGAATTAGTAAGAGGTCATAAAAACAAACCAGCCCTCTTAATGTACTTCATTCTTTGAAAGGATTAATGGACTGGCAGATAATAGCTACCATTAATTGAAGACCTACAGTGCACTAGGTACTTTACCTTGAATCTTGACAACTACTCAGCAAGTTAAATATTATTCACCCTGTTTTATAGAAACTGAGAACCAGAGAAGATGAACTAATTTGCCATAGCCATACAACCAGGAGTAAGACAAGATAGGCTTGTATCTGAGGTCTGCATCACTCTAGAGAGAGTTCCCCATCAGTTCCCTCTTGGTGTCTCAGAACCTTAAAGTTCTGTAGTCATATGACTAAGACTTTTGCACCCCCAGGGACAAGGGAGAAAAACATGGTCTGAAAGTAGATTTGTAATTATTTAAACAAGAAGTGGTGACTGATGTCAGCTGAGAGGGAGTCCCCTAACATTCTGTAGGGCTCTTTTTGCCATTATTCTAGCCAAACATTTTGAAACTTAATGATGCAGAAACATTACAGTGCAGAGGCTATCAGTGTAAACTCAAGAGCCTCAAGATTGCTGAGTTCGAATCCTAGCTCTGCCGCTGTTTAATTCTATGACCATGTGTCATTACTTAACTCTCCTGCATCTCAGTTTCCATATTAGTAAAATAGAGATAATAGAAGATACCTTAAAGGACCACTCTAAGGGTTAAGTTAGTTAATACTATAAGGCACTTAATAAACAAAAATATATTTGAAGCAAACAGAAAAAACACACAAATTACTGCATATGTGTGTGCATACACACACACACACTGTATGTACAACATCCATCAACCAAGTATAGAATGTGTTACAGAAATATTCAGAGAATAAAAAGAACGCTTGGAAATTGGCTTGATAAAAATGAAAAGTTCCATAGAAGAGTTAATATAAAATCGAGGAAATCTCCCAGAAAGCAGACAAGCAAGAAATAGAAAATAGGTAGTTAATTAATGGGACCCTAACATCCAATAGAAGTTCCAGGAAAGCTGAAAGAGAAAAGAAGAAAATACCAGTAAAACTTCCAAAATAGAAGGATACAAGTTTCTACAACAAAGGAGCCTCCAGGAAGTAGAAATTAGGAGTGAGAAAAGAGACTGTTGTTTCCCGCCTTATAGCACTATTGGATTAGTTATACTAGATATTTAATAGAAAAATTTTAATGAATTAAGAAACAAATTCAACAAACAAAAAAGTATTAAATGTTAAGACCCAAACAAGGAGAACAAGGATGATGTCTAGAAACCAATATCTATAAAAAGAGTTAAAAGACCTAATAATATGTAGCCTTAAAAAAAAAAAAAAAAAAAAGCTTCTGGGAGCTTTAGACTTAGCTCACAAAGATTAAGTTATAGAAAGGCAGGTTTTGGTTCAATATGAGAAATAATGTTCTAACAAGTAGCATTTTCAAAATAGAGAATGAATTACCTTGTGAGAACATGAATTTATAAGTTGTTTGAGCAAATGACGACTAACCAATGAATAGGACTGTACATTAGGGCAAAAGGAACTATAAATTTGCCATCTTATAGTATACGACCACAGGTAAAAATATAATCTTACCTGGTTTTCAAAAGTAGTTAAAATATGTGATATGCCTAAAATACTTTTTGTACCATCAGAGTCTGTGCCAGTTTCGTGGTTAGATTGCTGAGCAGGCATTTTCTCAAGCTTTGAGAAGTCCTCTGGCGTGCTTAGGCCATCCTTCTTTCTGTCACAGGCATCAAGCTCCTTTAACATACTACAAATTTAAAAATATACAACCAATCAAAGTATAGAATAGATCAAATGCATTTTTCCTCTACTATTTCTCCACAACTGGTCAGACAATAGTAACAGAAAAGAGAAACTCTTTTTATATCTTTATTCTAAAACCTCTTTAGCTGGCCATCAATGTCATTCATCTTCTGACCCAAGAGACCCTTTCAATTTGACCTCCAATTATGTCCTTCCAATAATCCCAGGCTTTAATTGCAGTGCATCACTCACATTCTTTTGTTGTTGTTAATCTTCAATGAGGGTATTTTTCCACTGATTTTTAGATAAAGTGAAAGGAAGAGAGGGAGAAAGGGAGGGAGGTAGGGTGAGAGAGAAATATTGATGTGAGAGAGCACATCGAATGGTTGCCTCCTGCATGTCCCTGACCAGAGCTGGGGATGGAGCCTGCAACCCAGGTATGTGCCTTTGACCAGGAATCAAATCTGAGACCATTCAGTCCCCAGGCTGATGCTCTAACTGCTGAACCAAACTGGCCAGGGCATCATTTACATTCTTCACATAAGTCCTGCATTGTCTACTTCAGAAATTTTGCCTCTGCTCTTCTATGAAAAAATCACCATTCCAATCTCTTCTTATCCAAATTACACCTGTTCTTTTAGGCCCAACTCAAATGTTACTTTTCTGATTTCTCCAGCAAGTGGTTATTGACATCTCTTTCTTCTGAGACTCCAAAGCATTTTATCCAGACTTCTCATATACCAACATGTCTATGTGTGTTTCTATACATATAACTAACATATACAGATAATACAAGACGATATTAACATGGTCAGTCTGACTGGATATAAAAAATACTGTAAAAGTAACAAACAGCCCTAGCCATTTTGGCTCAGTGGTTAGAGTGTGGCTCAAGGACCAAAGGGTCACAGGTTCAATTCCCAGTCAAGGGCACGTACCTGAGCTGCAAGTTGGATCCTTGGTTGGGGTTGTATGGGAGGCAACCAGTCGATATGTCCCGTACTCTTTTTTTTTTAAATCTTCACCCAAGGCCCTGGCCAGTTTGGCTCAGCGGTTAGAGTGTTGGCCTGCGGTCCGGAGAGACCCTGGTTCGGTTCCCGCTAAGGGCATGTACCTCGGTTGCAGTTTGTCCCCAGCCCTGGTTGGTCGTGCAGGTGGCAGCCACTCGATGTGATCCTTTCACATCGATGTTTTTCTCTCTCTTTCTCTCTCTCTCTCTCTCTCTCCCTCCCTCCCTCCCACTCTATCTGTGCAAAAAATGGAAAAGTGTCCTTGGGTGAGGATAAAAAAAAAAAAAAAATCTTCACCCAAGGATATTTTTTTATTTATCTTCAGAGAGAGAGAGAGAGAGAAACATTGACATGAGAAGGACACATCGACCTGGTTGCCTCCCGCATGACACCAACCAGGGCAGGGGACGAACCGCAATCGAGGTACATGCACTTGGCCAAAATCGAACCTGCAACTCACTGGTCCTCGGGCGGACGCTCTACCACTGAGCCAAACCGGCCAGGGCTTGATATTGTCTCTTTCACATAATGTTTCTTTCTCTCTCTCTCTCCTTCCCTCCCTTCCATTCTATCTAAAAAAATCTATAGAGCCCTGGCCAGTTTGGCTCAGCAGTTAGAGTGTCGGCCTGCAGTCCAGAGAGACTTGGTTTGGTTCCCGCTAAGAGCACATGCCTCGGTTGCAGTTTGTCCCAGCCCTGGTTGGTTGTGCAGGTGGCAACCACTTGATATGTCCCTTTCACATCGATGTTTCTCTCTCTCTCCCCCTCCCCCTCCCACTCTATCTGAACAAAAAATTAAAAAATGTCCTCGGGTGAGGATAAAAAAATAAATAAAAATAAATAAATCTATGGAAAAATATCCTTGGGTGAGGATTATCAAAAAAAAAAAGTGAAATTGTTAGAGGGTACGGTGGTAATCCAAAGAAAGATAACACATTCTGGAACGTGAGAAGGCTTTGCAAAGGGGTAGAATTGGAGGAAACCTTGAAAGTTGGATATAAAAAGTGACAAGCTATGAAGAAGAGATTAAAAAAAGATAATTCTATTCACTTGATATACAAGAATCATGTATACTTTTTCTAAAATGGGACTTTGAAATGTAATCCTGATTTAGTTAGAATAAATCATATAAAATAATATATTATATTCAAAGAATGGGCCTTACATTTTAGCCATGTTTTCCAATTTGTCTCATTAGGCTCTTGAGGGCTTAGGCTATTGTAAGGCCGTAACTAGTGATAAAGCTGAAAGGTATGTCGGGGCCTGAAGATGAAAGATTTTGAGGGCCAACTCAAGAGGTTTATGAATAAAAGGAACTACAAGAACATGTTATACATTACCTGACCATTAGAGTTCTGAAGTCACAACCAGCATTTTAAAACAAAAGATAGTACACTTTACTTGTACTCTGCACAAAAGTGTATCATTTGTGAAATTTCTATTTGTTTTATAATATATACAAATATGTATACAAGGTTCCAATGGAAAACATTGAGAGAATCCATCTTGGAAATACAATTTTGGTCATGCTGAAGATCTAGGTAAAGTTAATTATGGCATGATAACTCAATAAATTATATAGCCATTAAGTGGAATAAAAAATAAAGCCTATATAGCAATACGGAAAAAAAAATTTTCTTTATTGATTTTAGAGAGAAAGGAAGGGAGAGGGAGAGAGAGAGAGAGAAACAGCGATAAGAGAAAACATCGACTGACTGCCTTCTGCTTGCCCCCACTGGGGATTTGGCCCACAACCTGGGCATGTGCCCTAAATCGAACCGGCAACCTCTTGGTGCATGGGTTGATGTTCAACCACTGAGCAACACTGGCCAGGCAGAAAATGTTTTAAAAATACTGTAATACTAAAAGAAGCAGAGGCCCTAGCTGGGTAGTACAGTTGGTTAGAGTGTCGTCCTGATATGCCAAGGTTGTGGGTTCGGTCCCCAGTCAGGGCACATACAAGAATCAACCAATGAATGCATATATAAATGGAACAACAAATCAATATGAATCTCTTTCTCTCTCTAAAATCAATAAATTTTAAAAAGAAAAGCAGAATAGAAATTTGGTTACATGATAATTACAGCAATGCAAAAATCATATACATGTAGAGAAGAATCAAAACCAAACATGGATAAAGAAAATGTTTGGTTTGTTGGAATGTTGAGACAACAAGTAAGAATCCTGTTAAAATGGTTACAGTGTTATTTGTGCAATATGCACTTTTTAAATAAACAAACAAAAAAGGCCAGGAAATAGCACTACGCTGGATCTTAGTCCATCTGCCATTAATTTTATCATCCTGGGCCATTCCCTGCTCTTCCCTGGGCCTTAACTGTTTCACCTGCTAAATGATGATGCTGATTTAGAATCCAGACTCTATTATGAACTCCTGCTCAGTTTTTTACTTTGTGTAATTCTGAATTTCTATTGGAAGAGAGGTGAAAGGGCAGCTGATAATAGTTTTTTAGTTTTGTCATCAAATAGTAATCATGTCTCAACCTTTCCTGCCTCTTCAAACATCCCAACACACCTGTTAAAACACAAACCCAGAGAAACTAGATTATACACACAAACACCTCCTTCCTGCATTACTTCCCTAATTAAGGTAATATACTGTAGGGATCTACTTATCAAAATACTGGTTAATAGTGCAGTATATACACCACCACTCAACTGGACTGTAATTTAGATTGGGGTGAGGATGGATGTAACAATGACTATTAACTAGTATTTTAAGCTATTGAAGAGTTGTGTCGACTATGTATTTTTTCCTATAACACTACCAATTAACCACTATCATGTTCCTAATTTATTAAAATTCAGTGAATGTCAAATACAATAGCCAAGTCTATCCTGTAGAATATAAAGGGGGGGGGGGGTACATATCACTTACTAAGTCATTTTCCAAATAAGGAATTAGCTGTGTCATATATTCCTCCTGATAAAATCAACTACATGAAATTGTTTGGAGATCTCATGCGATTACAATTTTGGTAGTATTCTAAAGCTGGAACTTTATAGTTTTAGAATACTACCAATTAAATAAAATGTATCAATAGGGACTTTTTGAAGCTTTCACTTGGATATAAAATGAACTGTGCAGAACATGATATTATACAGAAATGATATTACATAACTAAATTATTTCAGAATACCCCCAAAACAATTATGCTTATTAATTTATCAGCTATTTTACCTAAAGCATTTTAAAGAGAAAGAAGAGGCAGAAGTCATTCCTTCTTCTGGAGAAGGTGGAACAAAATCTATATTGTAATCATCTTCATCAAGCTCAACACATGGAGATTTCTCAAATGAACGTAATTCCATTTCTTTCAAGTTTTTATCCTTTTCATTATTATCTAAAGTAAACAGTTGATAAACATAGGATATTTTAACAATTAACGAGACAGAAAGAACAGAGTATGAGCACTGAAGACTGAGTGCTTCGGGCAAGTCATAAACAGTAACACCACTCTGTGAGCCCTCTCTTTTCCCACCTTAATGTTGGCTTGTTTCTTTTTGTTTTTTTATCCTCACTCGAGGACATTTTTTGCATTTATCTTCAGATAGAGCAGGAGGGAGAGAGGGAGGAAGAGAGAGAGAGAGAGAAACATCGATGTGAGAGAGACACATTGAGTGGTTGCCACCCACATGACCCCAACCGGTGTGTGGGGACAAACCAGGTACATGCCCCTAGTGGAAACCTAACCTGGGACTCTCTGGTCTACAGGCCAATGTTCTAACCACTGAGCCAAACTGGCCAGGGTGGCTTGTTTCTTCATAAGTGATTATTGAGTCAACTGGAGTCAGTCCAATGAATACTGGACTGAAGCCAAATATCTGCTTAAGGATTTTCATGATTGTCTCCAATTAAATTATGAAACTCCCACTTAGCATTTATGTTTTTATATCTTTTATTCATATTTAAATAAGGGTCCAGCACACCCTCGCCGGTTTGGCTCAGTGGTTAGAGTGTCACCTCAAGGACTATGGAGTCGAGGATTGAATTCTGGTTGGGGGCGTATATCTCGGTATGGTTCGTCACTGGCCCTGGTTAGGGTCATGTGGGAGGCAGCCACTCGATGTGTCTTTTTCATGTTGATGTTTCTCTTTCTCTCCCCCTCCCACTCTATCTGAACAAAAATGGAAAAATGTCCTTGGGTGAGGATTAAATAAATAAATAAATGAGGGTAAAGTGCAACAAATTAGTCTGATAACTGTACAAGCACTATTGTTTGTATAGATAAATTATTTCTACTTTATCACAAAGTCTTCCTAGTGATTTAAGTCTACCAGATTCAGTCTCTCTCTCCTGAGTACAAGAAAAGAACACAATGCCCAATAGTTTCTCTTTAGTTTACCTTTTACCAAATTGTCTCTTCATAAACAGCAACTCATTTGGTCAGACAATAGTTCTGCTTATTATCAATCGCTTTCGGTCCTCTCTCACCCTACAATAACCTTAATGGGATTCAGATGTTTAAAAATGTTAGTCTCATATTTACAACTATTTCATAAAGTAGGTAGTTCCACATATGGCAAATCTTAGCTATTAAGTTCTGGACATCTAGCCCAGCCAGTGTGGCTCAAGGGATGGAGTATTGTCCCATGGACTGAGAGGTCTTAGTTCAATTTCCAGTTGGGGGACATTCTGGGATTATGGGCCCGATCCCAGTAGGGGGTATGTAGGAGGCAGCCGATCAATGTTTCTCTCTCATGTTGATGTTGCTCTCTCTCTAAAAAAACCAATAAAAACATATTTAAACAAAAGTTCTGGATATCTAATAACTATGACACCTAAACATAAAATAATTTGAATGTAATTTATACTTTAATAATAGCATGATTAAATCATATTATACAGCATAAAGGAATTATAATAGAAAGGCTTGGCTTTACTTCTCAATTCTACCACTTACCAGCCAGCAGACATTAATAGGTCACTTTAACCTCTATGAACCTTATTTTTTTTGTATGTAAACATCACAGAGCTATCCTTGGTGTTCATATAAAAATTACATTAGCAGAAATTAAATCTTTCATTTCATTAGTATGTCCTGCCTCAAGCATGTGGCCAACAGATTATTCAATAAGCACCTCTAAAGATCCTAAGGACAAAAGCTGTATTATATTTGCTACTGTTCCAATGCCTAGCTTTGAATGAATGAATACAATTGATAAACTGAAATGAAAATAAAATAATGTTTACCTCTTTCCTCTCCCAAATGAGTTTTTAAAGACTATCCTGAGTATCTTCATTTGTAAGCTCTCTGGAATTGGGGTCATCATCAATACAAATCACATCACTACTTAAACATTCAGAGTCAGCCTTCTGTTCCTTCATCAAATATATTTGCTTGCATTCAGAGGAGGAAGTCAAATTAGCCTTTACTGTATTTTATGAAGCTGTGTTTTAAAAAAGTTTCTCTTAGAACTTTTTGATTTCTGAGCAGTGCTTACTCTTACAAAGTGATTTCTGAGTGGTGTAACAAATACTTTTGAATTCCCAGAAGTATCAAAGTCATCCATATCATCCCAATCATTGATGGTAATAAAAGAATCTGATGAAGAACTACATTCTAATTTCTTGAAAGTAGCATTTCGAGAATCCTTTATAATCAGTGTGCTCTGGGTAGTATCTAAAACTTCTTGTGGAATCTGTGTCAAATCTGGCAATAATGGTTTTGAACCAACTCTCTTGGTTTGCTGTCCTGCAGCAGCATTTTTAAAGTCTGTTGATTCATGGTGTGGGGTAAAGTTTCCCTGAAAGAAAAGTCCTCAGCAATATTAACATCTTTATCACTTCACACAGGTGTTTTTGCTACTGACACATTAGTCACAGACACATTGTTGGCTGAAGATATTTTCTTTTTAAAAGTGAAACCACTGGAAAAAATTAAATACCTGAATTAGATAAATTTTAACAAACCCATCAACTACACAAAACTCTAAATTTTTTTTTTTTTTTACTGATTTATACAACTTACCTTCTATCCCCTTCTCCAATTTTAAAATTTATAAGGTTACTAAGATTATACTTTGTATGCTCTGATCCTTCCTATTCAGCGGCTAATCAGTTTTGAGAGTATCCAGGCCATTCCCACTACTTTATTTCTCAGGCTGGTAGTCCTTAATTAATAGCACCTCCAGAGGGAGAAGACGGCATAAGTGAACAAAAGAAGAGACTCAAATTTGGCTATTGTTACTAATCTGATCAAAGTTTTATGGGGGAAAATTTAAAAACTGCTCACTATACTGAGATTTGGAGGAGAAGCAAGAGTCTTAGACATCTCTGGATTTAGTGACATAAAAGTGAATGGTGACTTTATTTTTTTTTTTTTTCCTCACCCGAGGACATTTTTCCATTTTTTGCACAGACAGAGTGGGAGGGAGAGAGAGGAAGAGAGAGAGAGGGAAACATCGATGTGAAAGGGACACATCGAGTGGCTGCCACCCGCACGACCCAACCAGGGCCGGGGACAAACTGCAACCGAGGTACATGCCCTTAGCGGGAACCGAACCCGGGTCTCTCCGGACCGCAGATGGACGCTCTAACCGCTGAGCCAAACCGGCCAGGGCGTGAATGGTGACTTTAAAGTCAAACACCCAGAGGGTGCCTAGAACCTCATAAGGGTACAATAAGGAACACAATAAGGAACGTAAGTTATTACTAGATATCATTATGAATTTGGAGTATAGCTTGGAGAAAAGATCAAAACCAGACAGCTATCGTTTCCTTATAAATTGTTTTTGGAAAAGATATAAAATTATATTAAAATACTAAAAATACCTATTTGCCCAAATTTACAAAAAGATTCATTATTCATTTACTCAACAAATTTTTACCGAGCAAATGTTATATGCCAGGAACAGTGCGAAAGTGCTGAACAATTTATTACCTGGTGCTGCTAACACATGTTCTACCATTAATTTGCAAAGTGGGAAAATCACTGACCCCAAAGCTTTATTTCCTCATCTATATAATAAAAGGGTGAAAAGAGCAGATATCTCATTTTAATGATAATATATATTAGTACCTGTATAACAACAAAACCACCAAAAGACTTACGAAGATTTTGGTTTTTAAAGATTTAATTTATTGTTAAGTTTTCTGCCTGAATGATGCTCCAGTTGCTCCTGTATATTATTTTGAAGAACAGCAGCCATGATCCTAAAAGAGACAGGGGGAAAAGTTCAGTACAGTTATGTACTTTGCATTAATCATAATATTTGGGGGGATACGGGTGGCAAAGGGGATGGAACACTGTTCTAACTGTGCCCAAAGTAATAAGGCTATTTTTTGGTCAATAAATTGTTTTGACATTTGAAATATATAATCTTTAACTAGCGGAGGCTCATTTGAATAGCAAGATGACCTGGTTTTCCCCCCATGCTAAAATAAACACAAAAGACATTAAGGGAAGGGATTATTGGAAAAGGGCTTGCAGAAAAATGATACCTGGCTTGGGCTTAAAAAATAAATAGAAACTAGACAGGGAGTTCAGTGGGCAAAAATAATCAAAGTACAATGAAAATCCAAAAAAGAAATAAATAACATAATTCTATACCCAAGGGGAAAACTGGGAAAAGGAAGAGCACCACCAATAAGAGCAATGGTTCACCAGCAAGACACCATGCTTCATAATTATCTAGTTTCAACCAAAAAGAATACTTTTACCAAGCATATTTTTCCCTTGTAGAACAAACTGTGATACTGTTGAGCTATTGCCTGAGATAATGTACAGCTTGGGCCACCTTAAAGTTACTGGGGTACTGGAAGACAGGACAGCCAAAATCTATGGAAAACAAAAAATTTTCATTTTAGCTGATAGTTACAACCTCCTTCCCATTCTATCTCTAACAGAGATCTACTTTTATAACATATCTTAGGAAAAAGGATTAACAATATTAGATAATATTTGTGGAAATAAGTTTTACATAAATCATATTTCACTCACTACTATTAAAATCACCTATGCTTACTAACTGTTGTACTTTAGATAACAGTAAAAAGAAAAATTTGGAAGAAACTGAATTACACTCAGTTGAGAAATCTTCATGTGTTAAGCTTAAGGAAGATAATTATGATGCATTTTTTTGTTCTACCTTCTCCAGAAGAGACGACTTCTGCCTTTTCTTTTTAATAATTTTGCTTTATTGATTTTAGAGACACAGGAAGGGAAGGAAACACCAATGATAGAACATCGATTGGACGCCTTCTGCATACCCCCCACTGGGGAATCGGGTCCACAACCTGGGCACGTGCCCTGACTGGGAATCGAACTGGTGACCTCTTGGTGCATGGGTCAGTGCTCAACCACTGAGCCACATCAGCAAGGAGACTTCTGCCTTTTCTTTTTCTTTAAGTCCTGACTGGTTTGGCTCAGCAGTTGTGAGTACACAAAACAGAATTTATTCCTGAATTATTATTTAATCATTATTGTATTATTTTCCATACAAACAAGTGTAAACCTACTTTTGCCCCACCCTGTATTTCTATCAAGAGAAACCTACTCTGACCTATTTTGTTACCCTCACATAGTAGTACAGCTCCCATAGGATGTGACAGGATGTTTAATTCTTTTCCTTTATTCATTAGTTTAAAAAAAATGATTATTTCTCTAGCAACTGCCAATGATGATCAATTTTTTTAGTATTATTGTATGTTTCAATCCAATACAGTTATCACTCTTATTGATTCTGAAATTGTTTTATGTTAGGCCAGAGGGAGACATTACAGGTTCATTCTTCATTGCTTTTGACAAAACCTTAGTAGTCTTCGAGATTTTCGTTACCGTCTGGAATGAAATGATATCCCAGGCTTATCTTGAGCATTTTTTTTTGCCCTAGACTTAAAATCGGCCATTTCCCCATTGAGTCCCCCTGCCTTTCTTAAATGGAGAATATTTTAGGACCATAATCCCTCCATGTACAAAGGCATATCCCCATTTTGCTCTATCTGAAGATAAATGCAAATAATAACAATAATAATAATAATACTATGAGCAAGCCCTGGCTGGTTTGGCTCAGCGGTTAGTGTCAGCCTGTGGACCAATGAGTCACGGGTTTGATTCCGGCCAAGGACACGTACCTAGGTTGCAGTTTGTCCCCGGCCCTGGTCAGGGTTGTGCAGGAGGCAGCCAGTTGATGTGTCCCTCTCACATTGATGTTTCTCTCTCTCCCTTTCCCTCCCTCTCTCTTTCTCCCACTCTATCTGAAAATAGAAAAATATCCTTGAGTGAGGATTAAAAAAAAAAAAAATTATATATAGGCAAAAACAAGACTATTCTCTTATTTTCATTCTCATATTAAACATTCTTGCTGGTGCAAAAATATTTTTTAAAAAATTAGAAAAGGCCCTGGCCGGTCTGGCTCAGCGGTTAGAGCGTCGGCCTGCGGTCCTGAGAGACCCGGGTTCGGTTCCCGCTAAGGGCATGTACCTCGGTTGCAGTTTGTCCCCGGCCCTGGTTGGTCGTGCGGGTAGTAGCCACTCGATGTGTCTCTTTCACATCGATGTTTCTCTCTCCCTCTCTTTACCTCTCTCTCCCTCCCACTCTATCTGTGCAAAAAAAAAGGAAAAATGTCCTCGGGTGAGGATAAAAAAAATAATAAAAAATTAGAAAAGAAGAAATGTGAATATCATGACATGTAGACAATCTGATTATATACCAACACAATCCAGTCAATTGATAATTGACCACAGATAACAATAGATAATTAAAATGTCAGTAAAATGGTTAAATAAAATATAAATTCACAAAAGTCAAATACATTCTCATGTAGTAGTAACAACTAACTAGAAAATACAATTTTTAAAAAGCATTCAATTAACAATCACAATGGAAAAATTAGACAACTACCAATTAACCTAACAAAGACAAACATCTTCATGATATAATGAAAAACCAAACATTACTTGGAGAAATAAAGAAAGATTTGGATAAATATTTCATGTCCTTAGATGAAAGATTTAAATGTCATAAAGACAACAGTACTGCAAAAATTAATTTGCGTTTAACAAAATTCCAACTGAAACACCACAAGAATATTTCACAAATCTCAACAAAAATGCTTCTAAAATGCATTTCACAAAAGCACAATACAAGAATACTAAATACCACTGTAGTGGGAACTAGCGTTACAAATATTATAATCATATTAAATGTAACAATAATTTAAATGGCATGGTACTTATCTTTAAAAATGAAAAACCTAGTCTCCCAAATATGTTTAATGTGTAATAACAGAAACAACAAAATAGGGAAAAGAATCAATATTTAACAGATGTTAATGGAATAATCATTAAGCCACTAGTAAGTGGCAAACCATGATATGAGCCAAATCTGGCCTGCAGCCTGTGTTTGTAAATAAAGTTTTACTGAAATACAACCATGCCCATTTGTTCACATACTGCCCATGGCTGCTTTAGCACCATAGTTGAGTAGTTATGACAGAAAATGTTGGGTCTGCAAAGCCTAAAAATGTTCACTATCTGGCCCTTTACAGAAAAAGAGTGACAGTTGCTCTAGATTATTGCTGGATAAAACAGAAAATTATTAAGTAAATACATCAAATCTCTGACAAAAAGCTTAAAATATTATCAGGTTAAAATCTACATCAGCCCAGCCTGTGTGGCTCAGTGGTTGAGCATCCACCCATGTACCAAGCGGTCACCAGTTTCATTCCCCGTCAGGACACATGCTCAGGTTGTGGGCCAAATCCCCAGTGGGGGCATGCAGGTGGCGGTCAGTAGATGTTCTCTCTCACTGATGTTTCTATATTTCTTCCTCTCTCTCTAAGAAATCAATAAAAGAAAAATAAATAAAATAAAATAAAATATCTAAATCAAAGTAAAAAATCTAAATAAAAGCTCTCAGGAGAGCATTTCAGCTGCTTTTCTTTCAAGGACAGCAGTCTAATATTAAGAATTTGAACATCAGTTCTGATCACCTTGCAGAGAAAAATGTTCTAAATCAAAGTTAGGCTCCACCCAATGTGAGAAGTATTCATTCCCTTATAAAACTAGCACCACAAAGGACTATGTCATTTGGGAAAAGGAAATCAAAATTAAACCCCTCAGATGTCTGTCTATAAGTAAAGTTACCAGTTGCTGAAGGATTGAAAGGGACAGACCCTGAATCCACAAGGCCAAGAATCTTTTCAATTTTCATACCTGCATAATTAAAAAACAAAAACAAAAAACCTCAAGCCATGAATTTAGATTAAAGTGATCCTAACTCCAAGGCCACCCAGCAGAAGCAAATGCAAAAACATCTCTGGGGAAAGACACCTTTATTTCCGGCCTTCTCACCATCTACAAACAATTTTTCAAGACATTATGTACCAAACACAAACAAAAACAGCCACGTACACCACACAAGGCAACAAGAATGAGAACTAACTGAAACAGAGGCAAACAACACCAGGCATAAGAGTAGAAAACAAACGTGCTCCAGTTAGAAATACAAAAAGCAAGTTTCATATGATCTCACTTATTTGTGGAATATAATGAACATAACAGTCTGAGGAATGGGGTAGTCCCAGAGACACGGAAGTGGGGTACAGACTGACAATCCCCTAAAGAGGGGGGTGGTGGGGGAGAGATAAACCACAGAACTTATATGCATGTATGCATGAACAGTGGACATGGACAACAAACTGGGGAAAGGGCAGGGAGGGAGGGGGAGAGGGGAGTCAGTGGGGGGAAAAAGGAGAAACATCTGTAACATAAATTAATTTAAAAAAAAAAGAAGCAAGCCTGAAATAAGCAGAACATTCCAATTAGGGTGGTAGAAGGGAAGTCTACACAATCTCATCAATGTTTTTATCTCTCTCTCCCTCTCCCTAAAAAAAAAGAAAAAAAAAAAATCAAAACATGTTAGAAAGTAAATAGATAAAGTGGATGTGTGTAATTTCCCGGCTATTGTTGTTTTATGACACATCTAACACTACGGTATATGCCCAGTCTTTTAACTCTGGGTTTCCGCATCAGTGTAATGAAGGCACTGGCACCTGCCCAGAAATTCTCCTCCCTGCAGACATAAGCGACTTGCTGACAGGGGCCCCAGCGAACAAAATGCTGGTTCGATTTGCTTGTTTACTATTTCCCACGCAGAATACCTGCTCCCCCTTCTCAATTTCTGGTCCCTCCGCCCCTCCCACGACTGCTCCTCAGTCTACACTGGTGGCACCTTCTCCATTTCGGGACATTCCGTGGCCCCAGTGTTGTGACACCGAAGGGGAGAGAAGCCTGGGAGATGCTTTGGAGTCAACTCTTGGTTCGCATCCTCCTCTGGCACTTAATTCCCAGAAGCCCTTTCGGCGCGGACAAGCTTTGTGCTCCGGCCGCTCCGCGAGCGACGCGGGACCCACTTCTCCGGGTCGGGTCGTGCAGACAGAACCCTTACTGTGTCCCAAGGACTCTGCGCAGCACTGACTGCACGTACTAAGTCACTGAATCCCGACCCCGAACCAAAACCAAACAATGCAGAAGGGGTCAGTTCCCCCCCAGGGGCACCCGGTTTAAGTAACGGCGGGGCCACAGAGCTGGTACGGAAGGGCGGGGATTCGAATCCGCGCACCTGAACCTCAGTCCTTTGTGGGTACTTGTGAAGCTACAAGGTAAGAACCGGGTGCCAAGCACGTGGCACCCGGCAGACCCTCAAAGCGCAGGAGCCGGGCTCAAGGCTACGGAAGGACATAAGGCAGAGCAGCGTTTTGATTTTTCCTCGAGGGAAATGGGGACCGGGCAGCGGCCAGGCCTGAGCTGGGCGGAACCGGCTCGGCCCCAACGCCCGGGGCGACGCGAGCTCAGCTCGGCCCGGTCTTGGGCCTGTTTCTCGCAGGGAACCGTCTCTGCTCTGTCGCAGGCTGCCCCCGAAACGACAGGACTCGGCGGCCGGGCGGGCCACGGAGGAGCCAGCGAGGCTTCCCCGCCTCCGGCCAGCTGGGCCGGGGAGGGCGGGCCCTGAGTCCGCGCGCCGCACTCACCTGTCCCTCAGGCTCCGAGCAGGCGGAACCAGGGTCCAAACTCCCCGCGTCGCCTCCTCAGCCTGTGCGCGGTGGACCAGCTCACTTCGCGCCAGAAGTTGGCAGATTCCGATTGGCTGCGTCCTGAGAAAACCGGCCAATACTGTCGCGCCGTGGTACTTGTCCCCGCCCCCATGAGCTTCCGGGGCGGGGCCACCAGTCGGCGCTGAGAAATCCTGTTCCCAAAGCCCAATCAGAACTCAGAATGGGAGGTCAGGTGACTACAGTTAAAACTCTCTTGGGCTTCCGGTGCTAGTTTGGGCTCCGTATGTTTTGTTTCCTAGTTTTGGCGAAGGCTTTTCATTCAAAACAGGCAGTGGGGTCGGAGGCTGCGGTGGGACTGAAAACCCTGGGTTCGAGGAAGGCCTGAGACTGGCCAGTTCCCACGGGCAGAGACTGCGACGGGGCTCGTGGGCTCTGGCCGTCCGAGCCTCCCGCGTTCTCTCCCCTCCGCTCCCTTAGTAAGGCGGCCCCACCCGTTCCTCCTGCACTCCAGCTACAGTAAGTTGTCGTTAATGGGGAAAGGGTTCCCCCAGGTACGTGTACAGTTCCTGAGTGAGAAGCCACGCTGCGGTTCCAGCTGATTGTGGCCACGCGAGAATGTGGCCCTGGGATGCCAGATTTTTTTTTTTTAATTCCTTATTTATATAGCTTTTAAGGAAAACTGAACAACTATTTCTTTCTTATGTGTGAAGTATGCCACTTTTCAAATTTTACAAAAAGGAACAAGTGCTGCCGAACAAAACACGTTATTAAATTATAGAATAAAACAAAGGCAGAGCACTTAGGCAGATTTTTTTTTTTTTTTTTTATCCTCACCTGAAGACATTTTTCCATTTTTTGTTCAGGTAGAGTGGAAGGGAAAGAGAGGATCAGAGGGAGAGGGAGAAACATCGACGTGAAAGGGACACATCGAGTGGCTGCCACCCGCACGATCAACCAGGGCTGGGGACACACTGCAACCGAGGTACATGCCCTTAGTGGGAACCAAACCCGGGTCTCTCGGGACCGCAGGCTGATGCTCTAACTGCTGAGCCAAACCGGCCAGGGCTAGGCAGATTTTTAATAGCAAAATGGCCAAATAGGAAGCAGGATAAAGACAAGGTACAAATTATGAATAATCTCCCAAAAGAATAAAGCCACTAACAGACTTAAAAGGATACCACCTAGAACATTAAGTAGAACCCTTTCAGAACTCAACCAGGTGTGGACGAAAGGGGTCACTTGCTAACCTGACAAGCTCAGGGAAGCCTATCTCTTGTCCTTTGCATCTATAATAACATTCCTTTGGAGTGTCAGGGTAACTCCCCTTTTTTCCAAACCCCTCAGGACACAACCAGTGCACCAGGATGGAAACCATAAATCCTCTCATTGTTACTGTTGTCTTGTTCATTGTTGACTGTTAACTATCCTATACCCACCTATGTAAAAGATACATGTGTCTATCATTCTACTTTTCATCCAATCCCAGAGGTCTGCCCATCCCCCCTCTTTGCTTTCTCCCACCTCCCTCATCTAGCACCAATGGATTTTGTGTAACCCACTTACGTATTCTCTTTTTATTATAATGTATAAAATAAGGTGCAAAACTGACATTCTCTGGAGCATTATCTCAATCTGCTGAGATTTTGCTTCCCTGCAATTGTTTACAGTTTGGCTCAAATAAACTAAAAAATATTCTTAACAGGTTTGAGTGTTTCTTAAATTGACAGAGGATGACACCGCTGAAATTGCCTGCTCCACACACTGCTGAAACCCTCCTTTTGCTTTTTCTTCACTGTCCTTCAAGTTTGTACCCTTCTCTAGTGCCAGGCATTGTGCTAGGCTCTGGAGAACTTCCTAATGGAGCACACAGTGTATTACACATCTGTGAAAGAGGCAGACACTTGTACACTAATAATGACAACATAAGCCATAAGAAAGAGGACAGATACTATGGGAGCACCCAGGAAGGACATATAAACAGACCTGTAGGGTTAGGTAAGGCTTTCAGAAGGTGTCCTCACACCTGAGAGATGAGTCAGTAATTTTAATATTGAATATTGGGTATGGATGGAACCAAAGCATTAATGTAGTAACCCACCATGGGGCTCCTGTTTGTGTCCTCAAAATTCATATGTTTAAGTCCCAACTCCCAATGTGACTGTATTGGAGATAGGATGTTTATGAAGGGTAACTATAGTTAAAGCGAGGCATTCCTATTTTTTTTTCTGTATTTTATAGTTACTTTCTGAATATTATAGAAGCACAGTGTTTACATTTAGTGGAATTCCAGGTATAACTATAATTTGAGCTTCAGTAATAATTAAGTCCATAAAACTTTGTCAATTGGTGCACTTTCACAAATGTTACAGTTAGTTTAGAACCTGGGTTGCAGATACACAAAAGCCACTCAGCACTCTTATTATCTTTTTGTTACATAAATTCTTTCAGTATATAAATTTTTTTCTTTTTTGGTACGTGCCCCTAGCAGGAACTGAACCCGGGACTCTCTGGTCCGCAAGTCAATGCTCCAACCACGGAGCCAAACTGGCCAGGGCTAAATTTGTTTTCTTTATTGACTTTTAGAGAGAGAGGAAGGGAGAGGGAGAGAGAGAGAGAAATATCGATTGGCTGCCTCCTGCATGCCCCTCACTGGGGATTTGGCCCACAACCTGAGCATGTGCCCTGACCCGGAATCAAACCAGCGACTTCTTGGTGCAGGGTCGACACAACCACTGAGCCACACCACCTGGGCCAGCACATAAAATTTTTAATATAAATTTTGGACTTTCAATTGGGCCAAATTAAGGACCTTTGTTTTAATTAAATATCACAAATACATGTATAATGTATCTTACATTTATATTATATTTAATTTATATTAAAATACTATGTATACATAATTTATTTAGTTACCTTTTATTTTTCTCCCCCTGTATTTGGGTTTTGTTTTTTTATACCCTGACCACCTTTTTTCCTCCTGTTTTAGGCTTTTAGCCACTGAAGCTGTGGTTTTTAGTTTCTGCCCCAGTCTGATAAAAAGAAAGAGGGAGGGGGAAGGGCCCAGTGCTTCTAGGCAGCAGCTGCTCCCTGTCTTCAGCCTATTCTGTCCTCTTTTTGCAACCCCCTCCCTTTTTGTCTTTTTAAAAAAAAATCTTTTAGAGCGGCCTAGCAGCTGTATCTGTAGGTGGGCAAAGTTTTTTTCCTTTTTTCTTTCTTTCTGTCTCCTGTCTGTCCCTGACCATTTCCTTTTTTTTTTTTTTTTTTTTCCCCTTTTGAGTGTTTACCTGATAAACTCCTAGTGTGAATAATTCCAGCAAAATTTGAAGCATAGGGACTCTCCCTGGATGTCAGGTACCTGGCCCTGAATTGATTTAGGGCAGGGGAAATATTGGTGTGGTGTGTGGAGGTGATAAAGGAGGTGGCTCTGAGTATGCTCTTAGGATTGGTTGGAGGGTTTGTAATAAGACTTTCCAAAAGTAGCATCACAGGAAAAAATAAACAACTTTAGCTATTATTTTGCCCCAGTGGTTAACACATGCCAAGTGGACAAATACAGAATTGAAGACAAAAATGTTAGCGCAGGCTCTCTCTACCCTGGGGCATCTTCAAAGAAGCCAGTGCTAGGAGCCAAGAGTGGCCTCCACCGCACATGAAGGTTCCAGGCATGAAAGAGCCCAAAATACCGAAGACCACACAACACCTTTTGCAGTAGACATCTGTTTTCGCCTGTGGAGGATCAGCTCCCGGCACCTTGCTATTCCTTGGGAGGGCCACCCTCCTCAACTCCCAGCCCTTGTTCCTAAAGCCATTGTTGGACTCAATGCTCAAGCCTAGGGCTTCAGAGGTGGTCATGTGACTTGGATCTAGCCAATCTGCATATCCCGCTATCTTGGCCTTGGTGATTGGTTCAGGAATGAGCCTATGACTCCAGCTGGTCCAGTGAGAGCTCTCCCCAAGACTTTTGCTAGAATTTATTGGGAACATGCCCTTTCTGGTGGAGTTGCCAGACAGTCGTTAGGATGTCATCCTGGACTTGGGACTGGAGGAGCGCCACACAGAAGAATAGTGGGAACTAGCCTGAGAAGGAAGCCACCACAGAGGAGAGTGCAGGCAAGAGAGGGAAAGAAACTGGGTTCTGATATGACTGTTTGAGGCCAGGATCCTGTGGTATTGTCGGCCATGTCATGGACTTTTCAGTTTCACGAGCTGATAAATTACCTTTCGTGCTTCAAAAAAATGCAAGGTGCAAAATAGTAGACACAGTATAATTACTGTTTGTGTAGAAAATAGTATTTATATGTATCTGTTTGTACATGCATTTATACTTTTCTGATAAGTGAAAAACTAATAACCATGGATATGTGTTGGGGAGTCAGAACTGGGTAGATAGGGAAGGAGACATAGATTTCCCTGTATATCCTTTAATATCTTTTGACATTTGCACATTTGAGAATGTTACCCATTTATAGTAGAAATACAGAATTTTAAAAATACAAAAAAACTAGAGGTTGCAGTGGTCCATTAAATAATCTAAAATTCCTACACATGCAAGAAATTAGGAAAATGTGACCCATAATAAAAACAACAGCAAAGAGTCAGTAGAAACTGACCTCATCTGTAATAGCATAAGACAAATAAATACTGTATTAATAAGATGTTTTTTAAAAAAAGACACTGACCTTAAAATGGTCCAAATGTTGAATGTAGCACAGACTTTAAGGAATTATAAATATGTCCAAAAACTTAAAAGAAAATATGTTCAAATCATCAAAAGAAAATACTGTCATAATGAGTGAAATAATGGGAAACCAAGCCCAAAGGTTTGCAGTGGGAAAGGGGAACAAGGGGTCAACTTGCTCTCAAACTGCTTTCACCCAATCCTCATTATTTTAGACCCTCCTCCATTCCCAATTCCAGAGATACCTGGCTTTGTCAGTGGCTATGCTTTTTAGGATTCTGTGGTGTAAACTTTCTTGTTTTTTAATTGATTTTAGAGGAAGAAAGAGAGAGAGAGAAACATGGGTATGAGAAAGAAACATGGATCAGTTGCCTCCCACATGTTCAATCCCGAGGGGGGTCGAACCGGCCACCTCTGGTGTATGGGACGATGCTCAAACCAACTGAGCCACACAGGCCAGGGCTAAACTATCTTGGTTTTTATGTTTGCCTGGGAACTGTTCCTTCTTGGATCTGCTAAGGCAGTCACCAGTCCTCTTCTGCTGTCTAGCTTCCAAAGTTTTGTTCGAGTTGTCCCCTCTGATCTCCTCATCCCTGTGGATTTATTATACTTTCAAAAAAATTACGATGATTTTAGTAGGGATTTTTAGAGAATGAGTCTAGACATGCATGTTAATCTGCAGTTTCAGCCTGGAACTCCTGTACTAATTCCTAAAAGCAATTTAAATAACATAATATTTCCAGGAAACTCTTCTCATCCAATATGTTAGCTTTCTGTTGGCCTCCCCTCACTAAAAGGCCTCAAATGAGATTTCTTAATCTCCCTTTCTTCTTGTGCCCTCAAGGGCTACAAAGCCTTTAAAATAAATTAGTTATGCCTGTCCAAAGCCCATTACATGGACATGACAAATAAGTAATAGAGGGACATTCATTTTCTTCCAGAGAAGTAGCCATCCTCAAGGGACCTGGGCTCACCACAGTTTCACAAATGCATACCCCTTTGGACATGTCTGGCTTTTGTTGACAGTAAATATTAAATTATGCTTCAAATATAAAACCTCTAGTGCATCTAACACAAGCTAACAACATTAAATGATTACTTGGGTCTTAAAACCTAAAAAGCTTTTTCCTTCCCTAATAAGCCCTGTCAGCCCCAGCATTAGGTATCCAGATTCTAGTAAGTACTTCCCTCTTTTCCTCCACTAAAAAAAAATTACTTTTGTTGTACAAAGATTCATAGAGACAACTCCCTACTGCCTATTATAATTCTCCTTGCAATTGGTAGTACCAGATGTGCCTCTAGCCTGTGTTCTGTGGCTAGAACATCTATCTTGTTGGGAACTTCTTTTTTTGTCTTGAATGCTCTCTAAATGGGGGTAGGTAGGTTCCTCCACTTCAGGTACAGTATGACGTGTCAAAATCAAAATATAATTTCAACACAGTACTAAAAACCTCATAATTGTCTTTTTAAAAAAAATCCTCACCCGAGGACATTTTTGCATTTATCTTCGATAGAGTGGGAGGGAGAGAGAGAGAGAAACATCGACGTGAGAGAGACACATTGAGTGGTTACCACCCACAAGACCCCAACCAGGGCCGGGGACAAACTGCAACCGAGGTACATGCCCTTAGCGGGAACCGAACCCAGGACTCTGGTCCACGGGCCTATGCTCTAACCGCTGAGCCAAACCGGCCAGGGCCCTCATAATTGTCTTACAGGTTTTGCACATATCTCTTTGCCTTCACACAAGCTTTCTCCCCTCCTTTTTGTTAACAGAATCTTGGTTTTGTGCAGACATGTGGGCACATCCCTCTAACTCTAGAAATTGACACAATCCTTGGCTCTGGGCCATTCTTGATTGGTCAGGCACCATTCCCCTGGACGGGGATTGGTGCAATATGGATACAGTTCTGCCAATGAGACACGGAGAGAAGTCTCCTGAGGAGGCTTCTGAGAAAAGTTGCATCATTCCAAAAGATACACTCTCCCTCACCCCTAGGAAGAGTCATTCTCTTTTGCTGATTGATCACTGTTGGCCTGAATGTGGTACCTGAAGCAATAGCAGCCTTCTTGTGACCAGGACAGAATCTAGCCTTGGTAAGGCAAAAAGGAAAGATGGAAGGACTTTGTACTCTCTATGATATGTCCGAAAATACCAACCATGGAGCTCTCCCACCTCAGGAAATCTTATTAAATAAGCACTAATTTTTAAAATATATTTTCACGGACTTTTTTTTTTTTTTTTAGAGAGAGAGAGAGGGGAAGAGAGAGAGAGGGAAACATTGATGTGAGAGAGAAATATCAATGGGCTGCCTCCTACACGCCCCCTACTGGGGACCAAGCCTGCAACCTGGGCATGTGCCCTGACTGGGAATTGAATCAGGACCTCTCAGTCCATGGGACAACGCTCAATTCACTGAGCCACACAGGCTGGGCAACACTCTAATTTTTTTTTTAAGCCGAATGGAAATTGGATGTACTCGTTTTTTTTTCTGTTTGGCCCTTCAGATCCATCCTCCACGTCTCTGTGCATCAGGAGGTTGGGTTTGGCCAATGACATGCATCAGCTGCCAGTGAAAGGGTTGGAATAGAGTTAGGCCGTGGTTCAATACTGGCTGTATTATTTTACAAAGGCCGTATTATCAAGGTTCAAGAACCACTCCTTCCCTTTGCCGTCTCAAAAATGGGATAGCTTCGCCCTGGCCGGTTTGGCTCAGCGGTTAGAGCGTCGGCCCGAGGTCCAGAGAGACCCGGGTTCAGTTCCCACTAAGGGCACATGCCTTGGCTGCAGTTTGTCCCCAGCCCTGGTTAGGGTTGTGCAGGAGGCAACCACTCGGTGTGTCCCTTTCACGTTGATGTTTCTCTCCCTCTCTCCTCTCTCTCTCTCTCACTCTCTCTCTCTCTCCTTCCTCCCTCCCTCCCTCCCTCTCTCCCTCCCATTCTATCTGAACTAAAATGGAAAAATGTCCTCGAGTGAAGATTAGGAAAAAAAAAAAAAAAAAGGGAGAGAGAGATAGCTTCCCTCTATCGCTAGTTCCATTCTTGTTGGTTCCCTACCCATACTTTTGTAACTAGCCCCTTCATTCGCCTCTTAAATGTCCCCTTTGGAGTGTGCCACCTCTTTTCTGTCAGGACCCCTTACTGATGCATTAGGTTCTCAACTGATACAGTTACTGTCCACCTGACTGAACCTATTGGCCTCAAAGACATCTTTTTTTTTTTTTTTTTTTTTTTTGAGAGAGAGAGAGAAAGGGAGAGGGAAAGAGAAATAGAAATATTGATGAGAGAGAACATTGATTGGCTGCCTCCTGCATGCCCCTCACTGGAGATTTGACCCACACAACCTGGGCATGTGCCCTGACCGGGAATCAAACCAGCGACCTCTTGGTGCATGGGTCAATGCTCCACCACTGAGCCACACTGGCCGGGCTCAAAGACATCTTAATATTATATTTTACATAGATGGATCTGTTCATTGGTTTCAGAGCATGAGGTAGGGTAATGTTCTCCTTTGATGTCTGATGTCTGCACAGGTGATGAACTAACTGCTTTTATTAAAACACGTACCTTTCTAATCTGCCAATATTTTCATTGATTCCAGATGACTTGAGGTCTTCATAGTCATGGCCAACTGGGAAAACAATGAGGAGAAATAAATCTTCAAATGTCTTTAGATTACTGTAATGACTTTTCATGCCTCACAATTATCTTCCAAAGAAGCCTAATGAGATGCTCCAGCTGAAAATGCTTTGGTTACTGCACCCATTTCCACTCAGGCCAGGCTTTATTTCCCTCACCTACCAGCTAGGCTGCTCTGACAACTTTCTTGGATGTTCTCTGCTCCAAAACCAGGTCCTAAATTTAGGGGAGAAATCTGTAGAGGCAGATGGTCTTCACCCAAATCACCTTAGATATTCCCCAAATGGCCACTTGGTGGCGCCCGAGAATCTTCACCTTCACTTTGATCACATGAGCTGTTCTATAGCTCATGGGAATAAAGGAGGTGTGATAAAGTCTGATAAAATCTGTCCCAACATGTTCCATTGTGGATCATAGTACTGTCACACCTGCCATTTTTTAAGCGGTCAATGAAACAACATCCAACCTAAAAAGAAGTTTATAAATGTTTATTTGAGCCAAACTAACAACTGCAGGAAGCAGAAATCTCAACAGTGAGAACTGGCAGTTTTGCAACTTATTTTATACATTAGAATCAAAGGAGGAGACATAAGGAGGGTTACATGAAATTCATTGGTGGTAGATTAGGGAGGCAGAAAAGCAAAGGGGAAATCTCTGAGATTGTATAAAAAGTAAAAGGAAGAGCCCTGGCCGGTTTGGCTCAGCGGTTAGAGCGTCCGCCTGCGGTCCGGAGAGACCCGGGTTCGGTTTCCGCTAAGGGCATGTACCTCGGTTGCAGTTTGTCCCCTGCCCTGGTTGGTCGTGCGGGTGGCAGCCACTCGATGTGTCCCTTTCACATCGATGTTTCCCTCTTTCTCTTCCTCTCTCTCCCTCCCACTCTGTCTGTACAAAAAATGGAAAAATGTCCTCTGATGAGGATTTAAAAAAAAAAAAAAAAAAGTAAAAGGAAGAGCCTGGCTGGTGTGGTGCAGTGGTTGAGCGTTGACCCATGCACCAAGAGGTCATGGGTTTGATTCCCAGTCAGGCACATGCCCAGGGTGTGGGCCAAATCCCTAGTGGGGATCATGCAAGAGGCAGCCAATCGATTTTTCTCTCTCCCTTCCTCCCTCTCTAAAATCAATAAAGAAAACATTTTTTCTTTAAGTAAAAAGAAGAGATATTTTACATTGATCAGTACAGGATAGTTAATATTTATAGCACATAGAGATGGTATGTGGACAACAAGATAACAGTGTGGTCAATGTGGTCTTGTGCAGTTGCGCCTTGGAGGGGTCTGGAAACAAAGATTACTCTGGCATTTCAAAAGTATGTTATCTTAGATGCACAAAGACAGTGGACAATTTCAAAGTTAAAGATTTGTCAAGGAAGCTACGGGTCTAGGATGTGACTACCATTACCAGCTTTTAGTAGGAATTTTATGTTCAGACTATCCTGTGTGGTTACTTTGGTCTCTAGCTTTGTAAGGCTCACCATGCGGTCCTCCCCTGAACTTGTCAGGTTTAGTATGTGCCCCCTTTTCATCTACAAAGCATATAATGGAATGGCCAAATCCCCAACAAGATTATTCTGTTTAATTTCATCCAGGTGAAGAAATACGGATCACATAAATAGAAATGTATGTTCACAGAATATATAGAAATATCACCATATGTAAAATAGTATACTATGGTCATCAAAGAACTGTGAAAAGGTTTCACGTTCAGATTTGAAATGCCCCTGTCCTTTAATATGGAAAGGAAGTCAGTGAAGTCTCTCAGAAACAGCAAGAATTTCACTCTTGACTTTCACCGGAAATTCAGCCATGGGGGTAAAATGACAAAATAGGATTTTGAAAATAAAATTGGCCACAATATATGCAGAAACCTGAATCAAACAGCCTAGATCTTACCCTTAGTTCTTGCGAGTATAAGATACGTAGCTATCAAAGAGACAAGACTTTCTCATCTTGAAATATTAATGGGTTGGCCCATGAAACTTCCCACTATACTCCCAGGGAATTCACTTAAAAGACATCATATATCAAATTATATTCTACTTAACTTGTGCAATGCATTTTTTTCACGATACATCTTTTTCTTTTTTTTTTATCCTCACCCGAGGACATTTTTCCATTTTTTGTTTAGATAGAGTGGGAGGGAGAGAGAGGAAGAGAGAGAGAGAAACATCGACATGAAAGGGACACATCGAGTGGTTGCCACCCGCATGACCCATCCAGGGCCAGGGACAAACTGCAACTGAGATATGCACCCTTAGCGGGAACTGAACCCATGTCTCTCTGGACCGCAGGCTGACACTCTAACCGCTGAGCAAAACAGGCCAGGGCACAATACATCTTTTTATTAGGAAATAAAACCACTGGATATGGATAGTAATAAAACTGGAATTATTTTACTGGCAAAGTCCATAAAAGTATCCAATAATTTCAAAATCAACGAGAAAAACATATCAGAGATCTGCTACTGAACAATATTAGCTGTGTTATTTTCCCCAAGTTCACATTAATTTCCTCTCTCCAATTCTATTATATTGCACAGATTTAAAAAGCCATGTGTTATTTACTTACTCCCCGGTTATGAAATGCTGGAAAACTTTCTCACATTATGCTACTCTCTCTTAATGAATTAAGAGGGAGCAATGTATTTTTTTTTTAATCCTCACCCCAGGACATTTTTGCATTGATCTTCAGATAGAGCATAGAGCAGGAGGGAGAGAGGAAGGAAGAGAGAGAGAAACATCGACATGAGAGAGACACATTGACTGGTTGCCACCCGCACGGGGACAAACTGCAACCGAGGTACGTGCCCTTAGCGGGAACTGAACCCGGGACTCTCCGGTCCATGGGCCGACGTTCTAACCGCTGAGCCAAACTGGCCAGGGCATTTTTTTGAAATATGTCAAGGCCTTCTTTTTTGTGATTCACCTATATCCTCTTGGGTCCCTTCGACTCTGATTTCAATTCTGATGTGTTTCTTTTGTCCCCACACACCAAGCAATTCTCCCATACCAGCTGGGTGTCCTACAATTCAATTCATTTCCGACACTATCTACCTAGAGACAGCATCAGGTCCCACACATTAAGGGCTCAGTCCTATGAGACTGCCTTTCCACCTTCAGACACCAGTCGTAAATCCAGGTCATCACCTGTCCTTCTGACCTACTGGCTCTGACCCGCTCCTTGAGTTTAACTAATTTGTTAGCGTGTCTCACACAATTCAGATACACATTTTACTTACTAGATGGAAGAGGTACATAGGGCAAAGTACGGGGAAGGAATGTAGAGCTTCCATGCTCTCTGAGTTTGCCACTCTCCCCATATCTCCATGTGTTCGCCAACCCAAAGGAAGATCTCTGAACCCTGCCCCTTTTGATTAAATCATCAGCCATTCATGATTGAACTCAATCTCCAGCCCCCTCCTCTCCCTGTGGGAGGAGGGACTCAAAGTTCAACCAGCCCATCCTTTGGGGACTTATAGGCTTCCCAAGTCACCACATTAACATAACTTTAAAAGACACCTTAATCACCCGACTGGTGTGGCTCAGTGGATTGAGCACCTTCCTGTGGACTGAGAAGTCCTAGTTTGATTTCCGGTCGGTGCATGCCTGGTTGCAGGCTCAATCCCCAGTAAGGGGCATGCAGGAGGCAGCCGATCAGTTTTCTCCATCACATCCATGTTTCCACCCCTCTCTCTCAAAAAAAGACACCTTTATCACTCTCATTACTTAAGAAATTCCAAGGATTTTAGAAGCTCTGTGCCAGGAATAGGGACAAATACCAAATACATATTTCTTATTATAAATCACAACGTCACAATCTCTTTCACCATTTCTGCTCAGTCACCCTGCAGCGTCTGGGCCCTTGCTCTGTTTTCAGTGGCTTTTACCTGTGACTTTGTTCTGAAAATCACTCTTGGGCTACTTGGGGTGCTTTGCTTAGGAGCACACAAAGGGAGTGAATTGCCTGGGTGTTCATGTGCCCCTCCTCCTCCTCTGACTGATGCAGGAGGCAAAAAAACAAACAAACAGTTTTCTTGTTTGTGGAAGAACAAACTCCTAGGTGTAATTTACCCTCCAGAACTCCCATCTGGATCAGGCGGAGGTTGGGGCTTGGCCGACACTGTATGGACACATTGTCTTCACTCTGTCCAGAACACTACACCCAACAACAACAATGGACTGTACTTTTTTCTCAAGGACACATGGAACATTGCCCAAGATAGACCATAAAATAATTCAATAAACATTAAAGGATTGACATCTTATAGAGTATTTCTCTAATAACAATGGAATTATATTTGAAACAGTAACAAAAGGAAAGCTAGGAAAGACCCAAGTGTTTAGAAATCAAACAACAAACACTACTAATTAACTCATGTGTCAAAGAAGAAATCACAGATAAAGATAAAGGTAACATATCGAAATATTGGGATGCAGGCAAAGCTCTGTTTAGAGGGAAATTTCTAACTTTAAATCCTTGTATTACAGAATAAAGGTTTTGAATCAGTGATCTAACTTGCCATTTTCAGTAGCTAGAAAAAGAAGAACAAATTAAGTCCAAAGTAACAGGAAGAAAGGAAATAATATAAACAAGAGCAGAAATCAGTGAAATAGAAAACCAACAAAAATAGAGAAAACCGCCCTGCCAGGTAGCTCAGTTGGTTAGAGCATTGTCCTAATATACCAAGGTTGTGGGTTCTATCCCTGGTCAGGGCACATACAAGAATCAACCAATGGCCCTGGCTGGTTTGGCTCAGCGGTTAGAGCGACGGCCTGCGGTCCTGAGAGACCCGGGTTCGGTTCCCGCTAAGGGCACGTACCTCGGTTGCAGTTTGTCCCCGGTTGGAGTAGTGTGGGTGGCAGCCACTCAATGTGTGTGTCTCTCTCTCTCCCTCTCTCTCCCTCCCACTCTATCTGAACAAAAAATGGAAAAATGTCCTCCGGTAAGGATAAAAAAAAAAAAATCAACCAATGAATGAGTGGAACAACAAAATCGATGTTTCTCTCTCTCTCTCTCTCTCTCTCTCTCTCATCTCTCTCTTCCTCTCTCTCTAAAATCAGTAAATAAATTTTAGCCCTGGCCAGTTTGGCTCAGTGGTTAGAGCGTTGGCCCTTGAACTTGAGGGTCACGGATTTGATCCCTGCTGGGGGTCGTGTGGTAGGCAACCAATTGATGTGTCTCTCTCACATCAATGTTTCTCTGTCTCTCTCCCTCCCTCCCTTACACTCTATCTAAAAATCAATGGAAAAAGATCCTCAGGTGAGGATTAACAAAAAATAATAATACATAAAATTAATTAATTTTTAAAAATAATGAAGAAAACCAAAATTGGTTCTTTGAAAGGATTAATAAAATTGATAAATTCCAGCAAGACTTCCTAAGAAAAATGGACAGAGAAAATAAAAGTGGAGCCAGGGTAAAGGCTAGAGGGTGGTTCCTTATACTGTTTTTTTTTTTTTATCCTCACCCGAGGACATTTTTTCCTTTTTTTTTTTCTGATTTTTTATTTTTTATTTTTTTATCCTCACCCGAGGACATTTTTTGTTCAGATAGAGTGGGAGGGAGAGAGAGGAAGAGAGAGAGAGAGAGAAACATCGACGTGAAGGGACACATCGAGTGGCTGCCACCCTCACGACCAACCAGGGCCGGGGACAAACTGCAACCGAGGTACGTGCCCTTAGCGGGAACCGAACCCGTTTTTTTTTTTTTTTTTTAATCCTCACCCGAGGATATTTTTCCATTTTTTGTACAGATAGAGCGGGAGGGAGAGAGAGGAAGGGAGAGAGAGTGAGAAACATCGACGTGAAGGGACACATCGAGTGGCTGCCACCTGCACGACCAACCAGGGCCGGGGACAAACTGCAACCGAAGTACGTGCCCTTAGCGGGAACCGAACCCGGGTCTCTCTGGACCGCAGGTCGACACTCTAACCGCTGAGCCAAACTGGCCAGGGCTCTTTTTTTTTTTTTTTAATCCTCACTCGAAGACATTTTTCCATTTTTTTGTTCAGATAGAGTGGGAGGGAGAGAGAGGAAGAGAGAGAGAGAGAAACATCGACGTGAAAGGGACACATCGAGTGGCTGCCACCTGCATGACCCAACCAGGGCCGGGGACAAACTGCAACCGAGGTACGTGCCCTTAGGGGGAACCGAACCCGGGTCTCTCTGGTCCACAGGCTGATGCTCCAACCGCTGAGCCAAACCGGCCAGGGCCCTTATACTGTTCTAACACCTTCTGTATGTTTGAAATGATATCAAAATAAAAATGTAAACAAAGTGGGTGAGTGTGCAAACAGATAATACTGGACACCTCAAATATTGGTCAAGAGACATTATCATTTTTTTGCCGAAGTGCAGAAGGGAGTGGCAGAAGTCGGGGGAAGAATACAAGTTATGGGTGAAGAAATGGGAGGGCTGAGTCCTCGGATGCCTTTCTAACCTAGATACCCGTGTATGCTGCACAGTGTCTTTGTCACGGAGTTTGCTGAGCTGCACCAGGCTTCCACGCCAGTTTGCCTTCGCTCCTTGATGTTTCTTGTACTCAACACTTAAAACTCCTCTTGCAGCGCTAATCTAAACACCCTGTGAAAGCCAAGTTTTGTGGTTTTTTTTCCTACAATGTTATGGGGAAAGAGGATTAAGTTTCACAGGAGGAGAAGGCAGGCGTTTAAATTTAGATGTGGTGGATGAAGGCAAGTCTCACATAGCATCTGAATCAGAAACTAGGCAGAGTCACTTCTTTATTCTAAAAGGCAACAGCTGCTCCGAGACAAGCAGATTGAACCACTTCCTCCGTGCTCAGAAATTCTCAGAGTGCACGCGGACACTTACACATTTAGATACATATACGGGTAGAAGGACAAAGAAAAGGAGCAAAAGAAAAAGAATTCGTTGATGATGTCATTGGCAACTTCAGTGCATAGTGTTATGTTTCAAATTACATGGTTTCCAGCAGAAACCACGTTCCTGAGTCCAGGCAATTCTCTCAAACTAGGAGGTTAAGGATTACATCACTGATTAGCACCCATCAACCAATTAAGACAGACTAGTGATTTTTTTTTTTTTTTTTATCCTCACCCGAGGACACTTTTTCATTCTTTGTTCAAATAGAGCAGGAGGGAGAGAGAGAGAGGGAAACATCGATGTGAAAGGGACACATCGAGTGGCTGCCACCCGCACGACCGACCAGGGCCGGGGACAAACTGCAACCGAGGTACGTGCCCTCGGTACGTAGCGGGAACTGAACCCGGGTCTCTCCGGACCACAGGCCGACGCTCTAACCGCTGAGCCAAACCGGCCAGGGCCAGACTAGTGATTTTTTAATGAGATGTTATTATTATTATTTTTTAGAGTTTTATTACAAAAGACTTCAAACATACACAGAAGAATAGTGTAATTAATAATCCCTTCAATGCCTATTATCCAGCCTGAACAATCCAATTACATTGAGTTGGAAAAAATTTTTAAAAGATTGGGACATAGACAAGGGCATTACATTTAGCTTCACTAGGAGTTTGCCCCAACTTCATTTATCAGCTAATCAAATCTCGGTTTGATTTCAGTGTCCTTATTGGTGTAAAGAAAGGCGATTCACCACTGACCATCTGTACCAAGTTTCGATAGTTCAGGTCAAACACTCAGGTTCTCAAGATTCGTTTTCGTGGATCCCTTTTTAAACCAGGCTGGGGGAAAAAGAAGACTTTATATAGTTTTCTACGTTTTCTTCCCCCCTAGCTACGATCCGCTGTGTTAAATGGTGACAGGATCTCCAGTGGAGGTGATCATTGGGCAGACAGAGCGATAAACCCAGAAAGTGTCCTGGGACACGAGCTGGTAGAAGTGGTAGCCCGTGGACTTGGGAGACAGGGTCCAGAAGACAGCGCAGAGGAGAGGAAGGCCTGGGTAGACCTCTGTGGACCACTCGCATTCAGGTGGCAGGAGGGACAGGCAAGAGGTAGGCGGTAAGGCACCGAGCCCCGGGGAGAAGGGGAAGTGGAGGGGCTTTCCAAGGGGAGGGACGTGAGGGTGATAAAGTTCTTTAGTGAAGCAGGAGAAGGGCAGGGCCCAGAGAGTATACAGAGGTAAAAAAAAAAAAAATCTAGCCCTGGCCAGTTTGGCTCACGGTTAGAGCATCAGCCTGCGGTCCCGAGAGACCCGGGTTTGGTTCCCGCTAAGGGCACGTACCTCGGTTGCAGTTTGTCCCCGGCCCTGGTTGGTCGTGCGGGTGGCAGCCACTCAATGTGTCCCTTTCACGTCGATGTTTCTCTCTCTCTCTTCCTCTCTCTTCCTCCCACTGTACCTGAACAAAAAATGTCCTCGGGTGAGGATAAAAAAAAAAAAAATCTAATTTCTCTCCAGCACATTTCCCCCATCCCTACTTACCCCCTGGTAGTCCTTTCCACGTGCGGAGTCCCTGGGTTCTGGAGGGAATATCACCTTCCCCTCCTTTCCCCCTTCCCCCCTTTCACCTACGTCCCGCCCCTTCCTCCTGGACTCGCGAATTCCTACTCATCGGGTCTCAGCCTAAAAACCTCTCTTCTGATCTTTCAGCGAGATCATATCCCGCCATTGTACACTCTGTACATCTCCTCTAGAAAATGTCTCGTTTGTCGTCGTGCATTTTCACAACTTTGGCTAATGCCTCTCTCTCCAAGTAGATGGTTAGCTCCGTGAGGGTAGAAACCACATTTCCACCACTCACAATGTGTACACCAGGTATCTGCCCCAAGCTGTGCTCAGTAAAGATAGAATGAATGAGTGACTGAAGGAAGGAAAGTGGGTATTAGTGTTACCTAATCCTGGGTAACAGCAGTTGCCACCTTCCCCTGCTTGTCCCCATGGCCTGTGTCCTGCTCCCCAGCCTCAGCTCAGCTCTGCAGAGATCCCTGACTGACCATCTCGGAGCTGCTTCTGGGGACTGACGAGGGTGGAAGCCAGACAAATGTGTGGGAGGCGAGAAAACGCAGACTGGATGCGACAGCCTTTTCACGAGTTTCGCTTTGAAGGGGAGGAGAGAATTAGAGTGGTGGCTGTAGGAAGCTTTAGGGTCAAAGCAGCTTTTATAAAAAAAATTTGGGGAGAGATTAAACATGTTTAAATGCCAGTGGGAGGGTTCAGTTAGGAAGGAGAGGTTGAGTCAGTAGGAGGGAGAAGGAATGTTGAGAGGAGGGAAGGCATCTCTATTAGGGACCTCAGAGTTGACTAAGGCCCCTCCTAGGGAGCAGCCACTCCCCCATTCCAATGTGGGGTGCTGGACCATCCTAAGCAGGACTGGGAAGGGAAATGTCCAAACACTAGTTCTGTCACTATGTCGACCAACCCCTCCGGCTGATAAAAAGGTTAGACAGATTGAGACAGGAGCCAGAGACTTCAAGATAGATTCTGTAGGAGAGACTTGCAATGTAGAGCCCATGGGGGAAGGAGTTGTACTTCCCATTTTTCTCAAATCACCTGAGGGGGACCACCTGGAGAACGTAAAGGGTGGTCCCTAGAGCCAGGAAGACACAGGGGTATCTGACTCACACCTGGAAGTCGGCAGGGAACACTGTGGTTGTGGCTGCCTGTCAATCGCTGGGCTTTTACTTGAGAGGTAGGTGAAGGCTGGTCAGATGTGTACACTTCCTGTGAACGAGCCGTGGGCAGAGTGGCCAGTGGGTGGTCTAGATCAATAGTTCTCAGGGGTGGGGTGGGGGGTGCCAATGGGGTAAAAAGGTAAAATATCTGTAACAAAAAAATAAATAAATAAAATTAAAAAAAAAAAATAGTTCTCACCTGGCCATGTCTGGAGACTTTTTTTTCTTTTCTTTTTTTTTTTTTAATCCTCACCCGAGGACATTTTTCGATATTTTGTTCAGATAGAGTGGGAGGGAGAGAGAGAGAGAGAAACATCGACGTGAAAGCGACACATCGAGTGGTTGCCATCCACACGACCCAACCAGGGCCGGGGACAAACTGCAACCAAGGTACGTGCCCTTAGCGGGAACCGAACCCGGGTCTCTCCGGACCACAGGCCGACGCTCTAACCGCTGAGCCAAACCGGCCAGGGCTGGAGACTTTTTTTTCTTAATCCTCACCCGAGGACACTTTTTTGCGTTTATCTTCAGATAGAGCAAGAGGGGGATGGGGAGGAAGAGAGAAAGAGAAACATTGACGTGAGAGAGACACTTTGAGTGGCTGCCACCCACAGGACCCCAACCAGGGCCAGGGACAAACAGCAACCAAGGCACATACCCTTAGCGGGAACCAAACCCCGGACTCTCTGGTCCGCGGGCCGACGTTCTAACTGCTGAGCCAAACTGGCCAGGGCAGTCTGGAGACAGTTATGATTGTCGTGACCGGGCAGTGCTATTAGGGAGGATCCATCTAGTGGGCAGAAGCCAGGGGTGCTGCATAGGACGCAGCAGCATAGAGGGGAGGAGGTGTAGGTTTGGGAAGTAAGGAACCCCATATGATGATGGTCTAAGAAACGCATCTTCTGCTGGGAGTGAGGGGGCATGGGAGGGCCACAGAGATCCAAAAGAAGGAAGAATTGAAATCATTTTAGGAGTGGTTGAGCTAGGTGACATAGCGTACTGTTGCCAGGCAACATGTAAGAGAATGGAGGGGTCCAGAGGCGGAACCAGGACAGACTCTTGGCGGCCGCCCAGGGGGAAGGGCCTTTATGCATCCCCACAGCACAGCACTGTTGATATCCGAGTGGCACTGAGAGTCTGTTAACAGTCTCATCTCTTGTTGCTGTCGGTCTTAGTCACGTCCAACTTCAGTCTCTTCTGGGCCCACATCGATCAGTCAGTTCCTTGATCAGTGATGACACAGTGACTGCAGGGAGCTGTCGGTCCACTTGCTCTCATTTGGCCTTTACAGAGGGGAAACCTTCCGACTCGCACCCCATGAGGATCATCGAGCGCGGCTGTAGCTCCTCACGGGTCTGAGACATGGATGTGGGAGTTGTGGCTCTCAGGGCCTCTTACAGAAATGACTTGGTGCTGTGGTAGTGACAGATGTTGACCCTGACCACAGAGGAAATTCACTGGAAGGATGTGAGTCCCTCACAAAAGAGGAAAGTTGAAAACCTTAGTCTGAAGAGAACGGGAAACGGGAGCCTTGGGGATCCAGAAGCAGGAACCGTCCGATAGTCTCACCCAGCCACAGGACAGGAATGTGTCAGCACCACCTCTTGTCTGCTTTTGCTGTTCCATTCAAGGGTCACAGGCCCAGGAGAGAGGGCCTACATGGGCCAGCACCCCCCACCCTAGGGAGGACAGACATAGTTTCTGACTCCCAAAGGTCATCAGGACAGAGAAAAGGCTCATGGATCTCCCCGGCTCTAACAGGAGAAGAGTTCTGATGCCCGTTTCCTGGAAGATCCGCCAAAGTTCTCCAAAGCCCCTTCCTCCAAGACAGAGATCCCTATACTCCGAGTCTCGGACATCCTTGCAACTCAGACGGAAACAGGATTACAGAGCAGTTTCTGGGAGTCACTGGACCCCCGTCTAGAGTCCCCACTCTAGAAAACTCTGTCCCCGTTACCCAGCATCTGCCGGTCTCAACAGCAGGTCTCCCACACTGCCTCTCTGGGGACCTGCAGTTTAACCATTTCACGCCCGCTGCCATGGGGGTAACACACGCAGCGCCCCAAGTCTTGTCTTAATCTTGTACGTTTTTTTCCCCTAAAAGGGTAAGACACTATTTTAGTCACTGTTTTGCAGGGAGAAAAAGTCCTGTTTGTCCTTATGATTCATTTTGGTGGTTTTTGGACGGCGTTGTATTGATTCACGACGACTCACCCAGCATCTGGTATGAATTAAATGGGACTTTCTCTGGGTGACAGTAAAATCTTAAACAAGGCTAACATTAACAAGAGGCCTGGTAGGAATACCAGAGTTGCGCAACCTTGAGGACTTGAGTCAGTTCAATCAGATGCTCTACCGTCTCAGCACAGTTAGCAAAACCCAACGCGGGCTTCAGCGCGGGGCTGCCATGACGTAATGTCTGCTCCTTACTTCCATGCCGGTGACTCCCTACAGGTCAAACTGCACCCCGCAGCGTTGTTGTTGTTGTTTTTATGCTGTAGCCGTTAGCGCAAGTAGACACATGGAGGAAACAGAGGCAGGAAACTGTCATGGATGTTGCATCAGGGCCCAAATTTACTACGGTTTGTTCCAGGAAATTTTTCACAGATCCCCAGAGGCCAGCCAGTGGTTCTTAATAGGGGATGATTTTGCCACGCTAAGGGGCATTTGAGACGTTTTTGGTTGTCTCAGCTGGAAGAGTGCTACTGGCATCTGGTGTGTAGAGGCCAGGGATGCTGCTAAACATCCTACCGTGCTCAGAACAGGTCCCACAACAAAGACCTTTCTAGCCCAAAATGGTGCTGAGGTTGAGAAACTGCTTGATATAAACCAATCCCAAATCCCAAGTGACATGGTTTCAGGCCACTGACTGACTCAATGAAAAGGACGGTAGTCATGGTAAAACAGATCGTCCGAAAACCATGTAATCTCTGTGTTTAAAAAGTGCATATGTCTGGCCCTGGCTGGTTTGGCTCAGCGGTTAGAGCGTCGGCCTGCGGTCCAGAGAGACCCGGGTTTGGTCTCTCTAAGGGCATGTATCTCGGTTGCAGTTTGTCCCTGGCCCTGGTTAGGTCGTGCGGGTGGCAGCCACTCTATGTGTCCCTTTCACATCAATGTTTCTCTCTCTCTCTCTTCATCTCTCTCCCTCCCACTCTATCTGAACAAAAAATGGAAAAATGTCCTCAGGTGAGGATAAAAAAAAAAAGTGCATATGTCTGGTCTGGCCAGTGTGGCTCAGTGGTTGAGCTTTGACTCCTGCACCAAGAGGTCGCTGCCAGTTTGATTCCTGGTTAGGACACATGCCCAGGTTGTGGGCCTCATCCCCAGTGTGGGCAATGCAGGAGGCAGCCAATCGATCTTCTCTCTCATCGATGTTTTTCATCTCTCTCTCCCTCTCCCTTCCTCTCTTTCTAATATCAATAAAGGAAAAAAAGCCCTGGCCAGTTTGGCTCAGCGGTTAGAGCATCAGCCCATGGACCGGAGAGTCCCGGGTTCGGTTCCCACTAAGGGCACATACCTGGGTTTCAGTTTGTCCCCGGCCCTGGTTGGGGTTGTGTGAGTGGCAACCAGTCGATGAGTCTCTTTCACATCGATGTTTCTCTCCCTCTCTTCCCCCCTCTCTCCCTCCCTCTCTATCTGATAAATGCAAAAAATGTCTTAAGGGGAGGATAAAAAAATAAAGGAAAAATATTTTTTTAAAAAGTGCATATGTCTGGCCTATATCCTTAAATACCATTCCCCACTAAAACGAACCAGGGCTCCTGAGGAATGGCTGATCCAGGGCTGGGAGAGAGGAGTACCAAAGGTATGGGAGCCGGTGGGGCTGGAATTAAAGGAGCTAACCTGAAGGGACTCTCTGGCCTATTTAAATAGGGGATGATTTGAGCATCAAAAAGAAAAATGCAAATATGTTAAAATCCATATGTGCAAGTTGAAAGAGAAGCTTTGTGGTTGAAAGATGAAAAGCTATTTCAGAATCCTGTGGCTTCTAGAGATTTCATTTATTAAAAAAAAAAAAAGTTGCTTCCATTGCCTCTTAAACCTAGGTGTTCTCTTCCCTTTAATGTTATCAACAGTGGAGGAAAAGAAGGTTGTAACGTCTTCGCTGAACTCCTGGAAAAGGAGCCAGAATGTGAATACACAGTGACCACATAGTCGTCATCACACGACCATGACCATACACACCTCGGGGATGGTTGCAGCTCTCATGTGGGAAAGAGAGCGAGACAGGGAGAATAATGTGTGAACAGGAGATGGCAGAACAGACGGGTGTGTCTATGGCCGGGTGTTTCAGTTGGAGTATTCCTCTCATAACTGAAAAACTCACTCAGAAGAGTGTTGAAATAAACTTCTGGGCCTAAGATGGAGCTGCTCCTGCCTAAGGTGCCACATCAGCAACCCAAACCTTCGCATTCCTGGTCACGCTCCCCTTGACCGGAAATGCAGTATAGCTAGTGAGCCAGTCCCCAAACGCCACGCCATCTGTGGGCTCTATAGTTATCCCTGTCCTTTGCTCTTTCTGAATAAGGTCAGATATGCGACCCCAGCTACTCGCGCCCCGTTTCTGCCTCCGCTGCTGCCTCCGCTCTGTCAGACCCTTGCCGCAATCCCTGGGGAAGAGCACCCCACTGCTCTGAGGTCCTGCACGCCCTCCGCCATGGACTGTTTCCCCTCGAGTTAAGGATATCAACCTGTTACGAAATCGTTTTAGTTCTGTCATTTGATGTGAGTTCAGAGAATAAAAGGAAATTACATATAGTCAGAAGTCTGGAGTGCCATTCACAGCGTGGTCATATCCACAAGCAGTTTGTTACTGGTCCACAATGAGCCATAATGACTACGCTGTTGAAACAACCATGTTCTAGACCATCTTTCTACAAACGTCCCTTTCTCCACTGTTGATAATGCTGAAGAATAATGAGAACAACTGGTTTAAGAGGCAACGGAAGTACCACTTTTTGTAAGGGAAACCATAGCCATACGATTCACTTTCATTGCATTTTATAAAAGTATCAGGCCATAAGATAACAGAATCATAAAACTTGAAATGAAAAACCAAAACTGCCTTTATCATAGACCGTTTGAGAAACACTGGCCTCGTGTGGTGATTCACAATCCTGGGTGCTCATTAGAACACCGGGTGAGTTTTGACAACTACAACATCATTCCCAGAGATTCTGACTTAAGTGACCTAGGGTGGGTTCCAGACATGGGTAGTTTTAGTTGCTCACCAGGTAGTTTGAATGTGTTGCAAACTGTGGTCTGGACTTA
Source organism: Molossus molossus (assembly GCF_014108415.1). Taxonomy (NCBI): domain Eukaryota; kingdom Metazoa; phylum Chordata; class Mammalia; order Chiroptera; family Molossidae; genus Molossus; species Molossus molossus. The sequence continues at coordinate 3,372,400 of NW_023425360.1, read as the reverse complement.
GCCTGCCCTCAGATGAGACTTGATCCAGTGGTCAGAAATGTCATCAAGAACCTAAGTTCTCATAGCACTAACTGCTCATATTAAAAAAGAAGAAATGTCTCACATCAATGACCTCTGCGTTTACCTTAAGAAAATAGAAAGAGATGAGTAAATTAAGTCCAAAGAAAGCAAATGAAAGGGAAATAAGATAAAAAAGGAAATCAATGAAATAAAAAACAAAACAGTAGAGAAAAATCAATAAAACCAATATCTGGTTCTTTGAGGAAAATCAATAAAATTAATAAACCTACATATAGACTGATTATGAAAATAATAAAGAAAACACAAATTACGCCCTGGCCGGTTTGGCTCAGCGGTTGGAGCGTCGGCCTGTGGTCCTGAGAGACCCGGGTTCGGTTCCCGCTAAGGGCACGTACCTCGGTTGCAGTTTGTCCCCGGCCCTGGTCGGTCGTGCGGGTGGCAGCCACTCGATGTGTCTCTTCACGTCGATGTTTCTCTCTCTCTCTCTGTTCCTCTCTCTCCCTCCCACTCTATCTGAACAAAAAATGGAAAAATGTCCTAGGGTGAGGATAAAAAAAAAAAAAGAAAACACAAATTACAAATATCAAGAATGAGAGAGGGAACATTACTATAGATTCTATAGATATTAAAAGGATAATAAGGAAATAGTAGAAACAACTTTATGCAAATAAATTGGATTAACTTAGATGAAATTGACAATTCCTTTAGACACAACCCAGGCATGTTCCCTGACCAGGAATCAAACCAGGACTGCTTAGTCTATGGGAAGATGCTCAATCCACTGAGCCACACTGGCCAGGCTAGAGAAATAAATTTTGAACAGAAAACTACCCTTGGTAGGAGCGTGGGCAGCTGGCCCAATACAAGCTAGTGGCCTGTGCCCAGCATGGACAAGGGGAGAGTGTCGCAGCACGGCCTGGAGAACAGGCAGCCCCTCTGGCCGTGAAGTCCAGTCCATTTCCAGGCTGACTTGGACATATTGCAAGGAGTCGTTCGATAAATTTGGAACTATAGTTAAATGTCAGCCAACAGCCTCTCGCTCATCTGTCTTTTAGGAAGTTCTCCAAGACATCCCAACAATCCAATAGGGCTTTCATTTGACGTTCCTGATCCAAATGGGAGCCTCGTGGGTAGACCTATCTGACCATTGACTTGTTAGGAAAAACCACTCCCCACTGAATGGACTCAGTGCAATTTACCAGCTGAATTGTACTGAACCATCTCTGAACACAATGCACTGTACCACCTTTCCTTATCAAGGCAGCCCCTCTCTGTTCAGTAACTGACAATTTTGGGACAAGAGTTTTCCTAGAACTTTGAACACACTCCATATTCATTTTACGCTGAAGATGTAAACTGTTTTTGTGTGAAAAAAATAAAATAAAAAACACAGATTTTTGGTGGGACGTTGCATCCTAAACAGTCACACTTTGTTTTGTTTATCTTTTTTCCAGAAAGAAAAGAAAATGATATGGCTGAATGATGGTATTCCACGGTTTTCAGGCCTCTGGAGAGTTTAACCACGGGGCTCCTCGCCCACCTTTAAAGCCAAGGTCCTAGAAAGTGCTGTTTATACGCTGTGCTTTACTTTCTCGTCTCCTGCAGGCCAACGTCTGTGGTCTCCATCCCCTGAAGCAGCTCTCATCTCGGACTTGGCCAGCTTCCTGTCACTGTGTCCAGCGGACTCTATCAGTCCTCCTCATTCTTCGCTTCCCACTGCCACGTGACATTTGGGGCCTCGTCCTCCTTGAAACCCTCTTTCCCCCAGAGTCCGTGGGCAGCTGTGACACGGGAGGCAGGGGTAGGAGTGTGTGGGGATGCGGTGTGTGATGAGAGAGCTTAACCTCCATTTTCCATGAAGGGAGACTGGAAACCAGTAGGCGATGATTCCAATGAAAAAATCTATCAATAGCCCGGGCCAGGTAGCTCAGTTGATTGGAGCGTCCCGATACACCAAGGCTGTGGGTTTGATCCCTGGTCAGGGCACATACAGGAATCAACCAATTAATGCGTAAGAGGAAAAATAAATTGATGTTTGTCTCTCTCTCTCTCTCTCTCTCTCTCTCTCTCTCTCTCTCAAATCAATAGTTGTTGGTTATTTATTTATTTTTAATCCTCACCCGAGGATATTTTTCCATTTTTTTTGTACAGATAGAGTGGGAGGGAGAGAAAGGAAGGGAGAGAGAGAGAGAGAAACATTGACGTGAAAGGGACACATCGAGTGGCTGCCACCCGCACGACCAACCAGGGCCGGGGACAAACTGCAACCGAAGTACGTGCCCTTAGCGGGAACCGAACCCGGGTCTCTCCGGACCGCAGGCCGACGCTCTAACCGCTGAACCAAACTGGCCAGGGCAATAGTTGTTGGTTTTTTTAAAAAAAGAAAAATCCATCATAATCCTATAAGCATATTATTGAAACTTATGGAGGTAAATACCAAAAGAACTAACTTAAAAGTTTGAACTGTGCGGGTCGGATAAGGGGACTGTTGCAATTTAACCAGTGTTTATTGTACAACTGACCAAATCACAATTAAATTAGGAAAATAAATAAAGCCGCTCTGCGTGGGCTAGGAGGGTGGCCCCGGCCCCCGCCCATCCCTGGGACTCTCACAGCATAACTGGGAACGAGACAAACCGTGGTTTTGAGAAATTCCCAGGAAACGAGAGAGAACTGCCAACCACCTTCCATGAGAAACAGCCACTTGGACAGCAATCTGTATCTCTGTGATGCAGGATGGGAGAATTTTGCTGCGTTTCGTTTCTACAAAGAAGCAATGCAGACCTCTCCCTTTTGTGGTTCATTCAGCATTCTGAATCCAGAAGCTGGCTGGATTCTCCCCCGCAGTCTGCAGTGCCTGAAACCTACCAACTGTCCAGCTGTCAGGACCCACATGTTAGACAAGCTATGTCTTCTTGAGATGTTTTCTCCTGGCTGAGGAGGAGCCTTCCTGGTCCTGTGTTCGCAGACAGGCGAGGAGGAGGACTTAACAAAGCTCACAAGAAAAAGCTCTGTTTCCAGAGCTGTTTCTGACAACGCGTAGAATTTTACAGACACAATCTTGGCCAGTTTAAATCAAGGAACTTGTGTATTTTGGTTAGGTGCTTCCCAGGCCAAGTTTTTACATAGATTTCCAGCAATGTCAGTGCCAGGTATATAATTATAGTATTTTTAAATGAGGAAGAGGCTGCATGGAGATGCTAATGCAATGTGCTACATTTAGAAAGCCTTTCAGCCTGAATCATGTAGAACAGGGATGCATTTTTACTATCTTATTTCATAGTCGCATAGGAAACATATCCATTTTAAGGCTCAGGTATTCATATATTTATAAAATCTTCAAAAGGGAGCATTACATGGGCAGGGGTGTCTGATCTAGGGATTTCCAGGAGCACCTCTTTTTGTGGGGTTTGTAACAGAAGAATTTTTTGAAGTGTCCCAGGATTTGTCCTTTATCTGAGAACTCACACACAATGTCATTCCCAAGAGTGAGCCCTGCGCCCTACCCCTCAGAGGACAGGGGGTGGCTGACCCAGGGAAGCGCTCCGGAGGCGGAGCCCATCGCCATTCCGCTCTGGGGGTTTGGAATTGGGACACTTGGAGACAGGGTCAGTTAGTACAGGCACCAAACTTGTTAGGGTCATGAAAAGGCCAGCCACGTTTCAGTCCATCTGCAGATAGCGGGAGAGAGAGAAAAGCAGAGATGAGCGATCTCATGTCTTTAGAAAGACAGGTTGTCAGGCAGAGACTGACAGAGTCTGGGAGACAGAGAGCAAGTGACAGAAAGATGGAAGGACAGACAGCGAAACAGTAAGAAAAAAAGAGAGGCATAGACTGAGAGAGACAAAGGGACCAGAAGACCGGCATTGGCTCCCTGCATGTGCCCCTCCACCCAGATCCAGGCACTGGCCCTGCCATTGTCATCAGGTAAATCACCATTTTTCTCTTAACTTGGTAGAAGGTACTCTGTCCCTTTTGGCACAATTCCTGGGTGAGTCAGTAACCAGACAGGTCTTGGGACTAAAGAGAGCTAGCGCTGCTGCTTTGTGTCTGTTCTGGTGGTTTATTTTTGTCCTTTTTGGGGAAAGGGGGCATTTAGCACTTTTTTTTTTTTCCTTCTCCCAAAGGGATTGGAATTACGCATGTGAATCAGTATAATAAAACTCACTAAGTCTGTCTCTGTTCAGACGACGATTATTTTTTTTCCCTATCTTGTCATGAAGTCAGCGCTGCTGTCAAAGTGACAAGTCACTGGGTTTTTGTTTGATTTTTATGTCCACTTTCTTACTGTGCACAAGTCGGGTGTCCAAGGTGACTGTTCTGGAGATCCAGGGAGCTGAAAATGAATAACCGATGCCTGTAGAAATCTGCCTTGGTCATCTCTGTAGAGCAAAAACCCCACAGCAAGTTTTAAGACTGTTTTGCCCACCAGCTTGTAGTACATAGTAGCTACTCAATAAACACAGTTGAGAGAATGGACATGGGACCTACAAGGGAGCTTGTGGATATAACCTGGTCACAGTAGCAGGAGCAGGAGGAAGGAAAGCAGGGGCCCTAGGACCTGGGCTTCAGGGGAATCCTCCATTTCCAGGTGTGCCCTGGTGGCCTATTTCCTGCCATAAGGCTGTCTGTGATGCTCATCTGGATGGGGCTGTGCCTACCCTGGGACACTGAGGCTCAGGAAGAAGGGGAGAGAGAAGGCTCACTTCTGGTCGGACTTGTATCAATGGACAAAAGTTGGCTCTTGGTTCAGAGGGTCAAGCTCACAAGGGTGGGAGCCACAGGGAATCTGAGAGGGATCTGGGTTGCCTTTTCTCATCACCGCAAACAGGCCAGGATGGGCTCCAATGATATCCTCCTCCCTCTCACTTCTTCCAGTGTCCCTGCCCCAGTTCTGCAGGGTGGGGAATGGGGAGTATGTGTGCCAGGCCCGAGCCCATCCCAGCTGCACAGAGTGCTCGCAGGGTCTGGAAAGACTGTCCTTCAGGTCATCACCCGGGGCCAAGGGGCCTGCAATGCCACAGCGCTGCAGCTGCCATCGGTGGGCTGGGCTGGGCTGTCACTGGGACAGAACCACTGATATATATATATATATATATATATTTTATCCTCACCTGAGGATATTGCATTTATCTTCAGGTAGAGCAGGAGGGAGAGAGGGGGAGGAGAGAGAGAAGCATCAATGTGAGAGAGACACATCCACTGGCTGCCACCCGCACGACCCGAACCGGGCCGGGGACGAACTGCAACCGAGGTACGTGCCCTTAGCGGGAACCGAACCCGGGTCTCTCTGGACCGCAGGCCGACACTCTAACCGCTGAGCCAAACCGACCAGGGCAGCACCACTGATATTAAGGCAGGAGTGACCAAGAGTTCTCCCTTTCAGGTGTCCTTTAGTCTCTGCATTTCACCAAAGGCCTTCAAGGTCATTTCCCTGAGTTTCTGGGTCTGGGATTTCCTTGGATTGTCTCCTGGCTTCAGGAATCCTGGGAGGCTCTCCTCCCTTAAGGATTCTCTGCTGTTCACTCTATTGCCTTGGGCGGTGACTGTTGCCCTGGGGAGTTCAAAGCTGTCCTGATTATCAATATTTTTTAAAGTCATCTGACTTTGTTTTTTCTGCTCCAACTTTGGGATACGTTTTTATTTTTCCGTCACATTTAGGAATTTCACCAGGATATACCTCAGGGTCAGGTTGGCTTCTCATTTTAACTTGTACAAGATGACTCATCTCGTTTCATTCATTCTTTTTTTCAATCATTTCTCATTTTTTCATTACAGTTGACATACAATATTATATTAGTTTCAGGTGTACACCCCAGTGATTAGACATTAGAAAACATACTAAGGGATCATCCTGAAAGATCACATACCCTTGTGACACCATACAGAGTTATTAGAATATTATTGACTATAATATAATCCCTGTGCTATACTTTAAACCCCATGACATAATTTGTTTTGTTTTTTTTTAACAAATATCAAAGGCTTACTATGTGAAGGACTGTTTTAGTTCTGGGGATGATAGCAATAAAGAAGTGAGGAGAGGAATAAACAAGTTTTGATTATTGATTCTGTTCCACTTGATTTATTCAGAAACGTCAGGGATTTCTTCCTCGTGTCCTATCTCCACACGTTATCCGAAGAGTCTGGCATTTCCCCTAGCTTTCCTTTCATCTCTCTATTAATCTGTCACCTAGATTTCTCTTGTCTGTCTTCCGTTTAATAATACAACCTTCTGTAATCTTATTAATCGCAGCTTCCAGTGACAAGCTAATGTGATGGGGCACCGGTTCCCCTGCACTGTCCTTGTCTAATCGCTCTGAGAGCAGGTAGTAGCGGTTTCCTGAAATCTCTTTCATTCCACGTGAGAGGCCTTTTCAGAGAACAGGATTATCGACACGATGTCACTGCTTTCTGCTTTTACGTCGGTGCTCAGGAATCAGTTTCATTTTCTTCCTCTGATATTCAGACTTCCTTACAATTCATGTGTCAATCCAATAAGAACAAGTGGATTTTTTAAAATGTATTACTAAGCCTTGTAGTATATATGTGTTCAAAACAGAGAGATAGGCAAGACGGAAGGAGAGGAGAGGAACAGGGAGGGGAGGGTAATTTAAATAGTGCAGTAGATCCTGTCTCCCTTTTATTTAGTGCACATCCCACAGTGAGCAGAGGTGGGGGATGCGACAGGGACCTGTGCTTCTCTGTGGGACTAGGGTCCCACGTGCCTCTTATACTGTGGGCATCTCATCATAAGGAGTGTGACTCTACTGCCGAAAGATGTGTGTCTTTCACCAAGACCCACAAGGCAGGCAGGTCTCTTGATTCTCCATCTCTAGCACCTCCTACGGTGCTGGCACATAGGTGCTCAATTCTGATGTTATTCACTGAGCTTTTCTCTATTTTATTCACATTCAGCATATGTTAACTGTATAGTAAGAGACATAATCTCTTCCTGGCCAGTTTGGCTCAAGGGTTAGACCATCGGCCTGAGGACTGAAGAGTCTTGGGTTCGATTCCCACTCGGGCAAGTACCTGGGTTGCAGGTTTGATTGTGGCCCCAGTGTGGGTTGTGCTGGAGGCAACCAATTGATGTGTCTCTATCATATCGATGTTTCTCTCTCTCTCCCTCCCTCCCTTCCACTCTATCTAAAAATCAATGGAAAACTATTCTCAGGTGAGGATTAACAAACAAACAAATAAAAAACAACACATAATCTCTCTTTCTCTCTGGAGCATGTCCACACCTTTCCCGCCATCTTCCCTCAAGGCACACGTTCACCCTCTCTCCTAAGCTCCAAGGGCCCTTCTTCTGCCTCTGTAACTTGTTTCCTGAGCCCACGCAGCCCAGCTGGCTCACTTTTACCTCTGTGACTTTTTAAATAAACTTTCGCTTATATTTGAATATATATGTGTGTGTGTGTGTGTGTGCGCGCGCGCATTAAATTTTAAAAAAGACTCATAAGGCAAACCAACTACTTTATCTCGTGTTCAACCAAAGAAACAGCCATCTGTTCCCACTTGGAAAGGAAAACTGGCTGAACTAGAATTTTGATACGTGGTACTGTATGGCAGAGAAATCTGGGGGTCATTTAAGGCATTTTCATGAACAACTCTGACTCCATGGGCTGAAAGTCTTACACGGAGATTTTAGCATCCAGTCCTCAGGTAACATGCTCCCATTGTACTCCACATGCCATCAGTGTCTGCATGCCATAGCTCCTCTAGTTGACTAAAGTGGGGAGCCTCCAATTTATAGGCCCCTTGCAACTTATGGCTTAGTACAGATAGACAAGATACGTCAATGAGATTGCCCCTCTCTGGAATCTGAAATTGGGAACGGCCGAAAAATGAGGCAGTTAGCCATGGGAGCTGAGGCTTAAAAGTTACACGCTGTCATTTCTACTGGTTACACAGGTAAGCCGTGTTTAATGTTAGAGGGCCTTCATGGACACAACTCACTAACTTGAAATCTATCAGCACCCCTGATATGCCAGGCTGTTGTAGGTACTGAAGCTATAGAGCTGAACAAGATCCTGTCCTCAAAGTGCTTCCCCAGAAGCGTGCTCTAGCAAGCAAAAAATAAATGCATGAACAGTAGCCCTGGCCGGTTTGGCTCAGCGGTTAGAGCGTCAGCCTGCGGTCCCGAGAGACCCGGGTTCGGTTCCCGCTAAGGGCACGTACCTCGGTTGCAGTTTGTCCTCGGCCCTGGTTGGTCGTGCGGGTGGCAGCCACTCGATGTGTCCCTTTCACGTCGATGTTTTTCTCTTTCTCTTCCTCTCTCTCCCTCCCACTCCACCTGATCAAAAAATGGAAAAATGTCCTCGGGTGAGGATTAAATAAATAAATAAATAATGTATGAACAATAAATAAATACACAAGCAAGAGAATGGCAGAAAGCCTTAAGTTCTGGAGCAAAGCCATGAACTCTTTTCACAAGTACCTATTTTCTTTTTGAGAAAGGGCTCTCAGATTGCTACTGGGTTCCATTGTCTTCTGTAAGTTCAGTTGTGGAGGAAGTGGGGTGGATGAGGTTAAGTAACCGAAGGCATAGGCTGTGGAGGATATAGTCATCAACTCACTTTGGCTTCCCTGACCATGGAACAGTGGTGCTGTGTTTGGAGAATTCCCCACCTGATGAACTTGAAACTCCCCATGGTGGAAGCTAGACACTTTCCCAGTTTCGGCCTGTAGTCGGAGCAGAGAAAGCGACAAATGACACCACCAGTCAGATGCATGAGCATAAGGGTAAGTGCCACTGAGAAGCAGCTGCCAAGGAATCCTCTCTCGGAGGATGACAGCCGATCCTGCAGCAGCAGCGGGCACCCCACTGCTCGTGTCCCTTGTCAAGTGCCCATCAGGACAATGGCGGTGTGTGTGCGGTGGGGCTCATATGAAGACCAATTTGTGCAAATCGCCTCCAAGCCCGGTTCTCTGCTTTCCTGGAGATTTTATGAGGCCCCCAATATTCTTTAGTCAATTCTTCTTCAAGTTCAACCAGCAAGAGGAGCCTTGCTTGTAAGCAAGGACTCTCACTGTACATGAAGGGAGAAGGGCAGTAATCCAGTCAACAAGGTAATTTCAGGTGGAGGTCAGTGCTCAGAAGTCCCCACATGGTGATGGGAACTGATAGGAACGAAGGAAGTAGAGCATGACATTGATTTTGACTGCATGTGGCAAACCATAAAATGTAATTATGTATCGTCATTCCTGTAGTGTCCACACATTTGTAACAGTAGGAGAAAAACCTACAAGGTGATATAGAAAGTGACAGGCAGGGGTGGGGACTATTTTTGATGAGGTGCTCAGGGAAGCTTGTCTGAGGTAACATTCGAGCTGAGACCTGAGTGAGAAGGAACCAGCCACAGAAAGATCTGGGTAAGACTTCTAGGCGGAGGGAACAGAAAGTATAAAGGATGAACTTGGGAGGTTGAGGCACAGGTGGATAGCTGGTGCATTTGCAGTTTCGTCCACGTAGGAAAGAGGGACCTGGTGAGGTTGGAAAGTCGGTGGGGCCAGTTCACGCCAAGTACGACTCTACCTGGCTCCCTTGGATCACTCTCTCCGGGGAAGCCAGCAGCCGTGTTGTGAAGACATCAAGCGGCCCCACGGAGAGTCCTGCTCATGAGGCACGAAGGCCTCCTGCCAACAGCTTCACGATGTGACATCTTGGAAGGTGTATCTTCCAGTCCCATTCAGGTTTTCCAATGACTCCAGTGCCACCTGACACCTTGATTACAATGTCAAGAGAGACCCTGAGCCAGAACCACCTAGCTAAGAAGCCCAGAATTCCTGACCCATAAATGTGTGAGATCATAAATGTTTGTTGTTCTAAGCCACTGAGTTTTGGGGTAATTTGTTACCTCTATCCATTGTTCACAGCTGGTGTCTCTTTAGCTTGGCGGGTGCCCATGCTTTAGTATTTTGACTATCAGTAACCGTAATAATACGCAGAGGAGTCATGAATGAGACCAAATGGTGGAGGCAGAGAGAGAGAAGCTGCACCCTGGGAGGGCTGAGTCACTCTTACTATTTGGAGGAGGATGGAGCAAAGACCTGTAGGCCAGCTTGAGCACGGTCATGACTCTTCCTGTGTCAGGTCCTTCTGCGTTTGCAGGTTTACGGCGTCCTCACTATAAATGCCCCATGACCGGGGGTGATATCAGTGAGCGCTCTTCCTCTTTCTGAACCTGGTGTTGGAGGACTGGGCTGTTGTCTCTCTCCTGGGCTGTGCAGAGTATTCAGCCCAGACATGGGCCCAGGGCACGGTGGCAGAAGCTGCCTTCATTCTCATCTTCCATGCAGTTTGGCTAAACCTTCACCCCACAATGGCCTCTCCGGCCAGGTGCGATGGGGTTATGTAAAAGCAATCCACTCTTCACCTCTTCTCATTCCGTGGGGCTGGATCATACGGAGCCATTGCCTCCTTTTTGTTCTGTCTGTGCCTGAGAGTTGGTTTGGTGGATTTCAAGGACACTTTAATGGGATTTAAGGACAGGAAGTGCTGGAATTTCAGCTCAACTCTAATAATTTGCTGAAAATCAGGAACATTTATCCCCCTCTTGGCATTAATTTCAAAAATATTAAATAGAAAATGTTCCAACAATACAAAAATATCAAGTGTACACTGATTTCTCTTCCCACTCTCTGGTTATTTAGATTATCTCCAGTTTTTCTCTAATACAAATAGTTCTGTGATGAGCATGCTTGTTTACATATCCATGCGAGTTCAGCAAGTTTCCAAAGAATAGATTCCTAGAAGTTTATCTGCAGATTTTACTCAGACAAGTATTTCCAATGGCCCTTCAAGACTCTACCGGTACATATTCCTTTCCTTCTGCCAACACTGGACATTATCAACTTTTAAATTTGTATTTATCAGATCCCTAGTGAGCATGTCAAATCTCAACTAGTGGCCATTTTAATTTTTTCTCTTGTGAATTACGTTCTTGTCCTTTGACCTTTTATATACTGGAATAAAAAAGCTTTATCCTTTGATAGGAATGGACTCTGTATTTTAGGGTTATGATGCATGTTGCACCCACTGTCTGTCACTTGTCTTTTATCTTTGATATGGTCTCTAGTCCTAGAGATGTTTTAAATTTTTATGAGGTCAAATCTGTTCATTTTTTTTTATCCTCACTTGAGGGTATTTTTCCATTTATCTTCAGATAGAGTGGGAGGGAGGGAGAGAGAGAGAAACATCGATGCGAGAAAGATACATTGATTGGTTGCCTCCCATATGACCCCAACCAGGGCCAGGACCGAACTGCAACCGAGGTACGTGCCCTTGACTGGAATCAAACCCGCGACTCATTGGTCTGCAGGCCGAAGCTCTAACTGCTGAGCCAAACCGGCCAGCGCTGTCCATTTTTTTTAGATTTATGGTTTCTAGTTTTTGTGTCTTGCTTAGTTAGGTCTTCCTACTCTAAGAATATAAAAAATATTATATCATATTTTCTTCTGATACCGTAACAATGCTGTTTGGTAGTGAATGTCAAATTGTGTTCCAGAAAGGGAGTTGCATCCCATCAGCAGTGTGTATGAGCCGTTTCCCCACACCCTCACCAGCCCTGAGCATCGCAATCTTTTCAAATCCTTGCTAAAAGCGAACCATGTGGCCCTGGCCGGTTTGGCTCAGCAGTTAGAGCGTCAGCCTGTGGACAGTTTCCAGGTCCGGTTCCCGCTAAGGGCACATACCTGTTGCAGTTTGTCCCTGACCCCACTGTCTTTCTCACACTGACATGTCTCTTTCTCTCGTCCTCCCTCTTCCCCCAGCCCCATCTGAAGATAAATGCAAAAAAGGTCCTCGGGTAAGGATTAAAAAAAAAAAAAAAGTGAACCGTATGTATCTTATTGTTTTAATTTGCATTTTAAAAACTACGAGTGAGATCTAGAATCTTCACGTGGGTACCAGTTATTTTGATTTCTTTCTCTGTGAACTTAGTTTTTTTTCTGTTGGCTGTTGGTCTTTATCTTATTGATAAAGGACTCATTGTTTATGAAGGAAATGAGTCCTGTGTCCCGCCTGTGTGGTAAATGAGTTCCCCCAGCTCGTCCTTATCTCTGCTGTCTGCTAGTCCATCTGCTGCCGGCTGCATGGTGCAGTTGGGGGGGGGGCAAACCTCCCCACACCTCATCAGTGACCTTGTCAGCAGCCCTGGGCCTCCCCTGCACTTGGCACACCCCTAGGGCCAGCCCCACTCTTCACAGGTGTCCTCTTCTGAACATTTATGTTAGATATTTTGCTTTCCATTCAACCCCATCTATTTGCCTTTTACTTTCCAGCATCCTTTATTCCTCATAATTTCTATGAGGATATCCCTTTGTAGTTTCTAGTTCTATGATGGATTTAAAAAAAATATATGTTTTCATTGATTTTTTTAAAGAGCGAGGGAGAGAGAGAAATATCGATGTGAGAGAGACATCGGCTGCCTCCAGCACGCCCCCTACTGGGGATCGAGCCCACAACCCAGGCACATGCCCTGACCAGGAATCCAACGAGGACCTTTCAGTCCATGGGACGATACTCAATCCACTGAGCCACACTGGCTGGGCTCCTATGATGGATTTTTTAAAACACATTTTTATGGTCATGTTTAGAGGGCTGGGTTGGAATCATGGTTAGAACAAGTGCTCAAGCTGCCATCTTCATTCAATGTCTTCACCATTAATTCTTACATAATCACATAACTGATTTCTCTTATTGTTTCTTGTGGTTTTAAATTTGATTTTCTGCAAGCTTTCAGGCCTAGAATCAGGTCATCTACAAATAGTGATCATTTTGCCAAAGACATTTTCACAAGCTCGTGTTGGTGAGCCACCTCTCATTCACACAAACTGGATGGCCAGACCTTTTTTAATTGAAGGGGAAAAAAAAAAAAAAAATCAACTTGTAGACCAGAGGCTGCTGGTCAGCGTGTCCTGGGCTGAGTGCCCAAAACAGTTTCTACAAAGCAGTGGGAGAACAAGGGGGTGCTCTTCACAGGCAACAGCTCCCTCTCTAGTTAGTATTAAAGTCTCAGATGTGGCTTCTTTGGCAGTCACTTATTTATGTTAATATTGGTAACCGACTGATGGAATAATACTACTCCTGGCTTGGTCAGAGCATGGCTCAGGCTTCCCTGAGCCGGCCCACTGGGTCCCCCATGCTGGAAACTCCGGGTACCCTCTCATTCTTTCCTTTGCTCTTTCTCAGTTTTTGCTCCATCCTTTCCCCTCTCCTTATTTGATCCTTTCAAAGTCTAATTCTCTCCCACATCCTGCCCTCATCCTTCCTGTTTCCATGACTTTCCCTGTGTGTTCCACAGAACGTCAGTCTCACAAGGCAGTCCTGACCAAACGACTCAGAGGTCAACAAGTTTGAGAAACGCTGATGACCACGTCAACCTCTTGGAAGTGGGCTGGCACTTTAAAGCCTGTGGGAAGTCTTCCAGTGAAGACATCTTGTCACTGTGTTTCAACAACCCGTCCCCAGGCCTGCAGGAGCACTCTCTGTGCACCCCCTGTGCACCCCAGGTCTAGTGCTTGCCATGGGGCACATGCCTTTCAGGACCCCTGGTGGGAAGCAGTTAAACAGCACCATTTGCAGTGGCGAGAGGTGTGCGATGCTGTAACAGTGAAAGTTCCCCAGAGCTTGTCCAGGGAAATCTATCTTCACAAAGAACCTGGAGCAAAAAGGACTCATTTCACCAGCTACCTCTGCCCACCATCTGATCCAAAAGAGGCAGAAAAGGCAGAGTTACAGAGACAGGAGCCCAGATGGTAGGCCAGCCACCCAGGCCAGGGCACAGACAGAGCTGCTGTGATTCCCAGGCTACTCCCAGGAAGTCCAGATTTTGGAGACTGCTGAAGTAAGTCTTGGCTCCAGGGGACTTCCAAGGGAAGAAACAGGTAGCACACTGACTCAGAGTAGCTGCTCAACAGCCAGGATCCCAATGGCAGGACAGTGGCCATTTAAAGGCCTTGCCCAGAACCTTCTTTCCAGGCCACTGCCACTGATGTAGCTCAATTCCAGTGACCCCCAGACTCCGTGTATCTCCCATTCAAGCTTCGCATTCCTGGGAAAGAACCTCTGACTGACCTAGTGGATCAAGCCAGCATCGCAGAGGATGGGGATCTGTGTCATCCTGGCTTCTGGGAGGGAGGGCCCAAGTAGCCTCCAGGTTGCATGGCTCTGCCTACAACCAGTAAAACCAGCCCCTTGCAGTGTGCAGGGCTTGATGGAGGGAAAGGAAGCCCCTGCAGAAACTGTAAGGAAGATTCAGTACTTACAAGGCCAGGCTTCAAGCAGGCGAATAAGCATCATTGGAGGATGACTTGAGGCTCTGAACTAGGAAGCTGGTGTATCAAGAATCCTCAAGGAGGGCTGGTACTCTGGCCAGACTGGTTACCCACGACAGCGCCTTAGGAGGAGGGTGGAGGCTCAGACAGGAGCCCTCTGCTGAGAAAACGATGTTCAAGAATCTGTTCAGAGCACAGGCTCGGTCTTCTGAACAAATCCTTTGGTTGTGTTCCTGAGGTCTAGCAGTATTAAGCGCTCACTTAATAAAAAGAATGACAGTGAAAAGGATAGCTAACATTCAGGAAGTACTTACTAGGGGCAGGCACAACCTAATGAGGTAGGTCTAATCACTCCATTTTACAAAGAAACTGAGGCACACAAAGGCCAGTGACTTGTCCCGGCGTTAGGAAGGATGCGGGTCAGATTTGCACCTGTGTTTCTGTAACTCCAGAACCCATGCACTTGTCCCCTAAGCAACACGGCCTCTTGGTCTTATTCCTATTCATGGGCTGACCATACATCCCTGTTTATGCCTGCTGTCCTAGCACAATTATTATTATTTATTTATTTTATTTATTTTTATCCTCACCAGAGGATACTTTTTTTTTTTTTTTTTTTTTTTGCATTTATCTTCAGATAGAGTGGGAGGGAGAAAGGGAGGAAGAAAGAGAGAAACACCAATGTGAGAGAGACACATCGAGTGGTTGCCACCCACACGACCCCAACTGCGGCCGGGGACAAACCGCAACCGAGGCACATGCCTTTAGTGGGAACCGAACCTGGGACTCTCCGGTCCGCGGGCTGAAGCTCTAACCGCTGAGCCAAACCGGCCAGGGCTGTTATTAGTTTTTGTTAATCCTCACCCAAGGATATTTTTCCATTTATTTATTTATTTTTATAAGATAAAGTGGAAGGGAGGGAGGGAGAGGGAGAGGGAGAGAGAGATGTTAGAGAGACACATCAATTGGTTGCCTCCTACATGACCCCGGCTGGGGCTGGGGATCGAACCTGCGACCCAGGTACGTGCCCTTGACTAGGAATCAAACCCATGACCCGTCAGGCCTCGGGCCGATGCTCTAGCCTCTGAGTCGAAGAGCCAGGCTGTCCTGGCACAATTATTAACAGAACCTCCTTTCACTCCCCAAAGTATCCTGGTTTGGTTGATACATTTTCAGGAAACCAGGCCAGGTGGAACCTAGATTATCAAAGCCAGATGCTGGTGTGCAGAGTTGGAGAAACAGCCTGCACCTGCCCTCCCTGTCCCAGAACTCTGGCTGCCATGCTCGTTCTCCCGGGCAGGTGCGCGCCGTGCTGGTGAGATGGCCCTCATCACCCCTGGACACGGGCAGTCTACAGGCCAGCCCTCTGAGATGCCCAGACTCCAAGGCTCTTTGTTCGTCTGTGGAGAAAGAGCTCAGTTTTCTCCGGCTCCCTCTCCCCTAGTGTCCTTCCCAGGATCTGCTCCCTGTTCCCACACGTTAGCCTGGCTGGGAAAGCAGCCGCCGGGGTCCTCGGTGCTCCCGGTAGGAGCATCTGGGCCCCGAGTGTTTTCCCTCGTGGTGGGCACTGAAGCTTAGGGCTTTCGAACCTCCTTGTCCAAATTTGCAGGTGAGTCCTGGAAACAGAGGCCTGGGGCTCTCCACACACACTGGGCTGTCCTGGGGACAGGGCAGATGGAGAGGATGACATTGGGTGCCCTTCAGTTGGGCACTGGGGACTCAGAATTGAATCAGTCTTTGCCTCAAACTGCTCATAGGCCAGGGGGGAGGCCGACTCTACAACAAAACTAGCCCTGCAGTTACTAAAGCTGTGGGAACAAACTGCAACTCAAACACAAAGAGGAAACAGAGAAGGTTATCGGTCAAGTCTTGCCACAACAATGCTACATCACAAATGAGCCCATGATTCATGGCTTACTGTTAGGAGCATTTCTTTCTGGCTCACGTGTCTGCTGATGCACTGGGACAGTGCTGTTGATTTATGCGAGGCCTGGCCGGGCTGGCTCCTGGGTGTGGGTCTGGTCGAAGTATGCCTTGTCTCTCACTCTTCCGGAATTAGTGGTCGGTCTACACGGTGGGGAAGCTGTGCTCATGGCAACAGCAGAAGCCCAAGAGGACAAGCTTTGCCATCAAGCCCACGTCACGGCTTTGCTCCAGGTCTCATCCCCAAACATCTCCCTGGCCAGAGCAAGTCCCGGAGCACAGCCCAAGGGCAAAGCGTCCCCGAGGTACACTAATTACTCCCACATGGGAGAGAGGGGAAGGAAATATTTGTCAAACAATCATCCAAACCTCACAGAAGGTTTCAGAGAGGAGGTGTCATTGGACCTAGGCCTTGAAGGGGAAGTTGGCTTTTTCCAAGTGAAGATGGTATAGGGCACTGCCCTCAAATGGGGTGGGGTTGTTAGGGTAGTGGTAGGGGCCTGGCCATAGAGTTCCCCAGAGCTAGAAGCCTGGTATGTCCTTTCTTTGAACACAGTACACGCCCTGAGCCCCTCACACCTTTCCTTCCCCCCAAATTCTAAAACTTCAACTATACCAAACACAAGTTTAAGACTCAGTTTTTAGGAAGGAGTCATATTGAAAAGTGTAGTGCTCATCCCTACACTGCAGATGTATGCGTTTCACTGGGCATAAATCAGCCAACGTTATAGCCCACCCACCCCCGTTTCAGGGTTCAGGTCCAACCTTGCAGCCTCGTAGCCCTTGAATAGACTCCTTGATGACAAAGCCAAGGAGGCCAAGAGGTGAATCGACATAAAGAACTCAGCCTGCCAGTGTGGCTCAGTGTTGAATGTCGGCCCGTGCCCCAGGAGACCTCCAGTTTGATCCCAGGTCAGGGCACATGCCCGATCCCCGTTGCAGGGTGTGCAGGAGGCGGCCAGTCGATGTTCTCTCTCATCGATGTTTCTATCTCCCTCTCCCTCTCCCTTCCTCTTCCCCTCTCTCTAAAAAACCAATAAAGAAAAGATATCTTAAAAAAGAACTCAGGGACGGGGACTGGGAAACCCATGCTGAAGGACTGGCGGCAAGCAGGGGACGCCCGCACACAATGACCTGGGGCCAAACAATGGTGGGAAGGATGGTTACAGGACAGGATGCAAACAGTACAAACCTGACAATGTAAAAATAAGAACTCACAGCACCGGGAGGGGGGCAGGAGGTAGGAAGTGGGTGAGCTCATTTCCTCATCCTAAATCGCAGGCTGTCTAGAGATGCCATCTACAGTTGAAACAGGTTTAAAGAGTGAATCCAGCCTCTTGATATTTTTCTTTCCTTTTAGAGAAATAATTAAGAAGCACAATTATTTGCAGTTTGGCAATTTCTAGATACATTTAGGCTTTCTTTTTTGTTCTGTTAAATTTTAAGTACCTTCCCCCAAAAGAGCATGTATTTGTGAGTCCTTTTTTTTTGAAAAAATGTCCATCCATCTACCTGCCCTTTTCTCTGAATACATGTGGAAGAGGGTATCTCCATTGCTTTTGTACTTATCAGTGTTACATCAATTTCTTATCATGAGCATGCTCTACTATTATAAAAGGGAAGCCTTTTCTTTAAAAAAAATTTTCTGGAAAAGAAATTCCTATGCTCCTCAGCTGGCCGCTCCTACTCAGGCATCTTCCTCCCAGGGATGTTTTCCTCCAGTGAGGACGGAGTCACTGGATCCCATTGGTGGTCCGGCTCGGGGCGGAGACCGGCAGCAGGTGTGAAGGCGCGGTCCTGGGAGTCAGAGCCTGTGCTCCCTGTTCCGCCCAGGGACTGAGCCTCTCTGCCTCTGCTTCCTCATCTGTAAACCTAAGAAGTCATCCTTGCCCTACCTCTCAGGCACAGTGAGGGGCATGTGATGTGCAGTGTCTCACTGTCCACAGTGGAGCGGTCATGAGAGAGGCTTATTTACATTGTGTCATCATAGGATGCAATGCTAACCAACACCAGTGCCGACCAGTTAAAGGCTCAATTTGAGAGGGTCAGGTCAATGTATCTTGTTGTTTTGGGTCCTAACAGCCACTCTTATGGTCTCAGCTCCATCTAGTGTCCACATGAGGACACAGCCACATACGGGGTGGGGCAAGAGTAGGTTTATAGTTGTTCGTATGACAAATAATACAATTAATGAATAATAATACAAGAATAAATTCTGTTTCACAACTGTCAACCTACTTTTGCCCCCGCCCCCGTATAACTGGCTTATTGCAAAACCCTAAATTCCATACTTGCAAATGGTACAGCACTCAGACAAACAGGACCTAAATAAGATCAATTTAGAACATTTCCCCCGCTACTAAAATGTGGTATTTCAAAACAAGTATTATGCCAATTTAGTACTTCTAAAGATTTGTGCATCCTTTCTTTGAAAGGACATATTAAAGCAACAAATAATACTTATAATAACTGACCCTGAGGGAGCTGTCCCCGCCCCCCTGTGGCCCTGAATTTCTGAATGTGGGGACAGAAACGAGGCCGTGAGGAGAGGTCTGAGGTGCCCTTGGGTGTCAAGAGGACTGAGGCAGTGGATAGCGCAGGGTGGTGTTTCTCCGCAGGGCTCCCAACAGGGACAGGCCGAGGTTTGGAGCAGGAGGCTGGGGAGGGAGTCTCAGAGACCACCGGCTCAGTGCACTAGGCCCAGGAAGGAAGGGAAGCCAGGAGAGGGTGGGCAGGGTGAGAGAGGAAGGGACAAGAGATACAGTTCTCAGTGCGGTCAAAGAACTAGGTGTGTATGGACCAAAGTAGAAAAGATGGCTCAGGAAGTTAGGGTCAGAGATGTGATTTCTGAGGCAGATTTCAGCAGCATCCCCTTTATGACAAGCTCTGGGTGTGGCTGAGCAGGTGGGTCTGAGGCCGGAGGATGTTGGCTGTTGGCTAGACCAGGCCTGTGAAGCCTGCTGGAACATGGAGAAGGGGTAGGGGTGAGGAGAAAACAAAGCCAAAGTCCTTGGGGAGGTGGGGGACTAAGGCCAGCCCATGACCACGGGGCACTGGAGGAAGCAGCAGCCAGGCCTGAACCTCCAGAGGGGAAGGGTTTTAGATGAGGGCAGAAGCAGGGGTCTGGAAGGGGTGCTGGCAGAACACTGAGACACCACCAGGTACTGTATCCTTGGTACTCACAGCTTCAAAGGAACCACGTACCCTACTGCTTTCTGAGCTTCTCTCAGCAGTGGACACATGACAAGCAGATCAGTGCAGGACCTGCCAGCCAAGGACCAGAAATCCCTACTGCAGGCTGAGCTGCACAGGAGGCGGCGGGAGAGAAAGGCGTTTCCCCAATTCATTGCATCCAAGGCTGAAGAAAAACACCAAATGCAGATACAACTTCATTGTGCTTTTAATTAAGAAAGATGTAAAATGATGCATTATAAAACTTGAAAGCTACTTTATACAAATTCCAATCTTTAAATATTGTTTAACAAGGGACCTGGGAGTTAGGACACTGGCGGGAAGTCTGATTAGTTGCTGTGATGGTTCCATCACGAGCCATGAAAACACGCTCAGAACCATCTGTGCACACAGCAGAAGAGCTGACAAGATTCAGAACTGGAAATGTCTTCAAACATGCAAATGGCCTGGAATACACAACAAACCGTTCAGCTCAGGTAATATACAGTAGACTTAGGAGAAATGAAACAGGACAAAGGAGAATTTATGTTCATCTTGACATGATCAAGAAAATTTTCTCCTAACACCTTATGTCCTACAAATCACAACCGTACACAAAGGAAAAATGGAAACAGATAGGTTTTAGTTCTGTGCTGTTTAACTGCTAGTAAATGGGAGTAGTACAGCCATTGATTTCTTCTAACAAAACTAAATATTGGAAAATGCTCAGTATGCAGCCACTTCAGAGGTCGTCAAGGATCACGCCTGGCTTGTTGTAAGGCATCAGTGAGTGCAGACTTACCTGCCGACAGTCAGAGCGACTACCTGTCCATGGTTGTCCTTGACACCATCTAAGCAAAGTAGGTTGTATAATGCCCAAAACCTTTTCACAGGAAAAGATCGGACTGATGGACCTAAGGATAAATTTAATTCAGTGCTAAACCTTACTGTCATTATCATACTCCCCCAAACAAGCCATTTTCCCTGGAAGCCTCCATGCTCACGAGTCACACAGAGAAGCCCCCCAGGCAGCACCAGTTATCACATAGGTCTCAGGGTCTCCAGCCATAAGGTGGGGCTGCTTCGCAGACAAAGAAAGCTGGGACCGTGACACTGATGATCCCCAGGGGTAAGGCACTGTGCAGTGAATTATGCTGGGACCCCCACTCTTAATAAAAACCTATTATAACATCAGCACCACTCCCGTCTGAAAGGCCAGACCAGATGTCAGGAGCCTTGGACACAGGAAAGGCAGCAAGGACCTGGCTTCTTTCGGCAAATGGGGTGCTGTGTACTGTTGGAAGAAAGGTCCTTTACTTTAATATGGACTCATTCCCCTCCCCCCGCTGCGATCCTCAGTATCAAGGGATCTGGAAGTCCCAGTGGGAACAGCTGGGAAGGGGAGGCCCACTGCCCCTCCCGAGCTGGCGCTCAGCAAGGAGGACGCTGGCTCTGTCCCTGACTCAGCGCTGGGGCCTGGGGCTGGTGTGAAGTGGCTCACGTCAAGGCTGGGGAAAGGCCAGGGGGCAGCGATGCTCCTGAAGATAGAAAAGCAACGGGACATGGTCTGGAGAGGCTAATAGCCCAGGATCCTGTGACAAGGCTCCTCTTGCCATAAGGCACAGAAGTGCCCGACTCAGACCAGCAGAGTACAGACTCGCTGCTTTGGGCTGGGAGTAGCCTAGTGCCCTTCAGGGAGGAACACTCCTAGTATCTCCAGGGGAGGCAGTGGCTGTCCAGGCAAAGGTTCTAGCACCTCTCACCTCTCCTTTAGTGTCCCTGCCCCCCCTCCTTGTCTCCCATGCTCAAATTCTGCCCAGACCGCTGCCCGAGGGTGCTCAGCAGGTCCTGTCGCCTCGGCCCCCTTCAAACTCACCCATCAGGTTTCTGATCAGGGGCTGGCCTAGCCTAAGCTGGAGGGGCAGGCAGTGGCGGTTGATTTGGTAATACTATTTTATGCTAAGGTATTAATGACAAATAATGGTTTCATGAATTAGGTCTTCATTTTACTACAGAATGTCTTCAACTTCAAAGAATGAATCGCTATTTTAAAACAATTTAGAGAAGAACATGGATCTGAGAGGGAAGATCTTTTGAGGTGAGGCCTGCCAAGACCCCTGAGGCCCTAGCATTTGGGAGGCCTCAGCTGACTCAGACATTGTGGATGCATTCAGAAGACAGTTTGCACCTACCTGCTGTGGAGCATAACCTTGAGGATGGGTGCCCAGTCTAATGGTGGATTTGGACACCTAGTGTTAAAAGCATATTAAAGTGCATGCTTGACTTAACCACAGGCACAAGTGTCAGAAAAGCTAAAGCTCTGAGAAGATTTGGCAAGGAAAGGGATAGCTAAAGATTAGACTGCCTTACAGCAGGCAGATTCATTCATTCATGCATTCATTCATTCATGCATTCATTTATGCATTCAGCACGCAGTTACACAGCACCTGCTCAGTGCCAGGCACTTGTTGGTACTGAGGGTTCAATGATGAATAAGGCACAATCCCTGCCTGCCCTCAAGGAGCTCGGGGTCCAGTGGAGGTACATTAACACCCCCGTTCCAGAGAAAGAGCTTCACTCCGCTGATGCTCAGCTAATGGCTGAGTCTGATTCAATCCTCCAGCTGTTCCCTCCAGGTGGTATGTTCAGAGGGAGGCCTGCACGTGTCTGGAGCTTGTCCAGAGTTTGTCTGCAGGACGCTGTGTATCTGTGAGAGACCTGCAGGCCCCTTCTTTCTTCCACAGCCACCAAGAAGCACTGTTCTCTCTCTTCAGGTTCATCCATGACCAGGGGAAATTTTCTTCAGTGATTGAATAAAATAGTCTTCCTTTTCCTCTTGTCCATAGGAGAAGGTGAACGGAAGCAGCAGAAAAGAGATTATAAATGGGAAGAGAACAAATTGCCATTCAGCTCACTAGGTCTGTTCTTGGACTCACGGTGTGAATTCTTCTTCATATTAGAATTAAGGCATCTGAGAGAGCTGTGGCTCTCTGTTCTGCCCTGAACGCGCCTGCCACCAGCTGGCAGGGCCCAGCCATAACGGCTGGATCAGAGAAGGCAGCTGGTGCTATGGTACCGTTGCTTGACACTGAGCCAACTCCTGAAGGCTGGTGGCCCCTAACTGCCTCTCATACCGGCCAGGCCCTGCCTTCAGGGTAGACTGAGATCAGTGGTTCTGAGCACTGCACAGTGCTCCTGGGGTCCCCAGTCCATGTTCTCCACCTTTACACAGTGACTGGCGAGATGGCCAACAAAAAGGTGTGATAGTTGTGGTGACGACCAACTCACTGGAAGCTCCGAATCAACCTGCCTGCAGCAACATAACCTGTGCCACAGGCCTGAGAGGCAGTGCATAGCTCTGTGGTCTAGAATAAGACACAGTACATGAGATGGGACCTCATCAGAAAGCTAGGAGCCCTGGAATCGGTTTTTTCCATGTCAGAAGCCCTGGATAATTAAAGCCCAGGGGTGTTGCCGGCTCCATTCTATTCTGTTCCATTTTAGCTGTTTCAGATGTAAATGCTCCCATTCTGTTCCATTCTGGTCACAGTCGGTCAGCTCGAAACGTCTCTTCAACAGAGGGGTCAAGCAGGCCCATGCTGGAGTCACTTAACATGTTGAGTCCATCCAGGCTCAGGGGTTCAATTTGGAGATCTTCTTCCAATGGAAACGGAGTGTCCATGTTCAGACTGACCTCAGGCATGCCCGCTAGTGCACTGCTGACATCTCTGAACAGGCCGGAATTTGAGTCTTCTGGAAGAAACAGCAAGAGGCAACAGGGCAGATTAGGGTGTGTGAGGGCCCCGGGCTACAACATAACTAACTGATGAAATCCCCAAACATTATCCCTGTTAAATTCCCAACCAGGACAGTTATCGCTGTGTCCCAACCACTTCCCAGCCTACAGTTTTGCTCTGGAATCTACATTCTTTCCACAACTCCCAATTTTTGTCAGCTTTTTCCATTTGAATACTTGTCAATCACTTAAAATTAAATATTTCAGAAAAAGGCTCACTGCCGTCACAGTCTCTGGGCTAGACACCTGCAACTCACAAAGGTAAAGCTGAGCTGAGGTACTTTCCGTTTTTGCTTTATCTAATGTCGTTGTTTAAGCTATCTTGCAATGGCATCTGTAAAAACACAGCAAAGTAAAAAAAGCGAAGAAGCTGAGGGGCGGCCCACACTCACCGGTCAGTATGGTGTTTGGGAAATTCCCACAGTTGGAATACAAATTTGGTCTCAAATGAAATGAGTCCTGTGGTTCTTGGGGACCTTGCTGCACCAGCGGCACCTGGATACATCAAAGGTTATGTAGTAAAGAACTATCTCTGCTTCCCAGGAGTGAGTAATGCAGTGGCTTCCCTGTAGGCTCCCAGAGTGCTCTGCTGTGCTGATAACCACCCTACAGAGAAGGCTTCTCAGGCAGGCAGATGCTGGTATGGAGTGGGGGTTCCTGCAGTCCACAGTGTAGGAGGCTCATCCCCATTCACACACTGCCTGGCCCACTAAG
The DNA here is from genome assembly GCF_014108415.1 of Molossus molossus. NCBI lineage: Eukaryota > Metazoa > Chordata > Mammalia > Chiroptera > Molossidae > Molossus > Molossus molossus. The sequence continues at coordinate 3,348,492 of NW_023425360.1, read as the reverse complement.
CCTTCCAGAGACACCCACAGCTGTGGCTTCTGTGCCCCTCTGGTCTCAGACCCCTTCTCCTCAGTCACACTGAGGCCGGTGGAAACTGCCATCTGTGGGAACCCTGCCAAGGCTCCCCAAGGATGACCGAGGAACTGATGTAGCTGAGAGGCTCTTTTCCTCTTTGGTTTCCACAAAAATGAGATAATAGAGCCCTTTTCTTCTCACCCCAGAGGAAGGAGCCGCAGGCAAGCCCCTCTATTTGAAAGCCCCTCTGAAGACAGGTTAGAATGGAGGCCTACGTTAGGTGCCTTTGCAGAAATGAATTTTCCAAACTATTTGTACAATCTCTCAAAAGTAGAAGTTTCCATCATTTTTCTGGGAGAGGCTGACTCACTGAGACTAAAATGGCTTCTCCGGACAAGAGGGAGGCAGGACTATTGGTTTTTACCACGAGGCTTTACGATAGCCTCCTCAGGATATATGCCTTTCTTTATTCCACTGCCACTACGTTCTGGGAAGTGCTCCTCTACCCTCAACCCATCCTAGAGCCCAGTCCACACTTATTACACATTCCAAAATCTAGGGATATTCAAAATGGTCAGTGTTGTGGAAAAATTAAAAACCAAAGGAAATGGCTGAATGGAAATAGCTTAGGGAAGGACCCCTGTCCTCACCAGGACCAAACTGTCCTGGGAGACCACACACTGTGCTGGGCACAGTGACCAGGCCTGCAGGCTAAGCCCCTCCCTGCATCCCAGTCTTCTCAGCAGAACAGGCCAGTGGACTGCCGCGGTCCCTGCCCGAAGGAACGATTCTACGGTTCTAGGACTAGAGTGTCATCATGAGTCTTCCATCACTCATTCTAACAGCTCCTCTGCTGAGGCCTGGCACTAAATAAGGCAGCCAGCACCAGCACTTTAGGGCTAGGAGAGATCCCAGGTTCTCCCCGCCACCAAGCACATCTGAAATCAGAGAAGTAGAGTTCCTAGCCTGCTTGGTGTGGGTCCCACACACTGAACAGTCCCCGCTCTGAGAAGAGGCAGGCCCCCTGGGGTGATCACTCACCTGTTGAGTAAAGGCTGGGCCTGGTCTCATGGACTGCTGGTCAAAGCTCACCTCTGGGAAAAAGTTGGTCAAAGATGAGCCCTACAGGGAATAAGGAAGGGATCATTTAGTTTGGAACTCAAGACAAAATAAGCATTCCCTCCAAACCGCTGTTCCCGCTAGGACTCGCCTGGGCCGTGAGGAGCTGGAAGTCTGACTGTGGCAGTGATGAGGCTGCGTGTGGCTGCGGAGCAGGGGGCTCCTGGGTGCGGGGCTGCGGTAGGAGAGGCTGTGGGAGTTCCTGGGGGGTGGGGTAAGGGGGAGGTGGGGACACTTGAGCTTGAGCTTCTGTGGGCAGGAAGGAAAGTGAGCTTCCATCAGAGGACACCATCTGAAAAACAAAGTCACTAAGTAGCTTAGCTTCTGAGTTTCTAGTAGAAAGTCCTTTAAGATGAGGAAATGTCACAGTGACAAAAACCTGAGATCTTCACCATGGCAGTCTATGCTGTGCTCTGAGAAGCCTATTTCTGCTTCTTCAAAGAATATCTCAAATCTCACTCTCCCCCAAAGCATTTCCCATTCACTGACAATTTCTATTGTCCTAAAAACAAAACAAAACAAAACCCCGGCCGATTTACCAGTTTCCTCTCAGTTTTCTCAGGAAAAACCATGGTGTTTTTTTTTAAAAGCTGTAAAACTGATTAAAGTTTCTGGTTGAAGATGGAAAACTGAAAAAAGCATTTAGTTCTTCTGCCTCCCAAAATTCTACAAAAGATACTAAAACAACATTAAACAACAATAAACATTCATAAACAACACTAAAACAATAACAACAAAATGATAACAAACAACATGAGGACAAAGATAATAAGATAGAAGGAAATGGCAACAAAATGTGGAAAATGAAAAGCAGATGAACAAGTGACTGGCCTGGCTGAGCTGAGAAGGCCGAAAGCTAAGCTGGCAGCGGAGAAACTAAGACGCAACCTGATTTACATCCCAGGATCCCAGAGCTGAAACCAGGAGGATCTTGTCAAAGTTTAGGTGAGAAGCGGTCAGGCTTCTGAGCCCTGGCCTGTGGAAGACTGGAGGGCTGTGTTCTGGAGAGAGGACAACAAAGGGTTTCTGGACAGGGCACCCTGACCCTAGCAGGCGAGGCACTCTCCTGAAAATACAGTTTATGAGAAAGCTCACTGTTAAACTTGAGCCCTCCACCTTTCTCTCCCAACTCAGTTCTCAGGGAAAGAAATCATCAAAGAAATCATTAAAGAAAATTTCCCAGAAATGAGGGCTATGAGTTTCCAGATTGAAGAAAGCCGCCAAATATCTAGACTCAAGTCAGGCTACATTATTCTGAAATTTGAGAAAACCGGGACAAAAAGATCCTATAAGCCTCCAGAGGGAAAAAGAGAAAGGAGATTTCATTCAAAGTATTAAGAATAAGAATGAAATTGAATTTTTCAATAGCAGTTCTAGAAACTAAAAGGGCAATGGATTAATAACTTCAACATCTCAAAAGAAAATTATTTTCAATTTAGTACTCTATATCCAGCCAAACAATGAAATGGTGAGTAGAATAAAGACATATTTAAATCATGCTATGTACTCATGTACTCTTTCTTGCAAAGCTATTGGAGGATTTGTTTTTAGCTGTATTGAGAGATCTGCTCAATTCCAAGAGTTTGGGAATGAATCAGTAATACATACATAGAAAACCAGACTAACAAGGTAGGACATTTATTAACTACCAAGAGGGAAAAAAAGTTCATTTTTTTATTTCATAGAATACTATATGGTTAAACTCTGACTACATCATTATAACTATGAAAAAATTGCATACTGAGTACTGCTCTAATCAAAATCATAACAAACCACAATGTGAAGAAAGAAGAAAGAAGTGGAGGGAAGAAATGAGTGTATGTGTGTGGGAGAATTGGGAGAACTGAAAGAGAACAAAACACTAGTCTTCCATGGTAGATTATCATTCGATAACACCTAACACTAAAAATGTAGAATAAAATAAGCATGAAAGAACGTGGGTAAACCAAAGAGATTAGCTAAAATGGTTGAAAGTAGTCATCTCTAGGGAGTGAGGAATATGGTAGGGAGGGGAAACAACTCTAACTTCAGAACAAGTCCTTTAGAAAACTATCTAACTTTTTAAACTATGAGTATGAACAACATTGATTAAAAAAAAAAACTAAATATAAAGCAAATTAAAAAATGTAAACATCTAAAAGAGGATGCTCTCTATCTATACAGTCTCCTTAACATGTATCTAGGAAGCCTGAGTAATATTTTATATATCCTGTCAAATAATTTTGCGAAATAAAATTAATAACATTAAAAAACATTAAAAAAAACAATTATGAAATAACCTCTTACCTTCTCCCGAAAGGGATTACTCATATAATCAAGATCCCGTAGCTAGTAATTGGTAAAGAATGACTAATAACTGGATTTGCCAATCCTTCCATTGTGTTCTGTCCACTCCTCCTTGCTAAGTCATTACTCATTTATGGAGCAGTGGTTAGTAAGTGATGGTATAATGTGACCAACAAGTTAAAAATATATTCACTGATGATTTTGTTAAGGAGAACCACCCTAAGAGAGCTTAGAATAAAAACAAAGTCAGCAAGGCAAAATATGATGTTTCAACCCCTGAATTTCTATAACAGGGTTGGAACTTCAGTCTCTTTCTAAACAGACTTCTTTGGGTTCTTCATAGTGATATGATCCTTATTACACCTACTATTTCATGAATAATAAAAGTATCGTTTCTCAAATCTGTAGTCGTAGTTAGGGAAGAGGTCTAATATAAAAGTTGTAGGAAGATATTATATGTCTTCTTGGGCTTGTCCTTGTGGTTTAAAGTACTTAGAGAGCCAATTATTGATTTTCCATTCCTGGTCTCCCTGAGCTAAGGTAGACATATCTAGATTGTGTCCTCTATACCCTATCCTTTTCCCCAACCTCAACTTCAAGAGTTACAATGACTGCAAACTGTTCAATGTTTGCTTAGGAATGGTTAACACACATTTGCACTTAGAAAATCATTAATGCATTCTGAATTCCTCACATTTCTGGTCTCTCTGATTTTAGATATAAGTGACCTCAAGGACAACGCTTGGTGGAATGGACCCAACCCAAAATGACGCAGAGAAGGAAAGCAATTCCTATATTGTTCAGTGTGTTTCATCGTAGTTGTTTTTACCTGTGAGGCAGGATATGGGTTCAACGGGCTGGTTAGAGAGAGCTGTCTGCTGAACCCTTGCTGTGCTTCAGGGCCAGGGGACAGCGTGAGAGGGCTGACGGGGGGCTGCCTACGCCGAGAGGGCCCACTCAGGTTTGTGGTGGAAAGAGACGGGTTGCTGAGGGAAAAGAGACGAAGTGAAGGGTGAAGAGTAGAGGCGTTGGGAGCAGATGTCTGTGGGTGACTGTTTAAGGAAGAGGAAAGCGCTGGCTGATTGAGTGTGGCCTGGATGGAGGGGTTACTCCGGGAACTCTGGAGACCTAGGAGACAACAAATTTACAAGTTACTTGTCATAATTTCAGACCAAGTCATTTGTTTTCCAAAGATTAAAGAAAACGTAGCTTCCTGTGATGTGATGATGACTCTGTATGTGGAGGAGCTCCTGGAAACTCTCCTACTGAACCTGTATCCGATGTACCAACGGCAAAGAAGGGTGCCAGCAAGAGGAGAATGTGTGCTGGAGAGGAAGGTGCTTGTGTGAGGGCCGCTGGGAGAGCAGGACCAGGCACAGTGGGTAGCAGCGGCGCACGTGCAGTGTGCTCAGCTGCAACCCAGGGAGCGGAGCCAGTGCTGTGCAACACATCCTGTCTCCAGGCCCCAGGTGTCTCTGTCCCAGGGAGCGGAGCCAGAGCTGTGCAACACATTCTGTCTCCAGGCCCCAGGTATCTCTGTCCCAGGGAGCGGAGCCAGTGCTGTGCAACACATCCTGTCTCCAGGCCCCAGGTGTCTCTGTCCCAGGGAACGGAGCCAGTGCTGTGCAACACATCCTGTCTCCAGGCCCCAGGTGTCTCTGTCCCAGGGAGCGGGGCCAGTGCTGTGCAACACATTCTGTCTCCAGGCCCCAGGTGTCTCTGTCCCAGGCATACTGCCGGGCCCTCTGCTGCTCCAGAGAACATCCTTGCACTGAGGGCGTGGATCTCAGGGAGCTGCCTCAGTGTAGCCTGTACATATCTCGAGCACGCCAGAGTCATGGGAAGAGACACTCTCCATGTCTCCTGCCCCATGGTTACATCCTCTTTGGTTTTCTGGCTCCTGAGAAACTGTTTATCACAGTCTATTCCAATTCAGGGAAAAGGAAACTTTTGCTGGTGCTTAGTTTTATGTTGGAGGGAGGGTATCAAGATTTAGCATGAGAAGAGAGTTTGGGAAAGGCATTTCCATACATGGGTAGCCAGGGAACGACCTGTCCTATGCCCGCTGGGTCCTTGACCCCTGGCACGGGCCTGGCACCGAGCGGCTTCGCTCCGTGAATGAATGCTGCTGCTGCTGCGTATCTAACCGGCAACACCCAGGTCTCACAGCTCAGCCCATCACTCTTGCACCAGCCGCGGGGGTGAGCAGAACTATATATTGTTTCATGTGGATATAAAAATTGAGTGTTAAATGAAAATGAAGAAATAAAGCATTTTTAGCTGGCAAAGAACTTTTAAAAGGTAGGAAAGATGTCTCTGATAAAGCCTTAAGTAGTATTCCACAACTCAACTCTCCATGGAAGAAGTTCAGAGACAAGGCTGGCTCAAATAAGAATTAGAAATAGGCCCTGGCCAGTTTGGCTCAGCGGTTAGAGCGTTGGCCTGCGGTCCGAAGAGACCCGGGTTCGGTTCCCGCTAAGGGCATGTACCTCGGTTGCAGTTTGTCCCCGGCCCTGGTTGGTCGTGCAGGTGGCAGCCACTTGATGTGTCCCTTTCACGTCGATGTTTCTCTCTCTCTCTCTCTTCCTCTCTCTCCCTCCCACTCTATCTGTACAAAAAATGGAAAAATGTCCTCGGGTGAGGATAAAAAAAATAAATAAATAAAAAGAAAAAGAAATAGCCCTGGCTGGGTGGCTCAGTTGGTTGGAGCAAAGTCCGGTTCACCAAAAGGTTGAGGGTTTGATTCCCAGTCAGGGCACATACCTAGGTTACAGGTTTGAGCCCTGGTTGGGGCACATATGGGAGACAACCAATTGATGTTTCTCTCTCACATCGATGTTTCTCTCTCTCCCTCCCTTCCTCTCTCTCTCAAAACCAAAAATCAAAAGCCAAACAAACAAAAAAACATATCCTTGGGTGAAGATTAAAAAAAAAAAAATCAGAGCTAAAGATATGAACTTCGTTTTTTTTTAAAAAAAAAAAAACCCCACTCATTCAGAAAGAAAGCATAAACATCTTTAAAAAATTATGTGCAACTTTGCTTACCATGCATTTTGAGTTCCATGCATAGGAACTAGAAAAACTTGACACTGGTTCTGACATATGCTGGACAAAATAAGGCTTATTTGAGGAAAATAAGAGGCAGTGGTTAAAATCAGGATTTCCAGATGAAGCACAGTGTTAGAGGCGACACGGGAGAATGCCGGCTTCCCTAAGACCCAAGGGAGCTAAGTGCCGATGTGATTTCACTTATGTGACCCTGAATGTCTTTTTTCAGAGAATGTCTACAGGCACATAAGTAAAGCAGCAGGATAAACAAATGACCAAAATAATAAAAAATAAAGGTGGTTGCTGAAATCAGTTCTTCAAACCTAAAATTATGTTGCAACCTGGCAGCATGACTGTAAATCTCCAGAGAGCCTTCCAGGTGACCACCCTGAAGCGGACCACTCTCATTTGTGTGGTGAGTTCTGCTTTACATAGACAAGTCAGGCTGAACCCAGAGTGGAAAGCAGCACTCTCTTTCCCCATAGACCCACACGATTCTTAGGACCATTATGGCCAGGGCCGTCCCACACCCCTGGGTGAAAGAGGGAGTAATAACACTGCCCTACACACTGATCAGAGCACATGTCAAGGTTTAAGCAAATGTAGTCACATGGGGTCTGACCTGTAAACACTCAAATTCATATAGTAACATCCAAGTCACATTATGGGTAGCATATTAATACAACTACATGCCACATCTTTTAGCACTTCTGAAAATTTGAGCCATTAATTTTGAACTGTGGTAGATTTCCATTTAATATATGTATCTATCTAAGTATAAATGCTGTCATTGTATCCACTGTAAATTTTCTAAAATGCAAAATGTTCTCTTTTGAAATCCAATGGGAAATTAGAGGGAACTAGAGAGACAGCTATGATGATTACATAGCATAGCATCCTATGATAGTTAATGAAAGCCACTAACATTGTTCAGCCAACACAGAATAGAATGGACACTTATTTCTTGACTCTCAAATCTTATTCTCCAAGTCCCCGGGATACATGGGCTGAAGAAGATGATAAAGAAGGAGGTTTAGCAGAGCTGCTCCAGAGCTCATAACGTCCAGCAGAAACTGGGCCACCAAAGCAACATGTCAGCAGGGTCAAGAGCTATAAGAACAGGTACGTGCTCTTACTCCACAATCCACTAACAGGCCACGTGGCTTGGGAACCACCTATTATTAAGCCACCAGTGGACATGGGCAAGGTCCTTACAGAGCAGGGGATACTTACCAGAAGAGCTTCTTATGCCCAGGTGAGTCATAGCAGCAGGAAGGTTGCCCACGCTATTCCCCATACTCATGCTACTAAAGAGGTGGTCACCAGGGTCCAGGGAGGCCGGCAGGGGCGCTGAGTAGTGGAGGTTGGTTAGATCTGGCAGTGACCCTCCAGTGTTCAGGGTCCCCAGAAAGGGTGAGAGGCCTATATTTTGATTGTTGTGTGGAAAAGTGCTAAAAAAGGAAAGATAAGTGTTATTTTCTAAAATCATTAGGCTTTGGGGAACAGGACATGTCTGATACATTTCCCTTGTCAAATAAAAGCAGTAGGTATCAAAGATTCAAGCGCTCATATAAGCTCTGCCTCTTCCTCATCCTCAGAATTTGCTTCCTTGGCTTAACCTCTCTGAAGTGCCATTCTCTACCTGTTAAGTTGGACTGAGGATGCCATCTAGGGCCACCTTATAGGAATATTTCCCAAGACCAGATGAGACAACTGATGCAAAAGTCCTTTAAAAATTATAAGCACCATATAAAGGCCTTGCTGTGTAATATACAGGATTCTGTTTGCTAGATTTCTAAATTGTCTTTCCTGCAAAAAAAACTACCTCTGTATCAACCAGATACCTTCCAAGATACAGTTTTTCAATTACAGTGTGGAGGATGGCTTAAGGGAACAAAAAGACAGCAGGGAGAACCAGTGAGGAGCTATGGCTGTGTTTCAGGAATGAATTCAATTGAGGACACTTCATTCAATATGGCACCTTTTAAGTGTACAGTTCAGTGGCATTAAGTACCTTCGGAGAAACTCAAGAAACTTGTATGTAACCAAGGTGCCAAGTGCCACAGTGTGTGGCTGGTGGGCTCTTCTCCACACCTGCACACTTCTGCTTCAAGGTGTGTGTTTACCAAAAGTCAGTTGTGTCATTCTCCCACATATTTATGGCAGCTTTATTTGTTACCACAGTATGTAATATAACTACTTTAAATAAATAAAATATAAGTACCAAACGAGAGCTGTTGTTTTTATGAAAATTTAGTTGACTTTCAGTTCCCACGTGACGGGTGTATTTTCTCAGTTCTGTGACAAAGCAGTAAGACTTCCCTTCCGGGAAAACCTTCAGGACAGACTGAGCCACGAACAGAAACAACATCACTTACTTGCCACCTCCAACATCACAGGATCGAGGGCGCCCTGACAGGGATTGAACCTGGAGAGAGAGAAGTTGGGCTTACTCACTTCAAAGCCAAAGTCAAGTTTTTAGAAGAATCTTTCTAAGTATCTTGGGCTCCAGTCAGGACAAGGCAGTAAATACACTTCATTTAGCAGCCCTTTCAGTTCTGACTATACTTCTCCAGGCACAAGGGAGGCAGAACATTAATACATTTTCTTAATTTGATGTTTATTATTTTATCTTCTAGATGAATAGTATTTCCTTCAAAAAGGCCAATGTTTTACATATAGAACTTTAATTTATTTATTTTTATCCTCACCCAAGGACATTTTTACACTTTATCTTGAGATTTAGAGTGGGAGGGCGAGAAGGAGGAAGAGAGAGAGAGAAACATCGACGTGAAACACATCGAGTGGTCTCCACCCACATGACCCCAACCAGGGCCGGGGACAAACCGCAACCGAGGTAGGTGCCCTTAGCGGGAACCGAACCCGGGCCTCTCTAGTGTTGGCCGACGCTCTAACCACGAGCCAAACCGGCCAGGGCTACATATAGAACTTTTAAATAAACATCCCTTTTCCAATTGGCCTGAAAGGAAAAGAATACAAAAGATAAAACAGGGTGAGGAAAGAAGAAATTACTATCACAAGAAAATAAATATTTTTTCAACTAGAAAGTAAGCAGGGTGGTGGGGCACAGGAATTTTGTTGTTTATGCAGACTCCCTGGACCTAGAATGCCGGGCAAAAGGTGCTCTATAAATATACTGTATGTTGAAAACGTGAACGAACCCACTGACTCAAGTCTTCTCCCAGAAATGATTTACGAGAACTACAAACCCTTCAGAACTAAGGGAGACGAGTGCCTCTCCCCAGAGGGAGGGCCTGGTACTCAGGAAAGAGTGGCTGTGGCTGCCTTCTGTGCTGGAGAAGATATTACTGTCCTCTGGTACAAGCCTCCAAAATGACTTGTGTCTCCACAGCCAAAAAGACAAAGTGTGGCTGCTTAGCCTATGTTTAAGGAGATAAATTTTAAATCATATCTCTTTTTCCCCTCCAAATGATGCAACATCAAATGCCTCTTACTTTTACAAAAGCCCACTCTAATGCTGAAGTGGATGTGGCAGAAGAAAATGGAACAGGATGCAGGAGCCTAGACAGGCGGGTGGTTAAGCACAGAAGCAATACAAGCAATGGAATCACTAAGGGCTGGGACAATGAGCTGTTTCCTTTCAAAGGCAACAGCGCGTCCCTATGGCAAGAAGGGCCCAGTCAAGTACCATGGGACCGCCCTTCTTCCACAGTTGAGGGCATGGTGGGGGTCAGCTAGCACACGTGTAGACACAAATATGAAAAGGCTCATAGAAATCATAAAACAGATGATTTGTTTACTGACTCCCTGAGGACTCAGGTCAAATGTCCTTGATTTAAAAAAGGGATATCTGGTGAGCCAGCAATTCAGGGCAGAAGCTGGTGACTGGTAGATGCTGTTGGCTACAAAACAGAAAAGTCTGCCTATGATTTGTAACCAGGTTTCAGTACTTTTAGTAATATGAATGACATATGGGGGACTGATAGATTTTTCTGAATCAGTTCATTCATATGCAAATTAGGAAGACAAAAGATCACTGTACTAACCCACCAACAAAATGTGATGATTTTTATGTGAACCATCATTCCCTAGTGTATTCTTCCCAGCTCTGTCCCCAGAGAAACTCTCTTGCTTTCCCCCTAATTCCTCCTTTGCTCCCCTGCAGGATTTCACAATGGCCTCTGACACAGCCAGTGATCACAAACACAGCTGAGCACTGTTCACCCACCTCCTTGGTCTCCCACAGTTGTTTTGGCAGTGGCTTGGGAACGTTTAACAGATGCTCTTCTTTCAGTGAACCCGCGAAAGATACCACTAAAGAGGGGAAAGCACATTCATTGCATTAGATGGTAGCCATCCCACCTATGGCCAAACAAATGATCTTCGTTAAGAAAAAAAAAAAAAAAATGATTTACTTCACAAATATTTCTTGTTCTGAGAGAGAGAGACCAGAAGACAAGGGAAGGTCCAGCCCTCGGGAATTAGGAGATCTGATGCCAGGAAGGGGATTCAACATTAGAGGCACAGGTGCCTGCTCGAAACTACACATGCAGTTAGGTTTTGGTGACCATGTGAGCTCCAGTTTGACTGTCAGGTTGTGACTGTCTATTTTAGCCCCACATGGGATACCCAAGGATAACAGACTCCAGAAAGAAGTCACTTAAAACAAGGACCAAAATTTCAGAGTAAATTCTGAGAAAAAGATTTCAAAAACGGAAATAAAAACTCTAAAGTAAGTTTATTTTGCCTTATATTTAATAGCACTTAGGGTGTGATGGCATTGGTGGATTTCTAGAATGAGTTGAGGATGATGGGGGCAGAATGTCCCTGACAGCACTGTAATAGAGCCCGGCCCAGTGTCTTTACAGTTACTCCTTACACCATCCTGACAGCTGTCATTCCTACTCAAATATGCCAGGCTTGATCAATGTCCTAGGTCTCTCTCTTAATCGTGATAGTCAAACCACTCTTTTCTGAACATTTTGTCAACATCCTTGTTTGATTTTCTTTTCTTCGAATGCTACTTAGTCTAGCTCTTAATATAAACTGCTTCAGAAATGTGAACTCCACAAGGGCAGGGCCTTTATTCTACTCACCTACCAGGGCGTGCTGAAAACAGTGCCAGGTAAATCCTGGCCCTTCAGCTGACTCTCACACTGGAGGGCAGGAGTAACAGGTTTGAGAGCCTTTGCAAAGCAGTACAATGGGACACTTGAGAATAAACAATCAGACCTGGCCCGTTTGGCTCCGCGGTTGGAGCGTCGTCCTGTGGACCAAAGGGTCTTGGGTTGATTCTTGGTCAAGGGCACAGGCCTGAGTTACAGGTTTGATCCCCCGGCCCAGGTCGGGGCCCTTCGGGAGGCAGCCAACTGACGTTTCTCGCTCACATTGATGTTTCTCTCTCTCTCTCTCCCTCCCTTCCTTCTACTCTATCTAAAAAAATCAATGAAAAAATTTCCTCGGGTGAGGATTAACAACAACAACAAAGAAGAATAAACAATCGCTATCTAAGGCACTGATGGATGATAGGAAAAGTTTCAAGGGCTAACTGTGGTGGCTTCATGATTCAAGGCTACTTCTCATAAGAGGTTGGTCACAGAAATATGGTTGGGGTAGACACCAAGGCCTTAAAGAGGATTGCTTTCTTAGAGAAGTTCATTGTTTTTAGTCTCTCTTAATACCCGAGATTGGTTGAGAAGTTCTCAAAGGATTCAATGGGGAAATGCAAAGAAGCTTGAAGCCAATTATTTATTTCTGTCTAGTAGATGTTTCAACTTTTTGTGATTTTACTCATGGCCTAGAATGCCTTGCCCAGAAAAGGACTCTACAGGATGATGGTAGAGTATTGAGCCTCTGATGCAAGATGCTCCTCATGTAGCATCTTTCCCACGAGTCCTTATCTCCGCAATATATAAACCTAATTTAATTGTTCACTTTCAGGTTGTGAAAATTAAATTTCAGATTATGAAGATTTAGGGAAAAGAAAACAGTGCCTGGTACTGAATGAATAAACGAACTGTCAGACCCTCATTTATCACTGGCTTTGAGTGACATTTCAGTAGATCTCCAACATCATTTTAACTGGTTTTACAAAACTCGGTATCTTCTGCAACAGCTACAATTTCATTTTGCAATCAGTTTGCACCTTCCTCACACAGCTTATTTACATCTGTCAATCGCTGAGTCTCAAAACTTTCTAAATGGATAGACAGGCAGCTGAAGAGGGAGGAATACTGGAATAACTAATGGTGTAAGTGGCCAATTCTTTAGTATCTTTTTTTCCTTAAAGATTTTTTATTGATTTTTAGAGAGAGAGGAAGGGAGAAGGAGAGGGAGAGAGAGAGAAACATTAATGTGAGATTGAAACATTGATCTGCTGCCTCCTGCACGCCTCCTACCGGGGATCAAACCCACAACTGGGGCATGTGCCCTGACTAGGAATGGAACTGGCAACCTCTTGGTGCATGGGATGATGCCCAACCAACTAAGCCACATGGGCCAGGGTGACCTATTCATTAATATTTTCATATGATGACAACTTTTGCTCCCCTGTACAACCCTCTGACTGGGACTGTGGGGACTCTAATCTCACCATACACTTCCTTTGGCTTTAGTCATGGGTAGCCCTAATTTTATAGAGCATCTCAGACAAGTAAACCAATTTTCAGTTGTCAGCATTTTGAGAAGTTCTGAAACACGAGTATTAATTAGTTCATATGTTGAAAGGAGGTTGTGCAAACTACTGTCAGCATCCCATCCAGCACAGTGGCAAAATCAACCCATACCTTCCCCGTGTCCATCATTCTCACCGTCACAGAAACCTAGTGGGAAAGAAGAAAAAATATTTTTATGTGGTGCTTTCATTTTTGTTTATTCATAAATTAGTCTCTCTTTCTGATTTGAAATAGAATTTTAAAAATTCTAACAATTTTGATACATTTATTGATGTTTATCTAAGGTACATTAGCATTTATGCTAACATTAAGATAGATATGATAATTTAGGTCTAAAGTTGATTTCTATATACTTTTCTTTTTGTTAATCCTTACCTGAGGATATTTTTCCATTGATTTTTTTTTTTGTTCAGGTAGAGTGGGAGGGAGAGAGAGAGAGAGAATCATCGATGTGAAAGGGACACATCGAGTGGCTGCCACCTGCACGACCGACCAGGGCCGGGGTCAAACTGCAACCGAGGTACATGCCCTTAGTGGGAACCGAACCCGGGTCTCTCAGGACCGCAGGCCGACACTCTAACCGCTGAGCCAAACCGGCCAGGGCTCCATTGATTTTTTTAAGATAGAGTAGAAGGAAGGGAGGGGGAAAGAGAGAAACATCAATGTGAGAGAGACACATCAATTGGTTGCCTCCCGCATGACCCCGATGGGGGCTGAGCATCAAACCTGAAACCCAGGTAGTTGCCCTTAACTGGGAATTGAACCCACAACCCTTTGGTCTCTGGGCTGATACTCTAACCGCTGAGCCAAACCAGCCAGGGCCTATCGACTTTTTTCTCCTTTAAAATGATCTCACTCTTAAGTTATTTTACTGCCTCTGTCCTGAAAGAAGAACAATTTACAAAATCTGAAAACCTCTATTCAGCTTACAAAGTAAAGAAGTATGGATTGAAACCTCTTCCAAATGCTCTATCATGGGGAAGGGCAGGTTACTCCGAAAGCCAACCCCGCTGCTCACACTTACATGAGGGCCTAGAGGAGCAAACTGGAAGTTCCATGCTGTCTGTTGTCACACATACATATATTTTTTGCAAAGAGTCAAGTTACTTTCTTCTTTTTTTTTTTTTATCCTCACCCGAGGACATTTTCTATTTTTTGTTCAGATAAAGTAGGAGGGAGAGAGAGGAAGAGAGAGAGAGAGAAACATCGATGTGAAAGGGACACATCGAGTGGCTGCCACCCACATGACCAACCAGAGCCGGGGACAAACTGCAACCGAGGTACGTGCCCTTACGGGAACCGAACCCAGGTCTCTCTGGACTGCAGGCCGAAGCTCTAACTGCTGAGCCAAACCAGCCAGGGCTCAAGTTACTTTTTAAAAATAATTTATCTGAAGTCACAATCATTTTATTTTAAGATTTTTCTGTATTGATTTTAGAAAGAGAGGAATGGAGAAGGAGATAGACAGAGACATCAATGAGAGAGAACATCCGATTGGGCACCTCCTGCATGCCCCCCACTGGGGATGGGGCCCACAATCTGGGTATGTGCCCTGACTGGGAATCGAACCGGTGACCTCTTGGTGCACGGGTCGACGCTCAACCATTGAGCCACACCAGCTGGGCATTCACAGTCATTTTAAATAGTATATGTGACAGCTATACACAGAAATTTAAAATTTTGAGTTTGAATAAATTATGGCTAAATAAAATATTTTTAATCCATAAAATATATTGCTACTGACAAGTACAGTTGGAGCATCGGCCTGCGGTCCAGAGAGACCCGGGTTCGGTTCCTGTAGGGGCACGTACCTCGGTTGCAGTTTGTCCCCGGCCCTGGTTGGTCGTGCGGGTGGCAGCCACTCGATGTGTCCCTTCACGTCTATGTTTCTCTCTCTCTCTCTTCCTCCTGCTCTGTCTGAACAAAAAATGGAAAAATGTCCTCGGGTGAGGATAAAAAAAAAAAAAAAAAAGTTTTGGTATGTTTTGGGTAAGTTTAGTCTGTAAGTTAACCTGATTAGTCTGTAACAATTTAAACGAAATATCTGACAATTACTCACTCAATATATATTAAATTCCTCCACTAAATACTAGATGTGGCCGGGTGACAGAGTACAGGGAAGAAGATCGATCATGGAAGCAAATTCTATAACACAGCCGGAAGGAAACACATTTTAGTGGAGCCCGGGGCCTGGGCAACGCTAAGTGTCGCCAGGAGCAGGAAGAGTTCGACAAACTGAGCACACTCATAAAGACAGAATTTCTTTTAGGAATGGTAGGAAATGAGCTACAGAGACAAGATGCCTAACTCCACAGTCGGCACTGTTACAAGAAGAGAGAAGCTTCTTACTTATATTTTGGCTTCCCTGTGGCCCTCATATTATGCAAGGGCAGGGAACTTGACCATTCTGATCACTAAAAAGTGATAGCCCAATTACAAATAAAAAGTCTAGTTTTATACAGGAATCTGGTACTGCTTTTCTTTCCCATCAAGACTCCAGTCACTCTGGGTTTAATTAACAAGGCTGACCTGTCCCTGCAACATGAGGACTCAACTAAGAGCTACCCTGTGAAACAGCCGGAGTGGTGAGCAGACACTCTACATAACAGGCCTTTAGTGTCACCACCCTCTCCATCAGACTGGAACAGAAGGCTTCACAGAGGAGGTGGCGCCTGAGTTAGACACTGAGGATAACGATGAGGATGATAATAACAATCGCTAACATTACTGTCCGCTTATACGTACTAGGCCTTTACACAGATAACTTCACGTCATCCTCATAGCAACTCTATGAGGTAGGTACTAACCTCCAAGATCACATGCTAATTAAGTTCAGGACTAGAGCTCTGACCTGTGCGCCTTCAGAATGACCATCACGCTGCATCTGAGGATTCAGACACGTCGGAGTGAGGTGGAAAGGGATATGCCAGTGTGGAGACAGGAGGAGTCACAGCACAGGGTGGGAGGGAGGGGAGCTGAGGCTTCACTGAAAGAGTATGCCAGTAAGCTGGCATGATGCAGGAAATACAAGGTCTCAGAGCAGTGGCATGATTCAACTAAGCTTTAGAGAGATTGTTCTGACAGCAGTGTGAGAAGGATTGAAAGGAGGAAGCCTAAAGGCAGGGAAATTGGGTGGAAACCAATAGAAGAGTCCAGGCCAAAACCAGGAAGTGGGGACAGAAAGGGAGGGTAGGTTGAGGCACCACATAGGTAGACTGAGAGGAACTTGTCTACTGAGTCTATCAGGGGTGGGAATGAGAATATTCAAGACAACACCCAGATTTTGAATTTAGGTGCCCAGAAAGATGGTGGTAGCAATAACTGATATGTTAGCAGCAAGCTAACATATGACCAAAACATGCAAGCCAGGATTTTTACTACTGGATAAAAATATCATAGGAGACAAGTGTAAATAAAGGGTTACAAATAAAAAGGAACAAGTTGTGACTGTATCTCTGGAAAGAGAGGACACACTTGCATCAGTCCCACAG
Source organism: Molossus molossus (assembly GCF_014108415.1). Classification (NCBI taxonomy): domain Eukaryota; kingdom Metazoa; phylum Chordata; class Mammalia; order Chiroptera; family Molossidae; genus Molossus; species Molossus molossus. The sequence goes on along the minus strand of NW_023425360.1, from coordinate 3,331,886 downwards.
GGGATGGCACAGCAGGGACCAAGGCTGCATCTGTGTTCCAGACCTCATGTTCTCAGAGCCACTGAGGTGACCTCCTCAGCGTAATGGAGTCCACGTCCCCTCTCCCGGCTCTCATGCCTGATGAATCTAAAATAACTCCCAGCACAGTCAAGTCACTGAGTAGAGGAGCAGCAAGAGGTGGATCCTTTCACCAGACTGGGCCCTTTAAGAAGCTTCTAGGGCTTCGGCCTCCTCATTCTGGGCCCTCCTGCCATCTAGGTGACACTTTTTGCCCCTCTTTATGATCTGGGATGCTGTGCCTGTCCCTTCTCCCTCCTGTGTCATGAATAGGTTCACTTCTTTCAGGGTTATTTGTATTTTAAAACTTTCCCCTAACTATGCAGATCAAAGCATATTGCCTGTTGAATGGTCAATGACATCTGAGCGTCTACCTGTCTCAGAGGAGGAGCTCAGGGCTGTGGTCCCCAAAGTTGGCCATGCTCAGCTCCTAGAGCTCGGGGTGCAGAAAAGACAACTACCTTGCACGCTTTGGCCCTTGGCTCTAAGACTGCTCTCTGAAAGGATGCGCACCCCAGCCCTCCTCCACAGGCTAGCCATGAGCCGAGGAGAGTGAAGGGACAGTTCTAGGCTTTGGGACAGGGCAAGTGTCACAGAGAGCCCTCAACTGTCTCTGTGTGTATGTGTGTGAAATGATCATTAAACTGCACAGGCTGCCAGGGAAAGGATCAACATTTCTCTTTATAGATTCTGGATAATTAAACATGAGAGGAAATATAAAAATCTTGTTTGGTTGTATAAAAGTTTATTTCTGCCATTTATATCAACTGCTTATTACTTATACCTAACTGTCATGACCATCATGAAAATTACTACACATGTATCAGAATAATGGCTTTATTTTCTTGGGACACAAACTTCTGCTCATGAATGTATCCAGGCTTATTGCTCATGTAGTTAAGCTATGAGCAGATGCTCCTTTATCATCCACTCACAACAACAACAACAAAAATGAGTGGGAACATTAATTGATGCTACATCATTATGCTCAGGAAAGATTCCCAGGGACAGAGCAGTAAGTTAATGCTATGAAGCCCAATTCTGGGCTCCAATTACATTTTCCCATCACTTGTTTAATCTTTATTTGGTTGGTCCTATAATAAGAAATACCTTTTTGCAAAGCTAGTTGATATTTTTAAAATCGAAAAGGAAAGGAAAATGAAAAACTTTAATGAATTACAGGGGGAAAATGCATGAAACTATTTAAAATAGCTCCCACCAGCAAATATAATTCTCCAGAAATAATTCCCATCCTTGGAGACTTGAATAATATTTTAAACACACTGGCTTTCCCATGTAAACACATCCATATTTGGATGTGTTTCTGAGTTCTGCGATACTTGCAAGGCAACTGCAGAAGCAGCGACATGGTTTAGACATTCAAGCTGGAGGGCAGCCCACCCTCCACGACTGTCAGATACTGTGGCCCCACAATGTTTAACTGCTGAGGTGACAAGGAGCACCCACTGTGATTCTCAAGTCAACCCAGGAAGTCTGCTCTAGGAGGTCTTTCTCTGCTTTTCCTCATCTAGTAGGATCAACACTTACATTTTTTGTGTCTCATGATTCATCCTCACACCTTCTGACATTTCTTTTCCCTCTGAGGCTACATCACTCTTAGCATACATACTTCACTCAATTAATCACTTTCTTTAGTTACCTTCTTTTTTTTTTTTTATCCTCACCCGAGGACATTTTTTCATTTTTTGTTCAGACAGAGTAGGAGCAGAGAGAGGAAGAGAGAGAGAAACATCGACGTGAAAGGTACCCATCGAGTGGCTGCCACCCGCACGACACAACCAGGACCGGGGACAAACTGCAACCGAGGTACATGCCCTTAGCAGGAACTGAACCTGGGTCTCTCCGGACCACAGGCCAACACTAACCGCTGAGCCAAACCGGCCAGGGCTTTAGTTACTTTCTTTTCTCTTTGAATGTAAGCTTCAAAGCTACTGACTTAAATTACCGATGATTTCCTTGTACTCTCTAGGCCTTTAAGCCATTTTTAGAGTAAATTCTGCCAGAAGGACGAAGTACAGCTCTTTATTCGGGGTTCCAGGGTGAAAACTTACCAGTCTGGTTCCCTCCCAGTCCGGGGAGACCACGACCCTACTGCCGTCACCAGGCCCCACGGATCGCAGTCTCTACTTCTGCCGGGCTGTCAGCATCTTCCCACCTTACCTACCCTGAGCTGAACGGCTCCACCTCCCCAGGTTTTCCACTTCTCTGGCCTACACCTGATTCCAACATTACTGGCAGCTTTGCTCTTCTCTCCCCACGTATGGAAACACGGCTCGGCGGCCTTACTCGATTCTAAAAAATCTCACACTTCACAAGCAAGCAACCGTTTAGGCAAATGTAGTCATCTCTGAATTGCACCAGGGGAACAAATGTAGCAACAATTATTATTGAATTCTATCCCTACTATGTGCAAGAAAATAAGACCTAGAATGTTCTCCTTGGGAAGAACAGACTATTTAGGCTTTAAGTTGTCTAAAAAGTAAAGAAACCAGAAAAGCTGGGGTTATCTTGGCTAAAGATTTATTCTCCTGTTTCAAGACCAAGCACACAATCCTTCCTGTTTGTGCACAAGAGTCCATCTGGAATACTGACTGGCATATGGAACGAATAATTCAAAGCCACTGTACCTCTACATTAAAAACCCAGACAGGCAGGCTTGGAGTGTGTCTTAGTGAGCAGGCCTTGTCTCGTGTACAGGCTAGATGCTGGCGAGTGCTCTGCACACGCAGCCACTGTGTAGTTTCCCCACACTTCCCCATCACTGAGGGCTCCTCTGGTCAGGCACAGAGCCGGAGGTAAGACCACTAAGATGCCGACTTCAAGAAATCTACTCTGAGCACAAAGAGTGACACAGGTGCCCACACAGCCATCTGCATGTAGCTGCTCTGGGATCTTAGGAGGACATGGGTAGTTCTGGGCTGGCAATGAGAGGAAGGTCAAGGATGGCTACATGGAAATGGTGACAAAGCGGAGGGTGCTGATCAGGTGGGTCAGGAGTGAGGTAAGAGAGGAAAGATGGGAACAGAATGAAACACTAATAGAACCCAATGTGGTTCTCATGGCTGACTTGGGGAGTGAGGCTGATGGGGAGGAGAGAGGGAAGAGAAGTGGAGGGCAAGGGTCCTGGAGCTCCTGTCATTCTGGACAGAGACTGGGATTTTCTCCTGGGGGGGGGGGGTAGCACAGAGGGTTGTAATCAGGAGATGAATATGATCAGGTTTGAGTTCACTCTGGAAGAAGATGCTTTACTCACTCTGGTCCATGGGAGGCAGAACAATGGTCTACCCAGCAAACTGGGAACAACTGAGCAGGCGATGCCCACTCCAGCTCGGCCCCTCTTCTCAGGGCATGCCTTCTCTGCTCCGCCTGCCCTTCAGCCTGATCGCAGCCCTCCCATGGCGGCTGACCTGTCCAGTGCTGCTGGTCATCATAATAGGCATGGACCCACAGAGAGAATCTACGACCTCTGGTCATTAATAAAGATGATATTTAGTCTGGCCAGTGTGGCTCAGTGGACTGAGCGATGTCCCCTGGACTGAGAGGTCCTGGTTCCATCCCCAGTCAGGGCACATGCCCAGGTTGCGGGCTCAATCCCCACTAGGGGGCGTGCAGGAGGCAGACGATCAATGTTTCTCTCTCACATAGCTATTTCTGTCTCCCTTCCTCTCTCTCCAAAAAAACAATAAAAACATTTTTAAAAATGATATTTAGCTCCATCTGTCACTTCTGATTTTATTTGTTTGTTCAGATCCTAGATGAGAAAAGAGGACCTTCAGAGAAATCACATAAAACTGGATTAGAAATTTATAGGACTGGAAATAAAGAGACCAGTTAGAAAGTTACAATGAGTCCAGATGAAAATGACGAGTGCGTTGGGGAAAAAAGGAAACTTGAGGGCCAAAAGATGCCAAGGAGGGAGAATCTGCCAAGGAGAGGCAGGAACAAAGTATGTGACCTCGTAAGCTCCATTCTCATTTCACCATGAACACATACACTTTTCCCGCACTGAGCTGGAGAAGTGCACACACCGTGTAAGATCAGACAGAAAGCACAGCCGTTGTTGGCAGGGGGCCCGTGTGTCTTACCCATGTATGCAGCCGGCCAGGCCGACTGGCCCCCTCCTCCATAGGGGTCCTGGGGCTTGGTGCTCAGAGCACTTGTGTGAAGAGCAGAATCAGAATTGGTCCTAAGGGGAAAAGAGAGTCTGGCTGAAAATCCATTTTTCCTTAGTGAAAATGCAATATTCCTCACTGAAAATTACCAACAGGAGAGAAAGTAAGGATAATTATTTACAATAATCCATAAAATGAGGGATTTGGACTTACCTGAAGTACTTTACGTCAATAACAGCCCCTGAGGGTCATCCACACCCAACATGACTTTAATTTGTACTCGCGTAGCTTTACACCTTGAAGCTGATGGCACAGCATGATGATCTATTTTAAACAAGGCCTCGGACGTGTGGCTTCCTCTAGACCTGCCCATCCTTCCTCCACTGAGAGTAACTCCCCCTGTATGAAGGATCATCTATAGCAGCAGTTCTCAAATCCTTTCAGGAAGAGTGCAAGTCAAGATGGCTTTTATTTACTTATTTATTTATATTTGTCTTTATTGATTTTTTTTTAGAGAGAGGAAGGAAGAGAGATAGAAACATTGATGTGAGAGAGCCACATCAATTGGCTGCACACCCCCTACTGGGGATTGAGCTCACAACCGGGGCATGTGCCCTGACCGGGAATCGAACCGGGACCTCTCAGTCCATGGGACGACGCTCAATCCACTGAGCCACACAGGCTGGGCAAGATGACTTTTAGTTACTACTAAAATGTTCTTTGCCCTTTCACTCATTCTCTGATGAGCACAGTGGAGTCTGACAGAAGCTATGTGACATGTGAAGTCACCACAGACTGAATGCATAAGCAGAGAACCCAGTAGAGAATTGTCAAGAGGATGGATAACAATGCCACTCTTTTCAATAAATTTGTTTTGGAAAATGTAACTCCGTTTCTTAAAAAACATCTATGTTAACATGCAATGGGTTTATTATTTTTATTTTGCTATTCTAAAATTCATTAATAGGTAACGTTTAAAAAGCTCTCTAATTTCTAATATCAATAGACAAATACCAATAGATACACCCACATAAACAGAAACTTCAGGGTCTCAATAGTGTTTAAGGTGGTAAAGGAGCCCTAAGACAAAAAGCTCAGGAACCACTGATCTATAGCATATTTCTGAAATTCCCCCAGACAGCTCCCATTTCTAAACAGCCTCGATTCCAAGAGATGATTATTGTTTCGAGCAAGGTCGAACTGTCTGCCATAAAAAGAACTGTGGACTTCAAATCAGCCTAAAATGCTTTTGTGTGGTCTGTTCCAGGCAATAGCCTCGTGTGGTCTCACTCCATGTGGCTGTGTTGTGTTCAGACCTGGGAGAAGCAGTTCAGAACTTGCGTGTTGCAACAGGAAGAGCATGGACTCTGGGATCAGAGAGCCCTGGGTTCAGATCCAGCTCCATTAGAGTCAAAGAGACTCAAAAGAAGATAAGATGCAGAGAGACAATGAGGAAATTTTTTTTTTCTTTTTGAAGATCTAATTGGCTTTATTAAGTGATTCATGCATCGGGCAGCATCTCATCTAGCAGCTAGAGGAGCACTCCCTGGGAAAATTTAAATATAGACCAGTATTAGATAATATTAATGAGTTATTAATTTGTTAAGTATAATAATGGAATTGTGATGATGATTATTATTATTTTTGGTACGTGCCCCTAGTGGGAACTGAACCCATGACTCTCTAGTCTGCAGGCCGCCGCTCCAACCACTGAGCCAAACCGGGCCAGGGCTGATTATGGTTTTTTTTTTTAAAAGGTTCTTATCAGCCTTACACTGTCAGATATATACAGGTGAGAGACTATCTAGCCAGCAGTAGAGGGTGGGGGTAGAGAAGAAACAAGCCTAGAGGAATGCTAAGGACCGAGGCTGAGAGATGAGCACAAAGGACTTCTTATAAATCTTTTCCTTTTGTGTAGGTTTAAAATTTAGCATTATAAAAAGGTTTTTTTACATCCCAGTTTCATCACATATTAGCTAAGTGGTCTTGGACAAGTCATTAATCTCTTCTAACAGAAATAAAAACCTCATTCTTATAGGATGTCATCAGGATTAAAAGGACTATTCAGAACACTGACCACTGGAGCCTGTCCCAAAGTGAGCATAACAATAGTTAACGTGCCCTGGCCAGTTTGGCTCAGCAGTTAGAGGGACGGCCCGTGGACCAGAGAGTTTCGGGTTTGGTTCCTGCTAAGGGCAGGTACCTCAGGTGCAGTTTGTCCCCGGCCCTGGTTGGCGTTGTGCGGGTGGCAACCACTCGATGTGTCTCTCTCACATTGATGTTTCTCTCTCTCTTCCTCCCACTCTATCTGAAGATAAATGCAAAAATGCCCTCGGGTGAGGATAAAAGAAAACAAAACACAATAGTTAACATTTGTTGAATACTTATTATCTTATTTCATCTTCACAACCATCCCTTGGTGTAGGTACCATTATCTCCCTTTTCCAAATGAGTCAGCTGAGGCACAGAGATGTTAAACAGCTTGTTCAAGGTCACATAGGCAAATCCTGTAGTCCCACCCCAGACCTCATATTCTTATACTGTATTATTCTGTCCTCTGCGGACAGAATTTAATAAATGGTAAGGGGTTTGAGGTTTGTTTTCTTAACACTTCATATAAATACAACTGGTATGAATTGGCAACTAGATAATATGTAAAAAACATCAGGGCAATCAAATGAATTGGTCATCTTTAAAAGTTATTTCTACTAGGAAATGATGCATGTACCTGTTAAGTGCAGATGTCAGCCTGAACCCAGGATGCTTTTCGTCTTTCCAAGGAGGCTGCTGCCTTTAAAAACCAGAATAACAAAAAGAAAAGGAGTTCAATCCACAAAAAGCAAAGCAGAGACTCAGACTCGGGTCTGAGAACTGGATCTCCCATTCACTTAGCTGTACAACCTGAAGAAAGTCACTTCAAAATGCTCTTGTTGCTTGTCATTGTGAAAATGAGGTCAGACCGAATGATCTCTCCAGTTCCTATGATTTCTGATTTTCTATGCTAAAAACTACCCCAAATCCACGAGAAAGGGATTAGCTAGCTGGGCATATAAGGAGTTTAAAGAAGGGGTGGGGCAAACAAGCACCTCTGAATAACTTTTAAGATAGTTTAAATCTATGACGATTCCTCTGGAGAGGACATGAGGCCTCACTCCAGATATGTAAAAATCATCCCTCCTCACACTCAGTGTGTGTGTAGCAGGTGTGGTGGCAATCCTGGGCGTAAAAACTTTGCATTCCCATACAGATGGTCATGAAGAGCAATGTAACTGTTACCGTTATCCAGTTTATGAAAATATTAATCTAATCCTAGTGCTCTGGAAAGCGTAACACGTTTTTTTATTGGATATAAGTTTTAAGATATCTGTTTGGACATACCTTTTTATGATTTAAAATACTGTATTTATCCTACAACGTGGGTCCCAGGATTCTTGAGGGTAGTTGAAAACTAACTACCTGAGGTAGGGTCAGCTGTTGCCCACCTTCATACGGACCATTCCCAAGTCCTGCCCACATGATCCACAGTAAGTGCTTGGTTAGTATGTGCCCAGAGAATGGATGAAGAATAAACTTCAACCCAGAGAGCTAAGTGTTTTCAATATGTACATTTCAAATATGTACACACACAGTGGATGTAGCAGCCTTTTCAGTTAATTTTACATTCTGTTATCCTCTATTCTGAAAAACATTCATTTTAGGGGGAGGTATGTATCCTTTATATACCAAAATATTCAGAGACCCTAAATCAAATCCACTGAGCAAATTACTATTTTAGGAACTTACTAAAGCTTATGTTGCTTCCCATAGCTTCCTAACACCCCGAGGACGGGCGTTTACTTTTCCATGCCTCGAATACAAGAATAACAAGTCAGAGTATTCTATTGGTAAATGTATTCCAAACGTGTTTCTACTTGGTTTTAAAAGTGAAGATCTAGCTGTATTTAAATAACTTTTCATTTTAGACTTTCATATAAGCCTATGATTATACATGAAAAGATATAAATTTTATAAAAGCAAACAAGATTCTATGCTTTATATTAGAAATTTCTAAAACAGCACTCAAGCTAGATAAAATAAAGTGAAAGCACCCAAAAATAACACATGCCCATCATATCTTTAAAACAGGGTTGCTTACCTTGGCCAGCTCTCATCCAGGGGCTGTGAGGAGTAATTGGCTCCAAAAGTGCTACCATCAAAGTAGAATTTTTAATAAAGGAAAAATAAACTTAATGAAAAGGTGAAGCAGAATTAAGACACTGGAATTATGGAGAGTTAAACAACTGAGGTTTGGCTCTTATCTTCATCTCTACACCCACTTGCTCTTCCTCAGGCTTTCTCTTATCAACTTCCTCTGTAGAGTCCATTCCTCTATCTTCTAACCAGGGCCGTCTCTGCATGATTCATGTGGGGTATTTATTTCTTATGCCAGCCCAGCAGCTTTGGTTTTTAAGAACTCCCTCCACCCCCACCCCAAACCTGGTAAGGCTGCCATTCTGGGCAGGTCTCCCTGTCCCAGGCCCCGTGTTTCCAATCAGGCACCTTACTCTACTGGAAAAAGCACCGGTTGAGGGATGAGCCTGTGACACAAACAGGACCAAAGAGTGCTTCTGAGGGAAGAAAAAGGAGTTCCCCAGTTCAGGTGGCGAAAGCCTATCTACACAGGACATCAACACAGAGGTGGCACTTCACAGATACAGTCTCAGTGCTGTTGCATGAACCCCAGGATCTAGCCTTTGGGTGACATAAGCCAATACATTTCATTTCTTAAGTTAAGGAGGATTCCTGTTACTTATAACCAAAAGAGAAGTGCATTAGATTGTGAAGAAATGTAAACTTCCTTATGTGGTCAGGGGCTCTGTTTCATAAACTCTAAGTTCTTCAGTGGGCCTCGCATGCCTTGAAACATGTTCCAGATGTGTGGAGAAACACACATGCTCCTGCACTATGCACGTGAAGTGCTGCATAGAAATTTTGGTTAATTTAGTTAACTATACCCAAAGAATAGTTTTCTAAAACACATTTAATCATATTCTTCTCCTGCTAAAAAAATCATCAACAATTCTCTATAAAAGAAGCCATGATGCTTTGAACTCGGGAAAAAATGGGACCCTTGATGGAGAAGGGACCGACATGCAGGCTAGCCTGGGCGTCTCCGGTGAGCACAGAATCGGGCATTAGTAAAATGTGGGCACTAAACCAGTAAATTCGATGATTTAGTGTAAAATATTTCCTTTGCCAGGAGAAGCATGATGATGACAAGTTTTACTTTGTGTATTAGTTTTGTCATGTCTAGTTACCTTATTTCTTAATCTGAATCTTAATCTGAGTCAATAAAGTAAAAAAGATTTTTCAAAAGAGAGACAGTTCTTCAACATTAACTATTAGGCTCAATTCTATGAAGGACAGATCAGAAGAAACCACAGGAGGAGACAGAGGAGGAAATGGTGGTGAAGAAATAAGAAGGCCCTCTAAGAGTTGGGTCAGCATTTTAGTCGGAAGAGCCATTAGGCAGCAGCTCCTGAACCTTATAACCTGTGGTTATCTGTCTTTCCCTTTTCTTTAGAGTTTGATGAGTATCTGTCCAGAAAAGCTTCATTTCATGAAGCAGAAGTTAACTACTTCTCTCAGCACCCTGCCATCCTTGAAGTCACTAATTATCCAGTCCTGGTAATCCAAATCAAAATGCAGTGGTATAATAGTAATATAATCATCAAACACTGACTATTTCAATGTTGAGGTATAGTCAGCATTCCAGCCTATCGGATACTAATGTCAGTCTGTTGTGTTTAATGAGGGGCACCATCCACCTCGGTGCTTCAGTTGTGAACCTCAGAGCCGCCCTAGTCTGTTCTCTCTCCCGTCTCTGCAGTCCTAGAGAGGAAAACTCCTCTCATGTTCCTGCTTCAATCCATCCACAACGGGACTCCTACTCCTTCCCTGCTCAGGAGTGTCAGAGGGAAGGTTCTTACTCATTCTTCCCCAAAGGAAGGGGAGTAGCTCTTCTGTTGATAAGAGAAGACATCTGTTGGACTATTCTCACGTGGGTGGGGCCACTGAGCCACAGAAGCTCCAAACAAGTTCCACCCTGTCTTTTTTGTGCTGCTCGCCCGGTGGCTGGTGAGCAGAGCAGGGTTCTTCTTTTGGCTTCCTGTTTCCATGTGGTAAGTGCACCTGGGACAGGGCTCAGGAACTGCCCTCCGGAGGCAGCCTGGGCTGCCATTTTCTCTCCTACCCTCTGGAACTCGGTTCTACCAGGGACAGAGTTTGGGGGGGGGGGCAGGCCTGTGACCTTAGATGCAGCTGGTGGGATAAGTGAACCTGGAGTCTGCTTAACCAAACCCACCTACAAAGATGAGTTCCAGGTCAGGTTTAACATATAAAACTGCCCTGGCCAGTTTGGCTCAGCGGTTAGAGTGTTGGCCTGTGGTCCAGAGAGACCTGGGTTCGGTTCCCACTAAGGGCACATACCTCGGTTGCAGTTTATCCCCAGCCCTAGTTGGGTCATGCAGGAGGTAGCCACTCAATGTGTTCCTTTCACGTCGATGTTTCTCTCTCTCTCTTCCTCTCTCCCTCCCACTCTACCTGAACAAAAAATGGAAAAATGTCCTCAGGTGAGGATAAAAAATATATATGTATGCATGCATGCATGCGTGTGTGTGTGTGTGTGTGTATTAAAAAACTGGTCACGCCCTGGCCAGTTTGGCTCAGCGGTTCAAGTGTCGGCCTGCGGTCCTGAGAGACCCGGGTTCGGTTCCCGCTAAGGGCATGTACCTCGGTTGCAGTTTGTCCCCGGCCCTGGTTGGTCGTGAGGGTGGCAGCCACTCGATGTGTCCCTTTCACGTCGATGTTTCTCTCTCTCTCTCTCTTCCTCTCTCTCCCTCCCACTCTATCTGTACAGAAAATGGAAAAATGTCCTCGGGTGAGGATAAAAAAAACAAACAAACAAAAAAAACTGGTCACAATTTGGGTCCTTCCTAATTTCTCAACCATGTCTTCACCATCACTCTACTTCTTCTTGTCCTTTGACCTCCTACTCTGTCCTGCAGAACACATCTGAGAGTCAAATGCTAAGGAAGGTATGTGAGTGGCATCTTTCTGAGTCTTTGCATAAGAACATCATTCTGTTTCTCTTAGCCCACGAGTGACAAAAAGGTGGCACATAGAATTTTGAAGTCTGAATATTTTCCCTTAAAACTCTAAAAACCAGCATTTCCTTGTCCTTTGAGGTGAAAATCTCTAATGGGTGTAAGGTAAAACTGGATTTTGTTATCAAATAAATTTTGGAAACCCTGGGTTAAAGAAGGAAGTTTCTTAACTGCAGGGCTTCTAGAGTCCTAGTATTAACTGAGAAGCTCCAAGGAGAGCACAGTGTTTCTCAAATGTAACAGACTATGCACTTCAAAGAAACAGTGTTCTATAAGCCACTGTCCTAAAATTCTCATCTCATTGTATGAAAAGAATCAAACCAAAGCCTATTCCAAAGAAGAGAGCCATCCCAACTGGCAGGTCTTAAGGCATCTCTTCACGGCTGTTCACACTAGTTAAGATGCGTATAGTCTCAAATCTTCTTGGGAATATAAATCAGAAATGTTCTAAACATCTGTTTTTCTCTTTCTAAAAGCACATCTCTTTTAGAGGAAGGCATTCTCTACGATTCACCAATGTTTCCCCTTCGTCTTCAATTTACTACTCATAGGTCTGAGATACTATTAAATGTGCTGGAATACTATGTTAATAGTTCAGAAATTTAACAAGATGATGTTTGGGGTACATACTTGCTGCTCATGAGGAGTGAGGAGAGAGCTGCTGAAGATATGAGCAGCTGCAGGACGTTCCTATCTTTCTGTAGATTCCCGCCTGCAGGTTCCCGCCAGTGACCAGGCAGTACCTCTCCTCTGACTTGAGTGTGGCCCCAGGCCAGAAGCCTGCTGGGCAATGCCCTGGTCTAGGCTTGTGGTGTCCACTCATGCCAACAGCCAAGCTCACTGCACCAGCCTCCTCTGTGGAGATGGCCGCCCACCGCAGGAGGAATCTCCCTGGGCCAGAGCTCTGCTTGTGTGGCTGCCCACTCTAGGAGGAAGCTGGAATATTTGTTAAACAATGTTCACTTCATTTAAGATCACCATATCATATCTATTTTAGAAAGGCCAGTTTGCCCATTCTAAAATGACACCCAGCCAAGAAACAGCTGTAATGAGAATTCTGAATATAGTTTTTCTTTCTGTTCTAATGATTCAAACCAGTGTTAATACTTTCAGATGATAAGACTTCATTAAGGAGGTAATAGACAAGTGTGAAGGCAACCATTTTAAGCAAATTCTTTTAAAATCAAATGATTACAGCCCACTAAAGGAAGGATGGAATCACGGCCCCTTCCTCCAGGTTCTCCTGACTGTATTAATATCTTCGGCATAAGATCATCTCACTTTTATATTTAACTGGAGTTCACAGTCCCTTGATTCCTCAAAAGAGACTCACTGTTCATTAGTGGGTAGTTAAAGAACATTTTTGGAATCAGATGTCCAATCCCAGGACCCCAGTTAGGTGGTTAAGAAGAGAATCTAGAGACGTTTCATGATCTGTGAATGAGACTTGTATTATTTGCTTAATAACTTTCACTGAGCTGTATACTAATTGAGTTTCTGCTTTTTCTCCCCTTAGTAGTTCATCTGCTTTGTTGCTGCTCTCACAAGCTTCCCCACGTACAGGGTCAAGTGCTACCCTGTGATGTATCACCTGAAAAAAGACAAAGTCCTCTAAACACGCAGCATAGCTTCCCCTTCTGGGACTCTGTACAAGTTATTCCCTCTGCCTGAAACATTCCCTTCCCAGCTATCTTTCTCTCTATATATCACTTACGACCATCTGAAATTATTTTCTTAATAATTTTTTTTGCCCTGGTCGGTTTGGCTCAGCGGTTAGAGCATCGGCCTGTGGTCCTGAGAGACCCAGGTTCGGTTCCCGCTAAGGGCACGTACCTCGGTTGCAGTTTGTCCCCGGCCCTGGTTGGTCGTGCGGGTGGCAGCCACTCGATGTGTTCCTTTCATGTCGATGTTTCTCTCTCTCTCTCTGTTCCTCTCTCTCCCTCCCACTCTACCTGAACAAAAAATGGAAAAATGTCCTCGGGTGAGGATAAAAATAATAATAATAATAATAATAATAATAATAATAATTTTTTTTTACCTGTTTGCTGTGTATCATCTCCCACAGGATTATACACTCAAGAAGGTAGGGGAATGTCTGTCTTATTCACCACTGAGTCCCCAGTGCTTAGAACAGAGTAGAAGCTCTGTACATATTTGTTGGATAAATAAACACATTATCCTCTTACTTCTTACTTATCCTTCAAGCCTCAACTTTTCCTCCAGGATGCCTTCTCCATCCCCCCAAGACTGTTTCAAGCTGCCCCTCTGAGCTTCAGCTATAGCTCACAGCACTGTGCTATGACCACTGCCTTGCCTAGCTGCCGTCTCTCATGGAACTGTAAGCAACTTGAGGATAGGAACCATATTATGTTTGCCATAATAGCAGCAGTGTCTACAATGGTGCCTGACACGAGCAGATACTTAAATCGTTAAATGAATGAACATTCCTCTCTGTGGCTTTTCTTCAATCCCCTCTTCTGAGTTATTCCTTTGGTTATAACAGCTGTATGTGTACATATTTAGACTATACTTGCTGCAAAAAGGATCTGAGATAACTACACACACGAACACACATACATGAACAATACTTAGAGAAAACACCTGAATAGAAAGAGGAAAATTAGAAAAAGATATATTGTTAAATCAAGCAAAGAAACACTCAAAGGTTTTTGCTCAAAAATTCCAAGAGATCTGGACAATGGTTTGATGCACTGCTCCACCCCCACACATGTGAATTAGCTGAGGACTGCCTCAATTCCCCTTTCCCGTGTGCATTCTACGTGGTTATTCTGCATTCCAGAAAGGAACCCACAGCATCAGTTGTCATCTTCACTTTCCCTAATAGCCACATAACAACAAAACTAGGAGTCAGAGTACCTCAGTGGGCCGAATGTCATATGTCCCTGGGGGCAAAAGAGAGGAGAGAAATAATGGTCCCCTGGGGAACATCCTTTACTCTGAACAGACAAAAAACTGCAAGAAGCTTGAAGGCAAGAAAAGCAGCAGCTTCCACTGTGCACCCGCACAACTCCTCCCAGGAGCCTCCCTCGCATGTGGTCCTGGGCACGACTGAGTGGACGTGCGTGGTACAGGGAGGGGCCCAGGCTGAGAGTCGGCTGGACCTGGGCTGAACCTGGGCCCCTCCAACCTCAGCAGTGGAATCCTGGGCAAGTAACTTTGGCATTTGGTTTCCTCAGTGTAAAATAGGGGTAAAAAAACAAACTACTCAGTAAGTCTTGAGGACTAAATGACATATAAACTGCCCAGCACAGTGCCTGGCATGGGTAGGTTCTCAGTAAACATGAGTGCCCTTCCCCCCAACTTCCTGGTTTTTAGGCTCCTGAAGCCAATTCTACCATCACTGCCAGGAATTCAGCTCTGAAGTAAGACTCACCCCGCCTCTGTGCCTTCCTCCACCTCGACGTGTGAGGAGTGAAGTGAGAGAGCAGGGCCCTCCTGACATGTTTATTCTATTTCCTCACCCACAAAACCAGCTCGGTCCTGTGCCCTCGGCACAGTGCTTAACGTCCAGCAGTTCATCCTGCTTCGGCCCGATAAGGCCTGTGAAATAAAATTGTCAGATGAGTTCACAATCCCCTTTCTTTATTCCTACTTAACAGCCTAGGAGTGTGCATCACTGTGTAAGAATATTCTTAAATACCAGCTTTACATTTTAGTTGTCATTTACAGAAATCGAAGCTTCATAAATAGAAAATTATAGGAAATTTCGTCTGTAAGTTCTAACAGCGGGTCAGTGGATCAACAAAAGTAAAAAGAAATCACATATCTGTGTATCTGTTTTAACTAGATAACTAAATCTCTTAAAGCTGATTCAAAGTCAGGCTTAACTCTGATGTTACTGATTTTTCAAGAAAATGCAGAGAAATCTTGCAATGGGGCTGAACTACATGTTGTTTATGTTCAGTTACTTCACTGAACTGAACTGTATGAATGTTTTTGTAAACACCTTCAATGATCTTTCCAATGGCTGCAGAGATGTTTCGTTTCCAACTTACTTGTTTTTATTGTCTCCATTCATCAGATAAAATGAAGATTTTTGAGGCCAAAGAGGAATTGCAGAGAAGACAAATCCTGAAAATCTTCCAAATATTTCAAAATGTATGCCCTCCTCAAACAATGATAAAGGATATTTGTCGTCCAGGCTTGTCTCCAGACCTTCGATGAAGGGGGTGGAAGCGAGTCCTGGACGGTCTCTCCACCAGCCCGTGATGGCGCGTTCCCCGCACGCTATCCGCTTGATGAAACGATGGCTGCAGAGAGAAGGGGAGAAGGTTTGGTCTGTGCCCATGAAACTGCCAGTCACTCTCAAGAATAACTGATAACAAAACAAAGTGATTTCATAATTTTACTCTATGACTGTGCCTGAGTCAAGGTAAATAAAATAATGTAGCACACAAAGCCATTTCTATATAGTTAAAGAATAAGTTAAACGGTCTTAGTGTGTTAAGATGAGAGCTGAAAGAACAACATATTACTATAAGTTGTCAAAGTTAAGAGGTGGAGAATTAGAAGATTATGAATTCATACATCAAATCCCAGAAACTAAAAAATACACTTGAAATGTAAAAGATGTAAAATGTAAAATGTAAGACATAAATAAACCGGATACCTGCAGTATCCAGTGTCAAGAAAAAGAGATACAGTATCAGAAATAAAAGGGGCCTGACCAGAGTGGCTCAGTTGAATGAGCATCTTTCTGTGCACCAAAAGATTGCCAGTTGATTCCCGGTCAGGGCACATACCTGGGTTGTGGGTTAGATCCCCAGCTGGGGCACGTATGGAAGGCAATCAATCGATGTTTCTCTTTCACATCTTTCTCTCTCTCTCCCTCTCTTAGCATGTCCTCAGGTGAGGGGGTAAAAGGGAGATGGATAGCTACAGCCTGGGAACTATTTATTCTGCACAGTAGCTTTTTATAATTTTGATTCAATAGCAATACTTAAAAATTCAGACTTAGGGGCTTCTAGGGGAAAATCAGAACATCTTGGCCACACTGGTCCCACATGGCAATAATGGGCCGAAACAGAGTAGTTGCTCTCTGTAAGTGGGACACCCACTCTCATGCTTTTAATGCTCACATCAGACCAATTATTGACACACTGTGTTAGACTATTGAGTTTGTAACCTGAGTTAAGAAGAAAAAAAAGAATACTATTGAATACAAGTGGAAAACATGCAACTCATTATTCCCCAAATGGCATGAATGAAAGTATAAACACATTCAAGATAGCCATGGTGAGTAGATCCAAAATCCTTTGTTAAGGGGTACTTGGGGTATATTCTTAATATTTTTGAGAATGGCACCATAAAAGACATTTCTGGTTGTCACAGAACAAAGCCTAGGCTGGGCCATTATATCTCATATATAGTACAATGTCTATGCACACTGACTATACAGAAATGTGCATGCTTATGAAAACAGATTTTCAGTTAAATTGAATCATATGTAAAATAGCTCACTTACTATGAAAGAAGTCCTCTGACAGAATATGTTTTTTTAATCCTCACCTAAGGACATGCCTACTGCATGTGCCCTGACCAAGGATCAAACCTGCAACCTGGGTATGTGCCCTGACTGGGAATCGAACCCTCAACCTTTAGATGTACAGGACGATGTTCCAATTAATTGAGCCACACTGGCCAGGACTAGGATATGTTTTTATAGGGAGCTTCCTTTGGCTAAGAATTGATGGCTCATTTTTCTTCATTAAACACATGGATTTTCTCATATTGGATTTTGGATTTACTCCTATTTCTCCCTTTTTAAAAAGATTTTTTTTTCTTTATTGATTTTAGAGAGAGACGAAGGGAGAGGGAGAGAGAGACAGAAATATCAATGAGAACATCAATTGGCAGCCCCTGGGGGGATCTGGCCCACAACCTGGGCATGGACCCTGACTGGGAATCGAACTAACAACCTCTCGGTGCGGGGGTCGATGCTCAACCACTGAGCCACACCGGCCGGGCACTCCTATTTCTCTTGAGTGGGCTGATAAAATGTCTGGGCTAATTTAGTTTGTTTCCATCTATTTTTACAATCTACATCTATTAACTCCTAAAATAAAGAGATCTGACTAAGGAACAACTTCTGGGCCTGGAAGAAAAATATCTATTGTGACAGGTAAGCTGGATGATGAATGATAAACCCTGAAATATCTTCATCAAGCAAGAGGATACGCATCACAGCACACTTTGTATCAGAACCTGTTTACAAAATAGACATGATTTTAAGATGACTGTTCCAGGATAAAAGAAAAATGGAAGATTCTCTGGTAATAAAATTATATAGGCCCTAACTGGGTAGCTCAGTTGGTTAGAATGTTGTCCCAATATACCAAGGTTGCAGGTTCAATCCCCAGTCAGGGTACATACAAGTATTAGCCAATGAATGCATAAATAAGTACAACAACAAATCAATGTTTCTCTCTCTCTAAAAAAAAAAAAAACCAATAAATTTTTTAGAGAGTTTTTAAAAAATTATATATCCACTACAGTAATGTTAAATGTACTTGAAAACACAGTATTTTCATCTAAGAGACTTAGAGCACAACCATGGTCAGACTGGGCTCCCAGAGGCCAGCTTACAGGGACTGAGGGTCTTTACAAAGCTCTTGGAATGTCTTCTAGACTCCGATTATACACATCGTTTCTATTTACACTTGCCTCTTTTGCATTAATTCCTGCTGGCCCAAATCCTGTACTGCTTGGACTCAGTTTTGGGGGAACGGTCTTTGCTTACATTTCATATTTTCTTTTCTCCCTCACTGTGGGCCAACTTCAATTTTCTGCCCCTACAGTAGCTGATCTTCCAAACTATATTTGGCTTCAGCCTTCTCAATTCAAAGGACCTGTCTTGCTCATCAAGTAATGTAGAGCAGTTGTCCAGTCAGGGAAGCTGGGGGCTGAAGGAGGTTTCAAATGAAAGGAGTCCATCAAACACTACAGTGTTTGCTACTTGGCCTAAGTCTCTGAGTTCCAAAAAATCTAGTGACAGACACGATTCTCCTGTTCCCACCAACTTCTAATATGTCTTGCTTGCTAGAGCTAAAATTCTGTTATTTAAAAGTGTATTTTTCTCTTTTTTTTAATATGTTTTTATTTATTTCAGAGAGAGAGGGAGAGAGAGAGAGAAACATCAATTGGTTGCTTCCTGCATGCCTCCTACTGGGGACTGAGCCCGCAACCTGGGCATGTGCCCTGACCGGGAATCAAACCGGGGACCTTCTGGTACATGGGTCGATGTTCAACCCCTGAGCTACACAGGCTGGGCTAAAAGTGTATTTCTTTAGTCAACTTAAAAAAAGAGAGAGAGTGACAAAGAAAGAAAACCCTGCCACCCTGAAGACCAAATACAAGGTGTGGCAAAAGTAGGTTTACAGTTATGGGTACACAAAGCAGAGTTTATTCTTGTATTATTAAATTGTATTATTTTCCATATGAACAACTCTAAACCTACCTTAGCCCCACCATGTGCCCCATTTCTTCTGTCCCTTTTCAAATTTTATCCATAGTTCTTATGATTGTACCCATAGAGAATATATACTTTTGTGATCTATTTTTGTATTTAACATTATTTTGTAAGTAGTTTTCCATATGTTGCATAGCCTTACAGTTATTAACTCAGTAAGTATGCAGTATTTCACTTCCAATGTTTATGAGGCCAACATTCTGTGCTGCAGTTCAAAGTACAAGTGATTTGAAATAAAAAAAATTGTTCTAGCCCTGGCCGGTTTGGCTCAGCGGTTAGAGCGTCGGCCTGCGGTCCTGAGAGACCCGGGTTCGGCTCCCGCTAAGGGCACGTACCTCGGTTGCAGTTTGTCCCCGGCTCTGGTCAGTCGTGCGGGTGGCAGCCACTCGATGTGTTCCTTTCACATCGATGTTTCTCTCTCTCTCTCTGTTCCTCTCTCTCCCTCCCACTCTACCTGAACAAAAAAAAAAAAGGAAAAATGTCCTCGGGTGAGGATAAAAAAAAAAAAATTGTTCTAGTCCAGGATCCTCCACTTACTAAGAAGTTACTTAATCTTCCTTATCTGTAAAGTGGAAACGATGATACTGATAACTTCCTTGCAGGCTTATTGAGAACACTAAATTATGGATTGTGAAAGCTGCCTTATCCCAGGGATACTAGATGTTATGGACTGAATTGTATCCTCCAAAATCCATAGGTTGAAGCTCTAACCTGCAATGCATTTGATATGGGGCATTTAAGGAGGTATTTGAGGTTAAATGAAGTCATAAGGATGCATTCTAATCCGACAGGACTAGTGTCCTTGTTAAGAGGAAGAGACACCAGAGGAAAGGTTACATAAAGACACAGCAAGAAGGTGACCGTTTGCAAGCCATGAAGAGTCTTCACCAGAAACCAACTCTGCCGACACCTGATTTTGGACTTCTAGCTTCTGGAACTGTGAGAAGATAAATTTCTGTGGTGTTGTATTAGGGTAGCCTGAGCTGATGAATACAGTGGGCATTAGAAGAAGGATGGCCCTGGCCGGTTTGGCTCAGTGGTTAGAGAGTCAGCCTGCGGTCCAGAGAGACCCGGGTTCGGTTCCCACTAAGGGCATATACCTCGGTTGCAGTTTGTCCCCGGCCCTGGTTGGTTGAGCGGGTGGCAGCCACTCGATGTGTCCCTTTCACGTCGATGTTTCTCTCTCTCTCTCTCTCTTCCTCTCTCTCCCTCCCACTCTATCTGAACAAAAAAATGGAAAAATGTCCTCGGGTGAGGATAAAAAAAAAAAAAAAGAAAAAAAAAGAAGAAGGATGGATGTCCAGGTGGTTGACACTGGGAAACATCTGTTAAAGGTGAGGCCACCCTACAGAGTCCTTTTGTGGACAGCAAGAGCAGCATCAGTGTTAGGGGCTTCCTCAGCATCCTGAGCCTCACAAAATATCCCCAGGGGAGAGAGATCTCAGTTAGGTATCCATTTGCTGCCCACACTATGTCACCTCTGAAAGTTGAAGCCTGGGAAGAATGGCTGAAAAGAACATTGGCAGGGCCTTGTAACTTTCTTTAACCAATGGCCCATAAGCAAACATGATGTACATCTTGTCCAAACAAAATTCTCACACAGTCCTCTTTTCCTTCTGCCATGAGAATGCCCTATCTCAAGCAAAAGGTGTTCCTTCAGCCTTGCTTGTCCTTCTCAATGCCTGTATATATCTGAGTCCACATCTGCTTCCCTCCTCCCTAATACAGGTTAGGAGGCACAGGAAACTGGCTGGAAATCTAACTGGTCAGAAGGGTACCAGATAGGGTGAGTTAATGCCTGGTCCTGAGGTCGCACTAATACTCACTATTTTGCTCCACAGGCTCTCCAGCTTTCCTGTAATGGTGTTCAGTCCTGTACCCTGTGTCGTTAGTTCTTGGTCAATGAATGAAAGACCAGCCCCGAGCACTGCGTACCTTTATCTTGGGGAAGGTGTAGGAAGGACAGCAGGTTCTGGAGCTTGCAGGGCTTTTCACTGTCATGCAGGCTACAGTTAACGGAAGACATTAGAGGCCCTCTTTTTCCCAAAGGGCAAGTCTAATAAAGAGACACGGTGCCCCTCTTGGGAACCCAGCTGCAGATCATTCCAGCCACAGCCAGTGCCTCCTTGGTTCTCATGAGGAGGGGAGGGAGTTGTGAAGATCTGCCCACTACAAAGAAGAGACTATTAACTCACTGCCTTGGGGTTAAATAGACCATTTCATTCTACCTTATAAATTGAATAGAATAAAAAGGATTTCATAGCTTGGGCAGAGACTCTATTACATCACCATCAAAAACAACCTTAAAGGGCCCTGGCTGCTGTGGCTCCGCAGTTAGAACATTGGCCTGCAGACCAAAGAATCTTGGGTTTGATTCGGTCAAGGGCACGTACCTTGGTTGCGGTTTGATCCCTGGCCCTGGGTGGGGTCAGGGTTGTGCAGGAGGTAACCAATCGATGTGTCTATCTCACATCAATGTTTCTCTCTCTCTCTTTCTCTCCCCCCACTTCCTTCCTCCCACTCTATCTGAAAATCAATGGAAAAATATTCTCAAGTGAGGATTTAAAAAAAAAAAAAAAACCTTAAAGAGAAATTCAAAATACTTTACAAATCCCCAGGGTCAGACCTGCTAGAGCCTTGCCAGCCCTCCCTGACTGCAGGTCCCCACCCTCTTCCTTTGCCCTCTGCGGTGTCAGACCTGGGCAGGAGCTGGTGCTTATTTATACATGCCAGACGGCAAGGTCTTGAGTTCACAAAACTCCGGTAAGGCTCCTAACTTCTGGGAACAAGGAAAGGCTTTTCTCCCCACAGTTTTCCAGTGTTACACTATCTTTAGGCTAGTCTTAGTCCAGTCTTACAGGGTAATAGGAGGCTCAGAGCCCCTGAATCATGTGGGGTGGGTAGTTTTTTATTGTTGTTGTTTTAAATTTATTAATTTGAGAGTGAGAGAGAGAGATGAAAGGAGAGAGAGAGAGAGAGAGAGAGAGAGAAACATCAATTTGTTTCTCCATTTATTGATGCAGTCACTGGTTGATTCTTTTTTTTTGATACTCACCCGAGGATATTTTTATATTAATCTTCAGAAAGAGCTGTAAGGAGACAGGGAGGAAAAGAAAGAGAGAAACATCGATGTGTCTGGTTGCCACCTGCCACATCCCAACTGAGGCTGGGGATGAACCACAACCAAGGTATGTGCCCTTGGCCAGAATCAAACCCGGGACTCTCTGGTCCACAGGCGATGGCTCTTACCGCTGAGCCATATGGGCCAGGGCCATTGGTTGACTCTTGTATGTGCCCTGATTGGAGATCAAACCTGCAACATTGATGATGCTCTAACCAACTGAGCTACCCAGCCAGGGCCAGTAGTTTGTTATTTGTTTTGTTTTGTTTTGAAGCATGGAGACTATGCCTTTTTTGATCAACTGAATTTGGGGTCCAATCTTCTCCAAAGGATCAAATGACTCCTGCTATAAGGATGAAAAGAGACTACAAAGAGCAGAGCAGACCAGAGGAGATGCTGGCACCCAACCTTCTGACTTGAGACCTAACCTGTCACCATGTCCCTTCCTAGTCCTTACTCTAAATTGAAAGGTAAAACAGAAGTAAACTTAATAAGATAAACTAAGCAAAAAGATTACTAAAAAAATGTGGATAAAACATTTCTTCTTAAGGCAGCAAAGATCCAAGAACACACAAAAAATCAAAGCCATCAAAATGATCTCAGAGGTCCAGGCTAAATAAGAAATAACTACACAGCACAAAACATGCTCAGACTGCAGGGTCTAGGGTTCATGTTCAGAAAAAAGCAGATAAGAAAGTCACTGTCCCAGGTAGGGCTCTCGAATGCTTTTCCCCAGGAGAGGTCAGTATGGCATTCTATTGACTCAGAGACTGCAGCAGTGAGACCTGTCATCCTGCCCACATTGTCTCTTTCAGCACCCATAGTGTCTGTGATAGCAGGTTTCAATACATGTTTGGTAAATTATTATTATGTTTCTAAATCACTGGGCTGCAAACTGTGTGTGCCTCCCACGGGGTATACAGGATGTGAACAGGGTGGAGAGAAGACATCAGAAGCTCTGTTTCACTTAGTTTTCTATTTTTTGTGTATATGAGTAATAGTAGAGTGGTATGTGTATGTAATTTGTAAGCAAACATACCCAGATTGGGCACACAAAACTTTTTTTACTAGTAGGATGCATGACCAAAAAGATTAAATGACAAAATATTAATAATTACGAAAACTGGTGGATAGCTAAAATTTTCCATAAGAAAATGAAGAATTTCAACTTCAAGTCCTCAGGGATGGGGATGGGCATGGATGAAGTTAATGCAGACCCTAAGCCTCCAAAAGCCTATTACTGTTGCCCTGGTTGGGTAGCTCAGTTGGTTAGAGCATTGTCCTGATACACCAAAGTTGCAGGTTCAATCTCCAGTCAAGGCACATACAAGAATCAGCCAATGAATGCACGAATGAGTGTAACAATGAGTCGATGTTTCTCTCTCTCCCTCCCTCTCTCTAAAATCAATCAAAAAAAAAGCCTATTACTGTCTTTCCAGGAAATGCCACATAGTCCCCACAGAGGGAGAAGTTTTAAATTGTCTGTCCTCCACCCCCACCTTCCTGCCTGCTGCGATGTGTTCCATGGAGAGAAAGGTCTTCTGTTGAGTGCAGTTCCCCTTTTAACTTTGCTAATAAATCATTGAGTAGAGAAACTAGTTGAGGGTAAATTGGGTCTCTCCATTTATTTCCTCCAGAAGAAGCTGATTTGCTTATGGTGATGACAGATAATGGAAAGAAACTGTGAAAGGAAATAATTGTGTGTGTTTTTTCAGCTACTTCAGCAGTGACAGAGCAGAAGGCGCCTGGCCTAGAGGCGGGTTAAGCAGGAAAGCAACTGGCCAACAGAATAAGGCCAAAGGTGTCCTCAGAGGCCAGAAGGGTCAGGTAGGTAGTTTAGGTCAAGTAGGAAAGGAGCCAAAGCACCTGACCCCTATTTTCCTCCCATCAGCTGCCTCTTCCTGTAGGAAATGGACATAAGAAATAGTCACTTGCTGGCACTGATCACCCTTCTCCACCTCTTTCCAGTCTTGCTTCCATCTGCATTACACCAGACACACCACTCTGACTAAACTTGTTAAGACCCTTTGCTGGGTTTGGAAGAGATCTGTAAGTTGGAATTTTAAAAAAGGGAGGGATAGATGAAACAAAATTACAAAATGCTGAAAAAGCCCTGGCCGGTTTGGCTCAGCGGTTAGAGCGTGGGCCTGCGGTCCAGAGAGACCCGGGTTCGGTTCCCGCTAAGGGCACGTACCTCGGTTGCAGTTTGTCCCCGGCCCTGGTCGGTCGTGCGGGTGGCAGCCACTCGATGTGTCCCTTTCACGTCGATGTTTCTCTCTCTCTGTTCCTCTCTCTCCCTCCCACTCTACCTGAACAAAAAATGGAAAAATGTCCTCGGGTGAGGATAAAAAAAATTAAAAAAAAAAAAAAAATGCTGAAAAATATTAGGGGGATGGGTGAAGGTGGTCAAGAGGTATAAACTTCTGGTTTTAAGATAAATAATTTCTGGGAATGATGTCACAATGCTGCACTGTATCTTTGAAAGTGGCTAAAAGAGTAAATCCCAAAAGTTCTCATCACAAGAAACAAATTTGTAACTATGTGAGGTGATGGATGTTAACTAGACTTATTGTGGTAACCATTTTGCAGTTCAGTTGACACCTGAACAACACAGGTTTGAACTGCGTGGGTCCACTTATACACAACATTTTAAAAAATAAACACCTGAACTGTTTTTGATCCACAGTTGGAAGTCTGTGGGTGCAGTGGGCTGATTGTATGCATTGATCTACGTTATTTTTTAATTAATTAATTAATTAATTAATTTACATTTATCCTCACCTGAGGACATTTCCATTTTTTTGTTCCAATACACCTGAGGACATTTCCATTTTTTTGTTCCAATAGAGTGGGGGGGGGGGTGAAGAGAGAGAGAGAAACATCAACGTGAAAGGGACACATCGAGTGGTTGCCTACCTGCACGACCCAACCAAGGCTGGGGACCAACTGCAACTGAGGTACATGCCCTTAGCGGGAACTGAACCCGAGTCTCTCTGGACCTCAGGCCAACGCTCTAACCCCTGAGAAAACTGTCCAGGGCAATCTCCATTATTTTACATAGAAGCCTTGAGCATCTGCAGATTTTGGTATCCAAGAGGGGCCTTGAAACCAACCCACCATGGATAGAGAGGGACAACGTAAGTTAAGCTTTGTGGAAATCAACAGTTATATGTAGATTTTCGACTACACGGGACTCAGTACCCCATACCCCATGTTGTTCAAGGGTTAACTGTATATACATGTAGCAAATCATTATGTTGTGCACCTCAAACTAATACAATGTTTTATGTCAATTATATCTCAATAAAACTGGAAAAATGTATTGAAAATGGTGGTAAGTATAAAGGGGTTCATTATTCTATTCTTTACTTTTGGGTATATTTTAAATTTCCAAATACAAATTTTAATTAAAGCTTGAACCCAATAACTTCTATAGACATGAAAAAAGAGATGAAGGCTAAATTTTCTACCATATAGCCAGCAAAAATTATTATTGATTTTTGTTTTGTTTTGTTTTGTTTTGTTCAGATAGAGTAGGAGGGAGAGAGCGGAAGAGAGAGAGAGAGAAACATCGACGTGAAGGGACACATCGAGTGGCTGCCACCCGCACGACCAACCAGGGCCGGGGACAAACTGCAACCGAGGTACATGCCCTTAGCGGGAACCGAACCCGGGTCTCTCTGTACCGCAGGCCGACGCTCTAACCGCTGAGCCAAACCGGCCAGGGCGCCAGCAAAAATTATTAAAATGCTTTTGTCCAGATGACTTTACGGGACAAATAAATACCTAATTTCACAAAGGAACTGGAAAAACATCATAAGAGAAAATGTTCTGGAAGGAATAAAATAATCTGAAATATCTGGTTGGACATAATAGCACATGGCAATTCTAAATAAAGCATACTGAGTTTTTAAAAAACGTACATCCTGTTTTTTTACTTAAAAGAGCCTAGGGTACTTTTTCATCTGGCTACTTGCTTATGAAGAGGCACACACAGTGTCCTGTTCTGCCTGGATTCATACAGTCACAAGAGTTAAGAACTCCCTTACAGGTCAGCCAATCAATACACAGCATCCTCAGCCATGGCTATCCAGCCTCTGTGAGAGATGGGAACCACTACTTTCCCAAGCATGCCACACCCTTGTCATACAGCCATGCTTCTGGTTTTTCCCTTAGGCTGCTGATCTGTAACCGTCCTTGGGGGAATCTGCCCAGATGAGAGGTTTCTAAAAATTCATTCTTGTGAGATCATTCTTCTCCATGAGGAAGCAAGCTACCAAAAGTGGAAGAATAGGTCCATGGGACTAGGTTCTCCTTTTAATTTGAGTTAAAACAGCAAACGAATCTGGTTGCTTGTTTGGAGACTCCGAGTTAAGTTGGTTTGGCATTCCTTTTGTAAACCAGAGAGAACAACTGGCAGGACTCATAAGGAGGAAGCCTTTTCTTTTTATCTGCAAGTGCCTACCTCTGCCTACAGACAGGAAAGAGAAAACCAACCACTCAGAGCAAGCAGGAGCTGCTATCCTGAGCCAGGCCCCTCCTTTGAATGGGTTATGATTTAATCAATGGTGCCTATGTAGTAAAGCCTCCATAAAACCCGAAAGGATGGGGTTCAACACATAGAGATTTGGGGAGAGTGGAGCTCTTAGAAAGGGCATGGAATCTCCTTGTTCCTTCCCACATACCTTGCCCTACATATCATATCTATATCTGCCTGTTCATCTGTATCCTTTATTATATCCTTTTTTTAATCCTCAGAGTATACTTTTTTCCCCATTGATTTTTAGAGACAGTGGGAGGGAGAGAGGTGGTGAGAGAGAGAGAGAGAGAGAGAGAGAGAGAGAGAGAGAGAGAGAGAGAAACATCGATGTGAAAGACACATTGATTAGTTGCCTCCCAAACGAGTCCAGGTATGTGCCCTTGACTAGGAATCGAACCCGTGACCCTTTAGTGTGTGGTCAACATTCTATCCAGTGAGCCACATGGGCCAGGGGGACAGGACAGTTCACTCTCTTTGACAACGTTCTCCTCTTGGCTTCTGTGACTCCATGCTCTCCCGGTGTTCCTCCTGCCTCTCTGGGTGTTTCCTTCCAGTCTTCTTTGCAGACTTCTGAACTTCCTAACCATACTTAACATGCTGGATTCTTCAGGGCTCTGTCATACAACTCTATCTCCAGCCCAGATCTCTCTCCAAAGCTTCAGACTTGTATATTCAACAGCTCACTGCACAACTCTTCTAGGAACTGCCTTCAGGCATTTCAAATTCAACATGTCTAGAAGTGAATTTGTCATCTTTCTCCCAAACAAGCCCTATCTCATGTGTTTTAAATCTCTGGGAATAACATCACCCAAGTGCCTAACCCAGGAAGTTTGGGGCCATTCTTTAGCGATTCTTCCTCCACCCCTCTCCATCCCAGGCATCACCAAGTCTGGTCACTCTGACCTTCTAAACACCTCTCAAACCTACTGCTGTCCTCAATTTCCCATCTATCCACTCTACTGAAGACTACTGCAACAGCTCTGTAATTGGCCTTTTTGTCTCTAACCTTGTTTCCTCCAACCTAGTTTCCACACTATAGCCAGAATAGTTTTCCTAAAACACAAACCTGATCACATCACTCTGCTGCACAAAACCAACCCATTAATGATAGGATTTGAAGGGGAAAAAAAAGATCCTAACAAACTGATTTTAAAGTTCATCTGGAAAAATAAACATGCAAGAATAGCCTGGAAAAATCATTGAAAAGAAGTATGAGAATTAATTAACCCTACCAGAATTTTTAAATGTAATACAAACCTATAATAATCAGTTGAAACAGTGTGGTTCTCTTGTATGAACAGACACATAAATCAATAAACGAGAATAGGAAGTTTCAAAACATAATCTAACATATGTGGGAATTTAGTTTATGACAGAAGGAGCATTTGAAATTAGTGGGGAAAAGATGATTATTCAATAGACAGTGTTGAGTAACTAGCTAGCAAACTGAAAAAAAAAGTCAGATCTACATTATGCATCTTATATTAGCATAAACTCCTAATGAATCAACGCTTTTAAATCTAAAAATGAAGGCACAAAGTATTACAAGAAATAAGAGAAGAGTTTTTAAAAGCATGACAAAAGAACAAGAAGCTGTGAAAAAAATATTTAAAAAATTAAATGTCTGCATGGAAAAAAAAAAACTCACCATAAAGAAAGTCAAAAGGCAAATGGCAAATTGGGAAAATATTCACAATTTATATCACAGATAAGTGTCTACTTTTTCTAATATATATAAACAACTCCTAAAAAATCAATAAAAAAAAAGATCAAATACCTAGCCCTCACCAGTTTGGCTCAGCAGTTAGAGCGTCAACCCACGGACCAAAGACTCTGGGTGCAGTTCGTCCCGGCCACAGTGGGGTTGTGCAGGGGGCAACCCATAGATGTTACTCTCTCTCCCTCCATCTCTCCCTCCCCTCCTGCTCTATCTGAAGATAAATGGAAAAACATCCTTGGGTGAGGTTTAAAAAAAAAAGATCAACTACCTAAAAGAATTAAGGGCAATAGATATGAACATATTGTTTGAAGTAAAGACAACACAAATGATACATAAACATAGGGAAAAAATGCACCTCACCCAGAATAACAGTAATGCAATTTAAAACTACATAGAAACATGATTTTTCATCTATAAGACTTACAAAGATCAGTTTGATAAAACACTGAGTTGGGGAGGATGTGGGCAAACTCTCGTACATAGCAGTTTGGCATGTGAATTGGTACAACTTCCAGGGAGGGCAAACTCACACTATAAAACTACAAATGCAGCCTGGCCGGTGTGGCTCAGTGGACTGAGCACCTGTCCTATGGACTGAGAAGTCCTGGTTCGATTCCCAGTCAGGGCACATGCCTGGGTTGTGGGCTTGATCCCCAGTAGGGGGCATGCAGGATTGACGTTTCTATCTCTCTTTTCCTCTCTCTCTTAAAAATATCAGTAAAAACATATGTTTCTAAAAACCCACTACAAATGGCCCTGGCTGGTTTGGCTCAACAGTTAGAGCATTGGCCCACAGACCAGAGAGTCCTGGGTTCAGTTTCCGCTAGGGGCATATACCTCGGTTGTAGTTTGTCCCCGTCGTGTGGGTGGCGACCACTCAATGTGTCTCTCTCATATCAATGTTTCTCTCTCTCTCTTCCTCCCTATCTCCCTCCCCCGCTCAATCTGAAGATAAGTGCAAAAGTGTCCTCGGGTGAGAATAAAAGCAAACAATAACAAAAAAACCCCACTACAAATGATATCATATACTCAGTGATCCAGCAATTCCATTTCTAGAAATTTTCTTGCAGCAATACCTGCATGTGTATAAAATTATAGGTGTATAACCCAGCCAGTGTGGCTCAGTTGGTTGAGCATGATCCCATGCACCAAGAGGTTATTGGTTCGATTCCCGGGCCATGCCCAGGTTTCAGGCTCGATCCCCAGTAGGGTGCATGCGGAAGGCAGCCAATAGATAGATGGTTTTCTCTCATGGACGTTTCTATCTTTCTCTCCCTCTCCCTTCCTTTCTCTCTAAAAAAATCAATAAAAACATTTTTAAGAATTATAGATGTATAGAGTTATTCATTGTAACATAGTTTGTGTGTGTGTGTGTGTATTTTTTTTTTAATTCTCACCCGAGGATATTTTTACATCCATTTTCAGTCCATCTTCAGACAGAGTGGGGGAGAGAAAGAGAGAGAGAGAGAGAGAGAGAGAGAAACATTGATGTGAGAGAGACACATCGATTGGTTGCCCCCTGCATTACCCCAACCGGGGCCGAGGACGAATTACAACCGAGGTACATGCCCTTGGCCGGAATTGAACCTGGGACTCTTTGGTCTGTAGGCTGACGCTCTAACCGTTGAACCAAACTGGACTGGGCTGTTTCTATATTTTTTTAGATGTAAATAAATGTACATCAGTCAGGAACTAGTTGAATAAATTATGATAAATCCATAAATAGGATACTGTACACTCAGAACAAAAAACAGGAATAAGCATGTTCTTTGTGAGTCGATATGGAAAGAGTTCCACAATATACTAGGTGAAAAAAGCAAGGTGCAGAAACATGTATGGTTAGCTATCTTCTGGCTAAAAGGGTGGGGTAAAGTGGATTATATAGTCACATTTGTTGACATCTACATAAAATATTCCTTAAATAATAAATAAACAGCCCTGGCCGGTTTGACTCAGCAGTTAGAGCGTTGGCCTGCAGTCCAGAGAGACCCGGGTTCGGTTCCCGTTAAGGGCACGTATCTCAGTTGCAGTTTGTCCCCAGCCCTGGTTGGAACGTGTGGGTGGCAGCCACTCGATGTGTACCTTTCACATCGATGTTTTTCTCTTTCTCTCTTCCTCTCTCTCCCTCTCACTCTATCTGAACAAAAAATAAAATAAAAAAAAGAATAAATAAACATGACAACACCAGTCACCAGTTGCCTATGGGGGAGTGAACTGAGTAACTAGGACAGAGATGAAAGAGAATATTTTTCACTGCACACTCTTTTGATTATCTTTAATCTTGAACCACATAAATAAATATACATACATATATTCAAATAACTAAAATTAAAGTCAAAGACTATATTATAAAACTACAGCAACTACACTGATGTGGAAATAGAGAAATAGCTATATCAATGGAACAAAACAAAAACAGAAAGAACCATATAAAAAATAAACTATTTGAGAAATGAAAAAATAGGCTGGTCACAGAGAGAAAAAAGTGTGATCTCTGTTTCAAGTCTCATATCAAAATTCCAAAGTAATTATAATATTAGCATGAAGTACAGATTTAAAATAATGGGTAAATGTTTGAGAAATCCTGAAGTGATGAAGGCCATTGTAATCATAACTATAAATTATAACAGAAACCGTGAAAAGACCACCACATTTGCCTCATAAAACTTAAAAAAAACACTCCCCCAAAAATAAAAAGTGAAAATATTTCACATATATATATGGCAGAATGTGATGGTGCACAGACTCAAAGGCATCCGCCACTGGTTCCCCACCTCATGGTGTTCACACCTTTGTGTAATTACCAGCTGCTGAGTGTGGGTAGGACCTGTGACTTTTTTCTAACCAATAGACTATGGCAATAGAATTATTATATTTTGATATTTATAAGATGGAGAGACTCCTCTTCACTGGCCTGGAAGAAATAGCTACCGTTAAATTAGTGGCCACATTGGAGAAGCCCACATGGCAAGGAAGTACAGTGGCCAAAGGAGCTGAGGGGAGCCTCTGGCAAGAAACCACAAGTCCTGCAACCACAAGAAAACAATTCTGGAGCTTGGAAGCCCATTCCCACCCAGTCATGCTTGTGATGAGACCCAGCCTCAGCCAATATATGGATCGTACAGCCTGGTAAGAACCTGAAGCAGAGAATCCACATAAACGGTAACCAGACTTTTGACCTACAGAAACTGTCAAATAATAAAATGTGAGTTGTTTTAAGCCACTAAACTTGTTATGCAGCAACAGAAAACTAATACACAAAAAAATAATTTCCTTAATACAGTCACTGCACTGCATATGCATAATGACCTTTCAGTCAACAAAGAGGGTAGT
This sequence comes from Molossus molossus, assembly GCF_014108415.1. NCBI lineage: Eukaryota > Metazoa > Chordata > Mammalia > Chiroptera > Molossidae > Molossus > Molossus molossus. Next base: position 3,300,348 of record NW_023425360.1, on the reverse strand, counting down.
CTCATAAGCTTATAATGGAGCTGAAGAATTTCTATCACATAGAGAATGACCTCATAAGGTCCCAGCAAGGAACTACTGTTTTGTGCTATCTCAGTCTATCCATAGAAATGCCTGGGGGTGCTCACCTGGGCTGGGGAAGCTTTCATAGACCTTTCCCAAACCTATGTAACAATAGAACCCACAGCAAGATGTGTTAAGAAACACAGCAATAACTTTGAAGAAAAAAGTTTCTTACTTATGGGCTTAAGAGATACAAGGCAGGCCAGGGAGCACACAGAGAGGTCATGATAGAGAAAGCACAGAGAGTGCATGCACACCCCCACACCCATGCACTGAGATCCACGCATGCACCCACACATGCATGCCCCTATGCACACATGCCCCCACGAACTCACTCACGCATGCACTCATGTATGCACGTCCATGCCCATGCACGCAGACCACGAATGCACTCAACGTACACACGAACACACGCATGCCCCCATGCACTTCTCCAAGTATGCACTCAGGCACCCACGTGGGCACATGCCCCTATGCACGCACACCCCTACCATTCCCACATAAGCATGCCCCTCACAAAAGCATGCACAGTGAGCAAGCAGGGTCCTGGGACTCTGCTTTTATTGAGGTTAAAGGTCGGGGCTTAGGGTTTTATGGAGTCATGGTTACTTCGTGAATTTAAAACATAAGAGTGGGTGTAACCAAAACAGCCTGGTACTGGCACAAGAACAGGCATATAGACCAGTGGAACAGAACTGAAAACCCAGAAATGGACCCAAGGCAATACGCTCAATTAATATTTGACAAAGGTGGCAAGAGCATACAGTGGAGTAAAGACAGCCTCTTTAATAAATGGTGTTGGGAAAATTGGACAGCTACATGCAAAAAAATGAAACCAGACAATCAACTTACACCATACACAAAAATAAACTCAAAATGGATAAAAGACTTAAATGTGACCCGTGAATCCATAAAAATTCTAGAAGAAAATGTAGGCAACAAAATTTCGGACATCATACGGAGCAGAATTTTCACTGATACATCACCTAAGGCAACAGAAATAAAGGAGAAATGAACACATGGGATTACATCAAACTAAAAAGCTTCTGCACAGCAAAAGAAACAATCATCAAAATGGAAAGGCAACCCACTGTATGGGAGAACATCATTGCCAATGATGTATCAGATGAGGGGTTAATTTCCAATATATAGAGTGCTCATACAACTCCACAAAAGGAAGACAAAGAACCCAATTAAAAAATGGGCAGAGAAGCTGAATAGACACCTCTCCAAACAGGACATACAAATGGCCAAAAGACATATGAAGAAATGCTCAACATCACTAATCATCAGAGAGATGCAAATTAAAACAACAATGAGGTATCACCTCACACCTGTCAGAATGGCCGCCATCAACAAATCATCAAACAACAAGTGTTGGTGAGGGTGTGGAGAAAAGGGGACTCTAATACACTGCTGGTGGGAATGCAGACTGGAGCCGCCGCTATGGAAAACAATATGGTGCTACCTCAAAAAATTAAAAATTGAACTTCCATTTGACCCAGTGATCCCACTGCTGGGAATATACCCTAAGAAGCCTGAAACACCAATCAGGAAGAATATATGTACCCCCATGTTCATAGCAGCACTATTTACAATAGCTAAGATCTGGAAACAGCCCAAGTGTCCACCAGTAGACGGATGGATCAAAAAGCTGTGGTACATATACACAATGGAGTACTATGCAGCGGTAAGAAAGAAAGATCTCTTATCCTTTGAGACGACATGGAGGGACCTGGAAAGTATTATCCTAAGTGAAAGAAGCCAAGCAGAAAAAGACAAATACCACATGATCTCACTTATATATGGAATATAATGAACATAACAGTCTGAGGAATACAGTAGACCCAGAAACATGGAAGTAGGGCACAGACTGACATCCCTCAGAAGAGGGGATGGGGGGTTGGGGGGGTGGGAAGAGATAAACCACAGAACTTATATGCATGTATGCATGACCAATGGACATGGACAACTAAGCCGGGGATGGGGGGGAGGTGGGGTGGGGTGGGGGGTGCCAATGAGGTAAAAAGGTAAAATATCTGTAACAAAAAAATAAATAAAAATTCATTAAAAAATAAATAAATAAATAAAACATAAGAGTGGGAATTTAAAGCCCAGGAAGAGAAAATACAAATAGCCCAAATGGCCAGTTATCAAATTAAACAAGATCTAAAAGAAAGGAGGCAGCTTGGCTCTTTATCTAGTTGTGGGCTGGCACTGTGTTTATTCAAGACAGAAACAACCTCTGTTGAAGCAGAGATGCCTAATTAAAGCTGAGGTTTCACACTTCCATTTCAAAAAGAAGTCACCTCAGAGATCACTGCAATTTTTCAGGTGTCTGGGTGCTGGTATAAACAAAGGTACCCCACTGCCAGACATACAGAAGCATCACCCGTACAATCACAGTAACAGGCTAGGTTTGTGTGAGTGCACTCTAGGATGTTCGCACAACCACAAAACTGCCTGACGACACATTTCTTAGAACGTATCCCCATCATTAAGCGACACCTGGTTGTATACAATGAAGAGCTTTTATATACAATGAGAAGATAAAGTACTCAATAGCAAAATAGGCAGAAGACTTAAAAACAAAGTCTATAGAATAGGAAATACAAATGGCCAAAAGAACATAAAGAGATGCTCAACCTATCTTTTGTATTACGTCCTTAGCAATTTAGAACAGTGCCAGACACATAGGAGGCACTCAATATTTACTTATTGAATAAATGGATAAATCCACTCATAATTAAAGAAATTCCAATTAAAACCACGAGATGGCCCTGGCCAGTTTGGCTCAGTGGTTAGAGCGTCACCCACAGACCAGACCCGGGTTCGGTTCCCGCTAAGGGCATGTACTTCAGTTGCAGTTTGTCCTCGGCCCTAGTTGGGGTCATGTGGGTGGCAACCAGTCGATGTTTCTCTCTTTCTCTTTCCCTCTTTCTTCCTCCCGCTCTGTCTGAAGATAAATGTAAAAATGTCCTTGGGCGAGGATAAAAAAATAAAACTACGAGATGCCATTTTTTACCCATTAGATTGGCAAAGATTAAAAAGATGTATTGCTCGGCCGGTGTGGCTCAGTGGTTGAGCACTGACCCCATGCACCAAGAGGTCACCAGTTCAATTCCTGGTCAGGGCACATGCCCAGGTTGCAGGCCAAATCCCCAGTGGGGAGCACGCAGGAAGCGGCCAATCAATGTTCTTTCTCTCTCATGGATGTTTCTATCTCTCCCTCTCTCTTCCTCTCTCTAAAAATCAATAAAGAAAAAAAATTTTTGTTTTTGGTACGTGACCCTAGCAGGAACCGAACCTGGGACTCTGCTTCTCAGGCCGACATTCCAACTGCTGAGCGAAACCGGCCGGGATGAAAAAAAATTTTTTTTAAAGAAAGAAAGAAATAAAAAGATGTACATAACGAACATTTACCAAAGATGACACACAAATTTCCAATAAGTACATGAAAAGGTACTCAACATGACTAATCATTAGAGAAATGCAAATCTCATACACGTTAGGATAGCTACTATCAAAAAGCACAGAAAATAACAAGTGTTGGAACCCTGTGTACTGCTGGTGAGAATATAAATGGTACAGACACTACCAAAAACAGTATGGCTGTTCTTCAAAATACTTGAAATAGAATTACCATATCATCCAGCAATTCCTCTTCTAAGTATACATCCAAAAGAATTGAAAGCAATATTTCAAAGAAATATTTACAATCCATGTTCATAGCAGCATTATTCATAACAGCCAAGTGGTGGAAGCAACCAAAATGTCCTTTGATGAATGAATGGATAAACAAAATGTAGTATATACATACAATGGAGTATTATTCAACCTTAAAAATAAAAGAGGCAATCACCTGGCCGGTGTGGCTCAATGGTTGAGCGTCGACCCCTGCACCAAGAGGTTGCCTGTTTGATTCCGGCTCAGGGCACATGCCCAGGTTGGGGGCCTGATCCCCAGTGGGGGGCATGCAGGAGGTGGCTAATCGATGTTCTCTCTCATTGATGTTTCTATCTCTCTCTCCTTCTCCCTTCCTCTCTTTCTAAAATCAATAAAGAAAAAAAAATTTATTTTTTAAGAATAAATAAACAGCCCTGCACACCTAAGGGTTTGATACCTCATCAAGGGCCCTGGCCGGTTTGGCTCAGAAGTTAGAGCGTTGGCCTGTTGTCCAGAGAGACCCGGGTTCGAATCCCGCTAAGGGCGCGTACCTCGGTTGCAGTTTGTCCCCAGCCCTAGTTGGTCGTGCAGGTGGCAGCCATTCGATGTGTCCCTTTCACATCGATGTTTCTCTCTCTCTCTCTCTCTCTCTCTCTCTCTCTCTCTCCCTTCCCCCTCTATCTGAACAAAAAATGGAAAAAAAAATGTCCTCAGGTGAGGATTAAAAAAAAAGATACCGCCCTGGCCAGTTTGGCTCAGCGGTTAGAGAGTCGGTCGGCCTGCGGTCCTGAGAGACCCGGGTTCGGTTCCCGCTAAGGGCACGTACTTCGGTTGCAGTTTGTCCCCGGCCCTGGTTGGTCATGCGGGTGGCAGCCACTCGATGTGTCCCTTCGCGTCGATGTTTCTCTCTCTCTCTCCCTTCCTCTCTCTCCCTCCCACTCTATCTGTACAAAAAATGGAAAAATATCCTCAGGTGAGGAAAAAAAAAAAAAAAATACCTCATCAAGGGCATGTACCTGGTTTGTGTGGGGGTTCATGCAGGAGGCAACCAATCATTGTCTGTCTCTCACATCGATGTTTCTTTCTCTCTCCCTCTCTCCCCACTTCCACTCTAAAAATCAGTGGAAAAAAATATCCTTGGGTGAGGATTAACAACAACAAAAAGGTAATTTTTATGTTATATGTTGTTTACCACAATTTTTAAAAAGTAGATATATTCCATGATGGTAAGAAGAAACAGACACTCCATAATGCTGGTGGGAACACCAACTGTGACTACATCTGTAGGGTCTAATTTGGGACTACCTTAAAATTAAGGGGCTACCTTAATTTTTTTTTCTCCTTTTTTTTTTTATCCTCACCCGAGGACATTTTTCCATTTTTTGTTCAGATAGAGCAGGAGGGAGAGAGAGGAAGAGAGAGAGAGAGAAACATCGATGTGAAGGGACACATCGAGTGGCTGCCACCTGCACGACCAACCAGGGCCGGGGACAAACTGCAACCGAAGTACATGCCCTTAGCGGGAACCGAACCGGGGTCTCTCTGTACCGCAGGCCGACGCTCTAACCGCTGAGCCAAACCGGCCAGGGCGGGGCTTCCTTAATTTTAAATATACAAACCCTCTTACTCAGCTATTTTACTTCTAGGAACATGTACTACAGATACCTTTACATAAATACCCAAAGATATATATACCAAGGACATTCACTGCAGTTTAGCTTTGTAATGGTGAAAAACTAGACATAGTCTAAATGTCCCTCAAATAAGAGACTGGTTCAGTAAATGATGGGATAGCTATATAAAGGCATTCGATGCCACTATTGAAAACAATATATATCTTTATGTACTGAAATGGGAAAGTGCACAAGTTTTCTTTTTCAGGGGGAAGTTATTCAATACGGCATGATTCCATTTGTATACTTGCATATATATACACAGATGACTTCTGAAAGGGTTAAAAAGAAACACTTAGCAGTGGGTGCCTCTGGGGTTTAGACTGAGAGAAGGTGCAAAAGAGAGAAGGGCATACTTGCAAATAAATAAATATTGTTCCAACAGCTTTCCACTGCCCTCAGGACAAAATCTAAATTCCTTAAAAAGAAAGAAAAGTCCTTCATGAGCTGGTGTTCTGGCTTCATCTGTCACCACCCCTACCTCACACTCTACCTATGTTCCAGTCTCACCAAACTTCCAGTTCCTCAAACAGGACATGCTTTCCTCTTGCCTCCCGGCTTTGCCAAACGCTGTTGCTTTTGTTTGGAACACTCCCCACTCCAACCTTCAGTTAGTTATGTAGCCCTCAGGTCTCAGCTCAGATAACTCCTCCTCCAGGGAGCCTTCCCAGATGCTCCCAATCCCCAGTCTGGGTTAGGCACCACTCACATGTGTTCCAGCCGATCTCTAAAGTCTTCTACGTGGATTTATCAGATGGTCTCACAATGACTTGCAAAATCATCTGCCTCTCCCACTGGAATGAAGTTCCACCAAGCAATGACTGTGCCTGTCTGAGTCATTGTCCTATCTCCAGCATCAAGCACAGTGTCTGGCACATAGAGGATGCTCAATAAATAACTGTCAAATTAGACTTTTATTACAAAAGAAATATAACCATATTATAGAAAATTTAGGAATATAGAAGGGGGAGGTGGAATTATAATCCAAACAGAACCACTGTTTTCATCCAGTGTTTTTGTTCCCTGGGCATGTTTTTTCATAGCTGTATTCCCAAGCTGGACATTTTGACAAGACCCTTCTGACACAGTCATTTTGGTTGGGGAACATTCTGCACCCTGTCAAAACATGAGGCTTTTATAAGCCAAAGTAAAGATCACTGTTTTTATAATCAAGTAATGAGTACAACAGACCACAGATACCCCAGATCTTTCTTGCCACTAACCTACCTCTCATTCCTGGGGATTTTGGCTCTGTACTTCATTAATTACTGGATTGGTTAAACTCTTAGGAGGATGGATCACTATTTTTTAAAATATGTTTTTATTGAATTTTTAGAGAGGAAGGGAGGGAGAGAGAGAAACATCGATGTGAGAGAGAAACTGATCGGCCGCCTCCTGCACACCCGCTACTGGGGATCGAGCCGCAGGTGCCCTGACTGGGAATGGAAGCAGGACCTCTCAGTCCACGCGATGAAAATCCACTGAGCCACACTGGCCAGGCTATTATAATATTAAAAAAAAAATGATTTTATTTATAGCCTACTGAATTAGCTTCTAAAAATTACTATTCTTTCCCCCCAAATAATCATTATAAGGAAGTGTCAGAACGTGAATATTATGTATGTATGACTAAAGAAACTGTTAGGAATTTCACTGAGGCTGTCCCTAGAAGTGACGAGGTCAAGGGTAAGAGATTATACTTAACTCACATATCCCTCCTGCTCTCCCTACCAACAGTCTACAGAGAGAAGTTCCAGACTTAGAGAAGAAACCCATTTAAGATACAAGTGACTTCTTTGAGCATCTCTGAGCCCTGCTTCATCTTACTCCCCTCCATTCCTTACTCCTAGCCCAAGATGAGGGACTGGCAATTGGGGATGACTCAAGCATGGAATTGGGCTCTATGTTTTCCTCGTTACTTGATCTTTTTTTTTAAGCCACATTAAAAAAAAAGAAGTATCAGAGTGACAGCATCAAAGAAACCCTAGAAACAGACCAGCAATATCCAAGCAGCTGTGTGAAAACTTCAGACTCCTATTATCAGTGCATACAATTTTCTACCTCCCTTCAAATTTTTTTGCTTAGCAACAGTGATATAAGAACTTTTTCATGTAGCTGCAGTATTTACATTCATAATTTTAAACTGTACTGAACACATGTATCACAGTTTATTCAAATCAATTATTCACTATGATAAATAATACTGCAAGTAAATGAGGCCTAAAGTTTTCTTTTCATACCTTGAATTACTTTCTATTTTAGAGTCCCAAAAGTAGAATTCATCAAAGAATATGAATATTGCCCTGGCTAGTTTGGCTTAGCGGTTGGAGTGTTGGCCTGCAGACCAGAGAGTCCCAGGTTCGGTTCCCACTAGGGGCACATACTCCCCCCCCCCCAAAGAATATGAATATCACTTCATACATATGTAACACTTCATACATATTGCTAGAATCCTTTCAAAAAGATGTATACCAATTTACAATAACTGTAATAACGTATAGAACAAATTTTATTACTCCCTCACCAACAATGAGTATTAACTCAAAATCTTTCCTATGTTAATGAGCAAAATGGCTAAATTATTACTTTGATAATAATCAGCCTTTATGGGCATTCACAATATTCCAGGTGCAGTGCTAGATGATTCATATACATCATCTCATTTAATCTTCACAACCACCCTGTGAAATGGTACCATTATTATCCCAACTTACAGACAAGGAAACTAAGGCTTAGAGGCTTAAGTTCTTTAGTGCAAAGCCCATAAAGGGTGGAGGAGACTTTGAATCCCAGCTGTCTAAATCCTGAGTATTGGTATCTCATTATTATTTTAACCTACATGTCATTGCTTACAGTGACAACAAACATACTCCCAAAGATTTCTTTCTTGGGTGAATTTCCTATTTCCTGATTTCTCCGTCCATGGCAAATATAAACAAGTCCAAAGGATCAGAGGTGGCTTGAAAGGTAGGGTTCAGAGCTGAGGTTTTGGCAAGGGCAAGACAGGGTTTGTAATAAAAGCAGAGAGGAATCAAGAAGAGAATTCTATAGTGACTGCAGGGACTAGTCTTGGGGCCTTTGCTGCCTGCCTTTACTCAATGACTGGGATGGTGAGTTCCACAGGCTTCAAGGGCCAGATGTAGGGCAGAAAGAACCAAAGAGGAGGACTGAGCTTCTAGCCCTCCAAACAGCTTCAGAAGTTCCTAAAGCATTATCGCCATTTCATTCCTATATGTGAAGTGAAGGCAAGGGAGCTGCTAGTACCACCCTAATGATGTCACAGGGTTAACAAATGAAGAAATCAGGAAACGGCTTCTTTTTCTTCAAGAAATACTCTGGTTGAATTTCTTCAACAAGTTTCAACTTCTGCATTCAGAGAAAATAGTTCTGTTTTAGTAATCAACAAAAGGAGAAAAAAAAATTTGCCAGAAGGACAGCTAGTAGTTACAAGCATGAACTCCAGAATCAAAGAGCCTGGACTTGAAACCTGGCTCTACCAGCTATGGCTGTGGTCTAGGGAAGTTGCTCAATCATTCTTAGCCTCCACTCTCTCTGTAAATAGAGACAGTAACAGTACCTAACTCTGGGGGTACTGGAAAGATTAAATAATGTATGCAAAGCACTTAGCCATAGTGTCTGATGCATGGTGCAAATTCAATAGATTTTCACCAATAGTGGTAGTGTTAGAAGTGGTAGCAACACTAATACTAATGGTGATAATCTTCTTTGGAAGGAAGGAAGGATAAATTTCTTTTTCCACTGCATTCAGAAACAAAGGGCAAATGTGTTGGTCAAACAGTATAGAGTGTTCATTGACAATTCCATAAGCTCCATCAGCCACTTACTAGCTGAGTAACATTAAGTTAATCACTTTTTTTTTTTTTGCTTCCAATTTTCTGACCTATAAAATAAGAGTATTGCATCAAAAGAGCTACAGGATCTATTCTGGTTCTAAGAATTCTGATTCATCTGCCAGGGCAAGTAGTCAATATGGAAAGATCTCTATTCCAAATTAGAGCCGTCCACTATTGGCAGAAGCCCAGTCAAGGCTATGTTTTGCTTCCCATAAATATTTCCCCTTTAACGTTCTCTCTGCTCCATTTTGAGTTACATTTTAACTTACAAGCTGCTTCAAACATTTAAATTATAGTTCTGAATTAATTCATTTTAAATTAACCTCCCAAACTACTTAAGAGACTCAACAGGCACAGGCTGGCAGAAAGCATCTCTTGAGCAATTTCATAAATGACAAGACAGCGGGTGGGTGGGAGATACTGAGAAGAGATAAGTGCAGCCTCCGATTCAACAGCAGGTCCCTGAGCTCTTCAGGCTGCAGAGTGCTGGCAGACTCAGCTGTCCACAGGAACAAACAGTCATGACTGTGTGGCCACATTGCTCTGGTTGACCCCTACCTGCTTGCCTTCCTAGTCTTGAGGGCTCTTTCCTTTGTTAACTGTCCCTTCACCACCACCACCCCAACTCCCCCAAGTCCTTTCATCCTGGTTTTTGTCTCCTATTTCTGGCCTTTCCTGACCAAGTTCCAGCATGAAAATCTCAGTTCAGGGGAGAGTTAACTAACCCAAGGACAGACTTCCTAGATAGTCAAGGGAAAGACTGAAAGTAGGATTAAAGTATCAAAAAGACTTCTCAGGTGGCTGAGAGAGGGAACAAGCAGAATATAATCTAAAAGAAGGAACCAAGCAAAGTCACATTGACCTGGGCATCTGATGGCCCCAGGGGACTAGAAAAAGGCATCTATCAAGACTGAGAAAAAAAAGAACAAAACAGCCCAACCTGTGTGGCTCAGTGGTTGAGCATCGACCCATGCACCAAGAGGTCGCCGGTTCAATTCCCGCTCAGGGCACATGCCCAGGTTGTGGGCCAGATCCCCAGTGGGGGGTATGCAGGAGGCAGTCAACTGATGTTCTCTCTCATTGATGTTTCTATCTCTCTCCCTCTCCCTTCCTCTCTCTCTCTAAAATCAGTAAAGAAAAAAAAAAAAATTTCCTAACTGAAAAAAATTGATTTTATGTGTCTATACTTGTTTAATTTGCAAACTAAGAGCAAAAGCCTGAAAAAGATAAATCTGGGTTTGAGCCCAGACTCTGTCACCTACCACTGGTGTGACCTTGGGAACATTACTGTTTAAGCACCAGTAAAATGGGGATAAGAATACGTGTCTCAGAGGGCTGGTGTGAGGGTTAAATGACACAGGGTCCACAAGCAGTCAGGCCCTCAGTGGCTGGGCTGTCTCCTCACCACTGTTAAGCTATCTGATCAGTGTCTGTGGGGAAGTGCTTTCCCTTGCACTGAAGCAAAGCTGGTAAAGAAGGCGGTTACCGTGGTGACTGCCTCCGAAGAGGCTGCAGGGAAAAAATGGGGCAGGGAAGGGCTTTCTGAAGTCACAATCCCAAGAGTTTGGAGGCAAAGATGGAAAAGGGCTAAGATGTTAGTTAGTTAGCTAGCTATTGCCAGTTTCCACACCCAGGGAGTTCCTTGAAGCACAGACCATTGCCTTTGAATGGGGAAACCACTTTGGTGTCTGGCATCAAGCCTTGTGTAGAATCTTCTACAGATGTTATCCTGACTCTTGGAAAATGTCCAAAGTACTCATAAACAACTAAAGCTTCATTTTAAGGTTTAAAATATAAAAACGGGCTGTTTCATAACATAGAGACCAATTCTGACTATTGTGAAACTTTGCAGGGGATTGGAACAAAACTTTGGCTGGTTCTACTGCCAAAAAATGTGCAAACTGAAGTTTAGTTAGAGACAATCACTGCCTTAAATGCAGTGCCTCTCTCTCCCTTTCTGACTCTGCAGTCAGAGGCTGGATTCAAGGAGAAAGGTAAGAGGATGGCTCTTTATGAATATGATCTGAATCTAACATGGAATCAAAATTTGAGGGAATCACAGACCTGGCTCTGTCCTGCTGCTGGTTCTGCTGCTGCCCAGGCCTGTCTGCTCTCTGGGTTTCCCTGGAAGCTGCCCTGGGTCAGGGCGTGGGCATATAGCCTGCTGACCCCAGGAATAGCCAATGAAGACTTTCAACAAGAGAATTTCATGCAGTCAGTGAAGAATGAGTAGGATGTAACTAGTCTGTCTGGAATTTCAAAAGATTTATATGAACAGCAAAAGCTAGTTCTCTAGCCCTAAATAGAGTACCTGCAATGAAAGGGGGGAAAGATGGTCCCAACAATTTACTGAAGTCAAATTAGAAGGCTGGTATGCCCTGATTCTGGTACTTCACGCAACAGAAGAGTTTGTACCAAGAACTTTGCAACATGTGTTGAGCAATAACTACGTGTTGGGCATACACATGTTCTAAAGATATGCATGCATTAACTAATTTAATCCTCACAACTTTACATTAGGTACTATTTAGTAGCCACATCTCACTGATGAGTGAGCTAAGGTACAGAGAGGTTAAGGATCCTATCTCAGGTCCCAATGCCAGTTAGTGGTGACACTGGTCATTAGATCCCCAGTCTGATTCCAGGGACCACACTCCTGACAACTAGCTGAGACAGTAAGGCAGAGCGTGACAGCTGTGTTTATTTTGATGCACTGGATGGCAGGCTGTAGAGATTTACGGGAGAGATTTACTGAAGCTGCTTTTTCAAAGTTAAGGGTTTGTGTGGTGTTAAAGGTTTCGAGAGACCCATTTTGTTGAACCCCCAAATGGCTAATAATATAGTTCTTGTGTAAGACATCTCCACAGACTAAACCTGAATCTGGAGGATGAGACAGAGGCACTGGCGCTGCAACACCCAGACCTTTGAGGATCTGCAGAGTTGGTGGCCTGACATTATGTCACATGATTTTCAGAAGAGCCTCTCAGGTTTTGAATTACGTGTCTAGTTTCTGAGGCTGCCCTTGGAATTCACGCCATCAGGATGTCTGCAGTAGTTGTCATCTGCCCTGTTCATGCCTTGGAGATGCAGGGAAGGTGGAGTAAGCCACAGAGGAGACAACGTAGGCCTGATCATTTGGAGACAAGCCCATAAATTCCAGAACTCTTTTGAAATTTCTGACTATGTGACCAAAGTCTGGGAAATGTTTGGGTCTACTTGACTGAGAAAACACACTCTGTTTCAAAAATCTGCTAAAACCAAAGCTGAGAGCCACCATCAGTGACGCAAACTGAAGGTCAGGACTTAGAGTTGTCCTAACTGAATGGACATCCCAGAGTCCTAGTAGTCAGTAAATATTTGTTGAATGAATAATTTGTATTCCCACTGACTTGATTAGTCACTAACACTGGATCCTTAACTACATGAATAAAAGATTCCAGAAACATTATCAAAAGACAAATGATAGTGTGAGGAAAACTGTAACACAGAGGACAACATGGATCTCTACCATTCGAAGAACTTTCTGCAACATTATAAGAAAAAAAATAAAACTGGGCAAAGGTTATGAACAGAAAATTCCCGAAATAAGAAACCTGAATGGCAAACAAATATATGAAAATACTGTGAACTTCATCAGCAATCAAGAAAATACATATGAAAACAACATACCCATGACCTCATGTAATCCTTCTGAGAGGGAGGATCATTGTCCACATTTTTTTTAATCCTCACCTGAGGACATTTTTGCATTTATCTTCAGATAGAGTGGGAGGCGGGGGGGGGGGGGGAGGAGAAAGAGAGAAACATCAATGTGAGAGAGACACATCGACTGGTTGCCACCCACATGACCCCCAACCGGGGCCAGGGACAAAATGCAACTGAGGTGCATGCCCTTAGCAGGAACTGAACCCGGGATTCTCTGGTCCACAGGCCAGTGCCCTTTCCACATGAAAGGGACACACTGAGTAGCCGCCACCCACACGACCCAACCAGGGCCGGGGACAAACCGCAATCGAGGTACGTGCCCTTAGCGGGAACCGAACCCGGGTCTCTCTGGACTGCAGGCTGACGCTCTAACCTCTGAGCCAAACCGGCCAGGGCACAATTGTCCATATTTTTTAACTGAGGAAACTAAAGCTGGAAGAGGTTTCAACTCAACAAATAATTGACAGCCAGGCCTTAAACGCAGATTGTCTAATAACAAAGTCTATGTTCGCTCTAATGTGCTGCCCTATCGGAATATTTGTGTTGTAGCTCAGATCCTCTTGGTCAAGTCCATTAACCTCTCTTATTAGACTCAGTTTTCTCATAGGCACAATGGAAATCACAAAGTCCCATCATATAGAGTTACTGTGAGAATTAGATGAGATAATGCATATTCACGCTTGGAACAGTGCTGACACGTGGCAGATATTCAAATGTCTGATTCATTCATTCAACAAATACTTAATGAACTCATACTCTGGCTAAGCACTGTACAAGACTTTGGAAATTCATCAGTGAACCACAGTGCCCTTGCCCTCATGGAGCTTAGATTTTAATGGAGACAAAATATAAATAAGATAAATAAATAGGAATGTATAGTACGTAGGCTAGTGAGAAGGAGAAAAATTAAGCAAGAAAGAAGGAGGGTGGCGATTTTAGGGCAGGCCACACTGACGACAGATATTTGAACAATGAGCTAAGAGAAGGGAGGAGCCATTCAGATACCTGGGGGAAGAGAAAAAGGCGAGTGTGGCTGGAGTGGAATAAGCGAGGAAGGATGCTGGACAGATGTGCCATATGTAAGAGCAGAGAGTTAACACACTGGAGCCTTACAGGGCACTTTGCACCCTGGCTTTACAGAGTGAGATGGGAAGCCAGAGGATTCTGAAAAGAGAAGTGATATAATCTGGCTCATATTTTAAGAGGTTCACTCAAACGGCTGTGTTACAATTGCTGGAAGGGAGAAGGACAAAAGCCGGGAGACCAATCAGAGGCTAGTGCAAGAATCCAGGGCAGAGATGATTATCTCAGAGCAGGGTAGTCAGAATCTGGATATACTAAATTGGAGAACCAAGAATTTGTGAAGACTCAGCTGTGGGATGTGCAAGAACAGGAGGAGTTAAGGATGACTCCAAGGTTTTGGCCTGAGTAACTGGAAGAACAGAGTTGCCATTTGCTGAGATAAGTGTTCGGAACAGAGGCTTCCTGACTGCAGGCGCTGCTGAGCAGTGAGAAATCTGGGGCACTCTGGAATCCAATCAGAAAGGCAAAATGGGCAGTTGCCATCAGAAAGGTGCACTGGTCACTGTGTTTTAGGGCAGGACTCAGTCCCTGGGAGGGAGGATGATAAAAACAAGGCACTGGGATATGAGGCAGGTTACCATGGGATTCTGGCACCCAGGATCCAGACAAGAGTCCAGTTATCAGAATTGAGGCACAAGGCCAACCAACAATGGTGACTTGAGGCCAAATTACAGAGTATGAGGCGGCCTCGGGCCCTCTGGCTCAGATCAGGCTGTGTCGCAGAGACAGGCAAGAGGCTGGCTAGTCAGGAGCCAAGAGGCCCCCAGAGCCTAAGAAAGGCTACACAGAAGCCAGAAACCATACAGCCCTGACTCCATCTGCACCCACAGCCATATAATCAGGGTGATGTTGGCATATTGGAGACACACTCTAGGTCTTTAACATACTGGGCAGGGCCACAAGGCAGATCACCATATGAAAAGTCCAGGCGTGCAGAAATCCTAGTCCCTCCAAGAGGGAGGAAAAGGCAGGTCCCGGATGTGAAGGGTTGGGGCACTAGTTTGCCAATGGACTGTGAAATAAAAGCAAGAAATATTCTGGGGACCAGACAGGAGGCAAGTGTAGCCACCACCACTACTGTCACCAAAGGGAGAGAAAGACACTTCAAGGGGAATAGCTCAAACAAAGAGGGGAGGGAGATGATCTTACACTGTGATGTTAGGGCTGGCAGAATGGGTGGTTCCACTTAGAAGTACAAGGTTAAGCGGAGATTAATCTGTGACTGGTCTCAGCAATGTCTCTTGTGTGAAGTTTGCTCACAGGCTCCTAGACACTGATTAAATTGTTTTCCACACACTTTCTTTCCAAGCTAGAGTATAAGATAATTCCACCAAAATACAAAAAACTTCTTTAAAAAATTAAAGCAGGGGGAAATATCTGTAGCAGTTCACTGTCTGATAATTTAATTAATGTATTTATTTTCGTATTTTATTATAAAGATAAATATAACTATTTCATGATTTATTATAAAGAGAATCATTTCTGCCCTGGCCGGTGTGGCTCAGTTGTTAGGAGCATCATCCCACACACCTAGAGGTTGTGGGTTTGATTCCCCAGGGTACATACCTAGGTTTTTGGTTCGATTCCGGCCCCAGCTGGGGTACATGTGGGAGGCAGCCGATCGATGTTTCTCTCTCACATTGATGTTTCTCTTTCTCTCTCTCTCGTTAAAAATCATTGAAAATGTCCTTGGGTGAGGATTAAAAAATAAATACAGAGAATCATTTCTATAATTGGCACCAAAAATAAAATTAAATTTATTTTCTAGAAATGACAAATTAATACATAATAACAAGCAGTTAGAAAGTAGTAGAGCTTTGCCAATCTTCACTTTTGTTAATAAGGAAATATCTGTACAAACGCCTGGGTTTTTTTGTCACATTTCTCTTATAGGCATATATTTTCTATGCATATGTTAATTTCCTTTTCAGTTTTGATGAAAGTTCTCTATATTAAAATTTTTTTTTTAATTTAAAGCAATGCTTGAGAGGTATTGCAGAGGACCAGGAAAACATGCTAGGCAGCCTTGGTCACTCACCAGCCAAGAGACCCAGCTCTGCACACCAGCCTCAAGGCCCCTGTGATTAAATTTTGTGCTTCAGTAAATATGTAAACTACTTTATGTTATCAACTTTGGAGTCATTCTTGAATAGTCAACACTTGGAATGTTAGATCTGCAGAGATTACGTATCTGCTGTAGTTAAGGTAATAGTCAAATCAATCAGAGTCAATAATTTTGTTAGGTTAAATATCTTTGCCAAAAAATAACAAAGCCAAATGTATTAATAACCTTACAAATATTTCTACTCTTTGAATGAATAAGTCCATCTATGGAAATCTATGATCAGAAACACAGATGACTCATACACCAAAGTGTTTATTATTATATTGTTCACAGTAAAGAAAAACTGGAATCAACCAAAATGTATAACATATAAGGAGTGGTTATAAATTATAAATAATATATGATGAAACATTATTTAGGTATTAAAATTATACTTATAAAGTATTTTAATAATGATTACATAAATGACTAAAATGAAAGAGAAAACAGGATATAAGTAAAAAGAATGCTATCAATTGTATAAAAGTTGCTTGAAAAATAACTTAAAAAACACATTAAAATAGTAATTTCTTGTTGATAAAATATGGGTTATTTTATGTCCCTTTTAATTTTTATACATTTCCCAAATTTTATACAATGAGCATGTAATACTTTTATAATGAACAACAAAGAATTAAGAACCAAGCTATAAACAAATATAATGTATTACTTTTCCTGAATGAAAAAGCTTAAAAATGGAGTCATTCTTGAATAGGAAAAGGAAAAAGAACACTGGAGTCAATGTTTTTCTGCTACAGTTCTTGTGTACACAACCTGCCTATCTAACTTGATTATAAGCTTCTTAAACAGACATTTTCTCAATTATCTCTATAAATCCAAAAATATCTCACTCATAGCAGGCATTAAATAAATATTTATTAATGAATAAAAGTCAGGACAAGTTACAGTAAGCTGTTTAAAGTAATAGAAAAAAGCCCTGGCTGGTTTGATTCAGCGGTTAGAGTGTTGGCCCATGGACCAAAGAGTCGTGGGTTCAATTCCAGTCAAGGGCACATACCTCAATTACAATTTGGTCCTCAGCCCTGGTCGGGGTTGTGCAGGAGGCAACCAGTCAATGTGTCTCTCTTACATCAATGTCTCTCTCTCTCTCCCCCCTCCTCCTCCTCCCTCCCTCCCTCCCTCCCTCTATCTCACTCTATCTGAAGATAAATGGAAAAAAAATATCCTCGGGGGAGGATTAAATAATAATAATAATAATAAAGTAATAGAAAAGTAATTTTTTTTTTATCCTTACCCAAGGACACTTCTCAATATTTTGTTCAGATAGAGTGGGAGGGAGAGGGGGAGAGAGAGAGAGAGAGAGAAACATCGACGCAAAAGGAATAGAAAAGTAATTTTAACAGTCAAAACAAGTATTTTCCTGGCATCTCCATGTTTGGACAGAATAGAATGGCTGGGCTTGGGGGTGCTGAACACTTAGTGTGGAAAGACATAGGAACAGAGGTTTGCCACATGGAAGAGCATGAATATGGAAGTGTGTGAACAGTACCCTCTGTGGCAGAAAGGACAGCACCCCAAGACCAGTAATTCTCAGACTTGTGTTTCTGCCCCCACACAGAATACCCAACTTTCAAATGTAGGCCCTGTGCCCAACAGGTGTCCCTGGGGTGCAGCCATCCTGGGAGCTCAAGGCTGTTCCTCTGAGCACTCTCCACTTCTCAAAATGGAAGTGAACAGCACTCATGTCGTGGTGAGGATAACTCTGACTTAGCTCTAATGACTTTTCTCTCTCTCTCTCTTTTATTTAAATTTTCTTTTTCGTTATAGATTTTAGAGAGAGAGAAAGGGAGAGGGAGAAGGAAATAAAAACATCGATGAGCCGATGAGAGAGAACATCGATTGACTGCCTACTGCATGCCCCCCACTGGGGATCAGGCCCATAACCTGGGCATGTGCCCTGAACGGGGAATTGAACTGGCGACCTCTTGGGGTATGGGTCAATGCTCAATCCACTGAGCCACACCAGTCGGGTGCTCTAATGACTTTTTATTTTATTTTTATTTTTTTTTTTTTTTTTTTTTTTATTTTTAGAGTGGGAGGGAGAGAGAGGAAGAGAGAGAGAGAGAGAGAAACATCGACGTGAAAGCGACACATCGAGTGGCTGCCACCCGCACGACCGACCAGGGCCGGGGACAAACTGCAACCGAGGTACATGCCCTTAGCGGGAACCAAACCCGGGTCTCTTGGGACCGCAGGCTGATGCTCTAACCGCTGAACCAAACCGGCCAGGGCCTCTAATGACTTTTTAAAAATAATTTTCCCGCCCCAGCTGGTTTGGCTCAGCGGTTAGAGAGTCAGCCTGCGGTCCAGAGAGACCTGGGTTCGGTTCCCGCTAAGGGCATGTACCTCAGTTGCAGTTTGTCCCCAGCCCTGGTTGGTCATGCGGGTGGCAGCCACTCGATGTGTCCCCTTCACGTCAATGTTTCTTTCTCTCTTCCTCTCTCTCCCTCCCACTCTATCTGAACAAAAAAAATGGAAAAATGTCCTCGGGTGAGGATAAAAAGTAAATAAAAATAAAAATAAAAATAATTTTCCCTTATTAAAATGAAACTTATAATTTTTGCTTATTGGTAAGAACAAATTACCTGAGACACAACTCATAATGGAGACCAACACTCTGCTGTGGGTGAAACCTTGGGTGAGAGCCACCCAGTAACAACAACACAGCAGCCAGCATTTACTGCTCCAGGCACTGTGCTCAAGCTCATGGGTATCATCCCATTTCATCTTCACCAAAACCCTGTGAAATAGATACTATTAGCACTTCTATTTTACAAATATAGAAACAGGTGCTTTTAGACTTAAGCAGGACACCCAGCTGGTAAGTGGCAGGGCTAGAACTCAAGCCAGGATCATGTCAAAGCCCATGGTATAGCTGCAGCCCAGGAGGTGGTGGTGGCAGTAGTGGGGGAGTAGTAACAATGCTGAAAATGAGAGGAAACGCCTCTGACATGCTCACCTGTGCCAGGCACTGCTCTGAGACTGTTATATATATTAACTTATTTATTCCTCACAATAAAACTCTAATACTGCCATCACTACCATCCTCCTTTCACAGGTGAGGAAACAGGCAAAGAGATGGTAAGTGGTTTACCCAAGATCACAGAGCTGGAAAGTAGCAGAGGCTAGATTTGAATTCAGAGTCTGACCTTTTGGCCACCATACTATGCAGTGTTGGTACTGCCCCAAAGCTTTTATTTTAAAACAAAAATACACTGGCATATCAGTTCTCGCGGTATTTCTTTTCAGATAGATCACTGTTTTTACCTACAGGATGGACTTCTCAGAAGAAGCTCCCATCTCTTCCAATGTTCCTGGCTTAGAACCTTGAAATTAATGGAATATATCAGCCTTTTAAAGCACCATTTGGAGATCTGTGTTAACCCTGACTAATGGGTTAAAGACAGAAGAAGAATGGCAATATTCCAGTTCTCTCATTCAAGTTCTCATGGAGGCAGATGTTCCTAATTCAGTGTGTGGGGCCAGTGTCTCCTCGCCCCTTCCTTCATTTCAAAGACCTTTATTCCTGACTACTAGAAATTTATGGGTTGTCTATTTTTCCCTTTCATTCTGTAAGGCTTCTATTCAACACATATGGGTAGATCCAAAGGAAGGGAAAAGTACTACTCAAATATGCATTTGAAACATGACAACCATATTCTTGGTCACAGCTCCTCTTTTGGGATAGATGCACATTCCAAAGCTATTAAGTCAGTGCCTAACGTTCTGTGATTCTCCCCAGTTCCTTAGGCAGAAGAGAAGATGTTGCTGGAAATCAACAATCAAAGGCAAATCACACACAGAAATAGTAAAAAAAAAAATCACAGTTGCAAAGTGCACGTAGTTTGAAAGGTATGGACTCCTAAACAGAAATTAGGAACAAGGTCAGAAAAATGTCATTCTCTGAAAAAGAAACTAAGACATAGCATAAAATAGACATTAGTAATTGGTGAGAAGCTTTCCTGTAAATAACGCATGCTAAAATAATGTGTAAATGTGGTCTTCTAAATCTCATGCAGAAGCCCAAGGTCACTGCCCTATCTCATTATATCTAATAGTATTTGTATAAAAGGGTATTGTTTCAGGGCTGGCAGAGAGCATGCTGTACCCAAGGGCAGGGCTAAGGTTTATGACCTTGGGAACAAAATTCCCTCTCACTTTTAAGTTTTGAGCAGATGACTATGCCACAAAAGCCACAAACTATGATGAGTGGGCCTACACAAACAGAATTTAGTTAGTGGCCTGGGAAGGAATCAGTTATCTTTCTACTCTAGTTCCCTTAACTCACAGTAGCCCCCAAACTCCTTGGCCAATGCCTCCATGCCATCCATTACTCAGTTTATCCTATGGACAATTATTATTATTCCTGTTTTATAAGTGAAAAATAGGCTTAGAGAGTAGAAGAAATGCCCAGGTTTGTCAAATAACTCCTTTTCTGCCTCTCACCTTGCACCGAATTACTGAAACATTTTCCATCATTTTATTTGGCTACATTTTACTCATTCAGAAAACTAGGCATAAAAAGATAAGGAGCCCTGGCCAGTTTTGCTCAATGGTTAGAGTGTCGGCCCGTGGACCAGAGAGTCCTGAGTTTGGTTCCCGCTAAGGACATGTACCTCAGTTGCAGTTCACCCCCGGCCCCGGTTGGGGTCGTGTGGGTGGCAACCAGTTGATGTGTCTCTCTCACATCGATGTCTCTCTCTCTCTCTTCCTTCCTCTCTCCCTCCTGTTATAAAAAATAAATAAATAAAAAATAATAAATTGCGGAACATCCATATAATAAAATATTGTAAGTCACTAGAAATAGCGTTTTTTTTCCTTATTGATTTTCTAGAGAGAGAGGAAGAGAGAAGGAGAGAGAGTTAGAAACACTGATGAGAGAGAACATTGACTGGCCACCTCCTGCATGCCCCCCACCAGGGACTGGGTCCACAACCTGGGCATGTGCCCTGACTAGGAATCGAACCAGCGACCTCTTTGTGTGTGGGTTGATGCTCAACCAGTGAGCCACACTGGCTGGGTAGAAAACGCGTTTTTTAAGACCATTTATATATATAGGATATTGTTCATGACATAAAAAAGAAAGATACAAAATTATACCGGTAGTATGTTGCTGATTTTGTTAAAACTAATGAAAGAAAAAAGCCAAAATGTGGAAAGAGATGTTGATACCTGCTTTCTATAATGAGCCAGTGTCACTTTTATAATCAGGGAAAAAAATGTTGTTTTTAAAATTTGTCTATAGCCCTGGCTGGTTTGATTCAGCGGTTATAGCGTCGGCCTATGGTCCGGAGAGATCCGGGTTCAGTTCCCGCTAAGGGCATGTACCTCGGTTGCAGTTGTCCCCGGCCCTGGTTGGTCGTGCGGGTGGCAGCCACTCGATGCATCTCTTTCACGTCGATGTTTCTCTCTCTCTCTCTCCCTCCCACTCTCTCTGTACAAAAAATGGAAAAATGTCCTCGGGTGAGGATAAAAAATAAAAAATAAATAAAATTTGTCTATAAATAACTAAAAAAGGTATCTGCCTTTTAAGAGAATAAATTTGGCATATGGTTATTCTAATTTGTTAATAATATTTTCTTTATCTTTGTTTTGAATATTGGTTCAATCATTATAGTGAGTTAAAAATCTATAGCTGTGCTTTTGTGACATCCTCATTTTACTAGTTTTTGCTTTTTGTAATTTGTTGCTATGTTATTTTACCATATAAAAGTAAAAAAATGCAATGACAATCGCCAAATACATATAGCAACTCCAAAAGGTTTTTGTGAAGATTAAATAATTTATATAGAGAGCTTAATGCAGTGCCTGGCACAAACTTGTACTCAATAAATGTTGGCTATTATTACTGGTAGTTTTGAGATTAATATTGTTACTTATGTTTCCATTTGTTTGAATTTAACTCACATATCTTTTGTCATTTATTTATTTTTTTAAAAATCTTAAAAATATAAAAGCAAATGCAGCAAAGAAAAGCCACTGCAATTGAACTAGGTGCCAAAGACGATTCATAAGTTCTGGTTCTTTTACATACTTGCTTTGCAGACTCTAGGCCTCGTTATACCCACTCATATCGGTGGTAGGCCTCAAGAAAATCACCATTTGAACCTGGCCCTCCAAGCCCTACTGCCATATAATGCAACAGGGCTTTGTCCCTTTGGCCATCAGACTGTTCCCTACATTAGTCAAAACTCATAAACCTTCAGCTGTAAACAAGATGACCCAATTTTGTTAAAATGTAGTAGCCAGAAATGTATTCATTTTTGTTGTTGTTGTTAATCCTGACCTGAGGATACTTTTCCATTGATTTTTAGATAGAGTGGAAGGGAAGGAGAGAGCGAGAAAAACATCAGTGTGAGAGAGACACATCAATTGTTGCCTCCCGCAGGACCCCAACTGGGGCCATGAACCTGCATCCCAGGTATATGCCCTTGACTGGGAATTGAATCCAAAACCCTTTGGTCCATGGGCTGATGCTCTAACCACTGAGCAAAACAGGCAAGGGCTAAAGTGTGATTCATTTTTAGTGTTGTAATTTGAAAGGACTCACATAGGTGGGTTATACATGAAAGCTACAAAAGACTATGACTATACCCAGATAGTCCTATACAGAGATAAGCCTTCTGTCCCTCTCTCTGCAGCTAACCTTCAAGCCCTAGCTGCTCTGCAGGTTAGAACATGCTAGAGAATGGTTATGTGTCCCCTGACCAGAAGAGACAGCCCTTGCCCTCAGAGAAGAAGATAATGCCCACTTCCTCCTCTCTGCCTTCAATGTCCATAGGCCAGGCCCTGCCTAGAGATATGAGCTATGACCCTAGCCATCCCTGGCTAATGCCCTGCCCCTTGCTAAGGATTATCGGAAGGCAGCCTGAAAAGCTAGCTTTGGTTTACTCATCTGATAAATCTGTGTTCTTTGATAAGAGCCCAGTGGATTAGAGGAAGAGAATGTGCTTTAGATCCTCCATGAGGATGGGAAACTGGTCTTTAACCAACATTTAAAAAGTACTATGCTTAGCAACTAGTGTAGTAAAGATCAAATAAAAAACTGATGTGAAGGCATTTTTGCAAACTCCAAAGTGATCTAAAATGTAAAAGGAAGAGGACTGTGTTTAAATATATAATTATAAGCAACTTAACTTGAATCAAAACCTGTGCCTCTATATCATGTTCATGGATTGGAAGACTCAGTATTATTAAGATATCAATTCCCCCTAACCTGTTCTACAGATTTAATGTAATACATTTAAAATCCTAGCATACATTTTTGTAGAAATCAACCAACTGATTCTAAAATGTTATGGATAAGCAAAGAAACTAAAACAAGTGAGACAACTTTGAAAAAGAACAAAGTTGGAGGACTCCCACTGCCTGATTCCCAGCCTTCCTTCAGTATAGCAATTGAACCAGCATGGTGTTAACCAAATGATAAACATAGAGACCAATGGAACAGAAGATACAGTGAGGAAGTAGACCTACACATATATGGTCAAGTGATTTTCAACAAAACTCCCAAAGTAATTCAGTAGGAAAGAAAAGACTTCTCAACAAATGGTGCTGGAACAAGTCAACATTCATATTCAAAAAGACTGATCCTCAACCTATACTTAGTACTACATTTTTAAAAATTAACTTGAAATTACTTAAGTGTAAAAAGCTAAAACTATAAAACTTCTAGAAGAACACATATGAAAAAATCTTTTTGGCCCTGAGTTAAGCAAAGAATTCTTAGAAAAGACAAAAAGACACAAATCATAAAAGAACAGAATGATAAATTGGACTTCATCAAAATTAAAAACATCTGCTCTTCAAGACTCTTGTTAAGAAAATTAAAAGACAAGCCACAGACTGGGAGAAAATATTTGCAAAATACAAATCATATAAAGAAATGGTATCCAAAATATAGAAAGAATTCTCACAACTCAACAATAAGAAAATGAACAACCCAATTTAAAAACTGGGCAAAAGATTTAAAGAGACATTTCACCAAAGAAGATACAAGATTGGCAAATAAGCTCAACATTATTAGTCATTAAGAAAATGTAAATTAAAGCCACAATGAGATAGCACTGCACACGCATTAGAATGACCAAAAATTTAAAAAATTACCACCTCACACCCATTAGTCTGACTATAAAAAAAAAAAATCCTAGACAATAACAAGTGTTGGTGAGGATGTGGAGAAATTGGAACTTTTGCAAACTGTTGGTGAGAATGTAAAATGGTATAGCAACTGTGGAAAACTGTGTGGGAGTTCCTCAAAAAATTAAAAATGGAATTACCATATAATCCAGCAATCCCACTTCTGGGTATACAGACAAAAGAATTGAAATCATGTTCCGGAAGAGATATTTGCACTCCCATGTATACAGAAGTGTTATTCACAAAAGCCAAAAGGTGGAAGCAACCCAAATGCCCATCGATGGATGAATGAATGGATAAACAAAAAGTGCTTTAGTCCTGGCTGGTTTTGCTCAGTGGTTAGAGCTTTGGCCCACGGACCGAAGAGTCTCAGGTTCAATTTCTGGTAAAGGGCATGTACCTCGGTTGTAGGTTTGGTCCTGGTCCTGGTCGGGGTCATGCAGGAGGTAACCAATGGATGTGTCTCTTTCACATTGTTGTGTGTGTCTCTCTCTCTCTCTCTCTCTCTTCTCCCCCTCCATCCCACCCTACCTCCCCCCTCCCTTTTCCCTCTCTCCCACGCTATCTAAAAATCAGTGGAAAAATATCCTCAGGTGAGGATTAAAAAATAATAATAATTTTAAAATGTGGTTTATACATAAATTGGAGGAGTATTCAGCCTTAAAAAGGAAGGAAATCCTGTCATATGCTACAGTATATAGATGAGGCTTGAGGACATTATGCTAAGTGAAACAGCCAGTCGGAAAAAGACAAGTACTACATGATTTCACTTACAAGAGGTACCCACAGTAAATTCACAGAGACAGAAAAGTAGAAAGATGGTTGCTAAAGGCTGGGAAACGGGAATGGGAAGTTGTTATTTAGTAGGTACAGAGTTTCAGTTCTGTAAAATGAATAAGTTCTGGAGATTGGTTGTGCAGCAATGTGAATACATTTTTTTATGTTTGTTTGTTTTTTATCCTCACCCGAGGACATCTCCCCATTTTTCATTTAGATAGAGTAGGAGGGAAAGAGAGGAAGAGAGAGAGAAAGAAACATCGACGTGAAAGGGACACATCAAGTGGCTGCCTCCCACACGACCCAACCAGTGCCGGGGACAAACTGCAACCAAGGTACGTGCCCCTAGCAGGAACCGAACACAGGTCTCTCTGGACCGCAGGCCAATGCTATAACCGCTGAGCGAAACCGGCCAGGGCTGAATACATTTTTTTTTTAAATTGATTTGAGAGAGAGGAAGAGAAAGAGAGAAAGAAACATCGATTTGGTGTTCCACTTTTATGCATTCATTGGTTGCTTCTTTTTTTTATCCTCACCTGAGGATATTTTTGCATTTATCTGCAGATAGAGCGGGAGGGAGAGAGGGAGGAAGAGAGACAGAGAAATATTGACATGAGAGAGACACATCAATTGGTTGCTACCCGCACAACCCCAACTGGGGCCGGGGACAAACCGCAACCAAGGTGCATGCCCTCAGTGGGAATCAAACCCGGGACTCCCCAGTCCACGGGCCGATGCTCTAACCACTGAGAAAACCGGCCAGGGCCATTGGTTGCTTCTTGAATGTGCCCTGACCCAAAGTGAACCTGAAACCTTGACACATTGGATGATGCTCTACTGAGCTACCTGGCCAGGGCTTGTTCTGTATATTAACTATGGTGCTAGTTATTCCGACTGTATACCTAACAAAGGTCAATTGTACTATATGTAAATTATACCTAAAAATGTTTACTTAAAAAAAATCTGTGCTTCTGGGATTCCCTTTTTTTCTTAGTTTGTCAAGAATCCTGGGAAGAGGGTTCCTAGTGGCCTAATCAGGGATAATGTGCGGATCAAAATGATAATAATAATAATAATTATAGATTACTCCCCATAGAATAAAATTAGAAACCCCCATGCCCTGCCTGTTTGGCTTAGCAGTTAGAGTGTCAGCCTGTGTGCTGAAGGGTCGCAGGTTCCACTTCTGGTCAAGGACACATAGTTCGGCTGCAGATTTGATCCCCAGATCCGGTTGGGGTCATGCAAGGCAACCAATTGTGTCTCTCTCACATCAGTGTTGTTCCCTCTCTCTCCCCCTCCCTCCCTTCCACTCTATCTAGAAATTAATGAAAAAAAAATCCTCAGGTGAGGATTAATTAAAAAAATTTTTAAAAGAAACTGCAAAATCATATAGAAAAATAATGTATAAATTAAAAGTTTGATGATCAAAATAAAGTATCTCCTCACAAATATTATCTAATTACAAAGGGGAAGCATAACTTTAAAGTGGAGAAGACTCCCCAGGCCAGTTTGGCTCAGCGGTTGAGCATCGGCCTGTGGACCAGAGAGTCCCGGGTTCGGTTCCCGCTAGGGGCACATACCACAAATAAATAAATAAATAAATAAATAAATAAATAAATAAAGTGGAGAAGACTGACAGACACCACCCTAATTAAATGTTGTTTTTTATTTTTTAGAGAGAGAGGAAGGGAGAGAGGAGGAGACAGAAAGGCAGAGAGAGAGAGAAACATTTATCTTCTGCCTCCTGCACACCCCCTATTGGGGATCGAGCCCACAACCCAGGCATGTACCCTGACTGGGAATCCAAACATCGACCTTTTGGTGCATTGGACGATGCTCAACCAACTGAGCCACACCAGCCAAGGCCACTACCCTAATTATAATGAACATCATTAGTAACAGGACAAATGAAAATCACCCACTTAATGAGATGCAATGACATCATTTCTGTGCTATTCCTGCCAAAGATGCATAATCTGAATCTAATCACATACACAAAAAAAACACCAGACAAACCCCACTAAGGGATATTCTTCAAAAGTGGCAAGGCCACAAAGGTCAAAAATAAATTTTTTCATGTCAAAAATAAAAGACTGAAAAACTGTTCCAGACTGAAGGAGATGAAAGACGATAACTAAATACACGAGATTTTGAACTGGATCCCTTTACTACGGAAGAGAGTAATAGGACATTTGATAAAACTTAAATGAAGTCTGAGTATTAGACGGTAACAATTATCACTGCTCATTTCCTGATTTTAATGGCTCTATTTTGGTTATGTAGGACAATGTCCTTGCGTGTAGGAAATACACAAGGAAATATTTTAGGGGTGATACAGCATCAGGTCAGCAACTTATCAAAGCGGAATAATTATTTGTATGGTATTTCCAACTTTTCTGTAAGTATGTGATTATTTCAAAGTATAAAGTATATTCAAAGAAAGAATCCTGGGACGGTCAGTCAAGGGCTGTCACTTCATCCCATTCTCCAACGCAACAGAAGAGGGACGTGATAATAAAATCTGTATTCTTCTAAAACTTACAATAAAGTGCCACAGATTTGGGATCTCAAGAACAGCTGACCTTGACAATGTTCTATGTTCTGCACAAGACAGAGATCTACGTTATTTGGATACTGAATGATCCAATAGGCCAACGTACAAAAGATATGATCTACAGAGGTAGACCTCTAACATTGGCAGTATTTTTTTTTTTAAATCCTCCCCAGAGGATATTTTTCCATTCATCTTCAGATAGAGTGTGAGGAAGAAAGACAGAGAGAAACATCAATGTGAGAGAAACACATCGATTGGTTGCCTCCCGCATGACTCTGACCAGGGCCAGGGACCGAACCACAATCGAGGTACCATGCTCCTGACTGGAATTGAACCGGAGACTCTTTGGTCCGCAGGCCAATGTTTAACAGCTGAGTCAAACTGGCCAGGGCAACACTGGCAATACTGAAGTGACATTCCAGTATATACTAAAGACAAGATTCCAGTGTAATAGGTACAAATCTGCTCATATTGTACTTTCTGTAATCACTATTATTTTTCGGAATTCCCATTAGCACTCTCAAATGGAAGTCTCCAATTTAAACAATACTTTTGCTTCATGGCACATCATCAAACAAGTGAACCCAGTTTTCACAACAAAGAAACACTATTTTTAAAATGGAGAGGCATCCAAATGAATCAAAAAGTTTATATCTTAAAGTTTATATCTCGACTTTAACACCAAATCTTAAATTGTATATTTAGAGTGATAGACTAATTTTTCAGAGACTAGGACATCTCAGTAAGTCTAATTCAGATCTTAACAAAAGCATCATATACCAGTGAAACTGAAACGCCAGTTTCACATGGTTTTGAACAGGCTCTTCACTGATATGATTAAAGCACCTATGAAAGCCATGGCTGGTGTGGCTCAGTGGATAGAGTGTTGGCCTGAGCAAAGAAGGGTCATGGGTTCGATTCCTGGTCAAGGGTATGTACCTGGATTGTAGGTTCAATCCCCAGCCCATTGGGAGGCATGTAAGGGAGGCAACCAATCAGTTTCTCTGTCTCCCCTCTCCCTCCCTCCCTTCCACTCTCTAATCAATGGAAAAAATATCCTCGGGTGAGAATTGGGGAAAAAAAAGCATGTATGACACTGCACTAATCCAAATGCAATATAGACCACTTGTCTATGCCTCAGATCTGCATTCTTTAATGGGCTAGAAACTAGACAAATGAAGGTAGTGAAATGTGGCTGGTCCAAATTGAGATGTGTTTTCAGTATAAAATAAACAAATTTCAAAGACAATACAAGAAATAAAGAATGTGAAATATTTCATTAATGTTTTTATATTGATTATATGTTGAAATGATTTTTTAATATATTGAGTTAAATAATTATTTAAATAAAATAAAATTCATTCCACCTGTTCTTTTCTTTATGTGGCTACCAAAAAAGCTTAAATTACATATGTGGTTCACATTATAATTTCTACTGGACAGTGATGCCTTAGGCCATTTGTAAAATCACACTATCTTAATGCTGCAAAAACTAGGAAAGAGAATAATGATAAACTTCCCAGAAGAACACTGAACTGTATCTAGGACAGGTTTAACCTTCAAGATCTAATCTTTTTAAGGATAATCTCTGCCTATCTTTTTACGGTCCACTCAGCTTGAAGAAATAAATATCCGGAGGTACCTGAAATTCCGATGCACTGCTCCGCAGCTGGCTCACATTTGGTAAGGATCCGCCATGGTACTGTGTTAGGCGCAGTTGCTGAAGCTTCTGAAATTGAACCTGGTAACAAGAAGATTTCAAGACTTTTGAGAGATGATAGCAAAAGTTTGGAGAAAGCATCAAAGTATGGTGTTTTGTAATGAAATGGTTCAAGGGTGAAAGTCTTGGTTTCAATTTCTTTTCTACTTAAAACTATTAGGTTTCCGGTGCTTCGTGTTTTTGATTAGTCTATTTTTGGAAAGAATTTACCCATGTTCCAAATGTCCTGTGCGCCATGACAGTAAGGCACTCTTGCAAGGTCATTGAGTGTATATGTGTAGGCATGCAGGCACAATCTTTTTTTTTTTTTTTTATCCTCACCTGAGGACATTTTTGCATTTATCTTCAGATAGAGCGGGGGGGGGGGGGGTGCGGGGGGGACATCGATGCAAGAGAGACACACTGACTGATTGCCACCCGCACGACCCCAACCGGGACCGGGACCAAGGTACGTGCCCTTAGCGGGAACCGAACCGGGACTCTCTGGTCCACAGGGCAATGCTCTAACTGCTGAGCCAAACCGGCCAGGGCTGCAGGCACAATCTTTAACAGCAATAAAGGATTTCTTGAAGACAAACTAAGCCACTATCTACAACTCTGCGACATTGACTGTTCTCCCTTCTCCATGTTCCTTCCCAGTCATTCACCTTTATGTGTAATAACTGTGTAGCTGTAATATCATAAGTACAATCACAAGCCTTTTCTATATTACATAAAGATATTTAATGGCAACATAACTCTTCTTCTGAATCAAATATTTCCATAGGACACATGCCAAAGAGTGATTAGTAAGTCTCTGGGTACCGGCCTTTTAATGGCTGTCAATACATACTGCTAAAATGTTTTTCCAAAGGGTATACCAATGTACATATGAGTAAATAGTTTTGCCAAAAACCTCACTAACACTGGATATGATCATTAATTGGGGTAAGAAAGGAGGCCAATGAAACAGGTATAAAATGGTATTCCACTGTTTTGATATATGCCTTTCTTCTGCAAGTTCTTCCTTACTTCATTTTTCAAAAGGCAATAAACTGGTTACAGTTCTTGTAAACCCCAAAGTGGTCCAATTTGGTCTTTAAGAGTTCTCTTTCTAAAATAATAAATTACCTCTGTGGTTACATAACCCTTGGCACTTATAATTCATGCTGGGAAGAAAGGGGTAGATGGGAACCCTGAGGCAGAGTTTTACCCTTTCATTACTTTTTCTCTTTGTCTAATTAAAAAACAAAACAAAACTACCAGATCTTAGTCTCTACTGTCCACTTCATCTCTAACCTTCGCTAAAACTACCCGTGGAGACTGCATTATCCCACTTTTACAGACCTGGAGACCAGACTTAGAGAAGTTCAGAGACTTGTGCAAGGTCACAAAGCTAAAGGAAGCCAGGTTATGGTGGTCTAACTAAAAACCCACATTCTTTCTTATTTCTGCCACATTCTTTTCCTGTTTTTTTTTTTTCATTTCTCTCTCAACGATCATACTACCTACAAGCTCCAAGAAGAGTGAAGTTTGGCTAACCAAAAGTATTGCTGAGCCCATGAAGCACTCTAACTTTTGTTTTTCCATTTATCATGAAAACTTTCAAATATACACAAAATAGACATAAGCATAATGAAACCCTATGTAGCCATCCTCCAGCTTCGATAATGTTCCCAACTTAAGTCTAATTTTTTTTTTTTAACTTTTTTTTCTTTATTGATTTTAGAGAGAGAGGAAGGGAGAGGGAGAGAGAGATAGAAACATTGGTGAGAGAGAACATCGACTGGCCGCCTCCTGCATGCCTCACACTGGGGATTTGGCCCACAATCTGGGCATGTGCCCTGACTGGGGGAATCAAACCGGCGACCTCTTGGTACATGGGTCAATGCTCAACCACTGAGCCACACCGGCTGGGCTAAGTCTAATCCTGATCCACCTTTACCCACTCCACTACCCACAGCACTCACTAAAAGAAATCCCAGGAATCATATCGTTTCTTATTTCAACATGTATCTCCAAAAGACACAAACTTATATTTGTTTGGAAGTTTTAAAGGCA
The DNA here is from genome assembly GCF_014108415.1 of Molossus molossus. NCBI lineage: Eukaryota > Metazoa > Chordata > Mammalia > Chiroptera > Molossidae > Molossus > Molossus molossus. The sequence goes on along the minus strand of NW_023425360.1, from coordinate 3,268,952 downwards.
TACAAAACCCTTTGACAGCCTTAATTCCCTTATACCCACAGAATTTGATTTCTCAAGTATACTTCCCTGGGAGATGGCTATGATCTATTAAAACAAAACCCAGATCTGAGCATCAAATGAGAGGAGGACATGGTGGGCTTTCCCATCTATCAGGTGAGTTATAAGAACCAACTCTCAGCTTTTGATCTTAACATTCTCAAAGCTCTTACCAGAAGCATTTGACTGCTCTGTCCTTTAAATTCTCTAGACCAATGGTTCTCAACCTTCCTAATGCCGTAACCCTTAATACCGTTCCTCATGTTGTAGTGACCCCCAACCATAAAATTATTTTCTTTTTTTTTTTTTTTTTTTTTTGTACAGATAAAGTGGGAGGGAGAGAGGAAGAGAGAGAGAGGGAAACATCGATGTGAAAGGGACACATCGAGTGGCTGCCACCCGCACAACCAACCAGGGCCGGGGACAAACTGCAACCGAGGTACGTGCCCTTAGCGGGAACCGAACCCGGGTCTCTCCGGACCGCAGGCGGACGCTCTAACCGTTGCTACTTCATAACTGTAATTTTGCTACTGTTATGTCTTAGGTGACCCCTGTGAAAGGGTCGTTCAACCCCCAAAGGGTTCGAGAACCACAGGATGAAAATCGCTGCTCTAGACAAAACTCTCTCCCCTCTTGATCTAAAGCCTTTGATTCTTTCTTCCATCAATCCATCCATTTATTCACTTACATAAATACTTTTAGCCCTGGCCGGTTGGCTCAGCAGTAGAGCGTCAACCCATGGACCAATGAGTCATAGGTTCGATTCCGGCCAAGGGCACATACCTTGGTTGCGGTTTGTCCCCGGTTTGTCCCCAGCCCTGGTCGGGGTTGTGCGGGAGGCAACCACTCGATGTGTCCCTCTCACGTCGATGTGTCTCTCTCTCTCCTCCTTTCTCTCCCTCTCTCTCCCATTCACTCTATCTGAAGATAAATGGAAAAATATCCTCGGGTGAGGATTAAAAAATAAAAATAAATAAACTTTTAACTGTGTGTAGGCACTGGTTTATGAATATGAAAATGTACCGCAGTTCCTGTCTTCAGAGAGTTCTCACAAAGGCTTCAACTCTTACCCCAAAACCTTGACACTTCAACTAAGCTAAATTCTACATCTAGCTAGACACTTGCCTTCTGCTGAGCTGAAGGCCCTCTCACGGTCCCCCACATATGCTCTCCCTCTCAAAGTGCCTACTTCTAGAGACTTCGGAGATTGCTGCGCTACAGTAAAAAGAGCACTGAATTTGGAATTAGAGGATCTGAGTTTGTAGCCTGGAGCTACCACGTGGCTGGGCAAATTATTTTGCTGTCTACTTTACAAAGACAATGTAAGGATTAAAAGAAAGAATAGACATGACCATGCTTGCAAAATGTAAAGCTCTGGGCAACTTCTCAAAATATCACTATCGTCAATATTCTCAACTACCTCCTAAACCCTTGAGAAATTTTGAAATTTTCCTCTTTTGAAAGGTAGAATCACTGAACCAGAAAGAACCTTAGAGACTATCTGTGGCACTGTCACAATAGCTTGCTGCTGATGAAAATGAGGACCAAAGGATGATGAGCCTGAGGCAGAGGTCACAGACTGGTAGGCTGTAAGCCACATTTAGCCTAGAGAGTTCAGTTTGACCGACATGATAATGACCCACTCAATGTTTTCAATTTTAATTTTACAATTAGAAGAGTGAGTAAAAATCTGGATTTCCAGCTTCTCTTCACTGAGAGAGCAGACAACACTGAAACAATATTCTTTCATGGCAAAATGCATGGAGCTGAGAAGTGACCGCCCCTAGACAGGGCTTAGGTTCTCCTGTCATTGTCCCCTACCATTCCTCCACTGTGGCCTGAGATTAGCTACTATTCATCATCTCATTCCTGATCCCTCCACTCATTTCCCTTACCTGCCTTACCCTGTAACTCAAGTGAGCAACCTTGCAGGAGTGGGGAACGTCTGGCCAGTGAGCCGTACAAAGCCCACAAAATCAATACCAGCTAACGTCACACGCCTTACCAAATTAGCCTGACTGAATATAGCAGGCTAATTTTTTTTTAAATATTGGATTTAACAGAAAATATCACATTGTAAACAAGCCCATTGATCTATCAGCTTAAAACAGATTGACAACACAATCACGTATAAAAGCTAAAGACAAAATACTGGTACCAAACACAGCACTTAAAAGGCCTGAGCCAGGCACACTCCGAAAGGTCTTTACCAGAAGTAGAGGCAGCAGCAGCTCAAAACAGGCACAGAAATATGGAGGAGGAGGCTTAAGAGAGTAAAGGAAGGCAGAGCAATAGTCTCACGTTGTGAACAAGGGTGAAGAATAAAGGGACAAAGGGTTCTATTTCCTAATGTTCTGGAAACATCAGAGCATGCCACATGAACCTGAGAGGGTTAGGACGAATAGCAGGCTAATTTTTTTAAGTTGATAATTGTGTATGGCCTGTGAATGATGTTATAAATATCCAAATGGCCCTTGGCAGAAAAAAGGTTCCCCATCCCTGAGACTATAGTCACACACTTTAGTAAAATTTCCTTCATGGTCTATATGAAATGAGTTCCTTTTTGAAAAAGTATCCTAGTAGACAACACAACCACAAACAAAATCCCAAAAGGACTTTTTACAAAATTGACAAGATAATTCTAAAATTTGTGGATATGCAAACAACCTAGGACAGCCAAAACAATTTTTAAAAAGAGCAAGGTAGAGCAAGACTTAAGTTGTCTCATTTCAAAACTCAGTATAAAGCTATATTAATCTAGGCAGTGTGTCACTGTGAAAAAAAAAGATATATAGATCAAGAGAACAGAAGATAGAGTCCAAAAATAGACCCATACATATACGGCCAATTGATTTTTGACAAAAAGTGTCATAGCAATTCAATGGGGGAAAAAAGTGTTTTCAGCAAATGCTTCTGAAGTAGTTGAATATACAGACATTCAGTGTGACAGCCAAATTCAAACCCCAGTTCTACCTCTTACCAGGCATGCAAGCCTTAGCTTGCTTGTCTACAAAATAAAGAACATTCTAGTAACATACTCTATAGGGTCATTGTGAGAACTACATGTGATAATGAATGTAAAGGGATCAGATGTACAGTGCCTGGCAAAAAAAATACCGCTCAATTCTTAGCCCAAACCTAGTCTTTCTAGTCTCAATCTACTTTCTGAGGCCTTACTACTCCATATCTAATCTTTGTTTTAATCTAAAAATAATGTTGTTTTTTACAAATATTCAAGCCAAATTAATGCTCCTGGTTGACATGTTGAGTTTATCCTGTGATTTCTCAACACTACAAGTTGTCCTTCAAAGCTGAACTTCGTGAACAAGTTCACAACCCTGTCTCCATTTTCTCCCATTCATTCCTCAGTGCCTTACAACCTCCCTCCCAGCCAATGTAGTGGCTCTCACCAAGGTTACGAATGACCTCCACATGACTAGTAGACCAAAGGACATGTCCTTATCATGTCAGACCAAGTCAGCAACACTGGGCTAGGCTGGTCAACATTCCCTCCTCTTAACAATAACCCTCTTGGCTTTTCTGTCTAGTGGCTCTTCGGTCTTCTTTGCTGAAGCCACCTCCTCCTCCTCCTTGGGCTTCTCCTAGGCCCTCTTTGTATCTAACTCTATAGCAGTGGTCACAAATTCAAATGCCTACAGGTGCCACGCATGTTAGATAACTAAGTGAAGTGGGCTGGAATCACTGCAAGGAATACCATAGGGAGTGGTGGGGACTGTGGCAAAGTGAAGAACATACATATGCCCTATCTAATGGTGGCAGCCATTATTTAGCTCCAGGTAATTGCTGCCATGCAGAAATGTAGTATAAGTGTTGTTAGATAATCTCACTTTTCAAAAAAAGTGAGTTCATATTTTAAAGTAAAATCCCAATATTCAATGTGTGACACACATTTGGGAACCCTAAATTAAAAACATGTAAAAGGCCCTGGCCAATTTGCTCAGCGGTTAGAGTGTCGGCCTGTGGACTGAAGAGTCCTGGGTTCGGTTTCCACTAAAGGCCCGTACCTCAGTTGCAGTTTGTCCCCAGCCCTGGTTGGGGTTGTGTGGGTGGCAACCACTCGATGTGTCTCTCTCACATCGATGTTTCTCTCTCTCTCTATGTCCCTTTCTCTCTCCCACTCTATCTGAAGATAAATGCAAAAATGTCCTCGTGTGAGGATAAAAAAAAAATGTCAACGGATGTCCAGCCAGTATGGCTCAGTGGCTGAGGGTCGACTCATGCACCAAGAGGTCGCCAGTTTGATTCCCAGTCAGGGCACATGCTCAGAATGTGGACTCGATCCCTGGTGGGGTACATGCAGGAGGCAGCCAATGAGATGTTCTCTCTCATTGATGTTTCTCTCTCTTTCTCCCTTTCCCTTCCTTTCTCTAAAATCAATAAAGGAAAAAAATTATTAAAAGAAAAACACAAACATGTCAGAGGACCAAATTATAATTTAGGCCACAAATTTGCAAGATATGTTCTAGAAATTCTTCTCAGGCAGCTGAATCTACTCTTGCAGCTACACACCAAAGATTCCCACATTTATATCACGAGCCTAGACTTCCCTCCTGAGCTCCAGGGCCACTTTACAACTCCTGCTGGATCATCTCTACTACATGCCTCACAGGCACCTCAAACTCAGCGTCTCTTGACACTGAGGAGTTGCTTCCACCTTGCTCCTGCCGGGGCTCCTTCTCTTAATGGAAGAGACCTTGAAATGGCCCAAGTCTGAAAGCTGGGGACCATCGAGTCCTCTCTCTCCCTCGCCTCCCTCATCTATTCACTAAGGTGGTCCTTTGAACACCCTAAGTATCAATCTGTTCACTTCTCTGCCTGCCTGTTGCTACCACCCTAGTCAGTGACATCGTCACATCTTCTAGAATAGTATTACAGCCTCCAGTTTCTCTGCCACCTCCTCCTCTGTTCTATCACCATTCTGGAGCTAGGGACACTTTCTGAAAATGCAAGTCCCCTGGTTCAACCCCTTCAATGACTCTCCACTGTCCTTAGAATCAAGTCCCAAATCCTATCCCTACAATCTGATCCCTGTGAATGCCTCATCTCAAATCACCCTCCCTTTCCACTTGCTGAACCTGTTTCCTGTGCCCAAAACATTCTCTCTTCCTCAACACACAAGCATATATCCTGAAATGCCTTCTCCACTCCCACTAACCCTTTAGGCCACTAGAAGAGGTCAGACTCCCTACCAAAGACTCCAAGAGCTCCCTCGGTTTCCCCTTGTGTAATAATCATCAAAATGTGTCCTTACTTGTCAAATGAATGTCTTTCCCATTAAATCCTAAAATCCATGAAGAGACTGTGTTTTGCTTACTCAGTACTGCATCCCTGGTTTCCATCCTAATCCCTAGCACACACAAGGAACTCACTCAAGAATTTATTGAATAAATTAATAAGATCTTTGAAGCAAGACATCATGTCTCCCCCCCCCTCCCCGCCCCCCATTAACTACAGTGGGCACTCCAGCACTAACAAATTCATCAATGAATAAAGGAATAGCCTTCTTCCCAGGCATACCTGCTTCCACCTTCCTCCCTCTCCTTACCATCCCAGGGACTACCTCCTAGTTTTCTCTTCTCAAAATTTTCCCACTGCTTCCTAATAAGGCTGAACCCTAAAGTTAGAATGAAAAATTATCCATAATCTAGTCCATCCCACAAAATGGGCAAATAGAATTTAATTACACTTGAAGAATTAGCTGTGATTATGTAGAGGTTTTTTGTTTGTTTGTTTTTATTCCTCACCCGAGGATATTTTTCCATTTATCATTAGATAGAGTGGAAGGGTTGGGGAGAGAGACAGAGACAGAGAGAAACATCGATGTGACAGAGCCACATCGACTGGTTGCCTCCCACACGACCCGACCAGGGCCGGGGAGGAACCGCAACAAAGGTATATATGCCGGTGACCAGAATCGAACCCATGACTCATTGGTCCGCGGGCCGATGCTCTAAACGTTGAGTCAAACCAGCCAGGGCTGTAGAGAAGGTCTTGAAACTCAGCACTGGCTCAGCAAGTAAACAATACCTAGATTGGTTAGGGGGTCTGCCACGGGCTGGTAATGGAAAGTCAGAATATTTGCCATCCAGTTACCAATAAAGAACCAGATGGATTCTTCTGCATTTGGAATCTTTGGACAGTTGGAGGTTCACAGACATATGCTTGGGATCTAAGAGTTCTCTAGAAGTGCTCAGTTTTGTGATTCATTATGAAAATAACCCTCAAAAGTTTAAATAAGCAAATATTACTAGGCAAATTTGGTGTTATCATTTATCTTTGTGTTTATGAACACAGTGGAGTCGATTAGTATTACTTTACCTGCATTTCGTAGAGTAGAAAAGAACAAAGGCAAAATTAACATGTAAATGATGCTCTGTACCAGGTGAAGGGCAAAGTAACATCGTAATTGTGTAGTAATTAGAACAGAGAGAAGTGGTGGCTGAACTGAGTTATCACATGGGGCACAGGTTGACCAGGCTTGCTAAAAACTCAAGAGGATCTTAGCTGTAGGGATTGGCACCATATTCACATTGAGAGCTTCAATTCAACTCAGCAAAATAGCATTTGTCAGATACATTAATGTTAATTTGAATTTATTGTATTTTAAACTTTAAATTTATTTATACTTTTTTTGTTGTTTTTAATTTTTCCATTTATTTTCAGATAGAGTGGGAGGAAGGGAGAGGAGGGAGGGGGAGGGAGAGGATGAAGGGGGAGGGGGAAGAGAGAGAGAGAGAGCGAGAGGGAGAGCGAGAGAAAGATAAACATCCATGTGAGATCACATCAATTAGTTGCCTCCCCCACGAAACGGACCAGGGCCAGGGCCAGGGCCTGGGCCTGAAACTCAACCGAGGTACATGCTCTTGACCAAGGTACATGCCCTTGACTAGAATTGGACCCCGGATCAACACTCTAACCACTAAGTCAAACCAACACGGGTTATTTACAGGTGTGTTTTGTTTTGTTGTTATCCTCACCCGAGGATATTTTTCTATTTATCTTTAGATAGAGTGGGGGAGGGAGAGAGACAGGGAGAGAGAGAGAAACATGGACATGAGAGGGGCACATAGACTGGTTGCCTCCCGCAGGGCCCCCAACCAGGGTCAGGACGAACCACAACCAGGGTATGTGCCTTGGCCAGAATCGAACCCACAACTCATTGGTCTGCGGGCCAACACTCTAACCACTGAGTCAAACCCGCCAGGGCTATTTATACATGTTTTAAGTTATGGTTCTATCACGGCTATCAACAAAGAACAAGTTTACAGAACTTATATACAAGTTTATGTTTGAACATATTTGAGTAACATAATCAAATGCATACAAGCGAATACTGAGGACCTGCAAAACCTTTTTCCCTTTAAAAAAGTCTGTACCTTACATGTGGCTTCATCTGTAAGGGATGTTTTATGGGGATTTGTGAATTGGGTGAGAGACTGGATCAACTTTAGGGACACAGACACAGACATAGACAAAGAGAATGAATGTATTTGTACACATATAACTTATTATCTAAACAACACAGACCCCAGCATTAATCCTCAGCTTCTACCCAGTCATTCTCAATGTGCTCTCAGTTTGTCATCCCCGAATCTAACTAAAGTCACATGTAAATGTGTACTGATACCAGGCAGGTAATAAATGAAACTAGTCAGGGCACGAGAAAAAAAAATTCCTTGAAATGCTCAGCCTTCTTTATTTATAGATTTCTTTCTGAGTGTGACAGAAATGTAAATATAAGAATATTTCACTTTTGGGGGGGTGGAAGCAGGGAAGAGGGTGTCAATGTGGGGGGAAAGGAGGAATATCTGTAACACTTTTAACAATAAAGATAAATTTTTTAAAAAGGACATTTCAGTCCTGGCCAGTTTGGCTCAGCGGTTAGAGTGTCGGCCTGCGGTCCTGAGAGACCCGGGTTCGGTTCCCGCTAAGGGCGCGTACCTCGGTTGCAGTTTGTCCCAGGCCCTGGTCGGTTATGCGGGTGGCAGCCACTCGATGTGTCCCTTTCACATCGATGTATCTCTCTCTCTCTCTCTCTGTTCCTCTCTCCCTCCCACTCTACCTGAACAAAAAATGAAAAAATGTCCTCGGGTGAGGATAAAAAAAAAAAAAAGGACATTTCACCTTCCCCCTAACTTCACCAAAAGAAAACATCATAAAAAATATGATAAATGGCAAGTGACACCTCGCCTCAGTGGGGGGATCATAACAGTGTGTGCTGTGGACTGTGTGGCCAATTAAGAAAAGTCATGCTCCATTTGCGGGGGGCAGGTGATGCCACCCAGCTCCAGCTAATAGCTGTCATATGGGAATTCAGGATGAGTGTCTCCCAGTTTCATATTAATTCTATTCTATTCTATTAATGTATTTATACTTAAAGAAATATATAGAGGCCCTGGCCGGTTTGGCTCCGCGGTTGGAGCGTCAGCCTGCAGACCACAGAGTCCCGGGTTCGGGTCCCGCTAGGGGCACGTACCAAAAAAAAAGGGGGGGGGGAATATATAGGTGTGTGTGTATATGTATATATAGGGGTGTATGTGTGTGTCTAAAATAAATTTTCCGTTTCCTGTAAAGATCTCCCAATTTTAAAAGTCTGGCAACAGATTCAATAAGTTTTCCCCAAACACAGTGTTGCCAAAAAGAAGGCGTCCGCAGCTGCGCTGGCCGGGACCCCCAGTGTGCAGCTCTGCACGCAGCCTCCTCCAAGCCGCCTCCCGCCCCGGCGTCGGCATCCTCCCCCATCCTCCGACGGTCCCTCAAGGTCAGCATCAGGTCCTCCAGGCCCGCACGGCCCCTGCCGAGCCGCCCGCGCGGCTCCGCATCTCCCCGGCCTCACTCGGCTCTCGCCCAGCCCCGCGGGGTGCTCGCCCCGCGCTCCCCCTGGACCCCCGCGGTCAGCAGCAAGGCTGTGCACCTTGCCGGTGCCGGTGCCGGTGCCGGTGCCACAGCCGGCGCTGAGCCCGGCGGGCCGGCCGACCCAGCACCCCGGGGAGAGGCGGCACCCAGACCCCGGCCCAGGGCGCTCCTGAGCGGCGGGTGCGACTGCGGCCCGCGGCCCCGACGCCCAGCAGTCCCGACGGGCTCGCTGGCGGTGGACGCTCGGAGCCCAGAGAAGCCGCGCCGCCGGCTGTTTGCGATTTCCTCTCCGGCTCCGGCGCCCCCTCCCCGTCGGGCCACCCTCACCCCGCCGCCCGCTCGACCGCGCGGCCCCGGCCCACGTCCCCGCACGCCCGGCGCCGCGACCTCCCGCCTCCACGGGCGCCGGTGCCGAGAAGCGGGGAAGTGCCGAGGCCGCGGCCGGCCGGCCCCATCCCGGGCGCCGCCTCGGCCCGGCCCCGCCGCCGCCTCGGGCCCGCAACCTCTCCCGCCGCGCGCGGCCCGCCGGCGCCTGGGGCCCCCGCCCGCACCGGCCCGGGCCCTCACCCGCGACAGGGTGAGGTCGGTCATGAGCTGCTCGAAGGCCCGCGTCTCCTCGGCCTGCCGCTGCGTGTGCAGCGCGATCTTCTCACTGAACTTCCGCGGGTTGGCGCTGCCCGAGCCCGGTGAAGAGGCCATAGCGCGGCCGGGCGCTGGCCGGAGGCAGACGGCGGGCGCGGGGCCTGCGGCTCGGCCCACCCGCGCGTCCGTCGGTCCGCAGGCCGCCCCAGCCGCCGCCCGAAGCCCTTCCTCTGGCGCGACCCCGCAGAGGAGCCACCGCGGCCCCAGAGCCAGCGAGCGGCCGGGAGCGCGCGAGGTCTGTCCCCCGCTAGGCCCCGCCCCGGCCCGCCCCCCCGCCGCCAGGCCCCGCCCCCGCCGCCAGGCCCCGCCCCCGGGCCTCCCGCTAGGCCCCGCCCCCGCCGCCGTTCGCGGAACCGGGGCTTCCCCCGGCGGCAGCTCCCGCAGCTTGCCGACCCGGAGGAAACCCCCATCCGCAAAGCACGCGGCTAGCCTACCATTTCCCTGAAACGCTGCAATTTGGGGACAGCCTGGCTTCTGGATTCACACTGCAATTTCAACACCCTTCTCCCCCAAATTATGATGGTGAAAATCGGGGGGCGGGGGCTTCAGTTTGAGCAATTGTCTCCCTCAGTTCCCACTCGAAGGACCTAACGTCTATCTACTCTCCAGCCTTCCGCTCCCAGCCCTTGGCCTCCTGCTATTCGTTCCTCTGTCCGTCTGCTCAGGCCCATCCAAGATAAAGTTATTAAATCCGGATCTTTTTTAAACCATTTTCTCCTGCCCAGCCGGTGGGGCTTAGTGGGTTGAGCGTCCTCCCAAGGACTGAGAGGTCCCGGTTTGATTTCCGGTCAGGGTACATGCCCAGGTTGCAGACTGGATCCCCAGTAGGGAGGCAGCCGAGGTTTCTCTCCCACATTGATGTTTCTCTCTCACACCCTTCCTCTCTCTCTCTCCAAAAAGCCAATTTAAAAAACCATAGTAAAAAAATAAAAATAAATAAACCATCTCCTGATTTGCATGAACTTGAGACAGCATCCCCAACCTGGTGCAACCTCTTTCTTACTCAGCCTAGACTCCTTTTTCAGGTTCATTCAAAGTCTCCCTGGGCCTCTGCAAACTCCAGCTCCATCTAGGTGTCATCCTCACCTTTTAGAACCAGACTGTCAACCTCAACAGTTCTTTTGCATTTCAGAAGCCACTCAGTATAAATGTTGACGTGCATAAAGATGTCCTGCACGGTTCTGAGTGTGTCTGTGTTTTTAAATCAGGAAATATCAGAGACGTGCAGACAAGTACAGAAAATAATATTAACAACCTAGGCCCTTCACTGTCAAGATGAAACATAGCAAAACATTTTGCTTCACTTACTTGGTATTTAATAAAGAAACTCAAAATTAGAAATAACTAAAGCCCCACCCTTACTCTTTCTCCTTCCAACCTCAAGATAGTCACAGTGTTCAAGTTAGTGCATTTTGTTCAATTCCTCTTCATGTTGTTATACTTTTATTCATTCTGATGTGTGGACCTACCCACTGCATATGGAATGCCAAATTTTGTTTTTAAATCTTACAAAAATGACATGCTGAATAATCTTTTGCAGCTTTTTTCATTTACCATTGATTTTGAGTTTCATTTGTGTTGATTCATTTAACTACTGTGTAGCACTTAATTATGTTTTTCATTTGTCTCATATATAGCATCTAGCTGGATTTAATATGACAATACATCTCTATTAGCTAGAGTTTAGCTTGTTTTATTAATTATAATTGATTTCTTATGTTTCATTTTGTGCTATTTACCATGCTTCTTTTATATGTTATTTTCTGATTGTCTGGGTTCATTTTCAGAGAACAGAATTCATTCTACATAGTTTAAGTACAAAACAGATTACAGGGTATAAAATGGCTTAAGGGTTTGTTTGGGGGGAGTGGCCAGAGAAGCAGACTCGGAGTTGAACATTCAGGAATGACTTTGAGATCCATGCTGCAGAATCAGACCACCAAAAAAGAGCCACTGCCTCTTCTATAATCTGGAAGCCATCTATTGAATTGGAAAGCTGTCACTACACTTGCCATACAGCTGTTGTCATAAGAAAACCACTGCAGAAAATTCAGACAACTCCACAATAGTCCTCATCAACAGAATCAGCACACACAGCACAGGCTGTGCTTCACTTACACCTTAAAAATCAAATCAGAGAGAAAATTTGATTGAGGAGCCAAAATTGCATCCAGAATCCTGCCTACAATCACATCTAGGCAATGTAATTGTAGCCTTTCAGCTTCTGAAACATGGTAAGGCACAGTAGGACACTGGAATGGGCTAAAATTACCCTATTCATCTACCAATTCACCATTGCAGGCATCTATCATATCTACACTGTATTGCATTGAATGACTTTAATTTCCACAGTTCCCCTATTGATTTAGAAGATACTCGTTCCATGTATATTCTTATTATAACTGACCTAATCATTTAATTTTTAAGTCAACTGAATACATGTGAATTATTTTAAAAGTTTCACAAGGCCTATGATAAAAAAAATTCCAAATTTCCACTGTAAAAAAGTTTATTCTGCTCTTTTGTACTTTTTTTTTAAAGTTTTGATATTAACTATTCATTCTCTATTATGTTAAAGTATGTTTTGGCTATTTTGTGTCCCTGTTAAAAATATGATTTTCCCTGCTCCCATTCTTTCAATGTAGTTACATGGTAAGTTTTGGTATATTAAGTGTTTACACAGTGTACTCTAGTTCCATTTTTGCACCATTTTTGTGGAGTTAAAAATTGCCTTCATTTTCTATTTATTTAGATTATTCTCAACCCATTACAAATCCTTTCCCTAACTCTCTGATTGATATTTGTATTTTCAGCCCTGTTTCTCCCCTCTTTTGGTGCCTTCTTTCTGAAATTCTCTGGAAGAACTCAGAAAGACAGCAGAATCTGAATGATGGGTTTGGGGGAAACTTCTCTCCTAGAGCTCTTTTCTTGCTCCCTCCTGGACTGGCTGGCCTGCCCCCCTTGTCATCATCCTGAGGGCACCTTCATCTTCTGTCCCTCCACCCCTGCTTCCTGCATTTTACCTTGTCTTATTGCTTCATGTTCTCCTTCATTTTAGTACATTCTCCAGTAGTTTCCTGGGGGTGGAGGGGGTGAGTACATAAAAATAAAATCCGGGACTGTGTGTGCACATGCTTTTATTTTATCCTCAGACTTTGATTGATAGTTGGGCTGAGAATAGTCGTCATAGGAAATCCTTTTCACTTAGATCTTTGGCTGCATCGCTTCTCCTTTCTCTCACTTCAGGGCTTCTGTTGGAAGGCTGCTCACATTCTGTTTCCCTCTCCTTTGGAGGTGACCTGGTATTTTGAGATATTTATTTTTAATTTTTTTCCCATTCTCTGAAGGCTTCGTGGCCTGATATGTTGTCATGATGTGCCTTGATGTGGGGCTTTTGCTATTCATTGTGCTGAGCAATGTGTATGTGCAGAAACTGGACACTCGTATCCTTTGGTTCTGGAAAATTATCTTTTTCATAATTTTCATTTTTTGCTTTCTTTCCAGAAATTGTTAGTTGATGGGTCTTCTAGATTGCTCTTCTAATTTCGTTATCTTTTCTCTCCTATTTTCTATTGCTTTCTGGGCACAAGATGATCTAGGTTCATCTCATATTTTTCTGCCCAGCCCCAGAATCAGCCAGTTCTCCAAGCATTCTTGTATGTGTGTCTTTTTTTGTTTTTTTAAGTGGAAAGGGGTGTTTGAGCACAGGTTCTTTTTTTATTTATTTTATTTACTGATTTTGAGAGAAACATCAACCTGTTGTTCCACTGATTTATTGATGCATTCATTGGTTGATTCTTGTACATGCCCTGACTGGGGATGGAACCCGCAACCTTGGCGTTATCAGGATGATGCTCTGACCAATTGAGCTACCTTTATTTTTGGAAGCTAGTTCTTTTAGAGTTGGCTTTTTATGAGAGGGGTTATCCTTTCTCATCTCATCATCTTTTCTGTTTCTTTTCAACACCTACCTCCAGGGATTAGGAATGTGTTTCCACAGAGACAAAGGCTAGTAGCTGTAAGTACAATTAAGTTTATCAAGTGTACTCGCCTACATATGCATATCAAAATTATTTCCGACAACTAGAGGCAAAACAGAATAAATATCTGTGGTTTTTCATTTGTTTGTTTTTTCACTTTTGTTTCCTAAATAATATTTATTAGTTATTAAAAGCTTGAAGTCAGGTTCTAGTCTAGCCTCTTTGTCCAGCATTTCAGAGCGTGTTCCATGGAACCTGAGTTTCACAGAAGCTAACAGGAGTTTCCTGAAAAGTAAGAGGGCTGGGATTGCAGGCAAACACATTTGAGGAGAGCTAGGTAACACGAGTTCAGCAGATTTCTCAACTGACAAATAAAGGAATGATACCCCATTTTGCAAAGCCTAATGAAACAGAAAATCTAGGTGGTCATCAGTGGCTGCTGAGTTCCTATCATATATGATGCAAACCTCTTTCATATGAGGATGTGTGTCATGACTTGCAAGAATGATGTAATACAGTACTTCCCAAACTTCCTTGTTCACAGAATCCTTCCAAAGAGCACTTGCTGGACCAGTGACCGTGTTCCACTGTTCCCCCAACACCCAGTAAATCAACTCTACTTCCTAGTAAATATTTCTAGCATTCGCTCCCCCTTTCCATCCTAACAACCACTATCTGATTCAGGCCACCAAACTCACTAATTGAGACCTTAATTGGTCCCCTTGTGAAAGAGTCCCAGCAGGAAACAGATGGCACACTCAAAATGCTAATTTGAGGAAAAGTTAATAATGAGACAGGGCAGGGTATGGGGGATAATGCAGTACCCCTGGGGTTAGATACAGCAGGAATCATTAGCACGCAGGGTCTGGGGGATAGCTTATTGCCACAGAGGAGGGTGGTTGTTTGGAGAGAGCTGCCTGACAGGAGCTCTGGCCTTTGGGAGGAAGAGACAGCCAATTCAGTGACCTGAGGGAGGGAGTAAAGCCTACCTCACCTCCTCCCAGAGCATCATCTCCTTGTCATGCCTGCCACTGACTAAATCCAACCAGAAGCTACTGGGTCACAGTGATGCAGTTCATGTGGCCAGCTTCCTAGGGCACAGAGAAAACTGGAGAGTGGAGTGGACCTGGAGGGACGAATGGAAGCTATCTAGCACAACCTGTCACGAGCATTGCCTCCTCATCCCCGTTCAACCCCTACATTTCTAAAGCCTAAATCTGACCATTTTTCACTCATCTTTTTAAAATCCAACCATTGCTCCCTATTATTCTTGGGGTAACATCAGTAATTCTGTAATAGCTCATGAGAGCTGGTTGTTAGCATTCTTCCCAACTCTCCATTTAGTGACAAGTGACATCAAGCTTGAAATCAGCAATTTACACCATAGAATTGACCAATGCTACTAATCAGGGCATATTTTTTTTCCTCATAGTTACATATATGAAGATAAAGACATTTTATTTAAAGACGTGTTTTCTTATGAACTCAGGAAATGTTCTCTTAAAAAACAAAGTATTTCCATTGACAAAGCTTAGAAACAATAACCAGCCTAGTACCGATGAGCACCCTGGTACCACTGGCACTCAGATCATATTCTCTAAACTCCCTTTTCCACTGAAAGGAACCAGGGCTCCTTGGAGAAATGGTTGATTCCAGGTCTCAGTGAGAAATGTAACAAGATGAGGTTGAAACACCATATACCAGACCGCAAGGAAGCTACCAAATACCACTAGGGCCATGTCCAACGACTCAACAGCCTCTGTGAAGGAGCTTCTACTGCCCCCAAAGAGGACAATTCGAGCATTAAAAAAATCTGTAATAGACTGAAAGACATCAAATATATTAAACATCCAGGAGTCATGTGATTAAAAACAGCAACAAACTCATTGGTCACTTTCCAATATGTTAGGGAACCACCTCATTCTGAAAACTGGAAATTAAGGGAGAGAAGCATGCGTCTTTTCCTGTATGAATACTCTTTAAGGTAGCCAAATAGTTGATGACAGGAAATTCTTTTTAGAAGAATCTAACTGACAGTCCTGGCCAGGCAGTTCAGTTGGTTAGAGCATCGTCTCGATACAAGGTTGCAGGTTCACTGCCTAGTCAGGACACATATAAGAAACAAGCAATGGCCCTGGCCAGTTTGGCTGTGGTTGGAGCATTAGCCCGCGGAGAGAGTCTGGGGTTTGGTTCTCGCTAAGGGCACGTACCTCGGTTGCAGTTTGTCCCCAGCCCCGGTTGGGGTTGTGTGGGTGGCAACCACTTGATGTGTCTCTCTCACATTGATGTTTCTCTCTCTCTCTCTCTCTTTTCTCCCCTCTCTCCCTTCCACTCTATCTGAAGATAAATACAAAAAATATCCTTAGGTGAGGATAAAAAAAAAAGAAACAAGTAATGAATGCATAAATAAGTGGAACAATAAATCAATGTCTTCCTCCAAAATTAATACATTAAGAAAAAAAAAAAAGAATCTGATAAAGGAATGATACCCCCATTTTGCAAACCCTAATAAAACAAGATACCTAGATGGGCATCAGTGGCTGCTGAATTCCTGTCATACGATGAAAAGCTAATGGGAAACTTTATACCAAATGGATCAAGCTGACATTTGAAACCAATGACCCGTCTATTTTACATCATAAAAATACCCTGATGTGATACAACAGGAATTTTGAAATATTCTTGCCAATAGATTGAAACTGAGTCTGATCCCCAAAGATGTAGTAAGAAATCTAGAATGTAGCCCTGGCCGGTTTGGCTCAGCGGTTAGAGCGTCGGCCTGCGGTCCGGAGAGACCCGGGTTCGGTTCCCGCTAAGGGCACGTACCTTGGTTGCAGTTTGTCCACGGCCCTGGTTGGGTCGTGTGGGTGGCAACCACTCGATGTGTCACTTTCACGTCGATGTTTCTCTCTCTCTCTCTCCCACTCACTCTATTTGAACAAAATATCGAAAAATGTCCTCGGGTGAGGATAAAAAAAAAAAAGAAAAGGAAAGAAATCTGGAATGTAGAAATTCTACAGGATCAGTATCAAATAATTTTTTAAAACGTCCTCATCTGAAAGAGTGAGCTTTCTCACCTGGAACTACTGAATTTTAACTGGATAATTCTTTGCTGTGCACTATAAGATGTTCAGCAGCATCCCTGGCCTCTCTACCTCTTAGATGGGACAAAAATAATCTCCAAATATTACCAAGTGTCTCTTGGAGGCACAATTTGCTCCCTATTGAGAAATATGCTTAAGTATTAATGGTTGATTAATACTTATCTGAGATTTGTCAAAATAACCCAAGGTGGGGTGTGTGTGTGGAGGCAGAGACGAAGTTTACCATGTGTTGATACCTGTTGAGACTGGGTGGTGAACACACAGGAGTTCATTATACTATTTCTTGTTTATGTGTTAGAAGTGTTTCATAACAAAATAAAAAGTTTAGCCCTGGCTGGTTTGGCTCAGCAGTTAGAGCGGTGGCCTGTAGACCAAAGAGTTGCGGGTTTGATTCTGGTCAAAGGCATGTACCTCGGTTGCGGTCTGGTTGGAGTCGTGTAGGAGGCAACCGATCGATGTGTCTCTCTCACGTCGATGTTTCTCTCTCTCTCTCTAGCTCCCTCCTTCCCACTCTTATCTGACGATAAATAGAAAACTATCCTCAGGTGAGGATTAAAAAAAAAGAGGTTATTTTTATCTTGAAATTCACAATATGTTGGTAAGTACACACTTTACAATTTAAACATTTAAAAAAAAGTAGATGCCAAAGTTGAAACGGTAGAGGCAGTTTTCCCAAATTCTTTTTGGGCTTACACGGGCACAGATGTGAGCAGCACTGCTGTGGCTGCCCCACCAGGATCAAGGTTTTCCTGGCCATTCACGGTCTTCTCATCACTCCAGGCTCCGTCCTACTTACCGCCTATTTTTCCTTTGTTCTGGTTTCTACACTTAACACTGTGATGCCTCGATAAGCACCTTTCTAACTCTACTGACGTCTTTGCAGGACGATGTAGAGCACAGGTTGTTAAAATACAGGTGATTGCAGGTTTCAGTAATACACCTACCAGATAGCAACACTCCCGTTTCCAAAGGAGAAAACTGAGGCTCAGAGGAGTAACTTCCACAAGGGCCCACTGCCAGGAAAAGCCATGTTCTCACCACCTCGCTCTTCCTCAGAGGAGTGTGGGGTCATTGCCAGCCATTCACACAGACCATCGCCTCCAAGTTTTCACTTACATTTAATTTAGAATTATTCCGTTTCCCATTATTTAATACTGTCACTTAACATTAAATACTGCTGCAATTTTAAACTTTCAGCACTCAGTAATGTTATGTTTGTTCTCCCCACCCACTATTTCTTTTTATGTTGAGGCTACTTTAAGTATATTGTTTTAAAGAGCTACTCACATGTTAAAAATTGCTTTGAGATCATTCAGTGATTTGGTAGCTGACTTGTGTTTGCTCCTTCAAAAGACTATAAAGGGTTGGTTTCAATTATTAAGTCTCACTCTAATCAACACTCTGTTTAGCAGGAACGGCTAACAATGAAACTGAGAAAAATAAACACAAACATGAACAAACAATCTTTTATTTCATACAAAGAGATACAAAGGCAATTGTGTACTGCAAATATCTGTCGGGCAGTCCAAATTCTTGGGAGGAAGTGAATTCATGGTAAATGTCATGATGGCTGGTAGAAGGTCAAAGAGAGACGAAACAAAGAATGCTAGGGCTAATAAATAAAATAAGAGGTGCACGATTTCAATGCCACTTCAGTGTGTCTAGGCCTTTTCAATGCTACTAAAACAATCATTCTATATATAGTTATCATCAAAATTCTCGAGGTGCATTTTGTGCTATTCTGCATTAAAAGTTGTGTCAACGGAACTATACACTTTACGAATAATTGCAAAGCCATGTAATATGACAGGAGTCGTAAACCTGGCTCAGTGTCTGTCACGGATGTGGTCTTTGGGGCCCAACAAGCATTTGGGATGGGAATCCTCTTTGAATGTAAACGGGTTGACACTTTGGTTGGTCCCAGTTTTTGAGGTGATGCTACTTGTAATAGCATCTTCTTTTAATCTAAGGAAAATATTTACTAAAAAATTATCTTGCAAAATACAACAAAAACAAGGTCGGGGTGGTGGAGACTCCTTCCATGGCACTTCCCACCTTACCTCCTCACCTGCCTGAAGGCTGCCTGGAGTGTGCAGACTCATGTGACGTACATTTGCACCAATGACCTGACCAAGTAAACAGGCTATTATGAAAAACATGTCTCCAATACTCACATCTGTAATAGGGATGTATCACATAATTTGTTATTAACAAAACATTTATTGGCTTTAAATATACATTGGTAAATTTTTAAATGCTAGTTTACTTTGTTATGTTTTATGTCATGATAAAAGAATACTGAACCAAAACACAGAGAAAATGGAGGCTCAGTAGCATGATTTAATACATTTTCCTGGATCGATTTTTTTAAAAAAGTATATGACTTTTTATCTAAGAATAAAAACTTCCTAAAAATTCAATGTTCAGAACTGAATTGTTTTTTACTAAACCCAGAAAACAGGAGTTCATGAAAAAAAAGCACAGTGTGGGCAGCAAGAGAAAACAGAGAAAAATGGAAAAAAAGATATTTGAGTATCAAGTGTCTGGTTTTTTAAAATTTTTGTTTCAGTCTATTTAAAACAGGATTATTTCTCTGCAACCCTGCAGATAAATCCTAGTTTTAGCAATAAGAAAGTTTTAAGATTTCAGATATACAGATAAGCCAATTTAAGAAAAACCACCTTTTCTTATAGTATTCTAAAGGCTTTAAAGCATTATATAAATCTTTAACATTCCTATCACCCACATTTTAAGAAATAAATCTACATTTTAATAAGGTACTCTTAACATATAAAACAGTTTTGAAAAAATTACATCCTATGCTATAGGGACGGAGGGAACTGTTGTCCTGAATCTAGTTAATCTCTGCACCAACACAGACAAGCAAGTGTCTCAAACATGAGGGATGCCTCAGACCATTCCAAATTTACCTAAACAGCTGAATTTTATCGATGGGACTCTCCTATCCCCTGACAAGAGAGTTCACTAACAGAATTGTCAAAATTTAATGGTAAAATTTAAAAGCATTATCTCCCTTTTCTAGAAATGCTTCCTTTGAACACAGAACTGTGACTTCTGTTAGCTCCTGCCCATAAAGAGAAACAGAATGGAGGAAGACCAATAACCTCCCATATCCTTCAATTTTACTGATGGGACGAAAATATAAATGAACTTCACTTTTAAGTGACAAACTAATAGGGACAGATAATCTGACCTTTTCATTGTGTATCTTATATATATATGAATGTTATTGGTGCTAATAGCTTCCCCTTTAAATCACAAGAATTCAAATCCCACCATCACTATTGTTGATTAAAACAAACACCAAAGCTTACAATCTAGTAATGCAACCTCTAAGACCACAACAACACAAAGAGATTTTAGTAACATCCCCAGTCTTTCGTAAGTGGCAGAAGAAAACGAAGGAACAAGAAGGATCAGACTAAGCCCAAAATATAACTTCTCTATGAAAAAAGGGTCTAAAATGTCCAGAGTGGGAGTTAAAAAGGTAGCACTGGGAGTACATCAGATTGAGGCACCCCTGTGGGCTGGGTCTTTGCTTCCAATGGGTAAAAAAGGGCCCTAGGAAGGTAGCCGTGAAGGGCTTCTTTCCTTCATCCTTCTGGGTTGGTTGGCAGCAAAGAATCAGTTACTTCCCGTAGAACTTTTTGTTGAGAAGGAAGATCAGAAGGTTGACATTTACTTTAGCTCTGTCAAATAATTTCATGACTGCAACTCCTTCATATTGTAGCTGCAGCAGGTCCTGTTTGGAAAAACATTTTGACAATTAATCAAGTCAGTGGGACAGGAAAAAAAAGGACACAATGTGGAAAGGGATCCAGAAGGAAAGAAGCGATCCTCATGTGCCAGGTGTGAAATGAACTGAGAAAGAGGTTCCCATGGAACATCCCACAGCACAGCCACCTGAGAGCTCGGGCAAAGCACACATTGGTCAACCAAATTTTCTGGTATGTTTAGAGTTAAGAACTCATGTGGCTCAGATCAAAATATACAAAACATGCAAAGAAAAAGCAGCATGTTCGGTTATACAGATATCCACGCTTTTTGTTTCACAATTATGTGTCTCTGGCTTGTCTAAATGATGGGTCAACCTGGAGAAAGTGAAGACATTTCAATCCCTGATGAAATATACTAATCACTGAAAACAGACAAAGCCAGTAATGTTGTCTCTGCAATATCTACTAGAGTCTTAATTTGTTTCACAAGAAAAAGCTTGTTATGTTCTGAAGGCAAGAGAAAAAGAGAGGACTAAATGCTTATCAGGTATCTACCACATGCTCAATATCGTGGAAGCACATCACATACTGTCTCTTTAAGTCTGACAAAATCCTAGGAGGGGTGATTGTCCCAAGTTCAACAGTGAGACTCGGAGATGGCAATGACTTGACCAGCAGCGTGGAGCTGGAGATACTAGAGCTGGGTCTGACCGCAGAGCCCTTGCTTTCCCACCACCCCCACTGTCCAGAACAAACAGGAATCTGAGTGTCTCTCCCTTCCACTTTTGAAGAATGGTGATGAGAAAGCAAGAGTCAGAGGGCTTGAAAGGACCCCAAAAGTTCAACCATTTCATCTTTTAGAAAATTCCTAGCAGCTCCATGAAGACCAGAACCCTGGTGCATCACCTGTGCCTAACATAAAACCTGGCACCTGGCAGCCATTCCATCTTTCATGAATTTGTATCTGAAGGAACGCATGACCTGAGGCAGACTGGTCGGGCTAGAATAATTGAGGGAAACTAAGGGAATAACAGGATCTTTTTGTGTAAGTACTTGAGTTAGCTATGTGCATCACAAAACCGCTCCACATTTGTTTAGCCAACATATTTTGAGGGTCTATGAGTCATTAAGAAGAAAAATCAATATTAGAGTTTCTAAGGTTCTCAGTTTGGAGGGTAAGAGGCAAATAAGGCAATACCTACAGCACCAGAGGCTCCTCTAAAGGCTGTGGAGCAGATGGGAAACCAAATGTGACCTGGCTGACCCAAGGCTGTAGGGGTGGTACCACCATAATCAATGGAAGGAAAAGGAGGGGAGAAGGGATGGCTCCCAATGAAGAAAGAGCAGCCTGTGTAAGAGCCCAGATGCACATTCAGATGCACGTAGCAGTGGGAAGCAGCACAAGGAATGAGATGAACCGACTCGGAAGCATTACATACACAGCGCTGCACATTCCCCAGGAGTCCTCCCAACGCCCTGGCATTTTCTTAATGCATACAATTTAGAGATATTACAGAATAAAAATTAGGAATAATTATGTTATAGAATGATTCACTACATCATTCTTTTTGAATTAAAATGGGATTCAATTTACAAAGACACAATGTATGCACATCTTGTCAGAAATACTCCCTCCTTTAAGCACTTATACCAAATCAAAATTTTAAAAGAAGGATGTCAAGCTACTAAGTAGGCTTATAATATTGTACTGTTAAGACTTATACTTAAGCATTTTGTTCGAGTCCAAGGTATCAGCTCCAGTAAGTGGTAATACTAAGTGGGAGCTTCAGCTAATTGCTTTCTGAAGATTTCCACATCTCAGAGTATTCAGACCAAATCAGACAGAAGCCAGAAACAGCTCCTTTCTCCACAATGTGGGGCCCAGCTCACCACTACACATGGAGAGCTTTCTCCAAATGGGTGTCTATTCTATCTATTTGCCGACCTATACAAGAAAATGAATACCTCAGACACAGAGCTTTCAGTTCTACCTGGTGCAGACTCACCTGATAATGTAACATAAAAGTCTCCATCTGAACTCCCATGAATTTGGCTTTCACTTCAAAGTCTCCAACTTCTTCTGTTGGACTGATTTCAAAGATAACATTTTTAAACCTGTTGAAACATAATAAGGGTGTGATTTTTATGTTCTCGTATAAAAATATCCTGTGAAATGCAAAATGCAGATGAACATGTCTTCAAGAGTGACGAGAGGTACAAGGTCAAGGACAGGGACTTCTGCAGGTGAAGCAGCATGGGAGGACTGCTCTGAGAACCACCTGCTTTGGAGTTTGAGAGAAGGATGGCATTCTCTCTCTGAAGCTCTCACTTTCTACCAACAGAGGAGCCACTGAGGAATGCCACCAATGGCTTCTGAAGGGATGATGTCACTGTAACAATCTTGGCCTTCCATGTGGCCACTCTGAAACCTGGATAAAAGAAGAATCAAGAGCAAATTGGGCTGGAAGGAGAAGATGGTGAGAGTGTGTGTTAGAATGCATGTGCATTTGAAGATTGGAAGAAGTGAGTAAATAAAGAAAAGGAGGTCAGAACAAAAATAACCCAGAGACAGGGTTTTTTGGGAAGTGTGGGTACTACAGTTATAACTGTACTGAGTACCACCAGAGATAAATTGCTATTACTGAACATATTTAAGATAGCATTCATTCTCAACATGTTACATGCCCATAAATTTTTTTTTTTTTTTTATCCTCACCCGAGGATATTTTTTCATTTTTTGTTCAGATAGAGTGGGAGGGAGAGAGAAGGAGAGAGAGAGAGAGAGAGAGAGTGAGAGAGAGAGAGTGAAACATCGACATGAAAGGAACACATCGAGTGGCTGCCACCCGCAAGACCAACCAGGGCCGGGGACAAACTGCAACCGAGGTACATGCCCTTAGCGGGAACCGAACCCGGGTCTCTCCGGACCGCAGGCGGGCGCTCTAACCGCTGAGCCAAACCGGCCAGGGCGTGCCCATAAATTTTATGGCACCAGAAGGTGGGAATACACTGTTCTCCCAGTGATCAAAGTATGTCACCCCAGATTCCCAGAACTCAACCATGGAGCAACTTTACCTATTTTGAACAGAGTTGAGAACATGAAAGATACAAAAAAGGCACTGAGAGGCCACAAAATCCATGCACTAAAATGCATGCATTTCACTCAACAGCAGACTCTCACAGGTTATTCCTTAAAGATATTTATTTCATGTGACAAATCATTTTATTTAATTTATTATTTTTTTTGTTGATCCTTATCTGGGGATATTTTTCCATTCATTTTGAGAGAGAGTGGGAGGGAGGGAGGGAGGGAGGAAGAGAGAGAGACACATTAATTGGTTGCCTCCTGCACCACCCCAACCGGGGCTGGGCATCGAACCTGCAACCCAGGTACTTGCCCTTGACTAGGAATCAAATCCACAACCCTTTGGTCTAAAGGTGACACTCTAACCTCTGAGCCAAACTGACCAGGGCAACAAATAATTTTATTTTAACTGACTTGGTTTGTTATCTGGTTTCTAAACCCATAGTAGCAAATTAAAAAGAAGAGAGGTGCCCTGGCCGGTTTGGCTCAGCGGTTAGAGCGTCGGCCTGCGGTCCTGAGAGACCTGGGTTCGGTTCCCGCTAAGGGCATGTACCTCGGTTGCAGTTTGTCCCCGGCCCTGGTCGGTTGTGCGGGTGGCAGCCACTCGATCTGTTCCTTTCACATCGATGTTTCTCTCTCTCTCTGTTCCTCTCTCTCCTTCCCACTCTACCTGAACAAAAAGAAGAGAGGCAAATACTGGTAAGCACTTGAACAGGCACTTTATTATTATTTTTTATCCTCACCCAAGGACATTTTTCCATTTTTTTGATCAGATAGAGTGAGAGAGAGAGAGAGAGAAAGAAACATTGACGTGAAAGGGACACATCGAGTGGCTGCCACCCACACAACCCAACCAAGACCGGGGACAAACTGCAACTGAATCACATGCCCTTTAGCAGGAACGGAACCCAGGTCTCTCTGGACCACAGGCTGACGCTCTAACCGCTGAGCCAAACCGGCCAGGCTTGAACAGGCACTTTAAACACACACAAACACATCAACCAGAATTTAAACTAATGCAAAATTTTAAAATGAGATACTTTTTTTTAAAACTAATGAACTCAAAAATATAAAAAATTATTTTATTATTCAGTGGTGGAAAGGAAGTACTGAGATAAGTAAGCATTTTCATACAAATTTCAGACACTACTAAAAAAATATTTTGGCAATATACATAGAAGTTTAAAAATTTTTCAACGAATAGGAAAACAGTATGGTAGTTTCTAAAAACATATAACTATAGCCCTGGCCAGTTTGGCTCAGCGGTTAGAGCGTTGGCCTGCGGTCCAGAGAGACCCGGGTTTGGTTCCCGCTAAGGGCGCGTACCTCGGTTGCAGTTTGTCCCCAGCCTTGGATGGGTTGTGCGGGTGGCAACCACTCGATGTGTCCCTTTCACATTGATGTTTCTCTCTCTCTCTCTTCCTCTCCCTCCCTCCCACTCTATCTGTACAAAAAATAGAAAAATGTCCTCGGGTGAGAAAAAAAAATAAAATAAAATAAAAATATATAACTATAGAACTATCTACTGATCCAGCAATCTCACTTCTGGGTATATATTCAAAAGAATTGAAAGCAGGATCTCAAAGAGTTATTTACACTTCCATGTTCATTGTAGCATTATTCACAATAGCAAAGAGGTGTAAGCAACCCAAATGTCCATTGATGGATGAATGAATAAACAAATGTAGTTTATATATACAATGGAGCATTATTCAGCCTTAAAAAGGAAGGAAAATGCCCTGGCCGGTTTGGCTCAGCGTCAGCCTGTGGACCAAAGGGTTGTGGGTTTGATGCCCAGTCAAGGGTACATACCTGGGTTACAGGTTCAATTCCTGGCCCCGGTTGGGGTTGTTTGGGAAGCAACCAATGGGTGTGTCTCTCTCACATGTTTGTTTCTCTCTCTTTCCCTTCCCTCCCTTCCCCACTATCTAGAAATCAATGGAAAAATATCCTCAGGCCCTGGCCAGTTTGGCTCAGCGGTTAGAGTGTCAGCCTGCGAACCAGAGAGGCCCGGGTTTGGTTCCCACTAAGGGCACGTACCTCGGTTGCAGTTTGTCCCCGGCCCTGGTTGGGGTCATGTGGGTGGCAACCAGGCGATGTATCTCTCTCACATCAATGTTCTCTTTCTCTCTTCTTCCCTCTCTCCCTTCCACTCTGTCTGAAGATAGATGCAAAAATGTCCTCGGGTAAGGAAAAAAAAATTTTTTTTTTAAAGAAAAGAAAAATATCCTCAAGTGAGGATTAACAACAACAACAACAAAAGGAATGAAATGTCACATGTTACAACATGGATGACCTGTGAGGACATCAAGCTAAGTAAAATAAACCAATCACAAAAAGACAAATATGACAGAAAAACAGAATGGTGGCTACCAGGGACTGGGAAATGGGAATGAGTTGTTGTTTAATGGGTTCAGAGTTTCATTTTTATAAGACATCTTTGTTTAGAAACAGAAGAGATGGTTTTCTGCTTTAAAGAGGAAAAACTAGCCCTGGCCGGTTTGGCTCAGCGGTTAGAGCGTCGGCCTACGGTCCGGAGAGACCCGGGTTCGGTTCCCGCTAAGGGCACGTACTTCGGTTGCAGTTTGTCCCCGGCCCTGGTTAGTCGTGCGGTGGCAGCCACTCGATGTGTCCCTTTCACATCGATGTTTCTCTCTCTCTATCTCTTCTTCTCTCTCCCTTCCACTCTATTTGTACAAAAAATGGAAAAATGTCCTCGGGTGAGGATAAAAAAATAAATAAATAAATAAAGAGGAAAAACTATAATGGGATCTACATAGCAGGTATGAAAATGTCCTGAAACAAATGTTCCACAAAAAAGGAAAAGAAATACTTCCTGTTGATAAGAGATCATTAACTCTGAGTATTAGGTTTAATTCTGCCCATAAATAATAAATAGAAAAATATGAAAATGATCATTCAGCTTATAGCACTAAAGGCAGTAAAGATAGAGATGTGGTAAATGCAGGAAAAAAAAATCAATGTATAAAACAGTAAAAAAGTAAATACTCACTGATTCACTTGTAGGTCCTCAATTTCCAAAAGAACCCCTTTTTCATGTAGTCTTGCTGCCGTATATTTCAGAGAAATCTTTTTGCTCTTCTTTCCTTTCATTTCCCTAGGCTTCTTGGAGACCCTGTAAAAATATCATGTCACTCTCTATAACTATCCACTTTGATTCTGTTGGTAATTAGAGGATATGAGGTCAGAAAACAAAATTCCCATACACAAGGGTAAGTAACATCAATTCTAAAATGGTAAATAAATGTTAGGATTAGCCTAAGCGATATTGTTGTGAAACAGGCAAGATTACTAAATTGATTCTGTCTTTAATTTAAATTACACTTGAGAACACAACATGAATTTGACAGTGTCTTAATCTACGTCCCTCACAGAACCCAAGCACCTACCAGTAAACGTGAGGACTCCTAATGCCTGCTTGGGGGAACTGCAATGAATCTGAGGGGAGACACTCTACGCTCCTCAGCTATGCAGAAAAAATATATAAACTTCTCAAAATAAGTACTTTTTAAAAGACTTTAAGCCAGCATGACGATTACAGAAGAATGAGAGCAAGGAAAAAGAAACAGATGTTAGGAGCTATTGGGATCATTGCAATAAGAAGTGATAAGGGGGGAAAAAGCAAAGGGAAAATAGAAATAAATGAAAACCAGGCATTTGGGACTCCCAAGGGGGGGAGGGTATCTCAAGAAATGGGGCAAAAAAATGCTGGTAGCAGTATAAAAGGGAATAATTCCTTTGGAAGGCAACTGAAGTATCTATCAAAATGATAACTGTACAAAACTTTGAACCAGCAATTTCACTTCTAGGAATTTATCTTTTAAAATATGCCCACATTGCCCAGCCAGTGTGGCTCAGTGGATTAAGCATCATCCCATGGACTGAGATGTCCTGGTTCAATTCCTGGTGAGGTCACATGCCCAGGTTGTGGGCCGATCCCCAGCAGGGGGCATGCAGGAGGCAGTCGTTTGATGTTCTCTCTCATCGATGTTTCTATCTGTCTCTCCCTCTACCTTCCTCTTTCTCTAAAGTCAATAAAGAAAAATTTTTATTAAATAAATAAAATAAAAATATGCCCAAATTTGCAAAATGTATGTACAAGAGGCAATTTGTTGCAGAATTTTAAAAAATAAATAACTGGAAAGAATGTAAATGCCCATCTATGGAGAATTTATTGAACCAGTTGTTACATCTATCTACACAATGGAATACTATGTAGTCATTCAAAACAAAATGAGAACCTAGCTTTGTCTTAGTGGGCCTAGACACAATGATGACTCCATGGCAATGGAACCAGAAACATCTTGTGTTGTAAGGTCAGGGAGTTCTCAAGAACGATGGGGACGTGTCAAAAAAACACAGGAGCCAGCCCTGCAAACTGAGCGAAATGAACCAGATTTTTGAGAGAAAGAGAGAGAGAAAGTTGATATGGAAAAAGGTGTGTTTATTGTTCTATTCATTCAACTTTTCTGAAGTTTGAAAATTCTTAAAATGAAAAGTTGGGAGCAGAAAATAAACTAACCTACAAGTAGAACCTACACCGATCAGCTCACCTCTCTGGGTTTTGTGGTTTCCTGCCTATAGAACAGGCAGGCTGATAGTTTTCAGCAGGTGCCAGAAAGGCTGCACCAGACTTTCCACAGCAGCCAGGAAAGTCAGGGACTGGCACCCCATCCCCGGGAGCTATATATAGAGTGAGGCTGGGGAACCAAAATGTTTAATATTCCTTAAGTAATTTTGAGGCACAGATGGGTTGTGGGAACACTAAATCATCTCCATCATGATTTAATTTCTAGGACCAGGAAGATATTTTGGAACA
This sequence comes from Molossus molossus, assembly GCF_014108415.1. Classification (NCBI taxonomy): domain Eukaryota; kingdom Metazoa; phylum Chordata; class Mammalia; order Chiroptera; family Molossidae; genus Molossus; species Molossus molossus. Next base: position 3,240,651 of record NW_023425360.1, on the reverse strand, counting down.
AGGAATGCTTAGAAATAAGTATCTGTGAAATCCCCATGCAGTGCTCATTTGCATCACACAATGACAAGTGGGACCAGGAATTTACACAAATGATTAGAAGATTAAAAGCAAAATAAAGAACTAATGCAATAAAGAGGTCCAGTGTGTTTTAAGTAAAAATTCCCCATGTCACTTCAGTTGCTCCTACTTCTTTCCCCCCTGACATGGATTCTTTAAAAGAAACACTCACTTGCCCTTGCTGGCCAGGTTATCCAAGCAGGTTTTAATATAGCTTTTATAGTAATCCACCTGCTCCTCATAGAAAGTGGCCTTTGAGTTCAGAGCAGCATACGTTTGCTGCAGTTTCACCAGTTCAGCCTTCCTCCTCTGTCGGTATCTCCGCTGATTCCGAATATCCTGGGACACAATTATTAAAATGAGGAAAATAGTGACAGATATCATATGCTTCTTGAATCATTAACACTAGAACCCAGTAGTGCTTAACTGTGTCTTGCATGACCACCCATTCTTAATAGGCATTAATTCATGTTCAATAATTAACAAAGAAATTCATATCTCATCTATAACCCCCTATCTGTATTTTCTAGAGGTAGGGAAATGTGTTACTTTTGACTTCCACATTCTTAGAATTTACTTGCAAAGCTGGTTTAAACCTCTTAAATACGTTGTCAGGAGAGGGAGAAAAAGATAAGCACTTGATCCCAGCCAGTGTGGCTCAGTGGACTGAGCGTCATCCCATGGACTGAGAAGTCCCGGTTTGATTCCTGGTCAGGGCACATGCCCAGGTTGTAGGCTCGATCCCCAGTGGGAGTCGTGTAGGAGGCAGCCGATCAATGTTTCTCAAACTGATGTTTCTATCTCTCTCTCCCTTCCTCTCTCTCTCTAAAATATATATTTTAAGATAAGGATTTGATGATCAACTCAATGGGAATTTGTATTTCATAGATATCATTAAAAAGATCTGGAAAATTATAAAAAGGTCAAAGCAAAGTAAGACCTGGGAAGCTCTAGTTCAGTCTTCTTCCTATTAATTTAGGCTCTGAGATAAGTTATCAAAGGGCAGGGCAAGGTCCTCATGTTAGAAGAATCAGAAACAATTCAGATGAAAGGACATTAATTTGCCCATGAACTGAAGGTATGTTGTCATCGAATAGCTACTGTCTCTTTAAAAGCCTCTGAGAGAGCTTTGAATATGGCCAGGCCACCACTGTCCCCAGTCCACTTACCCTGGCAATATCGTTGATCAGTTCCTGGTATCTGTTCTTTGGGTGCACGGTCCCAAGCTCTGTTAGCTTCTTCAAGCCCGACTGGATCTTTTCCTTCTTCTCCTGAAGAGTGAGATTGCTGTCTTCCTTTACAAATTTTGACTTTTTCATCTTGTCAGGAGTTTTGGCATCACGGATAGCGCGTCTCTGCATGGCCCTCTGATGTTCTGCTTCCTACACATAACAAAAAGAAGTTCCTGGTAAAATCAGTGCACCAGTCCAAAATCTGAATGTATGTAGCCTATCTGCACCTGAATTCACACAGCTCTCAAACTGCATTCTGAAAACACAAGGAACACACAGCTGCAGTGGACAGAGAAACTGCATGAAGCAGAGGCAGATGGCTTCATATCATTTTTTTTTTGTTCAGGTAGAGTGGGAGGGAGAGAGAGGAACAGAGAGAGAGAGAGAAACATCGATGTGAAAGGGACACAACAAGTGGCTGCCACCCACACGACCAACCAGGGCCGGGAATAAACTGCAACCGAGGTACATGCCCCTAGCGGGAACTGAACCCGGGTCTCTCCGGACCACAGGCCAATGCTCCAACTGCTGAATCAAACCAACCAGGGCTACATCTTTTTTTTTTAATCCTCACCCAAGGAAATTTTTGCATTTATCTTCAGACAGAGTGGGAGGGAGAGAGAGAAACATCAATATAAGAAAGACATATCGACTGGTTGCCACCCACATGACCCCAACTGGGGCCGGGGACAAATTGCAAACAAGGTACGTGCCCTTAGCTGGAACCAAACCCGGGACTCTCCAGTCTGCAGGTCGACGCTCTAACCGCTGAGCGAAACCTGCCAGGGCTCGCTTTATATCTTTTAATCACCTGGCTTCTTAGGGCTTCTCTCCTGGACTCTCAGGTATAATTAGATTAGGCTCTGCTGGCTTCAAAATCCCTCGTTTTTTCCCTGTTGCATTTTGGGACATGGAAGCCACCTCATTTTATTTGAAACACAGCTCAATAAATGTAATAACTTCACCAGTGCAACACCAGTGTTCAATAAATTCTTGCTAATTCTTTTTGCCACATTGTCCAAGCTGAATCATGCTCAGGTTTTCCCTCTGCTTTTAAACATGCTGCAAATGCCAGTATCTTGAAAATACAAAGACCTTCCCTTGACTCTTCTATCTTTCCCAGTCAACACCAATGTTTGCCCAGTATGTCCCTGCCCACACCTGCAGTTCAATTCATTCAGCACTTGCTTCTTGCAAGCAGGCTTCTGCACCTACTACTCTCATCAGAAATTACCATCCTCCACCCCAAATCCAGTGCCTTTTCTTAGTTGTCACCTTGCTCATCTCTGCATTTTCTTCTTGCACTGAGTATGGGTTTGGTACCTGCAAGTGATCTATGGTCATTTTTCCATAGTTCATTCTCAGTCCTTCAGTGATCACTTCTGTGCCAAATTTTGTCACTTAGGCTCCAGTGCCATATCCTGAGCTGTTTGTTTTGAGATGTCCACTTTTGGAATGGCTTGTAATCCTTCCCAAACTAGAGCATTTCCCTTTCCCATATTGCCTTTTTTCCTAATGTCAAGGCTACTCTGCATCACACAATGCAAAGGGTATAATCTCTGGGGTCAGACAACTGGATCCCTATCTGGTTCTGCCACTTCAAGCAGATGATCTTGGGCAGGTTATTTAACCTCTAAGGGTCTTAGTTTCCTCATCTATAGAATAAGGATAGAAAGATTTACCTTGGGGGAAAGTGCAAGGAGGATTAAATGAAAGGACACAGGAAAGCACCAGTCTAGCACCAGGTTCTCAGTAAAGATGGTTCCCCTCCCTCACTCTAACTTCCTTGTAGATTAAACAAGTTGCAGTTACTGGTTATCTCTTTGCTTCTCACACACATCTATTTATTCAGTAATAAGTCACCGTTTCTAAAAATGGAGAATTCATTTAAAACAGTGGTTTTTACACAGTTCTCTGTGCAGCCCAAAGGGAACCCACAGGTGCCACAGAGTCCCAGAACGCGAGGCTCCAAGGGCCCCATTCCTGCTGCTATCAGAGCAGCTCCAATCTTGCCTACTTTATATTGGGCGTCCATGTAAATTGTCATTTAATGGAAAGGATTCCTATGTTCAAAATCTAAAAACGAATGACTTGACCTACTTTTCTCATTTTATGAGATCGTGAAACAAGATACTTAAAATATGGAGTGACTCAGCCATCCCTTCCCACTGCAGCGCCATCCCCCACCAACCAGGCCTAGGACGTTATCACACACCTAGATGACTCACTACCATCTGCTCTGATGGCACTACCAAATTAATCAGCACTAAACGGTCCCCAGGGTTACACAGGCTCTTTACTGCTTATTTCTCCAGTGCCAAATTCCAGCCCAGGTTTGGGGTTCTACGTAACTTGTTCTCATGTTTTAGCTGTTACTACTCTCCTTCACCCATGTCTTCATTCTAGACATGCAGGCCTGGTCACATCACACTGTCCCTCCTTCATGCCTCTGTTCACACACACTCCCTGCCTGAAATGTCCCTCTTGTCTCACATCCTATCCACTCTATATAAGTGAGGCTCAAGTCCCACTTCTTTCTGATGCTTTTTGCTCCTCACTGGACTTTTCCTGAACTTCCAGCAATTTTACAGCCAGTACTACAGTTAAATTTTTTTTTAATCCTCACCCAAGGATATTCTTATATTTATTTTCAGACAAAGTGGAAGAGAGAGAGAGAGAGAGATCAATGTGAGAAAGACACATCAATTGGCTGTCTTCTGCACTATCCAACCAGGGCAGGGACCAAACTGCAACCAAGGCACATGCCCTTAACCAGAATGGAACCCGAGACTCTTCAGTCCATGGGCCAATGCTCTAACCACTGAGCAAAACTGGCCAGGGCTACAGTTAATTTTTAAAGGTTTCCTAATTGTTTCTGAAATATATTTCACATTTCCCCAACTAGATCATGAATTTGTTGAGGTTAGGAACCACATCCTGTACTTTTATTCTATCTACCAAGGCATTTAACAAAATTCTAACTATATAAAATTGAATCAATTACTGGGCAGATCCACTGATTCTGCCTTGGGTTAAATTAACACACACACATACTACACATAAGTGCCAGTGAGCTTTGTACCCCAAGAACATCTGCCTCCAGATTTAGGAACCAATAACTTTCCCAACAAGCCTTAACCACCACCAGTCTCCAGTCTACCCCCAGGTTACCATCTCTTGTTATCTGTATCCCACCTATCATAGGAGCAGCTCTATACTTTATTATGGTATATGTTAAACCCCTAAATTTTACCTGTTCATTGGTAGCTGGTGTTTCTAGGATTTCAGTCAAGGTCTCTCCTGGCTGAAACCGGATGACATCCACAATTAAACGTTTTGTGCTGAAAGGAAATGGAGGACATATATTTAAATATTAGCAGGTGTTATACTTCCTCTCAATGGACCTAAGCAACAGTGGCACAAACATCACCTCCCAGGGGTTCTACTAGGTAGCTGCTAACATCAGGTACTCAAGGCCCCAGATTTATTCATGCAACATAACAGAGTGGGTACCAAGGCTAGGATTTCTGAGATGTAAACTTCACTTTAGCATCTTATTGGCAAATAAGGCAGATAAGTCCTATGCCAAGTATAATATATGAAGTGACCACAATTATGGCAGGCTTCCGAGGCCAGGTGACCATTTCAGGTATGAATAAGCGAACTCGTTCACTGAGGCCAAGGGATCGTTGGTTTAGACTTATTTCATTCTTCCCACTTTTATTTGTTTTTTTGTTTTTGTTTTTTTATCCTCACCCGAGGACATTTTTCCATTTTTTGTTCCGATAGAGTGGGAGGAAGAGAGAGAAACATCGATGTGAAAGGGACACATCAAGTAGTTGCCACCCACACAACCCAATCAGGGCCGGGGACAAACTGCAACCGAGGAACGTGCCCTTAGTGGAAACCGAACCCGGGTCTCTCTGGACCACAGGCCGACACTCTAACAGCTTAGCCAAACTGGCCAGGGCCATTCTTACCACTTTTAAATACTCACTTCAGTAAGATGGTCCGAGCGTCCATTTCTGCATTCTCATCTCCAGGCACATCAAACTTGTTGGTCAGTGTGAGAGACACTTCTGTCTTAGCCAGCGCCTCCTTATTTGGGTCATTTAAATTGCCAGCGCTTTCTCCTAAAGTTTTGGGAGGGTAGAAATAATCAGTATGAAAAAGACAGGAGATATTGAAGAGGAGATATAAACACAAGTAAAAGATAATGCAAGTCTAAGAAAATATTTAAATAAGCCAACATGTGTACTTTGGCAAGGATACCTCTTACTGATGAGAAATAGAAGAAAATATATGCCAAATGATAATGGTGAAGGATCCATAATAAAATAATTTCATAAATGTTTGACAATCATTTCAACACCATATTCTAATTCTTTGTCTGCTCATTTCCTTTATAGGACTTACAACTTCTAGCTATATGACTATGTGTATACACATTTAAAATGACCTCCTCCACTGGATATCATTCCTCACAGTCAGGGATCACATGTATCTTCTTCCCTAATGTAAATTCAGGGTGCAAACAGCGCAGAAACCGAAGAGGTGCTAATTACAACCCTCCTCTGTCATATTCCCCTCTTATTTCTGTCCAGTAAGTCAGAACTTTACCTATCAGGGACTCGATGGTGGGCACCTCGCCAAGGTCATCCAGCAGCTCATGGATCGGGTCATTATGCTCTGGGGCAATGGCATCCTGGTGATCTAACAGGAGCTGCATTGAACACCAAAGGATCAATTCCACCTACACACTCTGCCCATTAGCCCCATCCCCACCCATACTGCCAAAGAGCACAAAAGGAGTTTAGATGACAAAGCCCCTACATTCAAAGAACTGACAAGCCAATCCTCAGCAAACCTCCCCAAATCAACAAGACATAAAGCATCGTACTTGGAACCTTACAGGTCTACGGGATTTAAAGGTATCCTTTGTAAAAAAGAACAAGGAAGCCCACAGAGTTCAATATCCAAAGTCATCAATGTGCCCTATAGCCAGTTCAAAGAACACCCAGCCATACTTTTCCTGACTGTTTCCAGTAGACGATACCATTAGTTCAGAGAAAAGTACACCCAGTCAATGTTGTCATTACCTTGGAGGCACTCAAGCAAAGCCTTTACAATAATTATCTCAAGTGATATCCTCAGAAATGACAATACCCGAAATTTCATTTACATTTTATATATTTTCTCATTTTCTGTGCTATATGTCACCAAAGGGGAAAGGAATTAATTAAAAATATTTGGGGGAAAAGGGAGCACCCCAGGGGAAAGAACTCTAAGGTGACACAGAGGAAAAAGCTGATATTCTATTCATGTTAGAAAAATAACACACAGTAAAAAGAAGTAACAGAACAACAGTATGTTATCAAGTCCCTAGGTCAGTGCTCCCATGGAAGTTCTGGAACCCACTGTCCTGGTTCAGGAGGCCTGTGGGGGGCAGGCTCAGCAACTTCCTTTTTAACAACTAGCCCAGATGACTCTGCTGCAGGTGTCCTGGGGGTCACTTTGAGAAACGTAGTAGATAGTGTTAAGAATAATAAACAGCAAGGCAGATGTGAGGTCACTAAGAGAGATCAAAAGAAGGTGAGCTATCTCTGGCTTCCAGAGATAGTAGGGAGCAGCCAGGAAAAGTAATTAAGGACAGAGAAATGAAATGAAGTAATTGGAGAAGAAGACTCACCGTGTGGGTGTTGATGATCTCTCCAATGGAGATGTAGATCACTGGTTTGGTGAGAGTCACGAGATCAGAGTATTCATCCACATTAAATTTATCCTGCAGCTCTGGGACATCGCAAGCAGTTTGGAAAAACCGCCTGGAAAGAAACACAAGAGCCAGACCTCAACAAGTGACAGATGCATGAGAAGCTGGTGAAAGCACATCCCACAAACCTCTGGAGCCATGCATTCCAGCAGAAGCCAGTCCAGACAGCTGATTCTAGAAAAAGTGCTGCAAATTCACCGTGCTTGATAGCTTTGGGACACTGGCTCTATGAACTGCCCCCCCCACCATAGTTTTAGCTCTACCTAAAAGAACCCTTTAACCAAACACCTGAGTCATCATGAGAACCAACTCTCTCAACTCACAACTGAATGTTTAATTGACAGATATTAAAAGTACTCTCCAACTCTCTTCTGGTTACAGAGTGACATGTGCCTAATGCAGAACCACTGTTTTTATGTTAAATACTGTCTATTCCATAGGAATACATTTTTTAAAATCCTTACCCAAGGATATTCCTCCATTTATCTTCAGATAGAGTGGGAGAGAGAGAGAAAGAGGGAGAGAGAGAAACATTGACATGAAAGGGACACATCAATTGGTTGCCTCCCACACGACCCAACAAAGGTCGGGGACGAAGTGCAACCAAGGAATGTGCCCGTGACTGGAACTGAACCCGGAACCCATTAGCCCTCTGGCCAACACTCTAACTGCTGAGCCAAACTGGCCAGGGCAGGAATACATTTTTGTTTAAATCCTTACTCGAGGACATTTTTCCATTTTTTGTTCAGATAGAGCGGGAAGGAGAGAGAGAAAGAAAGAAAAAACATCCACGTGAAAGGGACACATCAAGTGGCCGCCACCCACATGACCCAACCAGGGCCGGGGACAAACTGCAACTGAGGCACGTGCCCTAGAGGGAACTGAACCCGCAGGCCGACGCTCTAACCACTGAACAAACCAGCCAGGGCGAGGAATACATTTTTATAGCTTAAAAATCTTCTTCCTCACCTCCTAGAGCTCTAAGTACATCAAACATGTGTCTGTCCTGGTCAGTGAAGCTCAGTGGTTAGAGTGTCAGCCCTCAAACCAAAGGGTCACAGGTCTGATTCTCGGTCAAGGGCACGTACCTGGGTTGTAGGTTCGATCTCAAGCCCTGGTTGGGATTGTGCAGGAGGCAAGCAATTTGTCTCTCTCACATCAATGTTTCTCTCTCCCGCTTTCTCTCTCCTTCTCCCCACTCCCTCTAAAAATCAATGGAAAAAATATCCTTGAGTGAGGATTAAAAAAGTGTGTCCTACATCATGGCAGCCCAGGGAGAGCTAGGTGTGCATTTTAGTCTTGTCTTTACCCTCAGAGATAGAAACACACATGCAGAGTCTTTCAAGTACCTTATCCCTTTCCTCTTACCTGAATTTCTGGTAGGACTGGGAAAGGTACTCGTTAATGATGCTTAAGTGAGCATTATCTCCCAGAAACATCTTGTTGGAAGCTGCATGCTGGAGCATCTTGGCAATGGAGCCAAGATTTCGGCGCTGGTCTGTGGTAAGCTGGCCTCCTGCCGACAGGTCAATGATGTCAAAGGCATCAGGAGCAACAATGGCTGGATTCATATATCGATAGTAAAGCAAGTTACCAATAATCTGGGAAGAGATGAAAAAGAAAGATGTGTATTAAAAGCCACTCCACCAAGGAAGCCACAAAAGATTCTGCTACAAAGAAAACCAGAAAATGCAGTCCTGGGAGGAAAAAATAAACACTACACACAGACACACATGCATGCATGCACACATACTTGCTCTCAAGGCCTGAATCTAAAATGACCCAATGCCCCTTGTTTGGATGCAGAAAAGAAAAGAAAATGAGACAAAACTGAAAATCACTATAATGAAAGAGCAGCTCCAGGCAAAGATGGCAGACTTTACGTCTGTTGTTGAGCACTTCAGGGCACCCTTTGTTCTCATGTCATGGCAGCAAATGAGGCTACCGCCCACGTGGACCTTTCACTTCCATGCGAGTGGGCTTTCATTCTAAGAGGCTAACAAACATGGTTAAAATAAATCCTTAAATGTGACCTAATTAGCACAGGGAAATCTGTCCAACCCTCATCGTTCTCATGCTGCAGACTTCAAAGGTAGACAAGTTCATGCCTCTGAAATTAAAGTCACACAACACACAACTCTTCCAGAGAAGAATTCAAGGATAGTCACAGCATTTTCCCTAGAGTATCATTTTTAAAAAAATAAAATTAATTCACCTGAACAGAAAGTCTAGAATCGAGGCCTCACTGTAGGAAAGCACAGAACTAGGAGAGAGAAGAAAAAAGCGTTCAGATTAAAAAAAAGAAAGAAAGGAGTATAGGTCAGTAAGAGTTACCAGCAACAGCCTTAGCAGCAACAGTGGTGCTTGCTCCCATGCACCTGGCCACCAGCAGAGGGAGCAATTTCCCAGGAAAAAGATAGGACTTAGAAATTTATCTCAAGACAGGAAAAATCCACCTCAACTTGTTTGATGTAGGCCATTCAAACTGTATAGAAACTCAGAGGTGTCATTTACCACTTACAATCACTTTCGAAATCTCACAATCAGTGGCGAGCTACTGCTAGTATCTATGCTTAGGCACTTACTAAAGGTCGAAGGTCAGGCCTAGTTTTATCACTTTTTCCTCAAAGGTCTACTGGAGGGGCCAGACTGTGCCAGCTTTCAGATTCTTACCTTCAGCAGCTCATCCTCACCAGCATCGGGAAACTTCTCATGCAATGAGTCCTTTAGCACCTTGGCAATGAAGCGCATCCCATAGCTGTGAGATGGACAAAACTCGTGAGAAGGGCTGAGGAGCAGAAGGGCACTAACGCTGGCTTTGTCTGGGGTCACAGATGAAGGCACTCACGGGATTTTGTCCACAGAACTGATGATGGCTGAGAGGAACTTGTCTGTCACGGCCCGCATGTTCCTGATGGAGTTGTCCAGCCGTGTCTTGACCTCTTCATGAGCCAGAGCCTGCTCAGGAGTCACATCATAGGGCAGTTTGCTGGGAAAGCAGAGATTACCCCCATCATGTTAGACCAAAAGCTAGGCAGTGAACATGTCTTTCATAAACAGAAACATCCAGAGAGATTAGGCAACTTGCTCATGTTCACTGCGTTGGTATATAGTGAGGCCAAAATTTGAACTCAGGTTTTCAGCTGTGAACTGGGTGTCTTGAATTATGTGCCAGGCACTATTATAGGTGCTTGGGGGTAAAAGGTATATGAGACCTGAGAGCTTCTTGAGTCTCTTACTACCTGGTGGGAGAGACAAACAAACAGACACTTATTTAAAACATATTGTGCTGTAAGTAAGAAGCTCACCCAACATGCTGTGGGGCCACAGTAGGGGCTTCTACTCAGACTGGAGGAATCAAGGGAAGCTTCCCAAAGGAAGGAACTCAGGAAAAAGGAAGAAGGGTCTTCCAGGAAGGAAAATCAAAGGCAAAGAAAAAGAGGAAAAATGAAGGTCATGCAGGGCCCTACGTACAGTGTATGCTAAGAAGTCTGGAATTTCCTAGAAGCCAGGGAGAGCCATGAGTAAGAACTCAATAAATACTTGCTAACTAACTGAAGATATTACCAGCTCAACATTCTAAAACAGAGGTTTATAAGAAAAAACTATTTGAACAATTATTAGTTTGCAAATCAAAGGTCAAATGCTTTAAAAAAAGAGAGAGAGAAAACATAAAACACATGATAGAAAAGGGTGTTATGGTTACCATACCTTGCCTCTCCTGTCTGAGACTCCATCTGATTAACCCACGATTTGTAAATATCCACAGGGTCGGTTTTGATGTTGAGAGATTTGTCATCCATAATCTCCTTCACTACCGGGGCCAAGATCTGTCTCAGGGCATTCTGACCCCGAGCACCACGGTTGAAACTGACAACCATCTTAATAACTGTAGGATTTCCTGTAACGATCTCTTGAATCTGGTCTACTTTTGACCTATAAAACATCAGAAACAAACTCAGTTTAAACTAATCACAGAATCTATGAGCTAAAAGATACTTCCTACTTAACGATCTCATCTCCTGGACACAGAAATAGTGGGGAGGAAAGGGGGTACTTGATCTTTCTCTAGAAATACTTGCCAACACTTGTCTGAACACAGAACACCTTTCTGCTGTTGCAAACTCAATTGTGGGAACATGACTGGGTCCTTTATTAGATAAAAATGTGGAATCTTGGTGTTTGGATCAGCTTCTTAAGAATTATATTTTAATATTAAAATGTTCCTAAAATTAATGTAGCAAATTTATTATTTTATCACCTCCCCAGAAGCAGCAACACTTTATATTAGTAATTTAAAAAGTAGAGGCTTCTTTGGAGTATTTCACACTAATCACAGCAACAGACACCAGCAGCCTGACTGTCCAGCTGCGAGCCTGTGATGGCGGGGCGGGGCGGGGCGGGGCGGGCCCTCGTACTTGATTTCCTCCTGAAGTGCTGTCTTAAAGAGCCGCAGCAGCAGGTACTCCTCTCGCTGGTTGGATGCGTAGTTGTAGAGGGTGAAGATCACGGAGTCCATGAACTTGGTGGACTTGTTTTGGGGCATCTGAAAAATCAGCTTGGCCAGATAGGTAGGATTGGTCTGAAATAAAACCAAGGGATAAGTCATTTCTAGATAATGTAAAGAAGGCTGGCAAAGCATTCAAGGTTTTTTAAACTTCAAGGATAAGAATGTATGTAAGTAAAGAAATAAAGAAAATGTACATAAAAAAAAAAAAAAATAAGACAGCTCTCTGTTCACCCTTCAGTGGAAATCAGAAATAGTTCCACAGAGATCTATGGGTAAGGTTATCTTATGAAAAGTAAATTAGTTAAAATTTTCAATATCACTTCCAGGAGCCACTCACCTGCAATAAATAAAACAGGTGTTGATAAGCTTCCAGTTTCTCTCTCTTCTCCTTGCTCAAAGCCTTGAGACCTCCCTTCTGTTTATTTAGCATCATCATGTCAGACAACTGTTCCTTATTTTTTTTAGTAAGTTTTTTACTGTGGGAAACCACATCCTATAAACAAAAACCAATACATAAATCAAAAAGCTTTCAAAAACAAAGCTGCACATTGTGAAAAAGTCTTTGGCTGTACTGGCAGACCCCATCAAGTACGACACACACTGCATCCTGTTTTCAGTACACCAATCAAATACAGCCCTACTTCCTATTTCCTAACAAGAATCTGATCCATAAAAATGTCCACTGACGCCCGGCCAGTGTGGCTCATTGGTTGAACATCGACCCATGGAACCAAGAGGTTGCCAGTTCGATTCCCGGTCAGGGCACATGCCCAGGTTGTGAGCCAAGTCCGCAGTGGGGGGCATGCAAGAGGCAGCTAACCAATGTTCTCTCTCATCGATGTTTCTATCTCTCTCTCCCTCTCTCCTCCTCTCTCTCTAAAATCAATAAAGAAAAAGAAAAAAATGTCCACTGACTCAGGGAACCAACTCCTAGGAATCTCCCTGAAAAATAAAGGCTTAAATACAATAAAAGCTACATATACATTGAGACATTAACTATAATGTCATTTGTAATAATAAAAACTTGTCAAATAGTTGGGGAAAAAAGAGGTAAATTATAGTATATCTTCTAATGAATTATAATGCTGCCATTAAAAATAATATTTATGACTACTTATATGGAAAACAGTTTATCTTCTAATATTAAGTAAAAATGCACAATATAAAATGATTGTGGGGCGCTGGAATTATGAAATAGTTATCTTTTCTCTATTTTAAATTTTGCTATTAAAAGACAGTATTTCATATACAACTTTTAAAAAATGTATGACATTTGCTGAGAAAGCCAGCCTCTACCCTGCCCAAGAATCAGCGATGGGGAGGCAGAGGACCTAAGAGGATGTCCCCACAGCCCCACCTGGCTCTGGACCATACCTGCAATGTAATTTTATTTTTAACTAGCAGTCCAATTTTGATATCCATAAGATTGAGGTCATTCTCCAGCTGCTGGTTGGAACGAATGAGGGTAATGACCTCTTCCCGCATCTTCATAAGATCCAGTTCCTCCTGAAAATCCTGATCACTTTGGTCGAGCAGGTGGACAAATTTCCGGACCACGATCATCGGAGGATCCTCAGCATTAACTGACAGAGAGAAAGCACGTGTCAGACAAGAACGAAGTAACCAGGAAAAGTTCTAAGTCTCAGAAATGTCAGTATTGTCTCGAAGAAACAGCTCTATTCACAGATATTTATTTTTGAGATGTGCAAAGACAACCACCAGGTGCAGTCTTCTCAGTCATGCTATTGCTATGTTGTGACAAAGGCTAACACGGCAAAGAACAGGACATGTAGCCACAGGTTAGCAAAGGGTAGGTTAAATCACAAGCAGCACCCGACCCCCAAGCCTTGCCTGCAGGAAAGAAAAGAGATCCACGGAGAATACCCAGAACCTGATGGCCTCAACTCCTTCTCTGCTGAGCCACAGTTACTCACTGAGAGTCTTGTAGTCATCACGAGCTTTGTTTGCCCGAATAAAAGCCTGGATTTTGATAATGTCATTTATCTAAGAAACAAAGAAGAAAAATTTCCTTTGGTCATTTGCCCACCAAAAATATAGCAAAACTGATTCTACTGGCTCTTGTCACCCAAGGTTGCTTACATGGTCTCGGAAGTACTGTAGGCGATCTCTATAGCGTTTTCTAGCTTGATGCATCCTCGCCAGGGACTGAATCTGTGGGAAAAGGACGTTAAAAGTTACAAAAGCCCTTCATCTCAACACATCTCTTACTGGCACCCCACACTGAGAGGCCCTGCCCAGGCTGCCGTACCTTTACAACTTCATCTTTATGGGAGCGCAGGTACGCTAAACGATCCTGATAGGCCTTCTTCTGCTTGTATCCTCTCCACTGCGACTGAAACCATCAAATATTATAGCTGACACATTATTTCCCAAGGATGAGAGGAAGTTAAAAAAATCTCCTCGATATATTATCCAAGTGCAACTTATGATGAAGCTTTAAAGGGGACCATGTCCTCCAGTGACGGGAATGTAGGTGGAGGCTGCATAGCCACCAGGAGAGCACACTGGCTAATTCCCACTTCCCTGGTGTCAGCACAGCATTTTCAAAAGTGCCTCCACACAGATTCTTTTATTGGCACCTTGTAATAAATCAGGTGAGGAAGATAAGATAAACATTTCAGATAAGGAAACAAACTTAGAGGTTCACCACTACCTGATAATGGTGGAGCCCTAATTCCCAGTTCAGAATTCTTTCTGTGACATGTGTTACCCTATCAGAAAGACTGCCCCTGGGCGGACAACTCACTACTAAACACAGTATTAAGTACATTCTGATTACAGTGGTAATAAAGAGGAAATACTTATCAGAAGATAAGACCAGGAGGTCAGAAGGAAAAAACACTTAAGATATTGAATCCTAGAGCTGGCTGTGTACTAGGCTCTGAAATACCTGGATGCAGGTGATGGCAGGAATTTGCTTCTTCAGGAAATTCATCCTGGATCGGAATTCCTGTCGAACTAGGTACCCACGGCAGCAAGCTTGCAGCTTGGTGATCAAGCCTTCGTTGGCCAGCCAAAGCTGCTCTCGGTTATACGCAGCAGTCACCCCAGAGATGGAACTCTAAAAAGGCATGTGGTCACATGGGAAGACATACGTAGATGAGAAGGGACACAAATTTTAACACAGTGTCATCCACAGCGCACAAACTAACTCTTACTGCTTTCTCAGTCTGCGCTAGATCTTTGAGCAACAAGAATGAGTTCAGGCCTATTTTTCAGGCCAGGTTGTTCTCACACCCCAAAACGCCATAGACAAAAACTTGTTCTTTCACATCATATGTACCCACTCATCTGCCCAACACTGTGCCAGGAACCATGCCTGGGTCATTGTTGACAAGAAGACAGAGTAACAGGTGCCAACAGAGGTCTGAAGACCCAGTCACAGCAGCATCTAGAACGCCACAGTGAAGGACACCACAGGGAAACAGCCAGACTGCACATGAACGTACAGGTTATACTTTATTGTGGCACAGTGTGGAGTTGGTGGAATAGTCAGGAAAGAGGTTGAAAATGTAAATTGAGAGATATTAACAGTAGTTGCACTTAACTGGGGAGTTAGAGTAACTTTTCATTTTTCTTTTCTGGATCATCCAAGTTTTCTTTAATAGGCACATAATTTACTTGACTTAATTTACAATTCTGATGTTTTCCTAATATAGGCCTTAGTTACTCCACCAACTACTACAAAAATAATTACTCTAAACTAGTTCATTATATAGCCTTAATTTTAGTCTAGGGCTTCTGACTACACGCCTGTTCCTCCTAATGTCAGCTCTAACACACTTTCTCAGTTTCTTCCTACCTGAAGAAATGTGACCTACCTGGATCTCCTCCCGTGAAAGTTGCATAGAGTTTTGCACAAAGCCTGGGGGTTCATCCCATCCTCCTTCCTGAGTCTCCAGATTGTGGTAATAATAATATCCACCTTTCACCCAGTGCTTCACCCACTTGCTGTTGTTATCTCCTGGCACAGTAAAAGAAAGATGTAAGAGATCCAGAGCCACATTCCCCACACTCATATGTCTGACACTGCAGGATGACTCTGATCAGGTTTAACAGTCTAAATGAAGACCATTTTAAAAACCTGTTCCTGCCCTGGCCAGTGTGTCTCAGCGGTTTGAGTGTTGGCCCAAGGATCAAAGAGTTGTGGGTTTGATTCCGGTCAAGGGCACGTACCTCGGTTGCAGTTCGGTACTCGGCCCTGGTGGGGGTCATGTGGGAGGCAACTAATCAATGTGTCTCTCTCACATCGATGTTTCTCCCCCACCGCCCATTCCATATGAAGATAAATAAAAAAATATCCTCAGGTGAGGATTTAAAAAATACATTAATTAATTAAAAAAACAAAACCTATTCCTTGGATCTATGAGAGTAAAGGGGCATCCTAAGTCTCTTTTAAATTATGGCTTTGTGATGTCTCATTTAGCTCACTCGCCTCTACATTATTAAAAAAAAACACCTACGCCCTGGCCAGTTTGGCTCAGCGGTTAGAGCGTCGGCCTGCGGTCCGGAGAGACCCGGGTTCGGTTCCCGCTAAGGGCGCGTACTTCGGTTGCAGTTTGTCCCCGGCCCTGGTTGGTCGTGTGGGTGGCGGCCACTCGATGTGTCCCTTCACGTCGATGTTTCTCTCTCTCTCCCTTCCTCTCTCTCCCTCCCACTCTATCTGTGCAAAAAATGGAAAAATATCCTCAGGTGAGGATAAAAAAAAAAAAACAAAAAACACCTACGAAGTCCAATTGTGGAATGAAATTTAATCAGCTTTGTTCCTTCCAAAACCAATCTCTAAGACTTTATGCATCAGAAAACTACTTTCTGATATAAAATCCACAACCATTCAGCCTCTTTAGTTAATAAAAAAAGGGAGTAAAAAGAGATGTAAATCTTATCTTTATTCCCTCCTTTTGCAGATAAATTACTTTTATCTATCTATAGACTTTGATACTATAGGAACTACTAACACCCTATAAAAGACAAACAGTCAAATATTTGATCCTACATTTACAGAAAATTGACCCTTTATTTATTTATTTAATCCTCACCTGAGGACATTTTTCCATTTTTTGTTCAGACAGAGTGGAAGGGAGAGGAAGAGAGAGAAACATCGATGTGAAAGGGACACATTGAGTGGCCGCCTCCCACACGACCCAACCAGGGCTGGGGACAAACTGCAATCGAGGTACGTGCCCTGAGCGGGAACCAAACCCGGGCCTCTCTCTAGAGCAGGCCAACGCTCTAACCGCTGAACCAAACAGGCCAGGGAGAAAATTGACCTTTTAAAACATAGTTGTCAACAAGGGGGAGAATTTTTTTTAATTATCCTCACCCAAGGACACTTTTTTTTTTTTTTGCATTTATCTTCAGACAGAGCGAGAGGGAGAGAGGGAGGAAGAGAGAGAGAGACACATCGAGCGGTTGCCACCCACATGACCCCAACCAGGGCAGGGACAAACTGCAACCGAGGTATGTGCCCTTAACGGGAACCGAACCCGGGTCTCTCTGGACCGCAGGCCAACTCTCTAACCGCTGAACCAAACTGACCAGGGCAAGAATTTTTTTTTTTTTAAATAGGAATATTATTGTCTCCTTAGGGTATTTAAAATAAGCCTAAATGCTGTACTTCCACACAAAAGTATCTTTGCCCAGCTGGTGTGGCGCAGTGGATTCCTAGTCAGGGCACATGCCTAGATTGCCGGCTTGATCCCCAAGTAGGGGGCATGCAGGAGGCAGCTGATCGAGGTATCTCTCTCACATTGATGTTTCTATCTCTCCCATCCTCTCTCTAAAAAAAAAGTATCTTTCCCTACAGACTGTCTCTTTCCTCTACATCGGTCCTCTCATATACTCAAGTTCTTAGCTTCAGGGCACATATTTATTTCACCATAACTCACCTGCTGCCAGCTTTTTCTTCTTGGATTCAGCAAGGTCGCTCTGGTAAGTTTCACAACACTCAGGAATGACTCCATACAAGCCGACGTCAGGGGAGCGAAGGGCACTCAGTGTTTTGCCAACATCGCCACTTTGCACAGCCTCATTAATGGCAAAGATTCCTAAGGCAACTATTGTGGAAGAGAATTGTTACCAGAACAGTTTAGAAAGTACCTAAATGCATACACTACTTCGCCTGATTATGCCCACTACTGGCAAACTGTGACCCCTACATGTCTTCATCTTGGTCAAGCTGAGATATGAAGTACCTCACCATCCTGCCCTCCACCAATATAGACATAAAACAGCTGATACATACACTTCTGTGCTTCTTGGGTGTCTTTGTTGGACTGCCAGATTCCACCTTGAATTTCATCCAACCATAACACAGCTGACTCATCCTGGGTTTCCTACACACCAGGAAAAGCAAAATAATATTAAGAGCAACGAAGCCCTGGCTGGTGTGGCTCAATTGGTTGGGCACTGTCCCATGCACCAAAAGGTTGCTGGTTCCATTCCTGGTCAGGGCACATGCCCAGGTTTGGGCTCGACCCTCAGTTGACTATTCCATGCATCTCGTGTGTTTAAAATTTCCTCCCTAAGTGAATCTCAGAAGCCCCATTTATCAAATGTGCACTGATTTCATGGTTCCTTTTGTTTTTAAAGATTTTTAATTGGATTTTAGAGAGAAGGGAGAAGGAGAGGGAGAGATAGAAACATCAATGAGAGAGAAACATTGGTCAGCTGCCTCTTGCATTCCCCCCAGTAGGGATCGCCCAGGCATGTGCCATGACTGGGAATTGAACCAGTGCCCTGCTGGTGCATGAGACGATGCTCAATCCACTAAGCCACACCAGCCTGGATTATATCAGCTATTTTAAATATGTTCATGAAACTAAAGGATATAAGAATAAGGTCTCACCAATAAAGAATTATCAACAAAGAGATGGAACTTATTTTTTAAAAAGAAGAATCCAATTAAATTTTAGAGTTGTCAAGTACAATAACTGAAATTTAAAAAATTCCTAGAGGGACTCAGCAGATTTGAGCAAAATGAAGAATCAGCAAACTTGAAGAAAAATCAGCTGAAATGATCCATTCTGAGAAACAGTAAGAAAATAAATGTAGAAAAATGAACAAAGCCTCAGAGACCTAAGGATACCATCAATAATATCAATATATGTATAATGGAATTCCCAGAAGACAGGAAGAAAGAGAAAGAGGCAGAAAGAATACCTGATGAAAATATGAATCAACCTATAACAAATATAGAGATGGAATAATAATCAAAACATATCCTACAAAAAACTAAACCTAAATCGTAGGACCACATGGCTTCACTGGTGAAGTCTACCAAATGTTTAAAGAATTAACACCAATCCCTTACAAACTCTTCTAAAACATAAAAGAGGAGAACACTTCCCAATTCATTCTAAAAGGTTTTTATCACCCTGATACCAAAACCAGACACAAAGACATCACAAGAGAACTACAGACCAAGTTAAATTAAGACCTTTTGCTTGCTAAATTTGGAACTCAGATTATTATTTTCAACACGACTTTCAAAATGGCTCAGAGAAACTTAGAAGCTAAGTTGAGGCCTAAAAAAATGCAATTCCATCTAATGTGTAGTCCACCCAGCCAGGACTGGCAGTGTTAAGCAAATTTCCCTCTAACCATCGCCCCACCCCTCCCTCTGAAAAGTTATTCCACAGCAAAAGGAAATGCTTCAAACTTCAGTCACATCCTCTAACACTTTAACTCCCTTGACCCAATCAAAAGGAACAGTCAGGCTCAGAGCATGAGTGACAGCAGGTTCAAGTTGTATCTTCAATCTAGTTTCCTTTTTGAGACATGTAACCCGACCAACTTTATTCTCCCAAAGCTCACCCTCTGTCAGTCAAACATAAGATTCCTTGTGGACTTATATGGCAGCAAAAACAAACATGACCCCTGGGGCCTACACAGAATTACTGCAGTCAGGCTCCCTTCCCCAGTTAGAGATTCTGAATCAGCAGAAATAGAGCATAAATCTTAGGAATCTATATTGTTAAAATGACTTTTCAAGTGTTCTAGTGATTGGCCACGTTTAAGAACTGATTCAAAATTGATTATGAGAGACAGAGACCTCCATTGATAGCTTCTCCACAGCCAACTGCTTCTCAGCTGAGTCAGTAAAATCAGCTGGTCCCTTTGTCTCAATTTCCTGGCTACAAAACAGGATCTGTGATTCAACCCTCACCACAGGATCAACTGACATTCTGCACATTAATGTGCCTGTTACATGAAGCCTGATACTAGTGACATTTACACGATTAGGACGATGTAATGTCAACTACTCTGATGAAAATGGAATTGAAGGAAATCTATCAACATTATAATATTATCCTCAACTCCTCCACCTCTAATCAATGTCTTCATTTGTATTTCTACCTTTGGACTCCCAGAAAGATTCTGACACCCTAAATTATAAATTTCTTTTAGCCCTGGCTGGTTTGGCACAGCAGTTGAAGTGTCGGCCTAAGAACTGTAGGGTTTCAGGTTTGATTCCTGGTCAAGGGCACATAACTGGGTTGCAGATTCGACCCCCAGCCCCAGTAGGAGTCATGCAGGAAGCAACCAATTGATGTGTCTCTCTCACAGCGATGTTTCTCTCTCTCTCTCTCTCTCTCTCTCTCTCCCCCTCCCGCCCTTCCACTCTATCTAAAACTCAATGGAAAAATATCCTCAGATGAAGATCAACAACAACCACCACAAAGAATTTGTTTCAGCTCTTCCATTTGCTACAAGAACTTAACTGTAGAGATCTTCTAAGTAAAAAAATAAAAAAGTAGTCCCCCCTATCTAACTGCTGTTAGTTAGGAAGAATTTAAAAGGAGATTAATCACAATTAGAGAAACAGAGGTAATTATGCTTTCATCATGCAACTAATATATGAGGGCCAACTACACACAAACTAACTTCTGACTCAGCAACAGCATAAAAAGAGGTATAAATCTTGTCCATTTCATCAACAAACCAGCTGAGAGGTAAGACAAACTTTTTAAAAGATGGGTTTTGTTACAATTACTTTGGAAAACTTTTATGTTCATAACAGCAGTATTTCCAAAAGCCATTAAAATGAAAACAACCCATATGCTCATCAACTAATAAATGGAATAACATTCCACACAACAGAATAGTATTCAACAATAAAAAGAAATGAAGTGCTAACATATGCTGCAACTTGGATAAACCAAGCTAAGTGGAAGAAGCCAGTCATAAAGGACCACATACTGCATTATTCCACTTATATAAAATGTCCAGAGCAAGCTAAGAAAGTAGACTGATGGCTGCCTGGGACTGGAGAGACTGAAGGCAAATGAGGAATGATAACCACAGGCACCAGGTTTCTTTTGAGGGTGATGAAAATGTTATAAAATTGACTGTAGTGATAGTTGCACAATTCTGTGACTAGACTAAAAACCACTAAATTATACACTTTAAAATGGTAAGTTGTGTGGTATGTGAATTATATCTCAATAAACCTGTTATAAAAAAAAACGTTGTGTCCTGGCCAGTTTGGCTTGGCAGTTAGAGCGTCGGCCTGCAGACTGATGAGTCCCAGGTTTGGGTTCCGCTAAGGGCATGTACCTCAGTTGCAGTTTGTCCCCAGCCCCAGTTGGGGTCGTGTGGGTGGCAGCCACTCAATGTGTCTCTCTCACATAGATGTTTCCTCTCTCTATTCCTCCATCTCTCCCTCCCGCTCTGTATAAAGATAAATACAAAAATGTCCTTGGGTGAGAATAAAAACAACAACAAACTTCGTGGCATTAGCTACTAAAGCTTACATGTATTGTGTTATATTACATACACATACACACACACACAAATATATGTATATGTATATGTACACACACACACACACACATTCCTTATGACCCACAAATTCCCCTTCTAAATGTATTTCTACTAGAAATGCATACATATTTACCAAAAGACATGTACTAGACTATTCACAGAAGTACTATTTGCAATAGCCAAAAGTTGGGGAAAACCAAAAATTCACCAATAGAATATATAATCACACAATGGAATAGTACACAACAATGATAATGAAGAAACTATTGCAGCATGCAACCACGTGGGCAAATTTCATTACCATTATGTTAGGCAGAAGTAGCCAGACACAGAAGAGGACATGATGTATGATCTCACGTAAATACAATTCAAAAAGAGGCAGAAATCAACTGTGGTGTCAGAATTAGGATGGTGGTTACCGACAGATGGTGGAGGGGTTTATAAGGATGGTAGGGGACGGGGGGGAGGGGTTCTGTTAATGCTTTTTATCTACATACAAATTACACATGCACACTCACTTTTGAAAATTTATACAACCATATACTTATATGACTTACACATTGTTGGGATTTTATATTTCAATACAGAATTTATGTTGGGACACAGAGTGTCTAAAACAATAACAAAAAAAAAAAACACAAATGTGTAAAATAGCCAAGCTTCCAAAAGGCAGAATCTATGTCCCTTACTCCCTGTGTCCCTCCAGGAATAGTCACTGAGTGAATCCAGGGAGGCATCCCTCCTGTATCTTGGTGCTTGCAAAGATGAAGTTCTCTGAACAGAAATGAACCATTTTGATGCCACTCACCTGGGCTTTCTCTCTCTTGGCTCGGATCAGAGTGTCTTGGTAATGCTGGGCCACCTCTGCCAGGACACCCTCCAGTTTGGCTGCAGGAATCTGCAGGGCCTGCAGGGTCTTTTGGGCATCACCTTCATCCAGGGCTTCATTAATTAAACCGATGGCTAAAATCCCTAAAGATGAAGAGACAAAGGTCATTTTTTTAGGAAATTCTGTAGCCCTGGCCAGTTTGGCTTAGTGGTTAGAGTGTCCACTCGAAAACCGAAGAGTCGTGGGTATGATTCCGGGTCAAGGGCACTTACCTGGGTTGCAGGTTCAATCCCTGGCCCTGGGCGAAGTTGTACAGGACGCAACTAATTGATGTGTCTCTCTCACATCAATGTTTCTCTCTCTCTCCCAACCCCTTTCCTCCCTCCCACTCTATCTAAAAAAAAAATCAACGGAAAAGTATCCTTGGGTAAGGATTTAAAAAATGAATTAAAAAAGAAATTGTATAAACAAATCAAACTTTTTAAAAAAAATTCTCACCTGAGAATATTTTCCCAAATATCTTCAGATAGAGTGGGAGGGGAGGGGAGAGAGAGAGAGAAACACTGACGTGAGAGAAACACATCAATTGGCTGCCTCCTGCACAACCCTGACCAAGGCCAGGGACAAACCGCAACCGAGGTATGTGCCCTTGGCCGGAATCAAACCCGCAACTCTGGTCTACAGGCTGATGCCCCAACCACTGAGCCAAACCAGCCAGGGCAAACAAATCAATCTTTAAACATGCCAAGTAAACATAAAACAACCCAAGCATTACCATGATTCAAACTGTAATTTGTCATCCATAATACTGAGCAGTGTGTGTGTGTGTGTGTGTTTTTAATTTAGTGTTAGTTTCTTTCAAATAAACACACTTATACCCACATTACTATTGAAAGCTCAAGTCCTCACCCTGGCCAGTTTGGCTCAGCAGTTAGAGCGTCAGCCCATGGACCAAAGAGTCACAGGTTCGATTCCAATCAAGGGAACATACCTTGATTGTGGTTTGGTCCACAACCCAATCTGGATTGTGCAGGAGGCTACCAATTGATGTGTCTCTCTCACATCAATGTTTCTCTCTCTCTCTCCCACTCTATCTGAAGATAAAGGAAAAAGTGAGGATTTAAAAATAAAAAGTGAATGGGCGGGATGGGGAGGAGGGAGTCTAGGGGGGCAAAAGGAGAAACATCTGTAACAAAAATAAATTAATAAAAATTGGAGAAAAAAATAAAAATAAAAAGTGAAGATATTTATAAAACTGGCTTCATAGTATAGTTTTCAGGTACATTTCAATGTGTAATCAAAACCATTCTTGATTTACAAAAAGTCAGAGTTCAAGGGATCTTAAAAAGTCACCTAATTCAACATTTTCATAGAAAAAAAAAGATGAGGCTTAGGGATCTCCTCCAAGATCATAAAGTAAACTAGTGGCAGACAGAGGATCCAAGCCCAGGGCACCCTGCTCCATGGCAAGGCTCTTTCCACTAAATCAACTGAACATGTTTCACAGGAAATATAAATTAAACTAGAAACGTTCACTCCCATGGTATCTCAGCCAGCTGTGCTATTTCTGTAAAGATTATTGTATAACAAAAATTTTGGCTGGTATTTGCCCCTAGTTCCTGGGAAAAAGCCTCTAAACCCTTAGAATTTCCCAAGTGATAGGAATAACTGTTATTCATGGTGGGCCCCTAGGTAGTTTCAGGATGGGGGCAGGCCGTGCTGGAAAGACCAACCATGTGATTAGAAGATTGAACCATGTGATATGATATTAGCCCAGTCTCCCTATATCTAGGGTGAGGAGGTGGTCTGGAAATTAAGTTCAATTACATGGCCAGTGATACAATCATTATTTGTATGTAAGGAAACCTTAAAATAAAACTCTGGATACCCAAAGCTCAAGTGAGCTTCCCTGAATGTGATACACATCAATGTGCTGGGAGGGTGGCACAGCCTGAGGACACCCTACCAGACATCGCCCTATAGATCTCTTCCTTTGGTTGGTCCCCATCTGTATCCTATAACAAAACTATAATCATAAGCATAACACTTTCCTGAATTCTGTGAGTCAATGTAGAAAATAACTGAATCCGAATGGGTAGAGGAAACACCCATATTTATAGCAAGTTGTTCAGAAATGTGGTGACCTGAGAACTCCGGAACTTACAGCTGATGTCTGAAATGGCAGGAATCTTTTGGAGGACCATGCCCTCAACCTATGCAACATAACCTAACTCCAGGTAGTGTCAGAACCACTTGCTACAACAGCATTTAAAAATAACAGATCATGTTCAATTCATCTCCTGAAAATTTAGTTCTTATTACCTACATACCTAATTATAGCAATTGCCTGGTATTTTGAAAATAATATCCAACCTTAGCTTTTGAGTTATATATATGTTATATATTTCAATTTTAAAAAACCCTCTCAGGAATAGTGTTTAGAACCAGTGCACAGAATCACACCGTTTTTCCCTGTGACATTCGAGGGGATGGGAGTGGATCACTCACTCTCGTGTTCCTCCTGCACCACCAGGTTCACATGGTCCACACAAGCTTGGATGTCATTCCACGTAATAAACTCGTTCTTCTCTGCATGTGCCTGAGCTTTCAGCTTCATCAGCTCATCGAGATACCTGCCCCAGTCCCCCAACAAAAAAGACGGTGAAGTGCAACATAAGAAAAGAAACCGTCAGGGTCATTGTGGTGACAGGAATGAGAAGACAAAGTATCCAAGAACACAAAGTTAAGGTACTCAACAGTTTGATAACAGTTTGATTTATTCTAGAAGCCAGCTTCAGGACTCAGTTACCTTAAACAAAATGTGAAAATGTAAGGATATCACCTATTCTTTTTTTTTTTAATCCTCACCCAAGGACATTTTTTCCATTTCTGTGTTCAGACAGAGTGGGAGGGAGAGAGAGAGAGAGAGAAACATTGATGTGAAAGGGACACATCAAGTGGTTGCCACCCGCACAACCAACCAGGGCCAGGGACAAACCGCAACCGAGGTACGTGCCCTTAGCAGGAACCGAACCCGGGTCTCTCCAGACCGCAGGCCAATGCTCTAACCGCTGAGCCAAACCGGCCAGGGCAGGATATCACCTATTCTTAAAAGCCTCTAAATTCCAGGTAAGACCAACTCTAGAATCAGAGAGAGGCAGCAGCTTAAGAACTTCCTCCAAAGACAAGAAAACAAGGCCATACACCAGCTGGGAAATGTAGACAGAATAACAGATCAACAAACCATCATTCAGCAGCTCTTCTGAAAGTATCGACTTAGGTAAGAGTTATCAACTGGGGTTAAACATGTTAAGTCAACGGTCAACGGACATTTTGATGGTGCAAAATGTGCAAAAAGAGATTATGGTCTGGTGAGAGATAAGCACAGATATCTGTTGGAGGGAAAAGCTGTCCCCTAATCCAAGGATCAATCTTAGTATTGTTAATGACAGGACAGTGAGTCTTGATATGACAAAATGAAATACACATCACCAAAACAGTCCAATTGAATCTTTTTTTTTTATCCTCACCCGAGGACACTTTTCTATTTTTTGTTCAGATAGAGTGGGAGGAAGAGAGAGAGAAAGAGAAACCTCGACGTGAAAGGGACACATGAAGTGGTTGCCACCCACATGACCCAACCAGGGCCGGGGACAAACTGCAACTGAGGTATATGCCCTTAGCGGGAATCAAACCCAGGTCTCTCTGGACCGCAGGTCGACGCTCTAGCCGCTGAGCCAAACCGGCCAGGGCTGAATCTTGATAAACCTTTATACATAATTTCCAATGTACAGGAATAAGATAAAATATTAAGAAACAACCAAAACCAGAAGATGGGACATTTTATAGGACAACTGGTTCTATCTCATTAAAGAATCAAGTATCATTAAGAAAGGGAAAATTCTGGATTAAAAGATACATAAAGGGACACAACAAACAGATGTAATACATGGGCCTGGACCGGATCCTAGTTTGAACAAATCAGCTGAAAAGAGTTGGAACAAATGAGAAGTTTGAAGATGGACTGAAGTTAGAGAATCTTACAGAAGTATTACTGTTTTTGTCAGGGAATAAGATAGTATTATTTTGGCTATATAACACATCCTGACTGTTTTAGATAAGCATACATTTAGGAGTAGAATGTCACGATATCTGTTAATTTACTATAAATCCTTCAGGATAAAAATGCATAAAATGGCCCAGCTGGTGTGGCTCAGTGGACTGAGCATCATCTCATGCACCAAGAGGTCATTGGTTCAATTCCCAGTCAGGGCACATCAGGGCACATGCCTGGGTTGTAGGCTTGGTCCCCAGTAGGGGGTGTGCAGGAGGCAGCCGATCAATTCCTCTCATCAGTGTTTCTATCTCTCTCCCTCTTCCTTCCACTCTATATAAAAATCAATGAAAATATATTTTTAAAAAATGTATAAGATGAATCAAAATAGGAGAAAAAAAAAGATGATCACATGAACATCACAGTGCATGTGAAGAAAACAGGACAGCTGACAGGTGACACACAAAGGAGGTGATAGCCATCAAAGGATTCAATCCACCACTTGGGCACTCACCTCTGACAGTTTTCCTCTTCAATGTTGGTCAGGCCTGTAACTGAACTGCTCAGCTGTTTCCACACCGTATTCATGTCTCCTGACTCCAGTGCCCTATTGATGAGGGCCACTGACGACAACATCTCCACTGCAACAGACAGCTCGGGATGGGTGAGGCTATGCTGGACAGAGAGGGGTGGAGAGAGTGAGGAGAGACATTCAGGAATACCAAGGAGTCTGCTTCTGGTCTAAAAACACAGTGTGCCCACGATGTGAGCATTAAACTCCCCCCCAGCGCATTTTGCTCACAAACAGGACAGGTGCTGTTTACTTACTTCCGGACTCTGTTGCTGCAGGGTAGCCAGCTCCTTCTGATAAAGATCGGCAGCGAATGGATACACCTGGGGCAGCTGGGCTTCAGGATTCATTAGTTCCAGCACAGTCTTCTCAGCAACACCCTTCTGGATGGCGGCATTGATGGCAGCCACTGCTGCCAGCCCTGGCAGAAAACAGTCAGAAACACAGTTGGCTGAGAAAGCCCTGAGGGGAAGGAGACGCCAACTGTCACAGAACAAAGTTGCATTCTGTGGATAAACTGTTAGCCGTGGCACCTAGAGTGGAACTTTCATCATAGAAAGCAGTCTCCTTTGTACAAGGATGAAGTGTACGGTATGCGAACTGTATCACGATAAAGCTATTTAGAAAAAGCAGCCTCCTTGTCTCCTTACCCAGACTCTCCTTCTGCTCCAAACCATCCGCAGCCACCACTACTCTACCTACCTAAACACCTCTTCCTTCCCTGCAGCCGCCAGTAAAGCACTGGCTTCTTCAGCTGCCACTCAAAGCTCTCACCATCTTTCTGAGCCTTTACCTTACACAACCCAGCGCAAAACATCTACAAAAACTTGATTCTAAGCACTGTCCTTCAATATACCTTTCACCTTCAGCCCCTTTCCCTGTTACCGTACATTAGGAACAGCCTTCTTTCCCCTCTTTCACCATCCAAATCTCACTCATTAATCCCTGATGCAGATGTTTCCCTAACCAGCACGGCGCTTACTAGATGAAGGGAGCCACCCTGATGGGGGGAACCCCACTGCCAAAGGCCCTGGTGGTGGATTACAGGGAGGAGGCAGTGGTGGCGTGAGGGGTGGCAGACTCCAGCCTCAGACTCCTGAAGACATGAAGTCACTTCCCTCCCCACCTCAGCATTTCAGGAGCCCAGCTGGGGACTCGTACTTCTCTGATACTGCTGGGCAGCACTGTTGGCGGCATCCACCGCAGCCTGTAGCTCCTCCTTCTGCAGGGGATCCGCCTGACCACCCTGAGAAAAGCAAAAAACATTGAGGTTAAGATTCCTCCCGCCTCTGCCTCCAGACCGTAAGTTCTCCTGCCTCCAGAGCAGTCACTAGGGACAGAGGGCCACGGGGATAAGTGACAGCTTCAGGCTACATGCAGCCAAAGTGGCAGCCCTGGCCACATTTGGGGTGCAGTGACTTTCTGGATACCAGGACATTTAAAGAAATATTTTGTGAGAAACATCAAAATGTCCTGAGATAAAATGTTTACAGAACCACTAGCACATTGATGCTACTGATTCCGGCCAATATACACTAGGAATTGTAAAGTGTATACTTGCCCTTACCAGTGGTTCTCAACCTTCCTAATGCCGTGACCCTTTAATACAGCTCCTCATGTTGTGGTGACCCCCAATCATAAAATTATTTTCGTTGCTACTTCATAACTGTAATTTTGCTACTGTTATGTCTTAGGTGACCCCTGTGAAAGGGTCGTTCGACCGCCAAAGGGGTCATGACCCACCGGTTGAGAACCGCTGATTTAGACAAAAAGAAGGTCCCTCATATTTGTTCTGGAAAAAAAAACCCAAGGACAATTGCACAGAGTCTCCTGCACAGTGAGTTCTCTCCAGTATTGGCCAGAGGACAAAGCAAGGTGTGGTGTTTTTTTTTAAGTAGAAATTCCTGAAGTGAGAATGTAAAAACTCAGATTTTGGTGGGGGATTAAGGAGAAGGCTTCAGGTGAAGGGGTGGTTAGATTGTAAGCATAAGTATTATTTATTTTTTAAAAAGATTTACGACTCCAAAACCAGAGTTCAAGACAATGTGTACTTTATCTGAGAACATTGTAAAAACCTAATTTATATGCAGGAGGAAACGTACTATAGTACTAGAAAAAGAGGCCTTTAAAGAAGTATCTTTAAAACGACAGCATGGGATTCAGATAGATGTGCACAAATCCTGCAGGCTGAACCCAGGGTCTTCTCACCTGTCTCTTCTGCTGCCTGTCACTCAGGAGCTGCTTCAGGTACCACTCGCTGTTCTGCTGCTGCAGCCCTCGGAGGCCCAGTGCTGGCGACTGCAGAACCCTGAACAGGGCCAGGGCGGCTCCCTGATCCAAAGCCAGGTCTATGTTTGCTAATGCAGAAAACGCTGAGGAGGAAAAAGGCAAGCACTTAACAAAATGCTGTTAACATTATAGCCTAGGACATTTTTCCTTCCTCCAAAGCAACCTCAGTTCAGATTAGGAAACAGAATTCAGGTTGCCTTTATTCTGAACTATCACAGAAGCATAAGATTTGGGGATTGGAAAAGAACCATAAAGCCACCAGCCTCCCAGGGGCTCCTGCCAGGCTCTTTATTAGATTCCTGGACCTCACCCCAGGCCTACTTAAAAGCTTCCAGATGTAGACAGCCTGGCACCAATATAGGAGCAAAGTAAAAGGCCAATCTAGACCAATGCGTGCCTAAATTCCCTCTGAAATGCCAAGTTGTTGTCAAGATGAAACTACTAAATAGGAGAATTTATCTCCCACAGAAATTTACCACATCTTTGGACAATTTTGTTTCAAAAGTATTGTTAGGAAGAATGAAGAGGATAGAGGAGCACCAAGTATATGGTGACGGAAGGAGATGAGACTTCGGGTGGTGAGCACACAATGGAGTATACAGACGTCATGTGATCAAGTTGTACCCTGAAACTTATATAATGTTATTAACCAATTGCTACCCCCAACACATTTCATTATAAAATTTAAAAATTGTAAAAGAGTGTTAAAGTTCTCACCCTAGAGCTGACACTCGATTATATCCAGTCCCCCTTCCCCTGTGACAGTCTACTCCATGCTAACGAGCCTTAGTGCCTTCGACCACTTCGACCACAGCAGCATTCTGAATCCCTTCACTATCCCGGCAGGTCCTGAACACACCCACCAGCGCAGGCAGTGCCAACACCAAGGATGGTCTGACCTTGGAACAGAAGGAACTGTCTGCACCCTCTAGACTGTGCCTGCTTCTCGCCCAGAACCTGAGGTCACACAGGTCTTTAATATATCTGACAGTGAAAACCCAGGTGTTCCTTCAGCTGAAAAGATAATGAAGATACCTTCCTTATAGTGTTAAGATTAGACGAAATCATATGCATGAAAACACTTTGTAAATTGTAAAATAATAAATAAGGTATTAGGTTGAAAGTTAGAATGAGGTATTTTCTGATATCAGAAATAATAACTACTGTATTATTTTCAATCTCCCTACTTTTAGAAGAGAAAATGGAGTTCTCCCTCCAATGTCCCACCCAGGGATGAACATCTGATTTATCACCAAAGTAGGAAAAAAAAAAAAAACCAATAAAACTAAAAGTCCAAATACTTGGGGCATAGCACTACTTCTCAATTTTAAATGTTTTCATTAGTAAAGAAGAAAATTAATATAAGGTGTTAGAAGGAAAATAAAACAGTCTAATGGAAAATAAAATCTCAAATACACCAGAGAGGTAGTGAGGACAAGTAGAACTAATAAATAAAACCAAGAGGTAACAGGATAAAAAGGTGAAAAATTTCTATGGATTTGTGGTCTCACTGTAGACTCCTAAGACTGTTTACTTCTTCCCAAGGATTATACCTACAATTCAGCTAACTGATCACAGCACCACGGTGGCAGCTCCTTGAGTCATGGCTGCAGGTCTATGTGGCAGTTAGCCAACTAGCCATCCATTCCTTTAACTCTTGCTGAGCACCTACTATATGCTGAAAATGTAGCTTTGGACAAAACAGACCAATATCTCCATCCTCATGGAGGTTTTGTAGTAGTGAGGGACAAAAAATAAACAAAATCAACATAGGTAACAACTAGGTATGCAATGCAGAACCTTGGGGTATCTATCTACAAAAGCATCTAGTCAGTTATACTTTTACTAGAAACAAACTTTTTAAACAATTTCTCCCACTAAACTTTAATTATCTAACTCAAATTTTCCTTATTCTACTTAACAAAACATAAAATCTGTTTCTTATTTTTAACTATTTCGCTGCAGCTTTCTTCTGGGGCAGGATTAACAGCTTCATTGCTGGTTCTCAGCCCCAGAGAAAGGATCTTATCTATAATTATGTTAAGATAATTCCTGGAACCTAACATCTATCTTTTTTAGCACACAACTTCCCCTGGCCTGAGAATTTCTTTATAATTAGGAAAAGAATGCCCCTCTATGGGGTATTCTCTGCCTCATCCTTGCCTTCTTATCCATCAGAAGAATGCGGTGACGGTTAATACAAATCTCCCAGGAGAAGTCAGCACTCCTTTCTTTATTCTAAGACTGCACCTCATACACCTTTGATACCTTGTTCTAACCAAGTTGTCCTGAAATTCCTCACTGCACTGAAATCTATTCGAGGAAATGTTATTATTTTGTTCCTCTGACCAACACAAGAAGAATATGATTGGAACACTTTTAAAACATAAACATATGGTTTCCTCACATGTTTATAATGGACTCTCATATAATTAGCCAGGTAAAGCTATAAGGGTTATAAAATCCCAAACAACATACTAGGAAAAATCCCTGCATAAAAGTATTTTATGCACTACATTAGCAGAAAATGTATTGGACTCTCTTCTCACACAGACAACTACGTATAAAAAGACACTCCGGCTTATACTGCTGACTTGAGTATTCACACAGACACAGCACCACAGATCACCCATTCCTGAATGAAACTATTACTCTGTGCAGAAAGCCATTTTCCTAAGTGAAGCCGACTGGAACATAGGCTCCTGGTAGGAGTTAGAATTCCTTATTATGTAGAGTAAGTAAAATTTTATACGTTCTCTCCAGTTACTCTGAATGTCAATTCAAATGAGAAATTAGGACCTCAAAATGAACAGAGAAGACAGTGATTACTATTACTGTGCTATTATTACTATCTTGAGCAAAACAAGACCAAGAATGAAATCAAATAAGCTTTTTTTGTATATGAGTCTAATCCTACACTAAAAATTATGAGAGTTTCAAAAGAAGCAGAACTCAGAAGTAATCTCTCATTTGAGTTTATAAAAATGTCAGAAATAAAGAGCAAGCAATGTAAGACAATATATAATTAAGTATAAAACTGTGTGGTTTAGTCTATCAGTGGTGTGGGAGATTTAAAAGGCAAATATATTGTGAGCTGGATAGCCACTGAGTCCTAATTGAGCTGGATCTTTAATGATGGGTACAATTTAGATTAGAAAAGAGATGAGGTAATTGGACATTAAGCAGGGAGATTATGTGCTTTTTTAAAGACACAATAATAATACTAATATTTATTAAGTATTTACTAAAAACTACGCAACTTACATACATTATCTCATCATATGCATAATAATTCTATGCCACGGGTGTCCGAGGTCCCACAGCTATTAACAACAGGGAAAGAGACCAAATCTCAGGTCTGTCCCACTCCACAGCCAGACTCTTTTTTTTAATACTTTTGTTGATTTTTTAGAGAGAGAGGAAGGGAGAGATAGAAACATCGACGTGAGAGAGAAACATCTATTGGCTGCCTCCTGCATGCACTCTACTGGGGATCGAGCCCGAAACCCGGGCATGTGCCCTGACCAGGAATTGAACTGGGACCTCTCAGTCCATGAGACGATGCTCAATCCACTGAGCCACACTGGCCAGGCCAGAGCCAGACTCATTTGAGTCATGAAATGAACAGAATGAATATAGGCGATGATTAGGTAAATGAGCTTCAATAGAGTTGTATGCATAAAATACCGCATAAAGGACTCCACTGGGCTAGGGTTCTGCATTTGGTCTGGCAAGTCATAAAAAACCAATGTAGGCTCTTTAGCAGAACAGGGACAGAATGAAAATGATACTTCCAAGAAATTAATTTCTCAAAAGTGTGTTATACATATATACAAAAATCAATATGAGTAGTACAATCTCATTTTTGTTTAAATATATGCTTTGAAAGGGATATGCATAAAAAATCAATAGTGGTTATTTCTAGGTGATAGGGGTCTGATTTTTTGCTTATTGTTTACCTCTGGATAATTTGTACTAGTCTTTAAGAGAAAAACAAAGCTGTTATATTATTTTAAAAACAGAAAATATAAAATTCCTATTCAGATTTTTTAATAAGTGTGTATCATAGGATGAAAGAGTGAAACAAGCCAAAAGGATCAATCCAGAAGCTACCGCAGTGGAGTGTGGGCCTGCCTGAAGACAGCAGCAGCTAACAGAAGACATGAATACAAAACAGCCACAAGCAATAGTCCCCAAACAAATTCTCTAATGTCTACAATAAATAAACTATGTTATCAGTCCAAGAACAGATCAACACTCACATTATTCTGTCATCCCCTTAGGTGCCTGGCTCAGGCACATACTTACTGTTGACTTTGTTTATATTGCCTTGAATTTCAGCTTGAGTGAGCAGCTCCTCATAAACGTCCCTCTCTCTCTCAGAGTTTTCTGTCTGAAGATGAGTAAAAAGTATTAGATTAGCTCAGGTCTCTATGACCACAGAAATATACTTGAGCTCCTCCCCTACCATAACAGAACCAAGAGCAGGTAAGGGTGTGGCTTAAAGTTATTAGTAAAGAACAAAATGGAATGCTACACAGCTATAACTAAAACATAAAAAGCAGCCCTGGCCAATTTGGCTTAGCAGTTAGAGCATCTGCCTGGTGAACCGAAGGGCTGCAGGTTCGATTCCCAGCCCCTGTCGGGGTCCTCCAGGAGACAACCAATCAATGTGTCTGTCTTACATCCATGTTTCTCGCTCTCTCTCTCTCTCCCTCCCTTT
Source organism: Molossus molossus (assembly GCF_014108415.1). Classification (NCBI taxonomy): domain Eukaryota; kingdom Metazoa; phylum Chordata; class Mammalia; order Chiroptera; family Molossidae; genus Molossus; species Molossus molossus. Next base: position 3,206,830 of record NW_023425360.1, on the reverse strand, counting down.
CTTCTACTCTCTCTAAAAATCAGTGGAGAGCCCTGGCCGGTTTGGCTCAGCGGTTAGAGCATCGGCCTGCGGTCCTGAGAGACCCGGGTTCGGTTCCCACTAAGGGCACGTACCTCGGTTGCAGTTTGTCCCCGGCCCTGGTTGGGTCATGTGGGTGGCAGCCACTCGACGTGTCCCTTTCACGTCGATGTCTCTCTCTCTCTCTCTCTCTCTCTCTCTCTCTCTCTCTCTCTCTCTCCCTCCCTCCCTCCCTCCCTCCCTCCCTCCCACACTATCTGAACAAAAAATAGAAAAAATGTCCTTGGGTGAGGATAAAAAAATTTTAAAAAATCAGTGGAGAAATATCTGTAGGTGAGGATTAAAAAAACAAAACATAGCCCAGCTGGTGTGGCTCAGTGGCTTGAGCATCATCCCATGGACTGAGAGGACCCAGTTGGATTCCTGGTCAGAGCACATGCTAGGGTTGCAGGCGTGATCCTGAGTAGGGGGCATGCAGGAGGCAGCCGATCAATGTTTCTCTCTCACATCTATGTTTCTATCTCTTTCTCCCTTCCTCTCTTGCTAAAAAAATCAATAAAAACATATTTTAACAAACCAAAAAAGCAGGTGCGCTTGTTAAGGACAAGCTCAGGGTTCTCCCAGAGCTGGGCAAGAGAAGGAAGCACTGGTGAACCTGTCCTGCTCACTCGTGAGCACTCGCCCTGCCTCAGACTGAGCAGGACGGGCACATCCAGGGAGCAGCTCGCACAGCCTCTCACTGGTTTGCACAACATTCAAGAAGAAAGTAGAAGTCAAAGTGGAATCTAAGACCAAAAGACTACATCCTGTATAATTCCATTTCATTTATATGAATTTCTCGAAAAAGAACACTACAGTGATAAAAGAAGACTGGTAGTTGACTGGGGTCAGGGGTAAGGAGTTGGGGACAAATTGACTGCCAATGGGGGCCTGGAAACTTTTTGGGTGATGGTTACTTAACCACATACATTTGTCAACACTCATCAAACCAGACACTTAAAATGGGTGAATTTTACTGTACGTACATTATTCCTCAATAAAACTGATTTTTAAAATGGGACGTCAAATGAAAAGAGAAAAGAACATAGATCAATTAGAAAGAAGAGATGTTCCATTTTTACCCTGTTTTTAGCATTTGTCATTTTGTCCTGCTTGGCCTGGTAGAGTATATCCTGGTAAGTGGAAGCCAAGGGCTCTTCAAGATTGACAAGCATGGCATTGGGGTTTTTCAAAGCTGCAAATGTGTCAGCTGGAATTCTACGGTCTATAGCTTCGTTAATAGCGATAACAGCAGCATGTACTAAAAATAAATTCAAAACATAGAACACTGAGTTATACAGAGTACAGGATACAAGTTACACATACAAAACCACACTGCAACACCCTATTACAGAGGGCCTTATTTTCATAGTGAAATAATGATTAGGACTGGAGGAGTGGCTCCCTGGGTCCTGTAAGTCCCTTCCTTAGGATGCACAAAGCCACAGCTCTGACCCACATTTGGGATGCTAAATTTGGAAACACAGGGAAATATTAACAAGAGAGCCTTGCAAGGAGCATTTGTTATAGAAATGCTCACCCTTAATCATCATGTAAATACCACTATAAAATAAGCAACTCAAAGAGGCAATGAAATATAGACCTCACTGTCTAAGTAAGTGTTCGTATTATCAAAATCAATCACTTCTTTCCAAATAACAAGAGCATAAAAGATGATAGCAATGTTTAAAACTAAATCTATTGCCCTGGCCGGTTTGGCTCAGCAGTTAAAGTGTCAGCCTGCAGACTGAAGGGTCCTGGGTTTGATTCCTAGTCAAGAGCATGTGCCTGAGTTGCAGGTTCAGTCCCCGGCCATGGCTGGGGTTGTGGGGGAGGCAACCAAGTGATGCATCTCTCTCATATAGATGTTTCTCTCTCTCTCTCTCCCTCCCTGTCCCTTCCCTTCCACTCTATCTATAAATAAATAAATACAAACACCAATGTAAAATAAAAATTAAAAAACCTACACTTGCTAGCATAATTCCTAATGTCCAAGATCATCATTATAGCTTTAATCACTGAAAGTGGAAGCAACAATCCCATTTGAACCACACAATTTCTCTCTTACGTGCAGCTTCATCCACCGAGAGCTCATTGGCCAGGATGCCCCCGATCTTGCTGAAGGCAGGCATCTGGATCCCGTACTTCTCTAGCTCGATTTTCATGTTGTTGATTTCTTCTTCTACAGGAGAGAAGTGAGACCAAGTTAAACACCATTCCAAAACTCAGAGGAGGCAACAGATTCCTCAGCTACAAAAATGGGATAAAATGGCATCTACCCCTTGGGGTTGTTAAAAGGATTAATGAAACAGTATACAGAAAGCCCTTAACACAGTACCTGGTACATAACATATGCTCAGTAGGCGTTAACTATTATTACTATTATCAAGAACATCAAAAATAACTATAGCATGAGAGTGTCCATGTAGAAATAGTTTTCCCAAACTGCTACTTATGGCATTTCCCACAATGAACCCATGAATGGAGCAGCAGCAAAGGAAGCTCCACCAGTTGCCTATCTCAAATCATTACAATACAAATCACTAGCTACTATTAACAATTTAATTTCTAAAGCAGGAAGCCAAATGATAAAGAAAACATGTCAGGCCCAGCCAGTGTGGCTCAGTGGATTGAGCACTGCCCCTGCACCAAGACGTCACTGGTTTAATTCCTAGTCAGGACACATGCCCAGGTTTTGGGCTCGATGCTCAGTAAGGGACATACAGGAGGCAGCCAATTGATGTTTCTCTCTCATCAATGTTTGTATCTCTCTCTCACTTCCTTTCTCTCTAAAAAATCAATATAAACATATTTAAAAATAAAATAAAACATGTCAGGTCAGGCCCCTGTACCAGGTCTGGTGAACAACTTCTCTGGAAAGAAAACTATCACAGATAAAAGTTTTACCACCATTTTTTAAATTCCCAGGTCTATAAAATTTCACCAGTTTGAAAGATTTGAACCTATCCTACCCTTACCAATATTGCCACTGTTCTTTTTCTCCCTAAGCCCCCATTTCTTCAATCACCTGCCTACAGCAAATATAATAAGCTAAATAAACAAAATTTTAAAAATATATAAATAAGCTAAAATTTAAAAATTGTCACCTTCACCTCATCTCACTCCATCCCCCCAACCCTTGCTTTGCAAGGGTAGGTAATTTGGAAGGGAGAGAGAAAGACTATCATAGTGGTTTATTTTTTTTTATCCTTACTCGAGGACATTTTTCCATTTTTTGTTTAGATAGAGTGGGAGGGAGAGAGAGGAAGAGAGAGAGAGAGAGAAACATCGACATGGAAGGGACACATCGAGTGGCTGCCACCCACACGACCCAACCAGGGCCGGGGACAAACTGCAACCGAGGTACATGCCCTTAGCGGGAACCGAATCCGGGTCTCTCTGGACCGCTGGCCGATGCTCTAACCGCTGAGCCAAACTGGCCAGGGCTATCATGGTGGTTTTTTAATAGTACATGAACATGCAGTGTTACATTTTAATATCATGTATTTAGTTATATACATTGCATTAATATTAATATTATTCCTAATTTTGATATAAGAAAACTGAGACTCACTAATCATACCCATGTCATAACTGAGAGAATAGAGCCTGAAATGCCAAGTTTAGTGTTCTTTCTACCACACCAGAGAAGCAAGTTATTTATATTTCTTTCATCTCTATTGCCAGAGTATTTTTAAAGTCCTACAACATTAAGATTGGTTTTGTTGACTCTCTAGGCTATTTCCACATAAATCTAGCATTCCTTGCCGGGTTTGTAATTTCTTACCAGTGAAGTCAACCTTTCCATACAGGTCTTGAATCTGAGGAGCCAGGCCTAGTTTGAACAGGTATAAACTAGAAAACACAAATATGCAAAGATTTACACCTCCCAGCCATACCTAACTTCTGCTGCGCTCAAAGGGGAAAATAAGCATAAACAATAGAAACATTCTGAACACAGAGACTCCCAGTACACTACAATATTCCTCTTTGCAGTTACAATACTTTACCTCAGCGCCTTTTTTTAGTTTGACATAATAACATTGTCCTAAAAAAATCACATAATGTAATGCAAAAAGCACTGGTTTGGGAATCAGTAGATACAAGTTCAAATCCAAGTTCCAGTAGAAATCCAGTGTGTGATTCAATGCTAATAAAAATGTTAATATAATTAATATAAGTGAAGAATCTTCATTTTTGTTTACCTTTCTGTGATCAATGTTTGAAGTAACAAGACATTTTAGAAAAGTCTCATGAAAATGATTCAGACAGAAAATCTTATTTAAACTGAATTCATTTTACTGACGGAAAAGTTTCAGGTAATTTAAGTTTTAAATAGAGTATATATTATATACTTTCCTCTTTAAATTAAAATCTACTACTAGACTCTAAGCTTCATGAAGGCAGGGACAATAAATAAAAGTCCTGTTCACCAATGTCTACTTAGAGCCTAGCATATATTAATAAATATTAATCAATACCTCAAAGATGGATGGATGGATGGATGAATAAATATATGTCTATAAGCCTGAGTTAAGTTAATTGGATTCTAAGACCCTGGCAGATGAAAATCAATAATTTAGAAGACATTGGAAGGGCACTTTATATGGATGGGCATAAGCAAGACATTGACGGCCCAGTGATAAGGGAAGATATAAAAAGCATCTAACAAACTAACTCAGCAAGTGGTCTACATTTTTTGTTTGTTTGCTTTTTAATCCTCACCTGAGGATATTTTTTTCCCATTTATCTTCAGATAGAGTAGGAGGAGGGAGGGAGAGAAAAAATAGCATTGATGTGAGAGAGACAACGTAGATTGGTTGCCTCCCGCATGATACCGACCAGGGCCAGGGACCAAACCGCAAACGAGGCACATGCCCTTGACCAGAATCGAACCCTCAACTCTGGTCTGTGGGCCGATGCTCAAACCACTGAGCCAAACTGGCCAGGGCAAAGTCTACAGTTTTTGCAAATAATCTATAAACTTCAGTATTATCAAAACCCAAATATGTATGGCACATATTACATTCATAGAAATGATCAGAACTTAAATTGTATAAAAAATGTATGATCTAAAAAAAACAAATGTTCTAAACACACATTCGAATTTATACATGCACAGTAGCTAATAATTTTCTTAGATAAGTACAAGTGTAAATCATGTTATGATTAAGTGCTTTTCTTTAGAGTAAAATGCTCTAGATGGAACTATATAAGGGATTCTCTCTCAGAAGATTTTAAACCTATTCAATAAATTTTCCAAAACAGAAAAGCTACTAAATTCCTGTACATGTAAAATGATCCCTAAATTCTAAATTCCATCTAAATTCTAAATTATTTTTCTCCAGGAATTTCTTCCTGTTTTATTCCTACTTTAAAACAGGAGAGTGAATATCACTTTCACAGCCTTAGGAAGAGTGAGTTAGCTTTTAACATCTTTCAGTGGTAAATCAAAGGTGTTACAACTTCACTAGCTGTTGCAACAAGAAGAGAAGGTAAGACCCGGGCACCATCTTTCCTTTATCTCATTTTAAATATTAGGAATATGTTAAGGAGATGCTGAAGCTATGAATGTAATCACAATGGCCACTTAGATCCTCTTGCCCCAAATCAAAAATACTTAACCTCAAAGCTGGAACTTAAAAATCCTAACAGTTGCCCTGGCCAGTGTTGCTCAGTAGTTAGAGTGTCAGCCTGCGCACCGAAAGGTCATGGGTCCGATTCCTGGTCAAGGGCACATACCTGGGTTGCAGGTTTGATTCTTAACCCTGGCCAGAGGCAATCAATCAATCGATGTCTCTCTCTTACATCAATGTTTCTTTCTCTCTCTCTTCCCCCTCCCCCTCTCCCTCCCTTCCACTCTCTCTAAAAATCAATTTAAAAATATACTCGGATGAGGATTAACAAAAACAAACAGCAACAAAATATCCTAAAGGTCAACATCACTTTCTAGTCTTTGTCCCTGTTCTCCTGTGCCTACTATTACAAATAAGCTATTAGGTACCCATGCTGGTCAGCCCACAATGGAGCTCAGATTTCTTTTCCTTTTCTTTTTTCATATTTAAGTGATACTTTACAGCAATGGGGAGAAAGAAGCTGTGTGAGTCTATCTGTATTCCAATTATCTTTGCTGGTGGCAGAGTAACCTATAAGTCACTATGCTAATCTCAAAGATTATTAATAAAGGCTCTGAAACACAAACATAGCAGCTGATTAGGAAACTGAATCCAGCACAGGCCAATAATCCCATATCTAAAATCTTTGGGCCAGATATGAGTTTAGGATTTCTCAGATGTTAGGTTTCACAGTGTATACAGTATTATAAAACACCCCCAGTAAGCCTTGAGGCAGCTCCCATAAACAAATACATTACTTTTCTCAGAGAAAGATACATATAATCGTACCAAATAGATAAAAATACTATTCTAAATAACCTCAATTAATTCTGATCAGATTTTGCCAACAAATGAGTTTGAACTAGACTTAAACTTAATTTTCATCGCTTTTAGATTTCTTATGAATTTAGGATAAAGATTTGTGGGTCTATTTAATCCCAAAATCAGTTCTTAGAAAGATAATACAACCCAGCTGGAGTGGCTCAGTGGTTGAGCTGAGACCCATGGACCAAAAGGTCGCCAGTACAATTCCCAGTCAGGTCACATGCTCAGGTTGTGGGCCCGATCACCAGTGGGGAGCATGCAAGAGGCAGCCAATCAATGTTCTCTCTCATCAATGTTTCTATCTCTCTCTCCCTCTCCCTTCCTCTCTCTCTAAAATCAATAAAGGGAAAAAAAGTTTTTTTAAAGAAAAGAAAGGTAGCCCTGGCCAGTTTGGCTCAGCGGTTAGAGCGTCGGCCTGCGGTCCAGAGAGACCCGGGTTCGGTTCCCGCTAAGGGCGCGTACTTCGGTTGCAGTTTGTCCCCGGCCCTGGTCGGTCGTGCGGGTGGCGGCCACTCGATGTGTCCCTTCACATCGATGTTTCTCTCTCTCTCTCTCCCTTCCTCTCTCTCCCTCCCACTCTATCTGTGCAAAAAATGGAAAAATATCCTCGGGTGAGGATAAAAAAAAAAAAAAGAAAAGAAAGGTAATACATCAGGGGACACTGAAATAAAGTATACACATGAACTTGGAATAACAGAAAACTGGGGTCTTATCTGAGAGTAGAATATAATCTACAAGAGTAATTTGTTTAGCATGACTAAAGTACAGTGACTATCACTGGAATAATGCCAGTCAAGACTTAAAGGGGAGGCAGAAAGGGAGAAAACAGGGAGACGATGCTTCTCTGTTACTATTGATACAAAAGTGAGCCAGCCGGTGCCTTGTCCAGTCGAGTGAACTGAGGAACCTACCTTGAACAAAGTTGTTTTATGGTAAAGCAGGTATACACATTTCCTACATATTATCAAATGTTGCCAACCCACCCTTCAGGAAAAACACTATTAAGGCAGGAAAGAAATCAGAATTCACCAAGCAGAACACACTGCTGTGTATATACTTGCTAAACACGAACTGCATATTGAAGAGAAATGGAAAACAATAGCAGACTTCCTCCCTTTCTCATTCTGACTCCGTCATTAGAAAGGCACAGTTAACTCTTCATCTCCATTTCAGAGAATTTGAAGACCTGGGACCCAGACTACACTGCAGGGACTAGTGGCTACAGAACTCACAAGAGGAATTCTGCCAGCTTGGCCTCTGCACCTGCCAAGTTCAGATACCCATTGTAGGTACAGCCCCCACAAGGTTATTGACACAGACAGGCCTCTCGTAACACAAATTTGATCAGAATTCATCTGATTTTGGCTCAGACACATACATTTCAAATTGCTACAATCTGAAAATTCCCCTAGATATCACATATTCCTAAACATTTGTAAAGAATGCTCATGTTACTATTGTTTGTCCAACATTGTGCTATGTGCTCTGGAAGCGAAAAAATGTAAGACATGACATGTGTCCCTAAAGTGCTAATAATGTAACAGGCAGAAAAGATTAAACATATGGAAGAAACAATATATAATTAAAAAAACAAAACTAATAAAACAAACAGGAAACAAACCACAAGAGTTTAGACAAAGGTACGAGCCAGAGTCATTGGAGATCACAAAACTTCACCAAAACAGTGGAAATGGAGCTAAGACTTGACTGGCTAAGCCAAGACAAACATAAAGTCGTCTGATAAAGGAAAGTACCATTTCCCTTCTACATTTATTTATAGGGCAGAAAATATCCCCTTGAGATAGAGGAGAAGCAGGAATATTTGTTATAATGTATAATTTGGACACATTTATTGTTTACCTACTATAAGCTAGGTATCTAAGTGCTAGAGACACAAAGATAACAAAAAAAGGAAACAGTTCTTGTTCCCAAGGAGTCCACAAAAAGCAAGTTATATACAAGAACAAATAATCAGAGTACAATGTAACAAGCACTATACTTGAAGTAAGAGGTTTCTACAAAGTAACCCTAGAGGAGTACAATGACTGGAAGTAGCTAATTCTGCCTGAAAGATAAAAAGTTTAAAAAATGTATCTGAGGTGGCCCGTGGGAGAAAGGGCATTCAGGCAAAGGAAACAGCATGGCCAAAGGCCAAAAGCAACTACATGGCATGTGTGGCATGATTACTAGAGCAGGGCTACACAGGAGGGAATGGCTACGGGGGAGACTGGGAGGGAGCCATCAAAATACCTTATGGGGGTCTGATATGAGCAGGGCTGTTTTGGAAAGAAAGCTCTGGTGAGAGCATGGCAGACAGACCAGAAGGAAGAGCCTACAGGAAGGGCCTACAGAGGAAAACTTCTAGAAGGGAAGTTAATGCTTCAGTCCACAGAAGAGAGTCTCTAGTCCTGAGTTGTATTATTTATTTTGTGGGTTTCACATTGGTTCCAGTGATACCAAGGATCTGGGACATATTTGATCACACTGAAGACAGTAGGCTTCTTGTGGGTCAATATTATACACACACTCATATAATATAATTAATATTAAATATACACACAGGATGCTATAATAAGATGGGCAGTTCAAACAAGAAACCTCACACTACTGTCCAACCCCCTTCTCCTTTACCACTCTGAAATACTAATTAGCACCCATTCCCATTCCATTCTAAACCCCCTCCATATCACCTCTCCCTTCCAATTTTGTACTTTGTTGATTCTAAGTCAGGAACCTAAAATAAAGTCATCTTCCAAATTTACTATAAAATTGTGAAGAAAAAAAAAAAAACCTTCTTTGTTTCAGTTCCTATTGGTTTGTGTTGGCATAAAAATTATTTAATGAACAAATGGCTTGGTAAGGACCTAAATAACTAAATAAATTATAAATCAACCATTTGATATCTTCTGGTATTATTTGAAGATGTTGACAAAATATCATTGTACTGCTAAAGAGTATCAAGACATAGTCTATTTTACAATTCAGCTTATCAGCTTGAAACAAAATGGGAAACAGTAAGTTTTCAAATGTATATACTTTTTATAATTTCTAAGAGATTTTAATGAAAAAGAAAGAAACTACATCCCAAGTAAAATGCACAGTTCACAGAAACACTAGATCAATAATGAAAGATTATAACATGTTTTCACAGTAGAATTATTTTCTATTATGGGAATAAATAAACCCTTTCTTCCTAGCCCCTAGAAAAACACAGCTGTTTCTCATCATTTTGTTAAGATAATAGTATCCTATTCTATTTGAAAATTCTGAAACTGATGCAAAATCTTTTTCATTATACCATGGACAAAAAGCTACAGTCAATTCAGATGTTATTCCTAAACTGTTTTTTTAAATTGAGATATAATTGATATACAACACTATTAGTTTCAGCTGTATAACATAATGATTTCATATATATAATACTGAAATGACAGCTAACATCTATCATCAAAAATAGTTATAAATTTTTTACCTTGTGATGAGAACTTTTAAGATCTATTTTCTTAGCAACTTTCAAATATACAAACAGTAATAAGTATAGTCACTACACCAGCCTTATTTATTTTATAACTGTAAGTTTGTACCTTTTGACTACTTTACCCATTTCACCCACCCCTCAACCCCTGCCTCTGGTAACCACCAATCTGTTCTCTGCATCTATATGCACTGCTTATTTTACCAAGAAAATCTGATTACCTGAGTGCATGGATACAATAGATACATCTCGGCATGTTCTTTCGGTCATAGATATCTGTAGTTTCTGGGTAAAAAATCTAAAGAGAAATAAAAGAAGTAGAGTAAGGTATCCATTTACTGGGTCTCCTTTGATCATTCACCAATCATCAATAATACTAATAAAACCCTGGACAATTAGAAAACATTGTTGGCACTCAGCAAATAACTTCATTAGGGTGAAAACACATTTAATCATAAGTAATGCAAGGAATAAAATGGTACAATACAGAATGAAAAATACTACTTGAAAAAGCCTTATTTGGTCAGCCCGCTGAATTTCCCTGGGTAGATGAAATCAAACCCAAGTTCCAGTCCAGTTTAAAGCATTGGCTTTGAAGGACTGAGTCTTCCTGGTGACTATCTACCATGCCTAGACGGAGCAGTAATTCAACAATGAACATTTACTAATAAGTGCTTCAGTCTGTGAAAACCACTACATTTAGACACTGAAAAATCTACAAAATATTAAAATGTGTTATACTGCTTGGGGGAAGTGGACAGACACACAGATGAAGCAGCTAGAATACAGGATGTGTATGTATGGGACTGTGGCAGAAGGGAAGTTTTCCTTGGTAGCACTTAGCACAATTCATCAACTACTTGTGTTATCATCTGTTTGACTCCTCCAACAGACAACAAGCCACATGAAGGCAGGGACTAGGTCTGGGTTGTTCACTGCTATATCTTCATTGCCAAGCCCAGAGCCAAGGTCATGGAAGGAGCTCTATATTTGATGGATTTATGAACGAGGTCAAATAGGAACAGAGTAGCTTTAGACTGTGATTAGCCTTGAATTTCGAAACCTATTCTCAATGTAATGAGGCACTATTACAATTCAATCTGTATTTTAGGTGGGGAAAGGAATAACAGTGGATTGAAGAAGTGAAAGATTGAATTATGAGGTGATTAGAAGAATTCTGACATGGCAGTAGGAGACACTACAGAACTTGGTATCTATTACAGCATTAACACATCATGTTCAATTCTTTGTTTTTATGTTCTCCCTACAATAATCAAGGCTCTCCACGAGAAAGAACTGCCCCCACCCCTTGAGAAATGGGATGTATCAAAATCGTATTTTTTTGATAATTTTTCCAACTCTACATGCTCGCTTCCCAAGATTGAGATGTCCTCTCCTGAAAGGTGAAAATCACAGTCACAGTGCACCAACCTTCCCCAAAACAGTACAGAATACATTTTAGAAACAGAAAATGTTTCTAAACATAAGGTTTTGAGGACCTTGAAAGCCCGATAAGTTTGAACGTGATATGCAGGCCACAGAGAACCTAACTTTAGAGCTCAAGAATTAAAAACAGAACCTCAGAGTCTCAGGAAGATATGACTTGAGACAAGACATAGGATATATTGAATAGTGGGGAGATGGAAGCTAAGAAGGCAGTCTGGCAGGCTGTTTCAACAGATAAAAAAGGCACTTCAAATAAATGAGGAAGGCTTGGGGAAGGCCAAGGTAACTCCAAGGTTTTCAGACTGGATAACTGGGAAAAAGATAACAAGGTTCCATTTATTATAGAGGAGAGGAAGTTCATATGATGAAAAAGGTAGGTTTAGTTTGAGATATGAGAAATTTTAGGTGCTAGAAAGCTATCCAAGGAGAATGTCCAATTGAAGATACTGTGTTTATCTTACAGCAAAGAATCTTCAAAATAACTGAAGCTGTGAAAATGAGAGAATGTAGCTAAAATAAGGGCTGCATCTTAAGGAATGCTCACCGCTAAGATATGGAAGACAATAGCTGAAGAGAACAGAGGAGTAGTTGGGCAGATTAAAACCAATTTAAAAAATCAAACTCAAAATATTTCATGGAGGAGGTGGCCAATAGTGCCAAATATAATAAATAGTCCAAAAGGTTAAAAACTAAAAAACTATCACAGTAAGTTTCTATAATTAACCTGAACATACCATATAAAGTAATTAGGGAAGATATCCAAATAAATATTATGTATGTATTGTTGATTATATATCATACATTATATTATGGCCAACAATATATTTTTAGGCTAAATGTCTTTAGTTTACATTACTCAAGTCTTCTGGACCTAAATCACATAGGGTGGACATTTCAAAACTGACATCCATGAAAATCCTGTTGTCCCTGAAAGCCTTTGGGAATTCTGTTTGTTGCAACTATGGTCCAGAAAATGCACTACTGTTAGTAATCAAAAATGGTAATAAAAGTCGATCATTAAAAAAAGCATTTTATAATAACAATACTACTACTAGCAATAGAAAATATTAACAAAGCTCTTAGTACCATTCAAAAGAGGTTAAATCATCATTGCCCAATGGGCATATCATGTAAAAAACAGGAACAGGAAGTTACAGGTGCACAGAAAGGCCAAGTAGCCATCAGATCTTGACGTATTGCATTTCCTGGCATTTGTGGGGCCTAATTCTCAAACATACCAGTGCAAGGAAGAAAACTTCAGCACTCTGCTCTGAAAGAAAGAGGACAAAAGTTTGTCTTCTGCAAAGACTCAGCTCTGGATTTAACTCAGTTCAACAGATACATGAACTCAACACTGTGCTAAACACCAAATATTCATTTACAAGTGGTTGTATCCACTTCCTAACGTCACTTTTTTTTTCTTAATCTTATTTTTGGTTAAAAAAATTTAGAATCTATAGGAAAGTATAAAGAAAATACACTCTCTAGTTCCATCACACAGAAATGAAAACTGTGTCTCCTAACAGATTTTCCCCAAAAACACTCATTTATTTTTACACCCTGGCCAGTTTGGCTCAGCAGTTAGAGCATCAGCCCATGGACCAAAGGGTCTTGGGTTCAATTCCCAGTCAAGGGCATGTACCTGTGTTGCAGGTTCAATCCCTGGCCACAGTCAGGGTCATGCAGGAGACAGCCAATAGATGTGTCTCTCTCACATCGATATTTCTCTCTCTCCCTCCCTCCCTTCCACTCTATCTAAAAAAATCAATGGAAAAATATCCTCTGGTGAGGATTAACCAAATATATATATATATGAGTGATGAGTGATCTCATCTTAGCCAGAACACAAACTCATAACCTTAGCCTATTAAGCTTTTTTTCCCACTTAGCACATCCCAGACAACTTCCTTTGTCAATACAGAGTGATGTCATCCTTCTTAATGGCTGCACTAGTATCTGAATGGCTGCAACACAATTAATACCTGTAGTGAAGAGACATGTGGTTTGCTATCAATTATTTCTACCACAAGGAAAGCTGAAAAATCCTTACATATACATCTTTTTGTACTTGTCTGACTTTGGTGGAGGGATAAATTCCTAAAAGTGGAATTATTAGGTCAAAGATATGGGATAGGGTGGTGGGAAAAGATGTTCATGCCCATAAGAACGATAATACAGCCTGGGAGGTGTGGCTCAGTGGAATGAGCGTCATCCCATGGACTGAGAAGTCTGGGTTCGATTCTTGGTCAGGACACATGCCCAGGTTGCAGGCTCAATTCCCAGCAGGGGGCATGCAGGAGGCAGCCAATTGATGTTCTCACATCAGTGTTTCTCTCTCTCTTTTCCTCTCTCTCTCAAAAATCAATTTAAAAAAATATTTAAAAAAATAGAGTGATAATACATCATAGCCTTTATGGGTTCAGGTAGGACTGGGTAGCGTGAGATGGCAATTTCACTAACAGCAGCACTAAATAAACTCCTGAGCAAAACACTCAAGGATGTACACTTCCATTATAAACACTGCAGCCATCGTTCCAAAGTCATCGAACTGTATACATTAAATATGTATAGTCGTTTGTATATCAATTACACCTCAATAAAGCTGTTTAAAAAAAAAAACTACAGCCATCACCAAAACTAAATATCTAAGAGTAAATGTCATTATATTGCCGCCATTGAAATATAAAATGACCCTTCATATACCCTAAAAATTTGGTTAATCTGAAGCTGGAAGATGAGACTTCTAAAATATTTCCTAAAGTCAAATTTTGATGTAATAACACTGTGAATAATTTAAAAACCACTGAATTGTAATGTGTGTGTGTGTGTGTGTGTGTGTGTGTGTGTATTTATTGATTTTTTAGAGAGAGAGATAGAAACATTGATGTGAGAAACACCGATCAGCTGCCTCCTGCACGCCCCCTACTGGGGATCGAGCTCATAACCCGGGCATGTGCCCTGACCAGGAATTGAACCAGGACCTCACTGAACCACACCGGCCAGGCTGAATTGTATACTTTAAAATAGTGAGTTTCATGGTTGTAAATTTTTTTAAATATGTTTTTATTGATTTGAGAGAGAAAGGGAGAGGGAGAAAGGAACATCCTTTGACTGCCTCCTACATGCCTCCTGCTGGGGATTGAGCCCAAAACCTGGCATGTGCCCTGACCAGGAATCAAACTGGTGATCTTTTGGTACATGGGACAATGCTCAATCAACAGAGCCACAATGGTCAGGGCTCATGGGTGTGAATTTTAATGTAACTCTACAATTTGATATAGTAAAAGTGAATGATATCACAGAATTTCTCTAGGGTGAGGTGAAGCAGGGATGAGAAATATAAAAGAAAAAGAACAAAACTATTTTCTGAGAAATAGAAGAAAGAGATCTTAAGTGCTTTTTTAAAAAAATCACCAAGGATTCAATTGAAAATAAAGAATACTTTCATAGGTAGAATGAGAACTCATGTCAAAACAGACCTAAGCCAGAACTATGACTATCATGTGAATTACCTTAGGCAAGCCAATCTCGTCCATGGCATTCAACCACTGAATCACATTATCAGTGTGTCGAAAGTGGAGGCCAGTCGCCTAGAACAAATAAAAGACCATTAGGCACTGTTGGCAATAGTGACACAAATACTAAATACAAGTTTTGTTGTGAGATTTTACAAGGTCCCCTTAGATTCAAGGTCTGTTTATAGTGTTATGTTCACATTCCAATCCCCAAAAGCCAAATCCACATCTTTGCTCCTCTCACTTAAGAACTATCCAGAGAGTCTTCCTGTGTCTAGTGTGCTCAACAGAACATGGTCTTTAGAATTCAATTATCTTGGATTCAGTTTCTTGCTTCGCCATCTACTAGTGACACTGGACAAGTCACTTCACCCTTTTGAGTCTGGATTTCCCATGTAGAACAACACCTACTTTACATGTTTGTTGTGAAGGTTAAATGAGTGTCTGGCAGAAAATACAAAGTGACAGATATTATTAAATATATTTAAATATCAGGGTTTTCATGCTACACATAAAATTTTCCCCTCTAAACCTCTATGTCTGTTATTTTTTAGAAAGATTTACTCTCGCCCTGGCCGGTTTGGCTCAGCGGTTAGAGCGTCGGCCTGCGGTCTGGAGAGACCCGGGTTCTGTTCCCACTAAGGGCATGTACCTCGGTTGCAGTTTGTCCCCGGCCCTGGTTGGTCGTGCGGGTGGCAGCCACTCGATGTGTCCCTTTCACATCGATGTTTCTCTCTCTCTCTCTCCCTCCTGCTCTATCTGAACAAAGAATGAAAAAGTGTCCTCGGGTGAGGATAAAAAAAAAAAAAAAAAGAAAGATTTACTCTCAAGAGGGCTACAGGCATAGGACTATTGTTTTCATTGCTGTTGCAGTCTCCACTCTTCCCTAACGTCTAGCTATTCTGTCCACATTTTACAGACTTGTAACAGAACAGGTCTAAAGCTGTCTTCACAGTAACTGCTTATTTAAAACTCAATATGTAAGAATTTGCTTTTTGATTAAGAAAAGTTTCTATTTGAAATTTTAATTTGGCTTAGGGTCTATATCTTCCTTGTTTTCCTTTAACTTTAAACATAAAATATAAAAATCTCTTTAGATTATATTCATCTCTAGCTCATTCTGAGTTCTGGCCAAATTCTTACGGTCAACCCCTCTTACATTTGCTCTTGGTTTTGCAATTTTCCACTGTCTTTTACACGCATCCTTTTGTCAAATAAGAGCTCACAGGAAAGCTTCCCACAGAAGCTTCTATAAACAACAGATTTTGGTCCTTGTTAACTAAGCAGTCTTCTTTTTTTTTAATCCTCACCCAGGGATTTTTTTTTTTTTTATTATTATTTTGTTCAGATAGAGTGGGAGGAAGAGAGAGAGAGAGAGAAACATCGACATGAAAGGGACACATCGAGTAGTTGCCACCCACATTACCCAACCAGGGCCGGGGACAAACCGTAACCAAGGTATGTGCCCTTAGAGGGAACTGAACCCGGGTCTCTCCAGACTGCAGGCCAACGCTCTAACCGCTGAGCCAAACCTGCCAGGGTTAAGCAGTCTTCTTTTTCAGGGCCTTAGACCACAAGAATCAAACCCTTTCACTTATCTCAATTTTCTGAAACTGGATTGCTTTCCCATTTTACCTTCAACTCTAATATCACAGGGTGATCTTTTTTTGCTAAAGTTGCTATTGCTTTCAATTTGCCAACAAATCTCAGTGCTTGGTTTAAATTAGATTTAAAGTAGTTCCCCTTCCCTGGCCGGTTTGGCTCAGCGGTTAGAGCGTCGGCCTGCGGTCCAGAGAGACCCAGGTTCGGTTCCCGCTAAGGGCACGTACCTCGGTTGCAGTTTGTCCCTGGCCCTGGTTGGGTCATGCGGGTGGCAACCACTCAATGTGTCCCTTTCACGTCGATGTTTCTCTCTCTCTCGCTCTCCCTCCCTCCCACTCTTTCTGAACAAAGAAACAAAAAAATGTCCTCGGGTGAGGATAAAAAAATAAGAATAAAGTAGTTCCCCTAGTTACTTCCTCTACCTTCTAATAAATAAAAAATTCATCAAGGACCTTGATGATATCCACCATCTTAAGAAATGCACCAGAAATACAGACAGCTGTATTGTTTTACTACCATACCTTGACTTTGCACTGTTTTCTCCACTCTGTCAGGTGTTTTGTTTTGTTGGAACAAACACACTTAAGCACATTTCTCAATAACTCTAAAACAGAATAAAGCATTTTAATCTCTCTCAAGTTTAAAACATTTAAGCATCAAGCCAGGAGGGCTCACCTTGTATCTGGTCTGCTCTCGGTCATAGATTTTCTTCAAGGATACCACTTTGGGAGAGAAGAAGTTTCCTAGTTTGGCAAGGTAGACGCCATTCCGAAGCCCCTCCTCCAGTTCTGTGGTAGGAGGCAGATCTTCCCCGAGACATGCTTCCATCCACCTGCACAAAGGGAGAGAAGACTTCAGAAAAGGCAGGAAGGTCTGAGGCATTCCTTAGAAAATCCAAGTTTAATTTCCATTCTCCTTGGAGACACTTAAGATGAAAATAAGCAACACTCCTTTAAGATCCAATTTCACACCCCTCCTTGTCCTGACCCAGTCAGATTTCAGAGGCAGAGAACTTAGGAAAATTCCTGAGAATAAATGCCACCTTTTCTACCCGACTTTCCTGCTGTAACAGGGCCAGCTGGCTCCCCAGGCCTGACTGCCCCATGAGCCTCGGATCCTTTCCCTCAGTCCTTAAATTACTCCTTAAGAATTCCTAAGAATAACTACTTGTAACTGAAGCCACCATCTCAACTGCTTCATTGCTGAAGTTCTCTTCTGGTTTTAGCATTCAGAACCCACAGTGAATTTCTAGGTTCAAGGTTTTATGGTTGTTTGGGGTTGCCAAAATAGTCAATTATCTCAGCTAAAACACTGAGGGTAACTCTAATGGAAGCAATAAAAATGAATGCTTAAGTGTGTTTCAGAGGAGAAGAGGTTGTAAAGGGGAAAGAAAAATTATATTTTCCCCCTCAAACACCTCTCACAAGATTTCAGGGAAGCCCAAGATAATAAATCAGAGTTTACTTGCATATGTTTTCTTTTTTTTTAATCCTCACCCGAGGATATTTTTCCATTTTTTGTACAGATAGAGTGGGAGGGAGAGAGAGGAAGGGAAAGAGAGAGAGAAACATCGACGTGAAGGGACACATCGAGTGGCTGCCACCCGCACGACCAACCAGGGCCGGGGACAAACTGCAACCGAAGTACGTGCCCTTAGCAGGAACCGAACCCGGGTCTCTCCAGACCGCAGGCCAACGCTCTAACCGCTGAGCCAAACTGGCCAGGGCTACTTGCATATGTTTTCTACAAACAGAAAGGTATGTAACTAAGACTTATACTACTACTTTTTGAGTTACAGAATCCTTTGAACAGCTAAGAAATACTATAGATCCTCCCCCAGAAAAAAAGGGTATATACATAAATATGTATTTCAGAGATTTCATTCACCCCACATTAAAACCTCTAATTTAAAATTATTACAAACCTGATGTTATCCCCACAATCTTTACCAATGGGGTAGGGGAATATCCCCAAATACTAGATGTTGCCTGGTCTGTTTCACTAGTGAAAATCTTGAAAAGCCAATGGAAAAAAAAATTCAAAGATACAGTAGACTAAAGTAAAAACTCGATTTGCTGCCAGGTAGAACATAAAAATGAAACATTTATAATGTTCACTGATACATAGAATTTTAAGTTAAAAGGCAAAATTGGAAGAAATATTTAAATATGCCATATTTTATATGGACAGACACACTTATCCATGAAAAATTATATAAAAACACTAACATGCCAAGAGAAAAACAGGCCAAACAGCATGCAAATGCATTTATAATCCATTTATGTATGTTTTATATAATTCTTTATATTAATAAAGTTGCTTGAAAAAAATAACAAAGTTGCTTAAAAGATATAAAATAGAGCTTGAATGTATCATTCTTTTATAATTGTTACTTTTATAATTAAGAATGACATTTCTTGTATTCTCTTTTCAAACTAAGATTACTACTCAGAATCTTTAAAACACAATAAGGAAAAGCAACAACTTACCTGTTTTTCTCAAGATCTATAGAACAATCACTGAACCTCATTTTCAAATCTATCCTACTTCTAAAATCTTAAATATTGGGCGGGGGGTGGGGAGCCACAGGGGAACAAATGAGTTTTCCAGAAGGGATACCATAGTAACTAAATTAGACAGCAACTTGTAACAGTTACAAAATCCAAACTATACTTGTGGAAGAGCCTAAAGACCAGAGGACAATGTGGGAAAGAATGTAGGTCATTGGTATGGAAATCAGTTGTAGTCTCAGGACAAACCTCATATAGTCATCCCCTCCAATATTTTACTGCTAAAGGATACAGCAAACAGCTCCTAGCAACCCAGTTCCCAGGGGACAGTCTAAGTTGTGATCTCATTAACAGGGACAAACTTAGAACAATTCTAGTGTAAGTCAGCAACAGCTCTTTGCCAGGTAACAATATGAAGAAGACATTACTTTTCTTCTCAAAATAAGATGAACACATAAGGAAGATGATGAATAAACAGCACAGTAAGTGCTTTTGCCTTGAATCAGAACCAGGTACCAAAGTTGTTCAGGCTTTCCTCTCCTCTGGGATTACTAGATCAATATCATAGTAAAAGGAGGGACCATGAGCCATCCCCCACAACCCTCTATCTGTGCCATCATTGGTCTAACTGCTACAAAACAGTCCTGATCAACAGCTTCATTAGGAAGTTTTCTATAGTGATGCAGAATGCCTTACACATCATCCAAGTGTCAGTCCAGAAGAAAAGCCAACTGTGATTTGGTGAAAATGGATAAGCAGAGTAAGAGAGCTAGAATAAACAGGCAGGCTATCATCAAAAAGACAAGAAATAACAAGAGTTGGGGAGGATGAGGAAAAAAGAGAACTATTGTACATTACTGGTGGAACTGCAAATTGGTGTAGCCACTGTGAAGGCAATATGGAAGTTCTTCAAAAAATTAAAAATAGGCCCAGCCAGTGTGGCTCAATGGATTGAGCATTGTCCCATGAACCAGGAGGTCCTGGTTCCATTCCGGGTCAGGGTACATGCCCGGGTTTCGGGCTCAATCCCCAGCAGGAGGTGAGCAGGAGGCAGCTGATCAATGTTTCTCTCTCACATCAATGTTTCTATCTCTCTCTCTCTCTCTCTCTCTCTCCCTCTCTCCTAAAAGAGCAATAAAAACATATTTTTTAAAAAACAGAACTGTTGCCCTGGCTGGTTTGGCTCAGCGGTTGGAGCGTCAGCCTGCGGTACAGAGAGACCCGGGTTCAGTTCCCGCTAAGGGCATGTTCCCGCTAAGGGTTGCAGTTTGTCCCCGGCCCTGGTTGGTCGTGCGGGTGGCAGCCACTCGATGTGTCCCTTCACATCGATGTTTCTCTCTCTCTCTCTTCCTCTCTCCCTCCCGCTCTATCTGAACAAAAAAAAAAAAAAAAAAAAATGGAAAAATGTCCTAGGGTGAGGATTAAAAAATAAATAAATAAATAAAATAAAATAAAAAACAGAACTGTCATATTACCCAGCCAGTCCTCTTCTGGGTATATAGTCAAAGGAAAGGAAAGGAAATCTATGTATCAAAGACAAGTCTGAACTCCCCTGTTCATTGCAGCATTATTCCCAATAGCCAAGATATGAAAACAATCTGACTGCCCATCGACAAATGAATAAATAAAGATGTGGGGGTGGTGTGTGTGTAAAATGAAATGTTATTCAGCCATGAGAAAGAAGAAAACCCTGCCATTTGTGACAACATAGATGGAACTTCAGGGCATTATGCTAAGTGAAATATGCTAAGAGAAAAGACAAATATTGCATGGCATTACTTACTAACTATATGGTCCTTTCACAATGTATACGTATAAAAAAACCCACAACGATGTACACTAAAAATATCTTACCATTTTGTATGTTAATTATACCTCAATAAAGCTGAAATAAAAAATAAAATAATTGCCCTGGCCAGTGTGGCGGGCTTATTTGGTTGAACATCATCCTGTACACCAAAAGGTGTTGGGTTTGATTCCTGGTCAGAGCACATGCCCAGGTTGCAGGTTTGATCCTCAGTTGGGGTGGAGAGTGTGTGGGAAGCAACTGATCAATGTTTATGGTTTTGACCCTCCCCCTCCTTCCCTTCCTCTCTCTGGAATCAATTTTATTTTTTAATTAAAAAAATAAAAACCCGGGCTGGTTTGGCTCAGCGGTTAGAGTGTCAGCCTGCGGTCCAGAGAGACCTGGGTTCAGTTCCCACTAAGGGCATGTACCTGGCCCTGGTTGGGTCGTGCGAATGGCAGCCACTCGATGTGTCCCTTTCACGTCGATGTTTCTCTCTCTCTCTTTCCTCTCTCTCCCTCCCGCTCTATCTGAACAAAAAATGAAAAAATGTCCTCGGGTGAGGATAAAATAATAATAATAATAATAATAATCCATGCACAAAATAAAAATCATTGGCCAACCCAATTTCTTACCAATTTTCATGCTTCACACCGCCTTAACAATATTCATAGACTCTCACAGTTAGAAAGCTCATTAAAGATCTAGTCTATACCAACTCCTCCACTCCCCTTTCACCTCCACTCCCTCTCTTACTTTCATGCCCTAATGCTCCCAAAACATCTCAGTCAAATCATGGTGCAGGCACAGCACTGCCACGGCTGGAGTGCAAGGGAAACACTGGGAGGTAAAGATGGAAAGTGAGCGGGCTGGATGGTACAAGGCTCCTCTGTCAGGCTATGAAGCCTTTCTTTCATGGCCGTGAGGGACCCTGCAGGGTTTTAAAGGGGGATGGCCTGAGCAGGTCTGTTTTCAGAAAATCACTCTAACAATGTGGGAGTTCACATTTTTCTTCAAGCACAAGTACAAATGTTTTAACAAGTCACTTAAACACAAAGTTCTGAGCAAGTCTTAACAAGTGGTAATGTGACATCAGCACACCCTACCTGTGATCAGGACTCTCAGCCATGGCCACAACAAAAGTCCTGTATTTCTTTCAGTATTTCCCATAAGAGTGAAGAAAATAGCCCTGGCCAGTTTGGCTCAGCGGTTGAGCGTCGGCCTGCGGACCAGAGAGTCCTGGGTTTGGTTCCCGCTACGGGCACGTACCACAAAAAAAAAAAAAAAAAGAGTTGAAGAAAATGGAGGAAAGAGTTCTTAGTCCTTCCTCTTATAGCATGGGACAGAAACTTTCAACATTTTATCCTCCTCAATGGTTCATTTTCTATATAAGTAACACTAAAAAAATAATCTCTGTCCTGACTTTGCATGAAATATCTCACTTGACACTTGCAAAAATCAATAACGTAAACAGATTATTGATCTTATTTTACCGATAAGGAAATCACGGGCTCCTAAAAGTAAAGTAATCTGTCCAAGACTACCCAGCTTGTAAGTGGCTAAATTCACTCTTGAACCCTAGTTGGTGTGATTCTAAAGCCCAAACTCCATTGCTACAATATATTGCCTCCTTCAAAAATGACAGCTACTACCTACTGAACACTCACTAACAAAGGTACAAGTTCTGAAGCTGGACTTCCTGAAGCAACCCACACCACAGTACACGACCTCATTCACGATCCTACTCTATCAAGAACCAAGAGATGGGCATACTAAATATTAAACACTGGTGAGGTAGACACAATTAGGGTGAAAAATGAGTGCATATATAAAAGTCTGTCTTTCGTATCATTACATAATTCTCGTAAATAATTTCTTAAAATTTTTATTTATTCATTTGAGAGAGAGAGAGAGAGAGAGAGAAACACTGCTTTGTTGTTCCACTTACTGATGCATTCATTCACTGGTTGATTCTTGTATGCACCCTGACTGAAGATCAAACCTGCAACCTTGCCCTGGCCAGTTTGACTTAGTGGCTATAGCATCAGTCTGTGGACCAAAGAGTTGTGGGTTTGATTCCAGTCAAGGGCATGTACCTTGGCTGTGGTTCAATCCCCGGCCCTGGCCCTGGCCATGGTCAGGGTGGTGCGGGAAGTGGACAGTCAATGTGTCTCTTTCTCTCTCTTTCTCTCCTTCCCACTCTGTCTGAAGATAAATAGAAAAATATCCTCGGATGAGGATTAAAAACAACAACAACAAACCCCAACCCTTGACTTATCTGGACAATGCTCTAACCAACTGAGCTACCCAGCCAGGGCTCTCATAAATAATTCTTATATACCTTTCATATTTAGACTATTGGGGGGTAATCCTCACCCAAGGATACTTTTCCATTGATTTTTTTTTTAGATAGAGTGGAAGAGAGGGAGGGAGGAAGGGAGAGATCAATCTGAGAGAGACACACAGATTGGCTGCCTCCTACACAACCCCAACTGAGGCCGGGGATGGAACCTGCAACGTAGGTATGTGCCCTTGACCAGAATAAAAACCCACAACCGTTCAGTCTATGGGTCAATGCTCTAACCACTGAGCAGAACCGGCCATGGCATATTTAGACTACTTTTATAAAGCTTTGTTTTATGCATATTTTTAATCAATTTTCAAAAAAAATCTACTCATGTCCATTCAGGAAACATTTTTAATGTACCACTCCGTGCAACACTTATAAAATGTGCTGAATAGCCCTGGCCATTTTGGCTCAGCAGTTAGAGCTTTGGCCAGCAGACCAGAGAGACCCGGGTTCAGTTCCCACTAAGGGCACATACCTCGGTTGCAGTTTGTCCCCAGCCCTGGTTGGGGTCATGTGGGTGGCAATCAATCGATGTGTCTCTCTTACATTGATGTTTCTCTCTCTCTTACCCCCTCTCTCCCTCCAGCTCTATCTGAAGATGAATGAAAAAAAAAAAAAAAATGTCCTCTGGTGAGGATTAAGAAAAAAAAAAGTGCTGAATACCTGTCCCCACCATTAAAGAGACCACCCTCTTGGAACAGAGATGCTTAACCAAAGCTACAATAGGTAATGATATCTGAAGTAGGCTTTGTAAGATGAATTGTCTTTAGAGGTGAACAATGGGAAAAGGAAACATTTAAGATAAAGGGAACAAGATGGACAAAGAGCCAAAAGGCATGAAAACAAATGGCATATTTAGAGAATGACAAATCATTGTGCTGGAGGACTAGGTGGAGATGTGTCTGGAACATAGTATTTAATCTGCAGGCAATTGGAACCAGGAACGTTTTCAAATAGAAGAACGACTGACAACTATACTTTAATTAAAATTTTTTAATTGAATAATAAAAAATGTTTAAAGAGTGGCTTGGTAGATCTGAGATGTAGAACAGTAACTAGGACAACAGCATGGAAGACAGATTCAAGAGAGAAATATTAGGCAACTATTTCAGGAATCCAGGTGAGAGATAATAAGGTCTTTAACTAGGGCAATGTTGGAAACAGAAAGAAAAATGACAACGAATTACAACAACCGGAAGAATGGAGCCTCTGTGAAGATCTGTTAGATGGGGGAAGGGGGTTAGGAGGGCATAGGGGAAGATGAAGTCTTTACAGATAACTGGGAAAGAAAAAAAGCATAGTTAGCTCCTGACCTCACATTTTGCCACTGACACTAAACATCAAATGGATTAGAGATTTTAAAAATAAAAGGAGGGGGAAAAATATAGATAGATGAATGATTCTACAATTCTGAAATGGGAAAGGCCTTTCTAAACAAGACTATGGAGGCAGAAATCATAAAGGAAGAAGGGAAAAAATGGCTAAACAAAAAGCACTTAAACTTCTATTAAGTTCATTTTTAAAAATTAAATGGAAAGATAAACTGGAGGGAAATTTTATAACCTATAACAAGGAACTAATAATCTCCTATAGTCTTTATATTATATATACATTTTAAATGCTTGAAATAAATAAAATAAATACTTCCCTAGAAAAAAATGGGTTATAAACACAAAAGGGCAATTCACAAAAGATTATAAATGGCCAGTAATTACAAGAAAAAATTCTTAAACTCACTACTAATCAAAGAAATGCAAATTAATGTAACAATAACACCATTTTCAGCTATCACACTGGCAAAGATAAAAAAGCATGACAGCAACTTACTGCTGTTGGGTATGTGGGAAAACCCCACATTCTCACACTGTTCCAGAAAAAATCTGGCAACATGTACCTTCTATAGTAAACTTGCAGAAACTTCTATAAAAGGGAAAAGCTTGTTTTATTTTTAAACAATGATTTGGTGACTTGTGGCATGGATGACTAAATAAAAGATGATGCCATTAAAAAAGGCTGGGGACAAACTCAGGAGAGACCAGGCTGGAAACCTAGGTTTGAAAAATGGCACCACGAGAGTGGATGAGCTCGCCAGAGAAACAGATGGTACAGAAATAAAAACGGCTAACAATGACATTACAGAGAAAGAACAGCCACAATAATAAAATAAGAATCATGAGAGAATCACATGATGGCCATCAAGGAAGGACAATTTTTCAGGAAGCCAGAAGAGGTCACCAATTTCAATGCTGCAGAGACAGGTGGCAGAGAGAAAAGGACATGACAAATGGGGAAGAAATGTCATCTGTGACCCCAAATAAGGGTAGTCTCAGTAGACTGAGGCAGGAAGAGTGAGATTACTATAACCAGAAAAGTAACTATAGTTGGGGAACTAGAGAGAGCAGATATAGACTTCTTGATTTCAGAAGGTTGAAGGAGGGAAAAAAAAAAAGGGTTAGTCTGAGGAGGTGGCATGTCCAAGGAAGGAGTGTCTGACTTAGGGTGTGTCTCTCTGTCTATGTCTGTCTTTCTGTCTCTCTCTCTCTCTCTCATGACTGAAGAAGTACTAATTTGCAGCCAGCAAGAAAAAAAAAACAAGTGAAAGAGGGACTAAAAACACAAGAAATAAAGAACAAGCCCTGGCCGGTGTGGCTCAGTTGGTTGAACATCATCCCATGTACCCAACAGGTGGCAGGTTCCATTCCCAGTCTGGCCTGGGTTTCAGGCTCCGAACCCCAGGAGGGGGCGTGCAGGGGGCCAATCGCTGTTTCTCTCTTTCCCCCTCTCCCTTCCTTTCTTTCTAAAATCGATAAAAACATATTTTTTAAAAAAGAAATAAAGAACAAAAGAAAGCGAGCTTCTGCAGCTA
Organism: Molossus molossus; assembly: GCF_014108415.1. Classification (NCBI taxonomy): domain Eukaryota; kingdom Metazoa; phylum Chordata; class Mammalia; order Chiroptera; family Molossidae; genus Molossus; species Molossus molossus. The sequence goes on along the minus strand of NW_023425360.1, from coordinate 3,180,783 downwards.
GCTATGGTAAGGAACATGCCCACTTCTTCCTTAAGAGGGAAGGAAATGAGACTTATCCAACTAACCTCTCTGAGCTTCAGTTTTCTGTCTGTAACACAGGATTAGGAATGGCACCTATTCTCATAAAATTGCTGTAAAGATTAACTGAGCTAATGTACACATGCACCAGCAGGCTCTAAATAATAACAGCTATGTATCTGTGTGTGTATATGTGAGTATGTGTGTGAGATAGCTAGATCCCATAAATAAAACCTACCTCTGTAGTTAACACCCAGTAACTTGCATAATAATACCTGTCTACCTTGTCCCACTGATAACATTTGTCAAAGGGAGTACATACTTGGCCCTACCCATTCCACCACTCAGTAAGACAAAGAAATGACTATTGGAGAACTCCACTGTGGTAAGCCTAAAACAAGCCCAGACCAAGAACATATGGAGAAAAGAATCAGAATGTGAATTCGGGGTTGGAAAGAGGAAACCAGTTGAACAAGTTCTGCAGAGCACATGACTTCAGTGGTTTCCCAGCTCTGTGCAATACAGAAGGGGAACCTACCAATGCCGGAACTGACTACTACAAACCACTGAAATTCAGTTCCTCCAGGAACAGCCACTCTGCTACCACACCCAGTTTGTAGAGCAAATGCCCCCAAAGCCCAGGGTTACTCCCTATTAACCCTGTCCCCCAAGTTGGGCCATCTTTCCTTGAAATTAGGATTCTAATCTGAACACCATCTAGGCACTGGGAACAGCCTAGCAATTTCAATAGTTTGGGGTAAGAACAAGTCTCGAGAGAAAGGAATGTAGAGTATTCAATTAAGCATTCCTTGCCATATGAAGAAGAAAGGGAATTAGGGCAGGTTTCCCAGAGAAAAGGACACCGAGGACTGTGTGTATGTGTGTGTGTAATGGAGGAGAACACATCTGGCAAAGGCAGGAGCATGTGCAGATCCTTTGAAGGATTAGAAGCAGGAATGAAATGATCGAATCTGACTTAAACGATAAGTATGGGTTAGGAGGAGGAACCAGTAAGAGCTGAGGAAGTACTAACTGCAGTGATCTAGGCAAGAAATGATACAGGCTTGTTTTCCAAGTCATGTAAGCAAAATGAGATATCTTGATAGTATCTGTTTGAAAAGAAACTTCTGAGTATAAATTAAACCAATCTTAACAGCTATAGGAATAAGTGAGAAACAGAAAGGAAACTTTTTTCTTCTTAAGTAACTTATTTAAGCTCTGTGTTTCTTTTTTTTCTTTTTTTTTTTTAATATTTTCTATTGATTTTTTAGAGAGAGGGGACGGGAGAAAGAGACAGAAACACTGATCAGTTGCTTACTGCATACCCCCTACTGGGGATCGAGCCTGCAACCCAGGCATGTGCCCTGACCAGGAATCAAACCAGGACCTCTCAGTCCATGGGATGACACTCAATCCACTGAAGCTCTGTGTTTCTTGATATCTAATGTAGATCCATCCCCAAGCAAATCACTTCACTCTTTGAGTATGATAAGGTATGTCAAGTCTATTTGCCAAAATTAAACATCTAATTGTTATCATATTTTAAGAGTCCACTGGGGTGATGAAAACTGGACTATAATGACAGTCGCACCACTCAGTAAATTTACCAAAAATCATTAAGGTGTATATTAAAAACAGAAGAATTGCCCTGCCTGGTTTGGCTCAGTGATTAGAGTGTCAGCCTGCGGACCAAAGAGTCACAGGTTTGATTCCAGTCAAGGGCACTTGCAGTTTGGTCCCCGGCCCTGGTCGGGGTCGTTTAGGAGGCAACCAATCGATGTGTCTCTCTCACATCAATGTTTCTTTCTCTCTCCCCTCCAGCTCCACACTCTATCTGAATATTAATGGAAAAATATCTTCAGGTGAGGATTTAAAAAAAGAAAAAGAAAAGAAAAATGAAAGAATTTTATGCCATGTAAATTATACTTCAGTGAAGCTTTTTACAAGTTCCCTGGGCTAAGAGGGTTAACTATTTACTCCCACACTAAGCCTTCAGATGCAGAGCCTAGTGAAACATCACCGTTTTTGGGCTATCTATCCATTCGCCTCTACTTTGAGACATATCAAGAAGCAGGAAAGACCTTTTAACCTTAAAGGACAAAAAGAAAATCTTCAGACTGAGTTAAACCTTGATGATAGCTAAGTCTCAGTAGCTGCAGCCTAACCACTGCTGGTTGTGAGCAGCATTCAAGAAACAGATGCATCACCCTGGCCCACTTTGCCCAGTGGTTAGAGCACTGGCCCTCAGACCAAGGGGTCTTTGGTTTGATTCCTGGTCAAAGGCACGTCCTAGGCTGCAGGTTCAATTCCCAGCCCAGCTTGGGGTCAGATGGGAGGCAATCAATTAATGTGTCTCTCTCACATCTCTGTCTCTCTTTCCCTTCCCTCCTCCCACTTTATCTAAAAATTAACAGAAAAATATCCTCAGGTGAGAATTTTAAAAAAAGAAAGGCCCTGGCCAGTTTGGTTCAGCAGTTAGAGCAACAGCCTGCGGTCCACAGAGACTCAGGTTCGGTTCCCACTAAGGGCATATACCTCGGTTGCAGTTTGTCCCCAGCCCCAGGTGGGGTTGTGCGGGAGGCAGCCACTAGATGTGTACCTTTCACATCGATGTTTCTCTCTCTCTCTCTCCCTCTCCTTCCCATTCTATCTGAACAAAAATGGAAAAATGTCCTCGGGTGAGGAAGGAAGGAAGGAAGGAAGGAAGGAAGGGAGGGAGGGAGGGAGGGAGGGAGGGAGGGAGGGAGGGAGGGAGGGAGGGAGGAAGGAAGGAAGGAAGGAAAGAAAGAAAGAAAGAAAGAAAGAAAGAAAGAAAGAAAGAAAGAAAGAAAGAAAGAAAGAAAGAAAGAAAGAAGTCCTCTGCAAGGCAAAAGACAGGTACATATTTCTTTGCAAAAGCAATTCTCTGAGTCACTCCCTCCTGGCAGCTACGAAAGCCCGGGGGAACAAGGAGAGCCTGTAGAGCAAGTGTTATGTCAAAAATTTAATTTTCAAATCTACTAATTAGTAAGAACATGCCAGGAGGAGGGGTTAACTATGATACTTATTAAAGACATGGTCCTTGCCCTCTTAGGCTCACAGTATATTAAGGAAAAGTATAAGGCACTTACATTGGGATAAAAGCTATTATAAAGGTACATAGGGGTGCTACAGAAGCAAGAGGGGAGCATCCAACTCTAGGTCAGTTTCCTGGAGGAGGTGCTACCTAAATTATTTTCTTAGATAGGTAATATATTTACACAGGTCAAAATTCAAATAGTATAAAAAGCTACCCAGTTAAAAGGAAGAAAACTTCATGAAGTGAACATGTAAGAGTGTCATATGCTGCCGATATTAAGAAAGAAGGTCCTGAAAACTTTCCAATGGTTATAAGCAATTAGGTCAAGGGTGAGCTCAGCAAGAGAAATTTCACTGGGGAAAAGGAGGGCACATGAGTCACACCCACATAAGTTAAGGTAAAGAAGTGATGGTACAGGGAGTAAAGACACGTTTTCCTCGAAGGAAAAAAAGGGACAACAGCTACAGTAAGATCTGGTATTAAGGGAGTATATCTTGAATGAATGAGCATGTTTGTGTACTAAGGAGAAAACATTAGAAGAAAAAAGGCAAATTATAGTTAAGAAACTAATACTGGAGTAGGGACCCTAGGAGATAAGAAAAGAGAGGATCCAGACTACAGATAGAACTGAGTCTTTGGAAGAAAGAGAATTCTCCCATTGCTATAGGGAAAGAGCTCAAGTTGGCGTGTTAAATGAGACAATGGGATAAATTTGTTAGGGACAGAAAAATTGAGAGAGTTTGTAGAGAAAATAGAGGTCATCAAGCTGTAATATGGGAAGCTAGGGATAGAGATGACTACTGAGAATCAAGATTTGGCTAAAAGGTTGGATCAGCCTCATTCATCTCTGACAACTCAAATGTTACTTTCAAAAGTCACATCTTCCATGATCTACCATTGGAAATAATCTCTTCTTCCTCAGACTTCTTCTAACCTTTCCTATGGCACTTTGTTATCTCTTTAACTCTTTTTTTTTAAAGTCCATCCGTGGTGGTATTTATTTATTTATTTATTTATTTATTTAATCCTCACCCGAGGACATTTTTCCTCTTTTTGTTCAGATAGAGTGTGAGGGAGAGAGAGGAAGAGAGAGAGAGAGAGAAACATCGACGTGAAAGGGACACATCGAGTGGTTGCCACCCGCACTACCCATCCAGGGCTGGGGGACAAACCGCAGCCAAGGTACGTGCCCTTAGCAGGTCTCTCTGGACCGCAGGCTGACGCTCTAACCTCTGAGCCAAACTGGCCAGGGCTGTATCTCTTTAACTCTTAATATAGTTATTTAAATATATAAGGGTAGAATCTTTTTCTGACTTACCTTTGAAGCATGGTGCTCTACAAATAAGTGCTGAATGGCACAAACTGTTCCTGGTCTCCATGATGACCAAATAATAAAAAGAAATTCACCTAAGCTCTCAGCACCACAATACTGAAACTCTCTTCATCACCATAACCCCCACATTCCCTTCCCACACTCTGCAGCACCAATTCAACTGAACAATAATCCTAAGCATCTACTTTGTGGGAAAGCACTGTGGAAGGAGGTGTGGATACCAAGAAGTAGGAAAAAACAGTCTGAACCCTAAGAAATGCAAAAAAAATAAGACAAGTATCTGTGTGCTTAGGCTTCCTACTCACCCACACCATTCCGGCTTATGATGCCAAACTCAGCCATCAAATATTTCCTCATCTAAACTCCCACATTTCCTTGGCAACCATATATTGCCTTATGACATTAGTTAGACTTTTCATCCTTTGATGTTGAGTAACTTTAAATGGTTACACCCTGTCTGCCCAATCAATCTGTAAGCCCCCTAAGGGCAGGACTGGTTACACTTTCACATCTCCAGTTCCACCAGAAGGTCCTGAACAATGAAGGAGCTCAAAACTGGTTTTTACCAGTTTTATTTCATTGAAAGTATTTTCTCCAATTTTTTTGGCCCATATCAGAAAAAGAGAGAGAAAGAGCAATTCAAAGCCATTCAAAATAAAAATACTGCCCTGGCCAGTTTGGCTCAGCGGTTAGAGCATCGGCCTGCAGTCCAGAAAGACCCGGGTTCGATTCCCGCTAAGGGCATGTACCGGGGTTGCAGTTTGTCACCGGCCCTGGTTGGGTCGTGTGGGTGGCAACCACTCAATGTGTCCCTTTCACGTCGATGTTTCTCTCTCTCTCTCCCTCCCTCCCTCCCACTCTATCTGAACAAAATACGGAAACATGTCCTTGGGTGAGGATTAAAAATATATATATTTTTTAAAAATGCAAAATAAAAATATTTTTTAAGGATTACACAGGAAATGAAAATAAAAATTGTTTTAAGTAACATGAGAAAGCATTTAGGTTAGAACATAATCTCCCATTAACTGTTATACAGTCTATGTTTGAAAATCTGCAACATGGGTTTTTCCAAATCAGGTTTTTGGGAATTCATTTTTAAAAAATTCTTATTGTTATAAAGTTCTCATATTAAGCAGATTTCCATTGCCCAATTCTGTTCCTCTGATACTACACATGAAAAATTGAATCCCTCTTCTATTTTTCAGGAATTTTTTTAATAATGTAGACATAGTGTTAACAGTTGAATTAATTCTTGTGCAGGATGACAGGATGAACTAAGATTCTGTTTCTATATTCCCTCTAAATCTTGTTTCCTTATTACATAATCTCAGCCTTTTCAATCATTCTTCATCCATCAGAATGTATAGACCCTATATTATCCTGGTCATGCTCATCTAACATGCCCTAGTCCTGGAGCAATAACCAACTCAACTAGTGGACCAACACCCACTGGCAGGTTCTATGTTGAAAAGGATTCTAGCCTATCAGCAGTACCTGCTGTGGGTGTGAAAGAATACCACCTCATCTCTGTCATCCCTGCTCTAAATTATCAAGGTCCCTCTTAAAGCATAGCCTCCTGCCCTGGCCGGTTTGGCTCAGTGGTTAGAGCGTTGACCTGTGGTCCAGAGAGACCCGGGTTCGGTTCCCGCTAAGGGAACATACCTTGGTTGCAGTTTGTCCCCAGCCCTGATTGGGTCGTGCGGGTGGCAACCACTTGATGTGTCCCTTTCACATCCATGTTTCTCTCTCTCTCTCTCTCTCCCACTCAATCTGAACAAAAAATGGAATAATGTCCTCAGGTGAGGATAAAAAAAAAAGCATGGCCTCCAACTGAAGACAACTTCAGGTAGCCTCTGATTAGCACAGAGGACCACAGAACCATCTCTTCCTTTGCTGCATTCTCCACATTTCTGATAATGAGTTAATAAACATCTCACATTTGTTTCATTTTCTTTTATGTTCTCACTAATGCTATTTCTCTCTTTATTATGTACTTAGACACTCTATTTTTTGAACCCTAATGTAGAGCATCACATTTATCAGTACTAGATTCAAGGTATTTGAAAGCAAAACTTGTCGCACAGTGTATCAACCATCCCTTGAGCAACAAGTCAAACTCAAGTGTGATCAGTACATCATTGATGCATTCTTTTTTTTTTTTATTTTTCTCCTTTATTGATTTTAGAGAGAGAGGAAGTGAGAGAGAGAAAGAGAGAAAAACATCGACTGGCCTCCTCCAGCATGCCCCCCACTGGGGATCGAGCCCACAACCTGGGCATGTGTCCTGACCAGGAATCGAACTGGTGATCTCCTGGTGCATGACCTCCTGGTGCATGGGTCGACACTCAACTGCTAAGCCACATTGGCTGGACCACTAATGCACACTTAAATCCCACTAAAAATGTTTTATATAGAACATGCCCTAAAGAACTTTCTTTGAATTAAAAACTTAGCAGCACCTTTTTCTATTGAGATAAAATACACATAACATTTTTAACCATTTTAAAGTATGAAATTCAGTGGTTTTTAGTATATTCACAATGTTGTGCAACCATCATGACTATCTAATTTCAGAAAATTTTTGCTACCCAAAAAGAAACCCCACACCCATTCAGTAGCCACTCCCATCTAGCAGCTCTTTTTGAATATGGTTTATTTACCTAGAAACAAATCTTAATTACATTACAATCTAGTCCACATTTATCCAACCTGTCTGGAAAAAGTATCACAAGACAGGCCTTACTGAAATCTAAACATTATAGTGTTTCTCTGAGTCACCAATCTGGTGACCTTGTCCAAAAGGAAATGATGTTAATATGACAAGGCCTTTACAGGGAGTCCTAGATGACTCCTAAGCATCACTTCTTTTCTCATTAAGTGCCCATAAGCCATCCATTTGATAGTATGCTATGAAATGTTGGCAGAGACTAGTTCACTAGATTACGATCTGTGATTATCTTCTTTCCTTTTTAAATAATTACTACATTTGCACTCCCCCACTTTTAAAAAACATACTCCTGTTCTTCACAATGCCTTTAAGATCCTGCAACAGTTCAGCAATTATATCTATCCAATTAGTATAATAATGGCTTTAAGTTCTAAAAGCCAAGAACATGAGAACTCAATGGAGAACAGAAGGAAACTACAGATAAAACATAAAACAGTTGAGAATTGACCATGAACATGTCCCAAATTCTTACTTGCAATAGTCCTTCAAATCCATTATTCTTACAGAGAACAATATTTCCCAAACCAGTGTACCCTGGAACACCAGTCTTGATTTCCATGAAAAATGAGTCTGACAGGAAATGAAGTTTGAGGAATATTGCTTCCACTCTCCTCTTCCTTGGAGACAGAATTACAGCCTATCATAAAGAATCTAAATAATCTACCAGGTCAACAATCTATTTAATGTGATTTACTAGAGTATTTCTAAAACTTATTTAACCACTGAATCCTTTCATCCTTAATGCTGAGCACTCATTAATAGAATACACCTCACCCTGGCAGGTTTGGCTTAGCGGTTAGAGCATTGGCCTGAGGACCAAAGGGTCTTTGGTTCCATTCCAGTCAAGGGCATGTGCCTGGGTTGCAAGTTTCCCTGGCTTCAACCAGGGCTGTTCAGGAGGCAACCGATCATTGTGTCTCTCTCACATTGATGTTTCTCTCTCTCCCTCCCTCCCTTCCTTCTACTCTCTCTTTACAAATAAATAAACTAGACCTCAAAAATAATGATGTAGAAAGTCAGCCATACAGTTTTCAAATCCCAAACTGTACCCTCCTCTAACACAAAAAATAAATTGTTAGTTTGGCCAATATGTTCATCTCTTCACAGTACATATGTCAAAGCAGTTAATCTACAACCTGTTCTTTCCCTGGCCGCATGGCTCGGTTGGTTAGAGCATCGTCCCAATATGCCAAAATTGCAGATTTCATCCCTAGTCAGAGCACATACAGGAAGCAACCAATAAACGCATAAATGGGTAGAACAACAAAATCAGTGTTTCTCTCTCTCTCTTGCTGTCTCTCCCTTCCCCACCTCTCTCAAATCAATCAATATAAATAAATAAATAAATTCTTAAAACTTGTTCTCTCAATGCCAACTTCATTATATACTATTAATCTTTGTAACATCACAATACATCTTGCTTAAAAGCACTCTGGAAAATTCTAACCAAATTCTCTAAAAGAAAATTTAAGCCATATGTTTCAAAAATCTCTACAGTTGAAGCTGCCTTGTTCTGAAAAAAAATTGTCTCAATTCATAAACTAGAGAGTATGGCAAACTCCAGAGCACATTCATAAGAAGATAAAAAATTTTAAAATTAATTAAAAAAAAAGAAAAGAAAACTATCTTCAGCTGAGGATTAACCCCCCCCAAAAAAATGTTTTACTTCTTTATGTTACTAATTAATGATCCCTAGCAAAAGACTGATACTTTCTACTTTATGAATAAATACCTATCATAATAATAGTATTTCCTTCTACTATAAAGTCTCACAGTTTTTCTGAAAACCAGAGTTCTCTCAGTCCCCAAACATCTGTCCTAATAGAAGCCAAGCCCTGGGCTGGCAGCTGCCTCTCCAATGCTCCCTTCTGCTTTTCGTTATGATTTCCAATGAGTCAACAGGAAAGTATTCTGAGTAAAGAAGAAATAGAGGCCTTTCCTCCACCCACACCACCAAAAAATACAGTTCTCGCCAAATGATCCAAGGCAATTTCCAATCCAATTTGCCACTCCTGTCTGCATGAGATCATTATTTAAACACACACACACACACACACACACACACACACACACACACATACACACATACACACAGCACACAAGCAATTGGGAAAAAGGAAACTGAATCAAAAGCAGATATCAGGTTATGAAGAAGAAAATGAATCGGGAACTCTCTAGCCTCCCCAGAGTCACTGTATATAACTACATAACCTCTACTGCATCCACTTCCACTTCTGGGGAGACCGAATCAGTGAGCAAGATTTAGGTCAAAAAAAGTCAAATATACACATTTATCACAGGCCAATTATCATGTTTCTAAACACCTGTAAAAAAAATCACTTAACTCAGATTTTACATTTACTGTATTTCTTATAAGCATGAATGGACAAATCTTTCACCAATCAACAAACATTGAACAGCTGTTCAGGTAAGTCTATCACTGACTTCAGCTCTGCACCCAACTTAAAAAATATAAGACAGCCCAGCTGGTGTGGCTCAGTGGTTGAGCGTCAACCCATGCACCAAGAGGTCGCCAGTTTAATTCCCAGTCAGGGCACATGCCCAGGTTGTGGGCCAAATCCACAGTGGGGGTCATGCAACAGGCAGCCAATTGACGTTCTCTCTCATCGGTGTTTCTATCTCTCGCTCCCTCTCCCTTCCTCCCTCTCTAAATATCAACAAAGAAAGAGAAATTAAAAAAAAAAAATACATAAGAAATCAGAGACTTGCTCTCACAGTCACAGTGACAGGTGACTCTCAGTGCCTGTAGAAGGTGACAGCACTAGGCACTGGTGTCACACAGACCTGGGCTTGAATTCCACAGATAGTTACATGACCTTGAGACAAGTGATACTAACTTATTTATGTCCTCTTTTTTTTTAATCCTCACCTGAGGATATTTTTCTATTTATCTTCAGACAGAGTGGAAGGGAGAGAGAAAAAAAACATCGATATGAGAGGGACATATTGACAGGTTGCCTCCTGCATGACCTCAACCAGGGCCAGGGACAAACTGCAACCGAGGTACATGCCCTTGACTGGAATCAAACCCGTGACTCTTTGGTCCGCGGGCCGACGCTCTATGCTGAGCCAAACCAGCCAGGGCACATTTTTTCCCTCTTTAAAATAAAAATAATGTCTATCTCACAGTAATGTTATATATAAATTACTATATCATCATTCTGCTTAATCACTGGTGGTTACTACTGCTGTCATTATTTATAGAAGCAGAAGTACTGCAGAGGGCTTTGGAGTCCTTGCCAAACCTGAAATCTGGATCAACCACTTACTAGGTGGGCAAGTCAACCTCTTTGAGCTTTGCTTTCTTTTCTGTTTTAGATAAGAATAAGCACCTCCTGAAACTTCAAGAATAGCTAATTAGACAATGCATACAAAGTGCTTAGCATGCCTAGCACATAAGTGCTTAATAAATGATACCGATGATGACAATGATGAAGACGAGTAAAAGGAAGAGAATAGTGACATTGGGGCAAATGGCAGAACCGGGTTTTGCGATTGGGGGGGGGGGGGCTTTATTTTTGGCTTCCTTGTAACTGTTGTAAAGGTACTTGAAGTATTAAGGTTTCTAAAACAAAATGCCTTATTGAAAAATAAATTAATTTTTCTCAACCTACAATTAAAAGCAAAATTTTTTTTAAAACAACATTTAAGCTTAAGCAAGTAAACTCTCTTTAAAATAAACCATTAACCAGATCTTTCATTTATATGTTTAAAATTCTTTGATTCACATGCTACAAAAGCAGAGGTATTGATCAGATTACCAGGAGCTCTGCCAGAAGAAACATCAAGAAGCAGAGTCCTGATTTGGTCAGGTAGGCAATGGAACCTCTGCATAAGTGGCACTTCACTCACTTTGCTCAATGATAGTCTCTAGGCAACCAAGTCACAAATTAAATAAACAGCCTCAGTAATATGAATCACTTCCGGATAGTCTTGCTTTGCCTACCATCACTTTATTACACAAATACTTCCTGTGAAAGGTTTTATTTAGTAACCACAATTGGAAACAACCAGAAGTCCATCAAATACCACATGGCTTAAAATGTTCAAAACAGTTCCTGCTACCAACAGGTATCCCCAAATTGCTTAACTAAAATTTCTGCAGAAATCAGAGATAGGTCACTATGCAAAGCCAGAAAATTAAGTTCCTAGACCATGGCAATTTAGGTCCTAAAATATATTTTTTACTATATTTTCTTTTACACAGTTGTTGCTCTGACCGCTAAGAACAGGAGAAATAGTCCAAATTAGGTCAAATCAATGATCCACTTAGCCTAATCAAACTTTCCCAACTTGATTAGTAGACAATTTATACACTCAAGCCGACCAGTTAACACTGGTTTCCTCTGGTCACATCAACTCCAAGGGGAGCCTGGCCGGTGTGGCTCAGTGATTGAGCATTGACCCATGCACCAAGAGGTCACTGGTTGAATTCCTGGTCAGGGCACATGCCCAGGTTGTAGGCCAAATCCCCAATTGGATGCATGCAAGGAGGCATCCAATCGATGTTCTCTCTCATCAATGTTTCTATCTCTCTCTCCCTCTCCCTTCCTCGCTCTTTAAAAACAATAAAGAAAAAAAATTTTTTTTAATAAATAAGAGGAATTAGTACAGTATTAAATCCAATTCTCTTGGCTACCATTTCCTTTTTTCTACCTGAAAAGGATCCTATATGTGTCACCTTATTCTTCATGAACTAATCAGACACCATTTAATTTATTGTCAAGAGTAGAGCGGAAAAAAGAGTTAATAGTCCAAAATGAAATTGCAGTAGGTCAAAGCAACCAGCATTAACAGAACCAATAGAAAAAATTCAAGATGGCAGAAATCAAATCAGTGAAGCAGAAGATATCTGTGAGACATCTAAAATGCTGATTTAACTAAGATAAACAAAATGAAGAGCAGCCATAAAACAGACTGTGCAGCTCTGGGCAGATTTGTTACACGGTTAGAATATCGGGCCTGAGGATTAAAGTATCGGTTTGATTTCTGGTGAAAGGCACATACCTGGGTTGCAGGTTCAATCCCCAGCCCATTGGCCCATTAATATTTCTCTCTCTCTCTCCCTCTCCCTCCTTTCCTCCCTTCCATTCTATCTAATAACAAATGGAAAAATATCCTCAGGTGAGGATTAACAACAACAACAAAAAACAGAAATGCCTTTTTTTAATCCTCACCCGAGGATATTTGTCTATTTATCTTCAGATAGAGTGGGAGGGAGAGAGAAAGAGAGAAACTGACTATCCCAAGCACCAAGGGGTCACCGATATGATTCTCAGTCAGAACACATGCCCAGGTTGCGGGTTCAGTCCCCACTGGGGTTCATGTAGGAAGCAACCAATTGGTATTTCTCTCTTACATCAATGTTTCTCTCCCTCTCTCTCAAAAATCAATAAAAACATACTTAAAAATAAATAAGTAAATAATAAATAAAATCAAGCTAGCTTCAGATGTTATTTCTCAATAATAAATATAAGAAAATGAAGTCATGCCTTGGCCGGTTTTGCTCAGTGGTTAGAGCGTCGGTCTGCAGTCCAGAGAGACCCAGGTTCGGTTCCCACTGAGGGCGTGTACCTCAGTTGCAGTTTGTCCCTGGCCCTGGTTGGTCGTGTGGGTGGCAACCACTAGATATGTCCCTTTCACGATGATGTTTCTCTCTCTCTCTCTCTTCCCCTCTCTCCCTCCCACTCTATCGGAACAAAAAATTGAAAAATGTCCTCGGGTGAGGATAAAATAAAAAAAAGAAAAAGAAAATGAAGTCATATACATTTTCTCAAGAGAAATGAAATATAGTTCACCATAGCAGAATACAAATTCTAGAAGTTATAACTATATGTAATCTAACATCTGAGAAAGCAGACATCAACTGCTAATAGGTAGTAATAAGATTGTTTGTTTGTTTTTATCCTCACCCGAGGCTATTTTTCCATTTTTTATACAGATAGAGTGGGAGGGAGAGAGAGGAAGGGAGAGAGAGAGAGAAACATCGATGTGAAGGGACACATCGAGTGGCTGCCACCCACACGACCAACCAGGGCCGGGGACAAACTGCAACCGAGGTACGTGCCCTTAGCGGGAACCGAACCCGGGTCTCTCTGTACCGCAGGCCGACACTCTAACCGCTGAGCCAAACCGGCCAGGGCATAAGATTGTTTTTAAATGATATCAGAATAATTTGAAAACATTATGAGAGTTAAAGACTTAGATTCTTTAAAAATATTAAATAACTAAATCAGGGAAAAGGTAACAGAATATAAAACTTCAAATTTTAGCAAGGCTTTACAAAAATTAAACAATCTATATTTTGAATTAATAGAAGATATAAACAGAAAGATTAACATCTAAGCACCATAAAATTTAAAACTGTACAGTGAAAAAACAAATGAAATAAAAAATTAAGGGAAATATTTGTAGCAAATATGACAAAAGGTTGACATTCATATTCTTTTTTTAAATTGAGGCATGATTGACATATAACATTAGTTTCAGGGGTACAACATAATAATTATATATTTGTATATATTATATAATGATCACCACTGTAAGTCAATATCCATCCCTGTACATGGTTACAAAGAAAATTTTTTTTTCTTGTGATGTGTAGATAGATCTACTATCTTAGCAACTTTCAAATATGCAATACAGTATTATTAACTGTAGGACATCCATATTATAAGAGCGCTCACAAAAGTTAACTTCATGACTCTAGAAGATGGACAACCTAAAATAAAATTGGTGAACAAATAAGTGGGGAAATATTTAACCTTTCAAGCAATCAAAGCAATATAACATTAAACTGAAATAAATTATGAACATTATGTATCCACTGAAAATAATAAAGATGACACTACAGCAATTTTAAAAATCTGAATTTGTGATTACAACAATCTAAAAATTATGTTAGACAGTTTTCCCTTGTCTTAATTTCTTTTTCCTTTATTATAAAATTCATGATAATTGTAAAAAGCAATTTAAATATACAGAAGGGCACTAAATAAAAAGGAACAGTCCTCTCACACTGTCAACCCCCATTCCACTCCCTAGAGGTAGCCTCTGTTTCTGGTGTTTCCTTTTTAAGACAAAAGCTTAAGTCTGAAGTGAAAACACTAGGGCTACCAAACTTTAGGACCTTGAAAGTGCCCAGAAAATTCCCCAGAAAAGTTTATCAATACCTCATCATCTTTATAGTAAATCAGCTTTGCCTCCAAGGACCAAGCTAAAGAATACATTTATTCAATGCCTACTGTATTTTAGACACTGTGCCAGGCACTTATCGCTCACAGCAACTCCTAAGATGCATGGTATATATCCATTCTGCAAAGGACAAATTTCAGCTCACTCCCTGAGGTTAAAGCAACTTGCAAAACAGACTCAGAACTCACACCTGCCAAAACTGAAAGTACTCATCCTTTTCACTTCACATATCATTTAAGTCAAGATTTTCAAAGACCTTTTAATCAGACTTTTTCAAGTTCTGTTTTACTTAATTATTAATGTTATGAGATTATAGTCATGACTTTTCTTAGTAATAACGATTGCTACTAACTAGCTGACTGCCTAATATTTACCAGATTACTCTTTATATTTCTTAATTATAAATTTTGTTAACTTTTGTCTCAGCTATACAGTTAGGTAAAAAGCTTTGGTGGCCACACTAGGAACTAACCTCCTCCCATTTATAACATTGTTACTATGTCAAAAGTGCTCCCAGTTTGAATCACTTTATAACAAATATACTTTTAAATGTAATCCACTTCTTATCATGGAGTCTGTCCAAGGCAGTTGCACTAAGTTTCAGAAAAGAGAATAGAGGTTTTCATTTATGTTACCATTTTAACAGTTAAGAATAAATCCCACCCCATACTTCCTCCCTTGACAATTATGAATACATGAATGCATCCAGCTGGTTGTCCCAATGTGCCACTAGACAGCCATGTGCTATGTAGCCCCTTAATCACACTGGGTCTCCTGAGGCGATTAAACTAATTTTCTCAACTGTAAAATAAGAGCTTGAGTCACCTCCTAAAAATGACCCCTTAAAATCTTTAAGTAATATTCCTCCACTGGAAAATTCTGGTAGGCAAGCTGTTCTTCCTAGTTACCTCACCTATCTATTTTATTTTCTTGCCTCTTCAATGTCTTTAACTTCTGTTTTCAGGATCACAGTGGGCCAGCCTGGATCTATCCAGATGTTACTAGAATTCTGATCCCACTTAGAGGAGAAGAGACCTGAAGACCCCATCCCAGCAAATGTTCGATGCCAACAACAAAAACACACGCACAAAAGAGAATCTGTTCTCAAGACCTGATTTCTTTCCAAGATATTTTTTCAACTCCCCTAAATTACAGAAGGTAAAGTGCCTCTATTTAGTGCTAAGAGCTTGTTAACACCATGGAGTTTCTGAAAGTCTCTAACCAGCTACAGCCCTTACTTTCCCTTTTATATGGGGGAGTGTGCCTTGCCCTTTGAGCTGGGGTATGGAGACTGAGCAGGAAGAAGGTGGCTCATGACAGGCTTGATATGGCATACCAGCAAGCCTCTCAAAGAAGGAATCCTAAATCTAACTGAGCGTGTGCTGGAATTAACCTTTCTTCCTGTGACCTTGACCCTACCTAACTGAATTTAATCCCGTTTTCAGTACTACTCATGTAGTCTACTTACCTTCAGATTGCCCTACCTCATATATTCTCTTCCTTGGTGTTTTTTCATTTTTTTGTTTTGTTTACCTGATCTATTTTTCCTGATCTACTACTTCTTTCTGTGCAAGACCTGAACATCTACCATACCTCACATATTTAAATCTCATCTCTTTCACTTCAGTAAAAATGCTATTCATCTCTACTGCTCTTTACAAATGTAAAGCCCAATTAGAAAAGACAAAAGGATAAAAATAAACCCACATTTAAGCATAAACATATAATTTAAAATGTCCCCCTTTATAAAATCCTTGATCTGTTATGTAGCCCTTAGCAAAAAGATATTTCATTAGAAAATAACTTAATTTCTACATTGAAGTTATTCTCCAAACAATAAAGAAAAACAGAAACTCTGTATTTCCTACTTCCCAACCACTCCCAGTGCACACGTTTATGGAATCACTCCTAAATTTCCCCAGTTAACTTTTTGGGGAAACACAAACCACAACACACTCTCGTTTCTCTATACACCCTCTTACTAAAATGTACTGTCTCCACACATTCATATTCACACTCTGCACACTCTTCTCTCTTCCCACTAAGGAGCTCTGTTACAGGTACATGAGAAAACCGAGTGCCCTAGGATACACAATGGGGCCACTGTACTACAAGGTGGAGCTTTTAGTGGGAGGAGTAGCAGTCTTATAAATAGAACTAAAGAGGGGAACCTTTTCTCCCTTGGATCTCTCTGATCTTTCTTCCTGGCCTTGGAACCGGTGTAAATTCCAAATCTTGGGGCTCCTCCAATTGGGAGGGGTAGAGATTACAAAGGAAACGGGATGGGGCCAATCCAAAAGGCAAATTGGGCTTGTGCTAGAGGGGAAAGGGGCCCCAGCAGCAGAGGCACAGCCCAGTTCTGCAGGTTAGGAGACACAACTGGAGCTGAAGTCCCAAGCTCATAAGGAAGAGCATGTGATCTGTCTGCGGTACACCTCAAACACTTTGGCGGGGGGGGGGGGGGTGGGGGGCAGCAGCTACAGTAGGTGTTTTTCTCAGCATGACATTCCCGGGCTTCTTTTCCTAACCCTGACTAGTTGTCAAATCTAAACTGGTGCTTCCAAAGTTGATTTTCTAATCAAAGCTTTAAACAAAAAAAATCACCATATCCAGATTTTATAAGATTGCCTCCATAAAATAAACCAAACACATTTCCACAATGCCAAGCCAGCAGGCACAGTATACCAGGGCAAATATGCCACTATTATGTCTTCCCTTAGAACCAAAGCATAAAAAATAAAGTCTAGCACAAATGTCTCACTGCCTTAGTCACCTCCTAAGTATGTAAAATCACCCAACTAACAATGCCCCAGGGGATCATGGCCCCCTGGATGGGTTTTAAAGGAAATAGGCTACCTTCCTATACTGGAAAAAACACCTGACAAATGAAATAAATGCCTTGCCAGGGCAGCAACTGAAAAAGGAAATGTGATTATAAAAGCATCATTCTATTCAGGCTATAATATCCCAGCACAGGCAAACTTCAAAAATGTTTTAAATCTTGTTTTACAACCAGAAGGGACCATCAGAACCACTAGAAGCATTTATAATATACAGGTGTCTGGACCTTCCAGCCCAGATCTACTGAACCAGAAACTCTATGGTAAGGCCTGGATTTCTGTTTTTGTGTGTGTTTTTTTTTAAGTTTCTCAAGTGATTCTACTACAAACGCCTAGTTAAGAACCACTCTATAAAATGATGACAATTATTCTTCAATCTAGAAAACTACCAGTATCCTGGCCAGTGTGACTCAGCGGTTGAGTGTGGACCATGCACCAAGAGGTTACCAGTCTGATTCGTAGTCAGGGCACATACCCGGGTTGTGGGCCCAATCCCCAATGGGGGGGCGTGCAAGAAGCAGGCAAGATATTCTCTCTCATCGATGTTTCTATCTCTCTCTCCCTCTCCCTTCCTCTCTCTCTAAAATAAGTATATATATATAGTTGTTTTTAAAAAAACTGCAAGTAGACCATGAAACTAGCTTCAGTTTCCTCACTGAAATGAGATGATTGAAATAGATTAGCGGCTGCAAGAGGGTGTCAGCCAAGACACCCTCTGTAACAAGGAAATTTTATTGTAGAAACCCAATATTAAAACAAAAGCAGAGCCCTGGCCAGTTTGCTCAGTGGTTAGAGCGTCAGCCTGTGGTTCAGAGAGACCCGGGTTCAGTTCCCGCTAAGGGCATGTACCTCGGTTGCAGTTTGTCCCCGGCCCCGATTGGGTTGTGCAGGTGGCAGCCACTTGATGTGTCCTTTTTACGTTAATATTCCTCTCTCTCTCTCTCCCTCCCACTCTATCTGAACAAAAAATGGAAAAATGTCCTCAGGTGAGGATAAAAAAAAAAGCAGAACCTATCTGAAAAAATAATGACAGAAAACTTCCCTTACCTGGTGAAAGAAATGAACATACAAGTCCAGGAAGCCCAGAGTCCCAAACAAGATGAATACAAAGAGGCCCACACCAAGACACATCATAATCAAAATGCCAAAGGTTAAAGACAGAGAGACTCTTATTTAGTTAGTTATTTATTTTATCCTCACCTAAGGACATTTTTGCATTTATCTTCAAATAGAACAGGAGGGAGAGAGGGAGGAAGAGAGAGAAACATCAATGTGAGAGAGACACATGAGTGGTTGCCACCCACACAACCGCAACCGGGGCCGGGGACAAACTGTAACCGAGGTATGTGCCCTTAGCAGGAACCAAACCTGGGACTCTGTGGTCCTCAGGCCAATGCTCTAACCGCTGAGCCAAACCAGCCAGGGCCAAAGAGAGACTCTTAAAAGCAGCAAGAGAGCCCAGCTGGTGTGGCTCAGTGGATTGAGCGTTGTCCCATGGACTGACAGGTCCCAGGTCAATTTCCAGTTAGAGAACATGTCCGGGTTGCGAGCTCAATCCCCAGTACTGGGAGTGCAAGAGGCAGCCAACTCTCTCTCCCTTCCTCTCTCTCTAAAAAAAAAATCAATAAAAACATATTTAAATAAATAAATAAAAGTAGTAAGAGAAAAGCAGTTAGTTACCTACTTTGCAGGCTAGAAAGGAATGGCAAGAAATAGTCAAAGTGATGAAAAGTAAACACCTACAACCAAGATTACTCTACCCAGCAAAGCTATCATTTAGAATTGAAGGTTAAAGAGCTTCCCAGACAAGCCCTGGCCAGTTTGGCTCAGCGGTTAGAGCGTCGGCCTGCGGTCCAGAGAGACCCGGGTTCGGTTTCTGCTAAGGGCGTGTACCTCGGTTGTCCCCGGCCCTGGTTGGGTTGTGCGGTGGCAGCCACTCGATGTGTTCCTTTCACGTTGATGTTTCTCTCTCTCTCTCTCCCTCCCTCCCACTCTATCTGAACAAAAAATGGAAAAATGTCCTCAGGTGAGGATAAAAAAAAAGAGCTTCCCAGACAAGAAAAAGCTAAGTTCATCACCACCAAACCAGCATTACATGAAATGTTAAAGGACAATAAAACTACAATAAATACATATAAATTAAAAAAAAACAAAAAAAAAAAACCAGAGCCCTGACTGGGTAAATCAGTGGTTAGAGGGTTAGAGCGTTGTCTCAGTCCACCGAGATTGAAGGTTCAATCCCCCATCAGAGCACATATAAGAATCAACCAATGGATGTATAAATTAGTAGAATCAATCAATCTCTCTCTCTCTTTCTCTCTCCCTTCCTCTCTCTCTAAAAATCAATAAATTAAAAAAAAGAAAGAAAGAAAAGTAGAACTGCTTTGGATGCAGGAAGGAAGGTAAGTTGGGTCATCTCAACAGAGTCACCAAGGTTTCAGAGTACAAACTGGCCAGCTGCAGATTCCAAATTCTTTGACCTTCCAAAACTAGATCTAGTCTACAAAGGAGAAGCAGAGGACTTCATATTCTTGTTCAAGGAATCCTTACAAACTCTGCATAAGAATTAACCCCTTTTGTAATAACATATTCATCTGGTGTCTAACCTTCCATTTAAAAAAACAATTCTCCCCACCTAAATCATCGCTAATCCCACTCCATCCCTCCCACAGTCTCCTGGAAGGGCTTCAAGTTTAGAAAAGAAGATTAGATTCAAGAGGACACACCAAATGCATGTTAGGTAGCCCCAGGGACAGGAAGAAAGAGAATGGGACCAGAAAAGAGCACAAAGGGGACTCCACTGTGTCTTTATATATATATATATATATTTTATCGATTTCTTTCTTTTTTTTAATCCTCACCCGAGGATATTTTTCCATTTTTTGTACAGATAGAGTGAAAAGGAGAGAGAGGAAGGGAGAGAGAGAGAGAAAATCGACGTGAAGGGACACATCGAGTGGCTGCCACCCGCACGACCAACCAGTGCCGGGGACAAACTGCAACCGAAGTACGTGCAACTGAAGTACGTGCCCTTAGCGGGAACCGAACCCGGGTCTCTCCAGACCGCAGGCCGACGCTCTAACAGCTGAGCCAAACCGGCCAGGGCTATTTTATCGATTTCTTAGAGACAGAGATAAAAACTTCGATGTCAGCCCTGGCCGGTTTGGCTCAGCGGTTTCAGCATCGGCCTGCGGTCCAGAGAGATCCGGGTTTGGTTCCCGCTAAGGGCATGTACCTTGGTTGCGGTGTGTCCCCGGCCCTGGTTGGTCGTGCGGGTGGCAGCCACTCGATGTGTCCCTTTCACGTCGATGTTTCTCTCCCTCTCTCTCTCCCAGTCTATCTGAACAAAAAATGGAAAAATGTCCTCAGGTGAGGATAAAAAAAACAAAAAATTTCTATGTACTTTGATGTCAGAGAGGAACATCGATTGGCTGCCTCTTGCACACCCCCTACTGGGGATCGAACCCACAACCAGGGCACATACCCTGACCAGAAATGAAACCAGGACCTCTCAGTCCATGCAACTGGGACCTCTGAGTCCATGGAATGATGCTCAATCCACTGAGCCACACCGCCAGGCTCCACTATATCTTTTTTTTTTTTCTTTTCTTATCCTCACCAGAAAGCATTTTTCCACTTTTTGTTCAGATAGAGTGGAAGGGAGAGAGAGAGAAACATCGACATGAAAGGGACACATCAAGTGGTTGCTACCTGCACGACCGAACCTGGGCCGGGGACAAACCGCAACCAAGGTACATGCCCTTAGCGAGAACCAAACCTGGGTCTCTCTGGACCGCAGGCCGACGCTCTATTTGCTGAGACAAACTGGCCAGGGCTCCACTATGTCTTTTTGAGAGGAAAGGGAAAGATCTGAAGGGCTAACATTTGTTCCTTCTGAAATACATAGATGTTTGCTGTACTGTTCTCGGACTTTCCTGTAGCATTTTAATATTTTCAGAATTAAAACACACACACAAAAAAAACTTGTTTATTGGTAACATTTAAAACCTCCATGACCTTCATTAGACTATGAATCAGAACGACTTTCATTATCTCTTGCTGGCCTTTTTCACCAAAGCTCACTTATAGGATACCTGATCTGTAATTACATCTTTCTACCCTGAGACATTCAAAGGAATACAGCACCAGAACAAAAGAAATACACAACAGATAGCAAACCAACACTAAGAATAAGACCACAAGGTCTTGAAACATCTGAAAAAGAAAAAGAACAGCTGTACATTCACCTCACAAAGAATGCAGAGGATGCTGCCTTTGGTAAGCTGTCTTTGAATACTGCCAAATGGATAGACCTATACTCATAGCACTACCAAGGTGTAAAGGAACTCAATTCATCTATAAATCAAAAACAGTGAAGAACCAGTGAAACATTAAAGCCAAGAAGTTCAAATTCTAAAAATGCTACTTCTCCCCCACAGCTGGTAGTGCCCCAAACATGCACCATAAACATAAAACAGAACAACATAAATCTGAACATTGTTCAGTATACAAAAATGCCCATCAGTGTTTCATGAATAAAATACCATCAAGGTTACTTGCTCCCATGAATAATACCCTACCTATACTCACTCCTTCAAACCACCAGCCTCCCTCAGGCACATCTACAACATACTCAGAGAGATCTTTATCTGTATTCCCAATCTTCTTTCCAGTCAACCAATCTTTACCTCTTTGCTTCTTCCAAATGACAAAGGTATTCGTAAGCCACATTCTGACGTCTCCTTTCATCCATTTCCTCTGCAGTGAGTCTCTCATTATCCAGGACAGCTGAAACATGAAAGAATATGAACAGAATCTGTAACCTTTCTGAGCGATAACAGAATACCACATCATCAAATTCCTGCTTGTCACTTAGAGTCAGGGCAACCTGTAGACGGGTGGATAGCCAGGGGCACTGCAATGGAACTATGGGATTTCAACTATCCCCATCTTATCCTTTTTTTTTTTTAAGTATGATACTATGAACATGTGCTATATTTTAGCATAACTTGAAAAATAATAACTTGACCTATTGGGCCAAAGCTGCCCTAGTCCATCTGCCAGACTCTTTCTAAATACGGAACTGATCATGTAGTTTCCCTCTTTTATGAATAACTAAAGCCAGCAGCAGTCCAGTCATTGAGAACAAAGTGCAGTGACTGTGCTAAGCGTGGTATATGCATTCTCTCAATGAAGCCCCACAACAATCCCGTGATTATCACTCCCATTTTACAGATGAGAAGATTGAGGCCGGGTGGTCTCAGCCCCCCGGTAGACAGTGGTGGGGCCTGGAGTCAAACCTAGGCAATCCATCTCGAAAGCCTGCGTGAGCACTGAACCTGGAAGCAGTCTACAGTACCTCCTGCACGGGCACTCAGGGTGTCCAGAATAAATTCCTTACTCCTCGGCATGGCATTCAAGGCCTTTCCCAGTGTAGCTCCAACTGCTTTCGGAAACTCTCCTCCCTCTCCCTGCCCTTCCTCCCACCACGGTGCCCTCCACACCACACCTTCCAGTGCCTTTTACGTTCAATACCTGAATGTATGCTCTTCCCTCTTCAAGTCCTATCTACTGCCCCATGAGACCTGACAGCATACTTCAAGGCTCAGCTCAAATGTCACCACCTGTGGGACCCCTCCCTTCCCCAAGCTGGTCCTCACCCACGCTGTGTATGCCGAGCTTTTTTCACGCATCTTTTATCTTTATTATATCTTATTATCGCCGGGTTGTCCACCTGCCTGTCTCCCCGGACTGAAACGTTCTTTGAAGGCTGGGCCTGGTCTTACTCACCTTTAATTTCACCAACGGGACACAATGCCTCACAGATAACTGTTGATGAGGGAAATTAGCCTAAATACAGATTACTCCCAGGGTCTAACATAAAACCGAAAACCTCAAGACTCCAGAGGACTTTGATCGGTGGTAACTGTCCCGCCTGCAGGTCAATGACGTCCCAGGGGCAGCTACGGAAAATGAGGAAGTCAGGGGGCTTTTTTTTGTTGTTTTGGTTTTTTTTTTTTTTCTTCACTTTTGAAATCCTGACGAGGGAACTGAGTCGAGAAAGCTGAAGTGACTTGCCCAGGGCCGCACCTCGGCTCGCCCGGGGCCGGGCAGGTCTGGACCCGGGGTCTCCCCCGCCGGCAGCACCAGGGCAGCAGCTCCCCAGGAAGGAGCAGCAGAGCCCCGTCTCCAGCCCTCGAGACACGCCCTGCACGGTCCTCCTGCCACCTCACCCCAGGCCGGCCCCTCAATCTCGGCCGAGCTGGGCAGCGGGCGGCGCTGGGTGAGGCCCTCCAGCCGCAACGCGCCAGCTGAAGCGTGGACGCCGCCTGGGTGCCCCCCCGCCGCCTCGGAGCCCGAGGGGCGCGGGCCGGGAGCCACGAGCCCGCCACCACCCCCACCCACCGCCCCGGCTCTTCCGGGTCCGCGCGGCCCAAGCCGCCCTGCCCCACCCGCCCGGCCGAGCCCCCAGGGAAACGGCGCCAAGGAGGCAGGGAGCCCGGCCCCGAAACCCCCGCTCCACGGAGCCCCGCACTCACAGCCATAGTGCGGCCGGGACACGCCCAGTCCGTCAGCCTCGTCGGTGGCGGACATGGCGGCTGAGCGCAGGTCTCTGCTGAGGAAGCGCTGAGACCTTGGAGGCGCGGGCGGCGGCGGCTGCAGCTCCTGCCGAGTGCGCGGGCTGCCCTGGTCCCCGAGGCCCCGCCCCGCAGCCCCGCCCCGGCGGCCCCACCCTGCCAAGCCGATGGGAACGGGCGGGAGGAGGCGGGGCCCGAGAGACCTGCTCCGCCCCTTGCTCCGCCCACATCCCGCCCCGCGCCCCTAGGAGCGGCCGAGAGGCGGAAGAAAGGAGGCGGAGCCCGACACCGCCCTGGTGCCTTAACCTCTCTGGCCGCCACCTCCTCCGCACCTCCGACAAAAAAGCTGCCATTGTCGGTGTTTTGAAATAAGAAACGTGGCCGCCTTCCCTTCCCCTGCCTGCCGAGCTGATCTCTGCACCAAAGGGCTCAAAGAGGGGGTCCTTTGAAGTGGCCCAGGTTGTTCTTATTGGACACAAGCAGGACCCAACTGCCGCAAGGGACTGCAGAGTCTGGCAGTCTGACCTCAGTTCTCTCTTAGATTCGCCAGCAGACTCCAGATTTTAACTGCGCTGCCCTCCTAGTAGTTGAGAAATGAATGCTAAAGCAGGAGAGCTAGCCCTGGCCCGTGTGGCTCAGCTGGCTGAGCGTTGTCCCATGCACGAGGTCGCGGGTTCCATTCCCAGTCAGGGCACATGCCTGGGATTGCAAGCTCCATCCCCACCCAGGAAGGGGCCTGCAGGAGGCAGCTGATCATGTTTCCTCTCTTTCTCTCTAAAATCAGTGAAACACATAGTTTTAAAAATAATAAATAAATAAGTAAATAAATAAAGCAAGCAAGCAGGAGAACTGTGTTCCTTTCCTTACATTCTTTTAGGGGACTCTGCCCCTTTTAGAGCTCTTCCCCTTGCACCTTGTGTGCTACCCTTACAATGATTGATATTAAACAGAATTCTGTCCTCAGCCCTCTTCCTTTTATTGTCTACACTTTCTGAGTAACTATCCACGCTTACCTTAAACTGCTGAACTGTTGAAGAGCCCTCTCTCTCTCTCTCTACATACACACACACACACACACACACACACACACACACACACACAAATTATGAACTAATATATTGTGATACTATTTTTGCTCTAAAGGTATATACATATAGATGTGCATATGAATAGGGAGAAAACCTTGTAGCATATACACCAATATATTCACTATGGTTTCTCAAGAGGGTAAACTAAAAAGTGTATTTGTGTGGGATTTGTTCACTTATTTGCTTCTTTGTATTTACTAAGTTTTCTACAATGAGCTACTTGAAATACTACTTGTCAGTAAGTATAAAGTTAGTAAATATGAAATGAATAAATAAAATTGCAATAATGAGCTAAATTGTCATTTTGGGAGTTAGAATTTGTTCATGACCTCAAGAATTTACAAGACTCATGGAATGGAGCAATATGAACAGGATAGCTTCAGATAAGAAGCATAACAGAGGTTTCTCTGAGCCTGGAATACCTTTTAGCCTCTTATCGGCCTGGGAAACTCCTACTCAACTTGCCAGACTCAACTCAAATGTCACCTCTACCCCGCGGCTAAATTAATCACTTCCTTGTTTATTTCCCAGGAGCTCTTTTTAAAAAAAAATAAATTATATAAATAAATATATATTATATATATATACACACACATATATATGTGTGTATTTTGTTTTGTTTTTTAGAGAGGAGACATCAATTTGTTGTTCCACTTATCTACATACTCATTGGTTGATTCTTTTACATGCCCTGACTGATTGAACCTGCAACTTTTGAGTATTGGGTCGATGCTCTAACCATCTGAGCTACCCAGCCAAGGCCCCAGGAGCACTTTAAAAACCATATGTCTTCAGCCCTGGCCGGTTTGGCTCAGCGGTTAGAGCGTTGGCCTGCGGTCCAGAGAGACCCGGGTTTGGTTCCCGCTAAGGGTATGTGCCTTGGTTGCAGTTTGTCCCTGGCCCTGGTTGGGTTGTGCGGGTGGCAACACTCGATGTGTCCCTTTCACGTCCATGTTTCTCTCTCTCTCTCTCTCCCTCCCACTCTATCTGAACAAAATATGGAAAAAATGTCCTCGAGTGAGGATTAAAAAAAAAATTAAAAAAATAAAAACCATATGTCTTCAAAAATAAGTCCCAAATTTTTTCACATTATAATACTTTAGAAATCAGGATAGGTCTTACAATCAGTATTTTTTTTTCCCCCTTTATTGATTTTAGAGAGAGAGGAAGTGAGAGGGGGAGAGAGATAGAAACATCGATGAGAGAGAACATCGATTAGCTGCCTCCTGCATGCCCCCCACTGGGGTTCAGGCCCACAGCCTGGGCATGTGCCTTGACCAGGAGTCAAACCGGCAACCTTTAGGTGCATGGGTCGACGCTCAACCACTGAGCCACACCAGCCGGGCTACAATCAGTATTAAAAGAAACTAGACAGATGCCAGGTAGACAGAGAAGTCAGTGGAAAAGTAACATAACTGTCATTGCTTGCAGATGTGTACTTTTAACTAAATTCTCGGTAAAGGTCAAAAAACTTTCGGAACTAGAATTGATGACAGCTTCACATTTTAGGAGTGGCTGCATGGATCCAAATAGAGTTAGACTCTTCACGAAAATCATGGCTCATTGATTTAAAAAAGAGGCTAGTAATTCCAGTGATAAGTTTCTACTGTTGTCTATCAAGTTTTTAAAAACATATACATTTGACCCAGTAGGTGTGGCTTAGTGGATTGAGCATCTTCCCATGGACTAAGAGGTCCCAGTTTAATTCTCAGTCAGGGCACATGCCAGGGTTGTGGCTAGATCCCCAGTAGGGGGCATGCCGGAGGCAGCAGATCAATGTTTCTCACATCGATGTTTCTCTCTCTCTCCCTCCCTCTCTCTAAAAATCAATAAAAACATATTTTAAAATATACACATACATTTGATAAGATATTCTTAATGTCTCAAAAGGTTGTTGGAACTTGATGGTGCATTCCACAATCAAAGGTATCTTGCCCTGGCCGGTTTGGCTCAGCAGTTGAAGTGTTGGCCTGCGGACAAGAGAGTCCCGGGTTCGGTTCCCACTAGGGGCACGTGCCAAAAAAAAAAAAAAAGGTATCTTCAATTCCAGGAAGTGTGTGACCTTATACAGCTGTATTATAGCACTTAGCTCACTGAATTACAGTTATTTACCTGTCCATCTTTCCAGACAGATCATTAACACCTCAAAGAGAGAAAAGTGGGTAAATACACTCAGTGTGAAGTTAACAAATGTAACATCCTTCCTGTTGGATGGGCCATTGCCTGTTGTAAAGATGGAGGAGGCCACATGGAAAAGATCCTGAGAAGCCAAGAGTGACCCCTGGCTAACAGCAAGGCAACAGGGACCTTGATCTACAACAGAAAGGAACTTGTTTCTATTGATGACCTGAATGATCTCAGAAGCAAATTTTTCCTCCGATCCTCACAGTAAGAGCTCAGCCCAGTAGACATTTTGAGTTCCACCTTGTAAGACTTGAGCAAAGAATCCAGCCAAGCTTGCCCAGACTTCAGTAGAAAACTAATACATATACCCAAGGACATTTGGGTATATGGTGGGGATGGGGGCACGATGAGGTGGTTCACAGGTAGTGTTGTCAAATACGCTGATGATAAAATTTTGCAAAAAAAGGGTCTATAATTACCTGGGCACCCAGCTCCTCTCAGATAGGACTGACTCTGCACATTCATGAGTCCTTTGAGCAGATGTAGCCAATAATAAAGTGAGTGCTCCATCTGATCTATGAAATCCCTGATTTCATTTCTGTCTTCCTTGATTAAACTCAGGCTAGAGTTAGAACAAAGAGGACAACATAACAGCAAATTACAAAATACCATCCGCTGTGCCTCAGTTAAGACCCAGTTTTCATCTTTAGTAAACTTTAAGTGTTACCTATCACTATTTAACTGTCCTTTACTTCTTCATTTGAAGAAAACTTAATTTGTTTTATACTTCAACTATTCAGATATTCTGGATCTTGTGTCTGAGCATAGTTCCTGCCAGGTATTTTGACTTGAGACACATTTTCAACCTCATGGTTTTTCAGAAGGCAGCAAAAGTTTTAAACTACCTGTTTATAATTGCAGACATATACCAACTGCTCACCATGTTCCAGAACGTGCTAAATGCTCTCTATATATTGCCTTATTTATTCCTCACAATGACCCCATGAAGAAAATAGATTTATCTCCATGTTATAAAAAATAAAATAAAATAAAATAAAATAAAATAAAAAAACAGGCACAAAGAGGTTTGGTATTTTGCTCAAGTCATAAGATTGAGAGTTAGGAATCAGGCCTAGGTCTTCCTGATTCTAAAATCTCTGGCATATCATTATTTAACATCACATGCCAGTTTATAGATGGACTATCACTGAGAAGGCATTTATTCACTTCCTGCACATGCCAAATTGCCTCTAAAAACCCTTCAACAAACATTTATGAACACTCCACAGACAACTGACAACAGAGACCTGGAAGTTGTGGGAGGAAGCCAAGAAGTCAGCCCGGAATGGAGTTGGGTCTTTGGTTTCCAGGCTGGGGTTAGAATGGGCCACAAGACACTGCTACAGACTCAAGGCTAAAGACAAAAGATAAATATAAGGACCCATCAAGAGACACAATTAGGAACCATAAGCCACGTCAAAGTATGTAGAAAAGAGAGGCAGATGGGGAAAAGACTTCACAAGACTAGGTCCTGAGATGAGCCTGCATGCGCAGGGTTTCCTCATGGTATGCATTTAAACATCTACAGAATGACAATGGGTTACTAGCATCAATAGCTACACTGTATTTAGTACACAAATGACAGATTCAAAGCAAAAGCCATGCTTAATAATAAAAGCAAGCTTCTGGCTTCAGGATCC
This sequence comes from Molossus molossus, assembly GCF_014108415.1. NCBI lineage: Eukaryota > Metazoa > Chordata > Mammalia > Chiroptera > Molossidae > Molossus > Molossus molossus. The sequence goes on along the minus strand of NW_023425360.1, from coordinate 3,152,098 downwards.
CTAGAATACCTCTTAAAGAATCTGATGGGGCCCTGGCCAGTTTGGCTCAGCGGTTAGAGTGTTGGCCTGTGGTCCAGAGAGACCCAGGTTCGGTTACCACTAAGGGCACGTACCTTGTACCTCAGCTGCTGTTTGTCCCCAGCTCTGGTTGGGTCATGCAGGAGGCAGCCATTCGATTTGTAGCTTTCACGTTGATGTTTCTCTCTCTCTCTCTCTCTCTGCCTCTCTCTCCTTCCCATTCTATCTGAACAAAAAATGGAAAAATGTCCTTGGGTGAGGATAAAAAAAAAAGAATCTGATAGGCAGCTAAAACAGGTGGGATTGACCTGCCATCCTGGCTTCGGGGAGAAAAGCCAAACACTTGCATCCTGGGACCTCATTGTGAACAAAGAATCTAGTATCTAGGGCAGAAGACAGGGTCACACCAGGAGAAAAAGCAGGAAAGGAAAGTTGATGCCAGAGCCCATGTAAGGGTCTTAAATTCTACATTAAGGAGATTCAATTCTCTTCAGTAGACAATAGGAAAGTAAAGTTTTTATTTTTTTGAAGTCTTTTTTTTTTTTTATCCTTACCCGAGGACACTTTTCCATTTTTTGTTGTTGTTGTTGTTCAGATAGAGTGGGAGAGAGTGAGAGGAAGAGAGAGAGAAAAATCAACGTGAAAGGGACACATCGAGTGGCTGTCACTCGCACGACCCAACTAGGGCCAGGGACAAACTGCAACCAAGATACATGCCCTTAGTGGGAATCGAACCCAGGTCTCTTTGGACCGCAGGCTGATGCTCTAACCGCTGAGCCAAACCCGCCGGGGCGGAAAGTAAAGTTTTGAATAGCTGGGGAGGGGTATAAACAAAAACAAAAATTTACGAAATGTTTGCTTTGCACTAAGTACTAACAAGGGCATGAAGTTGAATTAAACATAGTCCCTGCCTTTAAACAAGTACACAAATGACTTTACAAGGTGAAATTAAAAGATGTAGAAAGGGTTACAGCGATCCAAAGGAGATCCCTTCTGCCTGATGGTGCAGATCTGGAAAAACTTCATGGAGAGGAAGGGTTTTAAAGGGGCCTTGAAGAATGAGTACTTTAGAATGCCCTAAAGAAGCTACATGAACCACCTATAAACTTGTAAAAAGTTGTTCAACTTCCCTGCTAATCAGAGAGATGCACATTAAAACCACAGTGCGATGTTAATCATACCCCTCAGATTGGAAACATTTTCAAGTCTGACAAAGCAAAGAGTTGACAAGGAAGAATAGTGATGGGAGTACCTACTGTGAGAATGGAAACCAGTACAACTACTTGGGAAAATCATTTGAAACTATCTCGTTCAAGATGACCTCAGAATTCCGTTTCTAGGTGTATATATGCAGAGAAACTCCTACACAGGTATGCAAGCAGATATATCAAAAATCTTCATTGCAGAATGCCTGTGACAGCAAAAACCAGAAATGATCTAAATGACCATCACCAGGAAAACAGGTAAATTGTGGTTTGATTATATAGTGAATATTAAAGCAGGGAAATGAATGAAGTACAACCACATGTACCAACATGAATGAGTCTCACAAATATAATATTAAGGAGGGGAAAGTGTAAAATACTTACCTTGATACCATTCACAGATTTTTTTTTTTTTTTGCTAATCCTCACTTGAGGATATTTTTCCATTGATTTACAGATAGAATGAAAGGAAGCGAGGGGGAGAGAGAGAGAAACATCAATGTGAGAGAGACACATTGACTGGTTGCCTCCTGTATTACCCCAACTGGGGCCAGAGATCAAACCTGCAATCCAGGTACATGCCCTTGACCAGGAATCGAACCCTCAGCCAAACTGACCAGGGCCATTCATAGACAGTTTAAATGAGTTTATGCAAATCAATATTATTATACATTACTTAGGGATTCATATCAATATCTCTACATAAATATACATAGAAAGAAAGCACAAATAAAGGCATAGGCGCCTGGCTGGTGTGGCTCCATGGACTGAGGGGTCACTGGCTCCATTCCAGGTCAGGGCTCGTGCCTGGGTTTCGGGCTGGATCCCCAGTGGGGGATGTGCTGGAGGCAGCCAACTAATGTTTCCTTCTCATTGATGTTTCTATCTTTCTTTTCCTCTCCCTTCCTCTCTCTTTAAAAAAATCAATAAAGCCCTGGCCAGTTTGGCTCAGCGGTTAGAGCGTCGACCTGCGTCCTGAGAGACGCGGGTTCGGTTCCCGCTAAGGGCATGTACTTCGGTTGCAATTTGTCCCCGGCCCTGGTCGGTCGTGCGGGTGGCAGCCACTCGATGTGTCCCTTCACGTCGATGTTTCCCTCTCTCTCTCTCTTCCTCTCTCTCCCTCCCACTCTGTCTGTACAAAAAATGGAAAAATATCCTCGGGTGAGGATAAAAAAAAAAAAGAAAAAAAAAAAAAAAAAATCAATAAAAACATATTTTTAAAAATGTAGTCACAGGAGTGAGAAGTACCAAATTCAGGAAAGTGGAATAAGGGTTGGGGAACAGGAACCTTTAAGTGTACTGGTAAAAAAAAAAAAAAAAAAAAATGTTTTTCTTCCTTTTTTATTGAAGTGCAGTTGACAAAAAAAATTTTTTTTAATAATTTTTCTTTATTGATTTGAGAGAGAGAGGAAGGGAGAGGGAGAAAGAGATAGAAACATCAATGAGAGAGAACATTGACTGGCCGCCTCCTGCATGTGCCCTGACTGGGAATCAAACCGGAGACCTCTTGGTGCATGGGTTAGTGCTCAACCACTGAGCCACACCAGCCAGGCAAAAAATTTTATTTCTTGCCCTGGCCAGTTTCGCTCAGTGGTTAGACCGTTGGCCTGCGGTCCAGAGAGACCCGGGTTCAGTTCCCGCTAAGGGCATGTACCTCAGTTGCAGTTTGTCTCGGCCCTGGTTGGGTTGTGCGGGTGATGGCCACTTGATGTGTCCCTTTCACGTCGAGGTTTCACTCTCTCTCTCTCTTCCTCTCTCTCCCTCCCACTCTATCTGAACAAAAAAATGGAAAAATGTCCTCAGGTGAGGATAAAAAAAAATTTTTTTTTTTAAGGTGTGTGGTAGATACATGATTGTTCTTTACACTACCCTTTATACCTCCTGTATATCTTACATATTGAATTTTTAAAAGCAGAGTGGATACTTCTTCAGTAAGAAAAATTGAGGCAGAAAGTCATTTTCGAGAGAAGAAACTACTAGAGAGGGCATGCTGTGTTCAGGGAACTAATGTCAGCATTCTGCTTGGCAGAGTAAAGGGTATTTTATGTCATAAGAGCAGCAACTGTCATTTACATAACATCCTGCACTTGATAATTCACTTTCACATACACCAGCTCTTTTAGAGAGAGAGGAAGGGAGAGGGAGAGAGAGATAGAAACATCGATGAGAGAGAACATCGATTGGCCGCCTCCTGCATGCCCCCCATTGGGGATCGGCCCCACAACCTGGGTGTGTGCCCTGACCAGGAATGAAACTGGTGACCTCTTGGTGCATGAGTTGATGCTCAACCACTGAGCCATACTGGCCGGGCTATACCAGCTCTTTTATTTATTTTTTATCCTCACCTGAGGACATTTTTGCATTTACTTTCAGATAGAGCAGGAGGGAGAGAGGGAGGAAGAGAGAGAGAGAAACATCAATGTAAGAAAAATACACCCGCATGACCCCAACCGGGGCTGGAGATGAACCACAACCTAGGTATGTGCCCTTAGTGGGAACCGAACCTGAGACTCTTTGGTCCGCGGGCCAACGCTCTAACCGCTGAGCAAAACCAGCCAGGGCTCTTTTTTTTTTTTTTTTTTATAGATAAGAAAACAGGCTCAGAAAGGTTAGGTGATACATTTATACTTTTGTTAGAGAAAATGTTTTAAATGGTATACAATACATGCTGGTAGTTATCTCTAGAAGGTGGGATAATAGGGTTTTTCGTTTGTTTGTTTGCTTACTTGTATTTTTCTGATATTTCTAAAATGAACATGTATTACTTATGAACTAAAAAAGTAATAAAGCAGTGAGGGAAAGAGAAGGGAGCAGGAAATAAAGTACATGACTTCCTCAAAGCCAAATAATAAAGTTTTGGATCCTGATCCAATACTCTAAGTGCACAAATGACAAACAGAAGAAATAAAAGAAGCTAACACTTAAAAAAAAAATCTTCAACCTCACTGCTAATCAAAGAAATGCAAATGAAAACAATACGTAAAAATCCTGTCTCTTAAATTAGCAAAACTGTTTTTCAAGTATGAGGGTGTGGTGAAACTAGTGGTAATCTATTGTTGGTAGCATTGTAAATTGGTACAATTTGCCCAGAAAATGATTTAGCAGCAAGTAACAAGATCTGTAAAAATCTTCACACCCTGTAGAAATAATGTAAATTGTAGAAACATTTTTTTTTTTTTTCTGGGAGGTAAAAACAAGGTGTTCAGAAGAGCACTATTTTTTTTTTCCCTTTGATTTTAGAGAGAGAGGAAAGGAGAGGGAGAGATAGAAACATCCATGAGAGAGAACCCTGATTGGCCGCCTCTTGCATGCACTGGGGATTTGGCTTACAACTTGGGCATGTGCCCTGACCGGGAATCGAACCTGCGACCTCTTAGTGCATGGGTCAACGCTCAACCATCGAGCCACACTGGCTGGGTGAGCACTATTTTTTTTCCTTTATTGATTTTAGAGAGGGAGGGAGAGAGAGATAGAAACATCGATGAGAGAAAACATCGATTGGCTGCCTCCTGCATGCCCTCCACCAGAGATCAGGCCGACAACCTGGGCATGTGTCCTGACCGGGAATGACCTCTTGGTGTATGGGTCAACACTCAACCACTAAGCCACACTGGCTGGACCAGAAGAGCACTCACTATTAATGTAGTAGGGCACCCTGCATTCAGACAGAAGGTCCAAGTTTGGCTAATTATAGAAGCATGGGCCTATAATTTTCTGGACATTTATTTGTACTACATAAGGGGAGGGTTTCTTTTTAGCTGAAGGAAAAATGTGAAAGTGTAACTGAGAAAGAATGGAAGGTATTAGCCTGATGTGTGTCGAGGCTCAAGTACCTGTATTGCCCCCTTTTTTTATTTCTTAGTAAATCAACTTTATGAGATTTAAATGGAAAAGGTGAGTCTTTGGAAAAGTGTTCTGTTTCCCTATTTGCTTTTTTCTAGTGAAATATCTTACAAATAAGAAAAATATAAATACAAATTATTTTAAAGAATTTTTTTAAAAAACTGTGTACACAGAAAACTGTGTATTCAGCTTAATAGAAACGTAGCATTCTTCTTCATTTCAGTTAACTTCTACCCTGACTTTGTTTCTTTTCTTTCATTTTAAGAGAGAGAGGAAGGAAAAGAAAGAGAGAGAGAGAGAGGAAGAGAGAGATTCGTTGTTCCACTTATTTATGCATTCATTGATTGATTCTTGTATGTGCCCTGACCAGGGATCAAATCTGCAACCTTGGTATATTGGGACGATGCTCTAACCAACTAAACTTCCTGGCCAGGTGGGCCTTGTTTTTAGATTTGGTTCTTTATCCTAAAAGCTATCAGTTTTAAGCATAGAGGTGAAGTGATTAGATTTAGGATTTAAAAAAATCATTCTGGTTTCTCTGAGAAGAAATTAAAGCAAAAATAAAATCTGGGGTATCGGTTAGGAGGCTGCTCCAAGGATTCAGGTAAGAGATGGTGGTCATTTGGGACCAGAGATGGCAATGGCGATGGAGAGACTGATAGGTGGTTCTGAGAGGAGTCTGAGTGGTAAAATTGACAGGGCCTGGTGATGACATGGGTTTTGAAGTGAAGGAGAGAGAAGGTGTGGAGCATGTGCAGGGAACTAATGGCCCATCACAGGGTAGAAACAAAGAAAAAATATGGAAAGTCAGTTACCTTGACTCTCACCAATGCCATTCAAGGATTCCCTGCTCATGGCTGGAGGGGGAGCGGGAGGCAACAGAGCCACAAAGCAAGTCACACAGTGCCTCTCAAGAGTTATCTTATAGGAGAGACACATCTATAGGTATACAATATGCAAAAACATGATAGAAAAAGACTCCATTCACATTCATTACAAGCTAGTGACCCGTGCCTGTTAAATACTGTTAGGAAGGCCCTGGCCGGTTTGGCTTAGTGGTTAGAGCGTCAGCCCGTGGACCAGAGAGTCCCGAGTTCAGTTCCCACTAAGGGCACGTACCTCGGTTGTGGCTTGTCCCCAGCCCCGGTGGGGGTTGTGTGGGTGGCGACCACTCGATGTGTCTCTCTCATGTCGATGTTTCTCTCTCTCCCTCCCACTCTATCTGAAGATAAATGCAAAAATCCTCGGGTGAGGATAAAAAAAAAAAAATACTGTTAGGAAGTCGGGATAGGAGGGGCTGGAGCCTAGGAGACTTGAGTTTGGAGGTACCGCGCTAACTCTGCTGGCAGCTACTAGGTTGTGAGTCAGAAGCCTCTCTTCCAAGAAGCTGGGGGAGAGCTGAGAGAGGGAGAGGGAGAGGGAGCCAGGGTGTAGACCACCTGCCTCTCTCTCTCAGATCACGTAGGTGCACATGTGGCAGAGCCTGCTCGCAACATTGGACAGTAAGGGGCCTGTGAGCACTCCAAATCGTAAAGTGCTAGAGACAGATCGTTTTCTGATTTAACAGATAGCCTGGGGCCTAGAGTGATCAACTGGCCTGGCCAAAGCTGTACCACAGCTAGAAGCTGGGTCTTCTGCCCCAATTCTGTGCTACTTCCGTGACCTACCTCCTAAATCTAGGGTCACTCACGAACAATGAGCACATATCACATCCCTAGCCGGGTTAGGGTTATGGCTGCTGGTGCTAATAGTGTCGCTTTTGTCACCCTCTATGTCCTCTCACTGGCTCCCTCCTGTGGGACACTCTTCCAGGACATTTTACATTAATCTGCAAAATTCTCAGGTCTCTTCTGAGGGATATCCTACCATACTCAGTGCTAGTCTCATACTACATCCTACCTCTGGGCCAAAACCCTTCCGCCCCACCTCCATCCCCAGAGAGATGGTATCCCTGGAGTTCATATCTGTTACCCCTAGAGTTTCTGAATCAGTAGGTCTGGACAGAATTTGGTTTTTTTTATCTTCACCAGAGGACATTTTTCCATTTTTTATTCAGATAGAGCAGGAGGAAGAAAGAGAGAAAGAGAGAGAAACATCGACGTGAAAGAATCACCAACCAGGGCCAGGGACAAACTGCAACCGAGGTACATGCCCTTAGTGGGAAGTGAACCCGGGTCTCTCCAGACCACAGGCCAATGCTCTAACCGCTGAGCCAAACCAGCCAGGGCCAGAATTTGCATTTCTATCAAGTTCCAGACGCTAATGATACTGGCTTGGGCTTACATTTTGAGAACCACTGCACTGGATTAACCAGATTTTTTTTTCCCTCGTCAATCATCTAATTTCCCTGTCAAAGTGCTTAAGTTACCAGCAAGTTCTGTCTCACATGAATTAAAGCCAGCAGGTGGCAATCCATAGAATGGAAGGGAACAAACTAGTGTTCCAAGGCTGATATAAAAATTTAGTCTGTTTTAACACCTTGAGGCACCCACTTTTCTCTTTAGAGTATTAAACACCCAATGCCCTCCTTAACCCCTTAACCACCTTGCCTCTTCCCTTACCTGTCCACTCTTACTCCTCGAGGACCATGACCCCCAGCCTAGGATCCTGTAAAGTTCTGGGGAACTTAGGATACATGCCTCCATCATCTCCAAATTCAGAGTAATTTGAAGGATAATACGGGTCCTCCAGTCCTGTCATGTCTCAGAGACACTGACAAATCCCAGAGCTGGTCTGTTCCATGTTGCTGGCGAGGAGAGCTGTTCTGCTAACTGTGTGACCCATGAATTGTTCTGCATTTTCAGGCCTTAGGTTTTCAACAGGTGAGAAAAGAAGTCCCCCATTATGAGAGAAAATGAGACATCTAGAGAAATATTATCCAGAGTTGGTTGGGGGAAAAAAGACATTTGCAACAATATTGCAACATTAAACTTTAGAGATATCACACTTTATAGCCTAACAACAAGTGCATGAGTGCGTGTGTGTGTTAGAACCTCACAACAGCTTTGTGAGGTAGGTAAGGTAGGACCTGAGAGAAGGCAGAAGTCTGGCCAATGTAAGTGTCAGGGCCAGGACTCAAACAGCTCAACTTCTCAGTGGGGTCAGAGTTCTTTTCAACTCTGCCCTCCCTCGGTGCACGTAAATTAAATATAGGAATGTATCAGTGTATGAAATGAATGACCCTAAAAGGGCCAGAGTCGCATTAACTTAAAACTAGAAGGCAAATGACCCAGGAAATTAGAAAACAGGAGCTGCTTCCTGCAGCTGAATGACAGAAAGGGTCCCTGTGCTATGACTTAGCAGTCTCAGGAATCTTGCTGCCACAATGTTACAGACTCTTCCAGGTCCCCAGGGCTTGCTCGTCAGGGGGTATTTCTGAGCCTCAGATGGCAGCAAACCTCCAGCAGGAGTACCTGAGGCCCTGCTGTACAGAAAGCTTCTGAAATTCGTTTAGCCTGTTAGTCATAAGACCGCAAATATCCTCTACGGTAATTCTGCCTTGTCACGGCAATGAGGCATCTGGTGACTAATGCCTGCACAGCACTGGGTTGGGAGAGTGTTTTGTTTTATTAAATCTGTGTGTTCACACCCCAAATCTTCTAGTGCCAACCTAATCTCCTGCAAGTCCTCGGCTTGCAGAGCTGCCCTCACAAATTCCTTACTGCAGAACCTCAAAGGGAAGAGGGGAGAGAGGGCAGGATGAGATAAAGTAAAGAACTTCTATGCATATATGCATAACCAATGGACACCGATGATAGTGTGGGGAAGGCAGGAGGGGGGTGGGGTTGGGGAGGAGGGGGCCAATGGGGAAAAAAAGAGGGGGACCATCTGTAATACATTCAACAATAAAGTGAGTTAAAAAAAAATTCCTTACTGAGTAATAAGGCTGATATAAGCAATCCACTTTGTGTGGAGTGTCTTTTAAGGGCCGGGCCCTCTACTGAGGACTTTATATAAGATCTCAAATAGTAATCATTATAGTGATAATGTGACCATTTTCTTACTGAGCACCTGCTTTGTGCCAGGCACTGTACTAGGTGGCTTACACAAGATCTTTAGGTCACATTTATCTCACTTCTTTTAGTGACCAGGCATCAACCATTAAACTCATACTTCCCTAAGAGTCAGTCAAAGACCCTGAAGGGATACCCTTTGTGTTCAAACATTATTTGGATCCTATAGGTTTATCCTCGCCATTAAACACGGAATAAAAGAAAGAGAGGGAACAGATCAGGGCCCAACTTTGGCCACTGACACCCAGGTTCAGGTGTCCTCTGTTTGGGGTACTTGTCGACAGTAGCAACGGCAATTTGGTAGGGAGCAGCAGAACCATTCAAGATGCTTTCCTAACCCAAATGGGTGTTTTGATGGCATAGAAGATGTGCTTTCTGACGGAAGCTCTTGCCACACTTACTACAGTGAAAAGGTTTTTCTCCTGTGTGTGTTCTCTGGTGTGTCAGGAAATGGGAACGCTGATTGAAGGTTTTGCCACACTCAGGACATCGATACGGTCTGTCTCCTAAGTGGATCCGCTGATGGGTCATGAAGTGGGAGCTCTGGTTGAAGCTCTTCCCGCACTCGCCACATTGGTAGGGCCTTTCTCCCGTGTGGATCCGTTGGTGTTTCACGAGGGCAGAGCTGTCAGCGAACCCTTTCCCACAGCTGTCACACTTAAAAGGCCGCTCACCTGTGTGTGTTCTCTGGTGCGTGACCAGATGCGAGCTCTGACTGAAACTCTTGTGACAGTAAGGACAACTGAAAGGCCTTTCTCCGGAGTGAGTACTCATGTGAGCTACAAAATGAGAACTGTCTCTAAAGCCCTTCCCGCACTCGGGGCATTTAAAGGGCCGCTCTCCGGTGTGGGTTCGTTGGTGCTTAATCAAATCTGAGCTTTGGCTAAAACTCTCCCCGCAGTCATCACACCTGTACGGCTTCACTCCTGTGTGGGTCCTCTGGTGGGTGATGAAATTTGAGCTTCGACTAAAGCTTTTATGACACTCAAGGCACGTGTAGGGCTTCTCTCCTGTGTGGGTTCTTTGGTGCATTATGAGGTGTGGCTTGCGCCCAAAAGTCTTCCCACACTCTGAGCACTTATAGGGTCTCTCGCCTGTGTGGGTTCTCTGATGTTTGATGAGGGTTGAGCTGTCACTGAATTTTCTCTCGCATCCACTGCACTGGTAGGGTTTCTCTCCCGTGTGTGTTCTGCGATGGGTGACAAGGTCTGAACTCTGTTTGAAGCCTTTCCCACACTCAATGCATTTATAAGGCCTCTCGCCAGTATGGGTTCTTAGGTGTCTTGTGAGATAGGAACTCTGGTTAAAGCTTTTCCCACATTCTGCACACAGAGGCTTCTTTCCTACACATCCACCCAGGAGCGTGTTTAAATCCTTGTTCTGTGTGAAGGGCTCTTGGTGGCCCTCTCCTGGAAGGGCTCCATGTTCTTGTAATTCAAGGCCCCTCTCCCAGCTTCCTCCCCAGCTCGGAGTATGAGAAATATCATTATTGGCCCTTTTTGAGGATGTTCCATATTGTTCTGCTGAACTGTCTTGATGGAGTTTTTCCACTTGATTCTCAAAGTCTGAAAAATTAACAGAAGTGACAGAGAATACAGTTATCGAGAACAAACAACAAAAAGCAACAAGAAAGATTAAAATTAGTGTTTTTGCAACAGACTACTTCATTTGAATACTTTGAGTTTCACTTTGTAAAAAGTTTATTGAAGTTCACTGAGCTTACAGAAAACATGAATTTCTAAACCCTTTTTATTTTAAGATGACTAGATAAATCTTGAGGTGACCTTTACATCCTTTAAGAGTAAGCCACATATTGTCAAAATTGGGCAGCTCCTTTCAAAGATGTAATAGTGAAAATAAAAGTGAAACGCTTACTTAGAAAGAGATTTTATTTGGTCAATTACTGACTGCCCAAGAACTCAAATTTAAACTTCTAATAGGAAGAACAAAACTCTAGGACAGCATTCCAAATTCTCCTCCCTCCCAGGCACATCTCACCTGTGTAACTTTCACTTAGGACCTTCCTCGCCTCAATATTTTGGAGTGGAAGAACCCATGGCTCTTCTTTCTGTTCCAGCTGGGAGATTATCCTTGGTCTAGAAATCCTATGCAGGAAGTTGAACATAGGATGTTAATCTGAGCCGATCACACAAGCCTGGCCAAAATCTAAGCCCTCCTCCCTCCCTAGGCAGAAGGGAACACCCAGAGAAACTCTAATGTGTGTTTGGTCCCATTAAAAGGGCAGCCATGCCCTGGGCCTTGTGGCTCAGTTGGCTGGAGTGTTGTCCTATATACAGAAAGGTGGAGGATTCAATTCCCGGTCAGGGCACACACCTAGGTTGTGTTGTGGGTTCAATCCCCAGTTGGGGTGTGTATGGGAGGCAAATGATTGATGTTTCTTTCTCTCTTGTTCTCTTCTCCTTTCTTAAAAAAAGGGGGGGGCAGCCACAATAAAGTGATAAAAGAGGGTGATCTCCCCAAGAGACTGAGAAAAAGCCCTTTTCCTCCCATTAAAAAACAATCAGATTTTGCCCTGGCTGGTTTGGCTCAGCAGTTAGATTGGGCCTTCAGATTGAAGAGTCTTGGGTTCAATTCCGGTCAAGGGCACGTGCCTCAGTTGCAGTTCAGTCCTCGGCTCTGGTGGGCGTCTCACAGGAGGACACCAATCTACGTGTCTCTCTCGAATCAATGTTTCTCTCTCTCTCTCTCTCTCTCTCTCTCTCTCTCTTCCTTCCTCCCTCCTACTCTATCTGAAGATAAATGGAGAAAAGAAAAAACAATCAGACCTTGGTCATTGAAACTCTAGGGTAAATGCAATAACTCATCTCTGAAGGCACAAGGCTAAACTCATGTGGAGAGATAATTTTACTAGAAATAAAGCCTTCTTGACCTCACCCTTAGAGAGAATCAAGGAAGTTAACTATAATATTAGGCTTTAAAAATTTCCCAGAAGGGCAACAATAGATACAGCTATGAGAAAAAGACAAACACATAAGAAAAGAAAAAAAAAATGGACAAAGGAGATGAGTAAGTCATTTATAAAAGAAAAAAAAAAAAGTAGCCTATAAATATATGGAAAACCTTTAAGCTTACTATTAACCAAAGGAATTAAAATTAAAACAATGATACTCTTAGGCAATATGGTGTAGAGGTCAAGAGTACAAGCTCAAGAGCCATATCGTCTGATTTTGAATCCTAACCCTCCTCTTACTAACTGAATGACCTTAGGAAAGTTACTTAAACTCTCTATGTGGATGTCTTTATTTATAAAATAGGGATAATAATAAGATCTACCTTATAGAGTTATAAGAATTAAGTGGTAAGTGCTCAATAAATGTTAGCTATCACTATTAATTAACACAGACTTTTAAATTATAAAATTCACCATGATGGTAGAATATGAAGAAATGCACACTTTCATATAATGCTTGCAGAAATAAATGAATTGATTTAATCTTTTTACAGGGCACTTGACAAAAATATCAAATGCCTTAGAAATGTACCTATTTTTTGACACAGCAATTCTAATTCTGGGAATTGTAAGAAAATAAAAAACAAAACGTTGTGCAAAAGACATATTAGCTAATTATTACCTAATTATACTTCAATAAACAAGACTTAAAATTTTTTTTTCCTTTATTGATTTTAGAGAGAGAGGATGTGAGAGGGAGAGAGAGATAGAAACATCAATGAGAGAGAATATCGATTGGCCACCTTCTACATGCCCCCCACTAGGGATCAGTCCCACAACCTGGGCATGTGCCCTGACCAGGAATCAAACTGGTGACCTCTTGGTCGACGCTCAACCATTGAGCCACACCAGCCAGACTCAATAAACAAAATTTTAGAAAAAGACAATTAGCTAAGAGTGTTCATCACTACTGGTGAAAATTTGAAAATGACCTCAATGTCCCTCAACAAAGGAATAATTATATTTGTGTTATATGAAACTGCCATTTAATAAGTCAAAATGGTCAAATATGTGGTTCAATCTAATGTAAATTATACTTACACAAAAAGTACTATTTTAGCCCTGGCCGGTTTGGTTCAGCGGTTAGAGCATCGGCCCACGGATCAGAGAGCCCCGGGTTCAGTTCCCGCTAAGGGTGCATACCTCGGTTGCAGTTTGTCCCCAGCCCCAGCTGGGGTCATGTGGGTGGCAGCCAGTCGATGTGTCTCTCTCAGATCATTGTTTCTCTCTGTCTCTCCTCCCCGCCTCTCACTCTATCTGAAGATAAATGCAAAAAAAAAAAAAAAAAAAAATCCTCAGATAAGGATTAAAAACAACTATTTTATTTTAAATGATATACAGAAAGATATTCATTACTGTCGAAATCTATTCATAATATAATGTTTAAACAAGTAGGATGTACAATTAAATGTATAGTATAATCCCAATTTTTTCTTTTGTTTTTGTATTATTTTCTAATTCTATATATGCTTGTTTTGTTTTTTTTTTCAGGGAAGAGCGAGAATGCAGTACCCTACTACCACAAATTATGCAGTCAAATTTCTGACATTTGGGGAAATCGCAGAGGTCAGCACAACCGGAGTGCAAGGGAAAACCACCTTCGTGATCATGGTATCTCCCCTGCCAGGTAAGTATACGTATGCTTGTTTTTAATTATATATGGACGCATAGTAACTCTTCAGTGGTGGAATGGATGACTTTTGCTTTCATTTTGCTTGTCTTTTTATTCAATGAGTATATATTGCTTGTGTATATATACTCCCCATTTTCCACAAAGACTTGAGTTGGACTCTCACCTCTGGTACTTAACTTTGAATCTCTGTCTTGAGCTGGAAAAGGGGGAAGATGATACATATACATCAAAGTGTTATGGTGATATAGTAACAAGACAATAAATATCAAAGACATCTATAAACCACGGAGTGCCATAAACATGGAAGTCCTCCTTTTTCTGCCAGGGAGGCAATAGTTATTTTCACAGGAATCTGAAGCTCTAAGAAACCAGCATCTCTAGAGACCACTTAGACTTGGGCCCTTTTTATTTATTTTACTTTTTGTTAATCCTCACCTGAGGATATTTTTCCATTGATTTTTAGATAGAATGGAAGGGAGGGAGGGAGAGAGAGAGAAAAAAACATCAATGTGAGAGAGACACATTAACCAGCGGCCTCCCGCATGACCCAGACTGGGGCCAGGAATTGAACCTACAACCCAGGTGTGTGCCCTTAACCTGGAATTGAACCCGAAACCCTTTGGTCCACAGGCCGACGCTTTAACCACTGAACCAAACTGGCCCAGGAGACCTGGGCCCTTTTAAGATATATGTCTTAAATGTAAAGGAGAGTAGCATCCTTACCCTTTGAGAGCCCATTCTTCTAACTGTGCTGGGTGGTATCCCTGAAGAGGATTCTCTAAGCAGTGCCCACTCTTCCCTGAAGTTCCCAGCCACATCATTGAGGGTCATCAGGTCCTAAAGCAAGAGACCTCATTATGCAACAGTAACTCTCTGGATATTCTTACCATGGTCTGAAAACCAAATACAGCAACCAAGGACACTAGTATATTCAAACAAAGCCCCCTGACCAGAATAGCTCTCAGATAAATTCTGTCAACCCCAGAAGGTTTGCTTCTCTTATTCTCTTTTTACATAATCCTTCCTGTGGCCAAGTTTCCCATCACTAGAGAGGCTTGGGCCTCCCACACACATGAACATCACCCTGTCTTTAGACATACTATCTTTTCGAGGAACAAATTGTCCATGATGGACAAAATAACCAAAGGAGAGAGTGTCCAGGTATAACTCGATTTCAGGAATGCTTTAGACTCTCTCCAACTACATTTTCCTCAGCAAGCAAGCAATTGTGGATTTAATTATACTCACATTAGTTATGAGGACAGCTGACTTTTCCCGGCTTATAGATCAATCTCCAGGGCAGACTGAGCAGAACCCAAAAGGGATGTTCTCTCTCATCGATGTTTCTATCTCTCTTTCTCCCTCTCCTTTCCTCTCTCTCTCAAATCAGTAAAGAAAAAAAAGAGAAACTTAATGGGGATTACCACAAAATAGACCCTTGGGGGCTAAAAACAATCATCAATACATTAATAAAATTGACAACAGTATCAAGAAAAAAATTATTGATCATTGGTTACAATAAATTGCCCAGAAATGACTAAAATCATTTCCTAAAAATTTCATTAAAAGAATAATTTTTTAAACTACAGAAGATTATTTAATAAATGGTGTTGTGATAACCAGGTTCAATTTAAAAATCAATTCAGATATACTGAGCACAAAAAGTCAAATTCCAGATAAAACTAAAAATTTAAATATAAAATAATATAATAAAAATGAAACCTAGGTGCCGCCTGTGTGGCTCAGTAGATTGAGCATCGTCCCATGGACTGAGAAGTCCCAGCTGGATTCCTGGTTAGGGCACATGCTGGGGTTTTAGACTCGATTCCCAGTGGGTGGCATGCAGGAGGCAGCCCATAGATGTTTCTGTCTCACATTGATCTTGCTATCTCTCTCTCTCGCTTCCTCTCTAAAAAAAAATCAATAAAAACATATTTAAAAACTTTTAAAAAGCCCGGCCAGTGTGGCTCAGTGGTTGAGCATCAACCCATGCACTAAGAGGTTGCTGATTCGATTCCCAGTTAGGGCACATGTGCAGTTTGTGGGCCAAATCCCCAGTGGGGGGCATGCAGGAGGCAGCCAGTTGATGTTCTCTCTCATCAATGTTTCTATCTCTCTAAAATCAATAAAGAAAAAAATATTTAAAAAAAACCAAAAACAAACCTACAATGGAATATAAAAAAAAATTATTTTGGGAAGATGACCAGATTACTGGATGGGTCAGTAATTTATCCATTAGATAATATATTGTAATGCATTAGGAGTCACAAAGAAATATAAATAGATTCCCCCTCTTTAAAGAGCTTCCAACAAAAACAAACACAAGTCAGCCACGGAACCTGCAATCAAGAATTCTGCATTTCAGTGCAGGATGGACCAGATGGGGGTGAGGAAGTTCTCCTCTTTCACATCTTTGTCTCACCAATCAAAGTCCCTAGAGCTTTTAGAATACACACACAAATACTTTTCATGGAAACATTGACAGCCATTGCTATCGGTCACTTTTACTGAGTTTTTAAGAACCTAAAACCAAAGGAATACATTTAATCTCTCTGGCTTACAATCTTCACGAACAAAAATAATGTAATTAGGAAGTGAAAACTGTACTGAGCTTTGAGCGTGAATTTTATTTCTACGTCCATTACAAAACACAGCAGCAGGGCCCACCTGCAGGAGACAGCAGGAGAGCGGGGACTCAGTTTCCAGCCAAGGTTATACACACACTGTGTCCCACGCTGTCGCCAGCCCCTGTACAGGTGACCTCAGAGGCCCTAGGTGCCAGGTGCTGTGCCTAAGTGCCATTGTGAGAAGCACCGGTTTGTCACTGGATTTATTAATAGGAACATGACTGCCCGGGTCGGGCCGCCACCCATTCTCCCCCCTCGCCGTGCTGCAGGCCCCAATCGGGGTGCGGCGGTCAGGGTGTCACAAAAGCTAAGCTGAGACCCGGGGACCACCACTAAGGAGCAAGAGAATTGATACGAGGGTTGCTATCCCGATGACAGCACCGAAAACCGCAGCTACCTGTCCCCACTGCTCAGCAGACCCGCGGGCTCCGAAAGGCAAACGCGGGGAAGCGGCAGAGACAGTGTCGGGGCGGGAGGCGAACCCCCTTCCACGCTCTTCAGCAGCGCCCGGCTGCGGCCACCGTCGCCTTCCTCGGACCCACTCACTGCCCCGGGCCCAGCCAGGGCTGGAGCAGGAAGGAGAGTCCTTCACCGCCGAGCCGCACGCGGCCGGCCACACGGAGCCGGTCCCTACCAGAATCCGAGCGGGATTCGTAACAGGACTGTTGGAGACACAGGTGGGACTCTGAGCTCGACAGCCAGCCGCCGGAAAACACCGCCCATGTCCGCTTGCCATTGGCTCCTCAGTTCCCGGACGAGAAAGCTTCCTCATTCATAGGCTGGTCGAGCTGTCAATCACCGCGGTGCCTTCTGGGAAATGTAGTCCTGCACGGCACTCGAACGATTCGGAGTCCCTGGACACCCAAGTCCGAACGGTGACAAGTGCTAAACACAATTCCCCAGCCACCCGATTGTGGTAACCGCCTCTCTGGAGCTGAGAAGGGGACCAAAGACTGTCCTCCCAGAGACAGATCTGCACATGCGAACCTCCGGGCTTCACCCGACAACTGTAGGGCAGCCGGGTACCAACTGCGGTGTATCCCGCGCTCTGGTACCCAACCCCTTCCTGAGTGCGGAGAGAGCAGCTCGCCGCTCGCACTGTGCTGCGCATCGTCCTCTGGCGGCTCCTCCCCACCCGCCCCGCAGCGGCCGGGCTATGAATAACGTCTGACGTCTCCGGGTTCCTGGCCAATTCAGACTGCGCATAAGAAACCCCAAACAGAAGCCGTTAGTGGCAGACAGGTGTTCTGCTTCTTGCCATTAATGTTACAGTTTCCAGGCTATCTCCCTTCCATTGGGTAATACACCTGTTTGTAGCCAGAGGAGGCAGGCGAAGGAGTCAAGTATTCTAGGAACCTTGTTCTTGCTGGGGCCCTGGAGTTCTTGTTCTTCAACCCTCTGACCTACCCAGTGTGTCCTTCCCTGCTACGCTCAGGCTGGTAGAAGTGGTCCTCACATTACCTAGCCAGAGGGGTCTGTCCAGCCAGCGCAGCTCCCACCCCAGCTCCATCCGCCTTTCTCTTTCCTCCGCATTGACCATTTGGTTTCTGCCACCTGACTGACTGACCTGGGGAGTGGAGAGGAGATGGGAAAGACCAAGGAGGGACACCTGGGCCTCAGTGCCCTGGGCTGACCGCCTGGAGGAGAATCTTCCCTCCCCTGTTCTTCCTAGAAGCCTGCCCAGTTCCTTTATATATGCATAGAAACTTTCACATCCCTAGGGAAATTATTTAATTTCACAAATGTTTTGAATCAATTGAGAACTTATTACTAAAAATGAATGAAAATACAGTTTGTCCTCCAGGAACTCCTGAACAGCTCACTGGCTGCTTCTTAAGGTTTAAGGCCTTGAGAAGAAGCTAAGGTGGGAAACAAACAAAACAGACTACAGTGTATGGACGCCACCTTGTTTTACTGGAAATTTAGAAATGGAAATGTTTATTTGTTTTCTAAGCACAAGAAATAATTCTAGCTTTTCTTACTTTTTTTTTTTTTTTTAAAAAAAGAAAGAGTTTAGCCCTGGCCAGTTTGGCCCAGTGGTTGGAGCGTCAGCCTTCAGAGGCAACCAATCCATGTGTCTCTCTCACATAGATGTTTCTCTCTCTCTCTCTCTCTTCCTCCCTGCCTTCTATCCTATCTAGAAATCAATGGAAAAATATCCTTGTGTGATGACTAAATAAATAAATAAAAGAAAGGGCTTATTAGACCATTGCTAGCAAAAAGAAAAAGGAGGAGGAGGAGGAGGAGGAGGAGGAGGAGACTGATACTGGAGTATAGAGTCAAAACCCACCAGTAGCATGGCTAGGTAGGAAAGACATGTCCCGAATCTAGTTTTTCTTGATAATTCATAATTATGAACTGTCAATCTTATCCTAACCCTTTTAGATAAATTCAGTAATCTTGAAAATAAACTGTTTATAGAATTAATCCAGACCATGACCTATTAACCCATGCCTTGAATATGGGCAATGTTTAAAGGTAATGTTTTAAAGGGCACATAATCATAACTCTTGTGCAGATATAAAAAGAACATATGTCGCCCTGGCCGGTTTGGCTCAGCGGTTAGAGCGTTGGCCTGCGGTCTGGAGAGACCCGGGTTCGGTTCCCGCTAAGGGCATGTACCTTGGTTGCAGTTTGTCCCCGGCCCTGGTTGGTCGTGCGGGTGGCAGCCACTCGATGTGTCCCTTCACGTCGATGTTTCTCACTCTCTCTCCCTTCCTCTCTCTCCCTCCCATTCTATCTGTACCAAAAATGGAAAAAATATCCTCGGGTGAGGATAAAAAAAAAAAAAGAACATATGTCAAAGATTTTATTTAACTCATTAATTAATGAGGGAACCAGTAAGATGTTACTTATTAGGTCACAGGAGCATTCAAAGAAGTACACACACATCCGCAGAGCAGATAAGAAATGCTAAAATTGCCCTGGCCGGTTTGGCTCAGCGGTTGGAACATCAGTCTGCGGACCAGAGAGTCCCGGGTTTGGTTCCCACTAGGGGCACGTACCAAAAAAAAAAAAGAAATGCTAAAATGAATTTGTAGAGGCAAGTGTGTCTATCTAACCCCAGGGCAATAATCAATTGCATTCCACCAGACACACTAATTTACATTTCTATGGACAAGAATAATTTGAATTAATATTGGTTTTATACAATTTACAGAGTTGTAAAAGAAATTACAGGCAAGAAAAGATAACATGAAATGGTACTCTAGATAAGAACAACCCCCCCTTCCTGGTTTTTTTTTTTTTTTTTTGTGGTCCATTTCAAAGTATTTCACTTTTTCCTAAAAATGAGCACTGGGGGAGAAGACCAAGAAATTTGAATATATACAAATTAAAAACAGCCCTGGTCAGTGTTGTTCATTGGTTAGAGCATCAACTCTTGGACCAAAGGGTCACAGGCTCGATTCCCAGTCAAGGATATGTAGCTGGGTTGCAGGTTTGATCCCTAGTACCAGTAGGGGCCCATGCAAGAGGCAACCGATTGATGTGTCTCTCTTACATGGATGGTTTTCTCTCTCTCTCTCTCTCTCTCTCTCTCTCTTTCTCTCTCTCTCTCTCTTTCTCTCTCTCTCTCTCTTCCTCTCCTCCCTCCTGCTATCTCTAGAAAGATCAGTGGAGGAAATATCCTCTATCCTTGGGTGAGGATATAAAAAGAAAATTAAAAACATGTGTATGGCCCTGGCCAGTTTGGCTCAGCGGTTAGAGCGTCAGCCTGTGGTCCAGAGAGACCCGGGTTCGGTTCCCACTAAGGGCGTGTACTTCGGTTGCAGTTTGCTCCCGGCCCTGGTTGGGTTGTGCGGGTGGCAGCCACTCGATGTGTTCCTTTCACGTCGATGTTTCTCTCTCTCTTCCTCTCCCTCCATCCCACTCTATCTGAACAAAAAATGGATGAGGATTAAAACAAAAAAACAAAACAAAACAAAAAACATGTGCATGATGGTGTATGTATTTGTTAAAACTCTGATATATGCACTTAAGATCTATGAATTTCATTGCATGTAATTTTACTTCAATTTAAATAATCTTTAAAAATTATAAATTGAAAACCTTGTAGACATTTAAAATGTTAATAAAATTTCAAAATAAGCATTAAACTGTCTTGGCCAGTGTCTTTCAGTGGTTAGAGTGTTGGCCCTCACACTAAAGGGTCACAGGTTCAATTCTTGGTCAAGGGCAGGTACCTAGGTTGCAGGTTTGATCCCTGGCCCTGATAGGGGTACATGCAGGAGGCAACCAATTGATGTTTCTCTCTCTCTCTCTCTCTCTCTCCTCCTCCCCTCCTCCCTTCCACTCTCTCTAAAAAAATCAATGGAAAAATATGCTTGGGTGAGGATTAACAAAAAGAAAAAAGAAACAGAAACGACTCCCCATGGCAGCTGCACAGGAGCCCGGCGAGCCCAGGAAAGGGAATTCTAGATGTCGAGAACATTCCCTGTGCATGGGACTTGGTATTATATTGTTCATTAGGCTCTGTTGTGGCTGGTCTTGGACATTTTTTGTTAACTAGTAGAATTAGAAGATCATGTGATGTTGCAGTGGGAGGATTTATCATGGTGACTTTCGGGTACTGGTTCCATTGTAGGTATAATTATGCAAAGCTAAGAATCCAGGGAAGAATAGCCATAGAAGGAATTAAAAATAAGATGTTATATGAAAGTACCCACCTTGATCCTGAAAGAAAACAAACCAAGAGCAGCAACTAAACAGAATCAAACATAGAAACCCTAATACAACTCACACAGACATCAACGTGAACCAAGTTGTGATCAACTATGTAAAACATTGTATGTACCACAAGAAGGCTTCCAATCAAGTAAATAAAGTATGTGTAAGTTGTAAAAAAGAAAAAAAAAGAAAAAAGGAACAAAATGATATCAGAAGGGTAGACCCAAATTTTCATGAGAGGCCAGATGCTTCAGTGCCTGATAGTGATGGTGAAAAAAATACAGATGAAAGTTCAGATAGCAAATCTTCTTTTAGTGACTAAGCTTAATTTTTATAACAATTACATATATACATATGTAGGTATGAGTTTGCATTCTATCAGAAAGAGAGCCTGAACTTGAAGTCTTTGTCAATAAAAACATCAAATGGCCAAATATCCATCACCAATCTTCTTCTGTGTTAAAAATAATGATGACGACGATGATAATGATGATGATAAAGCATTTGAAACCTGGCAAAAAAAATTTTTTTCAATTATCCAATAATGAGAGATTTTAAAAAAGTATTTTAATTACTTTTCATAAGGACCCAATAAGTTAAGCTTCTGTATCTTGCTTGCTGCTGGTCGTGATATAGCAGGCAGTTAGACATGAGCAGAGTTGGAACCACAGGCCAGGTACCAAGGCTGGTGCTGTGGTAGTGGAATTTGAAGGACTGCCCTACAGGGTGACATTGATTTGAATGTGCATAGAGTGACATCTTGTGGCACCTAAGAGCAATTGCAGATACAGTTACAGTCGAGTTGAAGACAATGCTTTGGGGTTTTCCCCATAGGTGTGAGTGTTCACAGAGCTGCTTTGTGTGTTACATGTATTGTTTTAATTGTCATTTAAATTTCACTTCATGAAGATTTAATTTTCATTTCATGAATGTTTGAGAAATGTTTTATGTCTAGATGATTTTAATCTCATTTTCTATGGCTGATTGTTCATATCTTCTTCCCATTTTTTTTTTCCTTTTTATTGAATTACTGGGTTGTTCTTCCCATTTTTGAAATTGAATTTACTCATAAGAGCTCTTTGTCACTGAAACGGCTATTTATGCAGTTTTATTATTATTATTATTAATATTTTTTTGTATGTGCCCTAGCGGGAACTGAACCTGGGACTTTCTCGTCCGCAGGACGATGCTCCAACTGCTGAGCCAAACCGGCCAGGGCTTCAAGCTTTTGCTAAAGGTTACATCATATATTTTTTCTCTTTCCAATGGTCAACTAACTGTTCTAGTGATAATTTTCTTCCTATGAACTAAGCAACCTAGGGACTCTGTGTGTGTGTGTGCGCGCGCTTGCTTGCTTGCTTGCTTGTATTTAAACTTCCTTCCAGTCTTTAAAAGAATGTTTTTCCTTTATTAATTTTTAGAGAGAGAGGAAGAAAGAGTGAAAGAGAGTAGAAACATCGATGATAGAGAACATCAATTGCCTGCCTCCTGCATGCCCCCCACTGGGGATCGGGCCCACATCCTGGGCATGTGCCCTGACCAGGAATTGAACGTGCGACTTCTTGGTGCATGGGTCGATGTTCAACCACTGAGCCACATCGGCTGGGCTTTTTTTTTTTTAATGAATTTTTAGAGAGAGAGGAAGGGAGAGGGAGAGAGAGTTTCCTTCCAATCTTTATAATTAGTTTTTGTTTGTGATAGACATTGAAATTTCTGAAGCTAAATCCCCTCGAAAACACACCCTTTCTCAAACCACCCCTGTGCCACTAGTGCCTCTGGGTCCTGGCAGCACCACCTCACATTGGGGTTGCCTCCTGGTCACTCCGTCCAGCCCAGAGCACCCTTGTGTCTTCCCAGAAATATCCCTGAATAGAGCCGTTCAGAACAGGGCATGGGAACCGGCCGGAGGCTGTGAATCCATTCTTCTCCTTGGCACAAAAAGGCTAAAGAAGCCCAGGCCAGCCCAGGACATCTGAGAAAGAAAAAAGCCAGCATCTCTCGAGGAGCAACACAAAGTCCAAAGGACTTCCCTCTGTCACACTAAATAAATACAAACCACTCATAAGAAAGAAAGAAAAAAAGAAAGAAACAGGAAAAGATACAGCCTTGGGGGATTAAAAAAAATTCTATTCTAAAAAAAAAAAAGTCCTGCTTTATTTTTTTATTTTTTTTAAATTCAGGGTAGAGTGCAAGTACAGTCCCGCACTACCACAAATTAAGCTGTCGAGTTTCCCACATTTGAGGGAATCTCAGGGACCAGCACATCTGGAGTGCAATGGTAAGCCTGGCCCGGAGAAAACCACCTTCGTGATCATGGTATCTCCCCTACCGGGTAATATTTAGCTTCTTTTTACATGGGGTGGGTGTGTGACTTAGGCCCAGCCTACTAAATACTCTCCCTGGATTGGAGCCCCAAGAGGAAGGCAGGCGAACAGGCAGCACCAGGACTCACAGGTGGGTAGGCTGGACTGTTTCTGCTACGAGATTTTTGCTGTGGTTCATGGGGCCTTACTCTGTTTCTTGGTCCCCAACTTTTCAATCCTTTAGCTCTCATTTACACTGTGAGTTCCCTGATATTAAGTAAGTCCCTTTCACTTAAGTTAGCCAGAGTAGTTCTCTGAAGCTTTTATTTATTGTTTGTTAATCCTCACCTGTGGATAATTTCCCCCCATTGATCTTTAGAGAAAGTGGAAGGGAGGGGGGAGGGAGAAAGAGAGAGGAGAGAGAAATATCGATGTGTCTCTATCACATCAGTTGGTTGCCTCCTGCAGGCACTCTGACTGGGGCCAGGAATCGAGCCAAACCTCCAAACCAGGTATGTGCCCTTGACCGGGAATCGAACCTGCAACCCTTTGGTGAGTAGGCTGATGCTCTAACCATTTAGCAACCCCAGTTAGGGCTCTCTAAAGCTTCTAATCATGACTGCTCATTGGTAGAACAGAGCCTCTGTCATCCCTATGGTTTGGAGAAAGGAATCAACTGCAGGAGCAGTCCTACTCACTAAATGGGGCTATGGTTCTAGGCTCGGTTTGCTACCCTAGGCTGGTCATAGGGCACTGGATTAGGGACCAGGTTATGGCAGGAATTGGTCTTAAATACAACTTATTGTCTATCTAAACCCACGACAATTGACATTGGCCAGGACCAACTTTTTGGAGAATGAGGCCCAGGGCAGAGATGGCTGACTTCAGGATTTTCCTGTAACAAGACCGTGCCTTTCTTGTGGTCCAGGGCTGACTTACGATAAATAGAAGCAGAGGTAAATGAACTCTTAGACCGCTGGAAAGTTTCAACTTTATCCCCACCCCAAACCCAACCAAACATCTTTTCCCTTTTGTGTAAACTTACATCCCTAGTGAGGATGGAAAAGTGGAGAAACAAATCTTTGTTAATATTTGATCAACTCTAGAATCATCATCCTCAGGCATCTTGGAGATCTTGCACTCTAGGAATGCTGACTGCTTGCTGGAGAGGTGATGGCAGGGAATTCTGCATTCAGGCCCTTGGTGCAGACTTCTCTGGCGAGCCTGGAGGTGGCGCTGTTTGCATGTGGTCACTTTGGGCTAATAAATCAAGACACTACTAGGGACCTAGGATTTAATAGCGGAACGTCACTTTGCAGCTTTATACTTCGATTAGTTAAAGGGATTATAATTAGTGAAAAATGAGTGAAATTCAAATAATCATTGGAATGGTGCAAAGAACTTTCTAAGAATCACACAACACTCAGAAGTTATAAAAAGACAACATTAACAAAATTAACGTCGTAAAAATGTCCAAGTCCTGTATTAGAAACAAAACAAAAAACAAACCAGCATAAAGGAAACAAACAAAAAAACTGATCCCTGACCGGTTTGGTTCAGCGGTTAGAGCGTCGGCCTGCGGTCCAGAGAGATCCAGGTTTGGTTCCCACTAAGGGCACATACAAAAAAACAAAACAAAACAAAAAACTGAGAAAACAGCAGTTTCGGTGACAAAGAGCTCTTATGGGTAAATTCAGTGTAAAAAACGGGAAGAAGATATGAACAATCAGCCTTAGAAAATGAGATTAAAATCACCAATAAACATAAAACATTTCTCAAACATTCATGAAATGAAAATTAAATTGTCATGAAGTGAAATTTAAATGAAAATTAAAACAATAAATGTAGTCATTTGTGTGTGCCTCCGATAATTGCTCTGTACAGACATATGATTTTTCTATCACAGGTGTTTAAGAGTGTCTCTCTCTCCGTTCTTACGTTTTTTCCTTGGATTTTCAGGCAGTTTCTTACTTGTCATACAGCGTCGGGCAGCCTTTTCTTCAAGAATGCCAAGCTTGAGAACATCAGGGTACAGGACCACCTCCCATCGGCAACGGGAGGCGTCGAAAGGTGTGCAGAGGGCGGTGTCTCTGCCGGGGGAGTTGCCGACGGAGACAGACGAAAGAACGGGAGTTTCTGGCAGAGGAGACTGGACGAGGCATCCTTTTTTTGAACACCACGTTTGAAAACAGGTGTGTGCAAAGGCCAGGTGCACCTGCAAGTTGGAGGAGGAGGTGCTAGGCTCGGGCGACAGGGGTTTTTTATTATGCAGATGCCTTTCCTCCTCCGGAGCAGCTCTTGCCGTCGAGGGGCCTACCAACAGCTGAAAAGGACTTTGAAGTCCCTCCCTTTAACTTTCACTATTCATTGACAAATATACGAAAGCCTTAAGTGTAATGACCCGTTCCAGGTCACAGCTCTGGCCAACACTCGGGTCCTGGGGGCCAGTCCGCGGATGTTCTGCCTCTGGCACCGCCCACACTCTTCACCCCAAACTCTGCTCCCAGGCCCGCAGCCCGGGTGGTCTGGGTGGATGGACTACATCTCCCACAATGCTTCGGGCCCCGCCGCCTTCCCGCCGCCGGCCGAGCGCCGTATCCGCCAATAAGAAAGCAGAGTTCCAGGGGCCGTTCTCGGCAGCCAGTCAGAGCAGTTGGGGGAGGGCTTCTACCGTCCATTGTTCTCGGTGCCCCTCGGGCCGGAGCCGTCGTGACTCCAGAGGGGCCGGGCCGTTCCCGGGGGGCGTTTGCACGCGGAGCCGCCGCCGGAATAGGATCTGGTCTCCGGAGAGGTGAGCCCGGGGAAACAGGCCTGGAGCCTCGAGGCCCAGGGGAGCAGCGCGAGGCGTGGGAATAGCGGGCCTGTAGCCAGTGCCGGCAGCCTGCTGGGGGAGGGGCGTCGGGGGCGCTCTCCGCGGCCGGCGGACTCGGGCGGTCTCGGTTTACGCGCTGGTCCTCTCGGCGAACACAGCCGGGCTCTTCTCCCAGCGGTGAGCTCCTTGCATATCCAACCGGGGCGCAGGGTTTGGACTGGACGACATCCCGCGCAGCTCCTCGTTTTACATAAGGGGAGACTGAGCTCTCAGGGGGCGTGTCTTGCCCCGGGTTACGCAGAGAATTAATTAGCTTACTAGGAACAGTTTTCCCGGGTTCATAAATGAGAGTTCTGTTATCCCTAGTTTCTTCAAGTCATTGTAAATACACACTGGGAACTTCGGTTTCTATACTAGCATTTCTATATTGTTCTTTATTTAAAGTTTTTTCTTCCCCCCTTTTCCCTTTTTTTTGGGGGGGGGTGTTAATATGAGTCTTTGTGATATAGTGATGATTTTTTAACACAGTTTTTCATTGCTTTTGTAGTCTTTAAATATTTTGTAACTTCATTGCTCTCAACATCTTGTAGAATTTCTGTCCAGGTCTTTTCCCCCACCTTGTTTGTGTGTGTGTATGCCTTTTTTTTTTTTTAAATCCTCACCTGAGGACATTTTTCGATATTTTGTTCAGATAGAGTGGAAGGGAGAGAACGAGAGAAACATCGACGTGAAAGGGACACATCGCATGGTTGCCACCCACACGACCCAACCAGGGCCGTGGACAAACTGCAACCGAGGTGCTTCCCCCCAGCAGGAACCGAACCTGGGTCTCTCCAGACCTCAGGCTGACGCTCCAACCACTGAGCCAAACCTGCCAGGGCATTTGTATGCATTTTTAAAGGTAATTGGGGTCATACTATAACTGATTTTAATGCCTTGCTGGTTTTGTTTTTATCCCTAATTTTCATATTGTGAGGATTATCTTAAATCTTTAATGATTACTAATCTTTGTCAGCATAACTTAAAAAATATTTTAAAGTACATACAGCAGAGTGCACAAATCTTAAATTTCATAAGTATGCTCTTGTGCAACCATTGTCAAATGAAAATATAGAACATTCCCAGCACCCCAGAAGGCTCCTTTGAGCCCATTCTCGGTCAGTACCTCCCAAAGGTAGCCATTATTATATCAGCATAGTTTTAAATATATTTTATTGTATGGATATGTCATAACTTATTTATTTATATATATTTTAAACATTTTTTTCTTTATTGATTTTTAGAGAGAGAGGGAGAGAGAGAGAGAAATATCAATGAGAGAGAACATCAACTGGCCGCCTCCTGCATGCCCCCCACTGGGGATCAGGCCCACAACCTGGGCATGTGCCCTGACCAGGAATCGAACTGGTGACCTCTTGGTGCATGGGTCAACAACACTCAGCCACTGAGCCACACCAGCTGGGCAGATATGCCATAATTTATTAACTGTTCCCCTGTTGCTGGGTTTTTAATGTCAATTTTTTTTTTTTTTTTCTGATTAGAAAGAATGCTATGGTTGGATGTCCTTGCAAATAAATTTCTCTTTGTAAAGATGGTTATTCATAAAAGATAAATTCCCAAGGGGCCAAGGCTTGATTGAAGAGTCTGAACATTTTGCCCAACTAGTGTGGCTCAGTGATTGAGTGTCCACACATGCACCAAGAGGTCGCAGGCTTGATTCCCAGTCAAGGCACATGCCCAGGTTGTGAACCAGTCCCCAGTAGGGGGCATGCAGGAGGCAGCCAGCCAATGTTCTCTCTCATCAGTGTTTCTGTCTTTCTCGCCCTCTCTTTTCCCCTCTCTAAAATAAAAAAATCAATAAAGAAAAAATATTTTTTAAAAAAAGAACTAATGTTTAAAAGAGTCTGAACATTTTAAAACTTCATACTTTAAAATATGACAATACAGTTGAGACATTGTCTTCCTTCCAGTGAGGCTCAAAGTCTCTTGACATCTGATTCATTGCTAATCCTTAAGATGTCCCCATAAAATAAGAAGGATGGATAGTATTATCTTTATTTAGTGGTGGTCAGTGAGGTTCAGTCTGTTAGGTCAGGGTTACTCTGCAGCAAGTCTGAACTGACTTAGGGCAGGATAACTCAGTTCTGGATTCTTGCAAGTACTTTGGTCTTTTAGAAAGAAAAATGCTACATATTTTGTGCTTTTGATTCTTCTTAACTTCTCTTGCCATAGAGACAGATGGGTTTTCAGGGAAAAGCCATTTTTCCTTTAAGAGGGACAGGAAACGTGTGTTGATTTGCGGATGTAAGAATCACTTAGTGGCCTGACCCAGGCTACTGAGTTAGAACATATTAGGACAGTTTACTTATTGATTCTGATTTTCTTTCTCATTTCTCAGCTAGGCTCCTTGTTGAAATTTGAGGACGGAGGTACCTTTTCAGAGAGCCTGGCTGGACTAAAGTTAAAGACTAGAAGCCTGTGTGACTGCCGCAAGAACGTGGATGATGGCTGCGGAGGTACCGAGAGTAACCACTCCCCTGAGTCCCTTGGTCCAGGTACCTCAAGAGGAAGATGAGCAGGAGGAGGAAGAGGAGGAGGTCACCACCATGATCCTGGAGGACGACTCTTGGGTACAGGAAGCTGTGCTGCAGGAGGATGGCCCTGAGTCCGAGCCCTTTCCTCAGAGTGCTGGCAAGGGCAGCCCCTGCGAGGAGGCAGCTGGAGGGCCACAGGGTGCACTCGGCCGCCTTCGAGAGCTCTGTCGGCGCTGGCTGAGGCCAGAGGTACACACCAAGGAGCAGATGCTGACGGTGATGCCAAGGGAAATTCAGGCCTGGCTGCAAGAGCATAGGCCCGAAAGCAGCGAGGAGGCAGTGGCCCTGGTGGAAGACTTGACCCAGACCCTTCGGGACAGTGGTGAGATGCCAAAACTCATAGGGAGAGGGTGGGGACACCTTTCGAGGTAGAGGAGGAGAAGGTGGTATCCAGGACAGTTTTGGACGGCCCCATCCCTCTACATTATCTATGGAAAATCAGCACATTGTCACCTTTTTAAAGTCCCTGGGGTGCAATGACATTTCCAGAATTTCAGTGTAGAAGGGGCTTAGAGGAGTATTCTTGGAACTGTGTTTGCGTAGTAAGCATGGTTTCACTTCTGTGTTTATTCTGAGTGGTTAGGAAGCGGATGGAGGTTTTTGGGGGAGCAGCTGATGACCCTATAAATCACCCCTTGGCACCTTCACTTGGTTGTGCAATAAACATCCAAATATTTGAAGTTTTCCAGCAGTTAGAAAAACCAAATCCTAGTTTTAAAAAGTGATTATTTTTATGAAACTAAGATGAATGGCGAGTAGACTAGCTAGTAATTAGGGGCTTTCCGTGGCATAAAGTCATGCTGGGTTCTTAAAAGAGAAATTACAAATTTGAGTTATTTGCAACAGTTAATGCATTTGTCTTCTGTGTGAGTAATACACTGAGGGATATAGGCATGCCATTTCACTACTCTGCTTTCATCCTACTCTTCACTGTAGGCTGGACTCCCTTGATTTCTAGATATTTTCTTCCTGTCTGTCTGCCCCTAGGACTGCTTCAGAACCCATGGGGAACAGCTGCCTGTTTGCTGATGAAGCTGTGGGAAGAGAGGGAGAGGTCAGAGAGGCTTCATGGAGCATGTAGAACTTGAGCAGGGGTTGCAGGCTCGGGTAGAATTTGGAAGGGTGCAGGGCAGGCGGAGGGGGTGGCATCCAAGGGGAACTGTGCTAAGCAGAGGCTCAGAAGGATGGACCAGCATGGCACAGTTCAGGTGGCAGTAAGAAAGGCTGGGTGACTGCAGTGGAAAGTGTGTGTTAGGAAGTAGAGTTTGGGGGAAGGGTGGGTGGAGGCTTGGCCTCAGCAGGTTCTTGAACTGGGGCCCGAGGGGCAGGGGAGGAAGCTGAGTTTGGCAACAGGATGTGGGTTTGATTAGAGTAAGGAGAGGCTGGAGGCAGGAGAGCAGCCAGGAAGCCACTTAGACATCAGGTGTGCAGGGGTTGGGCCAGGATGGTCACACAGTGGTAAGTGGTGGAGCCAGGACTCAAACTCCCGTCTGTTGCTGCTACATGTGTTGGGTAGATCCTAGGTTTTATCTGAAGCAAAAATACCTGGTATTTTTTGGTCTTGAAAAGTAACTTTTTTTTATGTGAGAGAGACACATCGATTGGTTGCCTCCCACATGATGCTTTAACGGCTGAGCCAGACTGGTCAGGGCTGAAAAGTAACTTAAAAAAAAAAAGTTTTTATTGATTTTTTTTTGGAAAGAGATAGAAACATTGACGTGAGAGAGAAACCGATCTGCTGCCTCCTGCACGCCCCCAATGGGGATCTAGGCTGCAACTTGGGCATGTGCCCTGACGGAATTGAACTGGGACCTCAAACATGGGACGATGCCCAATCCAGTGAGCCACGCTGGCCAGGCCTGAAAAGTAATTCTACTCTTCCTATTTAAAAAAATACCAAAACTTTTCATCCTACTCAACATATAACCTCTACTCTTTTTATCCAGCATGGGACTTTTGAACACATTTACCCAGTATGGTGGTTTAATATTGACTAACAGGCACCTCTAGGTGTTCACAGTGTCTTATCATCCCACTTGAGATTGGACCTCTACTAATAGGTTAAGGGGTAAAGCTCAGCTCTCTTGGTGAGTGTTTCCCACCTTTTAGTCCCTAGCCCTAATTTAGGCTCTTGGTATTTCTCTTGACCTCTTGCAGGAACCTCCAAAGGGAGGTTCAGCCTCTTTCCCCTTCATTACAGTTGCTCCACTCCTACCTGAGTGATCGGTCATTCTCCTGCTTAAAAAAGTCTTTGTCAGTTCTCCAGTGTCTCCAAATCTTTGTGAGTTCTCCAGCATCTCCAAATCCTTGTTCTGCTTGGAGGCCGTGGCCCTGTGAGACCTGGCTCAAATGGCCCTGCAGCTAGTTTTCCCTGGTCCCCTTGCCAAAGCTCCTGCTCCATTCAGACCTGGTCTTGCTGTTTCTTGAACATTCCTGTACTTTCTGGCATTCACCAGTGCTCCTGAATTTTGACTTGGAATGGTTTTGTCCCATCTCTATGTGATACTATCCTGATCATCCTTTGAATGTACAGACCCACTCCATAAAGCTGTCCTTACTTCCAGTCCCTCTTCCCTGTCCCCAGCTCCACCCACCTGGGAGCATCTCAGATCACCTTTGCTAGAAGTCTTCAGTGTATTTTGATTCTTCTTTTTGGCTTTTTATCCTATTCCACCTTGTTTTCTATTTCTGTGAACACTATCTTATTTTTTTTCTAGGAACCTATAAAATCCAAGAAGGCAAGGAACCTTTTTTTCTTTTTCTTTCTTTCTTCTTCTATCTGTAGAGAAATGGAGTTTGTCAAATTCAAACCTACTTTTGTCCAACAGGTGAGCCGAAGAGTCTTGGCTGACCTTTCCAGCATCCCCAGCATCACCTGGCTTTCTGTGGGCACAAGCGACAGTTTACCTACTTTGAGTTTGCTGCCCCAGCAGAATGCTCCCTTAGTGACAACAGATGAACAAATATAATCATTTTCTTAACAAGAAGGGGAGTGGAAAGTGTTAGAGGGTTGGAAAGGTGTATGTCTTTTTTTTTTTTTTATCCTCACCTGAGGACACTTTTGCATTTATCTTCAGAAAGAGCAGGCAGGCCCTGGCCGATTTGGCTCAGCAGTTAGAGCGTCGGCCTGCGGTCCTGAGAGACCCGGGTTCGGTTCCCGCTAAGGGCACGTACCTCGGTTGCAGTTTGTCCCCGGCCCTGGTCGGTCGATGTGTTCCTTTCATGTCGATGTTTGTCTCTCTCTCTCTCTCTGTTCCTCTCTCTCCCTCCCATTCTACCTGAACAAAAAATGGAAAAATGTCCTCGGGTGAGGATAAAAAAAAAAGAAAAGAGCAGGCGGGAAAGAAGGAGGAAGAGAGAGAGAAACATCGAGGGGAGAGACACATCCAGTGGTTGCCAGCCACACGACCCCAACTGGGGCCGGGGACAAACTGCAACCGAGATACGTGCCATTAGCGGGAACCGAACCCGGGACTCTCTGGTCCGCAAGCTGACGCTCTAACCGCTGAGCCACACTGGCCAGGGCAAGGTGTATGTCTTTTTAAAGCTATGATTCTCAGCTTCAAAACAAAGTCACTTTGAATTCACTTAAGTATTTGAAATGTATACCATACAGAAATAATTCTTAGAGAGATGTAATGTTATAATGTAAAATGTTTGGCAATCGTTCGATAAGAGAGTTCGTTGCTGTTTTTATCAGTGGTTAGTGTTTCAAGCAGACAGAGTCCAGCTGGAACGATGTTCCCAGTCACCCAGGTACGATCAGGTTCTTGCCAGGCTTTTCAGGCCAGAGCTCCCACGGGGAGAACCCAAGTCACAGCAGGAGAGCCTGAGCTGGACACAGGTTGTCTGAACCACTTCTGTATTTCAGGCCAGTGCCTCTGACCATGGTATTTAGACATAGCGATATGTCACAATCAGGTGGGAGGGGTTTTGCAAGAGTTTTGAGCCTGATCCACACTAAAGCACCACAGTGACCAATTTCATTGTTATAAATAAATTATAGTGAATTCAGGTTTATCACCATATTGACATCAGTTTTCCTCACACTCATTCTGATACATTTTCTAGCATGGGAGGGAAAGAGGAGGCCCCTGGCCTGGCAGGGGGACACACACAGCCCTCTGAACAGCCACAGGAGTGTGCTGTGCATGGGAGTCGAGTGTGTCGCAAGTTGGAAAGTACGAGAACCACTGGTTTAGATTGACGTCGACTGCAGCTTGTGTCTACTGACCTATGAGGGAAGAAGCCTTGTGGCAATTCAAGAACCATTCAGTGCATGGTATTTGGATAGTGGTCTAATCATTTTGAAACAATAAAATTGGATTCCTAGCCCTGGCCGGTTTGGCTCAGCGGTTAGAGCGTAGGCCTGCGGTCTGGAGAGACCCGGGTTCAGTTCCCGCTAAAGGCACGTACCTCGGTTGCAGTTTGTCCCCGGCCCTGGTTGGGTCATGTGGGTGGCAACCACTCGATGTGTCCCTTTCACGTTGATGTTTCTCTCTCTCTCCCTCTCACTCTATCTGAACAAAATATCAAAAAATGTCCTCAGGTGAGGACTAAGAGAAAAAAAAAAAAAAAAATTGGATTCCTATTCATTACCTACACAGAGACAGATTCCTCCTTCTCAAGTTATACGATATAAATTCAGTCTTACAAATTATCAGGAAAATACTCATTAAAGAAGAAACTTTTTTTTTTATCCTCACCCTAGGACATTTTTCTATTTTTTGAGAAAGAGGAAGAGAGAGAGAGAAACATTGACATGAAAAAGACACATCGAGTGGTTGCCACCCACATGACCCAACCAGGGCCGGGGACAAACTGCTACCGAGGTACGCGCCCTTAGTGGGAACCAAACCCGGGTCTCTCTGGACCACAGGCTGACGCTATAATCACTGAACCAAGCCAGCCAGGGTGCAAGAAACTTTTTTTTTTGCCTATTAGACCATTAGAAATTTAATAGTGTTTTGGCTATTGTACATAGTGTTGTAGTAAACATGGGGGTGCAGATCTCTCTTTGAGATAGAGATTTTGTTTTCTTAGGACATAGTGTACACCCAGAAGAGGGATTGTTGGGTCATATGGTAGTTCTATTTTTAATTTTTTGAGGAACCTCCACACTGGTTTCCATAGTGGCTGCACCAACTTACATTACCACCAACAATGCACAAGGGTTCCCTTTTCTCCATGTCCTTGCCAACACTTAATCTCTTGTAGTAATCCCTTCCTAATGTTTGTTTTGTACTGTTAAAGACACTTAAACTTCATTTACATGATTTGTCAACTTTATTTTATTTATTTATTTTTTTTATTCTCACCCGAGGACATTTTTCCATTTTTGTTCAGATAGAGAGGGAAGGAGGGAGGGAGGGGGGGCGGAGAGAGACAGAGAGACAGAGAGACAGAGAGACATCGATGTGAAAGGGACACATCAAGTAGCTACCTCCCACACAACCCCAATCGGGGCCGGGGATAAACTGCAACCGAGGTACGTGCCCTTAGCAGGAACTGAACCTGGGTCTCTCTGGACCGTGGGCCGACACTCCAACTGCTGAGCCAAACTGGCCAGGGCTGATTTGTCCATTTTAAATGATATCCTTTGAGGTCCCGGTATTACAGATCAGGCAATCAATGAACATATCCTATATTCCATCTTCTTTCCCCCAACCACAATTTTGATTAGAGTATTATTTCTGCATCGTTGTATAACATTTACATTCTCTTTTTAAAATATGTTTTTATTGATTTTAATGTTATTTAAAAAATTTTAAAAAATTTTTTTTCTTTATTGATTTTAGAGAGAGAGGAGAGGGAAAGAGAGATAGAAACAGTGATAAGAGAGAACATTGATTGGCCACCTCCTGCACACCCCCCACTGGGGATCAGGCCCACAAACTGGGCATGTGCCCTGACCAGGAATCAAACTGGTGACCTCTTGGTGCATGGGTCAGTGCTGAACTGAGCCACACTGGCTGGGCTATGTTATTATTATTATTTTTTAAATTTATTTTTTAGAGAGAGAGGAAGGGAGAGAGATAGAAACATCACTGTGAGAGATTGGCTTCTACACACCCCCTATTGGAGATCAAGCCCACAACCCAGGCATGTGTCCTGACCAGAAATCGAACCAGGACCTCTCAGTCCATGGAATGACACTCAGTCCACTGAGCCACACCGGCCAGGCTTACATTCTCTCTCTCTTTTTTTTTTTTGTGGACATGCCCCTGGCGGGAACCAAACCCGGGACTCTCTGGTCTGCAGGTCAATGCTCTACTGCTGAGCCAAACTGGCCAGGGTTACATTCTCTTTTAACATCCTAATTGCTATGGTTGTTTTAGACTTATATTCTAAAGTCATATGTATCAGGTGTTCATCCCCAATCTTTTTGCTGGAGTTCTCTTTATCTCTTGGTTGACTGAAATTCAGTCCTAATAGTTTCCTCTGGAAGGGCTCAGAGGACCAATATTCCGTGAAATTGTATATATTCAAAGCTGTTTGCCTATAAACCTTATACTTGAAGGACAGCTTTGTTGAACATAAAATCCTTGGCATACATTTTCTTCTCTTACATATCTGGTAGCTGTTGCTGCACTGTATCTGCTGGCACTGAGTGTTAGTGCACAGAAATCTGAGACCAGTTGGTTTTCTTCCCCCATATAAGAGATTTGATCTTATGCCTTTTTATCCCCTGGGTTAGTTTTCCTTGGCACACAATATACCTTTCAAGGTTTCTTACATCTTTATAGATTAAAGTATTTGTTCTATACTTTGGGCTTAGTTTCCTTTTTTTTGAGAACTCCAGGTATGTTTATCAGTTCTCTTTTGGTGTAACTTCTGTTTCTATATTCTCCTTAATTCTTTTCACCTCTTTCTTTGTTTCCACTTTGTTTTATTGCTTTTGTCATTTCACTCCTCCTGCGTTTCTGTACTTCCCAAGGTGTCTGTTTTCCTCTGTGTTTCTTCCCATTTTACTCATTTCTGGACTTTCCCCTCCTTTCCTTAGTTTTGCCAGCTTGCATTTCACTGTCTCACTGTCTCTTCCTCAAGTTCTACATGAGGGTCTTTCTTCACAGAGGTGGTTGCTTCATTTAACTATTTTTAATGGGTGAGAAACGGTCACTCTCTAGAATAGTGATTCGCATGGTTAATGCCTGAGAGTCAGAGGCACTCTCCTCCTGTGGCTCTTCTGTGTGATTCCGGTTGTAGCCTCACTTCCTTTTCTTTGAACAGAGAAGCCAGCCCTGCCTGCCCCAGCCCCAAAGGCACTGCTGCGCTCGAAGGCCAGTCCTTACCTTCAGGAAGTGACTTTCTCCCTGAGCTGTTCGAGATCTTCCCCTGAGTACTGTCCCTTTCCACACACTACTGTCCGTGCTTGTTCTCCCTTTTCCGCCCTCGCTGGCTCTGTCCAGTCTCTGCTGTTTTTAGAAGCCCTTACATGTATTAGTGTCTGCAAATTAATCCTAGTCCTGATCTCACTGAAATTCAGTTTAAGTTTTTGTTTTCCCTGTTGTTTCTGAGCTCATCCCAGAGCATACCAGGGGTTCTGGGTTTAAGGTAGTTAAACCTTTATTTTTTTTAATTTGAGCACTCTTTATTTTATTGTTGTTAATCCTCACCCTTTTCCATTGATCTTTTTTTTTTTAGATAGAGTGGAAGGGGGAGAGAGAGAGAGAGAAACATCAACTGGTTGCCTCCCGCACGACTGGGGCTGGGGATCGAACCTGCAACCCAGGTACATGCCCTTGGTCCTGGGGCTGACGCTTTAACCGCAGAGCGAAACCAGCCAGGGCAAGGCAGTAAAACCTTTAATAGCTAATGTCCCTACTCAGAAGAGAACAGTTTAAAGTCGTTTAAAAATGTGTTTGGTTGTATCAGCTTATAGAAAATAAGTCAGGCCCTGATTATAGAAGAGATGTGATGGCACAGGTGTGTGCTAGAAACTTGTAAGAAGTTTGAGGAGCCAGAGACCTGCTGGCCCTGGCCCAGTGGGAGCCTGCATTGTGCTCCTTATGCCTACATCCACCCCTGGAGATCTGTGGGACACGAGAGAGGGCAGTTACATGAGCTCACGGACTACCAGCAGCGTACGTTAATGTAAGCACAAAATATAATCATATGCCTATTCGCAAGTCTAAATACAATCTTAATATTGACTAAAGGCATGAGTGGAACCCAGGTTCTACCTGAAAGATGCACGCCAAATTTTATTGTGTGTATAAATGGAAATTACTTTAAGTCATAGAAACTAATCACTGAATTGAGCATTACTGTACATACAGTTTATTAGTTTTATTAATGGAAATGTCACTAGGGCCTTGTGTAATTATTTTGCTAATTGTCTTCCCTGCTATGGATAGATTTACTTTTCCAAGGGGGTGTTAGGTTTTAGAAATAATCAGGCTGTTGTCTTTATCGATAAATCACTGACTCATTTCTGTATATGCTACAGAATTGAAAAAAAAAAAAGAATTGAGGCCACCTTATAAAAATAGTGCACAAGAAAATTATAGTAAAAAATAAAATAATGGTAGGATAAAAAATGAAAGAACACAAATTACATGCTAAAAGAACATGCAGTGTTCTTGCTCTGAGTTTTTGGCTCCAAGCTTCCAAGCAGGCAACACAAAGATGAAGCCACAACCAGGGCCGTGAGGCAGACACAAATATGGTATTTTGGTCAAAGGGAGATTTCCTCCTTAGGCTCATCAAGAGGACATTGTGTGTTATAAACAATGTCGTCAACAACTTCCTGGCAGCGTTAATGTTCCTGGCAACCATACAGTACTAATGACACTCCTTAGAGTGTTTGTCACAATCGGCCAGAGCCATTAAACCAACACACAGTTCAGTGAACGGGTTCACTGGGGTCAGAACAGTGTGGTCTAGGCTCACAGCTTTCTGCTGCTCTGGCTTTATCCTGGGATAGATTTAATAGAGTCTCTAATCTAAGGAAGGGGTAGCATATTCTTCCACAAAACCTCCCTAGTGATTTCTTTCACCTAAATGTTTGGTAAGTATTGGGTAGGAGAGGGTTTGACAAGGTTCTAGAAGGTAGATATTTTGACTCTTTTTTTTTTTTTTTTTTAATGTTTTTATTGATTTTTTTTAGAGAGAGAGGAGGGGAGAGAGAGAGAGAAACATCAGTTTGAGAGAGAAACATCAATTGGCTGCCTCCTGCACGCCCCTTACTGGGGATCAGGCCAGCAACCCGGGCATGTGTCCTGACCAGGCATTGAACTAGGACCTCTCAATCCGTGGGACAGTGCTCAATCCACTGATCCACACTGGCTGGGCAGGAAGGTAGATACTTTGTGTTACAGATGGGAGGTCTATCTATAGGTGCTCTCTGCAGATAAAATTGAGGGCTTTTTAAACTGCCCATTTACTAGTTTCCAGTCATCTGGAGGATTACAAGAGTCCTTCTTGCAGGGGTCCTATCATCTTGTCTGTGTCTTACATGCCAACTAAGATTATAAACAGGAGACATATTTTAATGCAAATTATTATATAAACTCCTTTTGAAAGGAGAGTCAGCTATAGGGACATTTTTGTGATGCCAATAAAAATACTCATTCATCAGATTTAATTGAGCACCTACTAAGCATTAGGCACCATGGTGTGCACTGTGGTACCCCATTATTTTCCCTTGGTTAGGATCTTAAAATTCCTACTTGCCCTCATTTCCCAGTGGAGGAACAAGTAGAGACAGAACCCACAGCTTTAAGACTTAGAAATTCTGGGTGATTATCATACAGTTTGAGGCCTGGTAACTAGATAACCAGTTAGAAGGAAATAAGCCTGTTTTTTTTTTAAGTTGTAAGGATTCTTTAGCCTCTTTATTTTCACTAGAAGTTGAAATTTTAAAAATTTCTGCCCAGCCAGTGTGGCTCAGTGGATTGAGCATTGTCCCATGGCCTGAGAGGTCCTGGTCTGATTCCCAGTCAGGGAACATGCCTGGGTTGTGGGCTCGGTCCCCAGTAAGGGGCGTGCAGAAGGCAGCTAGTGAATGCTTCTCTCTGTCCCTCTCCCTTCCTCTCTCTCTAAACTAAAATAAATCTTTAAAAAAAAATTCCCTTGATTTTCTTTTCTCCTCATTACAGGGAACTGCATATAAATTGCATGTTTTTCTTAATTATTTTAGATTTTGAAATCCAGAGTGAAAATGGGGAGAACTCTAATCAAGACATATTTGAGGACGTGGAGTCACATGAGATCTTCTCAGAAATGCATGAAGGGGAAGGCATTCAGCAATCTGATTGGGAAAGTGACTTTGAGAGAGACTGTGGCTCCAGGAGGCCCCAGGGAAATGCCTCAAGTGAGGACCATGGGGATGTGCCATCACAGGGCAGGGACGCTGGACAGCTCATAGGCCTCCAGGGCACCTACCTGGGAGAGAAGCCCTATGAATGTCCCCAGTGCGGGAAAACCTTCAGCCGGAAATCCCACCTAATCACACATGAGCGGACCCACACAGGAGAGAAATACTACAAGTGTGACGAGTGTGGAAAAAGCTTTAGTGATGGTTCAAACTTTAGTAGACACCAAACGACTCACACTGGGGAGAAACCTTATAAATGCAGGGATTGTGGGAAAAGCTTTAGCCGGAGCGCAAACCTCATAACCCATCAGAGGATCCACACAGGCGAGAAACCCTTTCAGTGTGCTGAGTGTGGCAAGAGTTTCAGCAGGAGCCCCAATCTCATCGCTCACCAGCGAACCCACACAGGAGAGAAGCCATACTCATGCCCTGAGTGTGGCAAGAGCTTCGGCAACCGGTCCAGCCTTAATACACACCAGGGAATCCACACTGGAGAAAAGCCCTACGAATGTAAAGAATGTGGTGAAAGCTTTAGTTACAACTCTAACCTGATCAGACACCAGAGGATCCACACAGGGGAGAAACCATACAAATGTCCTGACTGTGGGCAGAGGTTCAGTCAGAGCTCAGCCCTAATCACCCACCGGAGAACTCACACAGGCGAGAAACCCTATCAGTGCGGTGAGTGTGGGAAAAGCTTCAGTCGCAGCTCCAATCTGGCCACACACCGCAGAACCCACCTGGTGGAGAAGCCCTATAAATGTGGGGAGTGTGGGAAGAGCTTCAGCCAGAGCTCCAGCCTGATCGCGCACCAGGGGATGCACACGGGTGAAAAGCCCTACGAGTGCTTGACTTGCGGGGAGAGCTTCAGCTGGAGCTCCAACCTCATCAAACACCAGAGGATTCACACGGGGGAGAAACCCTACAAATGTGGAGACTGTGGGAAGTGCTTCAGCCAGCGCTCCCAGCTGGTGGTACACCAGCGGACCCACACGGGCGAGAAGCCCTATGAATGCCTCATGTGTGGCAAGAGCTTCAGCCGGGGCTCCATCCTAGTCATGCACCAGAGAGCCCACTTGGGGGACAAGCCCTACAGGTGCCCCGAATGTGGGAAGGGCTTTAGCTGGAATTCAGTTCTCATTATACACCAGCGAATCCACACAGGGGAAAAGCCCTACAAATGCCCTGAGTGTGGCAAAGGCTTCAGCAACAGCTCCAATTTCATTACACATCAGAGAACTCATATGAAGGACAAGCTTTATTGAGGAAAAGTGAGGGGGCTGGCCTAGGAGAGGGAATTGTCAACTGCCCTCAAGTAGGAATGACTCATTAGAAGAGCCACTCTTCCTGATTGGTTTTGGGGGATTTGTGCCAGAATCTCACCACTGCTCATCCTCATTTCCAGGATCCCATCATCTTAGTGGTCGGAGCCAAAGCCCAAGAACAGTGTAGGACTGGAAGGTCGGAAAGCTGGGTCTCTTTCTGTTGTTTCATGGCTTGACTGGTTCTCTCTCTCTGATCCCTCTGTGCCCCAGTTTCCTCTGGTAGAACGGGGGAGTGTTTCTCCGTGTGGAACGCAGACAGCATGGCCCACATCCTGCGGAGTCCTCAGAGAAATCTGGAGATCTATTGGTGCAGCCTGGTGGTTATGCTGCCACTTTGCTGGGCTGAGGTGCCTTCGGCCCAAGCTACTAGCATTCCAGGCCCCTTGCTCATGTCAGTATCAGCTCTTCCTGGCTCTGCCCTGGGCTTAGATTTCAGGTCAGAGTGGAGAGATGTCTCTCGTTCTGAGTTACCACATGAAGGTAAAGTCCCTCTCTCTTTCTAGAAAGTGTCAAGAACACTGAAACACAGAGCTATGACCTGGTACCAGTGTCCCAGTAGCCTTTCCACTGAGAGGAGTTGACAGGGCCTGCCAGGGAAGGTGTAATAGGAAATTTACATGTCTGCTTTGTCTCTGCTGTTGTCCTGTGGTGAGTCAGCTGCCAGGCGGAATGCACTAGTTTTTGTGAGGCTTCCTTTTTGTGTGTGAAGGCGGAGACCCCCAGCTGTCTACCCTGGTGGATGGCGGTTTCTCTCTCATCGGGGTTTAGTGAAGTAGTCTTGCACTCTGCAGGGTGGGCTTGTGTCTTTACCCCACAGACACAAAGTTCCATAATCATTACTCTGCACTTTTCAGTTCTTCATTATGTTTTTGATTTTGTACATGCAGAACTAGAATTCTGTCCAGTAGCTTTTGTATACTAAGAATGTTATTTTTAAGGGAGTATTGGTTTTGAGGACACATCATCTGTCCTCTGGAGGGGTCTGGGCTTGAATCAAGAGTTGTCCTACAAAGGTTGCCCTTGCTTTAAGGGTGCTACCAGGGCTTTGTTCTTGGGTCCTTGAGCTTTGAAGCAGTAAAGATGGGGTGATAGCAGGTGAAGGGGTTTATTATGAGAAAAAGAGAATAGATAAGGTGTTTCTGCGTAATGTGAAACCTCCTCCTCCTGTGCATGGGGCCTTCGCTCAGAATGGGCCTTGGTTCTTATAGGATGGATGCTGAATGTTGCCTAATAAAGTAGAGTCCTATTCTTTCCCTGACTCTGTCTTTAAATGTGTGTTAAAAAACCTGAACTGGACTGTTGTTAGCAAACCCACCATCCCACCTCCTGCCTCTGACTGAAAATGGTCCAGGACCTTCAGGGAGTAAAAATCAGTTGCTTCAAAGAGCACACCTTTGGGTGAACCTAGATCTGTATGCTTGACCAGTGCACACACCTTTCCAGTGTCCTTTGCCAACTCTACATCCAGTCTGCCAACCAAGACTTGGAGTGGCAGCTTTGGCTAAGGAGCCGGGTGGCCTGAATCATTTCTATCCAGAATCAACTAATATAGACACAAGGTTTCTGACCTAGACAGTGACCATTGTTAAACCAAACCACATTGGCTGTGAAATCCCCATCATTAATTCTATCACCGTGCTAGGTTGTGAACAGGAAGTCCCATGGCCTGTCTTCATAAAGTTTTACTAGAAGAAAGATTCCCACCACTTCTTCCATGAGACCTTCCCTGCAATTTTCTGGCAGGCCTGACCCTGCCTATAACCCCTACCCTCTCCAACATCAGTGCCTGTGACTCTGTTACACATCTCTCTTTCTCTTTTCCCCCGCAATTTTTCAAAATTGATTTTAGAGAGAGAAAAACATCAATTTGTCATTCCACTTATTCATGCACTGAGGTCCCAAACTCTGTCTCCAGCACCCAGCTCAGGGCCTGGGATACCACAGTAACTCAGTAAACTTTTGCCAACTCAGTTCTCTTCAGGGAGATATATATAAAATGCAGAGGCAGGTGGAGTCTGAAATTCTGACTTGGAAAATGGATTAGGTTTCCTACACTCTCCTTTGGTAAGACGATACACGTAAGTTAGTTTTAACTTCAGTGCCTTCTCACCTAAGTTGTGATCTGCTTTTGGTGAGTGGAGACAAAGCTGAAGACATTTATTAAAACCAACCAACCAGTATCCTAATGAAACAACATACAGTATATTGAAATATCACAGATCATCAAAAGCTAGTGAAAAACCAGTGGTGTGGATAGAATCTTGGGAGCTGGACAGACCTGGTTCTAGACATACTTGTGCCACTAACCACACATTGTCATTCTCTTTTTTAAAAATAGGTTTTCATTGATTTTTTTAGAGGAAGGGGGAGAGAGATAGAAACATGGATGTGAGAGATGTTGGTCGGCTGCTTCCTGGGGATCGAGCCTACAACCTGGGCATGTGCCCTGACCAGGAATTGAACCGGGACCTCTCAGTCCTTGGGACAATGCTCAATCCACTGAGCCACACCGGCCGGGCACCACATATTGTCATTCTCATCAGAGATTTTACCATTTGAGGCAAGTCATAATGAAACTTCCTTTTCTTTTCCCATGGAATTTTACTTTCCTTTGGGTTGCATTTATAGTTCCCAGTAAGTCACAATAGGTTATATAGTAACACAATGTATGAAGTGGTTACTCTGCTAAGCTCTTTGCAAGCATGTCTCAATCTTGACAACAACCCTATGACAGGTCTATATCCCCACTTCCCAGCTGAGAAGTGGGGACTCTGGAGAAGTTAATAAGTGACTTACCCAGCACCTGTTGCTTAACCACTTAGTCCTGAAGTCAGTTAACGCCATTGCATTGTCAAAGCCAAGAGCAGTATCTATGGAACAAATTAAGAAAACAAAATGTTAATATAAAAACAACATATTGGCTATGTGTTTTGAGTCTTCTCTCTAGCTAGTTTCAAGATGATCCATAACTGCCCGGCCGGTGTGGCTCAATAGATTGAGCATCGTCCCATGTACTGAGAGGTCCAGTTTGATTCCTGGTCAGGGCCCGTGCCTGGGTTGTGAACTCGATCCCTAGTGGGGGGTGTGCAGGAGGCAGCTGATTAATGTATCTCTCTCACATTGATGTTTCTATCTCTCCCTTCCTCTCTCTCAAAAATATCAATAAAAACATTTTTAATTTTTTTTCCTTCATTGATTTGAGAGAGAGAGGAAGGGAGAAGGGGAGAGAGAGAAACATCAATGAGAGAAAACATTCATTGGCCGCCTCCTGTATGCCCCCAACTGGGGACTGGGCCCACAACCTGGGCATGTGCCCTGACTGGGAATCGAACCAGCAACCTCTTGGTGCTTGGTCCGATGCTCAACCAGTGAGCTACACCTGCCGGGCTAAGAACATATTTTTTAAAAATTAAAAAAAGATGATCCATAACTGTAATTGTTCTTCCTTGTATGTGACTGGGGCTGCTCTTTCCAGCCCTTTATCCACCTATGGGGGTCCTGTCTCATAACCAGGGTGTTTAGCAGGTGCCCAGTATGCTGGGTTTGCTGCACCCACTGTCCCCTAGATGGCCCTGGAGTTTTTCAAATGCAGGGCTGTTTCAACCTCCTTGCTGCCTGGGAACTATTTCAAATCTCTGGACAGGATATTAGAGTCTTTTCTTTTTTTCTCCCTCTTCATTTGATAAAATAGCCCAAGGCCATCGAGGAAGTGGAAGTAGAATCCTATGGATGGTCAGACTTTGAGACAAGATTTCAGA
Organism: Molossus molossus; assembly: GCF_014108415.1. Lineage (NCBI taxonomy): Eukaryota > Metazoa > Chordata > Mammalia > Chiroptera > Molossidae > Molossus > Molossus molossus. Next base: position 3,108,010 of record NW_023425360.1, on the reverse strand, counting down.
ACCTGGTGGAGAGTAGGGCTGGTGGTTAATTCCCTTTGAATTTTCCACCCAGTCACTGGTGCAAGTGAGCTCATGCAGAGGCTGTGGCTCCAGGGCCTACCTGGCCCCGGCTCCCTCTCTCCTGCTCCATCTTCCTGTGTACCAGCTGAGGATTTCCCATCTGTTCATAGGCCCAAGGCAGCTGTAGAACTGTTATGGGAAGGAGAAGTGTCTGGCTCCTAGGAAACACTTTGCCTGAGCCCCTTCTGGCTCACAGGCCTGGCAGCCAGTGTCTCTGCTGTTTGTTTACTCTTTTGGTGTCTTGAGAGAGGAGAGCCTGCCAGGAGGCCTCAGGAGGGTGGCATATCTTGGCAAATTCACCACTGCTGAGTTCTAGTCCCAATGCAGAAACTGGGTTTCCTTAGTATACTCAGAGATGACCAGAACTCGGGCTATAGGCTTCTGTTAACAATTTCCAAGAGACCAATAGATTCCAAAACCCTAATTATTATTAAATTGACAGTGGGGAATCTCCTATACAAAGCCACCTGCAGAGCACACCTTGCTCCTGGTCTTGAGTGACTGAAATGGTAGCTTTGTGATCAGTTAGTGGTTGGTCCAACATGTAATGAAAGAAAGGGTCAAGTGAGGGACAGGTAGAAACCAGCCATGAACCCGCTCGGGTGATGATGCTGAATTTCAGTCTTCCTTCTCTTCCCTGCCCCCAAGTGCCCAAGTGCTGTCTGCTCAGTGCCCAAGATTCCCTTGTTAACTCTTCCAGGTTTCCCTGCTGAACATGCCCCTTCTGCAGACAGGTTAGTGTCACTGGTTAGGTTGGAGTTAAATGGATGATCCAGCAGGCCAAGGAAAGAATAATCTCCACTCATTACATGTGGCTGTAATTAGTTGAATTCCTAGAGAATAAGCTTATTTCCTTCATCTCAAAATCCTCTTCTCTCCTTATGCACTACTATAGACCTCTCTGTGCATTATTTTTTCTAAATATATCAATGATCTAGAAACCAAATTCTTGCTGAAACTGACTTACTGATATCTGCCTCTCGTTATCCATATGGCGCTGCCCTTCAGAGTCATTAGGTCCTGTACTGAAATCTATGGTGTAATGGATGGAGTACTGGAGCCCAAGAGACCTGACTGACCTGGTTCTAGACACCCTTGTGCCATTAACTAGCAGTGTGACTGGGGTACATCACTTACGGAGACCTCATTTTCCTCATCTGCAAAATTAATGACAGTACTTGCTCTTCCAACCTCAGAAAGCTGCTGGGAAAAGGTAAGTCACTCTGCATGGCAGTGAACATTGACACACACCCTATTCTCTGGTAATATTGACAACTCTGAACTTGATGGGGCCTGCTTTCACCAAAGAGTTTTCTGTCTAGCCCAGCCGGTGTGGCTCAGTGGTTGAGCATGGATCCCTGCACCAAGAGGTCGCCAGTCCGATTCCTGGTCAAGGGACATGCCCAGGTTGTGGGCCCGATCCCCAGTGGGGGGCATCTCTCATCGATGTTCCTCTCTCTCTATCCCTCTCCCTCTCTTTCTAAAACCAATAAAGGAAAAATAAAAAAAATTTTAAGAAAAGAATTTCCTGTCTAGGTTTCTGAGACTAACTGTCCTCCGAGGAACCAGGAAGCTGCAAGGGGGGGGGGGGAGCATCCCATTTATGTAGACTCTTGGGGGTCCTTTAGTCCTAAAGTTTGGGGAGTGTGGCTCACAGCTCAAGGACATGAATACTGTCTTCTCCCTTGAATTACGGGGTGTGGTGTAATGGTGAAGGTGACATGAACTGTGTTAGGGGCGACCCTTTCCGAAATCTGATTTTGCTTCCAGTCAGCGTTTCATGGGCTCAGAAGCACCTTGAGTGAAGGGAACAGGCAATGAACTTGAATTTTCAATTTTATTTTCTTAACAGTGGAACCTGTTCAAAGTAAAATCTCAGTGACAGAGGCAGGGGAAAGCAGGGCCGGGCTGTCGCACCCAGCAGTCCCCGAGGCAGCCCGTGGGACTTCGGCGGCCCAGGGAGCAGTCTGAAGGCCAGATGCGTGTCCGCGCCGAGGGTGCTGGCCTGAGTTTCCCCCGGAGCCGTCTCGGAAATACTGTTCTGAGACCAGAGCAGACTCCCGGGCTAGACTCAGTGAGGGGCTGGGGACTCTCTGGGGAGCCCTCGTGTCACCCCGTCCTTCCCTCACTGCACCACGGGCTTCCCTCCCTGTGCGGGGATCACCTCATCCACCGGCAGCTGAATTTTGGACCTTTCATCTCAACGAGGGAGGGAGACCAGCACTGCCAGATTCGTTGTCAGAATCAGGCCACATAAAATATGTAAAGTCGGCTCAAAAAGTACGGCTTCCCGCCCCCGTCCCGAAGGCAGCTCCCTCCAGTGTTCCTTCCCAGCGATCTCCACAGGCTCACGGCCTCCGGGGCGCGGGAGTTAGGGCGCCGCTCACCACAGGTCCTGGAAATGCGTCCTCGCGGGGAGGGAGCGCTGTGCGGGCTCAGGGGAGACGCTCCGCGGCGGGGGAGAGATCCGGCGTCCGCGGCCACCACCTGCCTCTCCCAGGCCTGCGCGCACTGGACACGAGGAACGCGCGTGGCGTTGGGCGAGGGATGAGGTGGGAGGCAGAGCACAGGGGGCAACAGGACAGAGACGTCTTCCTTCTGGGCAGAAGGACGGAAGTCTCGGTTGCACACGAGGGCCTCGGGCCCCAGCCGGCTGGGTCTCTCCCCGTGTGACAGGTCCAAGGGGACGAGCGGGGTAACGCCGCTGCCGCTGCGGGGCTCTGGGAGGGACCCGCTCTCTGTGCCGCCGCGCGCACGCGGGAAGCCAAGGCCCCGGTTCCCTCGGTCACTTCTGGCTGCGGCTCCGCTCCCCAAAGTTCGCTGTGGGAAAGTCCCGCCCCCGCCGACCGAAGCCACCGTGTCTCACGGGTCAGCGCTGCCGGCGGTCTGCGGGCGCCGGCGGAGGCTTTGGGACGTGAAGTCCGGGAAGCGGCTGGGGCTGCGATTCCGCTTCGGTGCTTCGGGCACGACCGGGAGCCCAGACTGGGGGCTGGCTAGGGTTCGGGTGCGGTGTGGGGACGCGGCGAGGCGAGGGTGCCGCGGGGTCAAGCCTCCCGCAGTCGCAGGGCCTGGGGGCGGGAGCGGCCCTCACCTCGGGCTTGGGTCGCTCTGGCTCTGGCTCTGGTCCGCCGACGCCCAGGGGCGGGCGGGGATGGGGCTGGATGCGCCGGCGGGGACCCTGCTCCTGTAGCCGCCGACGCCTGCCCCAGGGTGGCCTGCGGAGCGGTGCAGCCTGTGGCCAGCGCGGTCGGTCGGGGCACGGCCACTCTCCATCTCTTCCGCAAACCCGCTGTGACCGCGGGCGTCTCCGAAGCGTAACAGCTTTGAGAGTGGAAGCCGGCGTGTCTAACTTTCTTTTCAACTCTGACACCGCGTGAGCCTGTGTTTTTATTATCCTTTGCTCGCAAAGCCTGTAACCCTGACCACGGTACGTCTTGGTGTTCGGGAGGCACGGTGCTAGGACGGAGAATCCTAAGCGGGGCGCCCAAGGCGGCTGAGCGGTCGGCACTTCAGGGCAGAGCCGGCCGCCAGGGCGCTGCTCTCCAAGGTGCTGCTCCTTTGGGCGCCGTCGGGCCTGCCCCGCACCTTCACTTTGCACTGATGGCCCAAGGCTTGGGAGGGTGGGCAGTTCATTGTCCCTATTATCTCCAGCAGTTCGTCCTCATTATTCTGTATGGATCACTGGCATTTCCTCAGCTTTAACTGAATTGGTATGTAAACACAGCTTCAAGCTCCCTTGCTTTTCAACCAGATCACCAGCCCTTGACCCCAGCTATCAAATTTCTGGAGCTGCCTCCCCAGGGACAGAGGGTCAGACTCCAAGGGCACCAAGACACAGGGAGGGGACAACAGAAAGGTTCTTTCCTTCACCTCAATCTCGTGGTTTTCACTAGGGTTCACTCTATAATGTATGTGTCTGGCTCTAAAATGTCAAGTTCTACTCAGTGACTCCCATCTGAAGGTGGCTTCCCAGTAAGGTAAAGGGAGAGGTTTGAATTTCAGAACACAGCTGCAAGGTTCTTCTCGGAGCTGAACAATGGCTGTAGCTATGGACCAACAAACCGAGGCTCCTTCAGTACAAGAAGAGCTTTGAATAACGAAGAATATTCCCACTCAGAGCAGGAAATTTCCCTTCAAGGGAGTGACCACAGACCATAAATCTCCTGCCAGCGCTTTTGGCATTTCCACTATCAAGAAGCATCAGGGTGTGGCTCAGTGGCTGAGCATCGGCCCACGCACCAAGAGGTCGCCGGTTTGATTCCTGGTCAGGACACATGCTCAGGTTGTGAGCCAAATCCCCAGTGCGGGGAACACAGGAAGCAGTTAATGTTCTCTCTCATCAGATGTTTCTATCTCTCTCTAAAATCAATAAAGAAAAAAAAAAAAAAGAAGCATCAGAACCCAGAGAGGCTCTCATCCAACTGCAGAAGCTCTGTCGCTAGTGGCTGAGACCAAACAAGGGTACGAAAGAGCAGATCCTGGAGTTGCTAGTCCTGGAGCAGTTCCTGACTGTCCTTCCCCAGGAAATCCAGATCTGGGTGAGACAAAAACATCCAGAAAGTGGAGGAGGCAATGGTCCTGGTGGATTTGAAGAAAGAACCTGCAAGCCCGGCCGGTGTGGCTCAATAGTTGGGCACTGACTCATGCACCAAGAGGTCACCAGTTCGATTCCCGGTCAGGGCACATGCCCAGGTTGGGCCAATCCCCGGTGGGGAGCATGCAGTAGGTGGCCAATCGATGTTTTCTCTCTCCCCCCTCCCTTCTTCTCTCTTTAGAACCAATAAAGGGGGAAAAAAAAACCCTGTAAGACAGCAGCTGCAGGTGAGATATGAGAACCTAGTTCTGAGTAGTTAAAATAAGGGAATAGGAGAGACAGAGCCTCCTGTGTTGTTTGGGGGATGTGTAGTACTATGCTGTTAGATCAAAGTAGAATTTGCTTATTCCCAGAGCCTGCAACTTTCCTCCCAACTTCAGACTGACTCTTCAGAGAACGCAAACTTTGGTTTTTCTGAGTGTTGTCCCTGTTAAGTGAAAACTGCTTAAAATGGCTGAGCACCACTCTGATCAAGGAGCAACACACAAAACTGTTTTCTTTTTGGAAAACTGCTGTCCCCCAGCAGCAGCCAGCCTGAATCATGGGGCTTCACTGGCCTTTACTGACATTATTGAACCTTTGCATCCTATTGCAAAGTAGCTGTATTGTTGGTTAGATCTCTGCGTTTTGCCTAGGGGTTGACAGGAGCAGTCCCAAGAGAGCTGGTGGGCCTGGGTTCCAGACCTTGTCCCTGAGGCCTTCCACACTCCTTACTGCCCCTGCAGTGATCTGCATATGCCTGACTTCCCCCTTTGCTTCTTTGTGTCTTGGGATGATTAACTTTTAGTGCCCACAGAATCTGAACCACTTCTAGTCATGAACAGGGGAAAGAGGTGCTCTCAGAGAGGGAACCCTCAGAATCAGTACTGGGTTCCCTAAACATCCCTCTGAAGCGAGCACAGACAGAATCCATGTGTCTGTTCCAGGCAATGGTGAAACATTCACAGCCAGAACCGAAAGAACAGCTGAACCGCTGCCCCAGAGTAGAACTCCAGCTCTTCACAAGAGCAGTGAGCAGCCGCAGTGTGGGGAGGAAGGAGGGACCTTTCTGTGGGGAGGGCATGAAAGCCCCCACTGAGTGCGGAAGGTGGGGCAGAGGGGATGTTCCTTCCCACTTGGAGGATGTGGCACATGAACTGACCACATGAGTCTGTGGGATCCTTGATAGGTACCTCCAAGGGGAAAAAAAGACCTGGTGTTTTGTAAACTACTTACAGGACTCTGTGGCACCTCTCCTGATGGTGAGAGACTACCGGTCCCAGGAGATAAGGTTGAGTGCAGATTCTAGGCCTGGTTGGTGGGAAAGGCAAAACGGCAAACTAAAGTGCAGTAATTCTCAAAATACATGTATCCCCAAACCAATTCAGATGATTTGTGTGTGTTATCAAAACTGAATAGCCCAGCCAGTGTGGCTCAGGTGGTTGGAGCACTCTCCCGTACACCAAAAGGTTGTGGCTTGATTCCCTGTCAGGGCACATACCTAACATACCTAGGTTTCGGGTTCAATCCCCAGTTGGGGTGTGTACAGGATTGATGTTTCCTTCTCACCTCTCACTCTCTCTCCCTCTCCCTTGCCCTCTCTCTAAAATCAAGAAGCATGTCCTCGGTGAGGATTAAAAAAAAAAGAATAAATGCCAAAGGAATTTTACCCAGCAGGGTGACCCAAAACTTTGTAGATTAGGCTACAAAATACCATCAGCCTGCATGTGGCCCATCTCCTTCCTTACGGAAGGCGGCCCCACAGCTGAGGTAGTAAGGGAGTGTATTCAAGTCCTTCTTTTCCTCTAGACTGTATTATACTGATTTACTTGTTTGCCTTAAAAGTAATGGTTACTTCCATCTTCCACATCTGATCTTGCCCATGCGGTATGCAGGATTGTATAGTGAGGGGAAAACAAAAGCTTGTGTCACACAGCTCACAGTTCAAATCCCAGCTATGCCACATAACTGTAACGAAGCAAGTATGAACAGTGTCCAGCTCAGGGCATAGGTGTTCTGTAAATGTTAGCTTATTTCTTCCTTTTCTTTATCTTCCCCTGCCCCCTAATTGCATTTAAAAGCCAAAGGAAACTCACTTGTTAGTTTCTTCAAGTCTGTTTTGTCCCCTGCCCTCACCTCCGCCTCTGGCACTACAGAGGCACTTTGTTCAACGGTAGCCTATTTTGAAAAGGGGTGCTGATTTCTCAGGACTGGGTGACATCTGGTGATGTGGCCGGGTGTGTCTCCTGGGAGACACAGAGGCAATCAGAGCCTGGACAGGAACCATCTGGAAATAAGTTGGGAGAAATCTGCAAATGCGGCCTTGCTAGGTAAGAATGTCTTTTTCCTGTATGACCAGAGTTAGCTGTGGAGTTTCTATAGTATTCACTCCGGACCTTTTTGGGTTGAATTTTTCAAATCTATTCCTTCCTCAGTCCTGCTGGGAAAGGTACGTATAAATCTAATACCGCAGTCAGTGCTATCATGATGAGTTTCCGGAGTCCCGAAAGGATGCTGCATTGAAGCTCATCTTAGGAAGAGTCAGTACAGCCTGTGGCACATGCCTGGATTTATCTGTCACAGGACAGGTGAACGTGGGTATATAGTCATAAATTTGGGCCTGAACTTTTTCTTATTGTTCCTTCACAGATCTTAATATTACTTTCTTTCTTTTTTAAAATTTTTTCCCAATTTTTATTATTTTTGTTACAGATGTTTTTCCTTTTTCCCCCCTTAGACACCCTCTTCTGCAACCTGCCCCCTCCTCCTTAATATTACTTTCACTGAGCCTTTCAAAGAACCCCCTTAGATATTTATTTATTTTTCTTTATTGATTTTAGAGAGAGAGGGAGGGAGAGGGAGAGAGCGAGCTAGAAACAATGATGAGAGAGAACATCAATTGGCCGCCTCCTTATGCCCCCCACTGGGGATGAAGGCCACCACTTGGGCATGTGTCCTGACTGGGAATCAAACCAGTGACCCCTTGGTGCATGGGTTGATGCTCAACCACTGAGCCACACCAGCCAGGCTATGAGTGTCTTAATCACTATGTTATATCAGCCTCCCAAATGTACAAAGTGCTGGGAACCACAGCTTACATGAGGGTTGGGCTGTAAAGTCAGTACACAGGGAATGATGTGTAAAGTCAACATTACACTTGAGAATGCCTCCCACAGCCATTAGGTAAGGAGAGCTTCTCTCGTGCCTAAAATCTATGGGACTGAAACCTGTGGGAAGCAACAGGATTCTGTTACCCACAATTGCTCTGATCTAAGAGCAGCCACCAAATCTCTATCATGCATCCTACCTGGGGTTTTTCCATATATTTCTTCTAACTTTCCCAACAACTCTGCAAGGTAGTTACTACTATACTCATTTTACCAATAAAGACACGAGGCTAAGAGAGGCTGCTCAACCGGCCCAAGGACACTCAGCTGGTAACAGGGACCTGTGGTCACTTGAGTCCTAAATCAGTACCTTGTTGTACACACAGCAGCTCCTCTTCCGAGAGGCCTGGCAGGAAGACGCTGGAGTCAGCAGGAGGCACGGAGGTCCACCCAGTCCCACACGTGCACAGAAGCATCACTCGCTGCTGATAACAAAGTCCTTGGTTTGCGAGGGTGCCAGGTGTGGGTGGTGACCAGTGGAGCAGTGCCTATCCCATTGCCCTCTAGGAAGATGTGACCTCTGTGAGTGAAGAGAGGTTCTACTTGGCTCTCTAATCCATCCCAAGATGTGACATCATAGACCAGGACTGTCCCATCAAAACCTGAGGAAGGGTAAGAAATGAGAAGATTGACACTGGAACTCTAAAATAATTTTCTTTTCTTTTTGTTAATCCTCACCTAGGGTATCTTTCCATTGATTTTTAGAGAGAGTGAAAGGGAGGGAGGGAAGAGGGAAGGGGGGGGGGAGACACTTCAATATGAAACACACTGATTGGCTGCCCCCCCAACCAGGGCTGGGGATTGAACCCGCAACCCAGATACATGCTTGTTTGTGTTTTTTTTTTATCGTCACCCGAGGACATTTTTTCATTTTTTGTTCAGATAGAGTGGGAGGGAGAGAGAGTAAGAGAGGGAGAGAGAGAAACATCGACGTGAAAGGGACACATCGAGTGGCTGCCTCCTGCTCGACCCAACCAAGGCCGGGGACAAACTGCAACTGAGGTACATGCCCTTAGCAGGAACTGAACCTGGGTCTCTCTGGACCACAGGCCGATGCTCTAACCGCTGAGCCAAACCGGCCAGGGCCAGATACATGCTCTTGACCAGGAATCGAACCTGTGACCCTTCGATCTGCAGGTGGACACTCTAACCACTGAGCCAAACTGGCCAGAGCAAAAATAATTTTTAGTTTGCTCTATGGTACCAAAACAGGCTATGGGATGAGGAATGTAATAGTAAATAAGCTATTTCACGGCCAACCAAGGGTGCGGAACATCTGCCCTCATGCTAGCAGCTGCTGACTCCGTGGGGCATGTGACAACAAGAATCTGGTATATCTATCACGTGCCAGGCCTGAGGCTAATCCTAGACATACATTCTCTTCATTCTCAACTGTATGAAGTAGGTACTAATATTTACCCCAGGAAACTGAGGCTTCAGAGACTTTTTAAACCTTTTCTTCTTGCCCCAAATTCTAGTCCATCTGGGCCTCTCTCAGCAGATGACCTCTTCTCCTAACTGACAAAGAAATAAAAGCCCTTAGAGCAGCGGTTCTCAACCTGTGGGTTGCGACCCCTTTGGGGGTCAAACGACCCTTTCACAGGGGTCGCCTAAGACCATCAGAAAACATATTTCTGATGGTCTTAGGAACCGAGACACGGCTCCTCTATCTCCAGGCGGGCGCACCCACATAGATTCGCCCACATATAACATGAGGAGCTGTATTAAAGGGTCGCGGCAATAGGAAGGTTGAGAACCACTGCTTTAGAGGAACATTCTCATATCCCCCCACGACCTAGCTATACCCACGTGTACTCTATCCTGCTGTCTTGTTAGAAACCAACCCTTCCACCCACACTTGGCTCTTTCACTCCTTCTGGATCCTGCCATTATTAATGATCCTTTCTTGCTCTCTCAACTATTCTTTCAACTTCTCCCCCCTCAATGGATCCTTCCCACTGGCCTGCAGATGTCCTCACTAAATACCCTCATTCAACTAGACACTGCCAGGTCGGACCTAGGAGCCTACTCACCTAGGGGTTTGCTATAATTCAAAAAGCAAGTAGACTGAGAAGCACCCTTGGGATCTATAGTCTCTTTCTGGTACAGTCCTATGGCTGTCCCAGTGTTTACTATCTGCAGGCCTCTCAAACAGCCTCAGCACTGAATTTGCTGACAGGAAAGCTCTGCTACCAATGTATGAAAGTTTAGTAGCCAGACTGGAAAAGGGCCTGCCCCTGAAGAACCTGGAGAGTTAATCTGGAGATCCCCTATGAGCAACTTTAACTTTTGGGGCCAGAGGCTCCTTTCTGAGCTCTCAAAAGTCGCTTGGAAGGGAAAGCTCAAACAATAGAAGCAAAATCCTGCTCAGCAGTACCTGAAATGGCCAAGCAGTTGTCCAGGCATGGAGCCCAAGTCACTCGCAGCAGTTCTGGGTCAGGGCTGGGTGAGGACACTGGGCACTGGACTGAGTTCACAGGATGGCAGAGATCCCGAGGGTCAAGAAGGCGGAGCCGCCCGTCTGAGCAAAGGCTGGCAACACTGGGTCCAGGGCCTTGGCCCTTGGCCCTGACTTCTGCACACCACCTCCCTCCACCAGACCCAGGGTTAGGGCTGACACTCTCTGACGGTGCCCACTCCTGGCGGGTGTCAACGAGCCCCAGGCGGCCTGAGGTGCAGCAGAAGGCAAAGGTGTCTGCATCCAGGACCTGCAGGCTACTTAGCTCCTCACTGTCACTGACACCTGGAAGACAGGGGGCAAAAAAGAAAAGCTGTTGGAGTCGCATGGGTCTGGCAACTTGGCAGGGCTGGCTAGTCCCAGTCCCTTCCCCTAGGAAGCATCCCCAATCCTAGGCAGAATAAACCATGTCTCCCCTCTCCTGTTCATTTCACCATTCTACTCGGCTGGGTAGGTGCTGGTCCCAGCACTGCCTCCTCCAATCCTAGAACAGGAACCCCTAGGCCAGGGCTTGCCTCTCATTCATCTCGTGTCCCCAACATCAGGCACAGTGTTGAATTCAGTCCAAACGTGGCTGAATAGGGCTGGAAAGCAGACAATGGCTAGAGGAGCCAGCAGGGGGCAGACTGCAGCCGTACCTGAGGTGTACGTGGTCTTCTGGGTCTCCAGATCCACAACCTTCAGATCGCTGAGCCGCACCCCATGGAGGACTCCAGGTGCCACTGACGAGAAGATGGCGACCCTGGGCCAGAGACTCCCCTCTTTCTCATGCACGGCAATGGTGCTGACAGCTTCAATGACATCTGGGGGAAAGTGGAAAAGGTGAAAATCCAGAATGTTAATGAAGGTTTGAAACATAACATGGTGAAAGCCAGCCAGCGGTCTTTCCCTGTACATTTGGAAGGTCAAGGAAGAAAGGGAAGTGCCAGGTGGCAAGAGATGATATGGAAACATAAACACTCTGCATTATATTTATATTTTGAAACTGTCAGAAGCACTTTAATTTCCTTTTTTTAAATGTATTTTTATTTTATTTTATTTTAGAGAGAGGGAGAGAGAGATAGAAACATCGATGAGAGACACACATTGATCGGCTGCCTCCTGCACACCCACACTGGGATTCAGCCCACAACATGGGCATGTGCCTGACCAGGAATCGAACTGGCGACCTCTTGGTGCAGGGTCAATGTTCAACCACTGAGCCACACTAAAGTGGGCAGCACTTTAATTTCTTTATCATTTGTCTTGTGAACTGTTTTGCAAATGGGAGATAATGAATCACAGCCACCATCTCAAAAGCCCCCCAAACAGTTCTGGCTTTTTATAATTTAGTGGAGTACAAAGAAAAGAGAAAAGGAAAGAATACACAGATGGTGGCATTTACACATTAACTGAAAAGAACAGGCACAGAATTCATGAACTAATATTATTTCTTCAAAAACATCTACGATCTCAGCACTCTCCTGAAGCCTTGCAGATGTCACATGCAAATGTCACTGTCTTCAAACATAAACTGGACAAGAAAGTCCATGTCTTTTTTACACTGAACAGAAGAAAGCACTCGACCTCAAGTCGAATCAATTTTAGTTTCACCTGTTTGTCTCAGCCTACTTCTTCACTGGCTCAGATTAGGGGAAGGAGGTGTGTGTCAAATTCACTCACCACTGTCCTCTGTGACCTGCCACACCTGCAGGTAACAACCCGGAAGGCCACTGGTCACCAGCAACCTATTCAGGATGAATAGAAAATCTCAGTGCAGACAGTGGGGAGCTCACCCACATACCTCCCAGCCTTCTCCCGCTCCAGCCTACTCAGCTTGGGATTCCTACACCCCCACCTCAGGAAAGCTCACTGCAGGAAGGGATTGTCTAGTTACCCTCATTTAACAGAGGAGGAGGGGGCTCACTCCACTTTAGGGACAGGCCCACAGCCATGGAGAGTCACAGGACTGAGTCCAGGCTTCCATGTGGCATGAAGTGTCCTAGAGAGGACACCAGCATGGAGCCTGAACACAGTCCTGACCCAGACTCTCAGTCTCTGCCAATGGAGCTATTAGCCCCGGCCACCCACCATCAGCTCTCTGAGAAACTAAGAGCATCCTCTGCTCTCTATCTATTTGGAGCAGCTCCAGAGATCTGTGGGTTATAGTAGTAAAAAGGTCTTCTGAGAGACGATGAAACCACTAAGCAATAGGTTCTTTGTATTCCAGATTTGTGTGTGTGTGTGTGTGTGTGTGTGCGCACGCGCGTGCGCTCACAGACATCTGTGTGCTGAAGGGGTAAAGGTGGGGTGGTGATAAAGAGGCAGAACACTCCTGACATTTCCAGCCACTCCATCCCGAATGGAGGGTCTGGGTAACAGAGCTGACCATACCTGGTGTCTGGCACGTGCTTCAGATCAAAGACAGATCTGTCTGAAAATCCTCCATGACGTACCTTGAAATCTCTTTCAGGCAATAAGCCCTGAAATACAGAGGGGTGGCCAATCAGATAGAGCCCGCTCTCCAAAGGAATGTTTCAGGCAAGCTGTAGGTAAGGAGCCAGATCTCAGCCTGGCAGGAAGCCACGGAAGCTGTTCTGGTGACAACAGATGCTTCTCCCTGCAGGGCCTTGTGTGCTAATTGTCAGTATGGGTCTCAGCTACCTACATGAACGGACAGTTTCCTTTCTTTTCTGCACGTCCAAAACCCTTCTCCTAATCTTCCCCCAGCCCCTTTCGCTCTAGCACAAGTGTTCCACTCCAGGCCTTCTTAGGGAGTCACAGAGGTATAACAGCTTCATCAAAAAAAGCTGGAGCCCTGGCTGGGTAGCTCAGTTGGTTAGAGTATCATTCCGACACGCCAAGGTTGCAAGTCCAATCCCTGGTCAGGGCACATACAAGAATTAAGCAATGAATGCACAAATAAGTGGAACAAATCGATGTTTCTCTCTCTCTCTTGCCCACTTTCCCTCTCTCTCAAATAAATTAAAAAAAAAAAAAAAAAAAAAAAAGCTGGAAGTTATCAGTCAACATATCCCCATTTCTCATGCCACCTCCCACTGGAAGTCAGGTGAGTTCTTCTAGCAATAAAAATATAACAACTACCAATTATCCAGCATTTATTGTATTAGACACTGTGTTTAGTGCTTTATCTGCTTTATCATGTTGAATTCTAGACGCAGGTACTATATAATTACCCCTATTTAAAATGACACAACTAAGGCCCAGGGAATTTAAGCAAATTTTCTAAGATCACACAGGGATTATGTTGTGAATCTGAACCCAAGTCTGTCTACCAAGTCCATGCTGTTAGCCACTAGACTACTATCTCCATGCGAGGAACTAGAGACAGGGGAAAGAAAGTAGCACAAGAGGAAAGAGGAAGAGCAGTGGTGAGGTGGGAGGTAAATCAGTCTCATGAATCAAGCTTGAGTGGTGGGGATGGGGACATCAAGAGCACGAGACAGGACATTTCCCCAGGGAAACAGGGACTAGGAGGCCTTATCAGATGAATCACAATTTTATAGCAAGACCAGGCAGCTACCAACTCTTTTCTTTTGACACATTCTCTTCTCTTGGTTTCTGGAACACTGGCCTTTTCTGTGATTCCTCTTACTTTATTATTATTATTATTTCGATCTTTTTGTTAATCTTCACCTGAGGGTATTTTTCCATTAATTTTTAAAAATATGTTTTAATTGATTTTTCAGAAAAGAAAGGAGAGAAAGACAGAAACATTGATGTGAGAAACAGCGATTGGCCACCTCTTGCACGGCCCTCACCCGTGACAGAGCCTGGAACTGGGCACGTGCCCTGACTGGGAATCGAACCAGGACCTCTCGGTCCATGAGCCACACCGGCCGGGCTGCATTAATTTTTTAGATAGAGTGGAAGGGAACAGAGAAACATCGATGTGAGAGATACATCAATTGGTAGCCTCCAGCACAAACCGGACTGGGGCCAGGGATCAAACCTGCAACCCAGGTATGTGAGCTTGACTGGGAATTGAACTAGAGACCCTTCAGTCTACAGGCCGATGCTCTAACCACTGAGAAAACTGGCCAGGGTGAGTCCTCCTACTTTAAAGATTATTCCTTCTTAGTATTCCTTGTGAGTTCATCTTCCTTTGCCCATTCCTTAAATGTATTCTCTGAAGTTCTGTCTTTAGCCACCTCCCCCTTTTATTCCTTATACATTACACATTAATTCTTAATCATTCTAAGGGTTTTAACCATCCTCTATACCCTAAATCTATTTTTGATACTCTAAAATTGACCTCTACCTCTGGTAACCCTCTGTAAATCACAAGACATTCCTTAGTACTTATCTCTGTGCATACTGGCCTAGTCTGTTAGACCAGAACGGCAGGCCTGGGGTTTGTCTGTCTCTCACTTTCTAGTATCCAGGACAATAGCAGCTCCATAAAAGTTTAATAAATGATTAAAAGTAGACCCATAGGCTCAGCATTTATATTTCAAGTTACCTGGTTTTCTTTTACAGAAAGTCTGAGAGGTAACAGCAGATGAAGAATTTCATTTCTTTTCAGGTTTTCATAGCCAGCAACAAAAACTCCTGGAAAAAAGAAGCAGAAGTAGCCGTGACAAAACGCTAGAAAGATTCCGGACCATGGCTGGCTCTGGAAACTCCACCAAATCCGCTGAAGCAAAGATAAATTCCGTTGTCGCTGATATGCAACCTTGTACTGGGGGAAGGAAGAGATCTAGAACTTAGTGCTGATGGGGCACAAAGTGACCAAGGGGCCCTCAGAAGGGTGGGCTGGGTCCCACCCTTCTCTGGGCTGAGCTCTTGAGTCCCAGCTTGGGTGGGAGTGCACCTCCTCACCTTTGTCACCAACCCATTCAAGGACTCGAGTGGCTCCTGGGAGGTCGAACGCATGGAAATCCTGGTACCTGCATGATGGGAACACAGTGTCACACGGTGCACGGCACGTTACTGTTCCAGAACCCTGAGGTGGCAGCATGCTTCGGGGCTGAGGCCCAGGCCCTGGAGCCAGACAAACCCGGAATCAAGCCTCATTACACATGTTGCTCCCTGCGAGATTGGAATCAGGCCAGCCACAGTCCCCGAGCCTCGCTGCTCGTTGTAAAACGGAACTCCCAGGGCACCTAGACTTCCCAAGGTTGACGTGAAGAATCCGGGAGATAGTAGGGAGTTCAGCTCAGAGGCTGGCGCACAATAACCGGCCCCTGATTACCACCCCCCACAAACTGCTCTCACTAGTATCTCACACACCTGGGCGCACGCAGAAACGTGCCACTCCCCAGAGGCCCGGGCGGAGTCCTCCGCCCGCCTCGCCCCGCCTCGCCCCGCCCCGCCCCGCCCGCCCCGCCCGCCCCGCCCGCCCCGCCCGCCCCGCGGCCAGCGCCGCCGGCCAGACCAGGATCCCCTCCCTGCTGCGCCTCGCGCCGCCCAGCCCGCGGCAGACGCGAATACGCTCTCCCAGGCCTACACGACTTACAAGCGCAAGGATTCCACCAGCCAGTCCTCTGCGGGATCCATGGCAACTGTCGCTTCCGGTACCCCACTTCCGCCTCAGAACCTTCCTGGGCGGGAGCGGCCTTCTCGCGAGGAGTGGGTGCGGCCTGCTCTAACGTGGAGGGCGTGGCTTCACGCAGGGGGCGGGGCCTACAGTGGTCGAGTGCCGCCGTAGCCTCGCTGGGTTGGGGTCGGGGTTCTCCCCGGCTAAAGTTCCGGAAAAATGACGTAGAATCAGGGATTCCCAGGATGTCAGCTCTGAGTGGGGCCCGAGGAACGATATACTGTTCGCTTTACAACCGGGTATTTGCAGATCAGAGGGCCAAAGGCCAGGTAAGATACAGGATGCCCAGTTAAACTAGAATTTTAGGTAAACGACGAATAATTTTTTCTTATAAGTATGTCCATGCAATTTTAGGCCATCTTATACAATTAAAAAAGGGGATTGCTTATCTGAAATTCCAATTGAACTGGGTGTCCTGTATTATTTGCTAACTCTGGCAACCCTACCGAAAGTCAGAGAGAAGGCAGCAGGGTAGGATCCCAGCTGGGCTCTCACCTTGATATGCGCTGGGGGCGCCCCTCAAAGCCTGGCGTGGGGATGAAATGAATGGAATAAGCAAAGCCCCATGTAGTGTAGGCAGCTCTCTTTTATGGGCAAGAAAACGGGAGAGACTTGCTTGTGCCAGTAGGTGGCAGAGGCGAGCGTGGAACCAATTGTGCGGCACAGGACCTGGCATACAGCAGGTGTTGAGTACCTGTTTGCAGAATACGCTAAGGAGTAGGAGTCTTGAGTCAGTGCCAGGCTGGTGCCATGGAATGCTCTGGGCTTTTTGGAGCCAGCCCCATTTCACGGACCGCCCTTTTCCTTCCCATACCCTCAAACATTCTGGAAGGAAAGGACCAGACAGTCCATGTAAAGAGCAAGGTTTTTATTCACAACTTCAACAGGGAAGCAAGAAATACAGCAGGAACATAATTTGTCTGCGTTGGCGATATTCCTGGTGACCCAACCAGTAATGGAGTAAAAGAGATTTGAGTCCAAGATTTACATCCAAATGGGGCCACTAGGACGGTTTCATTCAGCACCTTCCCTGGGTGGGCACAGCCTAAGCCACGCTGTCGCGTCTTCCTCATTAACGACATCACTTCTGCAGCATTTGCACCAGCAGCCTCCTGTACTGAAGGGGAACACAGAGGAATTGACCTGGGCAGAGGGGGCAAATGATACGGGTATCCTGCCATTCCTAAGTGCTAGGCGTCCAGAGAGTTAGACAGGGACAGGCTCCAGCTGAGGCAGGCCCCTCCAGCAAGCACCTTTCTTCCTGAAGGGGTCCGGGCAGGTTTTCTCACAGTAACAGCTCTAACCTCACAGGGTGGTCACGACAGTCAAGGGAGATCATGGAAGTAAAATCCAAGTATGGTGACTGGCCCTCTGCCCGTGTCAGTGTTTCCACTCCCCCAGACCCCACCTCTGAAGCCAGTCTCCCAGGGCTACAGGCTGCTTCCTCTGAGATTCTCTTGTGGGTCTTCAAGACCAGCAGCTCCAGAGGTAACACAGTCTCCCTTCAGACTCAGCCAGCTCAAGCTCCTGGCCCTTTCATCCCCAGGGGCGGGTGGTTCTGTGCATCAGCAGGGTCAGGAAGGTTGACTGCAGCTGGACCTTCTCTAGGGCACACCCCTTCCTTTTTTTGAAATGTCTGCACCATATGCTATGCACAGTGGGGGACACAAAGGTGAGCCAGCAACAGGTGCCTCCAGGGAGCTCACAGACCATACTAGCTCCCGTTTACTAAGTGCTTTCTATGCAACTGTGCCACGCTGAGCACATGACATGGGCTCATTTAATGGGAGATGGACACTATTATCCCTATTTTATGGACGAGAAGATGAGGCTTAGAGAGGTTAAGTGACATTTCTAAGGTCACACAGCTAAGTAGGTACGTTTTGAGCCTAACACACTGTCACGAGAACCTACATCTACCACCTCACTGCCTTCCACACACAGCAACAGAGTACCAGGAAAAATGGTGTGGGACAGAAACAGCTCCAGGAGCAGGGAATGGCTAGAGACTAAGGCTGGCTTGGCTTGATCTTTTGGGCCTTGAAACCCCACAGGTCAGAGGTTTACAACTAAGGATGAGTTTAACTCTCACCTCTGTCCCCTCACCACTGCACCTCTGGCAATGTCTGAAGACATTTTTGGTTGTCACAACTGGAGAGGTGGGGAGGGAGGGATGCTCTAGTGAACAGAGACCAGGGATGCTGCCAAACTTCCTACAATGCATAGGACAGCCCCCACAACAAAGAATTACTCAGCCCATAATGTCAAGAGTGTTCTGAGGTTGAGAAACACTGCCATAGGTCACTGAGGCAGATGACAGACTGGGAAGAACACTGGTCAAGGTGAACAAGGTCGGACTCTTCTCTCCCCTTCTGTGGGCATCAGTGTCCCAACCCTAACCACAAGCATACACAGGGCACAGCAAGGGTGGACAGCTGGGGTGTCCTGTGGGTGGACTGTGGGAGGAAGGTCCAGCTGCTAGAGGCTGGATAATCCTAGGCTGGGCAATCAGTGAGGGGAAACTCTTCTCCTTCCTCTTACTCTGTGGGGTTTGCTGGGAAGGTCAGCTTCCTTTCTTTTTTTACTTAAAAAAAATGTCTTCACCTTCCTTTCTTTGAAGACCTCCCTCTTTCAGCTCTGGATCACAGGTAGAGCCTAGAATCCCTGGATTTCTGGGGCCTATTAGGCCCTGGTTAGGCAGGCCCATCCTAAACTCAAGGCTGGATCCAGGGGCAGCCCTGGCTGAGCCTCTCCCGGGGCCGAGGTGGGGCCTGGCTCACCTGGGTATGAGGGGCTGGGCTGCCGGGGCTTGTGCCCAGAGCTTTCTTCAGCAGGAGGATCCTGAACAGCTCATGACTCAGCTGTAGTCTCTGGTCCTTCAGGGAGACATCGGGAGCTGTCCCCAGTAGGGATGGGCTGGGGGCCTCCAGACTCTTCTTGCCCATGAAGTGACCTAGAGAGGAGGTGCCGAGGCACAAGGCAGTCAGGGAGCAAGGATCCTATCTCCTGTCACACAGGGAAAGTTCCTCATCTCTCCCACGTTTTAGCTCTCATGGAAGGAATATACACAACCTTCCTCCTCTTCACCAAGGAACCATAAAAACCCCTGGGTGGTGGCAGAGCCTGTCCCTGAACTTTTCCTGAACAGGTAGTGGTGGAGAGGATGGCGCAGACAGGAGGAAGTGGGATGGGCCGGGGCCAGGGATAAACTACCAGTTGGCTGCCTGCTTAGAAGAGGATGGCAAAGGGCAGGGAATGAAGTAGAGAATGAAGAGGCATCTGAAAGGAAGAGGTGCAGGGAGAAGAAACACAGAAGTTAGAAGAGTCCGTGGGGTCTTGCTTAAGGGAAAAGGCACCAGCTGGCAGGCAGGTGTAGGATCCAGCCTCAGCTCTGCTTGAAACTGGATGAGTGACCTTAGCCAACACACTGACCTGTCTGCGTCTCCAGTCCCCTATCTATTAAATCAGATGAGTTCCAGGCCCCCACCAGCCTCTGCACGAATTCGGTGGCTGAGGGGAGGCCAGAGAAGGAAACGTGGATAAGAGCGCGGTGGTGAGGGGCGCTTGCCCGGATCCCAAAGACTTACCGGTGGCCCAGAGGTTGCCCCGGGAGTGCACTCGGATTTTGCTGGCCCGGCTGCGGGGCTCCGGGAGATCCCAGCTGAGAGAGGCAGTGCCGGCGGCGAGCAGAGCGAAGAGCAGGACGCCACCAAACCACCAAGAACCCCCTGCCCGTAGGGCCATGGCTGCGCCCAGGCCACGCGCTGGAGCTGGAAGCTTAGGAGCAGCGAGCATCTGCTCCAACCTCCAGCACCCGCCTTCCCTGCTTTTAAACCCGGAGCCCCTGGGGGCGGAGCCTGTCTGAGGTGCCCGCCCCCTGGCGCCGGCCCCTCCCGCAAGCCCTTCGCCCCTCCGTGTCTGGTCAGGGCGCCCATGCAAACCCGCATTCCTGCCCCTGGATGCTCGGCCGAGCCCACCACCTGCAGGCTAAGGACCTGGCCCTCCTCTCCACTCTCACCGGCTTTCGGCCAACGAGTGACTATTTCACCTTGAACCCTCCCTCTATAAGGGTAAAAATGGGGGCGAGGATGCCTCCTCCCGTGTCCAGGTACTGGAGGAGCTCCCTCCCTCTCAGGGGCTCTGGGCACCACCAGAAACCACTGCAGGCGCTTGGGGTGGGAAACGGAGTGACGGGGGGATAAGGAGACCCGCCCCCACGGGGCTCTGCTGAGGAGAGCTATCGGGTGGGCAGGGGGAGGCAGAGCTCTGGGTCCGGGGAATGAGCTCTGGACCAGAAGTCCATACACTAGCCGCGTGACATCCTAGAACCTCGCTTTCCACGACTGTAACATAGGAATAACTGCAATGCCCTATTTTAAATACTTTTACATTTTTTAGTACAATTCTTTTTTTTTTTTTAGAGAGAGAGAGGAAGGCAGAGGAAGAGAGAGAGAGAGATGCATCGATCATTGCCTCCCACATGCACCCCAACCTGGGTGTGTGTCCTGACCTGGAATGAAACCCACCACCTTTTGGGGTACAGGATGACACTCAACCAACTGAACCACACCGGCCAGGGCTTTAGCACAGTTCTTTGTTTGGCTAAAAGCAGCAGTCCTACAGACTGCCCACTGACACATTCAGCACTGCTTCCTCCCACGGGGCTGTCCAGTCTTTCTTAGAATGAACTTCTGGGTCAGTGGCATCACTTTATGACTAGGCAAAAAGGCTGTGCTCCAGAATAATACATTTCCGTTGGCTTAAATGTGTACTAAACACCAATGATCACAGCACTATGCCAGGCACAAGAAGGAGAGGAGACAAAGGATAATTCTCTGCTCCAAAGGGAGTTTACCCTCTCATGGGAGAGACAGGAGTGATGATGGAAGAGGGGGGTGCAGACCAACCCCTGGACTCTAGATCCTTCCCTGAAACACTGCAAAATATGGCTGTAACAGAACCTGCTCAATAATGGCATTGCTATTAGGCCTGCTAGCTCTATGGACCACCACTCCAAAAGAAGTGTATACAAGAAGCTGCTTGTCATGCTGAGCTCCCAGGAGCATGACCCACAGGACAGGGACACTCCTCTTCCAGCTGTGCCTTTCCCCCCAATCTCCTTGCTTCTCATCTCCCACCCTGGCATTTATACCTCTCTGCATCCTTGCACTGCTTAGCCAAGGTGTGCAGATATAGCTCTTCTCACCTCCCCATAACAGTCCTCCCCCTTGCATCAGCCACACACCCATCCCATCTTCTCTGGTCCTCAGATGCAGTAACTGTGGGAACACACAGGAGCTGGCACTGAATGCTGCCTCACTGAAATGCTTGAAGGAAACTTATTTGGTAGGTTTATCTCTCACTTTATGGCTGGAAGCAGCTCAGAGGTGAGTCACTTGCCCAGACATCACACTAGACGCAGACTTCAGGTCTGTCTGGACCACTCTATCAGGGCAGATGCTGCTTTTCCTAAACCACACTCACGGTTTTTTACCCTCTCAAGTGTGAAGATCAAGTTCGTTTAGATTCCTCAGGGGAGAGGGAACGGGCACTGCATTTCGAGTTTCACACCTCTCTTCAGCAGGTAACCCTGGGATTCTGCTCTGACAGGTTCATTTACACTTAGGCCAAGCCTCCCCTGAAACGGTCAGTTCACAGCTCCAAGCCTGACCACAGGTGCCCCAGGGACCACTTTATCTGTCAGCCTAGCACAGGACAAAAGGGACTCTGAAGACCCCGGACAAAGAAGCAGGGCAGCAGCTCCACAGCCAGCTACAAAACACTGCCTCAGGAATGAGAAGCATTGGGCACAGCAGAGGGCGGTGTGCCCGAGATAGCACGTCTCAGCGCGATCTGGGAGCACGAGCCTCTGGGCTTAGAAAAGGACCTCGACTGGCGACTGCCTGCTGTTCCCCAAGTCCACTGTCACGGCAAGAGAAGTCCACAAGCCTCCTGCTATCCCACTGTGAAGACGGACAGTGAGCCATGTGGAGATGCACGGGAAGTTCTGAGCTCACTCGTGACCCTTCTATGTAGTGCTGTAACTGTATGAAAGAGGAGACACTATTGTTCCTATAATGCAAACTTAAGAAAAAGCGAGATAAAATATTCTCAGCTGGTAAGGATAAGAGGTTGGATATAAGAGACCTCAGGGAGATTTTTATCAGAACGAAGAAGAGGTATGAGGTTTTTACGTTTCTTAAGGGGCCATGAGTTTTAAAAGATTACGGAGCACTCTTTTATAGGAAAGCTAGGAGACAGCTCCTGTCTGTCTAGGAGGGTAGCCAGGTCATCTGTGAGGTGGCGCTCAGCAGAAGCTGCCAAATTATACCTACTCTGAAGGATCATCCTTTGAAACAGCTCATAAAAACCATTAGGCTAATAAATACAGGGATTAATGAGCAACAGCACACGGTACCCTTGCAATGAGGTCCCAGAAGAGAAATCTCTTGCTCCCTGATACCATTACCGTTGGTTTTTATTCCATTATGCCTATTCCATAAAGCACAGACATGATCGTTTCCCTCTTTACATTAACCCCAAAGGAACTGAGAATTATAGCAGACAACAGAATCTTTTGATGTGCCTTATCATCTATTTTCTCATCCGTTTCTCCTCCCACACTTATGTCAATCCCAAATCCTTCAATTATTTTATATCTCATCACATATCTTGTATTTTTGTTTGTTTGTTTGTTTTTATCCTCACCCGAGGACATTTTTTTTTCGATATTTTGTTCAGATAGAGTGGGAGGGAGAGAGAGAAACATCGACGTGAAAGGGATACATCGAGTGGCTGCCACCCACACGACCCAATCAGGGCAGGGGACAAACTGCAACCGAGGTACGTACCCTTAGCGGAACCGAACCCGGGTCTCTCCAGACCGCAGGCCAACACTCTAATCTCTGAGCCAAACCGGCCATGGCTTATTTTGTACCTTTATGAGCCGCTCCAATTCCTTTTGGAACAACGCAGGGTGTAAATAAGTCTAAACTGTGCAAAGCACTGTGACAGGGACTAGGGGACAGCACAAGGATGAATTGGAGGCTGGTCTTGCCTTAATGCCTTCAGAGAGCTGGTTGGGAGTGGGACACACATCACACAATGTCACAGAGGAGCACGAACAAAGTCTGGCAGCACAGAGCAGGAAGCACTATACACTTGAGAGCTTAGTTGAAGAATAATTTTGAGCTCCCTGTGCATCTTTTGAATGCTGCACCTAGGATCCTAAGTGGAAAAAATCTGTTTCATGTACCCCTGTTAAGGCACTGAGTTTCTGGCAGAGGAGGGACGTAGCCTTACTCATTTTACATCCCCAGGGCCTAGCCCAAAATCTGGCACAGAGTAGATGCTCAATAAATGTCTGAGGATGAGAAAGCTTTTAGCAGGTAGAGCAGTGAGCTGACACTCCAGGGAGAGTGACCAGCAGAAGCAAAGACTGGAGGTCTGTACAGTGAGACCAATGTCAAGGGTATAAGAATGCGGGCTTTCCTTAAAGCTGAAGCTAGAAAAATCCTCAGGTCTTCGAATGACACTTGGAAGGCAATGTCTTCACTATTTTTTGATAGCACCTGCATATTCTGGTCTCTCAAACTTCTTGGTCTGGAACTGCTTACAGTCCTAGTGAGGGAGGATGGTGAAGGAGCACCTTGAGGAAGGCAAATAATCCATTTAGCTGCTAGAATCAGCTGGATCATTTCTGAAGCTCAATAGAGTGACACATCACAAGAAGGCTGCCTCAGATGCTGAGATGCCCCATGTTCTAAGGGGTCACTTAGACTTGGAAACACACATGCAAATGACCAACAAATGCACTCAAGGATAACAGAGCCTTTATTCCTAGACTAGGCTCTCTCAGATGCCTGAGACCTCCTAAGAAAAGTGACAACACCAATACTTCTCCCACCAAGAAAGAGCACAAAGAAGAGTCCAAGGACAGCACACAAAAGAAGAAAACAGAATTAACATGAACAATTCTGGAGCGGGAACATGTTGTTTAAATGGAACCATGGAGAGAGAAAGTTTTCAGATTTAAATTTGGCAAGACCAATACAATGTACTGAGTAAATAACAGGAAAGTACAAATTGTTTTAATGATTCATATGCTCTGCCCCAGAATAATAGCTCAATAATAATACTACCTTGTCTGGCCAGTGTGGCTTAGTGGTTGAGCATCAACCCATGCACCAACAGGTTGCTGGTTCAATTCTCGGTCAGGGCACACGCCCGGGTTGTGGGCCAGATCCCCAGTGGGGGGCATGCAGGAGGCAGCCAATCCATGTTCTCTCTCATCGATGTTTCTATCTCTCTCTCCCTCTCCCTTCCGCTCTCTGTAAAATCAATAAAGGGAAAAAGTAAAATAAATAAAATAATGCCACCCTCTGGCTCCAATCCATGGTCACGCTGAACCCTTGGGTCATGCTGCTGGGCACTACAGGGAGAAGGCGGCAGCATCCGTGAAGCAGAACTGCTGCACCGCAGGGGCTTGCAGTCTGATGGTGGGACTGGAGACCACATCCAAACACTTACACCAGCAGCGCAAGGCTGCAAATGCTGAGCGAGAGGAAGAACAATTACCTTGCGAAGAAAGTGAGACTTAGACAAGCAGAAATGAGATCATGAGATAAGTGGAAAAACAGCGGTACAGCCAAGGGTGCTTCATGTTGGCTGAATTCAAAGTATGAACTTCACACATAGGTGATACATAGGGCAACCAAATTTATGGTCCAAAAGAGATAATTCTCAGAGTAAAGGGGGTTCTGAAATAAATTAAGAGATGGAAATGGTCAAAAATGAGCACAAAATAAAAATAAAATAAAATAGGCAAAGACTGGCATGCTGCAGGGAAACTGGAACACACAGTCACCTTAGAGACAGGGAGTCACAGAGTGAGCTTCTGGATTCAGGTGATGACAATGGAAGGATGGGGGTAAATGCAGGACTGATGGGTGACTCAATATGGTGGGAAAATGAAAAGTCTAGGTGAACACACCTCCCAAGGAAAGATAAAATCTGGAAGGGAAGTCTGCAGGAACTACTGAACTTAATTAAGTTGAAAGACGGGCCAATCAAGTGCAAGGGCCCAGTGGGACAGAGGCAGGGACCAGAACTAGGGACCAGAACCAAGGACAGGAGTGGAAAACACCACGTAGACCTAAGTGGAGCAATGAGAGTGGATGAGTAACAGCCAAGAGACAATCCCGTGATCAAATTCTCATTAGAAGTTTTATCAATTCTTATTCTCTTCGATTCCCTTTACTCACAATGGTTAAGCCCCCCCCCCCCGCCCCCCCCCCCCGATCTTGGAGAGCTGGTAATTCCAGTAAAACACCAAATTAAACATTTGTAGTATTTCTTACATTTTCAAAGAACTTTTAAAATTCATTATGTTTACAAAAAACCTCCCAGTTTTAAGTCCTATATTTTAGCCACTAACCTAGACAATATAAAAACTGGGAACATAATACCTGCTGCTATACAAAGTATCTTTTTATTTTGGGCTAATAGAGCAATTCAAATATATACACATGATTTGATTACTTTTCAGAGAATTTAGCTGGTGCTTCCAACTAGAGCATCCAGCAAAGGAGGAAACACAGTAATTTCTCAAAACTGGGTATGAAAATATGCAAGTGAGGAAAATATTAATGTTTTCCTCCCAATAAGTACATAGGAAAGAGAAACTTGGATATCTGAGGATGCAAGGACAAGGATATTTACACTCGGGCAGCTGGGTCCCAGAAGTCCCCGGAGGGCTGGTTTGAAAGCAGAGCCAGGGCACTGACTCTGGGAGCAGCTAACCCACCCTCTGAAGACAGTGAGGAGGAAACGGAGTAAGTAGTCTTTCTGTCATCCACACATGGGGGCTATTTCAGCACTCTGTTTGGCTCTTAAGAAAACAAATGCCCCCAAGACAGGTTGGAGGGAGCACTTGTTAGCCGTTATTTGCCAAGTTTCAGCCTCTGTTGGGATCATTAAGAGCCCAAATCCAAAGCTTGCAGGCTAAAGCCTTGTTAATGGATTCAGGACGGCTCTCTTCTCCACAGGGGAGGCCTTCGGAAGATCAATTGTCCTTATTCTCATTCCATTAGCATTCAAGTATGAACTGATTTCCACTTCAGTTGAACAAATAATAGAAATTGTGCATTTAGCCCAAGACAGAAAACTTGCTTACTTTGAGATTTCACATTCATATTAACAACAAAGAATTAGGAGTATTCTGTGCTTAAAACAGATGGGCTTACCCTACTCTCCTACTTCCCTAACTGCCTCAGTAGTAAAAGAAAACACGCCTGGGCTTTGCTTTCGCTACGGGAACCCCGCCTCCTGAAGTCTGTAGGAACGAAGCCAGGAACTAAGGGGGCAGGTCCAGGCAAATCCCAGTTTAAAGAAAATGAGTGGGTGCCTGCCCTCCAGCACCTTCCTTGTCCCTCCTCCAGACGATGAAAAACCCTGGCTTCGGGCACATGGCTGCAAACGTCTCAGATGTAGAAAAGGTTAAGAGTCTACAGCAGAGTGAAATTTTCTGGACCCCTCAGCAGCACCAGCTGGGTTCACACACATCTGAGTCACACCCTGGTGAAGAATCAATTTTGTGACTAAGATTTCCTATGAACGTCAATGGCTACTTTGACTTCACAAAAACAAAAAAAAACAACAAACAAACAGTTCGTTTGTTGGCAGGATGAGGACAAACTTCTTAGCTGAAGGACTGTTCACATCGAAGCCTTTAACTCCCCAGGGGACGCTGGGAACCAGCACTGAAAGGCAAATTGCAGAAAGCTTTCCCGACAAACACAAGTCAGGGATAAAGGGTTCAATATGCAAAGTCTTTTATTTAAAATTTGAAACGTTAAGATTCCCGACCACCTCGGCACACCATTCCCATTATAAGGAGGAACGGCGGTGTCCATCTCGGGCAGAGCTCAGTGCTCCTTGACAGGCTCTGTAGGCACTTTAGAAGTGAAGCTTGGCTTCAAAATACAAACACTGGGGGCTTTGGCTCAACCTTTTAATATAAAAAATTCACTGATGTACAAAAATGCGAAAGTGTGACAATGACAACATGAAATCCTGCGTTGGAGTCCATGGAGAGCGAGCAGTGGTGCACGCACACCCGCCCACACAGACTCTGGTGTGGAAACATAAACTAATGCAAACCGGTGCTACCAAGAAGGGCCAGCATGTGTGTGCTCCACTCCACCAATCACAGACCAACAGCTATCGCAAACATCAGTAACAAAAAGTACGGCACCTCCCAGGAACAGCAAGGCAGCTTCTTACTCACGATGAACCAGCACAAATAAACCCAGCAAAAAGAGTACGGCATACTAGAAGAGAAACAGAACCACAGTCAGAGAAGACTCACACGTTCACAAGTCCTCAGACTTAATAAACTGGCCTTTGTGACCAGGATATATTATTCGACTATCCAATTAGTTTTCTCTCTCTTAAGTGTAATCCATTTAGTAGTTTCCAAACTTTAGCAAAAGATCACTTTTTTTTTTTTTTAATCCTCACCCCAGGACATTTTTTCCTTTTTTTTTTTTCTTCAGATAGAGCAGGAGGGAGAGAGAGGAAGAGAGAGAAACATCCACATAAAAGGAACACATTGAGTGACTGCCACCCACACGACCCAACCAGGGCCGGGGACAAACTGCAACCGAGGTACATGCCCTTAGCGGGAACCGAACCCGGGTCTCTCGGGACCGCAGCAGGCCGACGCTCTAACCGCTGGGCAAAACTGGCCAGGGCAAAAAGATCATATTTTTAATGAAACATAAAGTATAGGATCTTACCTTAAATTTAGGATAGTCATTCATGAGGATAGTCACAATCCCAATGTAAGGAACAAATCTAAACAAAGGAATAAACAAAAAATTGATTACCACAGAACTTCCTAAGTAGTTATTATCATTTACTGCACATTCTCAGTATCTTCCACAGAAAAGTAATTTTCAGTTCACAAAGTCCATTTGTATATACTATCGTCCTATTAGATCCTGTCAACAGCCCAATGATAGGGGTTAGCAATATAGCCATTTTATAGATGAGGAAACATGATCATGCCCACTGCACGTGGCTTCTACGCAGCAGAGCGTGTACTGGGTCAGAGGTCTTATTCATCTATTTGGTGACGAATTCTACCTGCTGATTTAGTGCTGGGGGCTGGGTTGTGGCCATAACCTTCAGGGAGCTGTCAATCTAGTTGGGGAGACAAGCAAACACAGCCAGAACATTACTAGTTACTTCATGCAACGTGTCCAAAAAGTGAACGCAAGAGTCCAATTCCAGTACTTCATTAAGATTTCCTCATCCTCTCATTTATTAACCACCTGTGATCTGGCTTTGGCTCTCTTACTCCTGAAACTTTCTAGAACAGTTTAAATCACTATATGCAGCAGTCCAGTCTCAGCTCTCATTTCCCTTTACTTGGCAGCATTGGATTGATAACCACAAACTTGCCCTTGAAACCCTTCTCCTTGGTTCTGTAACACACTACAAATCTATTTCTCCACCCACCTCTTGACGGCTACACCTTTGTGTTTTTCACTAGTTCTTTCTTTCCTGTTGCCCTTAAACTAGGTAAAACCACTTGTTCGGTAATCTCATAGCACCCAACATAGATCCTTTGAAGTCTCCATCACAATTTTAATGGCATATTAGTTGTATAACTAGCTGTATAGTGTCTGTCTCCCCTACTAGACTCTAAGCTCTATAAGGGCAAAAACAATGCCAATCTTGTTACCCACTGTATCCTCAAGGCCAAACATAACACCTTGCACACAGCAGGCATCCAGTAAACACTGCCTGATTTAATGTTTGAATGTCCAGGCCTCTTCTTTCTCTTTCCCTTGGGGATCTCTCGTTTTCTCCCAGGTTTTCAGTTCTCCCCTCAATGCAGAAGGCTCCTCAACAGCATAAGAACTCGGGAAGAAAGAGAAAGTTAGCAGGGTACCCACGATGTGGCAGGAAACTGCCCCGTACATGAGTGGCCTGGGTGATACTGTCCTGGACCCTGTCCTGGAGAAGGGGGGTGGGCTGAAGGAGACACTTTATTTATTTATTTATTTTTTTATCCTCACCCGAGGATACTTTTCCATTTTTTGTACAGATAGAGTGGGAGGGAGAGAGAGGAAGGGAGAGAGAGAGAGAAACATCGACGTGAAGGGACACATCGAGTGGCTGCCACCCGCACGACCAACCAGGGCCGGGGACAAACTGCAACCGAGGTACATGCCCTTAGCGGGAACCGAACCCGGGTCTCTCTGGACCGCAGGCCGACGCTCTAACCGCTGAGCCAAACTGGCCAGGGCTGAAGGAGACACTTTAAAATAGCCCAAATACTTTTATTCTGAACATTCACAACCACTGCACCATGCCAAAGGTGCACCATCAAAGCCTTGGGCAAACTTGAAAAAACAGAAATTTTGTCTTTGGTATATTTCAGTTCCTTTTAAGAACTCCTCTTACTTCCTGTCTCCTGTCTTATCCTGTCCTGCCCCTCTTCCTTTTGGCAGCTTTACTAGACCATCTCTCTCCACCATCCCAAATTCCCATTCCATAAGTTGACATTTCTTAAAACCTAGACCTCCTCTGTCAGAATCACTTATATGGCTTTTAAAAAATGCAGATCACATATTTTCTCCAGATTTACTGAATCGGAGCATCTCTGGAAGGTGGGGCTCAAATGATGTTTCTGCACATTGAAGTGCCAGAAACACTGCTACAGACTGACATGCACAGAGCAGACATGTATGTGGTGGCGAATATTATCCCTTCGCAGGGCCCACACTTTAGTTTCCACCCCTCACGTTGTTTTCTAAGAGCTGAAAACAACGGTCGCTACAGAATGGTACAGCTAAGCCAGGAGTGCAGATAAAGGTTCTCTGTGTTTTTAATACACATATTTTTCTTTTTTTTTTAATCCTCACCTGAGGACATTTTTGCATTTATCTTCATCTTCAGATAGAGCGGGAGGGAGAGAGAGAGAGAAGCATCGATGTGAGAGAGATATATCGAGTGGTTGCCACAGACACACCCCAACTGGGGGGGGGACAAACTGCAACCGAGGTACATGCCCTTAGTGGAAACGAACCCGGGTCTCTCTGGTCTGCAGGCTGACGCTCTAACCTCTGAGCCAAACCCGCCAGGGCAGGCAGCTACTTCTGATGTGACGATCAGCCAGCCAGCAGCCATTCTCATGAGCAGAGACTCTCGCTGTCACCTCCTTACAATGGTATTGATGCTCAAAGAACCACAATCTTTGGCTCTCACTAATCACATAGTCTGCCATGGTGTGTTTGTAGTTATCCATGGACACATCGTTTTTCCCCTAAGATTGTTTTCTCTTTGCCACCATAAGTGAAATGGAAGCACCTTGATCTTTAGGAGTAATATAACCAAACATCAGACAGCATATGACAAGCAGTCCAAAGTCAAACATGATATATAGCACTGTTTCCCTCCATGGACAGAGACAGCAAAGAGTGCACAATACTGCTATCAGTCACCTTCCATTCAAATCAGATGCACTTTTTTCCTACCCTTAGCAGATGAAGTCTGCTAAAGCAGAGTTGGTACTAAGCAGAAGGTTTAATATAAGTAAACCAAATGCTACCCACAAGGCCACCTCCAACACCAGCCTGTGCTACCCTCTAGAAGGCAGAGTGTGAATATATACATGTCCTGAGTGTTCTGGGTCAAGGTGCTGCTGAGGCAGTAGCCTCCGAAGGAAGAAGCACCTGCTGAGGTTGTGGCAGAAAATACTTTTGTCAAATGTTAAAAGGGCTCTATATCTGGGAAGTTTGGACTCCTATAGCTGACTTAATTAAATAGGATAATTGTTTCTGCCCTAAAATAATCTGTTTCAAGTTAAGTAAAGAGCACATATCAAAAGCCTCATCCATAAAACTTATTTCAGCCAACAGAGAGCTCAATTACTCTGTGTTCCTTCCTTATATTTTTATTCCTCTTTTTAATGTCAGGATTCCTCTATTACCTGACCCCATCAGCTTTCATTCCTTTTTCCGGTTGATGTCAACTCTTGTTTGACTAGCAGGCCCTTTTGTGTTTTACAATTCCCTGACTTTAGAAAGAATCGCCCCTATTAAATATTTAGTTGGTTCAGTATTAGTTTCATTTTCTAAAATTGTTTTCATTGCATGTTACAACATGAGTGAATCTTGAAAACATTATTATGCTATGTGAAAGAAGCCAGACATAGAAGATCACAGTGTAAGATTCTGTTTATGTAAAGTGTCCAGAGCAGGCAAACCGTAGAGACAGAAAGCCGATTAGTGGCTGCCAGGGGCTGCAGGGAAAGGGGGTGGGGGAGCGCCTGCAAATGATCCAGTTTTCTTTCTGGGCTGTGGAAATGTCCTGGACTAGATAGTGGTGATGGCTGCGCACACCTTGGGAATATAATAAAACCCAATGAATTGCACTTTAAAATGGTGAATTTTATATCCTAATATATGTAGATTACATCTCAACAGTTTTTTTTTTATCTTGTTTTATTTAGGGCCTCAAGCGTCAGTGCAAAATTTTTTTAGTGTGCAGGCAGCTGTTTGGAAAAAAAAAAGTGTTTTTAATGCCTAAAGACATGTCCCACAGTTACAGAATAATCTGTGAGAAAACTCTATTCTCAAGGTCTGGGTACAGTCTGACTTTGAAATATCAGTTTAGGGCTTTATAAACACAATTTCCACAAAAGGAGGTGATATGCCCTATTAAGTGTCAAGGTAAGCGATGATATAATCAACGGAAAGTGAATTTGTGCAGTTAAGGTCCTGTGCCCTGCTGTTCATGCCCAGATGTTTATACCTCACGGAAACTTACTTCCTTCAGAGAGTACTGGGCTATTATATTTTTTTATTAAAAGCCATAGAAAAGACTGTACCTTTAATGTTGGAATTTTAGAAATAACACCATATATCGTTTAGGTATGGTGATGCATCTTTTACCCAAACAGGGGCCATCGTGAGCAGACAGAGCTGCATTAAACACCTAATGATGAAGATCCAATTAAAGGAATGCTCTGTCAGGCTGGTTGGAATATAAATGAAACACTAAGGCAAAATTTGTCAAAAGCCTTACATGTCATCCAATGATTCCACCTCTAAGAATTTACTGTGAAGAAATGATTCAGCAGAGGTATTGAAATATGTGTAACAAGGATGCTCATCCTAACATTGTTCATAATTTTTAAAAATAAAAAGAATAAAAGCATCCAACAATAGGAGAATATTCAAATAAAAATATAGTCTATCCATACAGCGGAATAGCATACAGCTCTGAAAATGTTGATATGGAGATAAATCTTTTGATTTGCAAAGATACTGATTAACTCTGGGGAATGAAAAAAAGGTTATAAACTGTGACCATTCTTTCCCTACATACAAAATGTGCTTATGTATGTACACACACACACACGTATATTAACAATCTACATCTTTATACATAAAGGCTAAAAAAACATACACCAAAAAGTTAAGTATTTATGAAGAGGGAGCAGAAAAAGAGAAGTGGATTTGCTCTTAGATGAGTGTTATTCTCCTTATGTTACTACATGAATCTGTACATTTCAAATGAAAGTAAAAACAGAAAGACTCAATGAGGCTGATGAGGTTGAATGACCATAACAGCAGCATCCCGGGAACTGAGAGAGATGGGGACAATGATTTCTCAGAAACACTGATGATCTAATTTGAATGATAAAGGTATGTCTGGCTCTGTCATAGAAAATGATGCTCGCTTGAACTGGCGGCATGCACAGAAAAACCCCAGCACTGCAGAAGACAAAAACACGTGGGTGCCTATTCTGATCAGAACTCTCTGGCCCCAAACTGAGCATCTCTCACGCTTAACAGTGGCAGCTTTCACCTAATAACTTGCACTTACTTCTCTATGGAAACCAGGTTCTTCAGTGTGATGGCCTGTTTGCTAGAGCAGTGATTTTCAACCAGTGTGTTGCACGAATTTTTAAAACATGCAATACCTGACTATTTAGTCAGGGGCACTGACCTCTTTTCTCTGACCAGTCAGGGTCGTGCAGGAGGCAACCAACTGATGTGTTTCTCTCACATAGATGTTTCTCTCTCTCCCCCTCCCTTCCTTCTACTTTCTCTTAAAAAAATAAATAAATAAATGGGAAAATATCCTCAGTGAGGATAAACAAACAAACAAACAAAAACCAACAACAGCTCTGGCGGGTTTGGCTCAGCAGTTAGAGCATCGGCCTGCGGTCCCTAGAGACCCGGGTTTAGTTCCTGCTAAGGGCATGTACCTTGGTTGCAGTGTGTCCCTGGCCCTGTGGTTGGTTGTGTGGGTGGCAGGCACTTGATGTGTCCCTTTCATGTCGATGTTTCTCTCTCTCTCTCCCTCCCACTCTACCTGAACAAAAAATGAAAAAATGTCAAGTGAGGATAAAAAAAAATGACAACAGCGTCCTGGCTAGTTTTGCTCAGTGGTTAGAGCATTGGCTCGAGGACCAGAGAAACCCGGGTTCAGTTCCTGCTAAGGGCATGTACCTCAGTTGCAGTTCGTCCCCAGTCCCGGTTGGGGTCGTGCAGGTAGCAACCAGTCGATGTGTCTCTCTCACACTGACATTTCTCTCTCTCTTCCTTCCACTCTGTCTGAATATGAATGCAAAATTGTCCTCGGGTGAGGATAAAAAAAAAAAAAAAATGACAACAGCCAACACAACAGCCATCTGGTGTGAATGAATCAAAATTATATAATTTTTTTTGTTTTAGTAATTAATTCATGTGTGGCATGAGATGGAAAAGGCTGAATATCACTGCGCTAGAGGAATCACTCTGAACCCACACTGTCCGTTCTAGGGCAAAGGAGCAGATGCTCTCACAGTGGTAAGAGCGCCATGTGGCATCTGAACAGTGACAACCAGCAGCTCCCCATTTCAGAACTGTTTTGCCTGCAATTTTGGTGTGATGGGTAAGAAAGTGGGCTCCAGGGTCAGCCAGCCACTTACCATCAGTGTGACCTCAGATTAGCAACCTAACTCGTCTGTGTTTCCTCATCTATAGAATGGAAATATTAGGGTTGTTCTGAGGTTAAAAAAAAGTAATACTTGTAAAGCGCTTAGAATGAATTGTCAGCACATAGTAAGTCCTAATAAATGTCAGTTATTGTTAATACTATTAAAAACATGAAGGTAGTTACAGTCCCATACTTCCTCATACCAATCACTTACAATTCCTGTCCTCCACTGATCTGCTCTCCTGATAAAATCGGAAATAAACAGGCTTAATATAACTTTTAAATTTCATTTGACCTCAATAATTTCAAGACTAGAAATAAAACAGTATGGAATAAATGAATATGATCAAGTTAATTTAGATGAACACTTTAAGTTACTGAGTAAATACTTAAGAAAATAAGTTTCACGAAGCAGGATGAAAACTGCTCTGGCTCCCCAGAGCCCAGCGGCGTACAGACATTAGAGTACACGGACGGGTGCCCAGTAACATCTCTTGCCTGATGAATATTTAAACTGACACTCCATTCATTATCTCATCACTAATATTTGATTCTTTTACTGTCCCCCATTTTCTCCCCTCTAGAGCAGTACATCTGAAGTTTTACATGCATTTTAAGAAGGATATTTTTTCAAAGGATACAAGGTGATCCAGTAGAACTAGGACCCAACCATTATGTTCAATCGTATGTGATCAGACGATACAAAGAGAGGATCGTGTTTACAGAGACATGAAAAACTTAGTAAGTGCTTCTGTCTATACTTACCCCCTTGCTCTCCCCACAACATCTTTTTTCTCTAGCCAATGTTGTCCTTGTTTATAGAGACCTCGGTCATCAACTGCATTATTGTCTCCTTTGGTCAAAAACTTGATATGTCCATTTTGCCTTAAAAGAGGAAGAGAAGCCCATGTCATCAAATACCTTCATGTCATTTAAAGCATAAAATGTGCTCTTGTTAACAAAAATCCCTGTGTAACTGTGGTATTCCAAGATCAAAAATAATTATTTATTTAGCTAAAAGGATGTTTATAGCTGTGTAATTTATAATAAGAAAAAACTGCCCTGGCCAGTTTGGCTCAGCGGTTAGAGTGTCGGCCTGTGGTCCGGAGAGACCCGGGTTCGGTTCCCGCTAAGGGCACGTACTTCGGTTGCAGTTTGTCCCCGGCCCTGGTTGGTCGTGCGGGTGGCAGCCACTCGATGTGTCCCTTCATGTCGATGTTTCTCACTCTCTCTCCCTTCCTCTCTCTCCCTCCTACTCTATCTGTACAAAAAATGGAAAAATATCCTCGGGTAAGGATAAAAAATAAATAAATAAATAAATATAATAAGAAAAAACTGAAAACAAGCTAAAAGTCTAACATTCAGGAGCTGAAATACTAAGCAAGCATTAAGGACGATGCTACAGAAGACTATTTAATGACATCAGAAGATCATACAAACTGTATTAAGTGAAGAAAAGATTACAAAATAGCATGTACAATATAATTTCATTTTATATTACAACAAACCACCTATTTCTTTGAAGTACAAAGAGCAAAGGCACACATTACACTGCCCCACAGGATATAATAGGCAAAATGAAGGTTATGGGAAACTACAGAATGACCCAGTTTTTTTCAACCAATAAGTTGCAGAGAACAAGAAAAGTTGGAAAAGGAATTTACATATTAAATAAGAGACTATAATAGCCATATCAACCAATTGTAACTGAGGACCATATCTGAATCTAGATTCAAACTGTTAAAAAAAAGCTCATTGATTATGTTTCACAGATATTTACTAAAATATTATATATATGACACGACATATTTATGATTGGATTCAAAATACTACAGGCAGGAGAGAGGGAAAGGTGGTAGTATCGGTGGGACAGGACTGACAGAATAATCATTACTGGGACTGGGTGACAGGTACATGGGAGTTCACTGTACTGTTTTGTTTACTTTTATGCATGTTTGAAATTCTCCATATTTAAAAACTAAGCAAAAATAATAGTACCTTACTTAATCAGAAACTTACTGGTTTAATTCTTCTGAAGAACCACGAGGTTTCTAGTAATTTTAAATTTTAATTGAAAGCAAAGTACATTTTATAGTTGATAAAAACTGTCTTAAAATTAATTCAAGTGTGCCTGGGTTAACCACTATACTAGAAAGAAGAAAATTAGCCCCAGACTCCTACTGACTAATATCCACTGAGATGCTAAGCCAGAAACTGGTTCGTCAGACACTAAATCTGCAGATGAAACTAAATTGGGAGGTGTTGCAAACATCAAAAACAGCTAGGTGCAAGCAGTCACGTTAAATATGAGATTGCAACAACAACAACAAATGCAAATATATACAGAGAAAAAGCATCTTCAGCTGACAACTCAGTAAGCAGAAGAATGTCTGACAGATGCTGGGGTAAAAGGGGACAGGTGCTGAGAGGGGCTAGCTGCACGCCTGACAGCCAGGAGCGGCAGGAAGCAAGAGTCAGTTCCAGCAGGAAGATAACAAAAACCACAGAGGCAGAAAAGTAAAATCAAACGGGAGAGGAGGACTGGGAAATGGGAAACTCTCCCAAGAAAGGATGGGAAAGGAAAGAGATGCCACAGGAGACTGGGCTATTCACAAAGACTTGATCTGCCGACCAACCAAACATACACAATTCTGCTCCCTAAAACCCCCCTCCCTGATATAGTCAGGAGAGACCACTTAAGCTATTTGCAAAAGCATAGGTCTCCTTCATCTACTTAAAACTGTAACAAATATTCAGGTGGCACCCTATTAGACCTCACAACTCACAGGCCCAAAATACTGGCTGATGACACATTTGTATCAAAGTTTCCCCTTGCCAGCACAGGGACCAAATATTTAATATTATCTACCTCTAAGGAGTTCAATACACTTACAATTTAATTAAACCATCGTAATACTGTGATGGCAGGAAGGAGGAAATAACCACTTTATAGATGGTTAAAGATAAACCATGTAGTATGTTTATAAAACAAAAAGAGGATTACCCCAAATTTAACATTATCTTTGGGTACTAGGATTACATGTGATTTTGCTTTCTGGATTTTCTAATTTACATAGCATCATGTGTAACAATACACATGTAATAGAATGTTAACAAGATGGAGATACATGAAAAAAGAAAAAGAGCTTTATATAATATTTACACATTTGCAAAGGTGCCTTATAGAATCAGCAGGTGAAGAAGGAAAAGAGGAATAAAGAGAAGAGAGAGCTCAGTTGAACAATTCCTACCTCTAGTCTTCTTAAAGCTCAGAATGATATTGCTTCTGAAAGAAACGAACAACAGTGCAAAAACCAGCCTGAAAACACCCAGGAAAGATTGACTACAAGACTTAATCAATTTTGGTTGTCATTTGGTCCCATATTTAAGAACAAGGCTAATATTAAATCAATGATTATTATAACCAGGTATTTTAGTCTCCTGAAAGAAAGGAGGAAATTGGAAACGTTGGAATATTAATAGCATCTGCTATTCAAACAGTCCTGCAGATCAAAGGCATCCCAAGAGTCAAAAACAAATCACCCAAATCCCCAGATTACACAGTACCACACCTTAAAATATTTAAAATTCTGTTTAAAATTACTTTTAAAACTTAACAAATCTGTAGTTGATAAAACAACTCACTGGATTTCAAAGGATCACACATAAAAATGGGCAATTTCTACTCTACCCAAAGCAGGACCTAGGTTTAAATTGATTTTTTCTCTGATAAACTCAGAGGAAAGTTGGTTCTGCATTGTCCACAACCAGTGCTGAGAACCAATAACCGAAATCCACTTGAAAAATCTGAAAAACGCTACCTGAACCAAATAAACTTTCACAATTCCAAAATAAAAAAGAAGTTATTCCTTCGTAGTCAACAATAGAATGCCATTTAAAAATTATCTCTTTCCCCCCTGGCCAGTTAGGCTCAGCGGTTAGAGCGTCGGCCTGCGGTCCGGAGAGACCCAGGTTCGGTTCCCGCTAAGGGCATGTACCTCGGTTGCAGTTTGTCCCCGGCCCTGGTTGGTTGTGTGGGTGGCAGCCACTCGATGTGTCCCTTTCATGTTGATGTTTCTCTCTCTCTCCCACTCTATCTAAACAAAAAATGGAAAAATGTCCTCGGGTGACGATTTAAAAAAAAAGAATATTTAGAGCTGCCTCATATTCAAGAACCTAAATCACTCCACCATTTCACTTCCCCTATGTGTGTCCTCCATGATAGTTCCTTTTTCCTTCATTTCTTTCTTTCCTTCCCTTCTCAAAGTTTTCCTTAAACCAGAAATACCACAGGCTTGAAGGGAGGGGCTGAGGAATATGTAGTTGGACAGGAAAGCACAGGCTTAGAACTCAGAGATTTCCTAATTCATTTCCCTAAAATTCTTTATATTACAGATAAGGAAACAGAGACTCAGAGAGGTGCTCTAAAGGTTTTACTATGTCCTTTCTAATTCTAAAATGCAAGAATCTATATTTAAAAGAGTAACTTAGATTTCAGAAATTTTCTTTGGAATTTGAAAAAGTTGATAAATTTATTCTTATTTAAAATGTCTGTTAGATTGCCTTAAATTTTTTATTTTTAGGATTAGGGCTTCTTTATCCATTACATCAGAAGATTCTATTTGGGATCAACCTTTATATCATTTGTGAGGTTGGGTTTATGCAACACACACACATACACACAGTATACTGTTCCTGTGGCTTTGTCTGCAATTCAGACAGCTGATATCACAAAAAGTGACAACTGTGTTCATTCATCCCCTCAGAGGCTCAGGGACCACTCCAGAAGGAAGGGGCCATGAGATTGTAAGAACTGATCACGAGGGGTACAGTGTTGGACAAAATGGTTTCTGGTGCTTGTCGTGACTGATGCCATTTTAAGCGAGTTGCTCTAAGTGACCACCAGGCCTGTATCATCTGAAAGGAATATTATTACATAGATAAATAGGCACATTAAGTTGCTTACTGCTTTGAAATTTGCAGGGTTACTAATCTGGTTGGGAACTAAAAAAAACCTACAGGGAGCCCTGGCTGGTTTGGCTCAGCGGTTAGAGCATTGGCCTGCGGTCCAGAGAGACCCGGGTTCGGTTCCCGCTAAGGGCATGTACCTTGGTTGCAGTTTGTCTCCGGCTCTGGTTGGTGGTGCGGGTGGCAGCCACTTGATGTGTCCCTTTCACATCGATGTTTCTCTCTCTCTCTCCCTCCCACTCTATCTGAACAAAAAATGAAAAAATGTCCTCAGGTGAGGATTAAAAAAAAAAATCATAAAAATAAATAAATAAATAAAAAATAAAAAAAGAGAAACCTACAGGGAAATAAATGAATTAATAAATAACGACTTAGTGCCCTGGCCGGTTTGGCTCAGCGGTTAGAGCGTCCGCCTGCGGTCCGGAGAGACCAGGGTTCGGTTCCCGCTAAGGGCATGTACCTCGGTTGCAGTTTGTCCCCAGCCCTGGTTGGTCGTGCGGGTGGCAGCCACTCGATGTGTCCCTTTCACATCGATGTTTCCCTTTCTCTCTCTTCCTCTCTCTCCCTCCCACACTGTCTGTACAAAAAATGGAAAAATGTCCTCGGATGAGGATTAAAATAAATAAATAAATAAATAAATAAATAAATAAATAAATAACGACTTAGTTTTCAAGTGTTCACCAAGCCTTCAAACATTCATAAAAACGAATGGAAGGAGGCCCTAGGAGTTTTCCACCCTTTCCTAACCTTTAGGCTATCAAAATTAAATACTATAAACACCAAAAACATTGAAATATTATAAAACAAAAAAGATATAGTTTGTACATACTTTTCATGAATCTTCAAGACTCGATGAACTATAGGAATCTCT
This sequence comes from Molossus molossus, assembly GCF_014108415.1. Taxonomy (NCBI): domain Eukaryota; kingdom Metazoa; phylum Chordata; class Mammalia; order Chiroptera; family Molossidae; genus Molossus; species Molossus molossus. The sequence goes on along the minus strand of NW_023425360.1, from coordinate 3,068,374 downwards.
CTTCCTTCTATTCTAAAAACAACAATTTCTCCCACTCGTATGGGATCTTCAACTCGATTCGTTAGGAAGAGAAGATCTCCTCTATGAAACGCAGGTTCCATGCTGCCACTGGGAGGGAAAGAAGAATATAATAGCAAAGAGAAAGTCTGCGATTAAATTTGTTTTCAAAATTAAATATTCAACAAAACAATCAAAAGTATCACCTCTGAAGTATACTCAATACTTTAACAAATAGTGACGACATAAATGTATATTGTTCTGAAAATATGGCTTCCTCAGATTGATGAATTACATTAAAGGTTTCTTTAGTTATTAGCATTCATCGACTAGTTCCATTTCAAGCATTACTATTCAAAGAAGCTTAAATCTTTGAAAAGGGCAATGCTACTAATTCTTTAACCTTTTAAAATTTCAAGTGACAAACAGAAGATTACAGAATGAACTTTATAAACATTGCCCTTATTCTCACTTCATCTGAAAACACTAAACATATTCAAATATTCAAATGAGAACTGGATCATCATCTTCTGCCATTTATAGAGATACAGACCAAGATGACCTTATGATTTCAAGCCATGAAGAAGGAAGAACAGCTCATCAAGTCAAAGAACAGTCAGCTACAGAGATAATGCTTGTGTTATCAATTTATTCATTTTTTAAAAAGAAACAAGAAAGAAAAACAAGGACAAAAGCAGATTTTTGCTTAAGAATTTCAGAAACGAACAAAGGATTCAATTCCATGGTAATTAGTGAGAGCAGACTTCTCACCTCTCACCTGTTCTACCCTATACCAAGCTCTTCAAGATATGTTCACTAATTAATGAACTTTGTCTTTCTATGAAGAAGGCCATCAGTATTAATTTTAGAGACTCAAGTTTTAGTTTTCAATAATAGATTTAGTAAGAAAATGGATAGACAGGGAATAAAAATCAAGACAGGAGTAACAACAAAGTCCAAACACTTCTGTTTGAAGACTCTGGTCATGCTATATAAAGAGACTGAAGCTCAGGGAGGCCTAAAGTTACACATCGAGAAAATAATGAAGGTGAGACTTGAATCAAGGGAGTCCAACAGAAATACACTCTCATGAATGCCAAATTGCCTCTGAGCCACTCTAGAATTTTAACAAATATAGCCAGTCTAGAATTTTAAGCGGGAAGTATCACGATAACATTTGCATTTAAGAACCATCACTTCAGAAGCTATAGAGTATAAATAAGACATTCAAATATTTATTGAACTAATAAGTTAAATGGAACAGATGAGAAAGTAGATTGGGAGACTACTTTGTTCAGGCTATTACTTATAACTGAACACTTGGCAAATATTAAAAGTGTTATTTTAAAAAGTGGACACAGTTTGGGGAAACAGTTAGAACATTGCCCTGAGGACCAAAGGGTCTCAGATTCGATCCTGGGTCGTGTGGGAGGCAACCAATTGACATGTCTCTCTCACATCTCTCTCCCCCATCTTTCTCTCCCCCATCTTTCTCTCCGCCCTCCACTCTCTCTAAAAATCAGTGGGAAAATATCCTCAGGTGAGGACTAACCAAAAAAAAAAAAAAAAAGTGGACACAGGAGAATAAGGAGGAAAATACTGAGAAAAGGATGTATATACAGAATTGTCTCAGTTATGTAAGAAATAATATACGTGAAAAAAGAGACCAAGCTGTTAACAATGAGTATATCCCAAAACTATGGATGACTTAGTTTCACCTAGATTTTTGTGTATGTTTTCAACATTTCATATCATGAAAATATCCTAACTTATTTCCTGATAAATAAAAGCATTTTTTTTTAAGGTCACTACAACAGGCCAGGCAGGAAATGAGAACTTGAAATAGAACAGCAGGGGGACAACTGTACAGGGTGGAACAGAGATTGGGAAAAGAACAAACTTGATGGTCAACTAGATATAACAGAATGACTCCTAGGTTTTTAACACTGGCAACTGAGCAGACGGCAGTCACAGGAAAATGAGGAAAAAGAACAGGTTTATGAAAAAAGATGAATTTCACATTCATTACGTGGAGTTTCAAGTGCCTAGTTAACATGCAGGTGCCGATGGCCAGAGTAGGGTGAAAACGAGAGTCTAGATGCTAGGGAAGAAAGGTAGATGAGAAATAAACAGATTTAAAAATTCAGATATAGATGACAACTAAACACAGGAAAAGTGTACAGTGAGAGGACCATTAAAAAAATAAACTAGCCTGGCCAGTGTGGCTCAGTGGATTAAGCTCATTCCATGGACTAAGAGGTTCCGGTTTGATTCCTGGCAAGGGCACATGCCCAGGTTGCCCGGGTTTCGGGCTTGATCCTCAGTGGAGGGCATGCAGGAGGCGGCCAGTTGATGTTTCTATCTCTCTCCCTCCCTCTCTCTCTTAAAAAAAAGAAAAAAGAAATAACTTGAGGGCCCTGGCTGATTTGGCTCAGCTATTAGAGTGTCGGCCCATGGATTGAAGGGTCTTGGGTTTGATTCTGGTCAAGGGCACATTACTGAGTTGCAGGTTTGATCCCCAGCCCCAGTTGGTTGGGGTTCTGTGGGAAGGCAACTGGTCAATGTGTCTCTCTTACATAGATGCCCCACCCTGCTGCCAATCCTTCTTAAAAAAAAAAAAAAAAATGGAAAAAATATCTTTGGGTGAGGATTAACAAGAAAAGAAAGAAACCAAGATAAACATTTTACTTTATTACTTTTTAATTTTACTTTTATTGATTTTAGAGATAAGAAGGGGAGAGGGAGGGAGGAAGGAAGAGGAAGAGAAGGGAGAGGGAGGGGGTGGAAGAGGGAGAGGGAGAGGGAGAGAGAGAGAGAGAAAGAGAAATACTGATTTTGTTGTTCTCCTCATTTATACATTTATTGGTTGGTTCTTTCTGGATGTGCCCTGACCAGGGATCAAACTCACCACCATGCCATATCAGGACCATGCTCTAATCAATTGAACTACAAGGCCAGGGGAAACTTTTTAACATTAAATAAATTATGCCTGGCCAGTACTCAGTGGTTGAGCATTGACCCATGCACCAGGAGGTCATCAGTTTAGTTACTGGTGAGGGCACAAGCCCTGGTTATGGGCCAAATCCCCAGTGGGGTGGGGCATGCAGGAGACAGCCGATTGATGTTATCTTCTCATCGATATTTCTCTCTCTCCCTCTCCCTGTCTAAAATCAATAAAGAAAAAAAAAATTTTTAAACAACAGATCTAGTCTCTTTTCATTTTTTTTCTTTATTCCACATTAGCAATCAGAAAAGTTTACTATATAACCTAGCTACCAAATAACTTAACCCAGAACTTTTTTTTGTTTGCTAATCCTCACCCAAGGATATTTTTCCATTTATTTTTATTTTTATTATTATTATTATTATTATTTTTAACCCTCACCTGAGGACATTTTTTTATTTTTTGTTCAGGTAGAGTGGGAGAGAGAGAGGAAGAGAGAGAGAGAGAGAAACATGGACGTGAAAGAGACACATCGAGTGGCTGCCACCCACATGACCCAACCAGGGCCGGGGACAAACTGCAACCGAGGTACATGCCCTTAGCAGGAACCAAACCTGGGTCTCTCGGGACCACAGGCTGACGCTCTATCCACTGAGCCAAACCGGCCAGGGCTTTCCATTAATTTTTAGATAAGAGTGGAAGTGGAGGGAGAGAGAAAAACATCAATGACACGTCAACTGATTGCCTCCCAAAACACCCCAACCTGGGGCCAGGTTCCAATCAGCAACCCAGTTATGTGCCCTTGACCTGGAATCAAACCCAAGACCCTTTGGTCCACAGGCCAATGCTCTATCTAATTGCTGAGCCAAACCTGCCAGCACTATCCAACCATGTTTAAGTTCCAACTGATAATACAAATTTTCCAGCTATAGTAAAAGTGGACTGTTTCAGCCCTGGCCGGTTTGGCTCAGTGGTTGGAGCGTAGGTCTGCGGACCAGTGTCCCGGGTTTGGTTTCCGCTAGGGGCACGTACCAAAAAAAAAAAAAAAAAAAAAAGTGGACTATTTCAGAACCACCACTGAGCAATCCCCTATTAGCTCCAGCATCTTGGGTTTAAAGATCATCAGATTGTCCTTAGAGGTCTCCACTGAAGGACACTCAATCTGAAGTAATCCCAGAAGACTCTCCACAGGAAGCCTCCCTGGGCCCAGTCTCTACAACTCTTCCCCAAAGAGCCAATTAGTGTGGCTTCCCCTCTGTCAGTGTTTGAAAACTTCACCAATTGAAGCTCTCCACTGAATCAAAGACTGTGTGGGAACTTAGGGCCACATAATCTTAGAATTGGAAAGGTCTGACATCGTCTAGGTCTAGCCTTCATTTCATAGATGAAACTATGTTCAATGAATAAGTGACTTGCCCAAGGTTGTAGTTAGACAATGAGAGACATCCAAGGCTCTATACTCCAAGACCAGTATATTAAGTGCTTTCCCAGCTAATAAAATCCATACATTTCTGTGGATCTCTAAAATTACAGGTGCATTTGATTATTTACTTTTAATCCTTATCCGAGAATATTTTTCTATTTATCTTCACATAGAGTGGGAGGGAGGGAGAGAAACATCAATGTGAGAGGGACACAATGACTGGTTTCCTCCCGCAGGACCTGGACCAGGGCCGGGGACAAACTGCAACTAAGGTATGTGCCCTTGACCGGAATCGACCCCGATTCTTTGGTCCGCAGGCCAACATTGAGCCAAAGTGGCCAGGGCTGATTATTAATAAAAACAGAACTAAGGCAGGAGTAAAACACTGGAGACCCAGTGCTTCCAACCACTTGTTTCTAGAAGTATATTCTATACAACAATGAAGGAGTCAAATTCATCTTGTTGAGAGTAATGTGTATTAACCAGACTCTCAATAACGTTAATGATGTGGTTTATTTTATGCTTATACTCCATTATCTCCAGAAGAGACTTGAGAGAGCTTATGTAAGTAAGCCCAAAATAAGGTAGAACTATAATGATTCAATTAAGTAACTAAGTGGTAATTCTCCAAAAATGAGTAAGTTAGATTTTTAAAGCACTAACAGTAGGCATATTAAGGAGGGAAAGGAAGTACAGTGGAGAAAAAATTCAGTACTATTTGTCACTTTTTAAAAAATTTATTTATTTATTTATTTTTAATCCTCACCCAAGGATATTTTTCCATTTATCTTTTAGATAGAGTAGGAGGGAGGGAGAGAGAGAGACACTGAAGTGAGAGAGACACATCAACTGGTTGCCTCCCGCATGACCCTGACTAGGGCCAGGGTTGAACCGCAACCGAGGTACATGCCCTTGGCTGGAATCGAACCCGGGTCTCACTGGTCCACAGGCGAACGCTCTAACCACTGAACAAAACCGGCCAGGGCCTATTTGCCACTTTAAACAAAATTTTTTTTCTTTACTAATTTTAGAGAGAGAGGAAGGAAGAGAGAGAAATAGAAACATCGATTGGCTGCCTCCTGCAGGCCCCCCTCCCTGGGGATCGGGCCCACAACCTGGGCATGTGCCCTGACCGGGAATCGAACCAGTGACTTCTTGGTGCATGGGTCGATGCTCAACCACTGAGCCACTCCAGCCAGGCTTATTTGTCACTTTATTTTTTTTATATTTTTTGGTACGTGCCCCTAGCAGGAACCGATCCCAGGACTCTGGTCCGCAGGCCGACGCTCCAACCGCTGAGCCAAACCAGCCAGGGCTATTTGTCACTTTAAAGATGGCATTAGTATATTCAAAATTCCTGCCCTGGCCGGTTAGGCTCAACGGTTAGAGCACTGGCCTGCGGTCCAGAGAGACCCAGGTTCAGTCCCGTACCTCGGTTGCAGTTTGTCCTGGCCCTGGTTGGTCGTGCGGGTGGCAGCACGATGTGTCCCTTTCACATCGATGTTTCTCTCTCTCTCTCTCTCTCTCTTCTTCTCTCTCCCTCCCACTCTATCTGAACAAAAAATGGAAAAATGTCCTCTGGTGAGGATGAAAAAAAAAAATTTCCTGAAGTCTATTTAGAAGTGATATTTAAAGGTCAGCAGGAAACATGGAAGTAATTAGTGATGCTTTTGTACTGACACTGGGAACATTCTGCAGAAAAACTCTTACTTTGGGGTTGGTATACAATCTAGCACACTAACAACTAAATACCAGCCCTGATGTATCAAAGTGAAGAACAAGAAGACAGAACAACTTCAGGAAAATAAAGTACATTGAAACACTTAAGAGATGAGTGGAAAATAAAGCTCACATAGTTAATGTCTTGTCTTTGGGTCTGAATGTAAAGTGTCTAACATGTTGAGAATTTTTCACAATTGAGAAATAGTTACTAATTTTCTTCCAGGCCCTCTTCTGGGAAGGAGTAGTTTCTAGAGGAATGATACAACAATTATTCAGTATCTCAATATTTCTCTCAAGCAATGCCACCAAATTCCATGCCTTGAAAAGAAAAGTTATTACCTGAGCACCACTACAATTGGACTTTCACTTCCAGTTATGACCATTAACCCCTTCCAGATCATTAGTGCTGAGGAGACAATCATTCCAAAATTTAGGACTTGATAATAAAGCTGTAAGAATAAAGGAGAAGAGATTAGAGGTATGATTATCCCCACCCAGGAGAGCAACTGAGTAGTATCAATTTAAAAGTTTCGAGTAACACCATTAGGGCAGCTGAAGTTCTGAGAGTCTTTAAACTTCTGTAATTGACAGTAATTTTAAATGCTGTCATTTAATAGGCCATAATCTTAAAGTTATTTACTGCTCATTTATCTATTATAGTTATCAAATATACCAATTATATTTCTATTCTTGTAAAAGATATCTGATGTTCAGCATATAGGATATTTTCATAGAAGTCTGAATTCCAGCAATTTTTAAGCAAAGACAGAAGTGACCATGGAAGCAAGTGTGTCAGAACTATAAAATAGCAGTTGGCCTAAGCCTTATCTGAGGACCTCAAACTAACAGACTCTTAACCCACAACCACAATTCCCTTGCTTTCTAACTCACAGCAGAAGAGATCAAAAGCTAGAGTATTGGAGGCAGACACACTGACAGCAGCTAGACATAAAACTGATGGCACTGGAAAAATTGAAGCACATTCAGAATAGACACTGTTATTATGTCCCCATAAAGTCACTGCTTGTCCAGTGAGAATCTTAAATGATAATGACAACAACAACAACAACAAAAATCCTGAATAATATTAATAACAGGCATAATATCAAACAGGCATAATATCAAAAACAGTAAGACAAGTTTCATTTTTGAAAATCTGTTAAACTGTTTTAAAATCTGACAAATGAAAACATCAATACAACACAGGTACAATAGCTTCATTCATAATCGCCTCAAATTGGAAAAATAAATAAATATCCATCAACAGATGAATACATAAACTGCAATATTTCCATATAGTAGGCCACTATTCAGGAAGAGAAAAGAACTACTGACACACACCATAAATGAATCTCAAAAATATGCTGTTTAGGCCAAGCTGGAGTAACAGAGACCAAATTTACCTCCCTGTCTAAAATAAGTAACACTGGACAAAATACATGACACAAAGGTTGACAAACACTGCATATGTGACTGCATCCAAGTAGCACAGGACTGTGTTTACTTAGAAAGGCGAAACAGAGAAAGTGAGCCTTATCTATGACTGCCCCAACTTTCAGACTGGAGAGTTTCTAGAATAAGGGCAAAGGGGAAATGCAGACAGAGCCAGGAGTCTTGACTTTAGAATAAAGAACTGGGAGTTTGCGGAGGCAAAGGTAGCTAGAGACCACTGGGCAGGATGGAAATGAGAGCTACACAAAAGTCTGCAGAGGGTCTCTACTCAAGTCCTCAGCAGAGACAATCAGCACATGCATGTGAGGGAATTACCAAAGATGGAAAAGAATCATATAAAAGGAGCAGATGAAATAATTCTCAAAGCTCATATGGGACAAGAATAGCTTGAGTTCTTGAAATAACAGCAGACTCCCTGAAAGTATTAAAAAAAAACTATTAAGCTAAAATTCTATACCCTGAGAAATTTCTTTCAAAAGTGAAGGCAAGCCCTGGCCAGTTTGGCTCAGCGGTTAGAGCATCGGCCTGCGGTCCAGAGAGACCCGGGTTCGGTTCCTGCTAGGAGTGCGTACCTTGGTTGCAGTTTGTCCCCGTCCCTGGTTGGTCGTGCAGGTGGCAGCCACTTGATGTGTCTCTTTCACGTCAATGTTTCTCTCTCTCTCTCTCTCTCTCTCTCTCTCTCTCTCTCTCTCTCTACCTTTTTCTTCCTCCCACTCTACCTGAACAAAAAATGGAAAATATCCTCAGGTGAGGATAAAAAAAAAAAAAAAGAAGGTAAGTTCTGAATGGCTATGGTTCAGTTGGTTAGGCATCATTCTGTATACCACAAGGTTGCAGGTTTGATTCCTGGTCAGGGCAGGTGCCCAAGCTACAGGCTCAGATGGCATTCACTGGTGGATTCTACCAAGCATTTTATGGGGAAAAAAAAATCACAACAATTCTACAACAACTCTTCCAGAAAATTGCAGAAGAGGGAATACTTCCCAACTCATTTTATGAGGCTAGCATTACTGATACCCAAACCAGACAAAGATGTTATAAGAAAACTACACAATAGTATCATGGATACAGATATAAAAATTATTTGCAACATGTTAGCAAATCAGATCTGACAATATCTACATCATGAACAAGTAGGACTTACTGCAGGATAAAAAGTTGGAGACTTCAATGTCCCTTTCTCAATAGTTGATAGAGCACACAAAATCAGCAAGGATATGGAAAACTTGAATACCATCAACTAAACATCTACAGAACATTCCACTCAACACAGCAAAATATACGTATTTTCTTTTCAAATACACAGGAAACATTCTTCAGAGACCAGGCTCTAAACAAATAAAAAAGGACCTCAACTTTTAAAAGACTATAATCATAAAAACTATGTTCCCCAACCTTAGTGGGATTAAATTAGAAATAAGCACCAGTCCATTGGGCAAGGCAGAGAGGGCTGGGGAAAAGGCTGGCTGACATCTACAGAACAAGTAATTTCGTCCATCTGATTATTAAGACACTGCTTTGGCTGAGGTAATTGTCTCGTGAGCACTTGTATGGGACACAAACATCTTCACATTTTATGTACCTGCTTGGAGAGCTCCATCCACATACCTTTCCCCAAATTTCTTGTCTCCAACTTTCCAATGAAGTCCCTGACCATCCAGCAAACTCTAGTCACTCTTAAATCAGTGTAAATCCACACCCATGTCCATCTGTCTTACATTTCCCTTCATCACAATCCTTTATGGTCAACCCTGAATGGGGATGTAATGTTCAGCTGTTTACTTTCAGTTGGTGCTAGGTGGTTCATATAGAATCTTCTACAACTAGGTCCAAAGTCTTCCTTGGTTGGTTGGTCATAGGGACTCCCCATGAGGTGGTGGGTGGAGGGTGAGAGTGGAAGCAATGTAGCATGAGTAGGAGCCATGAGTATCTGGATCACTTACTCATACAACTTGTGTCTTCAGGACCTGCTTGAGTCCAGTCTTGTGTGTACCACCTCCACTTAGCTTATAGTGTAATTTGCCATGCATAGTTGTGGGATTGAGGGTGGAGGGGGTTGCTTTTGAAATTTTGTTTGGATACTCAAATTTACCCATCTTTTTTTCAAGGCTTCTGGATTTCAAGTCAGTTTAAAAGACCTCCCTCACTCCAAGGCCTTTTTTCCTCTGTTTTTTAAATTATGTTTTTTTGGTGTTCTTCTTTTAAAACATTGTTATTAAGATATTTCTAAAATTCACCCATTGTAAATACAAGATTCATGGTTTTTAGTAAATTTATAGAGTTGTGCAACCATCACCACCATCCAGGTTTACAACATTTCCATCATCCCAAATAGATCCTCTGTGCACTTGTACAGTCAAAACTTGTTGCCCTAGCCAGTTTGGCTCAGCAGTGGAGGGTCGGCCTGCAGACTGGAGAGCCTTGGGTTCAATTCCTTGTCAGGGGCACATGCCTGGGTTGCAGGTTCAATCCCTGGCCCCAGTTGGGGTATATGGGAAGCAACCTGTCAATGTGTCTCTCACATTGATGTTTCTCTCTCCCTCTCTTTCTTTCTCTCTCCCTCCTTCCCTTCCACTCTCTCTAGAAATCAATGAAATAACGTATCCTTGGGTGAGGATTAACAGCCCCAGGCAATCACTGCTTTCTGTCCCTTGATTTGTCTTTGCTGGACAGTTCATATAAATGGAATCATATAAAATGTAGTCTTTTGCAGTTGGCTGCTTTCATTTAGCATAATTTTTTAATTCTGGTAAAATGCATAACAAAATGTATCTGAACCATTTTTTAAAATATTTTTTCTCTATTGATTTTAGAGAGAGAGGAAGGAAAAGGGGAAAGAGAGAGAGAAACATGGATGAACAAGAACATCATTTGGCTGCCTCCTGCATGCCCCCTACTGGGGATCGGGCCCACAACCTGAGCATGTACCCTGACCAGGAATCGAACCTGCGACCTCCTGGTGCATGGATCAATGCTCAACCAGTGAGCCACACCTGCCAGGCCTATCTGAACCATTTTTTAACTGTAAAGTTCAGTAGTATTAAGTACATTCACACTGTTATGCAACCAATCTTCAGGACTCTTTTCATCTGGCAAAATTAAAACTCTGTACCTGTTAAAAACTCCCATTCTCCCCTCCATCCAGCCCTGGCAATCACCATTTTACTTTCTGTCTCTATAAATTTATCTTTTATTCCCGGTCAGGGCACATGCCTGGGTTGTGGGCCCAATCCCCAGTGGAGGGTGTGGAGGGGGCAGCTGATCAATGTTCTCTCTCATCGATGTTTCTATCTCTTTCTCTCTCTAAAATCAACTTAAAATAAAAACCACAAAGGTAATAAGTATTCTAAATTCACGAGTTCCTAATCGTTTTACTACATTTTATTATTATCTATTTTCCTTGATATTATTATTTTTCCAATTACCCATAAGGTGGAAATTACAGTTGCATGCTACCATATCTCTTTTTAATTCCACATTCAGTGATGTCGTGTTAGTAGTTTGAAATTAGCCCTGTTGGGAGTATTTACACCATAGAAACAGGCAAATTCTAAAAATCAGGACTTCACGGATTAAGAAAAGTTTCAGAAAAAAAAACAGTGATCTGTGACTTCAGTAATGGAGCCACACTCCAAAAATTTTAGAGAAGTAAAAACAAAATCTATAGTTTCCTTCTTTTCATGTGATGAGCTCTCAGTATCTTTAGTCACTGTCAATTCTTTTTCCCAGAATGTACAGGTATTCCAATGCTATCCGATTCCTCCCATTTCCTCCTCACAACCTCTGGAAGGTTGTCCATTTAATTTATATATTTAGAGAGAGAAGAAGGAAAGAGCGAGAGAGAGAGAGAGAGAGACATCCATCGCTGCCTCCTGCACACACCCCATGAGGGATCAATCCCTCAACCCAGGCATGTGCCCTGACCAGGAATGGAACCTGGATCTGTCAATCCAAAGGACGATGCTCAATCCACTGAGCCATTTTCTTAATCTGCATAATGGGAATAGCATTACCTACCTCACAGGTATATAATGCACTTTACACATAGCAAAACAGCCTTAACTATTTCCTACACATTTATGCTCCTTGAAGGGAGTCTGTTTTATCTGCCTTTGCATTTCTCTCATTGTATTTAGCATAAGGTGCAATAAATAGGAGGCCCAAATAAGTATTTCCTCAGAGAAATGTCTGTGGTACCTAGAAATTCAGATGTGGATGGAAAAGACAACACTATACAACAAGGGAGAATCTAAAGTATTATCTTAAAAATAAATATTTTGTGTAATTTGAAAATAATTATCAATTATGACTGAAGGAATTAAGAAACATGTCCAAGAGAAGATGACACTGAGCTAGCTCAAGTCTGAAGAGGGCTAAGAGGAGGTTGCATATCTACTTCCCTAAACGGTATATATAAATAGTGAAATATACAAGTCCAAGGGGAAAACCTTTAATAGTGACATCAGGATAATTCTTCATAGCAAAATACTGTCAAAAGGTCCGAGACAAGCAAAACTAGGCTCTACAGACAGACACACTTGGTGCAGAAGATAAAAAGGAACCTTTCCTAATGACTAAATAATCACAACAGCATTCCCAGTACCATATGGCATACAATCTGGAAGTTCAAGGCAGAGTAAGATTTAAGGACAAGATCAGGACATCTAAATTTCAAGATCCCCGTGCCCCTAACACTGGGCGGTATACTCGAGGATTCTGAAGGCTGCCACCGTAATGCTAACTTGACTCGACAAGTATAGTAACTGTTCCAACTCCAGGTCAAACGTGGTCCAGGGAAAAGTCAGTGAAGCCCGCTGGGGCCCAACTGTCCTGGAAGGGTTGCGACTGGCTAAAGGCAGCAAAACGGCTTTTGTGGGGCCTACCACCGCCTTTCCGAGCATCCGGGCAGCAGTGAACTGCTCAATCTAGTCTCGGGACTACATCGGGAGCCGCTGCGATTGGAGAAACCCTGAATTTGCCGCCTTACCAAGTCTAAAACAAGGAGCAACCCCAGCTCCCACTTCCAAGGCGCCTCCGGTTTCCATTCGCTCCTCTGCCTCACGGGGAGGAATGGCAGGCTCCGCATCAGCTAGGGACCAGAAATCACCGGAGGCGGACAAAGCGACCTCTGGCCTCAGACTCCACAAAGAGAGCGTCCAAGCGTCAGACCCGCTCAGGCCCACACAGGGGCCCAGAGGCCCGCAGGACCCTGCAGGGGCAGCGTCGAAGGGACAAGGGGAGCCCGGGGAAACGGTGGGCGGCCAACCTCACCTGCCGTTTGTTCATCCGCCGCACATCGTCCAAAAAATCTAGAGACAGCATGGTGGGCCAGCGAGGACGACACCGGCAGAAGCGAGGCACGATGTGACCGGCGAGCGGAACGACTGACACCGGGCTGAGCTCGCTCTGGACGGGACCCCGCGGCGCCCCGACTTCCGCTTCCGGGGCGGCAACCGGCGCGGCCCGCCCCTAGGCTACGAAAAGTGGACAAAGGTACTCGCGACCTTCCAGATCCAGCCTCCCGGCCCGGCCTCGCTGTAAGAGGGCTCTCCCGCCCCGGACCTCGCCGGCTGAGAACCGACCGGAGCCCACTTCCGTGCTCAGCCCCACGGCCCTTCACGGAGGCGTCGACCCGGGGTTAGAGAGGAGGCCTCTCTGTAACTTCCGGAAGGCGGGCGCTCGTGCAAGGCTGGCCAATCGGGAGTCGCGTCTCCGGCGTCTGAGGCAGAACTGGTCCCTGAGTGGCCAGCGCGGTGAAGCCCCCGCCGCGAATGTGGGTGTGGCATTAAGTGCGTCGCCCAGCCTTGCGGTCTCAAGTGGGGCGGGTCTCCGGAAAACTGACAGCCGAGATGGGTTCAGCAAGTGCTTTTCCCGTAAAGGTGGAGGAAGCGAAAGACTTTGAAAGCACTACCTGAATCTTTCAAGTTTATGAAACTCTTGGTTGGAGAGAAAATAACCCTGTATCATTAGAAAGCAACCAAACCCTGTAACAGTGTGATGAGAAATCCAGTGGTGCGGGCTATCAGGAAGCCCCTTTCTCCCTGAACTTGACCTCGCTAAAGGTATCTGCCTGCCTCCTTGAACTCTACCTCCTGCACCTTGGTGTGACCCTTCTCTCGCTGCCTCCTGTCACGCTAGAGTACAAACAGCCTTTGCTTTGACTTAGCTGAAGCTCCTAACGGGCATCTAGGTCTAGGACAAGAAGGACCAGAGCTGGTCTCTTGCTATTCTTTCCATCTTTTTTTTCAAAATGCTGTTTGCCTCACATTGGGGCACAAGACCCTTCTTTCTTACCCTTTTACCCCCAGGCTCTTACAGGAAATAAACACTCAAATAAGTTGTCAAATGAATGGATGGAAATCTTAAAAACCAAGAAGATGCATGAAGCCAGACTCTAACCTCTCTCAGATCAGTGGGGATGGTAGCCTTGAACAGTGCTTGTTCAAGGCTGAAAGAGGATTTATCAAATTAAAAAGCAGAAGATATAACGCTAGTCCTTAAAGAGCTTTCAGTATCATTTGCAGCAGCAGTAGCAAAAAAAGAAAGATACCTTTATGAAAGGAGACAACAAGTTAAGGTATAACTGCTAGCCTATACATGCTATAGAAACTCAGAGAAGAGAAAGAATCTTCCAGTCATGGCCTTAGTCAAAGCAGATTTCTGAGGAAAATTGGACCACAGTTGGGCCAATTTTGCATTATAAAACAGGAAGCATAATGTCAAGCACAGGTTAGAAATAGGATTAGGTGTGGGGAGGTGGCTAACACTCAGGTTTCCTTTCGGGGAGCTTACAGTCTTGAAGACAAGAGAAACTGAGTGAGAAATAATTGGAGTGAAAAAAAAAAAAAAAAACCTTTAGGAAGGAATAGTACCTGGAGGGATTAATATAAACTGGGTAGATCTGGAAAGGTTTAATTAATGAGGTTGCCCTGCAGTCCTGGGGAAGAAACAGTGTCTCTTATGAAAATAATTCAGATATTTAGGACAGGTGAACCCAGACTAGATAAAGACGTAAAGCCTAAGGAATTAAATTTTTCAAATGTGGGACTCTGACATGCTATTTTCTCTGCTCACTGGGTTGCCAGTCTTCCCAACACATAAGTCTTTTGGACTCCATCAATCACAGTGGCATGTCTGGTATTTTCCTTCATATATAGACTGCTGGCCTGCCTAAAGGAAGCACCTTATTATAGAGATTAAGTCAGACCCACTTGGCTTTGAATCACAGAGCAACCATTCACTAGCTGTGTAATCTTGGGCCAATCAGTTAACTCTTTTTTATCTTCAGTTTTCTGGTGTGTAAAGTGGGAATAAAAAATAATTTATGTCATTTGAAGATTAAACAAGATAGTAATTGTTAATATAGCTGTTGGCACAATGGACGACAAATGATAAGTGCACAATAAATGTTAGTAGTTATTAAAAATAAGAAGTGGATTCAAACTGATGTCCAAATGCTAAGGGCTAAGAAAGTCTGTCATTATAGTTGAGCCCTGGTTAATCATTTCTACACAAATTAATGCTGTCTACCAGCAGAAGCAAAGTCGATTCCATTTTTTAAAACGCTACTCAAAATAACCAGGATCTCACCAGTTTCTCCTTGTCCTTCTGAATGAAGGAAGTGGCGGGGGGGAGGAGAAGGTCCCCTTATGACCCTGCTAGGAAAGGAAGTGGCCCACATATATTAGGGCAGGCCCCACTGGAAGCTTAGCTCTTCCCTGGCACCACTTCCCCAAAGGGTCTGTCTGGGTTTTCTGGGAGGATCCATTCACTCAAGGTCAGATCAGGGGCTAAAGAGTTGGGGCTTTCTGCCTACCAACCATCAGAGACCATGGTTTTTAAAAAAATGCAGCAACTCTGTATAACATGGTGTGTCAGAAAGAAACCTCATTCTCCAAAATTAAACATGCCTTCTGTGCACAGAGATTACTAACATCACTCAAGCCTCTCTGGAAGATTTTTGGAGAGCTCTCTTTAAAAAGTCCTAGACAGCTGCAGAGGCAGCTGGGGGAAGGAAGCATCAGCCTTCTGGGTTGGTATGTGTGTTTATGTGGTGGGGCGGGTGGGAGTTACCAGTTTCCTGTTTGGCCATTCTGATTTGGCTAAAAGAAAGGGGCCTTACTGTTTGTTTTATAAGTTCTTAGAGAGGAGAGAGCTGTGTTGTGAATCTGGGGGTCCTGTGCGTGAAGGGCCAAGAGTGGAGGCAACCATAGCTTCTCCCCTGTAATGGGGGCTTCCACCTCCTGTCACTGGTGACTTGCTTTTTGGCTTTTGCATTTTATTACTTAATGACAGGGGATTGGCTCCTCTTGATAGCTTAAGAGATCCTATGGGAATCTGTTGAGGCAGTGAATCACTGCAAGAAATGTGGCTCACGTAAATCTGGATTTGAACATAATGTTCTCTTAACGCAACCACATTCAAAGATACGATCATTAGCAATCACTTATATATGCAGTCAAGTAATAAAAATCATTTACCTAAAGGCTACTATGGTGCATGTGTTGAAAATGCATGATTTGGCCACTGCCTGCCTCATGAGTTTGATCCTGACATTCCTAGCCAACCCCTTATTCTACAGTCCTGGGCTTATGCAGCCCCAAGACATGACAGAGGGGTTAATGAAGTGAGCTCTGGAGCCAAACTGCTCTACCCCTTACAGACTGTGACACTAGACAAGTTACATCTCCTTTCTGTACCTCAGTTTCTTTACCTGTAAACAGGTATTTAGGAGTTTTTATGGAGATAAGTGAGGTAAGAATATAAACCACAAAAATAGAGCCTGACACTTACTAAATAATGGTTATTATTATCAGAAAGTCCTTCTGAGGCAAGATAGTAAGAAGCTAGGAAAATTTCTTGACAAGTGGAATGGGGAAACTGAGACAGACAGCTGATTCAAACCGGCTCCATCCAGCATCCTGATTCACCTGCACCTGCCTCCTTCTCCCTTGCACCACCGTTCCCTTAAGCATTAAGTCCTCAGGACAATGAGGTTTGGATCAGCATCAAATAATCTTAGAAACAAAGTCTTGGATCTGTTGACCACAGAGACACAGTTTTGGTCAAACTAGAGATCATATCTAGGCCTCAGTTGTGTTTTAGCTCCAGGCCCAGAAAAGCAGCAAAACCAGTTGAAGTAAAGCCATGGCTGATATCGGGAATAGATGCAATAACCAATGACTTCCTACCCTAGTACTGCCCAATAGTAGAGACCACAACCCTGAAAGGACACACCTGGAAAGCTGATGACTATTCTGTTGAGAACTTCCCCTGAGATCCTCCCTAAAATTCCTGCCTTTAGAAAACAGATAAAAATCCTAAGGCATAGGACCCAGTGCATACCTGTGTGTGCTCTCTCTCTCCCTCTCTCTAGAGCAGACCGGTTCCTTTCCTTCACTTCTTTCCTTAGTTATGTCTTTCCTTAGTTACTTCTTTCCTTAGTTACGTATCTTTGCTTTCTTTCTTGAAGGGCCTTTCTTTTGCCTCTATAACTTGTTTCCTGAGTCCATGCAGCCCAGCTGGCTCACTTCTTCTGCCTCTGTGACTTTCTAAAGGCTCATTCCTGTTGCTATGATCTTGCCTCTTCTATGATAAGCCCTTCATTTCACTGTCCCCAGATTTAATAAACATACTCTCAAAATCACCTGGACTTGAATTCTGAAATCTTCCCTGAATGAAGTCAAGAACCAAGAGCCCACATTGCTGCTAACACTTCCACCTGGAGGCCTGACACACTCCAACGTCTTCTTTCAGACCCTGTTTAAATGTCACCTTCTGTGTGACCCAGACCTTCCCTGGGCAGAGTTATTACCCCTTCATTAGTTCCACTCCTGTAGTTTATATGTACCTTATGAGCCCTTTATTACATGGAACTTCAATCATGTTCACTTTTCTGAATCAAATAATAAGGCATCAAGGCTTGACATAATCTGAAAAGAGAATGATCACTATATGAGAGATTCTCGCTTTTATAAAGAACAGCTCATTAATAACCCATTTGAGTCTATAACTAGTGAACTTGAACTGAACTGGTGAGGGAATATTTTTGGGGTGAAGTACTTCCTATGCTAGGCCTGCCTATTCCAGATTTGTCAACATCCTGCCTTCCAATCCCACTGGAGGCCAATCCCTCTTACCTCTCACCCTGGAGGCCCCAACAAGACTACTTTTAGTTCCTCAAAAGGCTTCTTGGCCTTCCCTAGAGCTGGTCTTTCTGCCTCTAGCATTTTCCAGTCCTCCCTTCTCCCTTTTCTTAGCCATTCTTTATTCAGTCTTCATTCTCTGCTCCACCCCCAACCCTTCTCTTATCTCCCAAGATGGTGAAACCCTGCCTCTATCACACTTACATTTTATTGTAATTATATGTCTCCTTTTCTGCTAAAATTGTAGGGTTCACAAGCCAGGAAATATGCCTGAAAAACTAGCCGTAGGCACACTCCCTGACCTTCAGTTGGTGTTTAGTAACTGTTGTTAAGAGAAACAATGAAAAGAATAAATAGAAGGAATGACTGTTTGGTAGCAAGCACCCGCATTGCATTCCCCTGCCTTTTTATCTTTTCCAGGCATTCAATGCACCATCGAGGAGAAAAAAAGACACCTCTCAGGCAGAGAAATAAAATTGACTAGGAGAGTTAGCCCTGAAATACTTAAAATTTCAAACTAGAGACTCTCAGAATAGGAGCAGAATAGGAGCATTTTCTCCTATTTCCTTAAAAATCCAGTTTTACCCAAGTCAACATGTTTTGAAAGAATGAGAAAATACAGACAAAACACTATAATGCCAAAATGTTAAGTATGGTTTTCTTTTTTTTTAAATGCCCTGACTGGGAACTGAACTGGTAACCTCTTGGTGCATGCGTCGATGCTCAACCACTGAGTCACACCAGCTGGACAAGTATGTTTTTTTTCAAGCCTGTGCTGTCATACACAAAAGCCACTGGTCACATGGACCACTGAGCTCTTGAAATGAAGCCCGTTCAGAATGAGATGTGCTATAAAATACACCCTAGATCTTGAAGACTCAGTATGAAAAAAAGGAATGTAAACAACTATTGGTCCTTTTGAGTACAAGTTGAAATGATAATACTTTGATGTACTGAGTTAAAGAAAACATAAAATATATTAAATTTAATTTTACCTGTTTCTTTTCTCTGCTTTCAAATGGCTCCCAGATTAATTTAAAATTGTTCTCTGTGGGCAGGTAGAGGTTAATGTGCAAGCCGGGTCAGGTGGCTGCCTCCTTTCTGTTCAGATCTGCTTTTTCAGTCTTTTTCTGGTCAACTAGATGCCCTTGAACCATGGCTTTTTCTTCACTGCCTTTGGTGTGATCTCTGGGGGCCGGACTTTGGTGTGGCAACAGGATCTGCCCCCTGTGTACTGATCTTGGGTCCTGTTTGCCCAGTTACTCACCTCAGCTCTCAGTTTCTGCCTCTGGCCCTAGCCTGCAATCTGTCCATAACATTACCCAGTTCTTTTTGGCCTGTGGTTTGATTTTGCTTTTCTCTGTGTTTGTTGCATATGGGAGTTTGGCAAAAAGAGATGAGGTCTGTTCTTTATGCAGATATTTTGAAGTCACCTACAGGAAAATATTGATAGATGACAAATACATCACAAAATGCCTCCAGTTGATCATTATAATAAACAACTTGTTGATATGTTTCAACTGTCTTCTCCTCTGTTCCTTTGAATTAAGGAAGACTGATTCTCCCATGCAGCAACTATCTGGGTAGAGGGTTGGGCGAGCCAATTGGCCACGCAAGTGTCCTGTCTTCAGCTGTAACTTTCTTGGCCATGTCCATTTAATTCTCTCGCTACAGAAAGGTCAGCTCAGTTCTCTGGACAGAGTTTTCTTCTAGGTAAAGTGATGCTTTCCCAATCATGCTAACTTTAAAAGTCCACATGCTGCCCTGGCCGGTTTGGCTCAGCGGTTAGAGCGTTGGCCTGTGGTCCAGAGAGACCCGGGTTTGGTTAAAAGTCCACATGTTGCCCTGGCCGGTTTGGCTCAGCGGTTAGAGCGTTGGCCTGTGGTCCAGAGAGACCCGGGTTTGGTTAAAAGTCCACATGCTGCCCTGGCCAGTTTGGCTCAGCGGTTAGAGCGTTGGCCTGTGGTCCAGAGAGACCCGGGTTTGGTCCCCGCTAAGGGCATGTACCTCGGTTGCAGTTTGTCCCTGGCCCTGGTAGCCACTCGATGTATCCCTTTCACGTTGATGTTTCTCTGTCTCTCTCTCTTTCTCTCTCTCCCCCCTGCTCTGTCTGAACAAAAAATGGAAAAATGTCCTCGGGTGAGAATTAAAAAAAAAAAAAAAAAAGTCCACATATATGTGAATGGGAAGGAGAATAATTCTAAGTAAACACAGATTGCAAGCACAAATGTCTCTTCCAACTCTTTCTTCTTTCCCTCAGTGCCCTCCTCCTCCTGGGTCATGTTAGCTTCTCTGCTTGTCTGTGGTATGGACATGTATCTATGTCTCTATCTCTTAACTTTTAGGGGGAAAAAACCCCACCCCTCACTTGACTCAGTGACTCTCTCTGGTTGATGTCTTACTTTTCTCTTTCCTCTCACAGTCAGTGTTCTTGGATCGCATGTGGTTTACCGCTTCACTGGTTTCTCTCTTTTCTTCTGTGCCATATATCATCTGCTCGGACACTACAGTGACCCCCAAGATGCTACTTCAGCAATGACTAGTCCATTGGCAAATCCAGGGGTCCCCATTTTTCCTGACTTCACCACCATGACATTCAGCACTCACCACTCCTTCTAATGCTTTTTCCCACCTGTTGCTCCCATTCCCCCAGAAGTTACCCAGCCAGGCAGAACAGTATTCCTGTCAATGCACTGACCCTGAAGAATGCCCGGTAGCCTTGTCTCCTTCCTCTCGTCGCTGGCTATAGTCTCTTTAAAATGGTATGTCCCAACTTCTCCTCTCTCCTCAGACCTTCCATTGGCCACCACTCCTCCCCCCACCCCCACTGGTGACATTCTTTCTCTCTTGCCTGTGGTTACTACAGAGCCCGCACCTGCAGCCACACCACCTTCAACCCCTCCCTTTCAGCTCACAAGCGGAAGTGGCTTCCTAGCTAAAACCCTCCCCTCCTGCCACCTGGGCACCTTTAGGGGAAAGACAGATCATCAGTGATGTGCCTTCAACCTCTTGCACTCCACTACACCCTCCCTGTCAGCATTTAGGATCTTTTCCATGTTGTTGTTGTTGTTTTAATCTTCCTTGCCCTCACTTCTCTTCTTGTTACTGCTACTGCCTTGTCTCCCCTCTTGCATTTTAGCTAAAGTTCTCTAAATCAAGCCCATGGTATCTGCTTCCTCCTCTTGCTTTCCACTCAGGTTTCTGCCTTAAGGCTCTGCAGAGAGCTCCCTGCATGCCCTGAATTCTAAGTACTTGAATTCTAAGTACTTTCTGGGAATGGAGGATTCCCTTAAAGGTGAAGGTGGTGATGGTACTGTCTCTCTCTTTTTGTTCTTTATTAATTTTAAAGAGAGAGGAAGGGAGAGGGAGAGAGAGATACAGCAATTGGCCACCTCCTGCATGCCCCCCACTGGGATTTTGGCCCACAACCTGGGTATATGCCCTGACTGGGAATGGAACTGACGACCTCTTGGGGCATGGGTCAACGCTCAATCACTGAGCCACACTGGTTGGGCAGTACTGTCTCTTTAAGATACCTACAAAGTGCTGGTGGCTTCAGTAAGTTAGCCAAGCTCACCCAGCAGGGGTTTGAAACCAGATAGCTGGGCTCAGAGGCTGTGCTTTTGACCACCATGCCATACTGTACCCCACCCCCAAACTGAACGGTGTTCTCAGCACTCAGCACAGTGCCTTGCACACAGCTGGAAATCAATAAATATGCCTGAATGAATGGACACACATTGCCACCAGATTCTTATTCAACAGGTTCTTAAAAAGTGCATGGGCTTGGATTTATGTCTATCTTTCTGAAAGGAGGTATGCTTTTCTTTATCCTCACCTGAGGACATTTTTTTTTTGCATTTATCTTCAGATAGAGCGGGAAGGAGAGAGGAAGGGAGAGAGAGAGAGAAGCATCGATGTGAGAGAGACACACCCAGTGGTTGCCACCCATACGACCCCAACTGGGGCTGGGGACAAACTGCAACCAAGGTACGTGCCCTTAGCGGGAACTGAACCCGGGACTCTCTGGTCCGTGGGCTGACGCTCTAACCGCTGAGCCAAACCGGCCAGGGCTGAGGTATGCTTTTCATGAGTTTTTCATAGGAGTCTGTGTCCAAAAAAAGTTAAGAACTTGTTGATTCATTCATTTTTCTGTCTTCAGTTTCATTTTCACCACCCTCCTCCCCCTTACATCCTGTACATCGCCATCAGGTGACTACGTTGTTAATGTTTTGTTTTAATTCTGTAACTGATAAAAACACAGGGGCAAATAACTTCCCTCCACCTAAAAAGTGCTGAATGCCTCCCTGGCTGGCTGCATTCAAGATAAATATCATTTTGCCCAAAAGCCAACACTTTCAGTAATCAAGCCTCAGCACATTTTACCAGTACTATCACCCATTTTTCTCCTCTGTTCCAGTCAAACTGGTCTTATAATTGGAAAACATCTGTTCTTAACCCACCTTTCAGTAGTTCATTCAGTAATATATGTATTACATTTCTGATCTAGGCCAGGCACTGTACCTAGGGCTAAGAACACAAAGATAAATACAACACAATTCTTACCCTTGAGACACTATTAGTCCAATTTGGGAGAGAGATGTGAAAACAAAATCCCCAAAATATGATGAGAAACCATTCATGGCAGGTATTCCTTCTTGGAGGTAGGATGGAGCCCAGAGTAAAGGAGGCTTCCTCTTTCTAAGTTAAACATGTCCATATGCTTTACATGTTTCTTTCTTTTTTTTTTTTTAATCCTCACCCGAGGATATTTTTTCCATTTTTTGTACAGATAGAGTGGGAGGGAGAGAGAGGAAGGGAGAGAGAGTGAGAAACATCGACGTGAAGGGACACATCGAGTGGCTGCCACCCGCACAACCAACCAGGGCCGGGGACAAACTGCAACCGAAGTACGTGCCCTTAGCGGGAACCGAACCCGGGTCTCACTGGACCGCAGGCCGACGCTCTAACCGCTGAGCCAAACTGGCCAGGGCTTTACATGTTTCTTTTGCAAGTATGCAGTAATTTTGTAACCAGGAAAAAGTCACATCAGGTGACGATAATAATTAATTCAATTCTGACCACACGAGTTCCAAGTGGGAAAAACCATAACTGTCAAAGAATTAGCAAAATGAATGAGGAAAGAACAATCGACCAATAGGAAAATGGGTGAAAGCTATGAATAGACATTGCCCAGAAGATAAAACATTTATGGCCAATAAATATATGAAGATACGTTCAACCTCATTAATCATCAAGAAGTATAAACTGAGGTCACCATGTGATTCTATTTGATATCTGAGAGGTGAAAATGAAGAAACTTGCCCTGGTCAGTTTGGCTCAGCGGTTAGAGTGTCGGCCCGCAGTCCAGAGAGACCTGGGTTCGGTTCCTGCTAAAGGCATGTACCTTGGTTGCAGTTTGTCCCCGCCCTGTTTGGGGTTGTGTGGGTGGCAACCAGTTGATGTGTCTCTCTCACAAGGATGTTTCTCTCTCTCTCTTCCTCTCTCTCTCCCTGTCGCTCTATGCAAAAATGTCCTCGGGTGAGGATAAAAAAATAAAAGAAAAAAAAAGAAGAAACTTGATAATATCAAGTGTTGACAAGGATGTGGATCAATGGGACCTCATATACAATGTTGCTGGAATTGTAAATTGGTAAAAACCACTTTGGTAAACAGTTTGAAATTATCTTGTAAAGCTGAAAGTTTCCTTAGCCTCTGTCCCAGCAGTTCTACCCCTATGTAAACATGCAAGAGAAATTTTTGCACTTGTGCACCAGTAGGTTTTACACAAAGACTTTTAGTAGCACTTCTGTAATAGCAAAAACCTGCAGTACCCAAATGTTCATTATCAGGAAATTGGTTGTATTACATGGGGTTCCCCAAAAGCAGAGACCAGGACAAGGACTTGGGTGCTGGTTGTTTATTTGGGAAGTGACCTCAGGCAGCAGGAGTGAGGGAGAAAGAAAAAGTGAGGCAGGGGAGGAGGAAAAATCCACGTAGGGGTGTGATTCCATGGAGACCTCTGAGGAGTGTACAAAATGCCTCCCATCTGAAGGATGGGAACCTGGGGCATGTATCCCTTGGCTCATCTTTCCTATTGGTCGAGGGTTAACTCTCTTTATGCTCAGGCTGCCCCTGGGAGAGGGCTGAGAAGGCACCTGTGGCTTTTGAGAAGGCCTTGAGCAGAAATCTGGAGAGGCCCAAGGCCTAGCACTTGTCCGTGACTGGGAGCTCCCATGAAATCAGCCACCACAGATCCCGCTGATTCCTGAGGGCGGCTAAAGGGAAGGGCACAATGCACCAAGAGCTTTGCTGCAGGGGATGAAGTAATATTAGCATTTTCTACACACTGGAAAAGTCTACAGCAGCGACAATCAATAATCTCAACTACATGTAACAAGCCTGAGATAAATCTTAGCACTGTAACGTGAAAAGTGAAAAAGAAATCCCAGGATAGTATGTGAGGAATGATACTCTTTTCATTAAAAAACAAACAAACCCCACACAATTAAAATTAACAATATATGTTTTGAAAATGTGTATACATGTCCATATACACACACATATACTTTTGTATGTATGTAACTACATATACAGAAATGTTTGAAAATTACAAAGCCCCTTTTCTGTGTACTTAAATTCTAGGGAAAAACTGCGAAGGATTATTAAAAGAACACACAAGGAAATCCTGAAAATTAACGAGAAAGGATAAACAACCAATAGAAAAAATGGCAAAAAGATAGGAACAGGTATTTCACCGAAAAAGAAATATATATAGCTAAATATATATAAACACATTCAACCTCAACTTTTTTTTTTTTTTAAAGGAAGGCATTTTAGCTTTAATTCTGTTATAAAGCTAGGGAAATTTTTTTACATAAAATATTAAAAAAAAACATTTTTAAGAGCAAGAAAACCATAAGTACAAGATTAAGCACTGGATGGAGGATATGTCTAAATTGTCAATTCTGGATTTTAGGGTGAAGTAAGAGTAACAAAAGAGGGTTATACATGAATCAATGAATATAGGCTTCTGACCTATAAATTCTGGGTAATCCAATCCTAGACCCTTGAGGTCTAAGGATAAGATTATATGGCATGATAAAGACATTAAGGAGTACCTAGAAGGTAGACTGATAATGCAAAGGAAGAAGCTGGAAGATACTCCCTCATTCCTGGGAAGGTCAGAGACCAAAGAGGTGACAGTTAATTGGCTTAGAAGAATATGGAGTGGATTGCTAAATTGGGGAGGAGGCAGAGGGAGCACATTTCAGGTGGAGAGCGTATGGGCAAAGGTACAGAAATGAGGGACAGTGTGGTGTGATCAACAGACTACAGACAATTAGTGCTGGTAGGAAAGGAGAATGAGAGAGACAGGCAAGCGATGGATGCAGAAGATAAAAGGTTAGACGTTATTCCACATTGTAACTAAATGAGAGCATTGGAGGATTTTAAGCAGGGTGTTGTGATTCATTTCAGGAAGAGTCTCATAGTGGAGTGAGGGACCGTTTGGCGGGTGCTGGAGGCTGGAAGATCAATTAGGACATTATGACCCTCGTCCAGGACAGAAATACTGAAGGCCTAATTTATGCTGGAGCTCCTGTGTGTGTGGGCATGTGTGGTCTAAATCAAGGGATTTTAAAGTACAATGGGCATTTTATTTCCCTGTTTTCCTGTGCTTTTCTTTATAGCATTTATCACTCCTGACATATTTATTTATCTGTGGTCTGTTTTCCCCCACCAGCAAGTAAACTCCAGGAGAAAAGGGATGTTCATTCTATTCCCTCAATCCCTAGGGAACGTGATAGGTACTAAATAATTTTTTGTTCAAGGCAGGAAGTTTAGCTAGAAAGGAGAAATATATGGTAATATCCAAATAGGGGAAGAATTTCTAATGTGCCGGTCTAATGGAGCTTATACATTATCTCCCATGTTCTCTTCCAAGCTGATTCTAGCTTAGTGCTTTATCAAAATATGCTTCCTCTTCTGGCCCTAGTCCTTATCTCAGAGTTAACAATCTTTCATGTCCTACCTGCTATCAGCTATCCTACCTGACCTCTAGCTATCTCCACTTTGTATCTCTAGAAACCCTGGTTTTCCAGGTTCCCTTAAGGTCCTGGTCACATGCTTAGACAGTTCTCACATTGTTATAGGATCACATACCTGCTAGATAATTCTGCCTTTGTTCCTC
Source organism: Molossus molossus (assembly GCF_014108415.1). NCBI lineage: Eukaryota > Metazoa > Chordata > Mammalia > Chiroptera > Molossidae > Molossus > Molossus molossus. The sequence continues at coordinate 3,042,500 of NW_023425360.1, read as the reverse complement.
TAGATCCACTCTCCACCCTTCTCCAGGGCTGCCCTTGAGGGACAGCATCATGTGGGCTCACTTGCCCTAAGTCTTCCTCTTGGGTTCAGCCACTGGGAGGTACCACAGATCTGAGGGCAAGAGAGAGAAATGTGGGGCTGTATTCCTCTAAGTTGCTGTTGGCCCTCCCTCTCCTTCAATTATTTCTCTCACTAAACACCAGTTTCATCTCTTTGTCCCTCCAGGCCTATGGCTAATAATGGTTTTTCAGCAGATGCTAGCCTTGGGGTGCTTCACTATCCCTTGATGATGTCCCTCATTCCTGCTCACAACTTTGTATGCTGTCAATTCATTAACTCTCCTCAGTTACATATTTTGAGCCAGCTATCTGTGTACTCTGATGCTGATCTTGGCTGATACAAAAGCGAAAAGGCAGATTATCTTTTTTTTTTTTTTTTAATTGAGATGAGTCACAAAATTCACTCTTTTATTTTATTTTATTTCATTCATTTATTTATTTAAATCCTCACCCAAGGATATTTATCATTTATCTTCAGTTAGAGTGGGAGGGAGAGAGGAAGGGAGGGAAAGAGAGAGAGAAACAACAATGTGTGAGAGAGGCACATCGATTGGTTGCCTCCCTCACAAACCCAACCAGGACTGGGGACCAAACTGCAACTGAGGCAGGTGCCCCTGACTGGAATCAAACCCATGAGTCTCTGGTCCGAGGGCCGACGTCCTAACTGCTGAGCTGTGCTGGCCAGGGCACACTTTTTAAAAAAAAATATTATTATTATTTTTTTTTATCCTCACCCGAGGACATTTTTCCATTTTTTGTTCAGATAGAGCAGGAGGGAGAGAGAGGAAGAGAGAGAGAGAGAAACATCGACGTGAAGGGACACATCGAGTGGCTGCCACTCGCACGACCAACCAGGGCTGGGGACAAACTGCAACTGAGGTCCGTGCCCTTAGCCGAACCTAACCCGGGTCTCTCTGTACCGCAGGCTGACACTCCAACCGCTGAGCCAAACCGGCTAGGGCTACAAAAATATTTTTTTGCCTTGCTGGTTGACCCGTGCACCATGAGGTCATGGGTTTGATTCCCAGTAAGGGCACATGCCCAAGTTTCGGGCCTGATCCCCAGTGGGGGGCATGCAGGAGGCAGCCAGTTGATGTTCTCTGTCATGGATGTTTCTATTTCCCTCTCCCTCTCCCTCTCAACCAGAGTCACACTAGCTTAGCCAAAATTCACTCTTTTGAAGTGTGGAATTCAGTGGTTCTTAGTAAAGTTGAGCAAATTGTATATCTTTGGTTAATTTAATATATAATTAAATGTTTTCCAAGATACCAGTTGTCTGAGTACTCAGTGGTAAGTTATACAATGTTGCACATCATAAGTTAGTTAACCATTCATACATTTCAAACTCACTATCACAAATAAGGCTGTTGTAAATATTATGCATGCAGCCATTCTCTTTTGGGGAGGATTATTTCTCAAGGGAAATAGGAGTGATACTGATGAGTCAAAAGGGAGTCACATCTCTGTTAAGGCTCTTCAGAAGTACTCTCACATTGCTTTAAAAAAACCAACAAATTAAAACATTTATTGATTTTTTTTTTTTGAGAGATTTGTTGCTCCGCTTATTTATGTACTCACTGGCTGATTCTTGTACATGACCACGTGCCCTGACTGGAGAATGAGCCCATAACCTTGGCATATGGGGATGATGCTCTAACCAACTGAGCGACCCAGCCAGAACTCACATTGTTTTTTATTTAATTATTTATTTTTATCTTTATTGTTGTATTACATATGTTCCCCCTATTTCCCCCATTGATCCCCTCCTTCTGGCTCCCATCACTCTCCTGCCTTCCCCACACTATTGTCTGTGTCCATTGGTTATGAATATATGCATGTAAGTTCTTTGGTTTGTCTTCCAACCTTCCTGCCCCGCCCCCCACCGCCACACACCCCTTCCGTCTGAGGTTTGTCAGTCTGCTTCCAGCTTCCATGTCTCTGGATCTATTTTGATCATCAGCTTATTTTGTTCATTATATTCCATAAATAAGTGAGATCAGGTGGTACTTGTTTTTCTCTGATTGGCTTATCTTGCTTAGCATACTACTCTCCATCACGTTGCTTTTAAAAGGATTATATCAATTCACGTGCCACAGATTTCTCTGAATGTATCAATTGCATCATCTCAGGAGCACTGGAGAGTACATGAGATATATATATTTTGTTAATGTAGTACATGGTATTACCACTTGAACTTCTTTGATTGCCATACCAATCCTAAGCCATTTAGAGCCATTTTTAGCTAAATGGTAATGAAGGGGCAGTGATTTTGAAGGGATGGGTTAGAGAGAAGGTAAAGGGATTTGCTCTTCAATATTCCTCCTTCTCCATCCAGCCTGTTCATCCTATTTGCATATCAGTTTCTTTCTCTTCAATGAGCTATGCATCTTCAGGGCCTAGCATAGTGTTTGGCAGTCCTGAGTATCAATAAACATTTAGAACATCGTGGAAGAAGAATGTTAAAATATATATACACAGAGTTGGTCATAACAGTCTATGTGTGTTAATGGTTCTCCTTTTAATGGACTCTCTGGAATCAACACTTTCCATTCCCTGAGAAATAACATATTGACTAACCACCCATGACCTGCTGAATGCTTTGGAGTAGTGGTTCATCTTTGGAAAACTACACACTTCTTTCTGCAAATTGAGTTAGATGGCTAACAAGAGTCCATTGTGTTTGGTTCCAAACCTGCTTATGACAACTGTGTGCCAGAATATAATTAAATTTACATATACTGATGAAATGTAAGCACGAAAAGAAAGAGTTGTTTCTGTGAAATGTCAGTTGAATGCTTTGGAAATATTAGCCAAAGACTAGTTGAAAATTACTATAAAAACAGATGTGGGTGAGATGATTACAAAGTGTTTTTTTTTTCCAATCCTAATCCGAGGATATTTTTTCCATTTACCTTCAGATAGAGTGGGAGGGAGGGGGAGGTAGAGAGAGAAACATTGATGTCAGAGAGACACATCGAATGGTTGCCTCCTGCACAACCCTGAGCAGGGTCGGGGACGAACCACAACCAAGGTACATGCTCTTGACCGGAATCAAACCTGAGACTCATTGGTCTGAGGGTGGACGTTCTAACTGCTGAGCCAAACTGGCTAGGGCAAGGATTTCTATAAAAAAAAAATTTTTTTTTAATCTTCACTCGAGGATACTTTTTCCATTGATTTTTAGATAGAGGGAAGGGAAGAGAGAAAGAGAGAGAAAAAGATGGATGTGAGAAAGACGCATCAATTGGTTGCCTCCCAACCAGGGTCAGTGATTGAATCTGCAACCCAGATAGATGCCCTTGACTGGGAATTGAAACGGCGACCCTTTGGTCCAAGGGCTGGTGTTCTAACCACTGAGAAATCCCAAACCAGCCAGGGTGGATTTTTTTTTTTTTTTTTAAGAAGGAGCCTCAACCTATGCTTTGCAAGAAGCTTTGAATCCTCAGTCAACTGTAAAGAAACAACTTGGAAAGCATAGAAAATACATCATGGGTATGATTTAGGTAGCAGAGGGCTCAAGAATTCTAATCAGCACTCTTGCTCAAAGTAAAGGTTTGGCCTCACATAGAAAAATTGGCAAGTGGGTTTTCCTAATAGAGTTTAAGTGAAAATGAAATGGTAAGTTGTGTATACATCATTTAAAAAAATTATTCACACCCTGGCCAGTTTGACTCAGCGGTTAGAGCGTTGGCCTGTGGTCCTGAGAGACCTGGGTTCAGTTCCCGCTAAGGGCAAGTAACTCTAAGGGCACGTACCTCGGTTGCAGTTTGTCCCCGGCCCTGGTTGGTTGTGCGGGTGGCAGCCACTCGATGTGTCCCTTTCACGTCGACGTTTCTCTCTCTCTCTCTCTGTTCCTCTCTCTCCCTCCCACTCTACCTGAACAAAAAATGGAAAAATGTCCTTGGGTGAGGATGATAAAAAAAAAAAAAAAAATTATTCACTGCTTTAATATACCTTTTAAGCTAACTGACCCAGCCCTGGCTGGTTTGGCCTAGCGGCTGGAACATCAGTCTGCGGACCAGAGAGTCCCGGGTTCGGTTCCTGCTAGGAACACATACAAAAAAAAAAAAAAAGCTAACTGACCTACTTTTCAGCCAGATCCAGTTAATTTGGGCAGAGATAAATCGTTAATCACTAATCCCTTTGTTTTCATAGGAGTCTGCCTGCCCCCAGAGAGAGTGCAATCTTCTTTAACCTGACATAGTTAAAGTTGCTAGACCTCTGCAAGGGAGAGGCTGGAGCTAATTTTAATTTAGGGAACATTAAAAAGCCTATCAGGTTCTGTCAGTGTGGCTCAGTGGTTGAGTGTTGACCCACGCACCAAGAGGTTGCCAGTTAGATTCCAGGCTAGGACACATGACCAGGTTGTGGACCTGATCCCCAGTGGGGGACATGCAGGAGGTGGCCAATCAATGTTCTCTCTCATCGATGTTTCCATCTCTCTCTCCTTCTCCCTTCCTCTTTCTCTAACATCAATAAAGGGGGAAAAAAAGCCTATCCATTACCATGCAAGCCACATTCTTCAGTTCAGCTTTATACGTAATAAAGTTGACATTCTCATCTTTCCATTGGTTCCAAACTTATAAGAAAGGGATGGTACTCAATGTCCCTGTAATACTCCAACAGTGGTGGATAAGATGGTCTCTATGTACTGACACAGTTGAGACATATTATTTTCCCTTTTATTTTAGTCCATGATTCTATTCATTTAAATGAAAAGTTGTCTCTGGTTTGCAAGTGGTAGTCTAACCTTGTACCAAGTCCAATCTGTATCTCAACCTAGACAAAGAAGAAAATATTATGGCTCCTGGCAAATATTGATATCAGGAAGTATTTACTGAGGGGGGAAGAGGAACCCAAACCGGCTCCTGCCAATTCTTCTATTCTCTCCCCAACCACATCCTGAGAGTCTTACTTGTCCTGATTTCTGGAACAGGTAAACATGGGAAACTTAAGATCACAGCCTGTGTGGCTATTTAAATGAGAACTGCAAACATAGCTGGGAACAGTCTAGTCTCTTTCCAATGTGCTTTAAGGCATTTTGTAACCCTATAGTGGGTCATAAAATCAATGCAGTCGATCCTGACAAGTATTTAAAAAGAAATAAAATTAATAAAATTGAAAATATCAGCATATAATGGGTATATACATCTCAAAACAAAAATGTACATTTCAAGTAAATGTGGTTTATTGTATGTCAACTATACCTCAACAAAGTAGTGAAAACATGCAGATATCCTTCTTAAAATAAAGATGAGCCCTGGCCGGTTTGGTTCAGCAGCTGGAGCGTCAGCCTGCGGCCCAGAGAGTCCCGGGTTCGGTTCCCGCAAGGGGCATGTACCAAAAAAGTAAATAAATAAATAAGATGAACTTGAAGTAGAAAAACAAAACAAAACATTAGCATGCATTGCATAAAATAAGGGTAATATTTCAGGAAACTTCTTTCTCAAAGGTATGTGTATCTGTGCACATGCATGTGTACACTCTAGGTTGAGAATTGGAATGTATTTCTTCTTATGGAGGGTCACAGTTAAAAAAGCTTGCAGAAAATATTATTTAGCTATCAGAAAGGACATTTTGTCATTTTCAACAACATGTATGGATCTTGAGGGTGTTATGCTAAGTGAAATAAGTCAGACAGAGCAAGACAAACAGTGTATGATCTCACTTGTATATGGACTCTTAAAAAAGCCAAACTCATAGGAAGTTATAAAGAAAACAAAGTTTGTAAAGCACTGGTTTAAAGTGCACAGTTCTTCCTTTCATTTTTGCTCTTTGCTAATTTGCTCTGAAACTGCTGCCTTTAGAATAAAACTTGTAATTAACAACCAGAAGGGCCAATCCTCACTCTGTAAACAGCTGGGATACAAAAACTATTGCTCCCACCTCATTGCTCTGAGTCAATCGAATGTCCAAATATCATTAAGATAGAAGGAAGGAATGAAATCTAGAACCTCCTGAAGTAAGAGTATAGCAACATAGTTCCTGAAAGACTGAGTTTTTCTTGAAATGGAAAATTGGGGAGAGTGATAATTAGGAGAAATGTACGTTCCTCTACTGGAGATACTTTAGATATGCTGGTTTTCTACTTTAAGTGGAGTGCTAGAGGGGTTTGACCCCATTGTACTTGTTTTAAAGGACAGTAACCCCAGCAGGCCTATGGATGACTTGGGGGTGGGGTCGCCCGGGCAGCAGATCCATGGAAACATGCAGGTCTCCCCACTCCAAGATAAGTCTATCTTTACGCATCCTTTAAATCTCGGAGGACGTTGCCTTTTCCCATTCCTATCTGTGGCACCCCGAATTATCCCATCTCTCCCCTCTCATTCTCCCCTCTCATCTCCTGAATTTGAGAACTCCTCCAATGGAAGCAAAACAAAACAACTGTCTCTTTTACTGTCACTACCCCTTGAGCTGCAGGCCTACTCTCTCTTCTCTCTCTCTCTCTCTCCTCTCGCTCGCTCCCTAACTTCTGGAAAGAATCACCCCAGTTACTGCCTTCATGGCTTCAGCAGCACGCACTCCTTACCCAGGTCCCCGACTCAGCGCAGGGGCGGACACTCGGCTGCGCCCTCCTGCCAGCCGGCATCTCCTCCCTGCTCCGCGGCCGGGGCTCGCTGCCGGACTCCAGGGCTTCACCCCGCGCTCCCGCACCCCGACCTGGCCGCCACCTCGCTGCCGCGCGTTCCCAGGTGCGTCGGGTTCTGGAACGCCCTGCTGGTCACCTCGCGCGGTCATCGCTTCCCGGAACTCAGACGCGTCCCGGGGCGCCCTTGGGCGGCCCCCGCCGCCGTCCGTCCGCGGCCCGTCCCATGGTTACGGCGGAGGCCCGTCCGCGCGCCCTGCACCGCGAGGCCCGAAGTCCCCCAGGGCCCTGCTTCCCGTCGCCGCCGCGGGCAGCGGGGCCCACCGCGTCCGGGCTCCAGGCGCGCGCTGGGGCGACCCCGCGGCGCGGGAGCTCCCAGCCCCCTAGTGGGCGGCCTCGGCCCCACCGAAGGCCCTGAGGCCTGCCCGGCGGGCGCGTCGCAGTCGAGGCCCGGGTCGCGGGGAGCCGCCGTGCGGGTCCGGAGGGGGCCGTGGGCCGGCGTCCCGGAGCCCAGCCCGGCGCGTCGTCGTGGGGCCCGCGCCGCGCAGCCGGACCCGGGCGGAGAGGGAGGCGGGAGGCGGGAGGCGGGAGGCGGAGGCCGGGCCGCGCGGGGCAGCCCCGCCGCCGCACCGCCCTGGGCCGGTGCCCAGGTCCGAGTCGCCTTCCGCCCGCCGCCCCGCCCGCGGCCCCAGCCGGGTCCCGCCGCCAGCCGGGCTCCCGCCCCCGCTCCGCCCCCGGAGCCGCAGCCCCGCCCGCCACCGCCGTCGCCATGTTGTGGCTCCCGCAGCCGGCGCCGGGGACGCGCGCGGCCGAGCCCGGGGCCTGCCGCCGCCGCCGCCGCCAGGTAAGCGCCCCCCGCGGGCCGGGGCGGGCGGGGCCGGGTCCGGGGCCGCCGCCGAGGCCGCCCGAGCGCGGGTCGCGGCTGAGCCGGGTCGGGGCGAGCGCGCGCCCGCGCCGCGGCCCGGCCCTGCAGCCTGGCGGACCCTGCCCGCCGCCCCAGGCGGAGCCGCTTCCCCGACCGCCGCCCGGCGGGCCCGGCCGCCTCCCCACCCCGCCCCGCGCCCCGCCGCCGCCCGGCCGGGCCCGCTGCTGTCCGCCCCGCGCGGGACACGGGCCGCCTCGGCGACAGCCCGTGGCCCCCGTCCGGGCACCGTTAACGGGGCACTTTCCCCGCTGGGACGCCCTGTCAGCCCGCCGTCCCCGCCGCCCGAGGAGCTGGTGCCGTCAGGAGGCAGACACTGGCGGAGCGACCCTTTCGGGCGCCCCTCGGTCCCTCCCCCCCTCCGCCCAAGTTCTGACCCGGGGGAGGATTCCTCGCGAGCGGACAGGTACCCCTGCCCCGGGGCCGGGGGTCCGCAGGGGGACCAGGCCTGTTGGTCGGGGTGGAACTCGTCCCTCTGCAGAGGCTCTTCCTGCCAACCTGGGGGGAAGCTCAATGTGACCCGAGGGAGGACAGAGGAGTGTCTGCCGGACAGATGGCCTCCTGGCCGTGGGTCAGCGCGCGCGCGGGGGAGGGGTCCGTCCGACCTTAGGTATGCCTGTTTCTGGGAACCCCGGGCTCGTGGGAGCTGCCCAGGAATTTTTTTACTTCTTATTTTTATTTTTGGAGTAGGCCAGAGGTGGCATTAAAAGTCCTGGATTGCGAGAATCCCACAGGCGCATCCAGGGAAGCATGTTTGGCACCCAGGACTCCTAGCATAGGACGCACGGCAGGAGAGTGGGACTCGGGGCAAGATGGTGCTTGGCCGAGGACTGGCCCACTCAGCTCTGTGTTCACACAGGACCTGTACCGAGCAGCTGCTGGTGTGTACAGTGTGGGTGAGCATACAGGATGTGGACAGACAGATGCTTGGCCTGGGAGGTGCTTGGTAGGGTCTCAGGGGTCTGTTTCCTCAAACTCGAAGATTCATTACACAGTGAAAGAGGAAGTACGGTGCGTGAACACATATTTGGACCCTTTTCCAATTTTTCCAGTTGGCCGTGGCTTTGATTCATTGAGTCCGTTTTTACTGAGCACTTATTATGTGCCAGGCGCTGGTCTCGGTGTTGGGAATACTGCGGTAAACCAGAAAGGCGTGTTTTAGCTTGAGCTCCTAGTCTAGAGGGGAGGCTCGGTAATAAGTAATCTTGAAATTACATTCAACAATACGTATTTATTAAGAAGCCTGCGCCAGGCATTGTTTTAGATGCTGTGAAGAAAGCAAGCAAAAATAACCTCCCTGGTGGAACTTTCATTTTCATAAGGGGAAAGACAATATGGTAAAATGTGTAATGAAATATGTAGTCTGTTACAAAGTGCTAAGGAGAAAAAGAAAATAGGGAAGGAGGATATGAGATATCTGTTGGGGGTTGAATTTACATTTGAGTTGCCTGGGAAGGCCTCCCAAGAAGGTGCCTTTTGAATAAAACTTTGAAGGAAGGGGCAAACTAATCATTTCAAAATGTGATGTGTCCAGGAAGGAAAGATGAAGAGGGTGGTGAGAAAGTGTAATGGGCCTTGATTTGGGTTGGGGGCTCAGGGAAGGAAGTGACGTTTAGGCTGAGACCCGAAGGAGGTTTTAGGAGTTAACCATGTGTGGAGCAGCACAGAGCTTGGCAAGTTGGAGGAAGTGAAAGAGGCCTGTGTGACTGGAGGGGGAAAGGGAGAGGGGAGATAAATCTGTGGAGAGGTGGGTCGGGTCACAGGGGGCCTAGGGACAGGCCTTAGTTTGGATTGTATCCCCAGTGTTATTAGGAACCTTTGAAGGGTTTTAAGTATGTGACATGACATTTACATTTTAAAAGATCTCTGGCATCTGTATGGGGAATGCACTTTGAGATAAGCATGTAAGGCAAGGCTTTCGATGTGATGTTGAGTGGCCGACTTGGAAAAGTCTCAAGCACTCTCTGGGAGATCCTTTTCCTCAGTGAGTCTGTTTTGCCCGTTTTTAGGAAGGAAAGGGAACATGAATTAGCATTTATGGAGCACATGCTAGGTGGGTCAATCAATTTTAGAGACTTTTGAATACATTATCATATTTAATCTAATCATCTCTACACCCTAAGAGGAAGGGGTTGTCTTGTCCCTTGACAGATACAAACCCAGAGGGGATAGAAAACAAGCCCAGAGGGGACAGACAACTTATCTAAAGCCACCTTTGTAACACAATCTGCATTCAAACCCAGGTCTGCTTGAGTCCAGAGCCCAGTGAGCTCTGGAGCTAGATTACTCAAATTGGCATCTTGCTTCTTCAGCTTGCTAACTGAATGATCTTGAGTTATTTAACCTCTCTGTGCCTCAGTTTCCTTTTTGGGAAAAGTTCATGCTTTTCCCAGATTGCCTAAAGATAAAAAGGAGCTACCTCACAAGGTTGTCATGCGGATCACATTAAGTAAGCTATGTAAACACTGTAATGCTTAGCTCAAATATTAGTTGCTATTATTATTTAAACATTTTAAACATCCATGCTGCCTCTCAGCATATTTTGGTCATTTTAAATGATATTCCGTATGTAGATAATTAAATTTTTGAATTTTATAAGACTTTTGTTCCTTCCTTTTTCTTTAAATAACTTAATGCCATGTTCCATGTGATCAATCATTCAACATTGATCTCCCATTTCATTGGTGACACTGTGCTAGGACTTATGGATACAAAGTGACTTCATTGCCTGAAAAAGCACAGGGTATCCAGGGGAGGTCAGATATTTAAAAAGATGGACTACAATGTACTTACATTCTCTAATGCACCTGTAATTAGAGACCTGTTGGGAGTAGTGAGAACTAAAGGCCTAGGGAAGTAGGGAAGGCTTCAGGGAGGAGGTGACTTTAGAACTGGCTTTGGAGGAAGAATAGGAATTTTACAGGCAAGATCGAAAAAAGGGCATTCTAGGTAGAGAGAACCATGTGTAAAAACATGGCGTCATGAGAGGCCTGGTTTGCCTGGCGACGAGGCTGGAAAGCTGTGAAAGGCAGGTCAAGGAGTTTGGATTTTAGCCCTGGCCGATTTGGCTCAACAGTTAGAGTGTCAGCCGTGGACTAGAGAGTCCCGGGTTCGGTTCCTACTAAGGGCACGTACTTTGGTTGCAGTTTGTCCCTGACCCCAACTGGGGTCGTGTGGGTGGCAACCACTCAATGTGTCTCTCTCACATCGATGTTTCTCTCTCTTTCTCCCTCTTTCCCTCCTGCTCTATCTGAAGACGAATGCAAGAAAAGTTTGGATTTTATTCTGTAAACCATGGGGAGTTATCAGGGAGTATTAGACACACCAGATACTTACAGTGATGGGTGTTGCAGTTAAAGAGTAGAGACAAATGTCATACTGGAAGTGGCTTTATATTGGTGGGATCACTATGTGTCAGGGTCTGGGTCTCAGTTTTGTGGACCCAAATTTAGTTTTTGTAGGGCATTCAGAGCTGATTGGGTCCTGGGAGACTGACTTACTAATCAAACTTGGAAGAAACTGATGCATAAACTCAGGGTATTAACTGGCCATGAGAAATGAAACTGCAGAATGACAGATGTTTTTGTCCTCTGGACATTGCCTCCCCACCCCCACCCATTTCAGACCAGGGCTGGGACATGCTAACTCTTGCTCCTCAATTCCTGTTTGTTTTTCTCAGGCTCCATGAAAACTAACCCTTTCTGTTAACATAGTTTTCTCTCAAGCTCTGTATACTGTAGTCAACAATGTTTATTAATTGGTAGAATGAATGATTCTGTATCGGTTGGGTGGGATGCTATGTTTATGAAACTTAAGGAAGACTAACTTTTTTGGAAATAAAATTGGAAAAACGGGTGCCCTTGCATTGGGTTCCCAGAGGAGGTTTGTAGATATTTATTTACTTATTTATTTTATTGAATGTAATTGGGGTGACATTGGTTAATAAAATTGTATGGTTTTCAGGTGTACAATGATATAGTGCATCATCTGTATATTGTATTGTGTGTTCACCACCCCAAGTGAGGTTTGTGTATTCTAAGTGGCATGGGTAATTTAGCTGGGGACATGGGGTTGTGACAGATGCATTGAAAATTGTTCTGGAAGCAGAGATCTGTGAACTCATGGAGGGGGTGGGGAGCATTTGATTGCACTTGAAGGAGAGACTGATTTAGAACCTTCATCTTCCACACACACTGGAGACAGAAAAGAAAGTAGCAGTTCCTGCCCTCCACTCATCCTGGTGGCAGCGAGCTTTCCATTGGATTGCAGTCCTCACGAGGTGTGAGTCTCTTACCTTCTTTCTGCTTCTGCGACACTGAAAAGAGTTGGGGACCCTCTGGAATTTTCTGTCTTTATTTTTCTACAGTGAAAAATGAAATCCAAATAGACCAACCTGGACTGTGGATTAATTACTTTTATTTTAAAGCTCTAAAATGAATTACCCGGGAATATTCATGTAGAACACTTAGGAATTGCAGATGGGTATACAAAGGAAATAGAACTAACTGGACCTGGAGCTACTGACAACATTTGAATATTTAGTGTTTGTATTAGACCTTTCCCTCCAGCTCTATTTTTTTTTTTTTTTATCCTCACCCGAGGACATTTTTGCATTTATCTTCAGATGGAGCAGGAAGGAGGAAGGGAGGAAGACAGAGAGAGAGAAACATTGATATGAGAGAGACACATCGACTAGTTGCCACCCACACGACCCAACCAGGGCCAGGGACAAACTGCACCTGAGGTACGTGCCCTTAGTGGGAACCGAACCCGGGACTCTCTGGTCTGCAGGCCGATGCTCTAACCACTGAGCCAAACTGGCCAGGGCTCCAGCTCTATTTTTATGTATAAGTTTGTTTCAACTTTTTCTTTTTCTACAAGAATAGGTACATCCTTAATAGGAGAGAGTTATAAGTGTTGACATCTATGAGGTGGAACAATAGTGTACACCCCAAATCTCTGTGTTTCCATTTGTGGGTATCTGGGCCAGTGTTCTCCCCTTCACTCTCTAGGAGTGTAGGGTGTGATACCATTAGCTAATTACTTTTGAGAAGTGTTTTCAGGGGATCAGAGTATTGCTTCAGCCAACCATTCGTTTTCATTTGACAGTGGGAAGTGTGTATGTGTGTGTCGAAATGACATAGCTGATCCTTTCTATGACTGAAAGAAAAGTTAATGAACACCTTTCAAGTTTGGTATCACCACAGTCATTTTTCAAACCTCTTAGCACTATGGGCTGTCCTCATTCACTGTGTGACTTTTGGGAAATCATTTATCTTCTCCATTTCAGATTTTGAAGGTGTCAGATCAGGAGGTAATGGTGGCCCCCTTCATCTCATTAACACACTCCAGGAGTTGAAAAGGATAATGAAGTCTATATATGAGACTGTTGTGGAAAGACTGCCACAATGTTGAGTGAAAAAGGAGTCTGCTGAACAGATGAACTCCTGGCCTCCAGTCAGTATGTGTGTGGGGCAGGGGTCAGTATGACATTGTCATGTCTGCTTGTGAGAGCTTCAGAATTATTGGAGCCCTTAGAAAATTTTCTGAGTAGTCCAGAGGTGGCATTAAGAGTCTTTTACAAAAATAAAGCCACAGACCTACACCCCAGGTTTAACTCAGAATAGCTCACTTCCTCTCTGCAGAACAGAGTTTACTGTAAGATTCCTTACCTCTGAGTAATGGGATTTGGGTGGTTTTTACTTATTTCTTTATGTTTTTCTCCTATCATATGAATTTTATATAGGCTTATATATCATCTTTACAAAAACTAACAACCAGTAAATCTATTTGTATTTTATTTATTTACTTATTTTATTAAAACATTTGTTTTTCTTTATTGATTTTAGAGAGGGAGGAAGGGAGAGGGAGAGAGAGATAGAAACATCAATGAGAGAGAACATCGACTGATCGCCTCCTGCATGCCCCTCACTGGGGATGGGGCCCACAACCTGGGCATGTGCCCTGACCGGGAATCGAACCAGCGACCTCTTGGTTCGTGGGTCGACACTCAACCACTGAGTCACACCGGCTGGGCTCTATTTTTATTTTATTTATTTATTTTTTTGTCCTTACTCGAGGACATTTTTCCATTTTTCTGTTCAGATAGAGTGGGAGGGAGAGAGAGGAAGAGAGAGAGAGAAACAACAACGTGAAAGGGACACATCGAGTGGCTGCCACCCACATGACCAACCAGGGCTGGGAACAAACTGCAACTGAGGTACCGCCCTTAGTGGGACCCGAACCCGGGTCTCTCTGAACTGCAGGCTGACGCTCTAACCGCTGAGCCAAACTGGCCAGGGCTCTATTTTTATTTTAGAGTCAAACATTAAATACCCTAAAGCAAAACTCAGACGGCCCAGAACCATATTCCTGTAGAAGATATGTGCTGCCCTGGCTGGTTTGGCTCAGCAGTAGAGCATTGGCCCGCGGACCAATGAGTTGTGGGTTCGATTTTGGCCAAGAGCATGTACCTCTGCTTCGGTTTGTCCCCGGTCCTGGTTGGGGTCGTTTCGGAGGCAGCCAGTCGATGTGTCCCTATCACGTAGATGTTCTCTCTCTCTCCCCCTTTCTCTCCCTCTCTCCCCCTCCCACTCTATCTGAAGATAAATGGGAAAATGTCCTCAGGTGAGGGTTAAAAAAAAAAGAAGCTATGTGCTGTTGCAACTGGCCACCCCAACTTGGTCCCATCTCAAAGAAGATGCCTTTATTAGATATGCAGTAGACACAGCTCTTCAGGCAGGTGAATTAGGCTAGGACTTCTGACTGTGGTAGGTAGGCCCTGAATTCAGAGAACAGGGCTGCACCCATCTGGGAGGAGCTGATGAGTAGAGTCTGACTTGGCTGCTTTTTTATTTTCGCTCGGCAGTTGAACAGTTAAATTCATCATCTGAATGACTTGGCTTCTAGCTTTATTTGTTGGGTGTTTTCTGTAAGAGTGCTTTTAAAGAAATCACTCCTTTTGGGCGTGGTCCAGGGCTCAGTCTGCACATCAACATGGAAGATGCTAAGCGTCTTGGTGTTACAACTTGGGGACCACTGGACTCTAAAGAGATGGGGTTCTTGTGTGTAAACCTCACATTCCTGGAATTTCTTCCTTTCTGGGTCTCAGCCTTTCTTGGGGGTGAGGTGGAAGGCCATTTCTTCCTTAAATCTATCTACCCAGTCTTTGGGTATAGGACATTTTACCACCTTGCCCTTGGCAAACTGGAACTGAATGTGGACCAGTGGAGTGACTTGCTCTCCTTTTGCTGCCCAGGTGAGCTGCTGTTGACAGCATTCTGTTTTCTGCCAGTTCTGTTCCTGAAGTTGACATTGTTCTTTTAGCAGGCTGAAGAGCAGAGTGAGACCCAGGGCGGGCTTCTCCAGGCTATTCCAGGGCTCACAGACCATCTGACTGCGGCAGAGCTTTGGAATTTTCAGAGAAGGGAGCCCAGGGGTGGGCACCAAGCAGCTGTTCAGATTCGTCTGGGGTTTGGTCCAGCCAAGGCTCTGTTCTGTGTGGGCAAGGGTTGTTCTCCGACTTTGCCTTGTTAGACAGACTCTCCAGACCTGACCTGAACTGGCTGAGGTGGTAAAAACTGCCATGCTGTCTGAAACTTTAGTAAGGCTATACTTAAAAATATCTTCTGGCACTTAAAAATATTAGATGTGTGATTAACACTACTGTTATTTTTATTTATTTATTTATTTTTTAAAATCCTCACCTGAGGATATTTTTACATTTATCTTCAAATAGAATGGGAGGGAGGGAGGGAGGGAGAAATATTGATGAGAGAGAGACACATCGACTGGTTGCCTCCACATGACCCCAACCAGGACCCAGGACCGAACTGCAACTGAGGTATGTGTCCTGGACCACATTCGAACCCGTGACTCTTTGGTCCTCAGGCCGACACTCTAAATGCTGAGCCAAACCGGCCAGGGCAATACTGTTATTTTTAATTAGAATGTTTACTTGTATTTAAGATTCTCTGGAGCCTTTTAGCAACTGGGCTGTCACTGATCAATAATCCACAGTTGCTTATGAAAGGTCCATCCTGGGCCCTCCCCTCCCACAGGGTACCTGTGGAACATAAAGTAATCATGTAAGATAAAATTTGCCCTTAAGGGTTTCTCCTACAGAAAGCAATTAGAGAACACTTTGCTTCCAGACCAGAAGGGTCTTAAGGGGGCTTTTCTTTCTGAAGGTGGTGGTTACTTTCACACAGGTCACCCCCTGAGATGGCTGGGGTTACCTCTGGGGAACATTCTCTGGTACTCAGAATGGATCGAGTGGCCATTTGGGAGGTAGTGGCAACCATGTAATCTCATCATCCCTTACTTGTCTCCCTTTGACACTGCTCCTCTGAACACCTGTACCCTTTAGGAGAAGGTATAGCCACCTGTCCACAAATGTGAACCCCAGGGCCTATCATACCACCATTGTAGCTCCATTCCTGAGTCTAAGGCTTTTGCATTTCCACTTAGAGTCCCCTTTTAAAATATTTACACCCCCTGGGAGAGGTCAGACTCTTAGCATTTCATCACCAAACAGTAGCTTTAATTACCAGGAATTAATTAAGTCAACAGAGAGAAAGGCTGGGACCCAGGCAGGCACGTGGGGCCAGAGTCTGAAGGGACACTCCTGCTGGGCAGAAGAGAAGGCAGAAGGGAGGGCAGCAAGAGAAAGTCCTGTGCACATCATTTGTCCCGGTGGGTGCTGCCGAGCCTGCCTCATTGCTGACTCTGGGCCACCCTGGTGTTCCTTGGGCGGGGGGCATAGGGCATAGCACTGGGACAGGGGGCTTGGAGACAGAGGGGGATTTGAGCTGAGTGTTAAAGGATTGGGTAGATTGTTTTTGTTTTCTTTTTTTTTAAAATTTTTTTTAAAGTATATGATTTTGTTGTTTTTTTTTTAGAGAGAGAAACATCAATGTGAGAGAGCTACATCCATCGGCTGCCCCCTGCAAGCTCCCTTCTGGGGATCCAGCCCGCAACCAGGGCCTGTGCCCTAACTGGGAATTGAACCCAGACCTCTCCGATGATGCTCAGTCCACTGAGCCACACTGGCTGGCGGAGATAGTTTTTATATGCTCAGTTTGGGAATTTTTGGAGCACTGAAGAATAAAACAAACCCCTCATAATTTTATACCTAGTGATAGACGGTAAAAGGGGAGCGAATGGTCTAGGCTAGATTACAGAGGTTCTCGAAAGCCTGTCCTGGGGGCTGGAGCTGGCATGGTCGGCTGCGGGAAACTTTCACAGGTTTGCGAGCAGAGGGAGTGACGTGATGAAAGTGGCGTTTGGGGAAGATTGGTCTTAGGATGAGACTGGTGGTGGCGAGGAAAGGTAACAAGCACAGGAATGGAACCATGGAGTGGGGCAGAAGGCATCAGCGAGACTTTGTGGAGGCGAGATGCTCCCAAACTGCTGTGTGGCTGCCTTCACAGCGGTTTCCAGTGCTCCCAACCTGGTGGAGCTTAAAGTATTGTCTGTGGCTTCAGGTGGGGTTATAAGTAGGAAAAAAGGAAGGAAGGATTCTCTAGGATCATGGGTCTGGTGATGAGCGTGTGGTCATCCTGTACCGGGCCTGCGTCTCAGACTGTAACTCAGGCTAGGAGCCTGTCTGGCCTGTCCGAAAGATGGTCCGAATAACCCGGCCGAATCCAGTGGCCGCCCTGCCAAGGTTAACCTGGAATAAATCACTAAGCTCACTCGCTCATTGGAGAGGCTTGGAACTAACTCACTTAGGACGTTAGATATGAGATACCTCTGCGGCGGCCCTTGGTCTCTGATTTGTGTCCTCATTTGAACAGCACAGTGACTGCTTGTTAGTTTATATTTTGAAATGTGGAAGTCAAAATAAAAAAAAGGAGAAAAAAAACATTTAAAAAAAAATTTCCCTTCTGTAGAATTGGAATAGTTTTTGTCCCTTCCCCTCTAGATTCTTCCATTAGTATTTGTATCTTTATTTAGAATTCAAACTAAATTCTGCTCTGTCAAAGTTAAGACAGAAACGAAGTTCTGCGAGGAATGTAGGATTAGAGTGAGAGTGAGCAGAATTAGAAATGAGGCTTTTTATTCTGTCATTTGTGAGTATGTGTACATGGTGGACTGTTAACCAGGCTCCCCACACTGACAGATTAAATCAGAATCTCGGGGCTGTGGCCAAGCTTTTGTAGTTTCCAAAGTGTCCAAGGTGATTCTGATGCTCCACTACAGTTGAGGACCACCTCGTTTCAAAAAAAATTTTTTTTATTGATTTTAGAAAGAGACAGAAACATCGATTTATTGTTCCATTTATTTGTGCATTCATTGGTTGATTCTTGTATGTGCCTTGTCTGGGGATCGAACCCTCAACCTTGATGGATTGGGACGATGCTCTAACCAACTAGCTACCCGGCCAGGATGCAGAGGACCACCTAGTTTTAAAAATGAGTCCTGCCAGCCTTTTCCTTGTCTTCTCTCTTTTGACTCCCCTGCTCAGTGCTGTCCCTTCCCTCCCTCTCCCTACCTGTGACTTTCCCCCACTTACCTGCCCATTGGCCCCATGCCCACTCCTTGACCCTGTGCTTTCTCTGCTCCAGCAGGCCTCTGAGCACTGGAGAGTGAGCTGTGGGGAAGAGTCATCGGCCCTCACTTACCTCGTCCCTGTCCCTGTCCCTTGTGCATGCTTCCAGTCAGCCTGATGTTTAGTGATTCAGCGGTCTGCTGGGACACTCTGAAATACTGTGTGATAACGCTTGCTGGCCACCGAGGTTGGTGGCAAAATAATTAACAAACACATGTTTGCTATGTTTTTGTTGTTGTTTTTTAATCCTCACCTGAGGATACTTTTCCATTTACCTTTTTAGATATAATGGGAGGGAGGGAAGGAGAAAGAGAGAGAAACATGGATGTGAAAGAGAAACATTGATGTGAAAGAGACACATCGATTGATTGTCTCCCACACTACCCTGACTGAGCCTAGGATCAAACCCACAACTGAGGTACATGCCCTTGACCAGGAATTGAACCCACAACTCTTCGGTCCACAGGCTGGCACTCTAACCACGGAGCCAGCTGGCCAGGGCCATGTTTGCTCTGTTTAAGGCATTATAGTAAGAGCTTTACAAATGTTAACTTATTGAATATAACGCCTATTTATACAGACATAGACAGTGAAGGAACCTGTCTGAAGTCACATGGCTAGAAAGTAGATTTGGGATTTGAATCCAGGTTGAGTCTGCGCTCCAAACCACTACACTGTGATGGGGAGGAGGGAAGACCTGGGGCTGGAACAGCTTTGTCTTTGACTACATTTAGGGCCTGTGTTGAATTTATGTCGGAGATTTTTCTCAGGTTTTGACTACACTTTATTATTAACCTACTTTCATATTTGCCTTCAGGCCTATTAAAAACTTTTTGTTTTCTATCCTTAGGTGGTGTTTGGACACTAGACCATGTGCCTAGGTAGAAGTTATTCCTTTCTCCACAGCTCTGCACCCCCAGCAACGCTCGCCACACCCTTGTTCTGAGAACCTGACTGAGGTATGATGTCTAGGCTGACCTGGGCTGGCCTTCAAGAGCTGAGAGTTGGGACGCAAGTGATTTTTGTTGTTGTTGTTGCTATTCCTTGGTAGTTGTTATTTTTAATTATAATAAAATATACATAACAAAATCGACCATTTTAACTTTTTTTTAGTATAGTTGAGTGGCATTAAGTACATTCACATTGTTGTACAACCAATACACCACTGTCCACCCCCAGAACCATTCACCTCACTCAACATAAACCCTGTGCCCATTAAACATGAATTCTCCTTGGCCTGGCCGTGTGGCTCAGTTGGTTGAACGTCATCCCACAGGTCGCTGGTTCCATTCACAGTCAAGGCACATGTCAATAGGGGTTAGCAGGAGGCAGCTGATCAATGTTTCTCTCTCTCTCCCTCTCTCTTCTTCTTTCTCTAAAATCAATAGAAACATATTCTTTAAAAACAAAACAAAACATTAACTCCCCCTTCTCTCTCCTCCACCCCTGGCAACCACCATTATGCTTCTTGTCTCCATGAATTAGACCGCCCTAGGTACCCCATATGAGTGGAATCATATAAGATTTGTCCTTTTGTGACTGGTTTATTTCCCTTAGCATAATGTCCTTGAGGTTTACTCATGGACATGTGGTAGCATGTGTTACTTGAGGTAGCATGTGTCAGATCTTTTTTTTTTTTTTAATCCTCACTGGAGGAGGTTTTTCCATATAGAGTGGGAGGGAGGGAGGGAGGGAGGGAGGGAGAGAGAGAGAGAGAGAGAAACATTGATGTGAAAGGGACACATCAAGTGGTTGCCACCTGCACACCCAACCAGGGCCGGGGACAAACTGCAACCAAGGTACATGCCCTTAGCAGGAACCGAACCCGGGTCTCTCTGGACCGCAGGCCGACGCTCTAACCGCCGAGCCAAACCGGCCAGGGCGAGATCTTTATTCCTTTTTTAAGGCTGAATAATATTCCACTGTCTATTTATAGCACATGTGTTTACCCATTCATTTGTTGATGGACAGTTAGTTTGATTCTACCTTTTGGCTTTTGTGACTAATGCTGCTATGAATATGGTGTGAAAATACCTCTGAGACCCTGCTTTCACTTCTTTTGGGTCTATATTCAGAAGTGGAATTGCTAGATGATATGATATTTCTGTGTTTAATTTTTTTGAGGAATCACCATGCTGTTTTCCATAGTGTCTACACCATTCAATATTCCCACCAGCAGTGAACAGCGATTCCAATTTCTCCACAACCTCATAGCCACTTGTTAGTTTCAGTGTTGTTTTCTTTCTTCTTTTTTGGATAATAATAGTCATCCTAATGGGTGTGACCTTGGTGATTATCTAGTTGGACCCATGTTGTCCACAAAACAAGGGTCTGGTGCCTCTTGTGCTTAAATGTACAAATGGAAAGAAAATACTATGATAAACCTCCTTGTACTCCTTACCCAGATTAACAGTTATCACTTCATGGCCAACCCTGCTTCATTTATATACTCCCTCCCTGCTCCCTTCCTCTTGCCCTGTGTTATTTTGAGGCAGATCCTAGACATCACTTTATTTTATCTGTAAACATTTCACCATGTGTCCTAAAAACATAAGGGCTTTAATATTTCATTTTGTCTGATGGTAGAGAGGCACATAGGGATGTTCCTTTGGACGTTACTCCCTGTCATCCCCTTGGGTCACTAGGGACACATATAGTGGGCACCCATCACCATGCTGGGTTGTTGGCGAAAGGCTGCCTTGGCTGGGGCCCTGCTTTCCTGCAGAAGGCCACCTGCCCTTGGGTCTGAGCAGCCATCATGAAAGAGCCCACCTAAATCTCAGCTGAGAGGGGACGGAGAGGAAAGGGAGGAGGGGGAGGAGGAGCCTGAGAGAGAAGGAGGAGGGAGGGGTAGGCATGCATGGGGGAAGGGATGGGGATAGAGAGGGGTGAGAAGCACAAGATTATATGTATGTGTGTGTGGAGGTATGAGAGAGAGAAAAAGAAAGGGGAGTGAGAGACAGAACCGGGAGACAAACTCTTTACCAGGCCCCGATCACCAGCTCCTAAACTGAAGTCATCTAAGGGAACCACAAAGACACCCCAGGACTAATAGCATGTTCCTTGGGTCCCCTCCAACCTTTCGATTTTGGAATCTTTGGGAGTGTAGTTTGCCTGTGGTGGATGAGACTGGTGGCACACTGGAAGTCACCAAACACATAGGTAACACAGGTGGGGAAGGAGTGATCCCATGAAATGGCCACTTTCTCTTCTCTGGGGACCTTTAGTCAGGGAGTGGAGGCTTGGTTCCCAGCAGGTGTGAGGCCACCGGCATCTTGCTTCAATTTGGGAGTCCCCACCACCAAGAGATGATGCTTTTACAAAGTTCAGTGGGAGGACTCCTCGAGGATGCTGAGTGAACAGGAGGTGTTGTGTCCCCTTTTTGTCTCAGTCTCTGGGTCTTGTTCCCCTCTAACGAAATTCAGTGCCCAGTTAGTTCTGAGATCTGTTTGCCAGTGATGAAACGTAAAGGGGTCCTGGCCGGTGTGGCTCAGTGGCTGAGCACGGACCCATGCACCAAGAGGTCGCCAGTTCGATTCCCGGTCTGGGCACATGCCCAGGTTGTGGGCCCGGTCCCTAGTGGGGGGCGTGCAGGAGGCGGCCAATCGATGTTTCTCTCTCTCTCTCCCTTTCCCTTCCTCTCGCTCTAAAAATCAATAAAGAAAAAAAAAAAGTAAAGGGGGCACCAGTTACAGAGTGTCGGTTTGTTGCAG
This sequence comes from Molossus molossus, assembly GCF_014108415.1. Classification (NCBI taxonomy): domain Eukaryota; kingdom Metazoa; phylum Chordata; class Mammalia; order Chiroptera; family Molossidae; genus Molossus; species Molossus molossus. The sequence continues at coordinate 3,020,669 of NW_023425360.1, read as the reverse complement.
AGTGTCGGTCTGTCTCTCAGTTCTTGGCTCTGTTTAAACTTTATTGCCTATACTTAGGTTCCACTTGCAGCATCTCACTCAGCTGTCAGTCCTGGGTAATCCCAGCTCCTTCCAGTCCTATTCCCTTTTCTTCCTTTTAATTTAAAAAATATATATAATCACTCTATTGAGATATAACTCACCGGGCATACAATTCACTTATTTAAAGTGCATAATTTAGTGGGTTTTTGTATATCCACAGAGTTGTATCTCCCTCTTTTAAGACCCAAGACCCCCCTGTGTCCTCTTCTTCTGTGGTTCTCAGAGCTAGCCTTCTGTCTCCACTGGTGTCACACTGATCCCATCCTCAAGACATGACCTTATTGTGGGGACTTTGGGCAGTAGGCACTTCTCACCAATAAATATTTAACTTAATTACCCTGCAGGCGCCCAGGATTCGTGGACAAGTGCTACCTTAGGTCATCCCCTTCCAGCAAGGTCCTGCCACCGCTCAAGGTCTCTTTATTTATAGCAACATTTTAAAGGCTAAACACAAATAACATTGCACATTTGCCAACTGCTTGACTGATAATAAATCTGCTCAGGAATCTGTGACTATCCTTGAAGAATTTTCATTCTGGACAGACAAGCCTGTCAAATCACTCTCCCTTTCTAATGGTGGATTCCCTTCCAGTAAACACACTGGAGCTTAAAAACAGATGAAGAGCCGGGCTGGTGTGGCTCCGTGGATTGAGCGTTGTCCCAGGGACTGAGAGGTCCCTGTCAGGGCACAATTCCCAGTCAGGGCACATGCCCAGGTTCCAGGCTCGATCCCCAGTAGGGGGCGTGCAGGAGGCAGCCGATGGATGTCTCTCTCTCCCATTGATGTTTCTATCTCTCCCCTCCTCTCGCTCTCTAAAAAAGCAGTTAAAAAACAAAACATTTAAACAGATGAAGAAATGAGCAATTATAGGAGTGGGCAAAAGTAGGCTTACAGTTGTGAGCATGCAAAACAGTTGATTGTATTATTTATTAATTATTGTATTATTTGAGCACTTACAAGATTGTACCTAAGTACACTGTACCATTGTGACATTCTTTTGAGTTTTAAAGCTGTTGTAATCATCTTAAGCACATCTTTTTCCATATAAACAACTGTAAATCTAGTTTTGCTCATCCTGTATATAACAGGTCTGGTGGTGGTCAGTGCTGTGAAGGAAAATAAGGCAGACTAAAGGGATTAGAGGTTGATGGTGGGCCTGAGAATTGGTATCTTATGTATAGCGATCACAGAAGCCTCCCTGACAAAGTGATATTTGAGTAAAGACCTGAGAGAGGCTAGGAGTGAGCCCCTGAGATCTAAGAGGACAGTTAGATCACCCTGACAGGTGGGCCGTGGTGAAGACTGGATTTAACTCCATGTGACATGGGGTGCAGTGTTGAAGTGTTTGAGGACAGGAAGAACATGATCTGATGCATGTTTTATTTTTTATCCTCACCTGAGGACACTTTTGCATTTATCCTCAGATAGAGCAGGAGGAAGAGAGAGAGAAATAACGATGTGAGAGAGACACATCAACTGGTTGCTACCCACATGCCCCCAATTGGGGCCAGGGACACACTGCAACTGAGGTACGTACCCTTAGCGGGAACTGAACCCAGGACTCTGGTCTGTGGGCCGATGCTCTAACCGCTGAGCCAAACCGGCCAGGGGCTGATCTGATGCGTGTTTAAAGCCAGTGCTCTGGCCCTGGCCAGTTTGGCTCAGCGGTTAGAGCGTCGGCCTGCGGTCCGGAGAGACCCGGGTTCGGTTCCCGCTAAGGGCATGTACTTCGGTTGCAGTTTGTCCCTGGCCCTGGTTGGTCGTGCAGGTGGCAGCCACTCGATGTGTCCCTTTCACATCGATGTTTCTCTCTCTCTCTCTCTTCTTCTCTCTCCCTCCCAGTCTACCTGTACAAAAAATGGAAAAATGTCCTCGGGTGAGGATTTAAAAAAATAATAATAATAAAGGCAGTGCTCTGGCTGCTTTGTGGAGAATGAAGAGCAGAGGCCAAGGCGGGAGCAAGGAGATGAGTTGGCAGGATATCGGGGGCCCAGGGGAGAGAAGGTGGTGGCAGAGGTCATTAGAAGTGGCTGGTTTGGATATAGTTTGCAGGTGGTTTCACAGGATTTGTGTGTGGATCAGATGACGGGTACCGAGGAGAAAGAACTCGAGGATGCCAAGGTTTGGCCTCAGCCACTGGAAGGATGGGAGGAAATCAAGGGTTAGGTTTTAGGCACAGTCGGTCTGGGATGCCTGTCTGAGTAGAAATCCATATCTAGAATTACAGGAATACTAACGAATAGCTTAGTGAGTGCCGGTTGAGGGGCTTATGAAATAGCAGAAGGCAGAATGTTTTACTGAAGTAGCTGCCGTGAAGGTAGGAAATCATGCCATGAGGAGGGATGAGTGAAAAGCACCAGGGAGGGTGAGGTGGCTTGTGATGGGGCAGGCAGAGGAGCCGGCTCCCTTCCTTCCTGTAGACACCTGTGCCCTGAGGGAGCCTTCAGTGGTCCCGCAGATGTGTGGCTGCTAGGTGTCTCCAGTAGGTTTATGTAGGGACTCGAGAACAGGGTCTGGGCCTTCCCTCTGTGTCCCCATTGCCAGGAATTGAACATTTGATGGGTGACCCTCCCTTTCTGAGCTTCAGTTCTCCATGTGTAAGATGCAGAGGTCCGACTAGACCAGTGCACAGGGATCAACTGGGAAGCTTTAAAAAAATGCAAGGATCCCAGTTAAAAAATGGTCAGAGGACCTAAACAGACACCTCTCCAAATAGGATATACACATGGTCAAGAAACATGAAAAAATGCTCAACATCACTAATCATCAGAGAGATGCAAATTAAAATGATTATGAGGTGTCACCTCACACCTGCTAGAATGGCCGCCATCAGCAAATCATCAAACAACAAGTGCTGGCGAGGGTGTGGAGAAAAGGGGACTCTAGTGCACTGCTGGTAGGAATGCAGACTGGTGCAGCCACTATGGAAATCAATATGGTGTTTCCTCAAAAAATTAAAAATTGAACAGCCATTTGACCCAGTGATCCCACTCCTGGGAATATATCCTAAGAAGCCTGAAACACCAATCAGAAAACATATATGTACCCCTATGTTCATAGCAGCACTATTTACAATCGCTAAGATTTGGAAACAGCTCAAGTGTCCTTCAGTACATGAGCGGATAAAAAAAGCTGTGGTACATTTACACAGTGGAGTACTATGCAGCTGTAAGAAAGACAGACCTCTTATCCTTTGAGATGACTGGGAGGGACCTGGAGAGTGTTATGCTAAGTGAAACAAGCCAAACAGAGAAAGGCAAATATCACATGATCTCACTTGTTTGTGGAATATAATGAACAAAACAAACTGATGAACAGAATGGACCCGGAAACGTGTGGAGTACAGATTGAAAAATCAGAAGAGGGGGACGGGGTGGGGAGGAAGAGATAAACCACAGAATTTATATATGCATGTATGTGTAACCAATGGACATAGACAACAATATTGGAGTGTGGGGGGCAGATCAGGAGGAGGGTGTCAGTGGGGAGGGAAAGGAGAAACGTAACAAAAATAAACCAATAAAAAATAAATAATAAATGATTTTAAAATGCAGGGATCCATCCCAGAACTACTGAATCAGAATTTTCAAGCTGGGCACTGGGACTCCGTATTTCAGTCACATGTGATTCTTTTGCAGATAGTCCAGCAGCAGTCTGAAGACGGGCATCTGGGAGCCACTGGACTAGATAACTCCTGAGGTCCCCTCCAGCTCTAAAGTCTTGTGAGTCTTGTTAGAATACTTGCAATATCTCTCTGTTCTTGGGAAATGGGGTTTTTATTTGGGGTGGGAGGGCCTGGATGGGGAGAGAAGCTCCCTCTGGGTGAAGGTGAAGGGCACCTGGGGCAGAGGCCTCAGCCCGAGGGTTGGAGAGGTGTTAGGAGTGGACCTGGGAGGGCTGGGGGCAGTGACAGCCAGGCGTGTTAGGACGTGCCCCTAACTTTGGAGAGGCTCACAGATTGATGGGAAGTGAACCATCAGTGGATGAGAGGGGCCCTGGGAAGTAACTGCAGAGGCAGGCAGAGACCAGATGGGACAGGTTCTTCCCTGCTTGGTCAAGAACTTGAACTCTTCCCTGAAGGTCATAGGGATTTTGAACAGGGACGTGTCTGTGGTCAGATTTTCATGAACAGCAACCATTCTGGCGCAGTAAGCATGAGAGGGAGAGACAAGTGAAACTAATTGTGGTTTTGCCTGGATCCATAGGGCACCTGTTTTCTCATATATTGTTGAGAATCGCTTTAAGCTATTTTTTGCTCATGGTTAGAATATGAAGTGCCTCATGAAATGAAACATTGGCCACTGACAGACTCAGAACACCTGTGACTTGGAGTCACTTAGATCTGTAAGCAGGCCCTCAGATGCATATTCAGGAGGACAGTGATATGTATAAAGTAGAGAGTCTGCCTGTCCACATTAGGAGTTACTTTTATCTAGAAATCCAATACATCTAGATTATTTAGCCCGGCCATTGCAGTCTAGCCTGTTGAAGGACTCAGAGATCCTTTAAGTTTAATTTTCAATATGAAACCAAGGCCTGCCCACAATATTCACACCAGTAATTGGTGGCAGCATAGGGGTGAAAGCCAGTTCTTGTGTTTCACAATTTCTTATTTATTTTTAGCTCTACATTTCCCGGTCGGGGGCTTCATTCTGGGTCCAGGAATGTGGAACTCTCTCTCTTTTTTCTATTTCCCTTGAGCCAGCTAAAGTTTCTCCCTTCTCTAGCACCCATGGATGCAATGTCTCTTCCTGATCAGTGTTCCAGTCCAGATGGAAGCCCCTGCTGACACGGGAGCAGCGGCTTACTCTAGCGCTTGCTTGCTCAGTCTCTCCCCTCGCCAGCTTCCATTCCTGGGGTGGAAGAAGCTCCCTTACCTGGCAGCCAACTCAAGCACTTTCTTCTGGTCCCAGCTTCTGCTAAGCAATCTCTCTCTCTCTCTCTCCCCCTGTTCCATCTCTGTCTGTCTGTCTCTCTCTCACACACACTTGAATCATTCTATGCTCTCTTGCCCCTGCTATCCTCCTCCTCCTAAAATGCAAAGCTGAGGGCGACTTTCATTTACCCATATTTAAACCCCTGACCACTGAACCTGGATTATATCACTATTTAAGCCATGTTCAGTGGGGAGCATGGTAAAGAGTTCACGCACAGGTTGTAAAACACACACACACTCATTCTCTCTTCTAGTCCTGAGCCAACGAACAGTCGCAAGTTCAAGGAACCTTACTGTTATTGTCTCGTAGAACAGTGAGTGCCCCTTCTTCACGCTGCTTCCACTTTCACAGTGTAAACCTGTGCATGCTGTTTGCTTCCTTGTCTCAGTAAACAGTGTGCTCCACACAGATCAGGTTTTTCTTAGTGCTTTCTGTGTGCCTCCGCCCCTTGATGTCCAGTTACTGAGCTTTTATTAATCCACTGTTGCTGAGCTTAATATCGCTAAGAAAAACAGATGGCCAAGTTTAATGTTATTTGAAATTCAAAAGCTTCAATACTGCCTGGCCAGTGTGGCTCAGTGGATTAAGCATCGTCCCATGGACTGAGAGGTCCTGGTTCAGTTCCTGGTCAGAGCACATGTCCAGATTGTGGGCTCGATGTTTCTATCTCTCTCTCTAAAAAAATATATATATACACACACACACACACATATATATATTTATATTTACTTATTTATTTTTTTTATCCTCACCTGAGGACATTTTTGCATTTATCCTCAGATAGAGCAGGAGGGAGAGAGGGAGGGAGCGAGAGAGAGATTCCCCATCCCCTAAATCTTCATTTCTGCAGAATAAAAGAGTTCTATTTTTTTTAGGCTCTCATCGGAAAGCTCTTCATCTGCTTTATGACCTCAGTTATTTCTCAGACCCTCTCCAGCTCTGGTGTGTCTTTCTTACAGTGTGGGGACCCCAAACTGCACAGCACATTAAGCCCCAGACACTGCATGGTTTTGAATAAGGGCAGGATCACAGGTTTCATGTGGTTTCCAGTGTTCTTTCTGATGATGTACACCCACTATTGTCTGGGCCTTTTGTGATGAAGCCTGCATCATGGTGTCTTCAGGAAACAGTCTGAGCTGATTATAAAACAATATTGTTATAAATAACCCTGTTTGATTATCTTTATCATGTGCATATCAGTTTCCTAAGGATAAATTTATGGAAGTGGAATTATTGGGCCTTATGTATGCATTGCTAACTTGCTCTGTTTTTTTTGCAGGGGGTTAATTAAACAATTTTTACTTAAAAATTAGGCCTCTAAGGCTGTCAACATGGATGTCAACCTAAGATAAGGCATGAAGCATGATTGACATAAAATTAGTGCTGGAGCAATGGCTAGGTGGCTCAGTTGGTTTGAGTGTTGTCTCTTACACCCAAAGGTTGTGGGTTCGATTCCTGGTCAGGATGTGTACTGGAGGCAACCAATTGATGTTTCTCTCTCTCTCTCTCCCTGCTTCTCTCTCTCAAAAAATCCCAAACTATATCCTCAGGTGAGAATTAAAAAAAGAAAATTAGTGCTAGATGGTGCTTTGCAACTGTTCTATAATAAATAAATATTACTGTTTTGTGCTCGCGTCAGCAGCACATTAACTAAAATTGGAACGATTCAGAGAAGATTAGCATGGCCCTGCGCAAGGATGACATGCAAATTCGTGAAGTGTTCCGTAAAAAAAGAGAAAGAAATAGTACTGTTTTAAACCACAACAGTTCTCTGCTGAGGTTGAATCCTGGAACATGAAAAGCCCTTTGGGTCAGGAGAGCATCTGGAGCAGGCCATGTGAGATGGACTTTTTGTGCTAAATTGCTCTTGAGATACGTTATATCAATTTATATTATCTTCAAAATGCTTACTTTGCTACATGGCTGCCAGCAGTAAGGAGTATTAGTTTTTGGAAACCTTGATCCGTTTGGTAAGCCAAAAGTGGTTTCTCATTATTTTAATTTATATTTCTCTAATTTTGTCGGTAGACTTTTTGGGTTTTATTGGTAGATTTTTTTTCTTGACAGTTTCTTTCTTTACTTTTATAACGGTACGTTTTGATTAATTTCCATTTTTTACTTAAAAAACAGTGTGATACTTCACAGCAAAGTTTAGAGAAATACAAATAAGTACGTATGCTGTGAGTCCCGTAGTCACTGTTACTGATTACTGTTGTTTTGGGTTTACTTATGAGGACAAAACAGTAAATAGGACTGGATCTTTGGCCCTGGACAGTTTTTCTCAGTGGTTAGAGCATTGGCCTGAGGACCAAAGAGTCATGGATTCAATTCCAGTCAAGGGCACAGACATTGGTTGCAGTTTGGTCTTGGCCCTGGTCGGGGTTAGGTGTCATGCAGGAGGCAACCAATCAGTGTGTCTCTCTCACATCAATGTTTCTCTCTCTCTCTCTCTCTTTCTCTCTCTCTTTTCCCCGTTCTTTCTCCCTCCTTCCTTCCCTTCCTCCCTCCTTCCCATTCTATCTGAAGATAAATGGAAAAGTATCCTCAGGTGAGGGTTTAAAAAAATAAATAAATAAAATAAAAGTGTCAGCTTTGGTATTTAATATCCAGAGATTATATATCTTTTTCCTGCTGCTGACCGTGAGCAGCCATACCATTTACTAGCTCTGATTTTCCTAGCAAAATACACCTTACTTTATTTCTGACTGTTCTGAGCCAGTCCCCCAGCTTTCTCTGTGTGGAGAACATTGTTTTCTTCTGATGTAATACTTCTCCTCTTCAAGAAGTAGACAATAGGAGGCTCCCCACTATTTCCCGGAATATCCCGCCCACTACCCCTCCTCCCCACATGCTTTCCCCAGCTCCTTAAAGAGGCCAATTTATTCTGCCTTCTTCCTCAATCTTCTTTTTCCTAGACAGTAAAAAAAAAAAAAAAAGTGGGGTAGGGTGGGGTGGGACACACTTTTAAAGCAAATAGCACACAGGTATTTCCTTGGTATTGGGATGCCAAGTGCCTTCACTAATTTCCAGTATCTTCCCCTTGGCTATGGGCTCTAATACTTCCTGTTCCATGGCACACGCATTTGTCCAGAAACTATACTTTAGTAAGATGCTCTGCCAACCCATATTTAGTATAGATAATTCACTTTATTATTATCCACCATGGTTAGATAGCTTTCCCATGGTAGGTGTTTTTTATTTCCTGTGAACTCTTCAGCAGGCAGATGTGTTTTGTTGGTTGGAGGTTGGGAAGGGGGGAGAAACCAAACCTGCAAAGCTGTTGATCCCGTGGGGTGGTAACAGGTATACCTCTGCTGTGCCACCTGCTTCCCTGTAGTTCTAAGTGTTTTGTTTTGTTTTCTCTTTATCTTCCCTTTTTAAAATTATAAAAACAGTCTACACACAAAAATTTGAAAAAATAACCCACCAGTAATCCCAGCACCCTGTATAATTATTTTTTCTCTTTCTTTCATCTTGGCTCAAATGCAGACTTAGTTTTACTTTGTTATAATCATAGTCTGACATGACAACACTTTGTATTATTATTATTATTATTATTATTATTAACTTTGTAAGTAATTTTCCATGTTACTATGTAGACTTCATAATTAGGATATTTAAAAATTAAATATATTTGGTAACATTGGTTAATAACATTATATAAATTTCTGGTGTACAACTTTATAATATATCTGTATATTGCATTGTGTGCTTACCATCAAAGTCTAGTCTTCTCCTGTCCCCATATATTTGACCCCCTGTTTGCTCTTCATCCTCCCCGAACCCCTTTTCCTCTGGCAACCACCATTATGTTGTCTGTATATCTAGGAGTTTGTTGCTTTTTGTTTTATATGCCCCACATAAATGAAATTCCGTGGTGGTTGTCCTTTTCTGTCTTATTTCACTTAGCATAAAACCGTCATGATCCATCCATGTTGTCACACATGGCAATCTTTCTTTCATCTTTCTTATGGCTGAGTAATATTCCATTGTATTCATATGCCACATCTTCCTTGTCCAGTCATCTGTGAAAGGATACTTAGCATAATTAGGATTTTTAAAAGATAATTCTAGCCCTGGCTGGTTTGGCTCAGTGGCTGGAGCGTCAGCCTGCGGTCCAGAGAGACCCAGGTTCGGTTCCCGCTAAGGGTGTGTACCTCGGTTGCAGTTTGTCCCTGGCCTGGTTGGGTCGTGCGGGTGGCAGCCACTCGATGTTTCATCGTCGATGTTTCTCTCTCTCTCTCTCTCTCTCTCTCTCTCTCTCTCTCTCTCTCTCCCTCCTTCCCTCCCTCCTTCCCTCCTCTCTCTCCCTTCTGCTCTATCTGAACAAAAAATGTCCTCGAGTGAGGATAAAAAAAATAAAATAAAAATAAAAGATAATTCTAAACTGTACTTGGACTTTAAAAATATTATTATTTTGATTTTAGAGAGAGAGGAAGGGGCAGGGGGGAGAGAGAGAACCAGCAATGTGAAAGAGAAACATTGATCTGTTGCCTCCTGCACCTGCCCTGACCAGGGATCACACTTGAAAGCTAGGTATATGCCCTGACTGGGAATCAAACCCGAGACCTTTCAGTATATGGGACAACACTCCAACCAATCGGACAGGGCATAATTAGGATTTTTTTTTTTTTTGCATTCATCTTCAGATAGTGCAAGAGGGAGAAAGAGAGAGAAACATCGATGTGAGAGAGACACATTGAGTGGTTGCCACCCCCACGACCCAACTAGGGCTGGGGACAAACTGCAACCAAGGTATGTGCCCTTGGCGTGAACCGAACCCAGGTCTCTCTGGACTGCAGGCCAACGCTCTAACCGCTGAGCCAAACTGGCCAGGGCGAGCCATGCCTTTTTTTTTAAGGGGCTGAGTGATTGATTTTTCTTGCCAGTGCACATGATGGTAGTGTGATGATATTCCCCGACAGGTGGAGGGAGTGTGCTATGCCTGTGTCCTCTTTTTGGCTATGCAACCAGCCAGGAATTTCTAGGTGTTGAGGTGTAAGGCCTGCTAGGCTTGTCACTGCATATAAACCCCCACCCTCCACCCCTCCCTCTGTGTGCTTAGCATTTTGGAAACCTGTTGGAGTAAAACGCAAATGTACGACTTCCCCCAGGATAAGGGTTTGTGCATGGGTGTGCTGCCTGCGTGTGTAGTATGATGGGTGTGTAATGAAGATGACACTGGGCAGAGTCTAGCAGGATTCTGGTGATCAGATTCTGTTCTCTGTTTCTGTTATAGCCCTTGCCAGCTTCCAGCCATGGGGGATATGAAAACTCCAGATTTTGATGACCTTCTGGCTGCCTTTGACATCCCAGACCCTACCAGCCTTGATGCCAAGGAGGCCATCCAGACCCCCAGTGAGGAGAATGAGAGTCCCCTCAAACCTTCAGGCATGTGTATGGATGAGAGTGTGTCCTTGTCTCACTCAGGGTCAGCCTCAGACGTGCCGGCCGTGAGTGTCATTGTCAAGAACACCAGCCGCCAGGAGTCGTTCGAAGCGGAGAAAGACCACATTGCCCCCAGCCTCCTACACAATGGATTCCGGGGCTCAGACCTGCCTCCAGAGGCCCACAACCTGGGCCACAACTGTGGGAAGTTTGACTCCACTTTCATGAACGGAGACAGTGCCAGGAGTTTCCTGGGCAAGCTGGAACCTTGCAAGTCAGAGCCGCTACCAACCTTTAACCAGTTCAGTCCAATCTCCAGCCCGGAACCCGAGGATGCCATCAAAGATAACGGGTTTGGGCTAAAGCCCAAGCACTCTGACAGTTATTTTCCACCCCCTCCTGGGTGCGGGGCTGTCGGGGGCCCAGTCCTGGAGGCCTTGGCGAAGTTTCCTGTCCCGGAGCTGCATATCTTCGATCACTTTTGTAAGAAAGAACCCAAGCCAGAGCCCCTGCCTTTGGGGAGTCAGCAGGAACATGAGCGAGGGGCACAGAAGCTGGTGGAGCCTCACAAGGAGCTGGATGCCAGTCGCTTTTTTGGGGATGCTTTGGAGTTCAACAGCCACCCCAGCAACAGTATTGCAGAGCCCAAGGGGCTCACCGCGGAGCTGGGTTCTTGCTCGTCAGTGCCCCCAAGGCAGCGTCTTAAGCCAGCCCATTCCAAGCTGTCCTCTTGTGTTGCAGCCTTGGTGGCCCTGCAGGCCAAAAGAGTCGCCAGTGTCACCAAGGAGGATCAGCCTGGCCACACAAAGGATCCCTCGGCGCCCACGAAAGAGGGCTCCAAAGGCAGCCCCAAAATGCCCAAGTCACCAAAGAGCCCCCGGAGCCCTCTGGAGGCCACTAGAAAAAGTATGAAGCCATCAGACAGCCCCCGGAGCATCTGTAGTGACAGCAGTAGCAAAGGCTCCCCTTCTGTGGCCGCCAGCTCCCCACCAGCGATTCCCAGAGTCAGGATCAAAACCATCAAGACATCATCGGGGCAAATCAAACGGACTGTCACAAGGATCCTACCAGACCCCGATGATCTCAGTAAGTCTCCTGCTGGGTCCCCTCTGGGGAGTGCCATTGCTGAGGCCCCGAGTGAGGTGCCAGAGGACGAGGTCACTGCCCTGCCTGCGGGGGAGCACTTTCCTGAGGGCGGCCCAAACGCAGGGAGCCCCCAGGGTGACGGGAAAGGGGCCGAGAGCGTGACGAAGGCCAGTGAATCTTCATCCCCTGGCTGCAGCTCTGGGTCCCGGGTCCCCAAGGGGGCTGCCCTGGGCCCGCAGGCGGGCAAGAAGCAACAGCAGAGCACTGCGCTGCAGGCGTCCGCGCCAGCCTCTGCCAACCTCCTGCCCAAAGCCGTACACCTGGCCAACCTGAACTTGGTCCCCCACAGTGTCGCTGCCTCTGTGACGGCCAAGTCCTCTGCGCAGAGGCGGAGCCAGCCACAGCTCACACAGATGTCAGTGCCCCTGGTCCACCAGGTGAAGAAGGCCGCCCCGCTGGTCGTGGAGGTCTTCAACAAGGTCCTCCACAGCGCCAACCCTGTGCCCCTCTACGCGCCAAATCTCAGCCCGCCTGCCGACAGCAGGATCCACGTGCCCGCCAGTGGGTACTGCTGCCTGGAGTGTGGGGACGCATTTGCCTTAGAGAAGAGCCTGAGCCAGCACTATGGCCGGCGGAGCGTCCACATCGAGGTGCTGTGCACACCCTGCTCCCAGACGCTGCTCTTCTTCAACAAGTGCAGCCTGCTGCGGCACGCCCGCGGCCACAAGAGCAAGGGGCTGCCCATGCAGTGTTCGCAGCTGCTCGTGAAGCCCATCTCTGCCGACCAGATGTTCGCGTCGGCAGCCCCCTCGAACTCCTCCGCCCCGGTGGCCCCCGTGCCCCCGCCCCCTCCCCCGCCCTCCCCCAAACATGGCTCCCCCTCGGACAATGCCAGCTCCACCATTCCAGCTCTGCCGCTCTACCCAGACCCCGTGAGGCTCATCCGGCACGGAATCAAGTGTCTCGAATGTCACAAGCAGATACGTGACCACACGGTCATGGCTGCGCATTTCCAGAGGACATCGGAGGAAACTGAGGGGCTGGTAAGTGACCCTCCCTGGGGTGGGTGTCAGGCCTGGCTCACATGGGCTCCGTGTCGGCCGGGAGAGAAAAGCTCATCGATGTGGACACTGGTGGCATCTTTGGAGTCTTAGAGGAGGATGTTTGGCTTGACGGTTAGTGACCTGCTTGAATGGATAGTGCTTGGTTCTTCCTGGGAAAATGATCCTGCGCACAGCTGAGGGGAGGCCCTGAAGATTTAGTGAGTGTTTTTGTGGATGTGTCCCATAGTCTACTCAGCTGCCACTCCAGTAGGCTGTCAGGGCCGCTTGTCAGGTCTGGGTGAGGTCTCTACCGGACGGTGCCCTCCTCTCTGGCAGGTGTCTGCAGTCTTCACAGGTGCTCGGCGGACGCGGGGCAGAGGCAGTGTGACACTGCTCCGAGCCTCGGTCTGCCCTTCTAAGAGCCATGCCTTACTGCGTTCTGCCCGCAGGGGACACAGCTCCTTGTGCTGAGTCCTTTGGGGAGTGAGTGGACGGAAGGAGAGCAGGCCGGCCTGTGGGCCCCTCCTTTCGTCCACGTTCTCATCCCTCTAGGAAAGCAGCCGCGCTTATCTGCTTCCCGTCTTGTTATGTTGGATGAGATCTGGCTTTATTTTTTTAAAGGCATCTGTGCTGAGAATACCCTGTGGCACCCTGTGTGTTGGTGGCTGTCTGTGTTAGCAAGGTCCTGTGAAGAATCGGGGCTCCAGATGTGCCTTCTGCGGCTCTTCTCCTCCTCCTCCAGGTGGAAGCAGTCGCTTCATGACCTAGCCAGGCCCGTCCCCTCACCCAGGGCGGATGAGCTTTGCACATGTGTTCTGAGTGTCCACAGTGTGCCAGCAGGAGGGAGTCGCACTGGCCTCCTGGAGCTCACCGTGGCATAACGAGGCCAGGGCTCACCACCCACACGGCTGCAGTGTGTGCAGACACAGAATAGGGTTGAAACAGGCTTGTCAACATAGTTGCAGAGACTGCCTCGGAGGGACTAATTCGTGGTGACGCCACACGTGACATTTGAGCATGGAGGAGGGGGAGAGGCAGGGTGTTCAGGTAGAGGGACAAAGGTGTGTGAAAATGCCACGTGTGTTTGAGAACAGGGAGTTGTCGGGAGTGCGGCCAGCCTTGGGAGGGTTGGGGTAGAGACGGGAGGAGGAATTTGGGGCTTCTGCAGCTCCAAAAAGGGCCAATAAGGTGCAGTAGGATCACTGTTGCCCCTTATATTCGCCTCTGTTTCTGTTTGTATTTTCCTTCTGATGAGTCAGGTAGAGTATGGCCACTCTAGCCTTTCCTCGGGGGCTCCTCACACCAGCATGGTTGGCTTGGTCCCAGATTGCGTATTCTGAGTCATGTGATCATTACCATTGCCAGTGGAGGTCTCATGCTGGGCCTCTGTTTGTTTCCTATGCTATCCTCACCCATCTTCTAAAATGTGAGCAAAAGTCTGGGTACAGGATCCCCGGTTGGCATCCTTCTCGCTCTGCATCTTCTCTGTCATTCTCTAGTAGGAGCTGGACAACAGGGCCCCCCCAGACAGGAAGGGAGGGAGTACCCAGGAGCACTGTCAGGTTTTGTTCAGCCTCATTCTAATCCCTCAAAATCTCCTGCTTATAAAAGCAACTTTGAGTCTCAGAGAAAGGGTAAGGCTTGAGCTCTGGGATCAGAACCTAGCCTTGATAGCTGCTGGACTTGGGTTTCCTAGAACCAGGCCCTGGCTTCAGGTCATGTCCAGGGCAGGGATGGGAAGGTGGGTGGGCCTCCACTCGAGTAGGGACTGCAGGACGCATATTCAGGCCGTCTGTCCTTCCTGGGAGCCCGCCCTTGAACCAGATCTGCGCCCCTGTGCAGTGGCTGGAGGGGTCCTTCCAAGCCACCCTACTGGGCAGGATGTCAGCACAGAGAGACGATTACTTCTTGTTTCTAACGTCATTATCATACTTAACGAAATTAATAACAGTTCCATTAATGTGTCCTAATACAAGTCCATATTCAAATTTTCCCACTCAAGTCAAAAATTGTCTTTGAATCAGAATCCAAACATGGAACACACTTTACATTTCTTTAGTTTTTTGAAACTTTTAATCTAGAACAGTACCTTCCTTGTCCCTCTCCATTCTGATCAGACCCCCCCCCCCCCCTTTTTCTTCATGTCATTGGTTTGTTGAAACTGGGTCATGTGTCCTGAGGATTTTCTAGGACGATTTGGAGTTTGACTGATTGCTTCCTGAGAACTTTCCAGGATAATTTTGGCTTTGCCTGATTGCTCCCTCATACAATTAACTTGTTCTTTTTTAATCCCACATTTTATGTGTAGACTAGAATTTAGCAGTAAAGACTTGATTAGATGCAGGTTCAGTGTTGAGTAGGCAGAGTACTAGGCTCTTCACATTTCATGATGTCAGAGAGGTGCAGAGTGCTTGGTTGTCTCTGTGGTGATGATGCTGAGCTTATGAGGGAATTTAGACAGTGGCTTTCTGATCCCTTCATTGTAAAATTCCTTATCTTTTACCTAATGCTTCTTTTTTCTTTTCTTTTTTTTTTTTTTTAATCCTCACCCGAGGACATTTTTCATTTTTTGTTCAGATAGAGTGGGAGAGGGAGGAAGAGAGAGAGAGAGAGAGAAACATCGATGTGAAAGAGACACATCGAGTGGTTGCCACCCGCACGACCAACCGGGGCCGGGGACAAACTGCAACCGAGGTACGTGCCCTTAGCGGAAACCGAACCCGGTCTCTCTGGACCGCAGGCTGACACTCTAACCGCTGAGCCAAACCGGCCAGCGCTGCTGCTTTTTTCTTTATTGACTTTTAGAGAGGAAGGGAGAAGGAGAGAGAAACATCGATGAGAGAGAACATCGATTGACCTCCTCCTGCATGCCCCCCACTGGGGATCAGGCACACAACCTGGGCATGTGCCCTGACCGGGAATTGAACCGGCGACCTCTTGGTGATTGGGTTGATGTTCAACCACTGGGCCACACTGGCCGGGCTTACCTAATGCTTTTAATATACATTAATAATCGCTACTTGAGTCAGCACTATTATTAAGAATTGCAGAAAGGTGCTTTAAAATTTTTATTCTTTTTTTTTTTGTTAGCTGGGATTCCTTATACATTATCTTTCCCTCTTCCATGAGGACTGTTTGGTTACCCTGAAATATAGTTTATGTTTGAAAATGGGATACATGCCCTGGCCGGTTTTGCTCAGCGGTTAGAGCGTTGGCCTGCGGTCCGGAGAGACCCGGGTTCGGTTCCCACTAAGGGCATGTACCTTGGTTGCAGTTTGTCCCCAGCCCTGGTTGGGTCGTGTGGGTGGCAACTACTCGATGTGTCACTTTCACGTCGATGTTTCTCTCTCTCTCTCTCTCTCCCACTCACTCTATCTGAACAAAATATCGCAAAATGTCCTCGGGTGAGGATAAAAAAAAAAAAAAAGAAAAAGAAAATGGGATACATACATAATTCATTTCCCTTAGTTCACAATTTTCACAGTAGTGAGTTGATGCCCTAACAATCTTGAGTAGTGTTTTAAGAGTCTTTCCTCTACTATTTTTTTAAATTGTGGTAAAATACACATGAAGTTGACCATTCGAATCATTTGAGTGTGTAATTCAGTAGCATTACGTATATTCACACTCTTTTGCAATCAGTTCCAGAACTCTTCATCTTGCAAAACTGAAACTCTTCCCCCATTAAACACCACCTCCTCATTCCCCCCTCCCTACAGCTTTTGGCAACCACTATTCTACTTCCTGTCTATGAATTTGACTGCTCTAGGTACCTCATATAAGTAGAATCATACAGGATTTGTCTTTTTTGTGACTAGCTATTTTACTTAGCATGATGTCCTCAAGGTTCGTACGTGTTGTACCATGTGTCAGAATTTTCTTCCTTTTTAAGACAGAATAATATTTCATTTTGTTTATTCATTCATTGATGAACACTTGGGTTGCTTCCATCTCTTGGGTATTGTGAATAATGCTGGAACGTAGGTGTACGAAAATCTTTTTGAGACCCAGATTTCAATTCTTTTGGGTATCTACTACCCAAAAGTGTAATTGCTGGGTCATATGGTAGTTCTAGATTTAGCTGTTTGAGAAACAGCCACACTGTCCTTAAGAGTGGCTGCACCAACTTACAATCCCAACAGTGAACAACGGTTTCAGTTTTGCCTCATCTTCACCAACATTTGTCATTTTCTGTTATTTATTTATTTACTTATTTATGTATTTATTTTTTAGTCCTCACCTGAGGACATTGTTTGCATTTATCTTCATATAGAGGGGGTGGGGAGAACATTGGCGCGAGAGAGACACATTGAATGGTTGCTGCCCACACAACCCCAACCGGGGCCGGGGACAAACTGCAACTGAGGTACGTGCCCTTAGCAGGAACTGAACCCGCGACGCTCTGGTCTACGTGCCAACACTCTAACCGCTGAGCCAAACCAGCCAGGGCTGTTTTTTATTTTTTATTAATAGTAGCCATCCTAATGGTTGTCAGGTGACACACTCCATTATTTTTTTTAGTATTAGCGTTATGATGAGCATTCTATTCCTTTTTTGTTGTTGTTAATGTTCACCCAAGGATTTTTTTAAAATTGAGTTTTAGATAGAGTGGAAGGAAGGGCGTGGGAGGGAGTGACAGAGAGAAACATTGATGTAAGAGAGACACACTGATTGGTTGCCTTCTGCACAACCCGACCGGGGCCAGAGATCGAACCCACGACCCAAGTACGTGCCCTTTACTGGGAATTGAACCCGCCACCCTTCGGTCCACAGGTGATGCTCTAACTGCTGAGCCTAACTGGCCAGGGCTGAACATTCATTTTTATATATAAAGAATGTTTATGTATTCAGTCATTTTTTATTTAAAAAAATTGTTTTTCTTTATTGATTTTAGAGAGAGAGGAAGGGAGAGGGAGAGGGAGATAGAAATATTGATGAGAGAAAACATCGATTGGCTGCTTCCTGCATGCCCCCCCACTGGGGATTTGGCCCACAACCGGGGCACATGCCCTGACCAGGAATTGAACCAGCGACCTCTTGGTACATGGGTTGATGCTCAACCACTGAGTCGCACTAGCTGGGCTTCGGTCATTTTTTAAAAATATGTTTTATTGATTTTTAAAGAGAGAGAGGAAGGGAGAGGGAGAGAGACAGAGAACCATCGAAGGGAAAGAACACTTGATCGGCTGCCCTGATGGTATAATGAACAATTACCAACTCATGGCCTGTCTTGTTTCGTGTATTTTCTTACCCACCCCTCACCCCTCCAGTGGATTATTATTATTATTATTATTTTAAGTATGTTTTTTTATTGGTTTTTTTAGGGAGAGAGAGATAGAAACATCAATGTGACAGAGAAACATTGATCGGCTGCCTCCTGCACTCCCCCCACTGGGGACTGAGCCCGCAACCCAGGCATGTGCCCTGACCAGGAATTGAATTGGAACCTCTTGGTGCCTGGGTCAGTGCTCAACCACTGAGCCTCACCAGCCTGGCTCCCATGGATTATATTTAAATAAATCCCAACATCATTATAACTGTAAATATGTCAGTATGTATCTCTAAAAGATAAGGTTTCCCCCCTTAAATAAAGACATGGTATCATTACATTTCAAAATTAATAGTTTCTCATTATCAAATCTTAATATCAAGTGTCAAATGTCCCAGTATTATCGTGAAGTTAGGTTTTTTTTTTCCTTTTTATTTTACGATGTGGTTACTTTCAGTTTTATTTTGTGTTGGTTTCAGGTGTACAACTTAGTGACTAGATAATCATACAGTTTACATAGTGTCCCAAGTCAGGATTAAATATAATAATTAAGTTAATGTCTCATTCCTTTTCAGTTGGCTTGTTTGAATCATATCCAAATAAGTGCTATACATTGCAATTGTTGAAAATTTCTCTTAAACCTATAAGTTCTCCTTCCCTCTCTTTTTCCCCCCCCTTTGTCATTTATTTATAGATAGAGCTGGGTTTGCCCTGTAGAGGCTCCGGATTCTGGATTTTGCTGACTAGTGTAGAGATCCTTTCCTGTCCTCCCTGACAACTTGCCCTTTTGCACTGCTTGGACCCAAGTCCCCCCGCCCCCCTCCAGTGAGCAGTATAGTTGTCTCTTTACTAAGAAGGGCTTCTCTAGATGTGGATACCCGCTCAGCCCATTGCTCCCCTCTGGCTGTCTGGACTCTGCCCGTTAGAGCTGCAGTGAGTCTGGCTGTGGGGCTTGTCTCGCCCTAGTTCCACTCCTACCCACTCTGAGTGGACAGGCAGGGCTGAGGGAATGGAAACTGGCAAGACCACTCAGTCAGTCTATAGTTGGGGCTTCTGCAGCCGGTCAGGGTAGGCTTCAGTCCTCTTAGGAAGTCAGTGAACCATCTGATGAGGTGTTGAGTAGGAACCACCTCTGCCAAGCTAGGGTGAGGCCCTGGCGAGTCTGGCAGTGAAGAGAGGTCTTAGAATTCGAGAAGTGCTTTCGACCTCTGCAAAGGAAAAGCTGGTCCTCTGCTGAGCCAGAGGGAAGAAACACTCCCAGTCCTGGGGCAGTCTGATCTTGGGAAAACAGGGTCAGGTCTGTCTCTGATTAATAAGTAAGAGGTAAAGCTTGCTAGGGTGTCGGTATCAGCACTTCTAATGAGCTCTGGGGTGTCCAAGTGTCCTAAGGGAGCTGGAAGAGAGAATGGTTGCAGAGGGGAGGACGGTTTATTCTGACCTGTGTCCTAGGAAAGCCAGGTGGCTGTGACTGGAGAGCCATAGGCCTGTGGTACCTGCATGAACTGTTTTCTTGGTGTTCTTTTCTAGACCTGCCAGGTATGCCAGATGCTGCTGCCCAACCAGTGCAGTTTCTGTGCCCACCAGCGGATCCACACACACAAGTCCCCTTACTGCTGTCCAGAGTGTGGAGCCCTCTGTCGCTCCGCCTACTTCCAGACCCACGTAAAGGAGAACTGCCTGCACTATGCCCGCAAGGTGGGCTACAGGTGGGTGCTGCCTGGCTCGCTGTCCTGTCCTGGGGTTGCCCAGTGGCTGGTCCTTCTGGCCAGAACTTGTTTCAGACTGAGCTTGGTCCTCAGAGTCCTGGGCTCTAGCCTAATAAGACAAGCACATTGGTTGGTATGTGGACAGACATTTTTATTTCCCAGAGAGCAAGAAGCGCAAGGGGGAGAAGAACAAGGAGTTAAAAAAAAAATTAAACATCAGCAAAAATAGCTTTTAAGTGGAAGATTTTGGGGAAATTAGAATATCTATATAACATTCACTTTGTCAGTTTGTTTTTAAAATATATAAAATTAATTTGCTCACAGAGTTATTGTGTTTGGCATATTAAATTTGAAGTGCTATTTCAGTAATAAATTTACTAATTGCAGCACTTTGAATGTTTCCAATTCTTGTTAACAAATGGAGCTACAAGACTCCAAACTCAAAAGACTCTAGTATCTTCGTGTTGATTTTTTTTTTGTCAATTTGTGTGAAGTAAGTGAAACCCAAGCATGGAAAAAATAATCATCCTCATAGTAAAAACAAGAAAAGTGTATTTTAGACAATCTCCTCCATTGTGTCAAACATATATAAGCTAGTCATTTTCAGGAAAAAGAATAGGCGGAAAACTCCCTCCAAAGCTCACAGACCTGTAACTTTCACATCGACCCCAGCAGGGTTTCTGTGCTAGTTTTACTGCATTTGGGATTTCTTCATCTTCTCTTGGTTTACTTTATCACTTTCACTTCTGAACTTAATTTTGCCCAAATTTAGTAAGGTTTTCTTCCCTTTGGTATTTAAAAAAATTTATTGACTTAGTTTATTTAACTTTATTTTAGTACTTATTATTGTCTTCAGCATTGTGCCAGACACTGAAGATATAAATATGATTAAGACACAGCCCCTGCGCTAAGGGGGCTTCAGTCTGGTAGGTTATAAACACGTACACAGTGATTGTAACTCAGAGTGGTAAGTCCCATAGTGGAAGAATGGTCAGGAAACTTTAGAGAGGAGATATTAGGAAGTTTTCAGGCAGAAAGGGAGAGAGTATGTCGGGGCGGATACCAGCACACACAGGGATTATGGGAAGATCAGCATTGTTGTAGGGGTGGATCAAGATGAATGGGAGCAGTGTTGAGAAGTGAGACCAGGAGTCAGTATAGGCCCGGCCTTGCACAACCTTGTGTTCCTTGGTAAGCATTTGGTCTTTATCCAGTGGACAGTGAGAAGCTACAGAAGGATTCAGCTTGATTGTTTCTGGGAAGCTGACACCTTATATTAAGGAGAATGAATACTGGAGACTGGTTGAGAGGCAAATGTGGCAGTCCGGGTGAGATGAGATGCTGAGGGCTTCAGCTCAGGCATGGTCTTGGGATGGAGAGAAGGTAGAGTTGAGAGAGATTCAGGAAGTATAAGCATTAGGTCTTGATGATAGCTTGTAGATGGGGGTAATGATGGGGAGGGTTTAGTAACGACTCCCAGGTTTCTATCTTGCTATAAACATTTCCAAATGTAGACTAATTTCTTTGCATGTTATGGAGAACAGAGAATCTAAGTGCATGAGAAACAAAACCACCAGAGGCAGGTTGTAAAGCCCTTACCACCATGTTGCAGAAGAGCAGAGGCCGGCAGCCTCCTAGGCTACATTTTAAAATCAAACACCTGGCGAGTGTTTTTACAGTGTTTTCAGTATCCTGTAATATAAATACCTTCCTAACTTTGACTTAAATGTGCGCTGCTTCTTCCCAAATCCAATCCAATCCAATAGACATGCAATCAACACTTAGGTTTTTATCTTAGAATCTTGAACCCAAGAAATTCCAGTAGCACAGATGGATTAATAGATTGTTTTTGTCTCCTAATTATTTTATTTTACTTTCTTCTATTGCGTAAAAAGAAACAGTGTCTCAAAAGCAATTTAGTTTTTCAAGTCTTTTTGCAAGGAATGTCAGCTAAATGTATTGTGATTCAGCTATGCAGAGATTACTGAAGGTAACAGACATTAAAATCTCCAATGATCTGTTGTTGAATTCTGAAGATATACACACGAATGCACTGTTCTTTTATTAATATATTTTTGGTAACAGCTTTATTCAGATATAATTTACATACCATACAATTCACCTATGTGAAGTGTGTAATTCAGTGGTTTTCAGAATATTCAGAGTTGTACAGTCAATCACTACCAGCAATTTTAGAACATTTTCATCACCCCCAAAACTGCCTATATTCACTATCCTCCCATTTCCCCAGTCCATAAACAATCACTGATTTACTCTCGGTCTTATAGATTTGTCTCTTGGACATTTCATAGATATAAATATAATATATACTCCTACTATAATATTTTCAAGATTCATCCATGTTGTAACGTATCAGTATTGCATTCTATTTTATGGCTGGATGATATTGCGTTGTATGTATATACCACATATTGTTTATCCATTCATCAGTTGATAGGCACCTTTTGGCTATTGTGGAAAATGCTACTAATGAAGATTTATGTACAAGTTCTTGTGGGTACATACTCAGTAGTAGAATAGCTGTGTTATATGGTAACTCTAAGTTTAACTTTTAAAAAAAATTGATTCTGGGGGGGGGGGGGGGAGAGAAACATCAATGTGAGAGAGATGCATCAGCCCTGGCCGGTTTGGCTCAGCGGTTAGAGCGTCGGCCTGCGGTACAGTGAGAGAGATGCATCAGTCAGTTGCCTCCTATATGCCCCAACTGGGGATCAAACCCACAACCTAGGTATGTGCCCTGACTGGGAATTGAACCTGCGACTTTCTGGTGTATAGGATGATGTTCCAACCAAGTGGCCAGGGCTCAGTTTAACTTTCTGAGCAACTGCCAGACTGTTTCCCAGAGTGGTTGTACCATGTTTACATTCCTACCAGCAGTGTGTGAGGGTTCTGATTTCTCTGCAACCTTGCCAACATTTGTTATGTCTGACCTATGATTCTAACCATCCTTATGGATGTAAATGGTGTCTCATAATTTTGATTTGCCTTTTCCTGATGGGTATGGTGTTGAGCATCTATTTGTATATCTTTGGAGAAATGTCTATTCAGATCTTTTGCCCATTTTTAAATTGGGTTATTTGTTTTATTATTGAGTTGTAAGAGTTCTTTGTATATTTCAGACATAAGTCCCTTGTCAGATACATGATTTGCAAATATTTTCTCTTGTTTTGTAGGTATTAATATTTTAAAATAAATTCTCAAAAGGTACCCATGTTCCATTTCATTGAGCTTTACTAGTTTTACAATATTATTTTGTTTTATATTACTTTTGTTTTTTTAAGACAATGTAAAAAACCTGTACATTATATATATAGTATGTATATATATATTTTATGTGAAATATATATGTACGTTACACATATATTTAGAATTGTATAAATTATTTTGCTCTTTGTTGATAATTTGGAGGGTGGTCAATATTGTTATAAGGGAGCAAGTTTAGATTTTAAAATAATATGTTATTTTCTTAATATTTGTGATTATTAGCAAAATTAAATTTTTTACTGCTGTTCATATTTTCTAAAACTATATGTCACAGTATATGATTCTACCATTGTCTGTTTCCTCTTTTAAAAATTGGTAAAGAATTGTGTCATGGGGTTGGACTTCTCTTCTGCACACTTTTCATTGGTTTATACATTGCTGTATTTCATCCTCCACTGAGGCTGCTTGGCATATATATATATTTTTTTCTTTTCAAGATTTTCCATTGGCCTTATATCCCTTCACTTTCTTACTTTCAGTGAGGTTTCTTTGATGAATGTGTCTACTAGGTAAATAGATTGTATTTTCAGTTGCATTTTTGAAGAAGAGTTTGGTGAAACTGCACAAATAAGGCCACTTAAGAGACTCTTTACCCATATCAGCTGGACTTGGCCACTGTGGATGAATTTGGATTTTTTCTCTCCTCATAATATCTTGTGGTATGGAAGTACTCTGTGTGCTAAAAGTTGGTCACTGGTTTGTTTAACAGGAGAGAAAACAAAGTATCATTAAGTCAGTAGTTCATATAGAAACTCTGTAGCACATACAGATTTAGTAATGAGCATTCATCCAAGTTGATTTCAAACAGCTTTCTGGTTCTGCGGGCTGCTCCTCATTGCTGATAAATTTGCAAAGGTGACTCTGTAACACCCCCTCCACCCCTGGTCTCCTCCAAACACACACACACACCCTCAAAAGGAAGAAAAACAAAAACATTGGTCAGGATTCTGGGGTGATTTATGTGGATTGTGAAAATGGACACATGTAGTGAGTTGAAGGGAAATATTTGGAGTCAGAGAATTCTTAAGTGAAGGTGCGTCCCTTCAGTAAAGCCGCGGCTACTCTTCTGGAGCCTGCCAGACGTCAAGGTTACGGAGGCAGGCAATATTACAGGAAGGTCAGAGGTGTTTTCTCATGTACGGGAGACCTGTGTATGTTTATGGGCTGGAGAGAGGACGGAACATGAGAGGGTCTAGGAACCTGCGGATGCAGGTTGGTATGGAGGCAGGTCCCAGACTGAAGAAAGGAAAGGCAGCATTTATAGAGAGGTATCTGACATTGAAAGAGTCCAACACGGCCTCAATTCAGAAAAATGGTTTCAGACAGTTTATACATAATAAAAAAAAGATATATACACTAAACAGAAAATAGAAATGGGCAGAGAGAAACATAAGTAAAAAGTTATCCATGGTCCCACTAAGGAGACATCACTGCACTTATGAGCTGCATGGCCCAGAATGGTACCAGCCACGTGTGGCTCCTGAGCCCTTGAAATATGGCCAGTGTGACTGGTTGTTTTATTTTATTAATTTAAATTTGAATGGCAACGTGGATGTTGCAGTATAGAACATGCCCATCGTCCTAGTAGATGCCACTGGACAACAATGCTCTAGAGTGTTTCTTCCTGGGCTGTGGGCCATTTGTTTTAATGTGCTTGTTTATGGGGAGCATAGCGTTTCTTAACTGTGTTTGATTCTGTGGCCACCCCTGCTTACCGAGCACCCGCCTGTGGGAGGGCACAGGTTTTCTGCAGCCTCTTGAAAGTCCTCTTGGACTCCTGGGGTTGTACCACGTTAAGTGAATACTGTTTGTGCCATTTTTGGACTACTCCCTCCTTCTCCACCCCCACCAACTTCTCTTCTCTGGGCTCATGGTTTTGGTTGGCAGAAGAATACCCTCTGGTCAGTGAGGGGAGAGGAGTATTTCTCCCCCCTTCTCTACCAGGTGTGGCCTTGGGCTCGCGGGTCCCTGGGCAACCACATTGTGCCAGACAGTCACGGGCAGGCTCTCAGGATGTACGAGTGAAGGATGGAGGACTGAATGCTCAGAGGAGTGTCCTGACGTGGCTGTGTTCCTGCCTTCCATCCCTCCTTTTCCAGGACCACCTCTGGGTCTCACCTCCACGCCCCCTCTGTCATTCAGGTGCATCCACTGTGGGGTCGTCCACCTGACCTTGGCCTTGCTGAAAAGCCACATCCAGGAGAGACACTGCCAGGTTTTCCACAAATGTGCTTTCTGCCCCATGGCCTTCAAGACTGCCAGCAGCACCGCGGACCACAGCGCTACTCAGCACCCCGCCCAGCCCCACAAACCCTCCCAGTGAGTGCAGCTTCAGAGCCAGCAGGCCTGTGGGGCAGA
Source organism: Molossus molossus (assembly GCF_014108415.1). Classification (NCBI taxonomy): domain Eukaryota; kingdom Metazoa; phylum Chordata; class Mammalia; order Chiroptera; family Molossidae; genus Molossus; species Molossus molossus. Next base: position 2,995,515 of record NW_023425360.1, on the reverse strand, counting down.
GCCTAGTGGCCTGGGTGCTATAGGGGGAGGTGTTGGGTCGAACTGGGAGCCAGGGCTAGTGGCAGAGATGTCTGGAGTCCACCAGAAACATCCTGAGGCCGGGGAGTATCCACACTGGCTCAGAGTAGTGTTTCCCCAAGCCTGACCCTGGTTCCGAGAGAGCAGAGACGGGGTGGAGGGTCCTGTGGTTCTGCCAGCAGAGCCCTGGCCACCTCACGCCTTGGGGCTTGTCTCACAGGCTCATGTATAAGTGCTCATGTGAAATGGTCTTCAACAAGAAGAGGCACATTCAGCAGCATTTTTACCAGAACGCCAGCAAGGCACAGGTGGGCGTCTTCAAGTGCCCCGAGTGCCCGCTGTTGTTCCTGCAGAAGCCGGAGCTGATGCAACACGTCAAGGTGGGTGGCCTTGGGGGAGGAGGCTGGAAGGAGAGCGCAGGCCTCAGGCGGGAGGGGGGGCTGACTCTGTGCCTCTCTCTGCTTGCCCAGTCAGTAATCGCTCTCCCCATCCCTAGAGCATTCACGGGGTTCCCCGCAACGTGGACGAGCTGTCAAGCCTCCAGTCTTCAGCAGACACATCCTCAAGCCGTCCTGGTTCTCGAGTTTCTGCGGAGCCCCCTGCCACCAGTGTGGCTGCCCGGGGCAGCTCCCTGCCCTCGGGCCGCTGGGGCAGGGCGGAGGCCCACCGCAGGGCTGAAGGCAAGCCCCGGCTGAGGAGCACGGGCTGGGCCTGCCAGGAGTGCCAGGAGTGGGTGCCCGATCGGGAGAGCTACGTGTCCCACGTGAAGAAGAGCCACGGCCGGGTGAGCGCAGTCCCCGGGTCCCCGTGCTGGGCCAGACTCTCCCGGCCTCTCTCCTGTGGGCCAGGGTCCCCTTCTGTGGCCAGCAGCACCGTGGGGTTCCTGGGGCTTTGGCCAGGGTGGGTACCGCAGACTTTGAGGTCTGTGGGGCATCCTCCTTTCTGTCCGTGTCATCTGAGAAGGAAGGCGCACCCAGAACTGTCTAACGGTCCTGATGCTTCGCTTTCTGTGACCACCTGCAGACGCTGAAGCGGTACCCGTGTCGGCAGTGTGAACAGTCCTTCCACACCCCCAGCAGCCTGCGCAAACACATCCGCAACAACCACGACACCGTCAAGAAAGTCTACACGTGTGGGTGAGTCTCTGGAGGGGGAAGCCAGGAGGCCTGAAACCCAAGCCGGTCTGTCCGCGGCACCTCGGGGCTTTGCTCTGCTCTGAGATCAGGGGTCAAAGGCAAGAGATAAGCACATTTCTAAATGGAAAATGCGGTGGCTAGGTCAGAAATCAGGGCAGGTCAGAAACCAGCTTCCAGAACCTGGCAGCTTCTGAGGCCTCCCTCCCCCCTCCCTCCCCCCGGGCTGCACCGCCAGCCAGTAGCGAAGGGCCCTGAGGTTTATGAGTGGTGGTGTGACCGTGAGCCCCGTGGGCACCACCAGTCTGTGCTCCCCGCATACGCTGGCCTCGCATGCTGACCACCAGCCCAGCACTTCGGCCTCTGGGCAGTGATATCAGGTGGTGGAGAGTAAGGTCAAGGCTGACGGCCAGTGCGAATATTCTGACTTGCTGTTGACTGTCATCTTGGCTGGCTTGCTGGCTAGATTTCTCTGGGGTGTACCTAGCACTCCCGCTCTGTTCACTCCAGACCTCCCCCGGGCCAGGAGCAGAGGCCTGCCTGGCTGTGCTGCACCCTGCGGCCTGCCCTCACTCGATTCCTGTGGCTGTCCTTTCACAGGTACTGCACGGAGGACAGCCCCAGCTTTCCTCGGCCCTCCCTCCTGGAGAGTCACATCAGCCTTATGCACGGCATCAGAAACCCTGACTTGAGCCAGACGTCCAAAGTCAGACCTCCGGGCGGACATTCCCCTCAGGTGAGTGTGGGGTCCTTGCCCTCCAGAGCTGCTTGCTCAGTGAGGCCTGGAGCTGCAGGGGCACTGGCAAGGCCACAGGGCGCCCATTGGTCATTGTGGCCATGCCATAACCAGCAGTGACAACTTCCCTTAGTATGGACCACGCTTGAGCCCTGTGTGAGCCACCTGGGCTGCACCCAAGTAAGGGACAGGGACAGAGACCCGGAGGCACCCCATCGGCCTCTTGTTCTTGCTGTTCCCTGTCACGTGAGCCCTTCCTTAGGGGTGGGCTGTATTCACTGACGGGGGGCTTTCACACACCCCGGCCTGCTTCTGCCCATTGAGGTCCTAGGGGTGGGCAGGTGGGGCTGGCTGTTGGGTGACTCCGGCCATGCTTGGCTGACCCCCTCTCTCACTGGTTATGGGAAGAGCCATACTCCAACCCCGGCTCTCCTGGACCCCTGTCTTGTGGCCTCATCCCTGCCCCATGCCCATTTCTCCTGGTGAACTTCAGGAGCAGCCTGGCCTCCCTCCTCACTGGGGTCTTTCCCAGCCCATGGGAGGGGCTGCTCCTTAGCGAGACCCAGCACATCTGGGAAATGACGAGAGGTCCCAGAGTTCCAGAACAGTCGAGAAAGCTTGACTGTTCAGAGGATGGCTCTTGCTAGTCGGCACGGGCCCTTGCACACATAGCAGGTGGGGCGCCGGTTGGCATTTTGGCAACATGTGTATGTGATTAAAATGTACACCGCCCCTTCCCTCCAAAAGCACACACCCTTTGGTGCATCAAGTCAGCTTCTTGGATTTATCTGTCAGGTATCCTTGGCCTTGGGCGCGAAGACGTGTGTTCACGGATGTTCACTGCAGTACTGTGTGCATGACGGGTGGAACTTGACTAAGCGTCCGCCAGTGGGGACTGTTCATCCCCATGGTGATGCGTGCGCTGCTGTTAGGAAAGCGTGGCCTCCGAGCCTCGTGGAGACAAGTGCCAGTCGTGTTGTGCTGTGAAAAGAGCAAAGTGAAGCAAAGTGTGCATGTAACACTATCATTGTGTGAAAGACGGGCAGTTTTAGTTTTGTATGCGCACAGAATGTCTCTAGGAGGAGCCACAGAGCCCGGGCGATGCCGTCTTCTCCAGATCAGGCCTGGGCCGTGGGCTGGAGGGATGTAATCTCCGTGCCCTTCGTTTATATTTGGAATGTGCCACAGTGTATGTCACATTTTCAAAAAGCAAACAAAACGCTCCCAAACAAACCAAAGCGAAACCAGCATTCAGGGCTGGGGTGACCCTGGCCTGGGTGGAGATTCTTCGAGGCCTTGGGCTACACTGGTGGTGTTTGGGGGCTCCTGTCTTGGGCTCGGCTTGGCTTGGACTCGGCTCACGCTGTTTCCCCTTCAGGTGAACCATCTGAAGAGACGGGTCAGTGGGGCGGCGGATGCTCCAGGCACCAGCAGCAGCACGACCGTCTCCCCTGTCAAGAGGCACAAGTCCCTTTACCAGTGTGCGAAATGCAGCTTTGCCACAGACTCGGGGCTCGAGTTTCAGAGCCACATACCTCAGCACCAGGTGGACAGCTCCACGGCCCAGTGTCTCCTCTGTGGCTTGTGCTACACCTCCGCCAGCTCCCTCAGCCGCCACCTCTTCATCGTCCACAAGGTGAGAGACCAGGAGGAGGAAGAGGCGGCAGCGGAGGCAGCGGAACCAGAGGAGGGCTCTGGGGAGGAGATGCCCACAGAGACCAGGGAAAACGGACTGGAAGAATGTACCGGCGAGCCTTTGTCAGGCGACCCAGAGGCCAGGAGATCACCGGGCCAGGCCCCTGAGGAGGACAGTGCTCAAGATGCTCAGAATCAGCCACTGGCCTCTCAGGATCAGGACAGCCACATACCATGCCCTCAGGTGTGACCGGAGGCTCGGCAGTGTGTGCGGTCGGGCGGTGCTGTGGCGTGCTGCACCTGCCGCGTGGACAGTGGAGGATAAACGGCTCTGCCCCGAGGGTGTGTGTGGCAGGCTGTGCCCTGAGGCAGGGTCTGCCTGAGCTGTGGGAAGCTGGGTGTGCCCGGCCCCAGGAGATGTGGGGTCGCCCAGGATCCTCACAGATCTGAATTCACTTCTGTTATTTATGGCTTTGTGCTGCTTCTCAGTACCCTAACTTGTCTGTAATCTTCCAGCCCCAGGCTACTTCAGCGGCCCAACCCACTGTCCACTCCGCCTGAAAGCCCTCAGCGGCCGTGCTCCTGCGAGGCTCCCCACCTGCTGCCTTCAGCCAGGGGGCTCCTCCGAGCTCTCTGGGCGGTCAGGGCCTGAGAAGGGGAACGAGGGGGCTGGCGCAGTCTCCTGGAGAGCTCTGCCCAGCCTGGCCTGGCAAGGGCCTTGGTCACCTTGCCCTTCCTTCCCGTCTTCTCTGATTCTTTCCCCCCCGACAGTCCCGGAGAATTGATTGTCCCTGGCTCATCCTGGGTGGGAGGAACCTGCAGCACACCTGTTTGCCACCTGGGGAGCAGAAGTACGGCCCAGGCAGGCCGGCACCCGCAGGCACCGAGAGGCAGACCCTTCAGAAGGAGTGTGTCCTTGTCCTGCGGCCGTCCTGCCTCTCCTGACAAGTGGGGCTCGGGGCACACAGACGTTGGGATATTTGTATTCTTGCTCCTGTGCCATTAGAGAGGCTGCTGCCCCAGGCAGGCCAGCCACTCCTCCTCTTGGCTACACTCATGTTGCTCAGACTATATTTCAAATAAAAATATTCTTCTTACCATGCAGGTGGGCTCTTGTATTCCTCTTCCAGTGAGCCTGGCCCCACCTGCTCCACCTAAGGGTCTTCCCCAGATGTCCCTCCCTGTCGCATTTCTGAAGGAGAACAGTGTTCCCCCTGTCCCAGGAAGGTCCTCTAGATTCTAGAGCCATGGTTAGGGAACCAGGAGCCTGGGACTTCGTGACTCTGTGGAGACCTTCTGAGGGCTGAGGGAAGGTTCATGCTGGTCAAGAGTCACCTCCAAGGTCTCCCCGGGCTAGCAGCATCGGCTTTCGGGCCTATTGAAATTTTCTGGGCACCCCCATCTCTCCTCCAAATGGATTTGCAACCTAACAGAACCCTTTACTGCAGGGAGGAATTCTGTAATGTTCTTTCAGCGTTCAACAGGCCCGATATTGCCATTGCCACGGAATTTAGTTGTGACAGAATTAGGATTAGACATTCGAGGCTGGGCTGTCTTTTTAGTGATGTCAGAGTTCGGGCCCGACCCAGCACAAGGAGCAGGCAGTGTGGGGGCTGTCCTCTGAGCTCTGACCCACGGGGCTGCGGCAGTGCTGCCCGGGTGCGATGTGAGCCTGGCCGGACAGGGTCTAGAGCAGCCGAGGGAAGCGAGCGCTGGCTGCGTTTTCAGACGCGATCTTTCAAGGGAGGCACCGAATATCAGTGATAAATTATTAAATCAGATAAATACGCTGACCTTTTCACAACTGAAAACAAAAACCATTTTCTTCCTCTCTCAAATGCCACATTTTTAGTGGAAATGCTAATGGCGTTGGGAAAGGTTAGTGTTGCCTCCGTCTCAGAGAGCCTCTGTGGTTTGCCGATCGCCGTGCCTGGCAAGGGCCCCGGGTCTCCGCTGCCCCGGGAGGCCGTGAGGCAGGCCGGGCTGTAGAGCCAAAGCTGGCTCTGACCTCCATGTCATCCCTTTCCTAGTTCCAGTTCCAGGGTGCCCACCCTGCATCATGGCTCTTTTCACAGGAAGACATAGAGGAGGCTGGTAGAAAGGATTGAAATGGATGGCTGAGTCTCTTCCCGCACAGAAACAGTGGTAACTGGAAGGGGGAGGACGTGGTGAAATTACATGTCTGACCACCTGTCTTGACCCAAGATCCATCTCCTTCCCGGGAATGGTGTGGAGTTGATGGGATGCTGAGCCTCTCACCGGGAAATCTGGGTCACCCCTGAGGTTCTACTCTTACCCAGCTCTTGACAAAGCCCCTAACTTCACTGGCCCCACCCCTTCAAACAGAGGTAGTCACTCCATCCATCTTGCTTCTCCAGCTTTTGTAACTTGATGAGTGTGGAAATATTTTCTAGTTTATGAAACACTATATAAAAGTGAGGACTACTTCTTTCTTTAAATCCTCACCCGAGAATAATTTTCCATTTATCTTCAGATAGAATGGGAGGGAAAGAGAGAGAAAGAAAGCGAGAAACATCAACGTGAGAGAGACACATCGCTTGGTTGCCTCCTGCATGACCCCGGCCAGGGCTGGGGACCGAACTGCAACCAAGGTACATGCCCCTGACTGGAATCCAACCTGTGACTCTTTGGTTCGTGGGCTGACACTCTAACCACAGAGCAAAACTGGCCAAGGAAAAAGTGGGGGATTCCTAACGTGACGACAGGGCACCTCGCTTTTCATTCACACGTGGATGCCAATGGTCAGTTATGACCCGTTTGGGACACCTCTCTGTTATTTAGTAATCCTGATGACAATAGCACTTTAAGCCCTGCTCCCATGCCTAGCATCTTGCTAAATACTTTCTGGTGAACTTCATGGAGTCCTCACAATGATCTCACAGCGATCCTTCCTTTTCCAGAGAAGAAAAACCGAGGCTCGGAGATGTTAAATAACTTGCCGGGCCACCTGTAAGCAATGGTGCTGAGTCAAGCGTGTCTGGTTCTAAAGTCCATGGTGTCAACCACTGTGCTGCCTTAGTGACCCAGCTGCTTTGGCTGGCTGCCGGCGTGTCGGGTTTGCAGCCGTTGAGACATCCACTTTCCTACCTCCCCTGTGGTTGGAGTGCCAGGTTCTCTTTGGAGTCAGTCTGTGCCTTGTCACCCCAAGTAGGGACCTGCACATCACATTTGCTTGTAACGAAAAAGCATAGACAGTATCTCCATGACCTTTGATTCTCATAGGGATTTAACTTGCCATTTGAAGACGATCCTTTGGCGGGAGGGGCGGGTGGGGATCCCAGAAAAGACTGCTTAGTCCTCACAGGGAACATGGTTCCCTCAGGGTCCAATATCTTTTGATCTTTTCTTTTAAAGGTGTTTTTAATGGTTGAGCTGTCATTTTTTATCAGAAAATGCTTGCAGTAAGAAGCACTTATCTGTACATTAGCTGGAGTGCTCTCCTGATCAAGTTAAACAGATAAAATCCCCACCCTCATAGAAACTACTATTTAATACATGCTGAGGCTTGACAAATGACTAGTATTTATTTTCCAACTGCTTTATCTCTGTAAAATGATATGCTGAGTGACTATAAGCTCATTGAGTGTGTAGAAAGAGCCGTTCCCTTAATTTATGTAAACAGTCTGGATTTTGAAAACTTAACACTTGTGGCCCAGCAAGTTCAACACACTTTGCCTTCCCCAAGCCTGAGGACCCTAGCCCCCCCCCCCCACCTGCTCTCTCACCACTGAATATTCAGCACTGAACACACCTTACTTGTTTTAAATTTTTTGTGTGTTTTGAAAAATTAATACATATACATGGTAAGACATTCAAACAGTACAAAAGAGTATACAATGAAAAAGAAAGAAGCTTCCTAATGGAGGTCAGCCTTCAGTTCCCCATCCCCTCTGCAGAATTAATCGCTGTTATCTATATCTTGTGTATCCTTTCTGAGCAACTCTATGAATTTACACGTTTATAAATATGTATATTTATATATCTATTTTTAATACAAATGGTAGCATTCTATACAAAGTGTTCTGAAGCTTGCTTTTTTTACTTGTGTAATGGAGATGGTTCTAAATTCATCCGGTGGGTCCATCAAATTCTTTAAAAGTCCCTAGCACAGTTCCTTGCATTCAGTAGTGGTTCAGAGTGAGTAAATGAATGAATGCATGCATGAATGAAAGAATCAGATTTCCTCAGGGTCTGATCTGAGCAAGGCAGGATCACCTAGATTCTAGAACCCCTCCCCCTTCTCTAAGGGATTCAAGTCATTGTTGACCTTTGCTACCATCTGACAGCAGCCTTAGGAACTGGGAGAACTGGAGCCAGAGATCCAGGTCCCACGTATGGGATTTCCTTGAGGTCCTTCCTTAAAATTGCTCTTTCCTTTTGGAAATGATATAGAGTTATCAGAGAAAATAAAAAGTGCATATTTACAATCCCTTCTTACCTTTGCAGTGGTTTTCATTTTTTTTTCATATCACTTTTCAATCCTTGTTCAGTTCATAGCTGAATGTATGGTATAATTACGATAAATGACAGTGGTTAACATCAAACATTCCTACATAACAAACATTTTTCTTACATTCATTCTCTTATTTAGCCTCAGAACAGTCCTAGGAGACAGATACTACTACTATTGTTTTGGCATTTCTGAGTGGTTGAGTAATTTCCCTGAAGCCACAGAGCTAGTAAAGGGGCCGAGCTGGGTGTGAATGACTTCCAGTCACTGCACTGTCCCCGATTTTGTACCCCGCTCTTTTCTACTTGACATTATGTCTGGACATTTTCATGTTTCTCTATAGTCTTTTAATCATCATTTTCAATAATTGTAATCATTTTCAAATCAACATAACTTACCTACCCATTTCCAGTATACATTGAATCTCCTACTTCATCACTGCAGGGAATAGTGTTGAGCACATAGCTTTTTACTTCTGCAGAAGTACTTCCTTAGTATTTATCACTATTTCTTTTGACTAAACTCACTGGTAGCACTGGTAGTGTGACAGAATGATGAAATCAGAAGCTAGGTTCCAGTCTGGGCTCTGTAACTAAGTCAGTTGATCTCTCTTGGCCTCAGTTCTTACATCTGTCAAATTGTGGGGTGGGAAATCTCTGGGGATCTTGAGGCTGGCAAGATTTTATCTTCTAGGTCTTGTATATGTTTATGGCAAAATAGAGGACACCTTCTCAAAGGCAAGAACACACTGAATTTCCTTTTTTATTTGTCTTATTTATTGGCCTAGCTATAGCCTAAAATGGACAAGATCCTTCCTACTCTGCTCCCTCCCGCCCCCAAGGCGTTATCGCTTTTATCTGCATTTATTTTTATTTCTATTTGCATCACACTTATGCTTCTTCAGATAGAGTCCTAGCTCTTTTATGAGCACCTATTTCTTTTGGCTTTTGTCAAACACTTCCAAGTCTGAACTGTTTACTTGATCATGCCCAAACATCTTCAAATCCTTCTGTTACCCAAGGGCTCTTTTCCGTAGGGACCTAGGTCCAGATGAATTTTTGAGCTAGTTCACTGTGTCATGCACTGGCCTTTTAAAATGCTCTTATTTTTTAATTATTTGCAAATGGAGTTTTTAGTGCATGAATACCAACAAATCAACAAATGTGTGACTACCTGATTGCATGGAAAATGAGGCACAAGGATACGATAAAGACATTTGAGTCAATTCTAATCCAGAAAAACCCCCATCCCAGAGAATGCTTAGGTGATAGTGGGTCAGGTAGACATGGTATTATATCTATACACATGTAGACAGATAGTCGAAAATCTACTAGATCTTCTGAAACTTAATCCTATAGCCTTTCCCTCTCTTTTTGTGAAAATGGGGATAGTTGGTTTTGCCTTTGACATTTGAAGAGAGGGATTGAGCTGCTCTTTGATCTGGCTTACACTCAACTGGAAAACTCTGTTCCTAGACCTCTGCTTTCCATAGCCCAGGGCCAACTATATATCTGTCCTGTTTTGCTCTGGGGTTTTCTAGTCCTTAGACCAATTTGCTTGGAGGTTTGCCCTCAGGCTCATTGTGCACAGATTGACAGGGCTGAGTAGTTTTGTTATCTGAGAAGGTGGGTGGGTTCTGCTTTCTACGAAGCTCTTTCCCTAAGAGGAAGGCTTCTTATTTCTATCCTAGACTGGTTCTGAGGAGGGCTTGGAATATGACTTTTTTTTTTTTTTTTAATCCTCACCCGAGGATATTTTTCCATTTTTTGTACAGATAGAGTGGGAGGGAGAGAGAGGAAGGGAGAGAGAGAGAGAAACATCGACGTGAAGGGACACATCGAGTGGCTGCCACCCGCACGACCAACCAGGGCCGGGGACAAACTGCAACCGAAGTACATGCCCTTAGCGGGAACTGAACCCGGGTCTCTCCGGACCTCAGGCCGACGCTCTAACCGCTGAGCCATACTGGCCAGGGCTGAATATGACTTTTAAGAGGGGAAAAGGAGGGGACAGGTTGGGGGAGTGGGGAGGGGGTGGGAAGGAAAGGGTTAGAAAGTTGTGAAAAGGCAGCACGGGACCCTTGCTCTCAGAGGCTGGTGAATGAGTGTTTTTCTGGGCTTTAGGATTCAGTCCATTTCCCCGTCAGGTGCTGGTCAGTGGAGGCTGACAGGGGTGAAGAAGGAGGTTCAGTGATCCCACAAGTGTTGACTGAGCCCCTAATCTGTGCTAGAGGGCGGAGGGAAGACACAGCCAGGGGACGGGTGGCCTCCCAGGGGGGCTGAGGTCGCTGTCAGGTGAGCGGGTTTGTCCAAGGGCCGGACCCACAGCCCCGGCGCCTGGAAGACGGGCCGGTCCGAGGTCCGAGCTCCGAGCAGCGTCCGGCCTCCGCCCCGCGCTCCTCTCGGGCCTCTGGCCTCGCAGCTTCGCCCGGAGCCGGAGCCGGTCCGCGCACCGCAGGGGCCCCTCGGCTGGGCCCGCGCCCCGGGGTCAGCGGCCGGCGGGGGAGGGACAGCAGCAGGTGACAGCCGCCCGGCTATAAATAGGGGCGCGCGTCAGCGGCGGGCGGGAGCCGCGGCCGGACGGGCGGGCGGAGGGCGCGCGGGGCCAGGCGGCGGCGGGCTGGCGGCATGGGCTCCCGGAGGGCCCCCAGCCGAGCCTGGGGCGCAGGGGGCCGGGCCTGGGCCCGGGGCGACCGCGAGGACGGCGGGCCCGTGTGGACCCCCAGCCCCACCAGCCGCAGCTACCTGCTCAGCGTGCGGCCCGAGACCAGGTGAGTGGCGCCCTGGGGGCCGGCGGCGGCGCCGGGAGGGCCCTGGGCGCGGTCCGGCCTCTGGAGGCCGAGCCTGGGGACATGGCCGGGCCGCGATGGCCTTCACGTCGCCTCGCGTCCCTCACGGTCCCTCGTGGCCCCTCACAGCCCGGAGGCTCCAGAGGAGAAAGGGCCTCTTGGGGCGACTTCCCAGGCCCGCAGGCCCCTGGTCTCCCTGCCTCCCCCGCCCGCCGCCCCCTCGCCCCACTGCTGCTCGGGGCCTCGGATTCCACAGGGGCGATAAGAAGCCAGAGCCTGAGATTCCTGCGGGCTGGAAGGGAGGGGAGAGCGGACAGCAGGTGGGGTCGGGGGACATCGGGAGCCGCCCTGCCCGGAGTGGGGGCTCTCAGCTGGGGCGGGGGTCACCAGGAAGATGCAAGCCTGTGCCAGTGCGGTTCTTCCTCTGCGCCCAGGACTCTGGTCCCGGGCTCTTTGTGGGGGCCGATGAGGTGGCGGGGTGAGATGGGGTGCTGGTCGGCCCTGTGGGAAGATTCCCAGCGTGTGGCTCTGAGGAAGCCAACTGCCTTGCCCAGTTTGGGGGAGCAGAGGCCAAGGGAGGGACCGAACTGATGTGCCCTTTACTCTTGTCCAAGAGTTACAGAGGCTGGGTGCTTTGTTTTCGGACCTGGGGTATCCCGGATATAGAGACACACAGACAGTAGAGAAGCAGACAGGCACTCAGAGGCACACAGACACCCAGGGACACGTGATTGCCATGGAGATGACACTTCCTGACCCCTCTGGGCAGCTCGGTTTCCCTCCAATTCCGGAGCATAATTTCCAAAGGGAATTGTGAAGGTTGGTCCCTGAACTTGGCTTGTTGTAGCACAGAAAACAGCCACTCTGAGAAGCTGTCTGGACACCTCTTGTCCTCAGCCCCTAAAACAGCACAAAAATAGGCATCAAGGACATTTAGGAAAAGTCCCAGGCACTTCCTCGTGAATTGGCTGAGTTCTGTTGACCTTGGAGTTGGAAAAGTTCAAATGTAACCGGAACCTGATTCTGCATAAAACTCGTCAAATGGTGTCACATGTCTGGGGCAGGGCTGAGGGCTGTGTCAGTGACTGAGTCAGACTGGACAAGGCCCCTGACGGCTAGGAAAGAATGCCCCTTGCTCCTAACTACCAGCTCCATGAAAACACTGGAATTCGAGGCATTGGTGAAGTCTCGTAGGAACCTCACACTTGTCACAGTGACTTATCTGAGCTTTGCCTCCTATGTCTGGCCTTTGTCAATACCCGTGGAACAAGTAGGAGAGAGAAGCAGGGCCTTTCGGGGAGACAGCAGCAGTGGAGGGAGGGAAGAGAAGGTGGTTTGAAAAGCAGGCAGAAGGGGGAGGGCCAGGGATCAGGGCTGTTAGGGGAAAGGCTGGAGAGTGGACACTGTGTTCACTCTCCAGCTGCCCGGCTGAGCAGGAGTCTTGGCCCAGGTCTAGAACCTGTCTCCCTGCCCCCACCCAATAGCCCTGGAGGGGTTTCCTGTCCATAGTCAGCTCAAGGATATTGCTAATGTCCACTGGGGTCAGAGATCCAACATATAAATAGTCCCAGCAAACTCTCCACCCAGCCTCCTAGGGACTTCACCCCTAGAGACAGGTAGGCTCGAGTAGGTTAAGGAACCACAGTTGGGTGAATGCAATTATAGCTAACTAGTTTCTGAGGGACGCTCAGAAGTCCCAGAAGTCACTGCCCCCTCATTTCTTAGAGGCCCTGGTCCAACCAGGTGAGCTCAGAGGAGCAGCAGAACCTATGAGGTTTGCTACAGACAATTCGTAATACCTGCTTAGGTCATGCAGGTTGTCTAGGGCTTCCAGGGAAACTGAGGTATCATGTCAGGACTTTCCAAGGTTATGGCCCGGAATATATGAAATCGAGGAAGGATGGGAGGCCTCCAGCTTCCGTGGCCAGTCCTGGTTCTCCCCAAGTGTGCTTCTCCCCTTTATGAAGAGACATTTCCTTCCTAATCCCTGAGTTTTCATTCTGTAAGATGAAGGTGGCATTAAGAACTCTTCTAGGTCGTTCTGCCCCAACACTTGACGCCTCTGATTCTGACCCCTTCGGAGTCAGTGAATGGGGAGTTCCCTGCCTTGTTAGAGCCCTGAGCCTCCTTCTGGCTCGGTCCGCAGGGCACAGTCATGTCCTCCACCTTCGGAATACATGGTGCCTCCATCACCCAGGAGTCCTTCTGACCTGGGTGATGATCTAAGGGCGGGGTCTAGAGAAAGCAGGACAATGGGGCCAGGGAGCACAGCATCCCAACCAGCCCTGGAGAGAGAACCGGGGAGGGGTCCCTCTTCCAGCTCAGTGCCTTGCCCACTTGCACGTGGAGGCTGCGGATCCTGTCATTTTTCTCTCTGAATCAGCTGATTCTCTCCCTCTACTTCCCAGGGCAGAAATCCAGACCCAACAAAGGAGAAATCTCTCGATTCTGTGGAGAAAGGCAAAGGAAGTTCATGGTCAGGAAAGGATGGAGTTGGCCCGTGCCTGGAACCATGGGAGGTTCCTCCCACGCTGCCTCGAGAGGATTTTTAAAGCTCTGAGCAAAGGCAGCTGCATTCTTGCTTTCTTCTTCCCATCTTTTCTGGAGCAGCAGTTCCTTCTGGGAGGCAGGACCCTTCCTGTTTGACAGATGCTCTTCCCTTCCTTCCCTCCTCTTCGCTCTTTCCGTTTCTTTATTCCTTCCGTGAAACCGTCGTGGAATACTCGTACGCCTAGCACTGCGCTAGGTCTGTAGAAACCACAAAAAGAGGTGGATTGGAAAACTGGGTGGCGGGACTTAGTTGAGCAGAAGGAACGAGGGAGGGCTTTCCAAGCAGGGAGGACAAAGGTGAGGGCTCAGAGGCCAGAGATGGATGTGATATTGCCAGTTAGGAACAGGCCTGGTTTCAGTAGAACCTGAGTGTTGGGAAGCGGAGAACCATGGTTGTAGTGAAGGTGTGAGCGGGTCAGGAAGGACCTTAAGTGCCCAGTTAAGGAGTAGAGACTCAGCATAATATATGATGGGGGACTGAAGAAGAAGGGGGTTGAGGTGGTCATCAGATATGGAGGAGCCATGAGGATCTGGGTCAGAACACAATATCGGGAGGAGAGAGAGAGGGAGAAAGACGGGCCTAGAGCAGGCGGTTCTCAGCCTGTGGGTCGCGACCCCTTTGGGGATCGAACGACCCTTTCACAGGGGTCGCCTAAGACCATCGGAAAACATATTCCCGATGGTTTTAGGAACTGAGATCCCGCTCCTCTCTCCATCTCCTGGTGGGTCTGCCCACATGCAGATACGCCCACATACAACCCGAGGAACTGTATTAAAGGGTCGCGGCATTAGGAAGGTTGAGAACCGCTGGCCTAGAGTGTTGCTTGACTGAATGTAGGTTTTGGAGGAGAGAGAGGGGTCCAGAGTGGCAGGTTAGAGCTTTGGAGTTTGGGCAAGAGCTGGTGGTATCTGCAGACCCACTGGAGCAGAAGCCATGTTTTTGGGTAGAGGATGAGTTTGTTTTTTTGTTATAAAGAGATAAGCTGCCATTGGAGCTTTCTTGTGGTTAGAGATGGGGACCTCGAGTGTCGCTGAGCAGGCTGGGCTGCAGGCAGCGAAGGGAGAGCTGTTCCCATGGCAGAGACAGCTGCAAGGGGTGAGAGTGGATGGGGTGGCCCCTGAGGTTTCCCAAAGAACCACGGGAGATGGTGGCCCGAGACTTCACTGGAGATACTGTGTCAGGAAGGTGGAGGGAGAGGTAGAGTGGGCTGGATTTCCGCAGTGGCCTACACAGCCCCTAGCTAGTGTCCACGCTCAGCTGCCCGGGGCAGAAGGGATGATCAGGACTCTAGGCATAACGGGCCTTGTGCTAGTCTGACCAAGCTGGGTGCCTCCTGGCTCCTGCTGAATTAACTGCTTTGTTTTTTTCCTCTTCACTGTCCCAGCTGGTTTACCTTGTGTGGCCTCTTTAACCGAACTTTAACACATTAATAGGCGTTCTCCAAGCTACCCGACTCCTTCCCACTCTGTTAGCGGATTTTCAGGAATGGGGGCTCTTTTCCCCTACAAGGCTGAGGGTTGAGCAGGAGCTGCCCTCAGGAGAACTGTGCCAGGCAGCTCTAAGCCCCCCTCTTGTGGGCAGTGACTGAAGTACCTGGGACACACCTTTCACAAAGTGCAGCCCTCATGGGCTTCCTTTCTGCCTAACCATTTCCCCAGACTCCTGCTGCCTTTAACCAGCTCTTGGTTTCAGAGAGACTGATGTCTAGTGGTGAGGCCTCTTGCAAACCGGAGCAGGCCAGCGAAGACAGCTGGTCCCTTTTAATAGAAAGGCCTCTGGGCCCGAGATGATGGCTGGTTAATACTTTGCAGACTGTTGTTGATTTCGCCTCCTCCTCTCCTTGCTTTTTTGGCCTAATGATTCCATTTGCTGTTTTTGCTTAGCTTATCAAGCAACCGATTGTCTCACCCCAGCTCTGGAAGGTAAATGCACATTGCATTACATTGACTGGTTTTTTTCTCGGGTATGGACACTGAGGGGCCTTTGGGTGACTGCTTGTGCACTAACCAGGCTGCATGGGGTGAGGGGAGGGCTAACGGGCGGGTGACAGAGGGTGTGAGAGGTACTCACGTGAGCATGGGTCTCACAGGGGCCACACCTGATGCTTGCATGGACCATTTGAAAGGGATGCGGGGACCCAGGCATAGGCAAGCGTTCTGAGATGCCTGCACTATATCTCTGTGCACCTGGGAGAGGCATCTTTGGACCAGAACAGGGAGCCACCAGTCATGTGACCCACTTCTTCCTCCTAGGTTTTCATTGTTTTTGTAACGACATATCTAGGTTTGACATCTCACTGTCTATCTTCTAACCATGGCTACTGCCTTAAATTTTTTTTCTTCAGTCCCTTAAATTCTCCTACCACCTCTCTGGATTTCCCTTTCCTTTGGCTCTTCTCCACTCCTGCAGACTGTAAACTCTGTGAGGTCGGGGGACTCTGTGTTAGTGTATTTCTGCATTAGCTTGTTCTCTGAATCTGCTGCAGAGCCAGGGCCGGGCCTGAGCAGGCCACAGATGGGTTTGCCCAGTGAATGACTGTCCTCTTGCTTCCCGAGCTGGGGACAGCTCTCTACCCCTGGCTGAACCGACTATTATAATCAAAGTTGGGAGCATTTCCTGGCTATTCCCACCACTTGGGACTCATCCCAGACTGGTAGATTTGGGGAGAGTTGGCTACAACTTCTCTTTACACAGAGAAGGATTCCTAAGTAGCCAACCGGTCTCAGTAGCTAATAATGTCTGCAGGCGTGATTTGCACCTACCATGTAGGTTTCCTTTGATGAGGACAGTAAGGAACCTTGTTCTGGATGGAAGAAAGGGTATTTCAGCTCGTTCCAAGCGGAGCGTGGTCGGTGCTGAAAGAGACAATCTTGGAATTTCCTGTAAAGTAGGTAAAATAACCAAGCCTAAGGGCAAGGTTAGGTTTCTTTGAACGTTATGTAAACTAATGATTCTGGTGTTCTCTAGAGAACACATGATTATGCTGTGATAGCCTTATGAAGTCACAGAGTTGGAAGGACTTGGAGGTGTCAGGGTGGGAACAGACCATTTCCAGATGTGTGGACTTCTTGGCTTTCCAGTGGACTGGAAGCAAGCAACACACTGACTCCATCCCATGTCCAAGTGGTTTGGAGGATGGGGACAGAAAGCATGTGATATTCCGTGGAACATGACAGCGTATGCAGTTACTGTCCCCTGACGTGCATCCCAGACCCACTCCCCTCGAGGGCCTCATCCAGGCATGCCTTTTTTTTTTTTACAAATATGAGATAACTTTATTTCACATCCCTGGGTCTGTAGAAGCATAAGAAAGTCCCATAAGAAGGATAGATGGATACATTATGCTGCATAAGAATAATCATCATTCCACATCCATTTTCAAATGTATATCAGGCATGCCTTTTAGCAGTTACTATGATTTTCCAATTTAAATATATGTTTAATAATATAGCTTAGGACCTAGTGTGGAAAGTTTGAGAAGATAAGTGTTCTTCCCCATTCAAAAAAAAAAAAGTAATGAAGGAAAATAACTACCGATTGTTGAATATGTGGCATGAGCACTTGTCTCTGCAAATTTTCTTGAATTTGGATTGCTATGTTTTCTGACCCGGTGATTGAAATTATTTTCTTAGACTTGCTCAAGCAGCTTCATCTCTAAGAGCCTAAGCTGAATATTAGATCCAGGCTCATGTTCATGAGTAAGATAGGATTCAAACTAACGAGGGAGGACATAATTGGGAATGTTTTGAATTAGTTGCAAAATCATAGTAGTCTGATGGCTTTTGGTGTGGCAGTTAATCTAGAAACTGTTGGTTTGGATTCAGCCAGAAACTGCTGTTAGTGTGAGAGCAGCGAGAAACGTTTTCAGATGTTATATTCCCTGAGTGTCAGGGAGCTGATAGTGTAGGTCCTGAAGGACCCTCTGTGTTGGAGGGATTTAAAGAGAAAGGAAAAGATAATTTACGGACAGATAAGTTGTAGGTCAGAGTGTTGCAGGGAGTGTCATGGTAGTCTAACCGCAACCTCATTCAAGGGTTCAGTTATGTGAGAGATCAGGATCCCCCTTTCTAGGTCGTCTTTGTGGGGGAGGCCTCCTGTTCTCCCAGAAGGTCTGGACATCTACATTCCTGTAGAGAAGCCATGGCTACACCCCTGTCAGTTCGAAAGTCTTACTTGATTCCAGATACTCTTCCAGGGATATAACCTTCCTCCTCCAGCTCGAGTTCAGAATGATAGCCACGGAAATGACAAATTGAATGTTGAAAGTGTAGGGTTGTTCCTGTTTGCTTGTTCCCACAGACCCTCACCCTGCCCGCTCCTGGTGGAGAGATCACGGGGATGCACACACTGCCTGTGGGTAACCACCCCCTCCTCCGAGGCACAGAGAAAGGCAGCTTTGAATGATTTGTCTTTCTCATCACAGTTCCTACGGCTTCTCTTCACTTTACCCCTCACAGTCCTCCCTGCTGCTCGTGATAGGGTGTGTGAATTGGGACGGGGAGGATGGCTGGGCACAGCTAATGCACCATACACCCTGGCTATGTGGTTACGCTTCACGCCTGGGGACGCGTTGAGTCTCTGCTGGCCCACGAAAAGGTTTGGCACAGTGATTTGCTTCCTGTGCCCAGGAAGGAGAGGACTGTAAATGCTGAACAGTGTTGGTGAGTCTGTACTGGACTCAATGAGCCCACAAAGGCCTCTGAATTCTGGGAGACGGACTGTCACAGGGAACTAAAAGTACTTTTTATAGTCCAGCAGTCCTGCTGGTTGGTGCTGGAGCTGCCAGCCATGTATTCACTTGAGCATGCGGTCCCTAGGGATGGAGCAAGGGGCCATGGCTGGCTTCCCACGGCAGGTCCATGGCCCTGTTTAGGGTCAGAATTCATTTGAGTCTCTCTTTTCCAATACCCCTAGGAACTTGGCTCTAGACCCCTGGCATTGGCTGGCTTATTTTTTTGTCTGCTATGGGTCTGTGCTCGCAAATGCAGGGGTTGTTTTTTTTTTGTTGTTTGTTTGTTTTGTTTTGTTTTTCTCTGAGCCCGAGCTTTAAGATAGGCTCCTGAGCCTTTGGCATGAGTGGAGGCTCTGCTATGCTGGGGTCTCCCTCTCTGAGTCTGAGTCTATCCATGCACGAGCTTCCCTGGAAGTTAAAGGTGGAGGGTGAAGCAAGACCCCTAATAAGGATGGGATGGGACGCCAGCCTGGTATCTGGCATGCGCAGAAATCAGAAGCCTTCCTTTTGTAGTGGGTCTAGATCAGGATTCCATTCAGTCCTTTGGTAATGGCTGCCCCCACCTGACCAAGGGGCCAAGGCTTTCTTCAAGAAAGACTTAGGTGCTGGCCATGGCCCCGGGTGACAGATGCACATGGTAAGATTTAAGCTGCCTTGGACAATGCCAGGCTGTGGCACACTGGGGGGGAGGCTGCTCTGAATAGTTCTTTGCCTTTCCTAGGAGCACCTTCTGCTCCATCATTGCTCAGCTAACAGAGGAGACCCAGCCAGTATTCGAGACCACACTCAAGTCCCAGGCTGTGTCCGAGGACAGCGACGTCAGGTTCACCTGCATCATCACAGGTAACGAGACCATCTCTATGTTCCATCCACAGAGCAGGGCCCAAGGGGGCTGTGGGGACGAGCATGGAGGGGGATTGACTGTGTGCACGAAAGTGTGCAAGTTGACATTTGTTCTCTTAGTTTTCTCTCCCATTTAACCACCCTTTCACCTCCCATTCTGGAGCCGCATATATACCCTGCTCTTTTTAAAAACCTGCCTTCAACAAAGGTTCCTCACCTTCAGGCATAGGCATACACGACTGATGAATCTTAGTTCCAAGGAAAGAAGCAATTCATTTGAAAGAGGTTTTTGAAGCCATCTCTCTCAAACACCCCTATTTTACAGCTGATTAGTTTGAGGCTTGGGAGTCTCACGTCTAGAGACAGTGATGTACAGTGATTCTGACTGCAGACCTGGAGAGAGACTGCCTTGCTTGGAATTCTGGCCTGTCCCCTTATCAATTTTGTGATACTGAGTAGGTTACATAACCTCTCAGTGCCTCATCTGTGAAGTGGGGAATGATAGCAGTATGAACTGCGTAGGGTTATTGTGAAATTGAGTGCATTAATACCTACAAAGCATTTAGGATAGTACCCAGCCTACAGTGAGTACTGTATAAGTGTTATATATTTAATAGCCTTAAGAGAAGGCTATTCATATTTGCACTTCACTGATCTTTACGGTAGAATGTGAAGCAACAGGTTGGTAGAACAGGACGCAGAAGGATGTTGCTTGGAAGGGAGGGTGGAGGAGTGAGATACTGGACAGCTGGACCCAGGCTTTGTCCCTCCCGCGGACCTCCCAGTAAAGTCTTCCGTTGCACCAGCTTGACTCACTTTGGCTCCTGCAGGATTCAGCAGTATACCTACTGTTCCCGGCTGTTCAGCCAGCAGTTCAAGGGTTCTAGGTCAGGGTTCCCTCCACAAACCTGTATTTTATATCAAAGGCATCGGTGGTTTCCAGCTATGGTATGCCCTGATTTCTGGGGGGCTTATCTGCTCCAGCCAGCTAAACCGCGTCTCTGGGATTAGGTTCCCCCTGGGCTGTCCTCACCTTTACCAGAGCCCTCTGAGCGCCAGTCTGAGAACACTGTCTGTTCCAGGAGACACAGAGATGTGCCTGTGTCCCTTACCTTTGTACAGCATAACACGTTTTACAACATTCATCTGTTTCCATTGTCATTGAAGTAAGTGCTATTATTAGTCAGATTTTTCAGAGAAGGAAACTAGAACAGTCCAGGTCACTGGCCAAAGCCCACAGAGCTGGTGAGGAGGAGATAAAGCGTTTGCTCTGCAGCCTCTGATGGGGTCTGCTCATGCTGTTTCTCCTTCCTTACTGTGGCACTGATGGTTAAGTGTGGCTCTGTCACAACTCCGTGTTTTTGCATATGCTATTTTCCCTATATAGAAAGTCCTTAATCCTTCTTTTTAAAGAAAATTAAGCCCTGGCCAGTTTGGCTGAGCGGTTAGAGTGTCGGCCTGGGGTCCAGAGAGACCCAGGTTCAGTTCCTGCTAAGGGCATGTACCTCGGTTGCAGTGTGTCCCCATTCCTGGTTGGGTTGTGTGGGTGGCAGCCACTTGATGTGTCCATTTCACGTCGATGTTTCTCTCTCTTTCTCTCCCTATCTGAACAAAAAATGGAAAAAATGTCCTTGGGTGAGGATAAAAAAAAAATTTTTTTTTAATTGAATTTTATTTTACCAAAATACAACTAACACATGTCCATCATTTAAGACACTGCAAGGCATATTATCAAAATACAGCAGTTCACCCCTCCCACCAATTTGTCTTCCTAGAAGCAACTGTTTTCAGCTTTTAACTGCTTCTTCTGGTGTACATGCATTTCCATCATACCAAGTACGGCTAGCTTCTGAGTCTTCAAATTTAAATGCTATCTAGTCTTCCTGTTATTTATCTTCAGATAGAGTGGGAGGGATAGAGAGAGAGAGAGAAACATCAACATGAGAGGGACACATCCACTGGTTGCCTCCCGCACAACCCCGACCAGGGCCAGGGATGAGCTGCAACCCAGATTTGTGCCCTTGACCGAATTGAACTTGTGACTCTGGTCCGCGGGCCAGTGCTCTAACCACTGAGCAAACCTGCCAGGGCGGAATCAACTCTCTTTACCATAACTTTCTCTGCTCCCCCTTACTTACTTTATTCTGCCTATGCAATCTTATTCATAACTGACATTGTAGTATACTGTGATTGTATTTTTTTCTGTTTTTCCTAATGTTAATACTTGCTTTAGTTTTTCATTTAATTAGTTTTTGGTATCTATTGCTA
This sequence comes from Molossus molossus, assembly GCF_014108415.1. Taxonomy (NCBI): domain Eukaryota; kingdom Metazoa; phylum Chordata; class Mammalia; order Chiroptera; family Molossidae; genus Molossus; species Molossus molossus. Next base: position 2,974,340 of record NW_023425360.1, on the reverse strand, counting down.
ATTTTTCTTATACCTTCTAATAGCCTTTTTAAAAAATGGATTTTAGAGAGGGTGAAAGAGAGAGGAAGAGAAAGAAACATCGATGTGAGAGAGATACATTGATCAATTGCCTCCTGTATATGCCCTGACCAGGAATTGAACCCAAAACCTAGTTATGTACCCTGACCAGGGATTGAACCTGCAACCTTACAGTGCACAGGACAACACCCAAGCAACTGAGCTGCACCAACCAGGGTGTAATAGCCTCTTAGTACAATTTTCTGCTAGGTTATTGCCATCAGTACTCTGTCAGTTACTTCCTTGGAGACATCCCTTTTGCAGATGTCTATTCTTCTGTTTGAACTGATAGTCTCTTATGCCTGATCCACAGCTATTCTCCGGGGTCTTCTCTTTGCCTTTCTACTGGGTTGATTCAGTTTCCTGGACCTCATGTCTTCTTTTTTCTTGGTTTAATGTATGGCTTTATTGAACAACATCCGTTAGTAGTTTCGACAGGTCCTACAAGTGGTACAAGAGCAGGAGGCATTGTGATGACCAGCTCTCAACTTGTCTCGCCTCTGAGTCATTCTGCTCCAATATGATTTAGTTGCTTTCTGTGTCTGGTTCATGGTTGACATCCTAGGATCTCACTTCATTGTCATCCTGTAGATTGATTTCTCTCCTGTAATGGATTTCCTGTGTTTTGTATTCCACATTTTTCTATCTTGATTTACATTTTTGTTTTGGTAGCTTCCAGGAAGAGTATAGGGGAAGTAGATGTTAGACAACCTGTGTCTGAAAATGTCTTTTTCTCTACTCTTGATAGAGTGTTTAGCTGGGTATAGAAGTTAAAGTCGAAAATAATTTTCCTTCAGAATTTTGAAGAGATTGTTTTTGCTCCTAGTGTTCCTGTTCAGAGCAGGAGCAGAAATTGTTTCCTAATTATTTGCAAGAGACCTTTTTTTTTCCTCTCTGGAACATTGTAAGAATGTTCTGCTATTTCATAATGATGTATCTTGATATGGGTCTCTTTTCATCCTGGGGCATGCCTGGGCGCTTTCAATCTGGAAACTGAATGCCTTCAGTTCTGGGAAATTTGATATTATTTTGATGTTGAGTCTTTCTCCTGACTTCTCTGTTCTTTCTCTCTGGAACCCCTGTTATGTGGATATCTGCTCCCAAGGATCATTCTCTATTTTCTGATCCTTTCTCCCCCTTTTATGTGTTTGTCTTTCTGCTCTATACTTTCTGGGACACTTCCTCAGTGTTATCTTTAAACTCTTCTAATGAGTTTTAGCCCTGGCCAGTTTGGCTCAGCAGTTAGAGCGTCGGCCTGTGGACCAGAGAGTCCCGGGTTCAGTTCCCACTAAGGGCACGTACCTCAGTTGCAGTTTGTCCCCGGCCCTGGTTGGAGTTGTGTGGGTAGCAGCCAGTTGATGTGTCTCTCTCACATTGATGTTTCTCTCTCTCTCTCTTCACCCCTCTCTCCCTCCTGCTCTATCTGAAGATAAATACAAAAAATAAAATAAAAAATAAACTCTTCTAATGAATTTTTAATTTCTAAGATCTTTTAAAATCCTTTTCTATAGCATCCTGCTTTTTCAAGAATGTAATATCTTCTCTTTACTCTCTGAGACTAGTAATGATAGTTTTCTAAGAGTTTCTTTCTCCTTGTATAGCTTGTGTTTCTTCCAGTTGGCTTTTTTTCTATTTGTTTTGGCCCATAATATTCTCTTTACAGGTTTTTCTCAGATATTCAGAAAAATGACTGGCAACCAGTGACTAAGAGTGGGAGACTAAAAAGCCAATTGGAAGTTCTAATCAAGTAGGAGGGGTGTGAAAACTCGGATTTTCCCTGTAGGGTGGCCACTGTTGGGAATTGCCCATGTCTTTAGTCTTTTCCTCTCTCAGCAAGATTCTTCAGTGAATAGTCCCCCAGTAGCTTGTCTGGAGGGTAAAGGTTTTATGGGGAACACACAAATTAGAGGATGGGGTGGGCTTTCTGTATAAAGTATTTATTTTATATGTATGGTGATTACATTTGTCCATTTTCTGTAGAGTAGTCTCGGGCCCTCAACTGGCTTATCCTCAGGCAAAATTTTCTCTCTCTAGTTATAAATCTCACCTTTGGTGGTGGTGGGGAAGGAGCCATCACCCAGTGGTAGGGAGTGGGTGAGGGGACTCAGAGATCTGATTGTTTTTCAAGCAACCTTTTGCTTTTCCAGCTCCTCCTTTACCCCAGTCCCAGAGGCACCTGGCGGCCAGTGCTGTGCCCTTCGGGGATTCTCTGGTGTTAGAAGGGCGGTTCTCAGTTTTTCGCACCGCTGGCCTAGAGTTAGGTCTGCTAAGTAGTTTCTCCTTGTCCACCTACTGTCCAGCTTTTCACAGTGTTGTTGCTCCTATTGCTTTCCTTACCGTTCTCCCCTTACTTGTGGTTTTATGTCTTTACGAAAAAAATCTCTTTAGTATGGTCTTAGTGGTTTGGGAGAGAAAGTGAAAATAGACGCTTATTTGGACTTTTTACCTAGAAGCCTACTACTTCTTTGCCTGGCAAATTCCTTCTCATTTTTTTTTTTTTATCCTCACCCGAGGATATTTTTTTGCACTTTTATTTTCAGATAGAGCGGGAGGGAGAGAAGGAGGAAGAGAGAGAGAGAAATATCAACATAAAAGGGACACATCGATTGGTTGCCATCCACACGACCCCAACCGGGGCTGAGGACAAACCACAACCGAGGTGCATGCCCTTAGTGGGAACCAAACCCGGACTGTCTGGTCCGTGGGCTGACGCTCTAACCACTGAGCCAAACTGGCCAGGGTTCCTTCTCATCTTTTTTTTTTTTTAATCCTCACCCGAGGACATTTTCTTGTCTTCTGTTCAGATAGGGCGGGAGGGAGAGAGAGGAAGAGAGAGAGAGAGAGAAACATCGATGTGAAAGGGACACATTGAGTGACTGCCACCGCACAACCCAACCAGGGCCGGGGACAAACTGCAACCGAGGCACATGCCCTTAGCGGGAACCGAACCCGGGTCTCTGGACTGCAGGCCGATGCTCTAACCGCTGAGCCAAACCGGCCAGGGCTCCTTCCCATTTTTTTTTTTTTTTTTTTTTTAATCCTCACCCGAGGATATTTTTCCATTTTTTGTACAGATAGAGTGGGAAGGAGAGAGAGAAAGAGAGAGAGAGAGAGGGAAATATCGATGTGAAAGGGACACATCGAGTGGCTGCCACCCGCACGACCGACCAGGACCGGGGACAAACTGCAACCGAGGTACATGCCCTTAGGGGGAACCGAACCCGGGTCTCTCCGGACCGCAAGCAGACGCTCTAACCGCTGAGCCAAACTGGCCAGGGCTCCTTCCCATCTTTTAAGGCCCAGTTCAAACGGCTTATCTTCTAAGGGGTCATGTTTAGTATTTGCACGGAGAGCTCTTGTTCTCTTCTCCAAGGCACAGTTTGTTTAAATATATTTGTATTGATTTTTTTAGAGAGAGAGGAAGGGAGAAGGGGAGGGAGATAGAAACATTGATGAGAGAGAAACATCAGTCAGCTGCCTCCTGCATGCCCTATACTGGGGATCGAGCCCGCAATCTGGGTATGTGCCCTGACCAGGAACCAAACCAGCCACTTTTCGGTGCATGGATGATGCTCAAGCCACGGAGCCACACTGGCTGGGTGCACAGTTTGTTTATACATCTCTCTCTCCCACAAGACTGAGATCTGCGAGGTTAGAGCACACATCTGACACACTGTACCTCTTGGAAGCAGGTACAAAGGAGGTGCTCAGTACATATTGGCCCAATGACCATAATGTGAGCAAAATCTGTACCTTTTCTGCTTTCCATGTTGCCTGTTCATGGCAGCTGCAGCTTCGGTGCCTTGGCAGCAGCACCTGCTGTGGCAGCCTCAGGCCACTTGAGAGGTGTAGGTCTCAGCAATGGCTCTTCTTTTTCTCTTTTTAAACTTCCGTCCTTTGTAGCCATGGGCTCTGAGAGCAACGTGGAGAAGCCGACATGAGTCTGACTTACAGAATCTCGGGCTCTTTTATCAAACACTTCCAATGTCATCATGTGAGTACGTTTTCCCCTGTTTCAAGCCCAGCCCAAAGGAGCAGACTTTTCTCCCCCCGGTTGCCATGACACTCGTGTCTCATGACGACCAGCCAGGGCCAGGGTCTTCTGTGTCGGAGCCTTTACCATGCTGAGATCTACAACACTGTCAACAAGGTTCTAAAATTCCAGGGCTCCAGCTATCTCTATCCTCCATATTTTTGTCCATTGTTGTGCCTGTTCCCTTGTCCCCCTCCTCACCTCCACACACATAAAAAAAAAAAAAAAAAAAAAAAAAAAAAATCTCAGTTTACCTGAGTTTTATGCAAGAGATTAGGAAAGAGTTCTCTGTGATCACCCTAGTACACTGTAAATAAGACTTGGTGATGGAAGGAGACTTGACTTGGGGTGGTGGGAACAGTACACTATACAGATGATGTATTCTAGAATTGTACACCTGAAACCTATATAATTTATTAACCAATGTCACCTGAATTTATTTTTTCTTTTCTTTTTTTTTTATCCTCACTCGAGGACATTTTTCCATTTTTTGTTCAGATAGAGTGGGAGGGAGAGAGAGGAACAGAGAGAGAGAGAGAAACATCGACGTGAAAGGGACACATCGAGTGGCTGCCACCCGCACGACCGACCAGGGCCGGGGACAAACTGCAAGCGAGGTACATGCCCTTAGCGGGAACCGAACCCGGGTCTCTCAGGACCGCAGGCCGACGCTCTAACCGCTGAGCCAAACCGGCCAGGGCTGAATTTATTTTTTCAATAAATTTAGTTGAAAAAAGAAATTGGCCCTCCCCAGTCTGGAAAGGTGGATGAGCGTATGGCTGAGACCGGTCTCCGTGCGAGACTGGTGTGGTGATCCTGGCTCGTCTCCGTGGAGACAGTAACCACACTTGCCTCTCTTCCACTCACCCTGCTGGTAACATTTCTGAAACTAGGCTGTGATGAATCAGCCCCTCCAGTACCCTGCCAGGAGCAGGTGATGCTTTCCTGGTGTGTCAGAACCTAGTCCAGGTAAGGGAGAGGCAGCTCTGCTGGTTCCGTGTTGGCTGAGCTTCGAGGGACGCCTTTGGGGGCTCAGAGAGGAAAAGTACTCCCCTGAGATTCTTTTCTCTCAGAGTGGACATGTTGGGAGATGGTGGACCTTGACTGGTCTCCTGGCTTCTGTCTGCCCCCAGGAGCCCCTCAGCCAGAGGGCTCCTCTCCCACTTGAGGCTGCCCATCGCTGTCTAACGTGGTGGCCTCCTTCCCCACTTTCAACACTGTTGTAGATTCTGTATTGGGGTGTGTGTGAGCGGGCTAGTGTATGCTCTTATATTGGGATAGGAGGAGGAGGAAATACTAGCAGTAGGCCAGATGGATAAAGGGACTGAGCCTTTAGACAGAGCCACGTTCCTGAAGAAACTTTTTAGAGACGTAAGTCTAATGACTGCTGGGTGCAGAAACTGACATATTGGTCCCAGAATCCCCAGCGAAAAAGCATGAGAAAAGGGAAAAGGAAACCAGGCTTTGTCATGGGCCAGCTGTGTGACCCTGGGTGAGCTCTTTAGTTTCTTGGAGCCTCATCTTTCTTTTGCATAAAATAAGGATTAAAACACCTGTCTTGTCTATTTTATAGAAGAGAGGGATTTGAAATTTTGGCTCTTCTACTCGTCAGCTGGATGACTGAGTAGGAGCTTTAATTTCATGGGCCTTGATTTTTTTCTTCCTCAAATTGGGAATTAATAACATTCTTCACAGGATTTTTGGTGAGGATTAGATAAGATAATACATGAAAAATGTTCAGTTCAGCGTTTGGCACATAGTAAATTCATCAGTAAACGTTAACAAGACTCTTCTCTTGAATCTGAGCTTCTCCAAACTGGGAATGATTGGGATGAGGCTGTAAGTTCCAAGCTGGGTTCCCGACTCAGGCCTGCTGGCTGGGAAGCAGAGGTCACAGGGTGTGACAGGAAGAGAGAAGGCCACAGGCTCCGTTGCCTCTGTGGGCTGTCCTGGCCGGGGCCCAGTGTGCGTGTGCACGCCTGCCTGTGGACACACACCGGGGCATGCACGTGTGTGCAGCAGAGAGTGAAGGACCTCTCCTGCTTTGGTGTGTTTTAGGATACAGTTCATATTATCCAGGGGACAAAGCAATGTTTTCTCTCGAAGTTCTTTCTAAAATCCATGGTCACCACGGAGCCCTAAGTTGTAAGATTGGCCCCCACTGCTGAAGAGACACCAGTGGGTGGCATGGGGGCTTCGGCCCTAGCCTTGAGGCTGGGGGTTCATTCAGTGTCCTCTTTCTTTCCCCATCCCTGCTCCTTCGCTCCAGCCTGGCTGGACTCAGATGCCCTGGATGCTGAGGCCCTACTGGGCAGGTCATGGGGCAGAGAGGCTCTGAGCCGGGCCCTCGTAGGGATGAGATCATCCCACAGGATGGTGAGGGCACCTGTGCTGGTCCTGGCCCTATACACAGTGATGTAACCAGGGGCTTTAGCTCACAGTGGAAACATGTGGTTCACTTTACAGTCAGGGCTGCCCAGAGTTTGTTCCTGGCCGACTGGGCTGCGGCCTTGCCTCCCTTGCTCCCTGCTTCTGTGCACAGTTTCCCAGGGTGCCCTGTGCTTTCCACCCCCCCCTCCACTGTTGTTGTGTCCCTTTGTCAGGCATGCCCTTCCCGTCACCTCTGGTTTGTTGCTCACTCATCCCCTTACTTATATGCTCACTTATGCAGCAAGTTTCATTACGTAAGTTCTATGTGCCCAGGAGCTGACATAGGTGGTGAGGAGGTAGCAGTAAGGAAGACGTGATTCCTGCCCACATAGGACATAAGTCAAGAAGGGGAGGCAGACAAGGAAATAGTGACAGCGCTATGAAGGGGAAGTGCAGGCACGGGACCCACATTTTCTGGCCCACCCTTCAAGGCCAGTTCAAAAACCACTCCTGCCACAAAGCCTCTCCCGATTGCCCAGCCGGGGGTGCTTGCTCTTTCTCTGCACCCTGAGCACGTAGTGCATTGCTCCATTCATTCATCTATCAGTACTGAACGAGCGTGATTCCATACCAGGCGCTATTCTGGAAATTAGCGACAACAGGGGATAACACAGGTAAGTCATGCAGCTGGTACTTCCACGGTCAGTGGGGGAGATGGACATAAACAAACAAACTCACCGTGTTCCGTATGTCAGGGGGCCATGCAGTCTGGGAAGAAAGATAAATGGTAAGGGGATTAAGAAGGGCAGGGAGAGAGGCTTCTCTGAGGAGGTGATGCCAGGGTGCTAATGGGGCCCCCAGATCGAGAGGCCTTAATGAAGCGGGAGCTATTGGGGTGTCTTGCGCAGAGGCGTGCCACGATCTGACTTCATTTAAAAAGGCTCCTGCTGGCTCTCGTGCTGAGGCCCGGGTATGAGCGGTGAGACCAGGAAGGAGGTTATTGCGGAAGCCAAGGTGTGCGATGATGGTGACGGAACCGACTGGTGGTGGCAATGTCCGGGGGTGAGCGATTCTGATATTCTGAAGGGAGGGCCCTTAGGATTGTCTGATGGAAAAGACAGGAGCAAAGGAAGGAATAAAGGGTTACCTCCAGGTTTGGGGCCTGCATCAAAGTCCTGATGAAGTTGCCATTTACTGAGCTGTGTGGGAACTGGCTTGGGAGAGAGACGACGGAGCTTGGTTTGGGGCCACGTTAACTTCAGAACCTGTTAGACCTCCAACTGGATATCAGGTCTGCAGTCGGGAACAGGAACCAGGAGTTCAGAAGAGGTCTGGTAAATCTGGGGGTCATGAGCTTATATACATTTAAAGGCTGCAGGATGGGATTAGATCCCGCCAGGTTATATGGGGAAAGAATGGAAAATGGCTCCGAGGCCTGGGACATCTCAACTTACAGGGCTAGGTGGTGAGGATGAAAGAGATTAGGAAAAGCGGTCAGTGAAGCAGGAAGAGCCCCCAACAGGAGTGGTACCCAGGAACAAGTGAGAAGAAGGTTCCAGGAAGGGTGAGGATCAATGCTGATAGATTGGATACAAAAGGCAAAAGAATTAGCAGTGGATTTGGCACCTGTTGGGTCACAGGTGACCTGGACGAGAGCAGTTCTGGTGCAGTGGTGGGTACAACAGCCTGATTGCAGGAGAGGAACTGAAGACAGTGGGTACGGACAAGTCGTTGTAAGTTTCTCTTGTAAAGGACAGAACAGAGAAATAGGAGCAGGAGCTAGAAGAGGGTTGGGGTCCAATGCAGTGCTTTTTGACGCAATTAAACGCTGACCCCTTGCCGTGTCATTGCTTGACGCAATAGTGCTTTTTAAAGAAGGGGAATAGTATAGCAGGCTCGTGTGCTGATGGCAATGATATAACAGAGGGAAAGTTTGGCGATGGAGGAGAGAACAGGAACAAGTGTTGGAGAGGTGTCTCTGATGAGACAAGAGGAGGTGGGGTCCAGCGTGGGTGGCTTTAGCTAGGCGTGCGGGCAGTTTATCCATAGACAGTAGGAAGGATAGAGCAGGGATGCACAGATGCAGGTGCTCCTACCTTGTGTAGGGACCTGTCTTACCTTTTTTTTTTTGCTGTGCAGTAGGTTCCCTGAGAGCAGAGACTCTGTCTGTAAGCTTCTCTGTTTTCATGACCCTTGCTTGGTAGTCATCACTATATATATATATTTGAGGGGCTGTAGATCTTAAATTTCTAATAAATGTTTCAAATAAATTGCAGTTAACCAAATTCATTGGTAAGGCTAGATAGGCTTTTTATGAAATTGATAAGAGTGTGTCTGTGTCCAGGCAAGGAATGGGGAGCCAGTATTTGGGAGGATGTCGGGACTCTCTCTGGCTCCAAGCTCTTACTCTATCCTGAACATCAACTTCACTTTTCCATCTTGTTACAGACCGGCTTTATTTGCTTCTTAGTGCATGTGGCAGAACATGGATGTAACCCTTTGGAATTATATTTCCAGACAACAAAGGTAGTCTGTCTCTTGGTCCTAATTCCCCAATCCTAGGTCAATGATTTGGATTATATTAGCAGATTGGGTGCCTATTACTGGGCCAATCAGCTCTATGGCCAGGGAGGCAGGAACATGTGACTCTAATAGTTGGAACCACTCCTTGTGGGTTGAGCTGGAAGCCCCCAGAGAGGACAGGCTGGGAAGACTTTTCAGTCAGCAGAGAATATGTGGGTTGGTGGATGGATGGATGGATGGATGGATGGAAGGAAGGATGGATGGATGGACGGATGGATGGATGTTTTAGCTGTATCATCAAAGAATAGCTCAGGAACCTGGAATGAAAGGAGGAGGGCTCTTGGTAGTGGCGTTGGTGTTGAAGTGTTGGGGAGACCTCTGAGGTCAGAGCTCTCATTACAGTGGAGGATGTGAACAGGCCACTGAAGGAGGGAAGCTTTATTACTACCAGCCAACGCTTTCTAGAAACTTCTTGCATCTCTTCTTACCAAGAAGCTGGAAAGTTTCTCTTTCATATTTGCTTTCCAGCTGCTGAAGAGGGCAGTCTTCATCTTTGACAGGGTCTAGCTTCTAACAAGAAGCTGGACCATGTAATAGTCCTGTTCTTTTTTTTTTATCCTCACCCGAGGACATTTTTCAATTTTTTATTCAGATAGAGCGGGAGGGAGAGAGAGGAAGAAAGAGAGAGAAACATCGACGTGAAGGAACACATCGAGTGGCTGCCACCCACACGACCAACCAGGGCCGGGGACAAACTGCAACCGAGGTACATGCCCTTAGCGGGAACCGAACCCGGGTCTCTCTGGACCACAGGCCGACGCTCCAACCGCTGAGCCAAACCGGTCAGGGCGATAGCCCTATTCTTTCAGCAAGCCTGGGGCAGGTGGTCCAGTCCAGTCTCTTTAGGTGATTTGGGGGGGGGGGGCATGGCATCCTGTTCTCTCCTCTTACTCTCTTGGGACCCAATCTCTTGCTTCTTTCTTAGGATACCCAGAGCCAGAGGTGACCTGGTACAAGGATGACACAGAGCTGGACCGCTACTGTGGCTTGCCAAAATATGAGATCACGCATCAGGGCAACCGCCACACACTGCAGCTCTACAGGTAAGGGAGAGGGGCCTGCTCTGCTCTCTCTGTCTTTCTGGGGGTTCTTTGGCCCAAGCCCTCAGCAACAGAGTCAGCTGGATGAAGATGCCTAGGCAGAGCTAGGGGCAGGGGTGGGGTTCCGTTGCTGAGTGGAACCACCTGGTGAGCTGTGTCTGCCTGCCAGTGTCTGGGATCTCCTAAGGCCAGGGTGGGAGTATTTGTGACAGCCAGAGAGCTGAGTGCAACCAGAGGAGGTCCTGACCCATGGAAACATTTTCCATGAGGTCTGCTGCCAAAAAAAGCTCCTGTGTCATCATTCATAAGGGGCCGTGTGGGTCACCTGCTTCTGAAGAAAGCTCTCCTGTGCCCCAAGTCTAATCCCCCCGGAACAGCGTGATCTTGATCAGCTTCCACCCTCTTGCTGGCCTCAGTTTCCTCAGCTGTAACGGACGTGGTAGTGTCCGAGCTGGGCGTGGCTCTCAGGGCAGGACTTGTGGGGACTGAGGCAGCTCGTTCAACCCTGAGAGGCTCTGGCTGTGGGGAGCGGGGGCCTCTTGCCTCCCAGGAGGGGAGAGTTGGCATCTCAATGCTGTTGCCTCCAGGTGTCAAGAAGAAGATGCCGCCATCTACCAGGCCTCTGCCCGGAACACCAAGGGCATCGTGTCCTGTTCAGGGGTCCTGGAGGTGGGCACCATGACCGAGTACAAGATCCACCAGCGCTGGTTTGCCAAGCTGAAGTGCAAGGCGGCGGCAAAGATGCGCGAGATCGAGCAGAGCTGGAAGCACGGGAAGGAGGCGGCCGGGGAGGCCGACACGCTGCGCAAGCTCAGTCCAGACCGCTTCCAGCGCAAGCGGCGGCTGAGCGGGGCTGAGCGGCCAGTGTCCGTGGCCCCCACCAGGGAGGCTGAGGACAGGACCTCGGCCGCGTGGCAGGAAGGGGAGACTGAGTCTAGTCAGCACCCGGGTTTAGGCCTGATCAACAGCTTCGCCCCTGGAGAGGTGACCACCAATGGGGATGCTGCCCCCGAGAATGGGGAGGACGGAGATCACGGCCTCTTGACGTATATCTGTGAGGCCATGGAGCTGAGGCCTCCGAGAGCTCCCCAGAAAGAGTGTGGGGCCAAGAAGAAAAAGAAAGACGAGGAACCGAAGCCAGGCCCGCGGAAGCCAGAGCTAGACGAGGCAGCTCAAGGCCACTATTCTGAAAACTGTGTCCCCAGTTCAGACAAGCCCGACCCCTGTGGGACACAGGGGCCCATGGCCGCAGAGCAGGTTCAGGCCTGGCGCAGAGGGGGGGCTGCACAGGGGCCCGGGTCATCGGGAGCAGATAGTATCCGGAAGCCAGCCTCCGCTATAGGCTCTTCAGACCAGGCCCAGAAGGCCCCAGCCCCTGCCCCAGGCCCAGACCAGGAAGTATACTTCTCCCTGAAGGACATGTATCTGGAGAGCACCCAGGCCGTCAGGCCTCAGGGGGACGAGGGGTACCACATGCAAAGTGGCAGGGAACCTGGAGAGACGCCCTCAGGGAAGGTGCCCAGCGAGGCAAAAGGCGAGAGGGGGCCTACTGCCCCGGGCCAGCCCATGCCCTCAGCTGCTCAGCCAACCAGGCCTTTCAACAGGAAGAGATTTGCTCCTCCGAAGCCCAAAGGAGAGCCCTCCAGCAGCAAGCCTGATTCTTCCCTGAGTCAAGCTCCGGAACCCGGAGCCCAGAGCTTAGGAAAGGCTCCACCTCAGGCTTCTGCCCAGGTGCCGACGCCCCCTGCCCGGCAGAGACACGGCATGCGGGACAGCCCCTTGCAGGGGCAGGCAGGCCGCAGGACTCCAGGAGAGGTAGGTGTGGGTGCTGGGCGCCTGGGGGGGTCGCTGTAGGAAACTGACTTCATGGAAACTCTTGCTGCAACAGTTCAGCAGCCAGTGAGCAGTGGGATATTTATAGAAGGGGTGTGGTGGGATAGGGATGGAGTGCCAGCCGACAGCAGGGACCACAGGCCTGGCCCTTGCCTCAGCCAATCTCTAGGTGCCAGGCATGTGGGCAATGCAGCCCGACTGGGTCCCTCTCCTCTTACGGTGTGGGGGTTCACAGCCAAGGAGCCTGTGCCCCAGAGGGAGGTGGAGCAAGACGATATTCTTCGTTGAGGAAAAAGCCAGTGGACAGTTTGCTGTGGGCTTTCCTAGGGCAACAGTTTCATGACAAAGACGAGAGCAGGAAGGTGCCGTCGTGTGCCGTGGGTCTCGACCTGGATGCTCCTTAGAAGATTAAAAAAATATCAGATGTGCAGGAAATTCTGGTTTAACGTGGGTTTTTATCTAAGATTTTGGTGTCAGGTGCACCTGTATGCAAATCTGACGTGTGAGCGCAGGCAAGTTGTAAAATCAGAAGAAGAATAAAACCTACTTCCTAGGGCTGATGCAAGAATCAAAGTGCTTACCACAGGGCTTGGTGCATATTAAGGACTAAATAAATGGCAGTAGGTATAAGATAGTACTGGGGTGGGAGACAGAGGTAGGCTGTTTTTTTCTGGGAACAGGAGGGTCATGGTTTTCTGGGGATCAGGAAGCCAACAGAGAAAAGGTGATGTTAGAGGTTGAGAGTCTACTCTTCAAAGAAAGGCAGAAGGACGACAGCATTAAGGAGGTTGATGGGGGGCGGGGGGAGACAGGATTGAGAAGATGAACAGAGGGAAAGAGTGTGTCCGGTTTGATCACTGTTTCACGTTTCAGGGGGCAGAGGGCAGGCAGCATTTCATAGGCATTTAGGGAGACAGAGTGTTTTATAGTGGGGCAGAAAGAAGACAGTCTTTCTTATGAGTGGCAGAAGGAAAAAGCATTTCAAGAGTGGGAGTGGGGTGGATAAGAGAGATGGGATATACGGATACTGAGAAATTATCGGTGGTTTATCTGAAATTCAGATTTAATCAGGTGTCCTGTGATTCTTTTTGTTAAATCTGGCAACCCTCAATGGAGACAGCATTTTGGCGGGAACTAAGATGAAACTGTTCCTTGGGATGGAGGGAGCAGGAACCCAGGCCCCAGGAAAACAGGAGGAGCAGCTAAAAGCAGTGCTTCATAGGGGTCACACAGAGGACAGATGTCTTCTTGGAACTGTGAGGCAATCACGTGAAGGACAAGCTGCTAGAGCACCTTAGGGAGGGCACGGGAAAAGGGCTGTTTCAAGGAGAGCAGCAAGGGGCTGCCTTTCCCATGGAGAGAACTGTTCACGGGGGAAGGAGGGCGAGGTCAGTTTCAAGGGTGACCAAGGGAAATGGTTTTATTTCAGTGGTTGCTGAGGTTAGTCCGTGTAGATAGTGGTTCAGAGGGCACCGGAGTGGGGTGAACCTCAGACCAGAGTCTCTGGAATCTGTGTATGACCCTCATGCTGGGTCTCAGGAAATTTTAGCAGCTGGTTTGGGGAGTTCTAGTGACTCAGATGGGGTTGCTTCATGTTCTTGATAGCCCACAGGCTGGGCAGCAGGGCCTTACGGTAGGGATGGCCCTCATGGGCCCTTAAGGAGCTCATTTGGAAAGTGACCAGGCTGGTGGCCAAGTCTGGGAGTGAATCTGGCTTCTCCACTCGCAGGGGTGGGGAACACTGTAGTCAGGATCCTTCTTGACCCTCAAAGGTGACAGGAGAGGGCTCGGGCTAGGTGGGCATGGGAGAGGCTGGTTGTGGTATTTCTACTGTTCCTGCTATTCCTGCGAAAAGCATGTGTAGCTTTTATTATTATTTTTATACTTAAAAATTGCCCTGGCCGGTTTGGCTCAGTGGTTAGATCCTCGGCCAGCGGTCCGGAGAGACCCGGGTTCGGTTCCCGCTAAGGGCATGTACCTCGGTTGCAGTTTGTCCCCGGCCCTGGTTGGTCGTGCAGGTGGCAGCCACTCGATGTGTCCCTTTCACGTCGATGTTTCTCTCTCTCTCTCTCTCTCTCTCTCTCTCTCTCTCTCTTCCTTCCACTCTATCTCAACAAAATAAAAAATGTCCTCCGGTGAGGATTTAAAAAAAAAAAAAATTGTGAACTGTACATGTGAAATATATTCAACATCTGTGTATATTTTGAAGCTGTTGCTTTTTAGTGGCTGAATTTGACTGGTTTTTCATATTTTCACAATACCAACTCTTTATTAAAAACACCTTATTTTTCGGATTACGAAAAAAACACATCGTCATAGTAGAAAACATGGGCAAAACCCTAAAAATTTACCTATAATTCTACCATACAGAGACATTTTGGTGTATCTCCCAGTCTCTTTGCATATGTAGTTTATTAGTTTTTAAATTTAATTTGTGCTGTTATTTTGGGTGTGGTGCTCTGCTTCTCATTATTTCACGAGCATTTTCTCATGGTTCCTAAAAATTATTTGAAAAACTTCATTTTCAGTGGTTGTGTACGATGCCACAGTATGCATATTTTAACCATTTCTTCCCTAGTGTTTATGCTTTCCTTCCCTATTTGAAGGTTAGTTAAATATTAATCTACATTTTAAAATAATTTCTATTGTTTGAATGACTTCATTTGATTTTCAAATTAATCTGGAATTTTTTTCCTTTAACATTCTTGTCTTGTTAAGAATGTCAGAGACCCTCCCCTTAGCCCAGCCATGCTGTTCAGACAACTCTCTCCAGGGGCAGAAGCAACCTTGCCTAAAGGTGCTCGGTGAATGGGAACTGCCATCAAGGTCCTCAAAGGCTTCTTTTTTTAAAAAAAATTTTAATTCCTCACCCAAGGGTATTTTTCTATTTATCATTCAATAGAGTGGGAGGGAGGGAGAGAGAGACAGAGAGAAACATCAATATGATAGAGACACATCGACTGGTTGCCTCCCGCACAAACCGCCCAGGGCTGGGGACAAACCACAACCGAGGTACATGCCCTTAACTGGAATCGAACCTGTGACTCATTGGTCCACAGGCTGACGCTCTAACCACTGAGCCAAACCAGCCAGGGCTCAAAGGCCACTTTTTAGTGCTGTAATATGATACCTTCTCTGAGACTACCTCAGATCTCTGGAGCTGAGGTACAGGTGTGTGGGGACATCTTACCTCAGAGGGGACAGTATAGGTGAGGAAAAGCTCTGTGAATGCCTTGAGAACTGAGTGTTTCTTCTTTTTAAAAAACGTTTATTCCTCAATTACAGTTGATATTCAGTATTATTTTATATTAGTTTTAGGTGTCCAGCATCGTGGTTAGACAATTATCTAAGTTACAAAGTAATCTGCCCAATAGTTCAAGTACCCACTTGGTACCCTACCCATGTGGCACCATACCAGAGTGTCTCTTTCTTCTTTTTTTAATTTTATTTTTTTAATTTATTGATCTTTAGAGAGAGAAACATTGATTTGTTTTTCTACTTATTTATGCATTCATTGGTTGATTCTTTTTTCTATATGTTTTTATTTATTTTTAGGGAGAGAGAGAGAGAAACATCGATGTGAGAGAGAAACGTTGATTGGCGGCCTCCTGCACACCCCCTGCTGAGGATCGAGCTTGCAACCCAGGCATGTGCCCTGACGGGGAATTGAACTGGGACCTTTCTGTCTATGGGATTGGTTGATTCTTGTATGTGCCCTGACCAGGGATCAAACCCACAACCTTGGTGTATCAGGATGATGCTCTAACCAACTGAGCTACCCAGCCAGAGCCAGAATATCTCTTCTTGAAAAACCCTGTAAGTCCCCAGGATGATGATTCCAAGATGAGGAAGCTCCCCTCTCATAATAAGGGCTCTTTGGTTTTTAGAGAATAGTGAATATAAGTATTTTCTGAGAACATTTGAAGGAGTGGAGCTTGAGGAGAGACATGATCCTTGCCTTAAAGAATTATCCAATGAGTCCAGCCGGTGTGGCTCAGTGGTTGAGCATTGACCCATGCACCACGAGGTCGCCGGTTCGCTTCCCAATCAGGACACATGCCCAGGTTGTGAGCCCGATCCCCAGTGGGAGGCATGCAGGAGGCAGCCAGTCGATGTTCTCTCTCAACAATGTTTCTATATCTCTCTCCCTCTCATTTCCTATCTCTCTAAAATCAATAAAGGCAAGAAAAAATTTAAATATTAAAAAAAAAGAATTATCCAGTGAATCAAGGGGACTAGACTTACACCAGACCATAAGTGCAGAGGGTATGGGCAAAATGGATGGTGTAGTTATTTGATGACTTTGATAAGCAAATAGTAACAGTCAGATTGGAAAAGGAGACCAAAATTCAAAGTACTACTAAACTGGCAGTGCATACTTATTTATTTATTTAAGATTTATTTTAAGAAATTGATTTTTAGAGAGAGAGGAAAGGGGAGAGAGAGAAAGAAAACCATTGATATGAGAGCGAAACATTAATCAACTGCCACCTGCACACCCCTTACTGGGGACTGAGCCCATACTACAAGCATATGCCCTGCCTGGGAATAGAACTGGCAACATTTTGGTGCATTGGACGATGCCCAACCAACTGAGCCACACTGGCCAGGGCACATTTTACCTTTATTAAAAAAACCCCAAAAATTTAGTATTGTCCTGGTTGTTTTGGCTCAGTGGTAGGGTGTCAGCCTGTGGACCATTGAGTTGCGGGTTCGATTCTGGCCAAGGGCACATACCTAGGTTGCAGTTCATCCCTGGCCTTGGTCAGGGTTGTGTGGGAGGCAACCAGTGGATGTGTCCCTCTCACGTCAATATTTCTCTTTCTCTCCCTCACACTCTATCTGAAGATAAATAGAAAAATATCCTCGGGTGAAGATTTAAAAAAAAAAATCTAGTACTTTCTGGGCTTAATGTAATTAAAAACTCAGAAGTAAATGTCAGCTTAGACATAGAAAGCTTCAGGAGAAGCCCTCTAGATCAGGCTAGGACTAGGAAACGGATCTCCTGGTAGTAGTAGCAGTGGTAGGGGAGGCGTCTACACTTTTAAGAGAGGGAAAATTTGCCCTCCTTCAGAGGAGTTATGGTCCTAAGAAACCATAAAGTGTAAGATACTGCTTTTTTTTCCCCTCCTGGATGTCTGCCTTGGCCCAGGGCACTGGCTCATGTATGAAAGTATGTGACCGAGAGGGGTAAAGGAAGACCCAGCTATGTGGCCAGAAGGACCAAGAAAGTACAGGGAGATCATGGAGAGGGAGAAGTTTGGGGAAATGACTCCAAAAGCTGTTTATACATTCCTGGGTTTATTCCCAAGCTTTTCATGTATGGATCTGGTTCTGAACAGCATCTCAAAAATGTTGAGAATAGAACTGAGACCATTATTCAAGTCCAAGACTGGCCACTGGATGGCACACACTCAGGACAGGTCTGGGAGCACAGCGAAGGCTTTGAAAACAGAGCTGATACGGCATCTACAGCCGCAGAGCAGCCTGAACACAAGCAAGTAGAGTGTTGCTAAGACAAAAATATTAGCATTCTCCATATAATTTATACCAGAACCAGAGACTCGTAATGTTAAAAATGTTCAGGCTACAATAAAAATGACTTGGCATAAGAAAAATGGGAAAATCTCAACTTACATGGGAAAAGACAGTTAAAGAATGCCATTGTTGCCCCAGCTGGGTGGCTCAGTTGGTTAGACCATCGTGCTGTACACCATAAAGGTTACGGGTTGGATTCTCAGTCAGGGCACATACCTAGGTTGTGGGTTTGATCCCTGGTTGGGGCGCAAACCGGAGGCAACTGATTGATCTCTCTCTCTCCTTTCTCCCTTCCTCTCTCTTTCTCTCTCTCAAATTACAAAGAGGGGGCACTGTAATCTAACTGAAAGTACCCCCCCAAAAAAATGCCACTGCCCAGATGGGAGAGATGTAGCAATTACCTGACTTTAAAGTAGTCATCATACAATATGACAAGTAAGACTGAACACTCTGGGAATCATGGAAATAAATGGAAAGACTGAGAGTCTCAGAAAAGAAATGCAAGGTAAAAAGAACCAAAAGTTAATTTTAGAACTTAAAAATATAAGAACTGAAACGAAAAGATTTGCTGGTTGGGCACAATAGCAGAATGAAGATGAAGGAAAGTCAGTGAAGTTGAAGTTAGAAATGATTCAATCTGAATAGCAGAGAGAAAATAAGGTAGGAAAAAAAATGAACAGAGCCTCGGGGACCTGTAGTGCAATATCAGAGCATCTAACATCAGTGTCATTGGAGACTGAAAAAAAGAAGAAAGAGTGTAGTGCAGGAAAAAAATACATAGATGAAGAAATAATAGCTGGAAACGCCCCACATTTGGCAAAAGACACAAATCTGTAGATCAAGAAGTTCGGCAAACCCCAAACAAGATACACCCACAACATTTCATGCCAAGAAATATCATAAACTGCTGAGAACTAAAAATAACAACAAAATCTTGAAAGGAGCAGAGAAAAACAATGTGTTATTAATAGGGAAATGATTCAAAAGTGATGATGCAGATTTCTCATCAGAAACAATGGAGATCAAAAGGAAGTGGAATTAAAATTTTAAAAGCTGAAAGAAAAGACATTTCAATCTATAATTGTACATTTAGCAAACTTATCTTTCAGTATTAAAGGTGAAATAAAGACATTCCCAGATAAAGAAAAACTAAGAGAATACATTGCTAGCACACATTTTCTAAAAGAATTGCTAAAGTATGTCTCTTTTGCAGAAAGAATATGATGATAACAGAAGGGAACATAGTATCAGGAGTGAAGGAAAGGCAACAGAACATGGGAAACATCTGGGTAAATGTACCATATGAGAAAACTACAATATAAAGAGGAAGTAGGTAAAGGGATCTATATGGTGGTGAGAATATTACATTTCACTTGAAATGGTAAAATATTAACTCGAAATAGATGGCAGAAAGTTAAGTATATATTGCATAAGCCCAAATCAATAATGAAAGTGCTATATAAAAAAATATAGTAAAAATCACAAAATAGAAATTAAAGTGGAATACTAAAAAAAAAAGATCAAATACTCTAAAAGAAAACAGGAAAGAGGAAACAGGAAGGAAGACAGAGGGAACAAATAGAAAATAAATAATAAAATAATTGACCTAGAACATAATAAAAATGTGTTTGCCCCTACCAACAGAGCTTCAAAATACATAAAGCAAAAACTGTCACAACTGAAAAGAGAAACAGACCAATCAATAATTATAGTTGGAGATTTTCAGCAGTTTTCTCTCAGTAATCAATTGAAATAGCAGACAGAAAATCAGTAGGGATAGAAAAGAACTAAACATTATCAACCAAATGGATTAAATAAACACATAGAATACTCCATGTAACAACAACAGAACACTCATACTTTTAAAATACATATAAAACAAACAGAATATTCCCCAACATAGATCTATTCAGGGCCATAAACAAACCTTAACCAATAAAAAATAATTGAAATCAACAAAGTATGTTCTCTGACCAAAATGGAATTAAGCTAGAAATCAATGACAGAAAGATAGTAGGAAAGTCTTCAAACACTTTTAAATTAAATGACACACTTTTATGAGTCAAAGAGGAAAGTCTTAAGGGATTGGAAAATATTTTGAACTGAATGGAAGTGAAAATGCAACATAAAAAGCATAAAAGTTTAGATGCTGCTAAGTCAGTTGCTTTGAGAAAATTTTATAGCATTAAATGTTAATATTAGAAAAGAAGAAAGGTCTGAAATCAATAACCTAAGGTAGAGCAAAATAAACCCAGTGCAAGAAGAAGGAAGGAAATAATAAAGAAAAGAGCCAAAAACAATGGTATTGAAAACAGAAAATCTATGGAAAAGTAGATTAAGCTAAAACCTGGTTATTTGAAAAGATCAGTCGTATTGATAAACCTCACGCAAGACTCACGAACAAAAAAATGAGAGGACAAATGATCAGTATCAAGAATGAGAAAAGGACTTGGTTGTAGGGATAATTTCACAGTATATAGGTATAGCAAAGCCTCATATTGTACACTTTATATACTGTTTTGTCAATGATATCACAATAAAGCTTAAAAAAAGAAATGAAAGGGGGTATCATTGGAGATCCTGCATGGAAAAGATAATAAAGGAGGACTGTGAAAAATTATGCACATAAATGCAACTTGGAGGAAATAGACCGATTCTTTAAAATCCACAAACTACCAAAACTCATACAGAAATGCAACGATGATTTAAAGAATCCTGTGACCGTTAAAGAAATTGAATTTGTAATTGAAAATCTTTAAAAAAATAATCTTTGGGGCTAGACGGTTTCACTGGAATATTCTACCAAACATTTAAGGATAATGAAGCCTCGGTATTAAGCTCTGGGTCTGGGGTGCAGGGGAAGGAGATTCCAGGTCTTTGACTCTGCCTTGCTGCATCCCTGGTAAGCTCCTGGTTTGTTCCCTCCGCACCAAAGCAAGCACTGCAGCGCCATGCCCCCTTAGAGGTTTATAAGCCACGGTGCTTGGCCTTCGGTGATTCATTCCTGGGCACCTTTCATGTGCTTAGGCCTGTGAAGCATGCAAGGTGAATCAGACCAGGTTCTTAATCGCCGAGAACTTATGAGGAAGACAGAAAGACAGGATGGCAATTTACATCTTCTGATATATTCTTGGTAATGAAGAAGTTCACAGAAAGCCAACTAGGTTCACCTCAGCTCACACATTTTTATTTTTAAGAAATACATGACATTCCTCCTCATATCTCCACACAGTTCCCGATGTGGACGCACACGCACACGCACACACACACAGCGTTAGAGAGGTCAGCGGTTGTAGAAGTACAGAACGTATCCAATCAGTCACATACCACATAGTTATTGAACACCAGCTCTAACCCTGGGCCTGTGCTGGACCCTCTTCAGAGGGGGGAAGAGTTCACAGATGAGCAGGTGACTCATGCTTGAAACAAACAACTGCTCAGAGTGGCTCAGTGGTTGAGCGTCCACCCATGCGCCAAGAGGTCGCGGGTTCGATTCCTGGTCAGGGCACATGCCCAGGTTGTGGGCCAAATTCCCAGTGGGGGGCACGCAGGAGGCAGCCAATCGATGTTCTCTCTCATCGATGATTCTATCTCTCTCTCCCTCTCCCTTCCTTTCTCTCTAAAAATCAATAAACAAACAAACAAAAAAAGAAATAAAAAAGAGAAACAGATCCCTGCCACAAAGAGTGAAGGTATCATGATAGAATTAGGTACACTGGCCACAGGTGCATAGGGTAGGAAGCCGCTATCACTTTTGGGGGGGAGTACAGGAGTAAACTTATAAGTCTTCACAGAAGAAAAGAACCGGAATGCGGTCTTCAAGGAAGTGAGATAGTCCTCCAGGTGGGCAAGGAGAAGGGCGAGAATGTCCAGTAGAGAAAAGAACAACGTGGTTATAAAATAGCACAGTAGTACAGCACGTTAGTGTTGGGTGGAGGGACCCAAGAGGTGAACCTGGAGAGACAGATTTGGGACCCTTGCTCAAGGACAGGGCTCATTGATCATAGAAGGATTTATTTACTTATTTATTTTCGTTTTTAAAAAATCCTCACCCAAGGATATGTGGTTGGTTTTTTTTATTGATTTGAGAGAGAGAAACACTGATGTGAGTGAGAAACATCGATCAGTTACCTCCCATACATGTCCCAACTGAGGACGGAACCCACTATCTTGGTATGTGCCCTGACCAGGAATAGAACCCGTAACCTTTTGGCATATGGAACGATGCTCCAACCAACTGAGCCACCAGGCCAGGGCTATTTTCATTTTTTATTGAATTTCATTGAGTATGTGTCATATGCATGTGGTATAAAACTAAAAAAAATATAAAAGATTTTAGAGAATATTAAAATTTCCCACCTTCCCTACCCCCACCTGAAGTCAGTCTCCATAACTGGTATCTTGTGCATCCTTCCAGAGCTATTTTCTGTGCATTTACAAATATGTGTCTGTGTCTGTGTATTTTCCACATAAAGGTGGCATATGACACTTTCTATCTCGTACCTTGCTTTTTTATTTGTATATTTCTTTTATTTATTTGGAATGGGGTTGTACCGTAATTCATTGGATCAGTCCTCTGTTGATGGAATTTAGGCAATTTCTAGTCTTTTGCTATTGTAAACAAACTATGCTGTAAGACGATCCTTGTATATAAGTACATTTGCACATGACAGCATATCTATAGGATAAATTCCTAGGAAGGGAATCATTGGTCAAAGAGGAGAAGTATTTTTAGTTTTACTATTTTTGATAATGCCCCATGCTGTGCTCAGAGGCTGTGCCGATGCCTGCTTCCCTTTCCCCCGGCCCACAGAGAGTATTCTGAAACTTTTCGCTTTTTTAGGCTAAGGTTTTTATGTTTCGTCCTATAAGTAATGCTAAGCTACTAGGGCTTTGTTTTTTTTCTTTAAGCAGAGGAGTGTCCCAATCAGATTTGTGTTTTGGATAGATCCCTTGGGCTGCGGTGTGGATACGCAGAGGCAATGAGTAGAGAGCCCTGCTTCCAATCAGGAGGCTTTGCAGTGGTCCAGACCAGAAAGGATGGTCAGCAGCTTGGGTTAGGTAGTTGGTAGAGGAGACAGAGAGAGGAACAGATGTTGAGATACTGAGGAAGTGGGTTCAGTAGTAGCATTCAGGCACTGATCTGGCTGGGGTGAGGGACGTGGAGAGAGCTGTAGTCAAAAGTTCTGTTTTCAGGAGCCTTGTGTGCAAAGTCATAGATTTCATGTCCATATTAATATTTCCAAATCCGAGAAAATCGGAAATTAAAAGAAGGTTCTGATATATTACTGATTGCTATTTGTTGA
Organism: Molossus molossus; assembly: GCF_014108415.1. NCBI lineage: Eukaryota > Metazoa > Chordata > Mammalia > Chiroptera > Molossidae > Molossus > Molossus molossus. The sequence goes on along the minus strand of NW_023425360.1, from coordinate 2,951,580 downwards.
CTCCAAGGTGTTTTTGTCTGTTAATATCTTACTGGTTGTAAGAGAAGTTGGAAGAGTGTTTTTATTAAAATTCTTAAGTCAGTTGGACTTAACATTTGATGGCTCTGGATATTCACCAAACGCTTCTATTTTTCCCTACTCATATCATTCATTCAAAATTCCATATTCAATAAAGTAACTTTAAATTTCCTAATTAATTGAGATATATTTTAATTATATCTTTTAAAAAGTAATTCTATGATCTGTTTGCTTTGGTTGTGTGTGTGGTTCTTCTGATACTTAGAAGTATTTGCGTATAGTAATTTATAATTTAAATTTTATATAATATCATTCATTATTTTATCTGTTCAGTGTCTTTTAATTTTTTATAACGAGTAATGATAGTTTCCACTTCCTCCCCACCTTTTTTCTCTTTTCTATCTGCTGTTAGCCCAAAGTTTTATTCCGGAGTAATTTTTTTTTTTGTATTAGTTAAATACCCTGTATTTCTATTACCTGGTTTTTCAGCTTTGAGTAACGTCTTTGGTTCCTGGCTTGTATAGGTGATACAGTCAAAGATCTACATCACTCACCACCTTCTTCCCCTTTCCCCTTTCATGCTAGTTGGATAGTTTCTGCATTGTCAGGACGTAAAACGTTGACGTTCTGATATGCCAGTCTGAGCTCCTGTGGTCTTAGTCTTGGTTCTACTGTGATGTATTTAATGCTTAGCATCCGTTCTTTGCCAGTGGTTTCCCTAATCACCTTTAGTTGACTGAAGTTTGTTTTCTAGAAGTTGCCTCAAGCAGGGCATATGGGAGCAATATTCCTTAACTCCTTGTATGTTCAAAATAATTTTCTTAGCTTAGCAATTTTTGGGAGGTTTCTTTTTTTTTTTTTTATCCTCACCCGAGGATATTTTTCCATTTTTTGTACAGATAGAGTGGGAGGGAGAGAGAGGAAGAGAGAGAGAGAGAGAGAGAGAGAAACATCGACGTGAAGGGACACATCGAGTGGCTGCCACCCGCACGACCAACCAGGGCCGGGGACAAACTGCAACCGAAGTACGTGCCCTTAGCGGGAACCGAACCCGGGTCTCTCCGGACTGCAGGCCGACGCTTTAACCGCTGAGCCAAACTGGCCAGGGCGATTTTCGGGAGGTTTCTATGGTGTTTTTTGAGATCTGCGATCAGTGGGATGTTCCCCTTTTCTTTCCCTACTTCCTTGGACCCCTCCCTGATATGTCTTCTGCTTGACGCCCTCCAGGATGCTGCAGCTTTTGCAGGTCGAGTTTTGGGGCTTATCCCCCTAGGATAAGTCCTTTATGCACAGTAACCCTTTTGCTGGAAAATTCTGAGACCTGCTCACCAGTTTCATTACTCGCCTGCTGAGCTGTTTCACTGTTTATCCCCCCCCCCAGCTTTTGTTCCAGCTCAGCCCCCCAATGTTGCACCTGTCTGCTTTAGACAACCGTGGCCCACTTTTTTGAGACTGTGAGTTTTATTTGCCTCCAGTTTCAGTAACAGCAGAGTTTGCTTTATTTTGAATTTTTATTTATTTTTTATTATTTACTTGGTTGGTTTTGATGACATCCAGGAAGAGTCAAATTGCTGTCTTATACTACTATGTTTAGACAGTAAGTCCGTTATCATTTAAATGGGTGGCATTAGAGTAAAACAGCAAAGAACATGGGATTTGGAGCTAGACACACCTGGCTCTAAATATCCCCACTTCACCCCTAATAATTCTGTCCAGGGCCTTGGGTGCCACAAGAGAGGGACAGGTGGATTGCTCAGAAGCGGTGGGGAGACAGCTCTCCTTCAAATGGCCAGGGGCTGGTGGGATAACACATGAGAAGGGTCTTTCAGGAAAGGCAGGACTTCTTCAGGGAGAGCTGAGAAGGACGGAACTAGACCTAGATGCTGGGTATTCCCTGATCTAGATTCTGAGATCAGAGATCGGGGTGGGCAGCTTTGGCACTTTGGCACATGTCCTTTGCCTCCCAACCCCCTTGGGGTCCTGGGAACCAGGTGACAGGATTCTCATGAAGGCAGCTGTGGAGAAGGTCAGAGGAGGCTGGGCTGCCAGATTGGAGATCGATTCTGAGGTCCGTGAGTTAAGCTCTTGCTTTTGCCCATGTGTTCTCAGGTCCCGGAGACCCAGGTGATCATGGCTTCTACCGTACCAGCCAACAGCAGTGCTGGTATAGCCTCTGCTGGTGGCAGGACCCTCAGAAGTCAGGGCGTCGTTGAGCCCATGGATACAGAAACCCAGGAAAGTAGAACAGATGCTGATCAGAGACGTGGAGGCAAGAATGCAGAGGCAGATGGGAAGATGCAGGTGGATAGGAGGACACAGGACGACGGAACACAGACAACCCCGAGGAATACTAAAGGAATACAGGCAGACAGGAAGACGAAGGTGGACATTGTGACAGAGTCCCAGGGAAGGGCAGGGACCCAAGTAGAAAGGACACAGGAAGACAGAAAGACACAGGTAGGTGAGAAGTCACAGGGAGACAGAAGGATACAGAAAGACAGGGGGGCACAGTCAGAGGGGAGAGTACCCATAGCCCTTAAAGTTCAGCCAGAGAAGTCAGTGACCAGCCTCAGCCCACAGTTGAGAGCCCCTGCACCCTCCCCTGCAGAGGGTCCCAGTTCTCAGAGTATGGGGCGCTTTGAGCAGACCCCAGAAAGGTCCTCTGTCCCAGAGAAACCTGGCCTCATGCTCAGATCCGGGGAGGCAGCAGAAACAGCTTCTGGTAACCAAGAGGAGACTGTGCTGGGTCCCCTGACGGGGGACCTCATGTTCCCAGCACAGCAGCTTCCTGAGGGTAGCTTGGAGCAGATGGGAGGAGAGAGATGTTGGGTGCCAGAGTGGTCAGGCCCGGTCAAGGACAAGCCAGGGGATAGCCTGTTCCAGCGCTCCAAGGAGGAGCAGACGGGGAAAGTGTTGTCTGTGGATCTGGGCGGCTGTCCTCCTGCTGGCCTGAGCCTGCAGGTGCCCACTCTGCCTTCTCCTGTGGACACCGGTCCGACTGATAGCTCACAGCAGGGGCTGCCCAGCACCCCCAGTTCTCAGCACATGAGTACAGTTGCCTTCTTGCCCTCTGGGGACCAGGCCTTGCTCAGTTCTTCGCCGTCACTGCACATGGGGCTGGGGACCACCGCCCAGAGACACCCACCAGAAGCCATGGCAGCCAGCAGCGAGGGGACCTGCACCAGGATGTCGGATGAGGAAGGGAAGCCCTCAAGCACCCAGCGCTGTGACCCTAGCCTCATAGACTCCCTGAAGAACTACTTGCTTCTGCTGCTGAAGCTATCCAGCACAGAGACAGGTGGAGGGGGCACAGAGTCCCAGGGGGGAGCTGCCCTCAGGGGTCTGGCACCCTCGCCCCCGCTGGCCCCCGCGGTGGAAGTGGCTGGTCTGAGTCCACAGACGTCGCGGCGCATCCTGGAGCGTGTGGAGAACAACCATCTGGTGCAGAGCGCACAGACCCTGCTGCTCAGCCCCTGCACCTCCCGCCGCATCACTGGCCTCCTGGACCAGGAGGTGCAGGCTGGCCAGCAGGCCCTGGCTGCTGCCCGGAGCCCCGGCCCCAGCCCCCTCGCTGTCCCTGCCATCGTGGTGGGTGAGGAGGAGGGCCCTGGGCTAACCTCGGAAGGATCTAGTAAGGGTGAGGGAGAGGTTCCCCTTGAGAGGCCTGGCCTCCTGGGAACCCCCCAGGAGAGCAGCTTGGGGGGTCTTCTGGGAGAGACAGGTGGGCAGGGTCTTCTCTCGGCAGAGAGCAGAGCCCCGGAACCCTTCCAAGAGGAGGGGCTCCCACAGGAGGTGCCACCGGGTCTCCCCGCGGCCACCCCTGAGGAACTGGCTCTGGGGGCCCGGAGGAAGAGGTTTCTCCCAAGGGTCAGAGCAGCAGGGGAGGGGGAGGCAACCAAGCCTGAAGAAAGGGAGAGCCCCACAGTTTCCCCCCGGGGACCCAGAAAGGGCCTGTCGCCTGGGTCCCCGGGGACCCCCGGGCGGGAGAAACGCTCCCCTACGCAGGCCCGAAAGGCAGGCCTGCTGGAGGTGCCACGGGCAGAGGAGGACCAGGCAGCAGGAGACCTGGGCGCCGGCCCCAAGCCCAGTGCCCTGGATGCCGAGCTGGCCCAGGATGAAGACAAGCAGGAACCTCTGGCCAAGCCGAGGAAAGCCAAAGACCTGCTGAAAGGTGAGCGGTCCTGGGGACGGGGCCCCGCTTCCCCGAGAGGGCTGCCCCGCAGAGGACATGGCTGCAGCTGCTGGGGTGGCACATGTCGACTAGGGATTCACAGAGGACCTCCCAGAGGTATCCGTACATCATGACCCCACAGGTTTGGAATCGGGACGGCTGGCCTCCCTGCCCCGGCTCTGCCACTTGGAATTGGTATCAGTACCAACCTTGTAACACGGCGAGGGGTAAATAAGAGCGAATACATCAAGTACTTAGCACAGGGATTGGCTTCCACAGCATCATACCTCTTTCATCATCATCGCCATAATGCCCTCTTCGCAGACTTGTCCCACGAGCACAGAATGGTAGGGACAGGGTTCAAATGTAGGTTCCCAGAGTTAGGGGCCTGGACTGCAGACGGAGGTTCCTCTCTTGACTGCTGTCTCTGCCCTCCGCTGGCAGGCTCTCCCGGCCGGGAAGGGGTATGGTAGTGGGCTCTCTCCAGCGAGCATGGATGCTTTGGTGGTCGGGCAGACCCTTCAGAGACACAAGCAGAGCACAGCGGGGGGCCGGGAAGGAGGGAGTTTGTGTGGAGCCTCGAATCCTGTTTTCTCTCAGCCTGTTCTACCAGGGACACCCAGGGAAGCAGGGGCAGGGCCAGAGAGGGCACAGATGAAGCGGAGGGGCTCAGTCCTCTTACCTGGGCCCCTGTTCCCAGCCCCACAGGTGATTCGAAAGATTCGGGTGGAGCAGTTTCCCGACGCCTCGGGCAGCCTGAAGCTCTGGTGCCAGTTTTTCAACATTCTTAGTGACTCAGTCTTGACATGGGCCAAGGATCAGCGCCCCGTGGGCGAGGTGGGCAGGAGGTAAGCCGTCTGGAGGCCACTCCCCCTGACCTGGCTCCCTGATGACAGATCATAATGTTGGGCCTTGTCCTTGCATTTTGGGTCTGTCACTCAATCTTCACAGTGACCCTTCGAGGGAGATTCTGGCATTGTCATAGTAGAGAGGCGGATTGAGACTCAGAGGTCGGGCCCTGGCTGTGCCGTGGGAACGGCCCTCACAGGAAGGGTCTCCGCTCTCTGCAGTGCAGGGGACGAGGGGCCGGCGGCACTGGCCATCGTGCAGGCGTCCCCCGTGGACTGTGGCACGTACCGATGCACCATCCACAATGAGCACGGCTCGGCCTCCACCGACTTCTGCCTCAGCCCCGAGGGTGAGTGTCCCCCGGGTCTCGGCCTGGCCTCACTCCTGAGGGAGGACAGCTGTCATCTGCAGAGAGGGCGCTCTCCCTGGTCAGACCAGCCCGAGGACAGCTGCTTTCTCTTCTTTTTCTCCACACAGTGTTGTCCGGATTCATCTCCAGAGAAGAAGGTGAAGGTACGGAGCGCCTCGGGGGAGGAGTGGGTGACCCTCATCCCTGCCCTGCCATCTGCAGGGGGACCTCCTCCAAGGACTTGGAATCCATTCTGAATGCCATGTTAACCTTCACAGACAGCTCCCTTTGCCTCCTCGTTCAGGAGATGCTTGAGGAGGGAGGGGATGGCTGTTTCAGAAGACGGGGGGAGGAGGTGCTGAGGGGTCCCATTCCACAGGAGTTCATTCAGCTCTGTGCCCTTTGCCTGCAGAGCACCCCAGGAAGGGCAGGGCGGGCCTGCAGGACACACCTCCCCCTCCAGCTCCCTTCCCAGGTTTCTCACAGTGGCCTGTGCATTACATTCACACAGGGAGCCTGTTGGAAATGCAGTTTGTGATGATGATTATTATTTGTTGTTGTTGTTAATCCTCACCTGAGGATATTTTTCTATTGATTTATTTTATTTTATTTTTTTAGACTGACTCTATGGGAGGTAGTGGTGGGAGAGAGAGAGAAACATTGATGTGAGAGAGACACATTGGTTGGTTGCCTCCCACACGACCCCGACCAGGGCTGGGGATCAAACCCATAACCCAGGTACATTCCGTTAGCTGGAATCAAACCCAAGACGCTTTGGTGCATGGGCCGACTGGAAATGCAGTTTTTTAGGCCCTGATGCAGATCTTCTTAATCACCGTGTCTGGGGAAGGACCCGGGAAAACTGCATTTCCCGTAGGCTCCCTGGTGACTGTGATCTACCCCAACATTTCATAAGCATTTTAAAGGTCCAGGCATTAAGAGAAAGAGTCTGTGTTGCTTCTGCAAGAGATGGACTAAGGATTAGCAGGGTGAAGGTAGCTGGTGATGGAAAGATTCCTAGCGCGTCATTGGCCAACTAACGCACGAATTCCTTCTCTCATTTACTCTTTCAATCACTCATTGATCCAATCAGTGCCCTTTGTTGATTATCAAATCAAATTTAGTTACACCTAAAAACTCAGTACAGGCATACCTTCCTTTATGGTGCTTCAAACATGTTGTGTTTTTCACAAATTGAAGTCAAGACCCTCCACCAGCAAAAAGATTATGACCCCCTTTATTGCGGTACTAGCTTTATTGCAGTACCTGCTTTATTGAGGTGCTCTGGACCCAGATTCACAGTATCTCTGAGGTATGCCTGTAATAATTCTTTAAAATTATCAAATATCCAATCTAATTTTCCTGGTTGTCTCACAAATTTTGGTTTATTTGAATTAGAAACTACTCATTGCTTTGGGCCGACATATAAGTCTCTCTGATATATAAATTCTTTTGTTTTTCCTCCTTGCTACTTATTTGTTGAAGTCACATGCTTTGTAGAATTTCTTACATTCTAGATTTTCTGGTTATACAATTATTTAACACCCTACCTCCACAGCTTGGTCAGATTCACATGTACTTTTTTTTTATTTTTTTTATTCCTCACCCGAGGATATTTTTCTATTTATTATCAGATGAGTGGGAGGAAGGGAGAGAGAGAGAGAGAGAGAGACAGAGAGAAACATCTATATGATAGAGCCACATCGACTGGCTGTCTCTCGCATGAACCGACCAGGGCCGGGGATAAAATGCAACCGAGGTACATGCCCTTGACTGGAATCGAACCTGCGACTCATTGGTCCCCCGGGCCAACACTCTAACCACTGAGCCAAACCGGCCAGGGCCACATGTGCTTATTTTGGCAAGGCCACCTCACACATGTGCAGTATGTTTTCTTTTGCATCATATCTAGACTCACATAACATCTGATTCTTTCACTTTTAGTAACATTAAGATTGATCACTGGGTCTATTCAGGTGTCTTCTGCCTGATCCATCCCTTTTAACAGTTAAAAATCTATATCTGACACACCCATGTTATTATCTAAGGGTTTTAATAGTCACTGATAATCGTCTAAATCCATTATTTCATTAGAGTTTGCAGCATGGAGCATTTTAATTATGCCATCTCTTTTTCATTCGTTAGTTGAATGTCTTCTGTAAAGGAGAAATGGTTATTTGGTTACCCTGCGTTGATGTCCTAGCAGCTTCCAAAGTCACCAAGGAGTTTTGTTTTTTGTTTTTGTTTTTTTGCAGGGGTGGGATGGCAGGGAACGTTAAATTATAATTGTGAACATAGGGATTTTTGACACATTTGATATGTTTAATACATTGCCAAAATTATTCATTTTCGTTGATAGGGTTTGGGCAATGGTAGCCCCTTCAGAAGCATGTCTCCTGTGTCCTTTCGACAAACCTGCAAGAGTCTTTAATAGCTTCTTTCCTTTCTGCTCTGACAAGATGTTTCGGGTCCATCCAGTAGACTTCCCTCCCCAGACCTGGAATCAACCCTTTCTTCAAGGAGCTGTCGTTCCCTTTTAGTGGGAAATGGTATTTAGTGGTCATAATCTGAGCACTAGATTGGTCCTGCAAACTTTTTGTTTGAGTCAAACATGTTGGTTGAGATGGAGTCATTTATTCATTTGATCAAAGCACCTAATTCGGAAACCAAGTAATTCTGGTATTCTGTGTTGGTTGCCACTTCCACAGAAAACCCCTGCCTCCCACAGACACTGACCACGTTCTTACTAAGTGGCAGGCGCTCTCGAGCACTGTTACACGACAGGCGGGTGTCAGATACAGTTTCTGCCCTCAGGAGCTCACAGTTGGGTCGGGGACCCAAAGTGTCCCCCACAGAGCGCAGTGCACAGAGGTGGAGAGTGGGAGACCGTTCTCGCTGTTTCCTACCCTACAGACCCCACATCAGTGAGGCAGGAGCTTCTACTTTTCCACATTTTTCCTGTTTCCCTTCAGTTGGAGAAGAGATTGAGATGACGCCCATGGTGTTTGCGAAGGGTCTGGCTGACTCTGGCTGCTGGGGGGACAAGCTCTTTGGGCGCTTGGTGAGCGAGGAGCTACGAGGGGGTGGACGTGGGTCCGGCCTCCAGAAGGCCTCCCAGGCCAAGGTCATCTACGGGCTGGAGCCCATCTTTGAGTCGGGCCGCACGTGTGTCATCAAGGTGTCCAGCCTCCTGGTGTTTGGGCCCAGCAGTGAGACTTCCCTTGTGGGCAGAAACTACGACGTCACCATCCAGGTACTGCGCCCCATGCCCACGCCCGTCCTTGCACTGTCTCAGCTCCTTCCCTTTCCAGCCCTGCTCCGGCGGGAAGCCCAGTGCAGCGGCAGAAGCCATCTGAGCCTCAGCTTTGTGAGGGTCCTTGGGGTGAGCCTGAGGCAGAGCCCAGGTTACATCTCTGAGGCCTTAGTTGTCAAACTACATTTTTGCAGCAGAAACCTTTCCTGCTGCCCTCAAACGTCTCTTGCACCGAAGCCTTACTTGTGAGATGACAGGGCAGTGACTGTGGGTGGGGTGGTCTGTGCTGCACCATTCAGGCCCCTGTGCTGTCCACAGTGTGGCCCCTGGGGCACGGGCACCTGTCACCAGGGCTCCCTCCAGTCCTCTAGCAGATGGCCTCCCACTTGGAGCTGGGCGTGAGTGGACCGGGAACTTCCTTGCTGATCAGGTTGGGTTCTCTGTGATCCACAGGGGTGCAAGATCCAGAACATGAGTCGGGAGTACTGCAAAATCTTTGCAGCTGAAGCCCGGGCAGCGCCTGGCTTTGGGGAGGTGCCTGAGTAAGTGCACGGGGAGGGGGTGATTTCTCGGGCATCCTGAGTTCTGGCCATGTGCAGGTGGACCCACAGCCAACCCCATGCTCAGCTCGACGGTCCCATAAAGTCTAGAAATAAAGACCCCAGGATCCACCGCCCGCTTTAAGAAAGCCCCTGCCCTGGTCTTCAGTCTCCTCTCAATCACTCCAGTTCCCCACCCCTTCGTCCGGTTTCTGCTAATTGCAGAGTTTGGGCACAGTAGATTCTGGGCCTCTCTGAGGGTGGCGGGCTGAGCTTAGCCGCTAGGAACACTGCTCAGGACTCTTCTGTGGTCGTCAGCAGAGTCAGTGTGGGTTTGTAGGGGTCAGCTCTACAAAATGGTGATTGTTTCCACTTGGACCCCTGAATGCCTATTCTTGAATATTGGGATCTGGCCGACATTGAGCCACAGTCCGGTTGCATCTTCTCCTTTCTGTTTGACACCTGCTTGTCTGAGTCCCCTTTCAAGCACAGAGTCCTCCTGGGGCCGCAGCATGGATCATGTCTAATCCCGCTGACTCGGAGAATGGACAAGACTCTGAAGCCAATGGCTCCATTTCCTTTCCTGCCTTGTCCTTCAGCCTCAGAGCTGAGGATTCTTTCTTGGAAGGGCCCTCCTTTTAATTTTTTTTTAAATCTTCACCTGAGGATATTTTTTCGTTTTTCTTCAGATAGAGTAGGAGGGTGAGAGAGAGAGAAACATCAATGTGAGAGAGACACATCACCTGGTTGCCTCCCGCATGACCCCTACCAGGGCCGGGGACCGAACCACCACTGACATATGTGCCTGTGACCGGAATCAAACCCGCCACTCTTTGGTCCACGGGCCAAGGCTCTAACCACTGAGCCAAACCGGCCGGGGCGGAAGGGCCCTCCTTTTAGATCCAAGAGTCTAGAATGGAGATGGAGCGGGGAGCTCTCTGCCACCCTCCTTCCTGCTCACTGCAGGGTGAAACTGTGTTTAGGATCATCCCACTGTATCTGATCTACCGGCCTGCAAACAATATCCCATATGCGACGCTGGAGGAGGACCTGGGCAAGGCCCTGGAGCCTTACTGTTCCCGGGAGTCGAGCTGGGCCGCAGCACCAGCACCGGGCAGCTCCGAGGCCATACAGAAATGCCAGACCTTCCAGCACTGGCTGTATCTGTGGACGAACGGCAGCTTCCTGGTCACAGATCTGGCAGGTACGAGGGTACGAGGGTGCATGTAGGCATGTGTGCGAGAGCAGGCCCAGGGGCAGAGGAGGGTGCTTGTGTGCTAGCCTACCACCCATTTTCGTGGAAGGTGGTCAACGCGGAAAGAAGCGTCGCAAAGTTAATATTTACTGCACAACGGCCGTGTTTCGGACGCTAAGTTAGAGTCCTCCGTGTTCTGTGATCGTCTCAGTACTCCTGCGAGATGGTCAGTGTCCCCCCACTTCTATGGTGGAGATAGTAAGTGACTTGCCAAGTTCAAACAGCTTGAGTGTGGCAGAGCTGAAATGTAAATCCAGGTCTATCTGACTCTCAAGCGCACATTTACGCCACTCAGTGGTACGCAGCCGTGTTAGGGAGCAGAATACCAACGACGGTTTGAAAACTGGGGAAGAGGGCCGCCAGTCCAGCATGTGAGTGCTAAGGTGTTGGGGTGGGCCAGCCAGAGTGGAGAAATTTCTCCATCACCATCTTGCGTGGCTGTATTCTTCCAAGGCTGTCTCAACCCAGGAGACCGTCTTGGCTGCTGCCTTTGTGAATACGCAGAAGCTAGACTCGCCCAGTGTTAGTTTCTGCTGGTCCAGCCCTAACGTCCCTCACTTGTACACATCCCTCTTGCCCAAACAGGGTCATCTATTAAGAGGAAGGAGAAAGTTTTAGCTCCGAGGTAGAGGCCAGCCCAGTCGGTAACCTAGTCTGATCCAGTAGAGGCAGGGTTGCATGGCTGGAGGAGTTTGGGATCTAGGAGTAAGGAAAATGGAACTTTTTACTTTGACTCAAAGTGACCAGCTCTCAATTACTGAATGAATCAGTGTGACTTGGCTTGAGTCACTGAACTCTGAGACTAGCTTCTCACCTGTAAAAATGAGAACATGATTACTACCAATAATACAGAAAGACCCACACTGCCTGTGAGGTAGGCCAGTGGTGATGACCCAGTGAGGATCCTGAAAACAGACCCTGAGACCTGGCAAGTTTCTGTCTTGAAGGCACAGGGGCCCTAGAACTAGCCTAGGCTGCCATCAGCCCAACTCCCAACTTTCTGTCTTTCCAGGGGTTGACTGGAAGATGACTGATGTGCAGATTGCCACCAAGCTGCGAGGGTGAGTACTTCTCAAGGACAAAACGCCTTCTGAGAGTCTTCTTAGGGTCTAACGTGTCTAAGTTCTTCTGGTTCTTCACCCCGAGGGGCTAGGCCTACAGCGAAATGGGTGCCATGTAGTAACATCCCAGGGCTACGAATCCCCACATGCTGTGCCCCTGCCCCGGATCTGGACCAGCAGCTGTTGATGCCCACACATAGGGTCACCTGCAGTCCTGGGCTCTGACTGCACCTGCTCCTCTTCGTTCTCACTTGAGAAAGCTCATCGCAACACAGATGAGTCAGGGCCGTGAGCAGAGGGATGCCCTGCGGTCTGCGCTCATTTATATTGAAAGACAGATCGTCCTCACATCAATTAGTGCCCCACGTGATGAATTCCGTGCGCCAGGGAATAGAGAGACCTCAGTTTAGAAGTGAAGTTTTAGATCCTGTCACCTGAGGTAGCACCAGGGCACCAGGTAGACTCCAAAGCACACCCAGCTAGGGTAGTATGTACCTTGGCCACAGTACTCTGGCCATAACCATCCCAAAGCCGGTCCCCCGAGGACCCTCAGTCTGGGTGGGACTCCCATTCAGCTCTTACTGTTTGGCTGCAGATACCAAGGCCTCAAGGAGAGCTGTTTCCCTGCCCTGCTGGACCAGTTTGCGTCCTCCCACCAGTGCAACACCTTCTGTGAGATGCTGGGGCTGAAACCCCTCAAGGGCCCCGAGGCTGCCCACTCCCAAGCCAAGGCCAAAGGCTCCAAGAGTCCATCTGCCGGCAGGAAGGGCCCCCAACTGAGTCCTCAGCCCCAGAAGAAAGGCCTCCCCAGTCCCCAGGGCACCCGGAAGAGCACCCCAAGTTCCAAGGCTACTCCTCCGGCCTCAGGGGCAGTCGCTACCCAGTTATTGGGACAGCCTCCCATCCAAGAGGGGGGCTCCAAGGCGCAGGGCATGCGATAGCCCCTACAGGAGGCTGGGGGCCTCCACCCAGCAGCAGACCAACAAGGAAGCAGCTCGAACCGATGGAGACTTTCCCAGTACAGACTGACCAGAGAAGGTGTGCCGAGCGGGCGCCACTTGGGGGCCTCTCTGCGCAGCCTCTTCTCAGTCAGCTTCTCATCACATGACTTTGGTGCATGGCACACAGCCCGTGGCCTCTCCTGGTGCACGTCACCAGGGCTCCTAGACCCCACATCCAAGTGCCTGGGGGCAGAGGCCCTCCTTGAAGTTTACACTGGCCTCTGCTGGAGGCTCCCTGAGTCCTCTGCATGAGTTCTGCACCTGACCCCTTGCCCCAGCGAGCCCCTGCCATGAACGGTGTCTCTGGGGCATGCAGGCCAGCACTTACCCTCTGCCCTTCGCTTGCCCTAATCTCCCTGATCTCAGGGCTCCGGGCTTCCTCCGCGGTGTGACTCTCAGGGTGTCTTCTCCCTCAGACTACTTCGCCTCATTCACCTCAGCGTACCCTGCAACTAACCTGTCCCGGAGCCCCATGTGGGTCCTTTCAGTCCATGTGCGGTGGTCTTTGGTGACACGTGTTCTTGCTGTTTCTTCCCCCTTCACTCAGGAACTCACTTGCCTGCTCCCCATGCTTTCGTGCACCCCACCCCTGGCTTTGAGCCCCGCTGCAGCCTGCTGCCTGCCCTTCGCTGACTCTGCTTGTCCCCTTGCCTGATGGCTTTTCTAGCCTGACCCACCACCCTACCTCCAGGACCCAGATGACGAGTAGACCCTCTGGCCTCTAGTCCACCCCAGTCCACTCCTCCCTACTTTCCCCAGGCCCTCTGCCTGTGAGGTGAGAACTGGTATGAGGGCTGTGCCAGCAGCTGTGGCCAGAGGGAAAGTATGGACTTCGAGGGACCCTGTGCTCCATACTGAAGGGGGGGGGGGCATGTGAATTTCACATCCCCTCCCGGCCAGATGGAGGGCTGGGACTCTTTTCCATGGGGAAATGGCTTGGGAGTTCTAGGAAGGATGTAAACCATCTACCCTCTGGGATAAAGGGATATCTCTGTGCCTGGGACTTAGGACCCTTGCTCCCAGTCATTAGCTCTTTATCCTGAAGCTTTATCCTGGGACCTAATACATGGGGTCCCAAGGAACTGCTGTGCTCAGCTCAGCACTCTGTGTCTTTCCTGAAGGCCCTGGATGGGGTGTGTCTGGAGCTAGCCTGCTCCCCTTGGAATGTAATAAAGGTGGCGACTGTGTTTCCTGTTCATCCTCCTCTGGTGTGGTTGTAGGTGTATGGGCTCAGGGCCCCCTCTCCCGAGGTAGGTTCTCCAAGGGCAACCTACAGTCAGTCCCTGGGCCCACTGGAAGAATGAGTCCATGTTTTGGCTCCCGGGTTGACCTTTAGTCTCAGGCCTCTGTGGCCACAGCTAGACAGTCCGTGCTTCTTGTACAAGTGGGCTGATGGCTTGTGTCCCTTAGCAGGGTGTCTGTGGACTTGGGGCCAGATCGGAATTGCTCCTTCATTTGGGAGAGGAACCTGAAGAAGGAACCCAGGAGGGTAAAGTAGAGCTGGGGGCTCAGGGGAAATGCCAGCGTCTCTGGTTTCTTCCACTATAGCCAAACCAGCCCAGGGGACAGCCAGCGTCTGCCTCTTAGCCACCCACTGACCACTTCCTGCTGCCTGAGCAGCAGAGAAGCTTCTCATTCCCAGCCCATTTCCTCCTCACCCATGGCCTGGGCTTTTCCTTCCCTGACCTTTACCCCTCCCACGTTGACATTTCTGACTTCTCTATCTCCTCTCGACTTTCCTCACTTTGTCCTCTTGCCCTAGTGTGCCCCAACCCCCCAGCCTGTCTATCCAGATTGCCCTGGTGATCTAGAGAGAGAATATTTTCTATTCGTTTACTCATTCATCCATTCATCCAGCAGACGTATAAAGAGCACCTACCCACTTTATGCCAGACTCTGAACTCACAGCTGCTGAGGATCAACGATGTGTGATGTAGTCTCAGAAGAGACCCTTTCCACTAGGTTCCTTGGGTTTCTGAGCAACAGGAATGGACTAGGACCAACTTAAGAAAGAAGGCTTCGTGGGAAGCGCATTGGGATAAGCTCAGAGAGGAATAGCTGGACAGTTAACCTTGAGAAGGGGGTAAGCCTGAGTAGCTCTAGAGCTTGCTTCCCAGGAGCTACTGCTATTGTCAGGTGAACACCGACTGTCCATTGGTCCCAGTGGGCCTCCCTCCATTCAAGGTTCCAATTCCTGGCCTGGGGCTCAGGATATCATGGAGTGGGAGAAGGGCAGTTTTCCAAAGGATGGGGATTACCAGAAGAACGATGGAGAGTGGGAAGGTAGAGAAGGCTTGGTGGACGACCACAAAAGATACCCCAATATACACCCCTGCACACACTGTTCTTGCTACCTACGTATTAGCGACTCTTCCACATACAACCAAAAGCAAATTTCTCTCTGCTTAGGGGGACGACTCAGGGTCACATCCAATGACTAAGTCCAAGAGTAATGACCAGGGCTACCATTCTCCAAAATCCAGTGTCACCAGTGATGTCCGCCCTCTTTTATCACAATCCTATTTTGAAATCTTGCAACCTGCGGATTAACTGGTAAAATGAACCATTTTCAACCAAAATGATATAAGCTAGCAAGAAAGTAACACTATGGGTAAAAGCTACCGTCCACTTTCATAGCAGGTCATGAGAACTATTATTTATGACTAGGTATTTTTGCCTGTCAGAGTGACCCAGATCTTCATTTCTGAAGTCCATCTCCTTAGTGATCCTGCCTAGGTTGCAGAATGTGGCAGTACCAGGAACACTCTAGGAATCTCCATGTCTGACTGTGCTCCTTTTCTGTAGTAGCAAGCTACCTTTCCCTTGATAGAGTTAATCATCCTACTCCCATAACCTCTTGTTATGTGTTGCTCAAAGGTATAAGGAGCCTGAAATGGCCAGGTACCTAGCTTCCAATTCGCTTGAATCACAACTATGACTTTTTGAGGAGGTGTTTCCATGGGGACTGAAACCTCTACACCAGCCTAGTCCCAAACCTCAGGCATGAGAAAAGCATTGAGATGTAGTGATAACAGACCCTCTCCTCTCGACGTCCTAGCCTGTGGAAGAAATAGCATCATGGGTTGGTTGCCAGTTCAGAGCTTTTGCTACTTCCTGTGGACCTGTCCCAACCTTGCAAGGTATTGTTTCTCAGCTGGGGCCATAGCGGAGTTCTCAACAAACCATTTCATGATACTGTCAGGCTAACTGCTTTGGGACTGACGAGATGAGTGACT
Source organism: Molossus molossus (assembly GCF_014108415.1). Lineage (NCBI taxonomy): Eukaryota > Metazoa > Chordata > Mammalia > Chiroptera > Molossidae > Molossus > Molossus molossus. The sequence goes on along the minus strand of NW_023425360.1, from coordinate 2,935,848 downwards.
GCCATAGGTGTCAACCCATTACTTCACCTGTGCTGTAAAGTGCGTCCTCTGGTGACGTTTACAGAATTTCATAATTCCATGGATATTGGTGGTGGGAGAGGCGTGATGGGGAAGGAAAGCAAATCCAAATCCAGAAGGGCCCATAATGGTCACAACGAATTCCTGCCCTCTTAAAGCCATGGGTGTAGATTGAGGGGAGCTCAGCTATAGGGCAGGAGGAGGCATTCTGGGAGACTGAGTGAGCAACCCACACACATGACTGTCCTGGGCCTTCAGAGACCTACTCTGGATGCCCAGCTGAGGATGGAGTGCTTCCGGCCATGCCTCACTGGTTGGGTAGATCAGACCCCAGTCCACAAGGGACAGCCTAGCCACCTAGATGCTGTAGCCAAGCATTTAGGGTCTCCCCAGAGCCCAGTGGCAAGCCAGAGGGCCGTGTCTCAAAAGGATAATTTTTGACCAGAGCATCACTTGCTTCCAAACCCTACTGTATTTTTCTAGCCAGTACTCGCCACAAGCTTCATTTAGCACTCTGCTCAGCCAACGGCTCTAAACGGCTCCCCAGTGTGCCTCAGACAGACGGATACCTCAAACACCATTGAATCCGCCAGGTCACGTGGCCTGGTGAAAGAACCATTTCTACTAAAGGCTTTGCCAGTTGGGAGCCTTCATTTGCTGTAGTCCCAACCCAAAGCTGGTGGCCTTTCTAGGTCAATCAGTAAGTGGGTTGGAGCAAGATTCCCCAAAGTGACATTTTCCACTCGAATTGGGCCTTAGTGGTAAGGAAGTCAAAATGCAATGATTTGTTCTCCATTATGGAGGAAATATTCTGACCTCAAGAGACTCCTTGACCCCCAGGAACTCATTAGGCGGGTAGGCCTTTGCACTTCGATTTATCTCCCACCTCTGACTCAAGAATACCTTACCAAGGCATCTAGGGAAACTGTTGATGCTGTCAGTGTGATGGACCTCAATGGTGATGAGGTTAAGGTCCCTGTGAACCAGGTTGTGGCGCAGAGCTAGGCAACTAAGATCTCTACGTTTAAGCCAGGACAGCAACAGAGTCCTGCTACCCTGCCAGATGAAGATGAATGCTTCTGATGTTCTTTGTTCATCAAAATAGACGGAAAAATGAATTCACTAGATCAAAGGATTTATACCAAATGCCAGAAGCTGGATGAATTTGCTTTAGTAAGAAGACCATCTCTGGAACAGCACCTACAATTGGAGTCATCACTTTTGAACGTTTACAGCAGTCCAAAGACCTCCTGGTGTCTTGTCCTGGCCAGGCTGAACTGTGGTAGGGATCACTATGACTTCACTCTCAAGTCTTTGGTAGAAACACTACTGTCTACAGTTTCCCCAGGAATGTGGGATCACTTTTGATTTACCGTTGCACTAAAGAGGGGGAATTCTAATGGCTTGTACTTGTCCTGTCCCACTAGACTTGCCCACAAGTCAGAGAACCATTGTGGAATTTATGCCCACTTCAAAATATATCAGTTTCAACGGTGTACTTAATCCTTGGTTGGCTTTGAGATTCCACTGGGTCTACTCTAGCATAAAATTTGGTTTATGAATCATCCTCATCGATTGGCAGATCACATGCTTTTCTATTGTTCCCAGAAATTGGATTTAGCCTGGAGCCAGTGTCCTACAGAGGACACCCCTCTCCCCAGGTTTAGGTGTTTACCCTTTCCTCCTGTAATTCCCAGACAAAGGCCCAAACAGATCCCTTTGGGGAAGGCTGCAAGGAAGGTTTACAAGGAGCATCTAAGTGTTAAAATAAGGTTTCTTTTCAAAGACACTTGATTTCCTCTTCATCGGCGGTCTGGAAATCAAGTGGCAGGTTTTGACTCTATCTTGATATCCTGAGAAAGAAACTGTTTACCCACCCAGAAGTCTTTAGTTATGGCAGTAACTAGGCAGTATCTTCAGGGATGTCTGGTATTTTTCATTCCCGGGACCCAGTGATGGGTTAGCCACAGCTAGAGGTATGGTTTTCATGCCCGTGTGCGTTATGATGACTCCCTACTTTGTTCCTTCTCTGTGCCTCTGCTGCTGAGATCAGGGGCTCATTTTCATAGCAGCTGTCCCAAGCAGCATTCCAAGCCCGGGGCACAGAGCCAGCAGAGCCTTGCCAAGTCATCTCTCATGGCAAGGAGGGAGACGGCCTGGGCGCTGCCGGAGGACAGTGAGTGGGTGATGGACTGATGCATGCCAAGGACCCAATAAAGCATTCTTGTCTCCTGAAATCTGTGAGTTCCTGCCTTTCTTGGATTTTTGGTCTTTTAATATAATTTAAAATGGTCAACATTTGGTTCAGATTTATATTCTTTAACACCCCCCCCCCCAAAAAAAAAGGTAAGAAATGTACCTGACTGTTTGAGCTTCTGCTTTGAATATAGAATCTCTGGTGGGTGGACATACCAACAAATGGAACCTGCACCAAAGTTATGTCTTCGTCAAATGTCCTTAAAAGAATTTCCAGCCCTGGCCAGTTTGGCTCAGCGGTTCGAGCGTCGGCCTGCGGTCCAGAGAGACCCGGGTTCGGTTCCCGCTAAGGGCATGTACCTGGGTTGCAGTTTGTCCCCGGCCCTGGTTGGGCAGCCCCTCCATGTGTCCCTTTCACGTGGATGTTTCTCTCTCTCTCTTCCTCTCTCTCCCTCCCACTCTATCTGAACAAAAGATGGAAAAATGTCCTCTCCTCGGGTGAGGATTAAAAAAAAAAAAAAATTTCTATAAGTTTTTTCTGTATTTTCTGACAATGTATCTAGTTCATATAGTTTCTTCTGGGTGTAACTTCTTTTCCTGCTCTGACTCTGTCTCTGATCCCTTGGGCTATGTAGAGTGTGAATTCCGGCTACTAGCAGATCAGCAGTGTAGTGAGGGGCCAGGGCTAGGTCTCTGTTTTGTGACTTAGTGCTGTAGGTACCCCTGAGCTGATCAAACTCAGGGAGGCTGTCTCATCGGCTAAACTTACAAGAAAATGTGTACACCCCAAACCCACCACCTTGCTTATTTTTAATGATAAATGGAACCATCCAGGAAGCTGAACACTAGTGTTTACCTGACAAGTAAATTTCTCCCATCTTCTGAAAGGGAAATCTAAGGGAAGCCAAATGATAAGAAACTTGTTTGGTGAGCTTAGAACAAGTCAGACAAACCTCAGTTCAAATTCAGCTTTACTAGCCCATGTGAACTTGAACTTGTTGCTTAACCTCCCTGAACTGAGATGCCCCATTAAAAAAAAAAAAAAATTCTTTCACAATACTTACAGATCTCCTATCATATGTGCTAATTATATGTCCTGGGTACATAATAGTGAGCAAAACAGACATACCCTTCTCGTCCTAGAGCGTATAGTCTAGAGGAGGAGACAAACATTGAACACACCAATAAGTATACAATGGCAAACACAGTGTTGAGAGCTACAAAGCAGGAGAATGGGAGAGAATACCAACAGGGGGTGGGACTTAAATTAGACGCGCGTGGGGGTGGGGGTGTCTTAGGAGCTAACCTCAGGGTGTGGTACTTCAGCTGAGATCTGAAAGATGTTGGTCAGAGGAAGGGGCAGAGTGGACCAGGTAGAAGAAACCGTCTGTGCCAGGGTCTGAGTCAGGTTATAGCGCAGGACAGAATGAAGGCTTGTGTGGACAGTGTATGGTAAACGAGAGGACTGTGGTATTGCAGGAGGAGGTTCAGTCAGAGAGGGACAGGGCAAGGCCACAGAAGGACATTGGCATGGAGCCCTAAGAACAGCAAGTGCATCTGTTAGGATCAGCTGCAACTGGAAATAATAGAGAAATCCTCAAATGACAGTGGTCTTAAGCAAAAGAAAGTTATTTCTCCCTCAGAAAGAAGTCCGCAGGCAGTAGGAGAACTGGACGTGGTCCATCTAGGGTGGGCCTGGCGGCCCTAGGATGTCGCTGGAACCAAGGCTTCTCCGCTCTGTCCTGTCAACCCGAGCAAGAGTAATGGTTGACCCCAACTGCAACATCATGAGTAGAAGAACTAAAATAATGATACAGCTGTCAAACATCAGACAGCTAATTTTTTTGTTATCTATAGTAGAATCAATAGATAATGTCTAAAGTTGAAAATAAAAAATAGTATCTATATTTATGTTTATGTATCATCTGTCTGTCCATCTGTTCATTCATCTATTCATCCATTCATCCATCCATCCATTCACCTATTCATCTGTCTATCATCTATCTATCTATCTATCTTTCTATCTATCTATCATCTATCTATCTATCTATCTATCTATCTATCTATCTATCATCTATCTATCTATCTATCTATCACTCATCTGTTTATTTATAGAGGTTACACCAGAAGTGAAAAACAAGAACAGCTTCTTTGTAGTTGTCTAGGTGGGGGTTGGGGGGATGGGACTGGTCTCTCTGGTCCCCCTGAGACTGCCCAGTGGTGAGTTCCTTTAAATTTTCATTGCCAGTCACTCATTTGGATTTTACTTGAAACAGAAAGGCCTACAGAGAGACCCAAGTCCTTCGGCGTAAGGAACTGTCTATCGGAGATTGGATTGTATCCCATTCAACTAGGCAAATTCGAGCTCCGTTGTGTAATTGCAAAGGCAAATACACGCTGGATGGAACTCAGCCAGACAGGAGGATCTGTCATGAAGAGGCTGAGGTGGTAAGACTGGAGCTAGTTCTGGGTAGGGGACGCCTACTGATACCCAAAGGTCCTGGAACCCAGGAGGCACTGTCCTCTGGTCTCAGAACTTAGGTGGTTCAGAGATGGCTCTTTCCTCTTATTTCCAAAGGGCTTCAAGGGGCAGCAGCCACCAGACACTCAGCCACAGGGGACACCCCACACACGAGAGTGACCCTGGCACTTGCAGCACACACCTGGATGGTACAGTTACAACAGGACATAATTATATGGATTCCCGGGCTGAGGTAATGGTCTAGTGAACTCCTCTGGCCACTGGTTTTTAATGATTTGAGTAGTGCATCCAGGCCCAGTATGAGACATGTCCTTGTGGATTTAAACCAAGTGACCTACCTTCCTTCCTTCCTTCCTTCCTTCCTTCCTTCCTTCCTTCCTTCCTAACTCCCTCCCTCCCTCCCTTCTCTCTCTCTCTCTCTCTTTCTCTTTCTTTCTTTCTTTCTTTCTTTCTTTCTTTCTTTCTTTCTTTCTTTCTTTCTTTCTTTCTTTCTTTGAAAGCTCAATGATCAGAGGCCATATTGCATTTGCGGATTTAACCCTGGCTACATACAGAAGGGAAAGCATTTCAATTAGAAATATTTCACCTGTTACCAAATTCTCGCTGTTAGTATGGTAACATTTAGCAATTTACATTTTGATATTCAAAAACAAACAGGAATAGTGCTACTCTTTTATTCTTTGGTTCCTAGGGACAAATCATGCAGTAATAATGCCTCTGGTTTCCATTTCCTCCTGGATGACATTTATTAGCAGAGAGAAACCTGATGCTTTCGCTGAAATCTGGCCGTCCAAGAAGTACACCAACTGCTCCAGAGCATCCTTCATGCTCTCCAAACAGTGCTTTCAATTGGCCTTTTGACCAGTATAAGCCATTGCCTACGCCAAAAGTTTCATCGAGAGAGTGTTGACTCATGAAGTTTCCAACAATGACAGCTCTGTTTATTTTCTCATTCACAGCACAAATGCATGCCATAGAACCAATGTCACTGGTGGTAGTAACTAAAGTAGCTCTCGCTAGATCTTTACTAACAGATTCTCGCTTCTCCTTATAAATCATATTGCCAAAACGAGATGCCACAGCCCAACCTGGCAGATCAAATCTTCCACAATCTCCTCCGTATATCACGGACCAGCTTGTCAGCTTGGGTGCTGTCACCTTTGGATGTCATTTCAAGAGCCTCTTTAAAACTTTCGCAGCCAGTAAATAAACTGCATAAGCCCAGGAAGGTATCTCCTCCAAGGCTTGTCCCAGTTACTCATTTATAGTTGTCTTTGGAATATACTGCTGAAATACCGACTCCCAGGCCAATGTTCACTAAGGCATCTTTTGGCGTCGCTCAGGTTCTGAGGCAGTAGCAAAACAATAGTCCTCTGCTATTGTTTGTATATTATCTGCTGTGTTATGTGTATAGCACTTCTGACAGATTCTATATAGAGCAAGCCCTTGACAAGACTGTCAAGTTCATCTATTGTGTGCAGGTGTGAGTACCAACCATGTGTAATGTTGAGAAGTTTCTCTCTCTTCCCATTTGGATAGAAGTTAGGCAGGTCCTCATTTGGAAATCAGATAAAGTGCAGGTTCCCTCTCTGGCCAGGAAGTGTAAAATCCTTCAGTTCCAGATGTACATTCCGAATACCAGTGGGTCTGTGTGCTACATTAGAAGTCAAATATATCTGGATTTTTAAGCTCTCAACTTCTTGACTTTCTCTGCTGTGATAGCAATAGGTTCAAAATATGAGAGCATTACTAGAGTTCCCCCGCGCCCATCCCATACCATGGGAAAGAGTGTTGCTTGGCATCCTTGATCTTCATGGCAATGGTCTGAGGGGTGGGGGGCAGTCTGGGGTTTGGTGCCCAGAGGGTGGTGGTGGCAACTTCAGAGGTGGTTGGGCCCTTTGAGGAGGAGGGAGGGCCTAGGGCTCTGGGTGGGGGGGGCCCTCCACCCCCACAGCTGCTCCAAACGAAAGGCCTTAGTACCCCAGCCACCTCTGCATCCCCGACTGACATTTCTGATCAAATTAAACACCCTTTTTTCACACTAAACCTCTTTGGTTCCACCAACCCCCCATGAGAATTCTCATTGGAACAAGGCTGTGGACAAACCCAGGGTTCTCTCTCGGACTCCCCTGAGATAGGAGGGTATCTATGGGGAAGAGACTCTGCTTTGGCCTGGCCCCTGGGATAACCCCCAGCAGCCTGGGAGTGAGGGATGCCAACAGAACTAATCAGTTTTCACCTGTAGTGGATGCCGCTGGTACCCTGCATAGTCCCTTTACCATGGGCACCCATTTCCCAGGTGCTGTGTTAGCTCACGGCTGCACCTGGTCTGAAGAATCGTCCTGAGTTGAATGGAAGCCACCTTACCTGGGATACAACACCCCCCCCCTGATCCCTTCCCTAGCCCTTGGCCCATGACTGACTGGCCAGGCATCAGGGTGGGATTCACCAGTGGAAGAGTTTGTGTTCCAGACTTTCCTGTGGTATCAGACGGAAGCTAGGCTCTTGCTCAGACTCTACTCTCACTTCTTACCCCCACTCTATTCTGCTTCCCTTACTCCCCTCGCCACCCTTTGGAAATAACAGGAAAGAGCCATCTCTGGGCCACAGCAGTTCTGAGGTCACGGGTCACACGGCCTGATGGGTTCTCAAGTAAATCACCTCACCAAGAATCCTCATCTCTGGCTAAGGGCTCTACCTAAGATGCATCAGGCACCCTGCTGTGTAGACTGGCTCTGGGGAGAAATTCACTGGGCGTCTTCTTTTCTTTTTTTTTTTTTATCCTCACCTGAGGATATTTTTCCATTTTTTGTACAGATAGAGTGGGAGGGAGAGAGAGGAAGGGAGAGAGAAAGAGAAACATCGACGTGAAGGGACACATCGAGTGGCTGCCACCCGCACGACCAACCAGGGCCGGGGACAAACTGCAACCGAAGTACATGCCCTTAGCAGGAATCGAACCCGGGTCTCTCAGGACCGCAGGCCGACGCTCTAACCGCTGAGCCAAACCGGCCAGGGCTGGGCGTCTTCTTTTCTATCAGGGCAAAATGTATGTTCTCGGACACGGTGAAGTTGGAATCATGATTCAGGTTATGTGGCTGGTTGCCCAGTAAATCAGCCCCTGCAGAATTTGTTCTGGGTCTCACTTGGAGAGTCGCTCAGAGACATAGTATCCATGATGTCACGGAGTCTATGGCCAGAGAACACAGTTCACAGCCATCGGGTCCAACTGTGGGCCCAGAATCCGTCCTGCCTGCCGAGCAACAGGTGGAGTGGACACCTCACGCGTCAGCTCAGGTCTCAGTATGTGGCACAGTATGAACATGTGGCACAGTGGCCGGCGGTTCTGCCTCAGCCTGTTCACCTTCTCAGTAGCTACCCCATCTAGGATGCGGACTCCCCCTGCACACCTCCTTGAAGGACAGGTGGGGGAAAGGGTGACTAGTACCCCACTGGGTTACCATGAGGGTGTATTGAGATACTGCAGGAAAAGCTCTAAGCACGGGCTGGCACATACTGAGCCCTCAAGCATGACGCTCTCAGCCGGTGCCATAGTTGCCACCATCTCTAGAACTATGGGGTCCCCCTCAGGGCCCACTCATACACTGCTCTTCTCCACGCTGGGAGACCCTGGCGCCTCTCCCTTCGTCAAGACCAGGTGGCTAGCAAACATCTCTACTTCCACCCCTCGAAATGATCTTTCCAGCTCTCATCCTGCGTGAGAACAACACCGCCTCCTGACCCCCACGCTGGCCAGTGTTTAGCTCCCGTGTTGGGGCGGGTTCTCCGTAAACCACCACTGTCCTGGAGTTGAAGGGAAATGGAAACAACTCTTGGAATAGCGAGACTTGCTTCTACAGGCACAGTGAAACGGAAAGGAGCGTTCTAGGATGAGTCACGGTGTACGACTGGCAGGTCCACCCAGGAAGGACACCTGGCGCTCGTCAGAGGGCAGGGATGAGGCCATGCCTTTCAGTTTTGGGCCCGATGTTATCAGTGGAATTCCACATGTGTGGAGAGAGGCAAGATATGCCTGGAAAGTTTCAATGTCTAGATGTGACACTCAGAGGTGTCCATTTTTGTTCTTCCTAACAATTGTATTTACTTGGTGATGTCCCACTTGTCCATATGGACACTGGTGATCTGTGGCAGCTTCATTTTACCAGCTCTTCCCAGGGAGACCTGAAGTCCTCTTCATGGAAACTTCTGTAAAAATATCGAGCTGTGCTCTACAGCTCAGTGGGTGCCACACCAGACAACTTCTCTGACAGGGAGAGAAGACGGAACAATCAAGGAATTATTTTTGCCTGTATAAATAACCAGCTTATCAGCTGTGACTCAATGTCAGGCTCTGAGCCAACAGGGCAATGGAAAACCAAATTAATAGCCCTACAGCCCTTACCAACGGCAGAAGGAAAATGGTACACCTCAGATGGAGGATATGGCTTTTGGTCTAAAAGCCCTAAAATGATATCTTTGAACCCAATGAAATGACATGAATTAAGAACTATTTTGGTTTGTAGAACGTCTTAAGTTGGATCCAACGGACAAGGAAACATCTCAATCTCTCATTATATAAAAGGCTAATATGAGATGGAGAGGCAAGAAGGATAGAAAGTAAAATGACAGAGGGAATTTCTTCACAAAGTAGTAACCAGTGAAACCTTTGGAAACAGTGCTTTCCTACCTGCTTGGGAACTCCCCCTGCCTGGTGGCCTTGGGCGCTCTTGGATGTGGACCAGATGTCCTTATGTTACCTGCTCTTTCTTGTTGGCTGAGAGAGATGAACCTCAGACCCATTCTTTCATTTTGTGTTGGATAATGGTCATTCATGCCCTTCTGTTCTCAATGAGTAGAGTCAAGGGGTGGACTGAATATCAAGGGACTCTTGGATAGTCATGCCAGGCAGGCCATGGCAGGGGTGTTCGGCCTCTTGGGTACTGGAGAGAATGACAAGCTCATGTTCTTGTAACTGGACCAAGGAATAGATTCCATTCTTGTCTGGTGCTTGGACACATGAACCAATGCAGCGAAAGAGACCTCATCTGTGAAGAAGAACCGAGAAAGGAGTGCGGGCAAGATTGTGAGAAGAAAATAGATTTGTGAACACCCCTTCTGATGATGGCTGCATCGTACAGTCCTACATGTTTCCCTCCCCACTTATAAAAATACCCTCTTTCTTATATCAAAGCCTGACAGGGAGAAGGGTGTCTTTCCCACTCTTTGGCCAAGAATTCCTCTGAAACGGGAGGTGACCCCAAAAAACTAGAACCAGAAACAGGGCAGTGGTTGCCTCTGAAGAATGGAACAGGCATGAGAGAGGTCGAGCTGCCTCTTTATTATAAATCCTTCTAGGTGCTGTTCTGTTTCGATTATATATAAATGTGGGCCTCGCCTCTCAATGTCCTGGACCCATTACCTCGCCTGGCTTAGTCCCAGGCTCACTCTCCCGTCCAGGGGGTGGGACAGGCCTCAGAGCTCAACTTCTCAGGAAACAGACCACAGTGGGGTCAAGTGATATGCTGAGCTCGCACGGCTGGATAGGGCAGAGCTAAAACCTCGGAGGTCCTCTAGCTCTTAATCTTCCCCTAGGGGCCTCAACTTAGCCTATCCAGCCTCCTGACTGGCCCGCCTGTGGCTCTCAGCCACTTGAAAAGAGCATTTGGTTTCTGGGGGCCAGAATCACTGCTGGCCACCGCTCCATGAGCCGGGGGAGCAGGGGAGAAACACAGGCTCTCCTGGTTTGGAGGAAGACAGCAGTGTGTCAAGACAGCGCTGAGGTGGGACTTGTGACAGCGATGACACCTGCCAACCTGATGGTGCCAGGCTCTCTGCCAAACACCTCACCAGAATTAGCTCACTTAATCTTCATGAATATTTATTTAAGAGGTAGGTAGTATTTCCCAACCCCCCTGGTTTACGGATGAGGAAACAGGCTCACTTTGAGAGTCAGGAATGAATCCAGACCTCGAAGCTACAAGCTCAGGGTTTTATCTCACGACACAGCCTATTAAATCCCTGTTTGGGTGATCAGGGCACCAAAGACGTCAAGATCGTAAGCTGCAGTACAGGGAATGCTTTAAACCAAGGTTGGCTGCTTCTGGATTTGTTGTCCTTTCTGGCTTCTGTCTGGGCACCAAGAGAGGCGAGGGAAGGGGTAAAAATAAGGGTGAAGGGGGAGAGGTTAGAAAGGGATCGAGGCAGAGAAGCAGATACAGGTCCCTCTGCCCTCGACTCGGGCTGAGGAGGCCCCTTTTGAGGGCTGCTCCACACCCAGCCTCGTGGAGGCTGCCGCAGAGGCAGGCGTCCTGCTCAGGACAAACCAAGAGGGCGCCATGGGCACCGCGTTTGCAATTGTTGACCTGAAACAAACAGGCAGGCAGAAATTTCTCCAGCAAAATTAGTTTATTTGGGAACAACGAAGAATTGCAATTCAGGACATGCAGCCTAATAGCAAACCATATGCAAGTTCAACGAAGGAGAGGAAGTTGTTTTACAGGAGAAGAGGAATTCAGGAGAGCTCAGATAAACCAAGAGTCCTTCCTGTTGGGCTATAGGACGGACAGGGTGGATGTAGGCAACTGAGAGCTCTCCCTTCTGGCCTTCCAACTTCATTTAAAAATTTTTTTGCCTTTGTTGATTTTAAAGAGACAGGAAGGGAGAGGGAGAGAGAGATAGAAGCAGTGATGAGAGAGAACATCAACTGGCTGCCTCCTGCACGCCCCCCACTGGGGATCGGGCCCACAACCTGGGCATGTGTCCTGGCTGGGAATCGATCAGACGACTTCTTAGTGCATGGGTTGATGCTCAACCACTGAGCCACACCAGCTGGACCCAACTTCATTTTAAATGAGGTTTCTGTTTATTAATTTTTACAGAATCAAGGTAGCATATTGGCACCTGTATAGTGACTGGCACAAGGTGTGGCTTTCTGCCCCCAAAAAAGCAAATTGCAAAAAAGCTGGCATAGCCCGAGCCCCTTTTGTAGAATGAATAACATTAAATAGTATTCACTTAAGAAAAAAAGCCTGGACATACAAAAAAAGTCGCAAACTCTGTGGTGGTCATCTGTAGAAGGTTCAGATTAGAGGAATTTTAAACTTCTGGTGTTTTGTATATTTCTATAACATTTACTTGTTTAACAATGCTCCTGCAATATTTTGTTAATCAGAATGACAGACCGAAAAAATTGTTTTTAAGAAGTGGGAGTTACCCCCATCCTCCACCCATCATTCTCCAATTTTACAAAACAACCAGTATGTGCAGGTAACTCCACCCTATGTTGCCAGGAAGCGTTTATGCATAAAAGATTTTTTTCCTGAATGTGTATGTTTAATTATTAAAGAGATGTTGTTAATCCTGTCAGATAAGTTTAACGTTTTGTTTGAGAACTGATACACTGAAGGGTTTGTCCCTTGACTTTGCACATCATGGTTCCATAGGCGTCAAAGGGAAAAATGGAATAAAAGGGCAAATCGTATGGCTTTGTTTTGTTTGCAGGACTGTATCTGATGCTTAGACCTGAAACACTTTTACTATTTGTGACAGCTAACCTGCTTCCCTTATTGTCAAGCTCGGGAAAATAGATTGCTGTTATAATTACTGATTCAGTGAGAAAGAGACTTGGTAAGAGGTGAAATGAAAAGTAAAATCCATGGTCTGAGAAACTGAGTAGCACTGGTGGCGGGGGTGGGGGGAAGGAGGCCACAGGAGGGACTGTGGGAAGGGTGAGGATAATCAGGGTGGGCTTCCTGGAAGAGGTGGGCGTGTTTGGGAGCAGTAAAGAGGAGGGCATCTCAGGAGGAAGGCAGATTAAGTAAGAGGGCAGGAGCTCAGTGGGCCAGGCCTAGTGTGGGGCCCATGTGCCCTGTTCCCTTTTTCCCCTGAGAGTTGGGGTCCCCATCTGTGCTATGACAAAGCTGGGTGAAAGGCCCCATCTACTGCAATTCTGAACTCTGCCCAGGAATTTCCAATGAAATGAGAACACAGGCCAAAGTGCAAGCAGATTGGACTCAGCTTGTCTTCACAGAAATACACGTTTCCGCCTGTCCCCGAGAGTGGCTTGTTCACCACAAATATGTGAGTAGGAAGCGGAGCCTGGCTCCCTCTGTGCAGCTGTGTGTCTGCGTGTGTGTGTGCATGAGCAGCTGGGCTTTCCCAGGCCCCACCTGTATCTACACTTCCATTCTGTCCCTGCTCTTGTGTGCACGCCTCTGGGTATGTGAGCTTACCCAGGCTGGTGTTTGGATAGTGTAGGTTGCTGCTCAACGGGAAGAAAAAGAGAGGGAACAGGGGTGGGGAGAGATGGGGTCTAGGACTCTTATTTACAGGTGAGTTTAAGCCTATGAACTGAGCTTCAGTTAAAAAAAAGGGGGGGGGATGGTGTTGGCTCTTGTAATTGGAAAGTCCAGGGGTAGGGCTGATTTCAGGTACAGTAGGATACAGGGACTGGAATGAAGTCCTCAGGACACTGTGTCTCCACCTGTCAGAGGTGGGACAGGACCATGAAATGAAGATATCTCTTAATGGCAATGGTTTTAATGTATTGTGGGGAGTGTCGAAAGCTATGGCCTCTTTTCAGAAAGCTGCCTATATCAGGTACACGTACATGCTGCACAGAATTCCTTCCTTTCCTTTCCTGGGAAGTGGGCAGAATGTCCCTGTTTCTGCCTGGCCTCTCGGATTTATGAGAACTCACCTCTCGCAGGTTCAGAAGCGAGTGCAGGAAGGGATGCCTTCCTCTGTTCCTGGGGAGTCATGGCCACGGCCCCCAGACACGATGAGGGTGTAGCTCTGGGATGGTACGGGCAGTGCCAGGTGTCTGGTGCCCCCTACCAGCCCTCTCCCTTCCCAGCCTCCTCTCTTCTCCAGGCCCCTCCCTGGGCTCTGCTTGGCTCAGCTCTGGGCCCTGACTTTGCCTTCCAGCTGAAGGCCTGGCGCATGGAGGAAGACGCAAGACCCAGAGAGTCCATTTGTCTCGCATCCGTAGCCAGTGGTCTGGACAACATGGGGGCTGAGCTCTCGGAAAGCCTGGTGTGTCCCCTTCCCCGTGCCTGTTTTGGGCCCCTAGTGGGAAGGGCCTCTGTTCTCCATCTTCCTTCACTCCCCCCTCACCTCTTCACTTAAATAGTTAGGACCTACCCCCAGCCCCCGACTCCCAATGTGCTGGGTGGGGATGGGGGTATCTAGGGAAGTCTCAGCCTTTGAGGAGCTGGCAAGCTTGTCCTTGGCTCCAGAATGGCCAGGCTGGGGCCTGACCCCTAGAACTCTGAAGCCTAAAGTGACACCTTCCTTCCCAACAGCCCCTGACAAAATCCCCTCCCCTTCACCACACTATGCAACCTAGGGTGCGCCTTTCACATTGGAATTTGCAAGAATAACCCTCCTATATATCAGAATACAACTCCACAGACTGTGGGGTTATTGGTGTCCTGGGGCTATTTGACCAGGTGGTTCATGCCTGGGATTCCCACCAGCCACAGCTCAGACCCAGCTTGTGTCCCTCCCTCAGGCAGGCCATGAGCTCCTGAGGACAGGATGTGTCTAGCTCAGAGCCCAGCACACAGTATGTGCTCAATGCATGCTCTGCAGAATCTAAGTTGCCCTGTAATTACTTCCTGTGCAAAAGCCCAGTCCCCACTCCAGCCAACTCCTGAGGTGACTCTCTGGTGGCTTTAGGAGGGAGGCCAGACCCCAGGAAACGACTTGAGCCCTGCAGAGGACAGGAACAGTTGGAGCAAAGCCAACCAGGAGCCCTTCTCAGGATGGTAGGTGGTCTCCAGGAGGGGACGTGGGCTGGCTCGGGGAGCAGGGCGGGGGAACCTGGTCTCGAACACATAGAAAGGCAATGCCCTGAACCTGGCTGAAGAAAGGAGAAAACATGCTTTAGCCAATGAGTGCGCTCTGCTGGCCCCTGCCTCAGAGGTGATCCAGGCCAGAGGCTCCCAGCATGCTTTGAAGCGGCTAGAGTGAAATCCCATTGGAAACCCCAAAATATGCTGTTGGGCTGCTCTGGTTGAAGTTGGAGGGGACCCCCAAACTAGGCTGGCCTCTTCTCAACCTCCCCATCTGCCTTCTACCACATTCAGTCTCTGGGCACCTTGGGGAACCTTGAGTCTTAGGTTGCAAACCCCTGGTCTTAGCCAGGCCTCTCTTTTCACATGGGAAGGCTGAAGCCCACAGTGAAAGGGATGGCCCAGGCCACACAGGCATCAGGAAGGAGCCTAGAACTTGGCCTCTCAATACCTAGACCCACTGGGGTCCTTGCTGGCCAGGTCTGAGTTGAGGAGAGCAGGACGTGTGGTGGTGGTGGTGGTGGTGGTGGTGGGGATTCCATCCGTGTGCCTTAGGGGGCAGAATGGAGAAGATGCCCTTAGGAGGTGGTGGGGGGACAGAGATTGAGAAGAGAGAGTCTTTAAAACAGCAGCTGATGCCTGATGAACTGAGTGTTCAGCCTGTGGGATCCCGGAGGCTATTCCGATTCCAGCCTTTACTACAGGGGCCAGGCAAGAGCTGGCATTGGCACTGGGCCTGGAAGGCTGTGGGCCACAGCTGCCGGGCATGGGGTGGGCTGTGCAATGACAAGTGTCCCAGGTCCCAAGGGAGACAATGCAAAGTTGGGAGCCTCTGCCCCTTGTCCCATGGATGGGGAGGGGAGGCAGCCTGCATGGCTCGTGCATATTGTGTGGTTGCTATTTGCTGGTAAGTTCTTCCTTTCACCATAGTTAATTCCCTCCCAGCCCTGCAGGAGGATTATCCTTGGGTGGTGCTGATGCTGTAGGCGGAGGCACAGAGACACGGGAAGGCACGGATGGCCTAAGACTTTCCTCAGTTTTCTCTGGTCTGGGGTTGTTCTTCAGCCCTGTGCGATGCAAGGCCAGTGCCTGGCTCACTCCACGTTGCCATTTTACTGGGGTGGCTTCCGTCTGGAGGTGTCGAGGACCTCCACGGGGACGGGAGTCTGCGGGCCCCTCATGGACCCTCGTCTTCCCCCCAGGAGGATCCTGCAGCCAGCCATGGAAGTGAGACGCTTCTGCAGGGAGCACACACAACTCTTTCGGTGGATCTTCAAAGGCCTGCTCTGTACCGGTGAGCCTGGGGCCTAACCCCTCTGGGGACACCCCTGCACCAGCCCCTCCCACCCCACCTCCCATGTCAGCCACCTCCACCCCAGCCATTCACGTTTCAGGGTAGGGTTGTTCACTTACCCGGTGATTCAACAGAGCTTTGTTGAGCACCAGCTCAGGGCCAGCTCCCGTGCCAGAAGCAGGGTCATCAGAATTAAGGCGGACCAGATCTTGTTTCCAAGGCACTCTGATCAGTAAGGGAGAGGGCAACAACTATTTCCACATAGCGCAAGTCACCAGGGAGCACCAAGGATAGACGGGGGTGATCAGGGAGGACTTCCAGGAGGAGGAGACACCTGAGTCTCACAGACTGAGCAGAGTTAGCCAGGGGGAGGGGGAGGACAAGGAGTAAGAGGGCGCTCATGCATAGGAACCCCAGGAGCAAAGGTGAAAACAGGCAGGATGTTTTCAACAGTCTAGCGTGGCTGGAGGGTAATGCTCTAGACAAGGAGACAGAGGACAGGCTGGGTGGGTGGGAAACAGCTGGTATTGACTGTGTCAATGTGAGAACATCCAAACCTGTAGAGAATTATTTTTATTATCCTCACCTGAGGACATTTTTGCATTTATCTTCAGATTGAGCGGGAGGGAGAGAGGGGGAAAGAGAGAGAGAGAAACGTCGATGTGAGAGAGACACGTCATCTGGCTGCCACCCACACAACCCCAACCGGGGCCAGGGACAAACTGCAACCGAGGTACGTGCCCTTAGCGGGAACCGAACCTGGGACTCTCTGGTCTGTGGGCCAATGCTCTAACCGCTGAGCAAAATCAGCCAGGGCTATAGAGAATTTTCATAATAATTAATTTGAGCCAAACAGAGGATACACCTAGAAGCAAGATCTCAACAGACAGAGAAAAAATACTTCTGAGAATAACACTTGGCAGTTACTTTTCTGCAGTTGAGATTAGGGAGGAAATGTAAGGAAGACTACATAAAGGTGGGAGAAAGCTAAGTACGGACCCTCCAACTAGTCTGGCAGCAGAGGGAGTGGGGGGCGGAGCTTACACTTACAGTGTTTCGTCTCACATTTTTTATCCGATGGAAAGGTTATGCATCCTTTCCATTCTGCAGGGGCCCTGGCTTTCGAAATTCATAAGCCAGGGAGACATTTCCCCTCTGCTATCTATCATATTCTTTTCTTGAGGCATGGCAGAGACTGGCTTAGCTTCTCGAAAGGGAGAAGGGTAAGTGGGAAAAGAAGGTTCCAGTAAGAAAATGGTCACTGATTAATATTTCAGAATGAGATCCTGGCACAAACGAGTGCACACCCTCCTAGAGTAACTGATTTTTCTCATCTCCAGGTCAGGGAACTGAGGCTCGGAGGGGTTGGGTGAAATCCCTGCCCTCCAAGCTCTGGATGGAGTAGATGGAGCAGAGGGCGGGGCTGCGGGGCCTGCAGAGGCCGACGTCATCGTCCCTGACCTCCTTCTCATACTTTCCCCATCTGCGCCCAGCATTTGCTGCCTTCCTGCTGATTGCTTGCCTCCTGGATTTCCAGAGGGCCCTGGCCCTGTTTGTCCTCACCTGTGTGGTCCTGGCCTTCCTGGCCTACAGCCTGTTGAAGAGGCTGCTGGGGCCAAAGCTGGTGAAGTGTGCCCTGCCGCTGAGGCATTCCCGCCTGAAGCTCTGGTTTAAGAGGTGAGTGAGCTCACAGCCCCCAGATGGGGCCGGATGGGAAGGAGGTGGCACATTGGCTGAGGGTCTCTGAGGTCACAGCTCGGGATGAGTGAGGAGGGCCTCCGTCCATCCCACCAGACAGTGTCTGTGCCGCGGGGAACATACCCCACCCCGCTTGCCCTTTCGATGCCCCAGGGCAAGTGTTGCTGGGTGCCTTCCAAGGTGGCAGCAATCTGTGTGCAGATTTGCCAGTTCCCGTCTGGTTCTCTGTCCCAGTTATAACAGGTGACAGCAGAACACAGGACTCATCAACAGATCCCAGCCCATCCCAACAGGGAGGGCCCCTATCAGGGCCTCCTAGCAGATCACCTGGGACATGTCTGAGACATACAGCTGCTGGGGACCACCCCTGGAGTCTGATTCAGCAGGCTAGATTGGGGTCCAGGTGTCATTATTTTTAGGTAGCCTCAAGGGGATTTTGATGTGTGGCCCTCGACAACAATCTGGGATCCCTTGGTTTTCAAACCGGTTTCCTTAAAGCTCTGGAAATCTTGAAGATGCCAAAGGGTGGGAGAGGGAGTTAAAGAGAGAAATATCAAACACCACCTCCCCTCCCGCCCCATTTTAATCAGGCAGCTCTATTTATCTATTTTCTTTTTTTTTAAATCCTCACCCGAGGATTTTTAAAAATGTTTTTATTGATTTTTTTTTTTTTTTTTAGAGGGAGAGAGAGAGCTAGAAACATTAATTGGCTGCCCCCACACAGTCCCCACTGGGGATCGAGCCCACAACTAGGGCATGTGCCCTGATCAGGAATCGAACCGGTGACCTCCTGGTTCATGGGTCAACACTCAACCACTGAGCCACACCAGCTGGGTCTGAGGATATTTTCCCATTTATCTTCAGATGGAGTGTGAAGGTTGTGGGGGGTGGGGGGTAGAGAGAGAGAGAGAAAGAAACATCAATTTGAGAGAGAGACATCGATTGGTTGCCTTCAACACAACCCCAACCAGGGCTAGGGATCGAACTGCAACCAAGGTACATGCCCTTGACCAGAATTGAACCCACGACTCTGGGCCATCGCTCTAACTTCTGACACTCAAACTGCTGAGCCAAACCGGCCAGGGCTATTTATCTGTTTTATAAACCAAAGTTGCACACACACACACACACACACACACACACACAAATTTAGCTGGCAACGAATATTTCTATTGTTCTAACAAAAAGTCTGAAGAGCACCTGTCTATTTCAGTACTCTGTTTTGTTAATGAAGAAACTGGTGTGCAAGGATATCCAATGACTGAGCCAGGGAGGTACAGGGCACAGTGATGTTTCTCACAGTTAATGATGTGAGCCAGCGTACAGATGAACACATTTTAAATCTTATTTGCAAGTAGATTTGCTTTTACATTTATCTTCTGCTTATTAAGTCGGTTTTTTAAAGGACTTGTTTTTAACAATCATCTTCTATGTATGACAAATAGATACTTGTTTTTCTATTTGAGGTATTGATACACCATTTTCTTTAAGAAACACATGCAGAGAAATTAGACTACATAAAAACAAAATACTTGTTGATTCGAAGGACACCATTAAGATAGTGAAAAGGCAGTCTCAGAATGGGAGAAAATATTTGCAAATTATATATCTGATAAAGGATTTGTATCTAGAATTTTACCTCAAAAATAAAAAGACAAATAACCCAACTGAAAAATGGGAAAAGGATTTGAATAGACATTTCTCCAAAAGTAATCAAATAGCCAATAAGCACATTAAAACATGCTCAACATCATTAACCATCATACTAATCTTGCAAATAAGATGCAAATTAAACCACAATGAGATATCACTTTACATCCATTAGGATGGTAAAGACAGATGATAATAAATGTTAGCACAAATGTGGAAAAATACACTGTTGAGCCCTGGCCAGTTTGGCTCAGCGGTTAGAGCGTCGGCCTGCGGTCCAGAGAGACCCGGGTTCGGTTCCCGCTAAGGGCGTGTACCTCGGTTGCAGTTTGTCCTCGGCCCTGGTTGGGTCGTGTGGGTGGCAACCACTTGGTGTGTCCCTTTCACATTGATGTTTCTCTCTCTCTCTCTCTCCCTCCCACTCTATCTGAACAAAAAATGGAAAAATGTGGTGAGGATAAAAATAAATAAATAAATAAATACACTGCTGATAATAATGTAAAGTACAGCCCAGCCAGTGTGGCTCAGTGATTGAGTGTTGACCCATGCACCAAGAGGTCACCAGTTCGATTCCTGGTCAGGGCACATGACCCGGTTGTGGGCTAAATCCCCAGTGAGGGGGCATGCAGGAGGCAGCCAATTGATGTTCTCGCTCATCAATGTTTCTATCTCTCTCTCCCTCTCCCTTCCTATCTCTCTAAAATCAATAAAGAAAATAAATTTTAAAAAAAGAATGTAAAGTGTAGCTGCTTTAGAAAACAATTAGTTCCTCAAAATGTTAAACATGGAGTAACCATATGATCCTGCAATTCCACTGCTAAGTATTTACCTAAACGAAATGGAAACATATCCATACAAAAACCTATACACAAATGTTCATAGCATCATTATTTATAATAGTCAAAAAGTAGAAACAACCCAAATGTCCATCAGTGATAAATGGATAAACAAAATATGTATATCCATATAATGGAATATATAAAAGGAATGTAGTACTGATAAATACTATAATAATGATGAGACTTTAAAACACTATGTTAAGTGAAGTCAATCACAAAGAAATACATATTGTATGATTCCCTTTGTATGAAATGTCCAGAATAGGCAAATCTATAGAGACAGAGAGTACATTAGTGATTGACTAGGGTTAGGGGGATGGGAGTATGGGGAAGCAAGGGGTATGGGTTCCTCTTTGGGCTGGTGAAAATATATATTGATTCTTTTAGAGAGAGAGATAGAACACTGATGATGAGGGAAACATCGACTGGCTGCCTTCTGCAGGCCCCCTATTGGGGATCAAGCCCACAACCTGGGCATGTGTCCTGACCAGGAATCAAACTGGAACCTCTCAGTCTGTGGGATGACGCTCAATCCACTGAGCTACACTGGCCAGGCCTAATGAAAATGTTTTAAATCTGATTGTGGTGATGGTTGCATAACTCTGTGAGTGTACTAAACACCACTGAACCATACATTTTAAATGGGCAAATCGTATGGTATATAAATTTTGTCTCAAAAAAAAAACCCCCAAAAAACTCTTTATAAAATACATTTGAGTTCAGCTTCCAGTCAAGATGGTGTAACCGAGACCAGGTTTATTTTCCCACTTGAAACAACTAAAAACCGGAACAAATATATGAAATAATAGCTCTTCATATATTGGGCACCAGGCAGCAAGGGACAGCAATCCTTGAGGAACAGGAACAGGAACAGATGAGGTGAACCCTATGATTGCCCAGCTCACTGCACTGAGAGTTTCTAGGCCACACTGGAGGGAGGGGGCATTGGGGCAGGACCTGGAGATTTCCTGAGCTGAGGAGACAGAGCTGGAAATGCAGGCGAGCCAAGGCATCTGGGATCAGCTTGTAGAGTACCAGAGACGAGAGAGCTGCACAGAGGGAAACCCCTAGAGACCCGTAGAGGTCCTCCTCGAATATTCGGTTGAGTTCTGATTTGTGGATGGATATGAGGAAACTATCCAAGGCCTGGAAAAGAACCACGCAAAAAAATCAGAGGGAATAGTGCCGAGAAATCACACAGGGCTAGCAATAGTGTTTATTCTTAACAGCCAGAGTGACAGCTCATAATTCACAGGGTATTGCTAAGAGTACTAAGAAGGGTCTTGGCTCAGTAGTAGGGAATAATTAACCATAGAATAAACCCTGCTCAGGCCCTGCCTTGACAAATCTTAAAAACAAAACTTGAAAGAGTCAAACAGTACGTCATTTAACCCACGGCACAACTTTAAGTGGGCGAATATTCATGTGATCGAAGTCTCCAAAGAAAAAAGGGGAGAAGGAAATAATACTTGAAGAAATAATGTCCCCCAAATCCCAAATTTGATGAAAATTGAAACCTAAGGATCCAAGAAACGCCATAAATCCCCAACATAAGAAGCGTGAAGATATATACAAAAGCTGAAAGAATTTTTCAGATGTAAAAATTTATGCTTGTGCCCTGGCCAATGTGGCTCAGCAGTTGGAGTGTTGGCCCACAGACCTAAGAGTTGTGGGTTCGATTCTGTTCAAGGGCATATACCTCAGTTGCAGTTTGGTCCCCAGCCCTGATTGAGGTTGTGTGAGATGCAACCAGTTGATGTGTCTCTCTCACATCGGTGTTTCTCTCTCTCTGTCTCTCTCTCTCCCACCCTATTTGAAGATGTGGGAAAAAAAAATCCTCTCTCTTCCACTCTCTTAAATCAATAAAAAAAAATATTGCAGGCTTTTTGGGTAGAAGTCTAAAAATCATATGGAAATACAAAGAACCTAGAATAGCCAAAACAACTTTGAAAAAGGTGAACAAAGTTGATGAATTTATGTTACCTGTCTTTAAAACTTATTGTAAAGCTACAGTAATCAAGACAATGTGGTACTGGCATCAAAACAGACAAATGGATCAATGGAACAGAATAGAGAGTCCAGAAATAGATCCACATGTATATGGTTAATTGATTTTTGACAAGGATGCTAAGGCAATTCTGCGGGGAAAAAGTTTTCATCTCAACACAATCTGCTAGAGTAATGGGACATCCATAGGCAAGAGAAGCAGGAAGAGGAAACAGAGAAAGAAACAAAAGAACTTTGATCCATGACTCACATTATGTAAAAAATTAACTGAAAATGTGTCTCTCTCACATCAATATCTCTTTCTCTCTTCCTTTCTCTCTCTCCCTTCTTCCCACTCTATCTGAAGATAAATGGGGAGGGGGGGAATAAAAAGAAAAACAACCCAATATAATAATGGGATTAAGATTTAATGGGATTAAGACATTGAATTAAACAAGATATATAAGTGGTAAATAAACAAATGGGAAGATGCTCAACATCAAACATCATTAATTATTACAGAAATGAAAATTAAAACCCAAAGTGATACTACTGAATTCCCATTAAAATAGCTAGGATTTGAAAAATTGAATACCAAGTGTTGGCAAAGATATGGAGGAACTGGAACTCTTATATACAGCTGGTAAGAATATAAAATTGTCCAATCACTTTGGAAAACAATTCGGCAGTCTACTAAAAGGTTAGACCTACTGTATGATTTACCCATTTCATTTATAGTATTTACCCAAGAGAAATGACCAAGACTTGCACATGAACGTTGGAATGTTCACAGCAGCTTTGTCTGTAATAGCCAAAAACTGGAAACAATCTAAATGTCCATCAGTAGGTGTATGGATAAGCCAACTGTGATGTGTCTACACCACAGACTACTACTCAGCAATAAAAAAAAGAATGAGCTATCAATACACGCAAAAACGTAGATGAATTTCAAAATAATTATACTGAATCAAGAAAATCAGGCAAAAAAAGAATATGTATATGCTGGATGAGTCCATTTATATAAAATTCTAGAAAATGCAAATTAATCTGGTAACAGAAAAACAGATTGGTTGTTGCCTGGGAACAAGGAGGAAGGCAAGGTGCTAAGCTCTGTACACACATCCGATTTAGTCCTCTCCCAACCTCAAGAAATGGGGAGTCTGGCTTCCTTTTCCCAGTGAGGAAATTAGACTCAGAGAGGCTAGGTGGTTTGCTTGAAGTCACACAGCTCTCTGTCTTCTCCCACAAGCCCTGAGTGCCCTTTCCCTGGGGACCAGGTGGGCTATTGTGGGGGGGTAGGGAAGATGCTGAGGGTGATTTCTTTCTGCCTTTCCCCCCGCAGGGGTCTAGCCCTCGCTGCTTTCCTGGGCCTGATCCTGTGGCTAGCTCTGGACACTTCCCAGCGACCTGAACAGCTGGTGTCCTTTGCAGGAATCTGCGTGTTTATCATCGTCCTCTTTGCCTGCTCAAAGCATCATCTCTCAGTGAGTGCTTAGTTGTCAGGCCCGAGTGGGTCACAGCCCCTTCTCTCTCTTTGCCTCCTTGGCGGTACAACCACCCTGACAGCAAGACCCTTCCTGGTTTCATGGTGTGGCTACCACCTTCCCCCAGGGCAAGCCTCCCAGAGATCCTGATGCACACCTGAGTTCGGGGATCATCACTAAGGAGTCATTAAATGCTGAGAGGAGTCCAGCTCCCCTCTGCTGGACTAGGACAGCTGGGGGCCCTGCCTATGAAGAAGAAATGGGGGGAGGGCCCAGAAACACAGAGGTTTCACTGAGGCCAGACCCCAAGGCCACAACTCCATCCACACGATGATGACCCAGGACCAAGCGCCATGGCATGCTCAAGGCTGGTCGGGGCTTACATGGGTCCTCAGTTAGACCTTGCCCACCCCTGCCTATTGCTCCAGGCTTATTGCTGCCAAGAGTATGGCCTATTATAAATTCCAGGTAGGATGTGACCACTGGCAATAAGTCTAGACCTCTGACTATGTCCAGCCCTATCCTATAGGTAGGCCAAAGCTCCTGTAGATCCTTAGAGCAGCCCCATGCCCTCTGCTCTCACCCCCTCCCCCCGGAACTGAGCTCACCAGGACCTCTCTATATTGGTGGCAGGTATCTTGGAAGGCCATCTCCTGGGGTCTTGGGCTACAATTTGTACTTGGACTCCTTGTCATCAGAACAGAACCTGGATTTGTTGCGTTCCAGTGGCTGGGCAACCAGATTCAGGTATGTACATGGACCTGGCTTCCCAGGGCATCTTGGGTTGCCATCAAGTGGAGGAGAGCCATTTTGTTGGGGGAAGGTGGATGGTGAGGCCTCAGGGAGGGATTGGGACCAGGATGGTTGGTGTGTAGTGGGCCTTAGACCAGGTGGGCAGTTGGGGGCTGGGCTGTACAGCTGCTTCTTCCCTCAGTCCTGGTGTGACCAGACAGAGCGGTCTCCTCAGAGGCTGGGTCTGATACAGGAGAGTCTCAGAACAGGGATGTTCTTAGGGTACCTGGACACAAGACATGTGGCTGTGGGCAGTCATTAGTGATGTGGAACTTACAGTAGTTAAAAGTGCTTTAAAAATTTCAAATGATTTACTGTGTGTGTGTGTGTGTGTGTGTGTGTGTGTGTGTTTAAGGGTAATGTTTAAATAAAGGCCTACCTCAAGAAACAAGAAAAATTTCCAATAAACTATCTAACCCTGCAACTTAAAGATTTAGAAAGAGAACAAAAAGAAAAGCCCAGAGTTAGTAGAAGGAAGGAAATAATAAATATCAGAGCAGAAATAAAGGACATAGAGATGAAAGAAACAATACAAAAGATCACTGAGACCAAGAGTTGGTTCTTTGAAAAGATAAGCAAGAGTGATCAACCTTTAGCCAGACTCACCAAGAAACAAAGAGAAAGGACCCAAAGTAATAAAATCAGAAACGAAAGAGGCAAAGTAACAACTGACACCACAGAAATACAAAGGATTTTAAGAAAATATTATGAACAATTATATGCCAACAAATTCTACAACCTAGGTGAAATGGACAATTTCCTAGGATCATACAGACTTCCAAAACTCAACTGGGAAGGGTTAGAAAACTTGAATAGACCAATAACAACTAAGGATATAGAAGCAGTAATAGATAAACTCCCAGCAAACAAAAGCCCTGGTCCAGAGAGCTTCACAGGGGAGTTTTCCAAACATTCAAAGAAGAACTAACACCTATTTTCCTCAAACTATTCCAAAAATTTCAAGGGGAAGGAATACTTCCAAACTCTTTTTATGAGGCCAGCATAATCCTTATCCCCAAACCAGATAAAGATACTACAAAAGAAAAAAATTATAGGCCAATGTCCCTGATGAACATAGACACCAAAACTCTCAACAAAATTTTAGCAAATTGGATCCAGCAATATATTTTAAAAATTTTACACCACAACCAACTGGGATTTATCCCAGGGATGCAAGGCTGGTACTATATTCGCAAATCAATAAATGATACACCACATAAACAAATTGAAAGATAAAAATCATATGATTATATCAATAGATGTGAAAAAGTATTTGACAAAATTCAGCACCCATTTTTGATAAAAAAAAAGAAAGAAAGAAAGAAAGAAAGAAAGAAAGAAAGAAAGAAAGAAAGAAAGAAAGAAAGACTCTGAGCAAAGTGTGAATAGAAGGATCATACCTCAACATAATGAAGACCATATATGACAAACCTATAGCCAACGTCATAGTCAGTGGGCAAAACTAAAAGCATTTTCATAGGAACAGGAACAAGACAGGATGTCCACTTTCACCACTCTTATTCAACATAGTGCTGGAAGTCTTAGCCACAGTGATCAGACAAAAATAAAAAATAAAAGGTACCCAAATTGGAAAGGAGGAAGTGAAACTGTCATTATTCACAGATGACATGATATTGTATATAGAAAAACCTAAAGACTCCACCAAAAAACTACTAGATTTAATAAATGGCCAAGAGACATATGAAAAAATGCTCAATGTCACTAATTATCAGAGAGATGCAAATCCAAATGACTACGAGGTAGCCCTGGCCGACTTGGCTCAGTGGTAGAGCATCGGCTTGTGGACCAATGACTTGTAGGTTTTATTCCAGCCAAGGGCACAGCACCTCAGTTGCATTTCTTCCCCGGCCCTGGTCGGAGTCATATGGGAGACAACCAGTCAATGTGTCCCTCTCACATCGATGTTTCTCTCTCTATCCCTTTCTCTCCCTCTCTTTCCCTTTCGCTCTATCTGAAGATAAATAGAAAAGTATCCTCGGATGGAGATTTAAAAAAATGGCTATGAGGTATTACCTCACACTTGCCAGAATGGCTGCCATCAACAAACCATCAAACAAATACTGGCGAGGGTGTGGAGAAAAGGGGACTCTAGTACACTGCTCGTGGGAATGCAGACTAGTGCAATCACTATGGAAAACAGTATGGTGTTTCCTCAAAAAATTAGAAATGGGACTACCAGTAATTCAACTTCTAGGAATATATTTTAAGAAGCCTGAAACACTAATCAGAAAGAATATATGCACCCCTATGTTCATAGCAGTACTATATACAATAGCTAAGATCTGGAAAAAGCCCAAGTGTCCATGACTAGATGAGTGGATAAAAGAGCTATGGTACACATATACACAGTGGAGTACTATGCAGCTGTAAGAAAGAAAGATCTCTTACCCTTTGAGATGATGCGGAGGGACCTGGAGAGCATTATGCTAGGCAAAATAAGCCAGTCAGAGAAAGACAAGTACCACGTGATCTCACTTATTTGTGGAATATAATGAACAGAATAAACTGAATAGATCCAGAGACATGAAACTAAGGAACAGACGGACAAACTCCAGAGGGAAGGGGGGTGGGACAGTTGGAAGAGATCAGCCAAAGAACTTATATGCATATATGCATAACCAATGGACGCACAACAGTGTGATGAAGGGGGTTGGGGGTTGGAGTGGGGTGGAGGATGTCAGTGGGGGAAGAAGGAGGGACATCTGTAAAAAGAAAAATAAAGCAAAAGCATGTTCTTTAAAAAATCACACACACAGCCCTGGCCGATTTGGCTCAGCGGTTAGAGCGTTGGCCCGCAAACCAGAGAGTCCCGGGTTCAGTTCCTACTAAGAGCATGTACCTCAGTTGCAGTTTGTCCCCGGCCTTGGTTGGGGTCATGTGGATGGCAACCACTCGATGTGTCTCTCTCACATTGATGTTTCTCTCTCTTTTCCTCCCTCTCTCCCTCCTGCTCTGTCTGAAGATAAATGCAAAAATGTCCTCGGGTGAGGATAAAAAAAAAAAAAAAATCACACCCACAAAAATAAATAAAGGTAATATTTATTTTAATTTTTTTTCCCCTAACACCATTTATTCACTCTATGCCTACTTCCACCTCCACCCCCAACCCCAAGGTAATGTTTAGCTTGTTGAAGTTATATTTTTTTGTTTTTTGTTTTGTTACTCCTTACTCAAGGATATTTTTTCCATTGATTTTTGAGAGAGAGAGAGAGAGAGATAAAGAGAGAGAGAGAGAGAGAGAGGTGTGAGAAAGACACATCCCACACGACCCCAACTGGGACTGGGATCAAACCTGCAACCGAGGTACATGCCCTTGACGGGGAAATCAAACCTGTGATCCTACAGTCCACGGGCTGACGCTCTAACCACTGAGCCAGTGTGGCGAGGGCACCGCTCGCTGTATTTCTCCCTTCGTTGTTTCTTTATTCTCCAAATAATTCTCATCTCAGAGTGTTTCTTTTTATTTTTTTTTATCCTCACCCGAGGACATTTTTCCATTTTTTGTTCAGATAGAGCGAGAGGGAGAGAGAGAAACATCGACGTGAAAGGGACACATCGAGTGGCTGCCACCCGCACAACCAACCAGGGCCGGGGACAAACTGCAACCGAGGTACATGCCCTTAGCGGGAACCGAACCCGGGTCTCTCTGGACCGCAGGCCGACGCTCTGACCGCTGAGCCAAACCGGCCAGGGCTCAGAGTGTTTATTTACAGTGTATTGAAGGTTGTCTTCCGGAGGACATGCGTGGGAGGGGAGAGTGGCCAGGAATGGGGCTTTAAAGGCGTCCAGGTGGCTCCTCAGCCCCGATAGGGCTAAAACCTGGGGAACCAGTCCTTGAACCAACCTGCTTGGGGGTGTGAGGACCCTCTCCCCCTGGCCTCACTCCAGAGTTTGTTTTGTTTTCTCCTTTCAGATCTTCCTGAGCTACACCGAGGCTGGCTCCAAGTTCGTGTTTGGGGAAGCTCTGGTCAAGGATGTCTTTGCCTTTCAGGTCAGCTGACTCTTGGTCGTGTGGCCTTCACACCCTCTGCCAGGCGCTTCCAGCTACTAGGGCATCTGAGCAAGCTGTGGGGGGCAGGCCTTGGGGGCGTCCTAGAAGCTAAGGAAGCTTAAGCCTCAGGTCCTGGGAGGGACCCTGGCAATGTGATCACATGTCCTCTGGTATGTTTTCACTTATGTTAGCCGCATCCTTCATCTTTTCTCCCTTTCTGGAGGAATATGCACACGCCTGCTGCTTGCATCTCTCCCCTAAACCACCTTTAGAACCATGAATTCATAGACCGTCAGGCTAACAAGGATGCTCAGTGATCTTGGGTCTCCTCTTCATATTGGAGGAGGTCACACCAAGGCCAGAGAGGAGCAGTGACCTGGCCACAATCACCCAGTGAGTTAGGGCAGAGCCAGGCCTAGAGCTGAGTTGTTGGACTTCCAGTCGAGTGATGTTTCTTCCTCATACTCTAAGCGGAAGTCAGTGATAGCAGGCCTCCCTTCCAAAGAGCATGTCTAATCACAGTAGTAATACGTTTAAATCATATTAATGGTTGCTAAAGATTTTGAGATCGGATGTTCAGTCAAGAGGGAAAAATAAGGGAGTTGGGCTTATCCTTAACCATCCTCAGAATTTCACTGTCAGATACTTTCCCTGGCCCCTGGGAGGCCTTGTCCTGTGAACTCCTGGTGATTGGCCAGTGGCTTTCTGAGCAAAGATGGGTCAGGTGAGGGAGGATTCGACAAATGCTCCATGGCCAGAGAATTCCCCCTCTCATAAGATTCACTAAACAAAAAGTTTCATTTATTGTCCCGCTCCCTGCATCATGCACACACATACCTGCATGATGCGCGCGCGCACACACACACACACACACACACACACCAGGCTTGGGACTTATCTTCACTGTGGGAGTGACTTTGTTGCTGAGTCAAAGAGAAGACTCAGAAGCTTTCTTTTAGTTTTTTCCACGAACCACTGGACCTAGTCCAAGGCATTGGGCCCATGTCAGCCTGGGGAAGTCTTTTCTGAGCTGGCTCAGATTTTTAGAATCCAAGCTGCTTGCTGCTGGGCCATAGTCCAGCTCATCACTCCTCCAGGAAGTTGAGTCCCTGCTGCAGTCTTCTTCAGTCCTCCTCCCTGGCCGAGAGTCCAGCACAGATGATGTGGAAGCCACCTCCTTCCTGGCTGTATCGTTTTGATTAGTCATTCCACCTTGGCTCTATCTCCCTCTGGTAACTTTCCACCTACACGCTGTCCTCCCCCCAGGCTCCCTCATCCTCCCTGGGTCTGGCTGACCTGGAGCACATGGCCACTCATTCCTTCACTGACACTCTGGCCTCTGGA
Organism: Molossus molossus; assembly: GCF_014108415.1. Taxonomy (NCBI): domain Eukaryota; kingdom Metazoa; phylum Chordata; class Mammalia; order Chiroptera; family Molossidae; genus Molossus; species Molossus molossus. Next base: position 2,906,259 of record NW_023425360.1, on the reverse strand, counting down.
ACATACACCCGCTTCCTAAGCTCAGCAGTGCTGCTCCCATGGTCTTCCTGAGGAGCCCCAGGGGGGAAGGAAAATGTTCTCATCTCCCAGGGATTTCAGGGTGTCTGCCTTATGCAGCCTCTGCAATCCCCAGTGGCCAAATTTTGCAAAAAAAAAAAAACCCAAACAAACCAAAAAATAAATAAGATGAGGACTGAAAGGTGCCATGGATTTAGTCATTAATGGGTCACTGGTTACCTTAGCACCATTTTCAGGGGAGGGACTGAGAGATAAATGGAGATGGAATTGGGATGAAAAAGGAGAGAGACATGACAACTGAAGCAGGAGACATCTTGTCAGAGCGTGGCAAGTACAGAGGTCTCTGCAGGAGACTTGGACAGGCGGAGTTACACACAAGGAGCTGGTGGTGAGGTCAGCAGGAAGTGAGGGGGCGTGTCCGGGGTATCTGCTCTTCTGTAATGCTGGTGGTGCTGCAGCATTCGCCTCTGAGGACCTTCTTGCTTTGGGTTATTGTGGTTCATTGTTGCCGGGGCGGGTGACAGGGCTCTGTGTGCAGTGCTTGGGCCTTGGGCCTGGGGAGTGTAAGGGTTTTGCCTGGACAGCCTCAGGGAGTCATCCAGAGCACTGGCTTAGCTCCCTCCAGGGAGAAGCAGCAGCAGGGCCATGTCCAAGTGGGCTTAGTCCTACCTTTGGAACCTGTTTCCTGTTGAGGACACGACATCTGCTTACAGGTTGTGGTTCTCAGAGTGTGGTGTCCGAACTAAGCAGCAGCAGCAGCATCTTGAAAGGCCACATTCTCAGACCCACCCCGGACATACTGAATCTGAAACTCTGGGGGTGGCGCTCCACATGTGCATTTCTAACGAATTCTCAGGTAATACTGCAGGTCCACACTTTGAGAACCACTGGCTGGGAGAAGCTAAAAGTGGCTTCTCCCTTGAGTTATAGGCAAACACTGACACGAGCAGGCCCAGCCAGGACTCACTGGGGCAGCGATACCCTGGGCTCAGGCTGTCCCATGGAGAAGATGCTTGCTGTCCCTGAAGACAGAGAAATGAGGCCTCAGTGCTGAGCAAAGCTCCCCAGGGTCATGGCAGGGTCTTGGCAACCTGCTTGGTGGGCAGGGGATACTCTGTCTTTTTGCAGGTGTTTGACCTTGGGCAGGTGACCAACATGGCACAGCCTCAGTGTCCCCGTTTGTGGAGTGAAGTTTCCTGACTGGGGGATCATATTGACTTCAGGGACCTTATTTAGTATTAAATGTTCCACCTTAGAAAATTGGGGCCACCTCTCCTCTCCCCCATTCATCTTCCCTCCCTAAATAGTCACCCTTTAAATCCAAAACACCATAGATTCCACCATAGATCCCCTGTCTCACAGATAGAAAAGGTCTCTTGGTTGCCGCCAGTAGAAAGTCTAATTCTGCAGTTGGGTCCAATGCCCTGGGCATCTCCTTCCTGGCTCCAGACCTGCCAGCCTGCTGAGCAGTCCCTTCACATGATAAATTGGACAAGCTGTCTAGACAGTACGTGATCTTCTATGCGTTTTACTCCAAGTGACAGCAGAATGATGTCACCACCCCTCGTGCTGGGGGTGTGTCCAGTACCAGGCAGTCAGGGGGAGTCACGGGACACGAAAGGCTTTCTCCAGCCAGTGCCTGTGTTCCCTGTCAGGTGACATCCCCCGCTGCAGTGAAGTGGGTGACAGATGTCAAAAGGGGCAAGTCCAGATAAACCCCACAGCCTGTCTGGGAAGGAAAAGAAAGAGAAAACCATCTTTCTCATCTTGTCTCTCCTCTGCAGGGGAGCGGCCTGGGGCGGTCTCTGCTCTCCGTATGGCCACTCTGTCATCCCCGTGCATTTTGAACGAGAGCCTAAATCTGATTGCTCAAGATGCTCTCTTCTTAAAAACAAAAACAGCTCTTCCTCCACCCCTCTCTGCTCTGGCCCCTCTTCCTTCCAGCACAGCCAAGCTTCTCCACAGAGCTTGTACTCTTGCTGCCTCTGCTTCATGTCCCTCTCCTCCTCGGTTCCCGGACACTTGGCCTCTGCCCCACCCCTTGTCTGACATTCTCTCCCTTGGGCCACCAGCGACCGCTGAACCACTGGGTGCCAAGGGTCCATTTCAGCCCTTATTTTTCTTTTTTGTTGTTGTTGTTGTTTGTTGTTGTTTTTGTTTTTATTAATTAATTTTTGTTACAGATGTTTCTCCTCCCCCTCCCTCCCTGCCCTTTCCCCAGTTTGTTGTCCCTGTCCACTGTTCATGCATACATGCATATAAGTTCTGTGGTTAATCTCTCCCCCACCACCCTCCTATTTAGGGGATTGTCAGTCTGTACCCCACTTCTGTGTCTCTGGGACTACCCCCTTCCTCAGACTGTTATGTTCATTATATTCCACAAATAAGTGAGATCATATGAAACTTGTCTTTCTCTGTTTGGCTTGTTTCACTTAGGATGATACTTTCCAGGTCCCTCCATGTCGTCTCAAAGGATGAGATCTTTCTTTCTTACCGCTGCGTAGTACTCCATTGTGTATATGTACCACAGCTTTTTTATCCATTCGTCTACTGATGGACACTTGTCAGCCCTTATTTTTCTAGCGTTCTCTGCTGTGTCTGGCACAGCTGACAGCCATGGCTTCTGGAAAAGCTGTCCTTGTCTCCTGGGCTTCCTCCAACCTCTCTGTTTCGTCTTTGCCTTTTCCATATGCCACTCCTGGCCCGCTCACCCCTTAATAACAGTGACCCCAGGGCCTGGCCTTAGTCAATGCCCTTCTCACTGAGGACAGTTTCCTCTGCACTGCATCTGCCCCTCGGCCTCCACCTGTACTTCTGTGCAGATGAGCCCCAAACCAAGGCCTGGCCAGCCCCTCCTCCGCACTCCTGACCTTTTATCCCGCTTGGATGGTCTGCGGGCATCTCGAACCCAGCAGATTCGAAACCAGATTGATGAGCTTTCCCCAGACCTCTCCTCTGCCTATGCTCCCCTCCCCTGAGAAGTGTCCACCTGTCATAGAAAATTGGAGGAGCAGATGAGGAATTGGATATAGAGAAAGAAGAAAACAAAAAGTCCACAGTCCCAGCCCACAGAGGCAACTTTGTTGACTGTTTGGATGAACTGGTTTTAATGTCCTTTCAATGGTTTTAATGTCCGATTCTCCCACTTAACATTTTACCATAAGAATGTTCCCATGGTATTACCGACTCTGAGTAACTTATTATTTTGAAACTGTTTGGAACAGATAATACGTTTCATCAGAACAAAAGGGGATATGGTAAAAAGTGAGTCTCCCTCCCGCCCCTGACCCCCAAGTCCCCCAGTTCCCTCTCCAAGGCAACTGCCATTCCCAGGCGCTTGGAGACCCTTCTAGTGATATTGCGTGTCCACACAAGAGCACACGCAGCGCCACCCACCCTTTTGACACACATACTAGCAGCCTGTTCTACACCTTCCCTTTCTCATTGGACCACCTGTCTTGGCAGTCATTCCATAGCTGCCCAGAGAGAACCCCCTGTTCTTGCTTCCCGACTTCAGCGCCCCACTGTGTGGCCGCACATCAGGCTATTGAACTCGCCCTCCGCTGAGACACGGTTACATTGTTGCCTGTCCTGGTGATTGTAAACCAGCCTGCGGTGAGGCAGCCCTGGGCTGGGCCCTGGTCCGGGATGAGGCGGTGGATGCGAGAGGTGTTGAAGGGGGAACTGGTGAGGCTTGGAGTGAGGGAAGAGAAGTGACAAGCCTGGTAATAGGGAACAAGGTGACAAGAGGAAATGCCGGTTGCAGGTCCAGGAGGAATCTCATTCTTAGTGATCTGAGGGGCCCCAGAGCACAGGAGGGAGGTTAAGTCCAGAGTCCTGGCCACGGGTGAGCTCACAGCGGAGGATGGACACTGTGCAAGGAGGTAGGCCCTGAGCCCCCACAGCCTGAGAGGCAGACATCTATACCATTTTACAGGTGATAAAAAGTGGCAGACTCAGGTCTTGCCTCTCTACCACAGCACAGGCCTCGTCTGTGGTGAGGGGAGGAAGAGGGATGGCTGGGTGGATGGTCAATATTTAGTGGAGAAAGACATGCCTCCAAAGAGGCCACATAGGTGATTCCGTGGCAAGGCCTTGGACGGAAAGGGCTGTCTAGTGTCTCCGAGGCCCTGCCTGGTCCCCTACCACCTGCTTGCCTCTGAACTAGGGCCTCTCCTCTTTCCTGACAGGTTCTGCCCATCATTGTTTTCTTCAGCTGTGTCATGTCAATTCTCTACCACGTGGGCCTCATGCAGTGGGTGATCCTGAAGGTGAGTCCCAATGCCTCGAGCTGGTTCTCCCAGAGACACCTGGGAACAGGGCTCACACTCTCCCAGAATGCCTTGCTCCCAGAGCTCAAACCCTCCCTCAATCCCCTGCTCCCAGTGTCTACACCTTCTCAAATCTACTGCTAACCAAACATCTTTTCCATCTTTTCAGAGTCTCTTGTCATAATACTAAGCAGAAATGGTACCACAAGCCAAGGTGATCTTGGTAGGAGGGAAGTTTGTAGAATTGAGGCTGCTTTGAGAAGAAATGTTAGCGAGAAAAATAATGGAGACCAAAAAGATCTCGGGAGACTGGAGCAGGGGCCATATTGGCCAGACTTAGTTAGTGTAAATGTCAAATCCTGTGCTTCTGATCAGAAAATCTGCTGCACGAAACCAGGATGCAGGAGACAGCATTGGACCTGGCAAAAGATGCTGAGCGTTTAACTGGCTGAGCTCAGAATAAACCCACACCACAAGGTGGCTGCCAGAAATGCAGAAACTGCCTGTGGTTATGTTAAGAGTTTACAGACTGTGGCATGAGGGAGGCAATGATGCCCACATCTGGAGAACATGCTTAACCAAGGGGCTACGACAAACTGAACCATCAGCGGGAGAGTGGAGGATTGAACACGGTACCCTCCACAGAATGACTGGAAGAAGTAGGGATGAGCAAAAGAAGGCTAGGGTGGAGGAGGCTGTGGAGGATAGCTGTCTCTAAATACACAGAAAGTGCCCTGGCCAGTTTAGCTCAGCAGTTTGAGTGTTGGCCCGTGGACCAAAGAGTTGCAGTTTGATTCCGGCCAAGGACACATACCTGGGTTGCGGTTCGTCCCTGGCCCTGGTCGGGATCATGCAGGAGACAAACAGTCGATGTGTCTCTCTCACATGGATGTTTCTCTCTCTCTCTCTCTTTCTCTTCCTCCCTCCCTCCCTCCCATTCTGTCTGGAGATAAATGGAAAAATATCCTCGGGTGAGGATTAAAAAATAAAATAAATAAAAAATAAATTAAATTTAGGGAAATTAGGGAAGGGGCAGCCTGAGAGGTACAAGCAGTGAGGAGAAATTCCAGGGAAACAGATTTCATTTTGATTGAAAGGAAGAGTTTCTTTTCTTTTCTTTTTTTTTTTTATCCTCACCCGAGGATATTTTTCCATTTTTTGTACAGATAGAGCGGGAGGGAGAGAGAGGAAGGGAGAGAGAGAGAGGAACATCGATGTGAAGGGACACATCGAGTGGCTGCCACCCACACGACCAACCAGGGCCGGGGACAAACTGCAACCAAAGTACGTACCCCTAGCGGGAACCGAACCCGGGTCTCTCCGGACCGCAGGCTGACGCTCTAACCGCTGAGCCAAACTGGCCAGGGCGAAAGGAAGAACTTTCTAATAAAGTGTTTCCAAACCTTTTTCATGAAACTCTAGTTCTGCAGCAGGTTAACAAATGCTACTAGGTAAAGGGATTCCATGGTCAAATGATTCTGTGAAGCTGACCAATTTAAAAAGGTATTGTACAGCACTTCCCAGAGCCTTCGCTGGGCTAATATATATTAGTTCTCTCCAAGGGGTGTGGGTATAGTGACTCTCAAATGTATTTGACCAAGGAATCCTTTTCTCATGGATTGTAAGCCCCCCCATCAATGGAGGTTTGAAAGGAGAAGATGAATAGACCTTTTGGAGGGAATGTAGGTGGGAGTTGGGAGTTGGGAGTTGGAAGGGGGACTTGTAAGGTAATTCCACCCTGGACTCTACCTGCCTCTGGGGCTTGCTGATGCTGGCCACCAAGAGTACCCGCTTCCTTCTAGATCGCCTGGCTAATGCAGGTCACCATGGGCACCACCGCCACTGAGACCCTGAGTGTGGCTGGAAACATCTTCGTGAGCCAGGTGGGTCCTGCAGCGTCCTGCTCTCATGCTCCTCGGCCGTCTTCCCAGAGACCAGCCGCCCCGGTCCCTGGGGCTCTGCTTCAGTCAGCGGAAGAGCCATATAAACCTTCCTGCGGGGTCCCCAGAGGCGATGCCCCAGGGACGCTCATGTGGGCTGCCCCGTGCCTGGGTCATTCCAGGGAGTGGTATTGTCTGGCATCTCCTACTGTTCTAGGCCTAGGCCGCCTTCAGCTTAGGGACTCACAAATCTCAGAGATGGAGTCCAACTTTGTCCTTTTGTACATGAGGAAGCTGAGGCTCAGTGGTGGGGATGACTGGCTAGGATCCCACAAGATGAGGCAGGACTTAGAATCCTGTTTTGTTTTTTTATTCTGACCAGGGTTCTTTCCACCACATCATTTTGTCTTTTTTTTACCCCTCTTTCTGAAAAAGTGTTTTTCAAAGTAAATGTGACTCTGAAGGCACTATCAGTCTTAAGTCCCTTTCAGAAGGCCCGACCCTCCCAGGGTGAGTCTCTGCAGACCGCTCCAGGAGTCGGGCCCATCTGAGTTACCAAGAGACATACTTGCCCTTCTTCCTGCGACCCCCAGGCTTCAGTAAAAGTTCAGGCCTGGAGTTACATCTGCTCCTGGCCCTTTGCATGAGAAGAGGTCATTTTTTGAACCTCTCTTATCCTCTGTTTGCTCTCCTGAAAAGTGGGGATGATCTCTTCTTTCTCAGAGGTTGTAAGTAATTAATGTGAGGTGCTTAATGGGGTGCTTGGACGTGGTAGGCACTTGACACGGCAGCATCATCAGGCCGAGTGGAAGGACTGGGGGTCCTTGCCCAGGGCCAGGCTGACACTGATGTTCAGAGAAGTTCAGTCAAGTACAGACCACCTTCTGTCTCTTCCCCTGGGGGCCCCCAGCACTCACTGTGACCTGCCCACTCCCGGGGGGTGGAGGAAGGAACTCCCCAGGTGCCTGTGCCAGCCTGACCGGTTCTGTTTGTCTGACATCTTTTTCGTTTGTAGACCGAGGCCCCTCTACTAATCCAGCCCTACTTGGCAGACATGACCCTCTCTGAAATCCACGTTGTCATGACCGGGGGCTATGCCACCATTGCTGGCTCCTTGCTGGGTGCCTACATCTCCTTTGGGGTATGAACGCATTCTTGATGGAAGTATAATTTGCTGTAATTTTTTCGGAGGGCATCTATCAGCCAGTTTTAAAATAGTTCCCTTTGATCTAGTTAGGAATATTATGATACAGAAATATTTCCACAAGTGGTCAGAAAATTCAAAATTCTGTTATTATTTGTAGTAGAAAAGCAAAACAAAGTACGAAACAACCTAAGTGACAAGCAGTAAGGGCATGAGTTGGGTAAATGCATCCGTATACAATGAGCGCAATGCCGCTAAGTCCTAGAGTGAGGTAGGCCGTGGTCTGCCTTTCCCTGTCCCAGATGCTGTGTGTGCAAGAATCGGGGTATGAGAGAATGACACCCACTGTCCTCTTTTCTGGTCCCAAATTCCACTTCTCAGCTCTGTCCTTGAAGGGTGGCCAAGGAGGGGCTTGAGGCCAGGCCAGGCGGCCCCTCAGTCCTTCCTTCCCTCAGGTCCCTGGGCTGCATTTGTGAGCTCAGCGCCACGTCCCGCAGAGCATGCTGGGCAAGAGGCAGCTGTGCCTTTCCCAGAAGGCCTCTTGTCCTGGTCTTCCGGCCTGGCAGCCTGCCCCCTAGAACTTTAGAGGTCGCCTTATCTCATGGAGGCTTAGGAAAGGCCCATCAGAGCGGGTACACCTCCCCCACCCCCACCAATGGATTTAGGAAGGAGTTTGATATTTCAAAAATGCAAACTCAAAGCTGTTCCTGGTGACGTATTAGGGGAAGGAATACCATAATATTTTCAGGACTTAGGGCCTTTGACTGTCTTAACCTTGTTCCAGGGCTCACAGCCAGTCGAGAGATGGTGTTCTTTCTACTGCATGAGCATGGCTGCCCCTGAAGACTAAATCCTGGGAAAACTCTGTCCCTTTTCTATAATCTGCCTTACAATTCATCCTACTTTCTTCCCCTTTCTCAGGGAGGAGCCCAGGGTAGCCCCAGGCAGCAGGGCCTCCCCACTGAAGGGGCCCACTTTCCTGTAGCTCCACAGAATGTGCAGAGGCTGCGGGATCAGCCAGGTGGCTATGGGTCTCCATTCACAGCCTATGGTCTGGCTCCAAGGCTACCACCGTAGCCGGCCCAGGTGAAAAGCGCCTACGTAAGGAGTCTGGTATCAGAGAAGCTCTCTTCTGCCCCCACCTGGCCCTTGGCTGCCATTGCAGCAGCCCTAGGACCCCTAGACCAATTTCTCCTCACCCTCTCCCTTTGTCCTCACTGGCTCTGTCCTCAGCCCCTGAAATCCAGGAAGATCCCTCTTGTTCTGTCTTCCTTTCTCTCTGTTGGTCAGCTTCTGTCTCCCTTCGCCCTACACCCCTCCTATTGCGAATATCTGGGTATTTCTAGACCTGCGCTGTCCAACACAGCAGCCATTGGCCACACGTGGCTGGCTATTGAGCACTTTACATATGGCTGGTCTGAAATAAGATCTGCTATGAGAGTTCTTTTTTTTTAATCCTTACCCAAGGATATTTTTCTATCTATCTTCAAATAGAGTGGGAGGGAGGGAGGGAGGAAGGGAGATTGAAACATCGATGTGAGAGAGACACATCGATTGGTTGCCTCCCACACAACCCTGACCAGGACCGGGGACTGAACCACAACCGATGGACGTGCCCTTGACCGAAATCGAACCCACGACTCTTTGGTCTGCAGGCCGACGCTCTAACTGCTGAGCCAAACTAGCCAGGGCAGATCTGCTATGAGACTTAGTATGGAAAAAAAAATTAATATATTTTAAAATAAGTTTAATATTGATTACATGGATGGAAAGATAAAATTTGGATAGATTGAGTTGAATAAAGTATATGATTAAAATTAATTTTACTTGCTTTTTATGTGTTTATTTTTTTTACTTTTCATTTTTTTAATTGGCCACTAGAAACTTTAAAATCACAGATGTGGTTCCCACTATATCTGCACTGGACAGTGCTGATCTAGACCTCGGAGGTCCCAGGGGTCACTTGACTGAATCCTTTCATGGTGCCTCCACATACCTCTCCCTTTCACCATATTTCCAAAAAGCCCCAAAACAGTCACTAGCTCTCTCTGCTAATCCCGGAAACTGGTCTCTCTATACACCCCCCTGGTTCAGGAGCCACCGAGAGACGAGGTTTAGATGTGTGTCTGGAGCTGTGAACACAGGCTGTGCAGGGTGACATTGGGGGGCCGCCACTGATGCCCCTTAGTCAACGGTGCAAGAGTGGGAGCCCCTGGGCAGGGTCTGTGGGGTCCTGAGCAGGGCCAGTGGTGACCTACCGGTGGGGCTGCACTGCTTGGCCCCCACATGTCCTCCCTGTTCTCCCCCTCGCAGATTGACGCGGCCTCCCTGATTGCTGCCTCTGTGATGGCTGCCCCCTGTGCTTTGGCCCTGTCCAAGCTGGTCTACCCGGAGGTGGAGGAGTCCAAGTTCAGGAGTGAGGAGGGAGTGAAACTGAGCTCCGGGTGAGCACAGTAGGATGCGTGCTGGTGGGGGGCTGGGGACAGGAGCAGAGGCGGGGGACCTTTCCACCAACCCTGGGCCCACCTCTCTGCTTAAATTGCCCTCTTTTGTGGCTTCACTTAGAAAAATGCAGACTCCAGTTCTTATATCTTAATTTCCATTCTCGGACCAGAAGGACACAATGGATTGCTCAAGGCATGAGAGAGTGACCTGGGTCTTAGGGACATGGCCTGGTGTGTGTATGGTGAGGGTCATGGAAGGCTGCATGCCACCTTCTCCACATGCCTTGGACTCTGACCTCCAGTATGTCAATCACATATTAACATACTGAGCATGGTTCTGGATTTCACTCACCTCTTAACATCGCTTCATTACAGTATTAATAGCTGTTGTGTAACATCTGATCCTTTAAAAACATGGAAAAGGTGCTGCTTTCGATAAATGTGCTTGGGGATACAGTACCCAGTCCCAACCTCACAGCTTCCTGAAGGCCCAGAGCAGCACTGCCCCTTATAGAAACATGCTGTGAACAACGCCTTTGACTTTACATTTTCTGGTCACTGTCTTAAGAAAAGTATAAAGAAGCAGGTGATTTTAATAAAATATTTTATTTAACCCAACATATCTAAAATATTATTATTTCAACATTTTATTAAATGATTGTTTTTATTTTTATTTATTTTTTTTAAATTTTTTTCCTTTATTGATTTTAGAGAGAGAAAAAGTGAGAAGGAGAGAGAGATAGAAACATCAATGAGAGAGAACATCGATTGGCCACCTCCTGCATGCCCCTCACTGGGGATTTGGCTTACAGCCTGGGAATGTGTCCTGACTGGGAATCGAACCCGCGACCTCTTGGTGCAGGGTCAGTGCTCAACCACTGAGTCACACCGGCTGGACTAAATGATTGTTTTTATATTGATGTTTTGTACTAAATCTCTAAAACCTAGTGTGTAATTTCTTCTTACAATATATCTCAATTCCGAGCAGTGTCCTTTCAAGTGTTTAAAAGCCCCATGTGGCTAATGGCTCCTGTCATGGACAGCTCTGCATTGGAAGCCTGGGTCTAATCCTGGTGCTGGGACCATCCCCTCTCTCTCTGGGTGTCAGAGGGAAAACAAGGACCTTTGGCTCTGAAACACATTGTCCAGGGTTCTTCTCTAACCCCCATAGGATGAGAGGCCCTGCTGTTTTTGGGGACAGGCCAATAAGTGGCTCTTGATCCCAACTACAGAGATGCTCAGAATCTCATAGAAGCCGCCAGCAGCGGGGCCGCCATATCGGTGAAGGTTATTGCCAACATCGCAGCCAACCTGATTGCCTTCCTGGCTGTGCTGGCCTTCATCAACGCTGCCCTCTCCTGGCTGGGGGACATGGTGGACATCCAGGAGCTCAGCTTCCAGGTACAGTCTGGCTGGCCTGCAGGGCCTGTGGAGTGGGCAGTCCTGGGCAGTGGGTGGTGGGTGGCCCCCCCTAGCAGGGCCCAGGCCAGCCCAGGTCTCAGCAGTTCCTCTTGCCTTGTGTCTCAGCTCATCTGCTCCTACATCCTGCGGCCTGTGGCTTTCTTGATGGGCGTGGCCTGGGAGGACTGCCCGGTGGTGGCTGAGCTGCTGGGGATCAAGCTGTTTCTGAATGAGTTTGTGGCCTATCAGGAGCTGTCCCAGTACAAGCAGCGCCGCCTCGCTGGGGCTGAGGAGTGGGTCGGCGGCAAGAAGCAGTGGATCTCCGTGAGTGTCCCAGGCCCCTCCCCGAGGCAGGGGCGTGACCTAGCTGCTCTCCCTGCTCCCTGGGCCCTGCATTCAACCCTCATATGCTACTGCCCTGGGCTCCGGACGGCTTCAGGCTTCACTGCCGTCACCTTGAGACCTCTCAGGAGGCTGAGGCGTGGGGAAGGAGCCCTGTGGAGACATCTGAGATCTAGCTGTAGATGGGCCACTGTCCTGTGGCCTGGGGCCAGCCGTTGCTCCTTGCCTCTCCTATTGGAAAACTGGTGTAGCACCTGCCCTGTCTACCCCAAAGGAGTGGGTGTGAGCCTCCAGGGAGCGACCTCACCACCATGTTTACTGTCAGTGTGTTGCATTCAGCTCCAGGGTTGGCTCTTTCCGTTAAAGTTTATTTATAAAACTGTAAAAGCTCTATAAAACGAACCTTTCTAAAGGAATAAAAGCTCTAGCCCTGGCTGGTTTGACTCAGCGGTTAGAGCGTCGGCCTGCGGTCCGGGGAGACCCGGGTTCAGTTCCCGCTAAGGGCATGTACCTCGGTTGCAGTTTGTCCCCGGCCCTGGTTGGGTTGTGCGGGTGGCGACCACTCGATGTGTCCCTTTCACGTCAATGTTTGTCTCTCTCTCTCTTCCTCTCTCTCCCTCCCGCTCTATCTGAACAAAGAATGAAAATATGTCCTCTGGTGAGGATAAAAAAAAAAAAAAAGGAATAGAAGCTCTATGTAGCATCATCTGGAATGAAAGTTACCTGTCTCATCATCCTAAAGTAACAGTGATTGTTGTTCTATATTTTTTCTTCTATTTCTTTAAAGAGAGTATATATAGTTTGTTTGTTTTTTAAATCCTCACCCGAGGATATTTTTCTATTTATCATCAGATAGAGTGGGAGGGAGGGAGAGAGAAGGAGAGGGAGAAACTTTGACGTGAGAGAGACATATTGACTGGTTGCCTCCTGCACGACCCAACCAGGGCCGGGGATGAACTGCAACCTAGGTCCGTGCCTTTGACCAGAATCGAACCCGCAACTCATTGGTCTGCAGGCTGATGCTCTAACTGCTGAGCAAAACCAGCCAGGGCGAGAGTATATATAGTTTTAATTTTAGTATCCAAACTGTATTTTTTCTAATTTTTAAAATTGATTAATTAATTTATTTTTGTTACAGATGTTTCTCCTTTTTCTTCCATTGACACACTCCTCCCTGCTCCCATCCCCCCTCCTTCACCATGTTGTTGTGTATGTCAGTTGGTTATGCATCTAAGTTCTTTGGTTTATCTCCTGTAGCCAGCTTTTATTCTCACCTACTATTATGACATAAGCATCATGTTTTATATCTGTAGCCTCACACATTTAGCCCACTCCCTGTTGTCGGGCCATTCGGATTCATTCTGTTGGGCGATTATACATGAAGCTGCAAGAATAAGTTTTGTACAGAACGTTTCCCTGCTCTGCGATCCTTTCCTCGGCAGCTTTCCCAGATGTGATGACGGAGTCACATGGCATGAGTCCTCCTGCGGTTGCTGCCAGGAACTGTCCCAAAGGGGTGTAGCAGCTGAACTCACCCCCCGCTGTGCCTGTGCGCACTGACTTCACCACACATTGAACAGCTTCGAGTAGCTTAAAAGAAGAAGTTCTGCTATTTGAATGGGCAAATAAGAGCTCGTTGTGTTCATGTGTGTTTCTTGGGTTACTAGGAACTTTTAACGTAACTTTTTTATTGTCTTTTAAGTTTTTTTTTAGTTGTGAAGGAATGTACTCTTTTTTTTTTTTAATGTTTGTATGAAGTAAGAAGCACAGATTCCCCCTCATCTCTAGCTCCTCATCTCTAGCTCCTCTCCTCTCTCACTCTCTTCTGTACAGATAATGGATGGTACATTCCTTCAGCATCATTTTTTAAAATCGTCATCAATATGTTGATTGATTTTTAGACAGAAAGGAAGAGGGAGGGAAGGAGGGAGAGAGAACGAGAGAGAGAGAGAGAGAGAGAGAGAGAGAGAAATCAATGTGAGAAGAAACATCAACTGGTTGCCTCCCAAACTCCTCTGGACTGGCGATCAAAACCACAGCCTAGGTATGTGCACTGCCTGGGACTCAAACCCACAACCTTTTGGGGTATGGAATGATGCTCCAACCAACTGAGCCACCTGGTCAGGGCAGGATCATTTGTTAATGAACTTCATTCCTTCAGCAAGTTTTTTTATTGATTGATTGATTTTAGAGAGAGAGAAAGGGAGAAGGAGAGAGAGATAGAAATATCAATGTTTAGCCCTGGCCAGTTTGGCTCAGCGGTTAAAGCGTCAGCCCGTGGGCCAGAGAGACCCGGGTTCAGTTCCCACTAAGGGCACGTACCTCGGTTGCAGTTTGTCCCCGGCCCCGGTTGGGGTCGTGTGGGTGGCAGCCACTTGATGTGTCTCTCTCACATCAATGTTTCTCTCTCTTTCTCCCTCTCTCCCTTCTACTCCAATTGAAGATAAATGAAAAATGTCCTTGGGTGAGGATAAAAAAATATATCAATGTTTATCCATTCCAGTGATCTAGAATTAATTTTTTATATGATATGAGGTATGAATCTAAACCAATTTTACCCCCCAATAACTGTTCAGAGCAAAAGAGAAGGAGAATTACTTTACTTAAACATGTACTGTGTGCCTGGTACTTTCCACATATGGTATGGTCCCCGCAATGCCCTTCCAGGCTGGTCCTGTCATTCCCCATTCCGGATGGAGAGACAAAACGTAAGAGCTATTGACCTTCTCAGCCTGACCATTACCTGGGGGCAAGCCTGGAACCCAAGTTGGCGGGACTCCACGTCCCTCACGCCCTTCACTAGGCCACACTCTCTCCACCCTCAGCAGACAGCACCCTCAGAGCTCTTGGCCTGCGAGGTTCTCGGGAGACATAGGGCAAGACTGCAGTGTCGGGAAGGGGCCATTCACCCAAGTGCCCCCAGGGTGTAGGACTGAGCAAGCCTGAATCACACCCAGACAGGCTGGTAATGAAGCTAAGCAGGTTGAAGGTGCTTGAGGTGGTACAACTGAGAGGTGAGTGTGCAAGACCTGGGAGGGGGCAGCACCAAGTGCTCCCAAGGTCAAAGGCACAGAACAAATGGGTGATTGAAGGCTAGGGAACCAGGTGGTGTAGAGTCCTCCCATCCCATCTGAGGGGAGGCCCTCCTCACTCATCTTCTTTAAATAATTTTTTTTTCTATGTATCTTCAGATAGAGTGAGAGGGAGAGAGAGGGAGTAAAAAGGAGAGAGAAACATCAACGTGAGAGAGACACATCAACTGGTTGCCTCCCGCACAACCCCAACCAGGGCCGGGGAACAAACCGCAACCGAGGTACGTGCCCTTGGCCAGAACCGAACCCACAACTCATTGGTCCACGGGCCGATGCTCTACCGCGGAGCCAAACTGGCCAAGGCCTCACTCATTTTCTGTGATTTCAGGTCAGAGCAGAAGTCCTCACAACATACGCCCTCTGTGGATTTGCTAACCTCAGCTCCATTGGGGTCATGCTGGGAGGCCTGAGTGAGTCTTATGGGGGCGCCTGGGCATCCTGGATTATTGGGGACCTGGACTCTGCTGGCTATGAAACAACTTCCTGGGGATCCGTGGGCCTCAGTTCCCCTTTGTCTAAGGCAAGGCCTGAGGAAGATGGCTGTGGAGGTTCCTCCCTGCGGGGAGTTCCATGATTCCTCTGCTTCTGGAAGCAGCCCAGGCCAAGCGTGGTTCTGGGATCCGGTGAGGGACAAGAGGTGCAGTGCTGGCCTGTCCTCCGAGCCCTTGGCCTGCCGTTTCTCATACGCAGTGGGTAGGCAGGCGTGGAACGCCTCGGGAGGAAGGCTCTGCCTGGCTCTCAGCTCCCTGCAGAAACCATTTCCACTCTTCACGGTCCCCCTGCCTGGCGTCGTAACCACCCCACCTTAACCGCAGAGTAGGACACTGATTGTTGGAGAAGAGAAGTGATGGCCCAAGTCACTCAGCTAGTAAATGGCAAAGCCTGTGTTTAATCCCAGTTCTGCCTGACTCCAGACTCAGGTTCTTTTCCTACATCTGCCACTGGTGATGTGTGTGGGAGGTGTGGGTGCTACCTCGGGGCCTAAGTCAGGCCAAGGAAGTGACCCTGGACTCCCAAACTCAGCCAGAGTCAGGAGGACAATGTCCCCCCCCTCCCCCCCCCGGCCACCTTGAAGAGGACAGGAAGTAAGCCGATGCAGCCAGAGATACAGAGCATTGACAGAGAGGCCCATGGCCCCCTGACCCTGAGCGTTCCTGTCCCCTTGCAGCCTCCATGGCCCCCCACCGGAAGAGCGACTTCTCCCAGATTGTGTTGCGGGCGCTCTTCACAGGGGCCTGTGTATCCCTGGTGAATGCCTGCGTTGCAGGTGAGTCTCTGCCTGGCAGAGCCCTGATTTCCCAGCCAGGCTGGCCCTGGAGCTCTGGCCTCGTTGGAAGTTCCTGGGGGTGGGAAGTAGGGGATAGACCCTGCTCAGCGGCTGCTTTCCCTGCATAGGGATCCTCTATGTGCCCAGAGGGGCTGAGGTCAACTGTACCACCCTCCTGAACACGACCCTCAGCAGCAGCAGCTTTGAGTTGTACCAGTGCTGCCGCGAGGCCTTCCAGAGGTGAGAGCTTGGGGGATGCCTTGGGCCCCAGGGCGAGGGATGGGAATGTCATGGCTGTGGTTGATGTGGCCTGGGGAGGGTAAGCGAGTGGGGCTTGAGACTCCAACTTGGGGAGGAAAGGTGGACCAGAGACGTGGAGCAACTTTCCCAGGGTTGCACAGCCTTTGGCGGCCCGCAGAACCAGTCCTGGAGCACAGACTGCAGCCTTTGCTTTTTTTTTTCAGCACCAGCCCAGTGTTCGGCCCAGAGGCCCTGGACAACTGCTGTCGATTTTACAACCACACGATGTGTGCATAGTGGGACCGCATGCCTTTGTGCCTCCTGGGGGCGGTTCTTCCCCAGAGGCAGCTGACCCCACCTTTCCCTGTCCGGGCCTGTCCTCAGGGAAGCCACATGGGAGGAGCAGTGGGGGGACTGGGCAGAGGCTGAGAGGCTGTGTATGTGGATGAAGGACGCTCCCCACTCCTAACCCCCATGCTGTGAATGTGAATTCTCAGGATCACTTCTGCCTCCTCTTCTCTTCCCCCCATATCCGACGGCACCCTGGTCTTCTCTAGCCCCCTTCCCGCCATGGGCCTCTCACATACCCTTCCCTTTGCTATGATCCCTTACCCCTGGCATCCTGGCCCCCTTCTTTCCCCTTCTCTGGGTGCTTGGGGCTTACTGAGGTTTACCCCTGCCCATGGTTTCTCCTGGAGACCCCTCCCCTACTTTCAGAGACACCCCGTCGCTTTCTCTTTAGCACTTCCCAAACTGGTGTCCCGTGGAACACTGTCCCGCAAGGTGTCCAGAGCTTCCGTGGTCTGCTAGGTTTGGGGAACCCTGGGCTAAATAAAGTTAGACAGGTTTGGTTTATTCTTTCTTTCATTTTTTTTTTTTTTTTTAACTCTATACTTGTCAGAGCTTGTTATGGATGTGATAGGAGACATTTTCCAAATTTCTTTGACTGTAAGAACCTTTTTGATGGAAACATCTCTTCGATGAGGAGTCTCTGGAACACAATTTAGAAATGATTGATTAATGTCCAAACTACTTTACATAATCGTGTTAGTCACAGAACGTTGACACAGCACTGTGTGCCAGGTACTATTCTTGGTGCTTCATACATTCTAACTCAATCTTTACAACAGCCCTCTGAAGGCAGGGACTATTATTATCCCCAGGCGAGGCCCCGAGAGGTGACGTAACTTGCCCAAAGTGACTCAGCTGGGAGAGGAAAGGGGGGATTTGAAACCAGGCCACCCCGTTCTACGAGTCGTGATGCTCAGTGTCTTTGCTGGGCTGGTAGCAGCCACGGAACACTGCTGTGTACTTGCTCTCACCTCCTCCCCTGCCTTTCCTCCCCATCCCGGACCCTCTGATATGTGCCTGCCCGGAGCCTCATCTCTAGAGTCCTGTCATGAGCACACCCCCTCCTCCCCCCTTTGTCTCTGCTGCTCCTGTGTCAACCCTCAGTTCCCCAGCACCTTCGGCTGCGGTGACCCACAATACACCTGTCCCAGTGGTCACGGGGCCGCTGTCCTCTCCCCCGTCTGTCTGGTTGGGCTGCCCAGTAGGGGCCAGTGCTTGCCTCAGGCTGAAGGAATATGGAGCCTGGTCAGCACTCACCCTGCTCAGTCCCAGTCAGCCAGTTGCTGCTTCTGCTCCATCAGGGATTTTGGTTTTACCGGACACTGGCCTTGCTCCTTGCAAGCCCCGCAGGCTAGCTGGGGTCCCTGTCCTTAGGCCTGAGTGCTTCCTCTTAGCTCTGCACAGTGGAATCTTGGCCTGATTCGCATACCCATGGCTAGGCCCTTGGCTGGCTGGCTGCAGCACCCCACTTAGCCCCTGTCCCGCCCCAGCTCCTCTCAGGCTGTCACAGGACATCGCACTGCTGTGGACCTCATGGCTGGTTCCCAGTGTTAGACCCACACTAGTCCCGTCCCCGCATGACTGTTGGGTCTGGAGTTGGCGAAGGGCCCCCTGGCCCTCCTTCCCAGGGTTCCCCGCTCACCCGACACATGGCTGTGTCACTCCCAGAAGACTGTAAGCCCCGTGAAGACAGGGCTCAATACTCTGTCTCTTCTCACAGTGCCCAGCACAGTGCTGGGCCCGTGAATGTGCTGGGTACGTGCCTGTGGAACGGAACGGCCCCTTCTCTGAGCCGCCAGTGTGCACACCACTGTAGGGGGCTACATGTAATGTGGTGTTGCAGGGGGTCAAATCATGTGCCGGAAGAAATATGTGCAAGTCCTGACCCCAGGACCTGTGAATGTGAACTTATTTGGAAATAAGATCTTGCAGGTATAATTAAGCTAAGTATCTCAGGAGGAGAATACCCTGGATGTAGGACGGGCCCTAAACCCAGTGATTTATAAGAGAAAGGAGAGGGTGAGTTCAGACCCAGCGCAGAGACATACAACGAAGGCCATGGAAAGAGGGAAGCGAGATTGGAGTCATCAGCTCCAAGACATGACCCCCATGGGGACCATCCAAGGGATGCCTGATGCTACCCGAAGCTGGAGACGTGGAAGGATTCAGATGGAGCACGCCCCACAGATTTTGAACTTCTGGCCTCTAGAAATGCGAGAGAATAAATAAGTATTGTTTTAAACCACCCTGTTTATGGTAATTCACTATGGCAGCCCTGGGAAACTAATGCAGGTATTTTGAATGGGATCCTGGAATGGGAAAAGTGACCTTAGGGAAAATGAATTCAATCCAAAAAGTATGGAGTTTAGTTAATAACACCTTAATCTTGGTCTCTTAGCCGTAAGAATGTGCCATGGTAGTGCAGGATGCGAACACTGGAGGGAACTGGAATACAGGGGAATATATGGACACTGTGCGTTATTTGTGCAGCCTATTTGTAAATCTAAAACTAGTCTAAAATTTAAAAGTGAATTTTAAAACGTCATGGGGGAAGTCTGCATTGACACAGATGGAGTGTACCTTGTAATTCAGCTCGCGTGGGTGGTTCTGTCCTAGACAATGTGTGTCTCAGCAGGCAACCAACCAAGGCCTGTGAGTTGCCCAGTGGACTGTGTCTATTCCCTTCCCACCGCTTCTTCCCACGGCTCTGCTGTCATGTCTCCCATCCCTTCACTTTAACTCAAGTGTACACCTTCAGATGAATATGAAGTAGTCTGACCTCTTTACAACCACGTGAAGAGGATCATCTGCTTGGAATTGCTTTAGACTCAGAATGAATTCGCTCTGAGTTTGGACAGGGTCCTAACCATCATTTCGAGGGTGTCTACCTCTCCCAACTTTCCTGAGAATGCTTACACCCACCGTGCTCTGTCACCATGCTCTTAGGTTTGAATCATGAGACTCCACCCCCACGACCACCGCTGACTGAACCAGGACTGAACCCCTGACTCAGAGGAAGCCAGATCCATTGTCTTGCCAGTGGCCTTTCATATTCTTGAGAAAGAATTAGAACTGAGATAAAAGAAAAACACCAGAAACAGAGCTGGGAGCCGAGTCACCACAGTGGGGCTGGCCTAGAGCTGATGGCATGCCTACCCTTCTTGCAGCCAAGTTGCTTGGGTTTTCTTTGGATGCAATGAGAGCTGGGTGCTCTCCAGAAATCCCATCTAACCTGAGAAATGGAAGGTTGCTATGACTTGTAACCAAAAGGATACCGACTAAGAGAGCCACTCTGTTCAACTCCCCACTCCTCTTGGCACCAAGTGGGCATTTATCATTTGTTTGAAAACCATCAAAACAAGAACCTCACTGTCTTGTCGTGCAACCCATTTCGTACTGGACAGCTGCGCTCCGTAGACAGTTCCTTTTGATTTTGCATCAAAAAGCGTTCCCTTTTCATCCCACTTTTGCCATTCTGGGCCATCCCATCTCGTGTGTCTATCTTTATTGTTCCTTTTTTATTTACCAAAGTAATACTTGCTCGTGATTTTTAAAACGTCAAATCTTACTGACACCCTACAGAAGTGTTCTGATCCCTTTTCCACATGACAGCCCTTCGACGGTGTGAAGATGGTGACATCCGGGCGTCTCTTCTCTGGGCTGGGAGCCCTTAGTTCTACCCTTGTTTCTGACATAGTGCACCGTAATGTAAACATTTGCCCCAGACCTGAGTCTTAGTTGTTCTGCAATCAGCCAGAACACAAGGAGGTGAATATGATCTCACAGGCGTAACCAAGGGGTTGTGATGAGACCTAAGATTGCCTATAGCCACAGAAAGGTATTTAAAAGAGGTAGACCAGTAAGGAAGGAGGAGTGTTAAGAAGTTGCTTGCTTGCCCTGGCCGGTTTGGCTCAGCGGTTAGAGCGTCGGCCTGCGGTCCGGAGAGACCCGGGTTCGGTTCCCGCTAAGGGCATGTACCTCGGTTGCAGTTTGTCCCCGGCCCTGGTTGGGTTGTGCGGGTGGCAGCCACTCGATGTGTTCCTTTCACATCGATGTTTCTCTCTCTCTCTCTGTTCCTCTCTCTCCCTCCCACTCTACCTGAACAAAAAATGGAAAAATGTCCTCGGGTGAGGATAAAAAAAAAAAAAAAGTTGCTTGCTTGCTTCACAATCCTTTGAGGGCTTGCATGTTGAGGGTGAACCATGCATGAGGAGGAGTTGTCATTGAGGAAGAGAATGGGAGAAAGTCCTGGCCTAGATCACCAAAGCGACCAGGGATAGGACATGGCAGGAAAGGGGTGGGTGGGACCTTACGTTTTGGGACTTCTGCTCAGACTCCTGCTTACCCGCCATCAGGAACACAACACAGTCCTAACTTGCCCGGGGAGTGCTTTCTGTTCCCAGAAGGGGAGGGGAATTTCTGCTTCAGACCAAGTCCTGACAAAGATGTGGCAGGGTGGAGTGGAGTAACCACGCCCACAGACCTTGTGACCGGAAGTGAAGGGGCTGCCGACACAGTCGGGCTCGTATTCTACACTCGAAGACAAAAGCATCCAGGAGGGAGACTCTGAGAGTCAAGCCAGCCCTTGAGTGGAATTCTGGTTCCGATGTGGCAAAATATCCCAAGGAGCGAAGAAGGCAGAGGTGACAAAAGAAATCAACGTGGCTATAAATGAATTAGGAACCTGGTTTATAAGCTCAGAATTTTAAAGAAACAGGCCAAAGGACATGTGACTCAGTACAGGAAAGATAGCTGGTTGTCTTGCAAAAGTCATTCTCCTTCTTCCCCTTTAATAATAATTGATAGTCTAGATGGGCCACTGGCCACTGAGCGTAAAGACTATATTTCTCAGCCTCCCTTGCAGCTAGGTGTGTCCATGTGACTAAGGTCTAGTCCATGGAGTGTGGGCAGGAATCAAGTAGCGGCCTCTGGATCATGCCCTTAATGAAGGTGTCATCAAACTAGGCTGCTATAACACAATACCGCAGACTGGGGTGCTTAAACAATGAGGCCCAGATGAAGAGGCAGGCAGATTTGGTGTCTGGCGAGGGGGCTCCTCCTTGTTGGCAGAGGGCCACCTTCACGTGGCAGGGAGAGAGCGAGCTCTAGCCTCTCTTCTCATGAGGGCACTAATTCCATCACAGGGGAGTCACCCTTGTGACCGCATCCAAACCCAATTACCCCCCAAAGCCCCACCTCCAAATCTCATCTCATTGGCGATTAGGACTTTGACAGATGAAGTTTGGGGAGATACATGTACTCAGTCCGCAGTACTGGGTCATCAAAGGTCAGGCAGCTTTGGCCTTGTGCACTGGCATGCCCAGTCTTGGTACCCTGATCCACAGTGGAAGAGGTCTCACCACTCTGAGGCTGTTGTGTTGTGAAGAGGCCCGAGCCGCATGGAAAGTGATAGGTAGGCACTGAGTCAACAGTCCCAGCTGAGACCAGCCTTCAAAGCATCCTGGTCACGCCCTGCCCGTGTGGCTCGGTGGATTGAGCATCTTCCCACGGACTGAGAGGTCCCGTTTGATTCCCGGTCAGGGCACGTGCCTGGGTTGAGGGCTTGATCCCCACTAGGGGGTGTGCAGGAGGCAGCCAATCAATGTATCACGCTCACATCAATGTTTCTATCTCTCTCTACCCAAATCAATAAAAACATATCTTTTAAAAAGCATCCCAGCCATAATGCCAGGTATGAGTGAAGAAGCCTCCAGATAGGTCCAGCCCCAGCCATCCTGGCCTTCCCAGCTGAGGCCTCAGACATGGTGGGATAGGGACAAGCCACCCCTATGGTACCCCACCCAATCTTGTTGCTTGTGTGATGCCACGAGGTTTATTGCACAGGATATGACATCCTAAACAGCCCCAGAGTAGGAATCAAAGATATCTGGTCATGAAGCACTTAGAAGAAGAGAAAGATGAGAGTGAGGATTGTCTTGTATCAACCAAGCCGCAAAGTAGTGATTCTTCCCAATAAGGAAGGTATTGCAAAAAGCGCGCACAGCGTGAGGCTGCAATCTCCCTTCCTCCACCAGGTGGGGTGGATGCACTGGCTGCTGCTTCCGCCCCGTTGCCCACAGTGTGGAGAGAACGGATGCCCTGGCGCTGCAGGACTGTGGGTGACCCCACCCCAATCTGGATCCCTGGCTCCAGGGCTGCAGAGGGCAGAGCCCCAAGAGGTCTGAGGAGCTCAGAACCTCTGAAAATAAAATTCTCCTGACAGGGATCTACCCTACCACTGCAGGGGTCACTCTTCCCATAATGGGAGCCCCTTCTGTATAGAAGAAGAAGGAAAGCATAGGTCTTTGAGAGCAGCAAGGAGGAAGGAGAGACTTCTACCCCCAAAGAGAAAGGGGTGGAGTGTAATCAGGCAGGAAAGAGTGGAGAGAGGTCCCATGCCCTGATCCTAGGCAGTGTCTAGGAGGTGACAAGGCTTTGGAGGGATGGCTGCCAGGTATACCCAGGGGGGGTGGACCCTAGGCATAGAGCTCACACCCCACCCCCTCAATCCCCACACCCCAAGGGGCTCTCCAAATAAGCCAGGCCTCCCAAGCCAGAGGGGCACAAGTCAAGGATGGTCAAGACTCCTGCAGTCTCTGGTGTGACCAAAGGGGTACCCTGAGGCCTCAGTGCTGCCTGAGACCCTGGGCCCTTGATAAAACCGAGGTTGGAGGAGGGCAGCTCAGTGGTGTGCCTGAGAGTAAATCCCAGTTCAGTGGGACAATGACCTGGAGTCAGACTTAAATTGAATTAGAAACATTTTTTTTAAATATGCTAAAGCACTATAGCTTTGCAATCCCCAGGCAGTCCCTAACCTAACACACCGCTCACTCCCATTCACCAGCAAGCAAGTGGTGTCCAGCACAGGACACTCCATGTGACCCAGAGTCAGGGTTTTATATATATACTCTCCCCCAGGACTGGATGCCCACCAGTTGAGCTCCCCTGCCAGGGAGCTCCAAAGTTCTCCATCCTAAGGTCCCGGTAGAATGGGCTGTCAGCCGATTTCTAACCAGAGGAGGTAGAGAAGCAGGGTGCACTTCTACAAGGAGGGGACGGAGCTACAGTGCCCAGAGGTGGGCATATGACATGGGGTGGGATATCCTTTCACAAAGTGGCCCATCCCCCACAAGGCAGCAGTGGGCGGGGCGGGGTCATCTTCATCTCGGCTGTGAGCAGGCAGGGTACCGTGCTGGAGCCCGGCTGCATTCCTAGCCTCTATCAGCCCGTGTACACCAGGCCAGTGCATGATGGGATTGACCCAAACAACCTGGAGTGGTTAAAAGTTTGTTGGCCCAGTTGGTGCCTTCAGGCACAGTGTCAGCTACTCATCGCGTCTCATGAGGATGGTGTGCTCCAAGCCCTATGACCCCCCATTTCATCTGTAGCCACTCCCCAGCACTGCCCCTCCCCATCCTAACTCCAACCTCCCAGCTGTGTGCAGTGTCTGGAAGGAGTCACGTTCTCTCCTGCCTCATGGTGCTTCCATGGGCTGCTCCGGATACTTGAGCAACCCCCTCTCTCACCTGGTCCACCCCGCTCATCCCTCGGGACCCAACGTGGCCATCTTCTCTAGGAAGCCCCCTGAGCGTCCAAATCTGATTTCCTACCTTGGCCCTTGTCAAACCTGTTACACAGGACTGTTTAATGGTGTGTCCCTGGGCTAGGGTGTGAGTTCTTGGACGCAGGGACTGTGTCCATTTTGTTCGTCATGGATCTTTAGTACTTCATGTCTGATGGCGGAGGGAGGAGAGGGAAGGGAAGAGAAGACTGTTGTCTCCTCTGTGTCTACCCCAAGGCTTGAGACGTCCCTGCCTTTGAAGCTGTTCCATGAGGAAGCCCAGAGCTGGCCTGGATGGGAGTTTGTTTGGGGTTAAGGAGGCTGCGTCTCCCACAGAAGGCTTCTGTCTGGATTTAGGGCATGTTGAGGGGAGGTTACCCAGGAAGGCTGAAAGCCACATTGCTGAAGAGAAACTTTAACTGCAGCCCAGCAGACAAAGAAAGGTCAGAGCTGCGTGAAAAGGCTGCATCTGTGTGAGGTCAGATGAAAGAAACATACTGTGATGACTTCCAAAAGCGTCCCAAGGGGCATGTCCACGCCCTTCTTCTGGGGTGACCGACTTGTTTGCCTGGGACTCTCCTGGTTTTAAAACCGAAAGTCCCATGTCCTGGGAGATCCCTCTGTCCGGTCACACCAGGAGAGCCGGTCCCCTCACGTCCTCAGTGTGGGTGTGAGAGAAACCAGCTTGGAACCACGAGGCGGCTAAGCTTTGCTGGCACAGTGACTTCAAGCGACTCAGATCGTCCTGCGTCTGGATCCCCTGTGCCTGGATCTCCGGGGATTCCCTCTGGCTTTTGTCTACTGGAGAGAGAATAAACTTCTATGTTGTTTAAACTGTGATTTCAGTTTTCTGTCAGGTGCAGAGGCACCTGGTCCTACGTGTACAGAGCAGGACTAAAGCCTTCACAGGTGCTGGGGCGTTAGAGACCCATTTTGTCATGCTGCCACTGTACCCATTATGGGGTTAGTGCTGCCAATGTCCTGTGTTTCCCATAGAGGCACCTCGGGGCTACCCTGGAAGGAGGGGTGGACAGTATCTCTCCTCTCCAAAGGCATTGGTGCTTCCTGCTCACATTCCTGTGACCAAATTCCTAAAAAGCAGTTTGTTTTTATTCATTGTAGTTTTCAGTTACAGTTGACACTCAATATTATATTCATTTCCAGTGGTCAGACATGCATTAAGTTAAGAAGTGATGCAATTTGAAAGCCCCTGGTTCTCAAAGGAATGGTGACAGCCTGACCCACTGTCCTGCTCTGATCCTCCTCCCCTTCCCCACTCTTTAGCCACTTCGTATCCACTAACATATGAACTTACAACATCCATCCAGATACAGACGTAACAATGAACATGGAGACCAAAAAGGAAAAAGTTACATCCTAGCGAGGATTCCGTGGCAATGACAGGAGAATGGACCCCGGGTTTGGGGTTTTGAACCCCTGCACTGTGACAACACCTGGTTGCGAAAGGGCTTCAGAAAATCTGCAGAAGTCTGGAAGCAACGGCCCTCCTGTCATGGATCGCCAAGAAAAGAATACAGGGACCAACGGGGATGGTGTGTCACTTGCCAACTGTGTGGGCCTGGATAAGAGCTCTCCAAGGTCCCTGTTGGTCCCAGAACCTGGGGGTGTTGTTAAATTTAGGCTGCAGTTGGGAACAAAAAGTCTAGGAGCAGACAGCCAACAGATGTTTTCTTCACAGCCATATATATATATGTATATATATACACACACACACACACACACACACACACACATATATTTAATTTATTGGGGGGGATATTGGTTAATAAAATTATATAGGTTCCAGGAATATAAAAATAAATAAATAAGTAAATAAATAAATAAAAATAGAAAGGTTTCATCCTAGAAAAAGTTGCATAAGCCACAACTCTCAGGAGAGAGCTAGCACCAGGTCACTGGCAGCAACCCCGTAGGGGACTTGCTGCTACAGGTGCCTCTCCAGGGGCCGCCTGGGGAAGGGAACTCACTCCCAGGGGTGTTGCATCAGGCCCCGGGTGGCCTTGTTTCTAACAAAGCATCTCTGTTCCTGGAAATGCTGGCCTCAGGCACACCTGTGCAACCCAGGAACTGTCTGGGATTGTGAGTTAGACCGAGGGTGAGCTGTCAGGCCAGGGCTGAGTGCACAGGGCGGGACTACGTGCAGACGCAGATTTAGTGGACCTGGGAGCCAGGATTTCCCTCTGGCCCACTGTTAGGTGGTCTGGAGGTAGTAGCAGAGGCCTCTACAGGAATAACTGGGGGCCAAGGCACCCAGGACAAGTGGCATAGAACAGGGTTTCTGAAGGACATACTGGTCAGCAGAGCTGGGCCGGCTCCCCCACCCCAACCCTTGAAGAGAGGACTTTGTTGTGTCTCATCTCGGCCACTTCCTGTTCAGCAGCATGGAGAAAGAATAAAGCCTCCTTTACAGCTGTCGTGAGGGTGGGATGCATACACTTAGTCTGACGCCCAGTTCGGTGTGGCTGAACTGGTAGTTCCGGCCCGGGTTCTCCTGCGAGGTTGCGGTCCAGCTGTCGGTGAAGGCTGCGGTCCTTTGAAGGCCTGATGAGGGGCAGGGGACCTCGATTCCTCTCTCTATAGGCCTCTCCCTGGAGCTGTGAGTGTCTTCCCCACATGGCAGCTGGCTCCCTTTAGAGTGAGTGACCCCAGGGAGAGAACCAGGTAGAAGTCTCAGTGACTTTTGTGATTAGCCTTGAAGTTGAACACGGTTATTTCTGCAGTTTCCTGGTGGTTATACAGGGCAGCCCTAGTTAATGCTGGAGGGACTACACCAGGGCCTGAGTACCAGGAGGTGGGGATCATTGGGACCATCTTCAAGGCTGGCACCAAAATGACTTCATTGGGCTGCTGAACCAATCCTGGAACACCTGTTGCCTGACTTGCTATGTAACAATTGTGTTACCTATTGCTACTGTGTTATTTGTAGCCCAAAACATCCTTATCGCTTCCCCAAAGTTCCTTTTTAGCTTACAGTAGCCAGAGTTGATTCTCTGACTTACACCAGAAACCCTTGGTTGATACACAGAGTAAGCCCCAGCGGTCAGACTTGTTTAGGGAAGAGGAGAAAGTGTGCTCTTGGGTTGTCACTGTGAACCCCACAAGTCTGCCCTGGTCTTCCAGGATCCAAGAGCACAGTGAGGGGAAAGAAAAGCCAGCTTCAGCATGCCTAAATAGTCCTGGTGAGTTAAAAATAAAAACAGAGGAAGAAAAAGGCTTGCTGTAATGATATGACTGGTTCTTTCTGCGTCTCCAGCTAGCTCTGTGGCTGACTCTCTGTGGAGGAACTAAATCCTTCTCCTTCTTTCTCTCCTAACTAGACTTCCTGCTTAACTTTGGGATTGGACTCTTTCCAGCAGAAATCCCCAGGCTCCGTCCCTTGGATGGCCAGCAACCAGGAGAATCTGTGAAGTTTCCACCGGGGTCCGGGACAACACCGAATTTACACAAGTCTGCTCTCCTCCCAAAGGTAGGCCAGAAAATCCCAACTCACCGAGCTCTGCTGCCTTCCTGTGGGCACTGGCAAACTTTCACATTTCAGAAGGATGAGGAGCCTTTTGAACTCACCCCTTCTGATCTGGCTCAGCTGTAGCTGGGAGCACAGCAGCTGGGTGGCCCACAGAAGCTGGCACACCCCCAAGCCAAGCACGCTAATTATGTGCTGGGAAAGAGCCCTGCCCCCACCCAGACTTCTGTATTCTGCTGGGCCCCAAGGGCACACATGCAGAGGGGCAGGCTGCAGGGTGGGAAATTGTCTAGGGTCACCTTCATCCCATCCCGGACTCCCCTACAACTCAGGGAAGTGTAGGTGAGTGGGACGATGAATCATTTCTTAGAAATAAGAGCTGCTGAGCACCCATCTCCTTCCCTGTGTAAAGGGAGAGAATGCAGCAGACCCGGGGCCTGGCTCTGCCACACACCTCCGGTGTGACCTTGGACAATTCCTCTCTTGCTCAGCCTTGGCTTTTTTATTTGAAAAGAGAAGTTGACTCACAAAATATTAGAGTGATAAAGGCCAGGTGGCCTAGTATGTAAGGTAGGATGAGTTTGGCTGCAGATAACAGAAGATCTAACTAAAAGAGTGTGGACAACAGAAATTCATCTTCCACCTAATAAGGAGTTCGGAGGTTGGGAGGTTCTGGAGCAGGTTA
The DNA here is from genome assembly GCF_014108415.1 of Molossus molossus. NCBI lineage: Eukaryota > Metazoa > Chordata > Mammalia > Chiroptera > Molossidae > Molossus > Molossus molossus. Next base: position 2,878,079 of record NW_023425360.1, on the reverse strand, counting down.
ATTTACACCATACCTTCAAGCTGTGCCTGCAGTACCCAGGGGGCAGGAAGCTGCTGTGTATACCCCAGGAGTCCACACACCTCATTGCTGAGCTGCTAGAGGTGCGGCCTTCTATGCCCACCCCATAAAACTGCTGCCGCCAACCAGCCTGTGATTCTGCCACAGCCTAGGTAGCATTTCCCTTCCTCCATCCTTCTAATCTCTGAAGTACCTTCACTGGCTGAACCCTCTAGAAGCCAGCCGGTCAGAGCAGTGGAACGGACTAAGGTCCCAACAGATTCCATGTGGAACAGAATTTATAACATGAAGATTAACAAACAGCATAGATTTCAGAGTCAGGGAGGTCTGGGTTTGTGTCCTTACTCTGTGACCTCGAGCCAATCACCTCCTTTGTGTGAGATTTAGCTTACTCACCTGTAAAATAAGAGTGATGACACACCTATCTCAGAGTATTGTTGCGAAGGCTCAAAAGAAAAGTATTATAAAGAACTCTTAGCACAGTGGCCTGCAGCGTAGAAGGCGCTAGATTCCTGCACATACCCTTCCTCTCACTCCAGGGCCTTTGTACTCTGTACTTTCTCTTACCTCTGCCTGGAATGTTCTGGCCTGATTTCTTATCTCACTGCTTCTGACTCATTCTCCTGGTTCAGTTAGGACATTCTTGGTTGCAAGAAACAAAAAACTAGACCCAAAGAGGCTTAAGCAAAAGAAAGCTGTTTGTTATTAACGCTGAAACGTCCAAGCTTAGTCTTACTTCAGGTGTGGCTTGATCAGGGGCTCAACCAGGGCCATCGACACTCATGGACTCTGGGTTGGCTCATTTCTAAATCAGTTTCTGTGGCCAAGGAAGTGGCCCAGGCTAAATGTTCCACCCAAATAATTTGAGCCGATACTAAGGGTGACTGTGGTTTCCCAGGGGGAAAATCTGGTATAATTATAAGAGGGATGAATGGGTGCTGGGCATGAAAAGCAGCTGTGGACTCTTGTTTTTGATCAGGACAAGTTCCTGGTGATCACTCTCCTCTGCCCAAGATGAAGTCATTTCCGACTGCGATACACACTCAGAGCTCCTCGGACGTCACAGCACTCATCAGCTTGTAATTAGACGCTTGTGACCTTGAATGACGCCTGTCTCCCACCCCAGATTATGAGCTCCAGGGGCTATTTTTGTCATCAGCATATCTGCAGGGTCCAGCCCAGTGCCTACACATGCTAGACACTCAATAGAGTCTGTCCACGAGGGGATGACTCTGGGACCCTGGTTATGACACGGCCCAGCCTGCTACCTTGACTTTTTCCAGCTGTACTGCCTCTTATGTCATAATCTCCCCCCTTCAAAGTCTCCTCCCCCTGCAAGCAGGCTTGGGGACACTTATACAGGATGCACTCCCCAGAGAAGAGAATGACAGTTTTTTCCCAGGGGCCGCCTGAGACCCAGAACTTTGGGCGAGTGACTCAGGCCGGCAGAAGTGACGCCATGAATCAGGAGAGGAGCTGGGGGAAAGGAGGGTGACTTTGGATTAAGCGCTTTAAGAGGAGTGATTCATGATCATTGCGGCTGATATTTAAAAAGCCCTGAATACTTTTGGTAACCAGCATGCCACTTTGCATTTTGCACCACATTTGTCCTGGGAATGAAGCAGCCTTCAGTTGCTCTGGGGTGTATCATATTTCACTTTGTGCTTCTCAAACACCAGTGCTGTTTGGCTCCTCGGTTTCCAGTGTATAACTCATTATTGCCAAAGCTGATGTTCATGGACGCTGTTGCACAGTAGAGACAAGTTGGGCTTTAGGGTCAAATAGGGCACAGTTTTCAAGCTGGTTCTGCTTTCTGTGTGACCTCAGACAAGTGACTTAACCTCTCTGAGCCTCCACCTTCTCTCCAATAAAGTAGGGATAATAATGCCAACCTCACAGGGCTTTAGGAGGATTTAGATGGGGATATTTCTGGGTAGAGGGAGCTCCAAGTTTCACCTAAACTTCGGCAGGATGGTGGAAGGAATGGGAAGAGACGTGTGTGTTGTGTGAAGGAGGAGCATGGAGAATCCACAGGGCTTTGTTCTTTCTGAGTTCTGCCCAGAGGTGGGCGTGAGTCTGAGTACCCAAGAAAAAGCCTGTGTACAGAATCTGAAAGAACTCCTTGCCCAGATAGTAATGCTGCTGGACATAGGGCACAAGCAGCATGGCTTCAGGGCTTAGAGACGAAAGACGTCATGTGTGCATTTGTGTGTGTGTGTGTGTGTGTGTGTGTGAGGGAGTCATGAAGGATGTGTAGGGTGACCAACCAGCCTTGTTTGCCTGGGACTGGAGACTTTCCGTGTTAAAACCAGGAGAGTCTTGGGCAAACAGAGACACAGCTGGCCATCCTGTAAGTGTGTCTTTTCCCACTTGTGCCTGGAGCCCAAAGGAGCTTCAGCCCCCTGAGGACTCTAGGGCTCCAGCTTTTATAGCACTGGGGGTCCATGCGGGGAGCCCAGCAGTGATGGGATGATCTCCCTCCCTCACCTCTCACCTCAGACACTCCCAGAAGTAGCTGGGTGACGTTTGTAGGGGCTGGAGGGCTGCGTTAGCAGAGGGGGGAAGAATCAGCAAAACGTGAGATCTCAGGCAAGGCCTGGGGAAACTTGGCTTCCCTGCAAAGGCCAACCCAGTGCTTGGCACTTGGTGTCACGTTTGTCATTGGATTTTCTAACTAGTCATGGGTAGTCCACAGTGCTACTTTTTTTTTTTTCAACCTTGAATCTGGTCACTCTAGAGAAATATTTCATCTTAATAACTTTGGAGTTGATTTTAAGTGTCTTGAACACAATGCTATGTTACCTGCTAAGAATGATACATTTTATCTCCAGTTCCATTATCTGTGCTCGAATCTCTAAGTCATATCTCGTTGCCCTTCTCAGAATATCTAGACAACGCTGGATAATAGCAGTGATCGGGGCTGCCCTACATCTTATCTTTGATTTTATTAGCTGTGCTCCCGTCAAGTGCTTCTTGGTCTTGGGAAACTCCTTAGAAGTAGACCTGCTGAGTCCCAGCCCTGGGTTGTGTTCTAATACTTCGCTATTCAATATCTAGAAAGCTCTTAGCTGGGAATAAATATGCTTCATTGTATTAAAGAAGCACCCTTTTGATTTTAAAAGAGTCTTTATAAGGGATGGATATTGGGTTTCATTAAAGCCCTGCATTAGCCCTGGTCCTAAAACACCTGTGTCTTCATCTGTAAAATGGAGGCGGGGTAGAGAAGTGGGGGATAATTGTAACCACTTCATGGGACTGTTGTGAGGAATAAGTGAGCTCACACACATGAAGTATTTAGCGGAGAGCCCAACAGTCAGGTTGGCAGGTGGCATCGCTGTCACAGGCCCCGTCTCAGAGCTGTCTCACTGTTGTCTTCCTCCAGACCACTAGACCCTGTGTTTCTCCCCTGCTCCCCCAACTCAAGGAAGGGTAGCCAACAGTGATCCTGACCCCCAGAAGCCAGATGCTCTTTGCAGGTGGCATCTGGCTAAAAGCCACAAGCTGAGCGGTCAGGAGGCCATATGGGTTGGGATGAGTTCCAAGGGAAGGGCCAAAAGCGGCAGGACCTCGCAGGTCCTGGCTCTGCCCCCTCCAGCTGTGCGATCTCAGCGCTTTGTCGGAAGGGGAGGAGCCTGAGATTACAGGAGTTAATACGGTCATTTTGAGGAAGGGAGTCCACACTGGCTTGTCAGACCCAGGCTCTAGGTGAACCACAGTATCAAGGTCTGGAGCCAAATAGAGGAGAGAAATGCAGGTGCCATTTCCTGAATTCTGAACACTGTCACCGGCGCGTGCTTACTCCTCCACCATCTGGCCTCTAGGGGGCACTGCTCTCTCCTTACCGGTCTGGCCTAAGGGTGACCACCCAGTCCCTCGCTTATCTGAGAAAGGCTGAACATTCAAGTGCACGTCACTAAAGGCTTAGGAGTACCAAGAAAAAGAAAGATAAGGAAGCCCGTGAATATAGAAAAGATGATCAACAAAGGCCTTGCATCTGCGTCTGGTTAGATCCCCCTTACCCAGTAGCAGAGGGGGTGCCCAGGGAGTTCTCAACCCCCAGCCAGGCTCTGTGTTTTCATTTCCTCTCATCCTTTCCGAAGCAGGGGTGGGGTGGAATCGTGGGAGAACACACCTTTTGACCAAGCAATTCAACTTTTAGGAGTCTACCCTACAGAAAAAGATGTATTCAAGGATGCTGACTGCAGGCCTGTTTATGATATTAAAATAGCTGTGTGTGTGTGTGTGTGTGTGTGTGTGTGTGTGATATATTTAACATAAAAACAGGTCTGGAAGCATATGGTCCAAACAACACTTACCTCCACAGAAGGGAAGGGGGAAAGAAGAGAAACTTTCCTTTGCCTCTGCTCATTTTATATACTTCTGCTTAGTTTGATTTTTGTTTTTTTACTATTTCCAGCACATATTCATTTGTAAATTATAGAATATGTCATTTTTATTTATTTATTTATTTTTATCCTCATCCGAGGACATCTTTCCAGTTTTTGTTCAGATAGAGGAAGGGAGAGAGAGGAAGAGAGAGAGAAACATTGATGTGAAAGGGACACATCAAGGGGCTGCCTCCCACACGCACGACCCAACCAGGGCCGGGGACAAACTGCAACTAAGGTACGTGCCCTTAGTGGGAACCGAACGTGGGTCTCTCTGGACCACAGGCCGACGCTCTCACCGCTGAGCCAAACCGGCCAGGGCTAGAATATGTCATTTTTAAATAACACAAAATTACATCTTACAAAGTTTTGGAAGTTAGAGGAATGGACCTGATGAAGTCTGATGCCGGAGATTGGTAGGGATGTTAATCCTTACGGTAATTTTACACCCCCTCCCCACCCCCCACCCCCGGTTTTTAGCAGTCTGGAGGCACGCCTGGAGGAAGTGATGTAGAATGGACCCCGGAGAAGGTGGTGAGTTAAGGTGCCAGGGCTCAGTAGTTATTCTAAGCATTTGACATCAGTTAGTCCATTTAATCCCTGTGAGGTAGATACGATTAATCCTAGATTTACAAGGGGAAAAGCTGCTCAGAGAAAAGAGGAACAGCAGGGCTGGGTTCAGACCTCAGGATGCAAGTGCTCTCCTCTTTTGGCTGCTTCCAGCCCACTTCAGTGGAGAATGCAAGGGGAGGAGTAGGAAACTGGGTGCCGTTGGCACAGTCTTTGAATGAGAACCCCCAGCTAGAGAAGGAAGTAAAGCCAGGAGGGAGATGGTTGTATGAAGGGCTAGCTTAGGTGGAAGAGGTGTAGAATTGGACAAGGTTTGGATTTAGATGAACAAAGCTGTGTGGTACTGGGCATTTTCATGTCTCTAGTGAACTGGTGAGGTGGGCTGTGAGGGCTGAGGAGTCTCCTGTGAATGGACGGTGGTAGCGGGGTGGGGGCTGGGCACAGGCTGGCATCTATTCCTTGGTTTGACTCCTTTCCCAGGCCCACTGACATCATGGTGAGTCCTAGGAGTAAGAACTGCAGCCAACATTCAACTACAACTCTGAGTCATGTGGGGGTCAAGCCGCTCTATTTGGGGATCCTCGCACCCAGGGGGAATGGGTTGGGTGGGGTGTATTCTGTGTGCCACAGAGCTTTGAAGTGCCCACATAGCTGGCATAGTGGGGATTCCTCCCCTCCAGCAGGACTGGGATCATTGAACTCCTGAGACACCTCCAAGTGGTGGGATTCTTTGTAGGGGCCTGGGAGTCCCAGGCGAGCTGGTGGGTGGCACATCGGTTACTTTTGTTAGTGTGAGCTCTTTCTTGTCCACTGTTGCTGAGGCCTGGGGACTGGTTTCACAGGGTAGAGAAGTATTCAGGGACCTCAAGGTGCAGGTTATATCGCCAGGGAAGGAGGGGTGGAGTGGAATTGATGTCAGGTGGTTAAAGCTGAGATGGGGGCCTGTGATTTCTGGAGTGTCCCAGGCTAAGTTTCTGAGTATGAAAAAAGTGTGTGTGTGTTAGGAGTTGCTCTTTGTGACCCCAGAAGCAGGCAGATGACTTCTACCTTTCCTGTCTGTTCCTATATCATTCATAGTCTGAGGTCTCTAAGTCTAGGGACCCCAAATTGTAGACATGGAATCAGTCAGTGCTGCTATCCAGCAGTTCTCTGGGAACAGAGAGGGTAAGTGACCAGCTTGGGATGGCACAGGGCAGCCCAGGGGGTCAGTGAGGTGGGGGTGGAGAAAAGCATCTTCTCCCTCCAGATTAGCACAGGGCTCAAGGATTTCCAAGGAGAGGCCTGGGTGCCTGTGAGGGGAGGGCCCAGAGGGTTGGAGCAGCCTGGAGCCACAGGGGGAGGCAAGGTCAGTAGGAATCATCAAGGCCGGCTTCTCAGCAAGGCGGGGAGCGTAGGACAGAGGGTGTGTGGTAGACTTCCATGCACTCTGGTGGTTCAAAGCGTTTTTCTTCATGAATTACTCTTTATTTAAGAGTCCAGACTTTGCCTGGAACAATTATCTTCTAAAATATGCACAACAAAGGTAGAAAACACCCTACAATTGAGGTGGAATAATGGGTGATCGTAAAAATCATTTTCCCAGACATCTTCATTGACCCACCGCTACTTTTATAAGGCTCAGAGGCATAAATATTACTATTGCTCAATGTACTTCAACTTGATAATGGAGTCACATGCTAGTTGTTCCTGCCAGCTCAGCTAGTAATAAAGGTGAACAGCACAAGCTGCTTTTGGGTTCCTGGACTTTCTGCTCCGCTGCTGTCGGGGAACCACCTGTGCACACCTCACTTCCAACCTCAGCTGGAGGACTGAGGCTTGAGGGGCGCCACGGCTGTGGATCCCAGGGGCCCCTGGAGCCTGAGCCACCACCAGAGACCCAGCACGTGAGCTGTGCTGCAATCCCAGCTCTGCAGCAGGGACTTCAGCCCAGAGCTCGCCTACAGGTCTTTAGAGCAGCCAGATGGAGGCCGTATCATGGCTGGAAACTCCAAGTCTCTCCAGGGCCACGTTAGGAAAGGCGTGGACTGTAGGAGGGGAAAGGAAGGGACCAGCCAAGTGGAGGTCCCCGTGGAGCCACAGTCGCAGGGAGGGGGTGGGTCCGAGGTCTGCCACTCTGGGGTACCACATTATAGACACTCCAGGTGGTGGCCCTCCAGGCACAAAGAGGTTAAAGTGACTTGCCCAGGGTCACACAGCACGTAGGTCAAGGGGTGCATGGGGGTACAACGTGGAGTCTTCATAGGTCTCTCCCTGAACGGCAGAGGCCTGGCTCTGCTCCTGCAAGCAGGATGCGCTTGGAGTCTCCAAGCGGGACCAGTCCTGTGGTTAAAATGAGAGGAAGGCCGGGGTGGGGGGTTGGGAGAGGAGCCTGCCACAGAGGTAGCTTCTCAGCACTGCAGCCTCCCCGTTGCAGGGGCTCCAGGGCTTGGCGCCAGGGGTTAGTGCGGCACCCTCCCGGCCCTCACCGCCACCGCAAACGGGGGTCCTTCCACGGGCCACTTTAAGGACTCAGAGATAGTCCTTAGAGCTGGGAATCTGAACCCCGCTGATCTTGCTGCTGGTCCAAAGTCTGTGTGCCAGCCCCCAAACATCAGAGTGTTGAGTCAGTCAAGTTTATTGATGGAGAAGGCGCCAAGGATCCGGGAGCCCTTGGAGCTCCTCAAATCCATCGTAAGAAAGCACAGAATTCGGGCTTCTTTTAGGTCCGGGAAATTGGAAAACGGGAGGGGCTGTCTGTGCCAAACTCAAGCAAACAAGACGGAGTCGGAGAGACGGACTGTTTCCCTGTTCCGATCAGGGTCTGGGTGGCTCGAGGTCACAACCCTCGCCCACGCGGCGGCCGGGCGGCTCGTCCTTGGGCGAGTCCCTTCCCCTCTGCAGGCAGCGCCCGGAGCCCGCCCCCCGCGGCCGCGCATGCCCAGTGGCGGCGGCGCGAGGAGGCGCCCAGGTGCTTCGCGTTGACGCCAGCTGCCGGGTGGCGGCCGCGCGGGCGGGGCGGGGCGTGCGCCTTCGAAACCCGGCGCCGCGCGGACCGGAGCCCCGCTGCCCGCGGCTGCTGGCGAGCGCGTCCGCCCCGGCGGTTCTCGACGGCGCGGCCGGGCCGGCGGGACCCGCTCTGTCTGCCGCTCCCCGGGGCGGCGCGGCCTCCGCGCCCCGACGGGCATCGCGCAGCCCCCAGCCCTCAGGGCGCTCGGGCCGGCGCGGTTCTCGGGGCTGGGGGCCCGGCGGGCGGAGCAGCGAGGCCGGGCGGGCGGGCGGATCTCCTCCCCCTCGGTCCCCGGAAGCGCGGCCGCGGCGAGCGGGCGATGTGAGGGCGGCCGGCGGCCAGCGCCTTCCGAAGGGCATGTTCGGAGGGGCGGCCGCGGCGCGCCGCCCGCCCCCGAGCGCCCTCCGCGCCGCCGCCGCCGCGCCCGCGCCGCGATAAAAGGGGGGGCCGCGCTTCCTGCCGGGAGACCCCGCTCGCCGCCCCGCCGCCCGCCTGCGATGACACGGCGCCCGCGGCGGCCCCGAGGCGCCGGGCGGGCCGTTTGCTGACCGGTTAACGGCCGCCCGCCAGCGAGTCCGCGGAGCCGCGCCGGCATGGGCTGCACCCCGAGCACCCACATTTTCGAAAGCCGGGCTGTGTGCCCCGGCTGCGAAGAGGCCGAGGCCGCGCCGGGCGGGCCGCGCCTCCCTGCCAGCTCGGGGACCACCTCCTCGGCCGAGGACCGCGGCGCCGTCCGCGGGGAGCCCCAGGCTCGCGGCGGCCCCAGCGAGAAGGTAAGGGGCGCCGGGCGGGCGGAAACTGGCCCTCGGGGCCGGGCGGGCTGGCCTCCGGGCCGCGGTGCCCAGGGCCCGGCTCTGGGCACTTGGCGGACGTTCGCAGCCCGTCTGGCCGGGCAGCGTGCCCGGGAGGACCGGCCGGGGCCCCGCGCCCCGATTTAGCGGCGTTGTGGCAGGGACGCCGTCCGAGTTTTCGGGGCGCATCCGACGTCCGGAGCCTCTGGGCCCTCTGTCAGCTGGAGGCGCTCGAGTCCGTTCCCTCCCACCGAGCGGGCATGGGGAGCCCCGGAACCCTGAATCAGCGTGAGCCTCGGTCTCCCGGAGGGGGCAGGGGGCGTGCCGGACCCTCCCGCCCCGTGGCGGTTCCCTTTGCTCGGGCTTCACGTGTCTGAGGTTCGGATTTCCCAGCCTGGGTGTCTTTAAAGTGCACGTCATACAGAGTGTGAGCAGAAACGCGGCGTTGGAAGCATTCGCCAGAGCAAAGTGAATTTTCGATGACGCAGTCTTGCTCGGGGGGCACATTTGTGACTTTTTAAATTTTCTTTACCTTGCATTTCTTTTCCAGCGCGTATTGCCTTGGCTATGTCTTTTTGTATTTTCCTTTTCTTTCTTTCTTTTTTTTTTTCTTCCAATCCTCACCTGAGGATGTTTTTTCCTTTTTTTAAAATCTTCAGATAGCGTTTGGGGGGAGTAGGGGGACATCGTCATGAGAGAGACACATGGATTGGCTGCCTCCTGCATGACCCGACCAGGGCCAGGGACCGAACCGCCACCGAGGGACGTGCCCTTGCCTGGAATCGAACCCGAGACTCTTTGGTCCACGGGCCGACGATCTAACCACAAGCCAAACCGGCCAGAGCTATGTTTTTTTTCTTTTTTTTTAATTTTAATTTTTATTCTTTTGTTGATTTTAGAGAGACAGGAAGGGAAAGGGAGAGAGAGAAACAGTGATGAGAGAGAACATCCATTTGATTGCTTCCTGCGTGCCCCCCACTTGGGGATCGGGCCCACAACCTGGGCATGTGCCCTGACCGGGAATCGAACCGGCGACCCCTTGGTGCAGGGGTCGATGCTCAAGCACTGAGCCCCACCAGCCGGGCACCTTGGCTATGTTTTGTCAAAGTTTCTGGGGCTTAATCTTTGATAAGTTTTTTTTGTTTGTTTGTTTTTTAGAATGATGATTTTTTTTTAAAGAAAAAAAAAAGTTCAATAGGGCACACAGTGGCAGTTTTCCAATTCTCTGATTTTAAATATTACAGCCGGAATCTGTGTTGTTTTATGTTTTAGTAAACTAGGGAAGACAGATCAGTGTGTATGGCCGCAGGTGGCTGAAGTTCATCCCTCTCACTGCTGCTGCTTGAGTCTTTTGGGAACTGAACCTGCTTTTCTTTTTTTTTTTTTTTTACTGAGGACTGCTACATCTCCCAAGTTTGAGAGCTATAGTTTGGTTCATTTTCTGTCTTAAATTTGTGTCAGTAGTCATAATACTTTTTCTATATGGAAGTGAAAAGTCTTCTTCAGTATTGCGTAACATAGATGAAGTGATTTCCCCCCACCCCTCCTGTGCTCCATGTGAAAACTCACCTTTTTCTCCTTATCAAGAAGTTGGGTTCTTTCTATAGACTTCTTCAATTACCCACACCAGTAATGGTTTTAGACTATTAACCCAAGCTGCTCTAAATATCAGCGTAATGCTTATACATTAAGCCTAGCTAAGTGGCTTAAAAAATAAAGCATTGCACAAGTGAGGTTGAATATGGAAATTTTTAACAGCTTTTAAGTTTTTTGGTCCAAGTCTAATATCAGTTATCTTGCACTGGCTAATATTAAGCTTCTAGGTCACTAAAGTAGCCTTTTTAGAAAGAGGCCTTTGGCCCTGGCCGGTTTTGCTCAATGGTTAGAACATCAGTCCCGAGAGACCTGGGTTCAATTCCCGCTAAGGGCACGTACCTTGGTTGCAGTTTGTCCCCAGCCCTGGTTGGTCGTGTGGGGGGCAGTCACTCGATGTGTCCCTTTCACATTGATGTTTCTCTCTCTCTCTTCCTCTCTCTACCTCCCACTCTATCTGAGCAAAAAAATGTCCTCGGGTGAGGATTTAAAAAATAATAAAATAGAAAGAGGCCTTTGTGTCTTATTTGCCTTTTTTATGGTGATGTGGATGTCCTAAAATTCACCTAGGTGTCTTGTACATCTCCAGTGCAACAAGGTACTCTTATATGTTATCCACAGTGCCCGGATGTCTCCTGAGTTTCTAAGAGTCTTAAATATTCTGTCCTACTGTCAGACCATTGTCTTGATTTGGGTCCCACGAAAGTACATTTACCATAAAAGTACATTTACAGTGCTTAATCCAGTGACATGCATATAGTAGGTGCTAAATAAATGTTTGCTGGATTTGTTATTTTATTGTTAACTGAATGATGAAACTTTTCCAGTCACTGAATTTGATTCTGTAAACCCTCCAATATAGGCGTTGAGACTATATTATATTATATCCAGAGGAGGAGTCAAATGATAAGTAACAACACCACAACCACAGAAATGTTAGTCTTCTGCTTGTAATTCACGAAATGTATATGTTGATACCAAATCTCAGTTACAGGTATTTATTATTAGACATGTAGAGGCAAATACTAGCCTTTTTTTTTGTTGCTGTTTAATATTGTTTCTTTAAGGGAATGTATTAAATATACTCTGGAAATTTAAAGATTCATGGTTAGAGAAGAAGATAAGCATCCAGCAATTTAGCAAAATCATATTATTTTACAGTTAATTTGAGTTCCTTTCATTAATCTATCAAGATCCAATTTAGTGTATTAAAAATTCTTAAAAATATAGTAAGTCACCATATTGTTGAGTTTCAGCAAAAAATTCAGTGGGGTTGTTCTTATACTCCTATAGCATAGTAAACACCAGTTCAAAAGAATGCTTGGAAGATTGATAATTAATTGCATTTTCAGATTAATTAAGCAGCGTATCCCATACACTGTAGTGTATCCCACATGTGTTCTCTGCAGCAATTTGTGTACTCTTTTTTTTTTTTTTTTTTTTTATCCTCACCCGAGGATATTTTTCCACTTTTTGTACAGATAGAGTGGGAGGGAGAGAGAGGAAGGGAGAGAGAGAGAAACATCGACGTGAAGGGACACATCGAGTGGCTGCCACCCACACGACCAACCAGGGCCGGGGACAAACTGCAACCGAAGTACGTGCCCTTAGCGGGAACCGAACCCGGGTCTTTCCGGACCGCAGGCCGATGCTCTAACCGCTGAGCCAAACCGGCCAGGGCCAATTTGTGTACTCTTAACAAGTATTAAATGAAAAAAGGTTCATGGCTAAAACGTTTGGGAAGTACTGGCTCAGACTAAGTTCAAATTTCTTTAATGGCAGGATTTGTCACAAAACTAAATTTTCTAAAGTACGCTGTGAACCCTCAAATGGTTTAGAGCATGCAACATTCCTCAAACTTGTTTTGATTATGTAGCCCTTTTAGTGATGTGTCTTAGGCAGGCCACGTGTTGGGACATGAGAGACCCCTATTCAAAGTATGCAAAATATACTTAACAGTAAAGCTCAATAAATATAATATGCTTCTTAATGATTCCAAGGGTACTTTAGGATCTTTTAATACATTAGTCTGGGTCATCTTTATGAACTTAATTAAGTATAACTAAAAATACTCTGTTGATTAATTTTGGAAGTTATAGTCTATGTGACTACAGATGATGAATGCTGTGTTCAGTTTGAACACATAAAGTTTTGTTTTGTTTTTAATCAGGGTGAACATCAACTGTAACATTTCAGTGTTTTCTTGTCAGTCTTTGGATCTCCTCTGTTTTCCCTTTCCTTAGCTAGGACTTGATTTACCCTTGAAAGAGCCGAGCGTGGGGGAGGAGTGTCAGAGGAGACCCTGTATCTATATAGTCACCTTCCCTCCCTTTTTGCAAACACCCAAAGCACTTCCAGTGACTGATGCCCTCCCCATCCTGTGTCACTAGTCAGTTCTGCAAGATGGCAGTCATGTCTGTTTTGTTGTTCACTGCTGTAAACCACCCCCCCCCCCAATGCCTTTACAACTATTTGTTTGTTGAATTGGAGACTTTTGTGAATCGGGTTGTAGAAGTGGAAAGTCCACTCAGTTCATAAAAAATCAGAACTAGAAACCCGTTTTAACCAGAGTGGATGCTGTAGAATTTGCATTTGGTTTTGAAGAAATCTCTGGTTATTTGTACCTAGGGGATACGTCTGTTTTCTACCTTGGTGAGCAGAGTAGATTTCCCTATAAAGATTTAAGGATTAGTGCAGCTGGATAAGCAGCACAACAGGTGACAGATAATTTCATGACCATACACTAACCAAGGGTCACTGCCTACAGCACTGAGTCCTCAGATGGACTCTATTTAGTCTGTGTCTAGTCTTTGCTTCTGTCATTCTCTTTTGCTCACCTTGTTTTCTCTCTTTTTTCCACCTGCTTCCCCATGTCCCTCCCTGCTTTTCCCTGTCAGCCCACCTTCCTCCACAAAACTGGCCAAACTAACCATCTCAGTCAGCCAAAGGTGATAGTTTTTTCCAGTATTTCTGAGCTATGGAATACAATTTATTGCCTGCTCTTAATATACCAAGTGGGTTAATAAAATTTTTATATTTCCCTGACTGATTCCCCCCCACCCCCCAACTAGAGGTCATTGATTGACCCTTGGTAGATTATATGGAAGTGCAGAAAGTTTCCCTCTGAAAGTATAGTTGAGAAAATGAGACTCTCTCTCCTTCTGTTTCTGAAATAAGTGACTGTTATCTCTGGCGCTCATGGCTGTGAGTTCTCTTGTTACTGTGTACTTATGCCTTTGCCAGGCCTAGCTAGAGGTTTGGCTTTTTATATTTTCCTGAATGCCTATTATATGCATAAAATAATTTGCAGTTGTATCACTTGTTATTTTAGTGCTTAATAGTACCACTGTAATTTTAAGTCTAGTTCTTAAGATAGATGTTATAAATGTCACAACTGTATCAGCTCAGACCTGCCCTGGGTTGGCCTTGACCCTCACCTTGCTGAAGGGGCCACAGGCCCCTTCTGGCATAAAGGTTCCCTGTGAAGTGGCTTATGACACTGGTTTTCCCTTGGATGGCTTGCCCATTTGGATTGGGTTCTTCGATAGGGGAAGACTCGTAAGGTGAGGCCACAGGGTGAGGCAGACATCTCAGAATAACCTAAAATGCCTTAAAGGACCAAATATTTTTTAAAATTAAAATTAAAAAAAAAAAAATCAAAGAACATAGAAGTTACTTAGGACATGAGTAATCCCTTAGTCTTTTCCAAGGTCATTGACTCCAGCCTGGTTTCTCAATGCAGTAGGAGGTGTTGGACTCTGAAGTTCTTAGAGTGCAGACTACTCATATTAATAATATCCACCATTTCTTGGATGCCTTCTCTGTGGCAGGCTCTGTGCTGGATGCTTTACAGATGTTACCTCATTTAATCCTTGCTGCTGCCACTTCCCTTTTGCAGACAGGCAGCTGGCTGATGTTGGAAACTCACCCAAGGCCATGCAAGTCAAGCTGAGATTCAAATCCATTGTTCTGTCACCCCCTGGGTTGTTGCTGTCATTAACCACCTATCTCCATTAGATCTCCCATTCTCTGGCTGTCTGCTAGGCTACAGATGTCACAGGTCACCTGGGTTTGAAGCAGGTGTCCTACATCTCCACTGTCAGGATTTTGCCAAGTCTTTACTTCCTGGGGAACTTGGTTTCAGCCCTACCTTAGGTCCCCATGTTTGTGGAACTTGCAGCTATTTTCAGCCTTGTGCCAATTAATTTCTGCAGTCAGGCGTCCTGTCCTCTCTGAATTGGCAGGCATCCCTCTCCCTCCTGCTCAGGCTGCAGGTAGCCTTCCTCAGCCAGGAGCTCCCTTAAGAGTCACTTCTTGCCATCGTCACTTTTTGCCTAGAGTGCAACCCCCTACCCAAATCCACATGCACACATCCTCCCAGAGTCATTCAAGGCATAGCTGAAACCTTTCTCTAGCCACTGGCCGTACTTGTACTCTCTTCTCTGCTCTTTGGGCCAGCCCTATAGCCCTTTCAGGCCTAGGAGTTCTGCCTTCAGCCTCCTGCTGGACTAAAGGCCGCTTGAGAGAGGACTGTGTTCTGGTTTCATTACAGTTCTCCGAATGGTGGCACATGAAGTAATGTTTGGGTAAATACACCGATCTCTAAGGCTGAAAGGGCTTTTATTCATGTTCCATAGGCCTATCTCACCTTGTTTAAATTTAACAAAAATATTTGGGTTATGTTGTATGTTTTTTAACAAAAAGCCATTATACCTTAAGCCAGTGGAGTGGTTAGTAAAGCTTTGCCTCTGATTTTGGCCGTTTTAGGGTTGAGCGTTGTTCCTGGATCTCCTTTTCTACATCTGATCTGCTCTGGTGAGAAGTGTGGTTGAATATGTTGTCAGAGAGCTGCTTTGACACGTTTTTTTCCTGACACATCTTACATGGCAGTTTCTCAGCGCAGGCATCATTTGCAGTTTGTTCATCCACACAGACAGGAAGGATGTCATAAATCTCCCCAAACTTTGAGGGTGGCCTTAAAGAACTCAAGGAGCAGGGCTTGCCAGAGCTTTTATTCTGTGTGGATTGGAATAAACCTTTGGTCTCTTGTTTCATGCTCTTTTACTGTCTGTGTGTCTCCCTTTCATGTCCTGCTAGTGAGTACAGCAGCCACTTTAGTTTTTCTCATCTGCTCCTGGGACAACCCAAAGGACTGGTGGCACATCAGTGTCCATGTTGTCTTCAAATGCTTGGAGCTGATGGCAGCTTCCCAGTGAGGTGTGTATGTAAGGATACAAGTGAAGGAGGAGCCAGAGACAGTGGTTTTAGGTCCAGCTCCATCAGCTACTGGTTGTGGGATGTTTGCCAAGTTCTGATCCTAAATTTTCTGAAGCATAAGATGGAACTAGAATACCTGGGTTTTGGTGAGGATCACTTAAAATAATCTGTGTGAAAGTATATTGTAAACTCCAAGGGACCATCATATGTAAATATTGGTCTTTTCTTTCAGTTACCTTTCTCAAAGGCAAACTTTTCTCAAATACATCTCTGTCGTTTTGTTTTGTTTTTTAAACAAATCTCTTCCTTTTTAAAATATATTTTTGTTGCTCTGGCCGGTGTGGCTCAGTTGGTTGGGCGTAGCTTATGCACTGAAAGGTTGCTGGTTTGATTCCCAGTCAGGGCACATGCCCAGGTTTTTGGGGCGGAACCCTGGTGGGGGTGCACAGGAGGCAGCTGATTGCTGTTGCACTCTGGCATCCATGGTTCTCTCTCTCCTCCCGTTTCCCTTCCCCTCTCTCTAAAAATCAATAACAATTAAGAGGATATATATATTTTTGTCTTTTTCCTAATAGTTATTGTGAAAAATTTCAAACATACAGCAAAGTTTGATTACTTACTTACCACCTGGATTCTGCAGCCAAAAATTTCCTATATTTGCTTTATCACATCTCTCCATTTCTTAATCCATTCAGCAGTCTACTTTGTTTTTAGATGCATTTTAAAGTAAGTTCCACACATCAATATACTTAATCCCCTAAACACTTTAGTATGCATATCACTTAGAGTTCAGATTTCATTTTGGACAAATGTATACACCTGTGTAATGCAAATTTGTCAATATACACAGTATTACCATTGTCTCAGAAAGTTCTCTCTGCTTCTTTTCCATTCCTTTTCCCACCCAACAGCAATCACTATTCTGATTTTTTCCATTATAACTTTTTTCCCCCCTATTCTAGGTTTTGTATAAATAGAATCTTCAAGTTTGTATTTTATATAAGGCTTCTTTCACTCAGCATAGTATTTTTTAGATTCATCTATGTTGCATGAGTCAGTAGTTTTTTAAAAAATATTTTTTTCTTTATTGATTTTAGAGACAGAGGAAGGAAGAGGGAGAGAGAGAGAGAATGAAAGAGAAACATTGATGAGAGAGAACATTGATTGGTTGTCTCCTGCACGTCCCCCACTGGGAATTGGGCCCACAACCTGGGTATGTGTCCTGACTGGGAATCGAACTGGCCACCTTTTGGTGCATGAGTCGATGCTCAACCACTGAGCCACACTGGCTGAGCGAGTCAGTAGGTTTATTTTTTTCTTGCTAAGTAGTATTCTGTTGTATGAGTAGATCACAATTTACGTATCTATTCTCTTGTTGATGGAAACTAGGGCTGTTTCTATATCTGTGAGCTATTAAGAATAAAGCTCTATGAATATTCTGGTATGTATTATTTTATGGTCATATGCTTTTATTTCCCTTGGGTAAATACCAAGAAATGGAATTGCCAGGCTATCTGTTTAGCTTTTTAAGAAATTGGCTTCCCAGCCCTGGCTGGTTTGGCTCAGCGATTAGAGTGTTGGCCTGTGGACCAAAGGTTGGTGGGTTCAATTCCGGTCAAGGGCATGTACCTGGGTTGCAGGTTTGATACCTGGCCCTGGTGGGGGTCCTGTGGGAGACAACCAATTGATGTGTGTCTCTCACATTGATATTTCTCTCTCCCTCCCTCTCTCCTTCCCTCTCTCCCTCCCTCCCACTTTATCTCAAAAGCAATGAAAAAATATCCTCAGGTGAGGATTAAAAAAGAAAAAAGAAATTGCCTGTCCTGCTGGTGTGGCTCAGTGGATAGAATGTCCTCCCGTGGGCTGAGAGGTCCCGGTTCGGTTCCCCGTCAGGGCACATGCCCAGGTTTTGGGCTCGATCCCCAGTGGGGGGTGCGCAGGAGACAGCTGATTGATGTTTCTCTCTCACTTCGATGTTTCTATCTCTCTGTCTCTAAAAAAATCAATAAAAACATAAAAAAAAAAAGAAATTGCTTGACCTTTTTCCAAGATGATTATACAGTTTCACACTCTTGCCAACAATGTATAAGTTACTCCACATCCTTGCTACTGTTTGGTGTTATCAGTCTTTTCATTTTAGCCATTCTAGTGGGTGTGTGATTTCATGGTTTCGATTTGCACTTCCTTGATGGCTAATAATTCTGAGTACTTTTTATGTGCTTATTGATCATTTATATAACATCCTTTTTGAAATTCTCATTTTAACACTTTTTTTTAAAAGGAAATATAAATATTGTCATGACCTCTGGGTAGGAAAGGACTTTTTAAACAAGCTATACAAACTACCATAAAGGAAAGGGTTAATAAACTTAGCTACCTTAAAATAAAGAACTCATTAAAAGAGGGGAAATGAAGGAAAGCCATAGAGTGGAAGAAGAAATTTGTAACACATAATAAGGTATGAGTATCCAGAATATATATAGAGCTCTTACAAGTCAATAAAAAAGAGCCCATTTGGAAAATAGGCAAAGACTTGACCAGGCATATCATTAAAGAGAAAGCCAAATGGGTAATAAATATATGAAAAGATGTTCAACCTTACTGGGGAAATGCAAATGAAAACCACAAAGAGATAACATTATGTACCCACCAAATTAGCAGACATTAAAAAGCCCGACAGTACTTTGAGGAACTCTTCAACACTGTAGGGTAGAAGTGTAAATCAACCCTGGCCGGTGCGGCTCCGCGGTTAGAGCACTGACCAAAGACCAAAGGGTCTCAGGTTCGATTCCCGGTCAAGGGCACGTACCTGGTTTGCAGGTTCGATTCCTGGCCCTGGGGCGTGTGTAGAAGGCAACCAATTGATAATTCTCTCTCACATCAATGTTTCTCTCTCTCCCCCCTTCTCTCCCAACTCTGTAAAAAACACTGGAAAAAAATGTCCTCGGATGAGAATTAACAAACAAAAGTGTAAATAAGTGCTTCCATTTGGCAAAGCCGTTGTCATTATTACCAAATAGGGTTGAACATGTTACCCTGTGACCTAGCAATTTCACTCCTAGGAACTCATGAACTGGAAACATGTACAAGAATGTTCATAGCAGCATTGCTTTTAATAAGCAAACTTTTCCACACTTTTTTTTTTGTTGTTCAGATAGAGCGGGAGGGAGAGAGAGGGAGAGAGAGAGAAACATTGATGTGAAGGGACACATCGAGTGGCTGCCACCCGCACGACTGACCAGGGCCGGGGACAAACTGCAACTGAGGTACATGCCCTTAGCGGGAACCGAACCCGGGTCTCTCTGTACCGCAGGCCGACGCTCCAACCGCTGAGCCAAATCGGCCAAGGCACAAACTTTTAAAAATTAAACTCAAATATCCATCAACAACATAATAAATAAATTGTGATACACTTAATGGAATAGTTTACAGCTTTGAAAAATTAATGGATTGAAAGAACTTATATGAAGGCAACCATATAGTGAAGGTGAGGGGGGCAGCAGCGGAGAGAAGGGTATTGGGGAAAAAGGAGGGACATCTGTAATAAAAAAAAAAATAGCCCCCCCAAAAATGAATCCATAGACACATGTATCAACACAGATCAATTTCAAAAACTTATTGTTGAGAGAAGTTATATAAGAATTTATAAAGCATAATTCCTTTTATTTAAAGTTGGATAGCTAAACAGTATATTATGTGGACATATGTATAATATACACATAGATATTAAAGCTATAAAGAAAAATTACTATAAAACTCAGTTGGGTACAGAAAACTTATTTTAAGGACTAAAATGATTAGCAGGTTAATTTGAGTGCCTAGTATAGAGGTTATAGGAGGGCAGTCCCACAGGGCACGTAAAGTCCTCTCTGGGAAGATGTGGCAGGCCTCTGACCTGGAAGCGGTGGTAGTGCCGGGGGCGGATGGGTGCTCAGCACAGCCAGGAGCTTGGTCTGGACTGGTTATAAAGTAGAGAGACAGGAAGGGGGGCAGTACTCATGTGTATGGGGTCAAGGGGCGGGCTTGTTCTGCACACTGAGAAGGCTGACCAGCGATAGGATGGGAGAGCCTGAAGCCAGGTTGAAGAGTTTTGAAGTCTGTCCTGTAAACCTCAGAGAACTCCCAAAGACATTTTCATTTTCATCAGGGTACTTCCAGGATAACCATATTTGATGAAGATTAGGTTTCAGAGGAAATTGCAGTGCGTGGGGTGAGGAAAAGCTAGAAGTGGGGGCACTAGTGGTTCAGGCACAAGGTATGACCAGGCACAGCTTATGTTGTGCGGTGGTTTGGGAAAGGAGGAAATGAGGAAAGGAGGGAAGGAAAAGCTGACGTGCTAGAGGGATTTGGGGAGTAAAGGATAAGGTAACTGGAGGGTGATTTGGAGGTTGGGCTTTTAGGAGTGTAGAAGGACTGATGGCATGCCACAGTTTGTGCATTGCTTTATGGTTTACCAAGTGTTATTTTTATACATCTTCTCATTTGATGTTCCCCAAACTTCTGTGAAGTAAGAAGGAGGGATTTCATTTTCCCTCTTGATACTTAAAGAAGCAGAAATTTAAGGAGATCAAATGACTCGCCCAAGTTTGTGGTGACCACTTCCAGAAACAGGTTCACTGTAATAGCACAGGACAGAAGCCAGAGGAAAGAGAGGTTAGGGAGTTCTTTAAAAGGCCTTTCTTGTCTCTTGGTTCTGGATTCATTTCATAAAAGTAAACTTTTATTTTTCCTCATAACAGTGATGCTCATTGTAGAAAGCTTGAAAAATACAGAAAAGAACAAGGGTCACTTAAATTGCACAATTAGTTAAGTTGCATATTCGGGAGAGAGCTTCCCATAAAATGGTGGCATGTTTCCTCCCTCCATGTAGATAACTTGAAATAACTGTAATTCAAAATGATTTTAAAATAGTTTTGTTCTTTGGTTCTAGGAAACACTTAGCTGTTATATCCTCAAATGTCTCCCTTCCATTTCCTCATTTTCCTTCTTCTGCAGCTCCCTCCAAGTGAGAGAGTTTTGACACGTGGTGGTCTGCCCTCCACGTCTCTTCACTTTCCTCTTCACTTCCCATCTCTGCACCACAGTCTGGGAGGAGTTTTTAGTCCACTTCCAGCTCACTGACTCATTTCTCAAGGTCTGCTCAGCTTTTCTGCCCTTTGAGTTTTAAAATTTGACAATTTTTGTGTTCAAGATTTATGGTTTGTTCTCTTCATAACTGCTTATACATGTGTTTTGGTTGCGGCACATTCCTTTATCTCTTTGAGGATATAAATTACACACACTTTAAAGTCCTATTCTGATTGCTGTTTATTGAAATGCAGTCAGAAAAGTGTTCAAAATCTTAAAGTGGACAGCTTGGTAAGATTTTACTCATGTATGCTGAGTGTAACCACCACTGAGTTCAAGATAGAACATTTCCAGCACTCCAGAAGTTTGCCTCATTACCGTTCACTATTTTTTAGTGTTTTTAACATTTTTTTTTTTTTTTATCCTCACTGGAGGACATTTTTCCATTTTTTTGTTTAGATAGAGTGGGAGGGAGAGAGAAGAAGAGAGAGAGAGAAACATCGACGTGAAAGGGACACATCAAGTGGCTGCCACCCGCACAACCAACCAGGGCTGGGGACAAACTGCAACCGAGGTACGACGTGCCCTTAGCGGGAACCGAACCCAGGTCTCTCAGGACCGCAGGCTGACGCTCTAACCGCTGAACCAAACCGGCCAGGGCTTAACATTTTTTTTAAATCCTCACCCAAGGATATTTCTTCATTTATCTTCAAATAGAGTGGGAGGGAGAGAGCAAGAGAGAGAGAGAGAGGGAGACAGATAGACAGAGACAGACGTAGATGCGAGAGAGACACATTGGCTGGCTGCCTCCCGCACAACCCTACCAAGGCTGGGGATTGAAATGCAACCGAAGCACGTGCCCTTAACCAGAATTGAACCAGAGATGCTTTGGTCTGCGGGCTGATACCCTAACTGCTGAGCCAAACTGGCCAGGATATATATATTTTTAAATACACTTTTATTGAGTTTAGAGAGAGAAGAAGGGAGAGGAAGAGAGAGAGAGAGAGAGAGACACACACACACATGGATGAGAGAGAAACATTGATTGGCTGCTTCCTACATGACCCCTACTGGGGATCAAGCCCACAACCTGACCATGTGCCCTGACCCTGAACAGGAATCAACCCAGCGACCACTTAGTGAATGGGACGATGGTCAGCCAACTGAGCCACACTGGCTGAACATATTTTTAACTTTTTTAAAAAATTGATTTAAAAATTTTTTTTAGTGAGAGGAAGGGAGAGAGAGATAGAGCCATCGATGTGAGACAGAAATATTGATTGGCCACTGCCTGCACCGCCCCCCCTCCAACTGGGGATCGAGCCCGAAATCTGGGCAAACGTCCTGACTGGGAACTGAACCAGGACCTCTCAGTCCATGGGATGACGCTCAATCCACTGAGCCACACCGGCCTGGTTTAACATTTTAATTGTGAAAAATCTGAAATATACAGCATTCCTGAAGGAATTTTACATTAGCATTTTACTGTACTTGCTTGATCACATATCCATCTATCCTATCTAGCCACTTCCATCTTCTCTTATGCATTTTAAACTAATTATAATCCCTTCAGTATTGTAGCATGAATGTCATTAATTAGTGTTCAATATTTATTTAGAGTTTTTTCTTTTGCGGTATAATTTGCATACAATAAGTACGCAGCCCTGGCTGGTTTGGCTCAGCGGTTAGAGGGCTGCGAGTCAGAGAGTCCCGGGTTCGGTTCCTGCTAAGGGTGTGTACCTCGGTTGCAGTTTGTCCCCGGCCCTGGTTGGGGTCATGTGGGTGGTGACCACTCGATGTGTCTCTCTCACATCAATGTTTCTCTCTCTCTCTTCCTCCCTTTCTCCCTCCCACTCTATTTGAAGATAAATGGGAAAAAAAAGTCCTTGGGTGAGGATTAAAAAAAAAGCACAAATATTTATTGTACATTTGCAGAGTCTTGACAAATGTATACAAAAGCCTGTGTAATCAAAACCTCTCTCACCCTGGCCGGTTTTGCTCAGTGGTTAGAGCATCGGCCTGTGGTCCAGAGAGACCCGGGTTCGGTTCCCACTGAGGGCACGTACCTCAGTTGCAATTTGTCCCCGGCCCTGGTTGGGTCGTGTGGGTGGCAACCACTTGATGTGTCTCTTTCACCATGATGCCTCTCTTTCTCTCTTCCTCCTACTCTATCTGAATAAAATATGGAAAAATGTCCTCTGGTGAGGATTAAAAAAAAAACAAAAAAACCCTCTCTCAACTTATAGAATGTTGTCATCACCTAGAAAGTTCCCTCATGCCCCTTCCCAGGCAGTTTCTCCCTGCCATCTGCAACCACCCTTCTAATACTTTTTTAAAAATGCAAAACAAGAGAATGATTTAATAAGCTATGATATATGAAATATAATTGTATATTATCAACATATAAATATATGCATGTGAAAAAACACTGGAAGGTAATACATACCAAAAATTATAACAATTGTTATATTTGTGTTAATTTTTTTCCCATTGTAGATTAGCTTTGTTTGTTCTAGAACTTCATATAAGTAGAATTATATACTATGTACTCTTTAACACTTCTTTTACACAGCATTATGTTTTTGAGATTTATCTGTTTTATGTATCAGTAGTTCATAGTATTCTATTAACTTTTAAAAGCTCATGATACATATTATTAAATTGCTCTTCAGTGTTTTAGTGGACTTGTAGTCTCTAGTCTCACTTCTCCCCATTGTAGGCATTCTGTCATAAAGTCTCCATCATACAGAGAGCTCCAGTTTGGTAAGTTTTGTGATAGGGAGGTCACTCATTCTTTGTTGGATCAATGAAGTATTACTTCATTCATTCAGTGAACATTCACTTAGTGCTCTGGGCCAGGAGCTGCACTTGGCTTTTGTAAGTAATGTGGAGATGTAAAATTAGCTGCCTTTTTGGATGATGCACTAATTAGAGAGTAGGCTTGCCTTTAATTGTGTATGTCTCCCTGTATCCTGGTTCTCCAGGGCCTTTACAGAAATCTGAACATACTGTTTGCTGTGGTACAAAGAGGGCAGGGGATTTGGAGTCAGAAGACTTGAGTTTGAATTCTGGCTTTGGTACTTGTTTAACTGTGAGTTGGGGCAAGTCATGTAACTCATTTTAGAGCCCCAGTTTTTTGTATGTAAACTGAGCATATGCAAGAAGGTGCAGGAAGAGACTATAGAAATGACAGACTTTTGTTATTTTTCTTTGGTTATTAATCAGAATTGTTCCTCACCACTGGGTCATTAGAGAAGGACACTGTTATAATTTTTTCAGTGTAGCCAAATATACTGATAATGGAAAAATAAACAGGGGTGTACTGCTTTTCTGGCCTGTAAACCAAAAAACAGTTCTTAGTGCCAAAAGCTGTGTTTGTCTTGAGAGGCCAAGAATGTTTCTGCCATGTAGGACAGCTTCAGATCCCACAGTGACTCTCTTGGGTAATCACATGATTTTGGTTTAGGTTCAGTTGTTTCTAGGGCTGGCTTTGCTGCAGTGAGAGTTTGGTTACTGTGCGCAGTTTCTGCTGGAGTGTAGTAATGTAGGCTGGGTGGATGTGGTCTCTTTGGTCAGGGATAACATGAACTGAACTTGTTCTTCCAGTATACAGGCACTGGCCGGTTGGAGCAGCATGCCTGTCCCAGAGTGCTCCTCCCCACCAGGTTGCTTTGGAGTGAGCAGTTTCTAAATGGTAGCATGAGGGCTTTGTGCCTGTTCCCATTGTGTGTTTTTCCCCCCTGTCCTCAGTGTTCTTAACCTTCTCTACTGTACAGCCAGATTGCTAAGGTGATCTACCTTATTATTATTTCTCCCTCATGAGGACATTTTCTGGAATTTCTGCCCCACCTAAGCTATTCCTGTGAAGAACATATCTTTAGACCTTTTTTCTTTAGTTCCCATATACAGAGGTCCCGATCTGCTGCTCTGTAAGAGGAGATTCAAAGAGGGGGAGCTGAGTAATCAGAGACAAACTCAGAGCCCTCTGTAGCTCTCCATTGCCAAATCCAGACTCCTTTCCACAACCTGCAAAGCCCAGCCTGATGTGGCTCCTGCCCCTCTCCAGCTTCAGCTCACACTGAACACCTCAAGTACTCACACACGCAGAGACTCGATGCCCTCTGGACTTTGGACTGCGCATTTTCCTCACAAGCACTCTGCTGAGATTCCTTTCCGACTGAATCAGCAGAATTAGTAAAAGAACCTTGGAGAAGGTGGAGCTCTGAGAAGGAAGTGGGTAACTGTTAAAGGAAGTATTTTATATCTGGAACAAATGCCCTCAGATTTTTGTGTTTGTGGAATTCATTTCATTAAAAAAAAAAGATTAAGATAGGATGAAGGGTTCACACTATCAAGGTCATGCATGCTCAGAGGATGGAGAGGTCCCTGTGGGCTGCTCTGGGACAGTGTTTACCCTCCTGGTTATTTCACTCAACAGAGAATGGATATCCTAGGGACCAGGAGAATGTGCTGGTGACTGATTCAGCTTCTCCTTGCTCACTGCCTGGGGGCGTCTGACTGCAGAGAGAGGTTACCCTTCATTATAGATGAAAGGGCATCTGGATTTGATGGTGCACTGCTGGTTGTGTGGGACAGACATGCTTTCCTGTGATTCCTGTGATCAGCTTGACACCGATTTTCATCTGGCTTGTTACCCTATAACCTACTAAAACATGGGTCACTAACCTTAGAAATCAACTAAGATTGATATAACAATAAAATGATCATGTGTTGAATGTTTACTACATACCAGGTACTGTTCTTAGTTACTTTTGTGTATTGCTAATTTAATCCTTAAGAAAACCCAGTGGGCTTGGTATTACCTTAATGGTTCACCTTTAAGAGTAAGAAAACTGAGCCAAGTGGGAGGTTAGACAATTTGCCCAAGGTCACCTAGCTAGTAGCTTGGTTTCTAAATTCATACTAGTTTCCTATTTCTGTATTTTTCATTTTACTCTTTGAGATTTGTAAGATGTCATAATTTTTTGTTTGTTTTTTGATTATTTCTTGATAATCAATTTTCTTGATTATATTGGTCAGGATGCTTTTGACTGCAGGTCACACCAACCTAATCTAAACTAGCTGAGGCCAAAAGTGAAATCTGTGGGCCACTATAGCCTGGCTTACATAACCAAACCATGGGAAGGGCAGGGGTGCACCAGCCTCTGGGACAAAGGCAGCCAGGATTCTTTCTCTATCTTTCTCTCGCACTTGCTGTCATCTTCATTTTTTAGGCTGATTTTTTTGTTCAGCAGGAAACAGTGCCCATCCACAGCTTCCCATTTCATCAGTGAAGAGCCTCTTCCTTTCATTCCAATGTGAAAGTCCCTGGGAAGGACCATGATGGGCCTGGCTTAGGACACCTGCCCACCCCAGTGGCCAGTGTGACCTCTGTGATGGGCAACAACTTTCACAGAACTGGGTGGATGGATGGGGAGGAACAGCTTTCAGAGGAAGGGAAGGTACTAGTCAGACAGAACAAATGCTGCCCCTGCCCTGGGGTTCAGCCCAAGCTCCCAGATACTTTTCATCTTAAGAATTTATACCACTTTAATGTATAATGAGAGGTGTTCTTAATTCTGAATCTGAGACAGTTTGCCTTCTGAGTTATCAGAATAAACAGTTTATATATGACTTCATTTGTTCTGGCTTTTCTCATGACAATTCTAAGGTCAAGCCTATTTTAAGCCTGAGAACTATGTCCTGGAAGTTAGCTCCAGAGTCTCTATTTCCTTTTTCTTTCCTTAGTATAGAAATCTTGCCCCCCCCCCCCACAAAACTATTCTCAGAAACAGCTCTGAAAGTAATATAAATATCCTCTATATTCATTTTCTCTGCACTTAAATTATTCTTTTTCACCTAGATATGAGAAAATAGCACGTTCTCATTTGCTATTCTAACCTGACAGAATTAAGTCAAAAGTAGTCAGGAGATGGGCTTTGGAGCCAGACAGTAGACTTGGAGGTCAAGTCTATACAAGGTGTTATACAAGGTTGTCAGGCAGTTTCTTATTGTTTCAGGACAAGATAGGGAGTGTGTGCCTGACATAACTCAATACACTGATCTCTTCATTGTTAATATCTTGCTGGTAAAAGTTTTTTGTGGTTGAGTTACATTCTTTATTTCACTGGGGGCTGGTTAACAGTTGGTTTAGAGGCCATACTTGAATCAGCAGCGAGCTCTAGTATTTCCATTTTAGGGACATGCCATGAATTTATTTACTATTTATTATTTAATTTAATAATTTAAATTAATTAAATGTAATTTAATTTATTAAATGTTATACTGTTGGATATTTAGATGGTTTGCATTCCTTCAACCCACCCTAAATCTTCTTTTTTGATCATTTGATCATTAAAAAATAGAGTTTCATGTTTTAACTTCATGTACAAAGTTAACCTTTTTAGAATCTCATAGCAGTATAGTTCTGGGCAAGAGGAAGGATGTTTCTTTTAGGAAGACTGGAAGGAAGGAAGCGAGCATGGGTTTGAACACTGTTGTTTTTGTAGGTTAGTAGGTACAAGTTTTAAGGAGTTATTGCATGATTGCCTCCTTTTTCATTATGAAACAGTGAGGCCATAATCCTGAGAGTGGGAAGTCAGTCCCAAGAGTGAGAGGGTACAGATCTTAAGGACATCACTGAATAGGGAAGGATATAGGGAATAAGAGCTGTTGGGGCTCATTGAAAGATTCCCAGCTGGGGGTGGAGACCATGAGTACTTGGTGACCTCAGTCTATAAGGCTGTATGATTTTCCCCAGCAGTACCCAGGAGCCCAGGTGTAGAAACAAAGAAGTGAACAGTCGCATTGATTGGAGTAGGTAGTTTTGCTACATATTGTATTGGAAAGGCAAGGGGAAGTGGGAAAGCAGAAGGTGGGATGAGAGGGTAGAATTTTGTCTGGAGAGGTGGTTCAAGTAATGGATCACGTGGTCTATGCAGGATGGGAAAGGTGGTGAATTGGGAAGCAAGTAGAAGAGTAACAGGATTGGAAATGAGAGAATTATAATAGGAGGAATAAGAGTTCCTGAGAGCTGGCAGGATAGAGTAGGGTGTTGGAGTTTAGCATTTCCAGTGTAGGACAGTCCTGGCCGATGAGGGGCTTGAGTGAAGTAGGGTGGAGGTAATGATCATGAGGTTGTAATGAAACTTGGAGGTGGACGTTGACACCACCAGATTGATGGCAGGACATTGGTGGGGAGGGGATGACCATGTTCCAAATGTTCAGGGACGTGCTGGAGTATTCAGGGAAGGAGGGAGAGCTGAGCAGGAATGAAGCATGATAGCAGAACGGCATAGACAACCGTACAGGAAGGTGATATTTTGTCTGCCAAGGGATCCAGGATGGCTGGATCTGAAGGTATGCTGGAACTGGCCCTCCACAAGCCTCCAAAGATGCCTTGAACACGTGGAGAGTAGTATTTGCTCAGATTTCCAAAGGCTGATTATTGGGTCTTTTTAAAAAAATTTCTTCCTATAGCCCCCTTCTCTATCTAGCTAACTCCTGCTTTCCCTTCAAGTGTGAGGTCTGAGATCACTTCTTTCAACACTCTTTCTTGAATCCTCTGGTCTTTGCTTACCTCTAACTTAACAGGTAGCTCACCATATCATCACTGTCTGCTTGTTCTCCTCCTGACTGTGACTTCCTTGGTAGAGGGAGGGACTACATCTTTGCATCCCCGACACAGTGTCTGTCTGACATATTTTGTTGAACTGTATGAAATTGCCACTTATGAAATTGCCACCTGTGGGTGACTTTCCTTTGTCAGCTCATCTTGAATCTTTTTCTGAAGTCACAAGGTCCTTGCTTAGTTTGGCCTCAGCCAAGTTCCATGCAGAGGACCAGCTAAGTTCTATGTGTGCCACAGTCCATCTGTTCACCCTGCTTAGGCTTTTTTTGGTTGTTGTTGTTTGTTAACTTCCCTTTTGCTTTTTTCTACACATGATAGAAGAGATAAAAACAAAATAGTTTGTATTCCATCTCCCCCAGTTGCCCCCAATTTCCGAGCCTATTTGTCCATGCATTTCATTCTCTTATTGATTATTACTGGGAACCTACATGCCTGGCAAAAATCAGGACTCATTCTAGTTTTTCTGCTGCTAATGTATCTCATGTTGGTGCTTGTCAGCTCGAATGTGTTAAAGGGACTGCTGCTGCCATTGTGGTGGTTTGTCCCTCCTGAACAGTGACTTTAGTTTACCAATTGCCCCAGATACAGTTTTGCAGAAACTAATGACTTGTGTGCACTACACATTAAAGAGTGTATGAACAATAGCACATCCAAGTTAACAAAAAATCCCAGATTTATCTGCTATAATAGTAGAACATTTTCCTTGATGGGTCAGGTCAAGATATGCTGTGACTAAATTAAGTTAGTTTACGCTTTTTTAGTGGTTTCTGGTTGGTCTTTCATTGTCTCAAGCTCAGAGGTATGTGTTCTTGCTTTTGTGGTCACTGAGAATGTAATATAAATTTGCTTCTCATATGCCAAGGCCACCATAAGCCCTGGATCTGATTTGAGAGTCCCTCCAGCCCTTACTCCCACTTCCTCTCTGGTCTGGACTGTTCCTCTCAAGGGGCCCTCCCTTGAGGCCAGTTCCTTGAGAAGACTTACTTTCATGAGGAACACTTGCTTAAAAATTTCCCCTTCCTATGGAGGCTTCGCTCAGCGCTCATATTTGAGGTTGTCCTTCCTAGGAGTCCTATCCTAGTCAGGAATTTCCTGTTTTTTCCTCAGGGCCAGTACTATAATATTAGCATAACTAATGACTTTTAAAGAAAGAAGCGAAAAGCCCAATTATCCTTATTAAGGTTAAGGTCTCTGGCCCCAGGCCCGCTGGGCACTTGCCATCCACCAGAAATCCTTCTTGCTCCCTCTCCCATTTTTTAAAAAAAGAATCTTCTAATCCTTAACAGATTGATCTGAGTCTTATATTTAGATAAAAGTTATTCATTAACAGAAAAGTTTGAAACTGTTGACAGGGCCGACAGCATTGAAGGTGGGTAGAAGTTAACAGGCATTCTTTAGACCGAAATGTTTTTGGGGGGGTGTGGGCATCTTACATATCTGTTTTGGCAAATAGTTATGCAGGGACATCGGACCATCCTTAGGAAGCTGGGAGTACTTTGAGACAGACTAGAACAATGTGACCCACCTTTCTCTTCAGAGTTTGGCCCCAGTGAATCTCAAGCCTTGTTGCTGTCTGCCTTACTCCAGTCCATCAGCCCGTCCATTCCAGTGCCAGACATCTCGGTCTGGGCATGCACAGTAGTAAATCAGTATCCTCCGAACCAGTGTTTGTCAAGCTGCCCACTGATGGATTGTGACATTAGTTTTTCAGGTTATGCTTCGACTGTCATCCCAGTTATTGCTGTGTGACAAACCACCTCACACTGAGTGACACTAAACACCAACCATTTTATTTTGCTCCTGGATTCTGGACCAGGAATTTGGACAGGACCTGGTAGGGAGTGGCTTGTGTCTGTTGCTTGATGCTGGGGGCCCTCGAGCGGCAGGGAGTGGCCTGAACGGCTGTGAGTTAGAATTGTTGGGAGGCTCCTTGTTGGGAGGCTCCTTCACTGACACATTTGGTCCTTGAAGGCTGCTGGGATCAGCTGGGACTGTTGACCAGAGCGCCTCCTTGTGGTGTGGCCTCGCACAGTGGGGGTCCGGTGCCCAGAGAGGGCTCCTAAGGAAAGCTGAGCGCAAGGCTCCCTGCTGGTGGACGCTTACACAGCCTGCCCAGACCCGAGAGGAGGGGCGCAGACCCTCCGTGAGAGGAGGGCCAGAACCTGCGCAGCTGCTTTGGAAGCTACTTTAGGTGACTCAAATGAGGTGGGAGATGCAATAAGAGTGCTCTGTGTGTAGTGAGAATACACATTTGGAACTTGCGTTTCGGTTACATGTGTCTGTATTCTGGTTCATGGTGTAGCATGTTTTCCTTGCTGTGCACTGCTTGTTTTTAAAACACTGCCTAACTGTAGAAACGTATAACTTGGTTTATGAAAACCAAGCTTTGCAGGTAAGTGCTGTCAGCCCTGTCTCAACTAATAGATTACTATGACGTGGTTCTTTAGTCATTATGAAAGATAAGAACCTAAGGAATTGATTATCGTTTGCCAGTAAGGAGAAAAGGAAGGTCTCTCTTTTTTAATCCATTGTCATCACCCACCAGGAGAACTTGAAGGCTCCATGGGAGAGTCACTGCACTTTAGATTGAGCTGTGGTCTGGACTGGCAGTCAGACTTCCCTAAAATTTTAATTTAATATTTGTCAATCTGTTTCCTAAAAGAATGGCAAGCAGATATGAAAGGAACAGGGCATACTTCTCTTTGCAGAGGAATACATTTAAGGACTGGGAGGCTGAAGAACCAATCATAGAGAGACAGCCCCCTTCTCTGAGGAAAGTGCTGTCTCAGAAGAGGTGCCCACCATCCATGTTGAAACCAGAATGAAATATTGATTGAGACTGGGCTCTCTAAAACAATCTGCCTTCTTCTCCTTCTTCTGTAGTTGTTTCTACCCTTTCAGTGAAATGTGCAAAGATGATTGAGCAATGCTATTCACTGTCACCAAACAAAATATTGCATTGCACAACAATTTTTGTGGAATAGTGACTAAATTTTTATTCAGATATCTTAGAAAATTTGCATAATCCCATGTCCTTATTTTTTAATTGATTTTAGAGGAAGGGAGAGAGAGAGAATGAGAAACAAAGATGTGAAAGAGAAACATCAATCGGTTGCCTTTCGTATGCACCCTGACTGGGGAGCCAGCCAACAACCTGGGTATGTGCCCTGACTAGGAATCGAACCTGCCACCTTTTGGTGCACAGGATCATGCTCTGACCAACTGAGCCAACAACAGCTAGAGCTTTATTTATTCATTTATTTGTTTGTTTATTTATTCTAATCTTCACGCAAGGATATTTTTCTATCTTCAGATAGTGTGGGAGGGAGGGAGAGAGAGGGAGAGAGAGAAACATTGACTTAGGTGGGACACTGGTTGCCTCCAACACAACCCTGATCAGGGCTGAGTATGAACCACAACCAAGGTATGTGCCCTTGACCGGAATCAAACCTACGACTCATTGGTCCTCGGGCCAACACCCTTAACCGCTGAGTCAAACAGGCCTGGGCTGTTTGTTTATTTTTTGGTCTATCCTCACCTGAGGATATTTTTCCATAGATTTTTAGATAGAGTGGAAAGGGGGGAGGAGAGAGAGAGAGGAGAGAGAGAGAGAAAGAGAGAGGGAGGGAGGGAGAAAAACATCCATGTGAGAGAGACACATCAGTTGGTTGCCTCCCGCACAACCCTAACCAGTGCTGGCATCAAACCTGTGCTTGGGTCCTGGCCGGTTTGGCTCAGTGGTTAGAGCGTCGGCCTGTGGTCCGGAGAGACCCGGGTTTGGTTCCCACTAAGGGCACGTACCTCAGTTGCAGTTTGTCCCCGGCCCTGGTTGGGTCATGCGTGCAGGAGGCAGCCACTCGATGTGTCCCTTTCACATCGATGTTTCTCTCTCTCTCTCTCTCTCTCTTTCCTTCCCGCTCTATCTGAACAAAAAATGGAAAAAATGTCCTCAGGTGAGGATAAAAAAAAAAAAGGGTAATCTGTTCCTAGTATTCAACAATTTGTTAGGGAAAACACTCATTCCTTGCTTAATTGTGGGATTTATTTGGATTATAACCTTCCCTTTGCCTTTTTTTGCCTCTCAAAATCTGCCTGCCCCTCAGAGGCCCATCTCAAATGTCACCTCCTACCTGTCCCCTCTCGTACACCTGCCAGATGGTGAAGTTGCCCCTTCTGCCCTGTTTTCTTTCCAGTTAGTTCTAGTGTTCTTGAGAGCATTAGGCACTGTGTCTTACTTATTTTCAGTCTCTTTGCAGGCAGCATATTTCATTGCCCGTGTTTAGGGCGCAGTAAATACTGAGTTAAATTTGAGTCTGTGGAAAAGGACAGATGGCAACAGAAAGTAGTTTCTCGGGACAGAGAAATGTTCATCAAGCTGAAGACCACACAAAGCTCTCTGGAGAGGACAGAATTCTGGCATTTCATTTAGGCAGCACAGCCTTGAAAGTCTTTGATAATAATAACAGATAGTCTGGCCGGTGTGGCTCAGTGGTTGAGCATCGATCCATGCATCAAGAGGTCGCCAGTTCGATTCCCGGTCAGGACACATGCCCAGGTTGTGGACCCGATCCCCAGTGGGGGGCGTGCAGGAGGCAGCCAATCGATGTTCTCTCTCATCGATGTTTCTGTCTCTCTCTCCCTCTCATTTCCTCTCTCTGTAAAATAAATAAAGGAAAAAATAATAATAATAACAGACATATTTAGTCAGTTTTCTTCATTTAACCATAGGTAGTAAGATCCTTCAAGCCAGGACTTTTTTTTTAATGACTAAACTTTCTATTAAATGTTATTTTCTGAATAAATTAGTGTTGGCTACAGTCAGAAACTTACATTTCTTTTTTATTTTTACTGCCTTCCCCTTCCCCTACACCTTGTCTGCGGCAGACTTCTTCAGATCTGCCCGCATTAGTCCCCCCCTTCCTTTTTTAAACTTTAAACCTTGGAACACAGTTTACAGATTTGCAGAGACATTTGTTTTACTTTTTATTTTTTAAACCAAAGGCTCTTTTTTTGTACTTATAACATCCATTGCACTTTGCCTTCTGTCATCATCTTCTAACCAAATATACAGTGTTTTATTTCTACTTAATCCTTTTTCCCTACTTGAATGCCCTTTTTTGTTTGTTGGTTTTTTGTGGTGCTGAGTAAAATTATGAGCAGGCACAATAGTAAAACAGTCTATACAACCTTGGGGTAGGGACGTTTTCTGAGGTCTGAGCCCACTGCACAGTCTTCCTGCCAAGCCCTGTCCAGACCTTTCTTTGCAGCCGCTGACTCTGAGCACTAGACTGTGTTAGTCAGGACTCTCAGCTTCAGCTGACCGCATTCATAACTACAAAGCGACTAACTTTTCTCACCATAACAAGACTTTTGGAGGAGAGTTTCCAGGCTGGTTCATTCCACAGCTCTGAGGTGACTTCTCTGCCTTCGGACACAAGATAGCAGCTCTGTCTTCTAGTGTCAAGCACTTATACGACATGGCCTCAGGCATGAAGGGCCACTCTTTGAACAGGGAGGAAGCAGTTTCCCATAAGACCCCACACCCAGCAGATTTTCCCTAGGTCCCACTGGCCAGGGGTTCTGTGCCCGCTCTGCTTCAGAGTAGCATGCAGTAGTGATATCTGGTGGTCTGTACTGCCATCAAGGGGAAGGGGAGATGTTATCGAGAATGCCACCTTACAGAGGCCGACCCAGAGGATTCTCCCTTTGAGCTCAGACACCTCTGTTACTTCCACTGGACTGTTCTAGTTTCTGCTCATTGGAGTCCCCACAGTATTTTAGCTCTTTGCCCATGTGAAGTGCTAGAGGTGTTTGAAAATGCCAATATGACTCTCGCTGAGTTTTGTCTCCTGCTTGTGGAATATCGTCAGTTCCTTAAACCTGTGACCTGGGTGCATCTGACCTCACTGGCCTCTATGGACTCTACCCCACTTTGGCATGATCTTCCAGACACTGCTTCCCTGGTCCCCAGCCACTGCTCTCCTCCTCCCGTTGACTTGGTCACCTACTCCAGTGCTGGCCATGATCAAGCTGGAAATGTAGGAGCAGCGGTAGCCTGCTGGCTGCTGGTGTTTGTCATCTACTGTAGTCTGGTATTTGTGCCTGGTCACCTGACTGCAGCACTGTCAGCTTCCGAGACCTGCCAATGAACAAGGTTCTCTCTCACCTGCCCCCGCCCCCTCTGCAGCCTCATCTGTGGGATTTTCCATCTCAACCACACTCAGACATCTGCTATTCTGAATGTCTCGGATAGTTTCATACCTGCCTTGCACATAATATTTTCTGTGTCTAGAATGCTCCTTTCCCCCTTCTAACCTGGCAGAGCTCTACACTTCCTTTAGGATTTACCCCAGCAGGCATCACTATTCTGAAAACTTTGGCAGAGTTAATCAGTCACTTCTCAGTCATGCTCTGTACAAGCATTTGTTGTTAAACATTCACAAAACATTGTAATTATTTGTTAATATTTTTCTATCCTTCGATATTTAGTTTCCAGAAGATAGAATTTATATTTTTATTTCTATAACTTCAGCATTTATTATAGATTTAGTGCATAAAACATGCTCTATAAATATTTGTTGAAAAAAATGAACAAATGACAATTTCATATCCAAACGTGCCCATTGAACAGCTACTTTATATCCTCCTTACAATAGATCTACATGTAAAAGATTATAGATTACAAAAGACAGAAGATATTGTTATGTTCCTTAAACCAGAATCTGAGAGCCCATTAAATTTATTTTTATTTACCTTTTTAAAAAAAGTTTTTATGTCTTAATTTTTTAAGAGAGAAGAAGGGAGAGAGAGGTAGAAACATCAGTGTGAGAGAGAAACATCAATGGGGTGCCTCCTGCATGCCCCCTACTGTGGATTGAGCCCGAAATCCAGGCATGTGCCCTGACCGTGCGGGAATCAAACCAGGACCTCTCAGTCCATTGGATGACTCTCAGCCTACGAGCCACACCGGCCAGGTTCTTTTTTCTCTTTATTTTATTTTATTTTTCATCACCACTTATCCCCTCATCTCCTCCTCCACCCACCACCCCGTAATCACCATACAGTTGTCCCTGTCCATGAGTTCTCTTTTTTTTTCTTTTTTGCCCAATCCCTCCACCCCTCAGCCGAGCTGTCAGCATGCTCTCTATCTTTGAGTCTGTCTCTCTTTTGCTTGTTAGTTCAGATTGTTCATTAGATCCCATGAATTTTACCCTTTGCGATAGCATGGATGGACCTGGAGAACATTATGCTAAGTGAAGTTAAGCCTGTCAGAGAAAGACAAGGATCAGATAATTTCACTTTCTTTTTTAAAATATTTATTTTTTATTTTACAATGACATTTGACATACAATATTATATTAGTTTCAACTATACAACATAGTGATTAAACATTTATATAATTTACAAAGTGATCACCCCAATGACTAGTTACCCATGTGGCATCATACATAGTTATTACAATATTATTGACTTTATTCCCTATGCTATACTTTACATCCCCTTGACTATTTTCTTTTTTTTTTTTTATCCTCACCTGAGGACATTTTTTTCCCATTTTTTGTTCAGATAGAGTGGGGGGGGGGGAGAGAGAGAGAGAGAGAGAGAGAGAGAGAGAAAGAAACATCGACGTGAAAGGAACACATCGAGTGGCTGCCACCCGCACAACCCAACCAGGGCCGGGGACAAACTGCAACCGAGGTACGTGCCCTTAGCGGGAACCGAACCCGGGTCTCTCAGGACCGCAGGCCGATGCTCCATCCGCTGAGCCAAACCAGCCAGGGCTCCCCTTAACTATTTTTAATAACTGCTAATTGGTACTTCTTCATCTCTTTACCTTTTTTACCCAGCCCCCAAACCCCCACTTCTCCTGGCTACCATCAATTTGTTCTCTGTATCTATGACTTTGTTTTGTTTGTTCATTTATTTTGTTTTTTAGACCCCACATATAGGTGAAATCATATGGTATTTGTCTTTGACTTATTTCACTTAGCATAACACACTCTAGGTCCATCCATGTTGTTATGAATAGCAAGATTTCATTCTTTTTATAGCTGAGTAATATTCCATTGTGCATCTTCCTTATCCATCCATCGATAAGACAATTAGGTTGCTTTCATATTTTGGTTATTGTAAATAATGTTTCAATGAATACAGGGATGCATATATCTTTTCAGCTTAATGTTTTAGATTTCTTTGGATAAGTAACCAGAAGTGGAATTGCTGGGTCATATGGTAGCTCTATTTTTAATTTTTAAAAAAATCCTTACCCAAGAATATGTTTTCCTTTTTTTTTTTTTAATCCTCACCCAAGGACATTTTTTTGCATTTATCTTCAGATGGAGCGGGAGGGAGGGAGAGACACAGAGAGAGAGAGAGAGAGAGAGAGAGAGAGAAATATCTACATGAGAGAGAAACACCCACTGGTTGCCACTGGCACGACCCTAACCAGGGCTGGGGACGAATCGCAACCGAGGTACGCACCCTTACTGGGAACTGAATCCAGGACTCTGTTCTGCGGGCTGACGCTCTAACCGCTGAGCCAAACTGGCCAGGGCTCCTTTTATTTTTTTAAGAGGGAGTGGAAGGGAGGGAGGTGGGTGGGGGAGAGGGGGGAAAGAAACATCAGTGTGAGAGAGATAGATCGATTGGTGCCTCCTGCACGCTCCCTGACCAGGACTGGAGATTGAACCTGCAACCCAGATATGTGCCCTTGACCAGAAATCGAACCCACAGCCCTTTGGTGTTTGAGCTGATGTTCTAACAGTGGAGCCACACCAGCCAGGGCTATTTTTAATTTTTTGAGGAACTTCTCTACTGTTTTCCATTTTGGCTTCAACAATTTACAATCCCACCAACAGTGCACAAGGGTTCCCTTTTTTCCACATCCTCAGCAACACTTGTTTGTTGATTTATTGATGATTTCCATTCCAACAGATGTGAGGTGATATCTCATTGTGGTTTTAATTTGCATTTTCCAGATAATTAGTGATGTTGTGCATCTTTTCATATTTGTTGGCTATCTGTATGTCCTCTTTGGATAAATGTCTATTCAGGTCCTCTGCCCAGTTTTTAACTAGATTTTTTTTTTGGTGTTAAGTTGTATGAATTCCTTATGCATTTTGGATATTAACCCCTTATTGAATGTATCACTGGCGAGTATCTTCTTCCACTCAGTAGGTTGTCTTTATTTTGTTGATGTTTCTTTTGCTGCGCAAAACTTTTTAGTTTGTTGTAGTCCCATTTATTTATTTTTTCCTTTTGTTACCCTTGCCTGAGGAGACAAATACAAAAAATATTACTAAGAGCGATGTCACTCTTAGAGTTTACTGCCTGTTTTCTTCTAGGAGTTTTTTAAAAATATATATTTTTTATTGTTGATAGTATTACAGATGTCTCCCATTTTCTCCCCTTTACCCCCCTACATCCAGCCCCCACCCCACCCCCCAGGCCTTCATTACACTATTGTCTGTGTCCATGGGCGGTACATGTATGCATATAAATTCCCTTCTAGGATTTTGAAGGCTCAGGTCTTACATTTAAGACTTTAATTGATTTTGAATTTATTCTTGTATATGGTGTAAGAAAGTGTTCTAGTTTTATTTTTTCATATTTCTGTCCAGTTTTTCTAACAGCAGTTATCAAAGAGACTGTCTTTACCCCATATAGTCTTGCCTTATTAGTCATAGATTAATGAACCATATAGGCACAGACTTACTTCTGGGCTCTGTTCTGTTTCATTGATCTATGTACCTGTTTCATGCCAGTGCCATGCTGTTTCGACCACCACAGCCTTGCCACAGTTTAATATTAGGTAGTGTGATACCTCAGACTGTGTTCTTCCTTCTCAAGATCACTGTGGCAATTTAGGGTCTTCTGTGGTTCCATACGAATTTCAGGATTATTTGTTCTAGTTTTGAAAATGCCATTGGAATTTTGATAGGGATTGCATTAACTCTAGATTGCTTCAGGTAGTATGGCCATTTTAACAATGTTAATTCTTCTAATCATGTGTATGGTATATG
Source organism: Molossus molossus (assembly GCF_014108415.1). Classification (NCBI taxonomy): domain Eukaryota; kingdom Metazoa; phylum Chordata; class Mammalia; order Chiroptera; family Molossidae; genus Molossus; species Molossus molossus. The sequence goes on along the minus strand of NW_023425360.1, from coordinate 2,839,797 downwards.
TTTCCTTTTATTTGTATCTTCTTCTATTTCTTTCTTCATTGTCTTTTTTTTAAATCCTCACCCAAGGATATTTTCCCCCTCTTTTTTTTTTTTTCCAGATAGAGTCCGAGAGAGAGAGAGAGAGAGAAACACTGATGTGAGAGACACGTTGATTGGTTTACTCCCGCATGACCCTGACTGGAATCAGGGACTGAACTGCAACCAAGGTACGTGCCCTTGACTGGAATCGAGCCCACGACTCTTTGGTCCTCAGGTCAGTGCTCTAACCTCTGAGCCAAACCGGCCAGGGCTCTTTCTTCAGTGTCTTACAGTTTTCAAATATAGGTCCTTTACCTCCTTGGTTAAATTTATTCTTAGTTATTTTATTCTTTGTAATGTAATTGTAAATGAGGTTGTTTTCTTAATTTCTCTTTCTCTGTTAGTTTATTATTGGTATATAAAAATGCAACCAGCCCTGGCCAGTTTGGCTCAGAGGTTAGAGCGTTGGCCCGTGGACCAGAGAGACCTGGGGTTGGTTCCAACTAAGGGCACGTACCTTGGTTGCAGTTTGTCCCCGGCCCAGGTTGGGGTTGTGTGGGTGGCGACCAGTCGATGTGTGTCTCTCACATCGATGTTTCTCTCTCTCTCTTCCTCCCTCTTTCCCTCTTGCCCTATCTGAAGAGGACATTAAGCAAAAATGTACTCCAGTGAGGATTAAAAAAACAACCAATTTCTGTATATTAATTTTGTATCTTGCTATTTTACTGAATCCATTTATTATAGTTTTTTGGTGGAAGCTTTAGGGTTGTCTCTATATAGTATATATCATCTGCAAATAGTGACAGTTTTACTTCTTTCTTTCCAATTTGGATGGCTTTTATTTCTGATGGCTGTGGCTAGGATTTCCCATACTATGTTCAATAAAAGTGGTGAAAATGGACATCCTTGTCTTGTTCCTGATCTTAAGGAAAACACTTTCAGCTTTTCACTGTTGAGTTTGATGTTAGCTGTGGGTTTGTCATAGATGGCATTTATTATGTTGAGGTTTATTCCCTCTATTTCCCACTTCACTGAGAGGTTGTGTGTGTGTGTGTGTGTGTGTGTGTGTGTGTGTGTGTGTTTTAATCATAAATGGATGCTGGATTTTGTCAAATGCTTTTTCTGCATCTGTTGCTATCATATGATCTTTCATTTTGTTTATATGGTGTATCCCGTTAATTGCTTTGTGGATATTGAACCAACCTTGCACCCCAGGAATAATAAATCCCACTTGATCATGGTGTGTGCTCTTTTTTAAGGTATTGCTAAATTCATTTTGCTAATATTTTGTTGAGGATTTTTGCATTTATGTTCATTAGGGCTATTAGCCTGTAATTTTCTTTTTTGTGTACATTATATTTCTTATTTGGCACCCTAGACTGAGGCCCAGAGTGGTAAGTACTAAGCTCAGGCCACATAATGACGAGAAACAGACCTGGGACTAGACTTCTGTCTTCGTCTCGCACATACCTTTTCTTCCAATTTCTGTAACACCGCCTTGCCAGATAGTTTTAGGAGGTGGGGTGTACTTAGCATCATCCATGTGACTTTCAAAGACTGTGCTTCTGCTCTCTTCTGGGTACTTTTGCTACCTAAGTCCTACCTGCCTTTCCAGACCCATTCTGACTGCTGCCTTTTCTGCCTTCCTCAGTCAAAACTGCTTACCCCTCTTCTGTGTTCCCGTGGCTCTGCAGCACATGAGGCAATATGTGCAGTGATGAGTATGGGCCTTAAGAGTCACACAGCCCTGGGTCCAAGTTCCATACCCCTACTTACTAGCTATGTGACTGACAAGTAGATTAACCTTGCAGAGTTTCTGTTTTCAGATCTGTAATTAGGAAGAATAATAGCAGTTCCTACTTTATATGGTTGATGTGAGGATTAAGTCAGATACATGGGTATTTCCTATGTGTTACACGCTATTGTTAATGGTGGCTTGATTACTGTTAATAAGTCACTGAAGGCTGACTGCGGGCTTTCTCTAGCTCCAGTTCTGCTGCTTATTGCCAAATCCAAGGTCACCCAGTTTTACAAGGGACATATGTTAACTTACAGGCTACTTACCTTTACATGCTTGTTGGAATATTTGTATGGATAACATTTTCTTAAAGTCTTTGGACCCTGGTGCATGCCACTCTGCCATCTGGAATTTTGCTCATTTGTGTGAGGGATGTCTTGTTGGAAAAATTGTTGTCTCTGTGGTCTGCTGAGAGAAGGAACCGAATGTTTTCTTTTTACTTCACTGCTACAACCAGCTTTGAGGTTCAGTGTTTGTATAGCTCTAAGTCTCTATTAATTAAGGGCCGGTTTGGCTCAGCAGTTAGAGCGTCGACCTGCGGTCCTGAGAGACTTGGTTCGGTTCCCGCTAAGGGCGCGTACCTCCGTTGCAGTTTGTCCCCGGTCCTGGTCGGTCGTGCGGGTGGCAGCCGCTCGATGTGTCCCTTTCACATCGATGTTTCTCTCTCTCTCTCTGTTCCTCTCTCTCCCTCCCACTCTACCTGAACAAAAAATGGGAAAGTGTCCTTGGGTGAAGATAAAAAAAAATTAAGGGAAAGGATTAGGAAAGACAGTTTAATGAAAACTCAGACTGCACGCAATGGCACACGTTCCCTTGTTTGATATCATAGTACAATTTCACCTCAAGTTGTAAAAGGAGCAGTCTATAATGCTCTTGACCATCCTCCTAATTAATAACCTGTAGAGATCGTCTGTCCTAGGTATAAGACTTAGATAATTTGGTTGTTTGGATTTTCTTTGTCTTATAAATGAAAAACCAGAAAAACACAGTGTATTTATTATATAAGGAACAAAGGTCGTAGAAACAGTAACTTTTAAAAAGAAGCCTTAGTTACCTAGCTTTTAAAGACTTAGGTCTGCTTGTTTTATTTCTAAAAGTTGGTGGAATAAGCCCTAATTTTCTCTGATTCAAGGAAATTAAAATGTGGAAAATTTGATCTTTCAAGGGGATGACTTCTGGTTTATGGAATTGTTTATCTTAATATTTACACATTTTAGTGTCTCATGATACTCTAGGTAAAGGAAGTTCTTGTGAATATCGTGTAGCTATTAAAATTATAATTTAGATCTTTATTTCCAAGAAAGTTCTCAGTTTTAAGTGAGGACAAGCATGGGAAAAGGCTGATTTATACACGTCATTATATGTGCTCTTGTGTTAAACAGAGATTACTTTAGGTTAATGAGATTTGAGGTAATACCATTTTACTTTTTCTTCTGTATCCCTTCTGTACTGTCTGGATTTTGGAATGATCATGTATTACTTTATATTCAAAGAAATTATAGAGCTGTTTTCGTTTGGTGGGAAAAAAGTAGAACTTAAGATTTAAATATGGTAAAGCCAGCTTTTCTCCGTCCTTCTTGGGAAATTATCCCAAGCATCTAGGAGAAACAGAAAGAGAAATGTAAACTTTATGTTTGAAGACATTAGATGTCTGAAACCCCAAGCCAGAAAATGAGTGGAAAGGGTTTTGAGGGTTGGACTGGGAATGGAAGAGGAAGTGGACAGAGATCACTTGCAGCTGCAGGTCTCAGGAAAAGGAAAAACAACCAGCAAATCACACTTTCCAAGATGAGAGGTACACCCTGGGGTGTGAGGGTCAGAGCCGAAGTGTGTTTGAAGTAGCGGCAGTAAGTATATGAGCTGGTGGCAGGAGCTTCACAGGATTCGGTTTGATTCCAAGATGCAGAGGAAGCTGAATTGAATGAGGACTTGTACAGTGGTATTTGTAGGGAGCATTTGACCTGTGGTGGCAGGAAAGGGGAGAGACTCTCCAAAGCCTTATTTATTATCTAATCCTTGCTTTCTTGGAAATAGTGTACATATATAATAGACAATAGTACCCATGGGGATTCCAGTTTAAGTAACATCTAGCAGTCTCTAATACTAGCTTCCCAAATCTTGAACTCGATCATTTGAGGTTGAAAACTTACAGCACCAAAAACAGGCCAGTAGGGCACGTTGTGGGTGCTGCTCTTAATAGCGGTTGGGTACTGCATTCCTTTTCTTCCTCCAGCTTCCTATTGTTTCTTCATTCTACGTTCATTCAGACTCCAGCTCTTAGCATCCATCTGAGCAGTGAATGAAGGTGCTTTCTTGGAGGTCCCCATAAGTAAAATGGGTGTACAGAAGACACCCTAGACATTAAAGGACATAGTCTTCATGTCAGGCAGGCAGAACCACCTTACTTAGCCTTTGGGGCTTGAACCTGAATGTATCAACCTTCCCTCCCACTAAGCAGTACATGAGTGCTCAGAGAGCAGAGCTATGGGTGATTATAACTTCATGTTTTAGATTTATTACTTATCACTGCCATATACATTTGATATCTTTTCTATTTCTAAGTATTCTTTTTATCGGGACAAATTTCTTACACTCCTAAATCAGCATGATAAAATTTGAGTTTCATTTTGCTTGATATGCAAAGATACATTAGGTGTAGCCTTGGCTGATTTGGCTCAGCGGTTAGAGCATTGGCCCACAGACCAAAGGATCACAGGTTCAATTCCTGGTCAGGGCATGTACCTGGGGTTGCAGGTTTGATCCCTGGCCCTGGTCGGTGTCATGCAGGAGGCAACCAGTTGAAGTGTCTTTCTCACAATGATGTTTCTCTCTCTCTCCTTCTTTCTCCTTCCCTCGCTTCCACTCTAGTTTTCCACTGATTTTTAGATATTCTTGGATGAGGATTAACAACAACAAAAAATACATGTTAAGTGTATGTTGATGTACATTCTAAATGTATTATTAATGCATAAAATATTTTTGCTTTTATTATTGGTCTTACACTTTTTTAAAGAATGTTTTTATTGCCCTGGCCGGTTTGCTCAGTGGTTAGAGTGTCGGCCTGCAGTCCAGAGAGACCCGGGTTCAGTTCTCACTAAGGGCATGTATCTCGGTTGCAGTTTGTCCCCGGCCCTGGTTGGGTTGTGCGGGTGGCAGCCACTCGATGTGTCCCTTTCATGTCGATGTTTCTCCCTCTCTCTCCCTCCCACTCTATCTGAACAACAACAACAACAAAAAAAAATGGAAAAATATCCTTGAGTAAGGATAAAAAAAAAATTTTTTTTTTTTTTGGAGAGAGAGAGATAGAAACATCAATGTGTGAGAGAGAAACATCTATAGACTGCCTTCTGCACACCCCCTACTGGGGACCGAGCCCACAACCCAGGCATGTGCCCTGACAGGGAATCGTCCCATGAACTGAGAGGTCCTGGTTTAATGCTCAATCCACTGAGCCATGCTGGCCGGGCTTACACTTTTTTAAAAACAAAATTACAAGCCCTGGCCAGTTTGGCTCAGCGGTTAGAGCGTCGGCCTGTGGTCCAGAGACCCGAGTTCGGTTCCCACTAAGGGCATGTACCGCGGTTGCAGTTTGTCCCCGGCCCTGGTTGGGTTGTGAGAGTGGCAACCATTCAATGTGTCCCTTTCATGTCGATGTTTCTCTCTCTCTCTCTCCCACTTTATCTGAACAAAATAACACACACACAAAAAAGATAAAAACAAAATTACAAAATCATCCTAACATTTTTATACGAAAATTGTGCCTTAGATTGAACTAGAAGGTTTATTTCCTGTTTGTGCATCATGATTCGTATCAGGTTCAGGTATGTGTGTTCAAAACCAGTACTGTTTTTCATTTGTTATAATTTAAATGGGAAATAAGTTTTCAAAGGAGGCACATTCTATGATACCTCAACAAAACATGGTTGAAAATAGCATTTGATATGGGAAGCCAAACTGCCCAAAGTAGCAACAGACAAGAATCTAATCACACAGAATTTTGTTTGAATATTTGGTTAGTTGAGGATATACTCAACTGTAACAAAATTAAAGATTGCATCATTTCTTTGGAGACCTTTGAGAATGAGATAAAATAGCCACTCACTGGAAAGACTTCACAGTGAAATGAGAAGAACAACAGAATGATTTATAATATAAGCCAGTCAGGAAACCTAGCCAACCTTCAGTCTACTCTAACAATTTGGATTATGTATCCTGTTTTCTTAGCTATTCCCTGTGGGAAGATATATTCTCAAAACATGAAACCGTGTGGGGACGTCAGTTAGTGATGGGTTCACAGCCAGGCACTGTACTTTTTTGGGTTCCAATTTTATGCAAGTGAGTAGAACTCAGGAGCTCAGTCAGGTGGGGAAGCAACATGATTCTACTGTGACGCAGAAACCCAGGACCCATCGGGAACATGTGGGCACGGCATCTCATCCAGGTGGAGGTTGGGGCCAGAGGCACAGGTAGAACTTACCTCACACTTGAGTCTTGGAAGATGAGGAGGGATTAACGGAGAAGTGGAAGCAAGAGCGGGCCATGCTGGCTGAGCCGCACGGCCGCAGCACAGTGGTGAGAGACTTGGCCTTCGAGGAGTTCTGAGTGGGGGGCAGTTGGAGCCTTGAATGCATCTCCGAGAGCCCAGGCCTTATCTAAGGCAGGGTGGAGCCCCTGAAGGCCTTGACGTGGGCTGTGTTTATAGATCATCTATGTACTCCTTTTGAAATGTAACATTCTGATGTTTTTGTGCTTCAGATTCATAGTTTCATACATTTCTCCCCACTCCCAGTATACAGTTTATCTTTCGAATTCAGGTAGTAATGACAGAAGGAAGAAAGAATTGACTTTTGTCTTATTCAGACAGTTAGCACAAGGGAATGTTTAAGTGTAATAGATGTGAAATGAGCAAAAAATATTTTGTGTTCAGTATTTTTGTACATCCTGTAGAGAAGTATGTCATTCCCTATATATTTTCAGGCACTTGTGAAATTTTGGGGGTATGAATTGCTTTTTAGGACTTGTGTGGATGTATTCTCATTATTAATTATTACTGAAGTAAAGAGGAAATGATATCAGCAGATGTGCGGAGCTTTTATTCACACTGAATACACTATTCATTTAGACAAAAAGATCATTTCTCAATTCAAATCGGAATATTCTAATTTAAGGCCTAAATCAGTTGTGTCATAATCTCTATGGAAACAAAGCTTTCCACTGTGTAGTAGTTGCATAAGTAACTCATTTCCCCTGTAGACACACACAAGGAAAATGGCAGATGCTTCTTTTTCCATTTTTTTCTCTAACCTCTCTTACAATTGAAGAGACTAGCTGGTGACACTTGTTTACATGTTTTGTAAAATTTAAAATATCTGTTCAAATTTCCTGCTTACAAACTTTCTTAAAAAATTGTTAAAACTTAAAAATTGTTGATGAGTTCACTTTCTTTTCCTAGTTGAGTTTTAATCCAGAGGATTTTTATCCTTCTCAGTTCTTAGCATATTGGCATCATCTGCTTGTGCAGGGCTGTCTCCAGTCAGGTTGTCAGTTTTTTCTTATTGATCTTCAGTCATTCTTTATATAGTATAGATCTGAATCCTTCATTGGTTATATGTTTCGCAGATACCTTCTCCCATTCTGTGGCTTACCTTTTCATTTTCTTGCTCTAGGGTCTTTTGATGAATAGAGTTCTTAATTTAAAAATCTAATTTATTGCCCTGCCCATTTTGGTTCAGCAGTTGGAGCGTTGGCCTGTGGACCAGTGAGTCTTGGGTTTGATTCCGGTCAAGGGCACGTACCTCAGCTGTGGTTTGTCCCTGGCCCTGGTCGGGGTCGTGCGGGAGGCAGCCAGTCAGTGTGTCCCTTTCACGTAGATGGTTCTCTCTCTCTCCCTCCCTCCCACTCTATCTGAAGATAAACAGAAACAAAAATGTCCTTGGGTGGGGATTAAAAAAATCTAATTTATCAATGTTTTTCTTTATAGTTAGTGCTTTTTGTGTTTAAGAAATGCTTTCCTACTCCCCATGTTCCTCTCTGTCTTTGTTGTTTGGTTTATTTTTATCTGATTCTCCACTCTCTTTCCCTCTGGGCCTACCAGCAGCAACAATTCTAATGTTTAAGGTGTATTAAACACACCCCATGTATTATAAAATATATGTTGTTATGTGCTTATGTGGTTTCTTTTGGGTTTTGTTTGTTTTTTAATCCTCACCAGAAGATATTTTTCTATTTATCTTCAGATAGAGTGGGAGGGAGGGAGGGAGAGAAAGAGAGAGAGAGAGGAAAACATTGATGTAAGAGAGAGAGACATTGACCGACTACCTCCCGCATGACCCCGACTTGGGACGAACCACAACCGCAACTGTAACCGGGGTACGTGCCCCTGACCGGATTCAAACCCGTGACTCATTGGTCCACAGGCCGACCTGTAACCACTGAGCCGAACTGGCCAGGGCCCTTAGAATATGTGGTTTAAAAAAATTTTTTTTCTTTATTGATTTTAGAGAGAGAGGAAGGGAGAGGGAGAGAGAGTTAGAAACATTGATGAGAGAGAACATCAATTGACCGCCTCCTGCATGCCCCGCACTGAGGATTTGGCTCACAACCTGGGCATGTGCCCTGACTGGGAATCGAATGGGCAACCTCCTGAGCCACACTGGCCGGGCCCTTAGCATATATTTTTAAATCCACCATATTTCTACCCCTCAGTTAGATATATCCAAGTTACCTGAAAACTCCCTGCCACTACATATAACCCTGGACAGATATCTTTGCACATGTACCCTTATACAGATCTTTGTGAATAGACCCAGAATTCTCAGTTCTGAGTTACAGAGTATGCAAGTACAGGTGTTTTCGGCTTAACATCAGTAATGAATATCACATGCTCTGAGTGAACATTTCAACCAGGAGCTAGCTATTTCCTACTATTTTAAATGGTAAAAATGACAGTTTATTCTAAGTCAACTCAAAACCTCAAACATTTCCCAAAGCATGGTTATTAACAAGCAGTTGCTTTGAATGAGCTAACAAGGGCAGTTATCCTGCCCCCCGGTAATCTGCCAAAGGAAAGAAGAGGGTGGCCCCCGGAGGAGGATGCTAGGATGTCCTTTCTGCACCAGCATCTTTGGAGATGACACCCTTTTGACATTTGTGCTTTCCAAAATGCTTATGCAGTTATAACTGCTGTGATGTTCTAACAGGTATATTTGGGTTGTAATTTGAGATTTCCTGCATATCATTTTGTTCAAATATATTGGACTTCCGTTTTCTGGTTCTGCACTTAAGGAGCTTGGAAGTCAACACTCTAAGAAAAAGTAAAAAGCTGAGCACACTGAAAAGTCAACAACTCTTCTTAAATCCATAAGAGAGGGGGAATACCCAGGGCAAACTGTTGCCCCAAGATTCAAGAGAGGCATATACAAGGAGTCACTGCTTACCAGAGACTCACAAGCGGAAACCACTGCAGGAAGAAACCTGGGCCAGAGTAAGAAAACCTGAACTGTAACAGATGAATTGCTGGAGGCTCAGGATGGAGGACTAAGAGTTAAAATCTCCAGGGAAACTGGTATAAGGGGCCCCCACAATATTGTGATGTTTACCTCCAGGAGCTTGAACAGATTTCCATAGTAAATAATCGGGGAAATGCTATCTACAAAAAAAAAAAAAAGCACTTTAAATATAAAGATACATATGTTAAAAGTAAGTGGATGGAGAAAGATGTAAGATGCTAACACTAATCTAAAGCAAGTAAGAGTAGCTATATTAACTTCAGACAGAGTGGATTTCAAACTAAAGTTAGCAGGAATAAAAAATGGACACCACATAATGGTAAAAAGGTCAATTCTGCAAGAAGACATAATCAATATCTGTCATGAACATAGATGCAAAAATTCTCAGCAAAGTATTAGCAAATCAGATAAACATTATGAAAAGAATTACATACCACAAACTAGCTGTATCTATCCCAGGTAAGCCAGGCTGGTTCAACATTAGAAAATCAATTCATGTAATCCATCATATCAACAGACTGATGAAGAAAATTCATATCAGTAGATACAGAAAAAACATTTGACAAAATTTAAATTCATGACAGAAAGTCTCAGTAGACTAGGGATAGAGGGAACTTATTCAGGTTGATAAAAAAATATCTACAAAAAACCTACAGCTAACATCATACTTAAAAACTTAACCCGCGCCCTGGCCAGTTTGGCTCAGCAGTTAGAGCATCGGCCTGCAGTCCCAAGAGACCCGGGTTTGGTTACCGCTAAGGGCACGTACCTCAGTTGCAGTTTGTCCCCGGCCCTGGTTGGGTCGTGTAGGTGGCGGCCACTCGATGTGTCCCTTTCACGTCGATATTTCTCTCCCTCCCCCTCTGTCTGGACAAAAAATGGAAAAATGTCCTCTGGTGAGGATAAAAAAAAACAACACAAAACCTGCTAAGATCAGGTGCAGGGCAATGATGTCCCCTTTCATCATTCCTTTTTTTTTATAAAATCCTCAGCCGAGGATATTTTCCCATTTATTTTCAGACAGAGTGTTGGTGCAGGGGAGGGTGTGGAGAGAAAGAAAGAAACATTGAGGTGTCTGTCTCACACTGATTGGTTGCCTCCCACACGACCCTGACCAGGGCCGGGGACAAACCACAACTGAGATACGTGCCCTTGACTGTAATCAAACCCGCAACTCCTTGGTCTCCAGTCCGATGCTCTAATCGCTGAGCCAGATCGGCCAGGGCTCACCACTCCTTTTTTAACATCTTGTTAATGCAATAAGGCAAGATCTATAGATTCAATGCACTCCTAATCAAAACCCCAGGAAGTTACTTTATGGATATTGACAAACTGATTCTAACATTTACATTTTAATGATGGATGCATATCATTCATTATGTATTTGTCCAGACCTGTAGAATGTACATACCAAGAGTGAGTCCTAAGGTAAAATACGGACTTGAAGTGATTTTAATCTGTCAATGTAGATTCATCTTTGGTAAAATATGTGCCATTTTGGTGAGTGATGATGATGATGGGGGGAGGCTATGCATGTGGGGGCAGGGGTGTTAGGGAAATCTGTGTACCTCCCTCTCAACTTTATTGTAAACCTAATACTTCTCTTTAAATATCTCATTTAATCCAGACATCATTTTTTGCCTAACGCTGGGTTTTGGGAAAGAGGACCTGGGTGGTTTCACCCTAGCATGTGACTCGATTTTGTTGTTTAGTTTAGAGTAACATATAAAAGGCTCCTTGTAAATATTTGCTGTTAAAATTGATTGAAAGGAAAATTAGGAACAGGTAAGGGAAGAAAAAAGAGACTAGGACAGTGGGCATGGATATATGCAGTATTTTGCTTGCTCTGGGAGAAGGACCAGGGAAAGAGGTTAGAAACTTGGCCTCAGGGTAGATCTTGGTGCCATCTTGTGGGTGGATCTGGAAAGGACCAAGCTGACCCACACCAGCTTCTATTAGGATGCCTTACACTACTACCCAGCTTTCCACACAGTACTGATATAAAACTGCAAATCCTATATCAGAACTCTGGCCCAGGAATCAGTGGATATGATTGTGTCCTGTCCATCAGCAAGTCCTAATCACTCTGCCTCCAAAGCATACCCCAGATCCATCCACTCATCTCCATGGAAACTGGCAGGCCAAGCTGCTACCCTCTCTAGAAGCTTTTACTGGTATCTTTGCCTCTATTCTCATCCTCCCACTGTCCATTCTCCACAAGTAGCCAAAGGGATCTTTTAAAAAAATAAAAATTAGCCCTGGCTGGTTTGGTTCAGTGGTTAGAGCGTCGGCCCAAAGACCAACGAGTCACGGGTTCAGTTCCGTTAAGGGCATGTACCTCGGTTGTGGTTTGTCCCTGGCCCTGGTTGGGGTCATGCGGGAGGCAACCAGTCGATATATCTTTCTCACATTGATGTTCCTCTCTCTCTCCTTCCCTCCTACTCTATCTGAAGATACAATGGAAAAATAAAATATCCTCGGGTGAGGATAAATAAAAAAATAAAATAAAATAAAAATCAGATCAGATCACTTCCTTGTATAAAACTCTTTAGTGGCTTTTCATGAAAATAGAATGAAACTCAAGCTTTTTGTCCTGGCTTAGAAAGCTTGCCTAGCCACGACTCCATTGCCTGCCGTCCTTTCCTTCCCGCGCACCAGCTGCTCCCCTGCCTGTGCTCCTCCCTGTGTCCTTCGCGCCTGGCTCCGCCGCTCAGCCTTGCCTTCTGCAGTGCTGCTTCAGAGAGGCCTTCCTTGGCCCTGGTCCCGATTCTCCGCATGTCTCCTTGTTCAGGAAAGAGCCTGTCTTGTTTTCTGATGAATGCTCAATGCCTAAAAAGCATTAAAAAATACGATGTGGCCCAGGCCGGTCGCTCAGTGGTTAGAGCACTGGCCCGCAGACTAGACAGTCCCAGGTTCGGTTCCCGCTAAAGGCACTTACTTCGGTTGCAGTTTGTCTCCTGCTCCGGGCAGCTCCTTGATGTGTCTCTCTCACATCAGTGTTTCTCTCTCTCTCTTCCTCCTGCTCTATCTGAAGATAAATGCAAAAATGTCCTCGGGTGAGGATAAAAAGCAAAAATGTAGTGGCTGGCCAGTATGGCTCAGTGGTTGAGCATCGACCCATGCACCAAAAAAAAGGTCACCAGTTTGATTCCTGGTCAGGGGTACATGCCTAGATTATGGGCCCAATCTCTCTCTCCTCGCTTCCTCTCTCTCTAAAAACAATACATAGAATGAAATAAAAAACACAATGTGGCTGCTCAGTGAAGATTTGTCAAATGGATGAATGCTGCTTTCCAGGTTCTTGGGCTTATTTCATTTAGATGCAGGTTGGGGTCAGGTGATTTTAGGTCTTTCTCAACGGAGCGCGAAAAGACCATGGGAATTAAATTGTGTTGAATTGTGTCCCATCCCCACCATTGTCCCTTACTAGGTGTTTGACCACACTCTGAGCTGCGGTTTCTTCATCAATAGAATGGAGTTAATGAGCTCACCTTACTCACAGGGTAAGGACTAAACTGGTTTTAAATATGATTGGAAGCAAAGTATTTAGCACACAATAGGCACCTTCTTTCTCTATTAAAACTGAACCACGTTGTCATTTATGTTTTCCCCTAGTACTACTCATGGCCAGAGTTAGGCACTTGTTTCTTGCACTCTTGTTACCTTACTCTGCGCTTGGCTTATAATATAGTAGTGGGTGGTTTACACATGCCTGGATTAATTTTGACTCTTCTCACCTAAGAATTGTGTCCCCTGATTCTTGTCCAGGCTGTGTCCCTGTGATCAAACGACCACTCTTTGCCGGAGAGAGAGAGACAAGATGGCCCCTGGCCCTACAAGGGAAGCCTGGGGACAGTACAGCCCAGGACAGCATCTGATTTCAGTCTTCACTGTAGTTCCTGCGTTTGCATGCAATTGATGTGAACTGATCCCGGTATAGCTTTAGTTTCTAATACAGGAGATGTAGGAAGAAGGGAGAGCGACCACATGATTCTGCTGTGTAAGATTCCTTCCTTTATGAAGTACACTCTGAATGTAAAAATACTCTGAGAACGTGTCTGTGTGAAAGCTGGTATGAGTATGATTTCTAGATAGATTCAGAAAGAATAGCTGTTGTGTAGACATTCATTCAGAAATATTTTTCAGTGCCTGCCAGGTGCCAGGCTCTGTTCTGGGTATTGGAAATGTAGCAATGAATAAAGCAGATAAATCCCTGTCTTCGTAGAACTTACATTCCAGTGGGAGAGACAGACAATAAAGGAGATAAATAATAAAATTAGTAGTGTGGTAAATGGTGACTAAGAGCTGCGAAGAAAAAAACAAAGCAGGCAAAGGAATAGGGAGGGTCATGGGAGTAGAAATTTTAGGTTGGAATTATATATGTATTTCCTCTCCCATGCCTACCATAATCAAGAGTCATAACCTAGTAACTTTGCCTTCGAGAGTCACATGTAAGTGATGTTAGGTCAGTTAGGCAACAACAAAAAAAATCTGAAAAGTGTTTCATCAAAGCCTCTAATAATTTAGTTCATGTTTCTGTCAGTCATATTTACAAAAATGACTTAAAAATATTAAAATACAGCCCTGGCCGGTTTGGCTCAGTGGTTAGAGCGTCGGCCTGCGGCCCAGAGAGACCCGGGTTCGATTCCCGCTAAGGGCACGTACCTCAGTTGCAGTTTGTCCCTGGCCCTGGTCGGTCGTGCGGGTGGCAGCCACTCGATGTGTTCCTTTCACGTCGATGTTTCTCTCTCCCTCTCTCTGTTCCTCTCTCTCCCTCCCACTCTACCTGAACAAAAAATGGAAAAATGTCCTCGGGTGAGGATTAAAAAAAAAAAATTTAAAATACAAATAGACATCATCCTTATCTATTACTCCTAATTTTACAATATTTTTCTAACAATGAATCTTAATAAATACATAAATATTAAAAAATCCAAAAGGCTAAACTCAACAACTTGTATAATTACCAATATCAGCCTGCGAACATACTGTTTGTTTATATATTACCTAAAAATACCAGTTGCTTTTGAAGCTGAAAGAGTAAATCCAAGTTACAGTATTAAAATTAATTGGGAAATGATTTTTCCCTTCTAAATATTAGTGTAAAAAAATAAATATTATTAAATGGGCTGTGGCCTGCCCTGGCCAGTTTGGCTCAGAGGTTAGAGCATTGGCCTGCGGTCCAGAGGGACCCGGGTTCGGTTCCCGCTAAGGGCACATACCTTGGTTGCAGTTTGTCCCCGGCCCTGGTTGGGTCATGCAGGAGGCAGCCACTCGATGTGTCCCTTTCACATCGATGTTTCTCTCTCTCTCTCCCTCCCTCTCACTCTATCTGAACAAAAAATGGAAAAGTGTCCTTGGGTGAGGATTATAAAAAAGGGGCTGTGGCCTGAAGCATTAGGTCAGTTGATAATTGATTTTCATACACGAAGAAAGGACAGATACAAGAATTCCAGTAGTTCTGATCCCCTATCCAGAACCGCTGGGAAGTTGTTTATTCTTTGAGGGCCCACTGCTGATGTCTGCTCACTGAGTAATGTCATCAGATTTCCTGGGGTGGTGATTTTGGGGGGGCCATGGTAAGTAGTTGTAGGACTTGACTGGGCTACTGTTCCACAGAGGTCCTGAGAGCCGGATATACCCTGTAGACAGGATGCAAGGTTAAAATGCAATCTCGTTGAGTAAATAAAGTGTTCAGTGTAAAATAGAATTGCCAAAACAGTAACATTTTTAACTGATATTGCTAAAATTATACTGAGGCAAAATTTGTAATTCTTAAACAATTAATCTATAGCTTCTTTGGTTTCTTAAAATTGATGCAGTGATGAGTTATTTTCATAAATTGAGATGTAAAGTTATGCTGTCCTTTGTACAAGTTGTTATTTCACCACTTTCGGTGTAGACCATACACCGAGTTGTTTCCCAGGAGGGAAGAGGCTTTGGCACACATATATGTATTTTTTAAAAAACATACTAGTCATTAACATTTAAAATTTTTATTAATTATTGCCTTTAACTTTATTTTTTTTCTTCCTGATTTCCTTAATTTTGTACTGTTTACTTTCTTAAACTGGGCTCGGAAGTTTATTTACTTAATTCTTACATCATGACAAAAAGATTTAAAATTATGAATTTTGCCTCTGAGAAAAATTTAGCAGTATCCTGTAAGTTTTATTACATGATATTTTCATTTTTATCATTTTCCAAGTAATCTATAGTTATAGTTTGCATTTCCCTTGCTGATCCAGCATTTATGTGAGTTAATATTTCAAAAATTTCCAGGGAGGAGCTTTTGTTGTTGATATTGTTTAAGTGTATGTTTCTAATTTCTACTTTGATTGCACTGTGGTTGAAGGATAAAAACTGTATACGTTTTACTTTTTTTTTTATCCTCATCCGAGGACATTTTTCCATTTTTTGTTCAGGTAGAGTGGGAGGGAGAGAGAGGAACAGAGAGAGAGAGAGAAACATCGACGTGAAAGGGACACATCGAGTGGCTGCCACCCGCACAACCGACCAGGGCCGGGGACAAACTGCAACCGAGCTCCGTGCCCTTAGCGGGAACCGAACCCGGGTCTCTCAGGACTGCAGGCCGACGTTCTAACCACTGAGCCAAACTGGCCAGGGCTGTATACGTTTTACTTTTAAGAACATGTTTTAAGCCCGGCCAGTGTGGCTCAGCGGTTGAGCATCGACCCATGCACCAACAAGTTGCCGGTTCCATGCCTGGTCAGGGCACATGCCCAGGTTGTGGGCCCGATCCCCAGTGCGGGGCATGCAGGAGGCGGCCAGTCGATGTTCTCTCTTATCAATGTTTCTGTCTCTCTCTCCCTCTCCCTTCCTCTCTCTCTAAAAATTAAAAAAGGGAAAAAACTTTTTTTAAATGTTTTAAGATGATCTCTTTGAAGACTGTCCTGACCCTCTTGGATTATCGCTCAGAAATTCTGGCTCTGGCGTCCAGCTGTGCCTCTCAGTATGAGGCTGGGGGCAAGATGGGAGTCTGTTCTTCTCACCTTTCCACCCTGTCGAGGAGTCCTCCTCCTCAGTCTGAGGCCTGAAATAGCAGTCCCCTCATTCTTATGCCTCCTGAGAGACGAAACTCCTACATAGTGAATCAGAAACTGAGCCAGTGTCCCATACTTAGAAGACATCAGCTTCTGGCAGTTACAGATGTGCACAGACATTCCCCATTGCTAAGCAGGTTTCATTCCATTTGTTTTCTGTGGGATGGGTCACTGCCTGAGGGGAGAGGCGGGGGTTGGGCGGCAGCTGGGCAGTGTCTGGTGGGAAGGCTCCCAGATTTAGTTCTTCCACTGCCATCTTCTAGGTGTGAGTCATTCCATCGCCAGGGCCCCAGCAGGTGCAGATACCTTCAACACATGCAGTATTTCTGGGAAATTGCAAAAATGTGTCTCTTCCTCTGCATAGGGACCCAGTATCAGGGTTCATTTCTGGGGTCTGGATTTCAGGCCCACATTGTCCCGCCTTTGGATTCCATGATGCCACACACAGTCTGCTCAAGCCTTCCAGTGGCCCTGGGTTTGCAGCCCAGGTTATAGAATAAAACAGACTGGTCAGTGGAGTCCCAGCTGCCACTTGCTGGCTGCCTGGCCCTAAACAAGGTACTTGGAACCTTGGTTTGCTGGCTGTGACCTCTCACCTCATTGCTGTGAGGACTCAGTGAGGTGACGTGTGTTCAGTCGTTAGCACAGTGCCAGGTATATGCTCAGTCCTCCGTTGGCACCATGATGGTTGTTCATGAGGGTTCAGCGATGACACTGTATTTTTCTTTGTGTCTTTTAGTATAAAGTTCTCAAATAGATAAGTATTTATCGTAAGAGCAAGCACTATGCTACTTTGTAAAACGAGAAGTGCCAAGTATTTCTCAGAGGTTTCTTTGGCTCAGAGGTCCCCTGTTCTGACTGCTGGGTGTCATTATTTATGTGCCATTTTTGATGCAAGATTTCACTGTTTGTCATGGGAAGGAGAGAAGTAGACATGGAGGGAGCCACTATCAGTCAAGGTCTAATCTCTGGGGGCTCTTTATATTGTAATCTCATTTGATCTTTGAAACAAATGAGAAATTGAGGCTGGGGGAGGTTGAGTAGCTCACTTTTTTTTTATCTTCACCCGAGGACATTTTTTTTTTTTTACGTTTATCTTCAGATAGAGCGGGAGGGAGAGAGGGAGGAATATAGAGAGAGAAACATTGATGTGAGAGAGACACATCGACTGGCTGCCACCCACACAACCCCAACTGGGGCTGGGGACAAATTGCAACCAAGGTACATTCCCTTAGTGGGAACCAAACCTGGGTCTCTCTGGTCCACGGGCCGCCGCTCTAACCGCTGAGCCAAACCGGCCAGGGTTTGAGTAGCTCACTTAAAGTCACACACCGTTAGGAAGAGAAAAGCCGGGTTCCCACTTATTTCATTTTTCCCTCTCTGCTCTCTCCCTTTCCTGGGGCCATAAGGAGATCCCTGGGATTCCTCCAGAGCAAACCTGGGTGATTTTCTCTGGAGTAGAGATTTTACCTTCATCTGTGGCTCTGATTAGAAGGAAAATGTTAAGCAGGCTTACATGTATGTGTGTGTGTGTATGTATGTGTATATATATATGTGCAAATTTTTTTCTTACAGGTAACAGTAACTAATGTGCAAATTGGCCCCATGAGATTTCATCCAGATCAACTCCAGGTAATTATAAACCATGCTATAGTTTTCTCATGTTTATTTTCTTTAAAGAGGTGGGGAGGGGGAGAGGGTCTAATGTTATACATAGAAAATAGTATTTTATTTTAGATAACAGTCTCAGTACTATAGTTATATAAGAGAGTGTACTTTTCTTAGAAATACACATTTAGGTATTTAGAGATGAAGAAATGTCTGCAACCTACTTTAAAAAGTTCAGCAATAAAGAAAAGAATGTGGTGGGGAAAGCAGGGGGTGGGTGTGGGAGCAGGGAGGACGGGGTCAATGAGGGAAAAGAGGGGGGGCATCTGTAATACTTTCAACAATAACGATTAAAAAAAACAATGTAGCCCTGGCCGGTGTGGTCAGTGGTTAGAGCATCAGCCCACTCACCAAAGGGTCATGGGTTTGATTCGTGGTCAAGGGCACCTGCCTGGATTGTGGGTTCAATTTCCAGCCCTGGGGTGCGTGCTGGCGGCACCCAATTAATGTGTCTCTCTCACATTGATTTTTTTTCTCTCTCCCTCTTCCCCCTTCCTCCTCCACTTACCCCCACACCCCCTCCCCCTTCCTCCCTCTCTAAAAATCAATGGAAAAAATATCCTTGGGTGAGGATTAACAAAAGAAAGAATGTGTGTAATAGTGCACTTGTGCGCGTGTATATGTAGTGAGGGAGTGGGGGAGGGAGAAGAGAGTAAAGGTGGCAAAATTTTTAACAACTCATGAAACTAGAAGGGTATACTAGTATTCATTGTCATTCACAACTTTTCTGTAGGTTTGAAATTTTCTAATACAAAAAAGTAATTCTGGCCCTGGCCAGTTTGGCTCAGCGGTTAGAACATCAGCCTGCAGTCCAGACAGACCCGGGTTTGGTTCCCGCTAAGGGCACGTACCTCGGTTGCAGTTTGTCCCCAGCCCCGGTTGGGGTCGTGTGAGTGGCAACCAGTCGATGTGTCTCTCTGACATCAATGTTCCTCTTTCTCTCTTCCTCCCTCTCTCCCTCTCGCTCTCTCTAAAGATGAATGCAAAAGTATCCTCGGGTGAGGATAAAAAAAAAAAGTAATTCTGGCTGATTTGATTCAGCGGTTAGAGTGTCTGCCTGTGGAGCAGATGGTCAGGGGTTCAATTTCTGGTCAAGGGCACGTACCTGGGTTGCAGGTTTGATCACCAGTCCCTGTCAGGGTCATGTGGGAGGCCACCAATCAATGTATTCTCTCACATGGATGTTTCTCTCTCCCTCGTTCCCTTCCACTATATCTAAAAATCAATGGAAAAATATCCTCAGGTGAGGATTGACCAAAAAAAAGTAAAAACATGTCCTTCCATGTTTCTGAATAACTGTATCAGAGAAAAATTATATATAAATTATTTAATCCAAAATATTAGACAAAAATAACCAATTGAAATTTAACACCAAGTTATTTGATATTTCCTTCACAAAAACATACTCACTGTTCTTTTTTTTTTTTTAATGTGGGAGAAAACTGGTAGAGATGTGCTCTTTTAGTTCTTTGTATTTGTAGTATTTGTTCACATGGGTAAACTTCAAGGAACTAAATGCTGTGGCACAGGACTCCTCTCAGCTCTGTAGCCTCTTTTGCACAGGCTGCCCTGTCTCTGTTACCACTGTGGCCCCGGGAGTCAGTCTGCGTCTGAAGTTGACGGAGCAGTGCACTGCTGAACCAGATCTGGCTGGGGGGCTGGCTGGATAGGGGAGAAACTGTCGATCCAGACCTCCCCTGACCCGGGCCCGGCCTGGGGACAGCCAGCTGCATTCTGGGCAGAGCTAGAGGCACTGCTCTTGTACCTGTGCTATTCCTGTTGTCAGTAACTGACAGGTTTTAAACTATATCATTTGGTCTACTTTAAATTTCCTCTCTTACAATCAAAGTAATTGTTTTCAACTTGGAGGAATTACATAAAATCTTGAGTCAAAACATTTAAATACATTACATAAAATACTAAGTACTTTAGGAGTTTGAAATATTAGCATTTCCCATCTAAGGACTTGCTTAGTTAACTTACTGTTAACTGGAACAAATATTTGTGTGGTTTAATTTATGTAGTTTAAAGATATAGGGCTTGATCAAGCCTTTGTTAAGTTCTGCCAGTGATTTATTAGCAAAAGAAGTAAGTATGTGATCCTAGACTAAAAGCAGGTAGAATAACACTGATTTCCAGGAGCTGAGTGATAACATCCCTGAGTTACATGTAGGAGAAAGATTTATATCAACAGCCTGGCCGGTGTGGCTCACTGGTTGAGCGTTGACCCATGTACCAAGAGGTCGCTGGTTCGATTTCTGGTTGGGGCACATGCCTAGATTGTGGGCCAAATCCCCAGTGGGAGGCATGCAGGAGGCGGCCAGTTGATGTTCTCTCTCATCGTTCCTGTCTCTCTCTTCCTCTTCTTTCCTCTCTCTCTAAAATCAATAAAGAAAAAAATATATATATATAAAAATAAATAAAGATTTATATCAACGGATTATGTTCACATCTGTGTACTTGCTTTAAAACACCTGGGAGTTTTTTGTGTCTTGTTAAGAAACGAGATTCCAACATCTTTTTTTTTTTTTTTTTAAGTGTTTATGCTTTTTTGATTCAGGTACTTTTAGTGTTTACCAAAGAAGATAACCAGTGTAACGGGTTCTGTAAGGCATGTGAAAAAGCAGGGTTTAAATGTACAGTTACCAAGGAGTCTCAGGCTGTCCTTGCCTGTTTCCTGGCCACACACCACGACATCATCATCATAGACCACAGAAATCCCCGAAATCTGGATGCAGAGGCGCTGTGCAGGTAAGCCTGAGACTCAGGCCTAAGTGGTCCCCCAGCATTTGCGACAACAATGCAGCCCAGAAATATGTTGTTAAATTCAGTGTCCTTTAAGTTGCCTTCTGTGCATGTAAAATAAGTAAGACATTAGATTAGAACAGTGTCGTTTCTAGGTCTGATCTTTATCTCTTGCTTTGTTTCGCTTTGCTTTGTTATAAACGGTAAAGAAGTATAAATGTGAACCATTAAGTGTTAAGATAAAATCCAATATGTAATTAACCACAACTGTCACCTGCATATTACTGCAACGAGTTATTTCCAGATGTTTGAAAATTGTCTTCTAATGTTAGGTGAATGTGCCTTATTTATAGTACTTGCAGAATATCAGTGTTATGAGAGAATTCTGGGTAGCAGACAAATCAAAGTACTTTTTAAAGAAAGTTATTTGCTGCTAATGGAAGCAAGGCAAAGTGAAACATCCATTTTTACTTAATAGAAAACTTTATTTGGAGGAAAACAAATAATAATTTTAATATAATATAACATTAACTTTAAAGACATTTAAAATCTTGCCTTTTAGGAGATAGAACAGATTTAAACTAAATATAACAAAAGGTTGAAAACTGAGATATCAAGAAAAAGACATGTTAGAAGGCTGTCTGCAGAGCTGTGATTTTCAGGCACTTGTTTCCTTGGCGGTGAGAACCTGCCTTTCGTAGGCGGCCTCCAGCAGCGTGATGCACCTCTGGCAGCGCTCGCTTCCCCCCGGCCGAGACCTGGCGCCCGCTGTGCTGCCCGTGTCCTGTCTCTGTCCGATTGATTGCAGTGAGCCGTTGTCACTGGAGCCCAGCCTTGTTTGGTGTGCTGTATGGCCTGTCACATCCATGAATGACCGTGGCCCCAGAGATGGGGAGAGCTCTGGCCCAAGCAGAGGGAGGCCCCAGTCTTGCATTCGGCTCTTCCCCAGACCAGCTTTTGCCTTTGGGTGACTCTGCCTTCTCTGGGATGTTTCTCAGTGGTAAATTTGGAACACTTGGTCTCCAGCAAAATCTCAACATTAGTAGGCTGTCACTCAGAGGAAGGGAAGAAACTATGAGGTCCTTGGTGCTTGGTAGTCACGGTGGGATGCTCAAGGCAGCAGAAGCACCTAAGGGAGGCCAAAGAGCCCAATAGGAAAGGTGGGGAAGTGGGTGAGGTGTCACAGGTATGTATTGGGCGATGGAAAATCATGCCTGTAAAGATGACTCTACCAGGTCATAATTGTTATAAAAGAAAGATTAGGTTGTAGTTATGCTCCACTTTATTTATTTAATTTTATTCTTCACTCAAGGATATTTTTCTGTTTATCTTCAGATAGAAGGGGAGGGAGGAAGAGAGAGGGAGGGAGGGAAAGAGAAAAAGAAAAAGAGAAACATCAATGAAAAAGGGACACATCGACTGGTTGCTTCCCACTTGACCCCTACCAGGGCTTGGGACAAACTGCAACTGAGGTATGTGCCCTTGACTGGAATCAAACTCAAGACTCATTGGTCCTTGGGCCGATGCTCTAACCACTGAGCAAAACCAGCCAGGGCTATGCTCCACTTTTTTTATTGTGGTAAAATATATAGAACACAAAATTATGCTGTACTTTAAGGGGGGGAAATGTACAATTGTTACACATTTTGGGAATAGTCTAAAAAAATTGTGTTAATTCATTCAGCAAATTTTTCTTGATAAATAAATAAAAATTTTTATATAATTTAAAAATAAGGGATGTGAAGTAGGTTGGTTACTATGTGGTTTCCTGTTACTTTCATCTTGATTCTGGCTCTTACCTGGTTTATTTCCAGGCTGTCTCTCCTGAATCTGCCCGCTCGCTCACTCTGCTGATTTACACAGCTCCCAAGATCTTAGCCCTGGCAGAGCCCTGTTCTTCCCATCATCTTCCTTTGGGGGTACCTAATCAACATGGCCTGTGAAAGGTTTTTTTTTTTAATCAGTTGCTGACTTGTCTAAGTGACTAGTATTCACTGTATCTCTTTGTCGGGTACATTTAGAACTTATACTCCTTGTCAGGTGCTTGTTGAAGGCCAAATATTCTGTCTGCTGTATTTCCAAATCTACCAGTGGAGGAACCTTACCTTGCATGTCTTCTCAGTTGTGGGCACTATATTTGGTATCAGAGCCACATAGCTGAAGATGCGTTTCTTGCCTCTGAGGAGTGAAGGCTATAGTTGGCAGGACAAGCAAGTGATGTCAGTACTTGCTCATATGTTCCCACAGAAAATGTATCTACAAAGTGCTGCAGGTGCTCATGTCAGGGACGGCTGCCTCACAGAGGATATTTGGGCTGAGTCCGGATGGATGAGCAGGAGTTTTGAAAGGAAGAAAGGTGGAGAGAGCAGCATTTATTTGTAGGGACAAGCAAGGTCTCTAGAACTCCTCTGCTCCATGTCAGGTGGCTGCTGGATCAGGCACGTTTGGGACAGGCTCAGGGTGAGGCTGGTAAGGCAGGTGAACAATTGGCGGGTGTTACAAGCCATCTTGTGCGGTGCCTGTTATTAGTGCCTCCTCCCAGCTTCCTGTCAAAAAACCATGGAGGCAACAAAAGAGACAAAACTGACCACAGCCATAAAACCCAAAGCTAAGATGATAAGTCAGAAGTTGGGAGACAGAAAGGGACAGAATAGCCAAGAAGGTGAATCCAAAGTGTGAAGGGAGCTTTTGTTCCCTTTTCTGCCTCTCCCCCCCAACTTTCATTGTTCTACTAAAATTATCTAAGTGTTTTCAATTTTTTACGAATTGTTTTAAATTTATTTTAAAATTTGTTTTTTTAATAGGTCTATTAGATCATCAAAATTCTCAGAAAACACAGTTATTATTGGTGTAGTACGCAGGTAAGTTTTTTTTTACTTTGAAATTCCTGTGTTAATGTAATGCTTGATCTTAACAGAGGTCTCAACAACAGCTTACAGGCTGTCACTGCATTACCCTTTCTAGTGTTTAGCCTTTTCTTTTTTCTTGTTTTCTTTTGCTTTGCCAACTACTTTGTGGTGGGAACTTCTACTCTCATGCTTGGGTGTGTGATTTTGGACTGCCTTTCATTTTGGAAATAGGCACAGCACTGGAGAATTCCATTCCTGAAAGTATGAATGTTTTCCAGAGCTATCTTCCTAGGACCTCGAACTCCAAATATATATATTGAAGTATACATAAATGGAGGAAGCCTTATATTTTATCCTTAAATTGGAAGTACGGAAATGATAAAAATATGTGAGGAGAAGGGCAGTATTCAGTAAATGTTGTTCAGCTTATATATTTTTATAGATAGGATAAATGTTTCTGTGTCCTTTAAATTATTTTCCTGAGCCTTGTTGGGGGGAGGGGAGAAGGGGTTTTTAAAGTATTTATTTATTTTTATTAAAGTAACATTGTATAAGTTTCAGGTGTGCAGTGCAACATTATAATTTGACATCTGCATATACTACATCTTGCTCATCGCAAAACTCTTAATTTCTTTCTGTCACCATACTATTGACCCCGTTTACCCGTTTCACCTCCCTCTGGGATTTATTTATTTTTAATAAAGCAGGCAGTAGAATAAAATAGGACAGCATTTAGTTTACATTAAAATGTTTACATATCAAATACATACTGTGGTTGCTCCTGTATTCTGGCTGTTAGTGGAACCTCTAAATTCCAAGAATTAATATATACTGCCAACAAGCTACATATGAAGCTAAAACAGAAAACTATTTTTTTCAGTTTTTTTTTTTTATCTTTAAATAGAGTAGGAGGGAGGGAGAGAGTTGGGGGGATGGAGAGAGAAACGTCGATGTAAAAGAGAGGCATTGACTGGTTGCCTCCCGCACAACCCCGACCAGGGCCAGGGACAATCCGCAACTGAGGTACATGCCCTTGACCATAATCGAACCCAGGACTTTGGTCTGCAGGCTGACGCTCTAACCACTGAGCCAAACCGGCCAAGGCCTATTTTTAATTTTATACTTTTGATATTACTCTAATTCTTCTAAACATACTCATTAGGATAGTTATAGTGTTACATAAATTAGTGAATAAAGAGGTGAGATGTAATTGATAGAAATTGTCTGTAACCATTTGCTATATTCTTTTGAAGGAGGGATAAAGAAGACTCGTCAGTAATGCCCCTCATTGCTGCTGGCTTTACGAGGGTATGTACTCGTTTCTTTATTATACAAGTATAATTCAGCATGAGAAAGTATTTGAGCTCAGTTCAGAGCCAGCAAAGGTTTTTAACTAATTTGAAAAAAAAAAATTTGTTGTCCTTGTGCTGTTACAGTTTGCTTTAACTTTATAACCTGGTAATCTAATAATCTATAGTACCTCACTTTCTTAATCTCCGCAAACTATGGCCTGTTAAAATAACTTTAATGGCAGATTATTTATTAAAAGTTATACCATAGGGTGTGTTGTTATATTCCACAGGGTGCTTGTTTGTATACATGCAACCTTAAAGTCACTTCAAGGATTCTGGAAATAAACAACCCTTCTCTCCACCCCCAGCTCCAGGCTATTGGTTTCTCCTGAGCCAAAAGGCTGGAGGCGTTGGTCAGCTGGTTGCCTTGGGAATCATGGGGAAGAGAACCTATGCAAGGCTGACCCTTGAGGAGACTTGTAGCTGAGATTTATATCAGTGAGGCAGAGGAGGTTAAGAAATCTCAAACCGTGAATTTAGTTTACAGAGTTCTGGGTGGTAGCACCCCCAGGTACCTGCAGGAGCCAATAAGTATCCTTTCCAGAGGAAGACCCTTCATCTTTGGCCGCAGAAAATCTCCACAAATAATTGTTGGAGGGCAGGAGGAGACAAGGCATTGCAAGTGAGAACTAGTGGGGAGACAGCAGAAACACACCCCATGCCTCTCGGATACTAGGATTATCAGATGTGACTTTAAAGCAATTATGCTTATTATATGTAAAGGTCGTGTGGGTGGCAACCACTCGATGTGTCTCTCACATCGATGTTTCTCACTCTCTCTTCCTCCCTCTCTCCCTCATGCTCTCTCTGAAGATAAATGCAAAAATGTCCACGGGTGAGGATAAAAACAAAAACAAAAGGCAGGCTAATCTTGGAGATATCTGCAAGGAATAAGAAGCTCTAAAAAGTGACATAGCAAGCCCTGGCCGGTTTGGCTCAGCGGTTAGAGCGTCGGCCTGCGGTCCAGAGAGACCTGGGTTTGGTTCCCGCTAAGGGCACGTACCTTGGTTGCAGTTTGTCCCTGGCCCTGGTTGAGTCATGCAGGAGGCAGCCACTCCCTGTGTCCCTTTCATGTCGATGTTTCTCTGTCTCTCTTCCTCCCTCTCCCTCCCACTCTACCTGAACAAAAAATGGAAAAATGTCCTCAGGTGAGGGTAAAAAAAAAAGTGACATAGCAAATTTTAAGCAGAATATATGAAATTTTGAGAAATGAACACATAATAAATGAAAATCTTAAAACTTGGTGGGTCAGAAAAAATTATCCTATATGTAGCACAGAGATACAATAAGAAACTTTAAGTTAGAGAGAGGCTAAGAAATGTGGAGCTGGAGATTATAGGCTTAGCATGTACATGATTAATTCGAGTTCTAAAAGGACAGGATAGAGAATGGGCAAATGTAATGTTTACAGAGCATTTTCCAGAACTGACAAAAGACTAGTCCACAGACTCAAAAATTTCAACAAGCCCAAAGTAGAATCAATAAAAAGAGGGGATACATCATAGTGAAAAAAACAAATATAATAGAAGATCTTAAAATCAACCAGAGAAATAGATTACAAAGAATGATTAACAGCTAGTTTCTTAGCAGCAATAAGTGGAAAATAGAAAATGGTGAAATAATATTTTCAATGTGATAAAATAGCCCTGGCCGGTTTGGCTCAGCGGTTAGAGTGTTGGCCTGCCGTCCAGAGAGACCCGGGTTCGGTTCCCGCTAAGGGCATGTACCTCGGTTGCGGTTTGTCCCCGGCCCTGGTTGGTCGTGCGGGTGGCAGCCACTCGATGTGTCCCTTTCACGTCGATGTTTCTTTCTCTCTCTCTCTTCCTCTCTCTCCCTCCCACTCTACCCGAACAAAAAATGGAAAAATGTCCTTGGGTGAGGATGATAAAAATAATAATTACAATGTGATAAAATAACTGCCAACCTAGAATGTTATACCTAGCATAACTATCTTTCAGAAATAGGAAAAATGAGAGAGTTTGTAACTAGCAAATCCTCACCAGGAATTCTAAAGGATGTACCTCAGGCAGAAGGAAGGTGAACACAGGTGGAAGGCCTGAAATGCAAGAAGGAATGACAGACAAGAAAGTGGTGAATGTGGGGTAAATATACACACGTATCCCTTGTGTAAACAGTAGTAATGACGATGTCTAGAGACTACAGCAGGAGAGGACTGCAGCCCGAGACTTAGACCCCAGCCAGGTTATTGGTCACCTTTCAGTGCACAAGTTTCCTTTGGTGGTACACATAAAATTCAGAGATCTGTTTCCCTCAGAGCCCAGCTGAGGAAAATAATGAGCAAGGACTCCAGCCGTACAGCAGATGAACTAGAACAGGAACTTTAAGATGAGGGAGGATGAAGTGGCAAGGAAATGTGGTGAGGGATGGACCTGCCATGTGCATGTGCTCTTTTTCTTTTCTCTGCACGTGTACATACACAGGTGTGCATATGTGTTATATGTAATTAGATAACATTACATATAAGTAAAATAGATCTATGTATAAAATTAGACCTAAATGAAAAGATATAGACTGGCGTATATAATACTCTCATAGCAGGAGGACATACCAAAAGGGAAATTGTAATAATAGCTCAGTATTTAACTTCTGGACTATCCTAGCCAACCCTAGGCGTCTGCAGGGTCAGTGGGAGGAGGCTGAGATGAAAGCATTCGCACGGCCTTTGTCTAGCAGACACGGAATGAGGGTGGGCCGAGAGTGTATTTTGAAATTTCATCTTTGTGGGAAAGGTGCAGACCAGAGTATTTGCTCTGGAGGAGCTGCTTTGTACTTGGTGTCTTGTTTTCAAATACTGGTAATGAAATCGATATCTGCTTTTGAGATCAGTGCAAAGGAAGGTGACTATTAATAGAACAGAAAACTTTAATAAACTTTCCAAACTAACAAGAGGATATATGGAATTTACAGCCACTTGATTAAACTGACAGACAAAGGAAGAGGGAACAATGGCATGAAATCAGCCATAAACACAAAATAAGATAAGAGTAAAATTAGATGTATGTGAACGGGCTGAATTTTCCCATTAAAAGACAGGGAGGGAAGTCAAGGACTGCTGACCTGTGAACACAGGTCCTCATGCCTGCAGACCAGAGCACAGCCCTTCACCCGCAGAAGTCGAGTGAGGTGACAGATCTACCAGCCTACTTCCTGGGAGGGGAAGGGAGCACTGGGCTGCTGTTCATTCCTGTCATCCCTGACTCCCAGAACACCCGAGAATGCTGCCTGTCTGCATAGCTGCCCCCTGCTGACTGCAGAGAGGAGAGATACCCGGGCACCGTGCTTGTGCCCCTGTCCGCAGTCAAGGGGTAGGGAACTGGAGATACACTGGGGTCTTGGCTGGCCTCACCTGCTTTGTAGGTGAGATCGTGGGATATGGAGACAGATGTATTTATACAAGTCAACAAAGGGCCTCCTGTTCATGTAACCAGATTTTTCACTGGGTATGAATGTATATATCTGAGCTATTTTACTCCAAAGGGTAGATTGGATATCAAGGTTAAAGAGCAAGCACGTGGGAATGTACAGCGTCTTGCTCCCTCTGCTCTGGAAGGTAATCTTTTGTCGGCTTAGTTGAACCATGGTGAGAGGTCAGTGAAGGAAAATGTTGCCTAAATGAGGGTTACCTTTGTGAAATCCAGGTGCAAAGAGAGATGCAAGCATATTTTTGCTTATTGTATGTATAACTTTAAAGAGGATATCATACTGCTTTTAAATAAATGAATATTCTCTGAAAGTTAATATAGGACTTTATTTGGTAAATTTCTTTCTACACTGTCTAACCTCTGCTAGAGACATGCACACAACCAAATCCTCTTACCTCAAGGTACTGAAAGAAAAGCATTCTTAAACCTTATTTTTTAAAAAGTGAATTTGGTACCCATAAATTTTTAGCTTTTATTTTCTATTCATCATAGAAGATAAAATATTTTTCAGATTTCAGTTACCAAATTGAGAAGTCTGTTGACAAGACTTATTTTTTTCATAGATAAATAACTTAAAGGTGCACATTTGTTTATCCACAAAATCCCCTTTCTGTTTGTAGAGGTATGTGGAAAACCCTAACCTCATGGCCTGTTACAATGAGCTGCTCCAGCTGGAGTTTGGAGAGGTGCGGTCACAGCTGAAACTCAGGTAATTCTGCCTCCGGAAAGGCCCCCACACCACACAGTGCAGTTGCGAGTGAGTGCTTGGTTGGGGATGGCTACCTTTTGGGGATAACTGACCTCAAGCTAAGATGGGGTGGGGTGAAAGGGTGGCTCCTCACCACGTACCACCTGGCTGTCATGATAGTGATAGAGACTCAGATTTAAAGATGGGGCTCCAAAATAATAGTAAATTAAAAAGTATATATACTGAATTATCTAGTTTTTTGGGTTTTTCTTTTTAAGAGAAAAATACTTTTAATACACACAGCCAACTGTTTAACATTGGTTATATCTCTGGTAGGTGACATGTTTTCTTCTCTTCAGTAATCAGTTTGTCATGTGCTCTTGATAAAGTTTTTTTTTAAGTGAAATTAGTGGAAACCTAGCCCCTTGTTGAGCTTTCAAGAAAAGCAGAAAAATTAATAAAACTATAGAATGGACAGAAGCCAACAGAAGCCAGCTGCTCCCTGCTGAACCCCCACAGGGACTTAGGCTACCGCCCTTTCTCCGAGTGGAGTAGATTGTGGAGCGGGGGTTATGGCAGGGCTGATTTTGTCCAATCAAAATCCAGAAACTGAGCCCCAGGGAGGTTAACTGACAGCCAAGATCTCACAAGCAGTGAACAGGAAAAGTAGTCCTGCATTTTCAAAATTGCAGTTGTTGTCCCACCTCCATCCTTGAACCTAACTGGAGCCTCCTACCCTTTCTTCCTGAAAACCTTAGTTTAGTGAACTGAGCATCACCTACCTGAGGTCCTGGACTGAAGCCCCTCTGTGTGTGTCTCCTTCATCCCTCCCTAACTCCTGTTCATTTTGCTTCCTAAGTATCTGTGGACTGTGCCTACTCACCTTGCTCTTTAGACCACTGCCTTCTCTTACCTGGATTTTGAAACCATTAGTCTCCCTACATCTAGTCTTGAATCCTTCTTGTTCATTCTCCACACTGCAGTAACACATAAACCCATTTGTGTTTCTGTTCTGCAACTACTCTCCCCACTGCCTTCGAGATAAAGTTCAAACTCTGAAATGTGGGCTTACATGGCCCTCCATGATCTGTCCACTGTTTACCCCTCTGTCCTTATCTGTCAACATGCCCTGCTTTGTTCTCAGCGCACCTGCTGATAGCCAGAGGGAGGCGTCCATTATAAGGGAGCTAGGACAGTCTCTCTCTCTCTCTCTCTTCCCTCCATCTTCCTCCCTCCCTCTCTCTCCTCTCAAGCTCCCCCATGCCTTTCCCAACCCCAAAAAGAAAAAAAAAGGGAGCTAGGAAAACACGAAGGGAAGGGGGAATCTGTGGGGTAGA
Organism: Molossus molossus; assembly: GCF_014108415.1. Taxonomy (NCBI): domain Eukaryota; kingdom Metazoa; phylum Chordata; class Mammalia; order Chiroptera; family Molossidae; genus Molossus; species Molossus molossus. The sequence continues at coordinate 2,809,327 of NW_023425360.1, read as the reverse complement.
GAACTGGGAGAAAGAGAGTCTAGACTTGTTCTGCTGGATATTAAAATGCACTAACCTATAACAAACCTTCATGTTACAGCTATATCAGTAAAGTTTAGAAGTAGATAAGTATATTTAAGAATTTAGTATATGATTAATATATCAATTTAAATCAACACAGAAAAAGGCAGACTCTGCAGTGACTCGAATTGTGACAACTGGTTAACTATTTGGAAAGAAAATTAAGTTATAGCCCAGTCTCACACATAACCCCAAATAAACTCCAGTGAGTTAAACTCAGCACGACATCAAAGCCAGATTCCATAAAGGAAGGAAATCAGATTAGATGGTATAAAAAAATGTTAAGTTTTGAAAAATAAGAACAAAGGAGGGATCACAATACCAGATATCAAGTTATACTGCAAAACCATTGTAATCAAAATAGCCTGGTATTGGCACAAGAACAGGCATATAGACCAGTGGAACAGAACAGAGAACCCAGAAATTGACCCAAGGCAATACGCTCAATTAATATTTGACAGAGGTGGCAAGAGCATACAGTGGAGTAAAGACAGCCTCTTTAATAAATGGTGTTGGGAAAATTGGACAGCTACATGCAAAAAAAATGAAACTAGACCATCAACTTACACCATACACAAGAATAAATTCAAAATGGATAAAATTCTTAAATGTGATTTGTGAATCCATAAAAATCCTAGAAGAAACTGTAGGCAACAAAATTTCAGACATCATACGCAGCAGAATTTTTACTGATACACTCCTAAGGCAACAGAAACAAAGGAAAAAATTAATACACGGGACTACATCAAACTAAAAAGCTTCTTCTGCACAACAAAAGAAACAACCATCAAAACAGAAAGTAAACCCATTGGCGTAATTGCCAATGATACATCAGATAAGGGGTTAATTTCCAAAATATATAGAGTACTCATACAACTCAACACAAGGAAGACAACCCAATTAAAAAAATGGGCAGAGGACCTAAATAGACACCTCTCCAAACAGGACATACAATGGCCAAGAGACAAATGAAAAAATGTTCAACGTTACTAATCATCAGAGAGATACAAATAAAAACAACTATGAGGTTATCACCTCACACCTGTCAGAATGGCCGTCATCAGCAAATCATCAAACAAGTGCTGGCGAGGGTGTGGAGAAAAGGGGACTCTAGTACACTGCTGGTGGGAATGCAGACTGGTGCAGCCACTATGGAAATCAATATGATGTTTCTTCAAAAAATTAAAAATTGAAAAAAAAAAATTAAAAATTGAAAAAAAAAAATTAAAAATTGAACAGCCATTTGATCTAGTGATCCCACTTCTAGGAATATATCCTAAGAAGCCTGAAACACCAATCAGAAAGAATATACCCGTATGTTCATAGCAGCACTATTTATAATTGCTAAGATCTGGAAAAAGCCCAAGTGTCCTTCAATAGATGAGTGGATAAAAGAGCTGTGGACATATACACAGTGGAGTACTATGCAGCTGTAAGAAAGAAAGATCTCTTACCCTTTGAGATGACATGGAGGGACCTGGAGAGTATTATGCTAGGCATAATAAGCCAGTCAGAAAAAGACAAGTACCACATGATCTCACTTATTTGTGGAATATAATGAACAGAATATACTGATGAACAAAGTAGACCCAGAGACATAGAAAGTAGTACAGTTCAGACTGACAAATGTCAGAGGAGGGGGGCGGGAGGAAAGGATGAGATAAACCAAAGAACTTAATATGCATGTATTTGTAACCAATGGACACAGACAACAATGCCTGGGGGAGGGGGAGGGGGATAGGGAGAAGGGTGTCTGGGGGCGGGGGGGAGGAAAAACATCTGTAACAAAAATAAATTAATTTTTAAAATGTTAAGTTTGCAGTAAAAAAACAAACAAAACCACACCTTAAATAATGTTAAAAATTTAGACAACTCGTCATCTAAACTGAAAAATATATATCCATAACATGTAAGACAGACAGGTTAATATCCTAAAGACATAAAGAACTTTGATAAATCAGTTAAAAAATGGAAACACCTGGAAGAAAAAAAAAAGGAGGAGGAGGACATGATCAGGTAGTTCACAGGGGATGTATGTTAATAGCCAGTAAACATGAAAAGGTATTTAGCTTTACTAGTAATAAAATAAATGAAAATTATATACCATTTTTAAATATACCAGATCTATAAAAATTAAAAAAGAGTGATAAAACCAGTAGGGCTTTTCACAGATCCATCTTCTCCAAACTTGTTATAATCAGAAGTGGGAACTTCTTTTTTTAAAAAAAAATAACAGCTTTTTGAGGTGTAATTACTATACCATCTCTTGATTTTTATATGCCAATAAGTAAGAGCTAATTTTTATTTATTTATTAATTCTCATCTGAGGAGATGTTTTTATTGATTTTAGAGAGGGAGGGAGGGAGAGAGAGAGGTTGATAGAGACATTGATGGGTTGCCTTGTGCCTTGACCAGGGACTGAGCCCGTGACTCCTCGGTGCACAGGATGATGGCTCCAGCCAACGGAGCCACACCAGCCAGGGCAGAGCTGATTTTTACTGGCTAGGTTTTTTTGTCTTGTTCATTTATTTATTTATTTTTTAATCCTCACCCGAGGACATTTTTTGATATTTTGTTCAGATAGAGTGGGAGGGAGAGAGAGAGAGAGAGAGAAACATCGACATGAAAGGGATATATCGAGTGGTCGCCACCCGCACGACCAACCAGGGCCGGGGACAAACTGCAACCGAGGTACATGCCCTTAGCGGGAACCGAACCCGGGTCTCTCCAGACCACAGGCCAATGCTCTAACCGCTGAGCCAAACCGGCCAGGGTTTTTGTCTTGTTTAGTGAGACATTTTAGTAATACCAGGAATAATGTAAAAAAAAGGATTGTTGTTGTTAATTTTCTTAACTGTCCCTGCACTTCATTAACAAGTAGGCAATTGCTTTCTTTTTTCCATCTTCTGAGGCATATACAAGAAAACACTGGAAGCAACCTAAATGTTAAGTCATGGGGGATTTGTTGAAATTATAGTATGGCATTACAACAAAATATTATATAGAATATTAAATATAGAATATTGTATAGGATATCAAAAGTAGCCCTGGCCGGTTTGGCTCAGCGGTTGGAGTGTCGGCCTGCGGTCCTGAGAGACCCAGGTTCGGTTCCCGCTAAGGGCATGTACCTCGGTTGCAGTTTGTCCCTGGCCCTGGTTGGTTGTGCGGGTGGCAGCCACTCGATGTGTCCCTTTCACATCGATGTTTCTCTCTCTCTCTCTGTTCCTCTCTCTCCCTCCCACTCTACCTGAACAAAAAATGGAAAAATGTCCTCGGGTGAGGATAAAAAAAAAAAAAAAAAAAGTGATGATAAACCCCAAAACACTAATTCAAAAGAACATATGCACCCCTATGTTCATTGCAGTGTTATTTACAATAGCCAAGATGTGGAAGCAACCTAAGTGTCCACTGATAGACTAATGGATAAAGAAGAAGTGGGTACATAGGTACAATGGCATATGACTCAAAAATAAGAAAATGAAATCTTAACTATTTGTGACAGTGTGGATGGACCGAGACAGTGTTATGCTAAGTGAAATAAGGCAGAGAAAGACAAATGCCGTAAGATTGCACACATAAGTGAAATCTAAAGAACGAAATAAATGAACAAACTTAAAACACTCATAGACAGAGAGGACAGACTGATGGTTGCCAGAGGGGAGAGGTGTAGGGGGACTAGAAAAAGGTGAAGGGATTAATAAGTACAAACTGATAGTTACAAAGTAGTCAGGGGAATGTAAAGTACAGCATAGGGAATATAGTCAGTAACATGTAATAACTCTATATGCTGTGGGTACTAGCACTATTGGGAGGGAGTAACTTTGTAAAATATATGATTTTCTAACCACTATGCTTTACACCTGAAACTAATACAAAATTATTCAATGCAGGCTGTAATTGAAAAATTTAAAAACAATTATTGATATGGAAAGTTAATATTTGTAATTATTGATATTGAAAGGTATTGATATGGAAAGGTATTGATGTATATTCAGTAAGATAAGAAGATTATAAAACTATAGAGTATGATCCAATTGTTTTAATTTTTTAATTCTCACCCAAGGATATTTTTCTAATAATTTTTTTTTTAAATCCTCACCTGAGGATATTTTTCCATTGATCTTCAGGTAGAGTGGAAGAGAGGGAGGGGGAGGAAGGGGGAGGAGGGGGAGGAGGGGGAGGGGAGGGGGAGAGAGAGAGAAACATCAATGTGAGAGACTCATTGATTGGTTGCCTCCTGCACCACCCCGACCAGGGCCGGGGCTGCAACCTAGGTACATGCCCTTGACTGAATTGAACCTGTGACTCTGGTCCGCGGGCTGATGGCTCTAGCCTCTGAGGCAAACCAGCTTGGGTTTCATTGATATTCAGAGAGAGTGGAAGGGAGAGGGGTGAGAGAAAGGGAGACAGAGCCGATGTGAGAGAGAAGATTGATTGGCCGCCTCCTGCATGCCCCCCACTGGGGATTTGGCCCACAGCCTGGGCATGTGCCCTGACTGGGAATCAAACTGCTGACCTGTTGGTGCGTGGACTGATGCTCAACCAGTGAACCACACTGGCTGGGCAAAACTTTTTTTTTTAATCCTCACCTGAGGACTTTTTTTTTTTTTTTTTTGCATTTATCTTTAGACAGAACAGGAGGGGGAGGAAGAGAGAGAGAGAAACATCAATGTGAGAGAGACACATCGAATGGCTGCCACCCACACGACCCGAACTGGGGCTGGGGACAAACTGCAACTGAGGTAGGTACATGCCCTTAGCGGGAACTGAACCTGGGACTCTGGTCCGCAGGCCGATGCTCTAACCACTGAGCCAATTCGGGCAGGGCCATTTTTTTAAAGTGTTTCGAACAGTAAGGACATGGGAACATGCTCATGAAATAAGGCTAAGTGAACAAAGCAGTGGATAAAGTCACTTATCCCGACAAGCCCAATTTTGTGAAAAGCATTTGTTTAAAATAATAACTACAAATGATTGACTGCCTCTTTTCTGCTGCGCTCTGTGCAGGGTTCCTGACTCTGTTCTCTCATTTAGTCCTCACGAGGACCCTTCAGATGCTGGAAGGGAGACTCGGAGTTTCAGTCACTTGCACAGGGTCCCACAGCCAGGGGAAGGGCTCTGATTTGAACCCTGGTGTGTGCCCCACCCCTGTCCACTGGTCCTCAGACTGTGCATGGTCACGATTCCAAGCAGTGGTGGTGTGGGAGGTGTTTATTTCTTGTTTGTGCTCGTTAATATGTCCTCCCTACTTTTTTGAATTAGCGTTTGTTACCTTTATAATCAGACAAAAGACACATTTAAATACGTTAATGTAATACCCTAAGATTCTATTAGATTTTGTAGTATTTACATTAATCTTTTTTCTTTTTTCCTACCCATAAAGGGCTTGTAACCCAGTATTCACTGCAGTGGAGAAAAGTCAAGAAGCCGTTGAAATTATAAGTGACACCAACCTGATACAGGTTTGTCATTTTGGAAATTTTGTCCTTCTAGATTTCTGGTTTTGTTTTTTCTCATTTTTTAGGATTGGACCCCTCTAATATGATTTTTTTTTCTTTTTGAAGTTAAAGAGACCAGGTTTTCCATAGAGGAATATCAGAACAAAATCTATAAAATAGTAATTTGAAGTAAGTTCCCTGTAGGTACGAAGAGGTACTAATAATTATTGTTTGTTTAAGGAGAGACCCAGAAGGGTTATTGCGGGGGGGGTGGGGCTCTGACCATAAAATAAGGTCTGCCGTTTTCACCTTTCTCACGGTCTGTGAGGGTGGTTTACACCTACAGAACTTCGTGAGAAACTCCTGAGTTTCACAAATAGCTGAGTAAGCCCGGCCGGTGGGGCTCAGTGGTTGAGTGTCGACCCATGCAACGAGAGGTTGCTGGTTTGATTCCCGGTCAGGGCACATGTCCAGGTTGTGGGCCCGATCCACAGTGGGGGGCATGAAGGAGGCGACCCATCGATGTTTCTCTCATTGATGTTTCTGTCTCTCTTTCCTTCTACTTTCCTCTCTCCCTAAAACCAGTAAAGAAAAAAAAAAGTAACCGAGTAATTACTGAACAAATTACTCGTTATTAGCAAAGTGGGTTTATGTCGGTGACTTAAGACAACAGCAGAAGAGGGTGTTGTACTAGAGAATGTTCTTCTAGCTGAGAACAGCTCCACTTTGATTTGGTTCTGCGTACCCCAGTTCTTCTCTTTAGCCTAACTTGGTGACCTTCTTGATTCGGAGTTGCGGAGGTAGACCTTCAGGAGTTGGTGCCCTGAGAGGCAGCACAGGGGTCAGTGGTTGAGGGCACAGGTTGGTGTCAGGCCCCTTCCCAGCTGTGAGGGTCTTTGGTCTAAGTTACTTAATCTGTCTGAATCTGCTCTCATCTGAATGAGAGAAACATTAAAATGAACAGCAACCTACCTTTTGTTAAGATGTTCTGAGAACCAAATGAGTTAATTTTAGTGCTTTTCAAGGAAAATAGACCTTCAATAGTATCAATTATTTTGTTATCATCTTCACATTATTATTATTAGCACATACATATTTTTATTTTGCATTTATCTTCAGATAGCGCAGGAAGGAGAGTAGGAGAGGGAGAGAGAGAGAAACATCGATGTGAGAGAAACACATCGAGTGGTGGCCACTCACTCAACCCCAACTGGGGCCTGGGACAAACCACAACCAAGGTGTGTGCCCTTAGCGGGAACCGAACCCGGACTCTGGTCCGTGGGCCGACACTCCAGCTGCTGAGCCAAACTGGCCAGGGCAGCACATACATTTTTTTTTAAATCTTGTAGGCCTATTTGAAATTTAACCATAAAGCCTTATATTTACAAACACTTCCTAGTTCACTGCCTGCTTTCCAAATACATTATTCATTTGCATCACTTGAAAGGCGAGATAAATGTTAAACATTTATCATTAAACAGATGTGAAGTCTGAGACATGGAGGGGCTGAGGGACTTGTGGGAGTAGAGCCCGGGTGTTTCAGATCCCAGTCTAGTGCTTTGTTCCACTGTTCATGGTCTGAGCAGCCCCTGGTCTGTCTCCATGGGCTTCTTCACCGGGAGGGAACCTGCTAACCTCCTGGAGCCTCAGGGGAACACGCAGAAAGCCCAGCCAGGTAACCCTGGGCCAGAGGCTCTCTGGACTCCAGGGACCTCGGGACCTCAGGCTCCTCTGGACTCCAGGGACCTCGGGGCTGTGCTCTTGTGGTTTCAGAGTTGCTGTGGTGAGCTCCAGGCTCCTAAGCTTCCGGGGAGACAGTCTTTATTGTTCTCTTTTCAGAATTTCTTTTAATTCACTTGATGCCTTTTTTTTTTCCTCCCCCCTCCCTAGTACGCAAACCCTGCATTTGAGTCAACAATGGGCTATGCATCAGGTGAACTAATAGGGAAGGACTTAGGAGAAGTGCCTATACATGAAAAAAAGGCTGAGCTGCTCGATACTATAAATTCATGCATCAAGTTGGGCAAGGTAAGTTAAGAGGTTAATACTTTTTTTACTTTCACATAACAGAGGAGGAAGAAGACTTGGTGCTCACTGAGCATTGCACATGCCAGGTAATCTCAGTCTTAGTTTTTCCACCAGGGCAGAAGTGTAGTGATATTTTTCATGTTGTTCCTATTTTGCAGATGAGGAAACAGGCCAAGAAAGTATACAAAATGATTAGCCAGTAATCTCAGTAACTTTAATTGATACTGGAAGTCATTGTTTTCATCTTTGTAATAAGTTGATCTTTCCAATAATTGATCTTCTAAGTGATGGATATGGGCAGATGGTTCTGGGTAAAGGATTGCTAATGAGTTGACACATTCTTAGAACACATCTGAGTCTAACAGTTCTCTGAGCTTCATTCATTCATTTTTTTTTTTTTAATGCCTTCTATATGCCAGGCACTCTGCTGCATTCTGGGATAGACAGAAAACTAAATACAAAGTCCTGCCTTAAAAGGAGAAATATCTGTAACAAAAATAAATGAATAAAAATTAGGGGGGAAAAAACACAGAAAGTCCTGCCTTGGAGAAGTCATATTCCAGGTGCCATACAGACAGATGACAGGAATCATTACTCAGTGAAGTGAGAAGCCACATAGTGCTGGTGCCGAAGGCAGACAGAAAGGCAGGCGCAGTCTGAGAGATTGTTCTCAGTAGCTTCTGACATTGTGACTAGGTTTTTAAAAATGATAAGTAAAAGGCTCCTAGTTTTCCTAGTCATTCTTAGTCTTTTCTGTTGGGCTCATTTTAACTTTTGGAAGTTGAGTGGGGACTATTAATATGATTATTAAAAAGTTCTGAGAAATTGGTGACCTGCTTTTCTGCTCACCGCGGAGGCCCTCTCCCCTGTGGCCAGTGCTGTCCCGTTGCGGAGAGAACGGTCTACCGTAGGGGCAGGAGGGCCATGCAGAGCTTGTATCCCCACGTGCTCGGGCCCCTGGAAGACTGTCACCTGAGACCCAGCCTCCTTGAGGGGCTTTGCTATGGCCTTCTCAGTCCTGGCACTTAGGTCCCCTGCTGCCACTGTGGTTTGTCGTGAGACTCTTCTGGGCGTGAGCCAGAGATGCTGGCCCTCGTGCACCTCGATCTGCAAGTTACACTGGGAGGACAAGAAGCGGGGGAGGGGGGCATGCAGTGGATGAACTCCTGGCCCTGGGATCCTGCCAGACCCAGGTGGGCAGTGTCTCACCTTCTGAGCTGTGCTGCTGGGCACCGGGTACAAAGGGCCTCAGACTCGAACACAGGAGACCTGTTCTCTAGACTCTGTACTGATTGTGAGTGGAGAATATGAACATATTTTCTTACCTCTGTAGTGCTTTATTTAAAAAGGAACCTGGCCCTGGCCAGTTTGGCTCAGCGGTTGGAGCGTCGGCCTGTGGACCAGAGAGTTCTGGGTTTAGTTCCCGCTAAGGGCACGTGCCTTGGTTGCAGTTTGTCCCTGGCCCTGGTTGGGGTCGTGTGGGTGGCAGCCACTCGATGTGTCTCTCTCACATTGATGTTTCTCTTTCTTCCTCCCTCTCTCCCTCCCACTCTATCTGAAGATAAATGCAAAAATGTCCTTGGGTGAGGATAAAAAAATATATAAAAGGAACCTGATTATTTTTTGTGTTCAGAGTTCTTGGGGAGAGGGGAAAAGTAGCCATTTGTCCTTCCGCAGTGTGCTCCTTCTCCGGCAGCACCGCAGCAGGACGGGTGCTTGGCTGGGCCGCTCTGCGAGGTGAAAGAGTGTGTGGCCTTTCTAGTAAGTCTCCCTAGGAGGATAGGGGCCCGGGTGGCAGTGCACCCTGGTAGTGGGGAAAGTTCAGACATGTGCCGGAAACCAGAATGGAGGCTCAGGTAGTGGTTAGGTGATGGGGTGGGGGCTTTAGAGTGTCAGATTCTAGGGGTGCCAGCAGTCAGATATTCTTGGGGGTAGAGGAGAAATTCTGATGATGTTCCAGGAGAGAATATTGCAGGCACCGCTCTCTACAAACCCCTCTGCCCATTGTTCTCGGCTAATGACGCCCCTTTGGGGATAGTTGACAGATCCTATTAGGCACCTTGGTTTTCAGCCCCCACACTCGTGCTTCCCCGTTACCCCTACATGGAAGTTTCTGGACTCCCCTTTCCTTCTTCCCCAGGACTTTTCTGTTGGAGCTCTAGAACCTAGTCTCCCGTCTTCTCAGATACTGGCTCTTACATTGCTCTTTTCTTTCAGAAATTTTGAATATTTTTCCCTCAGAAATTCGGTCTCGTAGGCACTGAACAAGTGGCTGCTCATGCCTGCCCATGACAGGGACGTATGGCTGCAGAGCCCTTCTCTCTCCACAACTCCTACCTCCCAAGTGCCTGACTCTTCTGCTCTCCTCCCCCACCTGCTCCCATCTTCTCTGTTGCCTCTTCTGCCTGTGCCTCCCAGTTCACCAGGGCCCCTTCCCCCTGCGTGTTCCTCGGACCATGCCCTTGGCCTTGAGGCATTTTCTTGCTCCCCCTGATGTCTCACTCCTCCCCACTTTTAGCCCAGCCTCCTCCAGGCTGGGCTCATCATGCTGCCGTCATGTTGGAATCAGCTTGTCTAACAGTAGTCTTCTCTTGTTCCCCGTTCACGAAAGACCAGCGTCTCTCCAGCCCTTGCTGTCTCTGCTCGTGCTTCATCCTCACAGTTGCCTGGACTTGGATTCCTAGGACGGCTTTAGTTCCTCCCCATCCTTTAGTCTCTTCATCAGATTCATCACTAAGCCTTGATGTGTGCCAAGCCCCTACCTTTGAGTGTCCACTGCCTGGCCTGACCTTGTTCAGGGCCTTCTTTTCACACCCTGGGATTATGGTGGCCGAGTCCAGCTGGGTGTCCCTGTCTCATCCCTCCTCCCCCACCTCCATCAGTCCACTTACACTACTGGTAATTAGTCTTACCAGTCATCATGTTGACCTTGTCACCCCCTCAGCATGGAGCGCAAACCACTTAGCCGGGTCGCTAGGATTCTGCAGTCTCACCTTGGCCTGCCTTCTCCTTTCGGGAAACAGAAGCCCCCAGTGTTCTTTGTTTACCGTGCAGGCCCTGCGCTAGCCCTGGGGGTAGGACAGCGAGTGATGATGGCTTAATTCTTAAGACCGAGGGAGATGAGAAGGGATTGTCCCAGCAGTCCGAGAAGCCCGGCTAGGGGCTTTGCTTGCCCTGGAGAAGGAGGACGGTGCAGCCTTGGTGCGGTTCTGAGGGGCTCGTCCCAGAGAGAGGCCGCGCAGAGCACCCGTGTGGAAACGGCCACGTGCTGAGTGTTTGCCCCGGTCAGGACTGTGCTTGGCTCGTATGTGCGTTGCCAGATGCAGGCTTCCTAACAGCGTGCGGAGGCAGAACTTCGGTATTCTCAGGAACGAAATACAGATGATGAATTTATGTAGATCAATATTTAAAATACATTTTTTGATAAAAAAAATATCTATGACAAGTAAATATTTTTTGTTTCCATTGGTGACTGGAAAACTTACAGGCAACCCTGTGATCCCACAAAGTCATTGCTAAATGGTCTTGCTGATAGCTGGCCTGGGCAGCTTTGTCTGAGTGGCCTCTCCACTCTGCCCAGTATCTGGCCGCTGCCCATGTCTGTTCAGAAAGGACTGGAGTAAAAAACCCTGAATATATTTTTTCAAATGCTGATTGACAAATTGACTTGGGCCCTCGTGTTTTTCCTGCTCTTTAAACTGTCGAGAGAGCATGCACACATATTGCAGTTTGCCCATTTAGAGTGCTCAATTCAGTGGGGTCGGTTTGTTCACAAAGCTCTGCAAACACCACCACAGTCAATCCCCCGTATTTCTCTTGACAGTGAGCTTCAGAAGTCGCTCTCAGACCTGCCTCCTGAAGCCTTCTGAGGAGACGTGGATGTGGTGGGCAGGACGCACGTTCCTGCTCAGGGTCTCCGTTGAGCCCTTGCCTATTTCCCAGTTGGCCAGTTTCCCCGCAGCTTAGTGACGCCCACACCTCCCTTCTGTTCCTGCGCAAGTGAACACCGAGCAGGGCCCTGGCTCTTTTTTAACTCAGCCCTTGTCTGTGCCCAGTGTTTCCAGAAGTGCCCAGGAAGCACCAGTGACCGTCCTTAGCTCTGTCAGTACCCTGGTTCCTCTTGGATCCACTTTGCCAGAGGAGTCTGAGGATGAGGCTTTTACCATTGGCGTTTGCAGTGTGGGTCGCCAGGCCCCAAGCAGAGATTTCAGGGTTGACCGTGGTGGTCCTCTCCCCTCTGGACTCAGCTCGCGGGCCTGTGGGGCTGGACAGTCAAGGAAGCTATAGGCCACCCCGGGAGTCATGTTCTGCAGTGGGCTTTAGAAATTTTTATAGCTTGAGAGCCCTTGGTGACTCTTGGGAGAATTCAGAACCTTTTAGGTGGTAACAAACCTAGCTCCACCCCAGGCTTCTCCCCACCACCCCAAGAGCGGGCAGCCACCTGCAGCCCTGTTCTCTCACTGTGGTCGTGTCCCCCACAGACCTGCTTTCTAACCCTGTAGTTTTGTTGGAAGGAATTCCTCCACTGTGTCTGATCTGAGAGTGCTAATACAATTGCAACCCTGGCTTTTAAGGTCTCACTTGTTTGTTCTGCCTGAGCCCAGTCCTCGCTGTTACCTCATCATGCCCACCCAGATGCAGAGGGTCTGAAACCCTCCCACAGCCCGTAGGGTGCTAGCAGACCACCTCGCTAGTGGCCACAGAATGTTCCCTTCGCTGCCTAGTCCTGGTTCTTCCCTTCCCAAATGCAGGGCCAGAGGCCACACACCCCCACTCACGGAAGCAGGCCGGAGGGTGTGGGGACGTGGGGGGTGCTCTCGTGAGCCAGCAGACAGCTACTAAAACGTGTGACCACTTCAACTGTGGTACCTTGGCTTTTGTCAGCAACCGGGGAGGAGGTGGACTTGGGAGGCAGAGGAAGAATTTTCAGATTACCCAAAATTTGAGGTTGGGATTATTTTTATGCTTATTACTTTAGCAATTGGAAATGAATTGGAACCTGGAGTGGAAAATGTTCTTGTGATGTGTTTTGAACATAAAGTATGATGATGCTTACGTTACATTTATAGGAGTGGCACGGAATTTACTACGCCAAAAATGGAGATAATGTGCAACAAAGTGTGAAGATAATACCTGTCATTGGACAGGGAGGGTAAGTGGAAAAAACAAGTACTTCATTCAACATACTGTGTTTGGCTTATTGTAAAATGTGTCCGAATACTTAAGTAAGTTAAGAACTGCATACAGAAATTTGGAAGAAAGACTTGTAATAGGTGAGGTGTCATCCAAGACTGGCTTCCAGGGTGGCCTCCTTATGCCTGCAGCCTGACCCTCCCCTGGCGACTCAGCGCCACCAGACTCGGACCCTCTTGCTTGTGCTGCACAGACACACAGGAAACTAACGTACTGAAGTTAGAATGTCACCTTAATAAGCTGTGTGACAAGAATACTGACTGGTGGACTCCCCACACTTAAAAGATTTCTATCTCATCTGATAGCCTGTGTGTTATTGCTGCATAGACCTCTCAAATAAAAATATTTTTAATACTACTGTTTATGGAAACTCATGTAAAACAGATGTGATTACAGATTGGAAAGCAGTATATATCAGGAGTCTAAAAATCTCCTCTGGTTTGTCTTAAAATCCATCTCAAGTAATAGGAACAATGGAAAAGTATCAATATGTTATAGAATACCCAACAATAAAATGTAACCATTAGAAATGATGGTGGAAAAGTAAATTACAAGGAAAATACTTACAATAAAAGCAAAAGTAAAAATGTAAAATCATACTTAGTGTATGATCCCAGTCACGAAAATGAAAGAAGAAAACCGAACAGGAGGAGGTGTGACCGTGGTGGTCTTCACACCTGCTGCTGCTCAACTCCCAGAGCTGCTAGACTCACTTCGTCTCGTCCCGACTACAGCCCGTGTGCTGTGACATCTCCAGTCCAGATCGGGACACTGAGGCTGGGGCTGAGGTTCCTGGCCCCAGGTCTGGCTGCAGCACTTGGTGGAGCCAGGCTGAGGCCTCTGTGCTGACTGCACGGTCATGTGCTTGGTCACTGGGCTTTGCTGCCAGTTGGCAGTGGCCTCAGGGAAACGGGTCTGTGTGGGCTTCTGTTCTGATTCTTTGCCTTTTCATGTCCTTTCCAAATTATTTTGTGTTAAGTATACAAAGATTTGATTATCAAGGTGAAAAACCGAAAAAAAAGTGGGAGGAACGATAAGTGAGGAGTCAGCAGCTCTAGTTGCTTTGCCGTCGACCCCCAGCTATCGGAAGCCCTCAGTGCGGCCTCTGTTTCCATGAGTGACTGACCAGGTCGCTATGGGAACCTAAGAGCATCAATATGGGGGAAGTGAGACACATTGAGAGATTACAGGCTTTTGGTTGGTTAACATGCAGTACATTTTTTAAAAACATGGATATTTTTAATTGTATGTTATAATGACTTAGAATTTTGTTGTTTTTACTGAAGAGTCAAATTCCCTTCCACAGACACCTTACCGCAGATACAAAAGGGTGTTTGTATAGACTTGTTTATTGGTGGTCTTGGCGGTAAACCATAGAAGTACTTTTCTCAAAGCACTTTGTGTATTGTTGAAGAGAGATGTTCTTTTCATAATGAAAAAAAATAGCTACATATTCATCAGCATAGAGAGCTGGGAGAGAAATAATGCATTGTTTTCTCCTTGCAGAAAAATTAGACACTATGTATCCATTATCAGAGTGTGCAACGATAAGGTATGTAAGGGACCCCTGGGGACCCCGGGGACCCCGGCTGCGCCCAAGCAGATCACCCTCATTCCCTCCCTAGGCAATCATGACTAACGGCTTTTAACATTTACTTTTAGGCTGAGAAAATAACTGAATGTGTTCAGTGTGACACTCACACAGGTATGGTGCCCCATATTCATTCTTAGGGCTTATTGAGCGTTTGAAGAAAATAAAGTAAAAATAGACCCTTAGTCTGACTAGCTTGCCTGCTGCATTGGTGGGACAATGCGTCCTGGGACCATGCAGCATTCTCCTCCCCAGCTCCCCAGAACCAGGGCGCTTGAGGGCACTCTGACAGGTGTCCTGTGGGGAGAAACTGGCCCCTCACATGCATGAATCAGTGTGGAAATGTGCTGAGTGAAGTGTGGTTTGCTGGCTCGACCTGTGCTTTCGGGGCAGGAGTGCTGGGTGTCAGACTGCAGCACGTTAGCAGGGACACGTTCACCCCTGACAGCAGTCACTGCCAGCCTACGGGAGGCGGGGTCGGACACCTCCATACTTTAGGGGCAGGAGTGCTGGGCGTCAGACTGCAGCACGTTAGCAGGGACACGTTCACCCCTGACAGTAGTCACTGCCAGCCTACGGGGGCAGGGGGAGCGGACACCTCCATACTTGCTTTACCTGGTATTTGTCTCCTGTGCCTTGGACACCATCTGCTCCTCTGTGTTACTGCAAATGATTCAGGGAGAAGACTCTGTCTTCCATTCCTTCAGCTGTTGGAGGCGTGCTTTCCACAGCACCAGACAGTTCATTCATTCCTTCTGGGAATATTACCCCTGTGTTTTCTGCGCAATTATTGTATACAAGGCACTGTGCTAAGTGTGCTGACTTGAAGCCGGGTAGTACCCCAGTGGGTAGACATTTTATAGATGAAGTTCCCTTTCTACAGATAAGGAAACTGAAAGGGTAACTGATTTGCCCAAGGATCTCCATCTAAGAAGGGGTGAAGCCGGCACTCGGCTCAGAAGCCTTGAGCGCACGCTGGACCTGTTCTGTGGGCGCCCCAGGGGCACTCCGGGCTTTCGTGGGAAAAGGAGAGAGATGATGCCAAGGGACACATAGCAAGTGCTAAGAAATGATCAGTACTGGGCGAGAAAGGACCAGGGGTGCCGTGGTGCCTCGGAGGAAGAGGGAAAAGTTCCAGAAAGGGGCAGGTGGATTTGAAGAAGAGGGTGTGGAGCCCTAGCCAGGAGCTCAGTTGGTCAGAGCATCATCCCAATAAACCAAGGTTGTGGGTTCGATCCTCAGGGCACATAGAAGAATCAACCAATGAATGCATCAGTGAGTGGAGCAACAAACATATTTCTATCTCCTTTTCCCTTCCACCCTCTTCCTCCCTCTCCCTTTCTCTCTCTCTCAAAATCAATTTAAAAAAATTTTTAAAGAAGAGGGTATGGAAGGAAAAGCATTCCAGAAATAAAAACAGGCACAGAGGAGGAAAAGTTCAGAGTGTGTTTCAGAAAGAGCAAGGATTCAATGTAACGGGTATGAAGGGTCAGTGTGGAGAGGGGAATTGGCTTACGAAGGATCCCTGGATGCTAGATAAGAAATGAGGGTTTCCACCTAGGCAGCGGGAGCCGGACTGTGCTGAGCCAGGGAGCAGCTTGGCGCCCGAACTCTAGGCAGCTCTTGGAGCATGAGTGTGACACACACTGTGTGGACGGCGGGACCAGAGACAGAATGCCAGTATCGCCATAGTCTCAGCAGAGGAAACAACAGCCCGGCCGTAATCGGGTGACGACAACAGGAAGACAAGGGAGGCAGATGGGAAGGTGGTGTGGGACCAGAGCGAGGAGAACAAGAAAGAACAGTTGGAAGGTAGTCGTGAGGCCTGGACATTGAGGGGTCGCGATCTGACGGGCAGGTGAATGTGGAAGGCATTCCTGGCGAGGCCCTGGGTCTGTTCACTTGTCTGCTCATTCATTCCACAGATTTCTGTCCAGTGCCTGCTGGGCACCACGCCCTTGTTTCTGTTCTCGGAGAGGAGAGGGCTGGGGAGGTAGGGTTTGCTGCCAGCAAAGCATCGGCAAGTAGCTCAGATGTGGAACTGAGGAGATTGAGCAGGGGCGGCGAAGGGGGTGCAGATTCTGAGGTGACCCAGGAAGAGAGGGCAGGAAAAGGCGGGGAGAAGGCAGGTTTCTGGAGACCACCTGCATCGGGTCAGAGGGAGCAGGACCTGGTGGGTGGCCCTGAGCCAGGGCTGAAGTGCACAGAGGGGGGTGCAGAGCCAGGAGCTCATCCATGACGTGGAGACGTGCGGGTTCAGGGGAGAGGTGAGGACGGGCTGAGGAGGCAGGAGTGGGAGCTGCCAACACAGGGCCAGCATGACCGTAACCCTCACGTCACAAGGTCAGGGAGTACCTTTGCTTGGATTTTTAAAAGTATTTGGAATAGTCCTGTGAAGTAGGCATGGCTATTATTATTTTTTATCCTCACCCGAGGGCATTTTTGCATTTATCTTCAGATAGAGTGGGAAGGAGAGAGGGAATAAGAGAGAGAAACATTGACATGAGAGAGACACATCAAGTGTTTGCCACCCACACGACCCCAACCAGGGCTGAGGACAAATTTCATCTGAGTTATGTGCCCTTAGTGGGAACCGAACTTGGGACTTTCTCGTCCACGGGCCAGCGTTCTAACCGCTGAGCCAAACTGGCCAGGGCAGCATAGCTATTATTAGCACAACGGTTAAATGACAGCCTAGAGTCAGGCAGCCAGGATATGACAGAGCTGGGACTAGAAGGCAGAATCAGTGACATAGTCATAGAAGACGTGCAGCTGGGGAGGAATCTCTCAAGCCGCATTTGTGCTGGGTCATTTGTCATTTCACTAGATCATGCCCGCTGAGGGCTCTTGCTCACCTCACCTGGATGAGCTGGCTGGCTGTCCAGCTGCTGTCCCCTCCGCACCTAAGCAGCTTTGTGTCCCACAGACTCAGCCGACTGTCTTGCCTTGGGAGGGTGGCGGAGTTGGAGGCAATGTACCAGCCGGGGTCCTTGGTCACACCACAGGGATCAGTTCTGAAGCAGAAAGGGAGTTTATTAGAAGGAAAGGGGTGTCTCACAGGTTGGACCAGAAAGCGGAAGACCCGTTCTGAGAAGGTCAGGGACCAAACTGGGCACCTGTCCCTGCCGCCATGGGAGTGTGGTGGGGCCACTGCTGGCCGCCCGGGCTCCGCGGAGGCCCCGGCACTGGTGCTGCTGCGCCCACTGTGGGCGGAAGGGCTTCTTCACGGCCTCACTCGCCTGATGCAGGCTCTCGGCTGCTTCCTGAGGGGGTAGAACAGAGGGGTCTGGCCTCCCCCTTCTGTGGTGGGAGTCACAAGAAAAGGGGCTCAGATTCTGGGTGTCCAGGAAAGTAGCAGATTCCTAGCATATGTCCCCTTTTAACTGTCCTGTATGTCGTTTCCCCATGATACTGTCTCACCAAGGACACTCTGTGTGACAAGTGTCTGGTCTGTAAACCTTGGGTTGGTCTGGACCAGGCCCTAAGCCCGGCGTCAGGCACACAGACGTGAATGTGGTGTGCGCTGCTCTGCACGCTGCACTTTGTGCTACCGCATGTAGGGGTGCTTCCCAGGGATGGTGATGGTAGCAGTGGAGCAGAACCAGAGGTCAGGACAGGAAGGGAGCATCATGGAGGGAGAGAAGGTCACTTTAAAATGTGAAGTAGAAATGAAAGCCTGTTCCATCTCCCTCCACTCTTGCCATGGCCTGTCCGGTACACATGCTGCTGGCTTCTCCCTCCACACCTGGCTCTGCCTGCACAGGCCGGTTCCTTTTCTCCTGGCTCACCTCCTCTCTGCCCCTTCCCCCGAAGAGAACCTGCCACTTCCTTCTTGGGGCTGCTTCTCTGCTCCAGAATTACGGCTGTAACTCTGAGGTTCCCGCCTTTGGTCCCTCAACCATACCTTTTCCCCTTTACATCCCAGTGCCTGGCTTAGGGCTGACACATGGTGCCCAGTAAGTGTGTGCTGATGGACAAAGGAAGAGGAATGAAGGAATAGTCAAGTTCACAGCGCAGGCTTGCAGAGAGCTGTGGACATGAATCTCCACGACGCTGAGGAAGGGGACCCACGGGTCTGTGCGGTTGAGAGGAGGGTGATGTAAAGGAGCGAGCATTTGGAGAGGACGCAGTGTTCTGTGTTGGGGCAGAAGCAGATGTCAAGGCTGTTCCCGAGGCAGAGGGAGAGCAGCTGGCTGACAGCCCACGTGTGGTCAAGACCAGGGAGCGAGGAAAGGCAGGCTGTTGCAAGCAGACCGTTCCCGTCCTTGACTGCAGCAAGTGACTCTCCCTCTAAGCTGCCCAAGGGTTCTGTGTGAGGGAGCCAGGAGGCGAGGGGATACATTAGAGGTGCTTTCAGGACTGTGCAGGTGTTGGGACAAGCAGACGTGTCTACTGAGCACGTTATATGCTGGGCGCTGCTGGTCACCTAGAAAGGAGAAGGAAGACTTTTCTGCTCTCATGTCATTCACAGCTGGTGAGGAAGCAGGTGGTTACTGGCAGTGTTGGGTGGGGTTGTGGGGCATTAGCGGAAGATACCCCTAGGGTTGTGGTACCTGTGCTGCATCTTTGAAGAAGACTGACAGTTCACCAGGTGAAGAAGGTAGCATGGGAGATGTACACTCCCAAGTGGAGGTGAGCAGTCTGTGTCAAGGCAGAGGTTGGGAGGTGAACCAGCACATCATTAGTCCATGATGGCTGAAGAGAGGGGTTCAGAGATCACAGGACCCTGGGTGACACTGAGGAGCTTAAATCATATCCTAAAAACAAGGATGAGCCATTGAAATGTCTCCATTGAGGCTGTGGGACCAGTGAAGGGAGTTGCCATTATAATCCGGGGGGATGATGTGTTTCTGAGCTAGGACAGGCAGATTAGAGAGGTATTTAGGAGATCGAATCCATAGATTCAGCTGACCAGTGGAGGGAGAAGGGAGTAGTGGGGAGGAGTCATGGATGAAGACTTGTCTCCAACTAAAGCAAAAAGGTAGGTGCTGCCCCGGTCAGTTTGGCTCAGCAGTTAGAGTGCTGGCCCTCGGACCAAAGAGTTGCAGGTTTGATTCCAGTCAAGGGCATGTACCTTGGTTGCGGTTCAGACCCCAGCCCTGGTCGGGATCATGTGGGAGGCAAGCAGTTGATGTGTCTCTCTCACATCAGTGTTTCTCTTTCTCTCTCTCTCCCTCCCATTCTATCTGAAGATAAATGGAAAAATATCCCTGGGTGAGGATTTAAAAAAAAAAAAAAAATAGATAGATGCTGCTCAGTGACCTGGGAAAAAGCATGGGTTTGGGAGAAGGTAACAAGTTCATTTTAAGTGCATGAGGTGCTCAAATGGAGGTGACCGGTGGCCAGTTAAGATGTAAGTCTGGAGCTCGGGAGCTCAGGATAAGACAGCAGTACAAGAATTACTCAAAGCTGAAGGAAGGGTGGGATCTCCCAAGGAGACTGTTTTCTAAGAGAAGAACGGCTAAGGACAGACACTTGGGAACATGAAGGCTGGGCTGTTTAAGGAAGGGGAGCCACGCAGGAAACGAGGAAGAGATGGGAGGGAAACCGGGAGTGTGGGCTTGTGCTCACCCGTTCTAGAAAGAGTGATGGAAGCTGTGTCCGGTACCACAGGTCCAGTCGGGTAAGAGTCTGTGTCCTTCAGATGTAGTGACACAGAAGTTAGCAGCGACCCTGACAAGTTCATGGTCAGTGCCCGTGTAGAAGAGAGTACAGCAAACAGCAGGTGAAGAAGTGTCTCCGGCGGGATGCCAGGGCCTGCATCCAGACGCTGGCTGTCAGCAGGGCCCCAGCCGAGGGAGCCGAGACAGGCCAGGGAGCGCGCCCTGCGCGTGGAAGGCCTGAGCCCGGTGCAGCCCCCCGTTTCCCTGCCTGTGGAATGGGGACAGGTCGGAGAGGCTCAGCACCGTGTATGGCACCCAGCAGGGCGCAGGAGGGAACAGCAGTTAACTTTGCCTTGTGGTCGATCAGTGTGGGGTCGGGGAGAGGTGGGGCAACCCATTTGGAGCCGGAAGAGAGTGGCGCTGTTCACAGAACGCGGGTCAGGGAGAGAGATGGGCTGTCATTTGACGGGCCCAACCCGTGTTCCCTGCATGACCCCTGGCGAGAGGCACGTTCTTCCCCGGACATTGTAGAGCTGCTGTTATAGGAAAAAATACAGAAGAGATTTTTTTCTTTTGGGGCAAGTGTGGATGGGGATCAAAATTTTTTCATTTTACTCAGTTATATAGTGTAACAGGAGTTGCTCTCCTGAGTTCCTCCTACTCATTCTTACTTCACGTCCTGGGACTCTAATTCTGTCTGGAAAGCACTTGTTTGGTTGTGTCATGTGGGACACCTGAGAAAGTCAGCCTTGAAAACCTCATCTTTATAGTCTTCTCTCTGCACTGTGTTGATTTCTGTGGCAACTTAAATGGTATTCTAATTCTTAAATTTTGTTTTAAACATTTTTAGATTGGTAATTTTTCTAATGGTGTTAACATTCCTTTGGTGAGATGATTTATAATTTGTTTCCACAGATAATCAGTCAGGCAAACATAAAGACAACAGAAAAAGTTCGCTAGATGTCAGAACTGTTTCCTCTCGAACAAGTGAAGGTAGGTCCCCAAAACAAGAGGAGATGTTACCTCGTGTGGAACATACGCGGACCTGATGCTTCCTCCCTACCTTTCCTCTGGGTCACTGCCCATCTCCAGGTCAGCACAGGGAGGGGACCTTCCAGCACCCTGTGTCATTCTCCTCCTCTGACTTCTGCCAGCGGGCTCCGCACTGAGCCCCCTGATGCAGCCATGGAGGAAAGCTCAGGCAGTTTCCTGTCTGTTCTGACATCGAGTCCTCAAATGGAACAGCAGGTGTCAGTTTTATCTGCTGTAACCGTACAAGTAGTGTCTTTGGAGATTCTTAACAATATACAGCAGGGCCTGGAACAACATTGTTCAGTGTTGATGGGCGGGGTCACTGTCTGTGTGGAGTGCGCCAGTTCTCCCATGTCTGCGTGGGCTCTCTCCCGGTCCTCTGGTTTCCTCCCGTGTTCTGAAGATGTGCATACGAGGTGAAGTGGTGCGTTTAACCCGTCCCAGTCCGGGTGGGGGTGGGGGTCCTGACTGCCCTTAGCTGGCAGGGAAGGCTGTGGCCACCCTTGACCCTGAACTGGAATAAGTGGGTTAACAAGTAATAATCTCATTTGTTTTTATTAACTTTCCTTAAATGTGCATAGAGCTCTCACTTATTGCAGTGTTTAATATTAGAAGTGTTTGGGGATTTTATTTAGAAGTTTGGTGATGTTTTTATGACCAGAAATGTGTTGTAGGAATTCAACTCTTATTTATATCAATTAGCCTAGGGTAAAAATGGTTTCTTTAGATGTCACTTTGCTAAAAAGCTTCCAAGAATCTCTCAGTGGTGTTAAGTGAGGTCTTACGTATTTCATTGTGGGTTGCAGTTTGCCACATGCTTCCTTTTTGGTGGGGAGGTGAGCTGTATTTTGGCATGTGACTTATTAAGCAAATATTATTTAAGTTCTAATTGGCATATAATTTTTAAAGATTATGTAGATGTGTAGCCTGAGTGATTTAGTAGTTTAAAAATGTATTGAGAATTATTTATAGAGTGCTAGCTGTGTCCTTTATTTGACCCAGAGATGAACTGGGAAGCATATGGAGTAGTTACTAGATGAAAAACCAAAACTTCCCAGGTTAGCAGCAACTCAGATTATACAGCGGGCGGGGCTCCAGTGCTGCGCTCACACCCCTCCCAGGGTTCCTGTGAGGATCAGACGTGCCGGGTGTCCCTGCCCTGGAAGGACTATGCAGATCCCAGCATCATCGACTTCCTGTGCGAACTTGGGGATACACTTAGTGCTTCCACTTCCTTGTTGTAAAGTGGGAATGATGAAGCTGTCCACAGAGGAGTGTGTAAGGATTGCATGAGTGTGCGGTGCCCGGTAAGGGAAGAGGTAGCCGCCATCATCATCGTCGCTGTCACTGTTACAGCCCCGTGATCCTCTGCACACAGCCGCCTTCACTCCACACTCCAGCTTCTCTTTTAAAAAATTTCTTTTCTTTATTGATTTGAGAAAGGGAGGAAGGGAGAGGGGGAGAGAGAGAAACATGGATGAGAAAGAACATCAGTTGGTTGTTTCCTGCATGCCCCCCGCCCCCCGGGATTTGGGCCCACAACCTGGGCATGCTCCCTGACCGGGTATCAAACTGGCGACCTTTTGGTGCATGGGTCAGCGCTCAACTACTGAGCCACACCGGCCAGGCATCTAACTTCTCTTCATTTTTTGGAGGACTTGGTCCATTTTAAACATTTTTCTTTTGATATTTTTGGCTTTTTAACCACTGTTCTTTTTGAGTTGTAATTTACATATAATAAAGTTTAGATACTGAGTGCTCGGCCCAATGAGTCTGTGTTGTTTCTTTTTTTTATCCTCACCCGAGGACATCTTTGCATTTATCCTCAGATAGAGCAGGAGAGAGAGAGAGAGACGCATTGACTGGCTGCCACCCACACGATCCCACAGGGGCTGGGGACAAACTGCAACTAAGGTACGTGCCCTTAGCAGGAACTGAACCTGGGACTCTCTGGTCCATGGGCCGACGCTCCAACCACTGAGCAAAACCAGCCAGGGCTTTGCAATTTTTATTAATTTATTTTTGTTACAGATGTTTCTCCTTTTTCCCCCCTAGACACCCCCCCCCCCCCCGCATTGTTGTCTATGTCCGTTGGTTATACATATGTACATGTAAGCTCTTTGGTTTATCTCATTTCTCCCCACCCCCCCCTCCTTTATGTCTCTGGGTGTTTTGGTTATCAGCTTTTTTGTTCATTATATTCCACAAATAGGTCCAATGAGTTTTACAGTTCTCTACACTTGTGTAACCACTACCCAATACAGATACAGAAAATATTCACATTTACACACACACACACAACCCTTTACCACAGAGGCAGCCACTGATTTCTAGCACTGTAAATTCATTTGGCCTCTGTGCTTCCTAGAAATGGAATCGTACAGTGTGCATTCTTTGGGTCTGGCTTTGAGACTCATACATGTTGTTGGGTGCGTCCGTAGTTTATTCCTTATCACTTACTAGTGCTCTAGTATGTGAGTGTGCCACATGGTTCACCCACTCTGCGAACAGGCTTTCCACCTTGTGCTGTTACTAATTTGTGGACGTGTGTTTGCTAGGCCCTTGGGCAGCTGCAGACAGCGCCAACATGGGTTGTATCATGTTCCTCTTCGCCATTCTGGTAGATGTGATTCTAATTTTTCTGCTGATTAATGAGGTTGAGTACCCCTTTCATAGGCTTATTAGTCATTTGGATATCCTGTTTTGTGAAGTGCTGTTCAAATATTTTGCCCATTTTTATAATTGGGTGGTTCATCTGTTTCTTTAGGAATTCTTAATATAGTCTAGATATGGGGCCAGTATTAGATGTATATAGCAAAAATATTTTGTGTGTGGTCTGCCTTTTCACTCTTTTAGTGATCTTTTAATGAACAGAGGTTCTTAATTTTAACAAAGTTCATTTTATCATTGTTTTCTTTTATAGCTAGTATTTTTGTGTCCTGTTTAAGAAATTTTTATTGATCCAAGGTCATAAATATTCTCCCATGTTTTCTTCTTAAAGCCTTTTTTTCACTTTAGGTCTGTGATCCATTTCATAGGATTTTTTAATCAGGCGAGGATAGAGATCAAGGATGAATATTACCCCAACATGCAAATCTGGTTGGCCATCACTGTATTGAAAAAAAAAACAAAACATCTTTTGCTCTGGCCTGTTTGGCTCAGCAGTTAGAGCGTCGGCCTGCAGTCCAGAGACCCGGGTTCGGTTCCCGCTAAGGGCATGTACCTCGGTTGCAGTTTGTCCCCGGCCCTGGTTGGGTCGTGCGGGTGGCGGCCACTCGATGTGTCCCTTTCACGTTGATGTTTCTCTCCCTCCCTCCCTCCCACACTATCTGAACAAAAATGGAAAAAAAAAAGTCCTCAGTGAGGGTTAAAAAAAAAGAATCTTTTGTAGTAGCACCATTATTGGTAAATCAGGTGATTATATATATATGGTCAGTTTCTGGATTGTCTGTCATTGTCTGCTAGCCTGTGCCTGTACCATTGCCATCAGTGATCACTATAGCCTTATAGGAAGTCTTGATACCTGGCAGTGGCTATTCTAGATTCTCTGCATTTCTGTAAAACATTTACAATCAGCTTGTTAGCTCACACACACATCCACCATCTCCTGAATTTTATCTAGGAGTGTTTTTGAATCTGAAGATCAATTTGGGGAAAACTGAAATCACAATAATGCCGAGTCTTTCAGATCATGAAATGCTCTATGTCTCTGTAGCTTATCTTTATTTTCTCTCAGCAATGTTTTACATTTTCAGTGTATAAATCTTAAAATCTTTCATTAGATGTATTCCTAAATATTGAAGTTCTTTCATGTTGTGATAGTGTTATTTATTTAATTTTTCAATTGTTGCTAGCATACAAAATTACAGTTGACTTGTGTATTGCCCTTGTATCGTTTGGTTTTTGTAAGCATATGTCACTATCATATTTTTTCATGAGAACAAGACCTTTTATGGCATCGTGATAAAGAGTGGTTTTTATTTTTTTAATGACTATGTTGGGAAAGTTTAGATTGAGTTTTGTTGGTCGCCTGCATTTGAAGCTTTGAGAGCCCCTGAGCTGGTCTGTCCCACCGTGTTTCTCCTTGGGCCTCGCGTTGGTAAGGTGAGGCTGTGGGACACTCCGTGACCCTTTGCTAGTCGAGAGCGTCTGGCCTGACGGGGGCTCACAGGAGACACACAGAACTCCGTGTGGACACCCCTCCTGACTGTGCCTAGGCTCCCCCCCACCACCCGAAGGAAGGACCACCTCTTGCAGGACCAACAAAAAATAAACTTTAGAGCCCTGGCCGGTTTGGCTCGGCGGTTAGAGTGTCGGCCTGCGGTCCAGAGAGACCCGGGTTCGGTTCCCGCTAAGGGCATGTACCTCGGTTGCAGTTTGTCCCCGGCCCTGGTTGGTCGTGCGGGTGGCAGCCACTCGATGTGTCCCTTTCACATCGATGTTTCTCTCTCTCTCTCCCCCTCCCACTCTATCTGAACAAAAAATGGAAAAATGTCCTCGGGTGAGGATTGAAAAAGAAAAACTCTAGAGCCTAGGAATTGTACTTGCCTCTGTTAAGGTATTTACCTAATTAGTCAAGATGAAGCATTAACAGTGGAAAACACCAAAGGATGCATTGAAAACTGTCACCTGAAAGTCGTGTATTTCAGTTGATGGTGAATTGTATTTATAGCTCCTGCCGTGTATGACACAAAGAGCCTGTGTGGCATTGTCTTCCAGAGCATTCTTACTCCTGGACAGCAGCAAGCTGAACAGTGATAAAGCCTCATTATTATAAATACAAAAAGAGGCTGTTCGGCCTTGGCGTGCTAGATTGTTTCCTGTTTTCTCTCTGACATCAGAAGTTCAGTCTTGGGGGGCAAATGCATCCTAGTGCCTAGAACCGAAGGAAGCAGACTTGGCTTGTCAGGATGGGAAGAAGCTCAGCGACCCGGGTCGTTCTGGTTCCACCCCCTCATTGTGTAGCTGGGCACACTGAGGCCTTGGAGCCCTGGCTGAACAGGTGCATGAGGCTGTGCCTGCCCTGATCTCTGCTCGTGTCATCTCCCCACAGTGTCTAGCCAGAGACGACACTCCTCCATGGCCCGGATACATTCTATGACCATTGAGGCGCCCATCAACAAGGTGAGGCAGTTGGTGGTCGGTCTCCACTGCGCAGGGACATCCCTTGTTCTCCCAGTCGATTGTTTCCAACGAGAAGAAATAGGGACCACAGTCATTACCACACTCTCCAAGTCTGTGCAGCTGCGTCCTCTGAGGAGAGGGCGTGCGACATGCACAGCTCGCAAGTCTCGGGGTGGCCTTGAGCCCGCTGCAGCCCGCCCCCCAGGCTGCTTTCCTGGCTCGTGCGGTTATGAGACGCAGCTCTTCTCTGCATGTTGCAGGTGATCAATATCATCAACGCTGCCCAGGAAAACGGCCCCGTTTCCGTGACAGAAGCCTTAGACCGTGTGCTGGAGATTCTAAGAACCTCCGAATTATACTCACCACAGTTCGGTGCTAAGGATGATGATCCTCACGGCAGTGACCTCGTTGGGGGCCTGATGTCTGTAAGTGTATTGACCAGGCCGCTGGCTGGAGCCTGCTGTTTCTGTTTGTCTCCGGGTACTTGTCCTTGGGCTTAGTCCAGGCCTCACCCCTTCCATCGCCGGGCTTGGCTGCTCTGTCCAGAGCCATTGTCCACCTGCTGCCTCCCACCCGGGGACCTCAGCTTGGAGCAGAGAGGGAGGAGCATGTTCTAGAAGTCTGCTGAGCCAGGGCTCCATTTTTGCTTAGGTAACATGATTTAAAGATTTTGAAAATGGGGGAAGGAAAAAAAAAAAAAATGAAATGCTCAATATTGTATTGAAACAAAAAGAATATATATGTTTAAAGAGGCCCCTAGGAGATGGGGCCTAGTTCCCATCCACACATCCTACACAGATTCGGTGACTTGATGGGGGAGAAGGGCTCGGGAGTCATTTCGTTAGAGGGGGCTTTGTGCCGTGGGCTCTTGAGGGTCCTAGCTGCCTCTTCCAGCCCATCTAGTACAGAGGTCCAACAAGGCAACAACAGCTCTGTGGGAAACACATCAATCCAATGCTTTCTGTCATCTTTGTGTTGGTCAGAAATAAAATTCGCCTTCCCTCCCAGTTCCCAATTTCTGATGTAACTTGATGTCTTGAAAATTAGGTTGTAGGCAGATTCTGGTGCCTGCCTAAAACCTAATTGTTAAGGTATTAAGACTTCAGAAAGGGTAGTGTGGTTCCCAGTGACGCTGATATCTAACTATGGAGACAGAGGTCCTGTAGGTGAGGGTGAGAATAACGTGGGACAGGCGGGAGTGTCCCGGGGCGAGGAGAAGAGCGGCAGGGGAGTTTCTACCGAAGGGTAGAAAGGGGGCAGCGGTCTGGGGGCAGCTGTCACCCCAGATGCTGCTGGGCAGAGTGAAGGTGCTCAGAGGGCAAGGAAGAGCTGGGCTTCCAGAGGACACGGAAGCCTGGTGTCCGTTAGGGTGAGGAGGGTGGCCGGAAAAGGGAGGGAAGGGGAGAGGGCGGAGGGCGTTGTCCCAGCAAGAATGTTGGGCCTTGGGTCCTCTCTCAAGCTGCTCTCCCTGCTCCCCAGGAAGGGACAAGGCATCCTTGGGGTGCATGATGGAGAGTGTGGCCCTTAACTATCCTCTCGGACCCACTGCCTTGGGGTCATCGAGATGTAAAGAATAGCTGTGACTTCTTTTTCTTGTGTCCTTGATTTTTATCAGGATGGTTTGCGAAGACTATCTGGGAATGAACATGCTCTTTCAACAAAAAGTAAGTTTTTCTTTTTAATTTTTTGGATCACTAGTAACATAATCAAGCTTAAGTGATGAAAATACATTTGAGAAAATTTTTCAAATTGTTTTTCTCATCTATAAGCAGTTTCTTGATATGTCGTAAAACCTCAGAAACTAATCACTGTCCTCCCTCAGGAACAGTTAATACCATAAAGTGTTAATGCTGTTCTCCAAATTACATCTCTCTCCAGACCTTCAAGTTCCGAGCAATGCAGCCACCCCCATATCCCTTCACGACGTCCCACTGCAGATAGCTCAGGCCATGGAACACGAGGACTACTGGGACTTTGACATTTTTGAGCTGGAGGCAGCCACTCAGAAGAGGTGAGTTCACATGAAGCTCAGCAGGAGCTCGATGCCAGCGGCCTGTGTGCAGAAAGCCACCCGAGGACTGTGGCGGTCCCTGGTCCCTGGTCCCTGGCCCCTGGGGAGGAGGCTCAGGAAAGAGTAAGAGCAGCAAGTGCCCCTGACTCACCAGGGCCGAGGCCCCAGGGAGGGAACCCATAAGAAGCCAGGGGAAGAGTCTGCCTGGTCACCACCCGAGGAGACAGTAGACTCATGGAAGCATGAAATTGAGCAAGTGTCTCCAAATAGCAGGGGAGTTTTTTCCTGTAAAATACAGATATTGATTTCTCCTGTAGGTAGTAATATGTTGAGATAGCAGCAAAGAGCCCCACTCAGAACCTAGAACGAAAAATTACAAACATACCAACACATTTAAGAAGAGCTCTCCCCAGATCTCGGCTGCTGTGTGGGTAACAGGCATGGGGACACCCAAAACTCGAGTCATCCTGGACTGGGTGTCCTGCAGACGTGGGGAGGAGTGGATTATACCTTTAATATTGTATCTTGCTGGAAAAGAACTGTCAACCAAGGGGAGCGGCTGACTTGGCACAAAGGAGAGGGATGTTCCGGAGCTGACACTGGTCAGACTGCCCTTGAGCATGGACGGTTGTACTGTGGACAGCAGAGGTGTGCTCGCTTGGGATCACCGTGGGGTAATTCATCAGGTCTCATCCCAATCTGGGAGAACTGTCCCAAAGGTAGCCCGGCCCTTGCTCATGTGCACCATGAGTCAGCCTTCTGGTACATTCTACTCCCATGTCCCTGGCATGGGCAAAGACCGTGGGGAAAAAATACCCCATGCAGACAAATCTTTTTTTTTTATCCTCACCCAAGGACATTTTTGCATTTATCTTCAGTTAGAGTGGGAGGGAGGGGGAGAGAGAAACATCAGTGCGAAAGAGACACATTGAGTGGTCGCCGCCTACACGACCCCAGCAGGGGCTGGGGACAAACTGAAACCGAGGTACGTGCTCTTAGCAGGAACTGAACCCGGGACTCTCTGGTCTGCTGGCTGACATTCTAACCGCTGAACCAAACCGGCCAGGGCCCATGCAGACAAATCTTTGAGCTCCTGGTTGAAATAGTAGTGACAAGGCATTTACGTGAATCAGGGCAGGTCCATTCAAGTTCTGTGAGCCTGATCCCTGTGGATACCGCCTCAACAGAGCCAAATCTCTTGACTTCCAAGCCAACAGCCAGGTCGTGGACTTGGTGGCTGGTTGGTCACCTTCCAAGGGGGGACCTCCTCATATCCAACCCCCACCTCCAGATTGTCGAGACCATCACATGGCCTGTGACAGTGTCTTGCTCATGTGCAGTCATTAGAAACTGTTACTCTCTTCAGGCACAAGTTTAGCTTGGCCAGAAGCAGGAGTCTGAACCCTCAGCCAGTGAGGAGCAGTAGACAGGAGCTCTGACATCAGAACTAGAACGGGCTCCAGCCAGTCGGGGTGCTGGCTCCCAAGAGAAAGGGAGGCGCAAGCACCACCTTGCCACCCGCACTCTCTGAAGTCTGCCTCGGGTTTGCTTGTGGAGCTGAACCTGTTCGGGGCTCCACCTTGCCTGTTACTTTGCTTTAATGCTATGAATGTTTTTCCTTACAGGCCTTTAATTTATCTCGGTCTCAAAATCTTTGCTCGCTTTGGAATCTGTGAATTCTTAAACTGCTCCGAAACAACACTGAGATCATGGTTACAAATTATTGAAGCCCATTACCATTCTTCTAACCCCTACCACAATTCTACGCATGCTGCCGACGTGCTTCACGCCACTGCCTACTTCCTCTGCAGAGAAAGGGTAAAGGTGAGCTGCGTTTCCGCCCTCGCCAAGGTGCCGCACAGTGAGCGCGACTGCTCCGAGTGCCCCCACGTGTGTGGCCTGGCCCAGGCATGGCGCTGGGAGTTACGTTCATTCAGGACATGAGCCCAGCCAGCCTGTGGGAGTACGAAGAACAGGAGGTGTCCCCGGGGGGAAGCCAGTAGGAATAGGAGGGGGCTGTGTTTCTGGGGGTGTCATTCTGAATTTACAAGTACAGCCAACTAAATGTTGGCTATTACTGTTTTAGGGCCCTGGCCTATCCCCCCGATGTCAGGGGCAGGATGAGGTCATGGCTAAAACATGGACATACTGAGCAAATGTTAGTTCCCCTCCCTATGGGGCAAACCTCAGAGCTGGGTCTTTTCCTTGCTCCCTCCAGGGTTTTTGTTTTGTTTTTAAAGAAAGATCATTCCCAAGACTTAGACAGAATAAGGGCAAGGACTGATTGAAAAAGCACAACATGGCAGGCGAGATGTCTGTGTCAATACGGATCAGCATATAGAGACGACCAAGATTTTGCTGTAATTTATTGTTTCTGAACTACTTTGTAACATACAAATATAGATATTCAGAAAGCTAACTTAAAACAATTTCAACAGCATTTACTAAGATAATTCACATCATACAATTCAGCCATTTACTCTTCTGTGTTGAGGACACCCTGTATTTTGGTAAGTCCTTAACTTGTGAGAGACCGACAATCTGGTAATGTTTCCTAAAGACATGCAAAGATACAATGCTCACAGAAGAGCTAGGGAAGCTGGATTTACTAAACGGAAATACTTTTCTCAGAAATCTGAAACACCCCTGCCTTAAAGCAATAGGGCCGAAAGGAAAGTGCACAGCGGCCCTGCTCTCAGAGGGCCCGTTTTTAAAAGGCCTCTTGTTTTCAGCAAACTTTAGATTCCGTCGACGAGGCCGCTGCCCTCATTGCAGCCACGATCCATGACGTGGACCACCCCGGGAGGACCAGCGCCTTCCTGTGCAACGCCGGGAGCGAGCTGGCCATCCTGTACAACGACATCGCCGTGCTGGAGAGCCACCACGCCGCCTTGGCCTTCCAGCTCACCACTGGCGATGACAAGTGCAACATCTTCAAGCACATGGCCAGGTGGGGATAGCTGGGAAAGGGTCGGTCCCTCTGTCTCTTTTTTAACAGCTTTATTGAGATGACTTCACATACTATACTCTTCACCCATTTAAAGTGTACAGTGCTCTTCATTCAGAGTAGTGCAGCCCTGACCACCATCAGTTTTAGGACATTTTCATCACCCTCCCAAAATATCACACATTAGCAGCCACCCTTCACTCACCCAGTTCCTTCAGCCCTAGGCTACTGACCTGCTTTCTTTCTCCATAGATTTGCCAGTTCTGGACATTTCATAAAAATGGAAGCATACCCAGTATGTGGTCTTTTATGACTGGTTCTTTCATTGCGCATAATTCCTTTGTGTCTTGACACTTTAAGGCAAGGACATACAATGCCGACATCTTGAGCTTTGAGAGCTTCAGAGAACCTGTCGTCTGCATAGAGCACTCCCCTCTGCTCTCCTGTGCCCAGCACATTTCTCACCGTCTCTGTCCACGCTGCTCTCCTGACCCCTCACACTCATTATTCAGTCTCAAGTTCCTTTGTAGTACTTATTACATTTTTAAGTAACCATTTTTTATTATTTGTGTGATTTGATTATTTTTAAAAATTTTTATGTATTGATTTTAGAAGGGAGAGAGAAACATCGATTTGTTGTTCCACTTAGTTATGCATTCATCGGCTGACTTTTGTGTGTGTGTCCTGACCAGGGATGGACCCTGCAGCCTTGGTTGTATCGGAACTTCCCAGCCAGGGCTGATTTAATTCTTAAGCTCTGTCAGATCTTGGTGTCATATGTCTTTTGTAACTTTGATATTCTTTTTTTTTAAATCCTCACCCGAGGACCTTTTTGCATTTATCTTCAGATAGAGCATGAGGGAGAAAGAGAGAGGTACACTGAATAGCTGCCACCCACACAACCCCAACTGGGGCTGGGGACAAACTGCTACCGAGGTACGTGCCCTTAGTGGGAACCAAACCCGGACTCTCTGGACCGACGCTCTAACCTCCGAGCCAACCGGCCAGGGCACTTCCATCTTCTTTTAAAGTGCACCTTCAAGTGACATTAGAACTTCAGCCACAGTAGACACACATTCCAAATAACATAGTTTTCAGGAGTCTCTACCTGTCTGGTCTGGATTTGTGGTTTCAACAGCCTCGTTTGTCATCTGAAACAGGAATGACTACTGGACACTGCGCCACACTATTATTGACATGGTCTTGGCTACAGAGATGACAAAGCACTTCGAGCATGTCAACAAGTTTATCAACAGCGTCAACAAGCCTTTGGCAGAACTAGAAGAAAATATGGTAAGGGAGACTGACTGCGTTTGGGGCCCTTATCCTTATGTGTTGTTAGTTCATTGACTTTAATTTCCATTGGTTAAATTATTTATAGCCCTGGCTGGTTTACCTCAGTGGTTAGAGCATCAGCCTGCGGTCCAGAGACACCCGGGTTCAGTTCCCACTAAGGGCGCGTACCTGGGTTGCAGTTTGTCCCTGGTTGGTCATGAGGTGGCGGCCACTCGATGTGTCCCTTTCACGTCGATGTTTCTCTCTCTCTCTCCCACTCTATCTGAACAAAAAATGGAAAAATGTCCTCGGTGAGGATTAAAAAAAATTACTTATAAAATTTTGGAAGGAAAAAAAAAAGGACATCCAAAAATAGAAGGGAGGTCTATTTTCCCGTCTTGGATGTTCTGGGGGGGGTTGGAGCCCGTGGGGTCTCCCACCAGCCATTTGCCACCGGGCACACTCTGTGGTGCCAGCACCATCCTCTGTTGGCTTTGTCACAGGAGGGCGACATGGTTGCCCCTCGTTTCTAGATTTGAGGTACGGAATCCACAGCTGCGGAAGCAGACAGATCTAAGTTCCCACTTAATTCTGCTCACCATTCCCTTGCCTAGAGAATGGACATAGTTCATCTCAAGGCACAGGCGGGCGCTTCACAAGTGCGTCTGTGATACTAGGCCCACGGCGAGGGCAGCACCGAGGGCGCTGCCATGGGCCATCTCCCCTGAGGCCCACCTGTCTGCCCACCGCCTGCCCGCGTGCATCGAGACACTCGCTCACTGCTTTCCTCCTCCCCGGGGGTCTCTGGTGTGCACGGGGATGACCTGTGCTCCTAGGCTAGGACCACAGTTCTTCTGCAGCTCCTGTGTTTGACCATGGCCTTGGTCGCTGTCTAGCTTATCACCTCTCACATCCTGTTGAGAACTCGGCTCCCTTCCCCCTGCTCCCCCTGTCTGTCGGCCTACCTTCGACTTCACTCCCTCCCCAAGGGTGTCAGGTGCAGACATCCCCCTGCCACCCTGGTAGAGCTGCTTGTCCCCTGAACCACCGCTCAGGCCAAGGAAGCCTCATACTCTCAGACCCAGCCAGTCCCCTGTTCCACTTGACCGTCACATTTCTCGCCTCTGTTGTCAGTACTTATAATTACTTTTGGGAGACTAGTTACTTCTGATGCAGTGGGTCAGAGCAGGGGCAGTAACAGGGAAGAATCAGTTCCAGCCGGCAGAACTGGAGCGCACTGAAGCCTTAATCTGGAGAGAGAAGGGTCAGCACACAGCTGGTCGGTGCTGGAACATGGAGCAGGGAGAACTGGGCAGCCGTGCTGGCTGGCACTCCGGCCCTCTCCAGCAGACCAGCGCCTAGGCTCAGGACGTCCCCGACCCAGCTTAGTGGCAGCTGTCCCCACTGAGATGGGACCATGAAGGCCTTCTTAGACCACTGTGAGTACTGACTGAAATCACACAACTACTTTGAAAGGTTGCTTTGACAGGTGCAAAATCAGAATGAGACTTGCTTTCTCTCTCTGAGGGTGTTCTTTGCCCAGTACTCCCTCTTCCAACCTGAATTTGCTTCAGGAGGTCATCACTCCATGGATTGAGAGTTCATCTCCAGAGGGGCTCCTTGTGAATCCGATAGCTCTGTGGGTGCACAGAGCCCAGGACTGGGGGTAGGACTTAGGTTCTTACCCTAGCTCAGCTGGGTAGCTTGGGGTGAGCCTCTCACCCCTGATTCCCAGGGTCTTCAACTGTGAAATGTCAAAGTAAATAATACTGCTTTTCATGCAGATCAAAAGAGAATGACGGTTAAGTCCTTTTTTGTACACCACGAAATGTTAGACAGTGTTAAAGAAGTACCAGACGCAACCTTGGTACACTGACTGCTGTTCCCAAGATCTCAGCTGCCGCAGGGCAGAGTCGGAGAAGCAGGGAGCCGGATGGGCCGCAGACTCTGCTGTGAGGGCAGAAAACTCTTATTTACTGAAAAAAAGTGAACTGAAAAAATATTAAAAGATAAAGCCAGTCTTTGAGTTCTTACCAAGGGAGAGTGATAAGATAGAAAGAAAAGGCAAGTGTGAGAAATATGTAAAGTGAGAAAGAAGAAGAAAGAGCCAAGAAGAAGGTCAGGAGTAGATACATCACCCTGCAGGGCTACGCTCTACTCCTAGGTCCTGCTGGGACCTCACTGGCCTTGGTTTTCCCCTTTGAAAAGTGAGGGGCCCCACTCAGTGCTCAGTCCCTCCCCCGCACTGTTTTGTGGACCCCAGGCGGTGCCTCTCCGTGCTTACGGTGGGACCACACCAGTAAGACAAGGCAGGGCACTAGGGGATCCATTTTGATTTAAATTTCACTTATATATTTTAGGTAACTGACAAAGACCAAGCAGCCATAAACACTGTGCTCAGGACTCCGGAGAACCGAACTCTGATCAAACGAATGCTGATTAAGTGTGCTGATGTGTCCAATCCCTGCAGACCCTTGGAGCAGTGTATTGAGTGGGCCGCACGCATCTCAGAAGAATATTTTTCTCAGGTTAGTCATGGCCTCTTAAGTTTCTTAATTTTTTTTCTCTGATGGAAGCAATATCTGGGGGGTTGGCAATCGATGCCGCTCACCACCTCAATTCTGAGCACAGATTACGTCCCGTTCACTCAGCACAGAGGAGCCTGTCCTCCCAGTGCTACTCATTCAGTTGCTGCCATAGCCCTTCGACGTCTAGCTGGATGGTCCTCAGGGTACATTGCCGTAATTCTTTGTTGAGGACCTGTGATCTTGGACAAGAACTAAATGCCACTGCCACTTTAGTAAAAGCTTCCTGTGGTAGTTCGGAGACGGCCGAAATACTTTCCGGATGTAACGCTGTAAAGCATGGATAAGGTTCATTTCTTCCATCAGTTCAGTACCGGGCAGAACCCCTATGCATGATAGGGTCAATGGAACTAAAAGTAAATTTCCAAAGTCTAAATATTGGGTCCTCAGTCCTATACCCTGTCCATGTTAAACACCCTCTTTTTTATGAGTAACATAAAATTCCTTAATCTGACACTCTTCCAACATGCAATAGCCAAGAAACACATTGCCACGACAGCCCCCTGTATTTCTTTCTCTCTCTTTTTTTTTTTAATCCTCACCTGAGGACATTTTTCCATTTTTTGTACAGATAGAGTGGGAGAGAGAGAGAGAGAAACATCGACGTGAAAGGGACACATCGAGTGGCTGCCACCCGCACGACCAACCAGGGCCGGGGACAAACTGCAACCGAAGTACGTGCCCTTAGCGGGAACCGAACCCGGGTCTCTCCGGACCGCAGGCCGACGCTCTAACCGCTGAGCCAGGGCTCTCTTGATTTTTTATTCCTGATCCTCAGACCCCCTTTCACTCCTTCCCGACAGTCAGTATTATGGTGCTCTGCCTCTCCCAGCCAGTTTCCCCTCAGTACTCCGGTAAATCCAGTCCACTTCCACACTCTATTTCTGATCCTGTGGAAAGGAAACAGGAGAAGGGCTTGTGGATGTGTTTATAAAATCTGTAGTCTTGAAGAGTAATGTCCTAGGCCTTCATATTCACTCACAGCAATGCCCAGTCCTGCTAGCTCCATTCATGGTTAAGTGCCCTGTACGAGTGTACCAGTTCTATGTTTAGATGTACAAGTAGTTACCATTGCCTTACAATTCAGACAGCAACGTGCTGCCCAGGCGCGTAAGCATAGGAGCACTGCAATAGGCTATGTCATCGAGGTTTGGGTAAGTGCACTCGGATGTTCACCCAGCAATGCCTGTCTCAGAACATACCTCCATCACTTTTTATCTATCATCAGATAGTGGGAGAGAGAAACATCGACATGATGAGAGCCACATTTACTGGTTGCCTCCCACACAACCTGGCCAGGGACAAACGCTACCGAGGTACGCGCCCTTAACTGGAATCGAACCCGTGACTCATTGGTCTGCAAGCCAACGCTCTAACTGCTGAGCCAAACTGGCCAAGGCGTGTATCCCCATCATAAAGCAGTGCATACAAGCTCTTCATTCCCGAGTGTTTGTTTTCTTTCAAGGATCTCAAGGGTGTTCAGAACCTTTCCAAATAGGACAAAGTGGCCTGGGCGGTGGCAGCTCGTGGGTGTGCTGTGGGTGCCATGCGGGATCTTAACTGAGGAGCTTCAGCAGGAGGCTTCCAGGTGTCGAAAATGTGGGTGGGGTGTCGTCAGTCCCCACCCTGGGAACAACTTGGTGTGTGTCTGGTGCTCAGAGATGGAGCCGATGCTGAACCTTGCGCTTCTGGCGTTTTCTGCTCTGCAGACCGAGGAAGAGAAGCAGCGGGACCTGCCGGTGGTGATGCCGGCCTTTGACAGAAAGACCTGCAGCATCCCCAAGGCCCAGATCTCCTTCATGGACTACTTCATCACAGGCATGTTCGATGCTTGGGACGGTAAGACTTCCGAACAGAGGGCGCGGGGGTCGCAAAACCTGCACTTGACTCCAGATTATGCTTGGGGCCGAGACTTTCCAGGAAGACTGAGAAAAGCTATCACCCAGAGCCCCTGAAGGCTGGGCTATTTGTGCATCTCCTCGTTAACTGACCCCCTCCCGCGTGGATGTTGTATGCTCGTTTCATAGGGGAGAGAATTGAACTTGGGGCCACACAGCTGGTAGTGGAGAAGTTAACATGGACTCCACACCCAGTGTTCCTTTGGGAGCCACTTGCTCCCAGGCTTAGCTCTCATCCCTGACGGACACGCACATCACTCTCCTTAACCTCCAGTGCCAGCCAAGGGGCCTGTCAGGTGGAGGTTTCTCAGGAAGGAGGCCCCACGACCTCGCCCTGGGACCCTGTCCTGCCCGCCGTGGGACCGCACTCGGGAAGAGCTGCAAGGCAGATAGACTGCAGATGTGGTCCGCACTGCAAG
This sequence comes from Molossus molossus, assembly GCF_014108415.1. Classification (NCBI taxonomy): domain Eukaryota; kingdom Metazoa; phylum Chordata; class Mammalia; order Chiroptera; family Molossidae; genus Molossus; species Molossus molossus. The sequence continues at coordinate 2,772,123 of NW_023425360.1, read as the reverse complement.
GGGGGAGGGGCGCGCACAGCCTGCTTCTTCCTGGCAGTGCCGTAGGGTCGGGGGCTCACCATACCTTGTTCCTGATACCATCAGTTCCTGATGATGGGAATGAAGCACATGTGCTCGTCTGTTTTATTCGTCAGAGTTGTCAGCTGAACAGCTCCTGGAGATGCTGCTGGCATAAATACAGGACTTCCCTTCAGTAAACCTGGGTTCATGCCGTGTGCCCCCTCATGTAACTTAGTGTTTCTTAGTGATCTGTAATGCCTACTCCTATCCCATTTTTCTTCTGAAGGCTCTCTCCTTAGAAAGCCCAAACCTCTGAACCGAGGCTGTGAAAACATTTCACATCCTCTTCTGTTTCTCCAGCCTTTGTCAACCTGCCAGAGTTACTGCAGCATCTGGACAACAACTTCAAATACTGGGAAGGACTCGACAAGATGAAGCTGCGGAGCCTCCGACCACCTCCACCCCCGGAACCAAAATAGTACGTGACCCTGTTCCTTGGTTTTGTCGGTTCTGCGACACAGAATGAGAAGAGTAGGCAGCTGTGCGGAGCCACGTTCTGTAGCCAACACTTGAGTGTGCCGGGCAGAGGGTCCCTACTTTCACCCACCTCCTACACCTCTGCCACCTTGACTCTCACTGCCTTCATCAACACAGTGACCAAGGTGGAGAAGGTCGTAGTGAAAGGGGTGTAGGTGATACAGCTCAAAGTGAGGGTAATGGTGATGAAGTGGTTCAGGCCAAGGAGGTAAAGATGGTGTGTCTCAAGGATGCTGAAAGTTGTGTTGAAGGTCAGGGGGCTGAGGGTGAAGGAAGCCACAGGGGAGACTGCGCTGGAGAAAGGTGTGTGAAGGTGCACGTGGGGAAGGCGAAGTGGTAAGAGAAGGTGTAGGCAGGTGGTCCAGGCGGAGAAGTTCAAGAAGAAAGTGGTCAAATTCAGAGTGAGGCTGAGTGTGAAGCGGTCGAGGTGGCAAAGACGAAGGGTGTGCAGGTCAAGGTCCAGGCAGAGGTGGAGGAGTGAAGGGTGAGAGGTGGTGAACTAGGAAGCAGGGTGGGCAGTGAAAAGGCCGAGTGGAGTGTGCAGGGCTGGAGGCGGCGCGGACCTGGTCAGAGTCAGCGTGAGGAGGGTTAAAGGGCTGAAGGTGAGGTGTGAAGTAGGTGCGAGAATGCGGAGGCGGCCAGAGTGGAGAAGTGGAGAGTGTGCATGAAGGTGCAGGGCAAGGTGAGCTACAGAGGTGGGTGGAAGTAGGGAAAAGTCGAGGTAGGAGAAGGTGGTGAAGTTAAAAGTGAGTGTGGCCCTGGCCGGTTTGGCTCAGCGGTTAGAGCGTCGGCCTGCGGTCCAGAGAGACCCGGGTTCGGTTCCCGCTAAGGGCACGTACCTCGGTTGCAGTTTGTCCCCGGCCCTGGTTGGTCGTGCGGGTGGCAGCCTCTCGATGTGTCCCTTCACGTCGATGTTTCTCTCTCTCCCCCACTCTGAACAAAAAATGGAAAAATGTCCTCGGGTGAGGATAAAAAAGAAAGTGAGTGTGAAGGCTGCAATGGTTTGGCGGCGTTGATTGTGCTGGTCAAGGTGAAGCAGGTAAAAGGTGAAGGAAGTGAAAACTCACCTTAAATCCTGCATTCTGGCAAAGTGTCTCACAATTATGGTTCAGCACTGAGAACAATGTATGGCATTCTAACCTTTCTCCACCTCCTAGAAGGTATAATCACTAACTTTGGAGCAGTACTGATAGCCTCAAAATTTGTAAATGGAGAAGGAACTGATTACAATATCAATCATTAAAATGTTTTATTACAACTTCAACATTTTCTATGACTTTAAAAATACTTCAAAGTCGCCCTGGCCGGTTTGGCTCAGCGGTTAGAGCGTCGGTCTGCGGTCCGGAGAGACCCGGGTTCGGTTCCCGCTAAGGGCACGTACCTCGGTTGCAGTTTGTCCCCGGCCCTGGTTGGTCGTGCGGGTGGCAGCCACTCGATGTGTCCCTTCACATCGATGTTTCTCTCTATCTGAACGAAAAATGTCCTCGGGTGAGGATAAAAAAAATACTTCAAAGTCAACTTTAAATGCCATGACCAAATTTACATGATTCATGTTCATTAAATATGTAATACTTAGTGTACACTTATTTTCATAATGCAAATTAAAAATATAAAATGACATTTTTACTGCACTAAAGATATATATATATTTTTTAATCCTCCCCTGAGGATGTGATTGGTTTTAGAGAGGAAGGGAAAGAGAAACATCTATCTGTTGCCTTCCCATATGTGCCTCAACCAGGAATTGAACTCACAACCTTTCAGTGTACACACGAGGCTCCAACCAGCTAAGCCACGTCAGCCAGGGCACTATAGAAATATTTGTATATGTTCATTTTTTAAATTTATGCTAATCAAGAAAACCTGTTTTCTACAGGGGAAGAGCTCCTCCTGTATAGAAACTGGGCCTCTGAAACCACTCTACCCACCTGATGTGCTTTGCCAATGACTCTGCAAATTAAAAGAAATTAAGACTGAACACTGTTTTCGTAAAATTTTATTAATGACTTTTCCAAAAGTTTGCCTTACTTTGTAGAGTGTTTATACAGAATATTCTCATAGAAACAAACAGCAAACATGGAATATTTACTAAATTGACTTTTAAAAAAATTATCTTTATTATTGAACGTATTACAGATGTCCCATTGATCCCCTAAGTTGACTTTTTAAGACCAATCTGTTTTCACCTTCAGTGGTAATTTTTTAAAATGTATCTTTATTGTTGAAAGAATTATAGATGTCCGTCCTTCCCCACTCCCACGTAAGTGGTCGTTTTAAATTCCAGATATTTATAAAGGTTCTGTATCTTCACACTTTCAATAAATGTAGTACCATAAAAAATGACACATGATGACATATCAAAGTTACATTGCTTTTTTTCAAAGATAAAAATGAAATTAAACTTTTTAAGAATTCATGTGTTACCTTTTCTTTGGTTTTTATAAGACTTTATTTCCTCTTTTTCTCCCTCTCAATGAAGCAAAGTCCTTTACTGATAGAAAAGGTTAACAGTTAAATGACTATTTCAACTTCACAAAAGGTCATGAATATGTTGAAAAATTCTCAGAACTACCTTAACTCACCACATGGATTTTGGGCACCCTTCTGGGACCTCTGTGTCTATGGAAAGACATGCTGCCTGAGGTGGGGAGGTAGTCCTCTCCCCTCCTCCTGAAACAAGGGCTCAGCCATCGTGAGGTGAGAGCAGTTCAGGCAGTATCTGGAACACAGCACGAGTATGCTGAACATATGTAAGGTGAGCCGACGTGGATTACAAAAAGAACCAAATAGACACTCTAGATATGAAGAACATCACTGTCAAAACAAACAAAGCTCTGTAGGTTTAACAGAAGACCAGACTCGACTACACACAAAACTAGTGAATCGGAAGGCTTAAAGTAGTCATCATGCAGCAGAGAGATTAAAAATGGAAAATAAGAGGAAAGTTAAAATAGGGAAGATAGAATGACATGTTTCCAAATGTCTATACTAGGAGATCCGGAAGGGAGAATATATATAGAGAGAGACACCATCCAAAGAAAGCCCAAGGGGCCCTCAGGATTTGACACGCATAACTCCCCAGAGTTAAAGGGCACGCCAGTCCCAAGTAGGGTTAATAAAATAAATCCAGCCCTGGCCGGTTTGGCTCAGCGGTTAGAGCGTCGGCCTGCGGTCCAGAGAGACCCGGGTTCGGTTCCTGCTAAGGGCATGTACCTCGGCTGCAGTTTGTCCCTGGTTGGGTCGTGCGGGCGGCAACCACTCGATGTGTCCCTTTCACAATGTTTCTCTCTCTCCCTCACTCTATCTGAACAAATAAATAAATCCATGACACACAAACTAGAGCACTCAGTTCAGAGTGTAACCTAAAAGCTATGAGAAGAGACAGACCACTTACAAGGAACTAGTGTTAGACTGTCAGCAGACTTCTCATCTGCAGAAGACAAAGGAATAATGTTTTCAAAATACCGAAAGAGACCACGAGCTTGGAATTACATACCTAACTGAACCAGCCTTCAGAGAGAAGGTAGCTGTAATTCCAGACATGCACACAGCTCATTATACACAGACCCTGCAGGAAGAAATGCTGAAAGAGGAGGTGGTTCAAGAAACCAGTGGCAAATGAAGAGACTGGTAAGCACAAGGGCAAAAAGGGAATTGAGTGGCGGAGGAGAAGGAGAAGGTGCCCAAACAAGGACCTGCTACATGTTCAGGGGGCAGAAGAGATTCACGTAGTGCAGATCAGACCTTCAGTGCAATGACTTACAAGTTAAGGGGAACTGTCAAAGGAACAAAAAAATACGGAATTTAAAGTACTGGCGAGGATGTGGAGAAAAGGAACCCTCATGCACCATTGATGGAATTGTCAATTGATGCAGCCACTAAGGAAAACAGCATGGAGGCTTTTAAAAATAGAATGACCTGCCCAGCTGGTGTGGCTCAGTGGCTGCGTGTCGGCCCCTGCACCAAGAGGTCACTGATTTGATTCCCGGTCAGGGCACCTGCCCAGGTTGTGGCCCCGATCCCCAGTGGGGGGCATGCAGGAGGCAGCCAATCGATGTTCTCTTTGATCGATATCTCTGTCTCTCTCTCCCTCTCTAAAATCAATAAAGAAAAAATGTTTTTAAAACAACAGAATAACCTTATGACCCAGCAATTCTACTTCTTGGCATTTATCCCAAGAAATCCAAAACACTAATATGAAAAGATGTATGTACCCCTATGTTCAGTGCAGCATTATCTGCAACAGCCAAGACATGGAACCAATCTAAGTGTGCATTGATGGATGAATGGATAAGGAAGATGTGGTACATATATACATAAGAGAATACTCCTCAGCCATAAGGAGGACTAAACCTGCCATTTGCAACAACATGGATGGGCATAGAAGGTATTACACTCAGTGAAATAAGTCACACAGAAAGATGAATATCGTAGTTCACTTACATGTGGAATCTAAAATATAAACTAAAACTCAGCTACAGAGAACTAATTGATGGCTGCCAGATGGGATGCGGATTGGGGATTAAGAAGTACAAATTGGCAGTTAGGAAACAGTCACAGGGATGTAAAATACAGCAGAGGGAATACAGTCAAAAATACTGTGCCCGGCCAGTGTGGCTCAGTGGATTGAGCGTCAGTCCCATGGACGGAGAGGTCCCCAGTTCGATTCCTGGTCAGGGCGCATGCCAGGTTGTGGGCTCGATCCCCAGTAGGGGGCATAGAGGAGGCAGCCAATTGATGTTTCTCTTTGAAAAATAAAAAAACATTTTTAAAAAAGATAATAATTGTAATAACTATATGCAGTGTCAGGTGGATACTAGACTTCTCAGGGGATCACACAGTAAGGTATATAAATGTCTTAACCACTACGCTGTACACCTGAAACTATTGTAATAGTGAATGTCAATTGTAATTGAAAAATAAATTTAAAAAAAAATTGTCACACAGGATAAGCCTTGGAAGTCTGTAAACCACAAACCCCTGTTATAAGATTTCCCCCTCTCCCCCAAAGAAACAATGTTCAATGTCCAGAATAGGCAAATATCTGGACAGAAAGTACCTAACTGGTTGCTTAGGGCTACAAAATAGGGAGTGACAGCTAGTGGGTACAGGACTTCATTTGGGGGTGACAAAAATGCTCTAAAACTACATTGTGGTGATAAACGCACAAACCCGAGGAACATACTAAAAGCCACTGAGTTGTATATTCTACATGGGTGAATTGTATGGTTATGTGAATTATATTTCAATAAAAATGCTTAAAAGAAAAAAAAGAAATTGTAGCCTTACACTCAGACTGTGGTTCCTGGAGCAGTCTCAGGCTGGCTCCCAGCGATCCCTGCCTCTGGCAGCACCGCGGGGGCTGGGCCTCCAGCTTGCTTCTGACCCACTGCGCATGGCAACAGTGGAGGAGGAGGGTCACATCCAAGAACATGGCTACGAAAGGTATTCGTTTCCTAGGGCTGCCGTAATAAATTACCACGGATGGCTGAAAACAACAAATTTCTTTTCTCATAATTCCGGGGCCAGAGGTCTGAAATCAAGATGTCAACAGGTGGTTCCTTCTGCAGACTGAGGGAGAAACCACCCCGCGCTAGCGCCTGGCAGCTGCTAGCAGTCCGACCCTCTCCTCCCGCAGAGACATGGCTCCATTTCGTGCTCCACCTCCATATGGCCTCCTCCGTGGCTCCGACGAAGCCCTGCCATGCTGTGAAAGGCCCTGTGGAGACGCCCATGTGGCGTGGAGGTGAAGGGAGCCTCCAGCCCACAGCCACTATGAGCTGAATTACAGACAGCGTGTCCCGGACACGGATGAGACCACAGCTCTAGCAGACACCTTGATTCCAGCCCTCTGAGAGACCGAGACACTGTGAAACACTAAATGTTGTTTTAACCAGTAAATTTAGGGTAATATTTTACATAGTAATACTAACTAATACATGTATTATACATCACAGTCAAAAAGAATGAACTAGACATACAGATGTCAACTGGGAAAAAGCTTACCAATGACATCGACTAAAAAGGCTGACATGCAATACGACACTGTGAAAGCATGAAACTGTAGACTGCAGTCTGACACCACACACGAAAATTAACTCAAAGAGAATGAAAGACTTGAATAAGACCTAAAACAATAAAATACATAGAAGAAAACATAAGTACTATGTTTTTGTGAACTTGATCCCAAAGATAAGGGAAGTAAAGGCAAAAATAAATGAATAGGATTACATTAAACTAAGAAAACTACTGCACAGCCTGGCCGGTGTGGCTCATGGATGAGCGTCGACCCTGCAACAAGAGGTCACTGGCTGCATTCCTGGTCAGGGCACATGCCCAGGTTGTGGGCCTGAAACCCAGTAGGGGGCATGCAGGAGGCGGCCAATCAATGTTCTCTCCTATTGATGTTTCTCTCTCTCCCTCTCCCTTCCCCTCCCTCTCTCTACTAACATCTTTAAAGAAAAAAAAAAAATGCACAGCAAAAGAAACCATTAACAAGTCAAAAAGACAACCAAACAACAGAAAATATTTGCTAACAATACCTCCAATAAGGGGCTAATATCCAAATATATACAGAACTCATAACAACAACAAAAATGCAATTTTAAAAATGAGCAGAGAGCCCTGGCCGGTTTAGCTCAGCAGTTAGAGTGTCGGCCTGCGGACCAGAAAGACCCAGGTTTGGTTCCTGCTAAGGGCACGTACCTCATAACTCCGTTGCAGTTTGTCCTTGCCTCGGATGGGGTCATGTGGGTGGCAACCACTCAATGTGTCTTTCTCACATCGATGTTTCTCTCTTTCTCTCTGTCCCTCCCTCCCTCCCACTCTATCTGAAGATAAATGCAAAAATGTCCTCGGTGAGAATAAAAAAAAATAAGTACATAAAAATGGGCAGAGGACCTAAACAGACAGTTCCTAAGAAGCCATACAAATGGCCAACAGATATATGAAAAGATGCTCAACTTCACTAGCTATAAGGCAAACACAAATCAAAATCGCAATGAAAGACCACCTCACACCTGTCAGAATGGCTATTAGCAATAAGACAAGAAATAAGTGTTGGAGATGATTTGGAGAAAAAGGAATCCTCACACATCGCTGGTGGGAATGTACACTGTTATAGCCACTACGGAAAACAGTATGAAGGTTCCTAAAAAAATTGACAATAGAGCTACCATATGACCCAGCAACCCCTCTGCTGGGTATCTACCTGAAAAATTAAAAAACACCCCATAAATATGTATGTATCCCTGCAACATTCTTCATGGTAGCCAAGACATGAAAACTAAATGTCCCTCGTTGGATGATGTGATAGATAGATAGATAGACAGACAGACAGACACAATGGACTGCTACCCAGCCATAAAAACTGATGTAATATTGCCATTTGCCACAACACGGATGGATATTGAGTGTATCATGTGAAATGAAGCAAGTCAGATGAAAAAGGACAAGAACCACAGGATTTCACACATGTGGGATATGAAACAAAAAGTAAGAAATGGAACCAATTCACAGACACAACAGAATGGTTGTAACTGGAAGGATCAAATATATGGGGATGGAAGGACACTAGACTCTGAGTGTGGAGCACACAACAGAATTTACAGATGATGAATTATAGAATTGTACACCTAAAATTTATATGTTAACCAATGTTATCACAATAAATTTATTTAAAAAAAAAAAAAAAAAAGCTGAGTTGCCCTGGTGGGTTTGGCTTAGTGGCTAGTGTGTCGGCCAGTGGACCAACGCGTGGTGGGTTCGATTCCAGTCAAGGGCACGTACCTGGGTTGCAGGTTTGATCCCGGTCCCGGTCGGGATTGTTGAGGCAACCGATGTCCCCCCCTGCCCCTTCACTCGGTCTTTAAAAAACTATAAATAATTCATAATATATAATGGAAAAATATCTTTGGGTGAGGATTAACAACAACAACAAAGAACCGAGTCATAAATGGACACCAGCACAGAGCATCCAGTTTGAGCACCTGAAATGCTTTAGCGGCAACTGTCTGTCTGTGATGGGGAGCAGGCTCAGTGAGGGAGACTGTCCAGGACCCTGGGTCACAGCGTTTCTGCAGCCCCTCCGCCAGCCCCGGGCCTCCTCCGCCTGCAGTGAAGGGCTCTGACCGAGAGCGGGTAGACTCCAGCTTCACCGAGGCCGGCACCACGTCACCACTGGGCCGGGGGAGCACGGGCAGTAGGGAGACTTTCAAAGGAAACTATGCATTGTGTTTACAGGAAAGAACCTAAAGCAAACGCAGCATAATATTAACATTTATTAATTCTAGTGTAGGCTATATCGAGTTTTAAAAAATATATATTATTACACTTTTCTGTATATGTTGAGATAGTTCACAGTATATATTTTTTTAATGTGGAGAGCATGCCCGGTGATAGGGCAGCTAGGAGAACTTCTTTAAGTAGAGAAAGCCTTTCTCAGTAGGATACAGAGCAAGGAAGCCATATGAAAAAAAAAAAAATAACTCAGCCATAAAAATGAAAATCTTCTATAAACCAACCACAACACTTATAAAGAAACAGGAAAATGTCATTCATTTTATAAAAAGCTTACTTCCAGCCCTGGCCAGTTTGGGTCAGCGGTTAGAGCGTCAGGCTGAGGACCAGAGAGTCATGGGTTTGATTCCTGGTTAAGGGCATGTACCTGGGTTGCAGGTTCCATCCCCCGGTCGGGGTCGCGCCAGAGGCAACCAATCAATGTGTCTCTCACATCAGTGTTTCTCTCTCTCTCCCCCTCCCTTCTTCACACTCAATGGAATAGAATGGAAAGGAGAAAAGGCAAGGAAGAAGGGAAGGAAGGGAGGGAGGGAGGGAGGGAGGGAGGGAAGAAGAGAAAGAAAGAAAGCAGAACTATCCTCAGGTGAGGATTGAAAAAAAAAAAAAAGCTTACTTCCACAATACTAATTTTTGGAAACTTTTCATAAAAGGAAATAAGCAATTCAGTAGAATAAAATGATACGAAGAGAAAATTCATAGAAAAAAGAACTATGAAAGTTTATTAAACTGAAGTTTACGCTCAACTTCATTGAGTGATTGAAACGTAATTCAGAACCGATCTGAGATATCATTCTTCACCACTAAGATGAGTCAAGAACAGAAAATCGGACAACACTGCGAATGTGTGGAAACAGGCAACCCTCCTACGATGGCAGCTGAGCACAACTCAGCACAGCCTCGATGAAGGGCGACGTTGCCAAACCCATGCAGACCACACATGTGTGTACATTGTGACCCACAATTCTACTTCCAGAAACACCTTCCTAAAGGTATCCTCACACATGTGGGAAATGGTACATAGCCAGAGTTATTTATGACAGCCTTGCTTGCAATAGCGAAAGACTGGAAACGCCTTCAACGTCTAAGACTTCGGAAGAGTTAAGTAAATCGGTGCTATGCCCCGATGGAGGTGTGGAAAAGAACGAGCAAGTCCTTCGAGTGCTGACATGAAGAGAACGCCGGCGTACGCTGGTAGGTGGGAAAAAGCTGAACACAAAACGATGCACACCGATGCTAGCCTTTAAGGGCTAAGTAAGCGTAAAACCCCTGGATGTGCACAGAAGAAACAACACAAACGGGTGGTCTGTGGAGACGGAACCAGTGACTGGGGGACACGGCTGGATGGAGACTTGGGGGTGTGTCTGGTCATCCCTTATGAATCTGAACAGCGCTCTTGGGGACACAGAAGATCTGAAAAAGTGAAGAGCCGAGCCCCACTTTCAGGGTGAGTTAGTTTTGTAAAAGTGTCACTTTTTCCCCTACATTAGTTTACAAGTTTAGCATGATTCCCAGCTGGAAGTAAAATATGTTCAATCTAGTCAACTCATCCTAATGTTCATAGAGTATGTGTGAAGGAAAGTCAGGAAAATCCTGAAAATGAAGAGAAAAGAAAGAAGACTGCTCCAAGGTGAGAAAACATTCTGACCCGGCCATGAGGACAGTGAGCCCTGGCAGTAACCCCCCCCCCACACACACACACACGGGTTTAGCAGATGATAGAAGGTCCTATTTCACGTCACTGGGGGAAAGGTGGGTTTCAACAAATGGCATTGGGACAAGTAGGCAGCCACCTGAGAAATAACTTCTTGATGTGCCAATGGTTTAAAATAAAAGTACTAGAAGAAACCATGAAGAAAAAGGCTTTATCATCTCACGGGGGAGAAAGGGCTGACATAAACCCAGAGTTCAGGCACATAAAACCCTGCTAATTTTGCCGACGTTTAAGAAAAAAGACCATGGGCCCTGGCCAAGCCTGGACGGTGGAGAGGGTGCTGGAGTTGGACCAGCACTAACCCAAACCACAGTCAGCCAGATGCGACCGCGAGGGAGTGTCACAGGTGCACATCACAGCTCTTGATGAGGCTGAGAAATTAGAACCAACCAAAATACCCAACAATAGGTGACTTTTAAGAAGAAAAGTTTGGGCCCTGGCCGGTTTGGCTCAGCGGTTAGAGCGTTGGTTTGCGGTCCAGAGAGACCCGGGTTCTGCTCCCGCTAAGGGCACGTACTTCGGTTGCAGTTTGTCCCGGCCCTGGTTGGGTCGTGTGGGTGGCAACCTCTCGATGTGTCCCTTTCACATCGATGTTTCTCTCTCTCTCTCCCCCTCCTACTCTATCTGAATAAAATATCAAAAAAAAAAAAAAGAAGAAAAGTTTGGTATGATTCCAAACTTTTGAGTTCTTTGCAGTCACTAAAAATGATGACTTAGGAACTCATTCAATAAAATGGGTAACCTCAAGGTTGCATTTAAAAATATATATATATTCTGCCCTGGCCGGTTTGGCTCAGCGGTTGGAGCGTCGGCCTGCGGTCCAGAGAGACCCGGGTTCGGTTTCCACTAAGGGCACGTACCTCGGTTGTAGTTTGTCCCCAGCCCTGGTTGGTCGTGCGGGTGGCAGCCACTTGATGTGTCCCTTTCACATCGATGTTTCTCTCTCTCTACCTCTCTCTCCCTCCCACTGTATCTGAACAAAAAATGGAAAAATGTCCTCGGGTGAGGATTAAAAAAATAAAATAAATAAATAAATATATATATATATATATATATATTTTTTTTTTTTTTTCTTACTGATTTTTAGAGGGAGGGAGAGGAGGAGAGAAACCTAGATCAGCCGCCTCCTGCATGCCCCCTACTGGGGCTCGGACCTGGGAATGTGCCCTGAAGGCTGGAGGACCTTTTGGTGCATGGATGACGCCCAATCAACTGAGCCACACTGGCCAGGGCCAAAGGCTGCGTTTTTACGTAAAAACTGAGTCTGAGGGTCTGTGGACATCTGAGGACAGGAGCCAGCTGGAAATGGACCCTGGACACCGTGCCGCTTAGCTCCAGGACATGACACAAGCCTTGAACTAGTCAAGCGAAAGGTGGGGAGGAGACAGCTCAGGACACAGGTGGATCCCTGGCTGCTGCTCCTGGATGAGGCCCGAGGCCCAAGGGCCCCCGAGGCTGGAAAGGAACTCTGCCATGAGTGTCCACCTCACAGAGGACGCTCATCCCCCACCTGGAAAGGACAGTGGTGAATGATCTCTGCTAGGGTGTCCCTCAGGAAATGAGAGGCAGAACCATGAAATTTTAAATCGGAGCAAAAGTGACCACCCTGGAAAAAGACAGGTTTGTCTGCCTACCTTGCTTGAGCTCAACCTTTCCAAAGAGGGCAGGGAATGACCAGAGAGGAGGAAGCGCTCCCCAGTCTTCCACAAAGACATCCTTAGATGTGTGCAAACTGGCTTCTGAGTCACAAGGAAACCTTTTCCCCAAGGGCTGGGATCAGAAACAATGGAGGAAGGAATGATTACACCCATCAGCTCACCATCAGCTCAGGAAGAAGCTAAATAAACTTTGAACAATGTGTCTCATCCTGCTGTAAAGAGAGGAAACTTCAGAACGTTAGGAACCACCACTGTATACAGTTAATCACGTGCCCTTCACGCCACTCACGTGGTCTGCCAGAGAGAGAGAGAGAGAGAGAGAGAGAGAGAGAGAGAGAGAGAGAGAGAGAGAGACGGACGTGTCTGCTCCCTCCCTCAGCCCTGCGCCCCTCGCTTCTCTAAGCGGTTAGTGGACCAGCCTCTTGGCCCAGCCCTGCTGCCTGGAACGTGCCTGTTACACCGACGCAGCAGCTTGGCCCGGGGGTGTGGGCAGAGGGAGGGAGGGGCCCGAGTACGAATCACGTCGCTGGAGGGCGGACGGTGCAGTGTTTCTAGAAGCAGAAGGGATGGTTTAAGAATTCATCTGAGGATTTTCAGATATTAAAATTAAGTTTCCTCCCGGACACAGAGACTGGCCTCAGATCATGTTCAGGTCGAATCATCCCCAAAATACCTAGTGATTTGTCCACAGACCTGATGTAAAGCCCTACTTCCCACAGGAAATCCCAGAAGGAAAATTATTTCAGAAGAAATAAAGATGATTTCCCTCCCAAATTACTTTATTAAGGGTAAAGACTCAAGTCTCCCTTAAAATTAACTTTTAAAAATTAAAAGCATTATTTGTAATATGTTCCATTCCCACAACTAGTCATTTCCAGAATTTAAAATAAGAGGAAAAGGATGAGAAGACAAGCTAATGCAAGGATAAAAGGAGCTACAATGTCCCATAACTGCTACAAGTGAGCAGCAAATTTAGCTGTTTCCTAGCAGCCAAAGTAAAAATAGAATAAGACCAGTTCAATGACAAAATAAGCTGCTTGTCTAGAAGTCTTTCTTTTTTTTAAAATCCTCACCCAAGGATATGTCTTTATTGATTTTCAGAGAGCGAGAAAAGGAGCGAGGGATCGGGGCAGGGGGAGAGTGAGAGAGAAACATCGATGGGAGAGAAAAACCTCCATCAGTTGCCTCTCACACATGCCTTGACGGGGAACCAAACCTGCAACCTTTTGGTTTAGGGGGACACCCAAGCAACTGAGCCACGTGGCCAGGGCTAGACATCTTTTCTTAATAGAGACGAGCACATTTCTCCTGTGGGATACTTTGTAAAACAGTCCTGCTGCTTTCGACTAACTTGCACTATAATATTAAGACTCTTAGAACAAAGCTCCCAGGTCATGCTTAATGCTGAGCCTCATTGCCTACAGGAAGGCCACCATCTCCGCTTCCCTGACCCTGTGCTTGACTCTCCTTATACTACCAGACGCTGCTCCTGGAATGGACATGTGGGCCCTATTCTGCCCAATAAACCACAGAGAAAAGTCTGCGGGAATGATTCTAAGCCAAGTCCTCACTGCCACCAGCCACAGGAAGACAGTCTCCTCTCCCTCTAGGTGGGTTGGGTCTGCATGTACATAGTAACCAAAAGACTGATGTACTAATGTTGGACAAAACAGACTTTATGCCAAAACTGTTACCAGAGACAAAAAAAAAGCCACTGTACATTAATAAAAGAGTCAACCCACCAAGAAGATTGAACAATTATATACATATGTACCAAACAACAGAACCCCAAAATGTATGAAGCAAAACTGACAGAATTAAAGGGAGAAACAGACAGTCCTACAATAGCTGTAGACTTCAACACCCTACTTTCAATAATGGATAGAAAATACAGACGGAAGATCTGTAAGAGAGAGAAATTAAACAACAGACATAACCAACATATATACAGAACACCAATAAAAGCAAAATACATTCTTCTCAAGTATACATAGGAACATTCTATTCTCCAGAATAGACTATATATTAGGCTACAAAACAAGTCTCAGTGAACTTAAAAAGACTGAAATCATAGAAAGCATCTGCTCTGACCATAACGGAATGAAGCTAGAGATCAATACTAGAAACAAATCAGGAGAATCCACAAACACGTGGTAATTGAACAATAATTTTTTTTTATCCTCACCTGAGGATATTTTTCTATTTTTTGTTCAAATAGAGTGGGAGGGGGAGAGAGGAAGAGAAAGAGAGAGAGAAACATTGACGTGAAAGGGACACATCGACTAGTTGCCTCCTGCACCACCCTGACCAGGGCTGGGGAAGAACCACAGCCAAGGCATGTGCCCTTGTTTGGAATCAAACCCACGACTCATTGGTCTGAGGGCCGATGCTCTACTGCTGAGCCAAACCAGCCAGGGTTGAACAGTCTAGTCTTAAACAACCAATGAGTTAAAGAAGAAATGAGAAAATACTTAGAGATGAATGCACCTTAAGGAACTAAAAAGAAAAAGCAAACTGCCCGGCCAGTGTGGCTCAGTGGCTGAGCGTCGACCCTGCACCAAGAGGTCGCTGGTTTGATCCTGGTCAGGGCACATGCCCAGGTTGTGAGCCAAATCCTCAGTGGGGGGCATGAAGGAGGTGGCCAATCAATGTTCTCTCTCATTGATGTTTATATCTCTCTCTCCCTTCCTTTTTCTCCAAAATAAGAAAAAAGTCAATAAAAGAAAAAAGAGAGCAAACTAAACTGAAAGCTAAAATAGAAAGGGGAGGAGGGAGAAAGGGAGGGAAGGGAGAATGAAAATAAATACCAAGAATCAACGAAATCAAAAGTTTGTTCTTCACATCATTGCCAATGATATATCAGATAAGGGGTTAATTTCCAATATATATAGAGTACTCATACAACTCAACAAAAGGAAGACAACCCAATTAAAAAATGGGCAGAAGAGCTGAATAGACACCTCTCCAAACAGGACATACAAATGGCCAAGAGACATATGAAGAAACGCTCAACATCACTAATCATCAGAGAGATGCAAATTAAAACAACAATGAGGTATCACCTTACACCTGTCAGAATGGCCGCCATCAACAAATCATCAAACAAGTGTTGGCGAGGGTGTGGAGAAAAGGGGACTCTAGTACAATGCTGGTGGGAATGCAGACTGGTGCAGCCACTATGGAAAACAATATGGTGCTACCTCAAAAAATTAAAAATTGAACTGCCATTTGACCCAGTGATCCCACTGCTGGGAATATACCCTAAGAAGCCTGAAACACCAATCAGGAAGAATATATGTACCCCCATGTTCATAGCAGCACTATTTACAATAGCTAAGATCTCGAAACATCCCAAGTGTCCGCCAGTAGACGAATGGATAAAAAAGCTGTGGTACATATACACAATGGAGTACTATGCAGCGGTAAGAAAGAAAGATCTCTTATCCTTTGAGACGACATGGAGGGACCTGGAAAGTATTATCCTAAGTGAAAGAAGCCAAGCAGAGAAAGACAAATACCACATGATCTCACTTATATACGGAATATAATGAACATAACAGTCTGAGGAATACAGTAGACCCAGACACATGGAAGTAGGGCACAGACTGACATCTGTCAGAAGAGGGGGTGGGGGGTGGGGGGAAGAGATAAACCACAGAAGTTACATGCATGTATGCATGACCAATGGACATGGACAACAAAGCCGGGGACGGGGCGGGTGTGGGGTGGGAAGGGGGGTGCCAATGGGGTAAAAAAGGAGGAGAAACATCTGTAACAAAAAATAAATTAAAAAATTAAAAAAAAAAATCATACTGCCCTAAAACCATTAAAAAAAAAAAAAAAAAAAGTTTGTTCTTCGAAAAGGTCAATGGTTTTTAACCAACCATTTTTTTTTTAAACTAAGCCAAGAAAAGAGAGGATGCAAATAACTAAAATCAAAAATCAGATATTACCACTAAACAGGAATGAAAAGAATAAGAACAATTATATGCCAAAAACTGGATAACATAGGTGAAGTGGACAAATCCTAGAAACAAATTACCTAAATTGACTAAAGAAGAAACAGAAATAATTCACTAGACCTTTAACAGGTAAAAATACTGCCTCAGTATCAAAAGCATGCCAGTAAAGAAAATCTAGGATCACAATGGATTCACTGGTAAATTCTGCCAAACATTTGAAAAATAACAACATTCCTTCTCCAACTCTTCAAAAAAAAAAAAAAAAAAAAAAAAAAAACAGGAGAGGCGCAAACACTTCCTGCCTCATTCAATACCAAAACCATATTAAGACATCACAAAAAACAATTAGACATCAATATCCCTTATAAATATACATGCAAAGATCTTCAACAAAATAAAAGCAAACCAAATTTATCAGCAAATTAAAAGGAATATATACCAGCCCTGGCTGATTTAGCTCAGAGGTTAGAGTGTCGGCCTCAGACCAATGAGTCTCGGGTTCGATTCTGGTCAAGGGCACATACCTCAGTTGCGGTTCGTCCCCGGCCCTGGTTGGGTTGTGAGGGACGCAACCAGTAGCTTTCTCTCTCTCTCTCTCTCTCTCTCTCCCCCCTTCCCGGCTCCCTCCCACTCTATCTGATGATAAACAGAAAAATATCCTCAGGTGAGGATTTAAAAAAAAGGAATATACACCAAAAATACTGAAGAATAAATTTAAACAAGGGAGTGAAAAGACCTGTACTCAGGAAATTATGAGACATCAAAAAAAGACAGTAAAGAAAATACAAATAGCCCTGGCCGGTTTGGCTCAGCGGTTAGAGCATCGGCCTGCGGTCCAGAGAGACCCGGGTTCGGTTCCCGCTAAGGGCATGTGCCTTGGTAGCAGTTTGTCCCCGGCCCTGGTTGGGTTGTGAGGGTGGCAGCCACTTGATGTGTGGCAACCACTCAATGTGTCCCTTTCACGTCCATGTTTCTCTCTCTCTCTCCCCCACTCTAAACAAAATATCAAAAAAAAGAAAATACAAATAAATGGAAGCATATACCATGCTCATGGATAGGAAGAATTAACATTGTTAAAATGGCTTTACTATCCAAAGCAATCTATATTCAATATAATCATTATCAAAATACCAATGGCAATTTTCACAGAACTAGAATAATCCTAAAATTTATATGGAACCACAAAAGAAACCATAGCCATAGCAATCTTAAGAAGGAAGAACAGAGTTGGCGGTTTCATGCTACCTGATATCACACTATACAAGGTTATAGTAATCAAAACAGCATGGTAGTGGCATAAAAACAGACACACACCAATGGAACAAAAAGAGTCCATAAATAAACCCACACCTATATGGTCAGTTAATCTAAGACAAAAAAAAGGCAAGAATATACAATGAGGTTAAAACAGTCTATTCAATAAGTGGTGTTGGAAAAACTGGACAGACACATGCAAAAAAATGAAACTAGACCATTTTCTTATACCACATACAAGAATACACTCAAAATGGATTAAAGACTTAAATATAACTCTGAAACCATAAAACTCCTAGAAGAAAACATAGGCAGTAAATAAACTCTGACATCGCTCTTAGTAATATCTTTTCTGATACACCTCCTCATCCAAGGGGGGTAAAAAAACAATTGGGACTACATAGATCTAAAAAGTTTTTCAGAGCAAAGGAAACCATCAACAAAACAAAAAGACAACCTCTTTAAAGAAAAAAAATATTCACAAATCCAATAAGAGATTAATAATCCAAAATACATAAAGAACTCATACAACTTAACAGAAAAACCAAACAACCCAATTAAAAAATGGGCAAAGAACCTGAATAGACAATTCTCCAAAGAGGACACAGAGGGCCAACAGACATTTTTAAAAATGCTCAGTGTCACTAATCATCAGGGAAATACAAATTCAATCCACAATGAGATATCACCTCATACCTGTCAGTATAGCAATCATCAATAAATCAACAAACAAGTGCTAGCAAAGATGTGGAGAAAAGGGAACCCCTGTGCATTGCTGGGGGGACTGCAAATTGGTACAGTCATTATGGAACACAGTATGGAGGTTTCTCAAAAAATTAAAAATAGCCCTGGCCGGTTCGGCTCAGCGGTTAGAGTGTCAGCCCATGGACCAATGAGTCTTGGGTTCAATTCTGGTCAAGGGTACGTACCTCGGTTGCAGTCCCTCCTGGCCCTGATCGGGGTCATTTGGGAGGCAATCAGTCGATGTGTCCCTTTCACATCAATGTTTCTTTCTCTCTCTCTCTGTCCCTCCCTCCCTCCCACTCTATCTAAAGATAAATAGAAAAATATCCTTGGGTGAGGATTTAAAAAAAATAATTTAAAAAATCAAAATAAATTAAAAGAACTACCATATGACCCAGCAATTCCACTTCTAGGTATTTATCCAGAAAAATCCAAAACACTGACTTGAAAACATTATGCACACCTATGTTCACTGCAGTGTTATTCACAACACCCAAGATATGGGAGCAACTCCAGTGCCCGTCAACAGACAAGTGGATAAAAAAAGGTGGTACATGTATATACAATGGAATATTACTCAATGGTAAAAAAGAATGAAATCTTTTTTTTTTTTTTTTTTTATCCTCACCCGAGGACATTTTTCCATTTTTTGTTCAGGTAGAGTGGGAGGGAGAGAGAGGCAGAGAGAGAGAGAGAAACATCGAAAGGGACACATCGAGTGGCTGCCACCTGCACAACCGACCAGGGCCGGGGACAAACTGCAACCGAGGTACATGCCCTTAGCGGGAACCGAACCCGGGTCTCTCCGGACCGCAGGCCGACGCTCTAACCGCTGAGCCAAACCGGCCAGGGCAAAAGAATGAAATCCTACCATTTCATTTTCAACAACATGGATGGATCAAGAAGGTGTTATGCTAAGTGAAAGACAAATACGATATGATTTCACTTATACATGGAATCTAAAGAGCAAAATAAGTGAATAAAACTGAAACAGACTCATAAATACAGAGAACAAAGTGAGGGTTGCCAAATGGGAAAGGGGTTGGGGGGCTGGGTGAAAAAGGTGGAGAGATTAAGAAGTACATATTAGCAGTTACAACATAGCTATGGGAATGTCAAGTACAGTACAGGAAATATAGTAAATAATATTGTAATAACTGTGTATGGTGCCAGGTAGGTGCTAGACTTATCAAAGGGATCACTTCGTAAATTATATAAATGTCTAACCACCATGCTGTACACCTTATAAAATAATGTCAACTGTAACTGAAAAATAAACTTTTTTTCACTACAAAAGAAGGAACCGAAATCCACCTTCTAAAATATTTTCAAACCACTAAATAATAGACACTATTATAAATATTTCCAGCTATTAAAACGGTCATACAAATATGATTATGCAGCTAGGAATGGTCTGTAAACTAAAGAAATCAAGTATGAGTCTAAAGAAAATCATACAGTAAATTGAAACCCATTTGAAAACAGCACATCATGCTGTTACATCAGTATTTTCTCTTCTTTTAGCCTGAGGCATGATCTCTGTTCACTTGAACACTGTACAAATATTACAATTTCCTTTTGCTCCAAAAAGTATAAAAATAATCATTATATAAGAATCCACTCTTTACTGCAAATCTTTCTAGATCTCTGGAAATGTCTCTAAATGGGGGTTAATGAATAAAAAAGAGAGGGGCTATGGGGCAGTGGGAGGTTGGACCAATCCTCAGGGACTCACCTGCTCAGAATCCTACAGAGACCTCTGTTCCTTCCTGTTAGCACCCCACCATCACCGCCACCTCCAGGTTCTCAGGGCTGAGGGCTGAGGGCCAGGAAGAAGGTGGGCACAGGAGAGGTCCCAGAGGAGCTATAGGGAAGAAGTGAAGAAGGCCAAGGGTGATGCTGGCAAATGCCTAGCTCCACTGGGGGGGGGGGGGGCTGGGGGGGGGGACGGGGCAATGAGGCAGTGGGGTTGGACAAGTCGCCCTATGGGGTGAATTCAAGTCCTGGTTCTGTGACACGGGGTGGCACCTGAACCTGGGTTCAGAGAGGGAACACGGCGGGGGAAGTTTCCAGAAAAGGAAAGGCAAACATGTTGGCTCTACCGTGGAGGGGGCTGAGCCCCTTTCCCCTGCTCCCCAGCACGGCCCAGGTGTCAGA
Organism: Molossus molossus; assembly: GCF_014108415.1. Classification (NCBI taxonomy): domain Eukaryota; kingdom Metazoa; phylum Chordata; class Mammalia; order Chiroptera; family Molossidae; genus Molossus; species Molossus molossus. The sequence goes on along the minus strand of NW_023425360.1, from coordinate 2,751,802 downwards.
GCAGGAGAGAGAGCTGTGGGCAGAAGTGTGCAATGAGGGCAGGCGGAGGAAGCCAGGAGTCTATGTTTCTCAAGCTGTGTAGGGGCGGGGTGACATTTGGTATTTTTTCAAATGCTAGTTTTATTCAAGAGTCTAAAGCACATTATTACAATCCATAGTGGGAAGGGTTGTGCACTAATTACATTTACTTTTGCAAGAGGAGGAAGAGTGATTTACACTATTTTTTCTACATAAACATCTAGAAAGATCAACTCCACAACACGAAGTTTATTCACTTTTACATACACACACACACACACACCAGTCTATCAGAGTAGGTTGAGTAAGTGGAACATAAGATTTTGAAAGAACACTATTTTATTCATGGCATCAAAAATGCTGATCCTGATGGTCTAGGAATTAATGATTACACCAGAAAGAAAATTGTGTGGAATTCACCCTGCTTTCCCAAAGCTTAAAAATCTGGGCAGCATTATACACCTTGTGCATAAATATAACATTGGACATAAAACTAAGGAGGTGATGCTTGCCAAAAATTTATATAAATGCTTAACTGAACAATAAACTATTGATAACAATCACTTCTTTTCCCCACTCCAAACAGAATGCAGGCTCCTTGAGGGCAGATACTTGGCAGTTCTTAATTAATTGCTCTCTCAGGGACCTAGAAAAGTACCTGGCACATAATAGATACTTAATAAGTATTTCTTAGATAATGTGAACTTCAGAAGTAATCAAGGGGACACTGAACCTCTCCCTGCACATATTTCTGTATCTATTAGGAGGAACAGTGCGACTATCCAACTTCCTCTTCTTAAGATTATCGCTGTCCAGGCCATCACACCCCACTCCCCAGGCAAAAACAAAAACAAAAATTATTTCAGTGTAATCAACATTGTGGGTGGAAAAAAACAAAGTTTTGTGAATTAAAGGGCACTATTAACAGACAGAAAAGGCAACACACAGAATGGGAGAAAATATTTGCAAATCACAGCTGATAAAAAATATACAAAGTACTCCCGTAACACCACCAAAAATACAAACAACCCAATTTGAAAATGGGCAAAGGACTTGAATAGACATTTCTCCAAAGACGACAAATAACTGGCCAATAAACGCATTAAAAGATTCTCAACATCATTAATCATTAAGGTAAAGCAAATCAAAACCACAACATACCACTTCACACCCATGAAGATAGTTATTATTTTAAAAAAACATAAAATAACTGTTGGCAATCATGTGGAGAAATTGGAACTCTTGTGAATTTGTGATGGAGATGTAAAATAGTGCAGCTGCTGTGGAAAATGCATGGCACATCCTCAAAAATGTAAAACAGAATTACCATATGATCTGGCAACCCCACTTCTTGATATAAACGCAAAATAATTGAAAGCAAAGATTAAACAGATAGTTGTACACCCATGTTCATAGTATCATTATTCACAATAACCGAAAGTGGACGCAACCAACCAAAATGTCCACCAACAAATGAATGGATAGATAAAATGTAGTATGTATGTGTGCACATACAGGGTGGGGCGAAAGTAGTTTTACAGTTGTGAGTACAGGAAACAGTTTATCCTTGTATTATTTATTAATTATTGTGTTATTTTCCTACTTTTGCCCCACCTATACACAGATTAGCCATAAAAAGAAATGTAATTTGATATATGCCACAACATAGACCTTGAAAACATGCTTATCGAAATAAGCCATTCACAAAAAGTACCAACACCATATGATTCCTTATACACGGTACCTAAAATAGGCAAATTCTTAGAGGTGGCAGAATAGAGGTTACCAGAGGCTGGGGGGGAAGAGGGAGTTCGGAGTTACTGTTTAATGGGTATAGAGTTCCTGGTGGAATGATGAAAAGTTTTGGATACAGTAAAGATGGTTACCGTAACATTGTAAATGTATTTAGTGCCAATATGTTATTAAATGTTACCACAACTGAAAAAGGAAACCACCATCATTAGTTCCATGCATTTTGGTAAACTCGACAAGAGCGAGTGAGATTCATTCTCAACAGTATCAGTCATAGCTGACAGATTTAGATATTTTCTACAGAACAGCTACTGATGAGTCACGTAATAAAGACCATTGGTTTTAAACACTTCACACTTTTGCAAGGTTCGAAATGTATCCAAATAAGCCTTTTCCTGATCCACACATACTTTTACCACCATCAGCTGTGACATTACCTCAGCCAATTCCCACTTTAAGGAACTAGTGATGGCTCATCTTTAAAAAGAGTCTCACCTGTGGCATTCCAGAAGCCAGTTTCCGGGCCAGTTCTTCAATCTTCAAACCCAACATTGAGCCCTGAATAAACAACCGAGCGGTATAAAGCTAACATTTTTTTTTGACTCAAGTGCCAAGGAAAACTTCCAAAGGCTTTGCCGTTTCTAATGAACTATTCACAGGGCTTCCAATGTCCTCCGCTCTCCAAGCCACCAATCCATCCAAAGGCTAGTTGTCTTAAACAAGCTTATTTTCTCTGGACAGATCTTTTCCCGGAAGATTAACTCCACATCGGTAAATGCTTAGGGAACTGATACCTTAAAAGCACAACATTCAAAGCCCAGTGTTTTTTTTTCTTTCTTTTTGTAACGTTGAGTATATGCACTGATTACTTTTTTAAAGATAAAATGTCACTCGAGACACTTTCTACTTTATTTTTACTTGATTCCAGAGAGAGGAGGAGGGAAGGAACACGGATCCCCCGCAGCCCGCGGGTGTGCCGGGCCGGAACCGAACCCGCGACCCCCTGGGGCGCCGCCCCGAGAAACCGGGCCACGCCGGCCCAGACCAGAAACACCGTATTTTCTTTCGTAGGCGTTTCATGTCGGACACTTCTTTCGAAATGAAAACGTCGCCAAGGGCCAGCGGGACGCCCGCGTCTCTGGCACCCCCTGGCTTCAGCCGTCCCGGCAGGATAGCCCGACAAGCGTGTGTGCGGACACGCGTGGGGACTTCCCGCCCCACAGGCCCGCTCGCCGGCGGCTCTGGAAGCCTTGGGAACGCGAAGCCACCTGGCCCCGGGCGCGCATCCCGGCGGCCGCGGACGGGCCTGCCCGCTCCCCGCGCCCTGGGACCCCGGCCCCCCACTCCTCCGAGCCGCGTTTCTCGGTTCCCTCGTCTGCTGAACGCTCACGGCGTGTTTTCCGCCCGGCCGCGCGCCGCTGCGCCCCGAAAGGCAGCCTGCACGCCGACGAGCAAGGACGGGAAAGAAAACGTACCTCCTCTGGGGCGCGCAGGCGGAAACCCGTCCTCCAGGAGCCCGGAGACGGCCGGGGCGCAGGCAGCCCCGGGCCCAGGTAACCGAGGGCCACCGCGCGGTCTGGCCACTCCCGGGACCGCGGCGCCTTAAGCCCCCGCGCGGCCGCTCCCACAGGTGCGCACGTGCACGCGGACACCTGCGCCGGGCCCGCCCACTCGCCGCACGTGCGCGGCTCCCAGTCCCGGGGGCGGGGCCTGCGCCCTGACAAGCTCCACCGCGGTCAGTGAGCTCGGCCCGCTTCCTCAGGTGAGGGCCGAAGCCTGCGGGCCCCCGACGCCACGCCCACTTTCCCACGCGACGCCGGGCGTGGCCGGTCTCCCCTGCCGCACTCTGCCCCGCCCACCTCCAAGGGGCCTGTGCTCCGGTCCCGACAGGTGAGCCGGCTGTGACCACGCTGCCCCCTGGCGAGGAGTGAGGCAAACGGCCTCGCTACTGGTTTCGGGGTTAATTTCGTTCATCTGGCTCATTTGTCACCTGCACAGCCCGGCCAACCCTTTCGTCACCATTGACACCAAAATGCAAGGGGGAGAGGGAAGGTCTCTTTATGCAAAGCTGTTATTTAGAAGGCAGGAGGATTTCCTAAGAATGCCCGACCCCACACCAACAAATTGGAAACAAGTTTGCTGTAAAAAAGAATGTGCTTCCTTACAAAACTAATAAAGGGAGCAAATGGAGTTAACCTATCGTCCATGAATGGCAAAACCAGTGAGCAAAATGTTGACATTTAGCCTGAAAAAACCTCTTAATGAAATTAAATGGGAACAGTTAACTTCACAGTGGAGACACTTAATACACCATAACCCAACTGCTCAAAGTAAAACATCACTAAAAATGGGACAAGGTGATATTCTGTGCCTCAGTATGATGCCCCAAGAACACAGCATCCTTTCTGTGGTACCCTACAGAAAGCTTTTTTAAAAATCCTCACCCAAGGACATTTTTGCATTTATCTTCAGATAGAGGAGGGAGAAAGAGAAACATGGATGTGAGACACATCGACTGGTCGCCACCCACAACCCAACTGGGGCTGGGGACAAACGGCAACTGAGATGCGTGCCCTTAGGGGAAACTGAACCCAAATCTCTCTGGTCCACGCTCTAACCACTGAGCAAAACCTGCCAGGGCATAGATTGCTACTTTAAATCTGTGAAAAATATCACAGCCAAATTGAAGGACACTCTATAATCAGCCAACACTTCTCAAAAACATCTCTCATGAAAGACAGAAAGGTTAAAGGGACATGAAATCTAGAAGCAGGGATTCTGGGTTGGATCCTGCATCAGGGAGAAAAAAAAACAACTTAAAAAAATAACAAATGTGTATATAAAGAGAGACTGTAAAGCAATTGGGGCAAAATGTGAAGTTGGTGGATCTAGGCAGAATATTTGCAAGTTCCTTTGTACTCTTCTTGCAACTTTTCTCCAATTTGAAATTACAAGATACTGTACTTTTAGAATGTCTTCGAACCTGAAAGAAGCAGATGTACAAGGACCAGTGGACAGCCAGATTGACCTGTGTTTTGCTACTTCCTTGCAGAGACTGACGTGTGTGGCACAAACTCACCATGATCTGCATCAGCAGTAAAAGACAGAGAAGTGTGCAGAACACACAACTGAACAGTTCCTTCTCCCACTACTCAACAAGAGGCACCAGCCCAGCCCAGCCCAGCCCACTCCCCATTCCCCATACACACACAGTTGGACCCACAACCTCAGCAGATCCTAAGCTCAGTCAACTAACCACGTAGGATCCAGCTAGTGAGCTCTTCTTTCCTCGATAAAGAACTGCCCTTAGCTCCACCAGCCCAAACCCACAGATGACACAGGCAAGGTTGTTGATGGTTTATTGATATTATACAGCATAGCAGAAGGATTCAAACGGCTCCACGTGGTGTTTTGAAATTCATCCCAACTGTAGGCTGAGTGACCTGCAGGTTGGACAGGCTGCCAAAGTCCTGGAACAACAAAATGGTTCAGGTATGGCTATACCAGTGAGATCTGTGGTCAGAGCTCCAAGACCACCACCGAGCCTTGCTTGTCAGCCTCCACCAGCTTGGGGTCAAGTGGGCAGGACCCTGAAGAAACCCAACAAAGGGCCTTCTCCTCCCAACCCCAGAGTAATAATCTTACAGGGAGTCTACTCAAGATCTAAATACCCTGCACACTGTAGGATGCTGAGCAGCACCCTTGTCCTCTATCCACTGGTGTCTATTAGGATCCCCCAGCTGTGACAACCAAACAACGTGGTCAGACATTACCAAATGTCCCAGGGTGAGGGTGGGGGTCTCTCTCCCTTTGAGAACCATTGCTCTAGGCCATACACAGTGTCACTTCCTTTCCAGGACCAGCCTCAGGTAGGCTGCCTCACAAATGGCAGGCCCTAGGCAATCAACAAACTGTGTAAAAGTACTAAGATGAGCCACAGAAGAAACACATTACTGCCCAGCTGGTGTGGCTCAGTGGTTGAGCATCAACCCACGCACCAAGAGGTCACAGGTTCAATTCTGGGTCAGAGCACATGCCAAGGTTGTTGGCCAAATCCCCCCGGGGCGGGGGGGGGGGGGTGCAGGAGGTGGTCATTCGATGTTCTCTCTCATTGATGTTTCTGTCTCTCCCTCTCCCTTACTTAATCTCTAAAACCAAGAAAAAAAAACAACACATTAGCAATCTGTAATGATGATAGCTAAACTGTGTAAAGAGTTCCCTGTAATAAACATCTGGAAATGAGACCACAGCTCACTTGAGTGGTTCGTCTGCACTGACAAAGGAAAGAAGTCCCTGAGGGAAACTGCAGAATAGGAAAAATCAGGGCTGGAACCATGGGGGCAAATGTGAGGAACCAGGCATAGAACTGAGGATGAAAGGAAATAACGCATGGAAAACACTGGCAATACTTGGTGTTACTACAGGCAGTAGAAAGCTACTGGGAAGTACTACTTTAGGAATTCGGCAAACACTTACCAAGAGCTTCAGCATTTCCTTTGTGTCAGGATCAACTTCAATGATCTCCTGATCCAGGGCTGAGACCTAGAAGGAACAGGAATGGCCAAAATATCAATCAGTGAGCTATCTTTCACCTTCCCCGCCCTTTCCCCAATACTCTTAAAAAAAAAAAGAGGGGCACTCCCAAAGGAGACAGGATAGGATCCAAAAAGGTGAGCAGTCAAGCTTAAGGATTACAGGTCCCAAAGATCATGTGGTTTTACCTTTGTATGCCCTCATTATTACCTTATCAAGATTCAGAGACCCTTAAGAACCTTAAGACTATTAAAATACTTGTGCTAAGGCAAATACTCAAACCAAAAGACATGGCAGGGCAAACACACATCACAGAGGGCCGTCAAGTGAAAACCAGAAGGGCCTCCAGTGGCCCCGACAGGGCAGACCAGAGACCAGCACCTACAACCGGTTAAGGGTACGTGGATAAGATCCTCCTGCTCCAACTCAGCTGAGGTCCCTTAGAAACCAGGCACCTGGAGGGGTTTCTCAAGCGCCTGCTTTATCCTTCAGGACGAGCCGGGGGGCCCAGAGGACAGACCCAGGGCGTTTACCTCAGGGACATAGTTATCTCTCCGCTCTCTCTCCTCTTCCTGCAGTTTGATGGAGATGCCTCTCACGGGTCCTCGCTGAATCCGCTTCATCAGATGTGTGACGTACCTGCGTGCAGATGCCCGTGAAAACCGGAGAACGCGGCCGTCCCGGGCTGCACGTTGCACCCGGACACACAAGCAGCAGTTACAGTTCACTCCGCAGTGAGCAAGGAGAGCCCCCGCCCCCCCAGGAGCCCCGACTCTGAGAGGTGCACACAGCTCCGCCGCCTAAGCACACCGGCCACAGCCAGCAAATCCTCCCGTGGAACACCACGGCCCCTCCCCGGTCTTCAATCCCAACTCACTGCCCTAACGTCCAGTCCTGCCCACGGCCAAGGGGTCCCTGCCGTGCGGCCCAACGCGGGCGGTCCCCATGAAGACCCTGCAAACGCACGGCGGCAGCATCGACCAGGGCGGCCCCACTCACCCCGCTATCTTGTTCCGGAGCTTCTTACTGGGGATAATGGCGATCTCCTCGCACACGCGCTTGTTGGTGTGGAAGTCGTTGCCCAGGCGCGTGTAGTACTTCTCGATGATGACCCGGGCCGCCTTCTTCACGGTCTTGGTGCGAACGCGCCCCTGCGGGTGGAGAAGACAGGGTCACCGCGAACCAGGACACCCACCTGGCGGCGGCCCGCAGCAGGGTCCGCAGGCTGGGACCGAGCGCGGGGGAGAGGGACGGCGAGGGCCGGCCGGGCGGTGCAGGAGCGCGGGGATCGACTCGGAAGCCAGCGGCCCGCAGAGGCTCCGGCCTGACGCGGCCCGGCGCCCCATCCTGCGGGTTAGAAGCCGCGGAAAGAGGTGGATGGAGGTCGATTGTGGGAAACAACAGCTTCCGAGAAGAACACCTACCATCTTGGCGGGTCCCTGGTGAAAGAGGAAACAGGAAGCACAAGAGAGGCCTATAAAGCGCAGGCTAGAAAGCCGCTTCCGCTTGACCCGGGACGCGCTGAGCCAAGGCGGGAGCGCCGCGGCGACCCCTGGCGGTGCGGGGCGGAAGTGCGGACGGCCAGCCACCCACCGTGAGCGGGTCTCCCGTGTCCAAGCCCCAGCCCGCTTAGCGGTCTTTGGACCAGCTTCTCTACACCGGTGCTTCTGTGACCAGATAGTGCATTTGATTGCTCCAGACCAGGGTGAGGGGAGCAGGCCGAGTCCCTGGGAAGGCCAACTGGGGGCGTGGAAAGGTGGAGTAAGGGATGTCACCCTGCCCAGAACCCCCACCCAGTCCATGGGTCAGAGATTTGTCCTGCTAGCCTGGTGGAAACCCGGGTAAACTGGGAGAAGCTTATCTCATGTTTTCCCCTTGGCTCAAAAACATCACCTTATGGGAGGGGCTTTTCCTCCAACTTACATAGCCATCACTACCCCAAAGCGGCTCTCATTTTTACTACTTGTCACAGTGACGTGCCTTAGTTTTCTCCACTAGGGGGGAGCTCCATGACAACAGGGCCGTTTGGTTTAGCTACTCGGGGTGCCTGGACAGTGCCCAGCCTGAAGCTCTCAAATATGTAAGCCAAGGGCCCCGCTCACCTTGCAGTATTCCCAACAACCGAGACACCTGCAACCACCACTGTCTTCAGGCTGTTTCCGCCATACCCATCCTAAAATCAGGTTCTCTCAAGCCCCCAGCACAGGCCATGCTTGGTGGCCTCATTAGCCCATGGAGTACCCTGCCCCCACCCTTCAACTCTGCAAAAGGAGTCCCTAGGCCCCCACCTGTCGGAAGAAAAGGCTGGGCTGGCCAGGTTGGGTAAGTTAAGGGGCACAGAGTTGTGCCTCATCCCTCAACCTACCTACTCGTCACCTTGGTCAGTCCAGTCTGAACTGAATGGGAATGGAAGGCTGCAGGACAGGAAGCTGCCCTCTGTGGAGAAGGTAAGAGGAGACCAAGAGGGAGGGCAGACTTTCCCGAGTTGCAGGAACTTACTTGACCAGCAAACTTCAAGCCACCGTGCTGCCAGCCAGGCCTCAAACGAAAGGTGGGGTCTCTCTCCTTGGCCGAGGGACTCCCAACCCCCCTGGGTGAGCTCTTGCACCTCTCACAGAAGGGAGAGGGCAGGGTTCCCTGCACCTATTCTCCCAAAGGATCAGCCCAGCAGATGGGCCCAGGTGCAACATACCTGACAAAATCCACAGACCCTCTCACCTCACAAATCCTGGGAATCTGAGAGCATGAGGGCTCTCTGAAGAACAGCCAAAGTACCATGAATGACGCCCTCCCTCTCAGAAATGAACTGGGTCAACACAGGCGAGTCCGAGAGGATGGAAGCTCCTGATGAGACAATGGTGCACAGCGCCTGAGCAGCTGTCCCAGGTCCTCCGAGCTGGCCCTGGGCTAAGAGGAGCCCCTAGAAGCTTAAGTGAGGGCTTTTCACACTTGGACTAGCAGTACCCACCTGCCAGAGAGGCACCTCCAAGGTGCACTTGACCAAGGAAATGACCAAGAAGTACTTACAGGGGCAAGTCTCCCACACGATCCCACCATCCACCTGGGTACAATCTCATCATAGAAAATCCAAGGAAATGTGAGTTTTTACTCTGGAGTCTTACTTATTACCCACCCCTCTGGCCCCAAGCCCCCTCCCCTCAGACACAGAGACAAGAACAGAACTCTGCTGCAACGTGTTTATTATGTGCCAAAAAAAACTACACCACAGCTTACTCCACACATCTGTAGGAGAGTGCAGTCTTGCCTGCATATACTACAATGAGGTAGAGACTTCACACACAGCTTCACAAAACCCACAGAGTAGCTGGGATATGCGACAATGCAACGTCAGCTCAGCGGGGGGTCGGGGGGGATGACACTGGTTCTTTGGCACACAGCTTCCCAAAGAGGGGCAAGTCATTTTTTTTTTTTTTAAATAAAAAGAAAGAGTCAAGTTTTCAAATCCCAGTAGCATTTCCGTCCACTGCAACTGTTGCTCCATACATTTCTCAAATCAAAGAAACAAGGGAAGGGTACTTGTCCCCTCTGAGAGAACGGGCTCCTGTGAGCCTTCGTCTGCCCCCACCAAAAAGCAGCCCTTTTTAGCTCAGTTACAAAAGAAAGAAGTCCTGTAACTTTGTGATTAAAAACTTCTATCAACCCCCCCCCAATAAGTGCAACTTAAGAAGGTGCAATAAACCATTTAAACCTATATACAGCAGCTGCTCAAATACCATTTACCTGGTCCAGTTTGCAATTCAAAAAATTTTTTTTTCTTGGTTGCAAATTTTTTCCCCTTCATTCGCAACTGTAAGAAACAGTGACCAGCAGTCCCCAGACACAAATTTGCTATAATGTTAAAAGCTGCCAGGAAAGAAAAAAAAAATCTCTTGTTCCAAATGACTTAAAAACTATTTTAAGGAGTGTAAAAAGGAACCGGTAAAAACCCTCGAGCATAAAATATGAAATATGATTTTGGTTTAAATGAAGAGCAAAGTCTCCTTGTTGTTTACAGTAAAAAACACCAGCTGAACACTCAGTTTATGCCGTTCAGGTGGGGGTTAAATAAATGGAAAGGCACTGTATGGCAACTGCAAGAATGAAACCAACGAGACCTGCGCATCACCACCATCAGTATTGCAAGGAATGTAAAAAAAGCGCTTTTAATAAATAAACCTAGATGTAGGCATCATGTCAATACCTTCTGGACACGTAGTTCTTTTTTGCTTTTCATAGGCAAAATGAGAAACTAAAATCTGGGAAAACTACAGAGTCGCCTGGAGGGTGAGCCAGAGGGTCCTTGCCCTGGCCCAGCCCCTGAAAACAAACCCGACAAAACTCATTGTGCATTAATTAGTGCAGAAACAAAGACAGACTCAGCAAGTGCAAAGGTGACTAGATCTTCCCTTGTCCTCGGGAAGCCAGCTCCCTGGTCGCCGGTGGCCAGGTGGTGCAGGCTGCTGCCTGACCTGCCAGCCTCGGGCGTTACAGGCCAGCGGGCAAGGCCGGCTCCTCTAGCTGGAATCCCGGCTCTTCTGGTTCCGCATCAGGGGGCTGTGGTGGCGCAGGCCCTCCGTGCTGTGCCGCCAGTGCCAGCAGCTCCGGCAGAAGTACTTGAAGCACACCTGGTGCGGGGGAGAAAAAGGGAGACGGCACCCGTCAGCTCCACTTTCCAGGGAGGGGGGATTCCTGGGGCCTCTGTGGGGCTAGCAGAGAGGGTCTCAGGGAACCCTCTCACCCTGACCAGGCCGGGCTCCCACTGTGTACGGAGACTGCAGCTCTCCTCCCTGGCCCTTCTCCCGCCTACAGAGCCGCTGCATCACTTGCTGCTGATGTGTAAACGTCTGCAGACTGACTCCAGACCCTCACGTAGACGACATGCCTTCCTCTTCACCTACAGGAACAGCACCCCGTCTCTGTTCCACCTCTTGCTCTGAGCTGTGTAACCTCTAAGAAGCCACTGACCTCTGACCAATTACCTGAAAACGAGGGGTCGTCTGTAAAAGATCTGACACCCAAAGCCTGCTATGAAGGCTGATCAGACACATGCTCGTCCTCAGGCTTGACCCAGCAACCCCAACATGCTGCACACCCTCATCTGGGAGCCACCGTTTAACCAGTCTACCCAGGGACTCCAGGCCTGAGTGACAGCGTCACTACACGATGAGGCATGGGGGGACTGCCAGGCCCCAACTCCCCTCCTCACAGTAGTACAGACCAGCAACGCTGGCCCCACTGGACACTTGTCAGATTTTTGGAGTCTCGGGCCCACTCCAAACCCTCTGGATCACAGCCTGCATTTAAACAAGGTCCTCAAGAGATGTGTACGCACTTCAAAGCGTGCAAAGCACTTTTGCCGACAAACGTCCCAGGTCTGTGCGCCACCACCCAGAAACGGCCAAGGGAAGCTGCCATGCTGCTGTCTGCCTGTGTCTGGCAACGGGCACACCAGGGGAGAAGTCAAAGCAGTCCAGAGGTTCAGAAGTGAAAGAGGGGTCCCTGAGCGGGGGAGTCAGCCTCGAGGGCCTAGGAATTCGAACAACCCCGCCTGGCTCACAGGTCCCGCTGAGCATATCCACTCAGGTTCCCGCCATCTTCAGAGCCCACTGATGGGTCAGCAATAAGGCCACACTGTCTGCCAACATCCAGCACAAGGAGAAGGCCAAGTGCCAAGACTCAACTGAGGGAGCTTTCCCAATAGTTTCGGGTCAAACTACCAAAGTGTGCCCCTGGTCTGACGCCAGCACCTCCTCTGTGCTCAGACAACCACAGGGTACCCGAGAACACCCACATTCTGTGACAAGCATGGTGTGACCACTTTTAACTAAGGGTGCGGACATTCTAGACACCTCAAGTGCCCAGGACACTCACCTGATCTCGACAGAAGAAAGGGCCAGGCTGAGAGCTGCAGATATGACACAGAGAATCTTCTAGGTAGGGGTCGATCTGAACCTAAACAAAGCAAAACAGGAGAACCAAGTGGCTCTTCTCGGCAGGAGGCCATGGGCCTGGGGGGAGGGTGCATCACTGTGTCGGCTGTGTGAATGCAGGGTGTCCGGGTCAGAGGGACCTGCGGAGACTACGGGCATTGAGCAGAGACCCTCGAGGACAGGTGAGCACCAGGGCCAGGCTGCCAGCCTCTGCAATTTGGGTGACCACACACATACCTGCTGGTCTTCCCAGCACACTGTACCCCACACTCTACCTCCCAAGCAACAGGGAAGTGTTCAGAGGACACACAAGAGAAGGGAGCCAGGTTCCTAGCTAGGCCACAAATACCACAGCCAGGAAGGCACCCACGAAGCTAGAAGGCTCAACAGTCCCCCTGCCTCCTCCTGAGTCTGCAAGACCAGGCTCAACCCCAGACCCAAACCCCTGTGAGTCCCCAGGGGCTTGGCTCTCTCCCCTGGGCATACCCAGCACAGGTACAGCTCCCGTCTCAGGCCTGTCCTGGGTAGTAACTGGCCCAGAGGAAGGGACAGGCCAGCCTCCTCACCTTCTTGGTGAACTTGGTGGTCTTGATCTCCACGAAAGCAGCACTGACAGCTTTCAGGTAACTGCGTTGGTTATTGAAGGTCACACGGCCAGACCCTTTGCAGAAACACAGCACAAATTGCCCTTTTAGCCGAATTCTCCCAAATGTCGCCTGTCAACGCTCAGGAAACCCTTTGTCTAGACCACTGATGTCCAATACAGATGTAATGTGAGCGACTTATATAATTTTAAGTTTCCTACTAGTCACGTTTAAGTGGGAAATAAAGTGGTGGAATAAATTTTAATAATATATTTCACTTAACCCAATATATCCAAAACCTTATGATTTCAACATGTGGCACTAGCCAGCCACATTACAAGCACTCAGCTGGTGGCTACCATACTGGATGGCATAAACCCAACAGGAATGGGGGAAGGATCTGCTGACCGGCATGGGGAGGGAAGAGAGCCCTTGGGTATAAGCAGATGCACAGGTAAGATTAAAGGGCTCAGAGTAGAAGCCAAGATGCTGATAGAACTTCTCTGAAGGTGGGTCCAGCATCCACACCCTCATCTGAGGTCCTCCAAGGCCTGGCAGGGAGCTGGGACAGCCTCACCCTGCCAGATGCCACCTGAAGTCCCTGCCCTCAGTCTGTGGTGCAGCACCGATGAGCCCCCGGCTCCTTCCTGACCAGACTCAGTGTGGGGAGGCATACCAAGTGTGTGGGGAGGTGGGTTAGCCACGTCTCGCTTAGAAAGTTCAGGCTCGGCTCCACCAAACCCATCACTGAGCTGATTCTGTCATGTCTGGGGAAGTGACCTCCTGTCTGAGGGGCTGGCCGAGACGCCCTGAGCTAGGACAGCAGAGCCCATGACTGCTGTCTGGTTGCCCCGAGTGCTCCTTCAGTCTGACCTGGTCTTTGACCCGACACAAAGGCCACTTTTCAAGAACATTTAATAAAGGAAACCAGGCAAGTTCAGAAAAGTACTGGCCTTTGAGTGAAGTACGACCTGTTGTCTGTCCCAGGAGGTTTGGCGCTGAGCTTCCCACCCAGGTTTCCTGTCTCACTTTCAGCTCCCAGGGCCCCTATCACTGTTTCCCCTTCGTGGGAGACGGGGGGAGGGTGGGTGCAGACAATGCCACTACGCTCTGGTGTGCGTCCACCTGCAGCCCTGGGTCAGGCCTCTCCACTCCCACGGGGAAGTGTCACGATCCTGGCTACCGCCCGGGACCCCAGCTCTTCCACACAGAAGCAGGACGCTCACCGATGGGATACTTGTGCTTGTCCGTGTCGATCCCGGCGTATACCACTCCACCAAACAGGTCGTTCAGGATGGCAGCCAGGGCCTCGGCATTGAGCATCCCATGCAGAGCGCCCACAAACACCGTCCTGCTGGGGTCGAGTCTCTGAGACGGGCTTCGGACAAAGTTGCTGTCAGCCAAGACCCAGGGGATCACTTGCACCTGAAAACCACCCACAGGTGTGTCACTCGGCAGGGAGCCAGGCAGGCTCTTGTCGGGAGAGAAACCAGCTGGGCTGCCGAGGCTAGGGCACGGGTGAGAAGGTGCTATGGCCCAGCACACAGGCCTCCCTCGCCCCAACCCAACTAGAGTTGACTTTTACTGAGTCCAGGTGACGAAATGGTCACAGCAAGTGGTCGAACAGCAGTCACTGATCCTGGAGAGCAAGTGAAATAGTACCAGACTGCCACACCCAGGAACCCAGCACCGTGTCAGAACCGTCAGCTGTGGTTCCAACAAAGGACCGTGGACACTGATGAGCAGAGGCATGGTCCACAGTCCCCTGGCCCGAAAGGGTTCACAGGGACCTCAAGGATAGGAGCTGGAAGGCAGAGGGCGGGACGCGTACGGTATCTGTGAGACAGTCACTGGCCCAGCGCAGGGGCAGTGGGAGTGGCTGGTCACTGAGGGCTCACAGGGCAGGGAAACAGCAGGGCAGGAGCTGACCCTGCCTCTGATTCCCAAGCCTGGAACAAAACCTGGCTGAGCAGGCAGAAGATTCCGCAATGAAGTGCACCAACAGATGACCAGAAAGTGTTCTGGAAGGTCAGTGTGCAAAGATCTAAAGTAAAATGTCTCGGAGCAAGAAGAGTGAGGGAAAACCAGCACAGAGGCAGAAACAGTCGTTCTGAGGCCAGGAGAGGAAGCCCTGAAGAAAGCCAGGGCTCTGGGCACGGAGCAGCCAAGGCACGGCGACGCAAGGGAAGAGTGGGCAGAGCTCCGGCCCCTGGGCCTGCTGGGACAGCCAGGAAGATCAGGACTGGCGGCTGCAGGCCTAGATGCCTGGGGCTGAGAGCCTGCAGAAGTTACTACGGGAGCCTATTCCACCAGGACATGAAAAACCCATTTTGCTTTTTCCATTCCCACAGGGACGCAGCACCATCTGGTCCACATTCAAGGGCCACCAGGCTCTCTGAGCTTTTTCTTACACTAAACAGAAGAGTTTAGGACTGCAGGGCACACCAGAGAAAGGCCCATGGGAGGTGGGGCTCAAGCAGGACATGGGGCTGGAGAGGTGAGTCTGGGTCTTAAGGCAGGAGCAGAGCCACACAGTGAATAATAGACCTGCTCTGGGAAGGAAGAGGGAAGGGAGCCAGACACTGACAACATGGTGGTGGAAAGGGACACGAAGGAAGACAAGGCAGAGAGATGGGACAGCCTACAGTCAGCGCACCAGAGAGATGCTACTCACTACAGGGTGACGAGAGGAAGAAGGGACAGGACGGTGTCGGCAGGGACTGAGGAGGGGGTCTGGGCTGGGCCCACTGTGGGGGCAGGGCAGGGATGGAGGAGCATGCTCACAGGGGTGTGGGCACGAGCTCGGGGGGGGGGGGGGGGGCTATGGTCGTCATGGGCAGCCAGAGGATGAACCTGCCCTGTTACTGAGGCAAAACATAAACTGAAACCAGGAAACATCTAAAAAACAAAGCCAGCCTCGTTCCATGCATTATTTATTTTAATTCTGATGTGAGCATCTCAACAGAATAGACATTTCCCCACTCATCCTACAGACTTGAACAGACTTTACTTTCTAGAGCAGTTTTAGGTTCGCAGCAAAACTAAGCTCCAGCCCCTCATACCTCTGCCCCTCCCCATGCACAGCCACCCCACCATCAACATCCTGCTCCAGAGGGTGCATCTGTTACAATCAACCTCCACGGACACATCATTGTCACCCCAAGTCCACAGATCACAGCAGGGCTCACTCAGCGCATGCCATGGGTTTAGACACACGTGGAAGGACATATATTTGCCATTTTAGGGTCACAGAGTCGTCTCACTGTCCTAAAGACCCTCCAGGCCAAACCGATTCATCCGCCTCTTCCCCCATGACCCCTGGCAACTGCTCATCTTCTTACTAAAATAGGCATTTCAATTCCATTTTACAGGCAAGGAAATGACATTTCAGAGATATTAACTATCTAGTTCAATGTCACAAAGTGACATGCTCTGGGACCAGAATTAAAAAAAAAAAAAACACTGGTCCTAAGTTCAACTACTCCCTGTAAGAGATGTGTGGTGATGATGGTTCCTCATGACCTAAAGGGAGTTCTGGGCTCAGGAGCCAGCACTAGTTCCAAAAATCTTCTCAAACATCATCCGCTAGAACCACGTGGGGAGCTTGGCTGAAGAGGGGGTTCTTAAGCTCTACCCAACCGGGTGCAGTGAGTCTGAAAAGCGGCCCAAACATCCGCAATGAGATGCCAGGTAGGGAACCTGGGCTAGAGACCCAAGGTGCGAAGGGCACCCAAGGCTGACACCAGAGAAGGTGTCAGGAGAGACCACATGTGGAGAGCTACATGTCCAGGACGGGAGGGAAGCAATGACCACAGGTGGCCTGCAGAGTTTACCCGCCAGACTGGAAAGTAGCCGGCAGACAGCGTGATCTCCATGGGCAGGAGCACACACATAGGGCCAACAGGTTTTTTTTTAAATGTGATTGAGCCCTGGCCAGTTTGGCTCAGTGGTTAGAGTGTCGGCCCGCAGACCAGAGAGACCCGGGTTCGGTTCCCACTAAGGGCATGTACCTCGGCTGCAGTTTGTCCCTGCCCCAGTTGGGGTTGTGGGGGTGGCAGCCAGTCGATGTGTCTCTCTCACATAGATGTTTCTCTTTCTCCCTCCCACTATCTGAAGATGAATGTAAAAATGTCCTCAGGTGAGGATAAAAAATATAAATACATTAAATAAAAATGTGATTGAGAGTATTTTGTGTATTTGCTGTGAGGCAGGAGCAGCCGTCTTGCCTCAGTAGGAACTCTCGCCTGCAGCCTGAGTGTCCACCCACCCCAAGAAAATGTGGCCTCACAGGTCAGCCGCCCAGACCTGGAGAGGACATGGCGCTAACTCACCTCTTTGCAGCGCATCCTTCGGCTGGACATCTTGAAGTAATGCTCACTCAGGCCGTCGGGGCTCAGCGCAGCATGAGAACAAGCCTGCAGCAAGGCCCGGACAGACTTCTCCAGTTCGAAGACCAGATACACATACCCTATTCCCAGTGAAAGAAGACACTGCATCAATATCCCTCAAGGCTACTCCTCAGCCTTGGTTTTGCAGCTGGGAGTGTCTTCCAGGAGAGATGACTTCATGTGTAAGACACAATCTCGTCCTACTCCTGAGGTCTTGGTGAATGGAGCACCTGCTCTGCCCGATGCCCAGGCCAAGGCAGGGAGACGTGTCCATGTCCCACCAGAGTAGGGAAGGGACTGGCAAGGCAGGACACAGACCTGTCATACCACACAGCTCTCCACCCAGGACACAGAGCGTGTGCGGGTCAGCTGAGCCGGCTTTCCTGGCTGGAAGGATGGCGGGTCTGCGGCCTACCTGCGGGGGT
Source organism: Molossus molossus (assembly GCF_014108415.1). Lineage (NCBI taxonomy): Eukaryota > Metazoa > Chordata > Mammalia > Chiroptera > Molossidae > Molossus > Molossus molossus. The sequence continues at coordinate 2,734,172 of NW_023425360.1, read as the reverse complement.
GGGGTGCTGCTCTACAAGCCTAGTTACCACTGGTCCAGTTCACCGGAACATTTCCAGTGAGATGGGGCAGAGTGAAAATAGCACCTGCTCCTTTCTACAGGGAAGGGATCTCATTTCAGACCAGTGAGGAATCAGATGCTTGGTCCTCATTCCTGCCAACTCCAAAGGGATCTCAGAATTAGGTCAGACAACAACGTAACTGGGGAGGGGAGGCAGGCAAAGGACAGTTTTTCAAACGCCTTGTTTTGAGAGGAAGAAAGCTGCTGGGCCCAGGTCTGGGGGAGTACACAGAAGTTTCACACGGGGGTTTCAGAGGCAGCTCCGACCGCAGGTAAGTTTGGACGGATGGACTGTTAGCGCAGAAGAAACAGAAGGGTGTGCTAGCTGGAGAGCAAGGCCCGGAGAGCAGTGCTGACGACTGAAAGCTGTGTGCTCCCAGTGCCCGAAACCACGGCACCAGCATGCAGCGGTGACATCCCAGCACCCCTCAGTGCAATTATGTGTAGGGAGGAAAAAAGCTCCTACCATGTCTTTATTACCTTTAGGCATATTACCTTTGGGAGGACACCGGGGGTGCTTGCCATCCTTACCAGGCCACTCCACACTCAAAGAGCCAAAAACACGGAAGGTGTTAACCAATCCAGCTGCAAAGAGACGGGAAAGAACGGCGGAGCTGAGGCGCACCCTCCCCAGGGAGGCACGGCACAGGCTCACCAGGACTCTCCCAGGCTCACCGTCCCTGACAACTCAGAATGGACCCTGGTCTCAGGGGCCAATGTAAGCACCAGATACAGAGCACGATGGGCAGCTACGATGTGCACCCTCCCTCCAGGGCTCCTGGAACACCCTTTGCTCAGGCAGAGGTCAGCCTCAGCCTCCAGTCCAAGCTTCGTGCTCCTAAAAGGCCCCACTTTCAACGACTGAGGCAGGAGGTCCCGGAGGCAGCTCACCTTCCGTGATATCCCAAGGAACGCCTCCGAGGAACACTTTGCAAGAGTAGACGGGGTTCTTGTAGCTCCGGGGAGGAAGCTGGCCACTCCAGGTACAGGTAGCTTCATTCACAGCTTTGGTGGAAGAGAAAGAGAGAAACAGGTCAGAGAATCAACAAACTCACCGCCCTTCTCTGGGGTGAAGCTGCCCAGGAGGAACTGGACAGGCCACAGTCGCAGCCGCACTGCCTGGCAGAATGTCCATGACTCTTCTGGAAGGCTGGAGCCTGACTCCTCACCAGTCCTGTCAGCCCAGTAGGGTAACCCTAATTTATTAGTTCTGCCTCTATTAAAACTAATAAACATGTAGGGTGAAAATGGTCAGAACCTAAGCTATTTTCAAACATGTAACGGGTGATTTAACCACAAACCAGTTTTAATCTAATCACTGCTTACAATACTAACTTCATTAAAATTACAATTTTGTATATGGTATCCCGAAGGCTGACTGGTCCAAACGGGCCCTCATCCCCCAACATCCACACAAGAAATGTTCGACTCTGCTTTCCCTGTCTTCGCTCTGAACTCATGAATCAGAGAAGTCAGGACACTGCCAAGAAAACCCACCACCAGCAACCCAGCAAGAGTGTCACACTGTTCCCAAGCCAGAGCCAGGCCCACCGCCAGAGCTGTCCGTCCAGTGCCCGAACAAACACCGGCCTTCTGTAAAAGGATGGATTTCCCACCAACCTCTCAGCATCCGATGTAGACCAAAGACAAGTCTGTCCAAACCCACTGTGAGGTTCCTCTGACTCCAACTCAGAACACCTCATTAAGAAACCCTTGTGGATGTGTAGAGGAGACCACTCTACTGTTCGGCCCTGACAGTTTCTAGAGGACTCTCTGTTCTTGGTGACCAATTCAGCCTTCTGTCCCTCTTTCATCCTGTGCCCACCCAGTCTGTGCCATTCCAGATGAGAGACGGACCTCGTGGCCATGGCCAGGCCTTGCCCACTGCAGTCCCCTCCTCCAGTACTGGGTCAGAGGCCATGAAACCAACCCTCATTTTCACTCAGCACGATGGCATGGAAGCCATTCCCTAAAGGCACAGGCCCAGTGTGTTGCTGCAGCAAGAAATCGGGCACCATCAGCAATATTTTGTGAACAAAAACAGAAGTGGATATAATAATGGCTTCGTCCAAAAGCGTGGTAACGTCGTTTCACAGGAAAACAGTGCACTGGAGAAAGGACAAGGTGGGCTGCCAAAGCCATGATGTGAACAGGCCAGCGGCACTACCAGGGCAGAATGAGATCAGGTCCAGCTCGGTGAGCAGAAAGACAAACACGCTGAAGCCTCTGCAAACATGGAACCGAGACACTGAACGCTGGCCTGGCCATCACTCCAGCACCTCAGACCGTGGTTGGTGGGCGCCTCCCTGAAGCCTTAGTAAACAAACACTTCTGGAACTCGTTTACTTCCAAGTACACGTAGAAGATGAAAAACAGATGTCATACGTGTTTAAGGTCATGTGAATGGCAGAGGGTCTGTGGGAGACCAGGACACTGGGGACATCCCTTACCTTGGAGGCTGCCCACCCCAGTGCACCCGAGGTTACCAGTCAGAGAGCCTCGGGGAAGAAAGCTCCAGCAGGGGTTGTGTCCGACATGTCTCTGAATTAGAAAGGGGAGGGAGACAAAACTCTGAGCATCACGTTCAGGGTTTCCCATGAGAGAATAAAACTGGACAGCTGAGCACGGCCAACCTCCAGGGAAGAGCACAGGTGAGAGGACCCAACCCTCCAGGAACAGCCCTGTGCTCCAGGTCACCGCCTCCTTCCTCTCTGCGAGCCTCAGAGAATCCCGACGTTACCCCCATTAGCACTTACTCCACAGAACAGACCACGCTCTGCAGATCCAGAGACTTCACCATGCAACCAAGTCCTCTTCCAGACAGCGCACCATCCACAACCCACGGCTGCGTACTCCGCTCCCGGGACGAGCCTCGGGCCCCAGTCCTGCACACAGCCGCACTCACCTGCCGCCTGCCGGTGCAGCCTGGCCTCTCTCTCTATGCTGAAGGGGTCTTTGGGAGCTTCCAGGAGGTCCCAGGATGGCCACACAGAGGCCCCGGGCCATCTCTTCGATGCACTGGTTGGGGAGGGAGTGACTGCAGCGAGAGCAGCTTGCTCTTGGTCCATCCGGGACCCAACCCCCATCTTTAAAGAATCTCTGGGGCCACCCCCAGTCAGAGACAGGAAGGGCAGAGGGGGGGAGATGCGAAGGCTTGACTGGGGGAGGAAAAGGGAGATACAGGTTTTTAAAGGATAGTTTTGTAACAAGAGTAATCATCACACTGTAGAAATTATGAAAAATACCATTAAGCATTTGATGTATTTTTTTCTCAGCATTTTTAAGATGTTGTCCTACTATAATTTAAACACATTCTCTTCTCCCAAAGTCAACTTTTTTTCCCCCATATTGCCAGACAGTCTTCAGAAACATTTTTAATTAATTTATGATATTCTATTTAGGGAATAAGCTACATTTCCCTGACCTACTGTTCTACTGGGAAACATTTAGATACTCTGAGTTTTCAGGATTACAAATAAATACTTTAAGATGTAGCTTCATATTTTGTGTTCCCTTTGGTCAGATTCCTAGGTCTAGAACAGTGGTTCTCCACCTTCCTGACGCCACAACCCTTTGATACAGCTCCTCGTGTTGTGGTGACCTCCAACCATAAAATTATTTTCATTGCTACTTCATAACTGTAATTTTGCTACTGTTATGAATCACCATCAGAAATATGCGTTTTCCAATGGTCTCAGGTGACCCCTTTGAAAGAGTCGTTCAACATCCAAAGGGGTCATGACCCACAGGTTGAGAACCGCTAGTCTAGAATCAAAATGTTTCCTATGCAGGGGCGGAGGGCTTTCTATCAGAAATGTGTGAGAACGCGAGTTTCACTCCAGGATTGTACCAAGGCTTTCAATTCTACTGATGTAAGTGGGTACAATGGTATCACATTATCAAACAAACAAACTGGCCCTGGCCTGTTTGGCTCAGTGGTTGAGCGTCGGTCCGCAGACCAAAGAATCTCGAGTTTGATTCCGGTCAAGGGCATATACCTGGGTTGTGGTTCGGTCCCCGGCCCTGGTCGGGGTTGTGTGGGAAGCAACCAGTCGATGTGTCTCTCTCACATCAATGTTTCTCTCTTGCTCTCCCTCCCTCCCACTCTATCTGAAGATAAGAGGAAAAATACCCTCAGGTGAGGATTAAAAAAAAAACTAACTAAAATAATTCCTCAACAGAGTATTTCCCCAAAGTTCAAATACTACCTCTAGTCCCTCTTCTCTGAGTTGTCTGTCCAAATCCCTTCGTCAATTAACCTTTGGGGTGAGGTACCTGAGAAAGTTCAACAAAATCCCAAAATATTAAAGGTACATTTCCAAGACTGAGCCCCATCTAAAGTTACATAACCAGAAGCACCTCATCTCAACCCATTTATAGGGGAGGAAACTATGGCCCAGAGAAGCAAAGGACCCTGCTTGTGGGGACCCCATTGGAAGCCTCAGCCAGGGCGAGGGCTGACCGGAGACAAGGGGGGTGCTCACAGTCGTGCTGTGAATGGGGAACTGTAACCACAACCAGGTCTCCAGTCCTGGATACAGAGGAGAAGAGGGTAGAGAATTAAGGCCTTCCATTCACTGAACAGTCAGCTCAGGGGACTCCACTTTAGGATGATTTCTCACTGCCGTTCCCACACACTTCCTTCTGGTAGCCCCTTTCCTCGTCTAATCCACTTGCCGACTCTGCGTAGCTATAGGTAAGGGGCACAGATACAAAATGAACTTGGAGGCAGTATTTCATTCATAGCAGCCTCGAACTGAGAGTTGGCGTGAATCAGAGAAAAGAATTTGGGAGCCAGAGTCACTCAGGTCTAGATTAAAATCCTGGCCCTGCTAACAACTGGCACACCTCAGAGATTCTGCAGGACTGGTTCCAGACCACCCCAAGAGAGAGAGTCTCACAAGAAGGCAAGTCGTAATCTTTTTGCTGGTGGAGGGTCTTGTCTTAGTTTGTAGAAAATGCAACACCCGGGCACCACAATAAAACAAGGTATGCCTGTAATTTTTTTATATAATCACTTACAAATTTTGAGGCCTCACACAAAGATACATAAATGATACTGTGTAAAGGCTAAAGAAAACCCAGGAAGCAGAACTCTGCTGGGATCCCCCACATTTGCTTGTGAAATAACTGTTACCCAACAGCTCTTAGAGTAACTCACAAAGAGAGTCCTAGGCTCAGGTCCTGAAATGCGTCGCTCAATGGGTGCACAAAGCATCCTCTATTCTGTTCTGTTGAGGTCGACGGCCTCCACCCCTCCCAGCATTCTAGTGGACATGCCAGCACACTGCCCTCCCACCTGTTCCGACGAGCTACATACGATCAAGTCTGAGAGGTGGTCTGATCCGGAGCTGAAGCCACTGGTATCCGAGTCGGAGGGGCTGCTGGAGCGGGAGTCCAGGATGGGCCGCGTGTCCAGGCGGGACCCTCTCACTGAGGGTGCTGGGAACTTGTCCACCACGTCAGATCCAAGGGGGTCCAGCGGCAGGAAGCTCAAGGGAGGCTTCCCCAAGACAGTGCCCAGTGGGTTGTGGAGCATGTTCAGTACTAGGGGAAAAAAGGGGAGTCTTGTGACCTCTTAGTTTTCTTTCCAGCCAACAGCCCTCGCTCTTCTCCCAAAGCCACCCAACGAGATACGCTGAGGACAACCGCTGAAAACACGACAGAACCACAACTCGCATGTAACAAGCTGACACACCTCTGGTACTGATACCGGCCACCCAAGGCCCACAAGAGGCAGTTACAGGACGGCCTTCCAAAGACCACCGACCCTGCTGCAGCAGAAGCAACAAAACTTCAGCTTTCAGACACCTGAGCTGAGGAGGCAGTGCTGGCACTTGGAGAACTGTGCCACCAGGGACCCCGATCATAGCTGCTATTAATGTCTGGGTACACACGCCCACGTTGCCACAGGAGACACCTTCAGCACGAACCATGATCCTTCCTTACTGCCTGCCAAAGCGCTCATTAGAATCCCCACCTTCTAACACTACGCAGCTAAAATAGAGAACTTCGTGCCACACCCTGGAGCCCTGGTGCAGCGTGAGCAAGCTTCTCCTCTGAGAGCCCCTCTATGCAAGGGTCTAGCATATGTGGGCTCTCTTCTACGCACCCCGAATGACACTCATTTGGAATGGAAGCAGAATGATGTTCTGCTTAAGCCCGCTCTGGCTTGAGACAAACCTGGAATGAAGCCTAGGTCTGACCCTCCTCCATGTGGCCGTGTGCTCTGGGGAGCTCGGAGTGTCTCCACTTGGTGGTGGCACCTTGGGTGGAATACAGGCTATTTCACGACACTGTCAGGAAAGCGCTCCACACACAGACAATATTTAAATGTGAAATGTCAAAGTGTGTGAAGTCGAGCCCAGGAGAGACAAAGGAGCATCCACCAGAGAGCAAGGAGATCAAGGGTGGTTTGCACACCTTAGAAAAGGCAGCGGAGTGGGCTCTGGGAGTCACCAAGGGAAGCCCAGCACAAAGCACCAGCCCAAATGGCTCGTGCACAGTCAGCAAGGGCTACAGTTATGTCTTCACCCAAGGTTTAAAAACAAGTGTATCTCAAAGAGTCAAAAAGCAACATGGGTGCCACTTTTCTCATGTATCAATCTGTGTTCACTATGGTCTTGGTACATCTGTTCTACCAGCCTCAAGTCCTTCAACTAACCTGCAAGTTTTTAATTTTTTTGCCATGTCCACAAAGAAATCTTGAGGCTTTGTCAGATTCCTGTGTCAGAGATAAGAATGATCTCTACTGCATCCCCTAATCTGACAAGCCTATCTTAAAACAAAAAGGCAGGACAACCCTGGCCAGTTTGCTCAGCAGTTAGAGCGTTGGCCTGTGGTTCAGAGAGACCTGGGTTCGGTTCCCACCAAGGGCATGTACCTTGGCTGCAGTTTGTCCCCGGCCCTGGTTGGGTCATGCAGGAGGCAGCTACTCGATGTGTCCCTTTCACGTCAATGTTTCTCTCTCTCTCTCCAACTCTATCTGAACAAAATATGGAAAAATGGCCCTGGCCGGTTTGGCTCAGCGGTTAGAGCGTCGGCCTGCGGTCCTGAGAGACCCGGGTTCGGTTCCCGCTAAGGGCATGTACCTCGGTTGCAGTTTGTCCCTGGCCCTGGTTGGGTCGTGTGGGTGGCAACCACTCGATGTGTCCCTTTCACGTCGATGTTTCTCTCTCTCTCTCTTCCTCCCACTCTATCTAAACATAAAATGGAAGAAATGTCCTCGGGTGAGGATAAAAAAAATAAAAAAAAGGACAGCCCACACTGGCCACTAATAAATTCCACGTCCCGAAGTGCTCACAGTTCAGTCACCTGCTCTCCTCTGGACCAGGCTCGATCATGCTCCTACCATCAGAACAGCCACCTCCACTGCTGCACACCTAGACTGCTAGACACCGCTGGAAGCACCTTCGGTAAACAGTCTCCACTAAATCTTAAGAAGTGGGCACTGTTACCCCATCCTAACAAAAGGAAACCAAGGCTCGAGAGGCAAGCATCTAAGTAACAGCTAGTGAGGGACAGAATGGGATCCGACCTTCGGATTCCGAGCTCTAACTTCTGGAATGCACCTTCACTAGTGGCTTTTTTCTTTTTTTAATACCCAGAATTTTACATCTTCTTGTCTTCATGTTGTCGACACCTCTCTTGTTCACATTCTTCTACAACCACACCTACCAGAGGGCAGGACCTTGGGACCTACCTCATCCGGGTCCTGAAACTTCTCCAGGACCCGGCCACGGAGGAACTCATTAAAAATGCATCCTGGGCCCCACTCCAGACCTTCTGGATCAGAACCTGCATTTTAACGAGATCCCCAGGAGATTCGTGCACATTAAAGTCTGAGGAGCATTAATCGAGAAGAACCTGAGGTGTGTGACTTCAAGCCTCTACTCAGTTCCCTTTACCACACCCCAAAAAGCTTTCCTGTCTAATTATTTCCCTTGACTTTAAAACTGTAGGTTATTTAAATACAGCTCTCACAGCACGATGACAACTCATACCCAAGAGAAAAAAGGGAACCCGTGTGGCTGCGTGGGACTTTTCCCAAGGAGTGTGATCTCTGAAAACACGGGGCAGGGCTGTGGGGGGAGAAGAGACAGAGAGAGAGAGACAGTCACCAGGAATAAAGAAAGAATATAAAAAAAAGAGGCATAACTTGTGATAATGATTTCAGGAAAGTGATAGCCAGGACAAGCCGAACATTGCAGAGAACATTCAAGGCAATTGAAAAAAAAAAAACCCTGCCCTGGCCGGTTTGGCTCTGCGGTTAGAGCATTGGACTGCAGTCCAGAGAGGCCCGGGTTCGGTTCCCGCTAAGGGCATGTGCCTCGGTTGCAGTTTGTCCCCAGCCCTGGTTGGGTCGTGCGGGTGGCAGCCACTCGATGTGTCCCTTTCGCATCGATGTTTCTCTCTCTCTCCCTCCCACTCTATCTGAACAAAAAATGGAAAAAAAAAATGTCCTCGGGTGAGGATTTAAAAAAGAAAGAAAGAAAGAAAGAAAAAAAAAACCTGTAAATTTGCAGCGAGCAAAAACCAAGGGAGCTGGGGCCCAGAGCAGGGTCAGACACCTGTACGGAGAAGAGGAAGAGAAACACACTGAGAGGCACTGCTGGTTCCCCAGACAAAACGGGAATGCGAACATCAGTTGAACGAGAGTGTTGTATTCCTTTTACATGGACTAAAGTTGATAACTGTTTTTTGTTGTTGTTACGTATGAATGTAAGAATATCTTTATTCTTAACGTTCAGAAATTACATATACACACAGAGAATGTGTGAGCAATAACGCAAAGGAAGTAAATGTCAGCAACAGGAGAATCTGGGATGAAGGGAAAGACAAGGATCCTCTGCATAAGTTTTGTTTTCTATTTGTAACTTTTGTAAATTTGAAATTATTTCCAAACAAAAAGTTTTTTAAATGACAGGAAGGAAAACTAGTAGATTCTCATTTGACTTTCTTTGCCTTTTTCAAGGCAATTGATCTAACCAGAACGTGAGAGGGACTAGAATCTCCTCTGCCTAGGAGAAATAATCTCCTTTTAAACAAGCTCTTAAACCTTAGCTTATCCCTACCCAGCTCATCACCAAAACAGAGGCTGAGAGAAGTATAGTTACTTGCCACATCAAATTTGTGACAATACTCCTTCCACTAGTTTCAAGTACTTCCTTCAAAGAGGACTAAATACACAGAAAGGCCGGCTGGAGTCCCTGTCCCCTGCCCGACCCTCCCATCTGTCGGGACCCTCACAGCCCCTGCTATGGCTGCTGCGTTCAAGTGCAAGGGGCAGGCTGAGCGCCTTGCTGCACTCCACCCACCACCGAGGGAAACGGGAAATGGCTTCGACTGAGGGCCTAGAAATGGGCAGTGCAGCCTGGCTGGTTTGGCTCAGTGGTTAGAGTTGGCCCTCGGACAGAAGAGTCACAGGTTTGACTCCCAGTCAAGGGCACAGGCCTTGGTTGCAGGTTTGATCCCTGGCTGAGGTCATGCAGAAGGCAATCAGTTGATGTGTCTCTCACCCACTGATGTCTCTCTCTCCCTTCCCTCCTCCTACTCTATCTAAAAAGCAATGGAAAAATATCCTTGGGTGAGGATTGGGAAAGAAAGAAGAAAGAAGAAAGGAGAAGAGAAAAAGAAAAAGAAAGAAGAAAAAGGAAAAGGAAAGAAAAGAAGCAATGCCACTTGGCCAACATGTAAGATTGGTGTGCCCCAGAATTAACACACCTGGGTCATGTTAGCACCTCCGTGCATCAGTTTCCTGCAAATGTTAAACTGGACAGGGCCAAGTTTATAGCAGGGGTGTGACAAGGAAACCTAGGATCAAGATGCCCAAGATTTCCATGTGGTCTGATACTTCCTTCAACCACAGAAGAAGCTGAGTTTTAAGACACTGTCACCCATGGTCAAATGCCCCAGAGTGACCTGACTGTCCCTCTACAAGCCAACAGCACCGGGCATGGCCAGGTGGTCCCTTGAGGAGCTACAAGTCAAAGGGAAAGCAGTAGAGACAGTGGGGTCCCAGGGAGGGACCCTATTTCAAGAGACAGGCCCTGCCTTATCCTCGTGCCTCCCCTCTGTAAGTCTGCTGAGGGGGCAGCACTGATTTCTACCCACTGGGAATCAAGGGGAGAAGCAACGCAGCTGGTGATGGGCGGTTTCCTTTGCCTAAGCTGAAAGAGGGACCACCCGATGCACACGCACTCTCGTTAAAGCCACATAACCTACAGTCCTGTGGAAACACAGGTCCGTACGCTGCAGACCAGTGACCACCTCAAACTCCACTCCCCAGCACAGGGCGCAGAGCTTTGTCAAGGCGAGATGTCAAGCATGAACCTAGACAGCTTGGGGTGGGGGGCAGGGAATGTGGGAGAGAAGTCCCACAGTCACTCTCTGCTCGGCTCCTGTCCCAAAAGTCTGAAGTTTACCAAGTGCCTCCAGCCCTGGTGGCCAAGGGTACAGCGAATCCACATCTTAGGAAAGTGACTGAGAACAGTGTGCTCTTCCTGGGGGCAGAGGCACCCATCCCCCCTCAGGTGCTGGCAAGAAGCAGCATCAGCTACAGAGAGCTCTCGGGGAGTCACCGGGAGGAGAGGACCGGGTAAAAGGTTCAGCTCATTAGTGCTACCTCAGAGGGTACAAGAGACCAAATCAGCAGTAATATTTTTAGACCAATTGCTAACTTTCTCCACTCTCACCCTTCTCTGCCAGCCTTGTGGTTTCACCGCTGAGTCACTGCTGGAATTTTCTGAAACCTTGCCCAAGAGGACAAAGGCACCCCGAGTCTGATGGTGGCAGCAACGATGGCAGCGAGCACCTCGTGCCAACGGAGGCCCGCGTGGAAGACACTGTCTGTGCGTGAGCTCAGCTCAGGAGATGAGGCCCCAGACGCACAGTCCGATGCCTGTTATGTAACAAGAGAAGTCACAGGAGAAACGCAGATGGGAGCTAGCATTCCCACCCTGAGAAAGAAGGCCGCATCCCTGGAACCCTTCCTCCCTCTCCCAGCCCTTGGTTCTAGGCTGTTAGTCCAAAATCGATCAGAAGGCACAGAGGTCGAAGGGGAGGGCAGACTCCCTCCAGGACCCCGCCTGCAACTCCACACCCTCCACTGACGCTGGACCCCACAGGCCCGGGGCGGTGCCTGGCACCGCCATCACCTCAGTCCCTGGAGTGGCTCCACTGACTGCCCCTGCAGCACCCTCACCTAGGAGGGGCCCCCCTGTCATACCACTTCCCAGCAGCCCCTCCTCTCTCTGCCATGAAAGCTGACTCCTCAATAGACTACCTGTCCCCCAGCTGATCAATGTAAGTAGGAGGCAGGAGAATGGGAGAGACTTTCTCTCAACACTGCAGTTCAAAACTAACCAGGATTAGCACAGGGGCTCGGCACTCATCACTCACTCAGTAAGTACTTGTCAAAAAGCCAGGACTGGGCACTGTGCTGTGTGCTGGGAATACAGTGGTGGAGAGCCGGACAGCTGGGGCCCATCTCCAGGAGACATTGGGCCCGAACGTCCACGACGCACAGAGGAGGAGCCCAACCCCACTCTGGATGCTGCCGCAGAGAAGCTGTTTGGAGGCACCGCAGCAGCAGAGCGCAGAGGACGCCCCTCCCAGCCCGGGCCGGCCGGCCTGCACACCAGTGGGGACGGCACAGGGGCCAGCATTCCCCGGTCAGCAGTCAGGGAAGAGAGCAGAGACTGAACAGGCTAGTCCCCCGGGATGTGTACAGGGAGGAAAGGAAACAGGACACGTCCCCTGGCATCACAGCCTGGGCCTGGTCTGCTCCTGGGCTCCTGTACAAGGCATCACCAGGAGTCCTTGTTTCCAAAGTAGACGCTCAGTCACCCCACTTCCTGCTGAGTGATGCTGCATGTGAGAGTCACCTGGGGGAAGGCAGGAAGACAATCCCTCAGGTGACACAGTGGATGAGCTGAGGCCTTGAAGGGCCTGGGCAAGCAACACGCTGCCTCAGGCTCAGCAGCCCCAGAGTCGTATGCAGAGATACCCCAACGTACATGTTCTCGCCAACATGTGAGGGTTCTGCTCGTGGGAACGCAGGTGTGACAGAAAGCAGGAGAGGCTTGGAGCCACAAGCCTGGGCTGGAATTCTGGCAGTTGTGTGGCCCTTGGCACCTGGCAACCTCTGTGCGCCTCCTTCCTCGTCTTCGTGACAGGACGTTGTCAGGGCCATTCCCCAGGGCTGGGAGGCATCATGATCTCATGACGTACTCAGCACAGGAAGCAGACAATGATGCTGGTTATCCGCCCCTGCACCCCACCCCGGACACTGAGGGCGGCTTCCACAGGGCAGCAGTGTCAGGACCCCACGAAGGGCCACACCTTGCGGGCACAAATCTCAGCAGCAGATCCCACCTCAGGGTCCTCCTGTGGGCCTTCCAGCCAATGAAATCCATGCAGCAGAAGGACCCGCCCTAAAGAAAGGCCCCATGTACCCATGTCATGCTGAGAACCCAAGGAGAGGTTGTCCCAAAGCAAAAACAAAAAGCCCTGCACGGCAGTGACCACGCTGTGTTTGGTACACTTGATGGGCGTGGGGATTTTTAAGGGCAACGATTTTATTCACTGAGGCTATCTCAGTGCCCAACACAGTGCGTGGCACACAGCACGCGCTCCGTGTTTGGTGAATGAATTTAGCCAAGATTTCCCAGTCAAGAGCCCTGCCATCCCCAACCCTGCTGCCCCTCACGCTGCTGAACCCTGAAATGGTAGGTGCTCAGAGGCGAAGCCCTGGCTGCCTGGGGCAGCACATCACCACCAGAGCCCGGGAGGGAGACGAGGCAGGGGCAGCAGGTGCCGGCGGCCTGCGAGGACGGCCGGGCCTGCCCAGGGCTGCTGCGAACAGCCCCGAAGGCGCAGAGCTGGCTGGTCTTCGGGCAGAAGGCAGTGTGGGCTGCGTGTTCCAGGCTGCTGGCAAGGCCGCCGCTGCAGCTGGGGTGCGAGGCTGCCTCCCACTTCAGGGGCGGCACCCTCCTGTGGGCTTCCGAAAAGGCCCAGAACACAGGAAAAGAAGACAAGGCCATCTCCAGAGCACTCCAAAACCCAAGGACAACATGGGGTCAGGGACGGGTGTCTTCAACCCTCGGAGAGAAACACATATGCACACTAACCGGCCCACAGCCAGACCAGACCACTGGGGCCACCCCCTGGGCCTGTCTGTGAACGCAAGGGTCACACTGCTGCCCCCCTGATCCACAGAACCATGCAATCTTCATCACTAAAGTGCTGGAGATGGGAGGTGGAGACATAATCCCGTGAGCCCATCCCCACTTCAGAGACAGCGACGGCACAGACCGCTCAAGGGGCTGGGAAAGCTGGGAGTAAGGGCTGGACCCACGCTATTTTCATTTGAGCACAGCTGACACACACGGGTGTGCAGCGCAGCAACCCGACATGTACAGGCCTCACAAAGTGATCACCTTGGTTAGTCTAACCCACCTGTCTCCATCCAGTTACTGCACTACTGCTGACTGTATTCCATGTGCTGTGAATTACATTCCTGTGACTTATTTTGTAACTTCATCTTTTTCACCCACTTCCCAACCCCCACTCCTGCAGCCATCAGTGTGGTCTCTGTATCTAGGAGTCTGTTTGTTTTGTTTTGCGTTTTAGATTCCACATACAAGAGGGATCATACGGTGTTTGTCTTTCTCTGTCTGACTTATTTCACTGAGCCTAATTCTGAGTCCATCCATGTGGTTGCAAATGGCAGGATTTCCCTCTTTTTGTTATTGCTGACTAATATCCCAAGCTATTTTTTACAGCCTAATTTCACAGTAACTTTTAGGCCAAGCTCTCGCAGCCCCAGATGGGCCCCCCTGCACATCTCTGTGCTGTGACTGCGTATCAGGAGAACCCTTGTAGCAAAGACAAACCAGAGCCAAAGAAGGGCCACACCCCAACCTGACACCAGTGAATGACAAGGGCCCTGGTCAGACACGGGCCACCCCAGACAGGTGCCCATTTCCTGGGAGCTCGTCTGTGTTTTGCTCAGATACAGTGGGACAGAGCACAAGGTCAGCTTCACAGGCCACCCAGGGTAGCTTCCGAGTACCATAAACAAGCAGCTACCACAGCCTCCAAGCCAAGATCCACACCAAACAGCCTGCAAGCACAGAACACCAAACAGACATCACACTTCCTTGCCCAGGGCAAGAGGGACTTTACCTACCTTTTGGGAAAACCTGAGTCAGCTGAAGGCCAGTATTTCAAGAAATTCTACCTTGACCCAGAGGTTGTTACTTAAGGCAAAGCTCTTCCCCTCCCACAACCAAAAAACCAAACCAAACCAAACCAAAAAACACCCAAACCTCAATCCTGAACCCAAAAGGATTTTACTAAAATAATGGGCATTATAATGTCAGCAGACACAACAGTCCCAGGTCCTGCAAAGTATTCTAAAAAAACAGCTGCGCCAAACAGGGTGGAGGCCAGAGAGACCCACAAGACATACCTGGCTGCCATGGCGGCCAGTGTCGGGGTGGGGGTGGGGGGGAGGCAGGGAGCACAGCAGCCCAGTGACATCCTCAGCACCAACAGCAAATGGCTGCACCCCCCCCCCCATCCTCCCAAAGTAGCTGCTGCTGGTATTCTTGTTATTAAGGCATAATTCACATAAATCAAAACACATAGATTCTAAGTATACCTACAGTGTTTCTTAAGTTCACCTTTCTTTCTCAACACTCCAAAACCTGCGTCTGGCCAACCCTCCCCGCTCGTACCACAAGAGAAAAATAAATGGGCAACAGGGAAGGTCTGAGCCGAAGCTGTTCCAGGGGTAACCAAAAAGCCCCTTCAAAATCTGTCCCCATCAAATCCCTCCAAGTGACAGGGGACTCTAAGAGGAGTGGCTCTTCCTTCATCCACTTGATTACCCCTAACACAAAGAAAGGAAAAAAAGCCTCCGTAGCTGAGAGTTGCTCTACCCTGCTTACCCTGCCTACCCCCTCCCAGGATCAATGCTCTTAACCTTTGCTAAGCCCACTTCCAACATCCCAGTATCACCCGCCTCACTTGCTCTGACTCAGGGACCACCCATCCTGCAGAGAGCTCCCTGGTCTTCAAAGCCACTGAGAAACAGAATCTGGACATCTAGCAATCAGCCCTGAAGTCCCCTCCCCCACCCAAAGTGTTTTGCTTCATCATCTCTACGACAGGCCTGGGCACTAGGGGGTTCATCTGGATCTTCTCTGCATGAGGCTGTCACCTTGGGGACCTCTCTTAGGGCCACCCCAGGTGCAGACTTAACAACTCCAGGGGATTTGTCAGGGTAAGTGGAGAAGCCGTGCCTGCCTTTACGAGCAACCATCTGTCCTGCACACGCACAGCCAGCATTTCCATCTCTTGCAAAACAGCTCCATGTTTGTGTGTGTGGTGGGGGGAGATGCAAGGGGAATAGAACAACTGTTGCTGTGGGTTTCTCTGCTGGCCACCCACATGCCCCTCCCCTCCCCCAGCCAACTCATGTCTGGCACTCACCCGAGTGTGTGCTGCTCTGGGCTGAGGAATCTGCATCCTGGGTGCTCCAGGGTCGGTCCCAGCCTGTGAGGCTGAGGGACTGCAGGCCAAGGCACAAGTCATTTGCATCTGGGAGGCCCTGGGGAGAATCTTGCGTAGAGGTGGGGAAAAGCATCCTGCTTGTGATTGTTTCTTCAGAGTCCGGGAAGTCTGCTTCGGACAGGAGGACAGCAAAACCCCAGAGTTAAGGGCTGTTCGCCCTGGTATTATCGACAATAAATATTATTAGTAAGAGTTTCCCCAAGCTTAAGGACCAGACATCCAAGCTGTAGCCGCTGCCTCTGTACTTTTGGGGGCGTCAGAGCAAGAGCAGTGGCCATACAGCCCCCTCCCCACACACACCCCTATCCCGTCTGCATTACAGACTGGGCCAGCATGTGATCAGGCTGCTGATGCTTCCCGCTGCCAGTGACATCAGCCGGCGGAGCCGCGCAGTAGAGAGCGGCATCATCCCTCACAGAACAGGGAGGAGCAGGAGGGACGACTGGGAGGAGACTTGCCTCCCAGGGAAAAGGCAGCACAACAGCTACTGGAACAGCCCGGGTGTGGTGCCGGTAAGCCAGGGTTGAGGCAGCGCCCTCCGTCTCCAGCGATGGTGGCCCAGTGGCCCTCAGGCAGGGCTGAGGTCCTCGCTGCTGCTGACAGCAGAGCCAAAGCTGCGACTGCTGGCTTGTGTAGTGCTGCCCTCCTGCCCCTCCCACTCCCTCCCTCTGCTCTCCACCCCCAAACCCAAAAACACTCTAGTCCTGGACTCTTTCCAGCTGCTTGCTCAAGCCCTGGTTTTGCAGCCGAATGCAAAGCTCCGCGATCCTGCTGGCAAAAATCTATGCGCTGCAAGTGGCCCCGGGCAGTGCCCTGACACAGCAGTGCTTCCACTGAGGAATGGGGTAACCTTCAGAAGACACTGCACGTGTGCACCCCGGGCAGCACCTCCTGGAGCTCCTGATGTCTGGAGCAGCTGATCACAGAGAAAGGGGTCAGCGTGGGCAGCAGGAGGGGGAGTCGCCGTGCTGCTGGAGGTATGACCCACAACCCACACGCCACTCCAAGTGAGATCTGACCTGACTAGGATAATTGGTGCCCGGGTCCCCTCGCCGCAAAAGCAGCACATATATCAGGTCCAGTGCCTCCCTCCCTCTGGTAACTGTAGGCCTAGATGGACTAAACACTCCCTAGTGTCTGACAGACCAGAGCATAAGAACAGGCTCAGAAGTGGTCTAATGCCCCACAAGGCCCCATCAGGACCTCGCATCGCCCACGCTGCCCTTCCAGGGGCCTCAGCGCCGCCCTGCCAGCTATGAGCATCACTGAGGCCATCAGCTGCCTGCATCCTCGCGCATCCCCGCGCATCCCCTCATCGGTGCTGCCAGGACCAGGGTCCTATTTCTACGACCACTCACAGCTCCAGCAACAAAGGCCGGCTCTGCCCAGTTTCTGGAACCTGCGCCATCTCGTCCTTGCCGGCTTCCTCTGCATCGGTCTTTTTCCAACGTGCCCCACAGAAAGGAGGGAGGCAGGCAAGCTGCACACCCAAGCTGGCAGTACCCACCCTGCTGGGACCACCTTCCAGGGCAGGGTCTGAGGTGGGCAGAGGGAGGGACAATGCTGTCAGCCACAGGAAAGCTGGCCGTCGCGGCCTGCAACCCTGCCAGCGTGTGTCCGCAGGCAGCAGCCTCAGCCTCAAGGGGAATGGCCGGTCTGTTGAGGGACCCCTCCCTCGGAAGGTTTTTTTTTAGAGCTTTGCTGTGTCATCCGCCCCGTCAGTCCTGCCTGGCTCTCTCTCTGAGTCTGTCAAAACCTCGGTTTACCACTGCACAAGCTGGTGCTGCCCCCACCCCAACATGCTTGCTACATCCACTCTGCCTCGAAGCAAAGGATATACTTTAAAAATAATCTGTATGTATTCATTACAAAACACAATGGTCCCTTTTTTTTTTTTAATCCTCACCTGAGGACATTTTTCCATTTTTTGTTCAGATAGAGTGGGAGGGAGGGAGAGGAAGAGAGAGAGAGAGAGAAACATCAACGTGAAAGGGACACATGGAGTGGCTGCCACCCACACGACCAACCAGGGCTGGGGACAAACTGCAACCGAGGTACACGCCCTCAGTGGGAACCGAACCAGGGTCTCTCTGGACCGCAGGCTGATGCTCTAACCACTGAGCCAAATCGGCCAGGACCACAATGGCCCTTTTAAAAACATCCACATTTAAGTGCCCATTCCCCCCTAAACCAGCAATCGGTATGGTCCCTTCCTTCCACCCCAATGTGAGGTCATCTATGTGCAGAAGGCACCGTTCTCATCTCCCCTCGACCACCAGGGCATCTGTGTACATGGTGACGCCGCACCAGGAAGAGAGAGCCTGCTCAGTGACACCATCCTGCTGCCCAAAGTCCAGTGTGGCAGACCAGCAGTACCAGCATCACTTGGAGCTTTGTAAATACAGAACCTCAGATCCCACCTGACACCTATGGGATGTATCTACATTCCAGCAGATTCCCACTTGACATGTGTGCACATAAAGTGTAAGCAGTACTGACCTACACAACCAACACCACCTTCCCACCCCAACCAGAAAGCCCCCAGGCCAGAGCAGCAGGTCTGCTGAAGGACATTTAGGAACAAATGGCTGCAAGCACCTCGGAGCTTGTGGATCTAAGTACAGCACCCCTCTGCCTTCACTGCAGCACCCCCACTGCAGACGTCACCTTTATGGGTGTCCATTCTCCCTCGCACTATTTCTTTGGGGCTATTTTAGTCTTGACAGCTTTTAATAATCTCCAAATGAGTTCTGTTAATTATTGCAAAGTGATTTCTACGACATTTTTTTTTTAATCCTCACCTGAGGCTATTTTTCCATTGATTTTCAGATATAGGGGAGGGAGGGAGGAAGAGTTTAGAAAAACATTGATGTGAGAGAGACACATTGACTGGCTGTCTCCCACACGACCTCAACCAGGGCCTGGGATTGAATTGCAATCACAGTATGTACCCTTGACTAGAATCGAACCCATGACTCTTGGGTCCACGGGCCCACGCTCTAACCGCTGAGCCAAACCAGTCACTATAATATGTCTCATAATAAATATTACAAATGTTTAGATTTTACAATGTCACATACCATGTTCACATATTGGAAGATTCAATATTGTTGAAAAGCTAATTCTGCCTGGCTGGTGTGGCTCAGTGGTTGGGCGCTGACCCATGCACCAAGAGGTCACCGGTTCAATTCCCAGTCAGGGCACATGCCCAGGTTGTGGGCCAAATCCCCAGTGGGGGACATGCAGGAGGCGGCCAATTGATGTTCTCTCTCATCAATGTTTCTATCTCTCTCCCTCTCCCTTCCTCTCTCTCTAAAATCGATAAACAAAAAAAATTATTTTAAAAAATCTTATTAAAAAAAGCTAATTCCCACCAAATCGATCTATACAGTCAATGCAACCCCAATAAGATACCTGCCTTCAAGCAAGTCAGTGGGGAAGGACCTTCTAGCAGATGGTGCAGGAATAGCCAAACCACCAGAGGGGGAAATGAACCCTGACTCCCTACCTCACACCATATACTAATACTGATTTGGCTGGATCAGAGAGAGACCTGTAAGTAAAAGTTAAAATTATAAAGCTTCTCTAGGAAAACAGAGTATCTTTGTGACCTGGGGTGCAGGGACACAGCAAGCAATGATCACTAAGAAAGAATTGTGATAAACTTGATTATTAGAATTAAAAACTTCTGCTCATCAAGACACCATTAAGAAGATAATGAGCAAGTGGGAGGAAATACCTGTGACCACATCTGACAAGTAACTAGTATCTACAGTACATAGGCAGTCTTAACAGAAGTAAAAGGAAAAAAAAAAAAACACAATTTTTAAAAGGGCACAAAATCTTGAAAAGGCATTTCACAAAGATATATAAATGGCCAAGAAGCACTTGAAAAAGTGCTCAACATCATTAGTCATCAAAGAAAAGCAAAGTAAACCACAATGAGAACCACTACACACTCAGCAGATGCTACAGTTGAAAACACTGTTTGGTGTTGTGAATGAGAACATCACACCAGTGTTAGGGAAAATGAAGTCACTTTTTTTTTCTTCTGATAAAAAGCAAGCCTGACAGAACTAATTGGTTTGACAGTAAGAACTGACTTCATTAAATTAGACTGTATGGCTGACTCTACCACAAGCAGATTAAGTTAAAATCTATAGATCCAAGGTTTTGACAAAACAAAACTTCAAGCAATAGGATAAAGAGCACTTAAAAAATTTTTTATTGATTGATTTGAGAGAGGAAGGGAGAGGGAGAGAGAGATGGAAACAGCGATGAGAGAGAACACCAACTGACCACCTCCTGCTGCCCCACGCAGGATTTGACCCACAACCTGGGCATGTGCCCTGACCGGGAATCGAACTGGTGACCTCTTGGTGTATAGGTCGATGCTCAACCACTGAGCCACACCAGCCAGGCACAAAGGTGTATTTTTAAGTTAACAATACCTCAATTTTCTCAATTCTTCAGGTAAGCTGAGTTCAACAAGGTCTCCAAGTGAAAGAACAGCAGACGCAGGTAGCAGTCACCTACAATCTGTTCTTGGCGGACCTCCCCAAAACTGACAAATTCAATGACAGCTGACTTAGGTAACACAGTGGATGTTTCTAATTCTTCTCAACAAATACGAATGAGAAAAGCGAACTGTCAGCACGTGAATCACTAAAAATAATGATTGATGACTGCTTTTTTTGCACAAAACTCAAGTTCAAACAACTGACATTGCTCTGATGACGCCTTCACGTCCCATGTACTTATTTATGTGAACAAGTTTACTCAGAGCCCAGATCTACAAAGAATAGGAACATATCTGGTGTTGACAATTCTGACTCATTCCAGAAATAAGTGAGTCATCTGATATTAGATGAGTTTTTTTAAATGCCTCATTTATTTCATTAAGAAGCATTTCCAATAAACAATAATTAAATAAAGACTATAACTGTATCAAAACCTGTAGTGTTTAGATTGTCTTAATCAATTGACCTAGCAATCAACGGCCACAACTCAGAACACGTACAGCCTCTAGCCACAAAAGATCATTTAAAATTTCTATTTATGTGCTATTTTTGTTGTAGAGAAGAGTAATGTGATCAACAGAAGACTCAAGTGTAAAATGTTACATTAGGATAAAATTATAATTTATGGGAGCAGACTAGAAATACGAGTGAAAAAAGACAAGGGATAGTAAGAATGTCCTCACTATTAAAGGGCTGGCTCACAATTTTAAGTAGATGACAGGCACCAATCTCTCCACTATTTTGATTCCACCGGATACACTGTCACTTATGAGGAAAATCGGGTATCAGGTTAAATATGCCGGAGTACTTTATACGTTTCAGTGGTTTTTTATTGTGGTAAACACACGTAACAAAGGTTTACCGCTTCCCGTGCACAATTCAGAGGCGCTGAGTTCATGCACATTTCTGTCTCCACTACCCAGTGCCAGAACTTTTTCATCTCAAGTGAAGCCCTGCGCCCATTAAACATAAACGCCCACTACCCTCCAATAATTGCTGTCTCTACAAATCAATTCCAGGTACCTCATTTAAGTGGACTCCTACAATATTCATCCTTTGTGACTGGCTTAGTTCACTGAGCTTAATGGCTTCAAGGTTCATCCAGATTGTGCCATGTGTCAGAATCTCTTTCCCTTTTAAGGCTGAATAATATTCCATTGTTTGGACGGACCACATTCTGTTTATCCATTCACCTGTCCATGGATGTTTGGGTTATTTGTACCTTTTGGCTATGACGACTGGTATGGCTATGACTACTGGTGTACAAATAAGTCTTCTCATCCCTGCATTCAGTTCTTGTCACCTATACCTAGAAGTGGAATTGCTGGATCATAATACTAATCTTATGTTTGACTTTTTTTTAGGAACCACCATGCGCCTACCACTGTGGCTGCTCCACTTACATTCCACAGTGCCCAAGTGTTGCAATTTCCCCACATCCTACCAACACTATTTTGTTTTTGTTTTGTTGGGTCAATGACCATCCTAATGGGTATAAATTGGTATCTGATTGGGGGGTGCACTGTTTTTTAAAAAAACAAGACGTATACAAACAATTGTTTGAAGATGCTGCTGCCTAATTTATGAATCCCCAAGACCATGTTTTTAAAAATCTCCCCACACCAGGTTTTCGATGAACTGTTTCTTCCTATGCCATCCAAGTGGTCCTGAAGGCAAAGGCCATCTTCTTGCAAGATTCTGCTTCAGTGATCACTGTAAAGGTCTGTAGGTCTGACCCAACCTGGACCAGAATAACCATGACTGTGACTGCAGAGACCTGTCCAGCTACGCTCACAATGCAAGCCAAGCTCTCTGGGAGCCCTTCCTTGGGATCTTTCAAATTGGGCTTAGTGGAGGAAGGTCCGTTTCCTGGCTTCATGGCACCAGAGGACGTGTGCACGGTCCAGTCCCTTCCTTAGATAAAAGGAAACTGTGCAAATGACGAACGTGAAACCCACTCTGGGAAAGAGGCAGCAAAGAGGCAGAGTCTTGACAACACTTGAGACCCCAGATTCAGTGGCCTGTTTTTCAGAGTTCCTCCAATCCTGTGACCTATATTTATACACTGAGAGTCCTCCAACACGTCACATTTTGCTAAAGTCAGGTCTGATTAGGTGTTTGATCATTTTCAAGTAAGTGTCTTGTGTGATTTAGGCCCTTCGACAAGGATGGACCAAATGAGGTACAGACAGAACGAGACTCTCAGGGACAGAAGCCCTTGCTGCCCGAGCACTACAGGAGAGAGTCAGCCACAGAGGAAAAGCAGGAAAGGAGCTAAAACGCCAGCTGGTTAAATCTTCTCTTCTTGACTAGAGATCAAACTGACAAAGCTACTAAATGGCAGAGTGGGATCCAAATCCAGGGACCAACCTGGTCTCCTGCCTCCCTCCTGCTCTGGGGTACTTTCTCAGCCCAGGTCTACACTCACATCATCCCAACTCAGACTTGTTTTAATAATTTTATAAGGTTATTGTGTTAATGAATCCTTTCTCCCTTCTCCACTTAGGTGCCCATGGAGCTTTAAACTAAATCCACCCCATCCCACCAGGAATTAATTCACTTTTTAAACCAGCTCCTCCCCAACTCTATTACCTCCACCCCCTGCTTATTTAACAGGATATTCACTTCACATTCTAGTGTTTCCAAGATTCCGCAGCCATGTGCATATACCACTTTGAAAGTGACAATTCAACTTCTTCCCCATGGAGAACAGAGAAGAAGGCTGCTGACCCAAGTGCGGCTCCATCTAATCCATGGCCTCCAGTATGGGAGCTTCTGAAACAGAATGTCTTAAGACTCTGGTTCCAGAATACAGCATGCTGTCCAGGTGGTGTCCCAAAGTTGCATGTAAAACTAGTGTAATCCAAACACGATGAAATGGTACTTTACCTGATGCTAGTATTCAAACGTCAGGTTTGCAGAAGTTCCTTGAACATGACACCAAAATGGAGATCCCTGACAGTGCCAAATCACAATAGGTCTACAGAATATAAAAAGCTAGTGATTTTTAGAAGCACTGGGTTCCTTCATAGACTACAGAAAGAAACTGAATTAGTACATAATTCCTGGAGGGTAATTTAACATGTGCATGAAAAGCTTTAAAAGATAAATCAGCCCTGGCTGGTTTGGCTCAGCGGTTGGAGCGTCGGCCTGCGGACCAGAGAGTCCCGGGTTCGGTTCCCACTAGGAGCTACCAAAAAAGAAAAAAAAAAAAAAAAAAAAGATAAATCAACAAACAACGAGTTCTGGCAAGGGTGTAAAGAAATGGGAACCCTAGTACACTACTGATGGGAATGGAGACTGGTGTAGCCACTGTGGAACACAGTATGGAGTTTCCTCAAAAAATTAAAAATGGAACTGCTATTTGACACAGTAATCCCACTTCTGGGAATATATCATAGAAATCCCAAACACCAATAAGAAAGAATATATGCACCCCTATGTTCATAGCATTATTTATAGTAGCCAAAACCTGGAATCAGCCCAAGTGCCCCTCAATAGATGAGTGGATTAAAACACTGTGGTGTATTTACACACTGGAATACTATGCAGCCATAAAAAAGGAGCTCTTACCCTTTTCAACAGCATGGATGGACCTGGAGATTATTATGCTAAGTGAAATAAGCCAGTTAGAGAAAAACAAGTATCACATGATCCAACATGTGGAATCTAATGAAAGAAATAAACAGACCAATAAAATAGGTCTAGAGACATGGATGCATGTAACAGAATAACAAAGATCTCAGAGGAGAGGAGGGTGGAGGGGATGGAAGAGATTAACCAAAAATATATATATGGATTTATGCAAACCCCATGGACACGGAGAATAGTGTGAGGAAGACCTGGAGTGGGATGGGGGCTGAATGGAGGGGGCAAAGGGAAGAAAGATGGGGGACATCTGGAATACTGTCAAGAATTTAAAAAAAAAAAAGAGCCCTGGCCAATTTGGCTCAACAGTTAGAGTGTCTGCCCACAGACCAAAGGGTTGCAGGTTCAATTTCCTGTCAAGGGAAATTGCCTGGGTTGCAGGTTCAATCACTGGCCCCTGTTGGGGTAATGCAGAAGGCAACCAAGCTCAATGTTTCTCTCTCTCTCCCTCCCCCTCCCTTCCACTCTATCCAAAAAAAACAACAACAATGGAAAAACATCCTCGGGTGAAGATGAACAACAACAAAAAAGATACTTTTTATAATTTTTTAAAAATTGACCTAGAGAGGAAGGGAGGGAGAGGGAGGGAGAAAGAGAGGTAAAGGGAAAGAGAGAGAGAAAGAAACATTGATTTGTTGTTTCACTTATGTATGCATTCTCTAGTTAATTCTTGTATGTGCCCTGACCAGAGATCAAACCTGAAACCTTGACATATCCCTACGATACTCTAACCAACTGAGCTACCTGCCCAGGGCAAAAGATACTTATTTGATGAAACAGTTTTACTTTTAGAGTTTTGTACTATGTCCAAGTAATCACAGCTGCAGCCAAAAGTTTTAACTTCAGGTACTTCTAAGCACTGTTCAATAGACACCTGTCTAACCTATCTCCAATAGTGTGGAATTCTTAACTTCTGGGACATAAGTCTTTCTGGCAGTCCGCTAAAGCCTGTGGATACCTTCTAAGAATAATGTTGCCAAATATGTAAAACAGTAATCATAATTTTGAAGTAGTGATGAGCATAAACATTTCAAGATATATGTGTAATGACTGTAAAGGAATCAGATTCAAAATGTCTCATTAGCCCAGCCGGTGTGGCTCAGTGGCTGAGTGTCAAACCCCTGCACCAAGAGGTTGCCTGTTCAATTCCCGGTCAGGACACATGTCCAGGTTGTTTGCCAAATCCCCAGTGGGGGGCAAGCAGGAGGCGGCCCATCAGTGTTCTCTCTCATCGATGTTTTTATCTCCCTCTTCCTTCCTCTCTCTCTAAAAATCAATAAAGAAAAAATAAATAAGAAAAAGTCTTATAGCCTTGGCCAGGTGGCTCAGTTGGTTGGAGCATAATCCCACACAATAAAAGGCTTCGGGTTCAATCCCAGGTCAGGGTGCACATGGGAGGCAACCAATGGATGGTTCTCACATCTGTTTCTTTTCCTTTCTCTCTCTCTTTCTCTGACTAAAAAAATCAATAAAGAAACATATGTTCGGGTGAGGATTTAAAAAAAAAAAAGTCCACTCATCCTACTAATGATGATTATTATTGCCAAAGGCTAATATTGTGACTTGTTGCCTATATTTATAATAGAAATGCTACATTTCAGTTAAGCATTGGTAAGAAGAAAAAAAAAAATCAGTTTTCACCCGCCCAAGTTACCTGACTTCCTGAATTCTATGCAGGGACCCAGGTTAAGAATCCTATAATGTGCCCAGCCAGTGTGGCTCAGTAGATTGGGCGTTATCCCATGGACTGAAAGGTCCCAGTTCGATTCCCAGTCAAGGCCCAGGCCCAGGCTATGGGCTCGATCCCTAGTGGGGACGTGCAGGAGGCAATCGATGTTTCTCTCACACTGATGTTTCTCTCTCTCTCTCCCTTCCTCTCTCTCTAAAAAAAATCAGTAAAAATGTATTTAAAAAAAAAAAGAATCCTATAATGCGTCTATCTACACAGTAAAATGCTATGTAGCCTTGAAAAAGACAAAATGAATGACGGAAAGAGAAAAGAGAAAGGGGCGAATTATTACAGTGTTCAGAAAGCTTTAACTTTAACGAATGCACATATGTAAGAAAAACACTGAAGAGCTATACAAAAACATTAAAGAATATCTCTCATGGTGGAGTTATATATATTTTTTCCCTCTAATTTGTTTTCTTCAGAATTTTTTACAATGAATATATTACTGTAATAAGAAAAAAAGCAAGATTTAACATCCCCTAAATAAATTTGAAAATTTTATTTTAATTTTTACAAAGAAAAATCATTATTAAAAGATTTTAAATTTGACAAGTTCAATAACAATATAAAATCAGGTTATAATTCTATTTAAAAACAATAAACCACAGAACATTAAAAACAGAAGAAACCTTGGCATCTGCTGAGTCCAAGCCCCTCATTTCACAGCAGAAACGCCCTCGTTAGTACTGATTCTGGAAGCCTTCACCTTTGACCTCTGCAGTGCCCTCCCCCCTGACAAGTGTACTCATTTTTCCTTCAGTCAAAAAGACATAAAACATCTACATTCACAAACTGAACGCACACTCGCGTGGGAGGGATCCTGCCTGTGGCTGAGGGGATGGCACCTCAGGTTTCAGTGGCAGGGCCCCGACATTCCAGCAGGTGGGGTGCTGCGGCGCAGACCAGGCTTAGCAATCGCACACCTCATTCCCTACTTCACAGAGTGGGAACAGGGGCAGTGTGCAGAGGGCTGAACAACAATCTCCCAGTGCGCACTTCTCTTCATGGGTTCGCCCCCCCACCCCCACTCTCCACTGCAGCTCTTCTAGCCCAAATGAGTTCTGTCCCCTCTCTACAGGTGACCTCACCTGGAGGTGGGCTAGAAAGTTAAAGAGCATCAGGTTGGCAGAGTCAGACAGCGTGAGGGCAGACGCAGAGAGACGGGCAGGTCACAGCTGGTGCCTGCTCTCTTCCACTCCACAGCCAGCTCTGCCCTACAGGGGTCCTGAAGACAAGGGCAAGTCCAGACCCACCACCCAGTGCAGCGGCAACCGCCTTCCACAGATTCTCCGCCAGCTCCTTCCTTTACACCTGGCTCTCTAGGGTGCCCTGTAAGTCCCACTGTCCACCAATGCCTCTGGAGGGCTGGTTGGTGGCCTTCTGATTTTTCTACCCCCATTCCTCCCTCAGCTGTGAAATGTCTATGTCCTATAATAAGCCCCTTGGTCCATAACCCTCATCATGGTTCTGCTTCCTGCTCAAACCTGACTGAGAATCTCATAAAAGGACATCATATGGCACAATGGAAGTGATCCCCACGACATCGCACAATAAACATGGCAGCAGGAATTTCTCTTAGAAAGCTGAGGACATAAGTGAACCTGGACTGGCTGCCAGGCTGAAGAGCCCTAAGACCAACAAAAGAGGACTGATGCCACTCACTGGCCTGCCAGACTGTCCCACAGTCCTCTGAACTGTCATGCCCAGTTCAGAGCCCACCACCCACTGGGCACTTTATTTTTTTATCCTCACCCGAGAACATTTTTGCATTTATCTTCAGATGGAGTGGAAAGGAGGGAGGGAGGGAGAGAGAGAAACATCGATGTGAGAGAGACACATCGAGTGGCTGCCACCCACACGACCCCAACCAGGGCCAGGAACAAACTGCAACCGAAGTACATGCCCTTAGTGGGAACCGAACCCGGGACTCTCTGCTCGGCGGGCCGATGCTCTAACCGCTGAGCCAAACTGGCCAGGGCACCACTGGGCAGCTGTTATAACTGGGGAAATACAATTTCAATTTTAATTAACTGAACTAAAAAAAAAAAAAAAAAAGGGAATTCAAGTCTGTTATTAGAAAAGTTGTAAGTATGGTTCAGAACACTTGATTGAACATGTGAATTGACAATTTCAACTTTGGATTTTATGAAACGTAAATACATACCAACTATTTCTGATGGAAATTTATAGTTCAAACAGAGATGGGCTGTGAGTGTAAAATATAATGCAAATAAATAAACTGCAGCTACAGCCGGTGCTGCTCAGTGGTTAGAGCGTCAGCCTGCACACCAAAGGGTTTCAGGTTTGATTCCTGATCAAGGGCATGTACCTGGGTGGCAAGTTTGATACCTGGCCACAGTCGGGGTAAGTGCAGAAGGCAACCAATGGATCTCTCTCTCTCACATTGATGTTTCTGTTTCTCCCTCCTTCCCTCCCTCTCTCTCTCTCTTTCCCTCCCCTCCCTTCTACTCTCTCTAAAAATCAATGGGAAAATATCCTCAGGTGAGTCTTAACAACAACAACAACAAAAATAGCCCAGCCGGTGTTGCTCAGTGGATTGAGTGTTGTCCCATGGACTGAGAGGTCCTAGTTTGATTCCCGGTCAGGGCCCATGCCCTGTTTGTGGGCTTGATCCCCAGTAGGGGGCATGCAGGAGGCAGCCAAATGATGTTTCTAGCTCTCCCTTCCTCTCTCTTTAAAACTCAGTAAAAAACATTTTAGAAATAAATAATAAAAATAAAATGCATATAATTTTGCAGTAAACATATCAAATCATGTTTTACACTTAAAACTAACACAATGTTATATGTCAATTATATATCAATAACAAAATTTTAAATATGTATACTCCAGCTTGAATATTTAGTATGAAAAAAATATCACAAAGTGCCTTATCAATAATTTGTATGTAAATCATATGTTGAAATATTTTAGATTAAAATTAAACAAAACAACCACATGTTAATTCAACCATCAACAAAATAAAAAGGCAACCTAGTGAATGGGAGAAAATATCTGCAAATTATATGTCTGATAAGAAGTTCATATCCAAAATAAAGAATAATACTCAATTAATTTTAATATAGGCAGAGGGCCCTGGCCGATTTGGCTCAGCAGTGAGAGCATCAGCCTGCAGCCTAAAGAGTCATGGGTTTGATTCCAGTCAGGGCATGTACCTCGGTTGCAGTTTGGTCCCAGCCCTGGTTAGGGTCCTGTGGGAGGCAACCAATCAATGTCTCTCTCTCACATTGCTGTTTCTCTCTCTCTCTACTCTCCCTCCCACTCTATCTGAAAATAAATGGAAAAATATCCCCGAGTGATGATTATACAGATGGCCAACAGATATATGAAAAGATGCTCAACATCACTAATCATCAGAACAATAAAAGTGTTTCCCTTAAACATTTAGCTACTTTATGTTCACATACTCCTGCATCTTTGTGGGAATTATTTCCAAGGCCAAGTTAAAAAATAAATAAAAAATGTATTAACTAGCCCTAGCCGGTCTGACTCAGCCGTTGAGCATCAGCCCTTGGACCAAAGAGTCGCAAGTTTGAGTCCAGTCAAGGGCACATAACTTAGTTGCAGTTCAGTCCCTGGTTGGGGTCATGTGGGAGGCAACTAATCAATGTGTCTCTCTCACATTGATGTTTCTCTCCCTCCCTCCCCCTCCCTCCCACTCTATCTGAAGATAAATGGAAAAATATCCTCAGGTGAGGATTGAAAAATAAAGTATAACTAAAAATCAGCAATCACTAGGTCCTTGAGAATCCCTGTTGTGTCACATTTTCTCAAGGTCCATTTAAAAAATTAAAAATACTGCCTGGCTGGTGTGGCTCAGTGGATTGAGTATCATCTCATGTACTGACAGGTCCCGGTTCGACTCCTGGTCAGGGCACATGCCCAGGTTGCAGGCTTGCTACCCAGTGAGGGGCATGCAGGAGGCAGTTGTCAATGTATCTCTCTCTATATTTTTTTCTCTCTTAAAAAAAAATCAATAAAATAATTTTAAATGTTCACTTTCATATAAAATAATTCAAAACACATTCCATCCACATTATTGTAACATGCTGCAACTCCCACCAAAAAAAGATTATGAAACACAATTAGCACATCCAAGCTTCCTTATGAAGCATTATCCTCAGGAGATGCTGAACTAGTCTGTGGAGTAATCCTAAATATCACAAAAACTGAATGCATGTTGACTTGCACTCATGTTTAAAAGCAACTAGAATATTCAAGAGCTGCACTGTCCCATGCTGGAGCCATGGGTCGCATGTGGCTACTGAGCACTTCAGATGTAGGTAGTTCAAACCGAGCTGTGCTGCACAATGTACACTGAATTTTGAAGTCTTAGCATGAACAAAAGAAACAATATGGCGTTAGTGGTTTTATACTGATTATATGTTGTCACAATATTTTGTATGTTGGATTAGATAAAATATTTATTTCACCTTTTTAACTTTAAAATTTTAACTTTTTAACTTTCTGGCTACCAGAAAATCTATACATACATGTGACTCACACTGTAATTCTTTATATAAATAGTCCTTGAACTACCCTTTTTTACTCAATCTTCTTGAATATTATAAAATAGATTTCTATACTGTATTCAAAGGCAGCCTTTGCCCAGAGGGGGACCCACACAAAAAACTACAGGTGGGGCAAGTGTTAGCAGAGATTCAAGGCCAGGCTTCACTGGCTTCACAAGGAGGCCACCTAGAAACAGCTCCCAGCACAGGCCTGGAGGGCCAAGTTTTCAAATCTGCCTCACCTGGCAGATGATCATGAACTTCTCGATTGACGGGTGTGGTGCAGACTCTACTGAAATCCAGAGAATTATCCAATATGGCGTTTATCCTCTGAAAGATGCTGGCGTTGCTGCACGTGGAGAGGGCGTGTGCCTCCTGGCTGTCCCAGCAATCTTTTATCCTTCCCGCTCCCTCCTCCTGGACACAGAACACAGATAATTAGGTTACATTTCGTTCTGACAAATGGAGACCTTGCACCCTTGTTCTCCCAACCTGACACCAGGAGTTAAAGTAATGAGAATTTGGGTTTCCTGACTATATATTAGAATACTTAATGAGTGTTTGCTGTGAGCAAGGTGTCCTGAGAAAAATGCCTCAAGAACCTTTTATGGTAATGGGACATAAACAGTATTTACCTTGGCTAAGTAGTATTGGGTGAGTTTTATTTTAGTTTAGTTTAGTTTAGTTTTCTTGGGATTGGGGGGGGGGGGAGGACAGGAGAGGAGAGGAGAGAGTCCAAAGCACCCTCCCTCTGCAGGAAATCCTCAAGGTGAGTTTTAGAACCAGACATACCTGGTTCAGAGCCTAGGGTATGTCTATATAATAGCATATTATTTACCAGTGAAAAGAAATGAAGTATTGATACAAGCTACTACATGAATAAACCTAAAAAATAGTAGACTAAGTGAAAGAAACTAGTCACGCCCGGCTAATGTGGCTCAGTGGATTGAGCATCACCCCAGGGACTAAGAGGTCCCGGTTCGATTCCCGGCCAGGACACATGGCCGGGTTGCAGGCTCAATCCCCACTGGGGGCATGAAGAAGGTGGCCAATCGAAGTTCTCTCTCACTGTTGTCTCTATCTCTCTCCCTTTCAAATCAATAAAGGAAAAATAAATAAATAAATAAATAAATAAGTAAAACAAACCTTATTAGGCCCTGGCCAGTTTGGTTCAGCAGTTAGAGCACTGGCCTGCGGACCAATCACAGGTTCGAATCCCTGTCAAGGGCACATACCTGCATTGCAGGTTCAATCTCCAGCCCCAGTCAGGGTAGGACGGGAGGCAGCCGACTGATGTCTCTCTCTCACAATGATGTTTCTCTCTCTCTCTCTTCCTCCCTCCCTTCCAACTAAAAAATGTAATGGAAAAATGTCCTCAGGTGAGGATTAACCAATAAAATAAAAACCTAATTAGTAGTATGCCTGGCCAACTCCTGCCCCACTCCCAATCCTGTTAGGAACACACACCTACAATCTCCCAACTCAAAGCAAACGATATCTGGAATGACTCCCTCCCTCTCCTCCCCCTTCCTCTCCTCTCAAGTACACCAAAGCAGAGATGCATAAGACTTCATGAAATTAGAATAAAAGTAAATGAAGTGTTCCATTTATACCCAAATGGCATAATCACATCAGTAAGTACCCAATGGTTTGCCTTGAGTAACTAATTTAGAAGGAAAAAAAAAAAGACCAAAGCCAGCAACATCAGATGGGAACAGACCTGTCAGATGGGAACAGACCTACAATCTCCCGTATGTGTACCACAGGAATAAAAGTAATACCATCTCATAGGGCTTTTGTGAATTAATACACAGAACGTCCTGGGCACAGTACCTGGTACATAATTATGTGCTGAACAAATGAAAGTTGGCTATCAGTAGTGTCATTATTATGACACCAAGGGGTCAGAGGCCACCGTAGGTATCTTTGAAGAAAAGAATCTATTTGCTCATAAAGGAGAAAAATCTACTAAAGACCCAGGCTAACTATTCCTTTGAAGACCGTAAGTCCTTTCATGTCTAATCTTGATAGTCAATTAATTTTAAAAGCTTAATTCAAAGACTAAAAACATACTAGAAATCAGACTACCTAAAACCTAAACCTACTACAGATCACAATGATCCTTTCAAACTCTCCAATTAAATGAATTCAGTTTTTCATTTTCAAAACACATACCTCTATTCACCCCTATACTTACAAACCCATTACTTTGTATATCGTATCTGTGATCGATTTATAGGTCTGAGTTCATACCCATGTTTTACCACAAGTAAAACAGTTTTCTCCCCTTGATAATGTCACCATTGCTTGATAGCTTTCACTGTGATTTTTGGCATATTTTGCCAGAAAGTGAGATCATCTGCAGCTTTTTTTTTTTTTACCTTTACTTGGTCTTTCCCTATCGACGGGAAAAACAGGCTTTAAGACAGATCAAAAACTTAGAAGGCAAACCTTAGTGCTACTGTGAATCATAGATCAGCAGGAAGAAATAATTGGCAATGCTAAAAAAGAAAAACAATGATTCTTACTGTTACTGGCTAAAAATGGCCTCAAGATAAAACTAATTATATCTATTTGTTGTCAGGTAGAATGGTTCACGAGGAATCTCTTAATACAAGCTATTATTTTGAGCAGGTCTCAATTTTCTCCTTATCAACAAGAGTTGACACTCCCATCATGAAACATTGGTTTCCTTTGGTAACAATCCTTGAAGGGGAGGGAAGGAGAGCGGGGACTACCATCTGAAAAAAGCACCCCCCTTTGTCCACAGGGGAAGAATCCTCCCCAAAACTATTATTCGCTGTTTTGCAAAACAGGAAGCACCCAGGCTTTGGCGTACATATACTAGGTTCACCACTAACATATCTTCTCTGAGCCTCAGTTGCCTCAGGTATAGATAGGATGGAGTGCCACCTACTCAGTGCAGATTTTGTACTAATGAGAAACATAAAGCACCTGCATACACTCAATAAATAACTTATTAGTGACAGATGTCCCCCAATTCCACATAGTTGATTAAGTCATTGTTACTCAGAAGCCTGCTTTCAACTAATTCACCCTACTCAAGTTCACCAAGAAATGTATGTACTTGTTCGGCATATAAATGGACAGTTTGCTGGGGTGTTTTTTTGTTTGTTTGTTGTTGTTTGCGTTCGTGGAACATTCAGAAGCTTTAGCAATAAGAGACTTTCCCAAACCCGAGCAAGGCAATATTCCACAGGAAAAGCAACACAAACCTCCTGAGCAGCAGAGCTAAATTCTGCCTCAAGTCCAAAACCCAACGGAAGTTTGGGTTTCATCTTAAAACTGCTGAATTTAATCAAGCAACGCCTCACTAGTCATTCCTGGGTGGAGAAGAGGGTAGGAAAAGGCCCTCTCAGTCACAGTTTACCACTCAGCTTGGGGGATACAAACATCCATTAAGACCTAAGAATCCAGAGTCAGAGGGATGTGTCTGTGAAGTAGCAGGGCCACCAGCATGAAAAGCTCCACACACAGAAAAAGCCCAGCATCTTTCTGTACTGAGGCTTCTGTGTTTAAAAAAAAAACAAAAAACAAAAAAAACCCCAAAACACTCAGACACAGTGCTTTCCCCCACGAGGACACTGGAGTACAGTTGCGGGGAGGGGGGGTACTGATTGGGTAGAGGGGAGAGAATCAGATTAGCCCCAGGAGATGAGGACACAGGA
Source organism: Molossus molossus (assembly GCF_014108415.1). Classification (NCBI taxonomy): domain Eukaryota; kingdom Metazoa; phylum Chordata; class Mammalia; order Chiroptera; family Molossidae; genus Molossus; species Molossus molossus. Next base: position 2,700,413 of record NW_023425360.1, on the reverse strand, counting down.
CACTGGTTCTACTTTTAGATCTACTGGGTTTACTATGCCTCACATATACATATTCGTTCAGGAACCCAATCAGAATCGGGGGTCTTGGGAACAATCAGAGCTAAGGAGCTCCACCCAAAACCTGGTCACAGAGCGAGAACTGGCACTACGGGAACACACAGGCCCTCTGTGTGAGAGGACAAGAAGGAGCCAACAGGATGAACCACGGGGAATGCGGCATTCAGGGGAGGTGGGAGCTTGCAAGTGTCAGGGCAAGGAAAGGTCTATCAGCCAGAGGGAAAAACAAAAAAAAAGGAAGACACCGAGTCTTATGGACCAAGTGGAGAGTTTGAGTAAAATGAAATAATCAGAGATCAACCTAACAGAGGTCAAGGTGCATGAATTCTAGAAATAATGCTAGTCTGGACATGAAGAGTCCTGGGTTCCAAGTCTGGGTCTGTCATCCATTCACTGTATATAAACTTAAAATAATCGCTTTTCATTCTAAACCTAGTCAGACATTATAATCTGGGCATGGTGTCAACTCCAAGTTATACCTGGGAGACAGGTCTCTAACACCTTCTGAACTTCCAAAATTACAGCTTAAATTTTTTTTTCCCCAAAATTACACCTTTAAAAAAAAAGTCTCAGGAGACAGGGCAAACTCGGGAGACAGATGGTGTCAGAGCCCAAAGCCAGGAGCACAAAACAAGAATGCAGAGAGCACAGGTGGTTAGTAAGAGATTAAGTGTTCTACCAAAGACAAAAAAAAAAAAAGAAAAGAAAAACCCAACCTGCCCTTCCAGGTAACTGCTTTCTTCCAACAGAGAACTACTCTCACACCTTTATCAAGGGAGACCTCAGGCCAAGGTGCTCAGCTGTCAGGATGGTACCTATATCAGTAAATTATGCTGCCTAAGAATAAAGAAACCTTAACACCATTATAGTCAAGTTCCTCTCAGAATCAACAGCTACATGCAACTGTGACCCATTTTAGCACACAAATCAATCTGTAGACCTGCCCTCGGGGATTCTCCAATTACCTCAGGAAAGTCCTCGCAAAATGGGCCTTAAAAAATCAAAACTGGTAACTCACTATAACCGAGAAGGGTGCTCCAACCACACAGGAATCTCAAAAAGCAAAGCAGAATCTAGAGGTTATCCATGCCTGAGTGTTCTGCACAGCTGAAAGCAAAGCCTGTTTAGTCAGGAATGGCTCCCCTCCTCCGGGCCTGTTACTTAAAACAAATTATACATTAAAGAAGCAAGATACTCCCTAATAGGAGCCTTTTTAAATTCGAGTAGCAAAACTCACTAAAAATTATGTCTACAGTGTAAATTTAAGTGAAATTTGGATAGTGACTTTTTATGAGAAGTCAGATAATTTTCCCATGAACTATTACATACATTACGTACTTTTTAGCTCAATCTTTTCAGCCAGTTTATTGTAATTGAGAAATAAAATGCCTTGGGGGGGGGGGTCCTACTGAACATGAAAACCTTCGGCATTTAGGACCTGTGCTTACAGAAGATGACAAGCTCTCGTGAGCAGGTCTAAGAACAGGCTGCACGGTGGCAGGAGGGGAAATGGAAGGCATTTCCAAAGCTGCCCTGCGAGGGGCAAAGGGAGGGACAGGCAAAGGCTTAAGAAACGCTAAAAGGGGCCGTCAATGCTTCCTGGTTTTAACTCAAACAGAGAGCAGCAGAAATTTTTTATGTAACCTCCTCTACTCCAACCTCAAGGTCCAAACCCCTTTCCTACCCCTCACTCCCTACCCCCTTGCCCGCGCCCCCCTCCCCATCCCAAGCTTTCTGGCAAGTTCTCCCCAGAGTCAGTATAGTTTAGATACCGACTAAGGAAAGAAGATTAGCAGAACAGGATGGGTGGGATTAGCACAACTCTTCCATAGGAGAGAAAATAATTTGCTATTTGATCCCATGATTCTTGGACTGCCCCCACCACTAGCTACCGAAGACAACAGTCCAAACCTTAATCTCCAGGTTTGGTATGCATTCCTGTCCCAAACTTCCAGCCAGAACTACAGATTCTCTAATTAATTTGCCCTTTAAACATATACACAATTTAGAAACAGTCCTTACTAAAGGATCTGGAGGCAATGAATGAGAAAGTCAGCACAGATATTACTTAGCTGTAATATAAACACTAAAACATCAGCAGAGTTCTTTGTCACCCTTCTCCTCCACCCCCAAATTCCCAAACACTAAACTCATAGCTGAGGGCTTGGTCTACAGGTTGCTAGAGAAGCAGCTGGGGACAGAAAGTTTCCATCTTTCCCAGAACTTCCCAGCACAGGTAAGAAAGCTATCTAGTTTGTATCTGAGTCTGCATTCTCACAGAGAAATCACTTTGCAAAGGTTCTGAATATGTTCTTTACTGCGTTACGCTTTAACTCCTTCGGGAATAAGATACAGAAATAAAGGTATATATGCCTTTACACGAGCTAGTGGGACACTGCTAGGATTCTAACATTTGCCCGGAATGAAAGTCCAGACCTTCATTCCTGGCTCAAGGCTATTTGATGCCCTGGGAGCTCATCCTACAAGATTTTACTGGGTGCTGCTAAAACCTTTATTAATCTTTCCTAGAAATCTAAGAGACAGAATTATGGGAATGTTTGCTAAGAGAGAAGAGGTGATTTTAATAAGCTTCATTCTACTTTTATAGGTCCTAAAATTATGATATAACTTCAAGTTTGCCTTGTCTCAGAAGGAAAAAGTTATTGCAACTGTTCTGAAAAAGGAAAGTCTTTGGTGCAGAGGCCTGGGAGGCTCACCCCCACAGAGGGAGGAGCCCGACCACTCCAGACCTCTGGTTCTCCCAGGATCAGCTAACTGCTCTCACACATTATGGAATGACAGACACAGCACATTCCTCATGCTGTCAACACTGCCACACTACGGCTCAGAAGACCCACACTGCTTTTCCCGGCAACAGGGTCCCTCCAATGCTGTTAAGGTGACCAGCCCAGAGACCACTGTGTTTTCTACACAAGGTGCTCCGGCAAGTCTGGCCAATAAACCCTGGCCCCTCTAATGTAACAGAAGACAGTGTCCTGGGTTGAGTACCAGAAAGATCTAGGTTTATACCCTGGTTTATCACTTAGTAGCTGTGATGTGATTTCTGAGTCTGTTTCATCATCTGCACAATAGGGGGGACGGAGATCTAAAATAGATGTTTAAAGACAATCCAAATTGGCCCTCAGGTGGAATCCAGTCCTCAGAGACACAGGACCTTTGGTCCACGTAGTGCTTACAGTTTTTTAATGGTCTAAATTTAAAAAAAGAGAAATTGGCAGCTTAACTAGGAAAAAAGCCAAAACTCCATCAATTCTGGGCCCACACGTATGCACGGTGACACCTGCTACTGGCTGCTCCCGTCGGAAATACTCCTCTTTCCTTCCTCTCCCTCCAGTCGTTTAAGCTACCTCAGGCCCCTGAAGGGATTGGGTTTGCAACCCATTTTAAGGATTAAAAACAAAATAAACAGCTTGGTGACCCGTGAAAATACTAAGATAGCTATGTTAGTTAGTTAGTTAGTTTAGTGGTTAGTTAGCTTGTTAGCAAGTCTGGTGTTGAGCCTGGAGTCTTACTACCTTTGTCACCTTCCTCCACACCCTGTGGACACAGGTGTGTGTGCCACAGTGAAAAGGACCACAGAATCGGCCGATATCGAGCATTCCAGTGTTCTGATCATCACAGGAGCAGATGCAGCTGCGCTTCCAGCCAGGGAGCCTGGCCCCGGAGATGGTGACCAGACAATGCGTGGGGACACGAATGGGACTTACACGCCGGGTCCTCCGCACCCCAATCCTAGCTCTATCGCGTGGATATGCACTGCCACCAATGTGACAACAACAAACTCCATGAGCCCTGGAAAGATGACTGAGGAACGACGGGCCAGCGGGGGCCTGCACACCTGACGGCTCCCCTGAGCTCCCGAAGCAGAGCCTCCTTCCAACTACGATAAAGCGAATCGCCTCCAGGTTTTGCTCTGCCGTTCGCAGTACTTTCTCGCACGGTTACCCTGCCTGTGTCCCTGGGCTCCAGGAGGCCCTGAGCCCGAGCGCGAAGCACCCTCAGGAGACGCGGCTGGCCCAGGTCAGCGCGGGCCCTGGGGCACTCCTGAGGCTGGCGCCCACCCCGGCCTTGGAGGGCAGCCCCCACTCGCCTGGCCCAGCAGATCGCGCAGCAGTGGACTCGGGCGCCAGGAGGGAGAGTGAGCGGCTCGGTAGCCAGGGAGACAACGGAGACAGCTGCCAGAGAAATGAGGCCCCACTAGGAACCCAGGCTGCAGGGTGGGGTGCGGCGGGGGTGGGTCCAGGGTGTCCGGTGCCGCAGACCCTTCAGAAGACGCCCCACCACAGGGCGGGGTGCGAAGGCACGTGCCCTGGCCTTTCCCAGCCCCTGGGCAGGTCGGCCCCGCACCAGGGTTTCGGCCTTGTCCGAGCCCTCCCGGGACGAGGCACGGAGGTCCGGGTCCCCCGACCGTGGGGAACACCCACGCACAGCGAAGCCCAGGGAGGGGCCCACCGGGGCAGCCCAAGGTGTGCACCTTTCCTTGGTCCGCGTCCCGGGCGCCGGGCTCAGGATGGGCACAGCCTTCCTCGCCGACGTGCCGGCCAGGCGGGCAACCCGTCGGCCTCCCAGCGCTGCTCCGCAAGCCCGTGGCCTCAGCCGAGTCCGCGCCCACCCGCGCCCGGGCTGAGGCGAGCAGACCGGCCGCCCCTCCCGTGCCGGCGCCGCCCCTCAGCCTGCACGCCCGGCCCCGGGACCCACCTCGGAGCCGCAGGTTCCACCGCGCGAAGCCGAGGCGCACGTGCTCGGCCACCCAGCCGCGCGAGACCCACCTGGCCGCCCGGCTCCGGCGCCGAGCGAACGTGTGAAGCCACGTGACCCCGCGGGCTGGGGCCGCGCGCACCGCACGAGGGCCGATCCCTCCGCCTTAAAGGCGCCGCGCGGCTGCCGTCGTGGCGTTCGCGGGGGCGCCGGCCGCCAGCAGTCCCGCCCCACTGGGCCGCCCGCCCCGCCGCCTGCTGGGTCCGACCGAGACCCGCGGGGGGCGCTGCGAGGCGCGGGCGTCCCGGCGCCTGCCCGGCTTGGGGGCTCACGTGCGACGGCTGCGGAGAGAGCCTTCTCCCGGGGGCGGGGGCTTCCTTCCGGCGCTCGGCGCCCGTCTGGACAGACACTCGAGGCCCCCGGAGTCTGCAGCGCCGCTCGGAGGCCCCGCCGGCCCCCCCCAGAGGGCCGCGGCGCCTTTAAACCCAAAGGCCCTGAGTCACGAGGAGACGCCCTGCCCCCCCTCCCGCCACTCACCCCTCCACCAGGCCCCACGCCCGCGGGCACGTGACCCGCACCCCGCCCGGGACCCAGGCGCACCGGGGCGGGGGCGGGGGCCCCGCGGGCCGGGCGAGGCTGCGCGCGGACCGTTAGCTGCGGCTGCCAGCGCCGCGGCCCCGCCCCGGCGGACGGCGGCGGCTCTTACCAGCGGGAACGCCATGGGGCCGCTGCGGGCCAGCCGGGCGGGCGGGCCGACCGGCGGACGGGTGCGGGCCGGCGCGGCGCGGGGCGCGCAGACACGTGCGCACTATTATTGCAGCGAGCCGCCGACAGCGCCACACCCCGGACCCGCTTATAAAGGCCCGCGGAGCCGCCGCCTCTACCCCCACCCCCGGCTGGAAGCGAAACACCTGTGTCGGCCCCGCCCGGACCCCCGTCCCCGCCCCGCCCGCTCCGCCCCTTCCAGCGCGCCGGGCGGAGGGCTCCACCGCCTCCGCGGGGCCCGGCGCCAGGACGGGGGCGGCCGCGGCCACACCCCCTCGGAGCCGGAGGCCGAGCCGAGCGCGCCCCGCACCGAGTGGCCCCGGGCGAGTCCCTCCGCTGGCCGGGCCTCAGTTTACCCCTTCCGAATAGGGCGTGTTTTCCAAGCCGGCGACGCGGCGGCGAGGCTGGCGGTCCGCGAAGCCGCCTTCGCGGTGTCCCCGCTCCGCTCCTTCCAAGGAGCCCTCCGGGGCGAGCGCCGGCCCCGCGCGTCCCCGGCCGAGTGCGGGACCGGGGCGCAGGCGTCTGGGGATTCCGGAAACTTCCAGAGACGCCAGGGGTCGTCTCGGCCCGCAGTTCCCTGGGGAGCCCGCTTCCGACGCTGCTGCCGGACTGCGACGGGAAGGCTCACGGCGAAGGTACAGGGCGGGGGCCCGGGCTGTCGTCAGGAAAGGCGGCCGGGCTGGGGCGGACCGGAAGCCCCGGGCCGGCGCAGAGGTGGAGGTGGCATTCCAGGCGGGGACACCAGGCGAAGGCGCAGGGGGGACTGCACCGGCGGCCGCATCTGACCCCGACCCAGGGTGATGCGTGCTGCTGCCGCGGGAGGGGAGCCTGGGCCCAGTGTGAGGAGCAAGGGCCTTATTTTGCAGACAGCGGGAGACCCGTAAGAATTGTCAACAGGAGAAGGGCCGTCTCGTGTTTGTTATTTTTTTCAAGATGATACTGGAGACTTGACTTAAGAGGTTGGACAGAAAAAGGGGAGAAACAAAGATCTGGAAGGAGGAGGAACGAGCCCAGCGTTTGTTGAGCATTTCTGAGTGTTTTCCATGTTACCCCATCGTCGTAATATATTTAGAAAGCACTTTCTGCGCTCCGGGCTCCGCCTGGCAGTTGGGGAGAAGGGGCTGCTGCCTTCCTGGCAGGCTGGTGAGGCTCACCTGGATCTGATGGCTAAGGGGTGGGGGCCAGTAACTAGGTTTCTGTCTGGGGAAGGAAGGAAGTCAGTGGTCTGCCTAGTGTCCCAGGAGGATTAAGGGGGGAAGATGGTGAGGGTAAGAACCAAGCTGGATTAGTCCCCAGGACTCAGGGACAGTGAGAGCTGGCCGGTCTCCATCCAGAGAAGATCCCCACATGGGACTTGTTTGGGTTGCTGAGGTCATGGGCAGAGAGGGAGGTGGCTGCAGGGGCAGGTCAGCAGGGGGCCCCTGACACCCCTGAGCCATGGACTGTTCTACCCTGTCTTCTCCTGCAGAGTTGCTTAGGCATCTGGCCTTCTTCCACCTGGCCCATTCCAGGGGCCCAGGAGTCCACTCCTCTGGTTCAGCCTCACTGGGGCCCTTGCCTCTCTAGGAGCAGCCAGCTCCCAAGTCTCAGCCTGGCCCACAAACAGCACTGCTGCTCCAGAGTGGTGCTGCTGCTCACCTGCTTTTCCTCACAGGGGTGCCACACCCAGATACCCATAGCAAAGGAGCCACCTGAGGGTGGGCAAGAGCACCTAGAAGGTGCATCTGAAAGAGCAGCGAGCTGATGGATACTGTGTAGGAGTGAGGTCTCAACCCAGCCAGATCTTTCAAGACAAGCTGGAAATAGTTTGGTGTCTCTTTTCATGTTAAATCTTTTTCATTTTAAATTTGATCACTAACTCAGATTAAGAGCCAAGCCCAGCAAGTCCAGGGGCCCATGCAGCTCACTGGCTGCCAGCCTGCGATCCTTTCCATCCTTTCCTCCTCCCTGACCCAAAGCTGAAGATAAGAACCTGAAGCCGGGAACAGCACCCAGGGGAACAGGCACCTGGGAGCTCTTTCATATTTTAAAACTCCCACCCTTAAGGAAAGGAAGGCACCTCTCAGGTGACTTGGGAAAAATGTCTGTTGGCACAGTTACAAGTGTCTTATCTGTGTCCATTTTGCAGATGAGGAAAGTGAACCTCAGAGAAGGTAAGTAACTAGCCCAAAAACTCCCAGCTAGAAGTAGAAGAAGCCAGGCAGGCTCTTGGCTTCAGAGATTGAAGTCGTAACCAGGTAAGAAAAAACTCACAGCATCCTTGTGTGTACACTTTCTGCTGCCTGACCCCAGAGCTCACTGCAGATAGTGAAGGAAGGGGTGGCTGAGTTCACATACAACCATGGCCTCATGTGTGGGTGAGTCCTTGCTCCCCGCCCATAGTGGCCAGACCTGCAGGGTATACGGTACCTCTGACTAGAAGGTTTACACAATCCATAGGGCAGGCTGTGCAAAGTGGCAGAGGTGCAGATATTAAATGACTTGGTCAAGTCCCCACAGCTGGTCACTGGCAGAAGTAGCAGGAACAAACAGGCAGCATTATTCATTCTCCCAGTCAACAAACAGCCTTTGAGCCCAGCTATGCCTGGCACCGTCTCTGCAGTCAAGCCCAGATTTACAATACAGGTTTTAAGTGTAACTAATTGGCTGGACCAAGTTTTAAATGCATGTACTAGGGTGACAGGAGGGACCCTGCAGTCTTTTATTTGCTCAGGTGTTCAGTGTGCATCAGCAGCAGGCAGAGAGCTGAAAGAAGAAAAGAGACTGCTGGGAGAAATCATTTTCTTGGTTGAAAAACATCAGAAAGGGCATTCACTTAGGAACTCAAGACCACAAGGTAAAGTGAGCTCACAGTCTCTGCTCAACTTTTGCCAAGCTGTATGCAGAAGAAACACCAAGTTCATTATGGGTTTTTTTCATGTCGTTTTAAGGGGGCGGATCAACTCTACCTTTCATCATACACAAATGTAAATTTAAAGTGAGTTGAAGATATAAATGTGAAAAGCATTACTTGGACATTTTTTAGAAGAAAATAATTAGCAGAGTATTTTTATTACCTCAGAATGTGGATGGAGTTTGTAAACATGGAACAAAAAGCATAGTATATAGCTCTGGCCAGTTTGGCTCAGCAGTTAGAGTATCGGCTGGCAGACCAGAGAATTCCGGGTTTGGTTCTCGCCAGGGGCATGTACCTGGGTTGCAGTTCGTCCCCAGCCCCTGTTGGGGTCATGTGGGTGGCAACCAGTTGATGTGTCTCTCTTACATGGATGTTTCTCTCTCTCCTTCCCTCTCTCCCTCCCGCTCTGTCTGGAGATAAATGCAAAAATGTCCTCAGGTGAGGATAAGAAAAAAAAAAAGCTTAGGCTATAAACTAAAATTGATAAATTTGACCACATTGGAATTTAAAATATTGGTTTATCAAAAGATACTTAAAACTTGAAAACACAAGCCATAGACAGAAAAATGGTATTTACAATATGCGATCTATAAAGGTCTAAGTTTCCAGAATATACAAGAACTTCTACAATGAGGAAAAAAGACAAACCTGTAGAAAAAGGGGCAAAAGATGGGGACAAGCAATTGACAGGAGCGGAAACCCAAATTGCCAACAAACATGTCATTAGACGCCTACCCTCACCACCAACCAGGGAATGCCAGTGAAATGCTAATAGGATCCATTTCACCCGTCTCAGACAAAATGAAATCTCACCAGGCAATGGTTTGTGCTTTCATTTTCTACATTTTTTTGAATTGAGGGACAACACACAGTCAGTGGAGTGCACAAATCTTAAGTGTATGGCTTGATTTTTTTACCTGCTTGATTTTTTACCTACCTATATACCCAGGTTACTACCGCCCATAGGATTCCCTCATGCCTCTTCCCACTTTACATCCTCTCCTTAAGGTAACTATGATGCTTACTGCTCTCCTCACAGATTCTTTCTGCCTGGTCTAGAACTCATATAAGCACTTGGTTTCTCTGAGAGAGTATCCATGTTGTCACATGTAGCAGTAGTCCAGTCCTTTTTTATTGCTAAGTATTAGTCCATTGTATGGATATACCATAATTTCCTTCTCCAGTCTCCTGTTGATTGTTTCCAGTTAGGAGATTATCATGAATAAAGGTGCTTCAAACATTGTTGATGTTCAGCTCACAGCTACTCTAGTAAGCAATTTGGTGATGTTGTCAAGTTGCAGATGTATATACTCCATGACCCAGCAACTCCACTCCTGGGAAACAAGTTACAGAAGCTTTCATACATATTAAAAAAGGTATGAGTAGCCCTGGTTGGTTTTGCTCAGTGGTTAGAGCATCACCCTGCAGACCAGAGAGACCCGGGTTCGGTTCCCGCTAAGGGCACGTACCTCAGTTGCAGTTTGTCCCCAGCCCCAGTTGGGGGTGTGTGGGTGGCAACTACTCAGTGTGTCTCTCTCACATTGATGTTTCTCTCCCTCTCTCCCTTCTGCTCTATCTCAAGATAAATGAAAAAATGTCCAAGGGTAAGGATTAAAAAAAAAAAAAAAGGTATGACTGAAAATGCTGATAACTATGTTACTCATAATGCACAAATACAAACTAACCTGAAATGCCCACCAACAGGAGAGTGGGTCAGTAAATCGTGGTATAGTATATAATGTAATACTATATGTAAATAAACAACATGAGTCTCGGCCAGTTTAGCTCAGCAGTTAGAGCGTTGGCCCACGGACCAAAGAGTGGCAGGTTCGATTCCAGTCAAGGGCACGTACCTTGGTTGTGGTTCGTCCCCGGCTCTGGTCGGGGTCATGCAGGCGGCAACCAGTCGATGTAACCCTCTCACATGGATGTTTCTCTCCCTCCCTCCCTCCCACTGAAGATAAATAGAAAAATATCCCAGGTGAGGATTAAAAAAAAAATTAAATGACATAAAGCGGATCGCATCATCATGGACGACTGGGAAGTAATACTGCACGAGGAAAGCAGGGTCTGGAAGCACACGTACTCTGCAGTGCCACTCATACCCCATCCTAAAGCAGGCAGCACGCTGTCCCTCAGTGCAGTGCTACATACTGGCTAGTGACACATCCGTATGTAATAAAAGCACGAAAAGTACATGGCGTTGACAAAGTTGAGTAGTGATTTCCTTCTGGTGGGGAGGAAGGAGCTTGTGAAATGAGTACAGAAGGATCGACTGAATTCATAAGTACATGGGTGGTTGGTATTTTATCCTTAAACTTGGCGTATGTTGTCATAATTTTTAAAGAGACAAAGGGAGGGCCGTAAGGACTCTGGTAAGGGAAGCGGTGTTCTGGTACGAGTTTGACAGTAGGCTGTGGGGAGGGGAGTGTTCGTGGTCTTCACCTATTTCTGTGGCATCAGTACTCCGGCTACGGCTGATTTGGGACTGCCAACCTAACGCCAGCTGGCTGAACTGAAGTTCAGAAGAGAATTCCTGAGAGTCACAGCGCTCCAGAGCCAGCCTGAGCCGGCCGCAGCTCGCCACCCACTGAAGTGGTAGGGAGGTGCTCTGAAGGCCAGAGCCAGGCGTCCACGCCCTCCCTGAGGGCTTTTCCAACAGCCTCGGAGGGTTGAGGGTTGGACTGCCTTCATTTATTGCTGGTACGTTAGTCCCAAACTAAGCAGGTTAAAACAACAATCAGTGTTTGTTACCTGACACAGTTTCTGAGTCAGGAATCCAAGAATGACTTAGCTGGGTGGCTCTGGCCTAGGATCTCGGCCAGAGACGCAGTCACGCTGTCAGCCAGAGCTGTGGTCACTGGACGCTCAGCCTGGAACTGGAGGATTTGCTTCTCAGCTCACTCCAGTGACTGCCAGCCAAGGTCTCGCTCAGTCCCTCCTCCTGTGGACTTCTCCATAGGACTGCTGGCTTTAGCTCAAGACATAGCAGCTGGCTTTCTCCCCAGCAGATGACGAGAGACAGAGACATGCAGTGGCCCTCTGCAGATCCTGTGGCTCGCACACACCACCCCTGCCCGTGTGGGAGGGGATGGCTAGGCTGGGGCTGTCTTGGAGGTTGGCTCCCACACAGCACAGTCAGGGGTGAGCGCCGGATGCCCTGAGGTGCTGTAAACGGGTAGGAGGGTGCCTAGAGTCTCGCACAAGAACGGAACCTGAGAGGCCAACCCTCTGTTTGCAGCCGAGGACACAGAGAAAGAAGTTCAGGGACTAACTGGAGAGGGTTTGTCTTCCCCTGGTGCTGGAGAGAAGGACCGCGCTCCACCTCTCCGGGCCCTCTCCTCCCAGCCTTTCCTCTGCAGGTGCAGGTGCTGGGGCCTGGCACAGCAAGGCCTGGACCAAGGTCACCTTGCCCAAGCCCGAAAAAGTTCCTTCTTCCCTCACATTCACATCCCTCCCTCAGTCAAAACAAGACAACCCGCTCCACCCCTCCATGGGTGGTTGGGAACATGTCCCCAGCAGCCCCACAGAGCAGCATGCGCCACCATGTCACAAGCCAGGCGTCCTCCTGGCCTCTGGGGCCCCACTGCTGTCCAGGGTCCGGTGTGGAATGGTTTCAGAGCTCTGTGATCCAAGTGAAACAGAGCACTGCCCCAAACCGGAAGGGGCACGGGGCAGGCGTGTGCCACGCTCTGTTTACACGGTTGTTCATTCTATGAAAACTCGTCCAATTGCACACTTGCGACCTGTAAAATTGTCTACGTGAATATTGCACTTAAAAGCTTTTTTGAATAGTCCCAAAGTTGGGGACTTAAGTGTCTGGGAAGATTCCAGGCAGACGAGGACTCTTTCTGAGCAACTGCCCACCTCTGTCCTCCAGGTACCCCAGGGGAGCTGAGGGGCAGCTCCATTCAGGCGGAATCCTGGGGTGGAAGGTTTGAAAGGGGCTAAAATTGGAGGGTCCTTGGCACCAGGATAAGAAGTGACTAGTGGGACTTTCAGGGGGTGTGGATACCCCCAGCCCTGCTCACCCTGCACAGCACTGTTCCAGGCCCAGCTACAAGGCCTTGGAGACTCCAAAGCACAGTCTGCACTAAGGGGGCCACAAAGACAGGGTTTCCCAATGGTCAGGATGAAACAGTGCAGCCCTAAGTGCTCACTCTTGGTGGCCAGGCCCGCGGGATGGGGACAGGGAGAGAGGAGGGGTCGGGCCAGCACCACCAACTGGACGGGCAGGAAGGTGCACCTGGCTTCTCCGGCTTTGGGCATGCCCCACTTTACCCAGTTCGTCCTCCACACTTCCTCCTGGGCATCACCCTTCCCGGCACCATCTGCCATCTTCCTCTTGACCCTGGAAGACAAAACTGACCAGGCTCTGTCAGCACAACTCCTGGCACACACTGGCTGCTCAGTGATGCTGGATGAGGAAGGAGGGACCTAAAGCAGGCTTTTCTCCACCCCCATGTCATGTGGCGCTCTAGTATAAATGGGGTGACTAAACAGGGACACAACTGTGGCTGGGGAGTCAGGGAAGTAATTGATGGTGAGGATCCTGGCTGTCCACAGGCCAAGCCTCCCGGTGGGTCAGAATCTCCCTGTTTCCCTTTCCTTGTCCAGTCAGGCTGGCGAAGTCCTGTCACACACACATCCATCCCTCTGATCTGCAGGCTATGCTGGAGGTGACCCTCAAGATGCCCAGTACAAGGTGCTGACTAGCACAGAGGTGGGATGGGGGTTCCACTCTGGGCACAGCTAACCCCACCCCTGGGCTCCTTCTAGCCTCCTTGCTGTCCCTAGATGGATCTGTTCCCCAGCCACCGCACCTAGCCAGTTGCTATGGAAACTGAAGCCATTTCTCTTACCCGTTTGCCAGGCACCACCATGAAGCTGTCCTGGACTGGGCTCCTGTCCCCAGCCCCTCACCGAGTTCATTGTCCTCTGACTTGCCCGGGCCTGCGGTCAGGCTCAGACCACACTCAGACCTCCTGGGGCCACATTAATGCTCTACCCCACCCTTGCTTGGGGCTCTTGCTGCCTCTGTGCCTGTTCCTGTGCAGCCATCCACTTCCACCCCCCCAAACCCTGCTTGTGCAGTTGTGTTCCTTAGACAATCGCCGCCACCTTCTCTCTCACGCACAGGTGGTGCTGATTCACAGACAGACGTGGGGTCCACTGTGCAGGAGCCCGGCGGCGGATCAGTTCTGTCTCGGGATCTGCAGTGACAACAGTGACCCCAGGGAGGCTCTTGGGCCCCCAGGCCCTCAAGGAGCAATGGTGCCAGCTGCTCCCTAGTGCCACGGAGCCCAGCAACTCCCCGGAGCCAGAGGCAGGGTGTCCCCTGGCACTGCTTTCACACCTGCCTCACCCTGTCTCTCCCCTGAACACACTTGCTCCGGGCTGTGGCCAAAGAACGAGAGACCTGGTCGTGGAGGGTCAGAGATGGGGGCCCCACATCTCCAACTATCACTGAGTATGTTCCTTGTAACCCAGTCCATGAGGATGTCCTGGGGCAACAGCATTCCAAGATCCAAGCCTAGTGGGGTAACACTGAGCTCTAACCCCTCTTGGGGAAGGGGGTGTCACAGTGCACATTAGCATAGTAAAGGCTCTGAGAAGGCCTGTGGGAAATACATTTATTTAAATCCATGATTCCTAAACTTATTTGATCACAGATTTTTTTTTTAAAGAACGCATGTCCTGGCCAGTTTGGCTCGGTGGTTAGAGCATTGGCCCGTAGACCAAAGAGTCAGGGGTTCGATTCTGGTCAAGGCCACGTACCTCGGTAGCAATTCGATCTCTGGCCCTGGTTGGGGTTGTGCGGGAGGCAACCAATCAGTGTGTCTTTATCACACTGATGTTTCTCTCTCTCTCTCCCTCCCTCCCACTCTATCTGAACAAAAAACAAAAAAAGGAAAAATGTCCTCAGGTGAAAATAAAAAAAAATCACCACGAAAGGCATCCGCCAGGGCCCTGCCCTCACTGCCACCCCCAGAGGGCGGCCCCCAGTGTGGAGGGCTCTGCACTGTCCCTACTGGGTGTCCATGGGCAGCAGGGTCAGTGGCTGGGACCCTGTTAGAAGTGCTGGGCCGCAGATCCCACCCCGGCCTCCTGCCGCATCTGCAGGTTAACACCATCCCCAGGGGGCCAATGCACAAGTGTGAAAAGCCCTACACCTGCCATTCTTCCCCCTCGACGACGACGGCTAGTTGGGTTACTGGGTCACCTCCCCAGCCAAGTCGGGGCTCTAGGCCCGGTATCCAGATGCAGTTGGCATATTTTGAGCCTCACAGCTGATTGGGGAATTCCCCGCATTATGAATCCTCCTTCCCAAGGGCCCATGAAGGGAACCAAGAGGGATGCCAGCCATCAAAGAGACCTCGCTTTTGCAGAGGCTGACAGAAAGGATCAGGGAGTTCTCCCAGCTTAGCCTTTCATCCCTGCTCAGATGTCTCCTCCACAGAGACGCCTGGAGACTCGGAGACGGTCATCTTGGGTGGGGGGCACCAACCAGGGTCACCTCTGAGAGTCACAGCCTCCCTAGCAGGTCAGCGGTGGTCATTCACAAGGGTCTAACACAGAACCCTTAGCGACCCTCCCCCAGCCCCTTAGAACCCAGAAGAAAGGAAAGGTGAGCCAGCATCTAGGGAGAAGATATTTATTGAGAACTTGCTACATAAAGAGCTATAGAGAGCTGGGGACCAGGGAGCAGTGCTGTCTCCCCCTGCACACTGAAGTCACCGAGGAGCCCACAGGGAGGCCCTGGGAGGGACCTGGTGACGACGGAGGGAGGGAGGAGCCCTGCGTGCTGTCTGGCATGAGGAATCCTCGAGGGGGGTCTCTAATAGCCCAGACGTCATGAGGGAGGAACAAGGGGGGGGTCAAAGAAGTCAGAGCACTTGGGAGTCACTGGGTCAGAGCCTGTACCACATCCTTCACCAGCATGGTGCCGATCACCATCTTTTCGCTGTTGACTGTCAGCTGGGCAGGTCCAGTGGGCCGCGCATCCAGGGTCAGCAGGACCAAGCTCCCACTGGTCAGGGTCCTCCCTGCAAACCTGAGGTGGACATTTACCCTCCGGTCATCACCAGGTTCCCTCCCAGACCCTCCCCGTGGGCTCCTCAGTGACTTTCGTGTGCAGAGGGAGACAGCAGCTGCTCCCTAACCCTAGCTCCCCAGCTTTCTAGGGGCCCTCCTTCAAACCAGGCCCAACAGCCCATCTCTTCTCCTCTGTGAGGGCCCAGTACCTGTACTCATCAGGCGTCCCACAAGGGACACGACCCAGGTTGGCAGTGGCGGTCACTTTCTGCACCACAGTGTGGTCACTCCGGCTGGTGTCGGGCAGCGTGAGCTTCTCTGTGATCTCATTCATGCCCGTCAGCTTTCCTGGGGGCGGACCAGGATGAGGGCAGAGGCCGTGGTGGGTTCACCTGGGTCTGCCCATGGAGCTTCCTCACCAAGTTCTCCGGCTGGGCAGGTCTGCATCTCCCTCAGCCGTCTTGGGGACGGGGTACATCCCTTTCGGGCCTGGCTCTCCCTCAGGAAGCCTTTGTCGGTCTTCCCAACCAACCAAGGGCTCCATCCATGTTACTGACCAAAGACTTTGTGGCCAGTCACTTCTTAGAGGTTTCCCCCACCCTGGACCCCACACCCTCTAGTTTTTCCCGGTTGGCTCCCAACCAATTCAAATCCCTCCCAGCTCCTGAGACGAGTCCTCGAGGGCTGGTGGCCGCTGCCTCCTGGCCAAGGCCTGGTCCTCGTCAGACAGGCAAGAGCCCAGGAGGCCACGCAGCCTCACAGGTGGGCCCTACCTTCACCCGGGGCAGCAGCTCCGGGCTCGGCCAGCTCTCACGTGCCCCAGGAACACCCACTGCAGCCCTGTGGGCTCCTCGTCTGCCCTCCCCCCACCCTCTCCCAGCCTCTCTCCTCCCTCTGAGAACTGGCCCCTCCCAGCTGCTCCCACCCCTCCATTCCTGATGAGCGATGTTTCCTTGCCCCTGTACTTTTACTCCATGTCTGTCTCCTTGCTCCTGAGAGGGCCTCTCCAGAAGCAAGACTGCTGTGTCTCCCTCCCCGTTCACCACCCAAGTCCTCCGCAGAGTGCTCCCTTCCCCAGCGGGCCCCTTCGACCCACTGCAGGTGGCTCAGCTCCCTTTCGCGGTGACCTGCTCTCTCATGCTAGCAGCAGCCTCCTATCTGCTGGCTCTGAAGTCTCACCCTCCGGGCCTGCAGACCCCAAGGCCCTGGCTCTCCCCCAACTTCTTGCTCTGTGCCTTCTCTTACCACCACCCCCTTTCTCCTGAAGGAAGGTCCTGGCTGTCATCTCCCCAGCTGCCTCCCAGGGTGACCTCACTACATTCACAGCTTCAGTTATCACCTCTGTGCGCATGACGCCAGCCTAGAAGTGTCTCCCGGGCACAGGCCCACATTCTCAGTTGCACACTCAACACTTCCTCCTCATTTTCCCAAACGCCCTGCAAAACCAGCTTATCCAAACCCACCATGATCCCCCCCCACTGCCTAAACCCATCTTCCTACCAGATCAGGACTTTGGCAGATTACAGCCTGCAGGCCAAATCCAGCCCACCACCAGGTGGCCGGAAATGTTGTTTATATTTTTAAATGTTGGGGGATCAAAAGATTAATAGCTCACGACACATGAAGATCATATGAAATTCCAATTAAAGTGTCCATAAATAGATTTTACATGCACACAGCCACACCTGTTTGTTTACGTGTTATCTGTGGCTGGCGGTTACAACGGCAGGGTTGACTGACTGCAGCGGAGGCCCACAAAGCCTAAAATACTGGCCTTGTGGCACATGACAGAAAAAGCATGCTGACCCCTGGTCTGGGTGAAGGGCAGTCGTTCTCCCTACTATCCGAGTCTGAAATTCTAGGACAGCTTCTCTGCCTCTCTCCTCCTCCTCAGGAGACATGCCTGTGGCTTTCCTCTTCCCAAGGCCACCCCTGCCCAGACCCTCGCCGCCTTTGTCACGACCGTAATCCTGGGCCTCACCAGCTCTCAGCAAACCTGTTGCATCAGCTGTACAGCTGGCCGCAGAATTCGGCCGCAGCCTCACACAAGGTGAATGCAGGTTCAGAACCCAAGCCGGGCTCATGCAGCCCCAGGCTTCCCCCAGGAGGCCGTCCTGCTGCTGCTGCTGCTGCAGGTTCTGTTCGTCCTCGCTGTGAATGCTGCCAGGTCCTCTCGGTGAAGCAGAGGTCTGGACCCGGCCCTGTCCTCACTCACACACTGTCACTGACTCCTCCACTGCCGGGACAGCGGACCTCAGGCCCTCCTCCCTCTGACAACGGCGGCGGCCCCTCCAGCTCTGAAAGTCTAGGGCTGAAACCCTTTAGCACGGCATTCGAGGCTTCCAGAAACCAGACGTGTTTTCAGCTTTGTTCTCACTACTCCCCTATGTTAGGGACTCCTGTGTCCCAAACCAAACTGCTCCCTCTCTTCTTCCTGTCACCTCTCACCAACACTCACTGGTGGCGCTGAACTCCCGGCCGGGCCGAGTCCCAGCTCGCCACAGCCGCACCGAGGTGCGCGGCCTCTGCAAAGCCTTTGCTGGAGCCCGAGCTGCGAGGCCTCCCCGTCTGAGGGTCCTTCAGCATGGCTGTGCTGGAGCTTACTGAGCCCCTCCCTGCCCACCCCACGGAGCACTCACCCTGCTCCTTCTTGAACTCATTCTCACTCATGAACACAGGGGCCATCAGCTCCCCAACAGGTGGCTGAATGGAGACGTAGAACTGTCGAGTCTGGGTGCTGGGATGGGGGAGAAGACAGAGGAACAGAGAGTGAGGCCCCATCTCTCCCCTCACCTCCCACTTTGTCTAGATACAGGGTTTGGAGGCAGGAGGAGAGTGAGGTAAGAGGGCTTGGGGTGGCTTCCAGACCCTCCACATCATGATGTCCCCCGTCCACCACCACCTCCAGCTCCTCTTCGTTGTGACCCCACCTCTCTCCAGCCCACCCTCCCACCCCGCCCGGGATGGACACACACCACAGCTGGAAGTTGGCCGCCTGGGTCGAGTCACAGAAATCAATGCCCATGATAGCAGTGGCAGACTCTCCGGGTGCCAAGGACTCTTCAGTGGGGTGAGACAGGGAGGGGGAGGGAGAGACACCATCACCCGACAGGGCCGAGTCCCAGACTCATTCTCCCCTCCAATGCCAGAGCTGACCAGTGCCAGCGTCCTGGGCCCCTGGAGACTAACCCTGATTTTCTCCTGAAATCTGAGCACCCCCCGCCACTCTCACGCATTTACGTCAGTCTTGAATCAGCCAAGCCTCAAGCACTCCCTGGCCTGATCGGGACTCGCTCATTTCCTCGTCCGCCTCGTCCACCAGGGCACGGGCCATGCTACATGCCCTCTCCGTGTCCCCAGAGCCTGGCCCCTGGTCCGGCACAGAGAGGGCATCAGCAGCCACAGAGAAGGTGACTCTGCCCAGGAACCGCACCGATTTCAGGGAATTCCTGGATGCTGATGCCAGCAGGCAGTTTGGGGGTGCCCACACGCAGGCCCTTGATGGGGGTCTCAGAGCTGTTGGAGAAGTGGATGTGCAGAGACACCATGTGGGGGTCCCCGGAGAACGGCTGGCGGCTGAAGGTGTAGTCCACGGCCAGCCCCTCACCCGCTACACGGTGCAGGAGCTCCTGCCTCCCAACCCCCGACACTGGGCTCAGCAGCTAGAGGAAGGGAGAAAGATGAGGGGGAGTGTGGAAAGGAGCAAGAAGAAGCCTGCCCCAGCCACCTGGGGTCATCTAGCGCCGGGGCCTCAAAGCGTTCCCCTCCATCACGGCCCCTACGCACAGGTCCACACCACAGGATGCGGCACAGAGCGGTGTCCCTGTCCCAGGCCACTCACCGAGGGCACCAGTGGGGAGTCAGTGAGTGTCAGGCCCTCCAGGTCTGCGGCCAGACTAGTGGACACAGCCGCGGCGGGAGACACCGGCTGGATGCTGGGAGGGTTGACTGTGGGGGAAGAAGAAGAAGACGATGATGGGCAGAGGCAAAGTGGACTTGGCCTGAAGTGGGCAGGGCTCAGGAAGCAGACGGTTCAGCACCACGGACAGCGGAGGCACTGTCGGGCTGGTGTCTGTGCGCACCCTTGACCCCAGCCCCATACTTGGTGCCCTCTCAGGTCTGAAGATGTGTTCTGTCTGCTCACCCCACGCCCGAGCCCTGAGGAGCCTAACCCAGAGCTCCCTCGGGCCTTCCTCAGCCACACCCCCAGGCCTCCTTCCCCATGACCTCTGCTGCCCAAACTCACAGTCCTCTAGATCCAGCAGGGACACCTCCTTGGCGGCAGGGGCGCTTTTGCTGCTGGAAGGCTGAGAGAGAAAACAGGGTGTGGGTGTGGGAGGCAGTGCTCAGGCACAAGGCCCCATGGTGCGTTCTGATGGTGCAGGGTTCCTCCCTGAGCCCAGCCCCGCTGCCCCAAGGCCCTCACTGCCTTTTTCCTCCAGGACACAGGTTCCGCCTGCTCCTCCTCAGTCTCGGATGACATCTCCGACTCTGACGAGGGACTGCTGGAATCGCTGCCCTCGTCCGAGGACGAGCCTTCGGCTTGTCCCTTCGTCACCTTCTTTCTCTTCTTCATCTTGCTCTTCTCACCTTCTTCCTCACTCTGCTCACTGGGGGACAGGGGCAAGCGGCACTCAGGCCCAGACTGGACCCCCGCTCCTTGCTCACAGAAGAGCGGGGAAGCCCTGAGGAGTGGGGAACCTGGGCCAGTGGGTCCTGTGGCAGCTCAGGCCTGATGGCCTCTCCAGGCTGCCACCTCGAGACCTCCTGCGGCCACGGCAGCGGCCACGGCAGCAGCTGACCAGGGTGTGGGCAGGCCCCACCAGCTCATGAGGCTCCCGGGCTCCCAGGAGTTGGCCTAGGCTACGTGCTGGCCCTTCTTTCCCAGGGAGATCTCCAGCCCCGCCCACCTCTCACCTCTCACTGCCCCGCCCCTTCTCCTCGTCCTCATCCTGATCTTCATTGTCGGACTCGCTGCTCGACTCCCCAGAGCCGCTCTCGCTGCTGCTCTTACTGTCCGATTCGCTCTCGGACTCTGGGTCTGCAGAAGAACCGTCTCAGGCTCCCCTCCCTGGGTGCAGGCCTCCCGGGTCCAGAGCAGGCGGCCTGGGCTCGCAGTTTCAGACTCAGCACTGAGGCTGCAACCCTCCCCCCCAAACCCGCCCCTGCTTCCAGATGCCGACTAGAGCACCTGGGGGACAGACGGACCTGCACGAGCACACACACCCCGGGACCTGCAAGCCCTCCGGAGAGTAAACACAAAGACAGGGACACACAGGTACACACCCCCTTGGACACATGACCATGTAACACACACACACACACACACACATACACACACACACACACGGGCTTCAGACAGCACACCCGTGGGCAGCAGCACAGGGCCCAGCTCTCAATTTCCTCACCGCTGTCTGCAGACTCCGTGGGGCCCGACTCCCCCTCAGAGTCTGAGTAAAAGGGTTTCTCCTTCTCCTTCCTCTTCTCCCGATTTGAGCACTTGGTCCATTCAGGTACCTGGAGATGGGGGGTGGTGGGAGGGTTCCTGAGTCACGGTTGGGGAGGGGGAACGGAAGCACAGAGCCTTCTTATCCTTCACCCCACTGCTTCCGGCCCGAGGTCCTGTCCCAGGAGGAAACGGTGGGGGAGGGAGGTACCCTGTCCAGGAGGGGAAGGCTGCTGCGCGCAGAGGGCACTGCTGAACCAAGGGGACAGAGGGGAGGGAGCACGGGGGAAGCAGGGACGGGGAGGGGAGGGAAGCACTGCACGCTGAGCAGAGAGCACACGGCACACGGGTGCGGGGACCTCGGTGTACTCGCCCAGGAGGCCCACGTGCGTCTCAATAAGGGAGAGGTCTTCTTCCTGCACGTAGGGAGGGTGTCAGGAGGGCCAGGCGCCACCTGAGACACCAGGGCTCCCTGCGTCTGTCTCCCACCCCTGCTGACCTCCACGTTGCGCACGGACGGGTCCGGGGCTTCCTCTGGCCAGTCTGGCAGCTCCTGGTAGCCTGTGGCCTTGGCATTGAGCAGGTGGGACAGTGAGCCCAGCTGGAAGTGGTCCCGGTCTGGAGACAGGGTGAGAGGTCAGGCCAGGGTGCCAGTGAGGCATTGCCCTGGGAGTAGTTTCCTGGGGGCCGGTGATGATTCGGGGGGGGTGCCCTAGGTGGGTAAACGAAAGGATGGATGTGCCCCTCAACGGTCCTCCCACCATGACTGCACCTTCAGGCCCACATGCTGGAAGAAAGGTTGTCTGGCCTGCCCAGAGCAGGAGGCAGGAGGGATGGCAGGAAAGGGCAGTGGGCAGCTTCTCTCCCAGGGCAGCGGGGGCTGTGTGGTCTGGCACCGCCAGCTCGGGAAGGAGGGGAAGGAGGCCCAGCTGCGAGGAGCATAGCAACTGGGAACGAGGGGCCGGCCAGGCTGGGTCAGGGGCCCAGAGGGCTGAGAGTGAGTCCCCATGGGGGTGGGAGGACGTCAGGGCCGGGGGAGCGCAGCACAGAGACTTGCAAGTGGGGACCATGTTGGGAGGAGAGAGGGACGGCTTCCCTTCTTCCCAGATGTTCAAATCTGCCCCTTCCCTCAGATGGGAGTCCAGGGAAGAGAAAAAGCAAAAGATTCCAGGAGAACCAAGCTTTGTGGAGGAGGCTCCCCTCCTGTGCGGGCTCTTGGGTCCAGAGATGAGCTGAGACAGGCCAGGTGAGGGTCTGGGCCCCAGGTTGGATCTTCGGAGGCAGCCCGAACTGTTAGGACCCTTGCCAACATGCACCTCTCCCGGTGTGTTTGCTCTCTGCCTTCCTGGACCCTTGCACTTAAACTCTTGCTGCATAGAGCTGCTCAGGGAGACAGCCGGAGAGGAGCCGAGGAGCCCACCAGGCTGGGAGAGCACACTGGGCTTCACGGATGCTGGCGCTGGTTGTGGGTGGGTAGAGAGTAGCCCTGGGTGCGGCAGGACGGGCACAGGGGTGGGCTGCGGGGATTGGCTTTTCTCCAGGAGTCCTGCCCACAAAGCCTTGAGCGTGGCTGAGACAGAGACCTCAGGGGAAGCTCTGGGACCAGGGTCCTGCCCCCGCCCCAGGAAGGTGCCCTGATTTTAGCCCCACCTTTGAAGGACGACTCCAGGACGGGAGCCGGCTTGGGTGCCAGGAAGAGCTTCTTGGCGTGGCGGCTGAGGGCCCCGCCCTGCTCCGAAGGGACGATGAGCTGCCGGGTGAAGCGTGCGCGGTCGCGGATGTCATAGTTCTGGTCGTACTTGGCCAGACTCAGCACATACTGGGTCAGCAGCTTGGTCTGGGGGACAAAACGGGGTCAGCAGTGGGCAGGGAGCGGGGGCCACAGGAGGTCTCAGCACCAGACTCTGAGCCACCTCCACACCGTGCTTCCCTCCCCTCAGACCCGCTGCCCCACTCCCATCCCCCCACCACCACCGCAGACTTTGTCTTCCCTCCCCTCCTGACTCCTGACCCCTGCTCTGACAGCCACCTTTGGGCTCCCCTCCTCTTGACCATGGACTCCATTCCGTCTTCAGGTTTGTGCTCCCCATGACCCCAGTCCCAGCTCCTTCCCCACCTTGTCCAGGCCAGGTCAACCTCTACTCCGAGGTGCCAGGGTGAGTGGAGGTCTGGAACAGTCTGAGGCCTCAGAGTTTCCAGGTGCCATCACCCAGGGGAAGCTGGATGACAAAAACTGTGGCAGGGGCTGCCCCCACGCCCCTGGACCCATGGGGCAGATTCTGAGCCGCCCTGGGGTCTCAGCGCCACGGTCCTGCCCCGACAGGCTCTATTGAGATCAGAGCCAACGGCAGTGCCTATGGGGTTGCTGAAGCCACATGGGGTGCACACTCTGCACTCAAGGCAGCCATATCCCACGACCCCAAACCTCTCGATTTCTGCCCTGACCCCAGCCTCGTCTAACCCGTCTTTACAAAACGACCATGGTAGCCACCGTTTATAGAGTGCCTTCCAGGACCAAGCGCTGGGCCAGTGCTCCACACTATCCCGTCACCCCACAACCCTCAGAGGGAGCGGCGTTACCCCGTGTACAGAGCAGCAGCAGCATCCAGGCCTGGACCCTCCAGAGCCTGCACTCTAGGGGCTCCCCTCACGCCCACCTGTTGACTGGAGGGGGCTGCCCTCATCCGGGTCTCTGTCTCTTACGACCAAGACAGTCAAAAACCACCAAGTACACATGCCCCGAGTCACCACAGCCAGAGTGGCCGGGCCAGCAGGGGCCAGCAGAGACAGCCTGGAACTGACTCTGAACTTCCTGACGTTGTGGCTACATGCAGCCTGGGACGTGGCTGACCCAGATGAAGTGCCAGGGCCATCAGGAAGAGGTCCACGAGGTGCAGAGTCCCGAGGTGCTGGCCCAGAATCAGAGCTGCTGCGTGGCAGAACTCCAGGGAGCTGCTGTGATTACACTCGTACCCCTAACACAGCCCGCGGGACTCCGGGCACTTCGGGGCCTCATGTCAGCTCGGTCCCTTCCAGCATCAAGCCGCCTGCAGCGCTGTTCCCTTCAGACAAGCCCTCCGAACCCCACACTCCCCTAGGATGCCACCGCTGTGGACTTCGGCACAGACCTGCGGCTCCCTTGGCCGCACCACCTCAGCGGCCAAGGCTACTGATGCCCTGAGCAACATGGTCCATTTTAAGATGCTGCTGATCCCTCTTCCGGTTGGACAGTGTCTCCCTCCAGACTTCCTGGCTGGCTGATCACAGACCGCCCCTGCCCCCACGTCTTTGCCTAGGTCTGGAAAGACATGTTCAGGATCTGCATCTATCTGTCCACAGCCTCAACTGCACATCAACAGCCAACATGAGAACAGCCTGGTCCGCCGGCCTTTGTACCACAGATTTGCCTGTAACACTCCATTACCCTTCTCCACTCCAAGTGTCCTCCCCCAGGACTACGGCGTCCATTCTTCCCCACCAGGACCCCCCCCCCCCTTGGCCTAGCAGACCCTGCAGGAATCACAGGCTGCTCATGAGGGCCCACCAGACGCACTTCTATACACCAAGAACGGAACAAGCCTCCCTCTGGCCAGCGGGCTCCGGCTGCCAGGCAGAACTGTGAGGGGGAACAGGGACACCTCCCGAGAACCTGCCGATAGACCTGCCGTCCACAAACACCTGTTAAATCATGCCAGGGAATCTGGCTATTCAAAAAAAACAAAAGGCCCTGGCCGGTTTGGCTCAGTGGTTAGAGCGTCGGCCTGCGGTCCGGAGAGACCCGGGTTCAGTTCCCGCTAAGGGCATGTACTTCGGTTGCAGTTTGTCCCCGACCCTGGTTGGTCGTGCGGTGGCAGCCACTCGATGTGTCCCTTTCACATCGATGTTTCTCTCTCTCTCTCTCTCTTCCTCTCTCCCTCCCACTCTATCTGTACAAAAAAATGGAAAAATGTCCTCGGGTGAGGATAAAATAAATAAATAAATAAATAAATAAAAGAATGGAAGTACCTCCTCACTTCACACAGTACATGAAAGTCCGCTCCAGATGGGTGTGGCATCTGGGCCTCCCCCATTCCTGCCTTCTCATGCCTTTGTAACCACCTCCCCTGGAGAGCGGGGTCAGTAATTTGGGAGGGGTGGCTGGGACTGCTGTGGCCTGTGGCGCTCCCAGAGTGTCCCCCCATGGCACCGGAATGGGGGGCGCATCACTGCTGTTATGTAAGCATGGCCATGCAGATGTCCAAACCACCTCTCTCCCAGCACACCAAGGACGCCCTTTCTCCACCAGCAGCAGAACAGGGTGGGCAGGGAGGAAGCAGGGAGGAGGGGGTAGGAGGCAGAAGAAAAGTTCTTTTTTTTTTTTTTTTATCCTCACCCAAGGATATTTTTCCATTTTTTGTACAGATAGAGTGGGAGGGAGAGAGAGGAACAGAGAGAGAGAGAGAGAGAGAGAGAGAGAGAGAGAGAGAGAGAGAGAAACATCGATGTGAAAGGGACACATCGAGTGGCTGCCACCCGCACGACCAACCAGGGCCGGGGACAAACTGCAACCGAAGTTCGTGCCCTTAGCGGGAACCGAACCCGGGTCTCTCCAGACCGCAGGCCGACGCTCTAACCGCTGAGCCAAACCGGCCAGGGCAAGTTCTTGATATTTATTGAGTCAGACCATCCTAAGGGGCCTGCGCGGGGAGGCCTCCGCTTTGGGTGAGGGGTGCCCGCGGCTCTGCGCCACCCCGACTGCAGCACTCACTGCTCTGAGCTCTGCGCTGTTTCCCTACGTGCTGTGAGCACTTGGAGGCCAGCAGCCAGGGCTTGCTCGCTGCCATTTCCCCAGGACACAGCTCAGTGACAGGCATGGCCGGCACTCAGGAAACTTATTCTAGAGCAGTCAATCAACAATAACGCACGCAGCCAACACACGTGGCCAACAGCGACCACTTGGGAAATGCCACGTGGACACGCCCAGGCTTGTGAAAACGCCAACGACACTGTCTGGGGCTCAGTCCTGAGCCTATCGGCACGGGCCTGCGTGGCTCCCCACCCGCACTGCTTCGTCTCCTCCTGTGTTCCTCCCACCTGCTCCTTGCTCCCCTCTGAACAAGAGCCACACTAACACCTGTTCAAGGACGGGGTGCTCCCCAGGGTGCTCCCTCCGCCTTCTCCTTTCCAAGCTGCTTCTCCCACAATCCCGACACCCACACCCAGGGCCCACTGCCTCCACACGTGGCCGCTGTCCTTTGCAGCTCCTCACATGAGGGCCCTGCCTCTCCAACCCGCGTCCCTGGGGCCCGCTCTGGCCACCATGGATCAAAGGAGCCATGGGAGAAACACAGCGCCACCACCCAAAGACTGCCATGGGATGCCACCTTCCGCCCTACCAGGCCCTGGTCCCCAGAGTAACTATGGACACTGGGGGACACTAGCTACTCGGGAATACCAGCCACCTGCCCTGAACTCTCTTCAGAAAGAGGTGCTGGAGTTCACGCCTACCTGGTGAAGGCGCAGAGTGCTGCCCGGGCTGTTTCTGGGGACCCGAGTGTTTTAGGGGCATCTCTCAATCTTTACCTGCTTGGAGTTGGTCAGGTAGAGCTTGGCCGCCAGGTTGATGACCTGCAGCTTGACAATGTCTTCCTCTGCTGTGAAGGACTTGGCCATCTTTCTCAGGACGTCGGGGGCAATCTTGGGGACGTGCTCACAGTACTCACCGATGAGCCACAGGATGCTGGCTCGGGCCATGGGCACCTGTGGGCGTGGGAGGCGTCAGGACTGGAGTGAACGTGCGTGTGGGCGCGCACGGGGCCTGCCAGGGAGACGGCACTCCTCCCGTCTGCGCTGGCCTGCTGTATTGTGGGTCAGTGGGGTGGTGGGAGAGACTGAAGGGTGGGCATTTCCTGGGCTGCATCTCCCTTCTTCCGGGGGGTTTCACTGGCTTCTTCAAGCCCCAAAGTCAGTCATGGTTTTAAAGACTGATGTCCGGGATCCCGTGTCCTCAACGCTTCACTCCCTGCTCTCTTCCTGAATCTTCAGGAACACCTTGTTTGAAAGTTTCAATTTGGCAGGAAAACACAGGGTTTTTCAACCGGCCATCCTTGGCAGGAGCATTGGAGAAAACTAGAGTGGGGGGCTCTGTGAGGGACCCCCACAGGGAAGGCGAATCTTGGGCGACACCACCAGGGTCGCATGGCCCTGTCTTACCCGTCCTTCCACCAGAAGACCTTTCAGAGCGAGTATGGAAGGTCCGGAGGCTGACTTTGCTAATTACAGGGACTCAGAGTCACGGGGAGGACGCTGGGACGGAGAGGGGCGCGGGGCCACTCCCTCACCTGGATGTTGTCCGTGAGCTTCGCCAAGTGCTTGATGATCTCTCCGTGCTGGGCCGGCTGCATCTGCAGCAGCTTCTTGATGACCACCACTGACTCTGCGACCACCAGCTCTGTGGACGGAGAAGGTGGACCCCGCGGGGGCAGATGGCCACATGCAGGCAGACAGACACTACAATGCCCCTAGACCTGGCTCTCTTCCCCATCCCCCTGCACCCCTCCAGTGGCCCTTGAAGATGCAGGAACACCTGGACACTAATGGAGGCAGACAGACTGATGGACACACATTGAGCCTGGACAGACAGATGGATACCCACTGGCCGTCTGACACGCAGGCAGACACCCACTGGTCATCCAAGCTGGACACTCAGACACACACTGACCATCGCGGTTGGACAGCAGCTGCACCAGGCCGTTGAGGCAGGTGTCACGGACTCGGCCTATGTTAGTAGCACAGCGTCCAATGGCCTGGATCGTGGCTGCCACAAAGTCCTTGTCCATGCTTCGGATGTAGGTCTGCGGGACACCACAACAGAGTGACCCCCCCACACC
This sequence comes from Molossus molossus, assembly GCF_014108415.1. Taxonomy (NCBI): domain Eukaryota; kingdom Metazoa; phylum Chordata; class Mammalia; order Chiroptera; family Molossidae; genus Molossus; species Molossus molossus. The sequence goes on along the minus strand of NW_023425360.1, from coordinate 2,672,626 downwards.
CCGCAGGCAGTGACCCCTCAGTGACTCTGCAGGCTTGTGGGTGACCTTCTGGAAAATTGTCACCCCTCACTCAATGACTCATCATGCCAGAGACTAGATTCTGGGAGAGGGAGTGACACCCTCATCTGTCGCCCAATGACTCCCTGGCCCAAGGCCAGCAGAGGCATTGGGAGAGGATCCAAGATAACTGTTTCTCCACTGTGGACCCTTAGGAGAAGTCTCAACCCACAGGACAGTTCTTGCTGTGCACAAGGAGCTGCAGGCAGCTCCCCTGGGCCCCTCTGGATGGGAGCTGCCCCGGCCCATACCTGGAATTCCCGCAGGACCGTCGGGATGTTGGTCTCATTGGCCAGGTTGGTCAGCACTTCCAGCTGCAGGGAGGCAGAAAGGGGGCATTCTGTGCTTTCACAACCCATCATTCCAATCACCTTCCGCAGCCCAGCAAACCACCCTCAGGGCAGCCCTGCAGCATCCTCACTCTGATAAACTTGTCCACAATGCAGAGGACCGTTTACCTCTGAAATGGATTCCCGGACAGCACTTACAGCATGACCAGGTCACCTCTCCACCTCCACTGACAACGTAAAGCCTTCCACACTGCTTTTAGGATAATGACGAATGTCCTTCCCTCGGTCTGTAAGTCCCTGAATGACATGACCACTGTCTACCTCGGATCTCCCACCACTCCCCCTTGCCCTCAAGGCAAGTCACACAGGCCTGCCTGTCAGACTCCTGCCTGCCTCAGGGCCTTTGCATGTGCCGTTCTGATATAGATAATTCACGTTTCTCAGGCCTCAGTGCAAGCCTCCACCTGAAGGAACATTTCCCTGGCGCCAGACTAGATCAGGTCCTCCGACTTTACACTCTTACAGCTCTTTGCACTGTTCTTTCACACCGTATCTCGAAAATGGGTTTTTCCATTTGTTTTGTGATTAGCTGCTGCATGCCCCCTCCTCAAGTAGACTCTAAGCTCCACCAGGGCAGGGGGCCTGGTTAGTCCGCTTTCTCTGAACTGTTTAAATTACTCAGTGGGGTAACAGAGCAGGAATGACTCCTGCCAATTTTCCCGTGGGCATGTGTTTGCATGAGAGCCTGAGGGGGTGGTTGTGTGGGGTGATAACACCATGGGTGGAAGACAGAGAACTGCACTGGGAAAGTGTGAATTTTCAACTCAGCAGAACTGACCTAGGGGTAGTTACCTCAGCTCCCCGGGTCCACATTTTAATAGAATGGAGAAAATGTACACTTCCTGAGGTTATTATGAAAAACAAATTGCTTCATGTGAAAAGTGGCAGGTGTGTAACGGGTCTAGGCAAAGGGCAGTCCCGTGCCGTCCCCCTACCCTCATCAGCCCGGCTTCCTGAGCAAACCTTCGGCCGGGGCGGCCATGGGCTCAGCCCCAGAAACAGGCAGGCACCAGGTGGCCCCTGTGGGTACCTGAGTGGGTCTGTGGTGTGGGCAGTGGGACAAAAGGCCATACCACTTCTCTCCGCCACTCACCTTCAGGATCTTGATCTGGGTGGGGTCGGTGGACCTGATGTAGAAGCTCTTCAGGTAGGGCTCGAACATGCCCTGCACAGGAGAGGCAGCCGGAGTTCCCTCACAGCCTCTCTCCAGGGCCCCCCTCCTCCTGGCCCAGGGCCCAGGACCCTCCCTGCCCATCACTGTCCTCCACTCCTCATTCTTCCCCTCCTCCCTCCTAGAGCTGATGGGGGTCTTTCTTCACTGGGTTTTCTTCCCCGATTGGCCCTCAGGATCCTGCATTTGGGGTCTCCCATCCCCCATGCCGCCCTGCCAAGCCACTCTCCCAGCCAGCCTTGCCCTGGTGCCCCTGACGCCACAGAAGCCACCCACAGAATGGGAGGACGGGCCTTGGCCGCTTGCTCACCCGGCGCTTGATGGACATGGTGGCCACATTCTGGAGCACCACGTACTGCACCTCACTGCAGAGAGGACGGTCAGAGGTTACATGGACCCCTGGTCAGGGCCAGGGCCGCAGGCAGAGTGAAGAAAAGGGGACCGAGGAGAAGGGAGGAGCGGCCGGTGTGGGCCGGGCACCAGTGGGAGGAGGGCGGAGCCGGGGTCAGCCGGCGGGCAGGTGGGGGCAGGACGAGCGAGGGTCCAGGAGTGGGGCGGGGCCGAGCAGGGTGTGGGCGGGGCGGGCCCCCACCTGTGGCTGCGCAGCAGGCGCACCAGCGCCTTGGCGATGACGCCCACCTCGGCCTTGGGCGCCAGGTGGAAGTAGAGCTGCGCCACCGCCATGACCACCGCGGCGCTGCGGCTCTGCAGCAGTGGCTTCGTGTTGCGCAGCAGCAGCCGGTGGTCGGGGTCCATCACGTAGGGCTTCCTGGCGGGCAGCGTCGCGGTGGCCGCCTCCTCCGACCCTGGGCCCTTGGCCTCGTCCTCCTCTGAGCCGTAGAAGGCTTTCTCGGGGTTCTCCTCCAGAAGGGACTCCTGTTGGGGAGACAGGTGGGGCAGCGGGGGGCTCCTCCCGCGACCCTCCTCCCCCTCGGGCCAGGCGCGCTCACGTTCTGGGTGGGGCTCAGGAACTGCGTGCGCGCGTAGCGGGTGAGCATGCTGATGATGACCACCTGGCCCCACTCCTCCACGTCGATGAGCAGGTTGCAGAGCTTCCGGTAGTTCTTGTGAATCAGGTCGATGCGCTCCGGGCACACCTCCTCGAAGGCCATCACCACGCTGCCCGCCACGAGCTGGGAACCGACAGAGAGAGAGGGTCCATGGAAGGGCAGGAGGGCCTCTGTCCAGCACCCTCCCACCACCCACCCTGTGTACCCTATACACACCGTGGTCTTGTCGGCCAGGAGCTTCTCAATGACCTCTATCAGCTGGTCCTTCTGGTCAGAGTCCAGACTGCGGGACACACTGTTGAGAGGGACTTGCCCCCCCATCTCCATCTTCCCAGTGTCCGCCCAAGCGATGCTCCCCCCCTCCCCCCTGTATTCATAGAGAGGTGTGAGCCGCCACCCCCACGGTCCTCCATCTGTCAGTTCCCACAACTGTCTTAAACCACCTGAAGGGCAAAACAAAAGCAGGGCAGTCTGCAAGACCTGACCTGAGACAGGCCAGGGTGGCCAGGGGACTTGGGAACCGCCCCCCAGAGGAATGACGGGCAGCACCGGGTCACACCTGTAGAGTTTAGGGATGGCGTGGGCAGCGGTTTTCCGCACGTAGGGCGACATGTCCGAGGCAGCTTCCTTGATGGCCAGCATCATGATGGGCACTATGATGGGCACGCGGATGCTGGAGAGGACCCGCAGGGCACTGGCACGAATCAGCTGGTTGGGGTCCTAAGGGCAGAAGTGGAGGCAGACTCATGAGAGGCCGCACCTGTGGAACCACCAGCTCCTGTTTCCCTGCCCCTCCTGCCCCTGGATGATGTGCCCGTGTTGGGTTCCTGGGACCACTGCCTGAGGACACTGACTTTTGGCCCTGGCTGCACAACTTGGACACCTGAACAGGCGTGGCCATGGGCTGCTTGTTTTAGAAAGAACGGGAAGCTTTCAGAACTCGAAAGTTCCTTTGTTCATGCCGGAGGTGACTACCAGCAAACGCAAGCTGGTCTCCCTTCCCGAGAGTTCCCCTCACATTCCTCTCCCCAGTGATCCTCCCCAGCTGCTCCCCTCCTCTCCTCCCACAGAACTTAAAAGAGAAGAGTGTGTGGGCCCTTCCTCCTTGCTCCTATAGCTTCCTGAGAAGGACCTCAGACAGTGTACTGCAGCCATGGGACAGCAACAGAAACAGCTGTAAATGACAGTCCCTCTGGGAGGAGGCTGGGCAATGGCAGGGGCTGTACATGCAAGAGAGATGCCACCCTGGTTTTCTACAACGGAGAAAGATCCACAACAGTACTGACAAAAATGATGGTAATTCCTGTCAAAACTCTGGAATTGATTTTAAAACAGATGGTTTAAAAGCACTTATTTAAAAAGCAGGAGTCTGTATTTTCTTAGAGTAAAATCATATCACAATCACCACTAAAATGTATTTTCCATTTTTTAGAAACATTTTATTTGAAAATGATTATGGATTCACAGGAAGTTACCCCTCAAAAATTCTTTTTCCTTTCTGACAGGGTAACTAGGCTGGTAGGTATTAACACCGCGCATCCTGACTTCAGCAAGGCTGTGGTGGGAATCTCTCACAGACTTCCAGGATGGTCATTTGTGGTGCAGGCCTTTTGTTTCACTGAATATATAAGCATTTTAAGAGCAGAATTCATGTTTATTTTATCTCTGAGTCATCACAGCACAACCCTCTGCACATGAAAGGTGTTAAGAAATGTTTTTGCTATTGAATAAGATCCTTCCCAATAAGATAGGAAATTCAGGCTGACTGCAGGTAGGTAGGCGCACGACTTGGTAAAAAGTTATACACAGAGAAGGCCAGTGTCAACCTGGAAACGTGACACTGTATGCCCAGGACCCAGTCGGCTGCCCTGGTGCACAGAGCTTATCAACATCTCGGAGGAAGACACACAGTCAGAAGCACCCCGTGCTAAACCACTAAAATTAAATTCGGGAGATTCGTAGGAGATTCAAGGGACCGACTGCATGAAGACAGGATGGAGGGAGGCCTCGCTTATCTGCTTGCCAACTGGACGTTTGTCTGAATGGAACCAACCACATTAGGGGGCTGCTGAGAAGCCTGATAAAAAGAAGGGGGACCCCAGGTAGAGATGACTGGTACGAATGTACAACAGAGACAAAAACAAAAAACCACAAACAGTAACAATAACAAAAAGAAAGTGAGTTTTAGAGAAACACATATATGATACCATTTGCAAGACAGCATTATACATGATTTAGGAATAGGTAAATAAGCAGTAGCAGGATAAATATATACATACATACATACGAATGATACACAGGGGAAGAGGCAGAGGGGGCTTTGGCTGTTTGAAATTTTGTTTCTCCTTTTTTTTTAAATTTTTTTTTTATCCTCACCCGAGGATATTTTAACATTTTTTGTACAGATAGAGTGGGAGGGAGAGAGAGGAAGGGAGAGAGAGAGAGAAACATCGACGTGAAGGGACACATCGAGTGGCTGCCACCCGCACGACCAACCAGGGCCGGGGACAAACTGCAACCGAAGTACGTGCCCTTAGCGGGAACCGAACCCGGGTCTCTCCGGACCGCAGGCCGATGCTCTAACCGCTGAGCCAAACCGGCCAGGGCGATATTTTGTTTCTTATGTTGGGTATACAGCTATTCATTGCATTGTTCTTTATGCCTTTGGTGAGTCTGAAAACTTGACAAATTATAGCTATGGAAGTTTCAACACAATATAACAATTTTAAAAATAGCAATTGTCTTAAAATGGAGCTTGTTGCCTAGGAAGAAGTGAGTTCTCAGTCATTGGCGAGATGGTCTAGAGCAAAGGTCAGCACTGAAGCCCTCAGGCCAAGTCCGTCTTCTGCCTTTTTCACAAATTAAAATGTACTGGAACGCGGCCATGCCCACGCATTTATGGCTGCTTTCACACTACAGGGGCAAAGTTGAGTAGTTGCACAGTTGACACTGTATGACTTGCAAAGCCTAAATGACTGTCTGGCCGGAACCAGAATAAGTTTGCTGGCCACTGTTCTAGAGAAATCACTGAACTGAGCTGGACTCGATGAGCTCTGGTTTTCTAAAAGGGAAGCAAAGGCCAGACTGTAGAAACTACAGGTATGTGTAAAAACCTGTCCTTGCAAAAATTCCAGAATGATTCTTATAAGATGATTTAACCCTGATTCAAACTAAAAGATTACTCACCAATCTGAGATAGATCCTTTGGTTCAGACTTTTAAAAATAACCTAGCACAATGTGTGGCATAGATACCCGAATACTTTGCTGAGTGAGTGAGTGAACATATATGCAAGTGTCCTGCTTTCCGCCCATCAGGGAACACCTTGTCAGCCCCTCCCGCTGGCCGCAGCAGATTGAACCGGGCAGGATTTGGGTGGTCCATTCTCATGAATGCATTTCATATACAAAACAAAAGGTGCGAACATTCAGTTTAAATGTTCAGTTTAAATTGTCCTGTGCACCAGAAGGTGGTGGGTTTGATTCCTAGTCAGGGCATATACCCAGGTTGTGGGTTTGATCCCTGGTCGGATGGGTACAGGAGACAACCAATTGATGTTTCTCTCTCTCTCTCTCTCAAATCAATTAAAATATATTTTAAAAATTTTTTTAATAAATAAATAGTGTGGGGGAATTCAGCCTCCACTCCAGTGTAAAGGACTTGACTCCCCCCACGTCCCTTCCTGTAGGGGATTTCAGTTCCCACCTGCCTCAAAGAGCGTTTCACCACCTTAGATGAAATCCAGGTCGTTAAAGGCGGCTGTTTTGCATACACCAGGCATCTGAGATAAGGCTAAACAGAATACGGAGTTTGTTCCAACCCTGCAGGAATAACTGGCTGTGCTGAACGTACAGAAAATAGGTCATGTGTCACGTCCTCTGCGCTCACCCTTGAATTCAGCCTGTGTGTCTGAGGCAGCCCTGCTGCATGGCCAACTGCACTGTTTTCCTCTGTGGGACTCATTTGTTGTCGGTAAATCCTTCTATCCTCCTTACACAGTTCTAGGTGAAAAGATCCCAAAGTCATTGTTCTCTAGATACCTAGACTAGGTGAGGCTCTCACACCCACAGGTCAGCGGCTCCCGTGTCTTAAGGAGCCTGACTTCTGTCTGCCAGGCTGCGGACAACAGTTCCTTTGCAGCAATGGGGTCAGGGCCAGTGGGGTCCACTGTCAGGGGCCAAGGGGTGCATATCTGAGGCCGCCATTCACACCGGCTTGTCAGGGGAGAACGGTCTCTGGACACGCCCGTCATCTTTCCTCTGAGTCACTCCCCCAAGCTCAGGCAGGTGGGAAAGGGCCTCGGAACGCAGGCCCCTCCCTGGGCCCACTCTTCCAATCCAGCACCAGTGAGACCAGGCCCACGGAGGCGCTGAGACCACTGACCTTTAGGCCGCGCTGGAAGGTGGAAATGGACAGCAGGGCCAAGTCTTGCTGCTCCTCAGCGTAGCGCACCAGGTACACGTAGACGAGCTTCTTCACCTGGGGGAGAGCAGGTTTCCCCAAAGGGATGGTGCCCCCACCTCATGCAATGTCATCACCCCGTCATCCCCTGACTGTGGTCCACGGGGACACATTTCTTCAGTGGGGAAGAGCACCCCTAGTATACCCTGCCTTGTCTCTGACCCACATCTAGATCAGGGACATGTGGACAGGGTCTCTTCCTGGACCAGGGACATGTCTGGGCAGGTCGGGCCACCAGGGGCTGGATGGTTCCCTTCCTCATCTCTGACCAGCTGCAGTTTATTCCTGGTGGAGGGGGGCATGAGGCACACCTCACTGGGGAGGGCTCACCTCTATGTTCTTACAGGCCACATTCTTCACCACAGCGGGAAACAGGTCTGAGGCGTTCTTTCCCCGGGCGATCATCTGGGTGGTAAGGTCAAGGTCAGGGGAGAAGGAGTAGGGAGGAGGCCAGCGCTTCATAGGGGATGGTCCGCGAAGGGACAAGGAGAGCTGCTGTTTGACCCCTTCCCCAAGGAAATTCTCCTTCTTCCCTCCCCCTTACCGCCACAATCCTCTTCATGGCCTCCAGCTTGAGGGAATCCTTGTTGGTGTCCAGCATCTCCTTCAGGTCATCATGCCTGGTGGAGGCACAAGAGGTCAGTTGAGGGCACAGGGTGGAGGGGGGGCGATCAATCAGGAGGATCCAGGCAGGAAGAAGGGACGTGGGTGGGGACGGCTCGGGCAGGACCTCATCAGAGGGGAAGGAACTAAAAAGTACAGATCAGGGGACTGGGGGTCGGGAGAAACATGTGGGTCAGACAGAGTTGTGGGTTGAACTGTGTCCCCCTCAAAAAAGATATGTTGAAGTCCAGCGAGGACTGGAGTGATCCATCTACAAGTCAAGGGACACCAAAGACGGCCAGGAAACTACAAGAGTCTAGAAAGAGGCAAAGTGGCCCTGCTGACACCTTGACTTGGGACTTCTGGCTTCCTGAACTACGAGACGATCCATTTGTGTTGCTCCCCATTCAGCGACTAGACCACGGATGGTTCCCTGGCCAGGTGCCCGTGTGCAGCGATTAGCCTGCCCAACCATACTCAGAGGTCCTGGCGCTGGTGGTCAAAAAAGTGAGCAGAGACCTGAATGAACCCCTGGGAAAATGTGCCTCCACACAGCTGCCAGAGTTGAGGGACACCTGACGCACTCATCCACTGCCAAGACAGCTCCAAAATGTGGTGAGCAGCAGCGTGCGGAGACCTGCGCACTCTCTCACCTCCCGGATGACACTCCGACGACCCGCAGCTTTTGACCAGGCAGGAGAACCCCGCCTGGAGAATTGTCAGCGATGGCAGAAATTAAAGAGCAGCGTGTGCAGCGCTAGTCACGGAAGTGGAACACTCAGGGTAACAGAAAGCCAGAAATTGGGAGCGGCGCTATTCGGAGAGGGAAGAGCGTGACAGCAGTCATCGAGAGGCCAACGCGACTGCTGCGGGTGCTGAGCAGTGAGGAAGGGACGGATGCTAAGGGGAGGAGGAGAGCCCGACAGCACACACCCCTAGCCATGGGGCTGCAGTTTGTAGCAGTGCGTGAGTGCTTCACAGATAAAAGCGGAACAAGACAGGAAGGGTGCGAAGAAATTCACGTTCCGAAGAATTTTAGCAAGTGTTCCTGCTGAAGACATTTTTTATGGAAAGCAGAACAGAAAGATGACGCCTTCCAGAACGCAGAGGTCTTGCTAGCGGTCAGAGGAAGGCAGAATATACCCAGCCCCAGTCATGTCAACCTAAAACTCCACTACTTTGGGGGATGCCCCCTCCAAGCGGGAAGACACGTCTCCTCTCCTCAGGCCAAGCCAGGTGCAGAAGGCAGCCACCTTGTCACTCTCCCAAACACAGCTGGGGGGCTGAGCCCACAACAGGGGTATAGACAGAAGTACGGACCGTTCAGCCAGGCCTGGGCAGCACGGAGGAGCTGCATACCACTTCCTCCAATATACAAATGCAACCCACTGCACCCCCGGGATCTTCCATAGATGCCCCACAGTCAGCTCCCACCCCATAGACACCTACATACTCCAGCATCTCCACCAAATGCCGGTACCACCCACATGTACCAGACACTCCTATATGCCTCCCAGACACACCTACACCCCCTAGACACACCTATACCACTAGACACACCTACAGGCCCCAGACACATATACAGTCCATACATAAACCCACACACACCCATGACCTCCACTGAAACACAGTCATAGGCTCACCACACCACACAGGCACTTTCCACAGAAACATGTTCTCCACACATAAACTCCCACACCTATAAACACACACGCCTCACCTCCATACCCCTACGGACACCCACAAACCCATACACACATCCCGACAGACACATACCCACCACAAGACCTCTCCACGCTCCCCCGACACCCTCATATAGACATACACACCCCACACATACACACCCGCTACACACGCAGATACTTTTTTAACAAAATTCGGTCATTCCAGGATCATTCACCAAAATGGCCACTGGCCTCCTGTTGAGATTCTTGACGCTATAACTAGGCTTCTAAGGTCAGATACATCAGCCTCAGGGATCCTGTGCCCTCCTGAGGCGCCAGGTGGGTGTCCTCACCTGTCACCCTGGGGTGCCTTTCCTGGGAGCAGTGGTTGGTCTCTTTAAATTCTGGGTGTTCTCTAAAGCAGAGTTCCTCACACCCGGGTGTCCTCACCACACCCACAAATGCCACAGTTGCTTGTCAAATGCACATACCCCAGGGCCTGCGCTGGGGCACCCACACCACTCCCACCCACCCAGCCTGGTACACACATTCCAGGCCCCTGGAGGCTCCAGGCCCCGGGCCAAGAACTGAGGGAGGGTATAGGGCAGAAGTACAGGCAGGACTGTCAGATGCCCACTAACACAGACAGACCACCTGGAGCCCCTCGTCCTCACTCCCACCAGTATGTTCTCCAGAGCGAGCGGAAGGGAGACGCACAGCAACACCCTGCGGTCGTGAAACCTTACTCTCCATAGTCAGATCCCCTTACACCACTCGCTCTGACCTGACCCCTCACCTGGCTTGAGGACCTCTGGGGGTTAAACATGGCATCTGAGGCCAGTCATGCTCACCACCTCTCACAACACACGCTCCAGTTCCAATTCACAGCCGGGAGAGGCTGGCCAAACCCTGTTGGAGCTTTATCCTGTCCCCAAACCTCACCTAGAGCCTATTCTGGCCTGGGCCTGGGGAAGGAAAAGGTCATTGTGGGACCTCAAACTTCCAACACTTGACAATCCTCCTCCCCTCAGAATTCTGGGGAGTTAACACTTCTCATCATCCCCACTCACTCTCAGTCCCCATACTGTGACCCCACCTGCCCCACCTGGACCTAAATGCCAGCCCAGTCCTCTTTCTCCGGAGCGGTGGGACCGAAGGTCTGGCCTTCCCGGCTATCTGGGTGGGGTCTCCAGGGCTCCTCTGTACCGTAGTGGCTGGCTCTGACTCTGGCCTTGGCCAGGCTCTGGGCAGGCTCCTTCCAGGGATGCTTCTGGAGTTGTGTCTTCCTCCGGAGCCTGGAGCCACCGAAGCTCCTCGGGCTGCAGGGCCTGGTACCAGGGTGGGGGCCCGCCTTCGGGGGCCAGCACGGGGCTAGAAGCCTCCTGGTCAGCCCCGCTGACCCCTCTGGCCCCTGTCCTCACCACGGCCCCCGGGAGCTGCAGGAATCGCTGCATCGCACAACAGGTCCTGCTCTGGGACGGGACTGAGCTGACCAGGGAGCTGAGGACTCTGTCACTGTCACCAGATGGCCCGCCCCCGAAACTCAGAAACTGGACACTGGCAGGGAGAGCGGCTCTGGTTTCCTCCTTACTGCTCAGAGACAAGGACTCAGGAGGGGAGGAGACTGGGCACTAAGCCAAGCCTCAATCTCTGAGCAGGGAGCTCGGGGGTCAGGGGAGCCGATCCAGACAGAGGGAGGGGTGCCCTCCTTACTTCTAGTCACACCAAAGCTGGACCTCTGCCTCCCTAGAACCACTCTTCAGAAACCCTGCACACTCCTTTCTGCTCTGACCCTGACCTTCTTGCCTCTTCTTATCTCACCTTCCTCCCTGCCTGGCCTGGGCCTCCAGGTCATCCCTCCACCTGCTCACTCACACCCTTGGCCCTCTGGTCCTCACTCCCTTTCTCTGCCAGTAGTGGTTGATTTTATTCACTGGATTCCAAACCCCCTCAACCCTCCTCAAGTTCCCACGCTCAGCTTTGCCTTAGATAAAATCCCTCCCAAACATCTGTGCTCTCCTCTCTTCCTGCTCTCCTTTCTCTGGGCAGAGCTGGTCCTCCCCAAAGCCAGGCCAGTCCGGCCACTCAGCTCTGTGAGCCCCTGCCCCCCATCACTCTGGGTCTGTGCCTCCTTCTATTCCCTTCGGTCCCTCCCACCCTCCTGGCTGCTTCCCATCAGCAGTGAAAGTTGCTCTAAGCGCTCCCATCCTAATAAACAAAAACGACAAACTTAAAACAGACAAACTTCCTTGAATCTGTGTGCTCCTCCAGCGACCCCTTCTCTCTTTGCCCTTTACACTCAACTTCTTTTTTTTTTTTAATCCTCACCTGAGGATATTTTTCCTTTTTTTTTTTTTTTTTTTTGTACAGATAGAGTGGGAGGGAGAGAGAGGAAGGGGGAGAGAGAGAGAAACATCGATGTGAAGGGACACATCGAGTGGCTGCCACCCGCACGACCAACCAGGGCCAGGGACAAACTGCAACCGAAGTACGTGCCCTTAGCGGGAACTGAACCCGGGTCTCTCCGGACCGCAGGCCGACGCTCTAACCGCTGAGCCAAACCGGCCAGGGCTACACTCAACTTCTTGAAAGCAAGATTCTCATTCACCGTGTTTTACTTATTCAGCTCCTATCCACCTCTCTGTTCACTTTAATCTGGCTTTAGATGTTGATTAGAATTTAGGGCTGAGGGGGTCATGATGTCTGCAACTTACATGATTCAGCTAAAAATAAGCATGACTAGATGGCTTGATAAAGCAAATGTGGCACAATGTCAACCATGGTTGAATCCAGGTGAAGGATGTACATATTACCGTATTGCTCATTCAACTTTTCTGTTTGTTTGTAATGTTCACAATAGGATATTGGGGAAAATGATCCAGCTTCTCCTCTGACTTTGCCAGAACGGGTCTCCCAGGGCAGGAGGTAGGGAACAGGACAAGGAGGGGTTGACCTGCTCTTTGTCAAACCAATGGTCACAAATGTCTTTCCTTGTTCGACTTGACCGCGAATCCATGTTTTATTTGCCTCCTGTTTTTTGGGTTACTTTCTGTTACCTTGAAACACTTTCCCCCTGCACTCTGGTCACCCATAATATTGGTGTCTTCAGGGCTTATACCTGTGCCCTGGATGAACTCATATACTCTCCTTGGGTTAATCTTCACTTCCTTCTGTGGCCTTACACACACAAACACACACACACACACACACACACACACACACACCCCTCCTGGAATCCAGAACCTAATGTTCAACTACTAGATTATAATCTCAGAATGTCCAAAGCTGGACTCGACACTGTTTTCCACAAATCTGCTTGTAACATCTTTACATCCAACCATACTGAAGAGCACCGCCATCTATCTAGCTGCAGTCACTAGGAACCTCAGTATCAACCTTGTCTTTTCCTAGCCCGGTCCTCTTACCTCTTTCCTAATTAATCATCAGGTCCTGGCTTCCACCTCGAGAGCCCTCAAATCCTCTGCCCCTTCCCTGTTCTAGGCCATCACCATATCCTCCCCCGCCTACTTCAACCCTGCTGTCCCCCCCCACACACACACACCTCTGGCTCAATCCAGCACACCCTCTAATTTCTTCTCCATGATTCAGCCTGCGATTCTTCTAAAATGCAAATCTGGTAAGAGCAGTACCCCCAAAACTTTGGCCTCTCCCACCCTCATTTCTGGTCACTTCCGTGGTGTGCATGGTGATTATGGCCCTACTGTACCTGCACCTACAAAACCTGTGATCTGGCTTTCCTTCACCTCCCCGTCTTCCTACACGCTCTCTGGTCTGCCTGAAACACCCCTCACTCTCCACTCTCCAGGGCCAGGGCCCAGCTCCCCTAGTCCTTCCCACCGTCCCCACTACACCGCATTGTCACCAGCAGACTCTTTCTCTGTGCTCCCCACTCCAGAGCAACTTGAGGACAAGGACCATTTCATGTTCATGGCTGTATTCACAGTGACTAGGACTAGACTCCACAACGTAGGCCCTTACATATGCTTGTTTCAGAATTTACCAATGAACGAAGGAATAAGGCAGAGGTGGGGAGGGCAGAGGGAAGTTAGGGTGGAGTTGAACTACTGGAGCAATGCACCAGGTAAGTGATGGGGATGAGAACGTGGGGACCAGAACGAGGGGAAGCGGATCTGGAGGAGGAGCCACGCCCGGGAAGCTGGAACCTAACTCCGGGTGGGCCTTCCTCGCCAACTCTGACCCCTCCCCAAGTTCTTCTGCAATCAATTGGCCTTGTGGGGGAAAGGCGGGGAACCGCATCCAAACACGCAGAAACCCCGAGGGCGGAAGGGTGTATCCTCCAGGAACAGAGGGGGCTGGCCCTTCCCCTCCAGCCTCCAAGCCCCTTCTCGGGGCCCAGGTCCCTCCCTGTTGGGAAGCTGTGTGGGGACCTGTGGGTGGCACAGGGCTGTGGGTTTCAGTGCGGCCGGGGCGGCCTGGCGGCCGGGCGCTGTCCATGGTGCCGGCGCCGCTGCGAGGCCGGGCGCAGGCGCGGGACGGGGAGGCCCCAGCCCCTGCCCACCCTCTGCTCGCCTCCCTCACCGCTTGTAGTCCGAGGAGAAGATGCCGCCGCTGGCCGGGTCGTGGCCGTATTCGGGCTCCCCTGGGCCCGCAGAGCCTCCCTTATCCTCATTGTAGGCGGGGGCGGTCGACATGGGTGGCCGGGGTGCAGCGGCGGCGGGCCGGGGAGGGGGCGCAGTCAGGCGGGCGGGTCTGCGCCGGCGGCGAGGTGCGGGGCGCTCTGCAAGGGCCGCAGTCCGCGGAGGCGCAGGCAGCGCGCCGATTTATCAATCAGGGCGGCGCGCCGAGGTTCTTAAAGGCACCGAGGCACCGAGGCACCGGTGCCCAGTCGCGGGAGGCGTGTCCACGGGAAGTCTACTCCGCCCCAACCCCTCGCAAACCCCTCCCCCTCAAGGACTGTGCGAGCCCTCAGGGGATGCACCTCCAGGTCTGCCTGACCTGAGGATGGGACCACCTTCCAGGGATGCAGACCGCCTTCGCCAGCCCTCGCCCACCTGGCCCCAGGGAAGGGCCTCTAGGGAAGGGGCTGATCCCAGACACAAGCACCTCACTCAGTTGGGGATCCTGGACCACTGTCCCAAAGGCTGACCACAGAGACCAAAGACAAAACAGGGACAAAACAGAAGGGCGGTGAACCCCCACTTCACCTTTGGAAAATAGTTTACTGACCATTTTTTCAGCCTCCATACACACCCTGGAGGGCCTGAGATCAGCCTAGTTCGTTGTCAACTCCGTGTCCACTGACACCCAGGAAGGAAGGAAAAGAGGAGAGGCTGGGACAGGGTTTGGTGCGATCATATGAAGCCTCCAGCTCAGCGGCCAAGGTCAGAGGCACCCCAAGGAAAGACGACCTGGATCTAGAAGGAAAGCAGTGATCAGGCAGAGGAAAGGGATGGGATCCAGTTGGATCTGAGTTTGGGGCATCGAGTTAGATAGCAGGGGTCTCCTGGCTGGGTTTGGGGGAGGAGGTCAGGAGGGCTGGACTTTGGAGAGCAGAAGAATCTGTGGAACTGAGTCTTCATCTATAGACTAGGATCCGTATCTCCAAGGCCAGAATCGGTGGGCCTGGGTGGAAATGGGGGGGCCCAGAAAGGTGGAGCTGGGCTCCAAAGGTAGGTTCCCTTAGAGGAACAGCAATGGGATTGACCAGGACCAGAGCAGTGCCTGGAATTAGAGGCTCGTAGGCTGAAGTAGAGATGTGGCCAGGATCTGAGCAAGGGCTCTGATGGAGTGCGCCGCGCCCAATGGATTTCAGAGGAGGGGAACCAAAATGAGTGGGCAGGCCTAGTTTGCTTCTGGGGGCTTTGATTCTGCCAGAATAAAGTCACCCTTGAGTCTGAGGCAAGTAGGTGAGGGTGGGTGCAAGGGTGTGAATTTTGCAGGTACACACTGGTGAACTGCAGTTGTTAATGGGTTCTGGAGGTGAGTGAGGTCCTGTGTGGGTAGCTAGGTGGGCTCACCAAGCTAATGAGACTTAGATCTGTTTGTAGGGTGTCCAGGCTGGGCCCCAGCCCAAGCAGGTACAGCTTGAAGTGCACACACACAGTTGCTGCGTGTAGGGTGATAGGGAGGTGGGTCCGCGTCCACGGCTTCCCCCACCCAGCACTCTCGTGAGGTGCAGTCCACACCACCGCATGCATGCAGCACATGCTGCAGAGAGCGGGAACATAGCAGTGGGCATTACCCGTTTGGATACAACGCCCTCACAGGAGCCCAGAAACATGTGCAGCCAGTGCCCACCGGGATTTTTACCTGAGGGGATCGTCATAGGGGTACAGATCACAGCCCAGCTTAGGTCCTGTGACCCCAGACCCATAATCTTACACACCCACCTCCCAGGACCCAGAGGTCCTGAGCTCCAGAGCCTGGTGCCAAAGTGCCTATCTTCAGAGACCTGCAGCCCCAGCTCTGTTCCTTCCCTGTGGCCCTCCCACTGGTGGAGCGGGACGTGGGATGGGCAGCCTTCTTTGCAGACTAGGGCCTGTTTCAGCTGGAAATGCTTACCCTGGAAGCGGATGATCTCTCCATGGCTGCAGTACACACCCACATGGGCCCCACACCAGTATCCAGTGGGGGACATCAGCCTGAACAGGAAGAGGTCTCCAGGCTCAGGCTCTCTGCCCTACAATTCCACGGTCTTGAAGTGCTGACCCAGCAAGAATTTCACGATGCTGACTGCCCCAGCCAGGGCCTGTGAGGAGAAAGGGACCAGACATTCGCACAGGCCAAGATGGAGAAGCCACCTCCTTTCACTGGGCGTCGGGTCAGATGGTGTGCCCAGGGCGAGGGAGACCTGGCTTGGGGCTAGGCCCAAGGTGAATGTCTTCACTACCCCACTCCTGCCTGCCTGTCCTGAGGACCTTCCGAAGGTTGGACATCAGATAAATCCTGCCCTGAGCCTCCCCTGAGAACCCGTTTCCAGCAATTGGGACCTCCTCCTCATCCAAGTTTCCTTCTCATCTCCAATTCCAGCTACTCCATTATCCTTCCCTCCCCTCTTCTAGGATCCCCTTCCCCAACCATCTCCCATCTTGCTACTCCCTAGAGGCGATACCATAGATAGTATGTCACTGGTACCTGGGCTGAGCAGAAATCCTGAAGACACAGAAACTACAGTGAGACCTGGACCCAAGACAGGCGTTCCTCCCAAGCTTGAGTGGAGAAAGCCTCCTCAAACAATCTTAGCAGCAAATGTCTACTGAGCAGTTGTTCGTTGATCCTTAATATAATCCATTTAGTAGCTCTTTCAGAATAAGGAAACTGAGGTTCAGAGGTTGCCAGAGGGCACACAGCAATGACTGTGTCTTGTGCCCTTTACACTAAACATTCGTCACCTCTCTTACCTCCTCTTCCTCTACAAGGAAATGAGAATGCATTTAGTTCACATTTACTGGGAACAGAGGGCTTCTGGGACTTGGGAGGATGGCCTCACCCCCTGGGCTGTGCCAGAGCTTTGCTCTCAGCCTGGGAGAGGGTGAAAGAATGACCTGTTGGGCATGAGCTCTCCTGGGCTGGCAGAGGAGCTGAGAGAAGGAAGTGACCCGCACTCCTAGGTCTCTGGGTATCTTTGTTGGAAAGGAGTGGGCTGACTCCAGCCGATTTGACTTGATTGGGAAGGACCCATATAGAATGAGGAGCAAGGGCTGCCCAGGCCCACACTGTAGAGTGCCAACCACTGTTTCTGCCATCCCCGAGCCTTCTTTTCCTCTGGCCCGTCCGTAGTATCCTCTACTAATTTTCCCAGACTGAGAGCCCTGGAAGGTTCAGGTGATCAACTCTTCCCAGCTTGCCTGGGACTTTCCAGGTTTTAAAATAGAAAGTCCTACATCCTGGGGACCCAGGCAAAACTGGACTCAGGTTTCCCCACTTCCATCTTCTTTGACCTCAGGAGACCACAGGGAGGACCCAGTCTGTAGGCCATGCTCTTCTGCCGTCCACCCTAGTTCCTGTTCCCTGCCCTCCTGTACCCACTGAGCCAAGCAGCAGTCAGAGCTGTGGAAGAGGGTGAATTGTCCTGGCACCTGTGGGGGCAGCAGGCACCCTACCTGGGGAGAAGACAAGCTGAGGACATCTGTTCCAGTTACCTGGGATGTGAAGCTCATCTAGGGAGGGAAAAACCAGCTGTCACCACATGGCTGCTCAGGAGTGAGGGTCCAGGCTGCCACCCCTCCTGCCTCTCCCCTCAAGCTGTGCTCTCTGCATGTGGGGCTGCCTGTATGAGATGCATGGCTGTGCACATGGTATGCCCATGAGTCTGCGTTACAACACTGGACACAGGACTGGTAGACCTGGTCCTGGCTGTACCACTTTTCTAAACAGTACATCAAATAAGCCACTTGTTCTCTCTGGGCCTCAACTTCCTCATCTGTGAACTGGGGACAATAAACTAGAAAGGCTGGGCACCTCAGGATTTTTGTGAGGCACTGAGAACCCTTTGTGAGCTGGACAAGGGGAATTGGTCAAGGTTTGTGTACCTTTGGTTTGCTCCTGAGTGTGCAGCTAGGCGTCAGGGGAGGAAGGGTGGAGAGAAGGCATCTTCTCAGCTCAGAGGAGAACAATAGACCCTCAGAGGTTGGCTGCCTCCCTGTGACCCATGCCCCAGAGCTCTCAGGGACTCACCCAGCTGGAAAGGCCCCTCCCTGACTCTCCCTCTGAAAGTTCCCCAGTAGGGCGGGGTGATAAGGAACTCTGGCCACCATTAGCAGGGTCCCTGGACTGAGTCAGGGTCTGGATAAGATGCCCATTCAGATAGGAGATCAGGTCCACATGTGATGCTCTATCCATAATGATGACATTTGTTTCTAGATACTGTGCCACCCTATTTAACCCTAACAACGTCATGAAAGATACTGTTGTTGTTATTCCCATTTTACAGACGGGGAAAATGAGACTGGGAGAGACTGCCAAAGTTACACACTAGTAAATGAAGGAACCAGGATTCAAGTCCAGGCAGTCTGGCTCCAGTGCCCATGGCCTTAACCAATGTACAGTACTGCCTCTTCCTACAGCCAGCAAACGAGCTCTCCTCTTCCTGACTCCACCACCAGGAAACAGTGACCCCCAGTATCCTTCTTGACCTGGAGAAACCCTTTGCCCTGGCTTTCAGTGAGCCCAGGCAGGAAAAGGAGCAAGACCCCAGGGAACAGACATCCCAATCTCTAGGCACCCGGCCTGATGATGCTGCCCACCTTATCAGGGCTTCTTGCTGGAGGCCTGGGCTCTTTCTCCTCTCACCCTGTGCTCTCAGAACAGAGTAGTTAGGGTGGCCCTGAGATTGGGTGTGGGGGTGACAGGCAGTCTCTCTGGGGCCCAGGGCTCTGTCCAGGGGCCCCTGGAGGACCTCAATCCAGTAGTCCTGTTGCTAAGCACAGGCCTTGTGCGGCTATTGTGGCAGCCCTTGGCTTTGTGGCTGTGATCTGACCCGAATTTCCAGCTCCTCCTATCCCTTCAGTCTTGTCCTGGACAAAGGATTCCTCTGTGAGGCAAGGTTTTGGGGTCAGTGCTCCCTGCTGGCCACCTTCAGCTAGAACAAGGGCCGAGGCTCCCTGCTGGGGCAGAACAGGTTTGTTCTTCCCTTGAGCCCCTAGCACATCTTATTGTGACCCTTCCTTCCCTTACACAGCCTCTGGTCACCCCCTGTATCTTTTTTTTTTATCCTCACCCGAGGACATTTTTGCATTTATCTTCAGATAGAACAGGAGGGAGAGAGGGAGAGAGAAACATCAATGTGAGAGAGACCCATCGAGTGGTTACCACTCACATGATCCCGGTTCCCAACCGGGGCCAGGGACAAACTGCAACCAAGGCACGTGCCCTTAGCAGGAACCGAACCTGGGACTCTCTGGTCCGCAGGCCAACACTCTAACCACTGAGCAAAACAGGCCAGGGCACCCCCTGTATCTTGACACAGAGAGATGCCACCTGAAGCCCAGCTCCAGCCAATGCAGCTCACCTTGCAGCAGGCACGCTCCACACCTTTTGCTGTGCTCTCCTTCTGTGGCCTGAGCAGGGTGGACAAGTGGTCCACCCTTCAGGCAGGTAAAAGGAGCCAAGCCAGAAGCCCTGGGTCCCTGTTCTGAGCATCAATGGATAGGCCAGTCTGATGACAGCACTTCCTCCTCCTGGAAGCTTTGGGGGCAGGTGGCAGCCACACACTGTGAGGCTAGGGTTTGGGATAGGTAACTGGTACCCTCACCCATGCTCTCTTCCCTCCTTCTGGCGTTCAGCCCCAACCCCACGCTTGCTTGTGGCAGCCTTGCCACTTGTGCCTGCTCTCTGAAGGGTTCCTTCTCCCCTCACTGGCCTCCCCAGGGCACCCAAATGCCCCATCCACCATATAATACCACATCATATAATATAGTTCTCATCATATAACTTTCTATTCAGTCTTAAAAGAGCATATAATTGCCCTGCCCGGTTTGGCTCCACGGTTAGAGCATTGGCTCGTGGACCAGAGAGTCCCGGGTTCGGTTCCCGCTAAGGGCACGTACCTCAGTTGCAGTTTGTCCCCAGCCCTGGTTGGGGTCATGTGGGTGGCAACCAGTCGATGTGTCTCTCTCACATCAATGTTTCGCTCTCTCTCTCTTCCTCCTGTTCTCCTTCTGGCTCTATCTGAAGATAAATGCAAAAAAGTCCTCAGGTGAGGATAAAAAAAAAAAGAGCATATAATTGTAAATTTAAATTATTTCAAACTACAGAAAAAATGAAAATAGTCCGATTTAAGGAATCTAGTACAATTTTAAATACCAATATCTGATTAACATAGTACCAAAAAACCTTTACATACCAGTCTCACTCATAAGAGATGTAAACATTCCAAATAAAATACCAATAAATGGCACCCAAGAGTGTATCAAAATAATAATACTTTGACCAAATAGAGTTATTTGGAGATGCTATCGGTATTTTAATAGGTACCATATCAAAACGCTTTTATTAATCTGTGATAAAGTGCTAGCTTTAAAATACTGGATTTTCCCTCGGAAACAAATCTACATTTACTTGAATTTTTAATATCTTTCAGTATTTCATGTTTCCCATAAAAGTATTGTACATCTTTTGTATAGTATATTCATTTCTGCCTTTTATCAAGTTATTATTTATTCCTGTTTTACTGTTTTCTTTTAAATGAAAGTAGATACTGAATTTTTTTTTCAGAAAATATTTTATTAGTTGAGATGATCATTTGGTTTAAAATCTCTAAACTACTAATACAATGATTTATAGCAACAAATTTCTAATGTAAAATCATTGCTGGACTCAATGCTTTCTTGTCCCAATGGAATGCAGGGTTGAATTTAATATTTTATTTTAGAGCCTTGTATTTATGTGTTTTGTATGTAGTTTTTACTGTGGTATTTTTGTTAGATGTGGGTATTAAGGGGATGTTAATATTATAAAACAAGTTGAACAACACTCCCTTACACCCCATGCTGTATGTAGTACAACCTCCGTGACAGAAAAATTGACAAGTCAAAATTACATGGCTTGATGGCAGCATTCTAGGAATAAGGGAGAGCATGAGCAGAAACACCACAGGATTTAAGATTTCTTAAATAAAATAAACAATGCAAAGTAGGTTTGGCTCAAGCTGCTAATTAATCTTCAAAGCACAACTCCACTGCCCAAACACTGATCTACTCATTTTTTTTTTTTTTTTTTTTTTTATCCTCACCCGAGGATATTTTTCCATTTTTTGTACAGATAGAGTGGGAGGGAGAGAGAGGAAGGGAGAGAGAGTGAGAAACATCGACGTGAAAGGGACACATCGAGTGGCTGCCACCCGCACGACCAACCAGGGCCGGGGACAAACTGCAACCGAGGTACATGCCCTTAGCGGGAACCGAACCCGGGTCTCTCCGGACCGCAGGCCAACGCTCTAACCGCTGAGCCAAACCGGCCAGGGCTCTACTCATTTTATATACAGAATAGACACCAAACTTTTCAGCGTGCACTCAAGATCTTTCCTGCTTTAACTCATTTTGCATTGCAACCTGAGCTTCCTTGTCTGTGATGTTTGTTTGCCTGGAATGCTATAGTGGCAGATCCAAAACCCTACCCACCTATCAAGGGAATAGCCCCAATGTCCACAAAAACGTCTCAGATCCAACTGAATTACGTTTGAATTCCTTTGCACGACCACTATTTATTTACTTATTTTTATCCTCACCTGAGGACATTTTTCCATTTTTCTGTTCAGATAGAGTGGGAGGGAGAGAGAGGAACAGAGAGAGAGAGAAACATCGACGTGAGAGGGACACATCGAGTGGCTGCCACCTGCACAACCCAACCAGGGCCGGGACAAACTGCAACCGACGTACGTGCCTTTAGCGGGAACCAAACCCGGGTCTCTCTGGACCGCAGACTGAGGCTCTAACTGCTGAGCCAAACCGGCCAGGGCAAACGACAACTATTTTTTGTCGGCTGTTGTCTCGCCTACTTCTTAAGCTCTTGACAGCTGTACTGGGTTGGGCAGTGTCATCCCCAAAATTCATGTCCTTCTAGGAACCTCCGGATGTGACTTGATCTGGAAATAGGGTCACTGCAGATGAACTTAGATAAGACCAGGTCACACTGGAGTAGAGGGGGCCCTTGCTCCAAGAGGACTAGTGTCCTTTTTTTTTTTTAAATCCTCACCCGAGGACATTTTTCCATTTTTTGTTCAGATAGAGTGGAAGGGAGAGAGAGAGAGAGAGAGAGAGAGAGAGAGAGAGAAACACTGATGTGAAAGGGACACATCGAGTGGCTGCCACCTGCAAGACCCAACCAGGGCCGGGGACAAACTGCAACCGAGGTACGTGGTGCCCTTAGCGGGAACTGAACTCAGGTCTCTCTGGACCGCAGGCCGACGCTCCAACCGCTGAGCCAAACCGGCCAGGGCCTGGTGTCCTTTTAAGAGAAAAGACTGAGACGGGGAGACACAGAGTACGAGCCCAGGATTACGAGGCCTGCGTGGAGTAGCTGTAAGCCAAGGGCTGCTGGACACCACCAGAAACTAGCAGGGGGCAAGGAGGAAATGTACCCCGTTTCAGAGGAAGCATGGTCCTG
The DNA here is from genome assembly GCF_014108415.1 of Molossus molossus. Lineage (NCBI taxonomy): Eukaryota > Metazoa > Chordata > Mammalia > Chiroptera > Molossidae > Molossus > Molossus molossus. Next base: position 2,650,225 of record NW_023425360.1, on the reverse strand, counting down.
CTGACACCTTCTTTCCAGATTTCTAGCCCCCAGACCTATGAGAGAACAGAGGTCTGTTGTTCAGGCCCCCCGGCCTGTGGGACTTAGTAACGGCAGCCTTAGTTGACAAAAACGAGGGCTGTGGCCGTTTCTAATGCGTCTTCCTACGCCCGCCATCCCTGGGAACGGGAGGGAGCCCCGGCGGGGTCCAGAATAACCCGGCTCGCAGGAGCGCCTGCGCAGCCAGTGCTCGGCGAGGGGTGGGCGTTCGCACCGCAAGACGTGGGGCCACGCGGATAAACAAGAGAAACTACACACAAGTGGCGGGCGGAGCAAAGAAGAAACAAGGGCAGCGGACGGGAGGGAGGTCGCCCTGAGAGGAGGGAGTTTTTGAGGCGCTGGAGCCCCGAGCCGCTCCAGGCCCTCGCCCCACGCCTCCCACCCAGCAACAACGACCTCCAGTCCAGCTGCCCCTCCGCTCGACCCCCGTGGGTCTTCCTGGCGCGCCTCAGTGTCGGCGACACCTGCCTCATCCCTTCTGAGCCGGCGCGCGGCGCCGTGTCGCGTCTATTACGTCACGCGGCCGCGGGGGGCGGGACTTCCTCCTCAGGCCCCGGAAACCGGAAGGAGCTTTTTCCGCCGGGAGAAAACAGGAATTGCGATGGCGGTGAGACAATGAGGGCCAGGCTGCGTCTGTCGCGTAGAGTAAGGCCGCTCGGCGGGACGGGGGACAGCGCGTCCTCGGACACAGGCAGGCTGGCGGGTCGGGCGTCCGGGGATGCGGCGGGGAACCGGAGTTCAGGGCAGCGGTTGGCGCCACCAGCGATGGAGGATCACATCCTAACTCGTTACGCTCAGCTTTCTCGAGCTGGTCTGAAAAGCGAGCACGGAGCAGCGGTGGGGATAGGTGTGGAAGGGAGGAATTCACCGAGAAAGTTTACAATTTTAAAAATTTAGCAGAGGGACTTCCATATCGGCGATATCCCGTGTCGCGTAACGTCCGGGCCCGTAAGAACCCAGATACTCGGAATCGGTGACCCCTGCTCCAGGCATCAGCTTCTGTTGTGTTAATTTGGTCATTTTGAAGCGTTCTGAACCTGCCAGCAAAGTTACTTGGTGTCAGAGGCGGAAAGAGCCACCTAAGGCATCCATCCCCCTTGGCTCAGTTGAAACGGAAACAGTGAGAGGAGACAGGCTGGAAGTCACAGCTTGTTAGAGCCGGGACTGGAAGCGAGCTGTCTCCATTTCCAGCCCAGAATTCTTTCCTCCACACGGGACTGTCTCTTTGGATTGCTAAACAGTTCTTTTTCTGCGGGTAGTGAGGAGGAGGGAAGAGGATGTACCTACGTTTAGGTGCAGTTCACACTCCATCAAAGGCAGAGTCAGTACATGTCAGGCGTTAGAATGTTTTATCTACATTTTAGATACTCTATGGATGGAGATAAGTCGTGTCACGTCTGTCATTCTTATTCAGCAATGCATGTGGAGTAACAACATGTAACAATATGTTGCCTGTTACACAGAAACGGGGTTTCATAGATATGTGCTCATCCTGGAAGACTTCAGCGAACTATTTATTATCTGAGCTCTCACTATGAATGCTTGCTGTAACCACCTGTGGAAACATTTACCCAGAAGGCTGTCTGAATCAGCAACCAGTTATAAAGGGCTTTAAGTTCCTCGTAAGTCTAGGTAAGCTGCTGTAGAATGCGCTGCAAACCTCAGCTGTCTTCTTAGGTAACGTTGCATTTGGTACGCATGCATTTAAATGTATTGTGTATTACATCTCTCATATTAATGGAAATGTCTTATAGGGCGTGAGCAAGCCTTGGAGGTCTAGAAGACAACCTGTACATTAGCAAATTTTGAAAAACTGTTAGCATCACCTAGAGGAAATCTTACTACTTGGTTGTGTTCTTCTGGAGACTAAGAAAATAGAGTCCTTGAAGTCAAGCTGACTCGGCTTTTAGCCTCCTAAATAAAAAGGTAGATAGAACAGGTCTTCTTTGCAAAATAAATCCAAGACCTACTGATCTGCCAACAACAATTAGGTACTTTCCATTGTCTTACTATAGAATAGCAGTGGTAAATTTATAGTTTAGAAAGGGTAGAGAAAGACAGGGTGAACCCATGAGAATCTTACTGTATTCAGTGATAGCAAGTGACCAGAAATTGGAGACGTTTAGGAAAAAAGGAGGAGAGGACCTTTCCTGTGGTGCAGTCTTCAGTGGGTCCAGGAAGTTTTCCGGTAGCTAAACCTCCCTGGATAGACACCCACATAGTCTCATTGACAGAAGGCCACACACATTGTGGTGAATTGTGCTGGGGGCCCCTGTCATTGTGTGAGCCATATAAGATTAGGATTTTAACAAATTTTGGAGGGTGAGAAGTATTTTAAAAAGGCCTCACTGCCCATGCAGTTGCTCTGCTTATATGATGTGCTTCAGAAATATTTTATTGGATGTGTACAAGTGATCATATATCATTGTTTGAACCTGCAGAAGTCACTGTTAAGCATACACTTTCCCAAATAAAAGGCAATTTATACCAGAAACCAATGTCATTTTATATGCCAAGTCTAACCATCTTTCTAGTCCCATGTAATGAGGGTGCCTTCAATTATGAGTATTCTGAATTACTAACCTGTTAGTTTATACCAAGATTTTGGGCTTTTTTTTACCACATATTCTCTTTCCCCTTTGTTGACAGAAGCCAAGCTTACGTTAATGCTCAGTAATTATAAAGTGATAGAGGTAAAACCAAGAAAAGAATAGATTTTGATGTCTTTTGTTTTAAATGCCCAGTGTCAGGGATTGTGGCTACAATGGTTTGGCTTTTTCTTTTTCTTCTTTATAGATTTTAGAGAGGAAGGGAGAAAGAGAGATAGAAACATCGATGACAGAGAACATCGATTGGCCGCCTCCTGCATGACCCCTACTGGGGATCTGGCCTGCAACCTGGGCATGTGCCCTGACCAGGAATCAAACCGGCCACCTCTTGGTGCAGGGGTCGACGCTCAACCACTGAACCACACTGGCTGGGCTGGTTTGGCTTTAAAAAAAATTTTTTTTTTTTTTAACAGATTGCAGGTTGCATGTGAACATGGCCTTGAGGTAAGTCCTGCCCCTTGTGGAAGTTTAGTTTCAGCAGATTATTTCTGTATTTTAAGGAATCGGAATATTTTACAAGAAAACGAAAGTTTTGTTTGCTTCTGTTCTAGACATTTCTCCTTGTAGAAGAAACAGTTTAAACAAAAATTCTTTATGGTAAATAACTGTGATGTTTGAAATTGGTCATCTGCTTTGCTTACATGAAGTGTATTTTAAATGTCAAAGCTACTTCTAGATGGGTTTTATTCTTGGTCAAATAAAATTTTCCTAAAACCTTCTAAGTGTCAAATCTATTTTATCCACTTTCATGTTGTTTGTATAGTACTTGGTAAAGCCCACGAGAACCCTGAATTCAAACTGGCCTTATCTGTGAATAGCCTATTTCCTACTCCTTAGTTTCTATTCCAGGAGCTGAGAACATTTTTCAGTATATGCACATGTATATTGTAATTGTTTACAGCTTGCAGCATCTCTGAGCTTACATGGGCAGTGTCTTCCATGTTGCAGGTAGTGATCCATTTTGGCAGGGCAGGTGCACGTGTGCGCGCGTGCGCGCGTGTGTGTGTGTAAAGGTGAGTTGTTAGTTCAGGAATCTGAGCTGCTCTTTATAACAAGAGGCAGAGTTTTGAGACAGGAGATGAGAGGTGTTCAATGTGTCAGACTTTGAGCATGACTGTTTAAAGTGAAAGATTTTTCAGTTAACAGAAAACTTTAAGTGATGAGATGATGGACTGTAGTTCAGAGAGGCTCCATGGGGCACAATACTCGGTTGCCTCTGGGAATTGTTTCACAAATGGAGTCATTTACTCTGCATCTTGACTCAAAGGTTGAAACTGCTGTGTTTGCGGAGCTTTCAGTGGCAACTAGAAACTTGAACTGGAGAGCCAGGAATGCAGGCAGTGGGGCCGGGCACTGAGGTCATGGAATGGCATGAGAGTAGTGAGGCAGGATGCCCAGGGCCCTGGCTGGAGACCACTTCTGCCACCAGGCTCAGCTTTGCACTTGGTAGGGTGATATTCTCTTTTAAGAAATTGTTGTGCATTTACTATATGCCATCCACTGCTCTGCATTCTCACATCTGTCATGAAACCTCCCAATCCTGTGAGTCAAAAACATAGTATTTTTTTCTATTGAAAGGGAAACGGAAGCTCTGGAAGGTAAAGTGACTTTTCTAGGATTATAAGGCAAAGTAACTACAAAGTAGCAATCACACCTAGGTTTTGATTTCAGATCTGGTTTTTACATTACAGGATATTCGTAGAATCTGTTACAACTAATGTTTTACGTTTCCCCCAATAACCCCCCCTCCCCCATACACACAGTGAAAGTACCGTGTTTATGTACAGGTGTCTGTGACACGAGGAAGTGTGCAGTGTAAGTGGTGTTCCATTCTCCCCAGTCTTGCCATCGAGCCACAGGTGCCCTCCTGTTCCTTCCTGCCTCCCTTCCAGGTTCTCCACCTGCAGGTCCTTTGTTAGGTTTTGAAAGAGCCCTACCGCCCTTCACATGGGGGCAGAGAAAGGACCAAAAGCAGGGTTAGACGAACAAAATCCTGGTTTATTCAACATACAGTTGGTGTGCACCTTCTGTGTTAGCCCTTGGGGACCGAGTGATGAACAAGACTCACTGTCCCTGCTTCATGGAATAGGCATAGAAGTCATTTCACAAATTAGAACAGGGTGAGTGCTATGGAGGAGGAATGGTGTTACAGAGCTTGTACCTCATCACAGTGCTGCCAATTACTAGGAAACAGGAGAGGAGACGGCACATGGCTTCCAGTTCTCTATGGAAAACCTCCTGCCTTCTCAGGTCTGTTCCTGGCTGACTAATGAATGGAGCACGCTGGGGCTGTTGCATCCATTGACATTCACGCATCTCTTCCCCTTCTCTCCCCCGGTCTCAGTAGGCCTTAGAGACTAGATACTTTGCATAAACACAAACAGACCAACACCATTTGACAAGCCAAGGGACCTCTGAGTTTATTTAGTCTGAGCCCTCACTTTACAGCCAGGCCCAGTAATGACTAACAGAATCTCACAGGTGGCACAAGACAAAACCCAGGCTGGGGAAGCGCTGCCGGAACACCATCTGCAGGTGACATGAGCCGTAAGCTGTGCTGGTGCACGGTGCTTGAATGCTGAGGCAGAGTGGCTCAGAGGAGGGTACAGAAGACAGACAAGGAGCTGGGCAACAGACTGGTCTAGTAGAAAGTGACGTGCTTGGGCATTGAAATGCCATTGTGTATCTTTAGACACCCAGGCTTTTCCAAAGAAAAACAGGGATGCACAAACTGGTGAAGCTGACAACTAAATGTGTATAGATGCTGAGAAATGTCCACATTAAAAAATGACAATTTTGAATTTTCATAGTCTAATAGAATGCCAATCTTCTTTGGGGAAACGGTTATTCTTATGTCTGGAGTCATCTTGTTGTGTAGAAATTCGTACTTATGCCTGAAATATATATATATAAAACAAAATTTAAGAAATTCTGTAGATGGTTATTTTCAGAACTTATATAGCTTTATTCAAATTCTCCTATGTTTATGTTCTTTTATTAATGACTACCAAAGTAACAAGCCACTTCTATAACTATTCTCTGTATCTCTTTTCTAAAATTTGTCCTAAAAAATGTGTTTGAAACTTGATTTTTCAGCAACCTCTTAACCTACAGTGTTATAAACTCATATTGCATCCAAATTTGTATAGATATATGTTTTAAAATTCTGGATTTTGAGGTTCAAAATCCTTTGTAATAAAGAGATTGAAAACAGGGAGTGTCGTGGTCTTTCATGTAACAGGATGGGCCTTTGGGTATAATCTGTGCACAAAGTGCTCAAAGGCACCCAATTCTAAAACTTCCAAACAGCAGGGCATCCTGGGGGCCTGTCACTGGTCTGTGTTATATGGCTCCAGCACCCTTTTACCATGCTGTGTCCTATGTGCTTTAAAAAATGGCTGAAACCAAAACCAACCCCAGGAATTCCCTAACCCTGCTACCTACAGACATTTAAAGATCTCTGTGCCAACATGCTGGTTCACATGATTGGGAAGAACACAATGTACAATCTAAACATGTCAGAGCCAACTGGCCTGTCTCCATCCCAGTCTACCCGTCCTCCCCTCAGCTTTTTTTAACTAAGCAGCCACCAGAAGCTAAATGAGTCCTTCCCTCTACCTCACTCCCACCACCAATAAAGTCTAAGACTGAACCAAAAAATACAAGTCAGCTAGGAAACCTTACTTCATCCTCCACTCATAACTGTCTCGTACATCTTTCCGAGATGGGGCTAAGAATATTCTGCTCCAGCGGCAGTGCTGGCTTTGTCTTCCTTTTCATGCTGTTTCATGTTCCTGCCCCCTCTGCCTTCTAACCTCACCAGTACACAGACACCTACTCTTCCTTTACACTCCTCCCATTTTTCTCTGCCCTTGTTCTTACCCTCCTAGGAGAGGAGACCAATTTCTAGTCTTTGTTCTTACCCTCCTAGGAGAGGAGACCAATTTCTAGTCTTTGTGCAGGCAGAATCTCCAAATAAAGTATTTGGCTCAGTGCACAGTATTTCCCTACATTCCCCCACTGGGTCTAAGGTGCAGAAGAGTCCACTATAGTCTAAATGTCTTTAGGGGGAAAACTGGTCTTCCTACATACAGTGGAGCATGACAAGGTTTAACCACAGTGGAGGCTCATGGGCACAGAACGTCAGATGAAACGTTAATAGGATTCAGCAGGACAATGAGGGCCAGAGGGCCATAGTGCCAGGGTGCTGGGAAGGTGGTGTGGTGATCTTTTTGGAGCAACTTTTGAGATGAAGGGAGGTCAGAACAATGAAGGCTGCCTTCTAGGTCTGAAAGTGTCCTTGCCCTGGGCCTTCTGGGATTTTCCCAGCTTTGTGGAACTAGTATAAGGACAGTGCTTAGCAGCAGAAGCAAACCAGAGTTAGCCATTCCCATTAAGTCTCTGCCCACATTTACTTTAAAAGATGGAACTGGGGCTTCAAATCCAACTGTCTTCATGACACTGAAGACGAGCACAGATGAAAACCCACTGCTCAGCGGTGAAGAATGCTGTCTGGGGTGGTAATGAGTCCTGCTATATCTTAGGCTATAACACACACTGTAGGCCTTATTTTTGCTAATGCAAACCTCCATTCTTTCAATAGCAGATATTGGTCTTGGGTGTCCAGACTGCTTTACCTTGGTTTCGCCCACGTATGCCTCATGCACCAGGACAGGCAGTTCGCTCCCAGCTCTTCCTGTTTGGGAACATCTTCGAAGGCCACACCCACTGTGTAGTCCAAATGCTCATCCACTTCCACCTCCCAGTAGTGGCGCCCTCGGACTGGAATTAGGTCTCCCATGACAGCAACACACCTGGTTTTAGAAAGTGGAAACACATGACTTGAGGTGACCCAAGCCTGGCTGTGCTGGTGAGTGACTGCTGGGGTCAGTCAGTAGATGGTGTGTCTGAGTGGAGATAGGTGTGAGCACCTCACCTGTAAAGTGGCGCACCTTGAGCTCTCCAAGCTCACCTGACTGATACTAGAGGTTAGATGATGACACTGCTGGTAATGGAAGAGGAGATAAACCAATAGAAAAGGCTCTGTTTGCTTTTTTAAATGATGGGGCTTTTTAGTAATGGGTTTGGTTCACTTTATAGAAAAGGAAAGGGGCTGAAACCTCAAGAATCAAGGGACCCACAAAGTCACTTCATTCTGCATGGCTCCTCGGAGCTCCTTGCTCCCTGCTAGATGGGATGCTGCCCGACTCATGAATTGCTGAATAAAGCCATTAAGATCTTTCAAATTTACTTAGTTGAATTCTGGTTTTTAACACAAGCAGGACCCTCACTGCTTCTCGCTCCTCTCCATGCCACCCACCCTGGGCTGAACGGGCAGAGGCGGAAAGGCTGAGGTGACTGCTGCTGTGCCATGTGCAGTTCTGTTCCATGCTAACGGTACATCCGGCAGAGGCTCACACACGTGCAGGGAGCCAGCGTCAGAGGGAGAGCCAGCTGCAGACACAGTAGGACCCAGGCCGGGAAGCTGGATGCAGTTCTCCATCGTGACCCTTCCAGCCCCCACAGGAGAGTCATTTTTCTTCCTTAGAAGACCTCCCTGGCTCTAAAATCAACCCACCAAGACCTCTTTCTGTCATGACTACCTGGAAGCTACGAGCTACATTTAATGTTCAACCATGGAAACAAAATCAGGCCTTGAAGTTAACTGGTCTGTCCTTCATTTTCTCTCACACTTTCATTTGCCCCTTATTTTAAGTCTTTGGAAAGAAGTAAGGTTGTTTCAACATTAACTGAGTACAAGCTCTAGAAGTAACCCCAGGTCTAGACAGAGCCTTCTTGGTGGCCCGCCCCTCCCCCACACCGTGCCTTAGGACGATCAGCATTTCCCCAGCAGCTCTGCATGGGCTCACCGCAGGGCAGTCCTTCATCAGAGTTTAAACAGGGCTTCAGCGTGTGGGAGGAACAGCACTGGACTAAGCAGCAGGAGACCAGAGCCCTAGTTCTCCCACCGCCTGACAATGCGACCCCCACGCCATGGCTTGTGGTCTGATTCCTCCAGGTCCCACAGCCCAGGGCTGGACCTCAGAGTTCACGCAGGTCTCTTCTGCTGCACCAGTCTCCTCTCATCAGTGGGCAGGTCCTCTCCCCTCATTTATTTCTGGGGTTTCTTCCCCTCAGCTGCATCTGCCATAACCCGATTTCCCCCCAACGACAGCGTATGTGAGGGAGGTTCACAGAATGTCCCAGTGAGCGGTGGATGCAGTGCCGACCTGGTAAAGTGGGTGTTGCTGGGGGGTGGCTCCCCTGCAGGGGTCCTCCTCTCGCTTCGTACAGCTGTCAGCCCATCTTCAGAAACGGTCAGCCAGGGATGGCAGGTCTGCTCGTTCAGGCGGAAGTAGCTGCCTGTAGGGGAGCAAACCCAGGTGGGTGATCAGCAGCCAGTCATTCCTTTCTCAGCGTCGCTGCTTCGTGGGCACAGGGAGCACTCCAGGTCGCCTGCTTAGCTTCCTGAGAATCAGGCGCCAGCGAGGTCCTCGCATGAGAACCCCGGTGCCCCTGGGGATGGCAGTGCACAGGTACTGGACACTTTCCATGTCTTATCTCGCTCAAGACTCACAATCACCCTTGGAAACAGGTGTTATTACTTCCATTTGTAGATATGAAAACTGAGGTAAGGTGGTTAAGAAATCAGCTGGCAAATGCTAGGACTCAAATGTGAACCCCAAGCCCGATGCCGGAGGCTGTGCTCTGCACAGGGAGGCCGTGAATGCTGCACGTGGACAGGCATTTCTAACCCACAGGGAAACAGGAGCGGTGGGAACTTTTAATGATCAATATGACAAAGATAAGCAAATTTCAACATTCAACTTTCAATTAGAACAGTGGGGTGACATATAGCCATCATCCCCAAGTCATGGTTAAAACAAAGTTCATTAGGAAGTGGTACAGAATATTTATTAAAAATTATTTACTAAAAAACCATTATTTGGGATCCTTCTGTGCATCTGCTGTCCCTGCGCTGCTGTGGCTCTGAGTGCTGAGCTTCGCAAGGAGCACTAAGTCAGGTGGCTCCTCCCTCCCCTCCCAGAGCCAGTGCGGCTCATTCTCCATCACTGTCTCTCAGCCAAATTCTTGTAACTTCCCATTCTATCACCTCTCATCATCTCAAACCCTCGTTCAAGCATCACCATGAAGCTGTTCATAATTATTTTTGCATTCCAATGCTGCTGGAAATGTCATTTGCCATCTGAGGTGACTGGCAAGAAGCAGGCAGATTCCCACCTGGCAGCTGACACACATGGCCTCTGGGTCCGCTGCCTCATCTCAAACAAGCACCAGTTTTAAATATGTCTTTTGCTGATTCATGTTCTTTTGAGTTTTTAAAAAACACAGTCTTAAAAAATAATTTAAACAGCCTGGCCTGTGTGCTCAGTGGTTGAGCATCGACCCCTGCACCAAGAGGTCACACTGGTTTGATTCCCGGTCAGGGCACATGCCCAGGTTGTGGGCCTGATCCCCAGTCGGGGGCATGCAGGAGGCGGCCAGTCGATATTCTCTCTCATCGATGTTTCCATCTCTCTCCCCCTCTCCCTTCTCCTTTCTCTCTCTAAAACCAATAAAGAAAAAATATTTTTTTTAAAATTCTTTGAACTAATTCAGGACAACTATATGATCCAGAGCTGGCTATACCTTTCACTCTGTTCTCTTACTGAAATAGCCAGAGTCTGGCACAAAGTCAGCAAAGGAAACCAGAAGAGCAACCAAGCACAGGAGGATCCAGCACAGAATAAAGGAAAACACTGAGCCCTGACCCAGCACTAACACCTCTCACTGCAGGGGCCACTTAACTTGTCTTCCCATCTGTATGGAAGGAATGTAAGTGGGAACTAATCAGACCTCGCCTCCTGGCACTGAAATGAGGACAATGACACAGTGTCCCTCAGCCATCATCCCAGCAGAGGGAACGCTGTCCTCCGAGCCCTGGGCCCAGGCTTCTGGCTTCTGCTTCTTACCTGCACAAGACTAAATGAGCCAGCCCGAGCTGGACTGGCTCTGGGAGGGGTGGGCAGAGCCACCTGGCTTCAGTGCACCTTGCAAAGCTCAGCACCCAGAGCCACAGCAGCCAGGGACAGCAGATGTACAGGATGTTTCCAGTGATGTCCCTGCTGACTCAAGACTTGGACATGCGATGTGACAATCTGATAACATGACGATGGCAAGTGAGAAGGGCGGTGCTGGACTTGGGGGTGTGGGCACTCACAGAGGGCCTGGGAGGAGGTGGGTGGCCAAGTCTAAGTTGGGCCTGTGGGTGGGGACATGCCTGGGCTGATGGCAGGAACAGGGAGATGAGCCACAGCAAAGGGCTCTTCCCGGAATTTCATGAAGACCCCACCCCTGGGGGTGGTGTTCAGGCTATGAAAGATATGAGGTGTCTGGGCCACCCAGGTCCAGTGTGACAAGCTTCTAGTGCACCTGAGGGGAATGGAAAAAACCCTGAGTTCTCACACTTGTTCAGGCAAAAAGTGCTGTGACTTAGACCTTCAGTTTCCCCATCTGTAAAATGAGGCCACAGGGCTTTGACCACCTCTGAGGCCCTTCCCAGCCTGGTCTGCCATGTGTTCCTATCTAAGAACACTTATTTCTTTTCTTTTTTTTTTTTTATCCTCACCTGAGGACATTTTTCTATTTTTTGTTCAGGTAGAGTGGGAGGGGGAGAGAGGAAGAGAGAGAGAAACATCGATGTGAAAGGGACACATCGAGTGGCTGCCACCCGCACAACCAACCAGGGCCAGGGACAAACTGCAACCGAGGTACGTGCCCTTAGCGGGAACCGAACTCGGGTCTCTCAGGACCGCAGGCTGATGCTCTAACCGCTGAGCCAAACCGGCCAGGGCCTAAGAACACTTATTTATTTTCCAGCGAAGTCTCAGCAGCGCTAAGTCTGTCAGAAAGTGGCCACTGTGGAGCCCAGAGTGTGTGGCCCGGGGTGCAGACCTGTGGTGTGGACTGTGGCAGGCTCGCTTCTCGCGCTGGGGCCCCCGACGTTGAGGGCTCGCACGTAGATCGTGTAGCTCTGCCTGGGCTGCAGCTGCACCAGGGACGCGCAGGTGGGGATGCCCACAACAGACCTTGGCAAGAAGCAGAGCTGCAGTTACCACAAGGCCACGCACCAGGCCTTCCTTTCAAACCAGGGGACACCTGCGTTTCCCAGACAGCCTCTACCATGGACATGATATTCTTTGTACACTTAACTCTAATCGTTTCTGCCTCTTGCTGCTCTCCCTCTCCCCTTTCTAGTCCAGCAAGTGAGTTTTTAGTTCCTCCTGCACATCAAGTCATGCAGCTGCCTCCCCCAGGGGGTCCCTGCATCCATTGCTCTCAGACCTCCGTCCTTCCCACCCATTCAGGTCACCAGTGCAGGTCTGTTTAAACATCCACTCTGTCCAGGGGAGTTTCCCACCTCATCCACCACTCCTGTTTTCCTGCATTTCTTTCTCCTTTTAAAGAACATTTTATGCATTTGTTTTCTTGTTTCTTGTCTGTTTTCCCCACTCAACTGTCAGCTCCTTAAAGGCAGGGAATTTGTCTGTCTCATTCACGCGGACTCAGGAACAGGCCCTGGCACCACGTGGGCCCTCAATACTTGTTGAATGAATGAATGAATGATAAATCTTTGGGCAAAAAAAGCAAACCTGAGGTTTAACCATTTACTCACTTATCCCTCACTCTTCATTCACCTTCAGTAATAACATTCCTGCTACTTCTCATGAAAACTAAGCAAATTCTGTGGATCACAAATTCTGACCTCTGCAGACTCCATACATTTCCTGGGTCGTGTCACCATGTCAGGGGTGAGGCCTCCCATGCCCAGCAAACGCCCCTGTGACTCACTCAGTCACGCCCGAGGCTCCCGGCGTCTCTGCCTGGGTCAGCTCCACCGTGTACGAGTCCACAGGATTCAGGTTCCCTGACTCCCAGCAAATCAGTGCAGCCTCCTCGCAGCTCCTGACCTCCTTGGTCTTTATAACGGGGGGAGAAGGTGCTAAATGCAGGGGAAAGGGAGAGGTGAACCACCGCTCTGTTCATATCCAGCCACTCTGTCCAGAAAACATTTCCAAAGAAAACATTCAGGACAGTAAAAAGAAAACCAGGTGTCACAGACTGAATATGTACAGCCCCAAATTCATCTGCTGAAACCTCGTCCCCAGTGTGATGGCATCTGGAGTCTTTGGGGGGGGAAACTGGGTCATGAGGGTGGAGGGGTTTATTATAAGAGAACCAAAGAGCTCCTTTGCTCCTTTCCTCCATGGAGGACACAGCTGAAAGACAGCTGCCTGTGGACCACAATGGTCCACCAGACACTCAGTCTGCTGGCACCATGGCCCTCCCAGCCTCCAGGGCTGGGAGAGAAGTGTCTGGTGTCTAACCCACCCGGTCTGTAGTTCTGCTACAGCAGCCAAACCGACAGACACCAGGGAATCCTTCGGGTGTACCTGGGGTGGAGGACAGCTGCAAGGTTCAAAGGGCCTTGTGACCGACAGCAATACTTTCCAATACTTTGAGACCAACTACGAGAAAATGTCCCTAACATATAAGGTGTGAGGACTGGTATATTAAAGAAAAAAATGCACAGCTACTCCTGTCCATCCAAATGAAATAGAGACTCTGTCACATCAAAAAAGCTGTGACTCCTGTGTGCCCTTGAATGAAGGGCCTGCTACAGAACAAGGGGCCCCTTTACCTGTCATGTACACTGCACACTCACTGGCGGGGCTGACACCAGCCCTGTTCTGAGCTGTGACCCAGAACTCATACTGGGTATTTGGCACAAGGTTTGTCACTGAGCAGTATGTTTCTTTGACAGTCATTGTAAACTCTGGAAAAAAAAGAAAGAAAAAATAATTCAATCTAAAATAGGCCAAGTGGTTGCACAGGCTACGAATTCCTCCCTTCCCTGTACACACACCCTCTGCCATGTGCCATGTGCCATGTTTTGGCCAATGGGACAACAGCAAACATGATGTAAGCCAAAGCTTGGGAAGTGCTGCTGCATAGCTTGTTCCATGTGAACCAGCCCGAGCCTCCTCCTGGAGGATGTGACCACATGGACAGAGGCCCCAGCCACCAGAGTCATCCCAGGCATCCCAACTGAGGCCCCAGATATATAAGCAAGGACATCCTAGGCCATCTGGTCCTATCCAAGCTAGCCCAGACCAGAAGAGCTGTCCAGCTAATTCACAGAATTGTGAGAAGTAGCAAACGTTTGTCATTTTAAGCCAAAGTGGTGTATCAGCGTGTGAGGGGTGTTGCTATGCAGCAAAAGCTAACTGCTACACCTGCAAATCTCCCCAGACTCTTGAAAGGCAATGAGAATTCATTAACCCACCCCCGATATCAGTTCCTTTAGAATACAGTGGTCCATTTAAAAGATCTTTGATTGCTATCACACAGCCCTAACACAATGGCGTCTGTGTGTCACAGAGGGCACCAGCAGGGTTCAGTCATGGCATAAACTGTGATTAATAGGATCTGACTTGGTCCCCAACCTCCCTTCTCCCCTCCATGACCTTTTAAGTCCTTATTCTACCACGCTTGCCCTCCCTCATCACTGCTTAAACGTACTCTTACTTTTCTCAAGAATTTCCCTTCTTTCCTAGTCCCTGGGCAGAAAAACCATCCTCACCTTCAGCACTCAGACCCTCTACCTGCACGAGCTGGACAACGACCAGAGTTCTTGGCAGGGAGCCTGCAGACTTGATTCTTGTCTTAGTGCCACCATAACTCACGCCGTCTCCATGGACAGTTCATTTCTCTCTGGGTCTGTTTCCTCATCCATAAAATGGAAATCTCTAAGTCCATTTCCAGCATTCTCACTCTGACCCCACGCACACAGGATGGTCCTTGCCAGGCTGGCCCTGATCCGATCCCTTCAGATGCTCAGGTGCCTGACCCTCCCCTCTCAGCAGGAAAACGGCTTGTCTGTTGTGGGAGAGGGTACAGGGGTGCAGCTACCCCAGCCCTCACTCACACCAGTCAGTTCCATTTTCCTGGGAAGAGGCTGGGTCAAGAGCTGCCCGTAGTTGCCCCGGCTGGTTTGGCTCAGCGGTTAGAACATCGGCCTGTGGTCCGGAGAGACCCGGGTTCAGTTCCCGCTAAGGGCACGTACCTCGGTTGCAGTTTGTCCCCGGCCCTGGTTGGTTGTGTGGGTGGCGACCACTCGATGTGTCCCTTTCACGTCGATGTTTCTCTCTCTCTCCCTTCCTCTCTCTCCCTCCCACTCTACCTGAACAAAAAATGGAAAAATGTCCTCGGGTGAGGATGTTAAAAAAAAGAGCTGCCCGTAGTGGAGATCACTCCCAATCACTGGGTCAATCTGGAATGGGGTCTGCAGACAAACCCTCCATTTTCTCCAACACAGGGCTGCTCTGAGGAGAGCCAGCCAGTCCCCACATGCCAGGTCCTGCTAGATAGAACCCACCAGCTCAACTGGGCCTGCTCAAGCAAGGGCGTCCCCACACTTCCTGCACACAGTACAGCCAGAGACTTGTCCCGAGGACAGCGCTGACCTGACAGTGCAGGTGCACCGCAGACACCACAGCCTGGCCTCGTGGTCCCCCCAAGTCAGGCCCCAACTTGCCTTCCGAGCCCTTTCTACCTTGCTCACCTGCCAGCATCACATCCTCTGGGTAGTTCCTGGATGGTGACAGCTCCAAGGGGCTGGGTGAGCAGACTGATCCCATCCCCACTTTCCCAACTGCCAAGAAGGCAGGGCCAGGGTCTCTGAGGGGCCCTAGCCATTCTGGAGCAAGCGGTGTTCCCGGCAGTCTCACCTGCTTGGTCCTTCCCACGTGAGCCCTCCTGCACTGGGCGGCAGGACAGCTGGTAGCTCTCCACGGTGTCATCAGAGTACAAGCTCCAGCACACGCGGACTGAGGAACCTGTGGCTGAGTTGGGGGCCTGTGGGTTTATCACTGGGGCAGAAGGAGCTAGAAAAGGAGAAGGGAGGAAAAAAACACCAATAAGGAGACTTTAGTAGAGGTATGGGATGGGGTGGCCTCTTATACAGGACCACTGATTTCCCAGTGCACCCATGGGCTCAGGAAACAGACGAGGCAGTCCAGAGTGGACAACGATGTGAAGCCAAGCCTCCCAACCAGGAGCCTGCAGACCACAGCCAGTATGTCCCCTCCTGCTTTGACAAATCAGTATGAGATTGGGGAGGCGGGGTCAGTGACAGGTACTCAGGCTGGCATATGGTTTTCGAGTCTTGCCCGAGGTATGGTCCTCTGACCCTACCATACCATCCTAAAGGGCAGGACAGCAGGACTCCCAGCACTGCTGCCCCCAGTGAATCTAAGAATAGCACTCAAGTTCAGCCGATGTGGCTCAGTGGATTGAGCGTCATCCCATGGACTGAGAGATCCTGGTTCGATTCCCGGTCAGGGCACATGCCTGGGTTGTGGGCCAGATCCTCAGTGGGAGGCATGCAGAAGGAGGCCAATCGATGTTCTCTCTCTCTCTCTCCCTCCCTCCCTCTCCCTTCCTCTCTCTAAAACGAATAAAGAAAATGTTTTTAAAAATCTGCATAAAAGAAAAACCTAAAAGGAGATATACAACATTGTTAACAAGTTGCTGGGTGTTGGTAAGGAGGGAAGGCGAACTATCAGAAAAAGCTGAATTCCAGTATTTTCAGAAAGAAGTAATCAAAGGAATGGTTTTGGGAGCTGCCTGGCACCATGTGATGTGATGTGCATATAGCACCTCATTCAGTTCTCCACTTGTCCCCACAAGGCATCATCATGTCCATTTTATAGATGAAGAAACCAAGGCTCAGAGTGGTTAGGCAATTGTCTAAGGTCACACAGCTAAGAAGTAGCAAACTTGGGATTCTTGCCAACTCTATAGGATTCCAAAGCTCATCTTGTAACCAAAATGCTGGTAAGGAAATAAAAGTCAGGCTCCTTGTTTGGTGTAAATCAGATAGGAACGTGGTGTTTATGAACTGAGGCAAGCTGTGAATGAAAACTATTTCAAAGCTTCCCTGGGCCAGATGTTGGCACCCTGGAGAGTGAGGGTGGGCACTTACCCGGGGAGGTCAGCCTCTGTTCTCACTCATACAGGCCATAAAGACAAAAACACGAAGCCAGGGGAAAAAATACATTTCTAAATCTTTATGAGTTTTCTAGCCATCCAAGTTTCTACTTCGAAGCTCGGAAACTGGAACTTGCTATAACGTGCACACCCAGGGGAGAGGAGCACCTGGGATGGTGTTAATGGAGCCCAGAAGCTGCTCCACATCAGAGAAGTCCAAATTCTGGTCCTCCAAGGCAGGCTGTGCAGAGATTTCCACGTCTGTTTTTGTTTCCAGAAACTGTCTGAGTCTGTTGGTATAAAAAGACACACTAATCAGAATGGAGAGGAATCCTCCTCGGAGTCTCTTTATTGTACCGGGCAACTAGTAACACATGAAGAGGACTCTGCAGCTTAGGTGACTGACCCAGGATGTCTCCAGTGGGGACGTGTGAGAGGGGAGTGGAGGGGGGCGGGTGGTGTCAGAAAGTTGGGGTAGGGAGACATGCACCAACAAGCTCCCTTCCCCACACCACCCCAGGCCCAAGATGTGCAGACTCCCTGGGGATCTCCCCAGGGCCAAGCACCCTCAGCTTGGCCACCATGGAGTGGGGCTCTGGGTCTTCTCATATCTGCTTCCTGGCAGTCACGGGCTTTGTAAGTAGCAGGGGCAGAATCTGAAACCAGATCTGTCTTTTGCCAGCACCTATTACTAACTCTTACAGTATTAAGCTTTAGTGTTTGTGTTGCATTAGAGAGATTGTCTTATTTAACTCCCACAAAACAATCTCTGTTTGTAGATAAGGAAGGTGGGTCCTAGACTGGTTGGACACCCATGGTCATGAGGACAGCAGGACTTGAACTCCCATCTGACCCTAGGATGGAGTCTGGGTCCTGGCACAGCTGGGAACACTGGGGGCACTCTCAGGATCTCAGCTCCCCTGGTGGAACGAGGGGCTCATGGAGGAGATCTGACCGTGAGCTTGCGGGCTGGGCCTCCCCATGCACTCCCTACCAGCCCTGAGATTCTGAGATTCTGAGATTCGGTCTACAGTGTCCTTGTGCCTCCTCATCGCTGTTCTGAAACCAGTGCTATTTAATCTTAGGGGCACACACAGAAGCTGAGACTGGAAGTATACAACAAAGGAACAGAAGAAGAAAATACATGTGAGAACAAAAGTATTACCTGTCAGCCATAGCCATAGCATCCTAAAGAGGAGGAGAAGGAAGATAATAGTAAATTGCCTTTGGAAATAATGTTTAAAGCGATGTAACAATATAAACATATTTAAAAGCTTGGAAATTAAAAGAAGAAAATCAGCCATATCCCATGCTCTAACAGTCACTGCAACAGAGCCTGTGCAGTTTTTCTCATACGACTTTTTCACATTCACAGTACACAAGCACTTTCCATGTCACAAATGGTCTGTGGACCACCAATTTGAAAGACTGTATAACAGCCTGCCCAGTGTGGCTCAGTGGTTGAGCATCGACCCGTGCACCAAGAGGTCTCCAGTTCGATTCCTGATCAGGGCACATGCCCAGGTTGTGGACCCGATCCCCAGTGGGGGGCATGCAGGAGGTGGCCATCGATGTTCTCTCTCATTGGTGTTTCTATCTCCCCCTCCCTACCTCTCTCTCTCTCTAAAAATCAATAAAGAAAAAAAAAATTTTTTTAAGTCAAAAAAGAAAGACTGCATAACAGTTTATTGAAGGGGAACTCCATCTTTTTCCTGTCCTTCTATTGTTGGACATCTAGAGTGTCTGCCAACTTGCTTTCCAGCTTCGGTTGCAGGTCTCTTTCCCCAAGCGTGGCTGGAAGGAGGTGCTGATGGGTTTTAAGGGACCACAATGGGCTTGGTCAATGTGGAAACCATATTTGACAAACAGAAAGCTCTAGAGGCTGAAGGCCCCGCCCCTCCCTCACATCCTGGACTGCCCCATATTCCTGTGGGGCCATGTGAACAAAGGGGACCAGACTCTGACTGAGATGAAATTCCTATAGCCCAGCTGCATGCGGGCTTGGCATCAGATTTAATTAGATTTTAAGGAAATTATAAAGTGGATTTTTTTTGCACGTCTAAGTTTATGAAATAAGATGTATAATCGCTGCACTTGTAACCGGGAAACTGGAGGTGCCTTAACCTGGACAGCCTTCTCCACAGAGCTCCAAGAGGCCATGTGAATTGACCAGAAAACTCAAAGCACTGTTTTTGCTCAGCTCCAGGAAGAGGAGATGGGAGGCAGATCTCTAGGCAACCAGGACAGAGAAACAGAGACTCTGGTGTTACCTGAGCAATGGTGGAGGGAAGGGGTCAGCTGGGTATGAGCCCACCTGGCCACTTGTGGGTGACAACCCCACCATCATCAACATTCAGTGGAATCAAATGGATGCTGACCATGAAAGTCGATTCCAACACCTCCGGGCAGAGAGGGGACAATCTAACCTCCTCCAGCCATAACTGCCATTTCAGTTCATTATTTCTTTTCACTTCCTGACTGACCTTTATGAAGTCAACCTTTTCTTCATGACAAATCTCCTCTACTGTTTCCATTAGTTCTTTACAGGTATCCAGGTTTTCTCCACAGCTGACCAGTTGTCCATACAAGGCTTCCAGCCTCTCTTTCTTTTTCTCCACTAGAGCTTGTATTTTTGATTCATATTTTTGAGCAAGTGTTTCCAAGATCTCATTGTAATGGTACTCAAAGTTTTGTTCTTGTCTTCCAAAATTCTCCTGCAAGATAGTGGACCTCAGGCATCAGTTCAGTGTGTGGGATGTATCAGCCACAATCATTTGGGGCATGAACGTGTTATTTATGCAGAGATGTTTTAGTCCCTCCCTGTCATCTTATCATCTCTTGCCAGGATGCTGGAGTGGATGCTGGGGGACCTGAGACCAGGAGTCTCCAGCTAGAACCGCAGGGCTAATCCTAACAAAAAGTACTGCTTTCTTTCCTGGCAGCATTTTGCCATCCTCCTCCTCACCCTCAAACCACCTCTGTTTCTGCCACCTCCCATCACCATGACAACCATCCAAGGTGATTATCAGTGATGAGTCAGCCTTCCACTGGAACCTTGGACCTTAACACAGAGATGTTTGCTCTGGGAGACTCCCACTTGAGCTCTCAACATCTCGGGACCCTCAACATCCACTTGCTGATTTGTGGATTATACAAATACCAGGGCCACACAGATCTTCCACAGCAGCTAAGGGAAAGATAAAAGAAAAGGGGAAGGCAGAAGGAAGGTTATGACAGCATTTATCCTGGAGCACAATTGGTGGGAAATACTGATCAGAGCTTATCAACCTCTGGTCCCCAGGAGAGCTCTGCAGGTTCTGATTGATGTCATCCTCACCAGATAACAGGGACATTTACAAAGAAAAGAATCAATCATTCAGTGGGTGTTTACTGAGCATCTACTGTGTGTATAAGACTTGGCTCAGCGGTTGAAGCGTCGGCCTGCGGTCCAGAGAGACCCGGGTTCGGTTCCCGCTAAGGGCACGTACCTTGGTTGCAGTTTGTCCTCGACCCTGGTTGGTCGTGCGGGTGGCAGCCATTCGATGTGTCCCTTCACATCGATGTTTCTCTCTCTCTCTCTTCCTCTCTCTCCCTCCTGCTCTATCTGAACAAAAAATGGAAAAATGTCCTCGGGTGAGGATTAAAAAAAAAAAAAAAAAGACTTGCTCCGAAGGGCAGAAGGGAGGGAAAGCAGTAGATGCCTCCCCAGTGCTGAAGGTAAAGGGAAGAGCTCAGTCCTCTGAGGTGAAGGTACTCTGATTTGACAGTGAGCTGGCCGTTCAGAGTGTCACTTACCCCTCCTACCACCACCTTGTGCTTATAAAGGGAAGGACTACCCCCTCTCTGTGCCTTCCCTAGGGGATTAGTGCAATACCTCTCCTCCCTTTTAAGACTAGGGGTAAAGAGGATCTAGCTTCAAGGAAAGGGACCTGGGGCTTTGTTAATTCAGTGTTCAATCTCCTGATGGTTCAGTCTCAGGTGGCATTAACAGAAGTAGAACGTCCACATGAAGGGAGGGGGAAAGGGCAGTCCCAGGCCCTCAGTCCTGGTCTACTCATCTGGATGGCACCACAGTGATATGCTGCATACTTGTGGGGCACCCCCAGGGCTTTGTAATACGTTTGGGGACAGACACAGAAACTTATTCATCTTATGAGAAATAGATAATGGCTGAGGAAAGGAATGCTAATCAATGACAGAATGGGGCTCTTGCAAAGCCTTGTCAAGGTTAGCCCACAAAAGAGTCCTGCCTGGTAGTGGAACTGGAGACAGAAAGATGCAAAAGACACAGCCTGCCTACCGAGAGCTTATAGTTCTGTAGGGATGCTGCCAGGTAATCGGTTCCATGAGGTGTATGCCCAGGGCGCTGTGGGAGGGCGGGGAAGAGGGGCAACAGTGACAGCAATGTTCTAAGAATACAAACTCTCACTCCTCCCGGACCCAGCTGCTACCCAGACAGGGATGGAAGAAGCACCATGTGTCCAGTGGCTTCATCTTGTGCTCTTACCTCCACAGTGATGAAAACCTCCTCTAGGTGACTGGCAAAGTTTTCCATCTCGATAATCTGCGTTTCCAATTTGTACATGTTTTTGTGAATTTCATCCTATCAAACAGAGGATCACAAGACGTTAATGCTATTATATCCTTTCTGTTTTGCAGAAGGCATCTGAGACTTATTCCCTGCCTACTTGAGAAGAAGATGCAATATCAAGAGAAAGAAGAACTAACGAGACCTACTTACCTTGGCACTTTCCAGTGCTTTACTGAGTGGGATCACCTCATGCTCTTTGTGTTCATCCAAAACCTTCTCCAAAGCTCTTATTGGAGTTTTGCAAGTGACACAGAAGACGTCGGCAGCTTCTTCCTCGTCCTCCTCCTCTGGGATAACGTAGCACTCGTACTCCTCGCTGGCACGGCCATGAGTGTACCTGTAGGCCTCCCGAAGGTCTTGGCACTGGCCCTCTGAGCCCCACCCTCCAAAGCTCAGGTCTTCAGCCTCAGCTGCCTCTCCGCTACATCTCCAGTCTCTCTGCTCCATGGCTGCTTCTCTCCTTGCCATCATGTAAGGAGAATATTCTGAAATTTCTATTCTGGGTGTGTTTACGTTAACAAACTCATCCCCTAATTCATCATCATCTTCAAGTCCATATAAGTGCACAAGTTCGTCCACGTCCTCTTCAAGGTCTCTTTGGGGCTTACCTTTTACTGCCCCTCTTGGCTCACTGGTCATTTCAGCTTGGACGACTTCTCTTCTCATCCGACTGCTTTCTTCCGGGAAGATCTGCAGTCTGTCTCCAGAGTCATACAGATCCATAGGATGAAAGTGGAGGTCCTTGAGGGCCGAAGGCCTGTCCAGCTCTGGCTCCTCGACAGCTTCCTCCTCCACTGTCGCTCTGGAAGCCCTGGGCAGCACCTCTGCACTAGACAGATCCTTCCTGGACAGTTAATAGTGGATATCCTGAGTCCTAGTACACAGAAAGATGGGGGAAAACTAGTTTCTGAGAGAGTCATTAGATTGGGCTCAACTCATTCATAATTTTTAAAAATGATCTGATCAGCTCTGTTATCATTTCACTTCAAAACATCTGTAAAGAAGGGCTTGCTCTCGATTGGAGGATTTTCAGAAATGTTCTAAAGGTGTTCACAAGCACAAAAACCTTGAATACCACTGATCCATGCACGCAAAAAAAGATGGTCCTTTTTGTTTAGAGAAGCCGGTTTTTTCCATTTAACGGCACAAGTCACAAACAGGTATAACTAATGTCGATATTGGCCTAAATTTCCATCCACCAGAATTGTTGTACTATACTGTGACCATTAACCTGCACAAATACTTTATCAACAACATACTTCTACATAAATCTAGGAATTATATGAACTGCTTCTCTTATTCCCTAATATCTTTTAAAAAATAACTTTATTGAGATATAATTTATATGCCATAAAATTCCCGATTTAAGTGCACAATTCAATAATTTTTAGAAAATACCCCAAGTTATGATTATCACAATCTAGTTCCTAAGGCCCCTTTTAAAAAATTGTAGTAAACCTAATGCTTAAAAAAAAAAAAAAAGTAATATTATTAAATTATTCTAATATGACACATATGAAAAAAGTTTTGAGAAAAATAACAAAAGCAAAAATAATTTTTAAGGTACAGTTTAGCACCCCCCCCCCAGCCATAACTTTTATATCCAAATAGCTTCTTAACAAAATATTCAGAATTTTGCGCCCGGCCGGTGTGGCTCAGTGGTTGAGCATCAACCCATTCACCAAGAGGTCACATGCCCAGGTTGTGGGCCTGATCCCCAGTGGGGGGCATGCAGGAGGCAGCCAATTGATGTTCTCTCTCATCGATGTTTCTATCTCTCTCTCTCTCCCTGCCTCTCTCTCTAAAAATCAATAAAGAAAAAAACAATTTAAAAAAATTCAGAATTTTTGGGAAAAGGAACATGAATAATTATCATTTTATAAATTATGAAATTTAGGCTTAGAGAAATAAAGTAATAAATCACAGTCTATAATGACTATATCAGCTAGATAGCTTCTACTCTATGTCATAAGCTACAGTTAAAAATAAAAAGACTTCTGCAAGTCTTATACGGGAGGTGTGTCCCTGTGCTTTAATTAGAAAAGTCCTCCCAAAATGTTTTTTAACCTTTTATGGGTCATGGATGCCTCTAAGAATCTACTGAAAGCTGTGAATTCTCTCCCCAAAAATGAGCCCATAAGGGCACACACAGTTTTGCATATCATTTTAGAAGCTCAGCCATGTAGCTCCCCAAGCAATTTCTGAGCCACAGACAGCTAAAGAAACCTGTTTGAAAGTGTTAGCTGTACTGTTACACAAAATGGTTCAAATCAGCTTTACTGGCGTGGTCCAAACCTGACAACTATCTACGAGAGGAGGGGGCATACATAACAAGTAAGAAATGATGACAATGCTGTTTTTCAGTATTTGAACCAAAGCACGGATTTATGCTTTGTCAACATGCACAATTAGGGTTTGAAACTGTACTAGCAAATGGACCTCTGCACTAAAAATACTCTAAAGACACATGGCAAGACTCCCCACCATCAGAGGCCTTCACAGCTTGTACCAACACCACATTCAGCAAAGGTGAATCCCTGCTACAAGAAGGCACTGAAAACATCTGCAATTTACAATGCTATCTCTTCCACATAAAGGAAAGATACTGCATTAACACTGTGGCACTAAGTTAGTGGGTTTCAATAATACAATTAGCATTAGAATATTACTATCCAAAAACTTGCCTGTTATTTTAAGGATCCATAAACTCTTCATTTAACACTGAGGCCATGGGTAACTGCTAGAAAACTGCACCCCAGTTCCGGAGGCTTTCCCTCCCGGTGACCTCTGCGTGCCCGTGGGCTGCCCCTGCCTATGTTACACCAGGGTTCTGTGATGGGGCAGCAAAGGAGATGGAAACACGAGCTGGCTCCGGCTGCAAATAGCAACAGGCCTGCTATGAGTGAACGCCCAAATATAGACCTGCCCAGGCTGTCCTGTCACTTCTGCTCAAGTGTGGCCAGGAGAGGTCACATGCTGTACCCTGAGTTACTTCTTACTAGGAGATTTGAGTCCTGTGGTTTCACCAAGGGACTTCTGGTTGTTCATGAATAGAGGGCTAGGGCAGGAGGGCAGCACAACCACCTAGAGGGGGAGAACTTCTGAGAGCCCTTGCGCTGTGCACCTTGCACCTGCGCTGAGGGTCTTTCTCCAAAATGTTTGGAATAAGCACAGCTCTAGAGGCAGTCAAACACAACTTAAATTTTCCTCCCACTGTTCCTTTAACATCTGCTCGGGGTGGAACTTGTTCCCCATGCTGGATAAAAATCCAGCAGACCCGTTAATTTTCTGTTCCCTCTTAGGTCACGCACATTCCCAGGGGCACTTGAAGACCTAGTCTCCATTCAGTAATTAAATGTATGATTCAATATATTAGTCAAAAAGTCATACTGGTTTAGCCAGCATGAAAATCTTCTCTCTCTCCAGCTGGCCTCTGCCCTGGGAAAAGAGGAATGAGGTGGCGTCTCCTCCCCACACCTCCTCCCTGAGCTGCTGGTTTGGAGGCCAGGGCAGAGGTGCTAAGGTGATAAGACAGCTCCTATTTGAGTTGGTGTCACAGTTGGTGCAGCTGAAGGCTCTCTGGGGCTGGCAGATGCTTAGAGCTCTCAATCTCTCCCTCTCCCTCGAAGCCTACGTACTTCTCTGGAGTTTCCCATGGCCACCTTTCCTCTGAAGTTCCCACAACGAGGCTAAGAAACCCTCTATTCCAGGGGGTCCCTTGCATTCCTCCCCTAAGCCCTGGTGGGCCACCTCGCAAATGAGGTCTTCTCACCCAAGCAGCTGGTTCTGTCAGGCAGATCTAGGTGACTCCTTGCTGGGTCTGACTTCCTGCTGGCCCACATCTGAATTTTGGGAAGTAGGTCTCATCCTTGGTCCCAGAAAACTCTGGGATGCAGATGTCCCATTGCAGCCACCTCCCCTGGCTCTGCCACTGAAGCAGCCAATCCTCTAGCCTCAGGCCACCGTTGGTCCACCTGCAGGAAAGATAGCGAGCTCCATGAAGGATCCCTTTGCAGACCCTCACAGAGCTTAGGGGTTGAAGATGGGATTTCTAACCCTTCCCCCAGCCCAACAACAGCCCTCTCCAGAGAAACTGCTCCACTAGTCTCTTGACTCTGATCCAGTTTTATTTTGTTCAGTTAGCTGAGAACATAAATCAAGTTCTAGACTATTTCCTTTAAAAATCTGCAAACAGTCCTGTCTGGTTTGGCTCAGCAGTTAGAGCGTTGGCCGGCAGTCCAGAGAGACCCAGGTTCAGTTCCCGCTAAGGGCATGTACCTCGGTTGCAGTTTGTCCCTGGCCCTGGTTGGGACGTGTGGGCGGCAACCACTCGATGTGTCCCTTTCATGTCAATGTTTCTCTCTCTCTCCCTCTCTTCCACTCTATCTGAACAAAAAATGGAAAAATGTCCTCGGGTGAGGATTAAAAAAAAGAAAGAAAGAAAAATCTGCAAATAGCGATTTATCTCAGACTTTTACATCTACTGCTTTTGGGAGCCTCAATCAAAATCTCATTTTAAAATGTTTCTGTTTTATATGTTTCTATTTATTTATTTTGAGAGAGGAAGGGAGAGAGAGATAGAAACATCAATATGAGAGAAAAACACCAATCAGCTGCCTCCTGCATGCCCCTACTGAGGATCAAGCCCACAACCCAGGCATGTGCCCTGACTGGGAATCAAACTGGGACCTCTCAGTGCATGGGATGATGCTCAATGCACTGAGCCACACTGGCCAGGCTCAAAATCTTGTTTTAAAAATACCATTACTGCAAGACATCTGTGAAATAAAAATTTAGAAGCAAAACAAAATATCGAATCCAAAAAAATAATTAAAAGAAAAACTATGCAAAGCTGTCTGTACAAGAGTGTTCATCACAGCATTGTCTGTATTGGTAGAAAATTGAAATAAATCTATCATGGGGACTTTATTAAATAAATCAAAGTAGTCAAGTCAATATTGGCAAGATTTAAGAATAACAATATAGCTCTGGCCAGTTTGGCTCAGCGGTTGGAGCATCAGCCCGCGGACCAGAGTCCCGTGTTCAGTTCCTACTAATGGCACATACCTTGGTTGTGGTTTGTCCCTGGCCCCGGTTGGAGTTGTGTGGGTGGCAACCACTTGATGTGTCTCTCTCACATTGATGTTTCTCTCTTTCTTCCCATCTCTCTCCCTTCTGCTCTATCTGAAGATGAATGCAAAAATGTACTTGGGTGAGGATATTAAAAAAAAAAAAAAAACAGAATAACAATGTAGATGCCAATTTTTTTAAGTGTGAAAAATGCCCGCAATATCTTTGTAAGTAGAAAAAGAGTATGTAAAATATCATTACAGCATAATCGCAAATATATGTAGGTATGTATATACACATACACATACATAAAATGAGAGCACGTTTATTTCTTCTGAATTATTTTGCTTTATAGCTTTTATTTATTTATTTATTTATTTTTAATCCTCACCCGAGGATATTTTTCCATTTTTTGTACAGATAGAGTGGGAGGGAGGGAGAGGAAGGGAGAGACAGACAGAAACATCGACGTGAAGGGACACATCGAGTGGCTGCCACCCGCACGACCAACCAGGGCCGGGGACAAACTGCAACCGAGGTACGTGCCCTTAGCGGGAACCAAACCCGGGTCTCTCTGGACCACAGGCAGACGCTCTAACCGCTGAGCCAAACCGGCCAGGGCTAAACAGACTATTAAAGAATTATAAGTAAATCACATTAGCTAAAGTAATATATTAAAAAATAGTCTGAAGAAAAATAAAACACATCAGCTAAAAGGTTCTGTCCAAGAGGACTGGGTGACAGAAAGAGAGCAGCAGTTCTAAGTCCAAGGACCATAGTCCCACACAGGTGTTAAAGTGGGGGGACCTTCAGACAGAGGCAACTTCACAGCTAGATGCCCTGGGGTCATCTTCAGGGAAAGATATGTGCTAACCATAGCTTCCGCCTGGTCCTGTTTCATTTTGTCTTGTTTTTGCTGTTTACTTTGGACATAACAGCAAGTGCAAATCTGATTCAAGGCTATCCCAGCTCAAAACCTTCAAAAATCTGCTTCAACAGCTCCTGAATCAAGCCTTCACAAGTCTTGTTTTGGTGAAGGGTTCCAATCTTGGCTCCCTAGGACCTCCTCACCCCCTTTCATCTCTCTCAGTGCACTGATAGGATGGGAGCTGACCGGTACATACCTGGGCAGAGACCGGGGCTGTCGTCTTCCCCGTTGCCCGAGCTGGTCCAGCTCCACCCCACACTCCATCCTCACATGCAGACTATATTTCCCCATTTCTTAGAGGCCTTCAGCAGCCAGGTGGTCTTCTTTAGCTGGAGCGTCTCTGTATCTCGCGACGTTTCTCTTCTGGGCCTGGGTCCTTATTTCTAAAACGAAGAGGCAGCACACAGCTTTATTTAAACGTGCTGTGAAGACGAAGTGCAACTTTTCCGATGTCCCCCTCTGCCCCACCCCTACCCAGGCACACAGCAGACCCTCCACAAAAGCCTGCTGAATTGAGAGCAATACATTTTTGGCTCGTACCCAGTGGCTGTACGTCAGTAGCTCTTACGTTTAATTTAATGCTTGATCTCTCCAGGAAGTCTGCACCTTCCTTGAGAGCAGGAACCATAAATTCACTGGAGGCCCGACGCAGAAGACGGAATCCGCTGGGGCCCGGTTCTCAAGGGTTCACGGCAACGCGTTCTTTCGACAAGTGCCTCTTCCACCGCAGTGTGTACACAGGTGGGAAAGTTTCGGCAAGTTGGGAATTCCCGGACTCCGGGCGACGTTGCGTCACTGATGAACTCCGAGGGCCGGGTCCCAGACCAACACGGGCCTTTTCATTGGCTGCCGAGGACCCGCCCTCTGGGGCCCGGCCAATCCCGGACGCCGCTGGAAGCCTCCCAACAGCACACAGCCAATTAAAAGACGCGCAGGAGGGCGTCGGTGAGGCGCTGACGCGATGACAGTCCAGCGAAAAATGTCGCGGCGCGGGCAGTCCTGTCGAGGGGCTGCGAGGAGGCCGGGGTGCTGACCGCGGCGCCATGGAGGACGAGCAGCCCGACAGCTTGGAGGGATGGGTGCCGGTCCGCGAGGACCTGTTCGCCGAGCCCGAGCGGCACCAGCTGCGCTTCCTCGTGGCCTGGAACGACGCGGAGGGCAAGTTCGCGGTGACCTGTCACGACCGCACAGCGCAGCGGCAGCGGCGGCGCGAGGGGAGCCGGCCGGGGTCTCCGCCCAGCTGGGCCGGCCTGCTGTCGGCCGCCGGGCTCCGCGGCGCGCACCGGCAGCTGACGGCGCTGTGGCCGCCGCTGGAGTGCTACTTCCCGCCGCTGCCACCGGAGCTGGAAGCGGGCGGCGGCGCCTGGGGCTTGTGGGCGTTCGTGTGGCCGACGCGCGCGGGCCCCGGGGAGGCGGCGCTGCAGGAGCTGTGCGCGCGGCTGGAGCGCTACCTGGGCCTGGCGGCCGACGGCTGCGGCGGCGCGGCCGTGCGTGACGCGCTACTTCCGGCCGACGGCGGCGCGCCCGACTGCGAGAGCCCGCGCGCCTTCCGGGAGCGCGCCCTGCGCGCGCGGCGGGCCGAGGCGGGTGCACGGTTGCGCCAGGTGCGCAGAGGGACCCCTCGGAGTATCCTTGGGCCGTCGGGGTGGGGGACAAGGGCGGGAGTTAGGGTGTCCCACGAGACCCGGGCTGCGGAGGAGCAAGTTCATCGTCTGATACGGAGAAGTGGGCGCAGGCTCACAGGTGCCGTTCACCTGCCCGGAGCAGCCAGGGGACGCTGCGCGGTGTGCGGGAGGCCCAGAGAGGGGACCTGTTCACTTATATCAGAGCGCAGTTCATTTTCTACCCTGTATGCACGAGGAGCGTTCTGCAGACACTAGAGCCACCGTTGTAACTCTAAATGCATCCACCTGCTGGGGGCCGGATGGTACTGTTAACCTGGGGAGCTGAGGGCGTCTGTACGCCGGAGAAGTATTTGGAGGCACCTCTGTAATGTCCTCATGAGGTTTTACAAAGGAATACAGCATCACGAAACCTTTATCATCAGAGAAGTGATGAAGAAACATCCCCCGAAGTCTACAACCCAGAGTTAACCGCTGTTAATATTTGATGAAGTCTCTCAGGGCCTTTTCTCTGTGTACTTTGTGCGCAATTGAGAAAAAATGTTGAACTTTGCATTCCTCCTTGATGTGCTGAAGTTTAGAACATTAAGGTTTTTACATTTTGTCTGTTTGGTCTGATCTTACAAATACTGGCTGTACTTGAGCTTTATTTACTTTTTGCCTTCCAGATTCTTCAAGGCCATGAAAGAGCCAACACCATGGTAGCATTAATGGAAGTTTATCGAGAAGAAGATGAAGCCTATCAGGAGTTCGTTACCGTGGCAACCATGTTCTACCAGTATTTGCTGAAGCCATTTAGAGATATGCGAGAAGTTGCAACTTCATGTAAGCTTGATATTTGGGTATGTTTTCTTTGTTTTTACCTTATCTGATTTACTATTTGTCACATGTCATTTCTTTAGTCCCATTTAAGATTCAATCTGTGTTAGGCTGTTAGGTTCACCCTTATGTTTAAATGATATTGTAGAAGTCTTATTTTTAAAAAGTGATATAAAAAATGAAGATGTTTTACATAGGTCATCTTCTTTTTTTTGGGGGGGTCATCTTCTTAATACATTCAGCTTTCTGCAGATCTTCAAGGGTTAAACACATTCTTTGCTGATGACTTGTTTTTGATGTGATGTATATTTAGCTTACTTTCTGCCTGTAAGGACACGTGGAGATTTCTCAGAAATAAGATGACACGTTAAGTAGCAAGGCTTGGAATTGTAATTCAGTAATTTAAACTTTAGTAGACGCTGTCATCACTTATTTCCTTGAGTCCTGTGACACTAGTTAGAACAGGCATTCTCACTGTGTGTTACAAATTAATCTAGAGCCCACAGGGTTTCAGTAGCTTTCCTTGGGTCTCACCCCACTGGAAAGAGAAGACATCAGAGTGATCGCTTGATCTCTGTCCCCTGCACTGGACTATCCTTCCACACTTGTGATCTCCCTAGGCTACTGTACTGTAAAAACAGTATCATGTGTATATGAAACTCATGCCACTCTAACCTGTAGAGAAAGTTGTTCATTCATTATTTCAGATGTCTATTTGGATAATCTTTACTTCCTGTATATAGTTTTCTTTCTTTAAATAACAGCTTTTTTGAGATATAATTTACAGACCATACAACTCATCTATTTAAAGTGCACAATTCAGTGGGTTTGGGTATATTCAGAGTTGTGCAGCCATCACCACTGTCTAATTCCAGGACATTTTCATCACCCCCAAAAGAAACTCTGTACCCGTTAGCACTCACTCCCCATTTCTCCCCAGCCCTAGGCAACCACCAGGCTACTTTCTGCCTCTGTGGATTTCCCTGTTCTGGATATTTCACATTCTATGGAATCACGCAATACGTAGTCCTTTGTGTCTGGCTCTTTTCATGTAGCATAATGTTTTCAAGGTCCATCCATGTTGTAGTATGTATCTGAACTTCATTTCTTTGTATTGCCAAATAATATTCACTATAAAGAAATAGCACATTTTACTTATCCATTTAACAGTTGATGGACTTTTGGTTGTTTCCACTTTTTAGCTATTATGAATAATGCTGTTATGAACATTTGTGTACAAGTTTCTAAGTGGACATGTGTTTTCATTTCTCTTGGGCATTTGCCTAGGAGTGGAATTGCTGGGGTTACATGGTAACTCCATGCTCAACCTTTGAAACAAACTGCCAGACTGTTTACCAAAGGAAACGCTCCATTTAACATTCCCAATCGTAGTGAATGAGGGTTCCAGTTTGTCCACATCATTGCCAGTACTTGTTATTATCTGTCTTTTTTATTATAGCCTTCTGAATGGATATGAAGGGCTATCTTATCATAGTTTTGATTTACATTTTCTTAACGGCTTACTTGAGTATATTTCTTATATTACTAGTTTTGCAGAAGAATTGGATGCTGGATGATACAGTACATGTCATAATAATGAATGTATAGATTTTATTGTTTTGGGGTTATTGTATTATTTTTGCCCTTCAGAAAAGAACAACACAGAGCTCATTTAAACAGCTGTGCATCATTGTTAATAGAGAAACACAACTTGACAGCGTTCCTCTCCAGAGAACGTTACCCTAGTAATGCAAAGTAAAAGTAGGGTTTATTTTCCCTTTATGCCCCAGAGTATCCCTTTGTCTTCCAGGTAGTGGCCAACTTAGAGCCTTATTCATTCTCAATAAAGAAATCGCCAAATTCATGAGACTTTATTGACTGAGAAGTAGCAATAAATGCAGCTGGAATAATCCGTGACCAATTTTCTTTCCATTTCCTAATGTCTGTACGTTACTATTATTTCTTACTGTTCGGTTTTCTGTTCTTTCTATAGAAATCCTTGGATGAGGATGATCTGGGTCCTAAAAGGATAGTGGCCCTGAAGAAGGAAGCTCAAGAATGGACCAGACAGGCTGAAGAAGCTATAGTCTCTATTCAGGATATAACAGTGAATTATTTTAAAGAAACAGTAAAAGCATTAGCAGGTAATATAAAATGCTACACTAACATACATGTAATTTTAATTTTATTCAAAAAAAACATTTGTGTGTCTCTTTAGTACTAGGCACTAGGTCCGGGGGTCCAGTATAAAGATAAGCATAGACAGACACTCCAGCCTGCCGAGGGGAGATACATCTTAGCTACGTGTGCATCCAGACACATGGGGAAAGGGAAGTGGCAACAAGGCTCATGAAGATAAACATGGGCCCCTGAGCCTGAGAGAAGAGTTAGGCTCCATCGGAGCGGTCAGCAAGGGCCTCTGAGAAGTGGCAGTGGCCCTGACAGCCGAAGGGTAAATGGAATCTGAGGGAGCAGGTGAGGGAAGAGTGTTCCAGGGAGAAGGAATAGCACTGACAGAGGCCTCCTGGTTTGAGGGAGCTTGGCAAGCGTGAGAACTCTGAGAACACCATGGGGCTGGGACAGTGGGTGGGGAGCATGGGGTAAGGTGTGCAGGCGAGACTGAAGGATGAGACCATGCTGGCCCCTGTGCGCTGGGTAAAGGATGTTTCTCATCTCAAATCACTGTTGATGGTAGTTCCAAAGGGGAAGAAGCACTGTTTGTCAATCAGTTAGATCATTCATAGGGCAGAGTACCAGGCAGCTACTAAGCATGATTCTCTGCTTTATGAATGGCAAGAATCCCTAATACAGTAAGTGAAATAAACAAGATACACAGGGTTAGGCAAAAGTAGGTTTATAGTTGCAAGTATGCAAAACAAAGCTTATCCTTGTATTATTATTTATTAATTATTGTATTATTTTCTGTATGAACAACTGTAACCCTACTTTCACCCCACCCTATAAAGAAGACTGATTTTGTAGGGTTTTTTTTTTTTGTCAAACTATATAACCTTGTCAGTCTAGTCTAGAAGCATATGCACCAAAATGTAAGAAATAATTGCAAGTAGGTGAGATTCATGATTATTTTGCTCTTTTTTTAAAAAAAAGTATCTAAAATTTTATACCAAGGACCATGATTGTTTGTGTGATAACAAAAAGTCATTAAAATTTTCTTTTGCAGGTAATATGGGAGGCCATAAAGAATAAGCTCAGGATAAGTTTTTCCCTTTTTAATGAGTTGTAACTAAGTTTTATTTTATTCACTGTAATCTGACAGGGATGCAGAAACAAATGGAACAGGATGAGAAGAGATTTGGCCAGGCTGCCTGGGCCACAGCAACTCCCAGGTTAGAAAGACTCAAGCTGATGTTAGCTCGGGAGACACTGCAGCTCATGAGAGCCAAAGAGTTGTGTTTAAATCACAAAAGAGCTGAAATTCAGGGAAAGGTAAGACAAAATGAAGGTGACTTTGTTTTAGAAATAGACTTTGATTTCAGATATTTTTCCTTCCAGCCATTGTTAAAGAGCATCCTTTCTTATTCCAACACTGTCTTCTAGTAGATGAGAATTTCAAGACTAGGGAAGGTTGGCCATAAAGTTTCCCTTTGCTCAGGACGGTTTTGAAATATTATGTTGTAGCAGTCACTTGATTATAACATTGAGCTCAGTACTGAAATAAGTAATATACTTTAAAGCTTCTTTTATTATTATTTGTTATTGATATTTAGAGCAAGGAAGGTAAGGAGAGAGGAGAGACAGAGACCTCCATGTGAGAGAGCAACATTGCTCGGTTGCTTCCCACATAAACCCCGACCAGGGATCAAACCCGCACCTGGGTATGTGCCCTGGCTGGGAATTGAACTCACCACTTCTTGGTGTATGGGATGATGCTCCAACCAACTGAGCCACCCGGCCAGGGCCTGTAATATACATTAAAGTCAACCAAGCAATATTTTCAGCACAACTTTAGAATAATCAGAGGTGCTTCATTGTAGAATCATAGTCACTTAAATTTCTTCCTGCAATGTTATGACATTAAAGCAGAAAACACTGGCCCTGGCCGGTTTGGCTCAGCAAGTAGAACACTGGCCTATAGACTGAAGGGTTGCAGGTTCAATCCCCGGCCCTGGTCAGGGTGCTTGCGGGAGGCAACTGATCGTGTGTCTCTCTCACACTGATGTTTCTCTCTCTCTCTCTCTCCCTCCCTCCCTCCCCGACTCCCTCCTTTCCACTCTTTAAAAAATCAATGGGTGAGAATTAACCAAAAAAAAAAAAAAGGGCGGAAAACACTATAAAGATTTCATTGCCATTTATTTTTCTCAAAACTTAAAATGCTTTCATATGTTTCAAGGATGAGATAAAGTATTTGTAAAAATGTTTAATGGGGCATTTTTGTTCCATTAAATGAAATGGAAGAGTGTTTCTTCTCGATTTGCTTTTTTATATTTGGTACTGAGCAAGGAATAGAAAATAGCTCAAATGCTTCTAGAGTTTGTTTTCAGTATACTAAATATTTTATCTTGCTTTTATTTTTTTATGAAAACAAGATGGAAGATCTTCCAGAACAAGAAAAATATATAGATGTTGTAGACAAACTAGAAATACAATATTATGAAGTTCAACTAGAACTATATGAGGTTAAATTCGAGATATTAAAATATGAAGAAATACTACTTATTACACAGTTGGACTCTATTAAAAGACTTATCAAAGGTAAATTTTATATTATATTTAAAATATATATTAAAATGTTTAAATTACACATTTAAGGAAATACAGACCATATTATCAGTTACTTCTTGTAAACTGTCTAAAATATCTACTGAAATTTCCAAAAGTTTCCCTTCAGTATTTTTATTATTCAAGTAATATATTCATTGTTAAACATACAGCAAAATAAAGGAAAACTATTATTACCCCAGTTCCATCAGTTAGAGATACGTAGTGATAACAATTTGCTGATTAGCTTTGTAGCCTGATGTATATAGGTATCAGTTTTTCAACTAAAGCTGTCTATTCTGTTCAGTATCCTTTTATTCCTTTAATATATAATAACCATCATTCCATTTCAGTAACTAATAAAAATCTTCAAACATTTTAATGGCTGCATAGTATTCCATTAAATGGATATACTGACTGTGATTTTCAGTTTTTCACTGTTGTGAACAGCACTGTAGTGAAGAACCATCCTTTAAACATGTGTTTTTGTTTGTGTAGAGGACAGATTATTTGCTTGGAATACATTTCTAAAGATGGAATCATTGGGTCAAGGACGATGCAGAATTTACATTTGACAAATATGTGTTAACACAACATCATTTGATATATATTTTTCCTCACCTCTGTTATTTTCTAATTTCTAACTTTCATACTACATAATGATTGTACAAAATGACACTCCCATCAGCAGATTATGAAAACACTTGTTTCCCCATTCTTTCCAATTCTTGCCTAACTGATAAAAAGAAATGGTACCTTCTAATTTTCGTTTATTTGTTACAAGTGATGTTGAACTCAATTTTGTATGTTGACTGGCCATTTGTATTTTTTTTAAGTGCCTATTCACGGTCTTTGCCAATTTTTCTTTGGAATGTTTCCTTTATATATTAATCCTGTTACTCTATTAATTTGTCATATGTTGCAAATAAATTCTCCCCACTTGATTTTTCTTACATTGCAGAAATATTTATTTTTTACAAAGTCACATCTATGATTTTTCTGCTGTGTGTGTCATACCTGGCAAAGAAATCTGTGGTTTCTGCTTTTGGTAGCATGCCTGGCAGAGTCCTCCTCATCCCGAAATTGTGCCAATATTTCACTTATCTTTTTTCTTTTAGTACTTTTATAATTTTTAAAGGAACATTTAGCTGTTTAATCCAGACAAAATTTATTTTGATGTGGGATAGGAATCTAATGTTTCCCCCCAAGTTGTTAGCAGTCCCAGTCACTGATTCTGAAACCATTTTCCCCTACTGCTTTGACTTGCTAACTACTCATATCCAGAATTATTACATTTATTTGTGAGTGGCTTCTAGTCCCGGTACCAAACTCCTCCCATTGTATCGTGGAGGTCCATCTCAATACCTGGTAAAGCGCACACCTCCCTTATTACTCTACTGTTCCACACATTTTCTGACTGTTCTCCTTTATTCTTCCAGATGAACTTTAGAAACATTTTGACAAGTTCAAAACAAAACAAAACAAAAAGCAATAAACTCGGAATTTTTATTGAGATTGTGCTTAAAATTAGAGATTAATTTGGGGAGAATTGTCGTCTTTGCAATTTTGACTCTTCCCATCCAGCAACATGGTATGTCTCTCCATTTACTTAAGTCTTTTTTTCCTAAAGTTTCTCCAAGTTTTATCATTTTTTTATGCAGATCCTGAACATTTAATTTAATCCTAGGTATTCAAAAAAATTTGTAATAGTTTCAGGTTATAAGCATTTTACATATTTAGGAAAAATTTTATTTTAAAAAAGTTAATCTGGAAGGATGCATGCCAAATTGTTAATGTTTTCCTCTGGAGGGTTGGGATTCCAAAGGTATGAGAAAGGAAGAAGGAAATTTTACTTTTTAAAAATATATTTATTTTTATTTATTGATTTTAGAGAGAGAGGAAGGGAGAGGGAGAGAGAGAGATAGAAACATCAATGAGAGAGAACATCAATTGGCTGCCTCCTGCATGCACCCACTGGGGATCGGGCCCACAACCTGGGCATGTGCCCTGACTGGGAATCAAACCAGCAACTTCTTGGTGCAGGGTCGATGCTCAACCACTGAGCCACACCTGCCAGGCGAAAATTTTACTTTTTATTTTATGTACTTCTATAGGGGGTTGATTCTGTAACAGTTAACATGCATGTCTTTTTAAAAAATCAACGTGTAATCAAGATTATATATCATTAAGGCACCTTAATAATATACTGCTGGTAGAACATAAGTTGCTTTTCTGGAGGGAAATTTGATGTTAGTTACCAAGAGTCTTAAATATTCACCTGCTAAGGAAGTAATAAAAAATGTGCACAGCCCTGGCCAGTTTGGCTCAACGGTTAGAGCGTCAGCCTGCGGGCCAGAAAGACCCAGGTTCAGTTCCTGCTAAGGGCACGTACCTCAGTTTCAGTTTGTCCCTGGCCCTGGTTGGGTCGTGGGGGTGGCAGCCACTCGATGTATCCCTTTCATGTCGATGTTTCTCTCTCTCTCTTCCTCTCTCTCTCCCTCCCACTCTATCTGAACAAAAAATGGAAAAATGTCCTCGGGTGAGGATAAAAAAAAATGTGCACAAAGATCTATATTCAGAGATGTTCATCACAGTGAAATTTATAATAATGGAACATTCTAACAACAGAGATTGTTTAAGTTAGAGAATACTGTGTTGCCATTAAAATTACATTTCTATCATATGGAAAACGTCCTCTTAGAATTGTTTTATTGATATATGTAGCTATATAAGTTGTGTGTGTGTGTGTTTTTGTACACACACTCATACATAGATGTTAATAGTGGCTCTCCTTGGGTGGTGGGAATTACACATGATTTTTATTTTCCTTACATTAAAAAAAAATTTTATGCATTTTATTAATAAAAACATGTCTTTAAAAAATCATTAAATTTTGTTTTAGATAAACAGGATGAAGTTATCTATTATGACCCGTGTGAAAGTCCAGCAGAACTCGAAGTCATTGATCATGTGATGGGGCTGCAGAGCGGTAAGAGTCTGCAGATGAAAGAGCTCAGCCGGCAGTGTCAGCAGCTGGAGCACCAGCGGGGCAGGATCTGCGCCAGAAGAGCCCATCTCAGGAGCAGAAAGGTGGGCGCCAGGGCCCCTTGCTTTCTTTCCCCTTCCAGGCAGTTCTTCCTCCATGAAAGATAAAGAGGTAGAAAAAACAAAGCTCTTACCCTGTTTTTTGCGTGTTGATATGGATACCAGTAGCTGCAATTACAATATTTGCAAAATTTTTCTTAAAATGATTGTTTCTTTTGGGATTTAAGCATTTATCATAATCTCTAGCTATTTGTTGAATGCCTATTGCATACACTGGTATTTTTTAAATCTTTTTTATATTCTCTTTTTTATATTCTCTATTTTATATTCTCTTTTATATTCTCTTTTATATATTCTTTTTATATTCTCTTTTTTTTTTTTTGGTATGTGCCCCTAGCGGGAACCAAACCCGGGACTCTCTGGTCCACAGGCCAACACTCCAACCGCTGAGCCAAACCAGCCGGGTTTTTTAAATCTTAATAATCTATTTTTTAAATCTTAATAAATAAAAACTTCTAATCAGCTATAGTGAATTCTAAAATTCACTCTCTTGCATTGATGTTTCTCTCTCTTTCTCTCTCCCTTCCACTCTATCTAAAAAGCAAAGGAAGAGTATCCTTGGGTGAAGATTAAAAAAAAAAAAAGCAACATGCTAAGAATGGTTAAGCATTATTGCAATATAGTTTTTAATGTGATTTTCAGGTATTTGTAGGTTGACTATGCTTATTTAGGTATGTTTGGAAATATAATTACTATTTGTAACATTATGGGGAAATTTGCGTAAAACAACAGCATTGAAACAGAGTCTTCGGACACATCTCATTTAAGAATGGGGGACTCCTGCATATCCTCCCATTTCCCCTTGGTTGGAGAATTCTCTTTTTCATCTCTTAAAGCACTAAATCTGGCCCTTCTAATCGGGCACAACTGATACCTGCAAGTACCCATCAGCCCTTACCTTACCACATAGCTGAGGAGGCAGCAGTACCATTGAGCCTCTAGAAACTCCTACTCATGAATGCCTTACACAGCAGCCCAAATGCAATGCTTTTGTCTTTTAACCTCTTATGCTATAGCCCATGGTAATAGTAAAACCAGGTAGGTGATTTGTATTATTCCACCAGGATCAATGCAAAGAAAATCATCGGCTCCGGTTGCAAAAGGCTGAAGAAAGTGTAAAATATTTTCATCAGCACCATAATATTCAGATGGTGAGTAGTTAAAGAAAAATACTTTAGATTTGCATGATGTGACACACCAGCTTAACTGTGTGGACATTGGAGCTCCACTATTCTGGACCTCAGAGAGACACATCGATTGGTTGCCTCCCACATGACCCCCACCAGGGCTGGGGATCAAACCTGCAACCCAGGTATGTGCCCCTGACCAGAACTGAACCTGCGACCCTTTGGTCCACAGGCTGATGCTCTAACCACTGAGCAAACTGACCTCCAGAGGACCACTGCTCTGCCTCAATCTGGGGGAGACTGTGGCCCAGGCCTGCAGACACAGTGGTGGTCCGGGGAGCGATAATGTCAGGTTATAGTCCCTTTCTCTCTCAAGATTTTTATTTTAAGGAATTTACAAACACATATTTGTTTAAATATAGAAAAGAGACAAGATAAAAGAAGAGGAGCAAAAGAAAAAAGAATGGATAAACCAAGAACGCCAGAAGACACTGCAACGACTGAGAGCATTTAAAGAGGTAAGTCCCAGAATAGCGCCCTGCCTCTGTGTCTTCTGGGGAAATACATCAGGATCACCTGTCCTCAGAGAGAAGTATGAAGCATGGGCAGATCGTTTGGAACACAAAAGGTTCCCCAAATGCCATTATTTTTAGTATATAAAAGCCAAGAATATTAGAATATTGAGATGTTTTAACATTGCCACATGTTCTCCCCTCCTGAGTGGTGGTTTTTTTAAAAAGTAAATAGTTTATTTAAAAATAACCTTAAATTTGTTGAATATAAAACATAAACCTGTTCTCATCACACATCTATGCACGCACCATCATCATAAAGAATGATGTTTATTATTGTCCCCAAAGAGAAAATAGACAGGCCTCTGGAATAAGGTACTCAAGGTGTACTATGTGATCCCAGCCAGAAAAGTAGGGGCTACTGGAGTGAAAAATCATGACATACCAACATCATCTTTTTTTTTTGAGGCACTTACTACTCTGACCATTACCAAGTGCCTCCCATATCCCAGGCACAGTGCTAGGCTCTTACATTCTCATTTAACTTTTGAAACGACCTTGTAAGATACTGTTGTCACCACTTTACAGATGCGTAAGCTAAGCTCAGAGTGGTTATACCACTTAGCTCAGGGTTATACAGAGCTATGTCTTTCTAACCCCGGGCCACAACAGGGATTCTCCAACTGGAGCACATCAGAGCTCCTGGGGAGCTTCTGAAAAGTACTGATGCCCAGCACACCACCAGAGATGCTGGACGGGGTCCTGGGCGTGAATGGAAGTAGGAGGGGCGCACTGAAGGGGAGCTGCGTGAGTGTCAGTGGAATAGAGGGCAGATGAGCCAGAGAGCACCTGGTGAGCTGCCAGCAGAGGGTGATTGGCAGAACAGAATGAGCATGGAGGAAGGGAGTCGAGGAAGGCCAGCCAGCTCCTTAGCCCTGAGCCAGTCAGATAGATCGGTGATCGACTTCCAAACAGAGCTGGTGTGGAGGTGGGAGCTGAGACAGACAGAAGGTGGCAGAAGCAGGCCACCGAAGCTCTCAGCAAACTGGAACAATTAATTTAAAAAGTCTAACACATTGATCTCAAACTGGTTTAAGTTTCAGATTTTTTGGTCTAAAAATGCACTTATACAGGGGGTGGTAGGAGGGTGTGTGTGTGTGTTATTTAAATGTAGGGAAAGAACCTTGAGAATTTAGTTGCCTTTGGTTTAATGTGAAACACTTGGGATGAAGCTGCAGAAAAATTCATGAGTTTAGAAAGAACAGTAGCATCCTGTGTAGGATGAGGGAAGCCAAGAAATGCCACAGTTAAAGAGGACAAAGCCAATCTGAGCACATTTGGAATGAAGGAAGAACAAGGAGAAGACTAGAAATGAAATCATGTGGTATGTGATACTTGTGAAGCCAGACAAGTTGTTTTTAAATATCTCAAGGGCTGCTGGGAGATAAAGGTTTTCATTTGTTCTGGGTGGTCCCTCGGGGACGCAGACTGCCCAGCAATGTCAGCTGCAAGGAGGGAGTGCTTGGGTGGTTGGGGAGCCCGGACATCGGGATGGCTGGGTGACCCCTGGAGTTTGGCCAGTTTCTAGGATTCTGTTCTACTGGCCTGCTCTCTGAACAAAGAAGTGCAGGACGGCAGCTGCATCAGTCAGAGGGGCTTGTAGCCATTGCTTCGCTGTTTGCTTTAGAAAAACATGGGAGAGACAGAAATATGGAGTTTATCATGAATTGCGATTTTGTGTGTGTTTTAAGTTTACACATAAACTTAAGTATTTTAAATTGCAATGTTTTTTATTTAAGTTTACAATGGTAGTGTCCTATTGCATACATCCTCTGCCAATTTATTTTTTCACTTAAATTATGTTTTTGAAATGTATTTATTTTCATATGTATAGCTCTGGGTCTTTTTAATGGCTACATAGTATTAATATTTTGTGTTTTATTGGTTAATCAATGCTTTCATTAAGGAATAATCCCCACCCCTCAAGATTAGTTCTTTGTAAGGTTAGGTTTTTCTTTATCAAATGAACACCTGAGACACCAGAACAATTTTTTTTTTTATCCTCACCCGAGGACATTTTTCCATTTTTTGTTCAGGTAGAGTAGGAGGGAGAGATAGGAACAGAGAGAGAGAGAGAAACATCGATGTGAAAGGAACACATCGAGTGGCTGCCACCCGCACAACCGACCAGGGCTGGGGACAAACTGCAACCAAGGTATGCGCCCTCAGCGGGAACCGAATCCGGGTCTCTCAGGACCGCAGGCCGACGCTCTAACCACTTAGCAAAATCGGCCAGGGCATCCAGAACTATTTTTAATTCACATTTTTAAATTATAAAATTTACTATAAACCTAAAAATTAGAGAAAAGAAACATCCATAATTCCTGTTATAACTATCATTTTGAGGTCTACTCTGCTGGTATTTTCCACAGATCTGTTTTTTGCATAGTTATAAATTTAATACTGCATCATCTGTGTTTTTTCAGGCTGTTTCACAGACTTTATACTATTTATGATTTTTTTGTAGCTGCCTAATATTTTATTAAAAAATTTTTTTTTCCTTTATTGATTTGAGAGAGAGTAAGTGAGAGGGAGAGAGAGATAGAAACATCGATGAGAGAGAACATCAACTGGCTGCCTCCTGCATGCTCCCCACTGGGAATCAGGCCCACAACCTGGGCATATGCCCTGACCAGGAATCAAACTGGCAACCTCTTGGTGCAGGGTCGACGCTCAACCTCTGAGTCACACCGGCCGGACTGCCTAATATTTTAAATTAATTCACTATAATTTTTTGAGCTAACTTCCGATGGTTTATATTTAGTTTCTGATATTTCATACTAAAAATATGATGAATATTTTTATCTATTTGTATCCTTCCATGTCTGTTTTGTTACAGAGAAAGCATTCTATGAAAGGATATAAATGCTATTCTTAGATTGACTTAGTAGGAGTCTGCACAAAGTGGAGAGGAGCCACTCTGGGAACTAGCACAGTCCCTGCAGAGACTCTTCCGTGTTCATTGTTTACAGAAAGCTCCAGCATTTTAATGGTTTGCATTTGTGGCAAGTTTCTCACAACAGTTTTCCACTTGCAGAGATGTCAAGGTGGGTCTGTGCCAAAGACCCCTGGCCCAGCACCTGAGGCTGCACACCTGCCAGGCGCACTTCCTCAGCAGACCCCGCGGACTTCTCAGACGGAGACAGTGACCCACCCCTCCTCCAGGAGACCCAGGAGTGCTCCCTCTGCCGTCAGCAGTGTGAGAGCCCCCGAGATTCAAGACTGTCCTGGGAACACCCCTGTCCAGAGTTTTGTTCCAGGTGGAGACCAAACACACTCCAAATCCAGGGAGGAATTGTCACTGCAGCCACCACTTCCTCCCGCTCCCCCTCCTCCCCCTCCTCCGCCTCCTCCGCCTCCACCACCACCACCACCGCCGCCTCTACCTGCGTCCTCCTTTTCTTCTCAATCTGCAAATCATCAGAATTTACTTGTGAGGACTTCAGTCAAAGATGATCAGCCACTTCCTCTAGTGTGTGAGTCACCTGCTGAAAGACCGTGTGATTCCTCAGGCAGTTCTGAATGTCCAGGTAATCTGCCGGAATTCTGTACCTGCTCCCAGTGGGTTGTCGAGCATTCTGGCTTTAGAAGCCATCATCAAAATCCTTTCCAGAACTCTCTGCACTCTTAAAATATTCCAGTACTTGCTGCCTTAAATATTACTCTTTTTTTTGCAAAGTTAGCATAGCCTAAATCAGTTTGATAAATGAGACCTCATCTTGAACAAACCACGTCTATACATTTAATGGTCACACGACTTGAGATCTCTGAAGCTGTTAAAGAATCAACCTATTTCAGGTTTCTTTTTTTTTTTTTATCCTCATTCGAGGACATTTTTCCATTTTTTGTACAGACAGAGTGGGAGGGAGAGAGAGGAAGAGAGAGAGAGGGAAACATCGATGTGAAAGGGACACATCGAGTGGCTGCCACCCGCACGACCAACCAGGGCCGGGACAAACTGCAACCGAAGTACATGCCCTTAGCGGGAACCGAACCCGGGTCTCTCCGGACCGCAGGCGGACGCTCTAACCGCTGAGCCAAACCGGCCAGGGTTATTTCAGGTTTCTTAAGACTTCAGTATGTGTTTGATTTCTGCCATTTGCATGTTATTCATTGTTACTTTGAATTACACTTACTGTTGCACATCAGAGTCTGTTACAGAATTAACTTATTGCATCTTAAGCAGAAGATTAGTCGGGAATAATTGCAGAGGAACTAGTTAGAATATGGAGGGCTCTTCTTGCAGACTGACCAGTAGACTAAGGAACCTTCCTGTGGGAATCTTTTTAAAATGAAGTGGTTAAAAAAAAAGTGGACCACTTTTTACCTTTGCAAATATAGTACACTGAATATATGAGGGCTGTAGTTCTAACTCATAATCCTAATTAAGGTTTAGACATTGAGTACTGAGGACACTGGCTTAAATGTGCCCAGACTCTAGCCTGATGCTGTGTGTGTGTGTGTGTGTGTGTGTGTGTGTGTGTGTATGTGAGGGAGGGAGAGAGAGAGAGAGAGAGAGAGAGATCCTAACAGAATCCTGTATACATTTATTTTCAAGAGTAAGCTTGAGTGCCTCCTCCCAGAACATGCACAGGTACTGTGATAGGTGATGTGAATGACAGAAATAGAAGAGTTCCAAACTGTGGTTCTGGATAACTGAGTATTCTGGTTATTCTGAGTTCAAGGTATCACCGACCTAGAAGCAGGTATAAATGAAAAGGCCCCACTGTGGGGTTTGCAATAACATTAAGTGGGGCGGGGCAGCGTGAGTGCCTAGCCTGGAGTTTGGATGTGGGCAGATCCCTGTGCGCCTCATTCCACCGAAAAGAATAAGAAAGTGTGAACTAGCACTAAAAAAATGTCCTTGCCAGTAAACCTGTCTCCTTATTCCTAGGAGAGTATCATAGTAACAAGTTATAGGTTTAAGTCCAAAGTGAAATAGTGTTTTGTTAGCCAGCAAATGGCACTCAGTTCTGGGCCAGCAACGACGATTCATCGTGAAGCCTCCCTGGAAGATCTCTAATTAGTGGCCAAGTCCTGCCCGTCTTCGGTGGGTGGGCAGATTTCTCGCACTC
Organism: Molossus molossus; assembly: GCF_014108415.1. Classification (NCBI taxonomy): domain Eukaryota; kingdom Metazoa; phylum Chordata; class Mammalia; order Chiroptera; family Molossidae; genus Molossus; species Molossus molossus. Next base: position 2,605,897 of record NW_023425360.1, on the reverse strand, counting down.
AGGGTCTAACAGTGCCAGAGTTAAAAATAGTTTCTACTCACCAAGGCTTTGAAACTCTGATCTAATGTGTGTTTTGACAGCACTTCACAGTCAGGATAGACAGAGCGTGCATGTTCCCCCGGCGTGACGCAGGTGGGGCTGAAGACACTGCACAGATGCGCCAGTGCCACCCCCGCCTGGTTCATTGAGCTCCTGATTCAGGTTTCACTTTAAGCCTTTCATTGTGTGGAAACCTACTTGCTTCATTGTCACATTGACTCATTAGTCATCACTGACTAATTTCCCAGACTGAAGTTAGAGAAATACTGCAGGGTATATTTTTCAAATAGAGTTTTTCCAAGGTAGGAAGGGAAACAGAGGAGATACGGGTTTAGAGGTGTGCAAGTCACGCACACGGGATCCGACTATTCACCCGCAGGCACTCAGGATCGCGCGGAAGTACCAGCCTCCGTCCTGACGAGAGGTGCGCGGCTGTGCCTGTCGGTTGAGGGGCTTGAGCAGTGGAAAATGAGTGCAAAAGATAAAATGTCCGCCATTGAACTGTCCCGGATTCACGCGGGCTTATGGTCGAGCTCTGTAGATCGTGAAACATCTGTTTACTGGAATGGTGACCGTTGTTTATATCATGGCATTAACTGACAGTGACTCAGCACCTTTAACTAACACAGAAATGTCTCCATCTCGGGGAGAGAGGATGACTCCTTGACAGTGCTCGCTGTTTGCTCGCTTTCAGGGTCTATGGATGCAGTGCTGGCCGCATTGAGGAGTGGCAGAACCCCTCTCCGCAAGGTCGAAGAGCCCCCCGTGGCCCCTCCCCGCGCCTCCGTCAACGAGCACATCCTGGCTGCCATAAGGCAGGGTGTCAAACTGAAGAAAGTCCACCCTGACCCTGGCCTGAGCCCCAGCAGTAAACCAACCAGCGACCTGGAGAGGAGCATCAAGGCTGCCCTCCAGAGAATCAAGAAGGTGTCTGCCGACTCGGAGGAGGAGGAGGAGGAGGAGGACGAGGACGACGACAGCCTCGGGGAGTGGAACCACTAAGCTCTTCCCAAGGCCAAGGGCACTGCAGTGTGCTGGAGTGAAGCCACGGGGGCCCAAGGCCTCTTGAAAAGCATGTGAACAGGGTAGACTGGCCATATGACACCCGGAAGGTCGGGAGGACTGTGTGATATTACAGCTGTTATTTATGTTGTGGCTCCTAAAACCTGGAAGTGGGGGGGGGGCTTGCACACACCAGACTGTAGTTGAGATCTAAGAACCCACAGAATAGTATTTATTTTCACGTGGACGTGCTAGAATCATTCCCTTATTCTGAAGACGTTTACACGACAATGGTATGTGGTAAGCAGCACTCTAGACTACTGACCGTGTCCTGTGTGTGCATAGGGTTCCTCAGACTTGAAGGTTTGAATGTGAACATTATGTTAGCAATAATCAATGAATTGCTGATATTCAGGACGTATTTTAAATGAAATGTATTTTATGTATTGAACACTCTGTAAACTCATAATAAAGAACTAACACATCAGTGTCACCATGAGGAAATGAAAACATGAAATCTTAACTGATGAAAAGCACAGCCTTCCCTGTGTGTGTGGGGGGGTGCTATTAAAGTTTTTAATAAGATTTCAGCTAAACATTTGTTTAAGCAAATACTAAGGTTGGTGGAGGGGAGTGTTGTGCTGGATGGAACCCCTTCTCCTTGCTCTGTGTTGCAGTAGGGAAGGGGAAGGGACCGATACAGCGCAGAACGCTTGTTTGTCCAGTGGCCTGAAGTGTCCCGCTAACCTCGGACCCCCCCACTGCCATGGCATTGCCGGGTTCCCACAGCGTCCACTCCAGATCCCAGAGGCAGGTCAGGTGGCTGTGCCCCAGCCCGCCTTCCCCACCACAGACAGGCCAAGCTTGGCTCCGAAATACTTATTTGGAAAGAAGGTGATGTTTTTAAAAATGGCAAAATCAGAACTTTGTTGGACTTTTAAAATTATTGTCAATTCAATATTTTGAGACACCAGTGAGCTCATTTAGGCATGGGAAACTCAGATTTTGCTTTCTAAATTCTGCCAAAAATGAGAAGCCGTCAAGAAAAGAACCTTTTTCGAAAGAGTTCTCCCAGTTAAACCTCCTGGCCCAATTGTGTTGTTATGCATCAAAACTTCCTCTCTGGAACCTTCTCTCCCTCATTTCTCCCTTTCCCCACTTTTTCTAGCCAAGCCTTGACGTCAAGACTCTAGCCTCAGGGAATTCAGGCCAAGGAGAGGGGACACTAGCTCCAAAACTCTCTGACCCACCCTCTCCAGGGCTGCCCTTCAACTTCGCCTCCCCACGCAGAGTTCCTGCCCCCCAGGCCGTGGTGCCTCAGCCGATGGACCAGCCTGAGACCTGGCTGCTGTCCTCAGTGGCCCCTTCTCCACCTCAGGGTTCACTCCAGCAACACCAAGCCTGCGCCAAACAGCCCTGCTGACTTAGGTCCGTGGGATGCCTTCAGCCCTTTGCCTTCGGGTCCTGGCAAATACACACCATCGTCCTTCAGTCTCAACCCTGTAGCCCCCTGCTGTACAAGTCTTCCTTGCCCTCCCTTTCTCCTACATGACCACCTTGTCCTGGACGCTGGTCATGCTGCCCCCCCACCCATAGCCCTGGCTATAGGGGCAGCCATGTTTGACACCCTGGGCTGGCCCTGTGGGCAAAGCTGACGTGGGATAGCCAGTCCATCACTGGCAGCATCTCACCGATAGCCTTGGGGTACAAAGCGAGGAGCGGGGCCAGCAGACCCATCCGTTCCCTTGTTCTCTCCAGAAGGTGAACTGAATGAAGCAGGTGGCCGCAGGAGCTACAGCCACCAGCTGTCTCATTGATGGCCTCCCATCGTGTAAACTGGGCAGTGCAGTGGATTTATACAGCAGAGGTTCTCAAGTCTTGGTGTGTAAGCTCATGTGAGGAGTGTATTGGTTCTCTATTGCTACCATAACTAACTAACAGGCTTAAAACAACACCAGTTTATCATCCTACCTTTCCACAGGTCCCAGGTCCACATGGGTCTCGCTGGGCTAATATCAAGGAGTCGGCAGGGCTGCATTCCCTTCTGAAGGCTCCAGGGGAGAAGCTTGCCGTTTCCGGTTTGTAGAGGCTGCCCGTTCTCCTTGGCTCGCAGACCCTTCCTCTGTCTTCAAAGCCAGCAGCATCACATCTCTCTGACTCTTATTCTATCATCTATCTTTCTGACTCCAGCCGGGAAAGGTTCTCTGCTTTTAAGAACTCATGTCATGCCCTGGCCGGTTTGGCTCAGTGGTTAGAGCGTCGGACTGCGGATCGGAGAGTTCCGGGTTCGGTTCCCGCTAAGGGAATGTGCCTCGTTTGCAGTTTGTGCCTGGCCCTGGTTGGGGTCATGTGGGTGGCAGCCACTCGATGTGTCTCTCTCCCATTGATGTTTCTCTCTCTCTCTTCCTCCCTCTCTCCCTCCCACTCTATCTGAAGATAAATGCAAAAATGTCCTCAGGTGAGGATGAAAAAAAAAAGAACTCATGTCATTAGCGTGGGCCCACCCAGGTAGTCCAGGATCATCTCGCGGTCTGCAGGTCCGTAACCTTAATCACACAGGCAAGGTCCCTTCTGCCGGGTCAGGTAACATGTTCTGAGGTTTCAGGGATGAGCACGTGGACACCTTTGAGGGGCCGTCATCCTGTCTAGCACAAGGAAGTGGTTGGACTGCAAAGGTCCTAACACAGGGTTTTCAGAGAGGGGCTGGAAACCCCAGAGAGCCCCGAAACAGCTAGCCTGCAGACCACCCTTAGAAAAACTATTACACACAAGTCAGACTGGACATGAAGGGGCTGTGATGAGGGAAGAGGGAGGCAGGGGAGCGTAGAGTCACTGTGGGTTCCTCTGGAGGTTATGAGTCATGACACCTGATGTCTCACAAGGTCTTCAGGGTGGCCTGAGGTCACCCCAGGTCTGGAGAGGTGGAGCGTGCTCCGGCCCCCATTACTGGCTACCTGCGAGAGCCCTGCTGGGGGACAAGCCAACCCCATCAGTTCCGTTAGCAGCTCACTCCTCCACTGAAAGGTCACCGATCTGTGGGAAATAGCTATGTCCCAAAAGAAAAAAAAAAGGAAAGAATAAAGAGAGAGAGAAAAAAGTAACGACGACAAAAAGAGAAAGAAAATAACAGTGTCTTTTCACTTTTGTGTTCCCAGGGTCTGGGCAACAAGGTGCTCAGAAGTATTTGTTAAACGAACACACAAATTCTTGCTTTAAGAGCCGGGCGTTGAAAAGGGCGATGGACGCAGCACGAGAGAAGGCCCCTGGGCACCGCTGAGTTTGGTCTCGGGGGCAAGGCCTTTGGCCTGGGCCTTCGAAGAGACTGAGGTTAGAACAGGGAGAGGGTTTCGGGCCGCGGGATAGGCAGGAGCCGGGGGAGCCCCGAGACATGAGCCAGCCAGGCAAGGGCAGGTCTGGGAGGCGCGTGGCGTGGCCTCGTGGGAGAGGCGGGGGGCAGCGTGGCAGACAGAGGGCCACCACCTGCCCCATCCCCAGCTGTAGAAAGAGGCCTCTGGTGCTTTCGTAGGAGGAACCAGAAGACGGAGGAGACCCTGGAGTGAGAGGACTGGGAAGAAGGGGGACAGTGCTGAGAACAGAACGTGGCGACCAGGGTGAGAAGCACAAGACGGCGTGACTCACGGTGCAAGGAACAAGCCCCTCCACCCAGACCTTTGCTGTCGACCACGGCCGGCTGCGGAGAGGGCCTGGGGCCGCTCACGGAGAATTCCGCAGCCAGGGGGTATCTGCGGGATCCCTGTGTTCCCCAGCTAGTGGGGAGGTGCGGCAGGGGCGGGGCAGGGGCTGGAACAGGAGACATCTCAGCAGACACGGACCCTTCCCCCTGACACCTTGGGGATATAGAAGCTCCCCAGAACCTTTGAAGACTCACATGTGGAGAAGAGGGCACGGGGCCCCCAGAATGGACTGAGATCAACTCTCATGAGCCTGGTAGAGCGAAGGCTCAAAATAGAAAGGAACTTGAATGAAAGCTGTAGGCTGAGAGGCACACCTCCTACACCGGTTTGGAGAAGCTGGTCCTCGGCCCAGCACAGCCTCTGCCATGTGGACAATCTGTGCGAGCAGCTCTGGAAAACTCTTTTCTGGTGGAGGGAACCTCCGAGAGGAGCTTTTCCCTCAAGAGCCAGGAACACAAGCACACAGCCTCCGCTGCTTTCTGCCTGGAAGGCGAGCCCGGGGGAGAAACACGCCCCTTGGGTTGAGAAATGTGTTGGTGTTGGTCCCAAGGAGGCCACGTGCACCCAGCTGAAGGGCAGGTGTCCCCTGAGCTCACCTGAGCGCGGGGCTGTCTCCGAGCAGGAGTCCGGAATGTTACGTACTCAAAACCCCTCATTCTCATGCCTCCACCCACCCTGCCGCCTTGCTTGCAGCCCTGAAGAACCTACCCCCTGGGGGGACAGAGAGCTTTCAAAATCTTCCTAAGACACAGAGGCTTCTGAAAGACCTTTGTGGGCTTAAAGAGAGACACAGACATTTTACTGAACTATGTATTTCGACATAAACAACTGTTACAACAAAATCAGGTAAAATTCACAAAGGTATACAAGTCTTTAAGGGAAAATATTTTTTCCCTTCGATGTTAAAAGAGAATTTTCCAAATAACATCATACTGAAACCCAGAAGCGAAAACTGTAGAAACACAAGGGAAACAGACACAGTCGCAGTGGGAGACTAACACTTTCCTTAGTCTTTAATGACGCAAGTACGTAAAAATGAAAGGGCTATAATATTATAATTAATAAGATCAAACTAATACATATAGTTTGAATTTTGTTCCCTTCAGAGATTATATCATCTTTTGCAGTTTCCTGGATATTTATTAAAATAAACATTTTTTTAGATCCTAAGAAAACATAAATAGACTCTAAAATACAGAAGTTGTACAGGCCATACCCTCTTTGACAGCAAGGCAGTAAAACTAGACATTTATAGCAAATGTGAAAAACAACAACAACAAATATCAAACTGTCTGGAAATAAAAAAGTATGATTTTAAATAACTCCAGTAAAAGATCAAATCAAATTTGAAATTATTTAAAATACTGTATCTAAACATTTAAGGGATATGTATAAAAAAGTATTCAGAAAAAAAGCCATAGCTCACAATTACTAATAACTGCAGCTATTATTAAACAAGAAAAAGTTAAAATGGTATTCAACTTGAGAAGGAGAAAAAATAATAAAATAAAGAAAGAAATTAATGAGAACAAAAAACAAACAAACAAAAAATCATAAAATGGTAAAACAGTAAATTAAGGTATAAGTCCCAGAGTTGGATTTTTGAAAAGACTAATAAAACAAACTAATTTTTGGAAAAACTCATCAGAATAAGAGAAAGCATGACACCCAACATAAGAAATGACAATAGAAAATACAATAACTTCTTAATAGAATCATTATTTAGGACATTTAAATGGCCCAAAACGTACAGAACAGGAAGAAAGTTTGAAGACACCAATGAGCACAGAAAACACTGAAAAAATTGTCAAAGGTTATTTCCTAAAAAGGCACTAGACTTGGACAATTTTATACATGTTATAAAAACTTTAGGAGCAAAAAATTCTAAATATTATTTAAACCATTCCAGGGCATAGAAAAAAAGAGAGCTTCCCAAGTTGTTGTTTTGTTTTTTAAGATGTTAACATAATTGAAACACCATACCTGACAGAACAGAAAAAATAAATTATACCATTATCCATCTTAATATATGAAAAATTCCAAAATTAAATGAGCAAACTAAGTCTAGAATATTTTTCTTATTTTATAGCTCTTATTTTTATTATATAAATAATATATGAACATTATAGAAAAATCAGAAAATACAGATAAGAACACAAAAATCTACCATAACCAACCCATCATAAATAACCACTGTTAACACTGAAAGGAGATGTACATTAAAAGGATAATATACCATGACTAAATCAGGGTTTTCTAAAAATGCAGAGAGGGTTTACCATTAGCAAATCTATTAAAATAATTTATCTTAGGTCATGATAAAGAAAAACCACTTGATCATCTTGACAGATGGTGGGATAAAATGGCATTAAAAAAATTCTAACATCATTCCTGATAATACTTTCAGCACACTAGAAAAAAGAAGGGTATAGCTTTTAATATATAAATTCAAATATTAACAATATCTATATTAAGAGTCAAATTTATGCTTTTGGAGAAACACTGGAGGTAATCTTGCTGAGTTAAAAAAAAAAAACATATAAAGAAGAATGCACAATACTAGCACAATTATAGATGGTATGTAATGTTCTAAAAGTGCTGGTAAATAAGTTAAGAAAATGAAATAAGATTATTAAAAATATGGAAGTAAAATTATCATCGTTGCCCAGAACTATTAATCTACTTATAAAAGGCAAAAGAATTAACAACAATAATACAACAAAACTATTAGCATGAACGAGTATTCAGTAATTGGCTAGTTATAAAGTAAACAGATAACCAATTACCACGTTAAATAAACTACCACACACTGCTCTCTGTGCGGAGTTCAGAAGAATGAGGTAGATTGTTTAAGCACTGACACAAGGAAATGCCCAAGATCCATTGCCAAGGGAAACACCCAAGCCACAGAAGTGTTGTATCATATGGTCAAAATGATAAAACTTACCCAGCCGGTGTGGCTTAGTGGTTGAGCATTGACCCATATACCAAGAGGTCGCCGGTTCGATTCCCAGCCAGGGCACATGCCCAGGTTGTGGGTCCAATCCCCAGTGTGGGACATGCAGGAGGTGGCCAATCAATGTTCTCTCTCATCGATGTTTCTATCTCTCTCTCCCTCTCTCTCTCCCTCTCTCTCTCAAATCAATAAAGAAAAAATATTTTTTAAAAAACTGATAAAACATGTTTTAGAAAAGAAATGTGAGACATATGCATCAATTGTTGATTGTTCATCTTGGGCAGAGGGATTTTAATCATGAGGCATTTTCAATGTCTACATTATGGTTTTTTTATGTTTACATTGATACTTTTTTTTTCTTTTTTGATTTTTAGAGAGGAAGGGGAAAGGAGAGAGAGATAGAAACATCAATGAGAGAGAACACTGACTGGCCGCCTCCTGCATGCCCTCCACTGGGGATTAGGCCCACAACCTGGACATGTGCCCTGACCGGGAATTGAACCAGCAACCTCTTGTTGCATGGTTCAATGCTCATCCACTGAGCCACACTGGCTGGGTGACACAACTTTTAAAAAATATGTATGTATGTATGTATTATTGTTATTAATCCTCACCTGAGGATATTTTTTCATTGATTTTTAGATAGAGTGGAAGAGAGGGAGGGAAGGGGGGAAGAGAGAGAGAGAAACATTGATGTGAGAGAGACACATCGATTGGTTGCCTCCTGTACAACCCCCTACTGAAGCCAGGGATCAAACCTGCAACCCAGGTACATGCCCTTGACCGAGAATCAAACCCGTGACCCTTTGGTCTGCGGGCCAATGCTCTAACCACTGAGAAAAATCAGCCAGGGCAACACAACTTTTGTTTAATTTTCTTTTTTAATCCTCACCTGAGAACACTTTTTGCATTCATCTTCAGACAGAGCAAGAGGGAGAGAGGGAGGAAGAAAGAGAGAGAAACATCAGCGTGAGAGAGACACATCGACTGGCTGCCACCCGCACGACCCAACCAGGGCTGGGGACAAACTGCAATCAAGGTACGTGCCCTTAGTGGGAACTGAACCCAGGTGTCTCTGGACCTCAGGCTGACGCTCTAACCGCTGAGCCAAACCCGACAGGTTTGCTAATCTTCTTTGTATTGCTCTAATTTTAGTACATGTGCCGCTAAAGCGAGCACTATTCAATGTTTTAAATCAGAAAATCAACGGATTTACTTTTCATTTTAAAACAGGAGTGGTGTACCCTTATACAAACAATAAGCCATTGGAGAGTTCATTTACAATGATAATTACAACTACAAAAATTACCTATACCAAAAAAAAAAAATACTGAGAAACATAATACTTTATACATTTACTGAAATGAAAAGTTAGCTGTTATACATACATTAATTCTTTCTATAGTAACCTATAAATTTTATGCAATCCAATTTACAATTCTAAACATTATAAAGTGATCCCAAATTTCAGAAATATCAACATATAAAAACTACTAAAAAAGTTTGATAAAGTGTAGTCTACCTCTGGGTGGTAACAGTGCCAGAATGCACACAAGAGACCACAGCAGAAGTACAGGTAAGGCTACATAAGAATTGGATATATAGTAAAAATGGGATTTCATATCAGGAGAGAAAGGATGGATTAAAAAAAAAAAAAAAGATGTTGGGGCAATTTAGAAAATAAATTCCAGAAGAATCACAGATTTGTTTTTGTTTTGTTTTGTTTTTTTTAAAAAACAACCACACACAAAAAAACAATAATGGTACACAAGAATAAAACACTAGTAAATAGTTATAAATCTTGGAATTAGAATCAGGAAGATCTTCATAGCATGATGGCAAAGGTAGAAACCATAAAGGAAAAGACAGATTTGACTAAAAAGTGTTTTCGATGTTTGAACATTTTTTTTTTTAATCCTCATCCAAGGATATTTTTCTATTTATCTTCATATAGAGTGGGAAGGAGGGAGAGAGAGAGAAACATACATGTGAGAGGGGCACATTGGCTGGTTGCCTCCCGCACAACTCTGACTAGGGCCGGGGACAAACCGCAACTGAGGTATATGCCCTTCACCAGAATCAAATGTGTGACTTTTTGGTCTGCAGGTTGACGCTCCAACCGCTGAGCCAAACTGGCCAGGGCTGTCTGCACATTTTTAAAAAGCCTCACATACAACTTATTTTTATTTTATAATATTCATGGGGGGAAAAGACTCTTAGAAATGAATGAGATCGTTAAAAACATTATGAGAAAATTGGCCAGAGGAAATGAATAGGTAAATTATAAAAGAATATCATCCAATAAATATCTTTGCTAGTGAGAGTCTCATTTTAATTTTAAAAGACGCGTATGAAAACTAGTCTTCCAGTCCCACGGTAACACCAGTGTTAAAGATGGAGCAAGACATTTCCACACACTGCTGGTGGGAATAGAATTTGGTATCTCTCTGGAAGGCAATTTGACGCAATATATACTGAGAATCGCAGAAATGCGCACACCTTTTTATTGTTAGCCGGGATAGGGTATGCTGTGCTGCAGGAATAAATTAACCCTGAAACCCCCATGGTGTCGCATTTAAGGTTATTCTTTATCCATACTACATGTCCGTGCAGGGGGGTGGGTGGGGGTGTCATGGAGGGGGAAGGGGGCTGCTCCACAGTTACTCCCGGGACCCAGGCCGACAGGCGCAGCACCCCTGGGAACATCGCCAACTGCAGAGGGAACAGAGCTGGAGAACTGCATGCATGCAGGCATCGCAGTCACGGCCTGCGAGTTCCACGCGTCACTCTGCTTATGGTGCACTGGCCGGATTGAGTCACAGGGCCCTGCGTGACTCTGCGGGGCTGGGAGCGGAGCGCCCGTGCGCACGGAGGGGAAGGAGGAGACACGGAGCACGGGGACTGCCCACCACACCTCTGAGGCAGCCGGTCCGGCGTCAGAAAATGAGCCTAAGTAAACATTCTGAAAAGTTCAAAGATGTTGGAGAAGAAAGGATCTCATCATATCCTTGACTTAACAGTAAAAAACTGCAAACAACCTAAGTATCCAAGGAACCACCTACATAGGTGTTAAAAATGATGAAATTACATCTTTACTGACATAGAAATATATTACAATATAGTGCTAAGAAGAAAAAAAACAAGTTATGAAACAGTATGTATGCCTGCATTTTGTGAAAAAAGTAATAAAACAAATATAGAGGCATAGAAAAAGAGTCTGAAAAGATATATACCAAAATGTTAACAGTGGTTATAATCAGATGGTGAAAAACATGTGATTTTTTTTTTCTTTTCATTCATCTGTAGTTTCTTTAAAAAAAAAAGAAAAGTATATATTATTTATGTACCAAAAAGGCATTTTAAAAAGGGGAAAAACCTAGTACTCTTGGGAAAGTCTACTTGTCCACCTCATACTGATCATGAAATTCTTACATTTGATGCAAGAAATGCCTAATTGCCTGCCACATCATAAGACATCGCTACAACAATTAATTTAAAGTCAGGGCTTTATATTAAAAGTGGTACAACAGGGTGAGAACTAACACATTCCCCACAGCTGCAAATCATCAGACCCGTCAGCCATCTGCCAACATGTCCCAGAGTCTGGAGCCCACCGTGGTTTCTCCGGGCTCTGCCAGGGGCGCAGGAGGTCTGTGTGGCCGGGGACCACTCTTCACAACGTTCTGCATCGTCAAAGAGAGTAGGGCGCTGTACAATTCCACACAAAACAAGAGACCCACACACTCTTCTCATAAATGGATTCCACAACAGATAACATCACCACCAGGGTTATTCAAGAGTCTTCAACTATGTACACAGCTGTACATATTTTAATTGAAAATATTGTTTCTTCAACTTGCCCTTGCTACTTCCTCCCCCAACACACACACACACACACACACACACACACACACTCTCTCACTCCCTCCTAAATTCACTAGACCATTTCATCTAGCTGTCAGATTCTTGCCAAAGTCTCTTTTTTGCCTGGCTGGCATTTAAAGAGGAACTAGGAAACCCATATTCTTGAGATGGGCATATCGGAGAGACATGTAAGTCACACACACTCTCTAAGGATCCCCTCTCCATGCTGTCACCCCCACCATCCCCAGAATATATAACATTTCTTTTGGAGAAACCATGTAGTCAGAAATTACGATCCTTTTAAACCATGCATATCATTTAAAAATATATATGGACATTCATTTTGCAAGCTTTTAGTTTAAATCGTCAGCACTTCAAAATCCCGGGACGTTTCACGAGAACAAAAGAATCGTAACCTTTAGGACAGACAGCACAAAGAACCTGCTTTCAGTGATCCACAAAGAGCGGTGGCTGGCTCCCTCTCCAAGCTCAGCCTCTCTCCAGGGCTGCTAAGTCACATCACGGCTGCCTTCCTTCTGAGAGGACGCCTGGCCACATGGGAGGACTGTGAGGTCCCTGGAGGGAACGCTGGTTGGCTCTCGAGAAAGGCAGACTTTTCTATGAAAACTCTTTGTCAAATGGGCTGACGGTGATGCATCTGGGCAGCATGTTAGCTATGTTCTGTTCCACCCCTGACGTGATGTTTCATATCAAATGACTACATACCGGTCATGGGTCAGCACACCACCACCCTAAAGGCCGGGGTCGTGGCCTGCCTGAGCCTAGAGAAGCCCACGAGGAGGCGGCAGGCTGGAGGCCAGCTGCCTGCTGTGGACAGTCCTCCCGGGGTTGGGCAGGTCCTGTTCACCCTGCTCTAACCTGAGAAGGCTGCTCCCTGCAGAGCGGGCTCTCGTCTAGGAAGGGGGTGGGCAGTGCACGGCCGTCTCCCAGCCAGACCTCAGTTTACTGCCCTGGGGTCCAGGGCTTCCCACGTGCCTTGAACAAACCACTGCCTCCACTAAAGCCATCAACAAAGAACTCAACACGAGTCTGCCACAGGTCTGGCCTCTCGGAGCGTGGACATCAATGCGGCCAACACTCTTGGAAAGATCTCTGCAAAATCAGGATCCTTCCATTCTGATTTTGATTCCATTCTGATTCACTCATTTGTAAATTGTCACTGGCTGTGGACATTTGTAAAAACAGTGTATCTGCGGTATGTGCTCTATCAGAGTAAAAGACAATTCCTTTTCTTGGCCCCAGGGGTGACCAAAGGGAGAACAGCGGCGGGGCTCATAGAAGGGCACTGGACCAAGGTCCAGGAGACCTGGATGTGGGGCCTACGCAGCAGCTCACTCACTACCTGGTGACCCTGTGCATGTCACTTTCTGACTCTGCCATCTGTCTACAAAACAGGGTATGATCTCTGCTCAGTCCTCCCACCGGCTGAGTTCTGAGGTGACAGCATGCAGGTGAGCATGGCAGTGATGTACCCACCACACAAGTCTCAGGTCTCGAGTGGACACTGCCTCTCCTTCACTGCAAGGCCTGACCACCACCGGTCTCAACCTGCCTCTCAGGTAGCTTTCCATTCCCTGGACACTAGGAAGAGGTCACCCCCACTCACCACTCTCAACTTTGCAATGCATCCAGTTAGGTCTTCACTGGAACAAAAGTGATTTTTTTTTTTTATCCTCACCCGAGGACATTTTTCCATTTTTTTTTTTTTTTGTTGTTCAGGTAGAGTGGGAGGGAGAGAGAGGAACAGAGAGAGAGAGAGAAACATCGACGTGAAAGGGACACATCGAGTGGCTGCCACTCGCACGACCAACCAGGGCCGGGGACAAACTGCAACCGAGGTACATGCCCTTAGCGGGAACCGAACCCGGGTCTTCTCCGGACCGCAGGTCGACGCTCTAACCGCTGAACCAAACCGGCCAGGGCGGAACAAAAGTGATTTTTAAGGGTCATTACAAATAAAGGGCTTCAAGTTTTACTTTTGCCTCTTTGGGGCCCCAGGGTTCATGGATGCAGAAAGCAAGCTAACCCAGGACCAGGCAGCCAGTCTTGGAGATGTCCGGGTCAGGAGACATCACTTGCGAATGAAAACGCAGCCCTGGCCCTAAACCTTCCAGCAGCACAACGTGGCTGGATATTGGTTTCTGTCCTGCCTGCACCTGGCTTAAGAGAGTGACAACGAAAGGACCTCGGTGCCGAGACTGGAGATGGACGTCCTAATATACATTAGGGCGTGTTAAGCTGGTGAGAGTGACAACCAGGATGAATTCAGTGGGTCGTTTCCATTAGACTGAGTCCACCCTCAATGAGCCAGGGGCTGTCAGACAGGGCCAGTCTCTCCACTGACTGTCCAGGTTGTCCCTGGGTCATTTTTCTTAAGAGAAAGTAAATGAAGAAACATCCAGATCTTTAGAGAAAGCAGAGGGACAGAAAATTCAGTGCTTAGTGAAGCTGTGCTCTCCCTGCTGAACCCAACTTACCTTCCCCTCCGCTCCGCACCTGCAGCGATGTCAGAGCTGGATGAACCACCCAGCGGGGCCCTGAGCTCCTCACCTACGACCTGTGAGGAGCTCACCAAACTCCAAGGGTTGGTGAGCAGGGTCACAGGACACAGGGTCGCAGCAGCCACCATGCTAACAGCTCTACCGCTTCTGTGTTTTCTACAGTCACCGCCACGGAGCTCAAGGGCCGTTAGCAAGTCAACCTTCCTACGAACATGCCACCTGAGCCTGCGATCAGCTGGGACGGCTCCTCCCAGATCAACAAGCCACAGGCAGGGGAGGCGGGCGTCAGCAGACCCATGCTGAGGTTTTGAACTCCAGTGCCCACTGCTCCTGGGCAGCCATGTGTCCAGTCTGCTGATGGGTGGGCTGACCTGGCCTGAGAAGAATCCCTCTGTCCACTGCTGGGCCGCAGGCCGCACTCAGGGCCAGCCCAGCAACCTAGTCTCCTGGCACAGCCAGTGAGGAGTTGCCACCAACGGTCCTGAGAGCCACCTGGAGCTCTGGGGAAAGGGCAGGCCAGCAGTGCCTTATCTCAATCACCAGGAGGGCTGACTGCGCTGCATCTCCTGTGCGACATGCACACAGCCTGTGGGGTCTCCCCTGACGTGCCTGGAGCTCCAGGTCACCAGCTCTCCTTCCTTCCCCGCCCCTGCTCAGAGGGTCTCAGCTACATGAAGGAGAGCAGGAGGACCTGTCAACTCCTTGGGGCCCAGGTCATGTCTGTGGGGACCCCGCCCTCCCTCAGGCTGTTTTGTCATTTATCCAAATTCATCAGGGAGAAGTTCTACCCATGTGAGAGAAATCTCATAGAAGGGGAAGCTCTCTTAGTGGTTCTCAAAGCAGGTAAGGGGGCACCGAGGCCTCCCTTCTCCTGAAGGCATTTAGATTCAAACCGTGTTGCCAGGCATGGGCAGTCCGTCTCAATGAAGGATGCCAATGGCACACAATGCCCACTGAGAAACCCTGTCAGCGAGGAGAGGTTGGTGGCTCCAGTCTTCCCTTGGCAAGAACTGAGAGACAGAGGCAGACCTGAGCAGAACACCTCTGTCACCAAGACCAAGCCCTCTCCCCACTGAGCTGACTCATGGGCTGGTGGAATTCCTTTCTCAACTGGCCAAACCCAACAGAGGATCCCACCCTGTGGTCCTGGAATCCCCAGGCTACGGGCTCCCAGGACTGGAGAATAAGGGTGGTTCCAGTGGCAGACCCCAGGGGCAGAGCACCCAGGGATGTGCTCCTGGGCGGGAGGACTCAGACCAGCTCCTGTTGTCTCCACTGCCACCCTCCCTGCCCCAGGGCCATGCAGCCAAACCATGGGTTTGACCACACGGGTGCATTCACATCTGATAATGACCCTCGGCTCCAAGACGCTGATCTGTTCAACAGGGATTCTGCTGGGTTTGATTAAAACACTAAATTCTGTTTACATGTTTAATTGAACAAATATTTATTAAGCACCTACTCTGTGCCAGGTGCTGTGCTAGGCATCCTCGCTGCATGCTGTTCCCACGGCACAGCAATCTACTCAGAAAGTAAAACCAAGAAAAGGAGCATTGTCGCAACCTTACAAACTGGGGCGGGAGGAAGGGGGCAGAGTGGATCAGGGGCCCCCGGCCAGAAAACGCACCCTGCGGAAGCTTGTCTTCTTTCTCCGGGCAGAGCTGCTGAGCAGCTGCTTTAAAGCATCGGGACACTTACTGAGGGGCAATTTCCCATCTCCACGCCCCACACAAGGGCGCCTGGTGGACATTCAAATTCTTTGAATGCTATTCAGAAAAGGAGGGGTACAGGAGAGTCACATCTGGATTAGAAAACTTGTTTCAGTTCATATGGTTGCAACAATCCTTAAGAAAGATAGAAACATCCCTGCCCTGACTGCGTAAACGTTTAAGGTAGACCTAGTCTGGATTCCTGAGTCAGAATCTTCCAGTTGCCCACAACCTCGAAAGGCCAGAGAAGCGAGAGATTTCTATTCTGGAGACGAGCGAGTGGACGCACCATGGTGCTGGAGTCACGCCCAGCTGCGCCTGCGCTTACAGAAGCCACGCAAACAGCAGGACGTCCCGGCCCTGTCGATCTCACACACACCTGCGACTCCCGCGCGGGCCCAGGTCCCGACGCGCCTAGTTGTCGGTGCCCAGCTTGGAGAGGCCTCGGCGGAAGTCGTGCAGGTCGTCGATCTTCCCGTCCAGCACCTCCAAGAAGTTCTTTAACTCCACCTTTAGGTGGCGCTGTCGGTATTTACTCTCCTCAATGTCCGTCTTCAGCGAACGCACTTTGTCCTCCAGGTTTTGATTGTCTCTCTCTGCTGTCTGAAGCAAAGCAAATGGGAGAGGGTTTGAAGGGTAGTGATGGGAGCGTCCGCTGGGACCTACAATGGCCAAACTGTCTTTCTCCTGGGGGGCTGTCAGTCCCCCAGCACACAAGGCAAGGGGCATTTCACTGTGTCCTTCTTTTCTGCCTGTTCCCCGGCAGAGGTGCCAACAGACATGGTGTATGTCCAACATCTGGCCAGGAAAATGACGTTCCTACACAAAACTTAGAACTCGGAGGCCTGCCTGGGGAGCCCAGGGCTAACTGACCCTTTCACAAGTGCCCAGCAGAGAAAGTCTGAAATCACAGCATAAGGCATTTTCAGCCCCCGTCCCAGAATGGTCAGCAGGGGCCCATTCAGTTCCATTCTGATAACCCTGGCCCTGACCAGTTACTAACACTGGGGGTGTGCATCTGAATAAAGGACTCCTGACAGGAGGAGACCCTGGGAAGTAAAAGAGGAGGTTAAAACCCTCTTTTTGCGGATCGGAAATCTGAGGCCAGGGAGGGGCCTCTGCCCCAAGGTTGTGTGCAAGGTCACTGGCTGGGGAGTGGAGAGGTGGAACAGCACCCCAGTCTTACTTATGCCCTTAGCCCCTCCTTCTGCTCCCACTCCTAACCACCTCTGTGGTTCTGCAGGGGTTTCTGTGGACTGGAAACCTGCACTATGCTTATGGCAGAGGACACCTTCATGTGAGTGGAAAAGCCAGAAGACAAACACTGCTGAGCCTCCTCTGGGAGCAGAGGTGGCCTCTGGCACGCAGCCACTGCTGAGTATGAAGGGGGCCTCAGAGAAATGAGTAACATGACAAATGCCTCCTCATCTGAGCTTCCCTGCCCTTACCTCTAACTTCTCAGAGATGTATTCACACTCTGACATGAGCTGAGGTATGATTTCACTTTGTTTTCGGAGATCTTTCAACTCCTACAAGAAACAGAATTTGAAGAAGAACGTGAAAGCAAGTCAGATAAAATATATTCTTGAAAATCCCCCCACTTGTGCATATAGCAATGGAAGTAGCATCTGGAACCTGTGTTGTTTGCACAAATAACAAAGGTGATGACATTAACAGTTAACACACATCAGCTACTCTAAGGGCTCAGTGCACGACATGCATTATTGCAAGAGGTGTGTCACCACCACAGTAGATAGGTCTTCTTATGGTTCCCGCTTTGTAGACGGGGAAACCGAGGCTGAGAAAGGTTTGGTAACCTTCCCATGGTCTCCGGCGTCTGTGTACTTAGCTGTCCTGCTCCCCAGAAATAAATGACTTATTGCTGGCTCTCACTGCATTAACTTGACAGCAGAATTCAAGTTCTGATCATAGGGCATCTAAAAAACTTTCCAAGTGTGTGGTACAATGTTCACTTCCCTCCTGGACCTGAGTGACTGACCACATAGTAAACACAGTGCGGAGGCTGTAGTATTTGCGCCCCAATGTGACTCTTGGCTCTGTCGCCGAGCCGATGTCCAGGCAGCTGCCAGGGCGGTCATGTGCCCACAGTCACCTGCTGTGTCCTTGGGCAGAGCTCACCCCCAGGCCCAGAGGGCACCGAGGGGCTCCATCACTCACCATCTCCTTGTCTCGGAGCTCCGACTCCAGCTCCTCGATTCTCCGCTTCAGCTGGGCATTTTTCTCCTTCTCTCTGTTTATCTCACTGCGCTGTTCTTCCAGCTCATCAATCTTGGAGAAACATCACACATGAAGCAGCATGTAGTCCACTTTCGCCATTAAACAAAAGATCACCACAGCTCTGTCTATGCTTTCTTTTAAAACAAACCACTTGTGTTTCTTAGAGGCCACAATCAAACTCCATGCGGCTCCCGGAGGGGCTGCTTGTCCCTTCCAGCAGGAGCTGCCTTACTCACTGCCAGCAGAGCCGAAGAGTCACCAAACCTGGTCTTAGGGTGCTCTGGGCTTCTGGCTGCTACCGTGGCCACAGGACAGAAACCTTAGGTTTGCTTTAAGGATTCATCACAAGGAGGGGCCAAATGTTCCAAGAATTTATCTGCTTCTCCCAGAATGACTTTATATCATTTTGATCACATCCTGAATTATTCTGTTTCAAGGGTTTAATAAGCCAGCAGGGTAGACAACAGAGCACTGTGGGACAGTGGCTACCAAATGGGACATGATGACATTTCAAACGTTTTAAATCAAGATGACCTTTCCCTACTGATGCATGCAGGAGCCTGGCCTGCAGACCTCTTCCCAGGGGGGGGGAGGGGGGCGCAGAGGTGTCTGCTGAGTCGGCAGATCCCCAGAGTGCACCTTCCTCTCCCTCCCCATCCTGACCCCTCAGAAGAGAAGCTGAGGCCGAGAACCCTAGCATTGCTGTCTAGTGGTGAACATTTCTGGAGGCCAGAGTGAGCGTGCAGAGTGGATGGCAGGAGTGCAACCGATGTATAACACAAAAGCGCCACACTGACAGGTCCCTACAGCAGCAACAGTGGTCCTAGAGGTGAATGCACTGGGCGATGGCTTGAGGACACTTCCCAGAGGTGGCCTGAGCCAGGCCTCAGGACGTGAACCCCCCAGCCAAAGGGCTGCTGGAGATGCCTCCAGCTCCAGGGCCTCCCATCAGGGAAGCCGATGCTCCTCTCAAGGTGCACTTCCTCCACGCCCCACCCTGCACAAAGAAGAAAGAGGGCAACTGACCCCTCTGGCGGGCAGACCAGCCAGCCTGGAAAGGGAGCGTGCAAAGTCAGCACTTGGCCAGTGCCCCTCGCTGTCAGCACTGTGGGCACTGAAATGAAACCGTGTGCCATGTGTGCCAAGTAAGATGGTGAAACAGAGCAGTGGTCTCCGGGGGCTCCACTCAGCTCAGGTAGGCAGGTTATAAACTGGGGGCGGGAGGAGTGAATACCAATATCAATGTGACGTCTCCCCGACACGTCCAATGTGACATGTCTCCCTGACATGTGGTAAACGTGCTGACCATTGAAACACGGTCTGCACTGAGGACTCTCTGGCCACCCAAACCACCTCATCAACTGAGCCCAACTACAAAGAGTGTGCGTGAATTCCGAACAGGTCAAAATGCTCGTAGGTCAAGGGAGAGCAGCGGGCACATGAGAGCGGCCAGCAGCCGCCAACCTCCCCCTTTGAAGGCTGAGTCCCTTTTCTCACGTCCACACTCACATGTTCAGGAATAGCACTTTGCATGAAGCAGCACCTCAGCAAATGCTCCTCACCATTTCCTGCATCTGTTCTCCTCACTCACCCCCTGTAGCCCTGTTCTCCACCTTAGGTCACAGGACCACAGAAAATGCAGGAGTAAGAAGTCAGTTATTGGAAGGGAGGCTCAAGGAGGGAAGGCAGACAGTCTTCCTCCTGCAGTGCAGATGAAGGCAAAGTGGGCGTGGGGAGAAGGAGCCTGGGCCCCCTCCCGCCGCCCCTCCTGGCTGCGCCCGAAGCTCCCCCAGAGCCCACCCTGTGCCGCAGCCGGTCGTTCTCGTCGCGGCAGATGGAGAACTGCCGCTTCCACTGCTCCACACTGGTGGCAGACTCCTGCAGCGCCGTGGTCAGCCGGGCGTTGCTCTCCCGCAGGGTCTGCAGCTCGATCTCCCATTTCTTCACGTTGGCAGCACTGCAAGGCAGAGGCCGGGTGGTGACCGGGGCCCTGCACCCCCTCCCCACATGTGGCCTGCCTGGAGGAACGAGTGCCAAGAGGGACGGGCCGCGCTCTCTCAGGAGGACCGGTCACCTTGCTGGGCTGTTTCCTTAAAGAATCGCTTTAGAAAAGAACAGAATTCTTAGAGAAGAAAGAGACCAGGCTCAGAATGAAGCCATAGAGTAAGACCCCCTTCCTCCTACTCCCAGCTGACCTGACACAGAACAAGCCCCGTTCCGCCCTGAAATGAGCCTTAAGGACAGAGTTTCTGAAGTGCTGGGTCGACCATGGGGCACTCTGAGAATTTCACCGATCTCGGAGCCAAAGGACCCCAGATTTAACAACAAACAGGTGATAATGGTCCCACTTGTACCTCCCTCAAAGCCTTTAAAGGAATTCAGATTTGCCTGGTGTGGCTCAGTGGTTGAGTGCCGACCCATGCACCAAGAGGTCCCCAGTTTAATTCCCGGTCAGGGCACATGCCCAGGTTGTGGGTCTGATCCCCAGTGAGGGGCATGCAGGAGGCAGCCAATCGATGTTCTCTCTCATCGATGTTTCTATCTCTCCCTCTCCCTTCCTCTCTCTCTAAAATCAATAAAGAAGAAAAAAAAAGGTTTTTTTATCCTCACCCGAGGACATTTTTCCATTTTTTTGTTCAGATAGAGTGGGAGGGAGGGAGAGGAAGAGAGAGAGAGAGAGAGAGAGACATCGATGTGAAAGGGACACATCGAATGGCTGCCTCCCGCACCACCCAACCAGGGCAAAACGGCAACCGAGGTACATGCCCTTAGCGGGAACTGAACCCGGGTCTCTCTGGACCGCAGGCCCACGCTCTAACCGCTGAGCCAAACCAGGCAGGGTAATGAAGAAAAAATATTTAAAAAAATAAGTAAATAAAGGAATCCAGATTTGACAGCAGAGGAGGCAGTGACTGGGACTCCCCTGAGGGCAGAACTGGGGTTCTAACCACAGGCCTGAAGGATACCTCTCCGCTGCCACGAACACCCGAGTTTATCCGTGATCCTATGCATTCAGTGAAGCTGCTCTAAAGAACCAGCTCAGGCTCCCCAGATTCTGCTTGCCTCAGGGGCCCCTTTCGTTTCCTTGCTGGGGACCCCACGGATCTGTGCTGAGTGTGACCTCAGGTGACGGGCAGAGATTGCACTACTAGCCAAGAGAAAGTCCTGGCTTCTACTCAATTCTGCCTGGCTGAGGAGAGTTCTGCTTCTAAAGGCTGTTTTAAAGAGCAAATACAGCTGTCTCTGAATGATCTGCATTATCTTCACCCCACAGCCTCGAGGACCTGGGAATGTGATAGGAATATATATACATTCAGTTTCAAATTATACAGACTGAAAGAATAGAAAGTATTATTGTCTGATTAATTCCAGGGGTAATGATTGAGAACTTAAGCTGATTTGGGGAAATGGCTTCACCCCCATTCCTATAATTCACTTCTCCATTAAATCAGAATTTTAAAACATCGATTTTTAGGGCTAAAACGTTTTCATCGGGCAGCTCACTGTGACTTAAACAGCCAAGCATCGTCCTTATAACTGCCTGATGAGTGAGAAAACAGACTGGTCACCGTTCTGTCCTTTGAAATACCTGCCCAAAGCCACAATCCAAAAACGGTGGCTGGGCCTAAGGGTCACGGTTCTCCCTGGAATCCTCGGTCAGGTCACAGGAATTAGGCTCCAAGAACGGGCCAGGCCAGCTGGGCTGAGAGGTGGGTGCCAGCACATTGTGGATGATGTGGTCGGCCGGCAGAGAACAGCCACGAGGCCAGCTGGTTGGTCTGCCTGTGGCCAGGAGCTGAGACTGGTCACGTCTCCTGAACCCAGCCCAGCAGGAGCGCCGTCAGGGAAGCACGGAGCCTAGAGAAACGGCGTCTGGATTTAAACCACGTACCTCTGTGTCAAGGCGATCTTCAGCTTGTTGTTCTCAGACTTCAGGTGGGTGTCAGCAGGGCCCGCGTGAGACGCCTTTTCATCGTCCGTCCCATTGACGCTGGATGCCTGAGTGGAAGATGAGGTCTCACACCCGACTCCTGGCCGGAGTGGATTACACCTCACACAGTACTGAGGCCTGTCCGCGCCAGCAAGCCAGGCACAACGAGAAACTGTCTCTGCCTGTGGGAGAACAGCTCATCTGGCCCGCACACAGCAACGACTAACAAGTCGAGGACCACCGAGAACAAGGACGAGGCCTAGAAGGGTCCATGTGAGCTCGGTCTGTGCGCTTCAGGACAAGACAGCACCTGGGGCCGTTACTCAGGGCCATTTTACTCACACTTTCCAGATAAACCTACACGCCTGGATACCTGGTCTCCTTAAGGAACACAGGCAGAAGCCACAAATTAAAACAGGAGGAAAGGTTTATAATAAAGAACAAGAAACAGTAAATGAGGACAGAGAAAAACTATTACACGCTGAGAGAGTCTAAGAGTCATGGGCTACAAAGAGGAAGACCCACACACTCATTAAAACAACAGGAACCAGACATGGACGTCTGCTGTCTCCATTACTGTTTAGCATTGTTATGAATATTCTGAGATGTTTTCTGTAATGAGTTATCCCACATGGTGGTGAAATCTCATCTGGTCTTGGATAAGATCTCAGCAAGATCTTATTTAGCCTCCAATATGCATAAAGGCAAAGGAAGGAACCATGAAGGGAAGGATGTATAAATTTGACTAATTTTACATAAAAGCCATAAACAAAATTAAAACACAAACAGAAACCTGGGGAAATATCTGCTGCTAAATATTTGCAGATACTAAAAGCAAAATGTTAATACCATTCCTACACTGAAAGACTCTTAGGAGAGAGTATTCATCTTTTAGAGCTAACCACTGAAATATTGGTGGATAAAATGATAGGATGTCTGGGATTTGTTTTAAAACTTAAGGGGAGGGAGCCCTGGCCAGTTTGGCTCAGCGGTTAGAGCGTCAGCCTGCGGTCCAGAGAGACCCAGGTTCGGTTCCCACTAAGGGCACGTACTTCGGTTGCAGTTTGTCCCCGGCCCTGGTTGGTCGTGCGGGTGGCAGCCACTCGATGTGTCCCTTCACATCGATGTTTCTCTCTCTCTCTCTCTCCCTTCCTCTCTCTCCCTCCCACTCTATCTGTACAAAAAATGGAAAAATATCCTCGGGTGAGGATAAAAAAAAAAAAACTTAAGGGGAGGGAGAATGGGTAATAGATGAATCAATTGGTCATAAATTCCTAACAGTTAAAGCTGACCTATGGGTCGATGCGTGTTCACTATAGAATTGTGCCTAGCTTTGTATACATTCAAAAATAAAGTTCTTGGAGATCAACACAAAAAGATGAACAGTTTAATTTTTAAAAAGGAAAAGAACAGGCCCTGGCCAAGTAGCTCAGTTGGTTAGAGCGCTGTCCCAATATGCCAAGGTTGCAGGTTCGATCCCCAGTCAGGACACATAGAAGAATCAACCAATGAATGCATCAATAAGTGGATCAACAAATCAATGTTTTTCTCTCTCCTTTTTTCTCTCTCTCCCTAAAATCAATTTAAAAAAGGAAAGAATTCACAATTGACATTTATGGAAAAAAATGCAAAGATGATTAACATTAAAAATATTAATCTCACTAGTAAAGAAATACAAAATGGAAAAAGCCAGTAAGATACATTCTTCTCTTGTCAAATCGACACGATGTGTTGGTGAGGGTGTGGCATTCTCATTCAGGCTGGCAGGGGCTAGAGCTGCGTATTTCTGAGGATGAGCTTACAGTGTTCATCAAAAATTTTCTAAATGTCCCTACTTTTAACCTAATACTTCCACTGCAAGAACTTATCTGCACAAACCACGCAGTGCACAAAGATGTGTGAGAATGGTCATCACAGTGTTATTTATATTAATGGAAAATTAGAAAACACAAAAATGTCCCAAATTACAGGATGTTAATGGAATAAATTCTGGCACAAACACTGGCATACTGTATAGTCATTAAAATAGTTTTGCAAAGGGATATTTGGAAACATGAGGAAATGATGACATAAAGTAAAAAATAAAAAGTTAACAACAGTATAAACTAAAGTAGGAAGATACACACCAAAACATTAACAAAATATCTTTGAATGATGAGAAAGCAGGTAATTCTTATTCCCTTTCTTATAGTATGGCATCTTTTTTATTTCTGCAATAAATACAGATTGCTTCTATAGTCCGAAATAAACCCCAGATGAAATGTTTTTGAATTAGATGATTTAAAATCTTCATATATTTGGAAAACTTTGTCAAAGTGTTCATTCCTTAAGCGATTCAGGAAA
The DNA here is from genome assembly GCF_014108415.1 of Molossus molossus. Classification (NCBI taxonomy): domain Eukaryota; kingdom Metazoa; phylum Chordata; class Mammalia; order Chiroptera; family Molossidae; genus Molossus; species Molossus molossus. Next base: position 2,581,598 of record NW_023425360.1, on the reverse strand, counting down.
CCAAAAAATTGTATGATTTCAAATAAAAACAAAATAAAAAATGTACAATGGTTTCTGTAGCTGGAGAAACATTAGGAAACATAAGTAAAAACTAAAGCTTAGAGGCAAAAACATTATATATAATTTATATGTGTGTATATATATATATATATATATACACACACAAACACACACACACACATAGTCATATAGAAGCATCTCATGGATATACTTAAATTTTTTAAGGCTTAAAATGCTTTTAGGGGGAAACAAACATTAAAACAAAAAGACATATAAAAAATTCTGATATTAAAATGTAAAGATGTTGTTATGTGGTGTAAAAAACTGTATGTTAGAAATTTTCTTTAGAACATGGACTATTTCAAGATCCCAATTTTATAGATCTTCAGAGATTTCTCAGTATGGTAATTAAGTATACTAAATTAATAGTATCACTTAGATTATATTAAAAATTATTTAGAGCCCTGGCCAGTTTGGCTCAGCGGTCAGAGTGTTGGCCTGCAGTCCCGAGAGACCCGGGTTCGTACCTTGGTTGTATGTTTGTCCCCGGCCCTGGTTGGGTAGTGCAGGTGGTGGCCACTCGATGTGTCCTTTTCATGTCGATATTTCTTTCTCTCTCTCTCTCTTCCTCTCTCTCCCTCCCACTCTATCTGAACAAAAAAATGAAAAAATGTCCTCGGGTGAGGATAAAAAAAAAAAAATTATTTAGAAAGACTTAGGGCCCTGGCCAGTTTGGCTCAGGGGTTAGAGCGTCAGCCTGCGGACCAGAGTCCCAGGTTCGGTTCCTGCTAAGAATACGTAACTCGGTTGTAGTTTGTCCCTGCCCCCAATTGGGGTCATGTGGGTGGCGGCCAGTTGATGTGTCTCTCTCGCATCGATGTTTCTCTCTCTCTCTTCCTCCCTCTCTCCCTCCTGCTCTATCTGAAGATAAATGCAAAAATGTCAAGTGAGGATTAAAAAATAATAATAATAGAAAGACTTAGGAAAGTTGAAGTCTAATATACATTCATTTCCATAAATCCATAGGGGGCATCTTTTATACAATAAGCACGGGACAAGGTGCTGGGACTATAACTCAAAACAAAGAAAGGTTCTGCCTTCATGGAACACCTGAGCCACCCAATCTCTTGTCCTAAGAGTCAGTCACAGCCGCTGACAAACCCAGGGCTCCCCTGGCATCCTCTCCCCTCCTCTCAGTAGCAGACATGCTGAGCGGGCTCCTTCCTTGGGTTCAGTGATGGTGGGACTTCTCTGCCTCCCTTGCGGGCTCCCTGCCCAAATGCTGTTCATTTCCCCGAGGCTCTGGCTCTAGCCCTCCTTTCCCCACTGCTTCTTAGTGACCCTGAGCTTTAGCTATTGCCTCTGTGAGATTGATGGTCAAGCCTTGGGTGTCAATCTTGACTGCTCAAGGTGCCCAGGCCTCCTGTTCTCTTCCTACCAGCTGTCCCTAACATCCATCCCTTCCTTTTCACCCCTGGGGCTGCCCTGGCTGGGCCATTCTCCACCCCACAGTCTCCTCGATGATCCTCTCTTGCACCCTGACTTCCTTACCACCCACATGGAATTCTCATGTCAATTCCACATCAACAGTCATAAAACACCTCCAATATCTGCCAACTCCTCAATAATAAATAATTCAGTTAAAATCTAATGAGCCCTGGCCAGTTTGGCTCGGTGGTTAGAGCATTGGCCCGCAGACCGGAGAGACCTGGGTTCAGTTCTCGCTAAGGGCACGTACCTCGGTTGCAGTTTGTCCCTGGCCTTGGTTGGGGTCGTGTGGGTGGCAACCACTTGAGGTGTCTTTCTCACATCGATGTTTCTCTCTCTCTCTTCCTCCCTTCCTCCCTCCTGCTCTATCTGAAGATAAATGCAAAAATGTCCTTGGGTGAGAATAAAAAAAGCAAAACAAAAAACTAACGAATAATAAACTATCTGCTAGTGAAGAGGTTTTTCCCAGTATCTCCAGGTGCATCTCTGTCCTTCCCACAGCACATCCCATTCCCAGTCCCACTGTCTCCTGGCCATTTCGCTGTTACACATGCTTAATCCCAAACCCAAATCTTTGCTCCTGATGTCTGCCTTTCCCTGTCTCTCTACATATAACTTTGTCACTAGGTCAAGCCTTCCACCCACCACAACATACACCAATCTAGACATCAGGAAGGCAGATATTTTTATTTCAGGTCACAATAGGTCCCTCTTAGTCAACCATCACACCATTAAATAAATAGACTATTCAATTCTTAGCAAAGCCACATCTCCTTTGGCTAAACCAAAGCAGTTTGGAATTCCATCTGCCACCTGACTTTTGTTACAATAGGGAGACAGAGACGAAGGCTCTCTGGCATCAATCAAGTTTTCTCTCTCACAGGCACTGGTATCCGAATTTGTTCATGAGCATCCTTCACGTAGACCCCACCTCCCACCCTGGAAGGAAAGCACACTGCCCTGTCACTGGTACTGAAACACAGTGACCAGAGAACGCCTCTTGGGGGCCAGGGACAAGCACTGTCCTAATCTCAACAACCATTTTCTATCCAAAATACATCACCACATCCCCAAAAATTCAGGAGTCTCACAAACACAAGTCCTGTCCACCTCGGTGTGAGCAAGCTAAGAGTCAAAAAGCCTTTAAGATGCCCAGCCGCCAAATCCCCTGTTTTTTGTCAAAGTGACAAGGAGCAGAGTCGCGATCACGAGTCACATTCAGATCTATGCTACGGACAAATGACTCACTTGGGAATGATTGCTTGAGGTCTCGATTTTCTCCTGCGACTTGTCTCTGGCTAGTCGGGCAGCTTCTTTCACCTCCTGGAATTTCTCTGCAAACTGAACGTGAAGAACAATTATTAAGGTTTTTCTTAACCTTATACATGGCTGATATTCAGAACCTACCTTTATTATTTTGCATTCATTTTAGGCCAATAAATTCTGTACAAATCCAGAAGAAGAATTTTACTTGAGATAGAAAAAGAAATGATTATAAAGGAATACTTCTTCCAGTAAACACCGTTGGCCAAGGTCTGATCCGAATCAATTCCTAAGCTACTGAAGAACTCTTACAAGTCAACGTGATAAAAAATGAAAACATCCAAAAAGTTGGGGAGAATGAACTGTTCTAGATTTTAAAAGCTTAAGATATAAAATACCAAAATGGCAAATGGCAAAATACGCCAACCCTGTTTTGAATGGACCAACCATAAACCACTGGGGAAATGTGACCATGGATTGGATGAGATGATACTGAGAAATTACAATTAATTTTATTAAAAGTGCTAATACTGTCATGGTTATATTGAAAAATGTCACTGTTTCAGACATAAATTCTAAAGTTTTTAGGCATGAAATGCTTTCTTTGTTGTCTGTAATTTAAAGTACTTAAACAACAATAAAACAGATAAAGAAATGTAGCAAATGTGAACAATGAGGTCATGTGTATTGTACATGGGTGTTTATTCTACCATGCTCTCTAATGTTTAAAAGTAATAAAAAATTCTTAAAATCCCAGAACACTTACACCAATCACAGGCTTATAGTCACTGGCAAGGCAACCGATTTTAATTAGCAAGTACATTGTTTGAACTGAGAACATTCTGTGATAGACAGTGCTGGCATTACAAAGCAAGAGAGCTCAGTGTGGTTGCTGAGAAACAAAAACAGCTAGCAAGTGGCAAGGCTACCGACAATGCTGTGGCTTCTGCTAAGGGCTCATTAATTTTTGAGCACAGGCTACCCTCTGAGTACGTTCAGGAGGCCAACACCGTGGACTGCTTGGGAACCCTTGCCAGAGGTCGAACGCTGGTGAACTGAGCACCCTGGTCAAAGCAGAAAAGGTCAGCCTTTCTGTTCTAGCCCGTGTTGCTCCTATAGGCATGTCAATAAAGCCACAGCCATGGGGCTTCATATTTAACCATCCCCGAGCTGTCAGAGGAAAATCACAGTACCTGTTGATTAGAACATATGAGGTCCCACAAAGGTTGAACAAACCATCCCCCATTTCCTTTTAGGGGCCCCCTTAAGGAAAAACATTCTGTCATGAACTGCTTGATGGGCAGCAGGGTCTACACCTTTCCTCTCTCAGCCTCGCCCCCACCTCACGGAAAGCAGGCACAAGTCAGTTTGTTGAGTGAATGAATGAGCTGTGGCTTCCAGACTTGCACACTCCTATCCACTTGAAAAAAAAATCATGTCGCGTCCGCCTGCGGTCCGGAGAGACCCGGGTTCGGTTCCCGCTAAGGGCATGTACCTCGGTTGCAGTTTGTCCCCGGCCCTGGTTGGTCGTGCGGGTGGCAGCCACTCGATGTGTCCCTTTCACATCGATGTTTCCCTCTCTCTCTCTTCCTCTCTCTCCTTCCCACTCTGTCTGTACAAAAAATGGAAAAATGTCCTCGAGTGAGGATAAAAAAAAAAAAAAAAATCATGTCAAAGGTACAGGCCTAACCTAAGAATGACACAGCTCTTTGTCTGCTGGACAATGGAGAATTCAGCCCAGGGATGTACTACTGGGGAGAATATGTGGAAGTATTCCGCCCCAACTTCCCACTTCCTAAGCTTACCTGACTGGATCCACCTAAGAACTAGGTAGAGTATCACTCAGAATACGAATGTTAACCCCGAAGAGATTTTGTGCAGGCCACAAAGGCCTTTCCATCTTATTATGACATCAAAAGATGCAATTTTTAGGAGGTTTTATTTTAAATGTTTTTGTGCTCAGAATCAATTAAAAGTCAAATACGGTTTGAAGAAAACTGTAATGCATCTGGTTCTCTAATAACAGACACCCCTGCTAATCGAGCCTGGCCCGTGCTGTGCTCTGCTAGGTGGGGGCTGGCTCTGTCCCCACAAGCATGTCAATCCTTTACAAAACAAAAGCACTGGTTTTTACAGCCCCTTCTTGACCCTATCAAGGTCCCTTTCTCTCATGCATCTTATTTGAAGTTGCTTGTAAACTAGTTTGAAAATGTCATCAGGCCCTGGCCGGGTAGATCAGTTGGTTAGAGTGTCATCCCCATTCAGCAAGGTTGTGGGTTCAATCCCTGGTCAGAGCACATACAAGAATCAACCAATGAATGCATGGATAACAAATCGATGTTTCTCTCTCTCAATAAATAAAAATTAAAAAGAAAGAAAGAAAGGAAATGTCATCAGCCAGTGTCACGTTCATTCAGTCAACAAAAAAGGCCTAAGCACCACTCACGACTTCACTGGACAGATATTTCCACTGTACCTGAGCTGGGCTGTGCACAGAGCTGGGTGCTGAGATGTCATGCACACTGTGTGAGTATCAGATACTGCTTCTGCCTCCCAAGAGGCCAAGAGTTGAGCAGCAAGAGACAGTGGCACACAAGTCAGTAAATAAAGCCTTGACATGCTTTGATAAGACAAGTTGCCTGTAAACAGAGCTCAGGGTCTCCATTCTCTCTGTCCCCTCCTACCTTACCCTGAACATCCCCAAATAGTGAAGACCTTAGCTCAGCTCTTGGAGACCCAGGGCTCAAACTTTTAGTTCCAATGCACTTTCCTTTTTTTTTTTTTTCCCAATGCACTTTTCTCTGTCCCCAGCACCCACCAGTGGCCCCTCCAGCTGTCCCACAGCTTGCACGCGTGAACATACTTGCACCCTCCTCCCACAGTCTCTCAGAGCTCAGTGGCTTAACACACTTTCATTCTCTTGCTCCTCGCCATCACTCTGTAGGACAAGATTTCTCATTTATAGCTTCCATGTAAGAAAATGGACTTTAGAGAGGTTAAGACTTGCCCATGGTCACATGGCTAGTAAATGGTAAACCTGAACTTGGGCCCAGATTGAATTTCCACGTGGTCATTCTACACATTTAGTAACCTCCTGAGCCAACAAGAATGCCAAGAGTCTTGCCCATAGCAGCTGCTAGATATTTACTAACTGGATTTTCTATTTGCAAGGAGAAGGCCCAATACTTTTAAGTGTAAAATAGAATTGTACTCACTTCCTCTTCAAAAGAAAATTTTTTTATAAAAGCCTTAATTCCAAAACAGGCCAGACGACTTCCAAGGCAAAGACAAGGCCTACGGAACAGAACACCAGATACGGACTGAGGGGCCCGGACAAGAAATTTTGACTTCACAGCCCTCCTCAGCTCCATCGTTTAACTGTTCTCCTTCTCATTTATAAAAGCAAGACAATGAACAACTGTCACACATATGTCGAAACACACATCCTACATGACTTCAAGGTGATAGTGCTATTATAAATAATAACCGCCCAGAACATCAAAAAAAAAAAAGGAAGAAAGGACATGGATTCTTGGCTCTTCGAGGTGAGATACAAAGAGCAGTTAGAACATAGAAAGTCTTACTACACGCTCACAGCGACCCTCAGGTCCTTTTACAACTGTCAGTATACAAATGGAGCACAGATGGTCTCATAACTAGCCAAGGCCACGCTGGGATTGAACACAGGCCGCGTGACGCCAGCACTGGACTATAGTGTCCCATCATTTACCTGCTTAACTGCTACCTGAGCTAAGCTGTCCAACCCTGACCCTACGGGCCTTTCAAATGTAGGAAATGAACAACTTGAACCTCAGTCTCTTCATCTATGAAATGTGAACGATGGCACGACCTCCATGGATCACTGGAGGGTGAGAAATGGGGTCTTGCTAGGCATGTGACGGGTTCAACAAAAGGAAATGAGACTTCTCTTGCCTTGATTTGATTTCTTTCTACAAGGGAAATGACAGCTTAAGTCTTAAAACCACAACCTGTAGTAAAGGAGCTCCACAAAAGGGCAAATTCATTCACTCAAAGATATTTACCAGTTTCTCTGTGCTGGACTGTGCTGGGGACACTGAAATACTTAAGAAAGATCGAGTTCCTATCCTCAAAGGAATTCTGTAGAGGACTTTGTTTTACATTCAAGTGGGTGATAATCAAAAAGAAAATTTCATAAAATAAGCTGAAAATGTAATAAAGTAGGATAAGCCAATCAGATAAATTTAAAATAAATAATCACTTAAAAAGATGTGGTATTAGCCCTGGCCTGTTTGGCTCAGCGGTTAGAGCATTGGCCTGCAGTTCAGAGACCTGGGTCGGTTCCCGCTAAGGGCATGTACCTCGGTTGCAGTTTGTCCCCGGCCCTGGTTGGGTCGTGCAGGTGGCAACCACTCGATGTGTCCCTTTCACGTCGATGTTTCTCTCTCTCTCTCTCCCTCCCACTCCATCTGAACAAAATATGGAAAAATGTCCTCAGATGAGGATAAAAAAAAAAAAGATGTGGTATTAGCAGATATATGATGGAAACAGGCCCTACCATTTATATAAAAATTAGTGTATAAGAAAGGAAGAATCCTAAATTAATGTGGGAAATTATTCATCACAGGACTGAGATAACTTTAGTCAATTGGGGCAAAATGAATTTAAATCCTTACCACAAACCAGTAGCATGATAAATTATTGATGAGGTTTTTTTCCAATCAAACTTTTAAAAATCTGCATGCAAATAGAATTGAATATCAAAATTCTGCTTGAGGGGTGAGAGGGTAAAATAAGTTTGGAAGAAATAAAAGAAAATCACAAAAGTGACAGATACTGATGACATAATAATGTAAAGCTTTTAAATATAAAAGGAAAAAAGACTCCATCAGAATGGAACGGAGCGCCTGGGGAAATATCACGGCCAGGCCAGTCCAACAGGAAAGGGGTCGTTATCTTCAGTAAAGACAGAGTTTGTACAAATTTGTGTTGTTGTTTTTTATCCTCACCGGAGGACATTTTTCTATTTTTTGTTCAGATAGAGTGGGAGGGAGGGAGAGGAAGGGAGAGAGAGAGAGAGAGAGAGAGAGAGAGAGAAACATCGACGGAAAGGGACACATCGAGTGGCTGCCACCCGCACGACCAACCAGGGCCGGGGACAAACTGCAACCGAGGTACATGCCCTTAGCGGGAACTGAACCCGGGTCTTCTCCGGACCGCAGGCCGACACTCTAACCGCTGAGCCAAACCGGCCAGGGCCAAATCTGTGTTTTATAAGAGAAAGTTTATTTAGAAAGTCACAGAGGTAGTAGAAATGAGCCAGCCGGGCTGTGTGGGCTCAGGAAACAAGTTACAGAAGCAAAGAAGGGCCCTGGGAGCTTAGGAGAGGGAGAGACAAAGGAAAGGAGCCCGTGAGGAGCAAGCCGGGGAAGGGGAGGCTCAGGCACCATCCAGAGAGGGAGGATGCTGAACTTGTGCATTGAATGCAAACTGAAAAGGAAAATATAAAAAGCCCAATAGAAAAATGGCAAAATTCATGAATAAAAAATACAATGAGTAAGCAACTTACAGAAAAAAGTGCTCAGCCTCACTAAAAATGCAAATCAAAATAATGAGGTCCCATTCTTTGCCTGCTAAATTAGCAAACACTAAATACAACTATAATACCCGGTGCTGGCAATGTACTTCTGGTAGCGTGGTGTACTGGTACAACCCACTGAGAAGCAATTTGGAAAACTGTACCATGAGTGAAAAAAAATCATGCCCACTGACTTAGTGATATCACTTCTGGGAAACTATTCTATGAAAATAATTGAGAATATGAGAAAGAAGGCCTTCAGTATATTAAGATCCTAGGTTTATTTGTAATAATGAAAACTGGAAGCAAGCCAGACACCCCGGGAGAACATTCCCCTCATAGCCTCCAACTGTTAGAGAAGCACTTGTCACTGAGAGAGGTGCCAGATGGCTGTTCTTTGCTAAAACATCCCTCCCTCCAAGTCTTCAGGTTTATAATATTCCTCCTTTATTATAAACAAACAAACAAACACATTTGCTTATCAATTTAGAAAGCAAAGTTTAGGAAAAACATTTTAAACCTGTAGTCCCGTCTCCCAGAGACAAACACTAACCACATAAACCTCTGATATTTTTCTATCTATAGCTATACATCTGTTACACATATTTCTTTTTTAAATGAAATTATATTGATCTCATTTTATAGCTACTTTCAAAATTAACAATATGACATCGACATTTCCATGCAATTACATGATCTTCTATTAGATCGTCAAAATTTCAGTACTATATTACCCTAAAGGACACACTGGAGTTTATTTAACTAATTTCCTACCTCTGGACATTTAGGTTGATTTGGGTTATTTGTTTTTACTGTTATAAATGATGCTTCAAGAAAAACCCTTATAGCTGAGTCTCTGTAGTCAGTTACAATTATTTCCTTAAAATAGATTCCTATAAATAAAATCCATTAATCAAAGGATATTCAAACCATAAAGGTTTCTGAAATATATGCCGAGTTCTCATTCTTTTCTTATTACAGTCATTTTCTACAGTGGTTATGTAATCATTTTAATCAAAATGAAAATCATCATCATCATCACAGAAAAAGAAAGACATTTATTTTACTTTATTTGTGGCTGTTTTTGGCCTTGGCAACTGAAGACACTACAGCAGACACTACCTAGTTGCTTTCAAAGATCATTTATTTTTCTCCCTTAGCTTAACACAATCTCAGATTTGTCTGGAGCAAAAAACTTCTTCTTTTTTTTTTTTTTAAGTTATCCCAGATGTTTTGGTGGAGCAAAAAACTTCTTAGGTGATAAAGAATGAGAACGGGTCTAAGCCAATCATAGCAACCCAATTCCCTGGCCCCCTTTTTATTCTGGGGGAATGGGAGGATGGCCGAGGGACCCAAGACAGACAATGGCACCCGAGAAGTCTGCCACGGGAGTTTACAGGGAAGCTCTTATGGTGCCACCCCTCCGCCTCCTCCCTCTTGCCACAAATGCAGATGGGACAGACGAGTTCAAGAAGTCATCTTATCACCACGAGGGAAAGGCTAACAGAGAAAAGAGCAGAACACACACAGCCCTCAGACCCAACACCATGGAGCTCTGTGCCAATGCTGGCAACCGTGTGCATGACTCCTCTTCCATATGAAAAGAATAACTCCATCTGCTGAAGCACTGTGATTCGGTTCTGGTACTTGCAGCCAAAGCATTCTAACGGAAACATCAAAAGGATTAATAACTCTCATTTAAAAAAAAAAAAAAAAAAGGCCCTTAAATGAGGAGAAAGAAAGGTATGAGATGGGGTAGTGTTCTTATGGCGACACTGAGTTAGTGACGTGAACATGAGCGTACAGATTTGAATTGCAGGTGACATCACCGAAAGGGGTCAAAGCCGATGCCAGTGAGTGTCAGGGCTGTGAGGGATCAATCACAGAGCCCGAGCACCCCATCCTGCATCGCTCCTGGTCATGGCGGAGTGTCCCCTTCTGCCCGCCAGGAGTGAGACAGCAGCACACCTGGAAGGTGACATCTCAAGGTCAGGGGCCAGAGAGAACCTACTTTAACGACGCGCTCACTCTCACATTTGGCTCTCTGTCCACGGCTCTCCCTCTTGTCGGACAGCACCGTGCCCTTCCAGCATTCCCCAGCAGACTGAGCCGCTGCGTCCTCCCCAGGGGGCGGACAGGCGAGTCCCAGTCTGCCCCTGGGAATACGTAGCTTCTGTTATTTTTGGAAAGCTCATCTAAGGAGCAGTGTCCCCGTGATACTTGCTGGGTTGTGGTGTAAAGTGGTCCTTATATGGAAGCAGTGAAGATCAAAGTATCTATTTTCTTTCTGGGAGGTGGAGAGAGCAGTGTGTCTACAGTGTTCTTAAATGAGAACATCCACACCGGTGTTCCTTTATCTAGCCTAGTTATAGTGTTTGATTACCAAGCCCCCGTTCAGGTCTGTGGGTGGCTGCTCTGTGGAGTCAGGAATATCCAGCCACAGCATCCCCTCAGCAACATGCCTTGGGAACCCTTTCGGCCCAGGCTCCTCTATGCTAGTTAATTGCCACTTGCCCAGACTGCCAGCCTCACTTCATAGTAATTTATCAGCGTGCGGTTAATCGTTCCCTCCGAAGAGAAGGGAAAAGCTGATTTGAAACATTTTGAACAAAGGAGACATCTGAGTGCTTATCTGATAAGTCTTTGTGACAAAGGCAGGCCACAGTCACAGAGCAGGGGCTCCAGGCTGCCGGAGCAGGTGAAATGACTCAGGGAGACCGGCACTCCTCACCTTAAGGAAAGGACATTTTCTTATGTCGGGGAGAAATTCGAAGTGGCCACACTTGGAAGTAGGCAGGTTAAGGTCTCTCCAGAGCTCAGAGCACCAAAACCTGAGCTCTAACAACTTGCTCTGATTTCTGTTTTGAGTTTTTCCTTCTTTCAAATCTTTTCATTGGAACTTTCCCCCTTTATCCTTCCTACTTTGATTCCTCCAAAGACCGAAGAAGGACCGGATCTCTGGCAGGAGCCTCCCCATCGCGCCCTTCCCCAGCAATCTGAGGCTTCTACCGAACCAGTTTGAACAGGAGGAAGGTGTGGGAAGGGGCCACCTGGCAGGGGAGGAATTGATCCGCCCCCCGCCCCCAACCAGGCACTAATTCAGGATGGAAAGGCAGGCAACCCTCAAACCCACTTCAGACAGAGGTTCTGGTGGCATTCTTTCAAGAAATCACGGTCAGCCCTGGCCTGTTTGGCTCAGCGGTTAAAGCATTGGCTTGTGGTCCAGAGAGACCCAGGTTCAGTTCCCGCTAAGGGCATGTACCTCGGTTGCAGTTTGTCCCCAGCCCTGGTTGGGTCATGCGGGTGGCAGCCACTCGATGTGTCCCTTTCACGTCGATGTTTCTCTCTCTCTCTCTTCCTCTCCCTCCTTCCCACTCTGTCTGAACAAAAAATGCAAAAATGTCCTCGGGGGAGGATATAAAAAAAAAAAGAAAGAAAGAAATCACGGTCATACTTGCTTTTATTTGATGTAAATCCTCTCTGATCCTCTTCGTTTCAAAAAATGGCATCACTGTTCTCCCCGCGGCCTGGACTTTAAACTCTCCCTTGGATTTCTTGAGCTGCTCTGACATTCTTCCACTAAGTTCCCATGTCACTTAAATTAGCCAGTCTTGCTTTCAACCAGTATATCCTCAATAATCACAGAGTGCTCTCCTACCACCCACAAGGAAGCCAATTTTCCTGAAACAAGCTTTCGGCTCCCGTCATCGACTAGGTGAGGCATCTCAAGAGGCCCCCAGTCTGTACCCTCGGGCCTGCGGTCTCTGAGTCTGGGATCAGTCATGACGGGCTCCCCATCTCTCCAACCATCCAGAGTGTGTCTTAGACCCCTCAGAGAAGCGAATCAAGGCTATGAACCCTCTCCCTAGGAAAAAACACTGTGTGACATCTTAAACAGTGTGGGGACTCCAGGTTAAGAATGCTATCAGGTGTCATCTTACTCCCTCCCTCTAAGGGCTCCAACTCGAGGGTCCATGACACCGAGGGCTGACGCGTGGGGCAGGAAGGGCTGGCAGAGCTGCCTCCACGCCGCAGGCTCAGGCTCTGAAGCAGCATTTGTCAGATACGCTTTCCTTCCCCAGACGACATCTCCATTTCAAGGAACCTGGCATTTTTAAAAGGTCATCTGGTCTGGCAGCCCTGCGGAGCCAGACGGGGCGGAACTGCAGGCAGAGAGGCGTCCGGCTCCCCAAGCACTTCTCCGTGGAGAGGACCACGTTACCTTTGTCAGCTGCTGCTCCGACGAGAACCCCAAACCAAACACCGTGTTGGCTCTGCTGTCGGCCCACTGCCCAAACTTCTGCGACGTTTTGGTGAAAGTCATATTGGGTGTGATTGTGCTGTTTATAATCACCTGCAGGGAAACAGCCCAGAGAGCGGAAATGTGAATACTGAGTCAGACGCCACAGTGATTCTCACAAAGTCTTCCGTGGGTAAAGCCGGGACCTGATGCATAAAGCAGGCCCCACCAGCCTCCCAACTCTGTTGCCTCTGAACGGCCTTCCTCCTCTCCTGGCACCTCCCATGCTGAGTCACATGCACAGCCGGGGCGAGGGGCCACGGCAGAGACTTAGAAACAGACTCTCAGAAGAAAATAAGAACCTACAACTTATCAGTGGGAGAGTCTCTCCTAAGTATAATTTCCAAAGCTGCCATTCCCCAAAGCTGCCAGGCACCCCATGGCCCTTAATGGCCAGCCATGCCACACGTTCTCTGAAGAACTTCATGTCACACTTTCTCAGGCACCTGGTGTCCCAGTGTCCAGCTCAAACAACTTAAAAGTTTTCATGAGCAGCTGGGCCTTGCTGCTTCCACACAGGAAGGAGGATACACTCCCACTGATTTACAAAGAGACTAATTACGCCAGCGTGAGCAACTGCAGGGGACGGTGCAGGGACCTGCTGCTGGCCATCACGCCTCCTTGGCCTAAACAGGTGAGGGAAGGAAGAGGCTACAGGACGTGGAGGGAGAGAGTCAGGGAGAGCAGACTGCCATGACAAGAGAGGTGGCCTTCTGCTGAGGGACGCACCAGGAGGGGAGCCAGCAAAACAAACACGCTCGCCCTGGCTGGTTTGGCTCAGCGGTTAGAGCGTTGGCCTGCAGTCCAGAGAGACATGGGTTCGGTTTCTGCTAAGGGCATGTACCTCGGTTGCAGTTTGTCCCCGGCCCTAGTTGGGTCGTGTGGGTGGCAGCCACTCGATGTGTCCCTTTCACGTCGATGTTTCTCTCTCTCTCTCTCTCCCTCCCACTCAATCTGAACAAGAAATGGAAAAGGTTCTCAGGTGAGGGTAAAAAACAAACAAACAAACCCCCTCACCTCCCTCCCTCTGATATGCCACCTGCACACCTAACCAGAAGCCAGCGGCCCAGGGAGCTGAGTGAAGTAGTCTGCAGGTCAGCCTCTCAGGGGCAGAGCAGGGTGAAGAAGGGCAGAGAATGGATCTGGAGGGGTAAGAGGATGACATCCAGCACACGGCGCACTCATTCATTCAATACACATTTCCTGAGCATTGACTGCAGGCCGGGCATTCTTCCAACCAAAGATACAAAGGTGAGTGAGTCCAGAGTCCTGCTCTTCGAGTTACAGATGAGCAGGAAATGGGTAGAGACAGGTATGTGAAGTCACCAAAGAACTGATGTATTATAAAGTATCAACGACAGGCTCACTCTGGCAGAAATCCTTGGAAGCCCTAAGACTCTAAGAAACACTCATGAAAAATGCCCTTGGAAATAAGAGATGGCTGGACGTCTGCTGGCCAGCACAACTCACTGGTTACTTCCTCACAACGTGGCTTTGGATAATCTGAGCAGGAGCAGTGGCAATCTGAGTGAAGACTCTAAAAAGTGAATTTACCAGCAGCTTTATTTATTAAGGCTATATTTATTCTCAACAGTAAACTCAGAACACGTTTTTTAAAAACAGATAAAACAATGAAGAGAAAACATTTTTGAATGGCAGAGCCTTGCTTTCTTTGGTAAGAGCTTCAGTCCATTATTTTGCTCAGGGACCGATGTCTGGACACAGACTCTTTCTTTCCTTAAATAATAAAGACATCGGGGCAGGAAGTTACACTTGTCACTGTCCGATGGCCTGGGGGACTGGCGCCAGGCAAAGTGCTCGACCATTGTCTCCTTGCTCAGCCTGTCTCCCACCCTGAACGGCCTGCCTCCAGCCTATAGATTAACTCCCATCTTATCTATTCATATTCCAGAGGCTCCATGCATAACCCCCGCAGGGCCAAACCCTAAGAGACAAATTCCAGCTGCAACAGGCAGATATAAAAGACACAAGCCCCTACATTGAGCGCGGCTTCTAGGACTCGACCCCCGGAGTCTGTGAACCCGCCCGGAGTGTACCCAATAAAGCCTGATCCCTGTTTATTCGGCTGATTGGCTCTCCAGTCTCTTCTCTGTTTTATTCGGCGGCGCCCCCCGATTCCTTACAGTCACTAGTAAAGGTGTCAGTGCAATGTATATATGTAAGAGCCTATTGAGTTTGCCAATGAGGCATCAGCTTAAGAATAAACCTTAGTTCATTTAGGAAAACAATTTTCAAAGTTAGCATTAACAGCAGCAACTACTACTTATTGAGCACACATTGAGTGCTTTCCTTATATCAGCTCGCCTAACTTCACGACAAGGCTAAGAGGTATGACCATCACCTTCATTTCACAGAAGGAGAAAGGGAACTGGTAAGTAGCAGAAGAGAGGTCATCATGTATGAAATGAGAACTAAGCCCCCCTGAGTCCCCTAGGTCCCATCTCCTTACCCCCATCCGCAGGATGTCCCTCCCATCCACATGCCTGCACGGCACTCACCACCACAGACCTAGAGCAGACAAAAGTCTCTCACCCCTGGAACACAAACGGCTAGCCTTGCAGGAGGAGCCCTTCATCAGAATTTTGCAATGGGAGTGCCTTTGTCCCCCTCATTCCCTACTGATGTGCCTGCCCTGAGGGGGTGGGGGACTGCTTTGATCCTGATTCAGCACAGCTACCTCTCACTCTGTCACCAGCATCGAGGTGTGCAAGCATTTACCAAACACCACCTACAGGATCCCCCAAGCTGGAGGTCAGCCAAGCAGATAAAGGAAGCCCCTCCTTTCACTGTGCTGCTCTCGCAATCCCTCGGGCTGGTTCCTGCAGGCTTTGCAAAGCCCTGGCTGTCTCCTGACAGCTTACCAAAGGCTCTGGGGCTTCTGGAAATTCCTAGATCCAGGGGGGGCGGCGGGAGGAAAGGGGAAGAAGGGAAAGAAAGGGGCAGGAAAGCCATCATTTACTTCTACATGGTCCTTTACATTCCCTTGACTCGACAGAGGTAGCCCCTCTGAACACTCAAGGCCCTACCAGCGAGCCCATCGCTCGGATCAGTGAGACCACTGCTGCTGCTCTCCCGGGAAAGCCAGGGCACTGGCCTTCTCAGAAGCAGCAGACTGACCGCAGGTGATCACGCTGCCAGAAAGGGTCAGCCCCAGAGCCGTCCTCCCTCATTTCCCACTAGCACGGGAGCCATCCTGCGCCACCAGGACTGAGTCCTCCTGCAGAGCTGGGCCAACAGAGCTCTGAAGAATATGCTCCTTCTGCGCAGGGTCCTCCCATGCCCTCGGGTCACTTCTGGCTGACCCTCCTGCACCTGGAATCCACCTGAGTGCTTCAGTTTTCCTTTGAGGCTCTAAGGCATTTCTGACTCCGCCCTCCTCAGCATGAATGAAGAGGTGAGAGAAAGCTGGCCCTTATGAAAAGACCTTTGTCTGCTCTGGGTCTGCGGTGCTGGTGCCCAGTTCAGTTGTGTGGATGGGAGGGACGTCCTGGGGGTGGGGGTGGGGGAGGGGTGGGGCCTGGGGACTGAGGGGAGCTTAGTTCTGGGCAGGTGCATGGAGAGACAGTCTCTTGTGAGACTGAAGAGGACAAGGACCTAAGTTATACGCTCAATTTCACTAGCAATGTGGAAAATGCATTACTGTTATTATATACTCACAAAATTCAAACTGTCCGGTAAGACCAAGGGTGGGGCGAGGAGGGGGGGCAATAGGGGCTCACAGAATGGCAAAATCACTGTGGAAACAATGTGGCTTTCTCTGATAATGCAGAAAATGCACATTTCCTACCACCCAGCAATCCCAGTCCTAAGTGCATACCCGAGAGAAAGCTTTGTGCACGCAAACCAGGGGAAATGGACAAGAATGCGCACAGCAGCCGTGTTTGAAAAAAAAAATGTCCATCACCAGTGAATGGACCAACTGTGGTACATTCATGCAGTGAAATACTACCCAGCAGTGAAAGTGAACCAGGGCTGCAGGCCATCAACCTGCATGAATCACACAAATTTAACATGAACCAAAAAATAAAAATAAAAAGAAAGTCATAAAAGAAGACATACAGTATGAGTCTCCAGTATGATTCATTTTACATAAAAGCCTAAAGCACTCAAAACTCAGTAATATATCACTTAGCACAAGGATCCACCAACTAGTACAGCCCTCTGGCCAAGTCCACCTGCAGTCTGCTTTTGTAAATAAAGTTTTATTGGCACACAGCCACAGACATTCGTTTACACATTGGTCCGTGACTGTTTTCTTGCTACAAGAGAAAAGCTGAATAGCTGCCACAGATTATACAGCTCATTAAAAAATTACTATGAGGCTCTTCAGAGGAAAAATTTGCCAACCTCTGATTTAGGGATGCATACACAGGGGGCAAAACTAGAAAGAGAAGTAAGGGAATGCTTGATACAAACTTCCGAGAGAGTGGTAACCTCTTGGGGGGCAGTGGCAGGAGCATATAATTGGGAAGAGGCCCAGAAAGGCACTTCCTCGGCTGGGTGGTGGGTAGGTGAGTGTTCACCTTATTATCAGACAGTAAATGGTACAGATAAACAGTTAAAAATAAAGTCCACAAAACTACAACCAAGTCCTCGGGGAATCTGATGGTCACGGTGAGCAAAGGTTGGGAAAGAGGAGGTGGTACCCTGCACACCCACCGGACACTGGGAACCTGTGCTGGGAGCAGAGAAAGTGGCTGAAACTGTGGGTTCCAGCCTCAGGGGACAGGGGTGGCTCAGCAGTCTCTGAGGTCACAGGAGTGGAGGATGTCACCCAGTGGGAGGGGCAGAAGAACATGAGGGAGACCTTGCCGTCTCCAATGCACACCCCTCCTCTTTCGTGAGTTATCTCTGAAACTCCCTAGTAAAAGAGCCGGTTCCTGCTTCAGAAAATGCACAAAGCGCATGGAACAAGAACTACCTGGGAGAAGCACAAAGCTAAGCTCCTCCAGTCTCCAGCCCTGCTCTAGAATTCAGAGGAAACTGCCAGTCACAAAATGTCTCCTTATGGGAAGTCTTTCCCAAACCAGGGAGATGGAAGTTGGAAGAACTGGGATGTTTTCTACAAGAGGCTGAGACTGTGTGACAGCAATTAAAAGACATGCTGCCTGCTTCCAAAGCAGGTGTTGATGAAAGTGTTTGTCCTTTGTTTTTCACCACAGTCTGGAAAAGAAAGAAACCAATGTTCGCTGAAAACCTACTGTGTACCGAGACCCTTCCCTGTGCCTGAAGAGAATTAGAAAACTGTAGTGATGGGTGGAAGAGGGGACCCAGACTGTGTTCTTGAAAGCAATTTCACATTTCCAAAAGAAAACACCAAGCAAGTCAGATTTCAGAGGCTTACAGCCTCCGATCAGTCACGATTAGGCAGTGCTGGCTATCCAGCGGGTGCTGCTAACTACGAGTAGAATGGATGACCTCTAAGCCCTCTCCCAGTGTAAGTTTCTGGGATCCTATAAATAACTGAGAACCAAGGGCAGAAGAGCCATCCAGAGCACCCGGGAGAAACACCTGCTCCAGACAAGTCCTGTGCACAGGCACAGGCAGCTTCTCCCGGGGCGGCAGTGACTAACTCGGCCTGTGAGAGTGCCAGCAGCACAAGGGAGCCGAGGGCTGCGATGGCCCAGTGAACAAATGCTCTGGAAATGGAGTCCTTGGAAACGGAGCTGGTGGCTCGGCCCAGAACCCGCTGTGGATCACACGGTTGTTGGTGCTACGAGGGCTCCATCAGTGCTCCAGGAAGCTGGGTTTATGAGACGCCCTCATGTGGCTCCCATCTGCCCATGTGCAGGGCCGACCTTGGGTGACATTCTGAGGCTCCGATCCTGGTTCCCTCTTGGCGGTTACTCTGTCCCTGCCCACTGTCCTTCTATGGACACAGCACAGCTACCACAGGCCTGGAGAGCATGTGGCCAGGCTTGACCTCATCACCCTCTCACTCCCCCACCCACTCAGGGGCATTGCCCACTCTGGCTTGATGCCGGGACGCCAAAGACAAGGCAGCCCTGGCCCCTAGTCCTCAAAGAGCGCAGTCATTGGGCAGCCTCAGGCAGAGATGGATCCACACAACCCCTACAGTCGGGCAGTGCTGGGCGAAGCATCACAGTATTCTTCCTAATCATGTCTTGAGCAGCAGCTGGGAGGGAAACGTAAAATACATTCTTTGGGAAGAAGAAACATCTTAGTGTTTCAGAAAGAATGAGCAACAGTTCTGACCACAGATTCGCCCCACGATGAGCAGCACCAAGTGCTCTCAGGGAAGGGAGAGACCTTCCACACACCCTTCTCCAAGTAAACAGGACAGATGGTTGGACCGAGCAGAGGAGCCTGCCGTGCCCTGTGCGGAGAGACAGGTGCTAAAGCTGCTGGCTGCACCTCCTCCCTCCATGGAGCCTGTGCTCGGGGTACCTGCCGTTGACTCAGCAGCTGAGTTTGCTGTGGCCTTTGCTCACAACGACCTCCACGTCCCTTCCACACCAGCAACTTGTTCCTGAGTCACACCTCCTCCTTCCCTGGGGAGGGCGGAGCAGGCTTCCCTTCCAGCTGGCCCAGAAGCACCGAGCAGAGGCTCCAGCTACTAGACTTGATGTGGCCAGGCCAACAGAGAGAGGCAGGACCTGGGCCCTAGACCTGCCCAAGGGCAGAGGTGCGGCCCATGGGTCAGGACACAGCCAAAAGGCTAGAAGTATCTGACCATCTGTCATCTCAGTTCAGATCAACACTTGGGATCAAAGGTCTAAAACAAAGTAGGTCGTCCCAATGTGGTCTAAGGCGGGGTGGCAGTGGCCAAGGGCAGCAGACAAGAGCCCTGTTAATGCATCAGCTCAAGACACTGCACCCTATTCCAGTCTCGAGGAAGGAAGCAGATCCATCTGGGTTATGCAGGCAGGGCGGAAGCTGGGGCTGGGGGACTGGAGACTAAGGCCCGCCCATCTTTTATCTTCCCACATTCCCGCGTCCCTCTGCTCTACAAAGAATACTCCCTTTTGCAGAACGAGGCCCTGTCATGGGTCTTGTGCCCCGCTGGTAAGGCAGGAACTCTGGGTGGGCTCCAGGAAGAGCAGACAGCCAGGTGTCACAGGAGGGCTGGCCTGAGATCCGCAGGTTCCACCTCTGAATTCCAGGGGTCCCCATGGCCTGGGTTTCCAATTACTTTTTAGCTGACTCCTTGATCTGATGGATCCCCACAGAGTCGAAATTAGCCCTATTCTGCAGTGAGGGTGTCGCCCACCCGCCTACACCCCTGACTTCTCCCAGCTGACTCGCTTGGCCCAGACTCCAGCTGTCACAGCCCTCAGGACCTGCAGAGCCGCACGGTGCAGTGGCTGACACTTTGACAAATTGCTAAAAGCCCAGCTAATAGGACTGAAGCACTTTCTCTAAGAACATCGTTTTATCTGTATTTAAGCCCCATATATCCTTGGATAACTCAGCTGACAACAGTGCAAACGCATCTCAAGGATGGAAGATAAAATGATAGAATCTACAGATAGAAGAAAGCAGGTGAACTCGACTCATCACCCCTGTCAGGACATCATGGTGGAGTCGAGGAGATTCCAGCTCAAAAGCTCGGAGAGGGGCCCTGGCCAGTTTGGCTCAGCGGTTAGAGTGTCGGCCTGTGGTCCAGAGAGACCCGGGTTTGGTTCCCACTAAGGGCATGTACTTTGGTTGCAGTTTGTCCCCGGCCCCAGTTGGTCATGCGGGTGGCAGCCACTCGATGTGTCCCTTCACGTCGATGTTTCTCTCTCTCTCTCTTCCTCTCTTTCCCTCCCACTCTATCTGAACAAAAAAATGGAAAAATGTCCTCAGGTGAGGATAAAAAAAACAAAAACAATAAATAAATAAATACATAAATAAATAAGCTCAGAGAGGGGATGTGATAATACAATACAATGGTGGTATCACCATGTCTCCCAGAAGAAGAAACATAAAGGCCCCTCTCAGACATTCAGTCCTCAAACACAAGTGCTACCAACCATGTGCCAGGGACCTTCACGCACCCTGAATGCTCACCAGAACCCTGCCACGGCTTACCATCCTGCTTGCTTAGAGCAGAACACCAGTTCCCGTGTCTCTGTGGACATGTTGGCCAGACCAGCTGTTTCTACCTGACGTGCTCCCCGCACAACATGGTGTCAGGACGCTCCTCTGCCAGCCAGGGGGATGCCTGCTGCCACCTCAGGGACTTGGTGCCAGCAGCAGCCTGCCAGGACAGGCCACTGCCTCTCTTTGACCTCAGATGTAAAATGGGGACTCTGGGCTCCCTCCCTGACTAGGAGGAAGGGTTGTGGCAACTGGAAGGAGGAGAAAGAGGATCAGGGGGCCAAAGCACCTTTCTCCACAGTTTCCATGACGAGGAGAGCACAGAGGAGGTTCTTAGAGAACACAGGCTGAGGGGAGAATTTCGCCTTAAAACAGGGAGCCTCTCAAGAGATCAGGAGGCACCAGCAGGCTCTCATGCCTTGCCTGGGGGCGAGCGATGGTCTTCAAATGGAGGCTTCCCAGGCCTTCTGATCCACGGTTGTGGGGCTGGGGAGGGAGGAACCTGCAAGCATGCTCCATCCTGCCCCCCCGCTTCTGACTGCCTAGGAGTGCTGACCTGGAGGCAGCAGGCAGGACAGACTGCAGGTGGGGGAGGAGGAGGCCAGGTGGAAGGCTACTGCAAAGCTCCGAGAGAAACTGTGCCAGGAAAGAGTTATGGCCTCGAAACAAAGTATCAGGCATAAGTGTGAGACACAAAAGACAGACTGCTTTGACCAATTCAAAAGGGAATGCCTTTATGCTCGTTCTTTTCTTTCTTCCAACCTCCCTTCCTTTCTTTTTTTTTTAGTCCAAGTGACTGAGGAATGGAAATGAAGAGGTCGTTTAGAGGGAAAACGGGGGAATTCGGTTTCACATACATTTAATTTCAGGCGACAGCAGATAATTCATGTGAAAGTGTCCAGCAGGATGAAAACAGATGAGACAGAAAAGAAATTATAAAGCATGAAGTCTACTTTTTTTCTTTTGCAAATTTGGTGATGCTTGTATTGCTATCCCTTTTTTATTCCGCTTCCATATAATGTGGCAAAAATATATATATATATCAAGGAAGAGAGCAGAATAATAAAAGTACCAGGAAAAAAATTATTTCAAGAAATATTCCAAAACTATTTATTAAAATCTACTCCCATGCCTAAGAACACCAAAACCGGACTAGGTATAGTACCCAACGCTGGAAAGGGTAGAAAAACTGGCATTCTCGGATATGCTGAAAGAAAGACCTCTTTGGAAAGCAAGCTGGCAACATCCACTAAGAGCCGTAAAGTGTTAATGTATTACTTCCAGGAATCTAGCCTAAGAAATGTCCAAAAGAAAGCAATAGGTATGTTCGATGATCAAATGAGGGCATTGGCCGCATGAAGATACTCATTACCTATAATAGTAAAAAACTGGAAGCCACTTAAATATCTAACCATAAAGAAAGAGATTAAGAACATCATAGGGCCTTAGTGGGATTATCACACAGGCATTGAAATGCTAGTTATAAAGATAATGTGATAACAGGGAAATCTTTTTTTCTTCATTTTCCATAATTTTAAATGCATAATAATTGAAAAAACAAACAAACCAGGATATGTGATTATAAGACATTATCACAATAACACCTGTGTTAAGGTGGCAGGATCTGGGGTGCATCCTTTTCCTTCCACTTTTCAAATCTATCATCTTGCTTTAGATGAAACAGAAGTGACCGTGAATGTTAAAACCAGCCAGGGTGGTACCTTGGCTCCATCCACACTGATGATCCGATAGCTGTTCCTTGTGACATCGTAGAAGTAGGAAACGGTGACAGCCTGCTTGCTCGCAGGCACCCAGTTCTTCTTGGTGTTGGGATCAATCTGGAAGACGTGCGCTCGTGTGGTGAATATGGGCTGTTCTCTGCAAGACAAGAGATGGGCGCGTGAATTGATGGAACGTGACTTTATGTATAATTTATTATTTATAAGGCATCTACTGTTCCCAAAGATTTTAATAGCTTATAGAGAAAGATACATATGCATGAGGACAATTAAAATAAGGGAAAAAAAAGAGAGGAGAGAGAGAAACACCAGAGAAGTAGTTACTAAAACCTAACACTCTGAGACTGTGGGGCAACTGGCCTAAAAGCTTTGGTTAAAATGCAACTGCTTGGCCTTGATTAGTGGCCGTGGTTAGAGCATCAGCCTGCAGTCGAGAGAGACCCGGGTTTGGTTCCTGCTAAGGGCACATACTTCGGTTGCAGTTTGTCCCCGGCCCTGGTAGGGTCGTGCGGGAGGCAGCCACTTGATGTGTCCCTTTCATATCGATGTTTCTCTCTCTCCCTCCCACTCTATCTGAACAAAAAATGGAAAAATGGCCCTGGCCGGTTTGCTCAGTGGTTGGAGCGTCAGCCTGCAGTACAGAGAGACCCGGGTTCAGTTCCCGCTAAGGGCACGTACCTCAGTTGCAGTTTGTCCCTGGCCCTGGTTGGTCGTGCGGGTGGCAGCCACTCGATGTGTCCCTTCACGTCGATGTTTCTCTCTCTCTCTGTTCCTCTCTCTCCCTCCTGCTCTATCTGAACAAAAAATGGAAAAATGTCCTCGGGTGAGGATAAAAAAAAAAAAAGGAAAAATGTCCTCGGGTGAGGATAAAAAAAAAAATGCAACTGCTTGGCCAGTAAGTGTTTTTGCACTCCATGAAGCATCCTATTCTTTTTCTGACACCCTGTTGGCATTTTTAGGAATTTGCAACAAATTTATTTTGGGGGCTCCTGCAACAATCTTGGGATTTTGCAAACCATTTGCAACTTCATATTATACTTCTATTAAGTGCTTCTCAAATTCATAGTATTTTATGAATGACACATTCATCCGTAATTGACCGAGTCTTTAAGTTTTATGTTTCCGACTTATGAACCTTTTGAGTTTTATGTAAAAGTCATCAAATCAATCTCTTTTGCTATTCTTGCCTCTATATTGCTGTTTTTTTCATTCCACACACCTGTAAATTCTTCCTGTGGTTATTAACCATGTTAGCACATTATCTGTTTTTCTGTTGAGTGGGGAATTAGTTAGATGTTGACAATAACCATTAAGAGATAAGGCAGATGTATACAAACTATAACGGGTTTCACTGTGTTTCATATTTTAAGGTACCTATTTCACAAAGCAACAACATAAAACAGACTCATTACAAAATACTCATTATCAAAAAAAGGATCTTCAGGCAAACTGGCTCAAAAATTCTTTTAAGTGTTCAAAATGAGATAAGATGGGGGGAAATGCCACCAGAATATAAAAATCTTCCCATTGTTCATTAAAATGCTACAGAGTTAATAAGTCCTTATTAGAGACAAAAATTAAATCAAAAGGTAACTTAGATAAATTAATTTTTAGAATCCTTACAATGTCAAAAAAGATAACATAAAAGAATAGGACACCCAAATGGAGACAAAAACTCAAAAGGGAAAAGTGAATGTTAAGTGTTCTGGTCTCTAGCTGCAGTGGTTTTAGGCAAAGCAGTCTTTGAATCCATCCTGACTATAGGAGGCTCATTACTGGAAAGAAAGCTCTTTCTAAGGACAGAAATTTCTTCCTAGAAGAGCAATGTACTATGAGAGCATCTGCAAGGGATCCTGAACAGCACCATGAATACCGGCATCAACCATCCACTGCAGTTGCAGAGAAATGCAGAAACCGTTTGCACGACTGTTTTTCTGAATGAATAAAAGCCAAGAGCATGCTGTTCGTGCCACCTCAACGCAGCTGCTTCGAGAGGCTTGCTTTCCAGAACACAGAGATCAGCATTCCTTGCCCCTGGATCATTCCTTCTGGGAGCAGGACAAGTGCCTCTAGGAATGCAGACTACTACAACATTTCTCTTCTCTCAGCAGTGACTCAGGTCACCTACACCCTTCCAGCATCAGGGTGAGAGCTGTAGAAACACAAGGAATATTCTCACTGCAACTGCCCGCATCGCTGTCGAGGGCAGCCTGTGGGGAGCCCTCCTAATCATGGGCAGGCTCACATCTGGAGGCCAGCTGTGAGACTGGCAGCCCAGACAACGTATCTGGCTAATCGTCTAAGCACACCGCCACAGAGGAAAATACTTGCTCACATGGTATTCTCCAGCATACGTGAGAGGAGGGAATGACTGAAGAGGCAGCAATATAGAAAGAGGTTTTTAAAGAATCAAATTATGCTAAAATCTCTGCCTCCCTTGTGCAGAACACTAACAAGTAGGCAGGGGTCCTCCCTGGGAAGGAGCGGGCTTTCAGACCTCCCCTCGTGTCCTCTACACCTAGGAAGAGGGATCGGGTCTGGGTTTTAGCACCCTCAGAACTCTGACAGCAGTTAGCCGGGGCACTTCAACTAAAAATGTAAGTGCCCTGGCTCCAGCCCAGCCCCCAGGAGCCTGGCTCTCCAGCAGGGGCCTGAGGAGCTCATTCTTCACAAGAGCTCCAGGTGTTTTTTATCCTTAAAGAAGCTGGGGAGACGTTATCAGGTGATCTAGAAAAAAAATAGAAGAAGTGACAGATGCAGCCAGTATCTCTCCTTCAGAATGACATAGTTCACTGTGAATGACACATAATGTCCTCCCACAGCCCACAGGAGACAACAGAGGGACCAGGTATGAAGGATGGGGGAGGGGCAAAGGGAGGCAGAGGTGCTCTGGTCAAGAAAGAGGGCAGCTTGTGGTGGCCAAGCAGTGACCTTCTTCAAACATTCCACGTCCCTGAAGCCCACAGGAGTGAGAAAGTGAAGCAAGCAAAGCTGAGAGAGACAGAGGAGGAGGGACAGGGAGACAAGAAAAGATGGCAGGCCTTTCTGATCAGGGACAAGCAAACACAGAGAGTCATCTGCTTGGCATGATTCTGGGCAAGGTGAGCATGCAGACAAGAAGGACCCATCTCCAACTCTGCTTGCTCCGCTCTGGGGATGAACTGAAGCCATGACAGGTTGCCCTCAGGACCCCAACCAGAAACGCAGTATCTTGGGAGAGCACAGCTGGCCACATCCTTGGTGGCGGCAGCCCTGGTCACCGTGGCCAGGTCTCGGCAGGGAAAGTGGCTGCTGATTGGTGGGGAGAGGCACCGAGGCCTGGGAGGGGAGTTGCTGGGATTCCCGCCAGCTCCGCTCGGGGAGGGCACCATGGCCAGTGCTTCTCAGTCCTGAGCACCTGCACAGCCAGTCTGGCAGCAGCTCCGTGCCCAGGAAACTACTCAAAGGACTGAGGTTTCCACATGCATAATCAAGTCTGAAGCCACTGGGATGTTCTATTTTAGTCTTCTAAAATTCAAAAATCAAATGGTATTTAAAGAAAAGGCCAAATATGCACAATGATAAAAAGAACAGCCAGTAGCTAATATTTACTGACTACTTATTCTGCCAGGCTTTACATGTGATCTCTCATTTAGGATCACGATGATCCTGTGGGGAAGGTACCGTACAGGTCAGGCAATGAGGCGTAGAAAGGCCAAGACACAGGTAGAACGGCAGACTGGTAGAGCTGATATTTGAAGTTAGTGCAAGTGACATGGACGCCCTCCCTCTTAATCATTACGCTGTTCTCTCTCCCTAAAATAACAGTGTCTTGTACCTGGCAGCATCTGATGTGTCTCCCAGTGACCCTGCCTCCTGGTACTCACGCCCTCATGCAATCCCTCTCCCTCTGAGCAGGGGTAGGACCTGTGACTTGCTTTGAACCAAAAGAATATGGCAAAGGTGATGGATGTCACTTGTGCAAGCCAGCTACATAGGATTTGACTTCGTCTTGCTAGCAAACTCTCTCAATGGAGTCTCTCTTGCTGGCTTTAAAGTTGCCATGGTGGGGAGGCCCACGTGGCAGTAACAACGGAGGGTGGCCTCCAGCCAACAGCCAGAGAGTAACGGAGGCCCTTAATCTAGAACCACTCAAGGAACGAATTCTGCCAGTAACTGCTTGGAAGCTTAGAAGTGGGTCTTTCCACCGCTGAGATTTCAGGTGAGACCCCAGCCCTGGATGACAACTTGACGACACCTCCGAAGAGACTCTGAAGCTGAGGACCCAGCTAAGCCTGGACTCCTGACCTGCAGAAATGTGCTTTATTTGAAGCCGTCAAGTTTGTGGCAGTTGAACACACAACACTAGGTGAGTAGACATTGACCTTCATAGAAGTTAACTGTACACCAAGCAAAGTATATACATTCTCACTTAATCCTCCAACAGGGCTGTGAGTGGGTGGCATCACCCATATAGAAAAGTGAGGGTCACAATGATTTCAGGTGACCTGAACAAATCTTTACATCTTTATGGGAAAAATCAGAGCACTCTACAAACCTCACCACAAAATCTAGAGAAGCAGACCCCAATTCTGACAGCATCCTGTCTTACCTGAGAAAGTAAAAGAGATAGAACTAGGACACAGAAGTCAGTTCCCGTAAGTGTGCAAATCAGTATAAATAGAAAACCCGAGAGAAGCAGAACTTTCAGACCCAGGAGGCCACCTTTCCTGCCCAGCAGGGAATCACTGAAGAGAGTGCGGGTCAGAGAACAGAAACCACCTTCATACTTGATTTATTTGTTCGAGGCTTAGGGAGTCTATTTCAAATAGACTCCCACTCCCTCTTTGGCACTTTAAATAGAAAGCAGATGTTTCCGGATGGCAAAGTGTTTTTAGGCGGACAATATAACCTACTGTTCCCAGTCTTTTTAGAGCTGAATAAACACCAATTGTTGCTCACTGAACACATTTTGGAATCTGACAGTAACTGTCCTCAAGAATAATTAGACACTCTGCAAAACATGTATGTTTGGAATATGAACACCACTCAGCAGAGAGACCACTCTGGCTTAGAACAAATTCTGGCTCCATGTGAAATGATTCGACAAAGAATTGGCATGACTACTTTTTGAAGAAAAATAATGTTTTAATTTCCAATAATCCCTCACTTGCAATGCTCGGCTCTGGCTGTTTCTAATGCATGCCTGTAAGGCCTTACAATTCTTATTGTTCCTACGTCTACTTGATCCGAATGAAAACAAACCATTCGAACATTATTTCACAGCCATTCAACAGTGTTTCCAGGTGTAGGATGCTCTCATTAGCTTATCTGCCCTGAGTCTTGAACACCTTCAACTCTAACCATCATTTGCACAGCACCAAGAGGAAGGGCTTTCCCACCTTTATGGGTAAGGCCCTGCCCACCCAGCTTCCAAGCTTCCGTGACTATTCCCAGCTCCAGGCGCATTAGAGTGACCCCACAGGCTCCTGACCACCTGGTCCTGCCCCCTCACCAGATGGGCCCTGCTGATTTCCTGCTAGCACTTCCAAACCACCTGCATTTTCATGTGACCATTCACATGACCTTCACTGGGCCTAGAATGTCTTTCTAGGTTGGTCAGAAGAGTTCCTATTAGTCCTTCAAGTCCCACCTTAGCATCTTGAGACACCTAGTTTTTTTTTTTTATCCTCACCCGAGGACATTTTTCCATTTTTTGTTCAGATAGAGTGGGAAGGGGAGAAAGAGAGAGAGAAACATCCATGTGAAAGGGACACATCGAGTGGCTGCCACCAGCACAACCCAAACAGGGCGGGGGACAAACTGCAACTGAGATACGTGCCCTTAGCGGGAACCGAACCTGGGTCTCTCTGGACCACAGGCCGACTCTCTAACTGCTGAGCAAAACCGGCCAGGGCGAGACACCTAGTTTGTGGTCTTAGGGCACAGATCCTGAATTGAACTCCAGTCACGAGACACCAGAAGCATGGGCTCAGCTGGCTCCTCCAGCCCTCTCTCTAGATTGTCAACAGACCCCTCTGCTGGCAGGGTAAAATCCCCAAATCCTAGGACACAGAGCTGGAGAGAAAGGAGATATGAACACGCATTCTTCCATGCAAAGAATCTAACTCATGAGCACATTGCGGTTCTACAGTCGTACAAAATCCCCATAATAAAGTTACCACTGTTTGTAGATAACATCACACATCTAAAACAGCCAAGAAAACCAATTGAAATAAGTGAATATGAAAAATAAAATTCAGTAACATTGACAGGTATACAATTACTAATAAAAAATAAAATTGATAGCCTTCCTAGATATGCAAACAACCAGATAGATAACATAATGGATTTTTAACAATCCCATTTACAGTAGTAACTAAAAAGATGTAATTTCTAAGAATGTACTTAAGAATTATGCAAGCCCTGGCCAGTGTAGCTCATTGGTTGAAGTGTTGTCCTGTGGACTGAAGATTTGATTCCTGGTCAGGGCACATACCCAGATTGTGGGTTCAATCCCCAGTTGGGGCACATTCATGAGGCAACCGATCAATGTTTGTCTCTCACACTGATCTCTCTCTCTTTCTCTCCCCCCCTCTTCCTTCCTCTCTCTCTCTCTCTCTCTCTCTCTCGCTAATCAACGAAAAACATATCCTTGAGTGATGATTGAATTTTGCAAGATCTGTATTTTAAAAATAAATATAACTTCTAAGGCACACAAAAGAAAACTTTAATAAGATATATCCTGCCCTGGCCAGTTTGGCTCAGTGATTAGAGTGTCAGCCTGCGGACCAATGAGTTGCAGGTTCGATTCCAATCAAGGGCACATACCTTGGTTGTGGTTTGTCCCCGGCCTGGCTGGGTTGTGTGGGAGGCAACCAGTCAATGTGTCTCTCTTTTTTTTTTTATCCTCACCTGAGGACACCTTTCCATTTTTTGTTCAGGTACAGTGGGAGGGAGAGAGAGGAACAGAGAAAGAGAGAGAAACATCGATGTGAAAGGAACACATCGAGTGGCTGCCACCCGCACAACCGACCAGGGCCGGGAACAAACTGCAACCGAGGTACGCGCCCTTAGCGGGAACCGAACCCGGGTCTCTCAGGACCGCAGGCCGACGCTCTAACTGCTGAACCAAACCGGCCAGGGCCGATGTGTCTCTCTCACATCGATGTTTCTCTCGCTCTCTCTCTCCCTCCCTCCCACTGTATCTGATGATAAATAAAAAAACGTCCTTGGGTGAGGATTAAAACAAATTTTTTTTAAAAAGACATATCCTGTTTTTAATGGGAAAAGTCAATATAAAGATGTCAATTATCCCTAAATTAATACATTCAGTTAATACAATACAAATATCCACAGGATTATTTTTAGAACTAGACAGATTTATTCATGGGGTAAACTTTCTATGTGAAAGTAGCCAAATAATTCTGAAAATGAAGAGCAATAAGGGGGCTTAGCCATATCAGATATTGAAATATATTATTATAAAGTTACAGCAAGTGACACAAGGAGGTATTAGCAAGTAAACAGACAGATTAATATTACAAAACAGAGTCCAGAAATGGAAGGTCAAGGAATTAAGTATATGATGCAGGCGCACTGCCCATCAGTGGGGACACAGAAATCATTTCACAATCCCTATTACAGCCAAGGGTTAAGCACGCGCTGGGGAAGACCTGCCCTTCTGGACCTAAGCCAGAAGTCCGTCTCCCTGCCACGTCTGAATGCCTCCAACATGGGTCACAGCAGACCCATTCTAGTAAAGTTACTTTCACCTGCCTCAAACTGTCCAGATGAATACACCTCACAAACGAGAGGTCTCATATAGGTTACATTTGTCACAAGTCCTCCTACTCCACTGACAGGGGATTCCCTTTTCACGTCAGGGGCTGGAAAGAGGCAAGTGGCCCTGATGAAGGCTGATGGGCTTTCTCAACAACATTACAGTTTTCCAGAGCCTTCTGCTGGGCTCCTGTGACGTGGGTCTGAGTCTGGGACGGGCTCACAGGCTGAGGGCTGCCCCAGAGGGACCAGAAGACCACTCCCGTGTGCTTTGGACAAGCGTGAGGACTTTCCAGAAGGGGTGATGGTTCCAGAGAAGTGGGTGAGGATCCCAACAGTCAGGAGCGGGAGAGGCAGTTTCAGAAAAGCAAAGCCAGGGTGGAAGGCAAACATTTGCATAGCTGTGAGGTGGGGAGCGTCTCTGAAGACGAAGGCTAGGTCAACAGATTGTGAGAGGACGAGAGCAAGGACAGAATCCAGGGAGAAAATAAAACAGAACTTACCAGCAACATTCAATACCATCTCATGTTCAAAGGGCACCCCTTTACCCCTGCACAGAAAACCCTCTCCTCCTTCCACACACAGACACACGGCCAAGCTCAG
The DNA here is from genome assembly GCF_014108415.1 of Molossus molossus. Taxonomy (NCBI): domain Eukaryota; kingdom Metazoa; phylum Chordata; class Mammalia; order Chiroptera; family Molossidae; genus Molossus; species Molossus molossus. The sequence continues at coordinate 2,550,823 of NW_023425360.1, read as the reverse complement.
AGCCCAGCAAATGTGAAGGGTTTGGCAGGAGAGGTGGAAATGACTCTCCAGGTGTGAGAGGTGTACTCAGGGACCAGCAAGAGCCACTAGGTGGCTACAAGAGGCGGCTGGCAAGAGATAAGACCCAAGGATGGGCCCAACTGAATAGCCATGGACTCTGAATGTCATGCTAAGGAAATCAGTCTTTGCCTTAAGGTCTCCTATCTCCCAACTGTGTGCCATGGAAAATTTATGTCAAAGCTATTTTCTCATCCATATATATTCCAAGATTATACACACACACACACACATTTGCATATATATGAAAAACATTAAATGCACTTGGATAGCTGTTCTTATGTGACATCACCTTTAAGAAACTGTATTCTCTCCCCGAGACTGCGGGAGATCACATGGGAGCTGTGTGATGCACCAACATCTGTCACTTGAACCACACACGGGCCTGTGACCTGCCCTTACAAACCAGCCAGGGCATCGATAGGCACCTTCCAGTCACAGTGTTTCATCTATAGAAGATATCCTGTGTTAGGATGTCAACATACATTCATGATTTTATTCCTCGTATGGTATATTGAACATGCATATGGTAAAAACTAATTCTATCTGAATCTAAGGTTAAAAAAAAGGGGGGGAGGGCTTTAAATAAAAAGCAGTTTTATGATTTGCACACTGTGAACTCCACAAGCCAAGAATCAGAGTCCATCCAAGTGATGTTTTCTAAAAACCAGGTGGCGAGCTGCCCAAGTCTTAACAATTAATGGTTCCTGGAACAGCCTAATTCAGAGCACAGAATATTGCCGAAGGAGCAGCTTCTGTTCTTTTTGCTGTAACATACCTGCACACAGAAAATTTCATACTACACGGCAGTGAAACAAAATACAGAAGACTTTATGCTGTACCTAATGTGAGGATATTACTTGGCAATATTATTCCTAATATTAAGCAGATGTGCTTTTCTTAAAGAAGTGAAACAATAGTGTTCTCAGTTTTAAATGTTGAGGGCTTTTGTATTCAGCTATAGTAAAAATAACATTAGATGTCTGGCCATCTATGATTTTGTTCTTAATAAACTAAAAATAGAACATTCAAGTATAAATGTGAACAATCTTGCAGCCATTAACTCACCTGGGAGGCTACATCTTGCTATCCAATTTTTTTTTTTTTTTTTTTATCCTGACCCGAGGACATTTTTCCATTTTTTTGTTCAGGTAGAGTGGGAGGGAGAGAGAGGAACAGAGAGAGAGGAGAGAAACATCGATGTGAAGGGACACATCGAGTGGCTGCCACCCGCACGACCAACCAGGGCCGGGGACAAACTGCAACCAAGGTACGCGCCCTTAGCGGGAACCGAACCCGGGTCTCTCCAGACCGCAGGCCGACGCTCTAACCGCTGAGCCAAACCGGCCAGGGCTTGCTATCCAATTTAACCAAGAATATGTTTTATCTTATGATCTGTTGATCTCCCAATATCTTAAAATGAGTAAATTGTACCATGGTAAATAAATTCAGGCAGTGCCGATTTTTGAGCAAAGAAGCAGCACAGTCAGAACTATAACTCAGAAGGAACAATTGGCATTTGTACTAAGAATGGATTGAAGGAGAAAGAGACTAGAGGCTAATAAAAAATCACTACACAGCCCTGGCCGGTTTGGCTCAGCAGTTAGAGCGTCAACCTGTGGTCTGGAGAGACCCGGGTTCGGTTCCCGCTAGGGGCATGTACCTCGGTTGCAGTTTGTCCACTCGATGTGTCCCTTTCACGTTGATGTTTCTCTCTCTCTCTCTCTCTCTCTCTCTCCCTCCCTCCCTCCCACTCTATGAACAAAATATTGAAAAATGTCCTCGGGCGAAGATAAAAAAAAAAAAAAATCACTATACAAACGTCCAAGCACAGGAAGAGGAGAGCCTGGCCAGGAGCAGCGGGGACAGAGGAAGAAGCTGGATTTGCAAGGTTTCAAACATGCCATCAGGAGGACTTGTCAATGCATCAGATGTGGCATAAATACCAAAATAAAATAAAACTTTAGTGTTTCAATTGATATCATCAAAGAAACTAAAAAGATAACCCACAAAATTGGAGAAAATATTTGCAAATAATAAGCAATGTGCATCCGGAACATATAAAGAACTCTTAGAACTAAAAAAAAAAAAAAGGGGGGGGGAGCAAATAACCCAATTAAAAAACAGGAAAATAGCCCTGGCCAGTTTGGCTCAGCGGTTAGAGCGTTGGCCTGCGGTCCGGAGAGACCCGGGTTCGGTTCCCGCTAAGGGCACGTACTTCGGTTGCAGTTTGTCCCCGGCCCTGGTTGGTCGTGCGGGTGGCAGCCACTCGATGTGTCCCTTCACATCGATGCTTCTCTCTCTCCCTTCCTCTCTCTCCCTCCCACTCTATCTGTACAAAAAGTGGAAAAATATCCTCGGGTGAGGATAAAAAAAAAAAAACAAAAAACAAAAAAAAAACAGGTAAATAATCTAAACAGACACTATCTCCAAAGAAGAGATACAAATTGCCAATAAGCACATGAAAAGATGCTCAACATCATTAACCATCAAAAAAATGAAAACCCAAATCACCATGAGATACTATTTCACACCTATTAGCTGGGCTATAATGAAAACGACAGACAATAACAAGTGTTGTCAAGAAGGCAGACAAACTGGAACCTCATACACTGCAGGTGGGGATGCAAACTGGAGAAGCTGCTTTGGAGAAACAGTCCCGCGGGTCCTGAAACAGCAGTCCGGGCCCTGGTCTCCTCTGCTGTATTTCTGATGCTGCCATTCCTCCCCTCCTTTCTATCACCCATAAATGCAATCTTTCAGCTGCTGGTACTTCCCTCCCATTCACTTTGCTGTCCTAGGATCCTATTTTTAATGATCTCTCTATTATCATTTTAATAGATTCTGGGAGGAAAAAATATAAATAAATACATGTGCTGAATCCTCCACCTTCAATGCTAAATTAATCTCATTCTTTTTTCAGTTATAACGTGCATATGCGTGAAAGATAACAGACATTCCAGTCTAAGCCCCTTGCCCACGAGCCCCTCCTGGCAGGAGGGGAGGGCACAGGGCTCCATCCAGCTTTCCCCACCTTCCCTCCTCTGACACACAGACCCCCCTCCTGTGAGCACCGCTGCTCACGACACAGATCTGCTAGCACAAGTGAGGGGACTGGCAAACTGCATGTGGGTCTCCTCTTTCCAGGACTTTCTTCCCCTCTTTTTTTAAAGGGGGGCGGGGGATGGAGAAAGAGAGAGAGGAAACATCCATGTGAAGGAGACACATTGATTGGGTGCCTCCTGCATGCCCTTGATTAGGGCCAGAGATTGAACCTGCAACCCAGGTATGTGCCCTTGACCAGGAATCGAACCCGTCACACTTTGGTACTTGGCCTACGCTCTAACCACTGAGCAACTCCGGCCAGGGCTCCAGGACTTTTTAAAAAGCAAATTACTGTGTGGCCTTCTCTATAATGCCAGATTACATAAATTGAGGTATTAAATAAAGAGAATGTTCAACTTTAAACCAAGGACATCTTCTGCAGGTTCCATCAGCCCAAGGGGACCTTTTTACTCAAAAGCAAAGCCTGCATGATACATCCCTGCTTTACAAAGGCTCAAGTTTAAAAATAAACATGGGCATTAGCAGGACCACAAAAATAGTGCCACCGCTCCACGGAGCCCTCAGCACTAGGTGTGTGCTTACACAGAAGGAGCCGAGCAAGGCACGTTCAATCCAAAGTAAGCCCTTGTGGACTTCAAACAAGTGACACACGAGTGAAGAATACCTCTTTTGTGCTTTATTCCCTTGTACTACACCCTGTCAACCTCACCCCATTCAAACCAACCACAGGCGCCCACCCTGTCCACTTTTCACAAACAGGCTGTGCAGAGAGAAATCCAGGTCCTCGCCCAGCCTTGTCTCCACCTGACTCTGTGGCCTCCTCCCCATCAGTCCCTTACCCAACTGACAGGCTTTACCCAATCTGCCTTCTGGTAAGCTGAGCCTCCCCCTGGAATGCCTCTTACTGGTCCCCTGGCTCAGCCCACCTTCACTGGTCAGAATCCTACGTTCTTCAAGGTGAAGTGCAAATTGGTCACCTTTTCCAGCAGAGGTACCGGCTTTAGCACCAGACCGATTCTCTCCCTGGAGCCCAGCTCCTCTGAGGTCCTCATATATTCTGCCTTGTCCTTGGGTAGCTATAGACGTGTCACACCCTCCAAATTGGGCCATAAGCCCCCTGGGGCAGAGATCAGGTGTTCACTCCTAGAGCCCCTGCAGCACTTGAGAGATGAAGCACTTGAAGTGTGGCCAGAAGCTCTGTGGGAACCCAAGTTGCAGAGGCCCAGAGTGACCAGCTGCCAGCTAGTGGGACCCTGCATAATCCCACAAGGCCAACAAGCAGATTTTTTTTTTCCCGTTGCGGAGCGGGGAAAGCCTTCTCTCCAGCAGGACTCCTCGGTAATGTATTACACACACGCTGAGCTGTATTGACTCACTCAGCTCCAGGCTGAACCAGCACAACTGGAGGCCCAGATTATGCCTCCCCACCAGCAACCTCCTCCCTCTACCTCAGTGTGCTGCACGAATGACCTTTCCCATGTGCTCTGCCTGGCCTGGAAGAAGCTGTGAGCTCAGGGGCTGTGACTACATCAGATGCCATGTGGAGCCTGGCACCCAGAAGACGTGTCTAACAGAGGGCGAGAGAGAGGGGTGCACAGAGAGAGGGACCAACAGGGGGCAGGAGCACACATCCCGCAAGAATCCTTCACACTTCTTTGGGTTTGGAGGGAAAGCGTGCAGAGTGCTGGAAGGCCTGCGGTCGATAGAAATAAATGACTAGAGGAAGAATGCTGTGTTTCCCCGTCACTCTGGGAAGTGCTCTGGCTCCTGTGTGGGCAGCAGGTTATGATGAATCAGATATGGGGCCACAGTACTGGATCTGCGACAGTTTCTTCTCCGTTTTGGAAAAGGTCCGATGCTTGACTTTCAGCGGACGAGAGGAGGCAGCCAGCAGGTGTCAGACAGCTGGCCCCGGAACAGCCCGTGCTCGTTCCCATGCTCCAAGGACACGTCGCCTGGCTCCTCCAAAGGGCCAGATGGTGTGTGTAGACTTCTCCCCACTTCGTGTTTACTTCTCCTGGTGCTCTGCTTCAGCCTTCCATCCTCAGACTCACGGGTTTCCACGCACGGTTACATCTTCAGAGCAATTCCTGTTCTTCCACTAAGAGGTCTGGTTTTTACATGGGAAATGCCTTTCCATGCATACAGCAATGATGCAATCCTCAGCACCCAGCTCTCAGCAGTGCCTGCAAGGTATTTCCTGGATGTTCTAACGCGTATTAACTGTGTGCTTCCATCATGCTGGGCACTGACATACGTATGGCACCCAACTGTCCCAAGTACCTTGAGAAATCAGTCTGTGTCTGTCTTCATTCCACAAAGGAAAACAGAAAAGGGGGAAAGATTAAGTCAGTTGCCCGAAGCCACACAGAGCTATTAAGTTGAGTCACCTAAGTCATCTAGCCCAACACATGCACTAGGCTCCTTTGCACCCTCCCCCTGAGCCTATCACCAGTGATGCCCACACCTGTTCTACTGACCCTCCTTCCCAGACTACTGCTTTGCTCTCCCCCCTACCACGTCCAGGCTGAAGCACCCTTGAGCTGCTCAGCAGGTCTATAAGCAAAGAGGTTCATGCTTACCCATCCCTTACCAAGGCTATCATCCCAGGCCTTAAGTCATATCCGGAAATCCCAATCCTGCTCACCAACAGCATCCTCACAGCCTTTCCCCAAGTCCCAACAGTCAGCACAGAGCACAGAAAATACTTCCTGAGTTCCCCAAACCTCAGGTTCCTGCCCAAGGGTTCACAGCCCTAAAAGTGCCTCTCCGGCCTATCTGAACCATGTTGATCAATCACCCGATCAGTAAGTCAGGGCAGCAGGCAGCAGCTGGCAGACCTGGAGCTTCAACGGCCAGCCTCCTGGGTGGCCACTGAGAGTCTCCATCTGGCCCCTGGGGTTTCAGGTCTCTTTCTACCGAAGCAATGGACAGACACCTCGGGAAACCCTGACCCGTGAGCCAGGACCCGCCTTTCTGTGCAGCCCTAGAGGGTTCCTGCTCAGTCTTGGCCTCCTCTGGACCACATCTCCCCACGTGTTGCCCCCTCAAACAGCACGTGCTCGGGGAGTCAAGATTCTGCACCCAGTTCTAATCATCTGAGACACCAGCTGGGTGTCCTATACTTCAGCTCAACTCGGATGCTGTCTACTTGGAGAAAGCACCAGAACCCACGGGTTAAAAGCTCAGTCTCACAAGACTGCCTCCGTATCAGACAAATCACCAAGTCCAGGTGGTCACCTGTGCTTTTGACTGATTGGTTAGAATCAGAGATTCCAATGGACCCCTCCTTGGGTTCTATTCATTTGCAGGAACATTTTACTTACGAGGTCACCAATTTATTAGAAAGGGTACAACTCGAGAACGGCCAGATGGAAGCGAGGCGCAGGGCAAGGCGAGGGGAAAGGGGTGGAGCTCCCTGGCTCTCTGGCACACCACTCTCCCCAAATCCCATGTGTTCACAGAGGCTCATTACGTAGGTACCACCAATTAAATCACTGGCCACGGGCATCGTTCAACCTCCAGCCCCTCTCCCTTCCAGGAAGGGGTAGCTGGGGGGCAGTGAAAGTTCCAACCCTCTAACCACAGGGCAAGCAGCCCACCCCAGGTGCTTTCCCAAAGACACCTCATTAACATAACAAGAGACACCTTGCTCACTCTCACCCAGCAGATTCCAAGGGTTTTCGGAGTCCACTGCCAGGACTGGGAGGAAGATCAAATATAGGTATTTCTTGTTATAAACCACCGTGTCACCAAAGCCTGGCCATTCCAGACCAGACACCCCTGCCCTCTGCCCTCTGCCCTCTGCCCTCACAGAGCCTGTGACCCTGCAGAGCACTCCCCACGCCTGAGCCTCCAGGCTCCTCACTGACCCGCCAGACAATTCTCTTCCCTCCTCTCTAAAATCTCCATCTTTGAATCTCTTGTCGTCAGACTGTCATCTACTACCCCTCAGTGCTGCTGTCTCCACAACCTCTGTGTGACTCCTCCTCATTTCTCCATGAGTTTAGCTCCTGGATCATTACCATCTCTCATACACTATGGCTTCTCTTGATTCTCAATCATTTCGATACACACTGCTGACCCCACCAGCTGGCCCACCGGAACTTCTTCCCCTCTCCCTCAACCTCCCCAATTCCCTGTCATAACCATCATTTATCCTTCACTCCAATCCATCTATCTTCATTTCATGTGTCCCACTCTGCAACTGGCACACACACCCCCCACCTGGCCACCCCACACTCCCAATCACCTTTACCTACCTCTGCTTCCCAGGGCAACTTTTGTTTTCTAACATGCCAGAAAATGTACTTGCTTGTTATATTTTTACTTATCATGTGTCTCATTAGAATGTAAGCTTCCTGAAGGCAGGGGCTCATCTGTCTGGTTCGCTGATCTCCCTAACATCATGGACAGTGCCTAGCACGCACTGCTCAACAAATACTTGAATGGATTACTTTTACAATGACTCAATAGCCATTTTCCCTGCTATACTGTAGCTCTACAAGGACAAGGGCCAAATCATCTTACTCACCCTGGAAGCACTCAATAAATACTACTTAACTGACTGAAGGAAGGAACAAAGTTAGGATGTAAGACGGAGTCTGCTGCTTGCCCGGCAGCTTCCACCTGAACTGCGTGGAAGCAGTTTTGTTGTCGCTGGCTGCCACCTGAACACGGCGACCTAAATAAAGCTGGTGATTCTAATAAGCTCAAGCAGAAAACACCAGAAGACCTTGGGCATCGAGGTCTGAACGCATATAGTGGTTTCTGCCTCCAACATGCAAATGAATATTTGATCCCATGAATGTGGGGAAAATTGCTTTTATCTGTTCCAGTGGCAGCATAAAAAATGTTCCTTCTAAAAACAGATTGCCTAGCCCAGCAGGTGTGGCTCAGTGGTTGAGCATCGACCCATGCACCAAGAGGTCGCCAGTTCGATTCCCAGTCAGGGCACATGCCCAGGTTGTGGGCCCGATCCCCAGCGGGGGGCATGCAGGAGGCGGCCAATCAATGTTCTCTGTCATCAATGTTTCTATCTCTCTCTCCCTCTCCCTTCCTCTCTCTCTAAAAATCAATCAATAAAAAATAATAATAAAATAAAAACAGATTGCCTGGAAGACCCTCAACTGTCAACTTCTTCCTGCAAAAGACACTTAACTAGACCCTGTCTAGGGTTCAGATCGCCTTTCCGTCTGACTTCCTCTTCGAGCTGCACCCGAGACCCACTAGGCTACTTCAGCTGTTACTGGGTAAGAGATTTGCTCTAGGAAACAAAGACAAACAAACTAAACAAAACTAAATTTTGTAAGGTGTACAGAGAGAAATCAGCCTCAGGCTGACCTCTTTCCTAGGACGGAGGGGCTTGAGTGACGTGCTCTGTGACTGGGGAACCAGCTCCGAAACCGCTTCACTAAAGCACCTTCTTGCTCACTTTCCAGCAGGCCCAGCGCAGCCAGGAGAGGCCCAGCTACAGCAAAGCAGCTGCAGCATGTGGCAAACAGACAGACAGAAACCACTCTGTGCGTTTTTGAGACAAACAATGCAGGTACACACCTGGAGCATGAACCCTGACGACTATGGGAGACTGGGAAAGGAGTGTGGAAAAATTCTGATTCATGGCCCGAAAGAAAAGTGAGCAAAATGGTCTCTGGAGAGCTTATACCCCTCTTGTGTCAACATTAATATCGATACAACTAATCTGATGTAGACCCAGCCTAACAGGTTTATTTGAGATTTAGATTCCTATTATGTTATCTGAATAATGTCTTGATAGATGTGATCACAACCTGCAATTCAGCAGGACTGCATGTTGAAGTCATTCTGAGAACCTCTACTGAAATCTGAGAAACAGGACCAGGGGGAACTGGGAGACAGAAGGACGTGAAAGGGAGACAAAGGAATGGCTCAGCAGATTATTGGTGAGAAATCTGCAGGAAACCCAGAGGACTGTGTGAATGGCCAGGCGATCCTATCAGAGCAAATCTCTACTTTTAGCCCCTGCCCCTGCCCCTGCCCCTGCCCTCTGAAAGGCAGGCTAATGGAACCTTCTTGAGCCTCGTCTCTGCTTTTCTTTTAAACCTCAAGTTGTACTTTTGAAACAAAGGTTGTTTTCCTCATGGAATTGTAAAAGTCTTGCAGAGTGTGAACCTCAGAGCCAGACAACTTATATAACCACCAGTCCCACTCTGTTCTGGCTGTGTGATCTTAATCAAGTCACTTAACCTCTCTGAACTCATTTCTTCATCCATAAAACATGAAGCCTAAATGATACGATGCATATCAATAATCAATCAATATTAGTTCCCTTCCCCCGGCAGAAGGCACTCTCTACAGGAGCCAAGTGAGACTCCACACGGACCACCCGACTTGACCCACTGTCTGTTCAGCATACTATTCCGTGGCCTCAGAGAAACAGAGCATATGCGCCGGAGAACGGCAGACACCCGGGAAATAATCGGCCAGATCTGTGATGTCACCATTATCCTGAGGGGAGGGTCTTCTGCCAGGAGATAAAGTAACCTTCTCTTTCCTGCACAGATGAAAAATGTCCACCAAGTACACACAGAAACCAGTGCCAATGCTGTACTGGTTGGGGGGACACACACTTGGTCCGAGGCCACAGTCATCCCTCGTGGCAGTCACGTGGCAGCGAAGGGATACTTAAGACCAACTAAGAATTCATGGGCGATATAAACATGAGGAATGAATACAGCCCCTGGGGGAAACCTGCAGGCCCCCTTCCTCCTTGTTTGTGACATTTCCAGGGTTGTGCCAATTTCACCAAGTGCTTGAAAGGCAGATGTGTGAAGCTGCGTCAATTTTTCTACACAAACAACTTCTTTGGACACCTGCCCAAGCTCTCCCCTCGAGAGAGAGGCTCCGGGGGCTGCAGTGTGACCAGGCCTGGCCCACACTCCATTCTCAGTGAACTCCACTTAATTATTTAAGGAATGAGGCATTGTTTCCTTTGCAGGCAAAGCATTCTGAACATTTAAAATGCATGGGAGACGCCAAGGAGTGGCTTTTTTTAGCTTCCTCCCTTGAAGCAAGTGATATAGCTTTCAATCAAGCTGTGGGATTCCAATTCCAGTTTTCCAGAATATTCCATCCTTGGTGAGGTATGCCTGCTTTAAAAGAAAAAAACTGAGAGGAGAGAACAACAGAAATAAAAGGGGGCAGGAAGCTCTGACAAAGCTAAACTTGATGAAGTACCAGTTTTGTCCCATGGGAGTCACTTTTAAATTTAGCAAATTTATCTGATTCTGTTGGTGTCAAAGCGAGGTGGGAGGCCGCCCATCACTTGGGAACGCACTGCGTGCCGGGCGTGCAGAGCCCCCTCCCTCTCAGAGATAACGCTGTGCTCAAGCCAGACCCGCAAGTCCACTTCAGCGCTCCTGTCACCCCGCTCCACCTCAGGAGGGACCCACATCTAGCTGGTGACTGAGGGCATGAGGTGTGGGGAGGGGCGGAGCACACCCAAGGCAAGGCCATAGGAACATGGTTCCCATACCACAGAGGGCTGATTGAGGCCCCCAGAGGTGCAGGGTCCACTCCCTGAGATGATATTGAATGTGCTGTCTCCAGAAAGGAGGTCAGGGTTCTAGGGACCTCTGCACCTCAGAGCTGCACACCTGAGCACCTGCAAGGGCTTTGTTGCTCCAGGAAACCTCAGCCCTCAAGAGTCTGCCTGAGGACGTGGGAACCCCAGTAACACCCAAAGCTATTTACTCCTCAGAACAAGGTTTAGACAAAGCTTTTGCATAGAAAACATCACAGGCCACCTCCTTCTGTCACCTGCCCTGTGCACACTCCACCTGTGACATCTGCTCTCAGGCTCCCTCAGGCACACACAGAGCCAAACCCAGGCTCCCTCTGCTCCCTCCCAGTGATCTGAGTTCCCCCAGTTGAGTTCACTCAGAGCAAGCCCTCCCGTCCCCAAATGGCAGCTGGTCATCTCTCCTTCCCTTACCCCCATGTCTTGGGCAAGTTCTCCCTTCTCTAAGCTAAAATGCCCAAATTCATTAACCAAGTGGTTCTAATCTCTTTTGGGTTAAGGACCCTTTGAAAGTCTGATAAAAACTATTGACACACCCTCCCCAGAAATGCACATATGGATGTACAATTCTCCACACACCTGGGGCAGGGGTGTTCACAGACTCCCTACGCTGTATCTGGAGGCCCCACTTGAAGAAACCATCCTTCAAATCATCCTCACAGACCCATGTTCAGATCCCTCCCTCTCTGCTCTCCCTCCTCCAAATATCCCTCCACTCTAAATGTGGATCAACTCAGGCGCCAGAACCAAATACCACATTCTAGATGCCGAGGGAAGCAGACCATCGCCCCTTTATACCCTACTACAGCTATTGCACACTGCGACCAGGGTCTTCCACGTTGTAGTGACTGGGACAGCCACATCACCAGGCTGACTCACACGGAGCTCACCGTCAGCTCACAATCCCCAAGTCCTACCCATGCTCAGAAAGATATGCCCTGCTCCAGACCCCAATACACAAACACCTCCCACCCCCTTACCTCAGGGAGAGACCACACCCTCCCAGTCACCCAACATCACTCAGGCTCTTGGGACCTCCCTGCTCTGTTCATGCACGAATCTCCGTCCCACACTGGCCTTCCCTCCCAGGGCTCACTGAGCTCCTTGAAGTCAGCAGGTGCCAGCTGCCCAGCCAGCACACCCGCAGGTCCATGCCTGACGGACACCAGGCGGCCCTGAGGAGACCCTCTCGCCGCACACACAGCTGACTGGCTCCTCTCCCCTCCCACAGAAGCAGAACACAAGAGGTCAGGGTGGCCAGTGTCCTTGTGCCTCCCCCACCCCCGCAGGTGGCTCTCTTCATGCAGCTGGAGGCCAGGCCATGACAGTCACCTGCTTCCCACCCAGCCTCCAACTCATTTCCTGCCATTGGTCAGGGTTTCAGTCCCAGGCCCAGCTTCTTCCTCTGCCTAACGCCTGCCACTGTCACCATCCATGTGGATGACCCCCAACATCCCGGACAAAGTTCCTTCACCTCCACGAAAATGCCTCCATCCCAAGGCCCCTGCGGTAACTCCGGCCCCTCCCACAGCCTCACCAGGACCCTCATCTACAGGAACGCACCGTCTCAGAGTGTGAATCTCCAGCCCCCTGCTTCCTGCCCACACCTCCCATCCCTCCAGCGCACTGAGGTGGCCCCGCCTCAGAGTCCCTCCACTCACAGGCCCACCATCAATCACCCACCTCCTGGCTGCCCCCATGGTCTCTACAGCTCTCACTGTTACCAGTCCATCAGAACACCCCGCCACCGTGGCCTGATGCTTCTTGCTCTCTGCCTCCTCATACCCACACCCAAGCCACTGGGCAACATCACCAAACTGGGTGGACAAGTTTCACTTTAAATGCATGTTCTCTGACCTCAAACTGTCACTCTGCCACACTCCACAAGCCTGGGTTTCTCTAGCCGCCTTGCCACCCACTCCCAGACAATTTCACACCTCCTCCTCCTCAGACTTCCCACACCCTGTCCTCCGCCCATGCTCTCAGGGAATAGCCTGCCTTGGACTTCATGGAGCAAACAGGAGCCATGGGCTGGGGCTCATGCATCTTGCACCACACCCAAGCCTGCCTGCCTGTGTCTGCCCCCTCCATGGCCTCCTTCCTGCCTTTCCAGGAGAGGGTGCCTCCTTCTCGCCCTTGGAGGGACAATTCTTCCGCTGGTCCTGGACCCACAGTTCTCATCTTCTCCAGGCTTTGGCTCCTCTGTCATCCCTTCTTCTGGGGCAGCATTCCTGTCGACATCCACACATGCTGGAGTTCTATCTTAACTATATTCTCCCTCTGCCTACAGCCTCCTGTGTTAGTGTCCTGTTTCTCTGCTTCCTTTACAGTCAACTTCTTGAAAAAGTGGTCCACATATGCCCATAAGTGCCTTTTTCAGCCTCCCATTCATCTTCTATCCACCTGGCTCCTGGCTCCACCTTGCCGCTGAGCTGGTTCAGATCAGGGCCACCAGCATCCACCATGTTGCCCAGTCCCCAGCCACGTCTCAGCAGCACTCAGCACCAATGCCCAAGCCCTCCTCTTTGAGACACTCCTCCATCAGCCACCTTGCCGCCACCACCCACTTTCCTCCTCCCTCACTAACCACACCTCCTCCAACTTCTCAGCTGGCTGCTCTTCCTTGATGCACCTAAACACAGTGGGTGCTCCAAGCTCCCGAGCCCTCTCCTCCTCTGCCTACCTGTCTCGGTCATGACCTCACCCAGTGTCTGCAGTCTGACCTCTGCTGAGCCCCAGACGCACATAATTCACTGCCTCCTCCCCAGCTCCACGCACCACCTCAAGCTCACCATGTGGATACCTGAACTCGATCCTCTCACCCCACTCCAAATCTTCCCCTCCAGCTTCCCCACATCTACTAGATGCTTAAACCGAAAACCAAAGGAGTCGTCTGTAGGTCCTCCTCTCCCTCATCCCTTACCCCGATGTAATCCCTCTGCAAGTTCCAGCAAACCCACACCCAAAACATTTGTGGAACCCGTCCACTTCTCTCCTTCTCCTCTTCAGCCTTCTCAGCCCCAGCCAGTCCTCTGTCCCTGAATGCCAGGGACCGTCACTGGCCTCCTTGCTTCACTCCCTGTCCCTTTCTACCCCATTCTCACAGAGCGCCAAAGCAGTCTCCTTGACACAGAAGAAGGGTTGCACGGCAGCCCCGTCTCACAGCATCCCAGACAGCAGCCACGCCACCGCCGACTCCAGCCCCCCACTTCCCTCCAGCCCCACACTGCGTTCTCTCTCCTCCCTGTGGCCATCCAGCCACGAAGGTCTGATTTTAACCTCTGGAACATTTCGGGCAGCTCCTTCCCACTCGAGGTCGCTGCGCCTGTTCCTCCCTCCACCTAGAAGGTTGTTTTGCTCTTCTCTTGAGGTAACATCTTCAATGCCACCTCTTCAGAGAGGCATCTGCACCACACATTCTAACACTGGTCTCAGCCTCTGCTCTTTCCCCACGCAGCCCTGAGCACAGCTTGCAGCTATTTTATTTGTGGATCCATTTCCAGGTGTCTTTGGGGAGGGGGAGGGCGGCAGAGACAGGTAGGGTGTCTGTTTCCCTTGCTAGAATGTAAACTGCATAGGAAGAGGAACCATATCTGATTTACTCACCACTGATTACATGTTGAAATAGTAATATTTTGGATATGTTGGGTTAAAATACATTAAAATTCATTTCATCTGTTTCTTTTTTTTTTTTTTTTTTTATCCTCGCCCGAGGACATTTTTCCATTTTTTGTTCAGATAGAGCGGGAGGGAGAGAGAGGAAGAGAGAGAGAGAGAGAGAAACATCGATGTGAAAGGGACACATCGAGTGGCTGCCACCCGCACGACCAACCAGGGCCGGGGACAAACTGCAACCGAGGTACATGCCCTTAGCGCGAACCGAACCCGGGTCTCTCTGGACCGCAGGCCGACGCTCCAACCGCTGAGCCAAACCGGCCAGGGCTCATCTGTTTCTTTTACTTTTTTAATGTGTGTACGACTAGAACACGTAAAATTACGTAAGTGGTACTCATATTTCCATTAGCCTGTACTGGTCTGGTTGGTGAGGGTGGGGGAGATGTATATTATGATAATATGTTGACCTAACATTGTATTATAAGTAAAAGTCTTATGTGATAAACAATATAAAGAGGCCTGGGCCAACTATTCAGGGCAACACAGAAGACAGGCAGATCAGGCTAGGTGATAGAGGCTTGAAATGCCAAACCAGTGAGGATGAAGCCATGAATCACTGCCACTCCGACGGATGCCTAGCAAGTAGCTTACATCAAACACCCAATATGTGCACGATCTGAAAGCTAACACAGGAATGACAGAGGATGTGTTCCAACAAGACCTCACAGCAAACACCCTGATCCCCTCCCAAGGGCAGTGGATTCCGGGCCTGTGTCAATGGGCACAGAACAGGTGTTCTTGTCCTCACAAGACGCGATGCTCCCATCTCCTCCTTTCCCTTCTCATACTCAGAAGAATCAGACTCATTGAAATAAGTGAGGGTTTGTACAGTTTGGTTTCTCTGACCATCTCAACCTGGGGCCAGTGTGAGCCTCACTGAGTGGGGTGCGGGGAGAGGGATGTGTAGAAGCAATCACCCCATCTTCCACGGGACACGCTAAGTCAGAGGATGTTCAGGGAAGAGTGCAGATAAGCCGCCCCGACTCTGCCTCTGCCCTCAGGCTCTGAGCTCACCTTCCAAATCACCACATTACCGTCATTTCCTCCAACAGATTATATACCCCCATGGAGCAAAGAAACCCACTTCTCACAGAGGTTAATAAACTTACAAATCTCATTACTCAAGGAGGTCATGCTAGCAATAATTTCAATGCATTTTTTAGAAAGGGTCTGGAAGTTATTAACAGAACAATGACTGGCTACTTAGAGAAGCAAGGGCAGAAAGGGGACTGATGGGGATAGAGCGGGTGCTTCCCCCTCCCATGCAGTGTCCCCCAGGGCTGTGGGTGGCAGTGCACTTGGAGTCTAACCAGAGTGAGCCACAGATGCATGCCCACCATCTGGTGTGGGACTGCTCACCTCTGTTCCTGCTCCCAGGTCTAGCTGTGGCGACTAGCACCTTTAAAACCCTTGTTCTTTTTTTTTTTTATCCTCACCCGAGGACATTTTTCCAATTTTTGTACAGATAGAGCGGGAGGGAGAGAGAGAGAGAGAGAAACATCGACGTGAAAGGGACACATCGAGTGGCTGCCACCCGCACAACCAACCAGGGCCGGGGACAAACTGCAACCGAGGTACGTGCCCTTAGCGGGAACCAAACCCAGGTCTCTCCGGACCGCAGGCCGACGCTCTAACCGCTGAGCCAAACCGGCCAGGGCAAAACCCATGTTCTTAAATCTCCAACTGGCCCCTCGGGGTCACTCAAAAACTTATTTACCCCAACCCCACAAGCAGCTACATAAAATAATTTCCTTTCCTTCTGATCCACCCAATTCTCAGATCAACTCCTTAGCTCACACTAAGAAGGAAGAGCCAGCTGGCCCAGCCCCTTCATCCACTTCCCACCAGAGCCTCCAAATCCGTGTGCCCACACCTTGCCCATCTCAGGATGCTGCTTGTCCTCTTCTGGAGGTTGACTCCTCCTCTAAGCTCTTGCTTTAGTTCCCTCCTGCCCACAACCTCACTGACTCTCATCTTTCCCTAGTATCTTTAATCTCCTCTTCTTTTTTTTTTTACCTTATACTCCCAACATGCTCAACTTACAAAACAAAAATCCACCTTCCTTCTACACTGATACACCTTCAAGCTCAAGCTCACCTTCATCTTCAGCCAGACTTCTCTATTCCCTCACCACACTCACTCCTTAAACCGCCTGCAAATGGATTTGTGCTGTCACACTTCGCTAGAGCTGCTCTTAAAATCCAGTGGTGCCCTGACACTCCCAACGCACAGCAGTATTTAACAGCCGTGCACCGTGGGCCACCCCCAACCCTGAGCTTCCTAAGGACTTCGCTCCTGTTGAGCACACGCCCTTTCAGCCTCCTCCCCTCTGGCTTCTACAACATGTCTCTCCTCCAGCCCTCCTCCTTCTCATCACCCCTCAATCTCATCCACTGGCTTCTTTTCCTTCTCTTCAACCACAGTCCTCTCCTAGAGCTCCCTCTTCATCTCCGATTCCATCTTAACTGCTGAGCTGAATTTCTACTCACAAGTGGAAATCCACCATATCCACCGAAAACTAAAATCTCATTATTAACCCCACCCCCAAACTGTATCTCCTCTTGTGCTCCCAGCCTCAGTCAATGATACCACCGTCAGCTCAGTCACTCAGTCTATAAACATGAGAATAGCCAGCAACTTAGCCTCTCTCTTTCTCTCAGCTCAGCCATGGGCAGCTCTCTCACCTAAATGCCTCCCACTACCCCCCACCAAACTCCTATTCATCCTTCAAGACTCAGTTCAAAGGTCACCTCCTTTAAGTAGCCTTCTCTTGAAGAGTTAAACATGTTATTTTTGTTCACTGCCCTGATTACCTGCTCACCATCCATCTCCCGCAGGAAGACCTGCCAGCCCAGAAAAGGTGCTCAATGGCTAGGTCAAGGTCATTGTTCAAAGGGTCTGGAAAGCTGATAAACAGATGAAGGGTGATCAGAAAGGAGTTCAGATCCATGTGAGTAGACAAGAGTTAAGAGATGTGAGACCCTGAAACCTACCAGTGTATAGTCTACTTGGTCCCTGGTTCTGTATCCCCCATGTTGACCCATTAGGTAATGGCTGTTGATATCCACCTGCCCCACCGAACTGTAAGCATCACGGGGCCACAGACGCTCATCACTGTGTTCCTGGCACCTACAACAGTGCCTGACACCAGGTAGAAGATCACTGTTTCTTGAATGAATGAGCAAATAAATATACAAATAATCAAATGAAGGGTTCTCTGACCAGCGAAACAAATCCTTAGTTTGATTCCCACAATGGGGAGCAATCCTTCTCTTTTTTTGTCCACCTTTGCATCTCCCCATGTAAGCAACTGGTTGGCAGACTGGTTTTCTTGTTGGCATATGTGGGTCAGCTCTCCTGACCTTACCCGCCCTCTGGCCTATGACAGTCCTCCACCAACACTACCTGAGAGGCTTAGTGATAAGAGGCAAGGCTGGGTCACAATGACAGGCACTGCTCAGGACTGTGAATGAGCAGCTGAGGACTGGGGCGTACCCAAGGGGATTAAAGACAAGAGATTGACTATCTCCAACCATGTACTGCAGAAGGTACCTCAGGGGTCACCTGCCAACCTCCCACCCAAAGCAGAGATGATGATGATGATGGTGGTGGTGGTGGTGGTGAGAAACTTGGCTACCACTCACTGAGTACTTATGTATGTGAAAGGCATCGTGCTAAATGTTTACACACATTTTCTCCCTCAGTCATCTCAATCACTGAACAGATAAAGCTTAGAGAGATGACTTGTCCAAGCTCACACAGCCAGCCAGGGGGCTGCAGTCTGACCTGTCTGTACTTCACCATCCTCCCCGGCGCCCCCCCACAAGGGGCCCCCCATGACAATCAACTCACCCCTTGGTGAGACAGTCAGTTCTATCTTCAGTCTGCACAGAAGAGTTAGAGAACTTTGCCTTTGACCCACTGAGCTGAAACCTGCCTGGATGCTACCTCCACTGGGTATTCCTTTTCCTGCCCTTTGGAGCCTCCACTCCTTTTCCCTACGAGGACCTTCTCCGTCACCCTCCTGCCCCAAGACAACAGAAGCCAAAGCAACTTTCCTTTTCCCCATTTATCTGAACAACTCCAATTAAAAGCTTTTCCAATTAAAGACCCCAAAAGGGATCCAATGCCCAGGCAGCAGGGTCTGCAATATTCCTCACTAATTGGATCCCTGTGGATGCCTCCCAACCCCATAACTGACAGAAGAAACTCCCCCTAGGGCTGAGTGAGAACAAAGGGCTGCCGGGTGGGCCAGTCCCCCTGGTAATCTGGGCCAAGAGTTCCCCAGCTCCAGGCAAAGAGATAGGGGCCTGCCCAAGCCCTTCCGGTGGCTGGGACCTAGCCTCAATTCAGCTGGGAGGCACCTGCATGCTAAAGGATTTATTTTTTTTAAGGAGGGTATGAGGGTGTGGTTAGACTCATTTGAGCTCTCCACTTATTCCTCTACTTCTTTTTTAAATCGTCACCTGAGGATATTTTTCCATCTATCTTCAGATAGAATGGAAGGGAGGGACAGACAGAGAGAGAAAACATTGATGTGCAAGAGATATCGATTGGTTGCCTCCCGCAGGACCCTGACCAGGGCCAGGGACCGAAATGCAACCAAGGTACGTGCCCTTGACTGAAATTGAACCCGAGATTCTTTGGTCTGCGGGCCAACACTCTAACCGCCAAGCCAAACTGGCCAGGGATTCTTCTTTCTTTTTATTTTTTAAAAGAATAGTAGTTTATTCTTTCTTTTTATTTTTTAAAAGAATAGTAGTTTATTGATTTTTAGAGGCGAGTAAGGGAAAGGGAGAAAGAGAAAGAGAAAGAGACCAATGGAAGCATCGATCTGCTACTTCCTGCACACCTCCTACCAGGGATCAAGCCTGCAACTTGGGAATGTGCCCTGACCAGGAGCTGAACCAGCAACCTTTTGGTGCATGGGACCATACCCAACCAACTGAGCCACACTGGCCAGGGCACTAAAGGATTTCTTAAAGGATGGCTCTAGGTTAACTGGTGGTAATGCCTTATCCTAAGTTTTTCTGCAGAGAGGGGACACCATGGTCCCTAATTCCTCAAAGAAATAATAATAAGACTATCACCCAGGCTTGTAAATAAAAATGTTTTTTTTTTAAAAATCTCTCTAGTTGTTGACAAATGTCTAAATGTGTTCCCCACAAGCATATTTTTATTCTAACAGGCTAATTTGAAATACAATTTAAATAAATGCTACCAGAATGATAACATGTCACTAAGAGAACTAATGAAGATTTTGTCATACATTTAGCATAGGCTTCCAACCTGACGCTCCTCCCACACAAAGCACACCCCACTAGGAGGCTGGTTCCTGATGCCAGTACTCATCTCCCAACCTATAAATATGACTTGGGGGCAGCCTGTGTGCGCAACACCTGGACATGCAGACACACAGCAAGCCATGCTTAAGGACCAGTATATCACAACCAACCCAAATCAGAGGTTCTGGCCCTGAATTCCTTATCATGCTTCGTTTTGCTCCATTTATTTTCATTGGGAAAAGAAAAGACAAAATCTAACTCTCAAGATCTTTAAGGTCAGGACTTGATAACACCTGAGATTTCTAATATTCTGGAAAACGCTTTCTCTCTATTGTAAATCTGTTTTTGGACTGCTGTTCACTTCACTGTGACAAAGGTGAAAGAGGCTTTTCCTTTCAAATGGAAAAGGTAATCCTACCTCCACTTCATGAATAGTCTTTTTCTTTTTCTTTCTTTATTGATTTTAGAGAGATAGAGGAAGAGAGAGGGAGAGAGAGAGAGAGAAACATCAATGAGAGAGAACATCAACTGGCTACCTCCTGCATGGCCCCCACTGGGGATCGGGTCCACAACCTGGGCAAGTGCCCTGACTGGGAATCAAACCGGAGACCTCTTGGTACATGGGTTGACGCTCAACCACTGAGCCATACTGGCTGGGTCACGCATAGTCTTTTTCCAAAGGTTTTGTATGCTGGTGTTGGCTAAGGTGATATATCACAAGTTTTATCCAGGTTTTATGGGGTTCTTTTTCATTGCCTTACAACTGAAGCAGAGACTATAATGTCCTTTCAGTCCGTATGTCCCTGCCAATCCCCTGGCCAAGGGAATTCTGTGGAGGAGGTGTGATGCCCACCAACAAAGAGCTTTTGAAACAGAGGGGCACTCAGATGGGGCAAGGATGCTTTCTGCTGGCAGAGAACCTTCCCACCCAAGTCTCAAAGCAGAATCTTTCTGCCCTGATATTTCCAAACAAGCAGAAACAATCTAAGCAGCTGGGCCCCAGTCCACCAACCACCCTTAGCAACAACGATGAATCCTCATGTTCTCACCAAGATTCACCAAGGAGCGGTGACTCACCCAAAATTACAGTGCCACTGCAAATTACCCAATGTTCACTGTGATCTTGGTCTCCTCCACTGTTTTTCTCTTTCAGTAATTCATTTAAAGCCAACAACTGCTTTAAGGGATTGTCAAAATGTCTTTTTTATTTTTTAAAATATACCTTGCCTTGTTCTGGAAAGGATTTAAGCAGTTTATAAAGATGTATAAAATCCAGCAAAATGACAAATTAGAAGTAGGTGTGCATTTAAATGATGATGTAGATTGATACTTATTAGCACGGAAAAATGTCCACTTAAGGTATTTTAAGTTAAAAACTTAAGTTACAGTCCGGCCGGTGTGGCTCAGTGGTTGAGCATCAACCCATGCATCAAGAGGTTGCCAGTTCGATTCCTGGTCAGGACACATGCCCAGGTTGTGGGCCTGATCCCCAGTGTGGGGGCATGCAGGAGGCAGTGAGTCTATGCTCTCTCTCATCCATGTTTCCATCTTTCTCTCCCACTCACTCCTCTCTCTGTAAAATCAATAACAAAAAAAAAAAAAATTAAAAAAAAAAAAAACTTCTTAAGTTACAAAACAGATGTATGATATGTTGTCATTTTGTTAAAAATATATTTGCTCTATGTAGACATATATATTTCTAAACACACAGACATATATACACGGGGAAAGTCTGCAAAGACAGACAACTGATTGATGATGGAGGTTATCCCTGTCACATGGGATGACAAATAATTTTCACTTCTGTCTTTATGCTGTTATGTTTTAGTATGAACATGTAATATTTTTTTATATCCTCATTCGAGGACATTTTTCCATTTTTTTGTACAGACAGAGTGGGAGGGAGAGAGAGGAAGAGAGAGAGAGGGAAACATCGATGTGAAGGGACACATCGAGTGGCTGCCACCCACATGACCAACCAGGGCCGGGGACAAACTGCAACCGAGGTACGTGCCCTTAGCGGGAACCGAACCCGGGTCTCTCAGGACCGCAGGCCGATGCTCTAACCGCTGAGCCAAACCGGCCAGGGCTGAACATGTAATATTTTTATAAAAAGCAAAGTTATTTTCATTTTGTTTTGTTTTTAAAAATAGTGGTAGATGAGAAAGAGTAAAGGCAAACACAGTAGGGCTATAAAACTGAGCGAGGGCCCGGCCAGTGTGGCTCACTGGTTGAGTGTCAACCCCTGCACCAAGAGGTCTCCGGTTTGATTCCCAGTCAGGGCATATGCCCAGGTTGTGGGCCTGATCCCCACTGTGGGCCCTGCAGGACATCTCTCATCAATGTTTCTCTCTCTCTCCCTCTCCCTTCCTCTCTCTCTGAAATCAATAAAAAATATATATTTTTATAAAAACTGAGCAAGGGAATGGATAAATCTGCTAAAGGTGACTACACATTTAACTCTAAGTTCCCAGGAGCCATTACAGAAAAGTAAACTAATAATTTACACAAAATCACTGAGTGCATTAGACAACAACAAACCATCCTTCTGCTCTGGGCCCTCCTTCAGGGGACTGTGTACAAACATCAAGTGTGCCCTGGGTTCCATCCTAAAACACACAAAGCCAGGAGCTGCCAGACTGTTTCTAACGAGAATGATGGCTCTCCCTAAAGTAAAAGTCAACCCAAAGAGAGTATTCATTCATTCATTCATTCAATACACTTCTTTGTAGTACCCACCCCATTGCAAGTATTATGTATTTTTCCAACTCTGACATAAGGGAGATGGCTGTCTAAATAATGAAGGTGACCCTAAATGCTACTAGCTTGCCCAGCACCTCCTCATAGTGTACTGATCCCCAAAGAACTGGGCACCACCTCTGACACCCTGTGGATCATAACATTCTGTTTAAACTCATACACAGATCTGGTACGTGTATATGTGGCTTATCTCCCCTTACAAACTAGAAACGCCACGAGGGTAGGAACTAACTCGTAGGTCTGCTAATCCTGGGTCTCCAACAGACTCTCCAATTGTATTACAGATGAAGAGGCTGAATGAACCTTAGAAAGTAAAGTCCAAAAAAACCCCCAACAGGACAAACAGATGACAAGTTCCCTCCATATATCTGAGAGACTGCATCTCTCTTAGTCAACACAAAACCCGAAGGCTGTAATTTGTAGGGACTGCATAGTTTGGTGTGATTCAGGGGGAATGGAAAATTAAAGGAGAGGGGACGAACATCAAAAGAAAGTTAATCGGTATAGATTACTGAAAGAAGGCCCAAGGTATTAGATAACCAAGATTGTGGCCTCTGTACATTGCAATGTAATCTTGGCTGAAGAAAATAAATGAGTGTAAGCTGAAGCCGAACAGAACTACAGTAGATCTTGTTTGTAAACAGACAAAATCAGCTATAAGTCACGACAGCAGACAAGCCGGCTTTTCTGTTAGCCTTTCGCAGGCAAGTAAAAAGACAGTTTACAACCCCAGTACTCGGATGACAGCGATGGCCTGAGAACTAACCCTGCCACAATAAACTCTAAATGGCTTGCTTTAGCATTCAAAGAAAACTGCATCCAAATGTGATTTCTTTCTCTCTTGGCCCTTGCAGCTCTCAATTAAGCATGCTATATAAAAGGTAATCCAAAAATTATCACAACTTCCAGGCCAGCATCCAAGCGAGGCTGCCCAGCATATGCAAGCATTAACTCAATCAAAAAATATTTATTGGGAGCCTATTAGGCCCCCAGTGTTGGAATACCTGGTGAGAAAGGTAAGTCTTTATCCTTGCCGGATGCTGTTGGGGAAGAGATTATAAATAAGTAAACAAAGCCCAGACGATTGCCGCGCTGTGGAAACAAAGGTGTGCCTATATTCGCGAGGAATGGGGGTGGTCAGGAAAGACTGAGCAGGAGAGTTTGCTGCAACAATTGGAGAGCCTGTTGGAGATCCAGGATTTCGACCTTGATGTTGAAATCTCAAGGAAGAGAAGGTATGTGCAGAGCCAGAGCAAGAGCACACCAGACAGAAGGAACAGCAACTTCAAAGACCCCAAGGCAGGACAGGAAAAGCCAAGGAGGCTGGGATAGCAGAGGGCAGCGAGGGTTGGGCAGAGTGGCGGGCACAGGCGGAGAGGGGGCACAGGCCAGCCTCTTGATGACTAAAGGGTGTACAAGTAAGAGAGTGATGGGATTTGCGAGTTGAAAAGCCAATCACTGGGTGTCCAGGGTGGAAAATGGACTGGGAAACACCCCAGAGTGGAAGCTAAAGGGCCTTTTAGGAAGTTAGTCCAGGAAGGAGGCAGCGGTGGCCAAGAGTAGAGTGGGAGCTAGGATTATCGGGAGAGGGGAATGCAGTCCTGGGAACAGACCCACAGGACCCACTGACAGCCTGGACATGGAGGGGTGGGGGTAGGTGAGGGAGAGAAGAATCCCGGATGACTCTTAGCAAGTGAATGGATAGCAGGGCCACTGACTGAGACGGGGAGGACGGAGAGGGGAGAACTCACAGGAATATCAAGAGCTCCATGCATGGTTGAGAGTCAGGAAGCCCATGGAAAACGTGGGACTGATCGGCATGTAGCTGATAGTTAAAGCCATGGCTGGGGATGACTAACATGACCTGGGAGGAGAGTGTTGACAGCGGAAAGGAACCAGGACCGGCAACCCCATCACTCCGAGGTCAGGCAGGGAGACTGAAAGGAACCATGGGGAGGTGAGAGGAGAACCGGGGTGCACTGGCAAGAAGCTGGGGGGGAGGTGTTTCAAGGAGGAGGGCGTGGCCATTGGTGAAGAACCCTGCTGAGCGGCAGAACAGGACAAGGACAGAGTCTGGCAACCTGCAGGTCATCAGTGACCCTGGCAGTTTCGGTGGGGAGATGGGAGCAGAAGCAGAGTGTAAGGGGTGAGCAAATGGTGGGCGAAGAAAATGAGTGGAGACAGTGGGTTTGGACATATCTTCTGAGATGTTTTCAGGTGAAAGGGAGCAAGGAAATGGAACTGAAGCAGGAGAGAAACATTAGATAAGAAAAGTTAAAGTGGTATTACCCATATGGCAGCCACTAGCGACATGTGGTTGTTTAAAAGTAAATTAAATTTAAAAATTCAGGTCCTCGGCCACTCCAGCCACATTTCCAAGTGCCCAACAGCCACGTATGGCTGGTGGCAGCCGTACTGCACTATGTAGAGCACTTCCCATGAGCACAGAAGTCCCGCTGGACAGCACTGAACTGAAGCATGCGGTACCCTGATGGGAAAGTGCCTGGAGAGAGGGAGGAGAAAGATGGGGAACTGTTTTCTGAGGAGGTGAGAGGGGATGGGATGGACAGTCCCCAGGAAGGGCAGGGTTATGGTAGGTAGGACCAGAGGAGGGACTGGTCATCCATTCAGCAAAGCAGGGGAGAAGGAAAACTCAGGGCAGCTACACAGGGGAGTGTAGGCGTGGTGGGGAAGTGAGGCTGTCCTTGGCCTTGGCTCCTCTTCTGTCACCGAAAAGGAAGTTAGGTGTGTGCATGGGGAGGACGGGGAGGTCTGAGGAGGGAAGAAGGTATGAAAAAGCTGCCTTGGGGAGTGAGAACACAGACTTACTGGGGAAGCCACACACAATGTGAAACACTTCACAGAAGAGAAGCAGGACACAGGGACACTGAATGAGGAAAAGCATCTTAAATGGAGAGAGATAAGCTAGGTTTTTTTTTTCCTTAAATCCTAGTCGTGTCTACAAGTACAGCCATGATAAGGCTGTAGGACCACAACAAAATTTCCTACTGGCTGCCCTTTCCTGGTTCTTTCTCCACCATCCAACTCAACTCTCAGAAAGAATGACATTGGTTCTATTTTCGGTTAAAATGGCTCCCTCCACCCCCCTCTGTCTAAACTGCTTATCCAGCCCTAGCTCCATCTCAATTTACAACCGTGGCTTGCTTGTGCACTCCCATAAATTATAGAAATGGATATATTAAAAATGGCAGAATTAGGTAGGAGTTACAAACCAGCCCTTACCTATAAGAAGTGAGTAATAAGACATTTATGGATGATATTAAAATTACATGAAAGACATATTCCACATTTAAATAAAATCCCTAAGCTACTCCTCCCTGTTTCTCCACAACTAAAATTATTTTCTAACATTTTCTTTAAGCTTTTATGAGTAAACATTTTCATTTCCACAGAACTATTTGATCTCAACCGGTCAGTGTTTCAATACTTGTTTTTGATCACGCGTGTCTTACGTTGGTTTTGTGTTGGCTGGGGGGTGGAGAAGGGACAGGGAGTTAAAATTACCAGATCCCTTTATCTCCATCTTGGGATCTACATTTGTCAACTCCTTCTTCCTGTACATTTTTTTAAAACTATGAAATCTGAGAGCTGCAAAGATTCCCACTGCTCAAAGAGCAGCCCTTTCACAGTCTACCAAAGGGTCACTGGAAATGTTTCAGTAAGTCTGCTTCCCAGCTGGACTGCCCCTGGCAAAATCTCCCAGTTTCTGTAGAGGAGAAACCTTTTAGATCTGCACCAGTGTCTTAAGCACGTCTCCTGGCCCCTCTCTGTCCTCCTGTCCTGTCATGTTGGTCCATACTTCCCTTCCTCAGAATTCCTGTTGGCCTGCCTCTGGTTCCTTCAAGCACTATGCAGACCCCACAGATAAAGTTCATTAGGTGAAATGACTCCAGAAACTTTTCCAGAGCAAGGCACAATAAAGCCACTGACCCACGGGAGCTGGGTCCAGCCCCCAGGACAACCTTGCCCCTTTCCCATCCTCACCCATTCCATACAGGAAAGCAAGATCTCTAGACCCATGGAGCACAAGTCTTTGGGTCATGATAAGGACTGCAGGAAGGATGCTAAGCTCAGCAGCAGGGGACATAGAGATTGAGGAAATCTGGTTCACTTGCAACCCCACTCCTCAGTCTGTGGCTTCCTGCTGCCCACCCAGTGTCCCTCTACAAATGCTAATCAGCTGCCCAACCTGGGGGAAGTTACCGAACCACTTCAGGCCTCAGTTTTCTCATCTGTGGAACGGGCATAATAACCGTTCCCTGAACACTGACGGCACACACTCCAAGCACTCACATGGGGAGAGCAAATGTAAGGAGTTAACTGTTATTAGCACAGTGGCTCTCTGACTCACAGCACCTACTACCCTGAGAGACGCTGGGAGAAATCAATCCTGCTTTTTAAATTACTTTATGTACTCAGAAGCATTAGTCACTTCGACAGAGTATTGCAACTTCTCTCCTGAGCATCTCAGTTGTTTCGAAGACTAAAGCCTCGCCGAGCTCCTCACAGACTGCCATCATCCTCAGCCATCTCAAAGGAGACTCAAAAGTCCACCCTCCCTATGCTGGGGGGTTATTATTATCTCCTTTCCAGGAAAACTTGGATTTCCATGTTGTTTGTAATAAACCCAATTGTGAAGAAGGACAAACTGCTTCCTACACTCACAGGCCCTGGAGTTGACCGCGCCCGGGAACGAGGGGACCGCCGCATGGCCGAGGCAGCAAAGCTGGCCAGGAGGGGGTCTCAGCGAGGTGCCCGCCTTTGGAAAGGGCCGCGGCCCGGGCGGAGGGCGCGGGGTCGGTGGCATGCTAGCCCAGGCTCCAGGCGCAGGGGCTCTGAGCCGACGAGGGTGGCGGCCCGCAGCCCACCGGTGCAGCGGGCTCACTCACCCCATCTCCGGCGCTCTCCCGTGGCTGCTCCCACGGGGCCTCTCGCACTCGCTGTCCGCCCGCTCGCTCGGCAGCTGCTCCCCGCGCAGCACATGCGGTGGCCCGTGCGCGCCCGGCTCAGCCCCGGCGCTGCTCCATTCCGCGGGCTGTGCTGCCGCTGCCGCCGCCGCCAGGCGCGGACAGGCAGGCGGGGGCTGGGCCACCAGGGGCAGGGCAGTCGCGTTTGGGCGGTGCCCGCCCCGCCCCACTCCTTACGTAAACTAGTGGCCCCCAGGCCCCGAGCCCAGCCCAGGGGCAGCGGGGTGCCAGTGCACGGTGGCAAGCAGCCTCCCAGGCAGACCCCTTCCCTTTGCGATTTAGCGTCAGCGCGCTCCTGCCGCATGCCCAGGGGGGCTCCGCACAGTGCTGCCAGCGAGCATTCTGCCTGCCTTGTCCACCTGCAGTGGAGGGGGCTCTGGGGCTCCCCTTCGTTTGCAGGTGAGGGTACCGAGGCCCCAGGAAGGGGAATGATTTGCCCAAGGTCACACATTCAGATCAGAGTTAGGGTCTTCCGAAACCTAAGATGGGCAAGGCCATGCCGTTCAAAGCCCACCTCACCTTGCTGGCCACTGCCAGGCTGGGTGGCTCAGGGACCCATGAAAGCCCAGTTGGCAGGGAGGATCCTAACCTGATCCTAAGCAGATATTTTGGATTCTTCCCTAAGAAAAGATGGGATGGGAGCTCCCACCTAGAGGGAAATCAATTGCTTCTAAGGAAGCTTGGTCAAGCTTGTCCTTATATTAGAGCAAGGAAAACTGAGATGACAAAAGTGGACCTTAAATAAGGGCAGTCTCCTGATCCCCTTCCACAGATCGGGTCCTGAGTCCCTACTCAAGGCTGCACTAGGACTAACCCAACCTTCCCCCACACTCTGGGCCTTCCTGTACTTTTTCTTTATTGTACTTATTGTTAATAGTTTAATATGTCTCCCAGGCACATCTGCAAACTCTATGAAGCTACATCTTTCTGCTCATCATTATATCTCCAGTGCCTAGAACTGTGTCTGAAAGTCCTCCATAAATATTTGTTGAGTGAATGAATTAGTGAATAGGCCAGGCCACAGACACACAAAATTGGCCAGGGTCTGGTAAGATCAAGTTTAGAGCCAGGGGTGGATAAATGCTTGGTCTTAGAGGAAACTTATCTATCATAAACTGAATTCTAAAGACCAGGGCTGGGGGAGTTCCCGGTAGTGTCAAAGGGGAATAAATGGCAGATGCCAGCTCAGCTGGTGTAGAGGTACCAGAAGACAGCTTGGCTGGTGTAAGGGTACGGCGGGGCCAAGCATGTCCAAATTCTGCAGGAGCTTCATTTGCTGCACTGATGGAAAGGGCACACCCATGTCACCTTGGGAAGATTCGGGAACGCCAAACAGGTGGGGCTGGTGAATCACTGGGCTGCTTCACACAGTCATCAGAAAGCAGGGCAATGCTGGAGGGGGAGCCCAAGTGAGGTGGAATGCTTCCTGACGAAGTAGCTGTCACTCTGGGTAAAGCTCTCGTAACAGAGTGAGGAGGGGAAAGGGTTGACCAGACAAGGTTTGGAAATGGGGGCCCCTCCTGTCCCTGGTGGGGAGTGGCCTCCACCCCTCTCCTTTCATCCCCACCCCAGGCCCAGGAGCTTTCCTAGACCCCAGAGCCTTGTCCACGGTTCGGGGTTAATCCTTATCAGTAGTATTTCATCATCCTGAAATCTTCCCTAGAGATGGGCCACCTGATTTCCCTATCGGTGCCCCCACCCCCGCCGTCAAAGCCAACACAGTTACCCTTTTCCTGTGGAAAATCTCCCATCAACAGGGTCTCCATGGCCCCAGCTGTCAAGGGAGATGATGGTATAGTGTCTTCTTTCAAGAGGCCTAAAGTGAAGGAGACAGACAGAGATATTCCATGCTGGCTGGAGGCTGAGGTGAGGCCAAGGAGAGTCATTTTAGGCCAACACTTGAGTGTCCTTTTAGGCTGAGCAAGAGAAGCCAGCGAGAGGGGACAAGAATGAATACGTGGGAAAGAAGGGCGGGTCCTGGGGAAAATGGAGGGGTGAGCCTTAGAGAGGGGAGGAGGGCACAGCAGGGAAGGCGAGTGAGGTTGAGAAAACTTGCCTGGTGGGCTACTTTTCCTAAAGGGGACAAGGACACTTACTGAACATGCGTAAGAGAGACTAGAGATTTCTGCTGTTCTGTGTGGGCAACAGAGGCTTCCGGAATCCACTTGCGAGGCACTGCCAATCGGTCTGAAGACCATTCTGCACTCTAACTGGGCAGATCAGATCGCCGTGGTGGTTCACCAGAGCGCTCTATAAGCCCGAGAAACAAAGGAAACGGGGCAGCTCCACATGCGCCCTTCGTCTGTGCTGCCAACTAATCCTCTCAGGTGTCCTGGGCAGAAAAGTACTGTGCACCCCCTGTACCAAAGAGGGTAACTTCCACATCTCTGCTTCTCGTCTTTCAAAAGCTAGGTCCTAGAGGGATGACTGATTTTAGTCTGTGGCAGGGAAAATACAAGAGGAGCTAGAGCATCTTGTAATACCAGAAAGTAAGGCAGTGCTCAAAAAAAAAAAAAAAAAAAAACCACGAAAGGATGGGGGCATGTCAGAGGGACACAGGAGCCAACGGAAAGAGTTCCCAATGGCTAAAGCTGGAACATGTGAGCAACACAATAAATAACACTGTACAGGTTTATAATACAAAATATAAAATAAATATACCTAACTCCATACTGATATAAATTACTAAATAACTAGCGAAGAAACAAACCTTCCCTACATACAAATAATATGTGTAGAGTCTCTCACCTCCAGGTGGAATTTAACATTCCCACCCCTTCCCCCTCTGAGAGTAGGCTGATCTTAAGTGTCTTAGTGATTTGCTTCTAAAGAACAGAGTATGGGCCCTGGCCGGTTTGGCTCAGTGGTTAGAGCTTCAGCCCGTGGACCAGAGAGTCCTGGGTTCAGTTCCTGTTAAGGGCATGTACCTCAGTTGCAGTTTGTTCCTGGCCATGGTTGGGGTTGTGTGGGTGGCAACCAGTCAATGTGTCTCTCTCACATTGATGTTTCTCTCTCTCACTTCCTCCTCTCCCTCCTACTCTATCTGAAAATAAATGCAAAAAAAAAAAAAAAAAGTCTCCTCGGTTGAGGATAAAAAAAAAAAGAACAGAGTATGGGATGGGAAAAATAATAACTTTACAGTGGAAAAACTTGGCAGACACACTGAATAAGTAATCAAGGTTAGCATCACCAGAGATAAACCATGTTGATATCATGCACCCTCTGATAGGATGTGATGAAATGTATACTTCTTCTGGGTGATATTTTTTCTCTAATCCTATAACCCCAATCTAATCATGAGAAACACAGCAAACAAATCCACCCTGAGGAACATGCTACGAAATACCTGACCAGTACTCCTCCAAACTGTCAAGGTCATGAAAAACAAGGAAAGACTGAGAAACTGTCAGAGGCTAGAGGAGACTAAGGGGATGTGATGATGAAATGCACATGGGATCATGGAAAGATCTTAGGAGAAAGCAGAAACTGGTAAATTCCCAATGAAGGCTCGAGTTCAGTTCATAGTGATGTACCAGTGTTGGTTCCTTCTACTTGCCACATGATTATGTAAGATGTCAACAAGATGGGAAACCGAGTGAGGGGTATAGAAGAACTCTTTATTATCTTTGTAACTTTTCAGTAAATCTAAAATTGGACCAAAATAAAAAGTTTCTTAAAAAAGAAACTAGTCCTTGGAGTCTCCTGCCTACCAAATCCCCCAAGCAATCTAGTCACTGGCCACGTCAGAAAGGTAAGCATGTGAAACCCGGAACAAGTAACTCATCAGATGACATTAAAATTGTTTTCCTCACTCAAAGCAAGCCA
Source organism: Molossus molossus (assembly GCF_014108415.1). Taxonomy (NCBI): domain Eukaryota; kingdom Metazoa; phylum Chordata; class Mammalia; order Chiroptera; family Molossidae; genus Molossus; species Molossus molossus. The sequence goes on along the minus strand of NW_023425360.1, from coordinate 2,519,609 downwards.
CTAAAATATGTGCTTCTCCTTTTTATTTTTACTCCTCACCTGGGGACATGCTTATTGATTTTAGAGCAAGGGGGAGACAGACAAACAGAGAGAGAGAGAGAGAGAAACATCGATGTGAGAGAGAAATATCAATCAGTTGCCTTCCCATATGCACCCTGACCTGGGATCAAACCTGCAACCTAGGCATGTGCCCTGACTGTGAATCAAACCCAAAGCCTTGTGTGTATGAGATGACACTCCAACTGAGTCACACCGGCCAGGGATGTACTTCTTCATTTTTTAACTACATCCCCCATTAAGAAATATACTTTACACAGCAACCCAGTACTTACTTCAATTTTATCTGCAGTTATATCTATATAAAATGGAAACAAAGTTATATATATATATATGTGTGTGTGTGTGTGTATATATATATATATATATATATGGGTGTGTGTGTGTGAAAGTTTTACAAAACAATTCTTATCCTCCTGCTTGCAAAGCATTCTGACATTTCTCATTCTGTTCTATTTTTAAAAGCTGTGCTGCTCACCCTGCTGGTGTGGTTCAGTGACTGAGCATCAACCTATGCATCGAAAGGTCACTGGTTCAATTCCCAGTCAGGGCACATGCCAGGGTTGCACACTCGATCCCTGGTGGTGGGGTGTGCTGGAGGCAGCCGTTCAATGTTAATGTTTCTCTCTCTCATCGATGTTTCTATCTCTCTCTGTCTAAAAAAATTAAATAAAAGCTGTGCTGCTCATAACCCACTAAATTGATTCAAAACCTATAATCTGTATTTTTTTTCTTCCAACAGCAAAATGAGGCTCACCATGTACACATGTAACGTGATCACTAGTGTGTTCAGACTTCTGATACTGCTGGTCCAGAGACTTAGAACATGTTTTTCTTTTGAGTGTAAGAGTTAAATCCTTTCAACTGCATCTGAAACAAATGTTTTACTGAAGCCATTAAATGGATAACTGTCGGGTATTGTACAGCTATTATATTTTTGAGGACTATACAGTAACAGAAAAATAATATTTCAACAAATATTGATCACTACTTCACATCTGGTACTTTGGTGCACACTAGCATAAAGTGCTCAGCAAAATAAATAGTTTTTCCATCATGGAACTATGAGACTGGGTACAATATATTAATCAGATAATCACACAAATATATAAACTTTGATCTGTGTGAATAAAAGAGTCCTAATTTACGCTGAGAGGGGTGGTGAATAATGTCTTCTTTGAAGAGGTATCTAATAAGATGCCTGAAGAACAAAGACACGTTAGCCAGACTAGTGTTTCTATCATAGTGTGGAGGGAAAAGGTCCCAGGCAGAGGAAACTGCAAAAGCCTGAGGTGATACAGAACTGGGCAGTTTTGAGGAACTGGGAGGAGGTTCATATGGTTAGAATGCTGTGAGCTAGCAAGGCAGGGGATGAGGTGGGAGAGGTATACAGGACCCTGAGGCCAGGTTCAGGATTTGGGATTTATCCAAAGGCACTGACAGGTTGGAGAATACTATGATCTGGCTTACACTTGTTTAAAGATCACTGTTGCTCCTAGAAAGAAAAGGAGATAAGGAGACAAGAGTAAAAGTATTCCGACCAGTTAAAAGGAGTCTAGCTGAAGCCCAGAACAAAGATGTGGGTAGGGATGGAGGGAAGTGGATTACAGATTAGAGATATATACTAGAGGCAGACACAGCAGGTCTTGGTGATGAATTGGATGTGGATTATGATATAAAATTACATCTTGACAGAAAGAAAATGTATTATGGCCCTGGTCAGTGTGGCTCCGTGGTTAGAGTCAGCCTGAGTACCGGAGGGTCATGGGTTCTATTCCCGGTGAAGAGCACATACCTGGGTTGCAGGTTAAACCCCCAGCCCCAGTCCAGGCATGTGTGGGAGGCAACCAATCTATGTGTTTCTATCATATCAATTCATTCTCTCTCTCTCTCTCTCTCTCTCTCTCCCCCTCCCCCCCTCCCTCCGTCCTTTCCACTCTCTCTAAAAATCAGTGGAAAAAACTATCCTAGGTGAAAATCAACAACAACAACAACAAAGACAAAGGATGAGTTGAGAAGGTGGTCAGGTCACGTGCGGCACTGAGGCTTCCATCTGGAGGTGCTGAGCAGATGGCGATGCCTCTTAGGGAGACGTGGAATCCCGAGGAGGAGCAGCAGATCAGAGAGAAGAGATGATAAGTGCAAGTTCTGGACACGCTGAAATGCAGGACTCTGAGGAGCAAACAAGAGGAGAGGTCCAGGAGGCAGCTGCAGATGGCAGGTGCAGAGCTTAGGAAGCAGACGTGAGGCCATCGGCAGGACAGTATCTGAACCCAGGAAGAGCATGTGGAAGGAGCAGAGGTCAGGCTGAGCAAGGTGCAGATGGGCTCCCCAGGGGAGGAAAGGCAGAGCCTGTGAGAATGAAAGTGGTTGCTAGCACCCAGAGGGCCATCCTGTTCTAGACGTGGATCATGCCCCTTTCGCTTATTTAGCTGAATCCTATATCTTCTTTTTAAAGAGGAAATAACTCTTCACCAGAGAACTAAGAGCACAACAAAGACAAACAAAAAGCAAATCACACCAAAGAGAAACAAGTGGGTTTTCAATTCATTTCGCTGTGGCAAATATTTACTGAACGCCTACTACGTGCCAGACTAGCCCCAGATGGCTCGGCTGGCATGGTGAGCTTATCAGACACACAGCCGCACTCCTACTCTCTTCCCAGCCCCATCTGGGAGGCCAGGGTGGCTCTGGTTCTCAGCATCTTTGCCTCCAATAAAGCTCAGCTCATCCACCAGTTGTTCTAAGTGAGGTCTGCCTGCTAAGCGGGGTCCTCATGGCAGGTAACCTGCCTGACATCGGCGGCCCAGCAGGAGTTCGGCTGTCTACTCCAGAGCCCTTGCCTGCTGCTCCAAGGCCCACCTCCAGCTCTCTCCCAGCTCCTGCCCAGGGAGGGCAGAGATGCATGATCTGGCAGTCGGCCCACCTTCTCTCGCCATTTCCAGCCATCTCCAACAGCTCGCTCCTCGGGGGTCTCTAGGACTTTCCTTCCGTAACTTCAGAGTTGTAACATCAGAACAGTAAGTAGAAAATCACTTTGAATCAAGACAATGCCTGTCTCCTCACTCAAAGCAAAAGGCCTCACCATCACCACCCACCCAGGGAGACTTCCCCGTCACCATTTTCTTTGCGATTCCTCCTGCTCACTCCCCCTGCAAACCCTTCCACACCCAGGCTGGCTGGTAGTGTAAGGGCTGTGTCTTCAGCAGACTCTCCTTAGAAACTTGCTTTCTATTACACACGATCTATCGTTCTCTTGGCACATGCCATCTCTTCCATTTGTGTAATTCTCCAAACGACCAATTCTTTACCTCCAGCACAAAACCTGTATGGGTGTTTGGTTTACTTTACTCAAGTATCCCTTTAAATTCATGTGCTTCTTTACATTTGCTGGTGTATCACTTTGTAAGTGTCTTCCTCAGTTAGTTTTTGGGTGCACTGTCTCCTGAACAAGCTGGGTTCTTTCCTAATTGTGGAAACATATACATAACACAGAAATTACCATTTTAATCATTTTTAAGTGTACAGTTCAGTACATTCACACTGTTGTGCAGCCATCACCACCATCCATCTCTAGAACTTTCTTGTTATCCTAAATCTGAATAAGTTACTCAATGCCCAGAAATTAGGGCCATGTTTGATTTACTTTTCATTCCTTATTCTGCACATGGTATGTGCTTGATAAATACCCTTGACTAATTAGAGCAGAAGTTTAACATAAAAGACACTGAACCAGCACTAACAGCCTATCAAACTGTCTCTTCTAAAATAACTTCTTATTACAAGAGGGGAAGGCTGACCTACACAAATAAAACAGGCATACACTTGTCCTAGCTGGGGCCCCACATCTGGCTATGACCTGGCCTTGGCTAGGGGCTAGGAGTCCAGCACCCTGAAGAAGATGGGAATGAGAAGGATGAAGCCCTTGTTGTCCCTTCTGAGCTAACTCGAGACTCTTACAGAGCCCAAGTTGGGCCAAAAAAAACAAACAGACAGGAAACAAAAGCACTTGGAGGAATGGACTGAGCCCATTACTGCTGTGTAACAGCCTGTGAACAACTAGAACATGTTTCCCCAAACATGCCTCATCATACAGATCACACAGGGCATTTATCACACAGACTGATTCAGTCCTTCTGGGGTGAGCGTGGGAATCTGCACGTGCAGTAAGAGCCTAGAGTGATTCTTGCCTACGAAAGGCAAATTTGGGAAAACATGAACTAGAATGTTCCATTAGCAAGGTGGAGCCAACTCAGCTACCTAGGGCTGTGCAGGTAAAGGCTCCCAGCCAGACTTACTTCAGACTCCCAGGAGCTAGTCAGACCATTGAGCTGCTTTCTCAAACACAAGATTCTAGAGGGCCTGCTGCCTCTGCACGCTTGGCCCTTCCTCCTCCAACATCTTCCGCGCAGGGCTATATACAGCCTCTTACTTCTACCTCTATTGCTGAAGGCCTTGGATGATCCCAAGTTCTGGCAGCCCTGCCCCCTGGCTTGGTTCCCCACAGCTGAGGGATGACAATGAGATGTAGTCCTAATTTAGAACCAACGAGCCAGGTATTCACTGGCCAGGTATTAATTAAGGAATGGCTATGGATAGCTGGTGACAGCATATTCTATCTTTAGATCCAGCTGGGCTATTGTATGGAAATAAGTTAGGAAACATATCTACCAAATCTGAGGTCAGTGTTTACAGAGGGAGACACTGGATGCCAACTCTGCCCTGGGAGCTGAAATTTCACCTTGGGGCCCTTCTGATACAAGCCAGCCTCGTGGAGCCTGGGAGGATCTTTCATGTTCAGGTACCTCCAGTGGGCCCTCACCCCTTCATTGAGCACAAGTGTAACACGGCTGCCGCCTCCCCACAACCACCCCAGGGTACAATGGGTCAGAGAGGGCTATGGCTAGACATTCATGTCCTCCTTTTAATAAAGCCACTAAGTTCTTGTTTTAATTAAAATGCCATTTCTGACACAGCTCCAGAAAGTATTTCCATAGGCTGTCAACAGGTGTTACATAGCAGGGAAAGGTTCCATACCCCATAGATTGGGAAATACTGGGCTAAACAAAATTAAATAGGTCTTAATATTTTTTTAAAGAAGCTCTGACATATCAGTGTAGACTTAAGAAACTCCAGTAAGTGAATTCGATTTACTCTATTTTTTTTTTTTTTATCCTCACCTGAGGATATTTTTCCATTTTTTGTACAGATAGAGTGGGAGGGAGAGAGAGAGAGAAACATCGACGTGAAGGGACACATCGCGTGGCTGCCACCCGCACGACCACCAGGGCTGGGGACAAACTGCAACCGAAGTATGTGCTCTTAGCGGGAACCGAACCCGGGTCTCTCTGGACCGCAGGCCGACGCTCTAACCGCTGAGCCAAACTGGCCAGGGCTCTATTTTGTAAATTAAATGAATTTATTAGCAATGAAACCTTAAGTAGTTTTCCAGAGGACACATTTTGGGAAATGCTGAAATAAGGATACTATTACCCAGAGCCAACTTGACATATAAGAAATAAGTAGCTGCTACTTTGCTTGGTCTCAGGTGAATATCACCTTCATACTGTTCTCTGTAACCACAAAAATCACTTCTTAGGGTTAAACAGTAGAACGCAGCAGTGAGCAGGCTGTCTGGATTCTTACCTGGGCTCCCCTACTTATTAACCTTAGGTATGTTATCTAACTTCCCTGTGCCTCAAGTTCCCCGTGGTAAAATGGGCAATACTGGTACCTCTTCTCAAAGGCTACAGTGAGGATTAGATAAAGGTACACATTGAGCCTTTATGTATTGTTAAGCAATACAGCCACTGTCCTCCAGCCCACTTCTGGGCTTGGTTTCCCACCAGATAAACTAGTGGTCACTTTAGAGGGTACAGCACACCACAACGTTCTAAATTATCTCCCCATTCACGTTTGCATTTGAGGAACCAAAGCCACAACAGAGTTCATTTTAGGAGACAAGGAAACATCTAAGTGCACACACTAAATGAGACTGGTACCACAGCTGGAACCAGACACGGATATTTGAAAATTATCTCTATCAAATTGAAACTATATTACTGACTAATCTTAGGGAGGGTGCAGGGATAGAAAGGGAAGAATAGTAGCTGACAGCTAAGACGTCAGCGTCCCAACAATTGCTGGATAATAACAATAAAAATAAAAACCTTGCCAATCAAATAGAGGAACATTCATTTCAATTGAATAGAACCTCTGTGCCCTGGGTAACTACAGAAGACGCCTGCCAAACATGTGCAACAAGTGCTTGTTGAATTGAACTGAACGGAGAACAAGATGAAAAGGGACCTGGGATGTCTATGGGGGATGGAAGAGGATTCCCATCCAGATTATACTGAGGTCTAAACCCAGTCAGGGCCCAATGCCATAACTGAGGGGCAAAGGGTCCAGCACAATGGTGGTAGTGGAAACCAGATACAATTCACGTGAAGAGCACAAAGTATACAAAAAGGTCAAGGGTACAGTGTTGGACACACTGACCTCACTGAGAACAGTGTCATGGCAGCTGAGAGTCTTGATCGAGGTCTCCTGAACCTCAGACCAGAAACACTGTGCCTGGGGTAGGGGAAGGACAGAGCTGTCAACAGGACTTGGGGACCTTTAGAAGTGTCTAGAGAGGACCCAAGAGAAGGGGAGGCTTGTTTAGGGCCTGAAAAGAGGTCCCTATTATCAAGGACCTTATCACCAGGGATCTGACAAATGGACAGAACTTTTCCCTTCCCTAGCAACATAATTTCTCCTGAAAATGGACCTCAAAATGCACCTCACACTACCATCAGGGCTAAATTGGACTCTAGTGACTCATAAGTCTTTTTATGTCTTTAGTTCCGATCCTTGCTTCCCATACAATTCGGTAAATGACAGCACTGTTGTTCTTTCTACTGAAGAATCTATTTCAGGGACGGGCAATGGACAGTCATAGTTGTGTGTGCTATTATTACCTGTGGCACAGTGTTATCCTTCGTAGCATTCATTTCAAATATAAAGGAAGTGAAAACACAAAACAAAGTAGAGTGATATCTTGCTAGGTAAGTTCTCTGAGATAAATTTTCTTTATAAAGAAAGTTAGCTGTGTAGGGGGAAAAAACTCAAACAAATGGCCACTTTATAAATCTTGCCAGGCAGTGTTTACACAGATCCTGTGGGTTAAAAACAGTATTTGACTATGCTAATCTGTGGGGTAAAATATCTCCAGCTCCTGTTTGACCAAAGATCTTATTCCTGGCAAAATTTTAATTTAGCCAATATTTATCAGGCACCAACTGTGCTCAAGGGATGCAGAGGTGGAAAGAATGTCTGCATTCTAATTTCTCACCACAGAGGGCAATCTTGACTAGCCTGTCACATGGCTCCCATTTCTCACAACTCCAGTGCAATTACCTTGTTCTGTAGGTTCTCTGGTGTCCCTTTTACAGGAAGAAGAAAGTTGAGTTCAGATCTCATTTCTCCTGCTTCCTTGGGGAAGTTCCCTGGTCACCTCTAAGCTTTGTTTGTAAAAGAGACATAATATCTACCTAGTTTGGTTATTATGATGATAAGAGATAATATAAATAAATATGAAGCACTGCTCAGTGCCTGGCATGTAGTAAGTGCTCAATAAATAGTAGTGGTAGTAGTGTTCACATTATGACATGCTTTTTTCACAAGACTACTGCAAAATGTTGGCATTAGAATGTGTCCCTATTTGAATCAGCCAAACTAGAGTGTTTTACTTTGGTCTGAAACCTAGTGAGAAAGAAGAGGGTGAACTAACATTTGTTAATCCTTATAATCATAATCTAGGAGGTAGAAAGTAATAATTATAATCTCATTTGAAAAGTGAGAAAAGTCACTCAGGTTAGTCTGCATCTAAAGCCAATGCCCTGCCCTGGCCAGTTTGGCTCAGTGGTTAGAGCGTTGGCCTGCGGTCCGGAGAGACCCGGGTTCGGTTCCCGCTAAGGGCATGTACCTCGGTTGCAGTTTGTCCCCGGCCCTGGTGGTCGTGCGGGTGGCAGCCACTTGATGTGTCCCTTTCACATCGATGTTTCTCTCTCTCTCTCTCTTCCTCTCTCTCCCTCCCACTCTATCTGTACAAAAAATGGAAAAATGTCCTCAGGTGAGGATAAAAATAAATAAATAAATAAAGCCAATGCCCTTCCCTCCTAAAAATGCTGAAGATCTGAGGAGCAAAGCTCTCCACCTGTGGAAGGAAGCAGACTCTTACCTGTCACAGAGGAAAACAGAGTCAACCCTCCCCAGTGTTAAACTGGATATGCTTTAGTCCAAATAGACATGTGTTTCCCAAAGTGAGCTGGTACCACAACTCATTCCAAATGTGACAGAGATAATATTACCCAGGGGTCCCTGAGGCACTTGGGAGAGAAGAGGAGTAAAGAGCCCTGGGAGACGCCCTGGCCAGTATGGCTCAGCGGTTGGAGCGTCGGCCTGTGGACCCGAGAGTCCCCGGTTCGGTTCCCGCTAGAGGCACATACCTAAACGAAACGAAATGAAAAGAGCCTAGGAGTTAGCCTAAGGGAAATGGAGCAGCCCTGGAGTCTTGTTCTGAAGAGTATTCATCAGAAAAATGGCCAGTCTCCACTCTCCACACCCAAAACCCAGATTTCTCACAGGGTCTTACTTCCGGCAATCCGTAGTGTGTGTGTGAGCACCATCGCACGCCTGTTGAAGGTTCACCACCTTCAGTAAATTTCTCCTGGTTAACGTCACTTTGCTCCGGTTTTTCTCCTCACTCTGAAGTCTCTCTATAGTTAGGTTGGAATGACCTATTCCTGTACTCCACTAGGTTACCATGTACCATTTTACATAATGCATATGCTACATCATAACTACCTTCTGCTTGACAGTTCAAGTAGATCTTAAAATCTGTGTTCCATATTTTTTTTTACTTCTCTCCACTCCCCCAACATTAAGCCTAGAAATATACTGGATATTGATGAATGTGAAAAAATAAGTAAGGTCACAAATCCTAATAGTCTTTAAATTAGGGTTTTCTCTAGAATTCTACGTGAACAGAAATAAAATACAAAATAAATGATTAAACTTTGTGTTTAGTTGACAAAAATGAGCAAATTAAAGTGAAATGCTAATGGGGAAAACAGTAATCTTTGTTGCAGAGAGAAACTGTGTTTTCAGCTCATTTCTAGCCAGCCTAGTCAGAGGGAGGTTGTCAAACACCTTTCTGAAGAGCTCTCGGGGCACCTGTTACAGGAGGGAACATATGGAAGCCACCACTGGGTGCAAAGGAGGTGCCTGCCTGATAACTTGGATCCACTCACTGCCAATGTTCCCGATCCTTTCAGAGGATTCCCCTTCATCTGATTCATTTTCTTAAATGTTTACCTTTCTATTTGCCAACTGTTTGAATTGGTGTTTCAACTGTTCTAATCATCTACTGTGAGAAAGAAAACTTCTAGATTATGTCATGTTTTCTGGAACCGCAAATCAAACAGTTTTGAAAATGGAGAACTCAGGAATCAGCAAGTCTAAGTCCTTCGTCCATATGTTCACAAACACTTCTTCAGTGCCTTGGTGTGTCAGCCCTGCACCAGCTGCTAGAGAGGCAGGGACAGCACAAGTGATCCCTGGACTCCCCAGCACTTACTTTCCAGCAAAGATGAACATGAAAACAGATAGATTCAATAAAACGGTGCCATGATAAAGGAATGTCTGGGAAAACACAGATGCTATGCACAGGAGGGGAGCTGAGTATATGTGATTGAGTGTTTACTGAGTGGAAAAAGATTAGTCAAATATAAAACTGGAGAGAAAGGTAGGGCCAGATCAATAAACATTTACTGAACACCAATTACGTATCATGTTGCCAGACACTAAGCTAATTGCCAAAGATGCAAAAGACACAGCCTTACCCTCAAGGATTTTATAATTTAGATGGATATAAACAAATTACAATACATTGTGATGAATATGTAACTATCCATATTAAAGATATACAGGAAGCCCTGGCCAGTTTGGCTCAGCGGTTAAGAGCGTTGTTCCGCGTTCCAGAAAGACCCAGGTTTGGTTCCCGCTAAGGGCACGTACCTCGGTTGCAGTTTGTCCCTGGTCCCAGTTGGGGTTGTGTGGGAGGCAGCTACTCGATGTGTCCCTTTCACGTCGATGTTTTTCTCTCTCTCCTCTCTCTTCCTCTCTCTCCCTCCCACTCTATCTGAACAAAAATGGAAAAATGTCCTCGGGTGAGGATAAAAAAAAAAGATATACAGGAAAATAATCAGTTCTAATTAGAAGTAGGGACAAAGAGGGAGGTGTATTATGGAAGGCCACCTGAAGATGACACAATAGGCTAAGATTTACCAAGTGGACCAGAGGGGGGAAGACCCTGCAAATAGAAGGAACAGCATGTATACAGCACAACATGGACTGTTCCAGGAACTTGAAACACTGTGATATGGCTGTGCATTTAGTTAGGGAGAATGTCAGGAGATGAGGCTGAACAGATAGGACAGAACTAAATCTTCACAGGCCGTAATTCTATACTCAGGAGTTCAGAGTGTATCCTAAAAGCAATTAGGAAGCACAGAAAGGTGGATAAATCAAGGGACAGATGTAATCAAGTTTGTGTTTTAGAAAGAACCTACCCCGAGCTGGCTGATAGATACACAAGAACTGTTTATATTATCAATTCTTTTCTGTATATTTTATAACAATTAAAGAACACTCTACTAGCATGACGGAGAAGGGTCTGGAGGGGAGTAAAGCAGGGTACAGGGACCAAATAAAACCTATCACCAGGGTCTACATGAGAAGAGATAAGAATCAGAACTAAGAGTGGTGGAAGGAAAAGAGAAGAGTGGACTCAGAAGAAATGGTCTACAGGATGTGGGGAGGGACTAGGTGTGTGGGATGAGAGAGAGAAGGAGGAGGCAAGGATTACTGCCAGGTTTCTGGTGTGGGTAATGAGGAAAAAGCATTCTTCAAAAATGTAGATAGAGATGGATGAACAGGTTCAGAAAGGAAGATGAACTCACATCCCATTTACACATGTGCTGGAGATGCCTGCCAGACATCTGGATAGAAATTTCTAATCGGCAGGAGTATTTCTGAGTCTAACACTCAGGTATCATGGATGGCCGGAGTCATCAGCACAGAGCTGGGAGCCATAAGAGACTGAGCCTGCATAGGTAACACAAGGAGAGTGTAGATGGGGCCATGGGGACATTAAAGTTTAGGTACAAGCAGAGGAATGAGGAGTTGGCCAAAGCGATAGAGACAGAGAAGAAATAGTGATCCGGGGCAGAGGGGAATCATGAAAAATGCGGAAACAAAGTGAGAAGGTTTAAGGGAGGAAGGAGATAAGTGTCACATGCTGCAGAGATATTAAATTAACTGAAGATTTTACACAAACAGTCATTGAATTTGATCCTAGTTCAATTCTGTCCTAGTGAATTTTGCCAGAGTGGTTTCAGTGGCGTGTCTAGGGGCAAAAACAAGGCTGCAGTGAACAAGGGGGAGGGGACACTATGATACTGGAGGTATAGAGTGCTCTTTGTAAGAGACTCCCCATGTGTAGAAAGGAGATCTGAGATGCTTAGAGGAGGACACGGGATTGAGGGCAGGGTATCGGTTTTGTTTTGAGACTGGAGAAACTTGAGCAAGCTTACATGGTGGGGGTGGGGGTGGGAGGAGCCAGTAAAGAGGGAGAGTTGAAAACAGAGAAGGAATAACTGCAGGAGCAATGCCCAGAAGAGCCTTAAGTGCACAGACCAACGACACACCAGCAGCAAGACTGAAAGACAAAAGGTGAAAGGGGGCAGGAAGAGGTCAAACTGTAGGTATGGAATTGGGAAACCAAGGAAATTGATGCTGAAGCCTTAATTTTATCTGTGAAACAGGAAACTAAGTGAAAAAATGAAGGCTCAGAGAGGTGATGACTTGCATAACTCTTGGTTTGCAAATTGGCTCCTGTACAGTGAAGGCAAAGAAAGATGAAGAAAGAGGCAGAACACAACATATTGGTGGTGGTTTTAAATAAACAAGGTAACTGACATGCGAGGCTTGTCTTGGGCAACTGCAAGATAAGTAGAGCTCTACACCACCCACCAGATTCTTAAAAGTTTATAAAGAGGCCTTTCTAGGTTTAGGCTAGATGGTCTCAACAACACCTTACTCTCTCACAGCTGGAAAGTTACCTGGAGGAGAGATGATGGCAGTATGGGGTAAGGAGTAGTTGAAAGTAAATTTTAGACAAGTCTCTTGGCCTCTCTGCACATTTCCAAGGTCCCTTCTAAGTGTAACACATGTTTGATGAAGAGATGGGTATGACCAAGTAGATTTATTGATTTTTCAGAGAGAGGGGAGGAAAGAGACACAAACATCGATGTGAGAAACATTGATTGGCTGCCTCCTGCATGCCCCTTACCGGGGATAGAGCCTACAACCTGGGCACCTGCCCTGACCAGAAATTGAACCAGGACCTCTCAGTCCACGGGACAACATTCAATCCACTGAGCCACACGGGCCGGGCATAGTCACTGTTTTTATTGTCAATCTCCCCCACTAGAATGGCAGGGCTTTTATCCACATTCATTGATGTTTTCAGGGCCAAGAACAGTGCCTGGAATCTAATAGGTATTCAAAAAATATTTGTTAAATCAATGAATAATACTTGAAGATTATAGTTCCAGTTCTGCCACTGATCAATTCTGTGACTGTGAAGAAGTAATTTCATCTCTTGGGGTAATAGTCTCTTTTTTTCAAATAGATCATCTTTTTCAATGCTTCAATATTGTAACTTCATGTACATAATGAACAAGGCAAAATATGATAAGTGGTAAACTAGAGTGGAATGAATGACTGTCCCATTTCCTGTTTTCCCAGCATCTTTCAAATACTCTTCTTTTGGATAGAGAATTTACTACCTTATGAGTCCTGCCTTTCCAAGGAGGAAAGCAGCTTACTCAGCTAGCCTTCCTTTTAGCTAGGGATCTGCTATATTACTTGGGTTCTACTATGAGACATACTTTCAAGGGGATTTTTCAAAGGTGAACAATGTGAGGAGACAGGTACCTTGTGGAGTTCACTTCCTGGTGGGCAGGCTGCACGGGCAGAGCTCCTGCCTTCCGGGGATCCAAATCCACCGTGCAGTAGTAAAGCCTGGGCTATGCAGCAGCAGCAAAGTTGCTTAACATGGCGAAAGATTTGTGGAGTAGGAAACGAAAAGGAGAAAACAGTGTTTCACTGAGGAAAAAGCAAGGCTTTTTGAAGTATCACAGACTTGATCAAAATCCTGCTGCCACTTACCAGCTGTGCCCTTGAATAAATTATATGCCCTCTTGAGCCTCAGTTTAACCATCTTTAAAATGGTCATTGTCCAAGGTCACTCTATGCCTCTGAAAGCAGTGCTCTCTCCATGCCAGGATTCCCCAGGGACTTCTGTTGGTATATTTTGCCTCCAGATCACTGGGTCAAAGTGGGGCTTAAAATTATAAGTAAAATTAGGTAAATTTATGAAGTGGCTAGAAGATAAAAACACTGAGATGTAAACACTAATAACAGAGATAAAGTAAAGTCAACTAACAACAGGCAATTTTTTCCATATGTATCAACAGGCCCAAGGACATTACTGTGTAACAGAATATCATAATTGATGATAACAATGACCTATAGTTGCCAAACAAAGATTAAATTATGGCCCATATACTCTGGTTATGACATAAAAGTAAGTACTAATAGATTCTACGTATATTTCCACTGAAAGTGGTTCCAATGAAAATGTGTTTGTTTAGCTCTGGCCGGTTTGGTTCAGCAGTTGGAGCGTCGGCCTGTGGTCCTGAGAGACCCGGGTTCGGTTCCCGCTAAGGGCATGTACCTCGGTTGCAGTTTGTCCCCAGCCCTGGTCGGTCGTGTGGGTGGCAGCCACTCGATGTGTTCCTTTCACATCAATGTTTCTCTCTCTCTCTCTGTTCCTCTCTCTCCCTCCCGCTCTACCTGAACAAAAAATGGAAAAATGTCCTCGGGTGAGGATAAAAAAAAAAGGAAAAGAAAATGTGTTTGTTTAAAGGCTAAATGTCAGTTATTTGGAAAATTCCTTTTCATGGAACAGATTATTTCCTAAATATGTCAGAAAATGAGATATAATAACTGATAAAATATGAAAGAACATTATAGACAAAAATAGTTTCATTTGAAAATTGGCTGGAATACCTAGAATTTTTCACAGAAACTCGCAGAAGCCTACGAGTTCCCAAATGCCATTTATAAATGTAAAGAAAAGATATATACACTTCTCTGTGTAAGTCCTGATTATCTAGAAATAATGCCATCATTAAGTCACAAGGAAACCAGCAAGCTGGCCAGCGATAACTCTCCTTTTTCCAAATATACTGTCTCCTGATACTAGGTGGGGAAGCATTTTCCTGAGTTTTTCAATTGTTACCCACATATTTATCCAATCTTCTCTTCAACTTTATATTTCCCATTCCTGACTCCTAAATTTGGGTATTTCCTGAGGCGTAGGCCTTGGCCTTCTGCTTTTCTCTATAAATACTTCTCCTGTGGAAAGATCCTATACACTGATGATTTCAACCGCTGTTTTTCAGGGATGAATCACGCATTTACATATTTAGGCATCGCCGCTCTTGGGCTCCAGGTCTGTATTTCTAACAACCTCCCAAACATTTTCTTTTGGATAGTTCACTATCCATCTCAGACGCTACAAATCGTTTGGAGCTCTGAACTCATTTTTTGCTTTAAAACCAACTCACCCTACGGCTACCCCTTTTCAGTCCCAATTTCCCAGGTTTAAGGGATTGGAGTCTTCCCTGACTCCTCCCAATCCTTTCCTCCCGGGTCTGCTGTTACTAAGGACGGTACTATTCGGTTATTGTAACTAACCGGGGTCTTTCTGCTCTCTCCTCTACCACTCAACACCAAGACTCTCCTGTCTGCCCATCCACGGTGTCCTGCACACTTTTGTAGGTTAATGTTTGTAACACGTGGCTTGAAACATTTGGAGTTCCAGCCTTCATTCCGGAAACATTTGCCGAGCGCTTCCTTCCCACGAAGCACAATGGGACACAGGGCAGGAGATGCAGAGATGACATCGGATAAAGGTCTTCTTATAGTCGAACAGGGGAAAGCCTGGTGCATAAATCCTGTTATCGCTCTCAGTTAGCGCGTGGTAAGAACCGGATGAACACACGCAGTCTCAGTGTCACGGGTAAGGGGACGATGAAAGCCGAAGGGCGGAAGATAAAACTGGAGTTTTTGAATCCAAGCTAATAAATGTGTCCTTTGCTGTACGGGGAACAGGGAGCCGGTGGGGATCTCGGATGGGAGCCGGGCTCGAGGACGATTGAACCGTCAGATACTGACACCCACGTGCCCCCGCGGAAGCCGGCGTGCGGTCTGGAAAGCGGTCTGGGAGGGAAGTGGCCCCGTTCTGTGCGGGACGCTCGGCGTGCGGACGCCTGCAGAACGTTCGAGAAGAAGTGGCCGAGGCCCCTGGAGGGCGCCGGGGACTGACGAGTGAGGCTGCAGGAGGGACGGGGTGTGCCGGAGACGGGCGAAGAAACTCACTCCCCGGCCCGCCCCGGCAGGCGGTCAGGGGCCCCGCCGCGGGAGGACCCGCTCCGGCCTCGCGTCCCCCCCAGGTCAGGGGCCGCGGCGCGGGCAGCCCTCCCTCCCGTCTCTGCGTCTCCCCAGAGCCTCCGTGCCTGCCCGTCACCGGCTCCCGGCAAGGGGGCCCAGCACGCGGCGACATCTCTTCCCGCTCAGGAGCTGCAGGCGGGGAGCACGCGGAGGCCGTCACCCCAATTAGTCGCGCTCCGACGTCTGCACCGCCGGCGCTTCCGCGGGGAAGACGCCTCACGCCCCAGCTATCGCGAGACTCGACGGACCCGCCTCTGGAAGCCCGCCGGAAGCGGAAGTCGGCGGGTTGTCGGCTTCTGACAGCGGTGGCTCCGTCACCTGGGAGAAGCGAGGCGCCGTGGGGCTGAACCGACGAGCCGTGGGCCAGAGGTGGGTTTCCTGCGTGCTCCGCCGGCTCGGCCCGAGCGGAGTAGCCGGCGCGGGGCGGGTGAGTTGCCCGTTATGGCGCCAGGGAGGAGGGAATCGCCGAGCCGAGCGGGGGCGAGGGGTCCTCGGTCTGCGGCTCCAGGTCCGGGCGCCTTCGCGAGATCGGAAGCCCCGGACCCTTCATGGCCTCCAGTGGCCTTCGCGCCTGGACAGCTAAGGTGCTTCCGGAGGGAGCGAATCTGCCACAGCCTTGGGGGCGGGCCGGGACCGCGCTGGCTGCAGCCCCTACCGTCCTGTTCCCTGGGCTCACCTGCGGGGCAGCGGGACCCGCGCTGGCCAGTTCTCCGGGTTCACCTGCGGGGCAGCGGGACCCCGCGCTGGCCAGTTCTCCGGGTTCACCTGCGGGGCAGCGGGACCCCGCGCTGGCCAGTTCTCCGGGTTCACCTGCGGGGCAGCGGGACCCGCGCTGGCCAGTTCTCCGGGTTCACCTGCGGGGCAGCGGGACCCCGCGCTGGCCAGTTCTCCGGGTTCACCTGCGGGGCAGCGGGACCCCGCGCTGGCCAGTTCTCCGGGTTCACCTGCGGGGCAGCGGAACCCCGCGCTGGCCAGTTCTCCGGGTTCACCTGCTCTCTGGGCTCACCTGCGGGGCAGCGGGACCCCGCGCTGGCCAGTTCTCCGGGTTCACCTGCGGGGCAGCTGCGGCACCCGGACCCCGCGCTGGCCAGTTTCTCCGGGTTCACCTGCGGGGCAGCGGAACCCCGGCGCTGGCCAGTTCTCCGGGTTCACCTGCGGGGCAGCGGGACCCCGCGCTGGCCAGTTCTCCGGGTTCACCTGCGGGGCAGCGGGACCCCGCGCTGGCCAGTTCTCCGGGTTCACCTGCTCTCTGGGTTCACCTGCGGGTCAGCGGAACCCGCGCTGGCCAGTTCTCCGGGTTCACCTGCGGGTCAGTGGAACCCCGCGCTGGCTAGTTCTCTGGGTTCACCTGCGGGGCAGCGGAACCCGCGCTGGCCAGTTCTCCGGGTTCACCTGCGGGGCAGCGGGACCCCGCTCTGGCCAGTTCTCCGGGTTCACACTGCTCTCTGGCTAATCCTGCGGGGCAGCGGGACCCCGCGCTGGCTAGTTCTCTGGGTTCACCTGCGGGGCAGCGGAACCCCGCGCTGGCCAGTTCTCTGGGTTCACCTGCGGGGCAGCGGAACCCCGCGCTGGCCAGTTCTCCGGGTTCACCTGCGGGGCAGCGGGACCCCGCGCTGGCTAGTTCTCTGGGTTCACCTGCGGGGCAGCGGGACCCCGCGCTGGCCAGTTCTCCGGGTTCACCTGCGGGGCAGCGGAACCCGCGCTGGCCAGTTCTCCGGGTTCACCTGCGGGGCAGCGGGACCCCGCGCTGGCCAGTTCTCCGGGTTCACCTGCTCTCTGGGCTCACCTGCGGGTCAGTGGAACCCCGCGCTGGCTAGTTCTCTGGGTTCACCTGCGGGGCAGCGGAACCCCGCGCTGGCCAGTTCTCCGGGTTCACCTGCTCTCTGGGCTCACCTGCGGGGCAGCGGGACCCCGCGCTGGCCAGTTCTCCGGGTTCACCTGCGGGGCAGCGGGACCCTGCGCTGGCCAGTTCTCCGGGTTCACCTGCTCTCTGGGCTCACCTGCGGGTCAGTGGAACCCCGCGCTGGCTAGTTCTCCGGGTTCACCTGCGGGTCAGTGGAACCCCGCGCTGGCTAGTTCTCCGGGTTCACCTGCGGGTCAGTGGAACCCCCCGCTGGCTAGTTCTCCGGGTTCACCTGCGGGTCAGTGGAACCCCGCGCTGGCCAGTTCTCTGGGTTCACCTGCGGGGCAGCGGAACCCCGCGCTGGCCAGTTCTCCGGGTTCACCTGCGGGTCAGTGGAACCCCCCGCTGGCTAGTTCTCCGGGTTCACCTGCGGGTCAGTGGAACCCCGCGCTGGCCAGTTCTCTCCAAGGCAGTCGCGGCAGCCAGAGTTCTGTGAGGCTTTACTCGTGGTAATAATGTCCCGGTACAGATCTGAAAGGCTGTGCCCTTTTATTTCACCGGACAGGCGCACACCCTGTGAAGCTGTTCTTCATGCTGGAACCAGCTCATCGGTTCCGAAGGCAGAGGACCAGTCTTTCCGTCGTCCAGCCCTTCGCTGGCACTTCTGCGCACTCTCGAGCTAACGAGGGGGCTGTGCAGCACTTTTCACCCAACCCCCGCACTAACTTCAGCCCTGACGACCCCTACCCACCACCTGCCCCTTTTGAGGGAATCAAGTTTTGCTTTTGTTTTTTTCGTACCACACATCTAAACCTAAACATTAAACAGCACAGCCTCAAATCCCTGGGATAAGCACAGCTTGGATAAATTAAAATTCTATTTATTTTTTTAATCTTAATTAAATTTACAGGGGTAACATTGGTTAACACCATTCTGTTTAAATTTCATTCTCATGAGTAATGATAAATGTATTTACTTGTGGGAGGGTGTTGTGAGAGAACATAAAAATAGAATAGCACATTTGTCTTGCCTTATGATTTTTATTGCCCATCTGGTTAAGTATGGGCCCTCTTTCTTGATTTCTGTGATCCCTATAGAAACCCAGGCACGAATTTTAATTAGCATAATTAATTTTATTGTTAATCCTCACCCGAGGACACTTTTTCTATTGATTTTTAGATAGAGTGGAAGGGAGGGAGGGAGGGAGGGAGAGAAAGAGAGGACATCGATCGATTGCCCCGAACAACCCCGCCTGACCAGGGACAGGGATGGAACCTGCAACACAGGTACATGAGCTTGACCCTGGAATTGAACTGGCGACCCCATGGTCCCAAGGCCAGCTCTCTAATTGCTAAGCCAAACTGGCCAGGGCAGCAGAATTTATTTTAAATCGTACCTTGGATTTGAGAACTTGACAGCAGTTTGCCAATCCCAGACACATGAAAAGTGTGGTATTTAGTAAAGCACACTGCTGTATCCTGAAAGGTAAAACATGTAGTTTTACCTTTGTTTCTTGCATCCAAACAATCTCAGTTTAATTTTGTTGGGATGAAGGTGGTAGTATAAATATTTGCATATTTTGAACGATTTGGAGTAAAAACAAACTAATGAAGCAGCTATCTTCCAATATCACATCTCTTTATCAAAGACTTTTTACTATAAGTTAAAATACAGGAAGAAAAATAATTTGGGAGATGTCAGATAAGAGGGAGATTTGGTTTTAAAGTTTTTGCATGATGTCACAGGTACCCCAAATCAGAAAATAGGTTTTTCTGACTTGCAAAACTATTTCTCTGCAAAACCAGTCCTAGTCTTCAGTTACCCCTTAACTATGGCCCCTTTTCCCATTCTCAGCCAAGCTCCTGAAAGCTTAAGTCTATAATCAGTGTAGATTTTTACTTCTTTACCTTCCAGTTACTTCTCAGTTGTAATCCTGCTTCAATTCCTACTACTATAGAATAATCACCTCCTAATAGCTAAATCCAGTTAATTTTCTCTTCTTGGTTCTTTCTGTCACTGTACCATTCAACACTGATGACCATTCCCTTTTTAGTTTCTTGCCTTCTATCATAATCTCTTCTGGTTCTTATCTGTGTTGTGTCTTATCAGTGTGTGTTTTCCTATCCGGTCTTTATCTTCTACTGTCTATGTTCTCCAGGATTCTGCTCCTTGGTACTCTCCTTATTCCTCCTCCGAGGAATCTCACTCATTCTCATAGCATTAACCACTAACAAATTTGCTGATGTCTCTCATGTTCATCTTCAACCCAGTTCTCAGTCCCAAATAATTAACTTTGAACTGTCTCTCCCAGTGGATGTATGTGCTTTAGCTAACTTCAAACTCAGTATATATCCTCACCCACCCTTCTTTCTGTAGTTCCTATGGCACCATAGCCTGTCCAATCATTTGGCCAGCAGCCTGGGAGTATTCTATCTCCCCTCTCCTCCCAACATCGTCAGTAATTCCTCCTGAAATCCCTTTAAAACTATTCTCACAGTCACTGCCTCAGATTAAGCCCTCAGCATGTTACCTGCATTACTACAGTAATCTGCCTTTAGTCTAATCTTACTTGTCTATCTCTACCCTGTTAGAAAAGTGATCCTTCTAAATAGTAAATTTGCTCTGGAGATTTCCCTGTTTAAACCACCTGTGATTTCTCATTGCATACCAGAAAAAGTGCAAAACTGTCTGGAATAGTTTTTCCCAATTTGACCCATCTACTTTTCCAATTTCATTTCTCCATATTCACTTCTAAATATAAATCTCCAATTATATTTATACCTTACCTGTTTCTTCTACTAGACTAAGAGCTCTCTGGAGGCAGGGTCCATGATATATTTTTATCTTTGTACGCCATGATTCTAGTTAGCACAATACCTGTATTATAGTAATCAAGAAATACTCTATTGAATGTCTAGAATACCCTAAAATTGTTTACTTCTTTGTTTTTCACTGGTAAAATACTGTTACTTTTTTCATTCTAATAGAAACATATTAAAAACTGTACAGAATTTCAGAATGACTGATACTTCTGAAGCGGTTCCAAATTATGAAGAGATGTTTGCCAATAGATTCACAGAAGATGACAAAGACTACCAGGAATACCTGAAACGCCCTCCTGCGTCCCCTCCAATTGTCGAGGAATGGAATAGCAGAGCTGGTGGGAACCAAAGAAATAGAGGCAATTGGTATGTATTACTTCAGAAGGATGGACTGCAGATGGCTGATCTGGGAGAGAACAGCTTTAATCTGCTAGCCCAGAAGACCACTGAGGTCAGGGACCAATGTTCTTGTTCAGTATGGTATACCTAGTGCCTGGCACGAATTACGTGGCTGGTAAATACTTGCTTTAATATTTTGTCAACCCACGTTATTTTTTCCTTAGTGTTCAATTGTGTGTGTGTGTTTAAATGTTCTTTCTGTGGACTAATTTTGTTTGCAAATATACTTTAAAACCTAGTCTTCTATATAAATTCGTATAAAATTCCATAAGAAAGGTAATGTTTTTGGTTTCACTTTAGAAAGTTTATACAGTGGATGTTACTTCTATTTAATAATTCAAAATAGATAAAAGGAGTAAATTACCATACTGGTTTTTTTCTATCCTCACCCGAGGACATGTTTGCATTTTTATCTTGAAATAGAGAGGGAGAGAGGGAGGAAGAGAGAGAGAGAAACATGGATGTGAGAGAGACACATCAAGTGGTTGCCACCCACACGACCCCAACCGGGGCTGGGGACAAACCACAACTAAGGTACCTGCCCTTAGCGTGAACCAAACCCAGGACTCTGCGGTCCGAGGGCCGACACTCTAACTGCTGAGCCAAACTGGCCAGGACACCATACTGTTTTTTTTTAAATAACTGAATAGTTTTTAGTTTGATTCAGAACTATCCAATTGTTTTGGGTTTGGTGTTGCAGTCTACCTATTTCTCTGCAAAGCATATCCAATGTAACTGGAAGAATGATTTAAATCTTAAGAATGCTTTGAATAACTGGTGCTATAACATTCTATAGAGAAAAATGTTGCCTGGCTGGCGTGGCTCAGTGTTTGAACATTGATCCATGTGCAAGAGGTTGCCGGTTCAATTCCCGGTCAGGGCACATGCCCAGTGTGGGTGTGCAGGAGGCAGCTGACTGATGTTTCTCCTTCATTGATGTTTCTATCTCTCTCTCCCTCTCCCTTCCTCTCTCTAAAAATCAATAAAAACATATTTCAAAATTTTTTTTCTCAAGTATTCAATTAAGAAGTCAAATACAGCCCTGGCTGGTTTTGCTCAGCGGTTAGAGCATCGTCCCACCGACCAAAGAGTCCCGGGTTCGGTTTCCGCTAAGGGCATATACCTTGTGCAGTTTGTCCCCGGCCCCGGTTGTGTGGGTGGCAGCCAGTCAATGTGTCTCTCTCACATCGACGTCTCTCTCTCTTGCTCCCTTCCACTATATCTGAAGATAAATGCAAAAAATGTCCTCGGATGAGGATAAAAAAGAAGTCACATGCAACAGGATAGATTTGTCATGTGTTTTCTTAAAAGAGAAGTATAAAAACATTTTTTGTTTTGTTGTAGGTTGCAAGATAATAGACAGTTTAGAGGTAGAGATGGCAGACGGGGGTGGCCAAGTGACAATCGATCCAATCAATGGCATGGACGACCCTGGGGTAACAATTACCAGCAGCACAGACAAGAAACTTATCACCCTCACCAGTATGGAAACTACAGTTACAACCAACGACCACCCTATGGTTACTACTGATATAAATGTCAGCAGCTTTTAGTAAAACTGTGTATTTTGTTAACAAGACAATAATTTTGTGTATCTTCTGTTGGTCATAATTTTACATCTGATTTTAGAAAAATATATTAACTTTTTGGAACTTGAGACATTTAAAAAAAAAAAAAGATCTTACTAGAGAGATATGATGGTTGCTGGGAATAAATACTTCCCCTAAAAAGGTTGTGGATTATACTGCTTGACTTCTACCTCAGACTCTTCATTTCATGACTTAGTGCTTTGAACTTGGTGCATCTTTTCCTTGTTTGACCTCCAGGAGTTCTTTGTTTTACACAGAAATAAAATTTAAAATGCTTGCTTTTACTTTGTAATATAAGGAAGTATCCATTTACTCAGATGTGCTCATTGGTAAAGTTTTACAGAGGTTGGTAAAATCAATTTGTGAATGCAAAACTATACTTAGTTGTAATGTATTGTACATTAACATCAGCAGTTGTAAGGTAAAGCAATTGTAGTTATCTTTCTTTTTTGGCTCTTGTTGTTATGTGACTATGGTACTTTGTAATTACTCTATAGGTGTGAGTCAGCTCCACAATCATTTTGGTCTCTATTTAGAGAATATCAAGAATAAAACTGTAAAATGAGGAAGGAGTCATTCTGTTTTAGTGTCTTGATCTAATGGTGGATGGGATTAGGGCACACAATCATTTTATACTAACTATAAACAAAGTAGGTAAAAATTCATGTTACACAAGTGTGAAAACTCTGTAAATGTTCCCCTTTCCTTTTCAATCATGTATAAACAAGGCTGCATTATTTGACTCTAGTTACTTTTATGGTACTTAATGTGGATTGATTTTACAATGTTATATTCACTTCCAAATGTGCACCTTTACTGCATTCTCTACTATAAATACTGTGATGCTGTAACTGCCTTTCAGAGTGATCATTGTATTTCAAATAATTTTAATGGCCATTACAATGTTTTTATTTAAGCCCTGCTACTTTGGCTCAGTGGTTAGAGTGTTTGCCTGCAGACCAAAGTGTCGTGGGTTCGATTCCGGTCAAGGGCACATACCTCAGTTGCAGTTTGGTCTCAGGCCCTGGTTGGGTTGTGCAGGAGGCAACCAATTGATGTGTCTCTCTCACATCCATGTTTCTCTCTCTCTCCCTCCCTCCCACTCTATCTGAAGATAAATGGAAGAAAATTGTCCTTGGGTAAGGATGAAAACAAAACAGAAAGATGGTTTTATTTAAATAAAATACAATATTAATTTCCCAAGTTTTGGCAGTTAGCCTATTCATTAATGTGATGAGCTTTTGATTATTCTATTCTTTATATCCATTGAAAAAGGTTTATTGGGCCCTGGACGGTTTGGCTCAGCAGTTAGAGCGTCGGCCTGTGGTCCAGAGAGACCGCGGTTCCCGCTAAGGGCGCGTACCTCGGTTGCAGTTTGTCCCCGGCCCTGGTAGGGTCGTGCGGGTGGCAGCCACTCGATGTGTCCCTTTCACGTTGATGTTTCTCTCTCTCTCTCTCTCTCTCCCTCCCACTCTATCTGAACAAAAAAGAAGAAATGTCCTCGGGTGAGGATAAAAAAAATAATTAAAAAAAATAGTGTCAAGGAATTCATCTCAAATAGTCTGTAGTAAGAGCATACAGCATTAGGCATAAGAAGTCCTAGTTTGTAGTCTTGTCCTTTCAAGGTATGTGACCTTGAGAAAATCACTTCAACTGTGAACTTATCTGCTCACCTATAAAAATGGGGACAATACCTACCCTGCCATTTCACAGGGTTATCACAAAAATATATGACCAAACATACAACAGCCTGAGAATAGAAACTAGAGCTTATGACCATTAAACCCCCAGTGGCACATAACTGATGTTGCATAAACATTTGTTGAGTCAATGAGAGGAAAGTATTTGGTAAAATGTAAAGCATAATGTTCATATAAAGGATGTGGAGTAGCTCATAGAAGATGAGGTAGGCAGGAGGAGACTTAGAGTTGTGATTATTTCCTTACATGAATTAAAATATGAATTAGCATATGACTTACACTATGAATGAGGAGTTAGTTACCAGTGCTGTCAGACTGGAAAAGTGGAGATGAGCTGTGGATGGATAATAACCTTCAGATTTTAAGATTTACAGGATGGTATGGGAGGAGCAGGTGAACAAGTCTTCCATCAGAACTAACGTGATTTGACTGCCCCCTTGCAGGATTAAGTGAAAGCATTTACATAAAGTACCTGTCACTAAACCAGGCTCCTAACAGGTGCCCAGTCAATGTCAGCTTTGTGCCTCCAGAAGTAGAGTGCAGTGTGTCTGGGCTGACTTGGGTGCAAGTGCAGCTCACAATCTTCCACCAACGTCTCCATGGGCGGATGGGCGAATTTCAGTTGGTGTTTTCGTTCCTGTCCCTAAGGGGCACAGAGAGCCCGAATGTATTAATTACCAGTTAGATTTTCTCTGGGTTTCAGTACTTCTTCAGCTTCAGGGTATAACACGATGATGATCTCATGGTTTTTTTCCACTGCCAGTGCCTTTAAGTCCCTAAGGAGCTCCAGCCTGTTTGTCTGAATTAGGTCAATAAAGCTACTCTAATTGCTGAAGGCCAGAGCTTTTTCTTTTTTGTGTTTTTTCTCACTTTAAAAGTTCCTTCACAATATACATTTTATGTGTCCTATAAATATTGTCAAAAGCGAAACAATACAAATGTGAATAATCCATACCCACCCAGTGATTATGGTCCACTGTGTATGTGTCTTTCCCCATGCCCACACAAATGTATATAAATTTGATATACATAAACATTTTCCTTTTTACTAAAGTGAGGTTATATTATATATAAAAATACACACACACACATACATGTATATTATCCTCTGTTTATGCAATAGAATATGAGACATCACTCCAGGTCAGTAGTTACAGATTAAAAACTAAATGATTTAATTTTAATAACATTCTATAGTACGGATTTATCACTGACCATATTAATCTCCTATAGGTAGACACGTTTCCCCTTTCTTTGCCCCTACTAACAATCTGCATTGCTTTGGTCCACATAGCCTTTGGTGCTTTTATGTGTTCTCTAGTCTCAAAAGTAGAACTGTTGGGCTAAAAGGTGTAGTATTTTTAATTTTAGAAAGTGCTGCCTCATTTTATAGAGCACTGTAGCAATTCAGTCCTATCCGAAACACGTA
The DNA here is from genome assembly GCF_014108415.1 of Molossus molossus. Classification (NCBI taxonomy): domain Eukaryota; kingdom Metazoa; phylum Chordata; class Mammalia; order Chiroptera; family Molossidae; genus Molossus; species Molossus molossus. The sequence continues at coordinate 2,494,143 of NW_023425360.1, read as the reverse complement.
AGTGTGCATATGTCTCTCCTCTCTCCCCAGGACTTCAGCTTTTTGTCTAGGTGACCACAGGCTTTTATTTTTTAAATCAGAGAATTTTATTAGGTTGTGTCTCTTGGTTGATCATTCTTTGTCAGTTTCACTTGGGATACTGCCTTTCATTCTGTAAATGTATGTTATTTCTTCATTTTCTTGATCACACCTTTAAATACTCTTCTGTTCCATTTCTTTGGTTGTCTTCTTCGGGGTTCCAATGATGTATGTGCTGATACTCCTTTGACTTGTTCCTCTCATTTTCCTTTCTTTGCTCACCATCCTCTGTCCAGCCCTCTAAATCACATGCCATGTTCAACATCTTTGTTGTTTTCAACATGGCCTTTATTTTTATGATACTTTTATTTTTCAATCTGATTAGCCACATTTCAAGTGTTCAGCAGCCACATGTGGCCACCAACTACAGTACAGTATCAGCAGCACAGCTCTAGAAGAAGTGGACAAAAGGCGTGGAGTTCTATTGGCTTGACTTGCTTCCTTATTCTCCCCAGTGCTCTAATCCCCAAGGTGTCATTGGGGAAACCTGAGGTTTTGAAAGTGAGAAAGTCACTGCAATAGGAAAACCACATCATGGGTGAGATGAGTTTCATGGAGAAATGACCAGTCTATAACTGGTGCTGCAAAGTGTGGGTATTCCCCCCTGCCCAAACTCTAACAGCAAGGAGACTAGACGGACCTTGTGGCACACAGCTAGAATAGGATTGTAAAATGCTGAAAATCTTATCAACCGAATTATAAGGATTGTCTGAAGAAAGCCTTTGTGGGCAGAAACAGGTGGTCTTCCTGGAGCCTAGAATAAGGGAGTCCTGTGACATAAATCATCAGTATCTAGTGCTGACCCAGGAGAGGGGCTAAGATATAATGGACCTATCCCTGCAGCAGAAATGGGAGCTCCAGATGGTCATAGCTCCCTAACCCAGGCCCATAATTTCCCTGGCTCTGATCCCAAGCTCTTCAAGCAGCCCAAACTAACTGGTCTTTTACAAGATTTCCCAAAGGGGCAGAATGTACTCACTAGAGGATGCCACTATACAGTCTAATTGACAGGTGTGTTCCTCACACGAGTTAATACATTTGGCATCTTGTTTAGAAATTAGTTTCTGTCAATTGTCCAGCCCAATTTCATTTTCAAAAACACCGACTAAAGGGGATTTCTGAAAATTGTAGAGTTTAAGGGAGGCATGTGGGTCCATGCTGAGTCCACTCCAGCAGTGACCCTGAACTTCTGAATACCCAGTCGGCCTGGGTTAATTCTACACTCTGGCTTGAGCTAAACTCAAGACATACGGGGAGTAAGAAGGGGTGTCCCTGAGAAAACGAGACAAAAAGGACCACGGGTATCAGGCACTGCAGAAGTTATTTCCTAATAGTGAACTTCAGTTCCTTCTTCAAATTAGGTGCTTCTCTGCTTTTGCATTATATTGCCACTTCTTGGATCTAAATAGAAAAATCTAGGTTCTTAAATTTTTAATCTCTAGGCACATGTATTTTTAAAAAACTAAGTGGGGGCCATGGTGGGTTCCGAAATTTATGTTCTGCATTACATAACAGGAACTACTTAACCAAATCCCTAGAATTTATAAGAGGGGGGATGCTGGGAGCCCACTGCCCAGAAAAAAATTGCCTCCTAACGTTTGTGTTTTTAGCTGTTTGGAATTTTAAACACTCCAAAGGTGCCACCTACACACCCTGGTTCTCTCTCCATCCCTAGCTGGCAAAGGAGTGAGGAGAGGCCCGCAGGAGTCGGGAGTCCAGGTTTTCTGCTGCTGCCTCCAGGGGCAGGATGAGCCAGGTTTTGCTTTCTCAGGTTCTGTCAATGTATGGTGTGGCAAACAATGTACATACGTTAATTAAAAAGTACTTTATTGCTAAAAAAATGCTAACCATCATCTGAGCCTTCAGGGAGTCGTATTCTTTTTGGTGGTGGAGAGTCTTGTTTCAGTGTTAACAGCTGCTGACTGACTGGGGTGGTGGTTGCTGAAGGCTGGGGTGGCTGTGGAAATTTCTTAAAATAAGACAACAATGAAGTTTGCCTCATCGATTGGCTCTTCCTTTCACGAATGATTTTCCTGTAGCATGCAATGCTATTTGATAGCATTTTACCCACAGTATAACTTCTTTCAAAATTGGAATCAATCCTCTCAAACCCTGATGCTGCCTCATCAACTAAGTTTATGTAATATTCTAAGTCCCTTGTTGTCATTTCAACAATCACATCATCCTCATCAGGAGCACATTCTATCTCAAGAAACCACTTTCTTTGCTCATCCATAAGAAGCAACTCCTCATCTGTTAAAGATTTATCATGAGACTGCAGCAATTCAGTCACATCTTCAGGCTCCACTTCTAACTCTAGTTCTCTTGCTATTTCCACCACATCTGCAGTTACTTCCTCCAATGAAGTCTTGAACTCCTCAAAGTCATCCATGAGGGTTGGAATCAACTTCTTCCAAGCTCCTGTTATTGTTGATATTTTGACCTCGTCCCATGAATCACGAATGTTCTTAATGGCTTCTAGGATAGTGAATCCTTTCCAGAAGGTTTTCAATTTACTTTGCCCAGCTCCATCGGAGGAGTCACTATCTACAGCAGCTATAGCCTTACGAAATGTATTTCTTAAATAGTAAGACTTGAAAGTTGAAATTACTCCCTGACCCATGGGCTGCAGAATGGATGCTGTGTTAACAGGCATGAAAACAACATTAATCTCATTGTACATCTCCTTCAGAGCTCTTGGGTGAACAGGTATATTGTCAATAAGCAGTAATATTTTGAAAGGAATCTTTTTTTCTGAGCAGTAGTTCTCAACAGTGGGCTTAAAATATTCAGTAAACCATGATGTAAACAAATGTGCTGTCATCCAGGCTTTGTTGTTCCATTTATAGAGCACAGGCAGAGTAGATTTAGCGTAATTCTTAAGGGCTGTAGGATTTTCAGAATAATAAATGAGCATTGGCTTCAACTTAAAGTCACCAGCTGCATTAGCCCCTAACAAGAGAGTCAGCCTGTCCTTTGAAGCTTTGAAGCCAGGCACTGACTTCTCCTCTCTAGCTATGAAAGTTCTAGATGGCATCTTCTTCCAATATAAGGCTGTTTCATCTACATTGAAAATCTGTTGTTTAGTGTAGCCACCTTCGTTAATTATTTTAGCTAGATCTTCTGGGTAACTTGCTGCAGCTTCTACATCAGTACTTGCTGCTTCACCTTGCACTTTTATGTTACAGAGACGGCATCTTTCCTTAAACCTCATGAACCAACCTCTACTAGCCTCAAATTTTTCTCCTGCAGCTTCCTCACCTCTCTCAGCCTTCATAGAATTGAAGAGAGTTAGGGCCTTGGCCTGGATCAGGCTTTGGCTTAAGGGAATGTTGTGGATGGTTTGCTCTTTTATCCAGACCACTAAAACTTTCTCCACATCAGCAATCAGGCTGTTTTGCTTTCTTATCACTCGTGTGTTCATTGGAGTAGCACTTTTAATTTCCTTCAAGAACTTTTCCTTTGCATTCACAACTTGGCTAACTGTTTGTCGCAAAAGGCCTAGCTTTCGGCCTATCTCGGCTTTTGACATGCCTTCCTCACTAAGCTTAATCATTTCTAGCTTTTGATTTAAAGTGAGAGATGTGCGACTCTTCCTTTCACTTGAACACGTAAAGGCCATTGTAGGGTTATTAATTGGCCTAATTTCACTATTGTTGTATCTCGGAATAGGGAGGCCTGAGGAAAGGGAGAGAGATGGGGGAACAGCTGGTGGGTAGAGCAGTCAGAACACATGCATTTATCAATCAAGTTCACTATCTTACATGAGTGTGATTCATGGTGCCACAAAACAATCACAATAGTAACATTAAAGATCACTATTCACAGATCACCATAACAAATATAATAATGAAAAAGTTTGAAATATTTCAAGAATTACCAAAATGTGTCACAAAGAAACAAAGTGAACAAATGCTGTTGGAAAAATGGTACTGACAGACTTGTTCAACAAAGGGTGGTCACAAACCTTGAATTTGTAAAAAAAAAACAAACCAAAAAAAATAGCCCTGTATCTGCAAAATGCAATAAAATGAAGTATACCTGTACACATCTTGATTATTCTTTCTTACTTTTTCATAAAAAGCTCAAGGGTTTCAAAAAAATGCAGAAAACATTTTTGCACACACATAAGTATTTTACAATATAAACACTACAGAACAGTGGCAAGTTTTCTTGTCACGTGTAAACTGGATTAGAAGGCAATGCCTAGAATTCCAGAAGTGTTGTAGAAATATTACCATTTTAATTTACAATCAGGATAAACTGCATTTAAGTGGGAGTCAAGGGATCTGGTTTCTGGTTGTCATCTTGCACAGTGTGATTCTGAGTGTATCTCAACTTCTGGATAACAGAAGCACCATCACAAAATGAAAGGGGCTGAATCAGGTAATCTTTGAATAACCGTCCCGCCTCTGTTATTCTGTAATGTCATGAAATCAAAGTAACATGTTCCAAGCCATTTGGGGTCAGGCATTTTAGAACCTATATTCAATGTACTTTTTTGAGACATATTCTTACTTAACTACATATTTTTTTACATGTTCTTCTGTGCAATTAACTATATTTTCCTATTTTAGCAGCTTCTTCATCATTAGCAATAAAAATGTTTCTTAAGGATATATTTTTTCATTTCTTACTTTTATTTTTTTTCAACTTGCTTTTGCAATTTCTCCAAGATCTCTTCTGGAGTTGTGGAGGCCCAAAGCTTCACCACTTTTTCACGAGATTTACCGCCCTGGATTAAAAGGAAAACACAGTGTCAGGTTAACAAACTAAACTCTCTGAAACTATTAGAAACAGAACTCAGTTGTGTGATTGCAGACACGTCCTCTGGTGGCCTGCAACTTTCCTGACAGCTCAGCTACCACTTTCTCCTGGCCAATGTGCTCTCTCTCTCTAAGATTCCACCTTACTAAAATTTCACAACTCTCCAGGGCTTTTACTTTCAGATGTCAATTTCTGTAAAAATAAAAACTGGGCATTACCTTTAATGAATACGGAATCCAGATGTACAATATTCTGGTTTCTAGTAATTCTTTTGTTTGAGTTAAAAGTGAAAATTATTTTTTAATTATCAAAACAAATACTGCAATTTCATATAAACTTTGTATAAAAATAATTCCAGAATACAGAAAAAGTGTTGCTCTCTATGCTGTTACACACTTCTGAAAATTCAAAAAGAAAAATTTCACATTTTCAAGTGCTGTGATTCCATAACCACTGAAGACACCATTAAAAAGATTTGTTTTGAAAACATTCTTTAAAGAAAGTAAAATCCAAGCAGGAATTTATCTAGTTGGGTAGAAGTGGGTTGTGACTTTCAAATATCAGACCATGCACACTGGCAGAAAACCAGAAATGACCTGCCACAGGTAGGGCACAATGAGGGACCTGATGTGCAGATGGATTTTTAGGTACAGCCTATTAATCAGTGACTGAATGCCAACCGGAACCCGGATGGGAGCTACAGAGTATAGCACTGGGATACAAGTAGAGCTTTAAGAGATATAGACAGGGATGGGTCTCACTACTGCAGACTCTATTTCAGTAAGTGGAGGGCAATGCCCAAGAACCTGAGTTTTAGAAATCACTCCCAGGTGGTCTTGATGCCCACCCCTAGCGCAAAGCTGTGGTATGAATGACTTCATATGAGCGTCTCCCGTTGAACGAGGGTAATGTGCAGGAACAGAAATACTTGATGGACTCACTAAGGAAGATGACTGACAATACGAACCATTTTAGATTGTTTAGTGTGGTGATGACTCGAAGGAAGAGAGGAGCAAAATTAATTTGACAGAAAAGGCAGAGTAGTGAATTTAGAAAGGAGAAAATGTAGGATAGGGTAACAACTAAGGAATGTAAGTAGAGCACGTGGACAGTCTGAATCAAGATCGACACAATAGAAATGAAGGAGACAAAACAGATTTTAGTGGTTAATATGACAATTGAAAACAACTCGCTTTTCAATTGCTTGGGGGGAAAAAACAATATTTAAAAAATAACTGAAGGGTAATAATCAAAGATATTTAGCCCTGGCTGGGTGGCTCAGTTGGTTGGAGTGTTGTCCCATATACCAGAAGGTTGTGGGTTCCATCCCTAGTCAGGGCTCATATGGGAGGCAACCAATTGATGTTTCTCTCTCTCTCCCCTACTCCTTCCTCTCTTTAAAAAAATAATTCATAAAACATATACTTGGGTGAGGATTTAAAAAACACACAAAAAGTATTAAAGAGAGAGAGAGAGAGAGAGAATAGCCCTGGCTGGTCTGGCTCAGTGGTTATAGTGTTGACCCTCAGTCCAAAGGGTCTCAGGTTTGATTTTCAATTAAGGTCACATATACCTGGGTTGCAGGTTCCAGCCCTAATCGGGCTCCTGCAGGAGGCATCCAATTAATGTCTTTTTCTCAGATTGATGTTTCTCTCTCTCTCTCTCTCTCTCTCCCTCCTCCCTCCCTCTCCATCAAAAAAGCAATGTAAAAATATCCTTGGGTGAGGAATAACAAAAAAAAAAGAAAGAAAGAGAATAAGAGATACCTACCTTATCTAAAACCACATCACTCTTCCTGAGTTCTAAGACCTTGGAGAGATACCGACAGAGCTCAGCATTAGCCTCTCCTTCCGATGGAGGTGCTGCAATAGCTACACTTACAGCTTCGGCTGTCAGATCTGGAAAGAAAACAGTGTGGACTTCATACTTAAGGAGTTCTTCTTTGGGAAGTGAGGACATTTTGTGAAAGAGTTTGCATTTGCCTGGCACACAGCAGGCTTTCAATTGATAACTGTTAGGTGCAGAAATGAAGGATTAAACTAATAAGACTTAAGAGGAACATAAACATGATAAATATTACAGAAAACAAAATCAGAAAAGAAAATCAATATCTACCCCCCCCCCCCCCCCCCTGACCAAGATGGGCCTAAAGAATTCTGGGCAGTATCCTGGATTTAGGCAACCAGAAACGGTGCTCCTCTGATGGGAACTGCTCCAGGCAGGGAGTCAGCAGCTGGGCACAGCGCCAGCAGCGTCACTGAAGAAGGCTGAACAGCGCAGCTCACTGGATGTACAGGGCTGTTAGGGTTTCCTCATCAGGAAAACAAGAGCACTGGGCTAGATTTGTCTCTTATGTGAAATTCCTCTTTAATGTTTTCAAAATGTAATAACACAAACACTAATTTTAAGGGCACACAAACATGTTTTAAGGACTTTACAAATATTAACTTGTTTAACCCTCATAACAACTTTATGAAAATATCAATACCGATATTATCTCTATTTTACAAACGAGGAAACAGGAATCAAGATGGGCCCAAGGTCACATGGCTAGAAAGTGATGTTGTGAATCAAAAATAAATTTAAACTCGTGTTTTGAAATCAGGGACATTGCTTCTGAATAGTAGTCCTGACTCCCCCATCAACACAGCCGTTATAAAGAGCAGCCTGCCTGTAGTCTTCCACTGTTATTTCTGAGAGAAAGAAGTATTTGTCCAAAGCCGTTTGCAAGTGAGCTTGAGTGGGCTCTACACCTGGGGTTACTCAGGAATTTCCACACACTCACACCTTCCGTGTGAACAACCTGGCCATAGAATCCACAAGAATGAGATAAAACAAATGCCCTCCTACCCTGTCGCTGGCCAATGCCCGGCCAGTGTGGCTCAGTGGTTGAGGGTTGACCCATGGACCAAGAGGTCGCTGGTTGTATTCCTGGTCAGGGGCACATGCCCAGATTGTGGGCCCAGTGGGGGGCATGCAGGAAGCAGCCAATTGGTGTTCTCTCTCATTGATGTTTCTGTCTCTCACTCCCTCTCCTTCTCCTTCTCCTCTCCCTCTAAAATCAATTAAAGAAATTTTTTTTTTTTAAAGAAAAGAAAATGTTGGCCAAGGGAGGGTATGGCCAACCAAGCCTAGCACCTCAATTCTGAGATCTTGTTTTCAAAATATATATTTTTAATTGGAATACAGAGCTTTAAAGATGAAAAGACCTTCAAGATAATTCAGATCAATGGTTTTGGAACGTCTTTCCCCACTCAGAATTCCCTGCCACACACACCCCAATTTACCCTGAAATCCCATTTCAAACAAATGTAAACACAGCAACTCAGAAACCCTGTCTGCTGGCCTCCCCCTTGCCCATCAGAGATTCCTCAGGCACCTTTTGGGCTCCAGGCAACAGCTTGAAAGCTTTTAACTTAGTCCAATTATCCCATCTGACAGATGAAAGAACTGGACCCGGCAATGTTTTGTATTATTTGGATTTAAAACAAGTTCACAAGGGAGTTGACGATCAAGGCTCTCAGATCTCAGGTTTTCTCTCCCTCCTTGCACCAGTGATCATTAAACTCCACCAAAACGTCTTCTTTCTTTGGCCAATGTCTCCAGTTCTGGACTAGGACAAGCTAATACTCTAAGCTATACGTTGTTTCTTCGTGTCCTTTCTAAAACACCATATTTTTAAAAACGAAAATATTCCATGGTTTTTAAAATCTAATCTGGTATGCTTTAAACATCGCATATTCTTTTTTAAACTCTGGTTTTACAACTTTACATTAGAAACTAGAATTTAAAAACAAAAAAGCCTATGCTGCGGTAAAAAATATACTTGCCCGTACGGGATAAACTTTCAACTAACAAAGGCACAGGGAAGGGGGAGGAAACACCTGATTCATACATGCCTCCCACCCCAGTGTCCAGATATACCTGTTATAGCATTTTGTTTAGAGCCAGGTTTGGCATGGATGGCTATGGTGACACAACCTTTAGCATCAACTGCCACAGGACCTAAGGGAGGAAGTGGTCTCTCTGGCTCCTTGCTCTGGCTTTTAGCCTAAAACGACAACAACAACCACACTACAACTTTACAAGGATACAAAGATATTTCCCCACACAGCTGCTCCTTCCACTACTCCCTTTCACCTTTCACCAAGACAAACGAGATTAATTGGAATACAGAGCTTTAAAGATGAAAAAGACCTTCAAGATAATTCAGATCTGTGGTTTTTGAACTAGATTAATTGTCCGTGTCCGAGGAATTCAGGCCACTCGGCATGGTTTCCCAACAGTCTTCATGGCTCAAATCATTCCTCCCTGAAGCCTTCCCATCAATCCCACACACTTTCTGCCTTGAAGACCTGGCTCCGGCTTCCACACCTCGGTGCGGGCTCATTCCCACGGTCTGCTCTGTATTTCCCGTCCCGAAGAGGCAGAGGCCCCTTAGGCATGTTCTATGTCGCATGCAGCGCGAACGAATACGTGTTCGTTAACAACTGAGCCTGGAAGCGCGCATGCATGTGAATCTGGGGGAGGGGAAGGAACCTCGGGGGTATTTCAAGCCTACGACGTGCCACGAGCCGTGCCAAAGCGGTCCGTTCGGCACACACGAACGAGGCACCGGGGCAGCCTGCGGGCAAAGGCGACGTAAAGGTGACGAAGGGCACCTGGCCGAGGCCCTCTGGGAGCTCGGGCTGCAGCGGGGCAGGGAAGGCCGGTCGCTGGGACACACCGAGCGGACCGCGCGCAGGGCGTCCCTCCCGGAGAAGGGAGGCTGTGCGGCCCGGGCTCCCTGGCACTCTGGGCACCTGCCAGCGGGAGCCCCAGGGGCCCGTGGGAGTGCGCCCTGCAGAGCGCGCGGCGCGTTCCCGACCGAAGGGGTGAGGCGGGGCAGCGCACCGGGGCCTCCCGGGAGGCGCAGGCCGAAGGCGCCGCCGGACACACGCCCGCCCGGAACGCGGGGGCGAGGCCCAGGGCGCCCCCCGGTGGAGGGCGGCCCGCAGCGCGAGGCGGGACTGGGCGGTCGCGGCTCCCGGCCCCGCCGTCCCCTCCCCCGGCCCACCCCTCCGCTGCCGCAGAGCCTGCTACCGGCCTTGTTCGTCGCACCAGCTGCCTTCGGCATCTCGACGCCCGCAGGAACTCGGGCGGGGGCGCGAACTCCAGGTCCCGCCCCGAGCAGCCTCAGTCCGGAGCCGAGCGGGAGCATCCTTTCCCGGTAGGCGGAAGAGCGGGCGGCCGGCGCCGGAAGCGCCCTGTGCGCCTGCGCACACCGCGAGCAGGAGCGGCCTCGGGACCCGCGCCTCGGCTCCGGTGCAAAGGGGGCCACCTGCCGGCCGGCGGGAGCAACAGTCCTTGCTTCTCCAGGGCCTGGGCGGGGCCCCTTGACTACCGTGAAGGAGTTTACTGGTATATGGAGGTGCATAAGGTCCTGACTTCAAAAAAAACACACAACTGGATGGGAGTTAATAGAAAGAAGCCAGGAGAAGGGAGGCAGAGGCAGAGGGTGGGGTTCTAAGCACAGCTGGAGAGACTGACCCTTCTACAGGAAGCCTTAGTGGAGCCGGCCTTGCCTTCATAAATGGACGGTCCAAGGGAACAGGTAGGTGGTTTTAGCGCTGGTGGGAGGAGCTGGAGCTTCTTTCATTAGCTGGAGGGAAAGCACTGAAGGTGGGAGGAGCGTGTAACATTTAAATAGGAGAATGGCAAAGGGCTGAAACCCTCACCTGGCTGCACCCATGATCGAGTTGAACTTGGAGACCAGGAAATCATCATGGCCTCAATCTGTACACTATCATTTTAAACACTTTGGACCCAGCAGCCAGAAGTGAAAGATAAGGCCGACAATTGCATTCATCCAGGTGGGTAGGAGGGGGTTCCAGGTTACTGACCAAGTTGTTAAAGTAATCAAAGGTCAGAAGTGGAGAAGGGGAAAGGTCAAAGGTGGAGTCCAGTTGGGTAGAAAATGAAGAGGGCTGACAGGAACAGAGAGAAGGGAATGAATGAATGACACAGTCTTAAGGTTCAATGACATGTAACTGGAGTGCAACGGAGAGCTGAAGCATGAAGGTTGTGGTCAGAGGCGGATGTCTGTGCTATTTCAGAGGCAGTGCAGTTCCACAACAGTAAGGTGCGCAGTGTGGTCATAAGTGGCTGGTGTGGAATGACCAAGGCACTGGAGGTAAGAAGGGAAATGGAAAGCTAGGTTTGGAAAGGTTGTCCACCCCACATGGACATTGAGGCTTTGGTAGAAAAAAGTGAACCAGGTGCTAAACCAGAGACATATTTTCTTTGTTTCAAATCAGTTAAGAAATGAGGCACAAAAGCTGAATCAGTATTAGAGAATTGGTTGAGTCATGACAGCCTCACTTAGAGCTTTGACAGTTATGATGGAAATAAAAGGAGCACTTGGGATGGTGGATTATTAATGGGCTCTCTGGCAGTTGCCTAGATGGGTGGAGAGACAGGGAAGAGGAGCCCGTAAAGAACCATTCAGGCTTTCCTGAAGGTGACTGGAGCAGGGGAGGGGAGCCATCAGCGCCATTTGCCACCCAAACTGTCCCTGACTTATTTCTTCTACCCATAATCTCTGCGGGATAGTGCCCAGTGCTGTGGCAAAGGGCAAGGGCTATGATCCAAATGGCAGAAAACCTTATTATAAATGTCTGTACTGGTTCCTATTTTATCTTCTTTTAGTTCTTAGTAAAGCACCATGTAAAAACTCCATCTTAGCTTTGCCAATGCAGAAAATGGGTTCTTAAAGGATACACACTAGACAAGAATAAATGAGCAGTGCAGCCCCGGGGCTAGCCTCACTATGGCAGCATGCCCTCTTTGGAAGGACACATCTTGCCTAATTCAAGGGACAATTACCGGGGTTTAAATCTGGGAAACTAGAACAGGGGAGCAGAACAAAGCAGTTTGAAGGAGATGGGACTAGAAAGGGAAGTGGGACTGTGTACTTTGGACATACTGCATGCCACACATGGCACTTGAAGACCTGGCTCTCTCTAAAGTCCTCAAGCTTGCCTATTCCCAGGTAAATTTGTTCTTTAAAACTATAGATACTACTTATGTAGACCTAAAACAATGGATCCTTTGATAATGCAAATAAATAATCTCAATTTGTGGTGAAGTAGATAACTAGGATAATCATGCTTTTTAAAAGATAGAAAATACCTCTATTCTACAGTAAATACAGGTTAGCCAGGTCCTATTGTGAAGTTGGAGAAAATGGTGACATGTTACTTTGGAACCCAGAAAAATATTTTCCCTACTCTAACTTGGGAGACAGTCCTGGGTTTAAATTCTGACTCCCACCACTTAATAACCTTTTAAACATGAATTTCTTTGCCTGTGAAGTGAGTATTAAACAGTACTCACCTCATAGTGATGTCGTGAGAAATAAATGAGAATGTGTGTACGTACTGAGTGTAAAGTCTGGTACACAGTAATCACTCCAATAGCTGTTATTCATACTAAACAACAGTGAGGTGGTCATCACACTGCAACAGAGTAAATAACAAACAGTCTTCATTTTCCTACCTCCTGAGATTACAACAGGGGAGAAAGACCTGAGACCACAAAAACCTGATCAAGAAACAGATGACAGCCCTGGCCGGTTTGGCTCAGCGGTTAGAGCGTCGGCCTGCGGTCCTGAGAGACCCGGGTTCGGTTCCCGCTAAGGGCATGTACCTCGGTTGCAGTTTGTCCCCGGCCCTGGTTGGGTCGTGTGGGTGGCAACCACTCGACGTGTCCCTTTCACGTCGATGTTTCTCTCTCTCTCTCTCTCCCTCCCACACTCTATCTGAACAAAAAAAAAAAAGAAAGAAACAGATGACAGCCCTGGCTAGTTTGGCTCAACGGTTGAGCGTCGGCCTGCGGACCAGAGAGTCCCGGGTTTGGTTTGCACTAGGAGCATGTACCACAAAAAAAAAAAAAAAAAAGGAACAGATGACAGATGTTTTGCTACAGTTCCTGTGACCAACTTTACGGAAGCAGCAAGGCATTCTCATCTTGTGTTGCATTACTTCTGCAAATTAAAAAGAAATTAAACCTCAAGTAACTAGAACCCTTGTGCCAAAATGGCATGTTACACTGAACTTTTAGAAGAAAAAGACAAATGACAAAAATAAATGGATAATATTTATTTTTTAAAAAGTCCAGGGATGGCCTATATCAGTAAACAGTTCCGTTTCTTGTGTTTCCTCTAGCTACCTTCAGTTACAATCACTGTTCAGTGCGACATACTGGAAGCATTTGAAATACCTCAAGCATCAGAAAACATTAACTTATCTCTAGCATACCGTCCTTCTTAAGGCAGAAGTATTTTCCCTAATGGTTAGTACAGAGTGTCTGCTGGTTAACCAGAACCACACATCCACAGACATTCCAGTTAACTGAGGTTTAGATCCAGAAGGTCATAGTACCAGGGATAGACAAATTTCCCTTTTCTTCAGCAATTTCAAGGGACCTCTGCCACAAGCTACCTCACTGCCTTCTTAAAAATGTACAATGAAATACTACTTTAAATGAACAAATTTTATATCCTCATTACTATTTAGAAAAAATTATATTTAAGTTGATACTTGTGATTTTTTAATCATCTTCCACAACTGATATACCTTAAACTTAATTAGCGTAAGTTTTATAAGATAATCGCTTTATAAAGAAAAATGAAATTTATATAAAAATTTTGTGTTATAAAAAAGTGTATAAATATCATTCTGCCACATATACATTCTATCCCTTCCTAAATCAGCTGTACCTGTGACATCTGTGTGGTTATGAATATTAAACACGTTTTACTTCTTGGATAGAATCGTGTAGGTGACAAAGTATAGTGTCACTTCAGCAGGAGTGATACTGCTGGATAGCTTTAAAGTTTCAAAGTAGTTGTTAGAAATGTTAGCTTTTATTCCGTCTCTTGCTGTGTAAGTTTATCACCCCAATGTTTGACTTAGGTATGTCTACCCAGTCACCACCATCACCGCCATCCTCGTCTCAGCCTTGGGGACTCTCAGCGGCATCCCCCACACACACAGGTGAAGAAACTCGTCTTAAACTTTACCTTAGGTCCTTTGCTATATTACATTATTGTGAATTTGTACAAACTCCATTTGCAGTTTAAAGCTGTATTATGTAACACGTTAGTATACTATTACAAAATAATCTTTTTCTGTAAAAGCATTAAAAATTTTCTTGGGCATTTATTAGGCCTATTTCTAGCAATTTTCCAAATGCTAACAACCAGATATTTCAAAACTCCAAATACAAGGTCAGTTTTCTTAATTGCCTAAAATTAGTTATTTAATAGGAATTCTATAAGAATGCTGACCCATGTCATCTCATGTAACCTTCAAGTAGTTAAGCCTATATATGCTCACCTCATCTAACCTTCAAAATAATTCAAATAAAACAAACCAGCTATATAAACCAAAAATCTTTCAATTATAAAACTGTTGCAAGATCATGAGTAAGTTGATCTATGAAATTATACAAGATAAAGCTGAAATAATGTTTTTTTAAACAAACCCAGTTTGCTGAAGTAGTGTGTTTTTTTATACAAACCCAGTTTGCTGAAGTAGTGTTTTTTTAAACAAACCCAGTTTTCTTTTCCAGGAAGATTATAAGAAAATGGGAAATCTGCGTTTAAATTATATAGAGATTGAAATAAACATTTATCTATTTCCTCTAAGAAACTAAAATGTTTCTTATCTTAAAATTATAAATATTCATAACAATTTTTTTTTTTGGCCAGTTTTTTTTATGCCTTTGAGACTAGACTGCATGGTATTATTTAGCCAAGATGTATTATAATGCTAAATTATGTATAAAATATTATTTCTGGTATTTGTCCGTCTTCTATTGAAGTGCCATTATTATTGCCAGGAGAACTAAAAAAGAAAAAAACAGTCTTGCTAGCAGGTGTTTCATGCACTATTTTCTTCAATCCTTTTGTGCCATAGTGAGAATCGGGACCCTAAATGAGAACAAAAGGTTCATTAGTCATTTCCCTTTAATAAACATTCAATTTAAGGTGGTGGTTTAATTAAATTAATGATCACTTACTATGTTGCCTTATAGCTCCTGTATAAAATTTTATGCCAAATCATTTTATAAAAATATTTTTGATACAAAGATAATTAATTATTAAAATTACTGAATAGAGAGCACAGCTATTAGAAATAGTGAAATGATTTTAAGAAAATAGTTATGCTTGGCCAGGGAGCTCAGTTGGTTAGAGCGTTGTCCTGTACACCAAGGTTATAGGTTTGATCCCCAGTCAGGGCACATACAAGCAGCAATCAGTGAATGGATAAGTAACTGGAACAACAAACTGATGTTTCTCACTATCAAAAACTTTTAAAATAGTTTATTTATTCTCTGTCAAACACACAATCTCCTACTCAAAAAGCGACTTCTTACGAAGAACCGCTTCTTGCAGAGCAGAGCTGTGCTGACAGGCACTTCTTCCCCAGCCTATCTTTCCCTCTTCCGAAAAGACGTGACTATCACCAACTCTCTCAGCTGCTGCTGAAAACACTCTCTGTGGCATGCGGGGGAAACACGGGCCCCGTGGTTCACCATCTGGAACACCCCAGAGCACTTACTTTGAGAGTTGCGCATGCTGTGTAGCACACATTGGGCAGGATCTCTATGGGTTCTTTGAACATTACCCTGAATGTGCTAGCACTCCCGTCACAACTAAATCCAGTATCGTTTTGTCCCAGGGTTTGTTTTTTTTCATATTCAATGATCTGTAATTAAAAATAAATAAATAAATTACATTTAAGTTAAACCAACTAAAAGTTTCATAGAAAAGAATATAAAACCCTTAGAAATGGCAAATAGACTACTATATATCTCTGTGTTGTACTTTTTCTCTACTTATCTCTAACCACCAAAATGTGAAAATTGCCCTGGCCAGGTGGCTCAGTTGATTGGAGCAACCTAGGTATGTGCCCTAACCAGGAATCAAACCCGCAACCTTTTGGTGTATGGGACGATGCTCCAACCAACTCAGCCACCTGGCCAGGGCTACTTTCACATTTTTAATATCCACATACGTGGAAATCAGGAGGGAATGAGACAGTTTTAGGCTGTGGAGTTCCAAGTCCCATGAGAAAAGCAGGGGGTGTTTTAAGACAGTCAGTCCACAGCAGGAGGGACCAATGGAGGGGCTTCCTGGAGGAAAGAGAGCTCCTTGTATGTTCACGCTGCTGTGAAGGACCCAGGACTCCATTTTCTGAAACTAGATTTTTTTTTGATCAATTGTAACACAGAACTCTCCAGGCTTAAAATACTACTAAGAGGCTTTCTGCGTCCTTTGATAATTATACTGAAATTTAGATTTCGTCAAAATAATATCTTATGGTAAAATTACAGGTTTGTTATATTTCAAGATGATATACAGTAGGGAAAAACAGTTTACCTGTATATTCACTTGATAATCCGTGGGACCATGAATAGATCCATATAAACCAAATCCGACTATAGAAATTCTTCTATTAACTGTGAACCTGAGAGAATGAATCAAATATAAAATAACATATTCTCAAGGCTTATAAACTTTTTTAAAGCGTTACCCAGAACTTCTAATTTTGCTCATAAGAAGGAAAACTATCACAAATTAGACATCCTTGGAAATATCATCTGCTTACCAAAAGAAACAAAACTCTAAATTTTTTTTTAATTCTCACCCAAGGCCATTTTTCTATTTATCTTCAGATAGAGTGGGAGGGAGGGAGAGAGCAGAAAACATTGATGTGAGAGAGACACATCGACTGGTTGCCTCCCACATGACCCTGACCAGGGCCAGGGACAAAGTGTAACCAAGGTACGTGCCCTTAACTGGAAATGAACCCGCAACTCTTTGGTCCTCGGCCGTCACTCTCACCACTGAGCCAAACCGGCCAGGGCAACAAAATTTTAACTTAATGGGAACTGAAGTACAACCTATTTTCTGTACTATACTTTTTTGAGTCAAAGGAATTTATTTAACCTAAATACCCACTCTTATCATAATGATGATTTTTGTCCAAATATGTTTGTACATCTCCTTCATGAACAGATGTGTCAGCCACCAGGCCTGAAGGGCAGCATCCCAAACTATAACAATCCATTAGTTCGGTAAATACTTACTGAGAGCCTGTCAGACTGAGGACCTGGCACTGGGGAAATGATGGGCAACAAGGCAGTCTCTACCCCTACTGCACTGCTAGCCTAATGGAGGACACTGATAATAAACAAAGGAATGGCCATTATAAATTGTGGTAAGAGCTGTGGCGGAAGCAGGCTGCTGTAACATATACTGGTGATGGAGGGCTGGGGCAGGACCTAATTAAGAGATAAAGCAGAATGAGATTTCACACTAGAACAATCAGCAGGTCTAGTTTGGTCATAAAAGTTAAAACCACCACTTTAGAACACTTCCTGTGCCCAGCACTGAGCTTCAGTTCTTCACATGAATTACTTCCTTTAATCACATCATAACAGCTCTATAATCTAAGTAACACAGTTTTATTATTACTTAAAAATTTTTTTTTCTTCACTGATTTTTAGAGAGAGGGGAAGGGAGAGGGAGAGACGGAAACATCAATGAGAATGATGGGCCACCTCCCGCTACCCCCCAACTGGGGATTTGGTCCACAACTTGGGCATGTGCCCTGACAGGGAATTGAACTGGTGACCTCTTGGTACATGGGTCAACGCTCAACCACTGAGTCACAACAGCTGGGCCAGTATTATTATTATTATTATTATTTTTATCTTCACCTGAGGACATTTCTCCATTTTTTATTCAGATAGAGCAGGAGGGAAAGAGAGAGAAACATAGATGTGAAAGGGACACATCGAGCGGCCGCCATTGGCATGATCCAACCAGGGCCGGGGACAAACTGCAACCGAAGTACGTGCCCTTAGCGGGAACCGAACCTGGGTCTCTCTGGACCGCAGGCCGACACTCTAACCGCTGAGCCAAACTGGTCAGGGCCAGTAGTATTTTTATCATCCAGTTTTTATAGTTGAAGAAGCTGAGGTTTAGAGAAATCAACTTGCCTTGATGGAAACCTGTGGCAGAGTGGGGACACAATTCCAGGTCTCCTTGGGTCAAAAGCCCACGTTCTTACTACTTTGTTAAACTCCCAGGACAGCATGAGGACTACTTTGAACAATTCTTAATGTATTATTTGTATATTTTTTCTTATTATAAAATATATATATATATAGTCTCTTAAAAAAAAAGAAAAGAAAATGCAGTTAAACAAACAAGAGGAAAGATTTAAAGGATCTCGGAATCCACCACCCAGAGAGAACCCCCATTTACCCTTCGGTACATTTCCTTTTCATTCTGTTTTTTAATAGGAAAATAGACTTTTTTCTATCAACATATCTGTATTATTTTCAAAATCATGTCAGTATATGTTTTATATCTTCTTTTTCATATAAAAAGGTAAAAGATTAGTACCAATTCATTATATTTAAATAACCCCTGCTTACTAGATAATCTAGGTATCTACAGGTTTTGTTATTATATAACAATACCATGATGAACAATCTTACAACTAAATCATTTTGCAGAGCCTTAATTATTTCCTGAGAATAAATTCCTGGAAGTAGAATTGCTGAGAAAAATGAAAGGCATATTCTTTTTTTTTGCATTTATCTTGAGGGAGAGAGAGAGAGAGAGAGGAAGAGACAGACAGAGAGAGAGAGAGAGAAACATCGACGTGAGAGAGACACAACCAGGGCCGCGGACAAACTGCAAGCGAAGTACGTGCCCTTAGCAGGAACCGAACCTGGGCTTCCGGTCCGCGGGCCAACACTCTAACCGCTGAGCCAAACCGGGCAGGGCTATATTCTTAAGGCTTTGGCTAAACATGATCAGATTGATTATAACACTCTACATACACAAGAAATGAAAATCATTTCCATTTTACTCTCAACAACCACAATTATTTTCATTTCTTTTTGCCACTGAGAAACTGATGTTTAACAAATTCTATTTATACTCCTTTGATTATTAATGAGTTAATACATTTGCTCATATGATTACTGTCTACTGGATTTTCTCTTTAATGAAATACTCATGTTCTTTCCCCAATTTTCTCTGAAAGACTATGTTAGATAGTTATTTATGCTTTGTCAGTAATATCCATTACAAAAAGCTTTCCTGTTTGTCATTTAACTTTATAGTGGTTTTGGACATACAAATTTTGAATTTTTTGTAGTCAAATTATGATCTATGCCCGATTTAAAGAGGCCTATCTCCTCATAATAAACAGTCCCATGTCCGAGTATTTTCATGGCTTTAGCAGGAAAATGTTAATGTTAAATGTTAAATTTAATGTTAAATTTTTAATTTATACAATTATCAGTAGATGGAATCAGTGAGGATCTAACTTCACTTTCCCAGTGGTTAATCTTTCCCTCACATTCTAAATGCTCATTTGTTAGGTTAGTTTTTGAACTCTGTAGTATCTTCCATACAACACAGACATATCACAGCTTTACAATAGGTAGAGCTGGTCCATACCACTCTTTAGAAAAGAACTATTTAGTCTTTGAGATAACCATTAGAATAATTTTTTCAAGCTACTGCTCCCCAACAAAAACATGACTTACAAAAGGAACTGCGTAACATACATTGCTCAGTTTGGAAAGACACTGATTCTAGTCTAAGTTCTCCAGTTCTTCATCAAGGTATTATACTGTACATTTCTTACAGGATTTAATCCTGCTACTTTATGTTCTTGGTTACTATTATAAGTGGAATCTGTTTATATTCAATACTGTAACTGAAAATTTAAACATTTTTTATTGTGGCAAAATATATAACAAAATGTACAATCTTAACCATTTTAAGTGTAGGTTTCGGTGGTATTAAGTACATTCACATTGTTGTGAACCATCACCACCATCCACCTCTGTAACTGGATTTTGATGATATATAGAAACATCATTGGTTTCTGCATATATAATTTGTAAGTGGTCACTATTCTTTTGTTAATCCTAATACATTTTTATTGATGCTGAAGTTGTTCTCAAAAGCCACAAGGACACTTCTGTTTTTACAAAGGGTTGGGGCACTACTGCAGGAGGCAGGGACTCCAGATTGACCGCAATGCTCAGGACAGTCTCCCAAAACAGAGTCCCAATCAACGTGCCAGTGTCGTGTCAGAATTCCTGTGTGAAATACCTGTTTGTAACTACGAGCCTTGAACACTGCTGGAGACAGCAAGTCAGCAGGTATCTTTCTTGAGGTTTCAATAGTCTCTCATCTTAAAGCAGTGTTCTGAGACCCAGTCTATTAATTGCTTACATGGGAACGAAAGTGAAATTTTATCAAGTCTTTTTGACAACTAGTGAAATAATCAAATTGTTTCTCTTCTTTGATTTGCTACTGTCATGAATTAAATATATTTCCTAATATTGAGCCATTCTTTCAATCTACAAATAAACTCTATTTGCTCATACAGTATTATTGTTCCAAGATACTGCTAGAGACAATATACTAATATTTTACATAGAATTTCTTCTTTATAAAAGTGAGAATGTATAAATTTTTTGTCTTGTCAAATTCCTGTGTAAGGATTATAGTTCTTTCAATAATTAACTAATAAGCATTTTCTTCTTTTAATGCTCAAGGAAATTCTGTTCCTTGAAGTTTTGATAAAACTCACCTGTAAAAACCACCTTGTGAAGGGACAGTTCTTTGATAACTTTTAATTCCTTCCATGGTAATGGGTCTATTCAGCCTTTCTTCTTCAGTCAATTTTGATAATTTATATTTGCCT
Source organism: Molossus molossus (assembly GCF_014108415.1). Lineage (NCBI taxonomy): Eukaryota > Metazoa > Chordata > Mammalia > Chiroptera > Molossidae > Molossus > Molossus molossus. The sequence goes on along the minus strand of NW_023425360.1, from coordinate 2,473,510 downwards.
ATAAAATGATCCATTCCATCAAGACGTTCAATTTATTAGCACAGAGTAAACCCAGAATTAAAATAAAAATCTTCTCAATATCTGATTAAATTCCCATTATTTCCAAATGTAAGTTTGTTTTCTTCACTACTTTTGCCAGAAGTTTATTTATTTTATCGGTCTTTTTAAGGAACCAGCTTATGGATTTATCAATTCTATTATTTTCAATTCATTAATTTCTATATTTCCCTTTTTGTGGGTTTTGTTTGTTTTTGCTATTCATTTTCTATCTACTTGGGTTGAATGTTTAATTTCTACTCTATTTTGTAAAAGTAGTTAATTATGACTTTCTTTTTGTGACACTTTGTCCACTTTGTCCTTTATATATGTTTTCAGATATAGTATTCTCATTGTGAATGATCACTAAACAATCCACAATGCATTTTTAATTTCCATCTTATTCCAATATTTATGAGGGTCCTCTCCTTCTCAGAGTCCCATTTTAGACAAACTTGTTGTAAGTTTCCAGTTTTATATAAAAGTGCTATTAAATAAGTGAAAATCTAAAAGGCATGTTTTATGAAAACTGGTACTTATTCTATTTTGACATTTAACCTAAAGAAAGACAAAATCCTAACCAGATTATACATGCATCTTTTAAGACTTTTTTCCCCTTTCAAAGCTTTTATAAATGCTGAGACTTTTTCCATGTAGTGTCTGTGTAAAGAAAAAACTCACACTAAACAGAGAAAGATTAAATGTATGAAATAAATTGTGGCTCTAAGCTGTAAAAACGATGTTTGATTGATTCAGGTCTCGACCTCAGCTCAGCCCAGTGGCAATCCAAACAAAATTCCTAACAGAAGGCCCAGCTCAGTCCCTTCTTACTTTACTTGTTTCCTCATAATTCAGGGAGGAGATCAGTATGCCTCACTGACTTTCTGGTTCTTGTATTAAGTGAGAAACGTGTTAAACAAAGTATAAAACGACATGCTGGCGAGCTGTCTCCCACAGCACGAGGGTAAAGCTACCCAGCCCTCCACCAGGCCCACAGCAGGCGACAGACACCTGATCCGGTCGCTGGTGCCGCTGTACCCCCACCGGCTCTCCACCTGCGGGAACCTGTTGACGCAGCACTCCTTTCCGCGCAGGCAGCACCGCGGCCGGTCCACGTAGTCCACTCGGGGCTTAGGGTTGACCGTGAAGTGAAGGAAGAGGTTGACCACCTCGCGATCTGATAAAATTCCAGACTGAGCAGGACCTGCAGAAATAGGAATATAAACCTCAATTCCTAACTCTGTAATACTCCACAGGGGATTTCAGAGCTGGAAGATGTAAAGCAACAATGAGATAGACAAATCTTAGCAAGGATAATTTTAGCATATATTTAATCATGTTTTTCTAAATCCATTTGAGGTTAACCTAATAAAATGTGTTAAAACCATTAATAAATCAAAGCTTAGATGAAAGCCTGGATTATTCCAGTCACTCACGTACTTTGAGTACCACAGACTTTTGTTCACCAGAAAGGAGTCATTCCCTATGGTGGAAAAATGCCAGAGCTGTTGTCTCTTCTCTATTCCCCACCGAATACCTACCTGTCTAAGGTTATAATCTGAACAGTGCAATAGATTTAGAGGTGGAAATAGGATACTGCTTTCGCTCTGGGGTTTAGAAATCAGCAGAGAGCAGGAGCTAAAATCGGAAGAGCCGGAAGCGGTATATCGTAAATCTTACAGTTGCCCCATTCACTGTTTCTGAGGACAGAAAAATTCCAAACAGCTTGAATTTATCCCGGAATAAAAGCTGCTCCTCATAAAAGAGGCCAGTAAATCCCTCCCCAAGGCTGGTTAAAAACAATTTAAATAAGAGATTGCAAAACTAAATTAAAAATGAACAACTGCAATATATGTAAATATATATGTAAAATTTTTAATATATGATATAACCTACAATATTATCTTAAAGGGCTGTTAGGAGAATTACGTAAAATAATACACACAAATGCACTTACATATATCATGTAACTAGAAAAGTGACCAGTCCTCAATTAATAACAGCTTCTTTTCCTCTCTCACACAGGGAGACTGGCTGACTGACCATTTAAATATTTTCAAATGGATTTTGGGCAAGTTGTAGCCTTACCCGCGGCAAACTCCTCAATGGTCATCAGTGGGAACCGGATCAAGGACAGTGCTTTTCCTAGAACTTTCTGCTTGTTTCCAAAAGTCACGGGCAATTGTTGTCTTTGACATTCTGCTTCCGCCCATCGTACAATTGCTCCAAAGAGCCGACTTTCTCTAATACTAAGTGTGTCTCTTTCTAGAACTGCACAGAGTGTGTCTACAGGCAAAAAATACAAAAATAAATTAGGAATATCTTGCTCTTTAACAAAACAATACCAACCAACTTACTTATATTAACTTTTCAAATCTCAATAAAAATAGGTTAGATAATTAAAACTTTAGACTCTATACTTCACTTTTTAAAAAATTCTATTCCGCAACCTTCTATACATTCATAGTAGAACCCAGTCTTTAACATACGCCACCTTGCCTTTACCTTCCTCTCCACACGCTTCTTCAAGTGGTTCCACTTGCCTCTCATGCCCTCCCTTCTTCCTTATCCAGAGTCATTATCAGAACCTCCTCTGGCAAGATTTTCCTAACACTACCCAACCTGAGGTAACCTCTTCATGTTCTGAATTTGCATAATAATTATATTCTATATATCTAATCCAGAAAAGGCAAAAATCACATTTTGTCATATGCCATCTCTTCTATTAATGTCTTAAATCTTAACTTTCACATATTTGTTCCTTGATTCTCCAACAAAATGTTAGCTTCCTTAAGAAAAAGTGTATCTTAGCCCTGGCCGGTTTGGCTCAGTGGTTAGAACGTCGGCCTGCAGTCCAGAGAGACCCGGGTTCAGTTCCTGCTAAGGGCATGTATCTCGGTTGCAGTTTGTCCCCGGCCCTGGTTGGGTTGTGTGGGTGGCAGCCACTCGGTGTGTCCCTTTCACGTCGATATTTCTCTCTCTCTCTCTCCCTCCCTCCCACTCTATCTGAACAAAATATCAAAAAATGTCCTCGGGTGAAGATAAAAAAAAAGTGTATCTTACCGTTCTATTTCTTTTCTTTTTTTTACCGGGCCCTAGTATAATGCTGTGCATATGTGAGCAGTAAATGAATATTTATTTGATTTGACATCTTTTAAAAGGCAATGAGGTAGTTAAGACTTTTAGGAATATCTCACCAAAATAAAAAAAGCAAAACTCTTAAAGGGGTAGACTTAGATCATCTGGAAAAAAAAACACTAAATGAAAGGAGTTCACCCATCAAGGCTGACTAGTAAGGCATTATACTGTACTTAAAGGTAAAATTTTAATTCATAGTGAACTTACCTATATCAATATCAGTAAACCCTTCTGCACTTATTGCATCCATTGTACTTTTGTCTATTGTATCTAGACAAAGACTAGCCAGCTGAGGTTCATCAAATAGTCGAGCCTACACATAAAAAGACAATTACTTTGTTTCCATAGTTATTTTATCTTTAGGCTGTGTATATTCAAAGTTAATACTGTAGTCAGTTATAACTGCTAATTATGTAAAAACACCTACTTAAAATATAGTTGTAACATCTATATATTCTTAAAACTTTTCATTCCACAACCAGAAATGAAAAGCTAAAAGTACAAGCATCCTGCTGAGATAATAAATTCACATCACCACCCTGTCCCGTTATCTGTATTTTCACATGCCTATATATACACTGCCTACATTCTTATGCATTACTTATTTTAATCCTTAATGAACACCCTTTTTTAGGTAAGGAAGACATTACTATCCCATTTTCCAGATGAGGACACAGAGTCTCATAGAGGTGTTCTGATTTGCTTAATATCAAGCTAGTTATGTTGAAAAGCCATTATGTAAAGCCACGTCTTAAGATCTTTTCACTAAACAGTAATATCAACTGTCAAGCATACTGGTACAAACAGATCAGATTTTTTTTTTGATTGGTGGGGGGAGAATAAATACAAGAATTTTAGAGCATGGAAGTTCTGGGAACCTAATAAAAAAAACTAGACCTAACGACAGAAGAGCAAATAAATGCATGTTTCATGATGGAAAATTATACAACAGTGAGAATGAAAAGCTATAACCTCTCACAACAATATGGATGAAATCCACAAACTTACTAATTAGCAAAGAAGACACAATATATACCGAGCAAAACAGTACAGACTGTTATGATTCCAGCAAAGCTAATCTAGGCTTTAAGAAGTCGGAAGTCACCCGGCTGGTGTGGCTCACTGGTTGAGTGTTGACCCATGCATCAAAAGGTCACCGGCTCAATTCCCGGTCAGAGGACAAGCCCAGGTTGTGGGCCCGATCCTCAGTGGGGGGCAGGCAGGAGGCAGCCAATCGATGTTCTCTCTTTTTGATGTTTTTCTATCTCCCTCTCCCTTCTACTCTCTCTAAATTCAATAATGAAAAAAATTATTAAAGAAGTCAGAAGTCAAGCTTATATGTGCTTTATCAGGAAGCATATTATAGTTTTTTTTTTTAAGTTAAAAAGCTGGGGGTATGGGGAGTGGAATCTAAGCTCAAATGAGATTTTAAAAAACTGTAACATGAAAAAGGAGACGTGATAATAAGTGTGCCAGTCTTTCATTCTCGCCTGGTGTCAGCTGTTTAATGTAACAGCATGGACAAACACCACACGCTCGGAGGTGTTCCTGCTGGATGGTGAAGAAACCTGCTGAGAATACTGCCGACTGATTAACCACACCATAAATGACACCATTATTTTGTGTGGCTGATGAGTTTTCATTTAATTTTAAAGTAAAATTCATTTTCAAAGGATTCGCTAACTCAGATGCTACTGAACAAATGATAAACATTCCTAAACTAAAAAGTTATTTGTGTTTTATGGGGGGGGATGAATACATTAAACATGGCTTAAATTTTAAATATATAGCTAATATGATTCAGAATTATATTTATATACATATCAACATGTTTAAATCAGTACATTTCTTAAAATTATAGAATATTCAAATGTTTGTAAATGTTCTTAGATTATATACCAAGTTCATTTATATTAATCTGTGTTGTCAAATTTTTAATAAATTTAAGCCCTGCCCTGGCCGGTTTGACTCAGCGGTTGGAGCGTCGGCCTGCGGTCCTGAGAGACCCGGGTTCGGTTCCCGCTAAGGGCACGTACCTCGGTTGCAGTTTGTCCCCGGCCCTGGTCGGTTGTGTGGATGGCAGCCACTCAATGTGTTCCTTTCACATCGATGTTTCTCTCTCTCTCTGTTCCTCTCTCTCCCTCCCACTCTACCTGAACAAAAAATGGAAAAATGTCCTCGGGTGAGGATAAAAATAAAATAAAATAAAATAAAATAAATAAATAAATTTAAGCCCTAAATATAAATTAAAAAATCTATACAATAAAATAAATGATGTATATATGTATGTAGTAAGTGGAATGATATTGTCTGCCTTATGTAACCCAGAGGATTCATTAATGATCAAAATAAGTAATGCATTAGAAAATAGGCTATGTATATTTTTTATATATATGCATACATATTGGGGGGAGCCTGAACCATTTGAGAATAAATTACATACATCATAACCCTTACCTTTAAATACTTCAGTGTGTATTTCCTAATAATAAGGATAGTCTCTTATTAGTGTTAACTTTGGTAAATAACAATACAATATTTTTATCTACTATCTATGTTCAGTTTTGTCAACTGACCCAACAAGTTTTTAATAATACTTTTCCTTCCAGCATAGGCTCCTGTCTAGGAACACAGTTCACATATTTTTAAAATATGAAAAATAGTACATTTTTAACAATTAAAATTCTAATATGAGCAAATATTCTAAATGGCCAGCTCAACTATATTTAAGTACATTTTTAGCTAATGTTCATGTAAAAATTCATCGTCTACTAAAAAAAAACATTTTTTTGTAAAAATTCCTTTATTCAGAGAAGCAATACTTCTGTGACTCAAATTATACAAGCTATATCAAGTTTCCCATGGACTCTATTGTGCTACTTAGAGTCTGGTATTACCTCTGATAAAATGTCACTATGACTGTATCACTTCATGAGAAGTGTTTTTCCCTGTGCAAACCATGCTGGCACAGTATACTGGCTCTTTGTGTTAGAGTAAAGCTGGGTCTTCCCCAGTAAATGAACGGGCTCAGTTCAAATGACTCACTTGGCAGGAACAAGAAGTTCACAGGACAGTTTGCTGGATAATTTACATGACCCCACCAAAGAAAAACTTGGAGTAATACTGGGCTCTCAGACCAACAAGTCTCTGCAAAGTTCCTTTTTTTGTCCCACAGTGATCTCTGTTAACCCTTGCTACTCAAAGTGTGGTCCAGAACACTAGCACTATCTGGAAGCCTGTTAGAAATGCAGACTCCACCCTGGCCGGTTTGGCTCAGCAGTTAGAGTGTCGGCCTGCAGTTCAGAGAGACCCGGGTTCAGTTCCTGCTAAGGGCATGTACGTCGGTTGCAGTTTGTCCCCGGCCCTGGTTGGGTTGTGCGGGTGGCAGCCACTCAATGCATCCCTTTCACATCGATGTTTCTCTCTCTCTCTCCCTCGCTCTCTGTCTAAACAAAAAATGGAAAAATGTCCTCAGGTAAGAATTAAAAAAAAGAAATACAGACTCCTCCTGGCTGGTTTGGCTCAGCAGCTGGAGCGTCAGCCCATGGACCAAAGGGTCAAGAGCACATATCTGGGTTGCAGGTTCAATCCCTGGCCCCAGTGGGCATCATGCAGGAGGCACTAATCAATGTGTCTCTCTCACAGTGATGTTTCCCTCTCTCCTTCCCTCCAAAAATAAAAATCCCAACTCCAGTACTAAACAGCTACATAACTTTGAGTCATAGCACCCTACTCATTATAAGGCTTCTGTTTCTTTACCTATGTGATAGTGTATTAACTAATTGCTTCCCTATTCTAAAATCATATCCATCTGATATATTTCCCTGAATAGTAGTATGAGAATAATTACACTTACTTAAAAATTACATTTACTTAGAACTAATTCACCAGGAAACATTAAATATTTTTCAAGCTACAATGGTACATACCTTAGGTACATTGACTTACCTGAGTAAGTAACATAAAGGCATTATCTGCCCTAAGATGCTTGGTGAGAAATTCCACACAGTGTGCTTCCAAGGCTGGGACTGCATATTTCTTAGCAGTATAAAGAGTGGTCATAACTGTTTCTGGGCCAATTTGAACTTCATCTGAATACAGAAATCTGGAAAGCAATTGGAAATTGCAGAGATGGTCAGTAATGTTTTACATAAGTAACCTATCATCATTAAACCTCTGAGGAATAATTTTTTTTAATTTAAAAATATTTTTTCTTTATTGATTTTAGAGAGAGAAGAAAGAAACGGGAGAGAGAGATAGAAACACTGATGAGAGAGAACATCGATTGGCCGCCTCCCGCATGCCCCTCACTGGGGATTGGCCCACAACCTGGGCATGTGCCCTGACTGGGAATTGAACTAGTGACCTCTTGGTGCATGGATCGGCGCTCAACCACTAAGCCACACTGGCTGGGCTCTGAGGAATAGTTTTTTGGGTTTTTTTTATCCTCACCCAAGGATATTTTTCCATTTTTGTTCAGACAGAGTGGGAGGGAGGGAGAGGAAGAGAGAGAGAGACACATGGAGTGGCTGCCACCCAAACAACCCCAACCAGGGCCGGGGACAAACCGCAACCGAGGTACGCATCCTTAGCGGGAACTGAACCCGGGTCTCTCTGGACCGTGGGCTGATGCTCTAACCACTGAGCCAAACCAGCCAGGGCAAGAGGAATAGTTTTAAAAGACAATGAGAAAACTGGAAACGTGCATCAGACTTTACAGAGCGAGAGGTCACTTGCACACACATCATCTCACTTTATTTTACCCAATCCTGAGAGGTAGGTGGTCTCCCCAAGGTCCCGAGACAGACCCATATCTCCAAGCCAAATGTTCAGAGGTCTTTTAGCCCCATAGCAGCTTTGAACAACAGTGGTTCACTTATCTCTCCTTCATCAAAGGATGTCCACATCTCTAAATGTCAAAACATTCATGTGTTTCCAGACTGTAGTGTTTTCTTATTCTGGGCATCTTTTAACCTTTCATTCTTATCCCAGAAGTAGCACTATGTATGACCAAGACTAGAGTCCTGAGGCTTTGGAGGAATAAAACAATTTAATAACATCTTAATGAGCCCATGTTGATATGTGCTTTGGGGCATTTAGATCCAAGTCCTCTCAAAACCCTATCCGGTCAATCCTGCTTTCCTCCCCGCTTGCCGGTCTCAGGTAGGTCACCAGGTAAATCAGCTCCATACAACTGTAGATCAAGCAGAAGGTTCTAAGTGAAGGCTGGTGGTTCTTGTGGAAGGATATCTGAGCCCCCTTTGTGGCTCCTCAGGGAGCCCTGTGCGTACCGTCCAGTTCCCAGCTGTGCTCGGAACAGCCGAGGGTGCTGGAGGAGATGGCATCAGGCACAAGTATTTCACTGTAGCGATACTGAAGACTTAGAACACTCATCACACTTATACTCCCAGGACTCAGTCATAAAATAAGTTTGGAAGAACCCACTAACTTCTTTCAGAGCAGTCTATTACAGTGAAGACATGAGGAAAGTTACGTTCTATTTCATGTCCCCACCCCCAGCCCCCACCTTTCAATTTCTTCTTTTATTCCTACAGCCAGAATCACCACCCAAGATGAAACCCTTGCCTGTTACATCCCTTAACTTTCCCCCTAACCAAATGCTGGCATTTGTCTAATAACCCTATCCTTTAACCGCCTCAAGTAGAGGCCGCTCACTCTCATGCTCCCCTACATCTCAAGTTTAAAAGTGAAGTTTGCTGTTTTTCAGGGTTACAGTTTCCAAAACCTCCTGTTAGAGACTCAAGTCAGCCATCCGTGTCACCACCATAACACTCACCTAACGTCATGTGCCACACTCTGTGATAAGGACAGGGAATTAAAAGCCAGCTAAGGTACACTCACAGTCAGGGGTGGGAGGATGAATAAAAGGAAGAGAGAAAACGAACATGTGTTGAGTGTCTATCACCTGACATGCCAATTCATTTGATTCTTGCACAAGGAAGGCAGGTGTTGTTACTTGCATTTTACTGATGGGGAACAAAGGCTGAGGAAACAGAGCTGACGACCTAACATACAATTTCTGTGCGCCTGACCACCAGGCCAACCAGGAGAGGCTGTTTTCACTGTTTGGGTGCAGGAAGAGACGGCTTGGGGTTGAAACTGTCATCACTTGCTATGTGGCTTTAAACAAGTGGTTATCATTGTGTTCCTCTCTGAAGGAGAATAAGAGTATCTACTTCATAATGCTCTGGTAGGGACTAATATAAATTAAAATACAGTGTTCTGGATAGTGCCTGACAAAGACTTGGCCTCAGCAAATGTTGGCTATTTATTTTTATACCGCCTCATTTTTTATCTCCATTCTTTTCCTCTTCTAGCCCTTCTGTTTTTATCCCCAGCAATCACCTTTACATTTCTAAGAATTCTTGATTCTTTCTTGATCGGTCCTTTTTCCCCCCCTTCATCATATATCAGTTTTATGGATGCAAAAATGTTTTCAGGTCTTCAGGATGATATCAACCTTTTTTTTTTTTTTTTTTGGTGGTACGTGCCCCTAGTGGGAACTGAACCCGGGACTCTCTGGTCCACAGGTCAATGCTCAACTGCTGAGCCAAACTGGCCAGGGCTCAACCAAGTTTTAAAAGTTCCTAGAATTGCCTGTTCCCTGAATTACCTATTTTCCTGAGAATCAGCTCTTCTTGGTCTCTGTCATTCATGTTATTATTTTCCTTATATGTCAAATGATTTATCTCCAGTATTCTGGTAGTTGGTATGTTTTCTTGGTTGTTGTATAACTAGGTCATTTTCCAGCCAAAACCATCCCCAAATTGGAAAGGTTAGCTGGGAGCTCTGTGTAGGTGGGAGGATTGTTGACTGGCACCTTGCATTAAGAGGGGAATAAGCCTTTAGGTTTGGGGACTCTTCTTTAATGCCAATACCCTGAAATCTCTAAATACCAGCATCCTAATTCTCCCCTATGAAGTTTTGTTTTAAGAGCAAGGCAGGAAGAAACTTTGAAATCTGCCTTAAATTTTTTTCAAGAAAAAATTACTGAAGTTATAAAATATAGAGTATAAGTATAGTGTCTTTATTACCATCTGCTTTTGTATTTGAGTACACTGAAACTTAAGGCAAGAAGTTCCCCAAAGTTAAGTACAGTGTTCTATAAGCACCTATAACTGGGGGCCCTGAAAGGGAGGCCTGGAAAAGCTAAAGATGAAAGGAGGGTGAAGAACATTCCATGAATAAGAGAGAACTGTGTTTTTATTTATTTTGTTTGTTTGTTTGTTTCCACCTAGAACTGTGTTTTTAAACTATTCTATATGAGACATCCCTCTAACCCATTCAAACTGCTCTTGTCACATTGCCTTTGGCTGGTCCTGTGAGACTCCCTTTAACCAGCAGAATGCGGCAGAAGGGACACTATGCCAGCCTGGGGCCTAAACTCTGAGGATGCGTGGTAGCTCCCCTTTGTGCTCTCAGAAGCCATGAGCTGCTACTCAAGAAGTCAAATCTTTTCTACCCAGCTGAAAAGATCAGTTGCAGAAGCCACGCAGGGAGGAAAAAATGCTCAGCCAGTCAGTCAAATCTCCAGATGACTCCAGCCCCAACTGCTACCAGATTGGACTACATGAAAGACGGAAGGAGATGCCTTCCAGCTGACCTCAGGCAACCCACACAACTGTGACACAATAAAACCACTCTGCTGAGCGTTGGAGTGGTTTGTTCTACAGCAATAGGTACAAACTTGGTATGAGATTAGATGAGGCACTGCATCATTCCGTCTACGGGTGGAATTAAATGGTTTTTATAGAAGAGGCAAAGCCTGAAGTGGATCTGAAGTGTAGCAATTAAGTGTGGAGCTCTTCCAGACAGACTGAGAAGTACAAAGATAAGGAGGCCTTAGAAGGCTGGCGTTAAAATAAGAAAAAGGCTGCTGGTAGTTACAGCTGGGGCAGTGAATAGATGGAAAAGAAGGGGAAGAAACAGAGATCAAATCATAAGGTCTTGTGTACTTGCCAAAGTGTTTAAACTGCATCCCATGGGCAAAACTAAGTTATTAAAAGATTCAGGGGAATCATATGGTAACACTTGGATTTTAGCGAGAGAACTTTGTTAACAGAGTGAAGAATGGAGAGTGCTAAATCTAAAGACAGTGGTTGCAGCAATGAAAAACAAACAAACAAACAAAAAAAAAAACAAGAGGAGGAGGTAGAACCTTCATAATTGGTCCAAAACGGATAAGAAACAGGTGGACCAGACTGGAACCAAACTACAATTTGGGTCCAACCCCACTCGATCAATCCCCAACTGACCCACTGAGCAAGACTATATGATCATTTTTCTAAGTTCCTGCGTTTTAGAGTGCTTTATAGAGTTATTGCGGCACGATATGACTAACATAGGGTATAATAAGAAGTGCAGTTGTCTCAAAGACTGTTCTGAAATTTGAGTGAGTTCACATAAGGTGCTTAGGAAGAGTAAGTGGCACACAGCAAGCAGTCATTAAATGTCAGATCTTTTCATTATTGACATGTTCATCTGCATGAGTACTAGATGTCTGTGAATATCCCGTTGGTTCTGGAGCTGAGCAGAAGTCTGGCACAGAGCAAGGGAGTCTGAGATGCCACTGGGGGAAACGGAAGAAGACCGTGAAGACAAGATCCTGAAGAATAGTTACCCGCGGTCTCCTTCCAGCCACCACCCCACTTTCCTGTTCGTCTACAACAAAACTCCTTGAGAAGATTATTTATCCAGATGTTAATAGTTTCTCATCTCCTATTTCTCCCCAATCCACTCTACTCAGTTTGCTGCCATCACTCTTGCCAGGGTTATCAATAGCCTCCATTTTGTCAAAACCAATAACCAATTCAATGTCTTCATTTTACCCAATTCTCAGCAGCATGTAACGTCATTGCCAGCCCCTTCTCTATTGGAACCCTTTCTTGAACTTCTAGTTCTGCTTCCGGCTGTCCCCCATTCTCCTTTCATGCTCCCTCTCCTCTGCTCCAACTCTACAGGCTGGGGAGCCAGGGCGCGTCCCAGGCCTCTTCTCTCACAGTGCACAGTCCCTCCCTAGGTCAGCTCATTTGTTCTCATGGTTGCAATACCATTCACTCTTACCTTTCAAATTTATGTTCAGGAGGAAGCTCTTCCTAAGCTTCAGGTTCATATTTCTGTCTACTCTAAGATCCCTCCTCAATGTCTTAGAAAGCTTCTTGGTTCTACCTTCAAAATAGATACAGAATTTGATGACTTTTCATCACGTCCCTCTCTACCACTCTGCTGGAGCCCACCATCATCTCTTGCTCGTACTGCAAACGCCTCTTAATTCAACTCCCTGCTGCCCATTTCACACCCTCTACAGTCTAATTTAATCTCCAAACAACTGCAAAAATGAGTTTCTAAAAATGTAAATCGGATCATATCACTTCCTCTCAAGGCTTCTCACCACACACCAGATGAAACTCAAAGTCTCCACAGGCTCTACAGTCCTGCATGATCCTGTCCAGCCTATCTTTTTACCTCATCTTCCACGCTTTCCCTTTTGTTCACTCTGCTCAAGTTACACTGCTTTACTCTTGCAGCTCCTCCAACAGGAGAAAGTTAGGGCCTTAAACATGCTTTTCTTTGCTTGTAAAGCTCCTTCCTTCGTCACTTGGTCATTTTTTCTTCAAAACACTTATTAGTACTTAATATTTGTCTTTCTTTCTCTTTAGTAGATTATAAACTCCACATGGGCAGAACTTTTTCTTGTTCATTGCTGCATCCAACATCTACAACAGTGACTGGCACAGGGAGGCACACAGTCTTTTTCAAATGAACGAGTAAAGAACATCACTGAAAGGTCAGACAGATCAAAATGAGCAGTGTTTTAAAAGTGCTTCAAGCTCAAGTTCAAAAGCCTTTAACATTAACTAATTCAAACTGTAAACATAATAAAAGTATGCCCAATCTAACCTGCTTTTCCACCTCAGCAAGAACGAACCATGAGACATCATTCTGCCCCAGTCATAGGTATGCACAGCGTCTGTTTCACAGCCAGCCAGTACCTGAGTTTAAAAATCAGTCCGCATGTCATCGTCAGAATAGGACAATGACGGAATAAGAACATTTCAAGGACTCTAAAATTAATTCATACTTATTTTCTATGGATGGGAAAGGACTAATTGAAAGCTTCAGTGAAAATATGGAATAAACATTTTCCCCTCTACATTCTTATCTTAGCAATCTCAGTATTTTTTAAATGAAAAAACTACCCGATATATTTAGATCAGTATTTAGGAAGAATATTAAAAATGCTCTCAAGGTCCCACCTCCAAACATATTCTAAGAAGGAAGAAAGATATCTACAAATTTAACAAGCACTCCAGGAGATTACAATGCAGGTGGACCAATTCATCTCTGAAAAATATTTCTAGTCCAGAAAAATCAAAACAAGCTATCACTGATCCTCCTCCCGTCAAGAAGAAAAAAATAAGGTAATATCACTTCTTACCACTCCAACACAACTTTGGTTAACAAACTGATATGTTGCCTTCTCTCCCTATCTCTAGGTATGTTTGCTCCTTTTCTTCTCAGTTAAATCATAGTGGGCACAATTTCAAATGCTATCTATTATACATACTTTCCACATTAATGTTATTACCTAGTCTTCATAAGTATCACACTTAGTAGCTGCACTGGTTCCCACTGACTACTTCCTCACTACTATAAATAATCCCACTGTAAATATTTCTGTACAGAACATTTTTTTCAGCACTTGAATACTTCCTACGTGTGTGTGGGGGGGGATTTATAGTGCCCAACTTTTACCACCACATTTGTCAGAGAGGGCTCTTCCAATATTATATTTTTAAAAGGAGGGGGTTTATTAGGGGGTTAAGTGATAAAGGTTGAAGGGATTAAAAAGTACAAACCGGCAGTTACAAAATAGTCACAGGGATGTAAAGTACAGTATACAGAATATAGTCAATAATATTGTAATAACTGTGTATGATGACAGGTGAGTACTAGGCTTATACTGGGATCACTTCATATGTTATATAATTGTCTAACCACTACACTGTACTCCTGAAACTAATATAAAATAATACTGAATGTCAACTGTAAGTGAAAAATAATTTAAAAAATAATAATAATAAAATTATTGCCCTGGAAGTTGGCTGGGCGGTTAGAGCGTTGGTCTACAGACCAAAGAGTCTGGGTTTCTACTGGAGGCAACCAGTTGAAGTGTCTCTCTCCTGTTGATTTCTCTTTCTCTCTCCCCCTCTTTCTCTCCCTCCCTCTCTCCTTCCCTCCCTCCCACTCTGTCTTAAGATAAATGGAAAAATATCCTCGGGTGAGGATTAGAAAATAATAATAAAATTAAAATTGGGCTTTAAGAGGCAAAGTACTTTACTTCTAATTTGCACTTCTTTGATTACTAATGAGGTTAAACATTCTTTGTTAACTAGTTGTAGTTCTTCTTTCCCTAAGTCACTGACCCTGTCCTTTATCCATTTATTAAGGGGACGTTCGTTTTCCTTCCCCACTTGTGTGCCGTTTGCATTCAGTTTCCCACCGATCTTCCCGATTAAGCTGCGGTCCAGGCCATCCTTCTGTTCCGCTGACCTACCTGCCTTTGCCTGGGTACCACCCCAGACTCGGCGACTTTCCCAACACCACATTCCGCGCAGGTACCTAAAACCAGCCTGTTACAAGGCAATTCACGTGGTCTTGGATGTGCAACCTTGAGCCAGTTTCCTTGCCTCTTCTGGGCTTCAGTCCCTTTTGTAAAATTGTGTTTTAAAATGGGGGGTGGGGATCCCTATACCTCCCTCCCTGGGCTGCTGTCAATTAAAATAATAATAATAATAATGATGATGCAACACTAGGAGCTCCCTTCCATTAAGTAAACTTAATCAGAGGTCAGTCTAGGAACCCCAAACCACCGAAACGCAAAACCGATCTGCTCTCGGGCCAACGCGACCCCGTCTGCAGAAACGCGAGGCCGGCGGAGCCGCCCTGGCGGACGGCGGCGTCCGCTCTGCTGGGTGCTGGCGGCGCACACTCAGCGTTAAGGGGGGAAAGGGTCGGAGTCTCTTTGCAAAGAAAAAAAAAATAGCTACGTGGTCCTGGTCCGAGGAGACGGGCAACGGGCGCCCTCCCTGCAGCCGAAACGCTGCGCTGGGCGAACGGGCCGGGGCCGCCCGCTGTCGGGCCGCGAGCTGCGGCCGCCTTTCCACGCAGGGCCGCGCCGGCCGCCCCGGCCAAGGTCGCCCCAAGGCCGCGGGCCGCTCACCTCAGCAGCGCCAGGAAGGCGGCGGGCTCCACGTCGGGCAGCTCGATCTCGGCGGACGTGGTGGCCATGCCGCCGTTGAACATGGCGTCGAAGACGGCGCTGCCGGCCGCCAGCACGAAGCGGTGCGCGGGGATGCGCTGCGGGCCCCCGGCGGCGGCGGCGGCGGCGCGGCCCTTGCCCAGCACGAAGCGCACGTCGCTCAGCAGCTCCGAGTTGAAGAGGAAGGCGAAGCGCTCCTTCAGCGACGCCTTGGTCGCCTGCCAGTTGTACAGCGGCTCCCGCTGCAGGGGGAGCAGGGGCCCCAGAGGGGACGGCGGCGGTGGCGGCCCCGAGGCGCCCGCCTCCGCCTCGGACCCCGGGCCCTGCTCGCCCGGATCGGCCGGCCCGAGCGAGGCCATCCTCCCGCGGCGCCTGCGGCTGCCGGGGCCACGGAGAGCGCAGCCGCCGCCCGGCCGACAGCGCCCCGCTGCCCCGCTCCGCTGCCCCGCCCCCGCGTCTTCCGGGAGACGCGCTTCCGGGAGACGCGCGCCCCCGCCCGCAGCTGCGCGCGCCCCGCCGGCCGCACAGCGGGCGCGCGCGCGGCCACGCCCAGCCGCAGGCGCCGCAGCACAGCTGGAGCGCTCGCAGCTCCCGCTCTCCTCCCCCCCGCCCCCCGATGTTGTGCCCCGTGTGCCCCTGGGACAGATCCCTGGGCTGTCCCTCCGGGAGTTGTTCACTTAGAAGTGGAAGGGCCGGAGGGCAAGGGCAAGGCCAAGGGAGCTTGTGAGAGGGACGCACGAGTCCTCACCCCTCCCGCTGCACCTGCCCGCCGACCTGTAACAGCGCCTCCCTTCTCCACCTTGCTCTCTTCTGTTCTGTTTTTGAGTATCCGTGGGGACTCATGGACTTTTATTTCTTTATTTTTTGTCTTTATTGATTTTAGACAGAGAAGACAGAACACCGATTAGCTAACGGGTCAGCTATAACAAGGACACTAGCAGGTCTATACGATAAAACGCAGTTTATTTCTTTGACTCCCTTTGAAATGCTGTTAGGTAGCACCTCTCATTTGACTAAATGCAACTTAATCCAGTTCAACACTCATGCATACTATGTGCAAGGCACTAGGGGTGAGAGAGGTACAGAACAGAGATGACTGGAACACATTACTCGCACTAAAGCTAATTAAAAGGAGGAACCTCGTTAATGACCTGTGCAGCTAGAAATAAAACTTTGGATTAAAAAAAAGCAGCAGCCAAGGCAATTTGCAATACCCTAGACTAAATTCAGCTTACTGTGAAGCTCTCCTTTCTTTGCTTGTCATTGCTTTTTGGAATTCAGCCTAGGAAAGTCGTACATGTCACCATGTGTGCTAATTTATAATTAGAACAAATGTGAGGGCATATAAGAAACAGCCCTATTGGCAAAAACAAAACAAAAAAAGAAACATTTAGTACAGCTCTAGAAAAGGCAGGAGGAAGCGCTCTACATTGGAAATTATTTTAATGCCAAAGAAAAAGAAGGCATTTATAATAGATAAAAGGCAATTATGATGTCCTCAGGATTTTTATATTTCAGCAGTGCATGAAAATGGAGCTGCTATTGGGTTACCCTCTGTTTGAAAGGATGAGTATCATCGGTATAAATAGAAGCTAAGGTCAAGAAGCTAAAGGCAGATAAAGACTCATGTGTCCATCAGAGACCAATAAGCATGTGAAATAATACCCACTCCTCATAAGGCTGCATTTATGCCTATGACCAAGTTTGTGTTCCAGGGCAGAAGAGAAGTAAAAGTCAGGAGGAACCAAGATTTCCCTTCTTGCAAATCTTAAACCAGTCCAAGCCTTTACCAAACTTCACTGTGAAAACACTAACACATGGCAGTCTTAGCTCTAAGAACTTTGAGCCCACAGGGTATTTTTTTTTCTCCCTATATTTGACCTGTTTCCAAGTGAGCATTAACACTTTTCAGAAAGATATGATTGACCTAAGCCCTAAAAAAAAAAACTCTTTAGGATCAAGAGTTTCTGAGAAGCCTTTCCTAGAGGTATGGCTCCAAAAATTAAAAACAAAACAGGTAGAGCCCTGGCTGGCATGGTTCAGTGGTTAGAGCCTGGGCCCCTCACACAGATGGGCCGTGGGTTCGATTTCCAGTCCTTACTGGGTTTCAGGTTGGATGCCTGCCCACCCCACCTGGTTGGGGTGGGTGTGGGAGGCAACCAATCAATGTTTCTCTCTCTCCTTCCCCTCCCTCCCTCCCTTCCACTCTTTCTAAAAAAATCAATGGAAAAAATATCCTCCTATAATAACCACAGGTAGGGGTTAACAAACAAACAAAAAAACAGGGAGGGGGCTGTAAGGAGTCTGAAGAAGTTGGGAAACTACTGGTAACAGTGTAAATTAAAAGCAGGACTTTGCAATCTGTCTGGTTTTGAATCACAGCTCGGCCACTTAGTTTCTTCATGACCTTGGGCAATTTTTCTTTAACCCAGCTGTGCCCCAGTTTCCTTATTTGGAAAATTAAGAGGATAATAGTGACTCCATCTACCTTGGAGGGTTAAATGAAGATTGGATGAATATACATTACAACAGTGCTTGATCCGGAGTAAATGCTCAATAAGTGTTCACAGCTATTAAAAGAACTGAACCAATTAAAATATTCCCTGGTCATTCTGTATTACTATTTTCCTAACGTTTGCCCTGCATAGACTTCATAATTTGACTTTGTTCTGGATTATTTAATAGATGGCGCCTCATTTTTTAAAATTTACATTTCTGTAATTACTATGGAGGCTAAATCTTTTTCAAATATCTGTCACAGTTGCAATTTTTTCTTTTTAATCTATTTTAACTATCCAGTTGTACTTTTATCTTTTTACTTTTATTAAATTTATTGGGTGACACTGGTTAATAGGGTCATATAGGTTTCACGTATACATTTCTATGATACACGATCTGTATATTGCATTGTGTGCCCACCACTCACAGTTGTACTTTTATTATTTGCTGTCTCACCTACTATTCTGATACAATCAAGCATAAGATAAATAACTATAATTAATCCAGTTTACCACACATTATCAATGCTGTTGTCGTGTCCATGAAAATCTTACTAAGGTTCCAGGGACATTAAAGAGCTGGAATTATGTGTCCCATGTGTTCTGAATCTTTGAAATAAGCTGTGGAGACTGAGAGTACAGTTGCTGTGATATAAATATGACCTTCCACGAAAAAGCGTGTCATGGCCAGAAATGAAATTCAAAACAGCAGGTTGGGTTTCTGAGTCCACAGCACTAGAATATGCTGCCTCTCTGGTTACAGGGAAGTAAATATAGACCAGGCTAATTATGTGAACACATTTCATTTCATTATGTCCATTGCTGCTCATTTCCCAGGTACAGAAACTAGATCAACCCGGTTATAAGTAGGTCAGCTTGCTCTTCTCCCAGCCACCTCAGAAATTTCCCTTCTTTTCAAGGCTGATTTTTCCAACTTTGCTCTTGAATATTCATCACCTTACTGTCTTAATTCTTTCTCTCTCTCGTCTGGTGACTTCAACCTCTCCTTTTTTACTGGCACCTTTTCCTGGTACCCACAAATATGTAACTATTTCCCCTAATGGAAAAAACATCCTTGACCCTGTGTCTGCCTCTAAGTGTCCCCCTTTCTCCTTCTTTCGTGTCACAGTATCTTCACTCCTCAAGCAACAATAATTTGCCTTTGGCCATCACTCCACTGACTCCGTGAAGGCTGCTGGCTGGCTGATCTCCTAACTGCCTCTTTCTGTCATTTTATTGGACCTCGTTGGATGGATGACTGCTCACACTTTGACACTCTCTTTGCCTGGGTCTTTTTTTTTTTTTCTTTACTGACTTTTAGATAGAGAGAAACATCGATGAGAGAGAACATCGATTGGCCGCCTCCTGCATGTCCCCCATTGAGGATCGGGCCCACAACCCCAGCATGTGCCCTGACCCGGAATCGAACCAGCGATTCTTTCTCCATCACTGCTTTCTATTTTTCTATTATCCCTTGCTGCATAACAAGCCATGTAAGACTTTAAAACATCAAAAGTGTGTCATTTTTCATGATCCTGTGGGTTGAACAGGCAGTTCTTTTGCTTTATGTGGTGATGTTGGGATGACTGGGAGGTCAGCCAACCTTCTTCCATGTAGGTACTGGTTCCTGGCTGGGATCTCAACTCAGGCTGATGATTGGAGGCCTTGGTTCTTCTCCATGTTGGCCTCTCCACGTGGCTGCTTGAGCCTCCTGACAGCATGGCAGCTGGGTTACAAGAAAGAGCAGCATGAGAGGACAAACTGTAAGGTGCAAATTCTTATAACCCTCTGTTTACATTCTGCATTCTAATGTCTCATTGGCCAAAGCCAGCCAAGTCTGGAGTCCGTGTGGTAGGGGCAGTGTGGTTTAGGGTGCCACCAAGGTAAAAGCTACCAGAATCCTCTATGTGTCTGTCAAACTTCTGGTCTACCAGGAGTGCCCTATTCCTGTTTCAATTACTGTGTTATCTTTCTTTTCCTTTAAAAAAATCATACTAACTCTCCTTGTGTTAACTCTTGAATCAGAGATTGAAAAGCATCTAGAGAGAGGAAGTGTCAAGGAAGCCCTTCTGTCTCTCCTCAGATAAGTTCTGTCTAACCCAAACCCTAACATACGAGGTCTTTCTTCTTTCTGTTTAACCTCAGAGGCAGTCTGAACACTGCAGCCACCTTGGCTTTGAATATAGTCCTTGTCCTGGGACTCAGCCTTTTCATGCAACAATGTCAATTTACCCTCCATCTGTTTGCCTGTCACACCACAATGTTCTGTCCTCATCAACATAGAATATTTCTTCTCTCTTGCCAGCCACTATAATTTCAAACTCCCCCTTGCCTCATTTGTATTAAAACATTATTGCCCTGGCCGGTTTGGCTCAGCAGTTAGAGCATTGGCCCTTGGACTGAAAGGTCGCAGGTTTGATTCCTGGTCAAGGGCACATACCTGAGTTGTAGGTTTGATCTCTGGCCCTGGTTGAGGTCGTGTGTGAGGCAACCAATCAATGTGTCTCTCTCACATCGATGTCTCTCAGGTGAGGATTCACACAAAATGAAACAAAAACATTATTATAAGAAATAATATTCATAGAGCATTGGCTGGAGGATATTCATCAGCATGCTTTAATCAGAGCAGACAGCTAGGTTCAAGCAGGCATATGAGAACCCTATCAATGTGTCCTGTGTGTGTGTGTGTGGGGGGGTGTCTCTGAGCTGATGTCTAATCCATGGGAGAGAGTTTAGTGACCACTTGTGATGCCTGTCCTGGGCTTGGACTGGAAGTGATGGTGTGCTCGCCAAGAGGGTATTTCCCACACATTGTAACATTTATGTCTGAACCAAGCTAAAGCACCAGAAAGATGCTCATTTGTGTGAAATTCTTCTGACTTTGTGAGTGTACTGAGGGGCTCTTGGCACTGAGACTGTGCTAAGAGACAACTGCTCAGAATCAGAGTCTATATTTACTGCAGGGAATGTTGCTGAGGACACACTATATGACACAGTGCTCCCCTTTGAGAGGACCCATAGGAGAATTCTTCTGAGCGTCTGATCTGCTTTTGTCTTCTGGGCACTGTGAACGTGATCACTGATTGTGTTTTCCTCTTGCTTTGGTTGCTAGGAAACCCTGGACAATGGCACAGACCTCATCAAGCAACTGCACAAGGCCTTTTGACAAACATTTTGCACACCGACTTTACCTCTCCCTTCATTTTTCTTATCACTTTCTTGCAGACTTCCTCCTTCTCTTTCTACTTTTTTTTTTTAAACCCACCTTGCTTGCTTCCTCTCTTTTTTCTCTTCAGTTAACATCCATTGATCATGTGCTCTATGCCTGGCACTGTGTTTAATGTTGGGCATACAGCCCTCATTACCCAAAAATATCCATGATAATAGTTGCAGCCCTAGTCAGGGCACTCATGGTTACAGAAGAGAAACCTAGCGTTTAATGTAACTTAATGTTTAGAGTCGCTTAGTGTTTCTTTGAGAACACTCTGCAATCCCTTCTCCGGATAGGATCCTAGCGATCTTCCCACTGAGGCACACCATCCTCGCCCTGGTCATTCTCAGGTCAGGTGTTCTGGCCCTAAACTCCCCCACAGATCAGTCAGTCTGAATGCCCCTTGCAACCTTTCATGAGAACATAGACACACAAACACAACTTTTGTCAGAAGGATTAAAGAGTGGGAGATGAGCATGTAAAGAGGGGAAGAGAGAGAGAGAGAGCCATGGATGGGGGGCTCAAGAGTGAAGTGGGGGCTGACTTCCACTTTACTCTCCCAGAAGAGCCTTACTGTGTGCTACTAGCCTATCCAGCAGCATTCTTTCTTAGTTTCTAGTGACAGGTTCCCAGAAGTGCCTCTTTCACTTCCTCTCCAGGGCAGAAACTGGCATGGTGATGGGTCCATCACTGTTGTCCATCACCTTCTGTTTAATTCCTGATAAGTCAATTATTTTTTAATTGACATGACAAAGAACTGGGTCTTTCTCTTCAGGGACTGGGCAGTGTGCAGACGTCCACCTTTCTAGGTTTGCTTCTGGGAAGCTTGGAGTCAAATTTCACAGCCTTTGTGGCTTGCAAGATTGATGCTCTTGGGGGAAAAAAAAAACGAAAATCAAACAACTTTATTGTCTGAATGCCTTCTACTTTAAGTCATATCCAACGCTTTTTCAAGCGAGTGGGAACTTAACAATTAGTGATCTACATGGAGCAGAACTCCAGAGAGACCTCAGCCTCCTGGGCAATGAATGAGGCATCTGGTTGAATCTGTAGTGCTTTGCTCTTTCCTGCTGGCTGGCTGTGGCATCAGGAGTACAGGGACTTATAGTCAGAAAACCTGAGTTTAAATTCACCCTCTCTTCTTAGCTTTTTGACCTTGGGAAGATCGTCTCACCTCCTTGAGCCCCCGTTGCTTCATCCATAAATGACTGTATATTCTTCAGCGAGCTGTTGTGAGGATCCAAGAAGATCATGTCAGCGGAATTACTTTATAGTCTCCGGAGTTCTGTAGTATTGCAGAATGGGGTCATAGTCCCCAGATTTGTGAGCTCCCCAGAAACCTGGGAAGGCTCCTGCCAGTCGTCTCCACCGCGAGGTATTCTGACCACTCACTCATATTTTCAGCATTAAGAGAAACTGTTGTCAACAGAACCATATCATCTCCAATGTGTATACCACAGTACCGCAAGGCTTGCTGTGGCCCTTGGGTCCCTGGCAGACTCTGGGGGAGCAGCTTTCGGGGTTGGGATGTTGGATGCTTCTGCCATTGAGTTTGCACACCTGTGGGCTGCTCAGCTGGTGGCAACACTGACCAGCCCCTCTCAGGTGGTGTCTCTTCATCATTCTCTTGGACTCTACTCCTTCCCAGGACAAATTCATTTTCTTGACTTTAAGCCACATCTTTAGGCTGATGACCCCAAATTCTATAATGTGCAGTCCATGCCTTCCTTGGAGCCTCAGACTAGCACCCCCAATCGCCCATGGAACAGCTCCTACTGGGAGCCCTACAAGAACCAGAAAACCCAACATGTCCAAAACCAAACTCATCTCCAACCCCTTCCTCCCAACTTTCTCCTCTTACAATCCTCTCCAGACCTTTCATATCTGTCCTCTCCTCTTCCCTCTCATTGCCATAGCTTTGGTGCAGGTCCTCATTATCTCAGTTGTTGTAGTCTCCTAATTGGTTTTCCTGCCTCCTGTCTCTCCTTTTTTTAAACCACAGTCCACACCAGCTGCCAGGTGCTTTAAAGATGCTACTCGGATCATATCAGCCTCTAATCCCGCTCATAAGTCTTTCAGCTCATTTTCCTCACAGTCTCTTCAACTGACTGGCAGTTGTAAGGACATGTGTCTCCCTGTTTTGTTGTTGTTGTTTTTATTTTATTTTATTTTGAGAGAGAGGGAGGGAGAGGGAAAGAGAGAAACATCGATGAAAGAAGCATCAACATTGATTAGCTCCCTTCTGCATGCCTCCTACTGGGGATCGAGCCCACACCCCAGGCATGTACCCTGGCCAGGAATCAAACCAGTGACCTCTTCATGCATAGGTCCACGCTCAACCACTGAGCCACTAGCTGGGCTCCCTGGGTTGTCTTGAGCTGTTCTCCATCTGAAACTCATTTCCCTTCTCTTTCCCAACCAGTGAACCAATCCAGGCTCAGTCTCAGGGGGCTTTCTGAGACCTCCTCCCCAACATGGTCAAGCAGCCAGGGGGATACTTGGCACTCATTATTCTCTATAACCAGTAGGCATCTGTTTGACGACATCCTGTGTGCAGAGCCGTGTCTTCGGGTCCTGGTACCCTGCAGGTCTGGCGGGAGGGCCACCTGGGGTAGACATGAATGGAGCTTGAGTCTTTTGAGTCATGGCATTCCTCCGAGTGTCCGTTTCAATCCGAAAAATGGGAATTGCAGGCGACGGCAGAGTTAGTGGTGCAGGGTAAGCACTTGGACAGAGACTCCACCCTCACCTGGACCTGGGTCATCCCCATTTGACAGAGAAAGGAAAAGACACAGAGACCAGAGACATTAAGTAACTTGACAGAGGTCAACCGCTGAATGAGCACTCGGGGTTTAAACCGGGATCCCCACTCCACGCAAGGAGTGTGCTCGCTGCCCGCTGACGGCTGCTCCGTGGAGAGGTTCCGAGGTTGCAGGGTCCTCTGTCCCTTCTTGACTCTGGGTGAGGGTTCCGCACGCGGATGCTCTCAGGGGCCCTGCCAGCGCTGACACCCCCCAGCCCCCAGTTCTGGCTCCACCCTCTGCTGGCCCGCACTTCAACCGCCGGCGCCCGGGCTGTGCCGCTGCCTTCCGGCGGAGCGCGCGGCTGGGCACCTGTCCCCCAGGGGGGCGCTGTCGCAGCCCCGTGCGGCGGCCCTGAGCTGGAGGCCTGCGAGGGCGCCGCCTGGGTGCGCACGGAGCCCTGCGCACCGGCACCGCGGGACGGCGACGGGGGCGCTGTGATCGTGCCGGCGGGCGCGCGGGGCAGCTCGCGGGGCAGCGCGGGGCGCGGCGGCTGGGCACGGGCGCTGCCGGAAGCAGGGGCGGGGCGCGGGCGGGCGGCGTGCAGGCGGCGATGAGTGCCTCTGCGGCCACCGGGGTCTTCGTGCTGTCCCTCTCGGCCATTCCGGTCACCTATGTCTTCAATCACCTGGCGGCCCAGCAACAGTGAGTAGGAGGAGCGCAGGGGTGGGGTGCGGGGCTGGGCGCCGAGGGGCGCAGGAGCCCCGGAACTTTTCGGTTGGGGCTGAGCCGCCACCGCAGGGTCGTGGGTCGCTGGCTCAAGGCTCGCACCGGGCGCGGAGGCGGGTGGGGAGGGGTGGCACCCGAGGGGTCCTTGCCCCGGCTGGCATCCTTGGCATTTGGCGCGGTTCTGGGCCAAGTGCTGAGTACCTGCTCGGGGCTGGCGCTGTGCCAGGCTCCCGGGTTGCAGGGGTCAATAAGGCAATGCCCCTGCCCTTGAGGAGTCCCGAGGAGGCGGTAGGGCACCCACAGCTGTGTGCGGTGCCTGTTCGCTGTGCCCCTGCCTTGTTCCGTTCGCATTTCACGGGAATGTTACCATGTATGGACACACACATACTGATCCTCTCTTATTAATTTTAGAAACTGTTCAGAATGACAAGCAGAAAGAGCCTTGAACCAGGGGCAAAGCCATGGGGTCTAGGCCTGCCTTTGGCACTGACCCCGGTGGCCTGGCCTCAGTTGCTGGTCTGCCCAGTGGCCTGTACTTGCATCCTATTGTCAGGATCCAGGGAGACGGGGTGGGATGGGGAGCAGGGAGGCAGGGAGGGCTGTGCCTGTGCTGCTAAGGGAATGGGTGGGGCTGAAGGTGGCTGCACATGGGCATGGTTCAGAGCCCTGCCCCTCGGTCCTCAGGGAGCGATCCCTGGCTAAGGAACCCAGCACCCGCAGCTACAGGCCTGTCTGGAAGTGGGAGCGATGCCAGGCTTCGTGCCTGCTGATGTTTCCAGCTGCGGGAGGAGGAAGTAACCTGTTATGTTACCCACAGCAGTTGGTGCTAAGGAAATTACATCAGACTACAGGCTGCAAACCCCTCCAGACTTTCAGACTGTGGAGAAGTCGGCCCACAGGGCCATGACTTCCTCCTCTGTTGCTGTTGGGGCCACTTGCTGCCTCCCGTATCCAGATGGCATCCATCCATCCCGAACTCTCCCTAGGCACAGGCAGTGACTGCCCTTGGCCTGACCCGGTCTTGGAGCACATCTCCTGGAGCAAGCAACTCTGCGCAGTGAATGTCACGTGTCTGAATATAGTGCACGGGGGACCCTACAATCCTAAAATGACCTCTAAAGCAATTCAACAAATACTTATTGAGTATCTACTGTATACTTGGCACTGTTCTAAGTGTTGGGGATATAACAAACCAGAAAAGACTGGGGAAGCATGTGCTGAGACAGATATCCACAAATAAAATGGGGCAACACGACAGAGTGACCGGGAAGGGAACTGGTAGTCAGGGAAGGCTTCTTGGAGGAGGTGAACCTTCAACTGCAGGAGGTGGCCATGGGAACATCCAGGTAGGGGGACAGGGAGCAGTGCAGAGGGACGTGGATAGTGGTGAGGATGTTTTGCCGGGAGAGTAGCTCAGCTTACTGGAGGATTGTGTGGTGAGGAGAGCATTTCAGGATGACCCTGAGGTTTTGGCCTCAGCCACGGGAGGACGGTAATGGCATTTACTGAGTACATATATCATTTGGCACACTGCTGAGTCCTGCAGTTACGAATAATCGGTTCCATCCATTCTTCCTACCCTCCTACAGTGGCCTTGGACCTCTTCTTTCTCTCCTCTCTCCTTCCCACTGTCCCCTTCCCCATAAGTCCTGGGGCTGGGCTAGCAATCTGTTCCCTCCCTCCAGTTCACCCTGGCCCTGGCCCTCTCGGAACCTGACCATGGCAGAGTGTCCCTTCGAGCCGCCCCAGTGAGCTGCCCCACCAGCCCAGCCCGTCATGCTAGCGCTTCAGCCACACTGGACGTTTCTGTGACCCTTGGACACTCCTTAACTGTCCTGCTTCTTTTCCGCTGCTCATGATGGTCTCCCTTCCTCCCTGTCTCTGACTGTGGGAGACACATCTGGACTTTATGACCTGGAGCAAAATACCACTTCTTACTTTTCCAGACACTCCCTCCAAGCAGATGTGATCTCTCCTCCTCCAAGCCCCCCTGCCCCCACCCGACTGTGCCTCAGAATTTTCCTTCCTGGCCAGAGCTCACCTTCGTGTTGTCCTGGCTTGCACAGGGCCTTGTGCATAGGAGGCATTCAGTTAAGTTGAAATTAGTTGAAGCTAATTCCTTCTCACCAGACCTTTTACGAAAGCCTGACAAACAGAAAAAGCAGATTAGGTTAAGGAGTTAGGAAAGGGACGGGATCTCTCTCTCGGTCTCTCTCTCATACACACACGCGCACACACACTGCTCATATTCACCCATATACGTTTCCTCTAAGCAGGTGCCTGTTCTTGGAAGGGCATCAGTGACCTCTGCCCCGTCCCCATCCCCCATTCCAAGACCAACAACGTTTTCCCCTTGGGTCAGTCAAAGCCCTTCCCCTTGCCCCTCCCCCTCTAGTCCTTGCTGGACCCATTTCTCCCTGTTCTGAGCAGGGCCTGCGTGTGGCTGTCACCGGGAGACACAGATCGGCTGCTGCCCCAGTTTCTCTTCATCTTTGCTCCTCCTCTAGAGGTGAGAGCGGAGAGGATGCTGTGAACCAGTTTGCACTGCCCTCCATGCCTCAGAAGAGCCCAGCTGCGAGATGGTGCCGCTCTCAGCTGAGGTCTTCTGTAGGAGCAGGGATAGGGGTTGTCTCCTGGCCACCTCCTGCCTCAGGTTGTCATTAATATGCCTGTCGGCTTACATAGCACACCTAACCATTGCCCTCTTCGGGGATGCTTCAGCTCAGCATCACATTCCTGACCTGCATCAGCTTCCTGTTCCATCCTCTCCTCCGTCGACTCATTCCTACAGGAGGAGCCTGGAGCACCCACTTATGTGCACCACTAGAAACTGGCTATTTCAGTCTCTTACCTGGACACCACGGTCATACTCATTCTTATCATAAAAATGTGTCATCCTTCTATTCATCCATCCATCATCCATCAATTATCCATCCTTTCATCCACCATCCATCCATCCACCTCTGCCATCCATCCATTCATCCACATCTACCATCCATTCACCCACCATTCATTCATCCACATCCACCATCCATCCATCCATCATCTGTCATCCACCATCCACCTATTCATCCCCCACCCATTTTCCATCATCCATCCAATACCCATCCACAAAGCCATCCATCCATTCACCCACCATCCATCCATCCATTCATCCATCGTTTACCATCCATCATTCACCCATCCATGTGTCCATCTACCATCCATCCATTCATTCCTCCACCCATTCTCCATCATCCATCCACTATCCACCATCTGTCATCTATCCATCCATCCACCATCCATCCATCCATCCATCCATCCATCCATCCATCCATCATTCATCTCTCTTTCTCTCCTCCTGTCCCTCTCCTTCTCTCCCTCATCCATCTATAAATTCTTTACACCTTAACAGAGGTCCTCTGGCAGACTTTCAGCATCATACTCATCCAGGTAATTTAAAAAATTTGAATATTCCTATACCCGACCCCTGAAGTACTCTGATTCTGCAAGTCTAGTTAGTATAGCTGACATCCAGAGCCCACGCCTCTCTTCTCTGTGTGCTGGGGAGGTGGCTTTCCTGCACCTGTGGCCAATCTCCTTGGGGCCCATCTCCCTGCAGGTTGGATGGATCACTTTCCAACTGTGACATAGGGGGGCAGACTTCTGAGTGGTGCCTGGCTCGCATCCCAGCTACAGGTGCATGGAGTGAACGTCAGCATGAGTATGTCCCCCAGTTTCTAGTAGGTGCTGGTGGGCTGTGGAACGTGTGAGTGAGAAGAGTACTTTTCTGAAGTCCCAGGGCTATATGGTGAATGCTATCCAAAGTCCACATGTCGAGCTGGGGTGGTGTGGCGGGGTCTCAGCTGACAAGTGGTGCTTTCGGCTGCTCTCAAGGGCTGTTCAGGAGGCTCTGGTGTGGCAGGCCATCGGAGTGGGTCAGGTTGTGCTTCATGTAGAACGGGGAGCCTGCTGGTCCTAGAGATGTCAGAGGGAGAGGCCCTCTGTGGGACTAGAGGTGACCTCCAGGGTGGGAGAGCTCAGAGTCCATTGAGATAGGTCCCTCGATGTATACAGGGACCTTTCCTGTTCATCCACAGTGCCTGTCACATAGGGGTGCAGAATATATTTTCTTCCTCAATATGGTTTTAAACTAATAAACAGACTATAAAATAGGTGCCACGGCATTCCTAAGGTCACACAGTTAGGCAGTGGCAGACTAGTTACTGGAACTCAGGTCTCTTGACTGCTAAGCCCACCAAGCCTCATGGCCTCCTGCTACCTACTGAGGAAGGGCCTTGGCCCCTGTTCTGCTTGGTGCCATACCCCTTCCCAGGAGAAGGTGCAGGGGCTGTGCCCAGCCTTCCCTCGCCTTGGCTTTCTGGGCGTGGGGTGGATGCTGGCCAGCTGGCCCTGGGTGGGGGTGGCTGGCTTCATTCTGGCCTCAGGTCTGGCCACGACTCTTCCCCTGCTTGGACCAGCCTTGTCCTCTGGTACCTTGGAGTATTCACATGGCCTTTGGCTCTTCTTCCTCACCCCCCTGGAAGGTGTGCGTAACGGTGACTCCAGCGTGTTTGCTGGAGCGCAGTCTGAGGGTTTCTAGCTGGCACTGAGGGAGATGGCCTGGCAGCCCCTGGGCAATGGGTTGGAGAAGCAGAGGCAGCAGCCACTCAGACACATCACCTGTGCAGGGTGTGGGCTGACAAGAGAATGAGGACCTGGCGGCTCTGGTCCCCAAAAGTCACAGGGGGAGGCCCAGAAGGGCCGCAGTGCGTGAATGTCATTCACTCTATGGGGCTGGAGCTGCAGGCAGAGGCAGAGCTGGAAGCCACTGACACAATAGCTAGGAAGTTCCAGGCACCAACGTGTTTATTTTGATAAGTGACCTCCTCCTTGTTCTGGTCCTTGCAGCTTCTGGACAATTGTAGGGGTTGCTGCCCTCATCCTGCTCCTGGTGGCCCTGTTGGCTCGAATCCTCGTCAAAAGAAAACCACCCCGGGACCCACTGTTCTATGGTACGTCTGTCCCCACAGCAGGGAAACTGCCGTGTCCACTGACTAGCTCAGCAGGGCGGCCTCCATCACTTTTCCTCCCTGGCTGCGAATTTGCTGAACCCAGGGGTAAAGTGGCAGGAAGAGGAGGCGTGTTTCAGGATGACATGGCCCTTCCTCCAAGCTAGCGCCTCCCCAGGGCTGAGGACCCCACCCTTTTCCAGCTGGAAGCCCGGAATGAGCTGGTACCGAGTCCAGGTTGGAGGCCAGAGTATGATGGGGACTGGGGTTGAGGAGTGGAGGGTGTCCTTCTGCCAGGATCCCAGCCTTGTGGTCACGAACGGCAGGGTTTCCTTCATATTTTACGGCCAAAGAATATCCGTTTTACATAGTATATGATATAAACACACACACACACACACACACACACACACACACGGTCCGTTCCTCTGTTGATGGAGATTTAGACTGTTTCCTTGTCTTGGCCATAAATGTTTATTGTCTTTGCTCGTGAGTCTGCAGGTCGGTTGGGGTTGCCCTGCTCCAGGCCGTAGGACTCAGGGTGTCCCGTGCGTCCCCCGCTCCTGGACCAGCAGCTCCCCAGGGTTTGCCTTTACATGGCAGCGGCAGCGGCCCCGGAGGGAGCCCGGGGAAAAAAGCGGTGTCTCTTAAGGCCTCGGCTTGGCGCTGGCCATTGTCACTTTCACACACATTCCACTCACCAGAGCAAATTATGTGACTGAGCTCACCCTCAACCATACGGGAACACTCTCTGCCTCAAGATGGGGGGGACAGGAATTGTAACGCCTTTCGCCCGGTTTGCATGTATGAAACTCTTAGCTGCGCTCATCTCTCTCCTGACTCCTGAGAGTTGAGCACCCTTGTCCCTACATTCTTAGCTCTCTGTCCTTGTCCTCTCTGACCCGGCATCTGACACTTCTGTCAGTAGAAGAGTCGACTGATCACGTGTTGACGCTTCCTTTCCCGGAGACACACACTGGCTGATCACCGCGGATAGCGAATCTGCCAGTGGGGTTGAGGCAGGGGAGGCGGGGTCCGCAGGCAGGGCACCTCCTCCTCTCTCCTCTGCTTGTCCTTTCGCATTTCTATCTTCACCGTCAGATTTCTCCACTGTCCGTGCCCATCACATAGGTTAGGATGCCAGTTTATTTTGACTTGGAAAATGTGGCTTTATCGATCAACTGCATTCGATCACTTGCTGTTTAGAAAGTGTTTTTCCTTGGCGCTTTATTGCTGACAGTTTTAAGCCCGGTCAGGAGATTCTCACCACCCTAGGAAGAAGCTGTGAGATGCTGTGGCTTTTCCCTCTTGAACATCCAATTGTACCACTCGTATCTTTCTCTTAAAATCACTGGCCCTTCTCCTTAAGGCCACTGTCCCTTGCACATAGCTCCTGTCCGTCTCTAGGAGCTCCGGTGTGGTGCAGGGCAAACATGCCAGACACACGGTGAGTTGGCCTGTTTGGTAATCGTTGAGATGAATGATTTCTTCCGAGTCATTGTTCTAAACCTGGTGGTGACCTCTTTGCTTTGGCCACTGACTACAGGTTTTGTCCAGGTGGGGTGCAGGGGTGGCCCTGGGCAGCCGCTTGTAGGGGGTGGAGGCTGGGACAGAGTTGGTGGGTGAGTCTGTCATTCTTACCTCCAGCGGTTGTCCCCTCTGTGAACGTATGTGGGCAGTGATGTCGGATCCACGACACAGGCGGGGGTCCCGCCCAGTGTGCAGGAGGAATATTCTGTGGATCCGTGCTGACAGTGTCCACGGGTCCTCCTGGAAAACATTAAGAACAGTCCGTTATTACTGGACAATGCCAGCTCGCAGCCATGGTCTCCCGAGCCGCTCCGGGTAAACCACTGCTCTCTGCCCTAGTGTACGCAGTGTTTGGATTTACCGGCGTGGTGAACCTCATCATCGGACTGGAGCAGGACGGAGTCATCGACGGGTTCATGACGCATTACCTGAGAGAGGTATGGCACCGTTTCGCGAGCATGAGCCTTACGCCCGAGGGCCAGCCACCTGAGCCACTTCGCTCAGACGAAACCCTTTCACTTGGTGTGAGCAGGTACGACACACAGCGTGTCCTTTACTGCCGTGGCCAGAGGCCGTTCATTCCCATGGAGAGTGAGGATTAGGTCACAGGACACAGTTCCCTCCAAAGTGTACACTTCATAACACCCTCCTCACACCTGACCCTCACAACCTTCCCTCCTTAACATGTGTTTAATATAGATGAGGTACTTTAAGTGAATCGAGGATTTGTGCAATATTATTAAAACACTACTACATCCGAAAGCCCAAGCCAGTCTTCATGTGTAAAGGACCCAACACTGGGGCGTTTAATGAAGCTGTCTGGTTGCGATGACCGCCGCTCCCATCACAGCACCTGGCACCTGACAGAGTTATTCTAGTTTCTTATTTTACGGTGTGATGAATCCAG
Source organism: Molossus molossus (assembly GCF_014108415.1). Lineage (NCBI taxonomy): Eukaryota > Metazoa > Chordata > Mammalia > Chiroptera > Molossidae > Molossus > Molossus molossus. The sequence continues at coordinate 2,441,446 of NW_023425360.1, read as the reverse complement.
CCCCAGAAAGGTTAAGTCACTTACTCAAGGTCACACAGGAAATGAGGAGCCAAGCTGGAAGTAGAGTCTTCACCTGTGTTTCGAATAAAGGGGGGATTTATATGTAAGCTAAGGGAGTTTGGATTTTATCTTATGTGCGAGGGAAGGTGTTAAGAATTTATCCTCTGGGAAGGAAGGCACTCAAGGGAAGGGTCAGTACCATGCGCGGGGACCCCAGTCAGGAGGCTCTGAGTGGCTGGAAGGAGGACTTGGGGATGAGCTGGGGACGATGGGGAGAGTAAGGTCCAAGACGACATCCTGCTCTGGGAAGAAAGCTGGTTATTCAACCTGGGAGGAGCCAGAGGAAGAATCAGTTCCGCAGACACTGGCTGAAATGGACTTGGGGTCCTACGCCCTGCTTCCTCCCTCCATGGCTGCTGTGGCAGAGAGATGGCCTTGTCCCAGTGCAGGGACAGAGATTCACACTCAGCACCAAGTCCACAAAGGCAGGGGCAGTCAGGGGAGTCCTCATCGTGTGAGTGACACTGCTCTAGTATTTTTTTAAAATGGTGCTCTGGCCGGTGTGGCTCAGTTGGTTGCAGCATTGCCCCATGCACCAAAAGGTTGCGGGTTCAATTCCCAGTCGGGGCACATATCCAGGTTATAGGTTAGGTCCCTGGTCAGGGTGTGTGCGGGAGGCAACTGATCGATGTTTTTCTCTCCCTTTCTCAAAAAAAAAAAAAAAAAAAAAAAATCAATAAAAATAAACTTTAAAAATGACAACGGCAGTGGACAGTAAGCATTTTTTTAAATCCTTACCCAAGAATATGTTTTTTATTGGTCTTTAGAGAGAGAAACAGTGATGTGCGGAACGTTGATCGGTTGCCTTCTGTGTGTGCCCGGAATGGGGATAGAGCCCGAAAACCTTTCGGTGTACGAGATGACGCTCCAACCCAGCCACCCGGCCAGGGCAACAGTTAGAACTTTCTAGGGAGGTGGAAGGCCTTTCACGGAGAAGGAACAGTTTGGGCAAAAGCTTGGAGATGGGAAATAGCCTTTGTCTCGCCACCGCCAACCTGGAACAGAGGTTTGCAGGGATGATGCTGAGTTCATCTGGGGGCCTGGGTTTCAGGTGGTGGAGGGACATCCCAGCAGATGTCCCAGCTAGCAGGGCTTTGCAACTGAGAGGAATGTCCCCAAGGAAGACACTGAGGTCCATCTGAGTCCAGTTGGTACCTCCAAGTCTGGGAGGAGACGAGCTTGCTCAGGAGAAGGTAGGGAGAGAAGGCCGAGGGTTTGGGCAGCTCCAGGGTCAAGTTATCATTTCACCTTCCCACCAATTTTGTAATTGTATACGATGAAGAGTAGTTTCCTTTTAGCAGACTAACACCAATCAATTCTGTTTTGTCTTCCTTGCAGTACAGGTCTGGTGTTCTGGGTCGGTGTTTGGGTCCTATGTAAAGTGGACTTCCTCTTAATGCTTCCCTTAGGGTGAACCGTATCTGAACACTGCACATGGGCACATGGTCTGCTACTGGGATGGCTCTGCTCATTATCTGATGTATCTGGTGATGGTGGCAGCCATAGCATGGGAGTAAGTCACTTCGCCTGGTGTGTGTGCCTCTGCCACCTTAGCAACCGATAAGCGGGTATGTAAGGAAAACACAGAGGCAAGTACACAAACAGGTGCCCACGGACAGGAAGATGGCTCCATGGTCCTGGCCGGTGTGGCTCAGTGATTGGAGTGTTGGCCCACGCACTAAAGGGTCGAGGGTTCGATTACCGGTCAAGGGTACATACCTGGGTTGCAGGTTCAATCCCTGGCCCTGGTTGGGGCATGTATGGGAGGCAAACATGCACTGTGTCTCTTTCACATCAATGTTTCTCTCTCTCTCCCTTTTCCCTTTCTCCCCTTCCACTCTCTGTAAAAAAAAAAATCAATGGAAAGAATACCCTTGAGCCCTGGCCAGTTTGGCTCAGCGGTTGAGCGTCGGCCTGCGGACCAGAGAGTCCCAGGTTCGGTTCCTGCTAGGAGCACGTACCACCAAAAAAACCCCCAAAAACCCTCGAGTGAGGATTAACAACAACGAGAAAGAGTGTTGATGGAGACGAGCTAGACTTAGCCCTACTTCCTGTGCAAGGCCCTTGGCACATGTCCCTCTGGGTCAGCTTTGATGACTGCTCGGGCAGACCCCTTAACTTCCTGATTATGTTCTCGTATGAGAACAGCCTTTTTCAGGAATGCAAGACCAGCACATTCTAATTCAAAGCTTCAATCTCACGTCAGTTCAAAACTCCCTTTCCCCCATTCAGGTGTAGTCCTGAGGCTTAGGAGCCTTTTGCCCTGTGATTCCCTCTCAAACCAGTCTGTGCTGGCTTCTCTGGGTATGTCCATGGGGTTAAAAGGAAGAGGGGCAGGGTCTTCAGTGACATGTGTTGTCTCCTGGGTATTGGTACCCTGCATTGTGAAATGCCAGGTCTGTGTTGTGGGGCACACAGGTGGGTTCTCTGGAGACCCCTACCACAGAAAGCTTTGCATTGCTGCAGTCACTGCCCTGCCTGCTTCTGTCTGCTGGGGTCTCTGTGGCCCAGGACAGCTCAAGTCCAGAGGCCTCTGCAGACCTCCCCATGGCTCCAGGTTAGAGAAAGCCATGCATTCTTGGCTTGCCTCATCCAAGGCTGAAATGCAACTGGACCAAATACATGCCCTGCGCTTCCTATCCCTCCGGTCGTGAACTCAGGACAGCTCCAGCTAAACTGTTGGACTTTTCCAGGCACCAGCCTCCCTGTTCATGAATGTTCCCAAACTCTAGGGAACATGTCAGGTATTCCCGAGAAGGCCTGGGCTCCGCCTGGATGCTGTCAGGAGTGGGCTGGGGTTTCTGCAGCTCTGTTAGCACCCACTGGGAAAGAAGGTTCTTGCCTGTCCTGTTGCTGACAGTCCCAGTCACTGTGAACGGGCCTCTAGGGACCTAAGGGTTTGGCTTGGGGGGCGAGGGGAACAGGGCAGAGAGCATACTGTTTAGAAAGGAACCACTCTGTTCCCTTCTGAGACTCGTTTTGAATGTCTGGGCCCCTTATGGAGGCGGGTTATGGGGATACCAGGTGAAAGATCTTTGTTGTCAACATCACCTTTTAAGAGTAGGGGTATATGTCACTTACAAACTTCACCTTTGGGGCTATGGGCAAAATTCTGTGAGGCCAGGGAAAGTCCACTTAACCTCCCGTTACTCATACTTACAATGATTTAAGAAATGGACCCGGTTTCCATTCTCTTTTTGAGCCTCCCTTCAGTGCTGACCATGCCGTAGGGTACAGGTCAGCGCAGCAAGTTCCTGTTCAGGACCCAGAGAGGGTCCCAGAGCATGTCAACCGTGGCAAAGAAGTGCGACCACCAGGGTTTCTTGTGTTTGTTACTCTCCAGTAGGTTTCGATTCATGTACTTTACGGGTTAAAGACAACATTGTGGGCCAGCTTTTGCAAATAGTATCCTAAGCCAAGATTTTTTCCTTACAGGGAAAGTTACAGAAACATTGGCCTATACTGGGTCGGATCTATTATGATGAGCATGGTTGTTTTTGTGCCAGGAAACATTGTAGGTAAGAAACTGTATCTTAAAATTCCTTCTCTGAAACAATGGGGATTGTTTTTAAATACAGAAACTATTTTGGATGTCATAGAACCAAGAAATTCCGAGCTCACCAAAAAGCTGTTTTGCAGAATTATTCCTTTTTTCCTCCTTTATCTTACCTTAAGGAATGCTTTTGAGCAATTTTCAGAAGTGAACATTGAACAACTAGGCGATTTAGTATCAGTGATTCCTGATTTTTAGAGGGCTCTAGAGGGGGTAAGCATTGTGTCTGTGGCTGCATTCAGTGTGCAAACACTTCGTACAACTTTTGTAATAGACAGGATGGGGCAAAAGTAGGTTTGCAGTTGTATGTGAAACAGAGTTTATTCTCGTATTATTATTTATTAATTACTGTATTATTTTCCATATGAATAACTGTAAACCAACTTTTCTCCCCACCCTGTATATAACTCTGACACACTATGGGAACTCCATAAATAGCCTTGAAAATTAAGACTCTTTAAAGCTAATGTAAATGAGGTTACTTATGCATGTGAGAAGTAGGGATATTCTAATAAACATACCTTAGAAATACCGTAGATAGGACATGCCTATTAAATACTGAGCAGTTTTCAGTTGATCTGGGTTTTTTGTTAAAAATACTGTCTGATGACTTGAGATGGGAGCGGTATCCTAGATGTTACTTGTGTTTATATTTGCTTTTGGTAAACTTCTGACTTTCTCCTTCTCTCTTTTGAATAGGGAAGTACGGAACACGCATTTGCCCTGCTTTTTTCTTAAGCATACCATACACTTGTCTTCCTGTCTGGGCTGGTTTCAGAATCTATAATCAGCCACCAGAAATTTATCATTATCCCTCCAAGGTGATTTTTATTAAGTTAAATGTAACCTATCTTCGCACTCACAGGGCTGACTCCCATCCACTGGCTACTGAACCATGCCCCCCTGTGGACTGCAGCCCTGGGGACATCATTAAGTGTGACTGTCGATTCTGCGGTGTGGGTTCATGTCTAGCTTCTGGTGGCCAAGACTGTCTGTCTAAACACGTCTGCTTCCGGTGCCAGTGGCCACCTGGGCTTGTCCCCTTAGATTCTGCATGTGTGTGGAGTGTATGTTTTGTCTGAGGCTGTCAATGGCCTGGAGTCGGGGCCCCTGGACACCCCTTTCAGAGATACCTGTGCACTTACTGCCCCCTTGGGAGGCTGGAGAGGTACTGCATCCAAGGTGGCACACACAGCCATAGGGTCTGATTACCAGGAGATCCAGGCACACGGACCGGGCTACAGGATGCCTTCTGAGACAGCTAGGTGGTCAAGGTGAAACAGTGCTGGCCGGGCAGGTACTCTGTTAGGGTTTTCGTTTCTAAGCTGGTGACTGAGTTTCTCTTCCTTTGATAGATCCTGAATCAAGATCCTTTAAGCAAAGCTGATATGTGAAAATACACATTACTCCAGATAATCAGAACATGATTATTTGTTTTACAAAAAGATTTACGATAGAATTCATTAGAATGCATTTCAACTGACAAACATTTCATCTGTTCACGTTTATTTTATTTATTTATTTTTTTTATCCTCACCCGAGGACATTTTTCCATTTTTTGTACAGACAGAGTGGGAGGGAGAGAGAGGAAGAGAGAGAGAGGGAAACATCGATGTGAAAGGGACACATCGAGTGGCTGCCACCCGCATGACCAACCAGGGCCGGGGACAAACTGCAACCGAGGTACGTGCCCTTAGCGGGAACCGAACCCGGGTCTCTCCGGACCACAGGCGGACGCTCTAACCGCTGAGCCAAACCGGCCAGGGCTCATCTGTTCACGTTTAGACACCCTGCCAGGTAAACTGACGTTGGCACACTGACAGCTGGTACCCCTCATGTCCTTTTGAGGAATGGGGTGGTTGTTAAAAAGAAGCAAACAGTAACTACAGCCTTGGCCCTCACGCAGCTGCTCCTGAAGGCTCCATGCCAGTGTTTCACGGCATAAGACACAGAACTATTGTTATTTTTAAAAAATGTTGAAACACAGAGATGGCCGATGGGGATAAGTGGACACTGTCTTGCAGTGCTGACAGGAACATAAATTCAGAATTGCTCTGCAAAGCAATTTGGCTGCGTTCTCAACCTTAACAAATTGAACCCTTTGACCCAGTCATTCCCCTTCTGGGTCCCGATGCTAAGAAAATCAGCAAGATGTTGTCAAAGATTTATGTGCAAAGTTGCTCATCACCACCTTGGGTGTAACAGTGAAAATGCCTAAATGCCCAGCAATGGGAGAATAGCTCAAATATGGTGCTTCCACATGATATTAAGTTTTAGAAGAATCTGTACTCATGTGGGAAAGTGCTTATAATATGGGTAGATACTGAGTGTTGAACAAATACTTGCTCGGCCGGTGTGGCTCAATGGTTGAGCGTTGACCCATGCACCGAGAGGTCGCTGGTTCGATACCTGGTCAGGGCGCATGCCCAGGTTGTAGGTCCAGTCTCTGGCGGGGGGCATGCAGGAGGCAGCCAATCGATGTTCTCTCTCATTGATGTTTCTATCTCTCTCTTTCCCTTCCTCTCTCTATAAAAATCAATAAAGAAAAAAATAAAAAATTGTTTATATATTAAGTCCTAATTTTGTGAAAAATAAAGCAACTATTAGTAGTAGGGTGGCAGGTTTATAATTTAGTTTTAAAATGAGTATGCCTTATATGTATAATCGCACACACACAAAAAAGCCATTTTAAGAAAAAATATGGACGCAGAGCCAGAAGGGCCCTCCAAGATCACGGGGCCCAATCTGCTGGTTTCACAGATGAGGAAACCGAGACTTGGAGAGGAAAATGATTTTCCTAAAGTTACACGGCTGGCTTACGATATGAACTGTGAATCTTCAGAACTCTCTCCCCACCCATCACCACGGCACTTCTGATTCCGTCGAGCTCAGATTCTTCTTCGGCCCTCTGGGCCTGCTCATTAGTTACAAACTCTGTTTTAGGTTGTTCAAGAAGTCCAAGCAAAGGACCTGCTGAGAAGGCCATTTGACCTCATGCTGGTCGTGTGTCTCCTCCTGGCAACTGGATTTAGCCTGTTTAGAGGCTTGGTAAGCATAACAGATCAAAGTAACACACACAGCAGACTTCCTAGCACACTAACAAAATATTCCTCCCATTAGATCCTGCAGGGCTGAACTTGCCCGACTGCTCTCCTCCCAGGATCAACCCCAAACCTCCCCTCCTAAAGGGGTGGGTCCACTGTGGGCTGCTTCATGGCACCTCCTTCAGGTCCTTAGATCAAACTCTCCCCAGAAGTATCTTCCCTCCCTTATTTTAGGGCACCTGAAAAATTAACCATCAGTCTCATTCTTTTGGTTCCTTTGATGTTTCTGATTTAAATGTCTTGGGAGAAAGGGTGATGATTTAAAGATTGCAATGAAACTGTGTCCTGGGACATTCACGTATTCTCAGGAGTAGGGCAGAGGGGTTGAGGAAGGAGCTAGAATTCTCGCCACTTAAGTAGCTGGGTGGCCATGTGACCTTGGGAAAATTACTTAACCTCTTTGACCCTTGGTTCCTTCCTGCATAAAATAACAGAAGCTAACTTACAGTATGGTTTTGAAGATTAAATAACAAACATCAGATGTATAGAGGGTCTTACACATAGTAGGTGCTCGGTAAATGGCTGGTGTTATTTTTATTGATCAGTGATCCTTTACAGGATCAACCAGTTTCATGGTTTATTCTTCGCAACCAGAATTGTGTGGTAAATTAGATTCAGTGTCCATGGCAGTAATGAACCGTTCTGAGCCTTGTGGCCTTTGCACAGCCGTTGGGGCGCAGAGTGGCAAGTGTGAGCTGATGTGGCCGACTCACTGTTTAGGGGTCGGCTGGCTGGGTTCAGGGTCAGAAGCTGTGTTAAGATGTGGATGGTCGCCGACTTCCTGGAGAAGAGCTGACTAATAGGAGGCTGCAGGACGGGGAGTAAAGGAGAAATCTGGGTCCCCGTCTTCGCTCAGACCACAGAGCAGGGAAACCGTCCTTTCGCTAGTTTGCTGTGGTACCCGAAGTGCAAAGGACAGCCATAAAAATCAGCTCCACCTGTCATCTTACACAGCTGCACCCACTTCCCAGTGCACATGAGAATGTGTGCATGTGGGTTGTATGCGGGCTGGGTAGGTGGGGCTTTTAGGCTGGGACCCCTTTGACCAACTCTGCCACTGGCCTGTGTTTACGTGTGTTATCTAGGTGGGACATCTATGTCCAAGGACATGAAGTATGATGCCTGGGGGAGGTGACTGAAGGGGGACCCAGGAATGTGTCAAACAGACACTTGGCCTCTTCTGTGACTTTGAGTCTACTCTGTGACTAAACCTGCTCCGCTCTCAAAGTGGATGCGGGAGGTGGCTTCAGACGAGAGGACCCTGCTCTCAAATCCTTGTCCCTGCCCCCAAGGCCATGCACTCTCCGAGGCACTGGACAGAGGAGGAACCCGGCTAAGCAGAGATGAGCGTGGTGCGGAGAGGCACTGTTCTCCCTGCAGGGAACAGCCAGCTGGCTCTTCCGGGAGAGGTGAAGCTGGTGATCTAAATCAGGCTGCGCTCTGCCGAGCAGAACTCAGACCCCTAGCCTGACCGCTCGAACGGTACCCCAGGGCAGAGCCTTAGCTCCAGTTCCTGCTCCAGTTCACCTGCTCCATCTCCTCACCGTGCATCTGCACCGTGTTTCTCCTCCCCTTCTACCGAGGGGATTCTGCAACACACAGCGTTTGTTACACAGCCAAGCAGCTTGTGACCAAACCTGGCCCGTTGAGCCTCGTCAGCAAACAGGAGAGCCAGCTGTGACTGCATCTTGATAATGAATTCATTTTTATTCTCAGATCGCCTTGGATTGCCCAGCTGAGCTCTGCCGATTTTACATGCAATTTCAAGAGCCGTACCTAAAGGATCCTGCCGCTTATCCTAAAATCCAGGTCAGGTAGTTACGAAGCCCAAGGTTTTCCTAACAGTCATCTCCTCTAAGAATGGGAAAATGTGGCTCCACAGAGGACACGGGAATTAACATGTTCACCTCTGACGTGAATGTCTCGTGCTCTCCTTCGGGCCAGCTTGGCTGCTGATTTGCTGTCTCTCTGCTCAATACAGATGCTGGTGTATCTGTTCTATTCTGTCCCTTATTTTGTGGTGGCGCTATATGGATTGGTGGTGCCTGGATGCTCCTGGATGGCTGACGTAACTCTGATCCACGCAGGAGGTCTAGCTCAGGTACGAAGAATAAGCTCCACTATGAAGGTTTGCCGGGGTTTTGCCTGTCATGTTTGAGTACCTGCAAAACATCTCTGCTTGGCGTTTCAGGGCAGGACATCATGGGACCTGTCCCCTTTTGTTTTCTAGTTCTTTAAAAGACATTTCTGCATACCTACTTTATTTAAATCTCATAGGTTATACCGATGAGGCCCCGGCCAGGTTACATGATTTGTCCAATGGCACGTCCCGTAGCCAGCAGGTGGCACCGCTGTTAACAGTACCATTTCCCAGTCTCTCAACACCACCATGGCTACTAAAGAGAATTGAGAGCCGTTAACTGTCTAAGTTTAAGATTTCAGAATTCCACAACACTGTGCTAGACAGAACCAGGGGAACCCGTTTTAAAATGTTCTGCTCCTGAAAAGCAGAACCTGCCATTCCATTCCTCCCCCTGCTACTTAGCCCTGCTCCTGGGCTCGAGCAGGTATTCAGTGGGTGCTTCCGCACTGAACTGAAAATTAAATGAGCTGTGGCATGACTTTATCCCACAACATGCCTTTTTGCACACGAACCACCAGCAGAACAAATAGCTCTTATTAACAAGGAAGAAAACGTAGTAATTTGTACCTGTTGTTTTTTCACTGTAAATCAAAGAACTAAATGAACTTACCTTTTAAAATTATTATCTTCATCTTGCTCTTTTCAAGCAGGCTGAAGAATGAGGTTCCTCCAGAAACTCTTGGGCATATCCAGTTAATTATAATCATGGCAGAGTAACTATGATGGCAAAAAGATACTAGAATTTACAGGGCTGAAAAGTGACTATACTATGGGTTCATACACTGGGCTGTATCCTTCTAGTCTAAGGTCTTTTGCAGGAGCTACACTCTTGGGATAATTCTTTACACTTCCTATTCCCTCCCCTGTTCCATCTGGCCCACCACTAGGTCTGGTTAGGTCTCAGAGTAATTCTTGAATCCACCACCTTCTTACAGCTCCGTTGCCACTACGCTGGTCTGAGCTCCCATGACCTCACTTCCTGTTTCCCTTACCCATCTGTGCTCTGCTGGAGTAGCGAGCACTCAGTAGCTTAACACAATCAAGTGTTACTTCTTTCTTGCACAAAGATCATGTGGCATCTTTCAAGAACCGGGCCTGGCACCGACCCGACTGCAAGGGAGGCAGATACATGTGGCCTTCCAGGGTGATGAACATAGAGCATTATACCTGCAAGTTTTTAAGAAGCCTTAGACATGAGAAAGCTGAGGCTGGGGACAGCTTGTTACTTGCCTCAGGTTACTAAGTAACAGACTCCGGATAGGAAATCCTGTCTGACCCCAAAGCCCACATTCTTCCCCAACTGCCTCTCTTCTTGCAAACAGCCAGCATTGGGAGCATGCAGTGCTAGACTCTGCACGTGGCACGGAGTGGCGTTGAACTCCGGGGCTTGGGAGGCAGTGACCTGAGCTGGGCTGTGGGCTGCCTTGGACTGAGCACTCAGGGCGGGCTGTGCAGCAGGTGGAGGACACAGGGCCTCCCACTCTTACGGGGCCTTTAGAGGATTGGATTGCTCAGAGGTCCACAGCTCTGTGTTACCCATGTGCTCTGCCGCTGGGCTTCCTCTTCAAGCCACATGCTGGGTTGGCCCTACACCGGGCCGATGCAGGAGCACTGAGTGTCATCAGCTAAAAGCCTGGTAAGAGTGAAGCCAGGTATTGGACCTGGTGAAGTCTCAGAAGACAACTGCCAAGGCCTAGTCACGTGGACCAGGTCAGCACTCAGGAGGCCTGGGAAGGCCATAGCTTGGGGCAAACAGGTGCTTGATCCTATCCCAGTAAAACGAAGCCAACTGCACCTGCTGGTGAGGCTGGGCTTGCAGATGGGCACCTGACTCCAGCCCGGTGGTTCTGGGAGGGGCTGTGTGGGCAGCAGAACGAATGGCAGGAGCAGTGGCCGCTTCACCAGACCCCAGGCCTCGCAGGAATCCTCGGGCTTGTCCATCACCCAAGCTGAGAAGGTAGCCTGAGCCTGCGGACTAGACCCTGTAGTCAGAAGGCTGTTTCTCCCGCCCCAGTAAAATCGTGTCACCTGAGAATTTTGTCCCTGACATTCCCACAGCTCTTGGCTGGGCTTTAGTATCTGTCTCCTGGGAGTGTTTAGCCTAAAACTAAGGAAAAGTTACAAATTATACTGCAGCAGAACCGCTACGATGAGAATGCTGAATCCCAGTCCCACGACTTGTCTTCTACCCAGCGAATGCTTCTCATGAAACGAATTCTCACCTTGGGAGGGTGTCTGACACATTCCTCAGGGAAAGTACACTCCATCACCTCGACTAGCACCCCTAGCTTGCTAAAACTGCCATTCCTGTTAGAAGCTTTATGCATTCATGACCCCACAAACTTTATCAAAAGCTGCATTTACTGAAAGACTCAGTGCATTCCCAAGAGTCAATGTGACTTAATTAAAAAAAAAAAAAAAAGGTGAAAACCTCTAGATCACTACATGTCAATAGAAAACGTTACTGGGTCCCCGACTTCAGTCCATGTAGGAGTCTAACAAATCTACTGCCTTCAGAAACCAAAAAATCAATCAGAAAGCAAATCCAATACAATGCAATTTAACCAGAACACATTTTACACTGAAATTCTACTGGAGACTATTCATAACCCACGTCTTCTCATATAAAATCCCTACCACAGGATTCATGTTGCAAGTCTAATTTGAAAAGTATTGCAGGCTCTCTAGAGCCACTCATTAGCATTTTCTGTCAACTGAAGGCTTTTTCTGCTAAAATATCACTGGAAATCAAACGATAAAACCAGAACCAATATAGTCAAAATGGCTAAGAGCATGAGCTCGTGAGGCAGACTGGTTCACTCAGTGACTATTACTCCAGCGCTTGGGTCAGGTCCCTCTTCTGTAGGTAGGGTAGGAACAGTACCTTCCCCTACAGCTGCTGGGAGGGTTATGAGCCAGTGCCGGCAGCCATGGGCCTCTCTGCTATTGTTTCTGTTGCCAGAGTCCCAGGAAGTCCGGAGGGGAAATGCCTTGTTACTCAGGTTCATTTATTAACCTGTAGCTATGTATATTGTATACACATATACAGTAAATGGAAGCAGGGGCAGATCCATCCTATCCCCTGGCTGTGCAGGTCCCAGGCACTTCCTGACAAGGTCTGCAGGCTGCTCTGGATAATCTGATGGTAAAGAGCTGGCTCTCCTGGGTGTAAAATACCTGAGAGTAAGGGTTTGGGAAGAACATGGATAATTGGGATACTAATGCAAATCCCATTTAAATCATGTGCTTCGTCACCAAACATCCTCATTGTAAGTCGATTTTGGGTTTAATGTCTCTACGTGTTTATTATCCTTTAATGGAGAAGGACAGTCTTGAAATTGTCAAAAGGTCACCGAGGGGAACTAAAAACAAAGAGCCTCGATTTTCAGCAGAGTATGGATCCTGAACAGGGACGTCCGCTGGGTTTTGTATCTGTATCTGTGTGAGACCTCATGTGTTTGGCTTGGCCCTAAGCTCTTCACAAAGATCAACTCACTGAGCCCACATGACAACCCTAGGAGGCTGGGTCTGCCATTATGACTTTTCCAGAGGAGGAAGCCAAAGGGGTTACATACCTAGCGCAAGGTCCGCCGGGACTGGACGCTCTGTCTGCTTCCAGATCCAGTGTTCTCAACCACTAGCCTATGCTGCTCAGAAAACCCTCTAAGATGGTAACATGGTTCTGGGTTAGCTACTTACTGTATCGCCCAAAGAGCCCGGCTATCGTCCCAGTGTCCACGTTGGTTTCTGCCTGTATTTCCGTGGACACACGAAACTTCCAGTTCTCCTTTCTGGAACCAAGAATGTGGTTTCGTCACCCCTTCCAGGTTGTCTTCATAAATAAGAGAAAACAGCTATAGAAACATTTAACTTTTCTTTGCCTTTATTGCCTCTATCCCAATCATCCATTATAAAACAATAAAATAAAAAATATATCTCAATTAAATGTAAAGTGAAAAAATGACTTAGAAGGAAGCAGAAGGCATTTGTTAGGCGCTCAACCTCACTTCACTGAATTTTGGAGCAATGTCTAGAATCCATCGCTTGTGCCGATGACCCTGGGCCACCTGTCAGTTGCAAGCAGAGTTCACTGGTCTGTGACCCCAGCCTTGTGCTCGGGCTGAGCTCTCAGGCTCCATGGTGAGGAGGAAGGCACCACCCAGGAGACACTGCAGCCCCTTCTCGGATACGTGCTGGGGAAGCAAACCCTCCTCAGGCAAGACTGAGGTTTTCTGAAACTTCAGAACCCTGTGCACTGGACTCTGTGTGCTGGGAAGAAGGTATGGCTGGGGTGCTCACTCAGCCGAGGTACGGCCACCATGAACACACCAATACTATGCCCTGGCTGGTTTGGCTCAGCGGTTAGAGCGGCGGCCCACGGACCAAAGAGTCGCAGGTTGGATTTTGGTCAAGGGCCCGTACCTCGGCTGTGGTTAGGTCCCAGCCCCAGTTGGGGTCGTGCGGGAGGCAACCAATTGATGTGTCTCTCTCCCTCTCTATCTGAAGATAAATGGAAAAATATCCTCAGGTGAGGATAAACAACCAAACTATACAGTGCTGGAAACTGCACAACACTGGCCTTCCACATCCTCTCAGGTACAGGCATCTCTTGACTAGAGAGATCCCAGTACGTGCCCCCCCCCCCATTATTCTGAAGAAAAGGGCCCACTAAAACAGGTATGAAAGCAAGAGAAATGCTGTGTGGAGGCTTCATGTATTTTGACAGCCACGAGACCACAACTAGAATGTTTATTGAGCTCCAACAATACGACAGGTGCCACACAACACGAGACACAGTACCTGCCCGGTGGGCTTACAATCTAATCTAAAGCGACTGTTTTCACTGCTGTGAGGGTGCTGCTGGTGACAATGAGGTATTAGCTGCACCGTGTGTGCAGGAGAAGAGCCTACGGCTGTACAGGCATGATGGCTCCTCTTATCCATTCTCTCCAAGTATGGTTTGCATGTCCCCAAACTGGGTGATTTCTGTGATGTGTACAGTACAAGTGTCTATGAAGATGAGACACCAAACCCACATTTCTGAAAATCAGGGTTTGAATCTGGCCTCTAGTACAGAAGACAAAATTTGGTTATACATTCAGTTATTTAAAATAGGCCCTGGGAAAAATGGCGCTGGGGAGCCAAGCTCCTGTTGGGTGTCCTGGACCGTCCACAGGAGCAGCCTCTCAAATGCCCTTTGCTCTCAGGGTCTTTTTTCTTCGTAGCCCAGCGGAGAAATGCTGAGCATCTGCTGGGTTTTGTCTGGGCGTCTGCCCCTGGGCAGGTGTGTTTGAGGGCAGAGCCCTTTCAGGGCCTGGGTCACACAACACAGGTGTCCCCGGCAACACCTATCTCCAGAGAGCAGCAAAACGGCACCAGATCCCCAGAATGTATCAGTAATTTGTGAAAACGTAGCCTGTTGTAGCATCTGTCACTGACACGAATCCATACACATACTGCTTAAGGAAGCTTGTCCTTTTCTTGTAAATAAAGTCAAGTGCTCAGCAACACCTTTATCTGTTACCACTTAGCAGATGAATGGATTTCATACGGAAGGAAATGTAAGATAAACATGTGTTTAAAGCAAATTAGTTTCTTGTTACGTCTGTACCTTCTTTAGATGATAACATCTTTTGTCTCTTCGCTTTGATCCTGATGAATAATTCACCACTTATTACACTTAGATTCCCAATTCTTTATTCATATACATCTTGAATTTCAGTAAGATATGAAAATGCAGACTCCAGGATTGCATTTTGTAAAGTCTTCTCACAGAAGCCTTTCTAATACAGTGTTTCCCTGTTCTTATGAAAATATCAAAAGACGAGCAACGGGCACACTCCGACGTGTGTTCTGAACAGGCAGAGGTACAAACAGGAAGCGCGTGCCTTTCCACTCTGTACGACCGGATCGGGAAAGGCTGCCTGCGTACACAGGTGCCATTTTACAGAGAGCGGCTGTAGCCCTACCCCACCCGTGCTGGTGACCACCTCATCTGACAAAACAACACTTGGCATTTTTTAAGTTGCACAAGAAACAGATACATGAACAAGCAAGCAAAAATACATAATTAAGGGCTTTGAGCTTTTGCTCCTGGTGGTAGATGAGACTGATAAATGAAACTGAGGTCCCCAGAGCTTCTTTTTAAACAGAGTTATGCTAAAGATAGTTTAGCTTTCTCAATTCCATACTTTCTTCGTTTTTGTGAGAATGCATTTTGAGAGCCACATCTGAGTCTCTTTATAGGATCTTCAGAATGCAAATCAGAAAAAACAAAACTGAGATTGTATTCAGACTTTTCTGTTACAATGAACGACTCATGCTTGCTACGGGGCACTGGGTGGGTCATAAAACAGCGGGTATGATGAGGCCACTCTAAGGAAGGCATACTTTATTTGAACAGTTATGTAAAGACTGGCCCTAAATTCAATGAAACATTCGAGACGATGGATGGTTTGAAAGCACTAGTCTTTTAGGGCAAAGAAACATGGTCTAAATCAGTGAGAACTCATCACTCATCCACCTGAATACAAAATTCATGCTTATCCCCCTTTTTTTTAATGCAACAGGCTCAGTTTTCTCACATCGGTGCTTCTCTTCACGCCAGAACTGCTTACATCTACAGAGTCCCCGAAGAGGCGAAGACCCTCTTTCTAGTGTTCAACATAGCGTATGGGGCTCTCCCGCAGCTCCTGGCCTACCGCTGCATCTACCAACCCGAGTTCTTCATGAAAACAAAGGCAGACGAGAAAGTGGAATGAAAACATGACTTCACACTGCTCTTCCCCAGGTCGCGGACTTCGGATGCTCATCCCATTCCACTCCCTTCCCGCACATGAACACTCCGCACTGTACCTGCGAGCTGTAGCTCTGTATATGGGACTGTATAGGTAACTTTTATTTTTTTGAAGGAAAGATGAAGTTGTTAAGAGAAACAGTTTGTTTAAAGAAATATACGCAGTTTTTTCGTGAATAAACTTGACCGTCTATCTCAATATTCTGTTTGCAAATATTAAATACGTATAAGCGTGAACAATTACAATTTGGCTCCTACAATGGTGAGCACGGAAACAAAACTATTCAAAAGTGAATATGGTGTATGCATATTAAAAATTCAAAACAGCAAATAGAGATTGGAGAAATATTTTTGCATATAAGATATCTATGCTTCATTATCAACATCAATATAAAAGGCAAATTATCAGAGTATTTTAAAATGTCATTTGAAAAATATTTTCCCAAGGAAAGTATATTATTTCCTGCTGTTTTAAAAACTGCTTTTACTAAAAATTTTTTGTGAGTTTAGACAGCTAAGGAGGGATTGATAACTTTATCATTATCCTCAATGGAATACTTGCTTTACTGGTGACTGGGGAGATTTCTATTGTATTTCTGTGTATATTTTTAATAAAATTATTTTTGGCCTTTTACAACAACAAATCTTATTAAATTTGAAACGTTTTTTAATACAGTTTTGTAGTTCATTTAAAAAAATCTGTCATTTATATGTTCCAATTCAAAATGTCACCTACATTCTCATTATGTTTTAGTGTCAGCAATGAAGAGGCCTTTGGATAAATCAAATGTCATTAATTTTAAATTAAATTAAAAATACTCAAAATTAAAAAGCCCTTTACAGGAAAGGCAGCAGCCTGTCGTTCCTGCCATCTTCCGATGAACCTTCCCCATTTGGAACCGAGTGAGCGCAGCGCAGCAAGGAGGGCAGCATCTGCTACAGGGAACGCGCAGCGGCCTCCTCGGTGCCGAGCGGCACACCGGGGCTCTCACCCTCGCTGCCATCGTCACCGTCACCATCGTCCTCACCAGTGACCCTGGGCCTTTAGGGCTGCTCACATTTTGTCTTCATGTTATTCATTAGCTCTTCACCAAAATAAGAAAACACAAAGAAAATGAGGTCCAGATCATACACGAGTAACGAGAAGTGTCTGAATCTGGGGTCCGGCGAGCTGGCAAGTATCTCAGCCGTATAAGCCGCCTCGCAGCCATTCCTTTCCCCACCCCGTGTCTACCAAACAAAACAGAACCACACCCTGAAATCCCAGAAGGGTATAAAAAGAAAACCCTCACCTGTACTTGATTCTATTGTCAACTTGCTGTTAACAAATTTTGCTTTAATATATGAATTACATTAATACCTCACATTACATATATGAAGCCAAGTTACACTAACTTAGTTGTTTACAACCTCAAACCTTACTCCCAGTACACATTCCAATAAATTTATTCTGTAAAAACAATACATTTTTTGTTTTTGATTTTTTTTTACAGTAAACTTTTCAACTACAAACTTCGAGTACGCGAAATGTGTTCCAAGGACAAGCATAACAGGATTGAGGAAACTCAAACTGACTAAATGTGTTCTCACAATAGAAGCTGGCATAAAAATAAATAAAATTCTCTATTATCACAATAGCAACAAGAATGTACACATAATAATGGTTTGTGGATGGATATGAACTATTCTAATTCTAGTTCCGAAAGAAAACAAGTTCCTCTTAAAAGCCTGGATTTAAGTCAATGCTGTCTGGTTTCCCATAGGGCTGATGTCCAGCTTTAAAATGTCGAGCACCCACCTTGAGTGATTCGCTCAAACTGTACTGGCAGTGGGAAAAATAAACTGCTGCCTTTATTTTGGAGTAACACAAAAAGACTCACTGACCTCACATACAGAAACTGGGTTTGTATACATAGCAACATGAGTTTTGAGAAGTATAAGCTGTCAACTGGCTAGTTCTAATACGGAATAGATATTTTACAATAGGATTAAACTTTACACATGGTCTCAAAAATGAAGAACAACTTTAATTTCATCTTCAATATGCCAACATCACGTATCTAGGGATTGGTTCCTGGGTCCTGTCACAGAGAGGAAATACACATCATCTTGAGTGGTTATTTTTTTTAAAATGCGAATTTATATTTAACTGAGTGTTTGGTGGAGGCGGAGTAAAGGCAGGAGAATTAAGGACACAACTGCCTTGATAACAGGATCCTAGACATGTATAAGTTTGTGCAAAAATCTTGATAATCCTTAGTGGTTAAGGGCAACTCCATGCAACCAAATAACAAGAAATTAAATCAATGACCTTAAAAAAGGCTAAAATGTCTCTTTTTTCTTTCTCTGAACACAACGGAGAGGAATGTGAATCAAGTACATACAAACTGGGGTTCTGTCAGTGACAACAAGGACTGTGTTGGTTCACGTCAAATCCGAGAATCTGAGACAAC
Organism: Molossus molossus; assembly: GCF_014108415.1. Lineage (NCBI taxonomy): Eukaryota > Metazoa > Chordata > Mammalia > Chiroptera > Molossidae > Molossus > Molossus molossus. The sequence goes on along the minus strand of NW_023425360.1, from coordinate 2,423,337 downwards.
CAAACGCACAACCTTTCTGTGGTTTCTCTGCAGAGGCAGCACTCATCACGGTGGTTAGGTCTGGAAGAGAAGAAAGAAAAACCTTTAGGTGACCGAGGATATTAACAAAAGCTGTCCACACCCACAGTGTACACCTGCGTTGCAGCACTGACCACACTTAGCAAGAACAGTCTGGGGCTCTGCTCTATACCTGTCAGTGCAGAAGCCAAAGGAACTACTAGGGTATTTTTAGTGTTTCACTATAAAAAAAAGGGAAACAAACAAAAAGAACCAGTAAACAGCCTACTGCCTGGCAGGGCCCTAGCGGCAGCAGTGTGCACTCTGTACAACTCGAGGACAGTGTGGCTGGGACAAAAGTCGGCGGAGAAACTGAGACAGTCTGTCTTTATGAGGACCGTGGTGCCAGAAAGAAAGGTCCGCCGCTGAACGTTCACAAAGCATCGGGAGTGCACGCAGAGGCTTCTGTGTAATATTTACACTTCATCATTGTGAACGGCTTGTAGAAAGTACTGGAGTTGACAAAATCAAGAAGGACAAAGAGAAAGGAAGCCTAGCGTTCAGAATTTAGACAGCAACCATGTACAAAGACAAAATGCTTCCATTTCCTAAAAAAATGCTGTTTCCATGTGGGTCCCACTCGAAACGGTGTCAGGCTGCACTTCCCCATAGAGATCCTATTTTTGTTTTCTTCATCATTAACCCAAATACAGCAAAGCCCCTAGATGCTCTCAGGGGATAAATGAAAGGGAACTCGGGCCTCAAGTGCTTTCTCTAAAACAGCCTGCTTCAGCTCTGCTCTTCACGAAGGAGATGCTGTGTGTGAGAGCACACGTGGCTCACATGTGGGTGTGTTGCCCCGTACAGACCCAACATCGACACTGGACTGTACATGCTTCTATACATAATGATTCCAGGACCTTCAAAGGGGAAAAGTTGCTGAACCTACCATCCCTTCAAGCGGCAGAGATACATTTCTCTACCTCTGTTCCTACCCAAATGAGAAAGCCCATCTTAAAAACAAACAAACAACGTCATTTAAAATCTGTGAACTTGCAAACTGCACTGCCGGGTGACTATTAACAAATCAAAGCACTAGATACATGATTATACTCACAGACCTTGAAGGCTTTTCCTCTTTTGTGAAGGAGGAAGACACCCATTTAAACAATAAAACGTGGTTAATCAACCAAAGAAAGTTCTTAAACAGTATCTTTTTATTAAAATTAACATGAAAGGCAATAAATTCTATGTCCACGTTGGTAGAAAATTCATAGTAACAATTAATCAATATTGAAGAATATTTTTGGAACAGATGGTCCCACAGCAGCCACAGAAAATTATTACTGCACCAAAGTGAAGGTAGCACCAGAATGTGACAATGACTTTAAGACATGCTTCTTTCAGGGGGAGATGAGGGTAAGCCGGGGGTCCTTTTTATATGTTTTATTTATTTTTTCTTTATTGATTTTCAGAGAGAGAGAGGGAGGGAGAGGAAGAGATAGACACATTGATGAGAGAGAACATCGACTGGCCGCCTCCTGCATGCCCCTCACTGGGGATCGGGCCCACAACCTGGGCCTGTGCCCTGAATGGGAATCGAACTGGTGGCCTCCTGGTGCCTGGGTTGACGCTAAACCACTGAGCCACACCGGCCGGGCCTTGTGGGTCCTTTAAATGTCAATATTCACAGACTGTTGGAATATTTAAATATTTCCAGTCCCAACAGGATGTTAAGTGACAACCGCTTCTAGGAAAGCAGCGGCATGAAACACCCTATTTTGGACACGCCATTTATTGTATAACCAAAGAAAGGCAGCTGTCAAATTTTGAGGTGGCGTTTCATAATTTCAGTATTTCACACCTTCACTGAACAAGCTGTTGAAGTTAGTTTCAAAGAGAATAAACTGTTCATAGAGTCCCAAACCGATAGGCAGGTGCACCTCCCCCCGGCTCTCCTGTCCGCAGACTCGGCATCTGAGCCTGTTCGGGGCTGTCGGTGGGCGGACCGTCGGGCGAGAAAGGCTCCGTTCCCTAAAGCCATGCCGCTACCCAGATACGGACCCTGATTCTGAAGCCAAGTGCCTCTAAGTGGACACAAGGCAGAGACGGCTGGTCCCCTTACCCCTTCGCTGGCTTTCTGAGAGTCTGAAGCTGTGTTTCTCGTGTCATTGCCGGCGTCACCGCCCTCCGAGCCGCTTTTGTTCTCCTCTTCTTTGCAGTCCTTGTCGTCTTCATCTCCTGGGGATTTCCGGGACTGTTTAGAGGGTTTCTAAATGTTTAGATAAGTCAACAATTATAGTCAAGTAGAAACCCAAACGCACAAGTGTAAGAAACACAGAAGGAGCCGACCTGCACCTGGTCTTTCTGGCTTGCCCAGGCTATACGGCCACAACGTGCAGGGTCAGGGCTGGGGTAGGTGACCCTGACCCAGTATTTCACCTCAGTTTAGCCAGCTGGAAAGGAAGCAGAGGTGGACCAGATGCCCTTTTTTTTTTTTTTTAAAGTTCTGTTCAGCTGTGAGTTAAAAGCAGAATACAGAGATTCATCCACCCAGATACTGTCAGTGAATAAATATAGCTGGACGGACACCGCCTTAGGAAGGCTACAGAGCTGGAAGGCACCCTAAAGGTCATCTTGTCCTTCCCCATCTTTTTATAGCAAAAATCGAAGTCCAGAGAAGTGAGGTGACTATCCAAAATAACATATGGATATTCACCTTGCGACATCTGTTGAAGCTGTTTGGGTAATGGTATGCATGGAATGATCTTGACAAAACTTTTATGTCCCCATGTGATGTAAAATAATTAATCTTTTAAACTATAGATAGTTATTTAAGAAACCAAGGCCATACTGATGAACTAGCCCTTTTTGTTCCTCATCATCTTGCATATGAAAACAAGATGAACTCTGGAGATAGAAGAAAATACCATTACACCCAGACTTGCTCTGCAGAACAGCATTAAAATGACTAAAGGCTAGTCCCACTGGACACCTTTAAGAAAATAAAATGCAGCATTTTAGAATCTTTAAGCGCATGGCAAATAGGGCTAAGGCTAAAGGGATTCAGCCAATTCACTTCTGGTCTTCCAGAAATGAATTAGCAATGGGGGCTTCCTCAGACAATCAATATTTTATCTTCACCCGAGAATATTTTTCCACTGATTTTTTAATTGTATTTTTTAAAAGACAGAGTGTGAGGGAGGGCCGGATAGAGAGAAACATTGATGTGAGAGAGACACATAGATTGGTTGCCTCCTGCATGACCTTGACCAGGCGTGGGGATCAAACCCTCGACTCTTTGGTCCATGGACTGATGCTCTAACCACTGAGAAAACTGGCCAGGGCACTGCCAATATTTAAAAGTACAACTTCGCCCTAGCCGGTTTGGCTCAGCGGTTAGAGCGTCGGCCTGCGGTCCAGAGAGACCCGGGTTCGGTTCCCGCTAAGGGCACGTACCTTGGTTGCAGTTTGTCCTCGGCCCTGGTTGGGTCGTGCGGGTGGCAGCCACTCGATGTGTCCCTTTCACGTCGATGTTTCTCTCTCTCTCTCTCTTCCTCTCTCCCTCCCACTCTATCTAAACAAAAAGTAGAAAAATGTCCTCGAGTGAGGATAAAAAAAATTAATAAATAAAAGTACAACTTCCACAGACAGAGTATCTTCTGGCTGTGTGATAGAACACATAATTACATTGCTTCTACTTTACTTAACTGAAACTACCAACCCAGTCCAAAACGTCAGTTTAAAATGAGGTCGTTTTTACTTTTTACATGAAGCTTGGAAAGCAAGGAGTGTCCAGAGTAAGGGTTAAGATCAAATATGATGATACAAAAGTAGAATACTTTTTGTTACCCTAGGAAATAGGGTATGATTATTGAAATGTAGCATATGCTTTATTTTATACAGTAATTCTCAAATAACAGCCCTTGACCTACAACTCCCTAAAATTTATAATGCTTACAAAGGCTACTTATGAGTAACCCTACGAGTGATTGACAGGTCTTATAGTTGGTATACACAGATCAGAATCAGCACAATACTAAAGCTGTGCTGACAAGTCACAGTGAGTATTCTACTAAGAAATCTGGCCGCCAAGCTATATTTGGAAATCTTGCAAAACTCTTAATGGCATATTCATCAAAATCCCTGAATTTTGGGGAAGGATCCTTCATCTGTTCATCATTGTGGTCTTGAACTGGTTGTGTGTCTAGTTGTTGTCACCTTTGTTTTTTAACTAAGATTTAACTAGTGGTTCAGTGTCGTCATCTGTTTAGTTTGTTGTGAAGCTCTCTAATTAGCCCTACTGTGTACCGTAGATAATCTGCATGCAAATTATTTTTGACTACAGCTTCCCATCTCTGTTATGGCTCAAATATGAATCATCCATACACTTACTGCTAAAAGATATATACACAACCTCCCTCAAATCTGCTTGTGCTATGGCTTTACATTAGTACTGACTGAACTTAGTATTTTTTATTTTACAGAAAAATGGAACTAGGTAGAGGGATTGTGGGACCTTTACCACCATCTAATAGAGATGCAAATCATTAATTTTTAGGGGCAAAGGAAAATTACTTGAATTGAAGAAATAGCTGTATAAGCCCCGTTACTTCTGGTCTTCATAACGAGCAATGACATAATGACATTTAAAAGTCACACAACCACACCACCAAATGCCTAGGCTTCCTTAGGTAATTTAGGGTGGTATAACACATGACACAGAAGCTCAGCAGGTAATCATAAATTAAATAAAATCAATTCAACTGGGTATTTAAGTGAAGTCCAAAAAGCTGAAAGAAATTCAGCTTAAAAAATAACTGCAGCCCTGGCCGGTTTGGCTCAGTGGTTGGAGCGTCGGCCTGCGGTACAGAGAGACCCGGGTGTGGTTCCCGCTAAGGGCACGTACCTCGGTTACAGTTTGTCCCCGGCCGTGGTTGGTCGTGCGGGTGGCAGCCACTCGATGTGTCCCTTTCACGTTGATGTTTCTCTCTCTCTCTCCCTCTCTATCTGAGCAAAAAATGGAAAAAATGTCCTCGGGTGAGAATAAAGAAAAAAATAAATAAATAACTGCAATAGGAAATACAGTCTACCGGGGACAACTCTATACCGGGGACAACTCTAATTATTTTATTATTTGCAAACTCTATCCCCATCCAGAGCAAATATCATGGTTTTCATTATGTACATAGGAAGTAATATGTATTTATACAATTTTATCTGTATGCAAGTTGGGTGGATTTTATAGACCATAAAATAAAGTGTTTATAGACCATAAAACAAAGTCTGATAAATTCTTGGCACTTGACTTTAAGGAGTTTCCTAAGTATTTCCAGTCACTAAACACCAGACTCTAATGCAGTGGTTCTCAACCTTCCTAATGCCGCGGCCCTTTAATACAGCTCCTTATGTTGTGGTGACCCCCAACCATAAAATTATTTTAGTTGCTACTTCCTAACTATGATTTTGCTACTGTTATGTCTTAGCAAAATGTGAAAGGGTCGTATGACCCCCAAAGGGGTCGCGACCCACAGGTTGAGAACTGCTGCTCTGATGGAAGTAATTTATCCAAGGACTCAGTTGTGTGGCAGACCAACTGGAGTAAAAGCAGGACCAATCTCTGGTCTTCACAGGTCTGTTTATCTTTTTTTCAGTTTCTAATTTTCTTTTTTAAATCCTCTCCTGAGGACATTTTTCCAGTTTCTGTTCAGATAGTGGGAGGGAGAGAGAAAGAGAGAGCGAGTGAGCGAGAGAGAATCATCGACGTGAAAGGGACACATCAAATGGCTGCCACCCGCACGACCAACCAGGGCCAGGGACAAACTGCAACTGAAGTACGTGCCCTTAGTGGGAACTGAACCCGGGTCTCTCTGGACCGCAGGCCAACACTCTAACCGCTGGACCAAACCGGCCAGGGCTTTTTCAGTTTCTAAAAGATGAAGTTTCACAATCTTATGGTTTTCTCAATTATATTTCTGAATTACTATATGAAAAGTCTAGACTTTGAATTTGTAAATCTAAGGTCATGTCGCTCCTCAGTTAAAAACCTTCAATAGCCCTGGCCGGTTTGGCCCAGCGGTTGGAGCGTCGGCCTGCGGTCCGGAGAGACCCGGGTTCAGTTCCCGCTGAGGGCATGTACCTTGGTTGCAGTTTGTCCCCGGCCCTGGTCGGTCGTGCGGGTGGCGGCCACTCGATGTGTCCCTTTCGCGTCGATGTTTCTCTCTCTCTCTCTCTTCCTCTCTCTCCCTCCTACTCTATCTGTGCAAAAAATGGAAAAATGTCCTCGGGTGAGAATAAAAAAAAAAAAAAAAAACCTTCAATAAATTACTGTTCCATTTGTCACTGCAGACCCAGCAGAGTAGCCAAATTTCCTTAATGCTTACCCTAAACCCAACTGTTGATTTTGAGTTTTACTTGCAAAATAAACAGCAAGCCAAAAGTAAAACACTGAAAAAAGAAATTACTGTTACATTTGGAATAAAATCCAAAGTCACTGACGTGACATTAACTTTCCATTACTTAGCCTCTGCCTGTCTCTCCCCGGATCATGGTTCTCCAACTATGCCGCCTTCTTTCAGATTCGGGACCTGTCAACTCTTCCCCGCCCCAGAGCTCTGCCGCTCGGGGCTCTGCCGCTCGGGGCTCTGCCGCTCGGGGCTCCTCCTCTCACACGCTCTCTCTGCTCTTAGCATCAACCTTCCCTTTTCAGAAAGGCCTGGCCACTCCATGTAGAGCAGGTGCCCTTCTCTGTCATTCCTGCTCCCATTCCTCCCATTCACGGTTTGTATTTATTTATCATTTGCTTGTTTACCCTGTTCCTCTTCCAATCCACTGAACTGTAAGTTACACGAGGGTAGGGAAGGAACTGGATTTGCTCACCACTGCACACCTAGTACAAATGTCTGACATAAAATCGGTGACCAGGAAGTATGAAAACTGAACAAAGAAGAGCCAAAGCACATTCATTAAAGCAGGCAGACAAGTAAGAATACATCTTTATGTCCACATGTATAGCACACTGAAATGGTCCTGCACCGTACCGAGTCCCCTCTGTTCCTAAATCCTCAGCACTCACCAGGAGCTTCCTGTATGTAGGACGCACACGTAACCTATATCCTTGATGACAGAACAGTCCTCCTCTAGCTGAGAAGGTGGTATTTTCGGGGCCGAATCAGCCTGTAGTCAACAGCCAGTCGCCCTCACGCAAGGTTACCTGCTATCTGATTCCCCTCGGCTATATCGTCCCTGAGGCAGAGGCTCCACAGAGCGAGAATATCTCTGTGTGCCCAGTGAATGGAGTAAAAACGATCTACAACTGTCTGTGAATGTGCATGTCGTCAGTGACGACGGAAGCAGCCTCTCAGTCACCTTTGCCGTGTAGGACTTCCTCCGCTTCGAGCCCGCTTTCTCATTCTTCCTTTTGCCCTTTCCATCTTCTTCGACTCTGTCGCCCTCCTCCTCGCTGCTCGCATCGGCGGTGTTCCCACCTTCGCCCTCGGTCTCCGAAGAGCTCTGCTGCTGGATTGCCTAAGGAACAATGAAACGGTAGCTAGTTACATTTCTAAAAACTAGCAAAGAACACAGACTGTGCAAAGAAATGTTCTATTTTAATTTGAAAGGATTCAGCTTACTTGTAAGATTTTCAAAATAAAGGGCTGTCAACTTCAATTTTCCAGTGACCACTTTATTTGAACCCTCTCGGGTAACAGAATTACATTTAATCTAAAATGCTACCAAAGCCAAAAAGAATTCTGGCTTCAAATGGAGGGAAGGTAACTTTTAGTACAAAGGACACATAAGAAAGATCCAAAAGGGAGTTAAAACCAAAAATATGAGCTACAGCAAGTGACAATGAAGTAAACATTACCTGGTATCCAGTGAACTTGACTCCTGGGTTATTTTCTATTTCCCACAATCCTTCATTAAATCCTTTCCGTTTGTTTGACTTCCCAAACTTGTCTTTATATTCCTTATATGGGAAAAGGTCTTTGGGACCTAGAAATGCACTGCAGAGATACATCAGAAATAGATTTGATACTCTGACCTTCAAATGTAAGGCATTTTAATATCGATATCTACTAAGGTGCCAGAGCATATTTTAGTAAACAAAAATAAGTAGAACAAATTGATGTTTCTCTCTTTTCTCTCCAAAGCAATAAATAAAAACATTTAAAAGTATATACATATATAAAAATCCTCTAGCCCTGGCCAGTTTGGCTCAGCGGTTAGAGCATTGGCCCGCAGACCGGAGAGACTCAGGTTCGGTTCCCACTAAGGTCACATACCTCAGTTGCAGTTTGTCCCCAGGCCCGGTTGGGGTCGTGTGGGTGGCAGCTAGTCGATGTGTCTCTCTCACATTGATGTTTCTCTCTCTTCCTCCCTCTCTCCTTCCTGCTCTATCTGAAGATGAATGCAAAAATGTCCTCAGGTGAGGAATGAAAAAAAAATCCTCTAAGTTAGGCACACATCACAAAATGTTTTACACATATGCTTCAAGGCAGAAAAAATAAATAGCTGGGTATACAAGCCAGTAGCCCTGTTGGGTTGGTGCTACTTTCTAGCAATCCCTCTATGAAAAAAAATCATAAGGTGCATAGTCCACAGAGTCTATTAGATCAAAGCAAAACATAAGAAAATGTGACTAACTTCCTGAAAGAAACAAACTATTTCTCGCAGGAAGACAAGAAAGACATGGTGTTCAGGACCCTGTCCGCCGCTCTCCCAGACAAGAAAGAGGAAGACGGCCGAGCGGCGGACGGCCAGGTAAGGCAGAGCTCTTGCCTGGTCCAACACTCACGTGAGCACAGGAGATGACCCTGAATTAGAGATGTGCAAGATTTCATGATACTTTTTAGCTTTCCCCCATATTTGCAATTCCTATTCCATTTGTGTGCATGTAATTAACCATATACACGCTTAGTGTGTCAAGACTGCCAACTGTCCCTTAGTATCTATTATCTTCTTTGTTTTATTAATGGATTGATTACTCCTCCCAATTTTTTCCCTCACTAGAGCCTATGTTTTCCAGCTTCTCTTACAGCTGGGTGTGATCACGTGACCAAGTTCTTGCCACTGGATTGAATGCAAGCTGAAGTGATACATGCAATTTCCTGTCATTTCCTTACGAGAAGTTCCTTGTTCGCCTACCCCCTTCCCTCTACCTGGAAGATGCAGAGGTGCTGTTCAGCCAGTTGGTTTGTTTTTTAATTAAAAAAAAGAAAGAAAGAAAGAAGCAGACAAGAACAACAACCCAGAGAATGGCAGGACAACACGACAGAGGAACCTGGGTCTCTAGAACGGAGCTTTCTACTCACCTTGTTCTATCTGCCTATCTCTGGGTTGTTTCAAAAGAAAAGAAATACACTTCTATATCATCTGAAATACCTGTCTTTGCAGGTTCCTTTATTCAATAGTGTAGCCTGTACTCTAACCAATACAATCAGAAAACCGTAAAAAAATTTGTGGTATGTTTGCTTCTGGGTCTAACAAATTGAGAGAGCCCGAGAGAACACAATTTTTTTCTGTGAAGTATGAATGGAAAAAATTTCTCTGGAAGGGAAATATGTAAAAGCTACAAAAGAAATTACTGGGTGGCAAGAGGATCACTGTAGGACTTAAAAGTGTCCTAAAGGGGAGTTCTGGGTGGTACCCAACATTTAGCAGAAACAAAGATGACATTCAAAAGCAAAATAATAAAAAGTCTTTACCTTAAGAGAAATACATGATTAAGGTGGGTCACTTTATATAATTGATTATAATAGTTTCCACAACATATAAAATGTTTTAGACCATCTATAAGCAATGTCGAATTAGAACTTTTAAAACTTTAAGTGGCTTTGTTGACTTACGTTTCATGGGTGCCAAAAAAGAAGATAGGGTACTTGTTTGCTGGAGGCTTCACCGCTCCCTCGGGGAGTTCATCAATCTATTACAGATAAATTATAATATTAGACAGGCAGTTAGATAACATAAAATACCATAAACACGATACAAACATTGTTCTGAGAGTTTATTGCTAATTTCAAAATAAAATTACTGTAATCCAAATCCCAACAGATTTTCTTTTCCTGAACCTTACAAAATGATTCTAAAGGCCACATATGGCCAACACTTTGAGAATAACATTGTAAATTGATTATAAACATCATGGTGATACATCAGGAGCCACAACTACTCATTTCCTTCCATTCAAGAGAATTACTCCTGGGAATCTATCCCAATGAAGTAACTGAAACAAACAACAACAACCCACACCCCCCAAGTGCATCTTTCGGGGGGAGATAATAGTGAATTCACACACACACACACCCCTGGAAATGCAAGCGTTGCAAAATAGAATCATAATAGAAAAATTAACTTTGATTACGCCACTTCCTTGTTTCAAACCCTTCCACATCTTCTCAATGAGTACAGCATTCCTAGTTATGCATCTAAAACCTGTGTGTGGAGCTTTTATTTATTTATTCATTCATTGATTATTTTTAATTTATCCTCACCTGGGGACATTTTTCCATTTTTTGTTCAAAGAGAGTGGGAGTGAGAGAGAGTGAGTGAGAGTGAGAGAGAGAGAGAGAGAGAGAGAGAGAGAGAGAGAAACATCGACGTGAAAGGGTCGCATCGAGTGGCTGCCTCCTTCACGACCCAACCAGGGCCGGTGAAAAACTGCAACCGAGGTACGTGCCCTTAGGGGAAACAAACCTGGGTCTCTCTGGTCCACAGGCCGACGCTCTAACCGCTGAGCCAAACCGACCAGTGTCACATTATTCTTTAGAATGTTTTAGTGTGGAGGAGTCTGCAGGCCTCGTTAACTAACATATGGCACCAGCCTGAGGACCCCTCATTCCAAGCGTATCTCTGAGCTGGATGGACCATGTGTCACAGAGCAGATGCTCTGGTATATTGAGAAAACATAGACTTGGAGTCCAGAAATCTGTAGTTAAGTCCTGCTTCTGATTGGAATTGCGCTATCGAAGGTATCTCTCACTTTCCTGGGGCCTTGACTATCACATCTGTAAAATGACATGGCTGTACTAGGTAACCTTCAAGGCCTGGAATTCCATGGCTTGTCTAAAACTGAACTAATTTCCTTTGACTCTGTTTTTGTTTCCTATCTTAATTATGGGGAGAAATATTTCACTGCTTTACTCAGACCTTTCAAACTCTGCCTGCCCCCCCAAAATTTAAAGAAAGGTAATCAAATAAAACTAAATTCAGATATTTGTGAAACTAATTCACAAGGCTGACAATTTGGGCATCTCTCATAATTTTTGGTGTCAATTTCATTGGGTTTTATGTGGTCAACACAACATGATAAGCAACATCTATTTATTTCCCCTTAAATTCTACTTTGATATAAAGTACTGCCATCTCTGTTCTACTCAAGGGTAATAAAAAGATATTTCCAATTCAGGGGTAATTTTTGCTTTCTATTTTCTGTTAGGTTGGTCTCTTATAAACATTATATTGTTGGATTTTATTTATAGGTCCAAATGGAGACCATTTATGCTTGAATATCATGTCTGGCTTTTTATGCCTGCTTTTTCTCTCTTCATGTTTACCTTTATTCAATGAATGATAACTCAAATACCTCATTTTGAATTCTACAAGTACTTCAAATATTTCAAGAATATTATTTAAACAGTGGCACTGACATCATATTAAGACAATATTTATCTATTCTAATCTGAAGCAAAAGGTACCTTGTGCTTTCCCCTCTTCTTCCCTTTCCTACTCATTATTAACCTTTCCTCCATCATCTATTTTGCATTGCTGTTTGGTTTAATACATTAGTAATCGCTTTTCTTGTTACAGGGGTTGTGGGCACACCCAGGGCAGATGCCTTCAAAGGAGCAGGAAGTCAACATGCAAGTTCTCGACTGTCGCGTTTCAGCTGCAGGTCCCAGACAGCAGATAATACATTTCCAAATGAGGTGAGTAACCGTCATGTCAGACTGCAAGGAATGTGGTAAAAAGCCACTGTAGTCCCACCGGTGTGGCTCAGTGGACTGCATGTCATCCCACGGACTGAGAAGTCCCAGTTCGATCTCTGGTAGGGAGGTAGCCAATGGATGTTTCTCTCTCTCTCCCTTTCCCTCTCTCTAAAAAATTCAATAAAAACATATTTGAAAAACACCCTTGTAAACTTAACTCTACATAACAAAAAATAAAATAAAATAGGATCAGAGATAGCAAGAGAAGGTTGGAGAGTAGGAGAGGATTTGGGGGAAAAGCTCCCTTTCCCCAAGACCACGTGGAGAGCTTAAGATAAGTCTTCTGGAGCTTGGGAGCCACAGAAGGCTGGAGAGTATGATTCAAGTCTGAGGAATCCATAGAGTCCAAGCCTTGCTGGTTAGCAGCTCTGGGGCAGAGTGAAGGGAGGGGCGCGTGCCTGGGACTAGCAGTTTCTGTGGTGAAGATGAGTCTTCCACGAACCATTAGCTAGAGATAGTATGGGGTCGTCTTAAAACCCGTCCAATGTCGGCTGGTGTGGCTCAGGGCTTGAGCGTTGAACCATGTACCAAGAGGTGGCCAGTTCGATTCCCGGTCAGGACACATGCCCAGGTTGTGGGCCCGATCCCAGTGGGGGGCGTGCAGGAGGCGGCCCATCGATGTTCTCTCTCATCAATGTTTCTATTTCTCTCTCCCTCTCCCTTCCTCTCTCTCTAAAACCAATAAAGAAAAAAAAACTAAAACAAAACAAAACAAACCTGCCCAGAAGGCCACCTGGAGGTCAGGGGGCCACAGCAGAAAGGCGGAAATGAACTATGAGATGTTCAGGGAGGGGGAGTTTTAAGTGACTTTTCAAAAGAGAGGTTCATTAGTGTATATAAAGAAAAGTGAAAATGAGATAAACCCAGGAGCACTGGTGGTAGGCTGCTTCTAAAATGACACCCAGTGACCCCCGTTTTCGGGTATTCGCAGCCTTGTGTTCTCCCCTCTGCTTGAGTGCGAGCTTGTTCTGCTTACTTCTACTGAATGGAAGATGGCAACAGCGGCGGGATGTCAGACTCATCTTGCTGACTCTTGCTCTTTGCTTGCTTGCTGAGGAAGCCGACCGCCATGCATGAGTTGCTCAATGGGAAAGACCACGTGGCTAGGAACCCAGGAAGGGCTGTGATCAACAGCCCACGAACAAACAAGGTCCTTACGCCAATAACTCATGAGGAACCAAATCCTGCCAACAACTGGAGGGAGCTTGGAAGCAAATCCATGCCCTTAAGATGATCTTGTGAGAGACACAGAGGCAGAAGGTCCAGGTAAGCCATACCTGGGTTCCCAACCCACAGAAATTGTGAGATAATAAATGGGTGACATGAATACTTCAACTGAGCATTTAAGAAGTTAATTACACTTTTACATTATCATTTTGGTAAGTACCTTTTCATGTCATATGTATTATATATATGCACATGTTCTACATATATGGATATGTCACAGACACTTTTATCATGGAGATCCTTTTTCTTTTAAACAGAGGAGTGTGTGTTTATCAAGGGAGTGGGTGAGTGGAGGCTTACCTCTACAGCCTCCGAGACTCATCTCCAGTTAATCATTATTAACAACAAAGTATGCTTTTCTCCATGTTCATATACATAATCATACACATACAAATGTTTTTATACACAGGGAGAAGTGTTTTGAAGGAAGGACTACTGTGTTTTACACACACACACACACTTTATCAAATTCTCTGCATTATGAAGAGACCTTAAAGTCAACTGGCATAGATCTAACACATTTATTTTGAATGGGTGCACAATAATCCAGTGATTGGGTAACATATATTTAACTTTCCCCCAAGAGATGGGTGTTTACTTTATTTTTAGTGTTTTTGCCCTTAAGGCTACAGTAAACATATTTAGATTTTTATGTACTGGAGCCTCTATTTCCATGAGATGGATTTACAGGAGTGAGACTGCTGGATCACAGATTAGAGGCATTTTTCATTTTAATAGATATTGCCAGACTGCTCTAAAAAAAAAAAAAAGCTGTAATAATTTACATTTCCACCAAAGTATGAAAACGACCTCCCTTCCAATCTCTGACAGCATTAGGTGTTAATGCTCTTTTGGATTTGCATTTCCCTGATTAATGGTGAGATTAAACACCTTTTCATAGGTTTATTGGCCATTAGGATTTGCCCTCCAGGGAACTGACTATTCATATCATTTTTGCATTTCTCTACAGGGTTGTTTTTATACCATTCATTTGTAACATATTAACCTGATGTCTATAATTTCCATTGCAAATATATTTCTCCATGATATAAGATGTCTATTGAAACATTTTCTTCTTCTTTTTTAACTTAAACCCTCACCTGAGGATATTTTTCCATTTATCTTCAGATAGAGTGGGAGGAAGAGAGAGAGAGAGAGAGAGAGAGAGAGAGAGAGAGAGAGAGAGAGATCGATTGGTTGCCTCCCAAACGACTCCAACCAGGGCCAAGGACCAAAGGGCAACCAAGGTACATGCCATTGACTGGAATCAAACCCACAACTATTTGGTCCAAGGGTTGATGCTCTAACCACTGAGATAACCGCCCAGGGCGAAACATTTTCTTCTTTTGAGTTCCAGGACACTGTACACTCCGGATGCTACTTCCCCTTCCTCACCATCCACTTCCCAGTCTCCTCTCATAGCTCCACTCCTCCCTTGGTGATCTCATCCAACTTCAAGGTTTTGAATACCATTTATGTGTCTCATATTTCTATCCCCTAATTCCAGACCTCCCTTCTGAGTTTCAGTCTCACGTAGTTGGGTGTCTATAGGCATTTCAAATTTAAGAAATCTAAAAAACCCCTTAGTCTTATGGCTCAACCTGCCCATCACTTCGTATTTCTGATGTGAGTAAATGGCATCACTGTCCAACCAGATGCTATTAAAATCTGGAAGTTCTTACTGATTTCTCTCCCATAAAGACATATCTCATCTATCACTAAGTCTTTTTAATTACAATACCAAACACCAAACTAACCAGTTCTTTCTACACCCAGTGACTTTCCCCCCTGGTCCACTCCACTATCACCTAATGCCTCTACTTCTACAAAAGCCTTCCAACTTGGCCCTTTGCATCCATCCACCTCCCTGCCCCTGCCGTACCCCCAACAAAAAATTATTCAGATCCTAAACACAAGTCAGATCATATCACTCTGCTCAAAACTCTCCAATGACTTCCCATAGTTTTAAAAATCTTAATCTCATTCCTGTAACTGTAAGACCCTACGTGATGTGAATTTTGGCTACCTCCTTGAATTCATCATCTGCCCCGATACCCCAGTCCTAGTTGGTCTGCCATTAACATGTGGGAGAGGGAAAAAAACGCGGAAAGGCAGGAAATAGTCTGTGTACATTCAAATTTGGGATAGCAGCAATGACCCAGACTGCCTCTGAGAACACCTGTGCCCTAGATGACTGGTAACAGACAAAAGGCAAAAATCACTGAATCAAGTACAATTATGAAAATGCACCAAATGCCTCAAAATCTAACTTATAGCAGCATTAATAACATTCTAAGGATTTAGAACCATCTGCTAAATGTATCCTATTGTACTTTATTTCTTTTTAAGAATAAAGATGTGAAGATAGTTTTGTCTTCCTGCCAAAAACAACAATCTGAAAATAAAAAAGCAAAGCAAAGAACAAAACCAAAAACTTTGATGAATACATGTTCTGGACAAGACTGCTAAACAAATATTTAAAAATAGAAAGTAGACAGTAGGAAGAAAACACCAATATGTGCCACAGTTAACAGAGTAGACAATGGCGATTATTCTGATTAGGGAACTAATGTTAACTTTTGCTGTTTCAATGTAATTGTCAATAAAATAAGAAAAGAAAAAAAAAACACAAAGCACAACAAGCTGGTTGCAAGCAGAAGACAAGCCTTGGTTCCTGGCATAATAAATAGCATCCAGAAAATATAGCAGTTTTTGGATAATTTTCTCAGAGATTGCATCCTTCAGTTTATGTCTTCCTTCAGCTGGTCCCAGAAGACTGTTTCCTGGGGCAGAGAAGACAGAAGACAAAAATGACCCAGGAAGGGGTTTGTGGGGAGAATGTATTAAAGTGAAAGGAGCCCTGGCCAGTTTGGCTCAGCGGTTAGAGCGTAGGCCTGCGGTCCGGAGAGACCCGGGTTCGGTTCCCGCTAAGGGCACGTACTTCGGTTGCAGTTTGTCCCCGGCCCTGGTTGGTCGTGTGGGTGGCAGCCACTCGATGTGTCCCTTCACGTCGATGTTTCTCTCTCTCTCTCCCTTCCTCTCTCCCTCCCACTCTATCTGTACAAAAAATGGAAAAATATCCTCGGGTGAGGATAAAAAAAATAAATAAATAAATAAAGTGAAAGGAGACTAGGGTGATCGCATGGGTCTCATTTGGTGAGGAAGGAGTGAAGCCAGGAGAAGATGAGGAGGTCAAGGGCCTACTTGGTGTTTACAATGATAGCAAATGAGCAGCTTGGTGGAGCAGAGGAGGGGTCTCCAATCACCATCACCTCCATTTCACTTCAACAAACTTCTCCAACTGTCTGCTCTTGTTGATCTGCTTTATTTCTGTAATTTGCTTTTACAGAAATATCAAAACAAAGGACACATTTGTTCTTGGTTACCTGATCCCTTGTAGTTAAATACATATTTGCCCCAAACAAGGAGCCTATTAAAAACGAGCAATGGAGACCATCATATTTCATAACTCTTATCAAAGGCTCTGGCCACCCCCTGCTCCCTGCAGAACACAAGACAGGGCTGGTGAAAGGCTGAGCGGAACAGCCAGAGGTCTTGAATACCTGGCCTTACACTGAGATTAATCTAGCATTATTATCCCTTTTGTTCCCAGAAATTTCAGTTTAGTATAATGAAGTTATTTTCTAATACAGGTGTGAGTCAATCAGCCAGATGTGATATAAAACTGTGCTTATAACTTTTCAGAAATGCATCTTTTTTAAAAATTGAAGAATTCCTTACTATCATCAATATTAGGTTCTCCCTACTTCAGTGACAAAGGAAAAAAGATCTAAAGTCAAGTTTCTGATGTCCTCTCTACAAAAACATTTTGAATCTTCTGTGAATCTCCTCTTTATATTTGCTAACCTCTACTGAACTTATGACTTATAATAACTACTCTCATCTTAAATATACAGGGTGGGGGCAAAAGTAGGTTTATGTTGTTCTTATGGAAAACAATACAGTATTAAATAATAATACAAGAATAAACTATTTCATGTACTCACAACTGTAAACCCACTTTTGCCACCCGCGTATTCTGCAATAGAAACTGAGAAGTTTCTATCATGTTATCAAGAATGTTCCAGTCTCCATGGAGGCCACCTTGCTGTCAGCACTGATGTGATCAGACTCTGATCAGAGAAGAGAATTCACTCAGAGCTTGGTCTCAGTGCTCAAGAGGCAGAGTAGTTTATTCACAGACCCTTTTGTATGGCCACAGTCCAGTTTAGTTTGCCCCCAAATC
This sequence comes from Molossus molossus, assembly GCF_014108415.1. Classification (NCBI taxonomy): domain Eukaryota; kingdom Metazoa; phylum Chordata; class Mammalia; order Chiroptera; family Molossidae; genus Molossus; species Molossus molossus. Next base: position 2,405,877 of record NW_023425360.1, on the reverse strand, counting down.
CTGAAGCTATGAGGAAACTCTAGAAATGACCCGTCATACTTAGGAATCTGAGGGAGGGGTCACAATGGGAAGTCCCCACAACTCCCAGAGTCTAAAACCAACTCACAATTATAAAGCCACAAGGAAGCAGCTGAAAGACATACCAGCCAAACCACAAATGCACTTACTGAGACTTTACAAGGTTCTTAGCAGTTTATAATAAGGAGTATGGCGTTCCTGGGAGGTAATTATTAAGTACTCAATTAGCAAACACTTCTTTTGTGCACATCTTAGGAAAAACAGAAAGAAAAGAATCATCACCTTCCCTATTTTACAGAAGTTTTTTAAACTTAACAAATCAAAACAGCAGAGAAACGAGGTGCTTGTCTTTAACTCCTGGTCAAGCTGACAGTGACGGAATCTTGCTTGGAAATCTGGAGAATGTCCTTCTGAAGGGTTGAGCTCATTAGCCAACAGATTCCTTCATTCTTTTACCTCTTTGTGACTCTCTGTGATCATATATGGTTACTTACCCGACTAACTGCAACAAATCCTTATCTAAATAAGAATAAGATATAACAAAAATTCAATCACTACCTCTATTTTAATCAGCTAAAAGGAGATTATGTGTATGAATGGCAGCAAAATAACACAGGAAAATGTGTTATAGGAACTGAGAATGCAGTGAACTGGCAAAAAGCTACGCAGGCTAGTAGGAGTTCCTATGATCTAGCTTCTAGGCTCCACTGAACCAGTAAATCTCATACCTGCCTACCTGACACTCACCATAACGTTTTAGAACCTACACCTAAATCAACACCATGCTATTCATTCAGAATGATCACTGCTTTCTCTATGTGCATAAGTTATTTATTTATTTTTTATCCTCACTCGAGGACATCTTTTTCATTTTTTGTTCAGATAGAGCGGGAGGGAGAGAGAGGAAGAGAGAGAGAGAAACACTGACGTGAAAGGTACACATCGAGTGGTTGCCACCCACACGACCAACCGGGGCCAGGGACAAACTGCAACCAAGGTACATGCCTTCAGCGGGAACCGAACCCGGGTCTCTCTGGACCGCAGGCTGACTGGCCAAACCGCTGAGCCAAACCGGCCAGGGCAGTTATTTATTTTTAAAGTGTCCTATGTCAAAGGGCTTTCAAAGAGATAGAGACCGTGTGTGTGTGTGTGTGTGTGTGTGTGTGTGTGTATGGAGAGAGGGAGAGAGAGAGAGAGAGAGAGAGGGAGAGAGACACACATGCTACTTAAAGACCACTGACAAATGGTTTTTCAGCCCTTTCAGATAATCCAATATCACATTTCTTATGTTCTTATGGCCTTCTTAATAGTCTGGGATTAAAGCACTTATTAAGTGTGACCTTAGGTGAATTTTTTAAGCTAAATCTTAGTTCTCTTATGGGAATAGACATACCTCTCAGTAGTGTTATATATTTGTCCTAACTTGTAATCAAGACATACAGCAACCTGATTTGCTATATATCCTATATGATACACGTGTGTGTGTATGTGTATCTATCTATCTATATATAGATAGATACACAAAAATTTTAATCTACTTTTTAAAAAAAACATGTTTTTCTTGACTTTTTTAGAGAAGAAGGGAGAGACAGAAACATCGATGTGAGACAGAAACATCGATGGTCTGCCTCCTGCATGCCCATTACTTGGGATTGAGCCCTAAACCCAGGCATGTGCCTTGACCAGGAATTAAACTGGGACCTCTCAGTCCATGGGGCAATGCTCAGTCCACTGAGCCACACCAGCTGGGCTGAATCATCTACTTTTTTTTTATCCTCACCTGAGGACATTTTTGCATTTTTATCTTGAGATAGAGAGGGAGGAAGAGAGAGGGAAACATCAACATGCGACAGACACATCGAGTGTTTGCCACCCACACAACCCCAACCAGGGCCGGGGACAAACAGCAACTGAGGTACATGCCCTTAGCAGGAACTGAACCCAGGTCTCTCTGGTCCGCGGGCCAATGCTCTAACCGCTGGGCCAAACCGGCCAGGGCTGAATCATCTACTTTTAATGAACATATGAGAAAACGGATATTCTCTTATTCTTCTAGTAGTGGGTAAAGATAGCCAAGACTTTTCTGGAGGGAATAGTAACAATATAAATCCAAAGCTTCAAAATGTACATGCCTCCTGACTCAGAAATAGAATTTCCAGAGACTTATCCTAAGGAAATAATTAATTAATGATTTAGCTAAAAGAAAAATTTCAGGATATTATTTTATGGTAAAACAAAAACAAAAACCTGGAAGTAACCTAAATGTCCTGAAACAGGAAGTGGTTACTATTTATAATAGGTCCAAATCTTAAATTACCAGAAGGCTATTACAAACAATGTTACAAAAATATATTCATTGCCACTGAAAATCGTCTAAGATGTCGTGTTTAATTGGGGGTGCGGGGGTGATGCAAAATTGTATATATTAGAAAAATTATGTATTTACATATATAGGTGCATATTCATGATGCTAATAACTAGGTACAGGGATATTAATCTTTCAACAATAAACATTATTATTTGTGTAATAGAACTGTTTACAAAGGTGAAATGAACATACAACATGAAGGTCATTCCATTGTCCAATGGGCAAATTGTTTTAGATACAAGGACCACTACTGACCTTTAAGAATGCTTTATAGTCAGCACTTCTGTATCTGTGGTAAGGGAGGAGTTTTTATTTTGTTAAATTTCTAATTTGTTACAGGCTGACATTTTAATAAAACATACTAAAGATGAATTACTAGAAAAATAAAATTAAAAGACATACAAAATACAAGCCTTGTTTTTAAAATTATTAGATTCACAAACATAAAGTTACTCTACTACACTGCTAAAAAGAAAAGTTTTACTTTCCATCTCTGTAGCTGTCTTGTCATAGACAGGTAACAGGCCACAAACCACACTTTCAGTGGCACTACTTAAAATGACAAGGAAGCCTTTTTTTTTTTTTTTATCCTCACCCGAGGACATTTTTCCACTTTTTGTTCAGATAGAGCGGGAGGGAGGGAGGGAGGGAGGGAGAAACAGCGACGTGAAAGGGACACACTGAGTGGCTGCCACCCACAGGACCAGCCAGGGCCGGGGGAAAAACTGCAACCGAGGTACGCGCCCTTAGCAGGAACCGAATGTGGGTCTCTCAGGACCGCAGGCTGACACTCTAACCGCTGAGCCCAACTGGCCAGGGCTAGGAAGCCTTTTTGCAGTGAACTCACAATCACTGTATCGAATGGACCAGATTCTGATCTAACATCTGGAGGCTCTTCCACAATAGAAGACAATTTTCTCCAACAAATCGTAATATTTGGGTTCTTCCCCTATCATATTTACTAGACTTACTAGTTTATAATGTTTTTCTAATGCTTATGGACATTTTCAATAAAGTCATACGTAATTTTAAACCATCAGCCATTTTCTCAAAAGAATCAAACACAATCTCATATAGGAGAAACCTGACTTCAGAGAATCAGTATTTTCCAAATCACGGGGAAACAGTAGTCATTAAGCATTCCAAGGGGGATGTGCCAGAAATAGATTCATCTGGTTGAAATGGGAGCAATGGAAAATGTACACATTGGTAGTGTTTAAGGTGCCTGTTTGTTCCCAGGATTAAGCAGAAGACAATGAGACACTTTGCCAGTTCCTGACAGCACGAATCTAGTCCCTGGGGCAAAGGCTGAGTGAGCCTGTCACTCTGCCTGAGGAATGAACCAATGATGGATTTCTCTGGACTCAGGCCAACATAATGAAGATAAAACATCTTACTTTATATTAAGATTAAAAAGAATTTAAGCCCCAAGTGATTCACTGAAAAAACTGCCATGTATGAACATATGAGCATTCTATGCAAGTCTTGGAGTGAACATAAACACTCATTTCTAGTGGGTATCTGCCTAGAACAGGCTGCTAAGTCACAAGGTAGACATGGGTTTTGACTGTATCATTTGAGAGTTCTCATATAAAGTTTTTAAATTTAAAAAAGTTCTTCAGCTGAAACAAGAGTTTTGAGACTTTCTTTTTTCATCTTTTAAAGCAGAGGTAACATAAGCAGATATAGTTTTGGGGTTGTTAGAATAAAATAGTACAGTTTCTATTATAGTTTCTTATTCTTTTACCTGAAAAGTAAATTTTACTAATATTTAATACATAAACTGACACTAGTGTCCTTATTTAGATGATTATATGTATTCACTTTGGCATACGGTGATCAACTGCCCTTTGTGTGTGGCTGGTTGAGCAGAGTTATGAAATATCTACTACTGAACTCTCACAAATGAACAAGTATCTAAAAGAAGTCCTACAAATATAATACTAATAGTGTAATAAGCACAAGCAAACTAAGAAAGGCCAAGATGACAGTTCTATTGTAGAAAATCTCTTTAGAAAAGAAAAATTGTGACCATGTAGTCAGATTGCCCAAGAAGCAGGCAAAAAATATTCCAGAAATTAATACTTTAAAAAATGTGGACTTGATATATTATATTAATGACATTTTGCTAATAAAAATTTTAAAAGATAAAATATTGTTTGTATCATGTCATCCCTTTTAGTTTTTTTTTTTATAACGTATATAATAGTACCACATACAAGTACACATAATTTTAAAGTAAATTTACACATATTTGGGATGTAAAAAATTTTTTTTTTACCAACACGGTACACAATCAAGAGGGTTCAGACTCTTGTTTTAAGGAAAGTATTTAGCTAGGTAGTTCTTATGCATAAATAAACTTCTAATTTTAAAGTCATAAGACATACTCTATTCAAAACAGCTAGCTGCTACTTAATGTTAAAATGAGAATATGTGAATGGAGAGGAGTACAGAACCAACTGGGAAGAGGCATGAGGGAACTTCCATGGGTATTGGTACTGTTCTGTACCTTGGTAGGGATTTGTTATTATACCAGTGTACACATTTGCCAAGTTCACTGAATGGTACATTAAAGTGTGTTTCAGTCTATGTAAATCTTACCTCAAAAGGTAAAAAAGGGGGGTCTATAAAAAATATTGACCTCCAGTTAACGATATGCATCCTGACGTGTCTAGGAGTAAATTATAGTGATGTCTGCAACTTCCTTTGAAATGCATTAAAATAAGATGGACTACTGTATGTACAGAGGAACAAATATGTGATAGACAAGTACAGTAAAATGTTAATTATAGAATCTAGGTGGTAGATAGATGGGTGTTCACTGTACATTTCTTTTAACTTTTCTATGTCTGAAATTTTTCATGATAAAATGTTAGAAAAAATAAATCTATTCAAGAGTTGAAAAATTTAAAACGTGTAGTGATACAGGAGAGAAGTTAGAAACTCAAAAGGAGTAAAGGTAGGAGCATTCAAGTACCACTGCTTGGTGCTTTCATAGTCACGAATAAGTCTGCGAGGAAGGATGATCTCTACCTTAGATTTAGTAAACTGAAACTCAGGAAGATTACAGACCATGCCTGAGGTCACAGAGCCCGAAGCCCAGCTACAAGCTGAACTCAACCTCAGTTTATTAAGACATCTGAATCCTCTTGGCACACATTCCTCACAAGGCGCTGCCTGGGACCAAACGTCTACCCTACAGCAGGTCGCTCCTCCATTCCAGCTGTTAGGAAGCGGAAATCTGTCTCCTCCATGGTTTTCCTCCTCGGTTTGATTTCTTGGGGCCACACAGAATCCCCAGTACAAATGACATTCATAACAAGTGACAGTATTTGAAAGCTGAATGGACAGGAATGTTTTCCCAGTTAGTATTTTATATCATCTACAAAGCTATAGCTAGGTATAAAATAGGGAAATGTCTCATAGGATTGGGATGAAAAGAAAATGAAAACATGTTTGAAGCACAAAGCGTAGGGACTGCCATATCC